>NC_087478.1:21383973-23861473 GCF_036417665.1 Passer domesticus
AATGCACCTCACGTAATCCTGGTCCTTTTTCTTGCAGTCACTCCATTTCCCAATTTTTTATTTTTATTTTTTCGCTATCCGTGCCATGGCACTCATATCTATCCATCAAAGCCGTGTCCTCCTCCTTGATGTTTTCCCCTGCTTTTGCAACATCTCGGAGGTCACTTTTGGCATGTTTGGGTCCTTTCCACTGCACCTCATTTCCTCCCCGACCTTTTTCTTGTAGTCCCAATTTTCTGGACTTTGTGGTTTTTTTCAGGCGCATTTCATTTGATCCTATCTCCTTTCCAGAGCGCTTGTAAGTCTTTCTTTTCTGGGTCGCAAGATTTTGTTTCCCTTCCCGAAAGGAAATTTCATTTCCTTTCGGGAAGGGAAACGAAATCTTGCAGTTTCAATGGGAAGGAAGTAAGCAATCTTCGGTCCATATCCCAGCAGCTTCGGGCATCCCATGGCTTTTCATGGCTTTGACTTTGGCGATGAATTTTTTTTTTTTTTTTGGCATCCTTTCCATATCACTCTTATCCTAACCTCAGCGTTCTGTCTTCCTCCTTGATTTTTTCCCCTGCTTTTGCAACATCTCTGAGGTTACTTTTGGCTTGTTTTGGCACTTTGCAATGCACCTCATGTAATCCTGGTCCTTTTTCTTGCAGTCACACCATTTCCCAATTTTTTATTTTTATTTTTATTTTTTCAGTATCCGTGCCATGGCACTCATATCTATCCATCAAAGTCCTGTCCTCCTCCTTGATGTTTTCCCCTGCTTTTGCAACATCTCGGAGGTCACTTTTGGCATGTTTGGGTCCTTTGCACTGCACCTCATTTCCTCCCCGACCATTTTCTTGTAGTCCCAAAATGTCCCAGTTTTCTGGATTTTGTGTTTTTCTCAGGCACATTTCATTTGATCCTATCTCCTTTCCAGAGCGCTTGTAAGTCTTTCTTTTCTGGGTCGCAAGATTTCCTTTCCCTTCCCGAAAGGAAATTTCATTTCCTTTCGGGAAGGGAAATGAAATCTTGCGGTTTCAATGGGAAGGAAGTAAGCAATCTTCGGTCCATATCCCAGCAGCTTCGGGCATCCCATGCCTCTTTATGGCTTTGACTTTGGCAATGAATTTTTTTTTTTTTTTTGCATCCTTTCCATATCACTCTTATCCTAACCTCAGCGTTCTGTCTTCCTCCTTGATTTTTTCCCCTGCTTTTGCAACATCTCTGAGGTTACTTTTGGCTTGTTTTGGCACTTTGCAATGCACCTCACGTAATCCTGGTCCTTTTTCTTGCAGTCACTCCATTTCCCAATTTTTTATTTTTATTTTTTCGGTATCCGTGCCATGGCATTCATATCTATCCATCAAAGCCGTGTCCTCCTCCTTGATGTTTTCCCCTGCTATTGCAACATCTCGGAGGTCACTTTTGGCATGTTTGGGTCCTTTGCACTGCACCTCATTTCCTCCCCGACCATTGCCTTGTAGTCCCAAAATGTCCCAGTTTTCTGGATTTTGTGGTTTTTTTCAGGCGCATTTCATTTGATCCTATCTCCTTTCCAGAGCGCTTGTAAGTCTTTCTTTTCTGGGTCGCAAGATTTCGTTTCCCTTCCCGAAAGGAAATTTCATTTCCTTTCGGGAAGGGAAACGAAATCTTGCGGTTTCAATGGGAAGGAAGTAAGCAATCTTCGGTCCATATCCCAGCAGCTTCGGGCATCCCATGCCTTTTCATGGCTTTGACTTTGGCAATGAATTTTTTTTTTTTTTTTGGCATCCTTTCCATATCACTCTTATCCTAACCTCAGCGTTCTGTCTTCCTCCTTGATTTTTTCCCCTGCTTTTGCAACATCTCTGAGGTTACTTTTGGCTTGTTTTGGCACTTTGCAATGCACCTCATGTAATCCTGGTCCTTTTTCTTGCAGTCACACCATTTCCCAATTTTTTATTTTTATTTTTATTTTTTCGCTATCCGTGCCATGGCACTCATATCTATCCATCAAAGTCCTGTCCTCCTCCTTGATGTTTTCCCCTGCTTTTGCAACATCTCGGAGGTCACTTTTGGCATGTTTGGGTCCTTTGCACTGCACCTCATTTCCTCCCCGACCATTGCCTTGTAGTCCCAATTTTCTGGACTTTGTGGTTTTTTTCAGGCGCATTTCATTTGATCCTATCTCCTTTCCAGAGCGCTTGTAAGTCTTTCTTTTCTGGGTCGCAAGAATTCGTTCCCCTTCCCGAAAGGAAATTTCATTTCCTTTCGGGAAGGGGAACGAAATCTTGCGGTTTCAATGGGAAGGAAGTAAGCAATCTTCGGTCCATATCCCAGCAGCTTCGGGCATCCCATGCCTTTTCATGGCTTTGACTTTGGCGATGAATTTTTTTTTTTTTTTTTGGCATCCTTTCCATATCACTCTTATCCTAACCTCAGCGTTCTGTCTTCCTCCTTGATTTTTTCCCCTGCTTTTGCAACATCTCTGAGGTTACTTTTGGCTTGTTTTGGCACTTTGCAATGCACCTCACGTAATCCTGGTCCTTTTTCTTGCAGTCACACCATTTCCCAATTTTTTATTTTTATTTTTATTTTTTCAGTATCCGTGCCATGGCACTCATATCTATCCATCAAAGTCCTGTCCTCCTCCTTGATGTTTTCCCCTGCTTTTGCAACATCTCGGAGGTCACTTTTGGCATGTTTGGGTCCTTTGCACTGCACCTCATTTCCTCCCCGACAATTTTCTTGTAGTCCCAAAATGTCCCAGTTTTCTGGATTTTGTGTTTTTCTCAGGCACATTTCATTTGATCCTATCTCCTTTCCAGAGCGCTTGTAAGTCTTTCTTTTCTGGGTCGCAAGATTTCGTTTCCCTTCCCGAAAGGAAATTTCATTTCCTTTCGGGAAGGGAAACGAAATCTTGCGGTTTCAATGGGAAGGAAGTAAGCAATCTTCGGTCCATATCCCAGCAGCTTCGGGCATCCCATGCCTTTTCATGGCTTTGACTTTGGCGATGAATTTTTTTATTTTTTTTTGGTATCCTTTCCATATCACTCCTATCCTCCCGTCAGCGTTCTGTCTTCCTCCTTGATTTTTTCCCCTGCTTTTGCAACATCTCTGAGGTTACTTTTGGCTTGTTTTGGCACTTTGCAATGCACCTCACGTAATCCTGGTCCTTTTTCTTGCAGTCACTCCATTTCCCAATTTTTTATTTTTATTTTTTCGATATCCGTGCCATGGCACTCATATCTATCCATCAAAGCCGTGTCCTCCTCCTTGATGTTTTCCCCTGCTTTTGCAACATCTCGGAGGTCACTTTTGGCATGTTTGGGTCCTTTGCACTGCACCTCATTTCCTCCCCGACCATTTTCTTGTAGTCCCAATTTTCTGGACTTTGTGGTTTTTTTCAGGCGCATTTCATTTGATCCTAACTCCTTTCCAGAGCGCTTGTAAGTCTTTCTTTTCTGGGTCGCAAGATTTCGTTTCCCTTCCCGAAAGGAAATGAAATTTCCTTTCGGGAAGGGAAACGAAATCTTGCGGTTTCAATGGGAAGGAAGTAAGCAATCTTCGGTCCATATCCCAGCAGCTTCGGGCATCCCATGCCTTTTCATGGCTTTGACTTTGGCGATGAATTTTTTTTTTTTTTTTGGCATCCTTTCCATATCACTCTTATCCTAACCTCAGCGTTCTGTCTTCCTCCTTGATTTTTTCCCTTGCTTTTGCAACATCTCTGAGGTTACTTTTGGCTTGTTTTGGCACTTTGCAATGCACCTCATGTAATCCTGGTCCTTTTTCTTGCAGTCACACCATTTCCCAATTTTTTATTTTTATTTTTATTTTTTCAGTATCCGTGCCATGGCACTCATATCTATCCATCAAAGTCCTGTCCTCCTCCTTGATGTTTTCCCCTGCTTTTGCAACATCTCGGAGGTCACTTTTGGCATGTTTGGGTCCTTTGCACTGCACCTCATTTCCTCCCCGACCATTTTCTTGTAGTCCCAAAATGTCCCAGTTTTCTGGATTTTGTGTTTTTCTCAGGCACATTTCATTTGATCCTATCTCCTTTCCAGAGCGCTTGTAAGTCTTTCTTTTCTGGGTCGCAAGATTTCGTTTCCCTTCCCGAAAGGAAATTTCATTTCCTTTCGGGAAGGGAAACGAAATCTTGCGGTTTCAATGGGAAGGAAGTAAGCAATCTTCGGTCCATATCCCAGCAGCTTCGGGCATCCCATGCCTTTTCATGGCTTTGACTTTGGCGATGAATTTTTTTATTTTTTTTTGGTATCCTTTCCATATCACTCCTATCCTCCCGTCAGCGTTCTGTCTTCCTCCTTGATTTTTTCCCCTGCTTTTGCAACATCTCTGAGGTTACTTTTGGCTTGTTTTGGCACTTTGCAATGCACCTCACGTAATCCTGGTCCTTTTTCTTGCAGTCACTCCATTTCCCAATTTTTTATTTTTATTTTTTCGATATCCGTGCCATGGCACTCATATCTATCCATCAAAGCCGTGTCCTCCTCCTTGATGTTTTCCCCTGCTTTTGCAACATCTCGGAGGTCACTTTTGGCATGTTTGGGTCCTTTGCACTGCACCTCATTTCCTCCCCGACCATTTTCTTGTAGTCCCAATTTTCTGGACTTTGTGGTTTTTTTCAGGCGCATTTCATTTGATCCTATCTCCTTTCCAGAGCGCTTGTAAGTCTTTCTTTTCTGGGTCGCAAGATTTCGTTTCCCTTCCCGAAAGGAAATGAAATTTCCTTTCGGGAAGGGAAACGAAATCTTGCGGTTTCAATGGGAAGGAAGTAAGCAATCTTCGGTCCATATCCCAGCAGCTTCGGGCATCCCATGCCTTTTCATGGCTTTGACTTTGGCGATGAATTTTTTTTTTTTTTTTTGGCATCCTTGCCATATCACTCTTATCCTAACCTCAGCGTTCTGTCTTCCTCCTTGATTTTTTCCCCTGCTTTTGCAACATCTCTGAGGTTACTTTTGGCTTGTTTTGGCACTTTGCAATGCACCTCACGTAATCCTGGTCCTTTTTCTTGCAGTCACTCCATTTCCCAATTTTTTTTTTATATTTTTTCGCAAACCGTGCCATGGCACTCATATCTATCCATCAAAGCCGTGTCCTCCTCCTTGATGTTTTCCCCTGCTTTTGCAACATCTCGGAGGTCACTTTTGGCATGTTTGGGTCCTTTGCACTGCACCTCATTTCCTCCCCGACCATTACCTTGTAGTCCCAAAATATCCCAGTTTTCTGGATTTTGTGTTTTATTCAGGCGCATTTCATTTGATCCTATCTCCTTTCCAGAGCGCTTGTAAGTCTTTCTTTTCTGGGTCGCAAGATTTCGTTCCCCTTCCCGAAAGGAAATGAAATTTCCTTTCGGGAAGGGAAACGAAATCTTGCGGTTTCAATGGGAAGGAAGTATGCTATCTTCGGTCCATATCCCAGCAGCTTCGGGCATCCCATGCCTTTTCATGGCTTTGACTTTGGCGATGAATTTTTTTTTTTTTTTTTGGCATCCTTTCCATATCACTCTTATCCTAACCTCACCGTTCTGTCTTCCTCCTTGATTTTTTCCCCTGCTTTTGCAACATCTCTGAGGTTACTTTTGGCTTGTTTTGGCACTTTGCAATGCACCTCACGTAACCCTGGTCCTTTTTCTTGCAGTCACTCCATTTCCCAATTTTTTATTTTTATTTTTTCGGTATCCGTGCCATGGCACTCATATCTATCCATCAAAGTCCTGTCCTCCTCCTTGATGTTTTCCCCTGCTTTTGCAACATCTCGGAGGTCACTTTTGGCATGTTTGGGTCCTTTGCACTGCACCTCATTTCCTCCCCGACCATTACCTTGTAGTCCCAAAATGTCCCAGTTTTCTGGATTTTGTGCTTTTCTCAGGCACATTTCATTTGATCCTATCTCCTTTCCAGAGCGCTTGTAAGTCTTTCTTTTCTGGGTCGCAAGATTTCCTTTCCCTTCCCGAAAGGAAATTTCATTTCCTTTCGGGAAGGGAAACGAAATCTTGCGGTTTCAATGGGAAGGAAGTAAGCAATCTTTGGTCCATATCCCAGCAGCTTCGGGCATCCCATGCCTCTTTATGGCTTTGACTTTGGCGATGAATTTTTTTTTTTTTTTTTGCATCCTTCCCATATCACTCTTATCCTAACCTCAGCGTTCTGTCTTCCTCCTTGATTTTTTCCCCTGCTTTTGCAACATCTCTGAGGTTACTTTTGGCTTGTTTTGGCACTTTGCAATGCACCTCACGTAATCCTGGTCCTTTTTCTTGCAGTCACTCCATTTCCCAATTTTTTATTTTTATTTTTTCGCTATCCGTGCCATGGCACTCATATCTATCCATCAAAGCCGTGTCCTCCTCCTTGATGTTTTCCCCTGCTTTTGCAACATCTCGGAGGTCACTTTTGGCATGTTTGGGTCCTTTGCACTGCACCTCATTTCCTCCCCGACCATTTTCTTGTAGTCCCAATTTTCTGGACTTTGTGGTTTTTTTCAGGCGCATTTCATTTGATCCTATCTCCTTTCCAGAGCGCTTGTAAGTCTTTCTTTTCTGGGTCGCAAGATTTCGTTTCCCTTCCCGAAAGGAAATGAAATTTCCTTTCGGGAAGGGAAACGAAATCTTGCGGTTTCAATGGGAAGGAAGTAAGCAATCTTCGGTCCATATCCCAGCAGCTTCGGGCATCCCATGGCTTTTCATGGCTTTGACTTTGGCGATGAATTTTTTTTTTTTTTTTGGCATCCTTTCCATATCACTCTTATCCTAACCTCAGCGTTCTGTCTTCCTCCTTGATTTTTTCCCCTGCTTTTGCAACATCTCTGAGGTTACTTTTGGCTTGTTTTGGCACTTTGCAATGCACCTCATGTAATCCTGGTCCTTTTTCTTGCAGTCACACCATTTCCCAATTTTTTATTTTTATTTTTATTTTTTCAGTATCCGTGCCATGGCACTCATATCTATCCATCAAAGTCCTGTCCTCCTCCTTGATGTTTTCCCCTGCTTTTGCAACATCTCGGAGGTCACTTTTGGCATGTTTGGGTCCTTTGCACTGCACCTCATTTCCTCCCCGACCATTTTCTTGTAGTCCCAAAATGTCCCAGTTTTCTGGATTTTGTGTTTTTCTCAGGCACATTTCATTTGATCCTATCTCCTTTCCAGAGCGCTTGTAAGTCTTTCTTTTCTGGGTCGCAAGATTTCCTTTCCCTTCCCGAAAGGAAATTTCATTTCCTTTCGGGAAGGGAAATGAAATCTTGCGGTTTCAATGGGAAGGAAGTAAGCAATCTTCGGTCCATATCCCAGCAGCTTCGGGCATCCCATGCCTCTTTATGGCTTTGACTTTGGCAATGAATTTTTTTTTTTTTTTTGCATCCTTTCCATATCACTCTTATCCTAACCTCAGCGTTCTGTCTTCCTCCTTGATTTTTTCCCCTGCTTTTGCAACATCTCTGAGGTTACTTTTGGCTTGTTTTGGCACTTTGCAATGCACCTCACGTAATCCTGGTCCTTTTTCTTGCAGTCACTCCATTTCCCAATTTTTTATTTTTATTTTTTCGGTATCCGTGCCATGGCATTCATATCTATCCATCAAAGCCGTGTCCTCCTCCTTGATGTTTTCCCCTGCTATTGCAACATCTCGGAGGTCACTTTTGGCATGTTTGGGTCCTTTGCACTGCACCTCATTTCCTCCCCGACCATTGCCTTGTAGTCCCAAAATGTCCCAGTTTTCTGGATTTTGTGGTTTTTTTCAGGCGCATTTCATTTGATCCTATCTCCTTTCCAGAGCGCTTGTAAGTCTTTCTTTTCTGGGTCGCAAGATTTCGTTTCCCTTCCCGAAAGGAAATGAAATTTCCTTTCGGGAAGGGAAACGAAATCTTGCGGTTTCAATGGGAAGGAAGTAAGCAATCTTCGGTCCATATCCCAGCAGCTTCGGTCATCCCATGCCTTTTCATGGCTTTGACTTTGGCGATGAATTTTTTTTTTTTTTTTGCATCCTTTCCATATCACTCTTATCCTAACCTCAGCGTTCTGTCTTCCTCCTTGATTTTTTCCCCTGCTTTTGCAACATCTCTGAGGTTACTTTTGGCTTGTTTTGGCACTTTGCAATGCACCTCATGTAATCCTGGTCCTTTTTCTTGCAGTCACACCATTTCCCAATTTTTTATTTTTATTTTTATTTTTTCAGTATCCGTGCCATGGCACTCATATCTATCCATCAAAGTCCTGTCCTCCTCCTTGATGTTTTCCCCTGCTTTTGCAACATCTCGGAGGTCACTTTTGGCATGTTTGGGTCCTTTGCACTGCACCTCATTTCCTCCCCGACCATTGCCTTGTAGTCCCAATTTTCTGGACTTTGTGGTTTTTTTCAGGCGCATTTCATTTGATCCTATCTCCTTTCCAGAGCACTTGTAAGTCTTTCTTTTCTGGGTCGCAAGATTTCGTTTCCCTTCCCGAAAGGAAATGAAATTTCCTTTCCGGAAGGGAAACGAAATCTTGCGGTTTCAATGGGAAGGAAGTAAGCAATCTTCGGTCCATATCCCAGCAGCTTCGGGCATCCCATGCCTTTTCATGGCTTTGACTTTGGCGATGAATTTTTTTTTTTTTTTTTTTGGTATCCTTGCCATATCACTCCTATCCTCCCGTCAGCGTTCTGTCTTCCTCCTTGATTTTTTCCCCTGCTTTTGCAACATCTCTGAGGTTACTTTTGGCTTGTTTTGGCACTTTGCAATGCACCTCACGTAATCCTGGTCCTTTTTCTTGCAGTCACTCCATTTCCCAATTTTTTATTTTTATTTTTTCGCTATCCGTGCCATGGCACTCATATCTATCCATCAAAGTCCTGTCCTCCTCCTTGATGTTTTCCCCTGCTTTTGCAACATCTCGGAGGTCACTTTTGGCATGTTTGGGTCCTTTGCACTGCACCTCATTTCCTCCCCAACCATTTTCTTGTAGTCCCAATTTTCTGGACTTTGTGGTTTTTTTCAGGCGCATTTCATTTGATCCTATCTCCTTTCCAGAGCGCTTGTAAGTCTTTCTTTTCTGGGTCGCAAGATTTCGTTTCCCTTCCCGAAAGGAAATGAAATTTCCTTTCGGGAAGGGAAACGAAATCTTGCGGTTTCAATGGGAAGGAAGTAAGCAATCTTCGGTCCATATCCCAGCAGCTTCGGGCATCCCATGCCTTTTCATGGCTTTGACTTTGGCGATGAATTTTTTTATTTTTTTTTTGGTATCCTTTCCATATCACTCCTATCCTCCCGTCAGCGTTCTGTCTTCCTCCTTGATTTTTTCCCCGGCTTTTGCAACATCTCTGAGGTTACTTTTGGCTTGTTTTGGCACTTTGCAATGCACCTCACGTAACCCTGGTCCTTTTTCCTGCAGTCACTCCATTTCCCAATTTTTTATTTTTATTTCTTCGGTATCCGTGCCATGGCATTCATATCTATCCATCAAAGCCGTGTCCTCCTCCTTGATGTTTTCCCCTGCTTTTGCAACATCTCGGAGGTCACTTTTGGCATGTTTGGGTCCTTTGCACTGCACCTCATTTCCTCCCCGACCATTTTCTTGTAGTCCCAATTTTCTGGACTTTGTGGTTTTTTTCAGGCGCATTTCATTTGATCCTATCTCCTTTCCAGAGCGCTTGTAAGTCTTTCTTTTCTGGGTCGCAAGATTTCGTTTCCCTTCCCGAAAGGAAATGAAATTTCCTTTCGGGAAGGGAAACGAAATCTTGCGGTTTCAATGGGAAGGAAGTAAGCAATCTTCGGTCCATATCCCAGCAGCTTCGGGCATCCCATGCCTTTTCATGGCTTTGACTTTGGCAATGAATTTTTTTTTTTTTTTTGGCATCCTTTCCATATCACTCTTATCCTAACCTCAGCGTTCTGTCTTCCTCCTTGATTTTTTCCCCTGCTTTTGCAACATCTCTGAGGTTACTTTTGGCTTGTTTTGGCACTTTGCAATGCACCTCATGTAATCCTGGTCCTTTTTCTTGCAGTCACACCATTTCCCAATTTTTTATTTTTATTTTTATTTTTTCAGTATCCGTGCCATGGCACTCATATCTATCTATCAAAGTCCTGTCCTCCTCCTTGATGTTTTCCCCTGCTTTTGCAACATCTCGGAGGTCACTTTTGGCATGTTTGGGTCCTTTGCACTGCACCTCATTTCCTCCCCGACCATTTTCTTGTAGTCCCAAAATGTCCCAGTTTTCTGGATTTTGTGCTTTTCTCAGGCACATTTCATTTGATCCTATCTCCTTTCCAGAGCGCTTGTAAGTCTTTCTTTTCTGGGTCGCAAGATTTCGTTTCCCTTCCCGAAAGGAAATGAAATTTCCTTTCGGGAAGGGAAACGAAATCTTGCGGTTTCAATGGGAAGGAAGTAAGCAATCTTCGGTCCATATCCCAGCAGCTTCGGGCATCCCATGCCTTTTCATGGCTTTGACTTTGGCGATGAATTTTTTTATTTTTTTTTTGGTATCCTTTCCATATCACTCCTATCCTCCCGTCAGCGTTCTGTCTTCCTCCTTGATTTTTTCCCCGGCTTTTGCAACATCTCTGAGGTTACTTTTGGCTTGTTTTGGCACTTTGCAATGCACCTCACGTAACCCTGGTCCTTTTTCCTGCAGTCACTCCATTTCCCAATTTTTTATTTTTATTTTTTCGGTATCCGTGCCATGGCATTCATATCTATCCATCAAAGCCGTGTCCTCCTCCTTGATGTTTTCGCCTGCTTTTGCAACATCTCGGAGGTCACTTTTGGCATGTTTGGGTCCTTTGCACTGCACCTCATTTCCTCCCCGACCATTTTCTTGTAGTCCCAATTTTCTGGACTTTGTGGTTTTTTTCAGGCGCATTTCATTTGATCCTATCTCCTTTCCAGAGCGCTTGTAAGTCTTTCTTTTCTGGGTCGCAAGATTTCGTTTCCCTTCCCGAAAGGAAATGAAATTTCCTTTCGGGAAGGGAAACGAAATCTTGCGGTTTCAATGGGAAGGAAGTAAGCAATCTTCGGTCCATATCCCAGCAGCTTCGGGCATCCCATGCCTTTTCATGGCTTTGACTTTGGCGATGAATTTTTTTATTTTTTTTTTGGTATCCTTTCCATATCACTCTTATCCTAACCTCAGCGTTCTGTCTTCCTCCTTGATTTTTTCCCCTGCTTTTGCAACATCTCTGAGGTTACTTTTGGCTTGTTTTGGCACTTTGCAATGCACCTCACGTAATCCTGGTCCTTTTTCTTGCAGTCACACCATTTCCCAATTTTTTATTTTTATTTTTATTTTTTCAGTATCCGTGCCATGGCACTCATATCTATCCATCAAAGTCCTGTCCTCCTCCTTGATGTTTTCCCCTGCTATTGCAACATCTCGGAGGTCACTTTTGGCATGTTTGGGTCCTTTGCACTGCACCTCATTTCCTCCCCAACCATTTTCTTGTAGTCCCAAAATGTCCCAGTTTTCTGGATTTTGTGTTTTTCTCAGGCACATTTCATTTGATCCTATCTCCTTTCCAGAGCGCTTGTAAGTCTTTCTTTTCTGGGTCGCAAGATTTCCTTTCCCTTCCCGAAAGGAAATTTCATTTCCTTTCGGGAAGGGAAACGAAATCTTGCGGTTTCAATGGGAAGGAAGTAAGCAATCTTTGGTCCATATCCCAGCAGCTTCGGGCATCCCATGCCTCTTTATGGCTTTGACTTTGGCGATGAATTTTTTTTTTTTTTTTGGTATCCTTGCCATATCACTCCTATCCTCCCGTCAGCGTTCTGTCTTCCTCCTTGATTTTTTCCCCTGCTTTTGCAACATCTCTGAGGTTTCTTTTGGCTTGTTTTGGCACTTTGCAATGCACCTCACGTAATCCTGGTCCTTTTTCTTGCAGTCACTCCATTTCCCAATTTTTTATTTTTATTTTTTCGGTATCCGTGCCATGGCATTCATATCTATCCATCAAAGCCGTGTCCTCCTCCTTGATGTTTTCCCCTGCTTTTGCAACATCTCGGAGGTCACTTTTGGCATGTTTGGGTCCTTTGCACTGCACCTCATTTCCTCCCCGACCATTGCCTTGTAGTCCCAAAATGTCCCAGTTTTCTGGATTTTGTGGTTTTCTCAGGCACATTTCATTTGATCCTATCTCCTTTCCAGAGCGCTTGTAAGTCTTTCTTTTCTGGGTTGCAAGATTTCGTTTCCCTTCCCGAAAGGAAATGAAATTTCCTTTTGGGAAGGGAAACGAAATCTTGCGGTTTCAATGGGAAGGAAGTAAGCAATCTTCGGTCCATATCCCAGCAGCTTCGGGCATCCCATGCCTTTTCATGGCTTTGACTTTGGCGATGAATTTTTTTTTTTTTTTTTTGGTATCCTTGCCATATCACTCCTATCCTCCCGTCAGCGTTCTGTCTTCCTCCTTGATTTTTTCCCCTGCTTTTGCAACATCTCTGAGGTTACTTTTGGCTTGTTTTGGCACTTTGCAATGCACCTCACGTAATCCTGGTCCTTTTTCTTGCAGTCACTCCATTTCCTAATTTTTTATTTTTATTTTTTCGCTATCCGTGCCATGGCACTCATATCTATCCATCAAAGTCCTGTCCTCCTCCTTGATGTTTTCCCCTGCTTTTGCAACATCTCGGAGGTCACTTTTGGCATGTTTGGGTCCTTTGCACTGCACCTCATTTCCTCCCCGACCATTGCCTTGTAGTCCCAAAACGTCCCAGTTTTCTGGATTTTGTGGTTTTCTCAGGCACATTTCATTTGATCCTATCTCCTTTCCAGAGCGCTTGTAAGTCTTTCTTTTCTGGGTCGCAAGATTTCGTTTCCCTTCCCGAAAGGAAATGAAATTTCCTTTCGGGAAGGGAAACGAAATCTTGCGGTTTCAATGGGAAGGAAGTAAGCAATCTTCGGTCCATATCCCAGCAGCTTCGGGCATCCCATGCCTTTTCATGGCTTTGACTTTGGCGATGAATTTTTTTATTTTTTTTTTGGTATCCTTTCCATATCACTCCGATCCTCCCGTCAGCGTTCTGTCTTCCTCCTTGATTTTTTCCCCTGCTTTTGCAACATCTCTGAGGTTACTTTTGGCTTGTTTTGGCACTTTGCAATGCACCTCACGTAACCCTGGTCCTTTTTCCTGCAGTCACTCCATTTCCCAATTTTTTATTTTTATTTTTTCGGTATCCGTGCCATGGCATTCATATCTATCCATCAAAGCCGTGTCCTCCTCCTTGATGTTTTCCCCTGCTTTTGCAACATCTCGGAGGTCACTTTTGGCATGTTTGGGTCCTTTGCACTGCACCTCATTTCCTCCCCGACCATTTTCTTGTAGTCCCAATTTTCTGGACTTTGTGGTTTTTTTCAGGCGCATTTCATTTGATCCTATCTCCTTTCCAGAGCGCTTGTAAGTCTTTCTTTTCTGGGTCGCAAGATTTCGTTTCCCTTCCTGAAAGGAAATGAAATTTCCTTTCGGGAAGGGAAACGAAATCTTGCGGTTTCAATGGGAAGGAAGTAAGCAATCTTCGGTCCATATCCCAGCAGCTTCGGGCATCCCATGGCTTTTCATGGCTTTGACTTTGGCGATGAATTTTTTTTTTTTTTTTGGCATCCTTTCCATATCACTCTTATCCTAACCTCAGCGTTCTGTCTTCCTCCTTGATTTTTTCCCCTGCTTTTGCAACATCTCTGAGGTTACTTTTGGCTTGTTTTGGCACTTTGCAATGCACCTCATGTAATCCTGGTCCTTTTTCTTGCAGTCACACCATTTCCCAATTTTTTATTTTTATTTTTATTTTTTCAGTATCCGTGCCATGGCACTCATATCTATCCATCAAAGTCCTGTCCTCCTCCTTGATGTTTTCCCCTGCTTTTGCAACATCTCGGAGGTCACTTTTGGCATGTTTGGGTCCTTTGCACTGCACCTCATTTCCTCCCCGACCATTTTCTTGTAGTCCCAAAATGTCCCAGTTTTCTGGATTTTGTGCTTTTCTCAGGCACATTTCATTTGATCCTATCTCCTTTCCAGAGCGCTTGTAAGTCTTTCTTTTCTGGGTCGCAAGATTTCCTTTCCCTTCCCGAAAGGAAATTTCATTTCCTTTCGGGAAGGGAAACGAAATCTTGCGGTTTCAATGGGAAGGAAGTAAGCAATCTTTGGTCCATATCCCAGCAGCTTCGGGCATCCCATGCCTCTTTATGGCTTTGACTTTGGCGATGAATTTTTTTTTTTTTTTTTGCATCCTTCCCATATCACTCTTATCCTAACCTCAGCGTTCTGTCTTCCTCCTTGATTTTTTCCCCTGCTTTTGCAACATCTCTGAGGTTACTTTTGGCTTGTTTTGGCACTTTGCAATGCACCTCACGTAATCCTGGTCCTTTTTCTTGCAGTCACTCCATTTCCCAATTTTTTATTTTTATTTTTTCGCTATCCGTGCCATGGCACTCATATCTATCCATCAAAGCCGTGTCCTCCTCCTTGATGTTTTCCCCTGCTTTTGCAACATCTCGGAGGTCACTTTTGGCATGTTTGGGTCCTTTGCACTGCACCTCATTTCCTCCCCGACCATTTTCTTGTAGTCCCAATTTTCTGGACTTTGTGGTTTTTTTCAGGCGCATTTCATTTGATCCTATCTCCTTTCCAGAGCGCTTGTAAGTCTTTCTTTTCTGGGTCGCAAGATTTCGTTTCCCTTCCCGAAAGGAAATTTCATTTCCTTTCGGGAAGGGAAACGAAATCTTGCAGTTTCAATGGGAAGGAAGTAAGCAATCTTCGGTCCATATCCCAGCAGCTTCGGGCATCCCATGGCTTTTCATGGCTTTGACTTTGGCGATGAATTTTTTTTTTTTTTTTGGCATCCTTTCCATATCACTCTTATCCTAACCTCAGCGTTCTGTCTTCCTCCTTGATTTTTTCCCCTGCTTTTGCAACATCTCTGAGGTTACTTTTGGCTTGTTTTGGCACTTTGCAATGCACCTCATGTAATCCTGGTCCTTTTTCTTGCAGTCACACCATTTCCCAATTTTTTATTTTTATTTTTATTTTTTCAGTATCCGTGCCATGGCACTCATATCTATCCATCAAAGTCCTGTCCTCCTCCTTGATGTTTTCCCCTGCTTTTGCAACATCTCGGAGGTCACTTTTGGCATGTTTGGGTCCTTTGCACTGCACCTCATTTCCTCCCCGACCATTTTCTTGTAGTCCCAAAATGTCCCAGTTTTCTGGATTTTGTGTTTTTCTCAGGCACATTTCATTTGATCCTATCTCCTTTCCAGAGCGCTTGTAAGTCTTTCTTTTCTGGGTCGCAAGATTTCCTTTCCCTTCCCGAAAGGAAATTTCATTTCCTTTCGGGAAGGGAAACGAAATCTTGCGGTTTCAATGGGAAGGAAGTAAGCAATCTTCGGTCCATATCCCAGCAGCTTCGGGCATCCCATGCCTCTTTATGGCTTTGACTTTGGCAATGAATTTTTTTTTTTTTTTTTGCATCCTTTCCATATCACTCTTATCCTAACCTCAGCGTTCTGTCTTCCTCCTTGATTTTTTCCCCTGCTTTTGCAACATCTCTGAGGTTACTTTTGGCTTGTTTTGGCACTTTGCAATGCACCTCACGTAATCCTGGTCCTTTTTCTTGCAGTCACTCCATTTCCCAATTTTTTATTTTTATTTTTTCGGTATCCGTGCCATGGCATTCATATCTATCCATCAAAGCCGTGTCCTCCTCCTTGATGTTTTCCCCTGCTATTGCAACATCTCGGAGGTCACTTTTGGCATGTTTGGGTCCTTTGCACTGCACCTCATTTCCTCCCCGACCATTGCCTTGTAGTCCCAAAATGTCCCAGTTTTCTGGATTTTGTGGTTTTTTTCAGGCGCATTTCATTTGATCCTATCTCCTTTCCAGAGCGCTTGTAAGTCTTTCTTTTCTGGGTCGCAAGATTTCGTTTCCCTTCCCGAAAGGAAATGAAATTTCCTTTCGGGAAGGGAAACGAAATCTTGCGGTTTCAATGGGAAGGAAGTAAGCAATCTTCGGTCCATATCCCAGCAGCTTCGGTCATCCCATGCCTTTTCATGTCTTTGACTTTGGCGATGAATTTTTTTTTTTTTTTTGCATCCTTTCCATATCACTCTTATCCTAACCTCAGCGTTCTGTCTTCCTCCTTGATTTTTTCCCCTGCTTTTGCAACATCTCTGAGGTTACTTTTGGCTTGTTTTGGCACTTTGCAATGCACCTCATGTAATCCTGGTCCTTTTTCTTGCAGTCACACCATTTCCCAATTTTTTATTTTTATTTTTATTTTTTCAGTATCCGTGCCATGGCACTCATATCTATCCATCAAAGTCCTGTCCTCCTCCTTGATGTTTTCCCCTGCTTTTGCAACATCTCGGAGGTCACTTTTGGCATGTTTGGGTCCTTTGCACTGCACCTCATTTCCTCCCCGACCATTGCCTTGTAGTCCCAATTTTCTGGACTTTGTGGTTTTTTTCAGGCGCATTTCATTTGATCCTATCTCCTTTCCAGAGCACTTGTAAGTCTTTCTTTTCTGGGTCGCAAGATTTCGTTTCCCTTCCCGAAAGGAAATGAAATTTCCTTTCGGGAAGGGAAACGAAATCTTGCGGTTTCAATGGGAAGGAAGTAAGCAATCTTCGGTCCATATCCCAGCAGCTTCGGGCATCCCATGCCTTTTCATGGCTTTGACTTTGGCGATGAATTTTTTTTTTTTTTTTTGGTATCCTTGCCATATCACTCCTATCCTCCCGTCAGCGTTCTGTCTTCCTCCTTGATTTTTTCCCCTGCTTTTGCAACATCTCTGAGGTTACTTTTGGCTTGTTTTGGCACTTTGCAATGCACCTCACGTAATCCTGGTCCTTTTTCTTGCAGTCACTCCATTTCCCAATTTTTTATTTTTATTTTTTCGCTATCCGTGCCATGGCACTCATATCTATCCATCAAAGTCCTGTCCTCCTCCTTGATGTTTTCCCCTGCTTTTGCAACATCTCGGAGGTCACTTTTGGCATGTTTGGGTCCTTTGCACTGCACCTCATTTCCTCCCCGACCATTTTCTTGTAGTCCCAATTTTCTGGACTTTGTGGTTTTTTTCAGGCGCATTTCATTTGATCCTATCTCCTTTCCAGAGCGCTTGTAAGTCTTTCTTTTCTGGGTCGCAAGATTTCGTTTCCCTTCCCGAAAGGAAATGAAATTTCCTTTCGGGAAGGGAAACGAAATCTTGCGGTTTCAATGGGAAGGAAGTAAGCAATCTTCGGTCCATATCCCAGCAGCTTCGGGCATCCCATGCCTTTTCATGGCTTTGACTTTGGCGATGAATTTTTTTTTTTTTTTTTTGGTATCCTTTCCATATCACTCCTATCCTCCCGTCAGCGTTCTGTCTTCCTCCTTGATTTTTTCCCCGGCTTTTGCAACATCTCTGAGGTTACTTTTGGCTTGTTTTGGCACTTTGCAATGCACCTCACGTAACCCTGGTCCTTTTTCCTGCAGTCACTCCATTTCCCAATTTTTTATTTTTATTTCTTCGGTATCCGTGCCATGGCATTCATATCTATCCATCAAAGCCGTGTCCTCCTCCTTGATGTTTTCCCCTGCTTTTGCAACATCTCGGAGGTCACTTTTGGCATGTTTGGGTCCTTTGCACTGCACCTCATTTCCTCCCCGACCATTTTCTTGTAGTCCCAATTTTCTGGACTTTGTGGTTTTTTTCAGGCGCATTTCATTTGATCCTATCTCCTTTCCAGAGCGCTTGTAAGTCTTTCTTTTCTGGGTCGCAAGATTTCGTTTCCCTTCCCGAAAGGAAATTTCATTTCCTTTCGGGAAGGGAAACGAAATCTTGCGGTTTCAATGGGAAGGAAGTAAGCAATCTTCGGTCCATATCCCAGCAGCTTCGGGCATCCCATGGCTTTTCATGGCTTTGACTTTGGCAATGAATTTTTTTTTTTTTTTTGGCATCCTTTCCATATCACTCTTATCCTAACCTCAGCGTTCTGTCTTCCTCCTTGATTTTTTCCCCTGCTTTTGCAACATCTCTGAGGTTACTTTTGGCTTGTTTTGGCACTTTGCAATGCACCTCATGTAATCCTGGTCCTTTTTCTTGCAGTCACACCATTTCCCAATTTTTTATTTTTATTTTTATTTTTTCAGTATCCGTGCCATGGCACTCATATCTATCTATCAAAGTCCTGTCCTCCTCCTTGATGTTTTCCCCTGCTTTTGCAACATCTCGGAGGTCACTTTTGGCATGTTTGGGTCCTTTGCACTGCACCTCATTTCCTCCCCGACCATTTTCTTGTAGTCCCAAAATGTCCCAGTTTTCTGGATTTTGTGCTTTTCTCAGGCACATTTCATTTGATCCTATCTCCTTTCCAGAGCGCTTGTAAGTCTTTCTTTTCTGGGTCGCAAGATTTCGTTTCCCTTCCCGAAAGGAAATGAAATTTCCTTTCGGGAAGGGAAACGAAATCTTGCGGTTTCAATGGGAAGGAAGTAAGCAATCTTCGGTCCATATCCCAGCAGCTTCGGGCATCCCATGCCTTTTCATGGCTTTGACTTTGGCGATGAATTTTTTTATTTTTTTTTTGGTATCCTTTCCATATCACTCCTATCCTCCCGTCAGCGTTCTGTCTTCCTCCTTGATTTTTTCCCCGGCTTTTGCAACATCTCTGAGGTTACTTTTGGCTTGTTTTGGCACTTTGCAATGCACCTCACGTAACCCTGGTCCTTTTTCCTGCAGTCACTCCATTTCCCAATTTTTTATTTTTATTTTTTCGGTATCCGTGCCATGGCATTCATATCTATCCATCAAAGCCGTGTCCTCCTCCTTGATGTTTTCCCCTGCTTTTGCAACATCTCGGAGGTCACTTTTGGCATGTTTGGGTCCTTTGCACTGCACCTCATTTCCTCCCCGACCATTTTCTTGTAGTCCCAATTTTCTGGACTTTGTGGTTTTTTTCAGGCGCATTTCATTTGATCCTATCTCCTTTCCAGAGCGCTTGTAAGTCTTTCTTTTCTGGGTCGCAAGATTTCCTTTCCCTTCCCGAAAGGAAATTTCATTTCCTTTCGGGAAGGGAAACGAAATCTTGCGGTTTCAATGGGAAGGAAGTAAGCAATCTTCGGTCCATATCCCAGCAGCTTCGGGCATCCCATGCCTTTTCATGGCTTTGACTTTGGCGATGAATTTTTTTTTTTTTTTTGCATCCTTTCCATATCACTCTTATCCTAACCTCAGCGTTCTGTCTTCCTCCTTGATTTTTCCCCTGCTTTTGCAACATCTCTGAGGTTACTTTTGGCTTGTTTTGGCACTTTGCAATGCACCTCATGTAATCCTGGTCCTTTTTCTTGCAGTCACACCATTTCCCAATTTTTTATTTTTATTTTTATTTTTTCAGTATCCGTGCCATGGCACTCATATCTATCCATCAAAGTCCTGTCCTCCTCCTTGATGTTTTCCCCTGCTTTTGCAACATCTCGGAGGTCACTTTTGGCATGTTTGGGTCCTTTGCACTGCACCTCATTTCCTCCCCGACCATTACCTTGTAGTCCCAATTTTCTGGACTTTGTGGTTTTTTTCAGGCACATTTCATTTGATCCTATCTCCTTTCCAGAGCGCTTGTAAGTCTTTCTTTTCTGGGTCGCAAGATTTCGTTTCCCTTCCCGAAAGGAAATTTCATTTCCTTTCGGGAAGGGAAACGAAATCTTGCGGTTTCAATGGGAAGGAAGTAAGCAATCTTCGGTCCATATCCCAGCAGCTTCGGGCATCCCATGCCTTTTCATGGCTTTGACTTTGGCAATGAATTTTTTTTTTTTTTTTTGGTATCCTTGCCATATCTCTCCTATCCTCCCGTCAGCGTTCTGTCTTCCTCCTTGATTTTTTCCCCTGCTTTTGCAACATCTCTGAGGTTACTTTTGGCTTGTTTTGGCACTTTGCAATGCACCTCACGTAATCCTGGTCCTTTTTCTTGCAGTCACTCCATTTCCCAATTTTTTATTTTTATTTTTTCGCTATCCGTGCCATGGCACTCATATCTATCCATCAAAGTCCTGTCCTCCTCCTTGATGTTTTCCCCTGCTTTTGCAACATCTCGGAGGTCACTTTTGGCATGTTTGGGTCCTTTGCACTGCACCTCATTTCCTCCCCGACCATTACCTTGTAGTCCCAATTTTCTGGACTTTGTGGTTTTTTTCAGGCGCATTTCATTTGATCCTATCTCCTTTCCAGAGCGCTTGTAAGTCTTTCTTTTCTGGGTCGCAAGATTTCGTTTCCCTTCCCGAAAGGAAATTTCATTTCCTTTCCGGAAGGGAAACGAAATCTTGCGGTTTCAATGGGAAGGAAGTAAGCAATCTTCGGTCCATATCCCAGCAGCTTCGGGCATCCCATGCCTCTTGATGGCTTTGACTTTGGCGATGAATTTTTTTTTTTTTTTTTTTGGCATCCTTTCCATATCACTCTTATCCTAACCCCACCGTTCTGTCTTCCTCCTTGATTTTTTCCCCTGCTTTTGCAACATCTCTGAGGTTACTTTTGGCTTGTTTTGGCACTTTGCAATGCACCTCACGTAATCCTGGTCCTTTTTCTTGCAGTCACTCCATTTAGCAATTTTTTATTTTTATTTTTTCGGTATCCATGCCATGGCACTCATATCTATCCATCAAAGCCGTGTCCCCCTCCTTGATGTTTTCCCTTGCTTTTGCAACATCTCGGAGGTCACTTTTGGCATGTTTGGGTCCTTTCCACTGCACCTCATTTCCTCCCCGACCATTTTCTTGTAGTCCCAAAATGTCCCAGTTTTCTGGATTTTGTGTTTTTCTCAGGCACATTTCATTTGATCCTATTTCCTTTCCAGAGCGCTTGTAAGTCTTTCTTTTCTGGGTCGCAAGATTTCGTTTCCCTTCCCGAAAGGAAATTTCATTTCCTTTCTGGAAGGGAAACGAAATCTTGCGGTTTCAATGGGAAGGAAGTAAGCAATCTTCGGTCCATATCCCAGCAGCTTCGGGCATCCCATGCCTCTTGATGGCTTTGACTTTGGCGATGAATTTTTTTTTTTTTTTGGCATCCTTTCCATATCACTCTTATCCTAACCTCACCGTTCTGTCTTCCTCCTTGATTTTTTCCCCTGCTTTTGCAACATCTCTGAGGTTACTTTTGGCTTGTTTTGGCACTTTGCAATGCACCTCACGTAATCCTGGTCCTTTTTCTTGTAGTCACTCCATTTCCCAATTTTTTATTTTTATTTTTATTTTTTCAGTATCTGTGCCATGGCACTCATATCTATCCATCAAAGTCCTGTCCTCCTCCTTGATGTTTTCCCCTGCTTTTGCAACATCTCGGAGGTCACTTTTGGCATTTTTGGGTCCTTTGCACTGCACCTCATTTCCTCCCCGACCATTTTCTTGTAGTCCCAATTTTCTGGACTTTGTGGTTTTTTTCAGGCGCATTTCATTTGATCCTATCTCCTTTCCAGAGCGCTTGTAAGTCTTTCTTTTCTGGGTCGCAAGATTTCGTTTCCCTTCCCGAAAGGAAATTTCATTTCCTTTCGGGAAGGGAAACGAAATCTTGCGGTTTCAATGGGAAGGAAGTAAGCAATCTTCGGTCCATATCCCAGCAGCTTCGGGCATCCCATGCCTTTTCATGGCTTTGACTTTGGCGATGAATTTTTTTTTTTTTTTTGGTATCCTTTCCATATCACTCCTATCCTCCCGTCAGCGTTCTGTCTTCCTCCTTGATTTTTTCCCCTGCTTTTGCAACATCTCTGAGGTTACTTTTGGCTTGTTTTGGCACTTTGCAATGCACCTCACGTAATCCTGGTCCTTTTTCTTGCAGTCACTCCATTTCCCAATTTTTTATTTTTATTTTTTCGCTATCCGTGCCATGGCACTCATATCTATCCATCAAAGTCCTGTCCTCCTCCTTGATGTTTTCCCCTGCTTTTGCAACATCTCGGAGGTCACTTTTGGCATGTTTGGGTCCTTTCCACTGCACCTCATTTCCTCCCCGACCATTTTCTTGTAGTCCCAATTTTCTGGACTTTGTGGTTTTTTTCAGGCGCATTTCATTTGATCCTATCTCCTTTCCAGAGCGCTTGTAAGTCTTTCTTTTCTGGGTCGCAAGATTTCGTTTCCCTTCCCGTAAGGAAATGAAATTTCCTTTCGGGAAGGGAAACGAAATCTTGCGGTTTCAATGGGAAGGAAGTAAGCAATCTTCGGTCCATATCCCAGCAGCTTCGGGCATCCCATGCCTCTTGATGGCTTTGGCTTTGGCGATGAATTTTTTTTTTTTTTTTTTTTGGCATCCTTTCCATATCACTCTTATCCTAACCTCACCGTTCTGTCTTCCTCCTTGATTTTTCCCCTGCTTTTGCAACATCTCTGAGGTTACTTTTGGCTTGTTTTGGCACTTTGCAATGCACCTCACGTAATCCTGGTCCTTTTTCTTGCAGTCACTCCATTTCCCAATTTTTTATTTTTATTTTTTCGGTATCCATGCCATGGCACTCATATCTATCTATCAAAGTCCTGTCCTCCTCCTTGATGTTTTCCCCTGCTTTTGCAACATCTCGGAGGTCACTTTTGGCATGTTTGGGTCCTTTGCACTGCACCTCATTTCCTCCCCGACCATTTTCTTGTAGTCCCAAAATGTCCCAGTTTTCTGGATTTTGTGCTTTTCTCAGGCACATTTCATTTGATCCTATCTCCTTTCCAGAGCGCTTGTAAGTCTTTCTTTTCTGGGTCGCAAGATTTCGTTTCCCTTCCCGAAAGGAAATGAAATTTCCTTTCGGGAAGGGAAACGAAATCTTGCGGTTTCAATGGGAAGGAAGTAAGCAATCTTCGGTCCATATCCCAGCAGCTTCGGGCATCCCATGCCTTTTCATGGCTTTGACTTTGGCGATGAATTTTTTTATTTTTTTTTTGGTATCCTTTCCATATCACTCCTATCCTCCCGTCAGCGTTCTGTCTTCCTCCTTGATTTTTTCCCCGGCTTTTGCAACATCTCTGAGGTTACTTTTGGCTTGTTTTGGCACTTTGCAATGCACCTCACGTAACCCTGGTCCTTTTTCCTGCAGTCACTCCATTTCCCAATTTTTTATTTTTATTTTTTCGGTATCCGTGCCATGGCATTCATATCTATCCATCAAAGCCGTGTCCTCCTCCTTGATGTTTTCCCCTGCTTTTGCAACATCTCGGAGGTCACTTTTGGCATGTTTGGGTCCTTTGCACTGCACCTCATTTCCTCCCCGACCATTTTCTTGTAGTCCCAATTTTCTGGACTTTGTGGTTTTTTTCAGGCGCATTTCATTTGATCCTATCTCCTTTCCAGAGCGCTTGTAAGTCTTTCTTTTCTGGGTCGCAAGATTTCCTTTCCCTTCCCGAAAGGAAATTTCATTTCCTTTCGGGAAGGGAAACGAAATCTTGCGGTTTCAATGGGAAGGAAGTAAGCAATCTTCGGTCCATATCCCAGCAGCTTCGGTCATCCCATGCCTTTTCATGGCTTTGACTTTGGCGATGAATTTTTTTTTTTTTTTTGCATCCTTTCCATATCACTCTTATCCTAACCTCAGCGTTCTGTCTTCCTCCTTGATTTTTCCCCTGCTTTTGCAACATCTCTGAGGTTACTTTTGGCTTGTTTTGGCACTTTGCAATGCACCTCATGTAATCCTGGTCCTTTTTCTTGCAGTCACACCATTTCCCAATTTTTTATTTTTATTTTTATTTTTTCAGTATCCGTGCCATGGCACTCATATCTATCCATCAAAGTCCTGTCCTCCTCCTTGATGTTTTCCCCTGCTTTTGCAACATCTCGGAGGTCACTTTTGGCATGTTTGGGTCCTTTGCACTGCACCTCATTTCCTCCCCGACCATTGCCTTGTAGTCCCAATTTTCTGGACTTTGTGGTTTTTTTCAGGCGCATTTCATTTGATCCTATCTCCTTTCCAGAGCACTTGTAAGTCTTTCTTTTCTGGGTCGCAAGATTTCGTTTCCCTTCCCGAAAGGAAATTTCATTTCCTTTCCGGAAGGGAAACGAAATCTTGCGGTTTCAATGGGAAGGAAGTAAGCAATCTTCGGTCCATATCCCAGCAGCTTCGGGCATCCCATGCCTTTTCATGGCTTTGACTTTGGCGATGAATTTTTTTTTTTTTTTTTGGTATCCTTGCCATATCACTCCTATCCTCCCGTCAGCGTTCTGTCTTCCTCCTTGATTTTTTCCCCTGCTTTTGCAACATCTCTGAGGTTACTTTTGGCTTGTTTTGGCACTTTGCAATGCACCTCACGTAATCCTGGTCCTTTTTCTTGCAGTCACTCCATTTCCCAAATTTTTATTTTTATTTTTTCGCTATCTGTGCCATGGTACTCATATCTATCCATCAAAGTCCTGTCCTCCTCCTTGATGTTTTCCCCTGCTTTTGCAACATCTCGGAGGTCACTTTTGGCATGTTTGGGTCCTTTGCACTGCACCTCATTTCCTCCCCGACCATTACCTTGTAGTCCCAATTTTCTGGACTTTGTGGTTTTTTTCAGGCGCATTTCATTTGATCCTATCTCCTTTCCAGAGCGCTTGTAAGTCTTTCTTTTCTGGGTCGCAAGATTTCGTTTCCCTTCCCGAAAGGAAATTTCATTTCCTTTCGGGAAGGGAAACGAAATCTTGCGGTTTCAATGGGAAGGAAGTAAGCAATCTTCGGTCCATATCCCAGCAGCTTCGGGCATCCCATGCCTTTTCATGGCTTTGACTTTGGCAATGAATTTTTTTTTTTTTTTTTGGTATCCTTGCCATATCTCTCCTATCCTCCCGTCAGCGTTCTGTCTTCCTCCTTGATTTTTTCCCCTGCTTTTGCAACATCTCTGAGGTTACTTTTGGCTTGTTTTGGCACTTTGCAATGCACCTCACGTAATCCTGGTCCTTTTTCTTGCAGTCACTCCATTTCCCAATTTTTTATTTTTATTTTTTCGCTATCCGTGCCATGGCACTCATATCTATCCATCAAAGTCCTGTCCTCCTCCTTGATGTTTTCCCCTGCTTTTGCAACATCTCGGAGGTCACTTTTGGCATGTTTGGGTCCTTTCCACTGCACCTCATTTCCTCCCCGACCATTACCTTGTAGTCCCAATTTTCTGGACTTTGTGGTTTTTTTCAGGTGCATTTCATTTGATCCTATCTCCTTTCCAGAGCGCTTGTAAGTCTTTCTTTTCTGGGTCGCAAGATTTCGTTTCCCTTCCCGAAAGGAAATGAAATTTCCTTTCGGGAAGGGAAACGAAATCTTGCGGTTTCAATGGGAAGGAAGTAAGCAATCTTCGGTCCATATCCCAGCAGCTTCGGGCATCCCATGCCTTTTCATGGCTTTGACTTTGGCGATGAATTTTTTTTTTTTTTTGGCATCCTTTCCATATCACTCTTATCCTAACCTCACCGTTCTGTCTTCCTCCTTGATTTTTTCCCCTGCTTTTGCAACATCTCTGAGGTTACTTTTGGCTTGTTTTGGCACTTTGCAATGCACCTCACGTAATCCTGGTCCTTTTTCCTGCAGTCACTCCATTTCCCAATTTTTTATTTTTTTTTTTTCGGTATCCGTGCCATGGCACTCATATCTATCCATCAAAGTCCTGTCCTCCTCCTTGATGTTTTCCCCTGCTTTTGCAACATCTCGGAGGTCACTTTTGGCATGTTTGGGTCCTTTGCACTGCACCTCATTTCCTCCCCGACCATTACCTTGTAGTCCCAATTTTCTGGACTTTGTGGTTTTTTTCAGGCGCATTTCATTTGATCCTATCTCCTTTCTAGAGCGCTTGTAAGTCTTTCTTTTCTGGGTCGCAAGATTTCGTTTCCCTTCCCGAAAGGAAATTTCATTTCCTTTCCGGAAGGGAAACGAAATCTTGCGGTTTCAATGGGAAGGAAGTAAGCAATCTTCGGTCCATATCCCAGCAGCTTCGGGCATCCCATGCCTCTTGATGGCTTTGACTTTGGCGATGAATTTTTTTTTTTTTTTTTTTGGCATCCTTTCCATATCACTCTTATCCTAACCCCACCGTTCTGTCTTCCTCCTTGATTTTTTCCCCTGCTTTTGCAACATCTCTGAGGTTACTTTTGGCTTGTTTTGGCACTTTGCAATGCACCTCACGTAATCCTGGTCCTTTTTCTTGCAGTCACTCCATTTAGCAATTTTTTATTTTTATTTTTTCGGTATCCATGCCATGGCACTCATATCTATCCATCAAAGCCGTGTCCCCCTCCTTGATGTTTTCCCTTGCTTTTGCAACATCTCGGAGGTCACTTTTGGCATGTTTGGGTCCTTTCCACTGCACCTCATTTCCTCCCCGACCATTTTCTTGTAGTCCCAAAATGTCCCAGTTTTCTGGATTTTGTGTTTTTCTCAGGCACATTTCATTTGATCCTATTTCCTTTCCAGAGCGCTTGTAAGTCTTTCTTTTCTGGGTCGCAAGATTTCGTTTCCCTTCCCGAAAGGAAATTTCATTTCCTTTCTGGAAGGGAAACGAAATCTTGCGGTTTCAATGGGAAGGAAGTAAGCAATCTTCGGTCCATATCCCAGCAGCTTCGGGTATCCCATGCCTCTTGATGGCTTTGACTTTGGCGATGAATTTTTTTTTTTTTGGCATCCTTTCCATATCACTCTTATCCTAACCTCAGCGTTCTGTCTTCCTCCTTGATTTTTTCCCCTGCTTTTGCAACATCTCTGAGGTTACTTTTGGCTTGTTTTGGCACTTTGCAATGCACCTCACGTAATCCTGGTCCTTTTTCTTGCAGTCACTCCATTTCCCAATTTTTTATTTTTATTTTTTCGCTATCCGTGCCATGGCACTCATATCTATCCATCAAAGTCCTGTCCTCCTCCTTGATGTTTTCCCCTGCTTTTGCAACATCTCGGAGGTCACTTTTGGCATGTTTGGGTCCTTTCCACTGCACCTCATTTCCTCCCCGACCATTACCTTGTAGTCCCAATTTTCTGGACTTTGTGGTTTTTTTCAGGCGCATTTCATTTGATCCTATCTCCTTTCCAGAGCGCTTGTAAGTCTTTCTTTTCTGGGTCGCAAGATTTCGTTTCCCTTCCCGAAAGGAAATTTCATTTCCTTTCGGGAAGGGAAACGAAATCTTGCGGTTTCAATGGGAAGGAAGTAAGCAATCTTCGGTCCATATCCCAGCAGCTTCGGGTATCCCATGCCTCTTGATGGCTTTGACTTTGGCGATGAATTTTTTTTTTTTTGGCATCCTTTCCATATCACTCTTATCCTAACCTCACCGTTCTGTCTTCCTCCTTGATTTTTTCCCCTGCTTTTGCAACATCTCTGAGGTTACTTTTGGCTTGTTTTGGCACTTTGCAATGCACCTCACGTAATCCTGGTCCTTTTTCTTGCAGTCACTCCATTTCCCAATTTTTTATTTTTATTTTTTCAGTATCCGTGCCATGGCACTCATATCTATCCATCAAAGTCCTGTCCTCCTCCTTGATGTTTTCCCCTGCTTTTGCAACATCTCGGAGGTCACTTTCGGCATGTTTGGGTCCTTTGCACTGCACCCCATTTCCTCCCCGACCATTACCTTGTAGTCCCAATTTTCTGGATTTTATGGTTTTTCCAGGCGCATTTCCTTTGATCCTAACTCCTTTCCAGAGCGCTTGTAAGTCTTTCTTTTCTGGGTCGCAAGATTTCGTTTCCCTTCCCGAAAGGAAATGAAATTTCCTTTCGGGAAGGGAAACGAAATCTTGAGGTTTCAATGGGAAGGAAGTAAGCAATCTTCGGTCCATATCCCAGCAGCTTCGGGCATCCCATGCCTTTTCATGGCTTTGACTTTGGCGATGAATTTTTTTTTTTTTTAATTTGGCATCCTTTCCATATCACTCTTATCCTAACCTCAGCGTTCTGTCTTCCTCCTTGATTTTTTCCCCTGCTTTTGCAACATCTCTGAGGTTACTTTTGGCTTGTTTTGGCACTTTGCAATGCACCTAACGTAATACTGGTCCTTTTTCCTGCAGTCACTCCATTTAGCAATTTTTTATTTTTATTTTTTCGGTATCCGTGCCATGGCATTCATATCTATCCATCAAAGCCGTGTCCTCCTCCTTGATGTTTTCCCCTGCTTTTGCAACATCTCGGAGGTCACTTTTGGCATGTTTGGGTCCTTTCCACTGCACCTCATTTCCTCCCCGACCATTTTCTTGTAGTCCCAATTTTCTGGACTTTGTGGTTTTTTTCAGGCGCATTTCATTTGATCCTATCTCCTTTCCAGAGCGCTTGTAAGTCTTTCTTTTCTGGGTCGCAAGATTTCGTTTCCCTTCCCGAAAGGAAATTTCATTTCCTTTCGGGAAGGGAAACGAAATCTTGCGGTTTCAATGGGAAGGAAGTAAGCAATCTTTGGTCCATATCCCAGCAGCTTCGGGCATCCCATGCCTCTTGATGGCTTTGGCTTTGGCGATGAATTTTTTTTTTTTTTTTGGTATCCTTGCCTATCACTCCTATCCTCCCGTCAGCGTTCTGTCTTCCTCCTTGATTTTTTCCCCTGCTTTTGCAACATCTCTGAGGTTACTTTTGGCTTGTTTTGGCACTTTGCAATGCACCTCACGTAATCCTGGTCCTTTTTCTTGCAGTCACTCCATTTCCCAATTTTTTATTTTTATTTTTTCGCTATCCGTGCCATGGCACTCATATCTATCCATCAAAGTCCTGTCCTCCTCCTTGATGTTTTCCCCTGCTTTTGCAACATCTCGGAGGTCACTTTTGGCATGTTTGGGTCCTTTCCACTGCACCTCATTTCCTCCCCGACCATTACCTTGTAGTCCCAATTTTCTGGACTTTGTGGTTTTTTTCAGGCGCATTTCATTTGATCCGATCTCCTTTCCAGAGCGCTTGTAAGTCTTTCTTTTCTGGGTCGCAAGATTTCGTTTCCCTTCCCGAAAGGAAATGAAATTTCCTTTCGGGAAGGGAAACGAAATCTTGCAGTTTCAATGGGAAGGAAGTAAGCAATCTTCGGTCCATATCCCAGCAGCTTCAGGCATCCCATGCCTCTTGATGGCTTTGACTTTGGCGATGAATTTTTTTTTTTTTTTGGCATCCTTTCCATATCACTCTTATCCTAACCTCACCGTTCTGTCTTCCTCCTTGATTTTTTCCCCTGCTTTTGCAACATCTCTGAGGTTACTTTTGGCTTGTTTTGGCACTTTGCAATGCACCTCACGTAATCCTGGTCCTTTTTCTTGCAGTCACTCCATTTCCCAATTTTTTATTTTTATTTTTTCGCTATCCGTGCCATGGCACTCATATCTATCCATCAAAGTCCTGTCCTCCTCCTTGATGTTTTCCCCTGCTTTTGCAACATCTCGGAGGTCACTTTTGGCATGTTTGGGTCCTTTCCACTGCACCTCATTTCCTCCCCGACCATTACCTTGTAGTCCCAATTTTCTGGACTTTGTGGTTTTTTTCAGGCGCATTTCATTTGATCCTATCTCCTTTCCAGAGCGCTTGTAAGTCTTTCTTTTCTGGGTCGCAAGATTTCGTTTCCCTTCCCGAAAGGAAATGAAATTTCCTTTCGGGAAGGGAAACGAAATCTTGCAGTTTCAATGGGAAGGAAGTAAGCAATCTTCGGTCCATATCCCAGCAGCTTCGGGCATCCCATGCCTCTTGATGGCTTTGACTTTGGCGATGAATTTTTTTTTTTTTTTGGCATCCTTTCCATATCACTCTTATCCTAACCTCACCGTTCTGTCTTCCTCCTTGAATTTTTCCCCTGCTTTTGCAACATCTCTGAGGTTACTTTTGGCTTGTTTTGGCACTTTGCAATGCACCTCACGTAATCCTGGTCCTTTTTCTTGTAGTCACTCCATTTCCCAATTTTTTATTTTTATTTTTATTTTTTCAGTATCTGTGCCATGGCACTCATATCTATCCATCAAAGTCCTGTCCTCCTCCTTGATGTTTTCCCCTGCTTTTGCAACATCTCGGAGGTCACTTTTGGCATGTTTGGGTCCTTTGCACTGCACCTCATTTCCTCCCCGACCATTTTCTTGTAGTCCCAATTTTCTGGACTTTGTGGTTTTTTTCAGGCGCATTTCATTTGATCCTATCTCCTTTCCAGAGCGCTTGTAAGTCTTTCTTTTCTGGGTCGCAAGATTTCGTTTCCCTTCCCGAAAGGAAATTTCATTTCCTTTCGGGAAGGGAAACGAAATCTTGCGGTTTCAATGGGAAGGAAGTAAGCAATCTTCGGTCCATATCCCAGCAGCTTCGGGCATCCCATGCCTTTTCATGGCTTTGACTTTGGCGATGAATTTTTTTTTTTTTTTTGGTATCCTTTCCATATCACTCCTATCCTCCCGTCAGCGTTCTGTCTTCCTCCTTGATTTTTTCCCCTGCTTTTGCAACATCTCTGAGGTTACTTTTGGCTTGTTTTGGCACTTTGCAATGCACCTCACGTAATCCTGGTCCTTTTTCTTGCAGTCACTCCATTTCCCAATTTTTTATTTTTATTTTTTCGCTATCCGTGCCATGGCACTCATATCTATCCATCAAAGTCCTGTCCTCCTCCTTGATGTTTTCCCCTGCTTTTGCAACATCTCGGAGGTCACTTTTGGCATGTTTGGGTCCTTTCCACTGCACCTCATTTCCTCCCCGACCATTACCTTGTAGTCCCAATTTTCTGGACTTTGTGGTTTTTTTCAGGCGCATTTCATTTGATCCTATCTCCTTTCCAGAGCGCTTGTAAGTCTTTCTTTTCTGGGTCGCAAGATTTCGTTTCCCTTCCCGTAAGGAAATGAAATTTCCTTTCGGGAAGGGAAACGAAATCTTGCGGTTTCAATGGGAAGGAAGTAAGCAATCTTCGGTCCATATCCCAGCAGCTTCGGGCATCCCATGCCTCTTGATGGCTTTGGCTTTGGCGATGAATTTTTTTTTTTTTTTTTTTTGGCATCCTTTCCATATCACTCTTATCCTAACCTCACCGTTCTGTCTTCCTCCTTGATTTTTCCCCTGCTTTTGCAACATCTCTGAGGTTACTTTTGGCTTGTTTTGGCACTTTGCAATGCACCTCACGTAATCCTGGTCCTTTTTCTTGCAGTCACTCCATTTCCCAATTTTTTATTTTTATTTTTTCGGTATCCATGCCATGGCACTCATATCTATCCATCAAAGCCGTGTCCTCCTCCTTGATGTTTTCCCTTGCTTTTGCAACATCTCGGAGGTCACTTTTGGCATGTTTGGGTCCTTTCCACTGCACCTCATTTCCTCCCCGACCATTTTCTTGTAGTCCCAAAATGTCCCAGTTTTCTGGATTTTGTGTTTTTCTCAGGCACATTTCATTTGATCCTATCTCCTTTCCAGAGCGCTTGTAAGTCTTTCTTTTCTGGGTCGCAAGATTTCGTTTCCCTTCCCGAAAGGAAATTTCATTTCCTTTCGGGAAGGGAAACGAAATCTTGCGGTTTCAATGGGAAGGAAGTAAGCAATCTTCGGTCCATATCCCAGCAGCTTCGGGTATCCCATGCCTCTTGATGGCTTTGACTTTGGCGATGAATTTTTTTTTTTTTGGCATCCTTTCCATATCACTCTTATCCTAACCTCACCGTTCTGTCTTCCTCCTTGATTTTTTCCCCTGCTTTTGCAACATCTCTGAGGTTACTTTTGGCTTGTTTTGGCACTTTGCAATGCACCTCACGTAATCCTGGTCCTTTTTCTTGCAGTCACTCCATTTCCCAATTTTTTATTTTTATTTTTTCAGTATCCGTGCCATGGCACTCATATCTATCCATCAAAGTCCTGTCCTCCTCCTTGATGTTTTCCCCTGCTTTTGCAACATCTCGGAGGTCACTTTCGGCATGTTTGGGTCCTTTGCACTGCACCCCATTTCCTCCCCGACCATTACCTTGTAGTCCCAATTTTCTGGATTTTATGGTTTTTCCAGGCGCATTTCCTTTGATCCTAACTCCTTTCCAGAGCGCTTGTAAGTCTTTCTTTTCTGGGTCGCAAGATTTCGTTTCCCTTCCCGAAAGGAAATGAAATTTCCTTTCGGGAAGGGAAACGAAATCTTGAGGTTTCAATGGGAAGGAAGTAAGCAATCTTCGGTCCATATCCCAGCAGCTTCGGGCATCCCATGCCTTTTCATGGCTTTGACTTTGGCGATGAATTTTTTTTTTTTTTAATTTGGCATCCTTTCCATATCACTCTTATCCTAACCTCAGCGTTCTGTCTTCCTCCTTGATTTTTTCCCCTGCTTTTGCAACATCTCTGAGGTTACTTTTGGCTTGTTTTGGCACTTTGCAATGCACCTAACGTAATACTGGTCCTTTTTCCTGCAGTCACTCCATTTAGCAATTTTTTATTTTTATTTTTTCGGTATCCGTGCCATGGCATTCATATCTATCCATCAAAGCCGTGTCCTCCTCCTTGATGTTTTCCCCTGCTTTTGCAACATCTCGGAGGTCACTTTTGGCATGTTTGGGTCCTTTCCACTGCACCTCATTTCCTCCCCGACCATTTTCTTGTAGTCCCAATTTTCTGGACTTTGTGGTTTTTTTCAGGCGCATTTCATTTGATCCTATCTCCTTTCCAGAGCGCTTGTAAGTCTTTCTTTTCTGGGTCGCAAGATTTCGTTTCCCTTCCCGAAAGGAAATTTCATTTCCTTTCGGGAAGGGAAACGAAATCTTGCGGTTTCAATGGGAAGGAAGTAAGCAATCTTTGGTCCATATCCCAGCAGCTTCGGGCATCCCATGCCTCTTGATGGCTTTGGCTTTGGCGATGAATTTTTTTTTTTTTTTTGGTATCCTTGCCTATCACTCCTATCCTCCCGTCAGCGTTCTGTCTTCCTCCTTGATTTTTTCCCCTGCTTTTGCAACATCTCTGAGGTTACTTTTGGCTTGTTTTGGCACTTTGCAATGCACCTCACGTAATCCTGGTCCTTTTTCTTGCAGTCACTCCATTTCCCAATTTTTTATTTTTATTTTTTCGCTATCCGTGCCATGGCACTCATATCTATCCATCAAAGTCCTGTCCTCCTCCTTGATGTTTTCCCCTGCTTTTGCAACATCTCGGAGGTCACTTTTGGCATGTTTGGGTCCTTTGCACTGCACCTCATTTCCTCCCCGACCATTACCTTGTAGTCCCAATTTTCTGGACTTTGTGGTTTTTTTCAGGCGCATTTCATTTGATCCGATCTCCTTTCCAGAGCGCTTGTAAGTCTTTCTTTTCTGGGTCGCAAGATTTCGTTTCCCTTCCCGAAAGGAAATGAAATTTCCTTTCGGGAAGGGAAACGAAATCTTGCAGTTTCAATGGGAAGGAAGTAAGCAATCTTCGGTCCATATCCCAGCAGCTTCGGGCATCCCATGCCTCTTGATGGCTTTGACTTTGGCGATGAATTTTTTTTTTTTTTTGGCATCCTTTCCATATCACTCTTATCCTAACCTCACCGTTCTGTCTTCCTCCTTGATTTTTTCCCCTGCTTTTGCAACATCTCTGAGGTTACTTTTGGCTTGTTTTGGCACTTTGCAATGCACCTCACGTAATCCTGGTCCTTTTTCTTGCAGTCACTCCATTTCCCAATTTTTTATTTTTATTTTTTCGGTATCCATGCCATGGCACTCATATCTATCCATCAAAGCCGTGTCCTCCTCCTTGATGTTTTCCCTTGCTTTTGCAACATCTCGGAGGTCACTTTTGGCATGTTTGGGTCCTTTGCACTGCACCTCATTTCCTCCCCGACCATTTTCTTGTAGTCCCATAATGTCCCAGTTTTCTGGATTTTGTGCTTTTCTCAGGCACATTTCATTTGATCCTATCTCCTTTCCAGAGCGCTTGTAAGTCTTTCTTTTCTGGGTCGCAAGATTTCGTTTCCCTTCCCGAAAGGAAATTTCATTTCCTTTCGGGAAGGGAAACGAAATCTTGCGGTTTCAATGGGAAGGAAGTAAGCAATCTTCGGTCCATATCCCAGCAGCTTCGGGCATCCCATGCCTTTTCATGGCTTTGACTTTGGCGATGAATTTTTTTTTTTTTTTGGTATCCTTTCCATATCACTCCTATCCTCCCGTCAGCGTTCTGTCTTCCTCCTTGATTTTTTCCCCTGCTTTTGCAACATCTCTGAGGTTACTTTTGGCTTGTTTTGGCACTTTGCAATGCACCTCACGTAATCCTGGTCCTTTTTCTTGCAGTCACTCCATTTCCCAATTTTTTATTTTTATTTTTTCGCTATCCGTGCCATGGCACTCATATCTATCCATCAAAGTCCTGTCCTCCTCCTTGATGTTTTCCCCTGCTTTTGCAACATCTCGGAGGTCACTTTTGGCATGTTTGGGTCCTTTCCACTGCACCTCATTTCCTCCCCGACCATTACCTTGTAGTCCCAATTTTCTGGACTTTGTGGTTTTTTTCAGGCGCATTTCATTTGATCCTATCTCCTTTCCAGAGCGCTTGTAAGTCTTTCTTTTCTGGGTCGCAAGATTTCGTTTCCCTTCCCGTAAGGAAATGAAATTTCCTTTCGGGAAGGGAAACGAAATCTTGCGGTTTCAATGGGAAGGAAGTAAGCAATCTTCGGTCCATATCCCAGCAGCTTCGGGCATCCCATGCCTCTTGATGGCTTTGGCTTTGGCGATGAATTTTTTTTTTTTTTTTTTTTGGCATCCTTTCCATATCACTCTTATCCTAACCTCACCGTTCTGTCTTCCTCCTTGATTTTTCCCCTGCTTTTGCAACATCTCTGAGGTTACTTTTGGCTTGTTTTGGCACTTTGCAATGCACCTCACGTAATCCTGGTCCTTTTTCTTGCAGTCACTCCATTTCCCAATTTTTTATTTTTATTTTTTCGGTATCCATGCCATGGCACTCATATCTATCCATCAAAGCCGTGTCCTCCTCCTTGATGTTTTCCCTTGCTTTTGCAACATCTCGGAGGTCACTTTTGGCATGTTTGGGTCCTTTCCACTGCACCTCATTTCCTCCCCGACCATTTTCTTGTAGTCCCAAAATGTCCCAGTTTTCTGGATTTTGTGTTTTTCTCAGGCACATTTCATTTGATCCTATCTCCTTTCCAGAGCGCTTGTAAGTCTTTCTTTTCTGGGTCGCAAGATTTCGTTTCCCTTCCCGAAAGGAAATTTCATTTCCTTTCGGGAAGGGAAACGAAATCTTGCGGTTTCAATGGGAAGGAAGTAAGCAATCTTCGGTCCATATCCCAGCAGCTTCGGGCATCCCATGCCTTTTCATGGCTTTGACTTTGGCGATGAATTTTTTTTTTTTTTTGGTATCCTTTCCATATCACTCCTATCCTCCCGTCAGCGTTCTGTCTTCCTCCTTGATTTTTTCCCCTGCTTTTGCAACATCTCTGAGGTTACTTTTGGCTTGTTTTGGCACTTTGCAATGCACCTCACGTAATCCTGGTCCTTTTTCTTGCAGTCACTCCATTTCCCAATTTTTTATTTTTATTTTTTCGCTATCCGTGCCATGGCACTCATATCTATCCATCAAAGTCCTGTCCTCCTCCTTGATGTTTTCCCCTGCTTTTGCAACATCTCGGAGGTCACTTTTGGCATGTTTGGGTCCTTTCCACTGCACCTCATTTCCTCCCCGACCATTACCTTGTAGTCCCAATTTTCTGGACTTTGTGGTTTTTTTCAGGCGCATTTCATTTGATCCTATCTCCTTTCCAGAGCGCTTGTAAGTCTTTCTTTTCTGGGTCGCAAGATTTCGTTTCCCTTCCCGTAAGGAAATGAAATTTCCTTTCGGGAAGGGAAACGAAATCTTGCGGTTTCAATGGGAAGGAAGTAAGCAATCTTCGGTCCATATCCCAGCAGCTTCGGGCATCCCATGCCTCTTGATGGCTTTGGCTTTGGCGATGAATTTTTTTTTTTTTTTTTTTTGGCATCCTTTCCATATCACTCTTATCCTAACCTCACCGTTCTGTCTTCCTCCTTGATTTTTCCCCTGCTTTTGCAACATCTCTGAGGTTACTTTTGGCTTGTTTTGGCACTTTGCAATGCACCTCACGTAATCCTGGTCCTTTTTCTTGCAGTCACTCCATTTCCCAATTTTTTATTTTTATTTTTTCGGTATCCATGCCATGGCACTCATATCTATCCATCAAAGCCGTGTCCTCCTCCTTGATGTTTTCCCTTGCTTTTGCAACATCTCGGAGGTCACTTTTGGCATGTTTGGGTCCTTTCCACTGCACCTCATTTCCTCCCCGACCATTTTCTTGTAGTCCCAAAATGTCCCAGTTTTCTGGATTTTGTGTTTTTCTCAGGCACATTTCATTTGATCCTATCTCCTTTCCAGAGCGCTTGTAAGTCTTTCTTTTCTGGGTCGCAAGATTTCGTTTCCCTTCCCGAAAGGAAATTTCATTTCCTTTCGGGAAGGGAAACGAAATCTTGCGGTTTCAATGGGAAGGAAGTAAGCAATCTTCGGTCCATATCCCAGCAGCTTCGGGCATCCCATGCCTTTTCATGGCTTTGACTTTGGCGATGAATTTTTTTTTTTTTTTGGTATCCTTTCCATATCACTCCTATCCTCCCGTCAGCGTTCTGTCTTCCTCCTTGATTTTTTCCCCTGCTTTTGCAACATCTCTGAGGTTACTTTTGGCTTGTTTTGGCACTTTGCAATGCACCTCACGTAATCCTGGTCCTTTTTCTTGCAGTCACTCCATTTCCCAATTTTTTATTTTTATTTTTTCGCTATCCGTGCCATGGCACTCATATCTATCCATCAAAGTCCTGTCCTCCTCCTTGATGTTTTCCCCTGCTTTTGCAACATCTCGGAGGTCACTTTTGGCATGTTTGGGTCCTTTCCACTGCACCTCATTTCCTCCCCGACCATTACCTTGTAGTCCCAATTTTCTGGACTTTGTGGTTTTTTTCAGGCGCATTTCATTTGATCCTATCTCCTTTCCAGAGCGCTTGTAAGTCTTTCTTTTCTGGGTCGCAAGATTTCGTTTCCCTTCCCGTAAGGAAATGAAATTTCCTTTCGGGAAGGGAAACGAAATCTTGCGGTTTCAATGGGAAGGAAGTAAGCAATCTTCGGTCCATATCCCAGCAGCTTCGGGCATCCCATGCCTCTTGATGGCTTTGGCTTTGGCGATGAATTTTTTTTTTTTTGGCATCCTTTCCATATCACTCTTATCCTAACCTCACCGTTCTGTCTTCCTCCTTGATTTTTTCCCCTGCTTTTGCAACATCTCTGAGGTTACTTTTGGCTTGTTTTGGCACTTTGCAATGCACCTCACGTAATCCTGGTCCTTTTTCTTGCAGTCACTCCATTTCCCAATTTTTTATTTTTATTTTTTCAGTATCCGTGCCATGGCACTCATATCTATCCATCAAAGTCCTGTCCTCCTCCTTGATGTTTTCCCCTGCTTTTGCAACATCTCGGAGGTCACTTTCGGCATGTTTGGGTCCTTTGCACTGCACCCCATTTCCTCCCCGACCATTACCTTGTAGTCCCAATTTTCTGGATTTTATGGTTTTTCCAGGCGCATTTCCTTTGATCCTAACTCCTTTCCAGAGCGCTTGTAAGTCTTTCTTTTCTGGGTCGCAAGATTTCGTTTCCCTTCCCGAAAGGAAATGAAATTTCCTTTCGGGAAGGGAAACGAAATCTTGCGGTTTCAATGGGAAGGAAGTAAGCAATCTTCGGTCCATATCCCAGCAGCTTCGGGCATCCCATGCCTTTTCATGGCTTTGACTTTGGCGATGAATTTTTTTTTTTTTTAATTTGGCATCCTTTCCATATCACTCTTATCCTAACCTCAGCGTTCTGTCTTCCTCCTTGATTTTTTCCCCTGCTTTTGCAACATCTCTGAGGTTACTTTTGGCTTGTTTTGGCACTTTGCAATGCACCTCACGTAATACTGGTCCTTTTTCCTGCAGTCACTCCATTTAGCAATTTTTTATTTTTATTTTTTCGCTATCCGTGCCATGGCATTCATATCTATCCATCAAAGCCGTGTCCTCCTCCTTGATGTTTTCCCCTGCTTTTGCAACATCTCGGAGGTCACTTTTGGCATGTTTGGGTCCTTTGCACTGCACCTCATTTCCTCCCCGACCATTTTCTTGTAGTCCCAATTTTCTGGACTTTGTGGTTTTTTTCAGGCGCATTTCATTTGATCCTATCTCCTTTCCAGAGCGCTTGTAAGTCTTTCTTTTCTGGGTCGCAAGATTTCGTTTCCCTTCCCGAAAGGAAATTTCATTTCCTTTCGGGAAGGGAAACGAAATCTTGCGGTTTCAATGGGAAGGAAGTAAGCAATCTTTGGTCCATATCCCAGCAGCTTCGGGCATCCCATGCCTCTTGATGGCTTTGGCTTTGGCGATGAATTTTTTTTTTTTTTTTTTGTATCCTTGCCTATCACTCCTATCCTCCCGTCAGCGTTCTGTCTTCCTCCTTGATTTTTTCCCCTGCTTTTGCAACATCTCTGAGGTTACTTTTGGCTTGTTTTGGCACTTTGCAATGCACCTCACGTAATCCTGGTCCTTTTTCTTGCAGTCACTCCATTTCCCAATTTTTTATTTTTATTTTTTCGCTATCCGTGCCATGGCACTCATATCTATCCATCAAAGTCCTGTCCTCCTCCTTGATGTTTTCCCCTGCTTTTGCAACATCTCGGAGGTCACTTTTGGCATGTTTGGGTCCTTTGCACTGCACCTCATTTCCTCCCCGACCATTACCTTGTAGTCCCAATTTTCTGGACTTTGTGGTTTTTTTCAGGCGCATTTCATTTGATCCTATCTCCTTTCCAGAGCGCTTGTAAGTCTTTCTTTTCTGGGTCGCAAGATTTCGTTTCCCTTCCCGAAAGGAAATTTCATTTCCTTTCGGGAAGGGAAACGAAATCTTGCAGTTTCAATGGGAAGGAAGTAAGCAATCTTCGGTCCATATCCCAGCAGCTTCGGGCATCCCATGCCTCTTGATGGCTTTGACTTTGGCGATGAATTTTTTTTTTTTTTTGGCATCCTTTCCATATCACTCTTATCCTAACCTCACCGTTCTGTCTTCCTCCTTGATTTTTTCCCCTGCTTTTGCAACATCTCTGAGGTTACTTTTGGCTTGTTTTGGCACTTTGCAATGCACCTCACGTAATCCTGGTCCTTTTTCTTGCAGTCACTCCATTTCCCAATTTTTTATTTTTATTTTTTCGCTATCCATGCCATGGCACTCATATCTATCCATCAAAGCCGTGTCCTCCTCCTTGATGTTTTCCCTTGCTTTTGCAACATCTCGGAGGTCACTTTTGGCATGTTTGGGTCCTTTGCACTGCACCTCATTTCCTCCCCGACCATTTTCTTGTAGTCCCAAAATGTCCCAGTTTTCTGGATTTTGTGTTTTTCTCAGGCACATTTCATTTGATCCTATCTCCTTTCCAGAGCGCTTGTAAGTCTTTCTTTTCTGGGTCGCAAGATTTCGTTTCCCTTCCCGAAAGGAAATTTCATTTCCTTTCGGGAAGGGAAACGAAATCTTGCGGTTTCAATGGGAAGGAAGTAAGCAATCTTCGGTCCATATCCCAGCAGCTTCGGGCATCCCATGCCTCTTGATGGCTTTGACTTTGGCGATGAATTTTTTTTTTTTTGGCATCCTTTCCATATCACTCTTATCCTAACCTCACCGTTCTGTCTTCCTCCTTGATTTTTTCCCCTGCTTTTGCAACATCTCTGAGGTTACTTTTGGCTTGTTTTGGCACTTTGCAATGCACCTCACGTAATCCTGGTCCTTTTTCTTGCAGTCACTCCATTTCCCAATTTTTTATTTTTATTTTTTCAGTATCCGTGCCATGGCACTCATATCTATCCATCAAAGTCCTGTCCTCCTCCTTGATGTTTTCCCCTGCTTTTGCAACATCTCGGAGGTCACTTTCGGCATGTTTGGGTCCTTTGCACTGCACCCCATTTCCTCCCCGACCATTACCTTGTAGTCCCAATTCTCTGGATTTTATGGTTTTCCCAGGCGCATTTCCTTTGATCCTAACTCCTTTCCAGAGCGCTTGTAAGTCTTTCTTTTCTGGGTCGCAAGATTTCGTTTCCCTTCCCGAAAGGAAATGAAATTTCCTTTCGGGAAGGGAAACGAAATCTTGCGGTTTCAATGGGAAGGAAGTAAGCAATCTTCGGTCCATATCCCAGCAGCTTCGGGCATCCCATGCCTTTTCATGGCTTTGACTTTGGCAATGAATTTTTTTTTTTTTTTAATTTGGCATCCTTTCCATATCACTCTTATCCTAACCTCAGCGTTCTGTCTTCCTCCTTGATTTTTTCCCCTGCTTTTGCAACATCTCTGAGGTTACTTTTGGCTTGTTTTGGCACTTTGCAATGCACCTCACGTAATCCTGGTCCTTTTTCTTGCAGTCACTCCATTTCCCAATTTTTTATTTTTATTTTTTCGCTATCCGTGCCATGGCACTCATATCTATCCATCAAAGTCATGTCCTCCTCCTTGATGTTTTCCCCTGCTTTTGCAACATCTCGGAGGTCACTTTTGGCATGTTTGGGTCCTTTCCACTGCACCTCATTTCCTCCCCGACCATTACCTTGTAGTCCCAATTTTCTGGACTTTGTGGTTTTTTTCAGGCGCATTTCATTTGATCCTATCTCCTTTCCAGAGCGCTTGTAAGTCTTTCTTTTCTGGGTCGCAAGATTTCCTTTCCCTTCCCGAAAGGAAATGAAATTTCCTTTCGGGAAGGGAAACGAAATCTTGCAGTTTCAATGGGAAGGAAGTAAGCAATCTTCGGTCCATATCCCAGCAGCTTCGGGCATCCCATGCCTCTTGATGGCTTTGACTTTGGCGATGAATTTTTTTTTTTTTTTGGCATCCTTTCCATATCACTCTTATCCTAACCTCACCGTTCTGTCTTCCTCCTTGATTTTTTCCCCTGCTTTTGCAACATCTCTGAGGTTACTTTTGGCTTGTTTTGGCACTTTGCAATGCACCTCACGTAATCCTGGTCCTTTTTCTTGCAGTCACTCCATTTCCCAATTTTTTATTTTTATTTTTTCGCTATCCGTGCCATGGCACTCATATCTATCCATCAAAGTCCTGTCCTCCTCCTTGATGTTTTCCCCTGCTTTTGCAACATCTCGGAGGTCACTTTTGGCATGTTTGGGTCCTTTGCACTGCACCTCATTTCCTCCCCGACCATTTTCTTGTAGTCCCAATTTTCTGGACTTTGTGGTTTTTTTCAGGCGCATTTCATTTGATCCTATTTCCTTTCCAGAGCGCTTGTAAGTCTTTCTTTTCTGGGTCGCAAGATTTCGTTCCCCTTCCCGAAAGGAAATGAAATTTCCTTTCGGGAAGGGAAACGAAATCTTGCGGTTTCAATGGGAAGGAAGTAAGCAATCTTCGGTCCATATCCCAGCAGCTTCGGGCATCCCATGCCTCTTTATGGCTTTGACTTTGGCGATGAATTTTTTTTTTTTTTTTGGCATCCTTTCCATATCACTCTTATCCTAACCTCAGCGTTCTGTCTTCCTCCTTGATTTTTTCCCCTGCTTTTGCAACATCTCTGAGGTTACTTTTGGCTTGTTTTGGCACTTTGCAATGCACCTCACGTAATCCTGGTCCTTTTTCTTGTAGTCACTCCATTTCCCAATTTTTTATTTTTATTTTTATTTTTTCAGTATCCGTGCCATGGCACTCATATCTATCCATCAAAGTCCTGTCCTCCTCCTTGATGTTTTCCCCTGCTTTTGCAACATCTCGGAGGTCACTTTTGGCATGTTTGGGTCCTTTGCACTGCACCTCATTTCCTCCCCGACCATTTTCTTGTAGTCCCAATTTTCTGGACTTTGTGGTTTTTTTCAGGCGCATTTCATTTGATCCTATCTCCTTTCCAGAGCGCTTGTAAGTCTTTCTTTTCTGGGTCGCAAGATTTCGTTTCCCTTCCCGAAAGGAAATTTCATTTCCTTTCGGGAAGGGAAACGAAATCTTGCGGTTTCAATGGGAAGGAAGTAAGCAATCTTCGGTCCATATCCCAGCAGCTTCGGGCATCCCATGCCTTTTCATGGCTTTGACTTTGGCGATGAATTTTTTTTTTTTTTTTTGGTATCCTTTCCATATCACTCCTATCCTCCCGTCAGCGTTCTGTCTTCCTCCTTGATTTTTTCCCCTGCTTTTGCAACATCTCTGAGGTTACTTTTGGCTTGTTTTGGCACTTTGCAATGCACCTCACGTAATCCTGGTCCTTTTTCTTGCAGTCACTCCATTTCCCAATTTTTTATTTTTATTTTTTCGCTATCCGTGCCATGGCACTCATATCTATCCATCAAAGTCCTGTCCTCCTCCTTGATGTTTTCCCCTGCTTTTGCAACATCTCGGAGGTCACTTTTGGCATGTTTGGGTCCTTTCCACTGCACCTCATTTCCTCCCCGACCATTACCTTGTAGTCCCAATTTTCTGGACTTTGTGGTTTTTTTCAGGCGCATTTCATTTGATCCTATCTCCTTTCCAGAGCGCTTGTAAGTCTTTCTTTTCTGGGTCGCAAGATTTCGTTTCCCTTCCCGTAAGGAAATGAAATTTCCTTTCGGGAAGGGAAACGAAATCTTGCGGTTTCAATGGGAAGGAAGTAAGCAATCTTCGGTCCATATCCCAGCAGCTTCGGGCATCCCATGCCTCTTGATGGCTTTGGCTTTGGCGATGAATTTTTTTTTTTTTTTTTTTTGGCATCCTTTCCATATCACTCTTATCCTAACCTCACCGTTCTGTCTTCCTCCTTGATTTTTCCCCTGCTTTTGCAACATCTCTGAGGTTACTTTTGGCTTGTTTTGGCACTTTGCAATGCACCTCACGTAATCCTGGTCCTTTTTCTTGCAGTCACTCCATTTCCCAATTTTTTATTTTTATTTTTTCAGTATCCGTGCCATGGCACTCATATCTATCCATCAAAGTCCTGTCCTCCTCCTTGATGTTTTCCCCTGCTTTTGCAACATCTCGGAGGTCACTTTCGGCATGTTTGGGTCCTTTGCACTGCACCTCATTTCCTCCCCGACCATTTTCTTGTAGTCCCAATTTTCTGGACTTTGTGGTTTTTTTCAGGCGCATTTCATTTGATCCTATTTCCTTTCCAGAGCGCTTGTAAGTCTTTCTTTTCTGGGTCGCAAGATTTCGTTCCCCTTCCCGAAAGGAAATGAAATTTCCTTTCGGGAAGGGAAACGAAATCTTGCAGTTTCAATGGGAAGGAAGTAAGCAATCTTCGGTCCATATCCCAGCAGCTTCGGGCATCCCATGCCTCTTTATGGCTTTGACTTTGGCGATGAATTTTTTTTTTTTTTTTGGCATCCTTTCCATATCACTCTTATCCTAACCTCAGCGTTCTGTCTTCCTCCTTGATTTTTTCCCCTGCTTTTGCAACATCTCTGAGGTTACTTTTGGCTTGTTTTGGCACTTTGCAATGCACCTCACGTAATCCTGGTCCTTTTTCTTGTAGTCACTCCATTTCCCAATTTTTTATTTTTATTTTTATTTTTTCAGTATCCGTGCCATGGCACTCATATCTATCCATCAAAGTCCTGTCCTCCTCCTTGATGTTTTCCCCTGCTTTTGCAACATCTCGGAGGTCACTTTTGGCATGTTTGGGTCCTTTGCACTGCACCTCATTTCCTCCCCGACCATTTTCTTGTAGTCCCAATTTTCTGGACTTTGTGGTTTTTTTCAGGCGCATTTCATTTGATCCTATCTCCTTTCCAGAGCGCTTGTAAGTCTTTCTTTTCTGGGTCGCAAGATTTCGTTTCCCTTCCCGAAAGGAAATTTCATTTCCTTTCGGGAAGGGAAACGAAATCTTGCGGTTTCAATGGGAAGGAAGTAAGCAATCTTCGGTCCATATCCCAGCAGCTTCGGGCATCCCATGCCTTTTCATGGCTTTGACTTTGGCGATGAATTTTTTTTTTTTTTTTTGGTATCCTTTCCATATCACTCCTATCCTCCCGTCAGCGTTCTGTCTTCCTCCTTGATTTTTTCCCCTGCTTTTGCAACATCTCTGAGGTTACTTTTGGCTTGTTTTGGCACTTTGCAATGCACCTCACGTAATCCTGGTCCTTTTTCTTGCAGTCACTCCATTTCCCAATTTTTTATTTTTATTTTTTCGCTATCCGTGCCATGGCACTCATATCTATCCATCAAAGTCGTGTCCTCCTCCTTGATGTTTTCCCCTGCTTTTGCAACATCTCGGAGGTCACTTTTGGCATGTTTGGGTCCTTTCCACTGCACCTCATTTCCTCCCCGACCATTACCTTGTAGTCCCAATTTTCTGGACTTTGTGGTTTTTTTCAGGCGCATTTCATTTGATCCTATCTCCTTTCCAGAGCGCTTGTAAGTCTTTCTTTTCTGGGTCGCAAGATTTCGTTTCCCTTCCCGTAAGGAAATGAAATTTCCTTTCGGGAAGGGAAACGAAATCTTGCGGTTTCAATGGGAAGGAAGTAAGCAATCTTCGGTCCATATCCCAGCAGCTTCGGGCATCCCATGCCTCTTGATGGCTTTGGCTTTGGCGATGAATTTTTTTTTTTTTTTTTTTTGGCATCCTTTCCATATCACTCTTATCCTAACCTCACCGTTCTGTCTTCCTCCTTGATTTTTCCCCTGCTTTTGCAACATCTCTGAGGTTACTTTTGGCTTGTTTTGGCACTTTGCAATGCACCTCACGTAATCCTGGTCCTTTTTCTTGCAGTCACTCCATTTCCCAATTTTTTATTTTTATTTTTTCAGTATCCGTGCCATGGCACTCATATCTATCCATCAAAGTCCTGTCCTCCTCCTTGATGTTTTCCCCTGCTTTTGCAACATCTCGGAGGTCACTTTCGGCATGTTTGGGTCCTTTGCACTGCACCTCATTTCCTCCCCGACCATTTTCTTGTAGTCCCAATTTTCTGGACTTTGTGGTTTTTTTCAGGCGCATTTCATTTGATCCTATTTCCTTTCCAGAGCGCTTGTAAGTCTTTCTTTTCTGGGTCGCAAGATTTCGTTCCCCTTCCCGAAAGGAAATGAAATTTCCTTTCGGGAAGGGAAACGAAATCTTGCAGTTTCAATGGGAAGGAAGTAAGCAATCTTCGGTCCATATCCCAGCAGCTTCGGGCATCCCATGCCTCTTTATGGCTTTGACTTTGGCGATGAATTTTTTTTTTTTTTTTGGCATCCTTTCCATATCACTCTTATCCTAACCTCAGCGTTCTGTCTTCCTCCTTGATTTTTTCCCCTGCTTTTGCAACATCTCTGAGGTTACTTTTGGCTTGTTTTGGCACTTTGCAATGCACCTCACGTAATCCTGGTCCTTTTTCTTGTAGTCACTCCATTTCCCAATTTTTTATTTTTATTTTTATTTTTTCAGTATCCGTGCCATGGCACTCATATCTATCCATCAAAGTCCTGTCCTCCTCCTTGATGTTTTCCCCTGCTTTTGCAACATCTCGGAGGTCACTTTTGGCATTTTTGGGTCCTTTGCACTGCACCTCATTTCCTCCCCGACCATTTTCTTGTAGTCCCAATTTTCTGGACTTTGTGGTTTTTTTCAGGCGCATTTCATTTGATCCTATCTCCTTTCCAGAGCGCTTGTAAGTCTTTCTTTTCTGGGTCGCAAGATTTCGTTTCCCTTCCCGAAAGGAAATGAAATTTCCTTTCGGGAAGGGAAACGAAATCTTGCGGTTTCAATGGGAAGGAAGTAAGCAATCTTCGGTCCATATCCCAGCAGCTTCGGGCATCCCATGCCTTTTCATGGCTTTGACTTTGGCGATGAATTTTTTTTTTTTTTTTGGTATCCTTTCCATATCACTCCTATCCTCCCGTCAGCGTTCTGTCTTCCTCCTTGATTTTTTCCCCTGCTTTTGCAACATCTCTGAGGTTACTTTTGGCTTGTTTTGGCACTTTGCAATGCACCTCACGTAATCCTGGTCCTTTTTCTTGCAGTCACTCCATTTCCCAATTTTTTATTTTTATTTTTTCGCTATCCGTGCCATGGCACTCATATCTATCCATCAAAGTCCTGTCCTCCTCCTTGATGTTTTCCCCTGCTTTTGCAACATCTCGGAGGTCACTTTTGGCATGTTTGGGTCCTTTCCACTGCACCTCATTTCCTCCCCGACCATTACCTTGTAGTCCCAATTTTCTGGACTTTGTGGTTTTTTTCAGGCGCATTTCATTTGATCCTATCTCCTTTCCAGAGCGCTTGTAAGTCTTTCTTTTCTGGGTCGCAAGATTTCGTTTCCCTTCCCGTAAGGAAATGAAATTTCCTTTCGGGAAGGGAAACGAAATCTTGCGGTTTCAATGGGAAGGAAGTAAGCAATCTTCGGTCCATATCCCAGCAGCTTCGGGCATCCCATGCCTCTTGATGGCTTTGGCTTTGGCGATGAATTTTTTTTTTTTTTTTTTTGGCATCCTTTCCATATCACTCTTATCCTAACCTCACCGTTCTGTCTTCCTCCTTGATTTTTCCCCTGCTTTTGCAACATCTCTGAGGTTACTTTTGGCTTGTTTTGGCACTTTGCAATGCACCTCACGTAATCCTGGTCCTTTTTCTTGCAGTCACTCCATTTCCCAATTTTTTATTTTTATTTTTTCAGTATCCGTGCCATGGCACTCATATCTATCCATCAAAGTCCTGTCCTCCTCCTTGATGTTTTCCCCTGCTTTTGCAACATCTCGGAGGTCACTTTCGGCATGTTTGGGTCCTTTGCACTGCACCCCATTTCCTCCCCGACCATTACCTTGTAGTCCCAATTTTCTGGATTTTATGGTTTTCCCAGGCGCATTTCCTTTGATCCTAACTCCTTTCCAGAGCGCTTGTAAGTCTTTCTTTTCTGGGTCGCAAGATTTCGTTTCCCTTCCCGAAAGGAAATGAAATTTCCTTTCGGGAAGGGAAACGAAATCTTGCGGTTTCAATGGGAAGGAAGTAAGCAATCTTCGGTCCATATCCCAGCAGCTTCGGGCATCCCATGCCTTTTCATGGCTTTGACTTTGGCGATGAATTTTTTTTTTTTTTAATTTGGCATCCTTTCCATATCACTCTTATCCTAACCTCAGCGTTCTGTCTTCCTCCTTGATTTTTTCCCCTGCTTTTGCAACATCTCTGAGGTTACTTTTGGCTTGTTTTGGCACTTTGCAATGCACCTCACGTAATCCTGGTCCTTTTTCCTGCAGTCACTCCATTTAGCAATTTTTTATTTTTATTTTTTCGGTATCCGTGCCATGGCATTCATATCTATCCATCAAAGCCGTGTCCTCCTCCTTGATGTTTTCCCCTGCTTTTGCAACATCTCGGAGGTCACTTTTGGCATGTTTGGGTCCTTTGCACTGCACCTCATTTCCTCCCCGACCATTTTCTTGTAGTCCCAATTTTCTGGACTTTGTGGTTTTTTTCAGGCGCATTTCATTTGATCCTATCTCCTTTCCAGAGCGCTTGTAAGTCTTTCTTTTCTGGGTCGCAAGATTTCGTTTCCCTTCCCGAAAGGAAATTTCATTTCCTTTCGGGAAGGGAAACGAAATCTTGCGGTTTCAATGGGAAGGAAGTAAGCAATCTTTGGTCCATATCCCAGCAGCTTCGGGCATCCCATGCCTCTTGATGGCTTTGGCTTTGGCGATGAATTTTTTTTTTTTTTTTGGTATCCTTGCCTATCACTCCTATCCTCCCGTCAGCGTTCTGTCTTCCTCCTTGATTTTTTCCCCTGCTTTTGCAACATCTCTGAGGTTACTTTTGGCTTGTTTTGGCACTTTGCAATGCACCTCACGTAATCCTGGTCCTTTTTCTTGCAGTCACTCCATTTCCCAATTTTTTATTTTTATTTTTTCGCTATCCGTGCCATGGCACTCATATCTATCCATCAAAGTCCTGTCCTCCTCCTTGATGTTTTCCCCTGCTTTTGCAACATCTCGGAGGTCACTTTTGGCATGTTTGGGTCCTTTCCACTGCACCTCATTTCCTCCCCGACCATTACCTTGTAGTCCCAATTTTCTGGACTTTGTGGTTTTTTTCAGGCGCATTTCATTTGATCCTATCTCCTTTCCAGAGCGCTTGTAAGTCTTTCTTTTCTGGGTCGCAAGATTTCGTTTCCCTTCCCGAAAGGAAATTTCATTTCCTTTCGGGAAGGGAAACGAAATCTTGCGGTTTCAATGGGAAGGAAGTAAGCAATCTTCGGTCCATATCCCAGCAGCTTCGGGCATCCCATGCCTCTTTATGGCTTTGACTTTGGCGATGAATTTTTTTTTTTTTTTGGCATCCTTTCCATATCACTCCTATCCTCCCGTCAGCGTTCTGTCTTCCTCCTTGATTTTTTCCCCTGCTTTTGCAACATCTCTGAGGTTACTTTTGGCTTGTTTTGGCACTTTGCAATGCACCTCACGTAATCCTGGTCCTTTTTCTTGCAGTCACTCCATTTCCCAATTTTTTATTTTTATTTTTATTTTTTCGCTATCCGTGCCATGGCACTCATATCTATCCATCAAAGTCCTGTCCTCCTCCTTGATGTTTTCCCCTGCTTTTGCAACATCTCGGAGGTCACTTTTGGCATGTTTGGGTCCTTTCCACTGCACCTCATTTCCTCCCCGACCATTACCTTGTAGTCCCAATTTTCTGGACTTTGTGGTTTTTTTCAGGCGCATTTCATTTGATCCTATCTCCTTTCCAGAGCGCTTGTAAGTCTTTCTTTTCTGGGTCGCAAGATTTCGTTTCCCTTCCCGTAAGGAAATGAAATTTCCTTTCGGGAAGGGAAACGAAATCTTGCGGTTTCAATGGGAAGGAAGTAAGCAATCTTCGGTCCATATCCCAGCAGCTTTGGGCATCCCATGCCTCTTGATGGCTTTGGCTTCGGCGGTGAATTTTTTTTTTTTTTTTTTTTGGCATCCTTTCCATATCACTCTTATCCTAACCTCACCGTTCTGTCTTCCTCCTTGATTTTTCCCCTGCTTTTGCAACATCTCTGAGGTTACTTTTGGCTTGTTTTGGCACTTTGCAATGCACCTCACGTAATCCTGGTCCTTTTTCTTGCAGTCACTCCATTTCCCAATTTTTTATTTTTATTTTTTCGGTATCCATGCCATGGCACTCATATCTATCCATCAAAGCCGTGTCCTCCTCCTTGATGTTTTCCCTTGCTTTTGCAACATCTCGGAGGTCACTTTTGGCATGTTTGGGTCCTTTCCACTGCACCTCATTTCCTCCCCGACCATTTTCTTGTAGTCCCAAAATGTCCCAGTTTTCTGGATTTTGTGTTTTTCTCAGGCACATTTCATTTGATCCTATCTCCTTTCCAGAGCGCTTGTAAGTCTTTCTTTTCTGGGTCGCAAGATTTCGTTTCCCTTCCCGAAAGGAAATGAAATTTCCTTTCGGGAAGGGAAACGAAATCTTGCGGTTTCAATGGGAAGGAAGTAAGCAATCTTCGGTCCATATCCCAGCAGCTTCGGGTATCCCATGCCTCTTGATGGCTTTGACTTTGGCGATGAATTTTTTTTTTTTTGGCATCCTTTCCATATCACTCTTATCCTAACCTCACCGTTCTGTCTTCCTCCTTGATTTTTTCCCCTGCTTTTGCAACATCTCTGAGGTTACTTTTGGCTTGTTTTGGCACTTTGCAATGCACCTCACGTAATCCTGGTCCTTTTTCTTGCAGTCACTCCATTTCCCAATTTTTTATTTTTATTTTTTCAGTATCCGTGCCATGGCACTCATATCTATCCATCAAAGTCCTGTCCTCCTCCTTGATGTTTTCCCCTGCTTTTGCAACATCTCGGAGGTCACTTTCGGCATGTTTGATTCCTTTGCACTGCACCCCATTTCCTCCCCGACCATTACCTTGTAGTCCCAATTTTCTGGATTTTATGGTTTTTCCAGGCGCATTTCCTTTGATCCTAACTCCTTTCCAGAGCGCTTGTAAGTCTTTCTTTTCTGGGTCGCAAGATTTCGTTTCCCTTCCCGAAAGGAAATGAAATTTCCTTTCGGGAAGGGAAACGAAATCTTGCGGTTTCAATGGGAAGGAAGTAAGCAATCTTCGGTCCATATCCCAGCAGCTTCGGGCATCCCATGCCTTTTCATGGCTTTGACTTTGGCGATGAATTTTTTTTTTTTTTAATTTGGCATCCTTTCCATATCACTCTTATCCTAACCTCAGCGTTCTGTCTTCCTCCTTGATTTTTTCCCCTGCTTTTGCAACATCTCTGAGGTTACTTTTGGCTTGTTTTGGCACTTTGCAATGCACCTCACGTAATACTGGTCCTTTTTCCTGCAGTCACTCCATTTAGCAATTTTTTATTTTTATTTTTTCGGTATCCGTGCCATGGCATTCATATCTATCCATCAAAGCCGTGTCCTCCTCCTTGATGTTTTCCCCTGCTTTTGCAACATCTCGGAGGTCACTTTTGGCATGTTTGGGTCCTTTGCACTGCACCTCATTTCCTCCCCGACCATTTTCTTGTAGTCCCAATTTTCTGGACTTTGTGGTTTTTTTCAGGCGCATTTCATTTGATCCTATCTCCTTTCCAGAGCGCTTGTAAGTCTTTCTTTTCTGGGTCGCAAGATTTCGTTTCCCTTCCCGAAAGGAAATGAAATTTCCTTTCGGGAAGGGAAACGAAATCTTGCAGTTTCAATGGGAAGGAGGTAAGCAATCTTCGGTCCATATCCCAGCAGCTTCGGGCATCCCATGCCTCTTGATGGCTTTGACTTTGGCGATGAATTTTTTTTTTTTTTTGGCATCCTTTCCATATCACTCTTATCCTAACCTCACCGTTCTGTCTTCCTCCTTGATTTTTTCCCCTGCTTTTGCAACATCTCTGAGGTTACTTTTGGCTTGTTTTGGCACTTTGCAATGCACCTCACGTAATCCTGGTCCTTTTTCTTGCAGTCACTCCATTTCCCAATTTTTTATTTTTATTTTTTCGGTATCCATGCCATGGCACTCATATCTATCCATCAAAGCCGTGTCCTCCTCCTTGATGTTTTCCCTTGCTTTTGCAACATCTCGGAGGTCACTTTTGGCATGTTTGGGTCCTTTCCACTGCACCTCATTTCCTCCCCGACCATTTTCTTGTAGTCCCAAAATGTCCCAGTTTTCTGGATTTTGTGTTTTTCTCAGGCACATTTCATTTGATCCTATCTCCTTTCCAGAGCGCTTGTAAGTCTTTCTTTTCTGGGTCGCAAGATTTCGTTTCCCTTCCCGAAAGGAAATTTCATTTCCTTTCTGGAAGGGAAACGAAATCTTGCGGTTTCAATGGGAAGGAAGTAAGCAATCTTCGGTCCATATCCCAGCAGCTTCGGGTATCCCATGCCTCTTGATGGCTTTGACTTTGGCAATGAATTTTTTTTTTTTTGGCATCCTTTCCATATCACTCTTATCCTAACCTCAGCGATCTGTCTTCCTCCTTGATTTTTTCCCCTGCTTTTGCAACATCTCTGAGGTTACTTTTGGCTTGTTTTGGCACTTTGCAATGCACCTCACGTAATCCTGGTCCTTTTTCTTGCAGTCACTCCATTTCCCAATTTTTTATTTTTATTTTTTCGCTATCCGTGCCATGGCACTCATATCTATCCATCAAAGTCCTGTCCTCCTCCTTGATGTTTTCCCCTGCTTTTGCAACATCTCGGAGGTCACTTTCGGCATGTTTGGGTCCTTTGCACTGCACCCCATTTCCTCCCCGACCATTACCTTGTAGTCCCAATTTTCTGGACTTTGTGGTTTTTTTCAGGCGCATTTCATTTGATCCTATCTCCTTTCCAGAGCGCTTCTAAGTCTTTCTTTTCTGGGTCGCAAGATTTCGTTCCCCTTCCCGAAAGGAAATGAAATTTCCTTTCGGGAAGGGAAACGAAATCTTGCGGTTTCAATGGGAAGGAAGTAAGCAATCTTCGGTCCATATCCCAGCAGCTTCGGGCATCCCATGCCTCTTTATGGCTTTGACTTTGGCGATGAATTTTTTTTTTTTTTTTGGCATCCTTTCCATATCACTCTTATCCTAACCTCACCGTTCTGTCTTCCTCCTTGATTTTTTCCCCTGCTTTTGCAACATCTCTGAGGTTACTTTTGGCTTGTTTTGGCACTTTGCAATGCACCTCACGTAATCCTGGTCCTTTTTCTTGTAGTCACTCCATTTCCCAATTTTTTATTTTTATTTTTATTTTTTCAGTATCCGTGCCATGGCACTCATATCTATCCATCAAAGTCCTGTCCTCCTCCTTGATGTTTTCCCCTGCTTTTGCAACATCTCGGAGGTCACTTTTGGCATTTTTGGGTCCTTTGCACTGCACCTCATTTCCTCCCCGACCATTTTCTTGTAGTCCCAATTTTCTGGACTTTGTGGTTTTTTTCAGGCGCATTTCATTTGATCCTATCTCCTTTCCAGAGCGCTTGTAAGTCTTTCTTTTCTGGGTCGCAAGATTTCGTTTCCCTTCCCGAAAGGAAATTTCATTTCCTTTCGGGAAGGGAAACGAAATCTTGCGGTTTCAATGGGAAGGAAGTAAGCAATCTTCGGTCCATATCCCAGCAGCTTCGGGTATCCCATGCCTCTTGATGGCTTTGACTTTGGCGATGAATTTTTTTTTTTTTGGCATCCTTTCCATATCACTCTTATCCTAACCTCACCGTTCTGTCTTCCTCCTTGATTTTTTCCCCTGCTTTTGCAACATCTCTGAGGTTACTTTTGGCTTGTTTTGGCACTTTGCAATGCACCTCACGTAATCCTGGTCCTTTTTCTTGCAGTCACTCCATTTCCCAATTTTTTATTTTTATTTTTTCAGTATCCGTGCCATGGCACTCATATCTATCCATCAAAGTCCTGTCCTCCTCCTTGATGTTTTCCCCTGCTTTTGCAACATCTCGGAGGTCACTTTCGGCATGTTTGGGTCCTTTGCACTGCACCCCATTTCCTCCCCGACCATTACCTTGTAGTCCCAATTTTCTGGATTTTATGGTTTTCCCAGGCGCATTTCCTTTGATCCTAACTCCTTTCCAGAGCGCTTGTAAGTCTTTCTTTTCTGGGTCGCAAGATTTCGTTTCCCTTCCCGAAAGGAAATGAAATTTCCTTTCGGGAAGGGAAACGAAATCTTGCAGTTTCAATGGGAAGGAAGTAAGCAATCTTCGGTCCATATCCCAGCAGCTTCGGGCATCCCATGCCTTTTCATGGCTTTGACTTTGGCGATGAATTTTTTTTTTTTTTAATTTGGCATCCTTTCCATATCACTCTTATCCTAACCTCAGCGTTCTGTCTTCCTCCTTGATTTTTTCCCCTGCTTTTGCAACATCTCTGAGGTTACTTTTGGCTTGTTTTGGCACTTTGCAATGCACCTCACATAATACTGGTCCTTTTTCCTGCAGTCACTCCATTTAGCAATTTTTTATTTTTATTTTTTCGGTATCCGTGCCATGGCATTCATATCTATCCATCAAAGCCGTGTCCTCCTCCTTGATGTTTTCCCCTGCTTTTGCAACATCTCGGAGGTCACTTTTGGCATGTTTGGGTCCTTTGCACTGCACCTCATTTCCTCCCCGACCATTACCTTGTAGTCCCAATTTTCTGGACTTTGTGGTTTTTTTCAGGCGCATTTCATTTGATCCTATCTCCTTTCCAGAGCGCTTGTAAGTCTTTCTTTTCTGGGTCGCAAGATTTCGTTTCCCTTCCCGAAAGGAAATTTCATTTCCTTTCTGGAAGGGAAACGAAATCTTGCGGTTTCAATGGGAAGGAAGTAAGCAATCTTCGGTCCATATCCCAGCAGCTTCGGGTATCCCATGCCTCTTGATGGCTTTGACTTTGGCGATGAATTTTTTTTTTTTTGGCATCCTTTCCATATCACTCTTATCCTAACCTCACCGTTCTGTCTTCCTCCTTGATTTTTTCCCCTGCTTTTGCAACATCTCTGAGGTTACTTTTGGCTTGTTTTGGCACTTTGCAATGCACCTCACGTAATCCTGGTCCTTTTTCTTGCAGTCACTCCATTTCCCAATTTTTTATTTTTATTTTTATTTTTTCGGTATCCGTGCCATGGCACTCATATCTATCCATCAAAGTCCTGTCCTCCTCCTTGATGTTTTCCCCTGCTTTTGCAACATCTCGGAGGTCACTTTTGGCATTTTTGGGTCCTTTGCACTGCACCTCATTTCCTCCCCGACCATTTTCTTGTAGTCCCAATTTTCTGGACTTTGTGGTTTTTTTCAGGCGCATTTCATTTGATCCTATCTCCTTTCCAGAGCGCTTGTAAGTCTTTCTTTTCTGGGTCGCAAGATTTCGTTTCCCTTCCCGAAAGGAAATTTCATTTCCTTTCGGGAAGGGAAACGAAATCTTGCGGTTTCAATGGGAAGGAAGTAAACAATCTTCGGTCCATATCCCAGCAGCTTCGGGCATCCCATGCCTTTTCATGGCTTTGACTTTGGCGATGAATTTTTTTTTTTTTTTTTGGTATCCTTTCCATATCACTCCTATCCTCCCGTCAGCGTTCTGTCTTCCTCCTTGATTTTTTCCCCTGCTTTTGCAACATCTCTGAGGTTACTTTTGGCTTGTTTTGGCACTTTGCAATGCACCTCACGTAATCCTGGTCCTTTTTCTTGCAGTCACTCCATTTCCCAATTTTTTATTTTAATTTTTTCGCTATCCGTGCCATGGCACTCATATCTATCCATCAAAGTCCTGTCCTCCTCCTTGATGTTTTCCCCTGCTTTTGCAACATCTCGGAGGTCACTTTTGGCATGTTTGGGACCTTTCCACTGCAACTCATTTCCTCCCCGACCATTACCTTGTAGTCCCAATTTTCTGGACTTTGTGGTTTTTTTCAGGCGCATTTCATTTGATCCTATCTCCTTTCCAGAGCGCTTGTAAGTCTTTCTTTTCTGGGTCGCAAGATTTCGTTTCCCTTCCCGTAAGGAAATGAAATTTCCTTTCGGGAAGGGAAACGAAATCTTGCGGTTTCAATGGGAAGGAAGTAAGCAATCTTCGGTCCATATCCCAGCAGCTTCGGGCATCCCATGCCTCTTGATGGCTTTGGCTTTGGCGATGAATTTTTTTTTTTTTTTTTTTGGCATCCTTTCCATATCACTCTTATCCTAACCTCACCGTTCTGTCTTCCTCCTTGATTTTTCCCCTGCTTTTGCAACATCTCTGAGGTTACTTTTGGCTTGTTTTGGCACTTTGCAATGCACCTCACGTAATCCTGGTCCTTTTTCTTGCAGTCACTCCATTTCCCAATTTTTTATTTTTATTTTTTCGGTATCCATGCCATGGCACTCATATCTATCCATCAAAGCCGTGTCCTCCTCCTTGATGTTTTCCCTTGCTTTTGCAACATCTCGGAGGTCACTTTTGGCATGTTTGGGTCCTTTGCACTGCACCTCATTTCCTCCCCAACCATTTTCTTGTAGTCCCAAAATGTCCCAGTTTTCTGGATTTTGTGTTTTTCTCAGGCACATTTCATTTGATCCTATCTCCTTTCCAGAGCGCTTGTAAGTCTTTCTTTTCTGGGTCGCAAGATTTCGTTCCCCTTCCCGAAAGGAAATGAAATTTCCTTTCGGGAAGGGAAACGAAATCTTGCAGTTTCAATGGGAAGGAAGTAAGCAATCTTCGGTCCATATCCCAGCAGCTTCGGGCATCCCATGCCTCTTGATGGCTTTGACTTTGGCGATGAATTTTTTTTTTTTTTTTGGCATCCTTTCCATATCACTCTTATCCTAACCTCACCGTTCTGTCTTCCTCCTTGATTTTTTCCCCTGCTTTTGCAACATCTCTGAGGTTACTTTTGGCTTGTTTTGGCACTTTGCAATGCACCTCACATAATCCTGGTCCTTTTTCTTGTAGTCACTCCATTTCCCAATTTTTTATTTTTATTTTTATTTTTTCGGTATCCGTGCCATGGCACTCATATCTATCCATCAAAGTCCTGTCCTCCTCCTTGATGTTTTCCCCTGCTTTTGCAACATCTCGGAGGTCACTTTTGGCATTTTTGGGTCCTTTGCACTGCACCTCATTTCCTCCCCGACCATTTTCTTGTAGTCCCAATTTTCTGGACTTTGTGGTTTTTTTCAGGCGCATTTCATTTGATCCTATCTCCTTTCCAGAGCGCTTGTAAGTCTTTCTTTTCTGGGTCGCAAGATTTCGTTTCCCTTCCCGAAAGGAAATTTCATTTCCTTTCGGGAAGGGAAACGAAATCTTGCGGTTTCAATGGGAAGGAAGTAAACAATCTTCGGTCCATATCCCAGCAGCTTCGGGTATCCCATGCCTCTTGATGGCTTTGACTTTGGCGATGAATTTTTTTTTTTTTGGCATCCTTTCCATATCACTCTTATCCTAACCTCACCGTTCTGTCTTCCTCCTTGATTTTTTCCCCTGCTTTTGCAACATCTCTGAGGTTACTTTTGGCTTGTTTTGGCACTTTGCAATGCACCTCACGTAATCCTGGTCCTTTTTCTTGCAGTCACTCCATTTCCCAATTTTTTATTTTAATTTTTTCGCTATCCGTGCCATGGCACTCATATCTATCCATCAAAGTCCTGTCCTCCTCCTTGATGTTTTCCCCTGCTTTTGCAACATCTCGGAGGTCACTTTTGGCATGTTTGGGACCTTTCCACTGCAACTCATTTCCTCCCCGACCATTACCTTGTAGTCCCAATTTTCTGGACTTTGTGGTTTTTTTCAGGCGCATTTCATTTGATCCTATCTCCTTTCCAGAGCGCTTGTAAGTCTTTCTTTTCTGGGTCGCAAGATTTCGTTTCCCTTCCCGTAAGGAAATGAAATTTCCTTTCGGGAAGGGAAACGAAATCTTGCGGTTTCAATGGGAAGGAAGTAAGCAATCTTCGGTCCATATCCCAGCAGCTTCGGGCATCCCATGCCTCTTGATGGCTTTGGCTTTGGCGATGAATTTTTTTTTTTTTTTTTTTTGGCATCCTTTCCATATCACTCTTATCCTAACCTCACCGTTCTGTCTTCCTCCTTGATTTTTCCCCTGCTTTTGCAACATCTCTGAGGTTACTTTTGGCTTGTTTTGGCACTTTGCAATGCACCTCACGTAATCCTGGTCCTTTTTCTTGCAGTCACTCCATTTCCCAATTTTTTATTTTTATTTTTTCGGTATCCATGCCATGGCACTCATATCTATCCATCAAAGCCGTGTCCTCCTCCTTGATGTTTTCCCTTGCTTTTGCAACATCTCGGAGGTCACTTTTGGCATGTTTGGGTCCTTTGCACTGCACCTCATTTCCTCCCCAACCATTTTCTTGTAGTCCCAAAATGTCCCAGTTTTCTGGATTTTGTGTTTTTCTCAGGCACATTTCATTTGATCCTATCTCCTTTCCAGAGCGCTTGTAAGTCTTTCTTTTCTGGGTCGCAAGATTTCGTTTCCCTTCCCGAAAGGAAATTTCATTTCCTTTCTGGAAGGGAAACGAAATCTTGCGGTTTCAATGGGAAGGAAGTAAGCAATCTTCGGTCCATATCCCAGCAGCTTCGGGTATCCCATGCCTCTTGATGGCTTTGACTTTGGCGATGAATTTTTTTTTTTTTGGCATCCTTTCCATATCACTCTTATCCTAACCTCACCGTTCTGTCTTCCTCCTTGATTTTTTCCCCTGCTTTTGCAACATCTCTGAGGTTACTTTTGGCTTGTTTTGGCACTTTGCAATGCACCTCACGTAATCCTGGTCCTTTTTCTTGCAGTCACTCCATTTCCCAATTTTTTATTTTTATTTTTTCGCTATCCGTGCCATGGCACTCATATCTATCCATCAAAGTCCTGTCCTCCTCCTTGATGTTTTCCCCTGCTTTTGCAACATCTCGGAGGTCACTTTTGGCATGTTTGGGTCCTTTGCACTGCACCTCATTTCCTCCCCGACCATTACCTTGTAGTCCCAATTTTCTGGACTTTGTGGTTTTTTTCAGGCGCATTTCATTTGATCCTATCTCCTTTCCAGAGCGCTTGTAAGTCTTTCTTTTCTGGGTCGCAAGATTTCGTTTCCCTTCCCGAAAGGAAATTTCATTTCCTTTCGGGAAGGGAAACGAAATCTTGCAGTTTCAATGGGAAGGAAGTAAGCAATCTTCGGTCCATATCCCAGCAGCTTCGGGCATCCCATGCCTCTTGATGGCTTTGACTTTGGCGATGAATTTTTTTTTTTTTTTGGCATCCTTTCCATATCACTCTTATCCTAACCTCACCGTTCTGTCTTCCTCCTTGATTTTTTCCCCTGCTTTTGCAACATCTCTGAGGTTACTTTTGGCTTGTTTTGGCACTTTGCAATGCACCTCACGTAATCCTGGTCCTTTTTCTTGTAGTCACTCCATTTCCCAATTTTTTATTTTTATTTTTATTTTTTCGGTATCCATGCCATGGCACTCATATCTATCCATCAAAGTCCTGTCCTCCTCCTTGATGTTTTCCCCTGCTTTTGCAACATCTCGGAGGTCACTTTTGGCATGTTTGGGTCCTTTGCACTGCACCTCATTTCCTCCCCGACCATTACCTTGTAGTCCCAATTTTCTGGACTTTGTGGTTTTTTTCAGGCGCATTTCATTTGATCCTATCTCCTTTCCAGAGCGCTTGTAAGTCTTTCTTTTCTGGGTCGCAAGATTTCGTTTCCCTTCCCGAAAGGAAATTTCATTTCCTTTCGGGAAGGGAAACGAAATCTTGCGGTTTCAATGGGAAGGAAGTAAGCAATCTTCGGTCCATATCCCAGCAGCTTCGGGCATCCCATGCCTTTTCATGGCTTTGACTTTGGCGATGAATTTTTTTTTTTTTTTTTTGGTATCCTTTCCATATCACTCCTATCCTCCCGTCAGCGTTCTGTCTTCCTCCTTGATTTTTTCCCCTGCTTTTGCAACATCTCTGAGGTTACTTTTGGCTTGTTTTGGCACTTTGCAATGCACCTCACGTAATCCTGGTCCTTTTTCTTGCAGTCACTCCATTTCCCAATTTTTTATTTTTATTTTTTCGCTATCCGTGCCATGGCACTCATATCTATCCATCAAAGTCCTGTCCTCCTCCTTGATGTTTTCCCCTGCTTTTGCAACATCTCGGAGGTCACTTTTGGCATGTTTGGGACCTTTCCACTGCACCTCATTTCCTCCCCGACCATTACCTTGTAGTCCCAATTTTCTGGACTTTGTGGTTTTTTTCAGGCGCATTTCATTTGATCCTATCTCCTTTCCAGAGCGCTTGTAAGTCTTTCTTTTCTGGGTCGCAAGATTTCGTTTCCCTTCCGGAAAGTAAATTTCATTTCCTTTCCGGAAGGGAAACGAAATCTTGCGGTTTCAATGGGAAGGAAGTAAGCAATCTTCGGTCCATATCCCAGCAGCTTCGGGCATCCCATGCCTCTTGATGGCTTTGACTTTGGCGATGAATTTTTTTTTTTTTTTTTTTGGCATCCTTTCCATATCACTCTTATCCTAACCCCACCGTTCTGTCTTCCTCCTTGATTTTTTCCCCTGCTTTTGCAACATCTCTGAGGTTACTTTTGGCTTGTTTTGGCACTTTGCAATGCACCTCACGTAATCCTGGTCCTTTTTCTTGCAGTCACTCCATTTCCCAATTTTTTATTTTTATTTTTTCGGTATCCGTGCCATGGCACTCATATCTATCCATCAAAGCCGTGTCCTCCTCCTTGATGTTTTCCCTTGCTTTTGCAACATCTCGGAGGTCACTTTTGGCATGTTTGGGTCCTTTGCACTGCACCTCATTTCCTCCCCGACCATTTTCTTGTAGTCCCAAAATGTCCCAGTTTTCTGGATTTTGTGTTTTTCTCAGGCACATTTCATTTGATCCTATCTCCTTTCCAGAGCGCTTGTAAGTCTTTCTTTTCTGGGTCGCAAGATTTCGTTTCCCTTCCCGTAAGGAAATGAAATTTCCTTTCGGGAAGGGAAACGAAATCTTGCGGTTTCAATGGGAAGGAAGTAAGCAATCTTCGGTCCATATCCCAGCAGCTTCGGGCATCCCATGCCTCTTGATGGCTTTGGCTTTGGCGATGAATTTTTTTTTTTTTTTTTTTTGGCATCCTTTCCATATCACTCATATCCTAACCTCACCGTTCTGTCTTCCTCCTTGATTTTTCCCCTGCTTTTGCAACATCTCTGAGGTTACTTTTGGCTTGTTTTGGCACTTTGCAATGCACCTCACGTAATCCTGGTCCTTTTTCTTGCAGTCACTCCATTTCCCAATTTTTTATTTTTATTTTTTCGGTATCCATGCCATGGCACTCATATCTATCCATCAAAGCCGTGTCCTCCTCCTTGATGTTTTCCCTTGCTTTTGCAACATCTCGGAGGTCACTTTTGGCATGTTTGGGTCCTTTCCACTGCACCTCACTTCCTCCCCGACCATTTTCTTGTAGTCCCAAAATGTCCCAGTTTTCTGGATTTTGTGTTTTTCTCAGGCACATTTCATTTGATCCTATCTCCTTTCCAGAGCGCTTGTAAGTCTTTCTTTTCTGGGTCGCAAGATTTCGTTTCCCTTCCCGTAAGGAAATGAAATTTCCTTTCGGGAAGGGAAACGAAATCTTGCGGTTTCAATGGGAAGGAAGTAAGCAATCTTCGGTCCATATCCCAGCAGCTTCGGGCATCCCATGCCTCTTGATGGCTTTGGCTTTGGCGATGAATTTTTTTTTTTTTTTTTGGCATCCTTTCCATATCACTCTTATCCTAACCTCACCGTTCTGTCTTCCTCCTTGATTTTTCCCCTGCTTTTGCAACATCTCTGAGGTTACTTTTGGCTTGTTTTGGCACTTTGCAATGCACCTCACGTAATCCTGGTCCTTTTTCTTGCAGTCACTCCATTTCCCAATTTTTTATTTTTATTTTTTCGGTATCCATGCCATGGCACTCATATCTATCCATCAAAGCCGTGTCCTCCTCCTTGATGTTTTCCCTTGCTTTTGCAACATCTCGGAGGTCACTTTTGGCATGTTTGGGTCCTTTCCACTGCACCTCATTTCCTCCCCGACCATTTTCTTGTAGTCCCAAAATGTCCCAGTTTTCTGGATTTTGTGTTTTTCTCAGGCACATTTCATTTGATCCTATTTCCTTTCCAGAGCGCTTGTAATTCTTTCTTTTCTGGGTCGCAAGATTTCGTTTCCCTTCCCGAAAGGAAATTTCATTTCCTTTCTGGAAGGGAAACGAAATCTTGCGGTTTCAATGGGAAGGAAGTAAGCAATCTTCGGTCCATATCCCAGCAGCTTCGGGTATCCCATGCCTCTTGATGGCTTTGACTTTGGCGATGAATTTTTTTTTTTTTGGCATCCTTTCCATATCACTCTTATCCTAACCTCACCGTTCTGTCTTCCTCCTTGATTTTTTCCCCTGCTTTTGCAACATCTCTGAGGTTACTTTTGGCTTGTTTTGGCACTTTGCAATGCACCTCACGTAATCCTGGTCCTTTTTCTTGCAGTCACTCCATTTCCCAATTTTTTATTTTTATTTTTTCAGTATCCGTGCCATGGCACTCATATCTATCCATCAAAGTCCTGTCCTCCTCCTTGATGTTTTCCCCTGCTTTTGCAACATCTCGGAGGTCACTTTCGGCATGTTTGGGTCCTTTGCACTGCACCCCATTTCCTCCCCGACCATTACCTTGTAGTCCCAATTTTCTGGATTTTATGGTTTTTCCAGGCGCATTTCCTTTGATCCTAACTCCTTTCCAGAGCGCTTGTAAGTCTTTCTTTTCTGGGTCGCAAGATTTCGTTTCCCTTCCCGAAAGGAAATGAAATTTCCTTTCGGGAAGGGAAACGAAATCTTGCGGTTTCAATGGGAAGGAAGTAAGCAATCTTCGGTCCATATCCCAGCAGCTTCGGGCATCCCATGCCTTTTCATGGCTTTGACTTTGGCGATGAATTTTTTTTTTTTTTAATTTGGCATCCTTTCCATATCACTCTTATCCTAACCTCAGCGTTCTGTCTTCCTCCTTGATTTTTTCCCCTGCTTTTGCAACATCTCTGAGGTTACTTTTGGCTTGTTTTGGCACTTTGCAATGCACCTCACGTAATACTGGTCCTTTTTCCTGCAGTCACTCCATTTAGCAATTTTTTATTTTTATTTTTTCGGTATCCGTGCCATGGCATTCATATCTATCCATCAAAGCCGTGTCCTCCTCCTTGATGTTTTCCCCTGCTTTTGCAACATCTCGGAGGTCACTTTTGGCATGTTTGGGTCCTTTGCACTGCACCTCATTTCCTCCCCGACCATTTTCTTGTAGTCCCAATTTTCTGGACTTTGTGGTTTTTTTCAGGCGCATTTCATTTGATCCTATCTCCTTTCCAGAGCGCTTGTAAGTCTTTCTTTTCTGGGTCGCAAGATTTCGTTTCCCTTCCCGAAAGGAAATTTCATTTCCTTTCGGGAAGGGAAACGAAATCTTGCGGTTTCAATGGGAAGGAAGTAAGCAATCTTTGGTCCATATCCCAGCAGCTTCGGGCATCCCATGCCTCTTGATGGCTTTGGCTTTGGCGATGAATTTTTTTTTTTTTTTGGTATCCTTGCCTATCACTCCTATCCTCCCGTCAGCGTTCTGTCTTCCTCCTTGATTTTTTCCCCTGCTTTTGCAACATCTCTGAGGTTACTTTTGGCTTGTTTTGGCACTTTGCAATGCACCTCACGTAATCCTGGTCCTTTTTCTTGCAGTCACTCCATTTCCCAATTTTTTATTTTTATTTTTTCGCTATCCGTGCCATGGCACTCATATCTATCCATCAAAGTCCTGTCCTCCTCCTTGATGTTTTCCCCTGCTTTTGCAACATCTCGGAGGTCACTTTTGGCATGTTTGGGTCCTTTGCACTGCACCTCATTTCCTCCCCGACCATTACCTTGTAGTCCCAATTTTCTGGACTTTGTGGTTTTTTTCAGGCGCATTTCATTTGATCCTATCTCCTTTCCAGAGCGCTTGTAAGTCTTTCTTTTCTGGGTCGCAAGATTTCGTTTCCCTTCCCGAAAGGAAATTTCATTTCCTTTCGGGAAGGGAAACGAAATCTTGCAGTTTCAATGGGAAGGAAGTAAGCAATCTTCGGTCCATATCCCAGCAGCTTCGGGCATCCCATGCCTCTTGATGGCTTTGACTTTGGCGATGAATTTTTTTTTTTTTTTGGCATCCTTTCCATATCACTCTTATCCTAACCTCAGCGTTCTGTCTTCCTCCTTGATTTTTTCCCCTGCTTTTGCAACATCTCTGAGGTTACTTTTGGCTTGTTTTGGCACTTTGCAATGCACCTCACGTAATCCTGGTCCTTTTTCTTGTAGTCACTCCATTTCCCAATTTTTTATTTTTATTTTTATTTTTTCAGTATCCGTGCCATGGCACTCATATCTATCCATCAAAGTCCTGTCCTCCTCCTTGATGTTTTCCCCTGCTTTTGCAACATCTCGGAGGTCACTTTTGGCATTTTTGGGTCCTTTGCACTGCACCTCATTTCCTCCCCGACCATTTTCTTGTAGTCCCAATTTTCTGGACTTTGTGGTTTTTTTCAGGCGCATTTCATTTGATCCTATCTCCTTTCCAGAGCGCTTGTAAGTCTTTCTTTTCTGGGTCGCAAGATTTCGTTTCCCTTCCCGAAAGGAAATTTCATTTCCTTTCGGGAAGGGAAACGAAATCTTGCGGTTTCAATGGGAAGGAAGTAAGCAATCTTCGGTCCATATCCCAGCAGCTTCGGGCATCCCATGCCTTTTCATGGCTTTGACTTTGGCGATGAATTTTTTTTTTTTTTTTGGTATCCTTTCCATATCACTCCTATCCTCCCGTCAGCGTTCTGTCTTCCTCCTTGATTTTTTCCCCTGCTTTTGCAACATCTCTGAGGTTACTTTTGGCTTGTTTTGGCACTTTGCAATGCACCTCACGTAATCCTGGTCCTTTTTCTTGCAGTCACTCCATTTCCCAATTTTTTATTTTTATTTTTTCGCTATCCGTGCCATGGCACTCATATCTATCCATCAAAGTCCTGTCCTCCTCCTTGATGTTTTCCCCTGCTTTTGCAACATCTCGGAGGTCACTTTTGGCATGTTTGGGACCTTTCCACTGCACCTCATTTCCTCCCCGACCATTTTCTTGTAGTCCCAATTTTCTGGACTTTGTGGTTTTTTTCAGGCGCATTTCATTTGATCCTATCTCCTTTCCAGAGCGCTTGTAAGTCTTTCTTTTCTGGGTCGCAAGATTTCGTTTCCCTTCCCGTAAGGAAATGAAATTTCCTTTCGGGAAGGGAAACGAAATCTTGCGGTTTCAATGGGAAGGAAGTAAGCAATCTTCGGTCCATATCCCAGCAGCTTCGGGCATCCCATGCCTCTTGATGGCTTTGGCTTTGGCGATGAATTTTTTTTTTTTTTTTTTTTGGCATCCTTTCCATATCACTCTTATCCTCCCGTCAGCGTTCTGTCTTCCTCCTTGATTTTTTCCCCTGCTTTTGCAACATCTCTGAGGTTACTTTTGGCTTGTTTTGGCACTTTGCAATGCACCTCACGTAATCCTGGTCCTTTTTCTTGCAGTCACTCCATTTCCCAATTTTTTATTTTTATTTTTTCGGTATCCATGCCATGGCACTCATATCTATCCATCAAAGCCGTGTCCTCCTCCTTGATGTTTTCCCTTGCTTTTGCAACATCTCGGAGGTCACTTTTGGCATGTTTGGGTCCTTTGCACTGCACCTCATTTCCTCCCCGACCATTTTCTTGTAGTCCCAAAATGTCCCAGTTTTCTGGATTTTGTGTTTTTCTCAGGCACATTTCATTTGATCCTATCTCCTTTCCAGAGCGCTTGTAAGTCTTTCTTTTCTGGGTCGCAAGATTTCGTTTCCCTTCCCGAAAGGAAATTTCATTTCCTTTCTGGAAGGGAAACGAAATCTTGCGGTTTCAATGGGAAGGAAGTAAGCAATCTTCGGTCCATATCCCAGCAGCTTCGGGTATCCCATGCCTCTTGATGGCTTTGACTTTGGCGATGAATTTTTTTTTTTTTGGCATCCTTTCCATATCACTCTTATCCTAACCTCACCGTTCTGTCTTCCTCCTTGATTTTTTCCCCTGCTTTTGCAACATCTCTGAGGTTACTTTTGGCTTGTTTTGGCACTTTGCAATGCACCTCACGTAATCCTGGTCCTTTTTCTTGCAGTCACTCCATTTCCCAATTTTTTATTTTTATTTTTTCAGTATCCGTGCCATGGCACTCATATCTATCCATCAAAGTCCTGTCCTCCTCCTTGATGTTTTCCCCTGCTTTTGCAACATCTCGGAGGTCACTTTCGGCATGTTTGGGTCCTTTGCACTGCACCCCATTTCCTCCCCGACCATTACCTTGTAGTCCCAATTTTCTGGATTTTATGGTTTTCCCAGGCGCATTTCCTTTGATCCTAACTCCTTTCCAGAGCGCTTGTAAGTCTTTCTTTTCTGGGTCGCAAGATTTCGTTTCCCTTCCCGAAAGGAAATGAAATTTCCTTTCGGGAAGGGAAACGAAATCTTGCGGTTTCAATGGGAAGGAAGTAAGCAATCTTCGGTCCATATCCCAGCAGCTTCGGGCATCCCATGCCTCTTGATGGCTTTGGCTTTGGCGATGAATTTTTTTTTTTTTTTTTGGTATCCTTGCCTATCACTCCTATCCTCCCGTCAGCGTTCTGTCTTCCTCCTTGATTTTTTCCCCTGCTTTTGCAACATCTCTGAGGTTACTTTTGGCTTGTTTTGGCACTTTGCAATGCACCTCACGTAATCCTGGTCCTTTTTCTTGCAGTCACTCCATTTCCCAATTTTTTATTTTTATTTTTTCGCTATCCGTGCCATGGCACTCATATCTATCCATCAAACTCCTGTCCTCCTCCTTGATGTTTTCCCCTGCTTTTGCAACATCTCGGAGGTCACTTTTGGCATGTTTGGGTCCTTTGCACTGCACCTCATTTCCTCCCCGACCATTACCTTGTAGTCCCAATTTTCTGGACTTTGTGGTTTTTTTCAGGCGCATTTCATTTGATCCTATCTCCTTTCCAGAGCGCTTGTAAGTCTTTCTTTTCTGGGTCGCAAGATTTCGTTTCCCTTCCCGAAAGGAAATTTCATTTCCTTTCCGGAAGGGAAACGAAATCTTGCGGTTTCAATGGGAAGGAAGTAAGCAATCTTCGGTCCATATCCCAGCAGCTTCGGGCATCCCATGCCTCTTGATGGCTTTGACTTTGGCGATGAATTTTTTTTTTTTTTTTTTTGGCATCCTTTCCATATCACTCTTATCCTAACCCCACCGTTCTGTCTTCCTCCTTGATTTTTTCCCCTGCTTTTGCAACATCTCTGAGGTTACTTTTGGCTTGTTTTGGCACTTTGCAATGCACCTCACGTAATCCTGGTCCTTTTTCTTGCAGTCACTCCATTTAGCAATTTTTTATTTTTATTTTTTCGGTATCCGTGCCATGGCACTCATATCTATCCATCAAAGCCGTGTCCTCCTCCTTGATGTTTTCCCTTGCTTTTGCAACATCTCGGAGGTCACTTTTGGCATGTTTGGGTCCTTTGCACTGCACCTCATTTCCTCCCCGACCATTTTCTTGTAGTCCCAAAATGTCCCAGTTTTCTGGATTTTGTGTTTTTCTCAGGCACATTTCATTTGATCCTATCTCCTTTCCAGAGCGCTTGTAAGTCTTTCTTTTCTGGGTCGCAAGATTTCGTTTCCCTTCCCGTAAGGAAATGAAATTTCCTTTCGGGAAGGGAAACGAAATCTTGCGGTTTCAATGGGAAGGAAGTAAGCAATCTTCGGTCCATATCCCAGCAGCTTCGGGCATCCCATGCCTCTTGATGGCTTTGGCTTTGGCGATGAATTTTTTTTTTTTTTTTTTTTTGGCATCCTTTCCATATCACTCTTATCCTAACCTCACCGTTCTGTCTTCCTCCTTGATTTTTCCCCTGCTTTTGCAACATCTCTGAGGTTACTTTTGGCTTGTTTTGGCACTTTGCAATGCACCTCACGTAATCCTGGTCCTTTTTCTTGCAGTCACTCCATTTCCCAATTTTTTATTTTTATTTTTTCGGTATCCATGCCATGGCACTCATATCTATCCATCAAAGCCGTGTCCTCCTCCTTGATGTTTTCCCTTGCTTTTGCAACATCTCGGAGGTCACTTTTGGCATGTTTGGGTCCTTTCCACTGCACCTCATTTCCTCCCCGACCATTTTCTTGTAGTCCCAAAATGTCCCAGTTTTCTGGATTTTGTGTTTTTCTCAGGAACATTTCATTTGATCCTATCTCCTTTCCAGAGCGCTTGTAAGTCTTTCTTTTCTGGGTCGCAAGATTTCGTTTCCCTTCCCGAAAGGAAATTTCATTTCCTTTCGGGAAGGGAAACGAAATCTTGCGGTTTCAATGGGAAGGAAGTAAGCAATCTTCGGTCCATATCCCAGCAGCTTCGGGTATCCCATGCCTCTTGATGGCTTTGACTTTGGCGATGAATTTTTTTTTTTTTGGCATCCTTTCCATATCACTCTTATCCTAACCTCACCGTTCTGTCTTCCTCCTTGATTTTTTCCCCTGCTTTTGCAACATCTCTGAGGTTACTTTTGGCTTGTTTTGGCACTTTGCAATGCACCTCACGTAATCCTGGTCCTTTTTCTTGCAGTCACTCCATTTCCCAATTTTTTATTTTTATTTTTTCAGTATCCGTGCCATGGCACTCATATCTATCCATCAAAGTCCTGTCCTCCTCCTTGATGTTTTCGCCTGCTTTTGCAACATCTCGGAGGTCACTTTCGGCATGTTTGGGTCCTTTGCACTGCACCCCATTTCCTCCCCGACCATTACCTTGTAGTCCCAATTTTCTGGATTTTATGGTTTTCCCAGGCGCATTTCCTTTGATCCTAACTCCTTTCCAGAGCGCTTGTAAGTCTTTCTTTTCTGGGTCGCAAGATTTCGTTTCCCTTCCCGAAAGGAAATGAAATTTCCTTTCGGGAAGGGAAACGAAATCTTGCGGTTTCAATGGGAAGGAAGTAAGCAATCTTCGGTCCATATCCCAGCAGCTTCGGGCATCCCATGCCTTTTCATGGCTTTGACTTTGGCGATGAATTTTTTTTTTTTTTAATTTGGCATCCTTTCCATATCACTCTTATCCTAACCTCAGCGTTCTGTCTTCCTCCTTGATTTTTTCCCCTGCTTTTGCAACATCTCTGAGGTTACTTTTGGCTTGTTTTGGCACTTTGCAATGCACCTCACGTAATACTGGTCCTTTTTCCTGCAGTCACTCCATTTAGCAATTTTTTATTTTTATTTTTTCGGTATCCGTGCCATGGCATTCATATCTATCCATCAAAGCCGTGTCCTCCTCCTTGATGTTTTCGCCTGCTTTTGCAACATCTCGGAGGTCACTTTTGGCATGTTTGGGTCCTTTGCACTGCACCTCATTTCCTCCCCGACCATTTTCTTGTAGTCCCAAAATGTCCCAGTTTTCTGGATTTTGTGTTTTTCTCAGGAACATTTCATTTGATCCTATCTCCTTTCCAGAGCGCTTGTAAGTCTTTCTTTTCTGGGTCGCAAGATTTCGTTTCCCTTCCCGTAAGGAAATGAAATTTCCTTTCGGGAAGGGAAACGAAATCTTGCGGTTTCAATGGGAAGGAAGTAAGCAATCTTCGGTCCATATCCCAGCAGCTTCGGGCATCCCATGCCTCTTGATGGCTTTGGCTTTGGCGATGAATTTTTTTTTTTTTTTTTTTTTGGCATCCTTTCCATATCACTCTTATCCTAACCTCACCGTTCTGTCTTCCTCCTTGATTTTTCCCCTGCTTTTGCAACATCTCTGAGGTTACTTTTGGCTTGTTTTGGCACTTTGCAATGCACCTCACGTAATCCTGGTCCTTTTTCTTGCAGTCACTCCATTTCCCAATTTTTTATTTTTATTTTTTCGGTATCCATGCCATGGCACTCATATCTATCTATCAAAGCCGTGTCCTCCTCCTTGATGTTTTCCCTTGCTTTTGCAACATCTCGGAGGTCACTTTTGGCATGTTTGGGTCCTTTCCACTGCACCTCATTTCCTCCCCGACCATTTTCTTGTAGTCCCAAAATGTCCCAGTTTTCTGGATTTTGTGTTTTTCTCAGGAACATTTCATTTGATCCTATCTCCTTTCCAGAGCGCTTGTAAGTCTTTCTTTTCTGGGTCGCAAGATTTCGTTTCCCTTCCCGAAAGGAAATTTCATTTCCTTTCGGGAAGGGAAACGAAATCTTGCGGTTTCAATGGGAAGGAAGTAAGCAATCTTCGGTCCATATCCCAGCAGCTTCGGGTATCCCATGCCTCTTGATGGCTTTGACTTTGGCGATGAATTTTTTTTTTTTTGGCATCCTTTCCATATCACTCTTATCCTAACCTCACCGTTCTGTCTTCCTCCTTGATTTTTTCCCCTGCTTTTGCAACATCTCTGAGGTTACTTTTGGCTTGTTTTGGCACTTTGCAATGCACCTCACGTAATCCTGGTCCTTTTTCTTGCAGTCACTCCATTTCCCAATTTTTTATTTTTATTTTTTCAGTATCCGTGCCATGGCACTCATATCTATCCATCAAAGTCCTGTCCTCCTCCTTGATGTTTTCCCCTGCTTTTGCAACATCTCGGAGGTCACTTTCGGCATGTTTGGGTCCTTTGCACTGCACCCCATTTCCTCCCCGACCATTACCTTGTAGTCCCAATTTTCTGGATTTTATGGTTTTCCCAGGCGCATTTCCTTTGATCCTAACTCCTTTCCAGAGCGCTTGTAAGTCTTTCTTTTCTGGGTCGCAAGATTTCGTTTCCCTTCCCGAAAGGAAATGAAATTTCCTTTCGGGAAGGGAAACGAAATCTTGCGGTTTCAATGGGAAGGAAGTAAGCAATCTTCGGTCCATATCCCAGCAGCTTCGGGCATCCCATGCCTTTTCATGGCTTTGACTTTGGCGATGAATTTTTTTTTTTTTTAATTTGGCATCCTTTCCATATCACTCTTATCCTAACCTCAGCGTTCTGTCTTCCTCCTTGATTTTTTCCCCTGCTTTTGCAACATCTCTGAGGTTACTTTTGGCTTGTTTTGGCACTTTGCAATGCACCTCACGTAATACTGGTCCTTTTTCCTGCAGTCACTCCATTTCCCAATTTTTTATTTTTATTTTTTCGGTATCCATGCCATGGCACTCATATCTATCCATCAAAGCCGTGTCCTCCTCCTTGATGTTTTCCCCTGCTTTTGCAACATCTCGGAGGTCACTTTTGGCATGTTTGGGTCCTTTCCACTGCACCTCATTTCCTCCCCGACCATTTTCTTGTAGTCCCAATTTTCTGGACTTTGTGGTTTTTTTCAGGCGCATTTCATTTGATCCTATCTCCTTTCCAGAGCGCTTGTAAGTCTTTCTTTTCTGGGTCGCAAGATTTCGTTTCCCTTCCCGAAAGGAAATTTCATTTCCTTTCGGGAAGGGAAACGAAATCTTGCGGTTTCAATGGGAAGGAAGTAAGCAATCTTTGGTCCATATCCCAGCAGCTTCGGGCATCCCATGCCTCTTGATGGCTTTGGCTTTGGCGATGAATTTTTTTTTTTTTTTTGGTATCCTTGCCTATCACTCCTATCCTCCCGTCAGCGTTCTGTCTTCCTCCTTGATTTTTTCCCCTGCTTTTGCAACATCTCTGAGGTTACTTTTGGCTTGTTTTGGCACTTTGCAATGCACCTCACGTAATCCTGGTCCTTTTTCTTGCAGTCACTCCATTTCCCAATTTTTTATTTTTATTTTTTCGCTATCCGTGCCATGGCACTCATATCTATCCATCAAAGTCCTGTCCTCCTCCTTGATGTTTTCCCCTGCTTTTGCAACATCTCGGAGGTCACTTTTGGCATGTTTGGGTCCTTTGCACTGCACCTCATTTCCTCCCCGACCATTACCTTGTAGTCCCAATTTTCTGGACTTTGTGGTTTTTTTCAGGCGCATTTCATTTGATCCTATCTCCTTTCCAGAGCGCTTGTAAGTCTTTCTTTTCTGGGTCGCAAGATTTCGTTTCCCTTCCCGAAAGGAAATTTCATTTCCTTTCGGGAAGGGAAACGAAATCTTGCAGTTTCAATGGGAAGGAAGTAAGCAATCTTCGGTCCATATCCCAGCAGCTTCGGGCATCCCATGCCTCTTGATGGCTTTGACTTTGGCGATGAATTTTTTTTTTTTTTTGGCATCCTTTCCATATCACTCTTATCCTAACCTCAGCGTTCTGTCTTCCTCCTTGATTTTTTCCCCTGCTTTTGCAACATCTCTGAGGTTACTTTTGGCTTGTTTTGGCACTTTGCAATGCACCTCACGTAATCCTGGTCCTTTTTCTTGTAGTCACTCCATTTCCCAATTTTTTATTTTTATTTTTATTTTTTCAGTATCCGTGCCATGGCACTCATATCTATCCATCAAAGTCCTGTCCTCCTCCTTGATGTTTTCCCCTGCTTTTGCAACATCTCGGAGGTCACTTTTGGCATTTTTGGGTCCTTTGCACTGCACCTCATTTCCTCCCCGACCATTTTCTTGTAGTCCCAATTTTCTGGACTTTGTGGTTTTTTTCAGGCGCATTTCATTTGATCCTATCTCCTTTCCAGAGCGCTTGTAAGTCTTTCTTTTCTGGGTCGCAAGATTTCGTTTCCCTTCCCGAAAGGAAATTTCATTTCCTTTCGGGAAGGGAAACGAAATCTTGCGGTTTCAATGGGAAGGAAGTAAGCAATCTTCGGTCCATATCCCAGCAGCTTCGGGCATCCCATGCCTTTTCATGGCTTTGACTTTGGCGATGAATTTTTTTTTTTTTTTTGGTATCCTTTCCATATCACTCCTATCCTCCCGTCAGCGTTCTGTCTTCCTCCTTGATTTTTTCCCCTGCTTTTGCAACATCTCTGAGGTTACTTTTGGCTTGTTTTGGCACTTTGCAATGCACCTCACGTAATCCTGGTCCTTTTTCTTGCAGTCACTCCATTTCCCAATTTTTTATTTTTATTTTTTCGCTATCCGTGCCATGGCACTCATATCTATCCATCAAAGTCCTGTCCTCCTCCTTGATGTTTTCCCCTGCTTTTGCAACATCTCGGAGGTCACTTTTGGCATGTTTGGGTCCTTTGCACTGCACCTCATTTCCTCCCCGACCATTTTCTTGTAGTCCCAAAATGTCCCAGTTTTCTGGATTTTGTGTTTTTCTCAGGCACATTTCATTTGATCCTATCTCCTTTCCAGAGCGCTTGTAAGTCTTTCTTTTCTGGGTCGCAAGATTTCGTTTCCCTTCCCGTAAGGAAATGAAATTTCCTTTCGGGAAGGGAAACGAAATCTTGCGGTTTCAATGGGAAGGAAGTAAGCAATCTTCGGTCCATATCCCAGCAGCTTCGGGCATCCCATGCCTCTTGATGGCTTTGGCTTTGGCGATGAATTTTTTTTTTTTTTTTTTTTTGGCATCCTTTCCATATCACTCTTATCCTAACCTCACCGTTCTGTCTTCCTCCTTGATTTTTCCCCTGCTTTTGCAACATCTCTGAGGTTACTTTTGGCTTGTTTTGGCACTTTGCAATGCACCTCACGTAATCCTGGTCCTTTTTCTTGCAGTCACTCCATTTCCCAATTTTTTATTTTTATTTTTTCGGTATCCATGCCATGGCACTCATATCTATCCATCAAAGCCGTGTCCTCCTCCTTGATGTTTTCCCTTGCTTTTGCAACATCTCGGAGGTCACTTTTGGCATGTTTGGGTCCTTTCCACTGCACCTCATTTCCTCCCCGACCATTTTCTTGTAGTCCCAAAATGTCCCAGTTTTCTGGATTTTGTGTTTTTCTCAGGAACATTTCATTTGATCCTATCTCCTTTCCAGAGCGCTTGTAAGTCTTTCTTTTCTGGGTCGCAAGATTTCGTTTCCCTTCCCGAAAGGAAATTTCATTTCCTTTCGGGAAGGGAAACGAAATCTTGCGGTTTCAATGGGAAGGAAGTAAGCAATCTTCGGTCCATATCCCAGCAGCTTCGGGTATCCCATGCCTCTTGATGGCTTTGACTTTGGCGATGAATTTTTTTTTTTTTGGCATCCTTTCCATATCACTCTTATCCTAACCTCACCGTTCTGTCTTCCTCCTTGATTTTTTCCCCTGCTTTTGCAACATCTCTGAGGTTACTTTTGGCTTGTTTTGGCACTTTGCAATGCACCTCACGTAATCCTGGTCCTTTTTCTTGCAGTCACTCCATTTCCCAATTTTTTATTTTTATTTTTTCAGTATCCGTGCCATGGCACTCATATCTATCCATCAAAGTCCTGTCCTCCTCCTTGATGTTTTCGCCTGCTTTTGCAACATCTCGGAGGTCACTTTCGGCATGTTTGGGTCCTTTGCACTGCACCCCATTTCCTCCCCGACCATTACCTTGTAGTCCCAATTTTCTGGATTTTATGGTTTTCCCAGGCGCATTTCCTTTGATCCTAACTCCTTTCCAGAGCGCTTGTAAGTCTTTCTTTTCTGGGTCGCAAGATTTCGTTTCCCTTCCCGAAAGGAAATGAAATTTCCTTTCGGGAAGGGAAACGAAATCTTGCGGTTTCAATGGGAAGGAAGTAAGCAATCTTCGGTCCATATCCCAGCAGCTTCGGGCATCCCATGCCTTTTCATGGCTTTGACTTTGGCGATGAATTTTTTTTTTTTTTAATTTGGCATCCTTTCCATCTCACTCTTATCCTAACCTCAGCGTTCTGTCTTCCTCCTTGATTTTTTCCCCTGCTTTTGCAACATCTCTGAGGTTACTTTTGGCTTGTTTTGGCACTTTGCCATGCACCTCACGTAATACTGGTCCTTTTTCCTGCAGTCACTCCATTTAGCAATTTTTTATTTTTATTTTTTCGGTATCCGTGCCATGGCATTCATATCTATCCATCAAAGCCGTGTCCTCCTCCTTGATGTTTTCGCCTGCTTTTGCAACATCTCGGAGGTCACTTTTGGCATGTTTGGGTCCTTTGCACTGCACCTCATTTCCTCCCCGACCATTTTCTTGTAGTCCCAAAATGTCCCAGTTTTCTGGATTTTGTGTTTTTCTCAGGCACATTTCATTTGATCCTATCTCCTTTCCAGAGCGCTTGTAAGTCTTTCTTTTCTGGGTCGCAAGATTTCGTTTCCCTTCCCGTAAGGAAATGAAATTTCCTTTCGGGAAGGGAAACGAAATCTTGCGGTTTCAATGGGAAGGAAGTAAGCAATCTTCGGTCCATATCCCAGCAGCTTCGGGCATCCCATGCCTCTTGATGGCTTTGGCTTTGGCGATGAATTTTTTTTTTTTTTTTTTTTTGGCATCCTTTCCATATCACTCTTATCCTAACCTCACCGTTCTGTCTTCCTCCTTGATTTTTCCCCTGCTTTTGCAACATCTCTGAGGTTACTTTTGGCTTGTTTTGGCACTTTGCAATGCACCTCACGTAATCCTGGTCCTTTTTCTTGCAGTCACTCCATTTCCCAATTTTTTATTTTTATTTTTTCGGTATCCATGCCATGGCACTCATATCTATCCATCAAAGCCGTGTCCTCCTCCTTGATGTTTTCCCTTGCTTTTGCAACATCTCGGAGGTCACTTTTGGCATGTTTGGGTCCTTTCCACTGCACCTCATTTCCTCCCCGACCATTTTCTTGTAGTCCCAAAATGTCCCAGTTTTCTGGATTTTGTGTTTTTCTCAGGAACATTTCATTTGATCCTATCTCCTTTCCAGAGCGCTTGTAAGTCTTTCTTTTCTGGGTCGCAAGATTTCGTTTCCCTTCCCGAAAGGAAATTTCATTTCCTTTCGGGAAGGGAAACGAAATCTTGCGGTTTCAATGGGAAGGAAGTAAGCAATCTTCGGTCCATATCCCAGCAGCTTCGGGTATCCCATGCCTCTTGATGGCTTTGACTTTGGCGATGAATTTTTTTTTTTTTGGCATCCTTTCCATATCACTCTTATCCTAACCTCACCGTTCTGTCTTCCTCCTTGATTTTTTCCCCTGCTTTTGCAACATCTCTGAGGTTACTTTTGGCTTGTTTTGGCACTTTGCAATGCACCTCACGTAATCCTGGTCCTTTTTCTTGCAGTCACTCCATTTCCCAATTTTTTATTTTTATTTTTTCAGTATCCGTGCCATGGCACTCATATCTATCCATCAAAGTCCTGTCCTCCTCCTTGATGTTTTCGCCTGCTTTTGCAACATCTCGGAGGTCACTTTCGGCATGTTTGGGTCCTTTGCACTGCACCCCATTTCCTCCCCGACCATTACCTTGTAGTCCCAATTTTCTGGATTTTATGGTTTTCCCAGGCGCATTTCCTTTGATCCTAACTCCTTTCCAGAGCGCTTGTAAGTCTTTCTTTTCTGGGTCGCAAGATTTCGTTTCCCTTCCCGAAAGGAAATGAAATTTCCTTTCGGGAAGGGAAACGAAATCTTGCGGTTTCAATGGGAAGGAAGTAAGCAATCTTCGGTCCATATCCCAGCAGCTTCGGGCATCCCATGCCTTTTCATGGCTTTGACTTTGGCGATGAATTTTTTTTTTTTTTAATTTGGCATCCTTTCCATATCACTCTTATCCTAACCTCAGCGTTCTGTCTTCCTCCTTGATTTTTTCCCCTGCTTTTGCAACATCTCTGAGGTTACTTTTGGCTTGTTTTGGCACTTTGCAATGCACCTCACGTAATACTGGTCCTTTTTCCTGCAGTCACTCCATTTAGCAATTTTTTATTTTTATTTTTTCGGTATCCGTGCCATGGCATTCATATCTATCCATCAAAGCCGTGTCCTCCTCCTTGATGTTTTCGCCTGCTTTTGCAACATCTCGGAGGTCACTTTTGGCATGTTTGGGTCCTTTGCACTGCACCTCATTTCCTCCCCGACCATTTTCTTGTAGTCCCAATTTTCTGGACTTTGTGGTTTTTTTCAGGCGCATTTCATTTGATCCTATCTCCTTTCCAGAGCGCTTGTAAGTCTTTCTTTTCTGGGTCGCAAGATTTCGTTTCCCTTCCCGAAAGGAAATGAAATTTCCTTTCGGGAAGGGAAACGAAATCTTGCGGTTTCAATGGGAAGGAAGTAAGCAATCTTCGGTCCATATCCCAGCAGCTTCGGGCATCCCATGCCTCTTGATGGCTTTGGCTTTGGCGATGAATTTTTTTTTTTTTTTGGTATCCTTGCCTATCACTCCTATCCTCCCGTCAGCGTTCTGTCTTCCTCCTTGATTTTTTCCCCTGCTTTTGCAACATCTCTGAGGTTACTTTTGGCTTGTTTTGGCACTTTGCAATGCACCTCACGTAATCCTGGTCCTTTTTCTTGCAGTCACTCCATTTCCCAATTTTTTATTTTTATTTTTTCGGTATCCGTGCCATGGCACTCATATCTATCCATCAAAGTCCTGTCCTCCTCCTTGATGTTTTCCCCTGCTTTTGCAACATCTCGGAGGTCACTTTTGGCATGTTTGGGTCCTTTGCACTGCACCTCATTTCCTCCCCGACCATTTTCTTGTAGTCCCAAAATATCCCAGTTTTCTGGATTTTGTGGTTTTCTCAGGCTCATTTCATTTGATCCTAACTCCTTTCCAGAGTGCTTGTAGGTCTATCTTTTCTGGGTCGCAAGATTTCGTTTCCCTTCCCGAAAGGAAATTTCATTTCCTTTCGGGAAGGGAAACGAAATCTTGCGATTTCAATGGGAAGGAAGTAAGCAATCTTCGGTCCATATCCCAGCAGCTTCGGGCATCCCATGCCTTTTGATGGATTTGACTTTGGCCATGATGTTTTTTTTTTTTTGTGTCCAATATGCCTTCTGGACTGAGTGCCCCTTTGAGAATCTGTCCTGTACAGTCATTGTTTGCCTATTTTAAATCGTCCTTGAACTTTTTTTGACTCCTGCACTTATGAGGAAAAAGTTCAGATGTCTGGGGAATAATATACAGAGGAAATATGAATTCCTGTGAACTTAATGTGTCTTAAGGGTTAGATGGCAAGATGTTTAGAGCTAGATTTTGGATGTCTACCTACATTGGAAATTTGAAACGAAGTGATTCAGACAGCCTATCCTTCTGTATCCGTAAACCCTATCTAGCATCTATCTTTGTTGCGTCTCTGCCCTGCAATCCTGTTGGGTTCTGTGTACCTCACCTTTGCAGTCTAAACATAGGCTTTCAAGCACACACAGGAAACACCTTGCTCTGAGCTGCAGTCCAAGTCATTTGCATACACATCTCCAAAATGGGCAGAACAAAGATGTGCACCCAGCATCTGTTCCGAGACCCAACCACACCTTCAGAAAATGAGTCATGCAGTGAGCCAGTGCCTGAGCTGGATGTCATCTCTGTGTCTACACTTCAAGCATAAGTAACTTGAGTGTAAGGTTTGGTTTACTGCAAGACAAATACGCTCAGCACTTCCAGCTATATTGCTGGGTGTCTCCTAGGAAAGATTAAATAATCCCAGAAGTTCTACTCCATTGGATTGTCATTAAAAAATAAATCCCCAATTAATGTGAACCCAATAAAGGTTTACGTTATTTATTCTAGCCAAGGTTCCCAGGACTTTTTGTATCCATTAGTCAGTGGTTCCTCACAGCCTTGTAAGAAAGACAAGCATTACTTCTCACACTTTCTGTATAAATAAACTAGCTCAAGCAAAATTAAATAACACCAGATAGCACAGGAAAGATTTAATCTCAAATTACTGCAGGATCTGCATCACTGGAAGAAAGGGTCAACATTCCAATGTCATTTTACAGTCAAAATATGTGAAATTACTTGTCCTGGGATTCACAGAACTATCCTTCCTCCTACAGACAGCGAAGGTATCTAATTAACCTGGGGTTCCTGCATTTGTAAGAAGTAGAAGGCAGGTAAGGTGGACTTTGCCCTTTCCCATTAACCAAGTTCTCGTAAGGAAGGTGAGATGGGTGATGTCACAGCTGTGCCTAAACACTCTGGACTAAGAGATAAGATTATCTCACCTGCAATTTAGCAAGCTACTGGTAATTGATTGGAGGTTTTCACTGCATACGTGGTGTAAAACATGTCAGCTCAGACTTCAGTCTAGGTTAATAGAAGAAAAATATTTTCCCTGACAAGTACCAAGGAAGGAGCAAGCACGATGGCAGTCTCCTTACCTGACATGCAGTAACTCATTAAGGTTCAGAAACCCACCTGAACCATTAGAGATAAACAACCTATGACCCTAATTAAAATGCAGCTCTGGAAGCTGCCCTTCAGGAGTAATGGAATGTGCAAGGCTGGTGCGATTCTGTCTCATACAGGAGGGAGAATGATTATGCAAAGTCATGAGTTCACTTAATAGATGAGGGAGTAATATTAATGAAGGAGCTCTTGAAAACAGAGAAGTATGTGCAAAGCTTTCCTTGCAGAACAAGAGATTATACTGTCAGTGCTGAAAAAAAGCTCACTATGCACTAAATGGGTTTATTCTTAGTAAACATTTTCAATGTATTTTTTTTCTGCTTTCAGCTGTACCTACTATAAAGTATTATAAGAGCTTACATCACTTTTATTTTGCAATTGTGCTTTTCTTCAGGAAATAAGCCCTGGCATTGGGTTGGCATAAGGTCACCTGTGCTCCACCAGTTTTTAGGATTCTTTGACACAGAGGAGAGACGGCAGCTGGACAGAGTGCAGGACTGCAGGGAAGGAAGGGGAGAAAGGAGGAGTGTCACAGCCTGGTAGCTAACTTGTCCAGAGAAGAACTGTGGGAAGCCAGGCTACCTACTCCTCTTGCTGCTGTCAGGGGGAGGGCACAGTGTCCTGAGCTGGTGGTTGTTGCAGGACAAGTGGCTCTGAATAAGTACCTAAGAAACTAGAGAGCAAAGGCACTAAATTCTGCTATAAATGATTAACAATGGCTCCATCTTTCTCCTATATAAATCTACAGAAATTTTTCTATGTAAGCAAGAGGGGATTGGGAAGCTTTAGGAAGCAGAACATGTTGAGTAATTGCTGCCTTACAACTGAAAGCCAATTTTGAAGTGGCCTCGCTCTGCATGGCAATTCCTTTTGCTTTCTGTGCTAGCAGGATGGGTGCTGCAGAAGGAAGAGCAAGCAGGCTGAATCCTAGTGTGATCCTCAGGGCATTGCACAGCCAACAGTGGACAGAGGCCCAAAAAATCCATCTGAAGCACTTTGCAAAACCTTTTAATTAAACTTATGTTTTTTCTCCATTTGAGGGATTTTCTACCAATGGAGGTGATTTTTTTTCTCTGTAATAGGGATTTTTTTTTCTTAGAGTATTACTACAAAGTTCATTAATCACTCATCCCAAGCTTTCTGACAGCAGTCTGCTTCATTCCATTATTGGACTCTAATTGAAAAACAATGTAATTTAAAATTCCAGAAGCAAATTAAAATCAGTAGTTGTCAGAACTCCATTCTCTTCAGGAAAAATATAAAATGGTTACTAGCCACTACCTTACTCCAGTCATTTTTTCCTTCCTCCCTATTGAATAATATGGTACTGAGAACACATATATTATCACTCACAAGCAAAATGAATATAAACATCCTGCAACAGATTTCAGAACTATCCTTGAACTAGAAGCATGAAGAAGCAGATGAGACACTGAAATTCACTCTGAATTTAAATGGCCACTTTAATCTCTATTCAAGGCTAATATTGTGTGGAAAATTCACTAACAGCAAAATAGCTCAAAGACAGGTCTTACATGTGCAAATAAACAGAAAAGAAGCCATAGAAACAAGGAAAAAAAACCAGTCCTGTAAAGACATTCTTCTTCCATTTCAAAACCTGTGCTTCTCCCAGGGTTCCTACATTGCCACTGAATATAATTGCAGAACAGTTGCACCTGCATTTCCTCACATAAAGAGTTATTTCTAATTCAGACTGGGGACAGCAAAAACAATAGCAGCCTAAGAATGTCTCCTAAGGAAAGGGAAAGACAAGACATCAAGCACTACAACATTTGACTTAAACAAATCCAGAGAACAACCTCTCTTGAAAACAGTCAAAAGTCTTCAATAAGGTTGCACTGCCTAAAATGACAGAATGTCAGGGTAATCTTTGCAAATAACATATCCAAGGATTTTTTCAGGTTTGCCTCTCAGTGGATGATCTGTGAAATGAATTTTACCCTGATATCTGCAGTGATACCAACCACAATTATTCCTGGTTTGTATTTTCAGCTAGTTCTTTTGTCCAGCACCCACTTGCACATTGTGAACTTCAGCAAATAATACTTTTTTTGCATAGATCAGTGTGCAGGCCAGGCTCTGCTGTGTGGTGTGTAGGTGTTGTCAACAGCTTTCAGAAGTACATACAGTCATAGCAAGAAAGTGCCAAGAGTAGGGAATAATTAGTATGTCAGCCAGACCACTCTGGAAAAGTGGGTTTCCAAAACAAATCTGGCCTGATGTGCATCATCAGGACATGGTTTTACCCTAAACAACATTTGAAGCAGCCACTCTATTCCTTCTGGAATAGCCATGAGAGAGTGTTCTTCCCTGGGAAGAGATGAGAAAGGTGATGCAACATTCCACCCTTCCTGCAAGGCAGACATTCCCAACTCTGTATAAAAGACACAGAGATGCTCTGTCTAGGAAATGTCACCATAAAAAGCCAGATAAAGCCAGATAAAAATGTTTATTGTACAGATAATGCTTCAACCACCAAAGAATGTGGTTTAGTAGGTCATGCCCTTGAGAGATTTTTTATTGGGAAATAACTTTTATAGAACCAAGAATGAGTTAGTAAGATACTAATTCTTCATGTGCTTCTGCAGTGAGAACACCCAAAGGCACACTTAACATTGACAGGTAATTTTTGATTCTGTGAGGATAATTTTGCATCATGCTTAAGACTAAATTAGTTCACAGCATCCTCTTGCACTTCATATTTTTGTAGGAATTACCTGTATGATTAACCCTGGTTTTTCATGGGAAATAATGTGCCTCATGCCACAAGTCCACATTACAAAAGCTATACTCTGCAGGAGCATCCTGATGACCAGTTACATTCTCTGTCTGTTGCTGTGTGAATCAACTAGTTCCGCTTCAGCAAAGAGCAGGTTTGTGGTAATTTTAAAAGTTGCACACTTGAGAATTACCCAATACTGAAAATGAAAAAAGCATCATTAGCCCTGAAGGCTTCAGCTCACAGATGGAGAGAGCTCTGATGCCATCTACAGAGGACACACAGGAGGGGATGAAATAGGCAGGCAGCTTCTGCAGGATTTCAGGCCAAGCAGCATGAGGTTTGGCCAGAAATCCTTTAGATTTTTGGTATAAACTAGTGAGCCCTCATGTCTGACCCAGTGTGGTCCTGTTGGCAACCTGTAGTCAAATCTGGCATTCAGAACACTTCCATCTGGTGTCTTCCCTGGAGGAGATGCAATAGTCATTCAAGTATGAATGACACTTGAAGAGACAGATGCCTCTTCCAGAGGCTATGAATGAGCTGCCATGGCACTGCTGCTGCTGCCTCTAGCAGATGAGGACAGGACCCAGAGACAGACCTTCCAGCCATAACTACCTTCTCCCAATTTCCCCTCACTGCCCACAGCAATGATCTCCCCAGGACAGTCACAGAGTGCAGTTGTTACTGCGCTTGATGGTAAGAAATTGAGGCAGCAACAGTTTCCAGGAGCTGACAGTGGCCAGTGGAAAAAAAAATAAATAGTTATTTTAAAACACCTGAGTGAGCAAGTTGCCTTGTTCAGAGACAAAGTCCACAGGGCAAGATCTGACATGTATCTTTAAGCAGAAGGATCTGTCTCTGGCACTCAGACATTTCTAAAGTGCCCTCACAGAGCTGAAACCCAGGCTTTAGACAGAGGACATGCTCTTTCTTTTGTCTGGACTCTGCTGGCCAGAGACCATCTTGGCTGTGGAGCCATCATACCTCAGCCAGGCATTGCCTGGAGAAATGGAGAACAGAAACAGGCATAGCTCTGCCCCAGAGCTGTGGGGGTCGATAAGAGAGTCTTGATACTGAATAGAGGCAGTGTGACACAGATTGCAATATACAGGTAAATGATAAGGCAGAAACACTGTGAAGCAGCTGGTAATGCTGCAGCTGCAGGGTGTAGCACCAGGAGGAGACTCCAGGAGAATCACCATGGCCCCTTTGCAGATAGCAGGCAGCTGGAAAGGGGTCTCCCTGGCAACAGCCCTGAGACCAAAATCTTTACTGTTGACAGCCATCTGAAGGCAGAAGGAAGAAAAACTCAAAGGTATAAAGAATTATCTCTTGTAGGATTCTGTAATTTACTATTATTAACATATGATAATTATTCAAGTCTTCCTAAACTTTCCTCAGGTAATGAAGGTTTTCCTGTGCCCTTGGCAAAGCATTCAGTGCTTGTCAGTGATAATGTGTTTTCCATTAAATTTGGCTGGGGAGTCATTTGGCTTTCTCAGGTTTCCGAGTGACACATGACTTGGTTTATATGTTTACTGACGTTTTCAGTCATGTTCTCAGTTTTGTCTTCCAAAGTCTAACGTTTTTGATAATTATTACTGGTAAGGCTACATGACTCATATCCTTATGCCCTTGTGTTCTTCACGCTCCTGGGTATAATTAAGAGATTAGTCAGTGGGTCAAAAAGTGAGGGACAGAATGGCCCTTTTGTACACTCCCAAATGATAAGCAAAGCAACTCCTCTCTAGGTAATGCCTGAAAAAACATTTCATTTGTTTTATGGACACCAGGGACACATAGGAAAAACATTTCATTTGTTTTACGGACACCAGGGACACATGGGAAGCCCCTCAGTGGTTGAAAAATGGTTCAAAAATGGCTGGAGATTTTTTTTTCCTAGCCTTGTACGTGGACAATGCATCTGAGTGCTTCATAAATATGTTTAGGGAACATTCCAACATTTGTGGGAGAAAAAAAGAAAAAAAAAAAAGAAAAAAAAAAGAAAAAAAGAGAAATCAGCATCAAGTGTTTATTTTCTAAAGAGATCACACACTGAAGTCCTTTCATAATGACTATTTCTATGGTACCAGATGACTGATGGAGCATTAATCAGATAATCTGCTGGCTTCTGTGTGCTAGTGGCATTTTCTCGTGCTGTTACTATTGATCCATTACCATCCTATTAGCTTACAGAACTGACTTATGGAGCACTTTAGACATAGGGAAAGTAGATACTACACAAAAGTACCCTCTATTTTTATTAATACACTAGAGATAAATTCTCAAGGATTGACACCACTGATGTATGAGAAACTGTAATTTGTCTGCCACTTGGTTTGTGATACACCTCATGTCCCCCCAGAGATTGTGCTAACCTGACATGGGATGTCCACTGCTTGCAGTAGTACCTCTTTGTTTAATATTAACAGATAAATTAACTGTACGATTGCAGAACAGGTGGAGTCTAAGCACACTATATTCTAACTTAAACAATATTTACAGTTCTCAGCAAGCCATTTCAGTTCCTGCTCAGTTCCTGCTCTAGTGGTTACAATGATAAAAATTGTCTAGTGAAGAATTTTTTTACACAGCCTACTTTGAGCAAATACTTTTGGAAGAAAAAAGGTTTTTGAGCCTCAGAAATTTTCCAAATACTGATCTTCATTCAGTAGACACACAGCACAACTTCTTTTTCATATCTGGACTGTGAAATAAAAGTGTGTTAATAAAATTCCACTGATGTCCCAGGAAGATGATCAATCCCCATAATTCACATTTTGGCAGCAAGAATCTAAATAACCAGGCCTAAGACTGGCTTTCAAAAGAGGTGAAGGAGATGATTGCAGAAAAATCCACACTGGCTGAGTACCAGTGACAAGGTGGCTTTTCCATGCCCCCATTTGCACTGATTCATTCAGAGGGTAGAGAAAAGTCAGCCCCACAGCCCCTGCATTGCACAGCCTGGACCCCTGCCCACTCCCATCTACCTCTGCACCTTCTGGGGACAAACCACAGTAGCAGGAGGCTTCCCAAGCACAGAGATGAGAGGAAAGAGGAAATGCAGGGGTGGACAGCACTACCTTGTTTCACCTTTCCCTGGGCAGTCACATAATGTCACCTGCGTAGAGCTTGGCACAGGAGGTGCAAGAAAATAGAGGAACAGGAACTTTCTGGGTGTAGGCATGGAGGCAGCAGATACATGAGATATCCCTACAAAGAGGGGGATTTGCTCACCCTCAGGGCTCCCAGCTGGCCATGGAAGACAACACTTCAGTGAGCAGCTTTGTTGCTGACACAAAATTGATTTTTTTATGACCCAGTAGGAGGACAAAATAATACATTTAATTTTCAGCTTTGGGGAAGAAAACTACATTTGCCTGCTTTGCTGAGGTCACTGAGTCTACCTTGCTTGCTGAGGCTGTGAAAGAATAAAACAGCTTAGTGCAGTGCAATGTGACAGAATACCAAAGAGATCCCTCTGACAAGAACAACAGGGAGGCAGCTCCATCGTGTCTGTCCCAGACACATGCAGCACATTTGAATCACTCTTTTTCTGTAGCTTAGGCAGCCACTGCACCAGTGAGGTTAACTGGTAGCAAGTCAATTTGCATTCATTTCAGACCTGAGAAAAATAATGAGTGTATAGAGTACAGTGGTGGTGAATGAAGATCAAAAAGATGGGCAACTGACACAGCTGTTAATGAGTTAAATGAAATTGACTCAAACTCCACATTTTCTCAGCCAAACATGCATATCACAGAGTATATCTTAAGGAGAGAATATCGTTTTCCTCTTAATTTGGAAAAAAAGGTACTTGCCAGTACCTTAGTGAGTGTGGTCAGGAATCACAGATCCCTTAAGAGCTTCCAAGATAAGGCTTAGTCTCCCTTAAAATGAATAGTGCAAACAAGCAGGCTTCATTCTTGACTGTCTTCCTGCATCACTTACCAGCAGTTCTGAATGCAACCCTTTATTACTGTAAAATGACGGCAGATGGCTCCCAGAAATGGACTCTGAGGCATGAGGAATGCATCTCCTCCTTTTTAAACTGTATAGGGATCTTCCAGATTTATAAACTGCTCTAGGGAAAAAAAAAAAAAAGGTTGTCTGAGAAAATAGGCCTAAGACAAATTTGAAAGTTCATATTAACACTGTGACTACAGGGAACAGGAAAAGAAAACAGAATGGATTTTGTAAACTTAATATTCTTTGTCCTTAGTTTTGACAGTGTCTGTTTAATTCCTTGCACACCTGATGAGACATCTTTTCCTCTATGGAGATCATTCAGATTAAATGAATAATTAGCTTGTTCTCTTGCTTCAGGTTTATTTAAATTATAATTCATAGGCAAATTCTGTACTGCCTCTAGATTTTATGAATTATAAACCATACACTAAATCCATTTTATTTAAACCAACAAATTTTCTCAAAAGATAGAAGTTCATCCACACTGTAAGAATATCTTTAGCAATATCTGAGTAGGCAGATGATAATTACTCTGGGGTTTTTTTGTCAAGTCTGTGAATCTGATGCACACTAATTGGAGTTTTATGTGCAAGTAAATAAAACTTAATTCTTCAAAGTTCTGAACAGCTTGCCTAACACCTGGAGGTGGTAAGCACCACTTCAATGTGCCAAGCTCCTCTAAGAACCCTTACGTTAATGGGGCCTCTGTTACAACCCAAGCCTTCTCCTGCTGCCTGACAGAATTAGATGCATTCATTATTAATTTTGTGCCAGAGTGAGAAATCCCTTTATCAGTCTAATCTTTGTGTTTCACTCATGGATAGACAGACTTAACAGACAACAGTGAATGTTGTCAGACTTCTAGGAATAACAGCTGTGTTTGTAATCATCTTCTCAATTCTTATTTTAAAAATTATGTATATAAGTGTATTAATGCAATGTAATAATAAATATGTCTGTAGTAACTGCATACCATGCAGGAGAGTATTAGACCAAAATCTCACACTCTGAATTCTTTATCTAGCTCAACTCTTTAATGATGTAGTGGAAAATGGAAGTAGGGTTTATTATTCTTCTGAAGAGTAGTTCTCTGTACTCCTGTATTTGGAGTCACTGTTCCACACCTTGATGCACTGGACAACAAAAATCTGGGCAAAAATCACCTGAGAAACTATTACATTACTATAATGATAACACCAAGAATTCAGTTCTTTGGTTTTTAAATTGTTATTGCCCTTTTCTGTGTCCTTTCTTGTCTTCCAGACTAGTGTATAGAAAACATTGTTTATTCAACATACATGATAAATGCCTGTCAAAAGCTTGTATGTCCACACACTCAAAATTTCATCCATGTTTTTAACTGTAAGAGCATTACTGTAAATCTCTGTCTTTAAAATATGACCAGTTCAGTCCATTGCACAGTCTCCCTGACCAAGATTCTTCTGTCGAGGCGTTTGTATTTCTTAGGAATGCTACATCATTTCCTTAGAATGAATACATCATCCACATTTCTGCTCCCGCAGGAGATCAATTTCTTAGTTGCATACAGAAACCATTGTATGTTAGGTGTGCACTGCATGATTACAAGAGAACACATACATTTCACAGGTATTTTAATGGTGCAGTATTTTGAAGTAGCTTTCTGTTTATTTTTATCATCATATAGTACTCAAACTAGAAGAAACTGAAAAACACTATTTTCAATTTAAAAAAGAAGTCAAGGATTAAAGACTTCTCTCAAGGAAGAGTTTATCCAATGGGTAATAATCCGTTATTTAATTATATTATGATTTTCTGCTCAAATCAGTGTTTTGCATCACAATATATTACCAGAAACTACAGAAAATTTTCTACAGCCATTTGGCTAGCTGATATGAGTATTTTGTTCACAGACAAAAAGTAGTTCCTTTTCCATATTCTACTGGGCAAAATCTGCCCAATGTTTGAATTGTGTTGAGTATCATACAGATGTGTTACAGAGTGATTTCAGATTTATCATCTGATGGTGGGAGTTGTTCAGACTTTCACCTCAGTCATGATACAACTGCTATCAGAAGTTGTAGTTGCTCTGCTATGAAAATTTTTACTGAGGCAAATACATAGGACACAGACTGGAGGTACAGAATGAAAGGTGGAACAAAACGCACAGGAGTGTCTGAAGGTGCCTGCACTGAAATGTTGAAAATTCACAGACAATTTCTTGCTTCTGGAAAGTTTTGCCATTTATTTCTCTCTCAGAGCCCTATATACTCAGAGTCTTCATGGAAAACAATGATAATAATAAATGCCTTATACTGCCTCCTTAAAATAAAGACCTTTTTCCTTACATCACCTTCTAAGTTGACTTACTCTTCTATCTAAAGGTTTGGCATGTTTCACAGTCTTTAAAATATAACGTCACATCTGCTCACATACCACATATCCATTTAAACTTTTTAATAAACATAAAACATAATAAATTATAAGGAACAGGAACAAAAATCTATAACTGTTATAAAAAGCTGAGTATAACACCAAATTACAAAAATATTACACAGTTATGCTTCTCTTCTAAAACAATGGGGTCCCTCCAGATAAAATATATCTTGCCATGACTCTCTTAGGTGTTTAAGTGATCTGCTGGGTGAAACCTCTGACTAACTGCTCATTCCATTCAGTGGCAGAATATAAACCCTTCAATAGAATGCAGTTCAGCTCACCTAGAGCACTGGGGTGGGTTTTTTGTGTTCAGATGGATGAATGACTAGTTTTAGAGTAAATGGCATGTCTGATACGAGAAGCTGCATTCTGTGGAGTCAAGGAAACCAATAACAAAGGTGTAGCTTAGCTTCCTCTTGACATATTCCTTTGGCTGGGGCATTGCCCAGGGCTAGGCACTCCAAAGTGCCATTCTGCTTCAGGACAACTGAGCCAACCTCTTCCAGCAGAGAGATCTAAATCCCCTGAGCACAGGAATGGCAGGACTTTGCTTTTCCAGTCACTTGCCCTTACTCAGTTAATCTCAACAAGAATAACACTGCATGTTCACTGGGGACAAAGGGTCTTCTGTCCCCCTTGCACTGTGTCTGTGTGAGAGACAGGGGACGGGAGTTCCTGGCCCAGGCTTATGGAATATCTTGCTGTGTGGCCACCCTGCAATGGTGATACGGGTAGCAGGCAACACTGGATACACTCAGCTTTGAGGGCAACTCAATGTGAGCAGAACGACCAGGACTTCAGGTGCAGGTGAGGGATACACGTGAGAGGCCATAACTAACCATTCAACTAAGGTAAGAGGATGAATGAGCCCTGAATAGACGAGGATTACAGAAGGATGGAGACACCTGAAGATAATGAAACTACTAAAGATACCTGTGCCATCTCGTTGAGGTTAATAGGAGGACAGCAAGGAAACCAGTATACAGGAGAGAGGAGACTCTAGGAGGAAAGGAAAGCTTTGACTTCCTTTGTTTTATGAATACCACCGGGGAATAATGAAATATTCTTATATTTTCTCTGTGGTCATGAATGAGAGAGAAAAGTGAGAAGTTTTTTGTAATCATCTTCCCAATTCTTATTTTAAAAATAATAGACATAATTGTATTAATTCAATGTAATAATAAACATGTCTGTAGTAACTGCATACCATGCAGGAAAGTACTAGACCAAAATCTCACACTCTGAATTCTTTATCTAACTCAACTCTCTTATGATGTAGCTGAAAATGGAGTTAGGGTTTAGCCTGCTCAGCAACAGAATGAGAAGAAAGCAACTCTAGTTTTGTTCTTTATCATTTCTGAGGGGTGAAGGGAGCTAGTGAGGAAGCAGAGCAGATTTGATTTGCATATCTGCTGAAGGAGTGGTGGGAGGACAGTGAAACCTTTTGTGTGTTTCTGAGATGAAGAGAGCTGTGAAAACTTGAAACCTAGTTTCAGTTCATTTGGTCATTATTCTGTGGGGCACAGAATAAAACTAAATATTCCATTTTATTGGACAAGAGACTTTAAGAGACCAATGCAGTACTTAATTAATGCTGTTATGTCCTTGTGTTTATTTGTAATTGCTGGGTTTTTGTCCTAGTATTCAATATGACTGTATTGCACAACTTGCATTGTCGTTAATGCTCAAAAAAATTATAAGAAAAGGACCATAAATGGGATATTTTTATGAGGGGGAGCATGAAATTAGCAACAGGAAATTCCTTTCTAATTCCTTTTTTCTTCGTTCTTTTTTTTTTAAGGGGTTTGAAGACATTAAAGCAGTGGCTTTTGCATGTATTTTCTGTGATAAGTTTCTCCTCATGCCTCATTTAGTCCAGCCCATTTAGACTAGGGGTAATAATACATGAAACACCCCATTTCAGAATCAGTGAGACAAACCATCAGTGCCCATATTGTCCTTTACAGTGGCAGTAGAAAATGCCAATGGGGGAAAGCAGAAGAGGCCAGTTCCCCACTGTCCACAAGACTTGGTTAAAAGATGTCAGAAGGTAACATCATCACTGCCTCTTCCCTTAAAGGAATTTATCACCTCCTTTTTAAGGCTGTGATAGTATCTCCCTTTTGCCTATTTTAAATTAGTTCTACCAAGTGCTTCCTAGTCCTTGCATTGCAAGATGTAGTAAATTTTACTTCTGTAATGACCTTTTCACTACCCTCATAATTTTGTAAATTTTAGTACTTTTTCCTTTCAGACTTCTCATTTTCCCTTTAAACAGCTTCAACCTTTTGAATCTTTCTTTGTAAGACTGCTATGACACCCCCTCAATCATTTTAGTGGCCTTTTTCTGTACCTTGTCTAGCTTCACTATGTTCTTCTTGAGGACCCAGAAATTTTAAGTTCACAAGATGAGGGGTTTACATAATGGTGAAATTATTCTCCTTGTGTTATTTTCAGCGCCTTTCTTGTCAATGATCTGCATTTTGCTGGCTTCATTATGGGGGGCTTATACTGAGCACTATGACAATGGTTTTTGTAAAATGACTGCAGTGTTTCCAAGATCACTTTCCTGAGCTGGAATCCTGAGAATCCTGAATTCTGCAGGTGCACTTCAAATTGTTTTTCTCCAGATGCACTGATTTTCTTTTAATGATTTAGATATCTTTTTTTCAATTCAGTTTTGTGAACTTCTTCTGGAGTTCCTCACTGCCTACTGTAAGAACTTGGCATCATTTTCATATGTGAGGAGTTTTTCCCTTTCCAGATCACTGGTGAAGAATATGAACAAATCTGGTCCTTATACTAGTCCCTACTGAAATCCACTGCCAATATTTTTCCACTGTGTAGAGGGTTAGCCTTTATTTTCCAGCCTTTATTCTTCTTCCAGTAGACAAAAGGTAATTTTCTGCAATCGTATGGCTATGCAAGGTTGGGTTTTTTGTACACCTTTGGCATGTAATCTAGTCAAAGATTTTTGGAAATTCAAGTGTACTATTCCCTTTGCCCATGTTATAATTCCAGCAGACCAGGGATGATAGGACACCCCTTCACTCCAGCCATGCTGGCACTTTATCAATAGACACTGTTTATCCATGTATTCAGCAATCCCTTTCTTTTCTACAGACCTGTTCTACCATTTTCTCAGGAGTCAGACTCAGGGCTAAGTAGCTCCCAGGGTCTCCCTCCAGCACACGCTGTTGCTACAGTTACTATTGCAGAACTACAGCCAATAGTTCTGCAGTATTATGTCTCATTTCCTCCTGAACACTTGGGTGAATGTCATCTGGTCCTGGTGACTTATTAACATTTATTCTTCTGATTAGTCTAAAAGCTTTGGGTATTCCTGCTCCAAATCAAACGGTCTCATCTGAGCCCTCTGCTATAAAGGTTATAGATTATGGGAGCCTTACCAGGACTGAAGGGAAGAATCTACTGAGTTTCTTTGTTGTGTCTCTTTTGCTCCCACTTGCTCCCTATTTCCAGTCCTCAGACAGTCCCACCATTTTCCACCCAGGCTTCCTGCTTGTCTGGATAGGGATGCTTGACATCCAGGAGTAAGATATACAGCACCTTCTGGGATGCTCTCTTCTCCCCTGTAAATGTTTGAGTTTTTGCAAACATTGGCTGGGGTCCAAGATAATACTCATTTCATCCTCTATTTATCTTCACTGTGATGCTCATGATGTTATAGGCATCTCTCATGTCGTATCTCAGGGGAACGCTCCTGGCTGAATAGCCTTGCCTAGAAAGCAAATCTTTTCCTTTCATACACTTGAGCACCCTTATTCTTCTCTGGGCCTTCAGCTGGAGATCTCAATCTCCTTACCTGTTCTTTGCCTTGATTGAATGCTTTTGTGCAGTTTGAGATAATTTTTGTCCGGACTGTAATGTGCAAAGCTGAACATCCTGCAACCTTGTTTGTTTTCCTGAAATAAACCCCGTAAACTTGTTTGATTCTTTCTCAGAGCTCTAAGTTTGTAACAGACCCTGGCATGGGCATTTGAAATTCTTTTAAATCATATACACCTGTCCTCACTCCACATTCAAAAAGCATTCCATATTTTATTTGGGTTTTCAGGGAAGAAAAGTGTGTATGCACACTAGGAACAGTGCCCATCATGGTTATACATACACAGTTAAACTTACAGACGAACTAAGTTAGATGTTCACTATCTGTCAGGAAACAAACTTGTCAGAAAGCTAACTCTGCAAATGAAAAGGGTGCATTTTTTCATTGGATTAATAAACTTAATTGTAATCCAAGCATATAGTGCTGTGAAGCATGCTAGAGCAAGAGAGTTATGCAACTGCCAGCATGGAAAGAAAGGGCGTGAGCAGCCTCTGGGAGGCAACGAGCCGTGGCCAGACTGCACCTGACCTGCACTGACTCACTGCAGGTGGGACACATGCAGTCATAGACTGATTGCAGGGTTGAGCTGGATGAATGCTGAAGCCTGGAGCATTTTAGACAAGTTGGGTTTAATGCACACTTGCACAGCAACTGTATTGGCTGTTTGTGCCCTGGTGCTGGCAGCAGGGGGCTGCAAGGGTGGCCTTCATGAGAAGAAACCAGGACCTATCCCTGCATTGGGCAGAGACAGTTCCAAATTGTTCCAAAACTGAGGCACCACATGACAGACAGCTGAGCCTGTTCGCCATGCTGGTGGCACCTCTACAAACACATATTTAAAAAGGGGTTAGAAACCTGCAGAGCAGCAGAGAGAGAGAGAGAGAGGATTGAGAAAATGTGAGAGAAACAGCCCTGAAGACAAGTGGATCAGAAACCGAGAGGAAGGAGGTGCAACGACTCCCCTACAGCCCGTGGAATACAATGGAGCAGATATTCACAGCCTATGGAGCTCCCTATGCCACAGCTTGTGGATGTGCCCTTGAAGAAACATGCAGCTCATGGAAGGCCCACATAGGAGCAGATTTCCAGGAAAGAGCTGGAGCAGCCTGTTTTTTAAGGACTCTTGCTGGAGCAGCAGGAAAGTGTGAGGAGGAAGAAGCAGCAGAGAGAAGCAGTCGTGCACAGACTGCAACCTTCCATTCTCCATCTTCTTCATCCAACTGTCCCACTTGGGTGGGAGGAAGAAGAAGAGTTAGAGGATTGGGAAAAAAGGATTGAAGTTGAAGCTGGGAAGAATATCTGGAGTAGAGGGGAAGTGCTTGGTTTTGTATTTCTTTCTCACTTATTCTCACTTACTTTACTTTCTCACTACTTTACTTTCTCACTTACTTTACTTTTCTACTTTCTTTTTTTTAATAGGCAATAAATGAAATCAATCATATCCAAGTCAGGACTGTTTTACCTGTGACAGTGACTGCAAGGGATCTCCCTGTCTTTATCCATGAGCTTTCTCATATTTTCTCCTTTTATCATGTTGAGGATGGACAGTCAGAGAGCAGCTGGGTAGGTGTCTGGCAGCCAGCCAAAGTCAATTATTCAGTTGCAGTTACGAAATTCCATGAATTCAGTTGATAAAAAGTTCAAAATGAGCTGGCAATGCATGCTTGCAGCACAGAAGGGCTGGAAATACCCTGGGATATTTATACCCTGGGGTGCATCAAAGGCAGCATGGCGATCAGGTCAGGAAAAGTGATTCTGCCACTTCAGCAACCTGGTCTAGTAGAAGGTGTGCCTTCCTAATGCAGAGATGTTGAAACTAGATGATCTTTAATGATCACTTCCAACCGAAGCCATTTTATGATTCTATGATTTCTCAGTGCTTCCCAGTGTCCAGAAACAAGCAGGGCAGTAGGATCTAGTCACATTTTTAGAAATCTGACAATCATCAAAAAATATGGTGTAAAAAGCACAGAAAAATGCAGCAAGAAATTATAAGAAATGTAGAGTTGGTCAACTCTGTACTAGATAATAAAGGCACAAGATTTTATTTAGAAAAGAGGGTGATGTAAAGTATCATGGACATGGGAACTACCAGCAGCAGCACTGTGCACTGCCTCTCTCTTCCCACTCCTAACATTCACAGCTGCAGCCAGATTCATCTGCTGGTGCACCCACCCTGCAGCAATGATGGAAAGGTTTCCCTGGGGAAAACCAGGAATGGGATGGCAGGTTTGTAGGGGTCTGTATCTTGTAAATGGACATGGGAGCCCTGGGATGCAGTATATCCTTGTCCCTGCACATTGATGCAAGGGTCCCTCTGCAGGTGTTCAGAGGTGAGTGTATCAGAAAATGTCCACATGACCCTGATAACACACAGTAGGAATGTTTGAGAAAGAGGTGGGTGCTTGTTGACCTTACAGAGTTCTTTATTCAAGAAATAACTTTATTATTGCATAGTTTGCAGAAACTTTGGACTCAGTCCAAACATTTGGCATTTTTCCAGCAGGAGGGTTTGTTGTAGTTGTACTTTCCTTGTAGTTGTGGGTATAACAGGGGTGTGTTAGTTATAAGTCTGTGCTGTTTCCCTCTCGTTCTAATTTTCTGTGTGCAGCTGCAGTAAGAACAATAATGAGCTCCTTGAAAAGCTGCAGTTAGGTAGAGACATTCTCTTCACATTTCTGCAGAGTCTGTTCTTTGGGTCAGGTACTACAGGACATAGGCTTAAAAATACATGATAATACAATGGCTGCAAAGCATCACTTCAAACAAACAAATGAAAGAATGATTTAGCTCTGTGAAACTACTGTGTTTAGGACAGAAGAGGTAACAACAATAATATGAAACTGCAGGTGCTGAATCTGCATTGTTCAGGTGAAATGCCAAAAAACCTTACAGCCATCCAGAGATACTGTTGCACTCACTGAAGATGGTGAAAAGATTTCATGTATTTCAGTATGAGGAGGATTAGACTTGGTCATGTCAAATATGACAGGTAATTATCACACCGTGTGAAAAAAAGAATTTGCAGCCTACTATCCTGCAGCATCAAAAAAATGCACTGTGCTTTGAAAATTTTAATTACTTTCCTTTTTATTCATTTGAACAGCTGAGTATGCAGCAGTTACTGTAAGATTATTTTAATTGACAACTCCTTTTCTACTAACTCTGAAGATCAGTGCAGCTCCAGTATTCTGCTGATCATGCTTTCACTGGAAACCTGTTTCAAATTAGCTTCCTTCTTTCTTATACAACCATTGAAAAAAAATGAGACAGCAAATCCCAGCAATCATATGCCTGTAATTCATCCCAGTGCAGGCTCCCCATTCAATCTCAGTTTGTTCTTCCTTGTGTGTAAGTGTTATGATATCATGCTTAATTTCAAGTAAATGGCAAGATATTCAAGATTCACAAACGGAATGGATGATACTCTGGGAAAAATCTGGAACCTGTAAGAGTAGAGACTATAGGCTGCTTCCTTCAAAGAGATGAATAGACATGCATGGGGTAAGCCAGGGAAAAGCAGGATGGCAAGGGATGACCTTAAGACTACGTGGTTGAGTGATTTTCTGGGGAACTGAACCTTCCTCAACCACAGGCTGCTTTTACGATTCTAGACTTTTTTTAACCTGGTGTCTTGCCCAATAAGTGCTTTGAAAATTTAGGGCCCTGATGTAGTTTTTTTAATAGAAATTGGAATATATTGTGTATTGATAATTTTGGTTTTCATTTCTCTGCCTCTCCTTATAGAATGAGAATAATGGTACCACATAATGTAATAGTCACATAAATTAATGGTGGTAATTATAATAATGCTTTTGAATTACTTAGCTTGTTTTGCTAACAGCAATCATGAAAACTCTGTAAAGAAAATGCAATTTGTTTTCAATCCAAACTATGGTCCGAGGTGAGGAAGTACTGAAAAATGTAGGTAGAGTTTCATATTATTAAAGACAATCACAATGGCTGTACATTGAAAGAGCAAATTAAAATTTCATAGAGATCCTCAATTCTATCATCCTATAAATTCTAATGTAAAATTTTTTTTTCTTTTTTTTAAATTCTCCAATTCTAGACCTAATATTTAACTTTCATTCCTAGTGCTCATTCAATCACTTAAAACTCTGGAAAAGCAGATAGTAAGATGCTATTCTAGAAAGAAACAGAAGTTTGGAAGTTGTTTTCTGATGCCAAGATATGTATGTTAGTTATTACAATGTCTTTCCTTCTAATTTTTTCCATTCTCCCAATGCTTTTCTGCCATTCAGATTACTATTCTTCTACTTCCTAATTCCTTTCTAGCTTTCAAAGACTCTCAATGAACTTACAAACAGCAGATTTTTGTTTTGCTGCACTGCAGAAAACAGGGTGCTTTGCACCTGCACAATTACTGATCTGCTGATGTGCTTGCACCTTTGCTCCCCCCAAGTCATGCTGCACTAAAGGCATCTGAAAGCCTTCAGTCTGTAAGAGGCGGGCAGTGAAATTTTACATGAGAAACCCTTGCTTTTGCACTGGTAACTCATGCAAACATAATGTTATTCTAAGGTAATCAGATTCAAAATATTCTTCAAAAAGAAGAATTTTTATGTAATACTGCTAACCCACTCATCCTGAGCAGCTAGCCAAAATTGCTGGAGTTACAATCTACTCTTTGTAGAAGGAAAAGTCGTTGGCAATCTGTTTCTTTGTTATTGTTCTCTTTATTTCCAGACAGGCATCGAGCCCATATCTTTGCATTGAGGAAAAGGAAAGAAATTAAAATGGGTTATTCATTAATTTTAAGTTTTCTTTTGGTCTACACACCCCTCTAAACCCCATTCATTTGTTGTTAGCTAAAGTCATGCCCTAGAGCTGGAATCAACCTTTGGCCTCTGTCAACTTCACTATTCCACTATATTCTTCCTTCTCTTGAAAAACCACAGCTCTACCAATCTCACTCACATGAAGTCCTTCTGCTTTCTGCAGTCAGATTTTTGCATTCCAATAAATAAAAGTGATGACAGACAACCTGGTTTTGTCTGAGAGTTGACAGAGATAAATCCCCACATCATATAAATTAGCATAAGCTATCTAAAATATTTCAAAATGTGATATGACAAGCTTGCATTTATCTTACAGTAAATGTAGAAATCATAGCACCAAAAATAAACTTTACTAGCATGGAAGTTTCACTTTTATCATAGTCATTAGATCATAAAGACACCTCAGTTCCCAAATAACATTACTTTTAAGTTGCAATATTACAGAAGTAACCGTTTTTAAAAGCCAGTCAAGTAAAAAAAAAATAATTCAGAGTAATTAGCCAAGCAGCTGTGTTTGAGATGAGAGATTCAATTAGAAATTTAATTATGCAAAGCCTGTTTATACTGATATGAAAAGAAAAGGATTCAGTCCAACCCTGGAAGCCTGTGGCTTTTGTTAACATTCCTATCAAGACAACTTTGAGAATAAAGGCTTTCTCTCAGCAAACAAAATATTTTTCTGAATAATTATTATCACACTTCAGGTAGTGGAGCTTGTAAGCCATGATTCTGCATGCCAAGTGACTGACTGATAGAGATATAAAAGTAACCTTCAGAAATGCTCTGCTGGGAGTGCTGCTTGATTTTGAAATCAATTAAGGAGCAGTAATTAAGAGCAAGATCAGGAATTTTTTAAAATTTATCTGAGAAGGTGAAATGGTATCAAAAGACATCCCTTTTTACTCTGCCCATGAAATTATTACAGTCTCAGTATTTGTTATCTCTTGAGAAAGTGATCAGCTCTGTTCTAGCAGAGCAGAATTCGGCACACCTGCTAGTACACCTTCTGCAACCACAGAAGGGTACAGAAGAAAAAGAAAAAAAATGCCCTTTTCAAGTGTAACAGTGCAAATATCTTCATGGATGTTACAAAATTTGGATGGTCACTTGCACATTTCATCTCAGCCATTTTAGTCTCCTAACTGAAGTGCCTGTTGCTTAGGGTCTTATTTTACAGCAAGAGGGAGAAATGTTTTTAAGAGTGATTCAGCCAAGCCAACTGCAAGCACCTATTTCTATTTATTGATTCAAGAATATTCGTTGGGCAATTCTTTTAAGGGTCCAAATCTTTTTTTGAACACATTTATTATTTCCAGATCTGTCACAGGGCTGATGAAACTTCATATTATTCACACAGATAGATGAGTACATTGTAAGTACATTGAGCCCTCAAATAATCAGATCACACCTCTTGCTATTTTGCATAGTAGCACTTTTCCAGGGATATAGGACAGCCTGTTCTCAGTTCTGAAGCAATACAAACAAAAATTATTACACTATATTATGTTAATATTATGCAACACAAATAGACTGTAGATATGCTATCTATGCTATTTCATCCAGTCCCATAATATTAAGCAATACTCTTTTAGATGATCCAAATCTGTGTTAGTTATTTTACCTAGCAAGTCATATACCCAGAAATTACAGATGCATGTAGAATACTGACATTTTACTTTAAACTAAAGACAGCAACTGCTGTGTAAGATTAGTTATCTAAAATATACTCCAGTGTCATTCATTGTACTGAACTTTTAGAATGAGGCTTGATATTTTCTGACCATCTGTATAGGACCAAATGCACCACTGGTACAAGAAGGTTCAGCTCTGATTGCTTCATAAGTATTCCATTAATTTGCTTGCAGAATAGTAAATGTTGTCAAGGAATCTCAAAGGATTAAGAGACCATGAGCAAAGTGGGACATGAACACATATTATCTCATAGCCCTATTATATATGACAAATTGACTATTTTTCATAACATAGTTATGACACTCCATGATATGTTTATAACTTACTGTGCATAAAAATCGCCACTAAGAAGTCTTTCTTCATTTGTAGATGCTGTTCAATATAATCTCAGATACCATAAGATCTCCCTCTATTTCAAGGGACAAATTCAAGTGCGGAGGTACTGTGGAAGTGAGGTCTTCTTTATTCTGAACTTTTTGTTATTTTTCTCCTATGGACTGTGTGACACAGAAAACTTTTGCACACCTGGAGATTTGCTTGTTGTTCACCATGGCCCTCTTGGCAGGCTAACAGCCTTAACCACTCTAGTTACTAAGATAATAACATGAATTAGGAGGCAACACTGTAGTTACAGTAAATCAGTGCATCAACACAGACCTTCACATCAGCTTTGGTGCAAAACAAGAAGGGCAGGCCGCAATCTAAAACTTTCTGTGATGTCTGTATATGGAAGAACAAAAAGAGAACACATTCACCAAAAATCAATCCAAACTCATCCAAAGAGAATGGAGAGATGGACAAATTAACTATCGACTCACACAGGATGCTTTGTGGCTGTGGCCATTATCTGTGACATGCTGGACAGTCAAGGGCAAGGCAGAATTGATTGCTTGGTCCTTCCCAGTACACTGATAGACATAGGTCTAATAAAAATGTCTAATAAAAGCATCTCATATGCCATCCAATTTTGGGTCTCTCTTGGGGAATTAAATTAGGCAGCTAGCTGTTAAAAATCACTATGGCTCAGAAACAGTGTTAATAAAGTACAGAAATATACCTATAGAAACAGGAAGAGATATGGCAGTGCAACTTCAAGAGTGCAGTTAAATCCCTCTTTGTTATCTGAATCTCTTTGCTCATCTGAGTCAAGTAAGGCTCAGTGACTAAAAGAGGTTGTAATACAGTCTGCTGAAATTAGTTCTGCAAAATAAGTTACATGGATTTCATCCAGCTTCCAAGAGAGAAGTGTCTTCAACCCAAAATAAATCATCACTGCTTCTGCCACTAACAGGCATCTGTGCTGGTACTCTCAAGAGAAGAGCTGAAGGCTCTTAGTATCACTGCCAGCAGATAGGGAATGGAATCTTTACTGCTCCTTAGGGCTGTCATTTGGGACAGGCACAAGACATGTGCAGTGGTAGGGAGCAAAGAGTGCCTGCCTGTACTGCCTGAGAGCCTGCAGCTCCCCACTAGCTCTGCCTTATGGCCTTATGGCCATCATCTCTCCTTCCACAGCTTTCATCTTTCAGGTACTTTGAGCAATGTGTATGTGTATGCTTGCCTTATGTTTTTTGATGTACTAAAGTATTCCTTCCCTTTTTCTTTCAAATGGATTAAAAAATGAGGTGAACCTGCTAAATTACTTATCAGGAAATACAAAAAAGCTATTCTTGCTTCCACTGCTGTCACTGGGCACAAAGCCAGGTTCCTGAGACTTGTTTCAGGAATGGTTCACTTCCATCTGGGATGAACAGCATTTTTTTTAATTAGTGACCTGTTGTTGTGAAATGTTTTAAAGTTTTGATATTCTGTATGTATCAATTTTGAAGAAAGAATTAGATGGAGTGTAAATTTCTTTGTATATTCTAGGTATGTATGCAGGAACTTTATTCTACTATTTAAATACAACAATACCAAGTATGTAATGCTGTCATTATTTGTGATCAGTGTATTGTTAATCCACTTTTTGTGCTTTTGGGATTTCCTTCAAGATCACTACAGTCCTTTTAAACAGCTTTTAAACTGGTATTTCTGCCACCCTTACTAGGAAAATTCATGTGATCTCTAATTCGAGGGATTGAATATACTGAACAGAACATAACTAACTGCTGTCCTCAGAAACAATTAGAGATAGATTTGTGTTAGCCCTCTCTGAGAAGCAGTCTCTGCCAAGGTTCCTCTTCAGCAGCTTAGAGCATTCCTATCCCAAAACCTAGGTGTTATTAAGCCTTGCTGCAATCAAAATTTAAATGCTCCCATATGCTGCAGTAAAATATGGATAGACAAGTGCAGTGTATAGCAAATACTTAATAAAAAAGAGCTGAAGATTCTTAGGCAATTTACTTAATTTATCATAAAACATCATTTCCATAGAAAAAAAATAGCTCTTTAATACAGGAACTAGAAGAATAATTCTTAATTTGCCAAGTTTCATCTGGTTGTACGGTAAAATTCCTACAGAGGCTTCGATCAGCACCAGCTTTTAACTCTCAAAAGCAAAATAACTGAGATGTTTCCTAGTGTTACAGTGTCACTGCAAAAAAAAAAATTATACTGAGGTCATGTACAAAGGACAAAAGTTTTGGTGTCTTTGTGAGGTTTTCCATCTTTTCACAAGTTTGTCTTTTTTAGACCACCATCCTTCAAAAGTAGTCTGCTTTACAAACACAAGGAGTGTTTTACATAAAATTAAAAACAAAAACAAAAACAAACCAAACCAGTCTGTGAATTAAATGCATTTATTTTAGTGAGTCTACAAACTTTTGTCCCCACAGGAAAAATATGCATCCAAATAAATATCAAAAAAATCAAAATCTTCTCTCAGAGATGAAAAAATATTTGATAACTTTATATTTTTTTTTATCCATATCTTCATGCTTATTTTTAAAGTATCAACCTTGTATTCTCAAAAACAGGTGTCATTTTCACAGATGCTGGACAAGTATACCATTTCCAGCAGTTAAATATTTAATTAGAAATGTCAAGGCTACAGTGTTAAATGCTGTAACCTGCTACCATCATATTAATATTCCTTTCATCAAGCAACAGTTACAAAATATTAATTAGATTTTCTTTCAAGGTCTCAGATTGAAGATCTAAAAGGCACAGCACAATTGGAACTAATTTATTTTTTAATATGTAATTTAAGTGAAAACTGAGACAGTTATCTCTCGCAGGCCTAGGTTTACATCAGAATAATCATCAGGGCTGACAGTTTCAGTTTTGCCTGTGCTGGGGATCAGAACTGTTTACAGGCTCTTCATCCTGACTGGAGTACTTTTGCAAACCAAAGTGGAAAAGCCTGCATCTGCATTGAATTTCATACCTCAAGCCACTGCAGTTCAGGTTGAACTTGCTTCACAGTTTTCTTTACCAGTCTAGTGGGAAAAATCATATAGTATTTTGTGGTGTTGCAACAGCTATTGCAACAGAAGTTATCTCCAACTACAAGGGTGTGTCAGTAGAAAAGAAGAAGTAAGAAGCAATAATTATATAATTGTATATGTTATGTTATGTTATGTTATGTTATGTTATGTTATGTTATGTTATGTTATATTATGTTATATTATGTTATATTATGTTATATTATGTTATATTATATTATATTATATTATATTATATTATATTATATTATATTATATTATATTATATTATATTATATTATATTTTTCTCAAAAGACCCTCTGATGGACTTTTGACAAGGACAAGTAGTGATAAGACTAGAGAGAGTGGCTTTACACTGAAATAGAGTAGGTTTAGATTAGATATTAGGCAGAATTCCTTTACGTTGAGGGTGGTGAGACACTGGAACAGGTTATCCAGACAAGTCTTACCTGTCCAGTTGCTGCAAGTGGTCAAGGCCAGGTTGAACAGGACTTTGAGTCTGGTCTAGTGGAGGATGTCCCTGCCAGTGACAGGGGGCTTGGAACTGGATGAATTTTAAAGGCCCCTTTCAATCCAAATCATTCCATGATTCTACTATTGCTCAGCTTACTCAAAACTAGCCCTTCTACACAATGGAAATTATTGCAGTAGATATATACTGTACCATGCTTATATGTGTGCAGCCTGCTCAAACTCAGGAAGCTTTGTGGGCACGTTTGGTGGTTTGCTTGCTTATGAAGAAAACAAAATTACTTATTTTTAGCACCTACTGCATCACTAGCTGTTTCTTCATTTCTTTCAGCATTGAAGCCTAACATTTTAGTTTTGTCTGATGTACAGGTTTACATTTTGTTCCTTGCTTTGTGTCGTGTGAGAAAGCTCTCAAAGCATTGGGATAAAATGATAGCATTGTGTCCTTATAGGAAGTCAGGAAAGTTTCTCACACACTGGCTATCAAGCATGTAAGGCAGATAGGCACAGTGATGTCTCTTCATATGACACATTTTCCATCCTGATCATGTGGGAAATGCCCATCTTGGTCACAAAGGTTTGAGGGGGAAATCATGCTGTACTATCTCAGGTCTTAAAGAGGTAACAATTCATGCATAGTCATTTATTCTGAATTGTGATTGTGAAGATTTACATAGGGTTTAGGGTATGAGTATTATTATTGTTGTTATTATTATTATTATCATTATCATTATCATTATCATTATCATTATTATTGGGTTATTATTACCCTTATTAAAAGGCTATGAGACTGAGATGAGAATACTTGTTTTCTTCCTTAGTGATGAGCACTCTGACCCTCTGATTTCAAACTATCTTGCAGACTTTGGGAAAGGACCTACACTGCCTGAAACCAGTGATATTGCAGGTCTGTGTTGAGCAGCATGTCATCTGCTGGTGAACTCAATGGAGTCAGAAGAAGACTGTCATCTGTTCAACCCTGCCTACTATCCCTACAATCTTCTTTCAGACTGACATGGATCATATGTGTTTGCATATTTATGGAGCCTGATGTACTCGAGACACAACAGAGCTTGTGCAGACTGAACTTCAATGCATGTGCTGAAAAAGCAGTGTTCAAAATGAGTCTTATTTCCAGTGCATGCACAAATCATTTGTACAGTGGATCCCATATGCTATAAATCTCCCAGGCTGTGCCTGCACACTATAGCACAAGTAAGCACTAGAGAAGTGGCTGTGTGTTCTAGATTTGTGGACAGGCAGACACTGAGATACTTAGAAATCCTTGACAAATGGCAAAACCCCAGTAGTTCAGAAGGTGATTCCTGAAAACAGTAACCAGCTGCTGAACTTGGTAAAGCAAGAGTGTGCAATGCCTGGCAGAGCTGTGCTGCAAACTAGGTTTTTTTATGGTTCCAATGCAAGCTCAGTCATAATGCCAGACTGCAGGGTAATCAGGGAATAATGACCATTTACATTACAACAAAACCAATTTAGATTCTTAGATATTTTCAGAGTGCTTGGAATCTGTTTAAACATTATATACACTAAACTGAGAATAGGAAGTCTGAGGGGATGTATTGGACTAGAAACCCATGTAAGAAATGATGGAGATAGGTGTAACTAAACTCCCACTGATATCTCTGCCTCATCTGGGTGGGGTTCTCCACTCTGTGCCAAATTGACCTGACCTTACTTTATACCTATTAAATGCCTTTTCATCTGCGTTTTTCTGACTGACCAGGTAGTCAACTGAGTGAAGCAGTTGACTCAGGAAAAATAACTCCCTGTCTTGCCTTTGAACCCAATATTTCCTTTTTCCATCCTGGAGAAGTTTTAAGTTCTAAGACTGAAAAATCCTGTGCAAGAGCAAGAAAAGTCACCGGTGGAATTCCCAAGCACTGCAACATGCAGAGAAATGAGACCTACCAAAGCAAGCCAAGAAAAATAGTAGCAGGAGCCTAAAGAAATATAGATTCCAGATTAAGTAAAAACCACACATAGGTTTTGCTTAACAAAAACCCCCAGAGCTTTATTTAAAAGCAGCTCATTAAATACAAATGTTGCAACAGAGTACATGAAAATGTATCCACAGAGGGACTGATTCAGCTTTGTTTGAAGTCAAAGGGAGGAAAACAGAAGACCCGGTATTTAGGAAAGAAAATCAAGAAATAAGATCACCCTTGAGGCAAGAAACCTGAGTGTAGGTTAGCCTAAGAATGCTGTAAACAAAGAGAAAAGCCTCAGTTTTGAGGTAGGCTTAGACACCAGTCTTTCATTTGTCTCCCAGTCCCCCCCGTGTTTTCCACCTATGGCATAACAGTTGTTATCCCATAACATGGCTGGATGTTTGATTAAGCAAGAAATAAAATTTAATCACCACCTAACAGATAGTTTGATATTAGATACAACTCTGTCAGCAGCTCCTGCCCACATTTGTCAAGATTTTGCCTCATGTGGTTCTTAGCGTTGTATCCATACAAGGTGTTGGCCAATAAAGACAAGGGGAAGTTTGCCATGATTTTGAAGGAGTCAGGATCTCCCCAGTACTGATCACATGGCAGTGTATTCAGCATGACAGCAAAAGTGAGGATACTTTAAAACTCCTTTAATATGTGCAAGGAGTATTAACTAGTCAATGGTGAATGCACTCAATGCCTTGTCTTTGTCAACACACATCTATCCTTCAAAAGGCACACTCTGTTGCATAGTTTGGTTTCTAAAATGCTCATACTTCTCTGTTTTTGTCATGTGACTGGTAAATTAGCACTGTTTTACAATCTCTTAAATGGGCAGATTAAAACTATACGCTTGAATGCTGTTCCACTGAAATTGATACAAAAACTTTCCTGGATATTGCATAATACTGGGGTTTCATTCTGCCTCAGGGGCAGTATCTGAACACTGTGTCTAACAGTTGTGACTGTTGACTGGAAGACAGTCAAATTTTTATTAACTTCAGCAAATATTTACATTCTACAACTGCATAAGAGCCATTGTTATATCCCTTAGGAATCTAGAACCAGTATTTTCCTTAATAGATGGGTCAATGATCCCTTTAGCTCTGTATTTGACAACGGCTAATACATATATTTGCAGAAAAAAGGTCAGGAAAAATCATGAACAGAACATATGTTTTCATGGTATAGCTTACCATAATATCCTGGTTATTTGCAATAAGGGAACTTCCAGGGTCTTGGTTTCAGTTAGACAATTGTTGAATGTTAATCAAATAAAATTTTAGAAAATACAGTTTTAATTGAGTCATAGAAATGTGGAGGTTGACTGGTCCATTCTCACTCAAAGGAGGACTATAACTTGTCTTACCTTTAAGCCCTCCCTCATTATACAGGTTAAAACAGCAACTTTATTATTCTCTCAGCTTTTTCTTCAGGCTGGACAAACTTCCTGACATGCTTCTACCCCATCACTATGTTTGTGGCTCATACTCCACATTCACTGTGACCTCCACCATGAGCCTTTCTCATCAGTGCTGCTACTCAGTGTATGGGGTAATCCTGCTCCAGGTGCAGAACTTTGCACCTCTGCTCTTACAACTGTATGAAGTTTCTGTTAGCCCAATCATCAAGTTTGCAAAAGTCATCCTGGACTGAATCTCTACTCTTTGGCAGGCCACCCATTACCTGATTTAGTGTATTGTTAGTAGTTTTCATCACATTTAGTAATTATAATTGTGAATTTGCCATTGTGCACCACAAAAGGGATATTGGAGCTTTCCCCAAAACATTTCAGTGTGACAATACCAAACAACTGTGAAACATATAAAGAGCAAATAGCCCTTTTTTTTGAAAAATCTGGTGTGGCTTTGAAATCACTGCCATCTCCATAGCTGTTTTCTACTCTCCTGCTTGTTCAGATCACCAAGTCAAATTAGCATCAGAACACAGGTCGTGTTGCCACATTAGGCTAAGTTTGAGACAGGAGCCACGGCATCACCTAGGATTGGAGGAGAAACAGACACACAGCTTGCTCTGTGAGCTGAGCTGTAAGGGCTGTAAGTCCCTTGACTGCAAGACTAGCATGAGCGAAGTGAAAAGTATAAAGAACACTCAATGAATTTGTTATTTTCTTTGGCTGAAGACAGAATTGGATGCTCATCTAAGGCACAAGAGAAGGCATTTAATTTTAACTAAGTCATTTAATAGAAAATGCTGGACTTTGAAATTGTAAACCAGATTATATTAATATTTTTTGTGGTTCTAAAAAACCAGTAACATTTCCATATCAGTTTTTTGCTTCTAAAATGGAATATCATGTATTAGTACTTGAAACATATATAGAAAGAAGTAGTCAGTTATTAAGTACTGTGAAGACAGTGTTAGCAATAGCAGGGCTACATGCCCACATCAGCACAGGCACTACTGCCTTGTCTTATGTTAAGGTATGGCCTTTGTCATTTGCATATCTGTGTATAGTCAGCCTGTCAGAACTCCATTAATAACTCTGCAATTTTATACAACAGCTTGTGATAAATAGATAGGCACATGCTTACAGGATTAGGCTGTGATCTGGAATAAAGACTCATTAGAGCATCTGGAAGAAATGCAAATTTTTTTTACACAATAGAGGATTTTAATATTTCAAAATTTGGAATGAAACCAAGAAGCATTAAGTCTTTTCATGGCAGGATGCCTCAGCTCTGGGGAAGCCTGTTAGCCTCACCCCCACATGTCTGGGGAATTGGGATTGCCAAGAAGCCACAAAGTGGAGGGTCCTTCCTTCCCAGCTCTCAGCACTCTGTCAAACCCAAGGCAAAGCACTCTGGAAGCTCAAGATCTCCTAGAACCAGCCAAACGGCTGTTAAGAAGAGAACTGGCAGGCTCATTTGTCTTGGAATCCTGCCTAGATTCCACTGGAAATTGGTCAAAAAATGGAAATTCTTTTGTGGAACATTTTGATTTCAATGAATGGCATACCCTGATGAAGAAATGTTTAATCAGAAATTTTCTAGCCAAATTGTTCTCTGTTGGAAGTAGATAAAGCTATTTTTATGGTTGGTTTTTTGGGGTTTTTTTTTGTGGGTATTTTTTTTAGGATACTTTTTTCTACTCCCACATAGTTTGGTAGGATCAGGTTAATAAGCAAAGCACTCTGAAGATTCTGTGCCATTTGATTCTGAGGTTTTGCTCCAGGAACCCCTCCCTCGAGCTGAAATCTAAGTTCCAGCTCCATCATTCAGGCTTCAGTTACTGAAATTGTTGTCAAGTGAAGCTGATACCAGAAGATAATGAATTGATCTCTACTTCCACATTTCTTAAATGTCCCTAAATAATGCTCTTAAGTTTAGAACAATTAATTGAACTAGAAGCCTGCCTCAGATTAAAGACAGGCATTAATACCAGATTAGTCCTAAATACAGGAAAGGGATATTTCCTATGGAAATCCTGGTATATCTTTCTGTAAGCAGTTTTTATTCACTTAGAGAGCTTCTAATAGTGCTACAAGAAATAAAATCTTGTAGCCCCAAAAGCAGATTCAAAAATGTAGGATTTTCTGGTTATTTCAATTCTAAAACGGTAGTAAGTAAAAAACCACACTGTGACAGTAAATATATTTTATTGGTAGGCTGGCAAATGTCAAACTAATGTAATTTATTGCTGTGAATTCAATGAGAATTCTGTTAATGAAGAAGAAATGTTTCTTCAAACACCACAAAGACCAAATATCTTTCCTCAGTTAATCATCAGAGGCCTCATGATGATAAAGGAAAATAAAATTATTTAGGTGAGTGATCTAACCAAGTCAACAGGCCATGCAGATAGGAGAAATGTGGTGGCTGTAATATGGTAGGAGGGTTGTGGACTCTGTCTTTTTTGAGATTTTCAGGTGCAATCTTGGCAGATAAGACCTGAAGAATATTTCCATGGCACAGGTGCAATACTGCTGGAAGAAAAATGCACTCATCTGTGTAATGCCAAAATTCCTGTGCAGCTCCCAGCAGTCTATCCTGTCCTGGTTCTAGTAAAGAACACTGCTCCCACTGGCACTCCTGATGATGGAGTATTGCATTGCTAAATAAGGAGTTACAACTAATCTGTAAGAGCCTGTGAGTGTTTTAGAGAACAGGAATATCTTCAAAAAGATCTTGACAGAGAGCAGAAATGATGTAAAAAAAGCTACAACTTAGAGTTCAGAAAATCAGCTGCATAAATATAGGACTGGAAACTCTCAGCAGGGTGACAGATCCACAGATGAGGATGTAGGGGTCATACACAGCCACAGACAAGCGTCAGTAAATGAAATTGCTGTGGCAAAAAATGGAAGAAAACATCATGTAAGAGTACTGTGTGCCATAGATAATCTGTGTTGGTGATGCCTAAATAGGAAAGGTGTATTGAGGTCTGGCTACCATGTTTCAAAGAAATTGTAATCCTGAGAAGGAGACTGAAAGTCTGTAAAACATTATCTGTGAGTAAGGATTAGAGGGAGTGTGACTGTTTTGTTTAGGGAACACTGAGAGAAAACAGAAAAAAAATCTTCAAACAAGAACAGCACAAACAAGAATAGCACAGGCAGAGCAAACCTGTGGTTCTCTGTACGTGATCACTGTAGATGAGAGGAAGAAATGAAGATACTCTACAGCAATGAAGGTTTAGGTTCGACATTAGGATCATAAACATAGATAGGTAATGGCATGGATGATTCAGATACCAGACTCTGCCTCACCAGAGTGAGTGTGAAAGAAAGTTTCATGATTCTGATGGGAAGTAGAAAGGTGAATTAGGAGACCACCAGAAGCCCCTTCCAGCTTCTTCCTGACATCTATGAAGACTATCTGTATCTTTATCTGATCAACCAATCAGTACTAGCAAATTCTAAAAGGAGCTGATTCAGGGACAATTCAATCTGTTTTACTCAGAGAAATATCTTCAGTGAATTTGTAACAGAAATACAGCACTTCCAGCAGGAAAGTACAAAAAAGAATACTTTGTAATGCAAATCTGTTACAGTAACAATTCTGCCTAGTCTAAGTGTCGTGACTTTTATTTCAGTACGTCCTGCCAAGAAACTAACTGTGCAACACCAGAACAGACTTTCACTCCTCCAGCAGTTTCCTTTCCTCTCCCTTTATGCTCTGTTTGCAAGATAAAAGATTGCAAGGAATAAAAGTTTAGAATTCAAATAATTCCTAGATTATTTTAAGTAGTTAATAGATCTTCCTTTCAACAAGACATATTGCTGAAAATTTAAAAAAAAAAAAGAAAAAAGAAAAACAAAACCAGAACACCCCTCCCTCTCTAAAAAAACCCAGACAATCAAACAAAAAACCCTATCCCACAAACCAATGAACAAATAAAGAAAAAAGAAACAAAGAAGAAGAAGAATAAAGACTACATTCAGGCAAATACAAATGCCAAAACCCAAAATTGCTGTCTGTTTTGTTTTAGGGGTGTTGCTAGAAGGGACTGTTAGCATTTTATTTTGGAAGTGCAAGACATTTTGTGTACATACACTGCAAGACACGTATGCAAGTCACATTCTGTAGAACTAGTGAGGTTTTCTACAGAGACACAGGTCAAAAGACAGGCCATGGCCTGCTGTGCAGACCTGATGGAAGTTCATGCTTTGGAGAAGTTTCCCTTCCTGTGGATGTTGTGCACCTCTGCATTTTTAGAGAGGGGTGTGAGGGGGCATGGGGATGCAGGAGATTTTTCTGTCTGGACAATCTACAAGCTAGTATTCAAGTTGAAACTTGAACCCAGGTCTAGCAAACTGGGTGAATAGATCCAGCAAAAGCAGAGCACAAAACGGAACTGTACCAAAGGTTTTCTGCCTTGGAATGACTTACAAGCTGCATCTTCTTGTACCTCATGAGCTCTTTCTTTCCTTTGATGTTTGTACACAACATTGCTGCAAAACAAAGCAAACATTCTTTCAGTGTCATTATTTGAATGAAAATGTATCACATGGAAATATGTTTTTAAAATTCAATAAAAATCATACTATTTTTTTGTCAGAAAATCTATGGTGGTAAGTTTGTACAGTATTGCAGCCAGCAACATGAGAAACAGTTAAAAGTGCTGATGTGTAGGGAGGGGCTGTCCCGCTGCAAAAAGGAGGTGTCAGTTCTGACACAGTACTCTGCTTTATGAGACTATTATCAAAATTGGCAGGTTCTCATACCATACCTCTTTGGCTATTGAGGTAAGCCTCCTTCAAAGACATCTGAGTTTAAGTGGCCATATCAATTCTGTAGTAGAAGGAAGTAACCCTTCTTTCTACTATAAGAAAATATTGTCCTAAACTGCTGAGTTCAGAAAACCACCATGACTGTGGTGAATAGAAAGGCTTCACTGTATTTGTTTTTTTGCTCAGAAAGGCTGAACCTGTGTTCCAGCCAGAAGAGCTTTTGAGTCAGGAGCTGGTTAGCTGCAGGAGAAGCCAGTCTGCTTGCATTTCCCTATGAATGTTATTATGCTACTTTTAGATGCTCAGCAATCCTATTGCTACATACATATATAGAGGCATGACCCCAGTGTGAAGACAGTAGGTGAGCAGTATCAGAGGGCATGTGGGTTAAATGAGGTGCCAGCAACTTCCAAGTCATCCCAGAAGTTCTCATGTTTCTGGTTCTTTTGCCCACAACTGCAAAGCAATCAAACTGCCATCGTTGCAGTATTTTAGTCTCAGAGTACTGTATCTTCTGGCCCTTGAAGAGATCACTTTTGCTGTGTGATTTTATGAGCTCTGCTGCATCACTGTGTTTCTGTTCCTGGAGTTTCCACAGTTACCAGGAATCCTTTCATTAGTTTTGAGCTGCCTGTACTAGCTTGAGCCTAGTCTGGTCTCTAGATAAATCCCTTTGACCTGAAACCTGCATTTTGGTCTGTTGCACCCAAAGAGTGTTTGCTGTCCAAGTTCTCCTTTTCACTTTGAAGGACATTCAGATGCCTCTGGTACCAGTTCTGTAACTCTGTGGTTAGAGCTAGAATCCCCTTTTCAGGGCTGTTCCTATCAATCTAGCTAAGAATGCAATTTCTTTTCTGTGGTCTAGCCAAGCATGACAGTAGGGATGGAATGATCACTACTGCCTCTGCACTTTTTACCTTACCCATCACTTGAAGCTTAGATGGATGGGTTCCGGTCATTCCATCCTGGTGAAAAATGCGTGAGCTGGCAGAATCCTTGATTATACAGGCTGCTTTCTATTTCTGGATGCGCAGGATTTAATTTTTTTATTATAGTACACCTAAGGGCCTAACTGAGTACAGTGTCTACCCTGCAGACATTTGCTGAGCTGCCCTGTCTTTCTGCCCCATCACCCTGAAAGTTTTCTCAGAAGATTAAATTCTTTCCTTCCCACTAGAAAAACACAGACATGGTAACTACTGACAATGTATGTTTATATGTTGGTAAGACTGGGGAGTGGTTATCTTGATGAAGCACTAAGGTGTGGGTGGACATGGAGAGACTGTCCATCAATTACTCTCATCATTTGTGATGTGTTGTAAAAAACAGCACATTCCTCACATGTGCACACAGGCAGGGGGAAAGAAGGCTGAAAACTCATGGATTCTAGCAACAGAAGGAAGGCTCCCACTCCTATCTGCAGACCTGCACCTTCAAAATAATGAGTGCCCTGGCAGCAAGCTCTTTCCAGGAGCTTGGTCCAGGAAAACAGTTGTACCAGCTAACCTTGAACCTGCAACAACACCAGGTGGAACCTGCAAGTGACAGCAGGGGGAGAGAAGGTCCCCATAGGCTGACCTCACCAGGTGGCAAAAGGCATCTTCTTCTTGCTGGGGCTTGTATTTCAGATACTGAAGATAGACTTGTGGGGCCTTAGACTATTATCCCGTGCTACTCTTCCACAAGGGCAGCAATGATATTGGCCATGGGAAGCTGTGAACACACTAGGCATAACTCTATGGGTCTGGTAGCAAGGGTCAAGGACGTGGTCAAGGGTTTTCTGGTTGATCCTGCCAGAGAAAGGAAAGACGTATCTTGGGGAGGAGTGGACAGACACTGCAGATGATCAGCTGGAATCATGCAGCTGGCATCTATAATAGGGATCTGGTTTTTATGGTTATAATGTCCTATCTGAATGCCAACAACTGCTAGGAACAAACTGGGTGTTTCTGACAAAGGGGAGCTAAAGCAGCTCTGCCATATGACTGACAAGAATGGTGAGGAGAGCTGTACATTAGGAATGATGAAACAACAGGGAGAGAGATGATGGCCTACAGTCAAGTAAGGAACTGTGTGGGATGTGGTGTAATAAACAGAACAGAGTGAAATGGGTCAACTCAAGCAAATATACACAACAAGACAGTGCCAACGGTATAACGTGGAAAAAAGCTCTCATATCTTTTCCTGGGACATCAGCTCAGCCTGGTGCCTTATCTGACATGCTTGTACATAAATGCATACAGAATGGAGAATCTACTAGGGGGGTTAGAGAACTACAACATCTCATTGGGATCACTGTGATGTCAAGGCACAGCTCACACATGAGGGTGGTGCAGCTGACGGATACAGGATAGAGGCAATTTAGTGAGGACTGAGAGGGAGGGGAGGAACTGACTTTTTTTGAGAGAGCAGCAGTGATGCATGGAGCTCTGCCTTGGGAGATGTAGGATTTGGTTGAAAGCCTGTGGATCAGAAACATATCTTGCTGAAATGAAACATTAACAAACTTGGAAGCAAACTTGATGTGTTTTCTATGACAAAGAGTTAAATTTGGAGGAGGTTTATTGTGTGGAAGAATTCTCATGCTGTCACAAGATGTTCAGAGTGGTGCTCATGACCTTTTACAATGCAGCTCATAAACAATAAAATCTGTAGTCTGTCTTTCTCAGCTTTTGATAACAACAGGGTGAAGTCACAGAAATACATATTGAATGTATATATTTTAAATTCTACCACATCATTGAACAAACACTAAATAATACATTCACTTTCAGACACACACCCATACTGTTTATATAAAACTTGGTAAGACCGATCAGAAAGCCAACAGGATGTCATGTTAAGGAAGATTTTTTCATACAGGTTCTCACATGTTTGGAAGAGGCAGGAGCAAAGAGGCGAGTGAGCTTCATCTTGTACTTATATATTTTAGTTTCTATCTATAGTTAAAAGACTCACCACTTGGTGAAAATTACATTTTCCAATTTCTTCAAGGCAAACTTCCTGTAGCATTCCCTAAGGAACTTCTCTCTTTTTTCCTTTTTTTCTTTCCTCTATATAATATTTAAAAGAGGGCTTAGAGTTGCATCCTATTTGTCACAGCACTGTAATACTGGTGCTATCAAAGTGTTTCCTATGACTGTGCCACTGAGCTGAGAAAAGTAACTTCTATGTCATAGATATTCCAAATTTTGGAGAGCTGAGTATCTGCCCATAATCTGAGTGTGGCTCATTCAAAGTGCCATGGAAAGATTTGCTAGGGCAGGAGTATTAGTTTATAGTATATGAACATTAAATTTAGGCTTACAGGGAAACAGTACATTTAAAAGTCACCAGAAATTGTTTTTATACCAGAACTGAGAATCAAGACTGATGACTAATTAGAAAAACATCTCTTGCCAGAGGCAATAATTAACAGAACAAAGGTAAAGCATCTGGAAAAGTTTGCTTCTGTATTTTACCTTATTTTAATTTATCTCTGTTATCCCTAGGATGATAAATGAGGCTTGCAGTACATCTAGTTTTCCTGTAACTATATGAAGGAAATGTTTTCATTCTCAATAAAACCCAAAATCGTAGTACAATGCTGTGACTTCACTTAGTAAAAAGATGTAGTTATGACAGAGATAAGAAAGTTCAGGTCATATGCTAGAGACCGTAGCAAAGAAATTTGTCAAATATGTAAATAAGGTCAACAAGATTATCTCTGTTCAGTCCCAGTGCACCCAAATTCTTAAGATACTTTAGTTTCTGATGCTTGCAAAACATATAGGTATAGTATCTATTTTTCCTAAACAGTGTAATCATGAAACCAAGTTATTTTGTGGATTTATCTTTAAATAAATATAAATATTTTTGAATTAAAAGTCGTAAATTTAGAACATATTAGGTCGTGATGAAACATATATATGTGGCTATGAAACACATGCTGTTTCATGACAAACTTAATCTACAGAAGGAAAAATGGTCAGTTCATCACAGACAATAATAAGAAGCAAACTCCTGTAGGTATCGATATTTCTACTTCTTATGGAAGACCTCTACACAATGAGCATAGTAATTTTAATATGTTAAAAAAGGCACAATCACAAGACAAATTAGAAATAAAGAAGGAAAAGAGGAACTGTGAGCTGTCTTGAGACACTGGGAGGGCTGGCATACCCCTTCTCCTTTGGTTCTGTCAGCAGCCACGTTTCCAGGGAAGTGTGACTCTACATCCTCTGTGTGTTGTGGCACCTTTGCAGCCAAGTAAATAATCAATGGGATCCAACTGCAGCCGTTCTCAAGTCTAACTTATTTCTTTGACTTTGATGAAAATGTATTCTGAGGTATTGGTTATTGTGCAGATAATATTATTTCTTCTTTAAATAATTTGATATTGCTACTTATGTAATCTTTTTAAAATGTTTGTTTCAATTGCAAACATTTGCTTATCACAAGAGTTAACCTCTGTTAGCATACCGTCTTTACTCATCTGTTACTGTAGACAGTACCACCTAATTAGTAATCAGGGGAACATGGTTAAATTTAACACATTAAGCACTACCTGCCAAAGTATTATATATCTATATCATCTTTTAGAACTAAAAACTATAAATACCTTATTTCCTGTGTAATGTTCCCACTGAGTACTCCTTTGCTTAGATTATAGTATGCCTGAAACCTTGTTATGTTTTGAAAATTTACTAAAGGAATTACTTGATTGATGTTCAAATAACCATTTCATACCAATGACCAACTGGTCTCAAAGCATGCTATTTTAAAACCAATAAAAGAAATATCTATTGCCCAGAAGTCATTAAAATAAATATGGAAACTTCCTTTTGACTACCTGGGTGTGATATGCCCTACATTTTGGCTGTGGCTTTGTTCTCTACTAAGAGAAGTGCCACGCTGATTTTGTAAAAATGCTCTCTTGCTGGTTTAACAATAGTGGAATTTACAGGGGCTGGAGCTCTGCTTCTCCAGCACTTTCCATACCTACCCTAGCAATAGTCCAGCTGAGTTAGGCCAGTGGAAATCTTCCACAAAATAAAATGCTGTTCTTCCTGCTTGCATCCCTACCCACCCAACTACTTCTAACTCCCTACCCACTCCAACTTATGGTCGGGGTTAGAGGAAAATCAGTGCCAAAAAAAAAAAAAAAGATAAAGAAGAGACAGGGATTAACTTTTCTTCTTATGCAATAACACAGACTGCCTCAGTCCTGCTGATCACAATGTTTTTGAAACAAAAAGGTTGGACTTTATTTTAATACAGAAAATGCCTCTTCTATTCGGTAACAGAAGATAACTTCTGGTGTGTTTGGTCAAAAAAAAAAAAATTAAAAAAAGAGAAAAGGTGCGCAAAATATGAAAGAAAACAAGGAGAAACACCTCGGTGTCCATGTCGCTGCCGGGATGGCTGTGGGGCACGGCCGGCACGCCGTGTGCGGGGCGCTCCGCGGCTCCCGGAGCAGCGCAGGGCCGGGCCGGGCCGGGCCGGGCAGCGCGCAGCCCCGCGCCCCGGGGCGGAGCGGGGCGGGGCGGGGCGGCCCGGGTCCGCCACCGGCAGGGGGCGGGTGCTCCCCGCGCCTTCCTCCGGCTGCGCAGCGGCGGCGGCTCCGCTCGGTTCCTGCTCGGGCCGGGGCAGCCTTCGCGGCGCGGCCGCCGAGGGGACGCTGCGCGACCTGTCCGCGCCCTACAGCCCCGGTAGGTGCTCGCGATCTCCGCGGAGCTGCGCGGGGGGTGGCCCCTGCCCGTCTCCCGCCGGGCATCCCGCCGCTGGCTGCGCCGCCCGGGCGCGCATCGCCCGCCTGTGCGCGGGGCGGCCGCTGGCTGCCAGCCCCTGCCTCGCCGCTGGCTTTCCCCGGCGGCGCCCCGTCCCCGGGCCGCCCGGCCCTTCCCCCATGCCCGGCCGCCCCGGGAAGGGTGAGGTGGGCCGGGGCCGCGGGTCTGAGCCGGGGGCTCCGTCCCGTCCGTCCCGGCGCCGGGGCAGGGCCGGGCGGGGGCAGGGGCGAGCGCCCGGAGCCGCCGGCGGGGCCGCGCGGGGCAGCAGGAGCAGGGGCAGCAGGAGCAGGGGCAGCAGGAGGCAGCGGTCGGGTCGGCGGGACGGCCCGGTCCAGGGAAATGAGTGAAACGCTGGCAGCGTGGCAGCCCCTTCCTGCTGACACAAAGTCAGCCCGGTGGGAGCGGGGTGGTGCCGCTGCTCCGCGGCGGTGTTCCCCTGGCTCCCTCTGGAGCAGGGGGCCTTGGACGCTGTTGGTCCGTGAGCCGTAGGGCTCAGCTCTTGTTTAGTTAAAATGCATCGTTACAGGGGGCACCTCTGAACGCCTGAGGAAGTTAGATGTGGTGTTTGTAAAGAGATACTTGTCGAAGCAGCCTGTGTGCCTTGGTTACTGGCCTCTGAGTTGCTGAAGTAGCAAAACATATAGAAATTATATATTTTTTTCCTCTTAGATAAATGCTACCGTATGTTAAGTCACGTGTTAGGCTGAACCACTAAGGGTCTATGTAATTCACCTGATTTGTTTATTTTCCCATTTTCTCACATTCAAAAGAGGTTAAATCACAATGTAATAACTAGACCTGGGTGAAGATCTTTGCATATACCAGGTATTTTAATGTTCTGCGTGGCCTGTTATGCCGCACAGACTTGGAGCCCGTGGTGGCTCTTTGCTGGTGAACGCCGCTGACTGCTCCTCTCTTTTAACAAAATATTTATTTAATACTAATTGGGGAGTTATTTAGAAAAAGTATCAAAACCACAGACCCGCATCAGAAATAGCTACCTAATGACTGTCGCGTTGTTTTCTTTTTTTAAAAGCTTTCGAAACTTCTCAAGGTATGAGTATCTTCATTAGCACATATTTTCCCTCAGGCTTTCTTTTAAGTATGAAGAAATCTTTTTTAACCTTTGCTTTACATAGCTGTTTGTGTGGCAAAACAAGTTTTGTGACTTGCTTTAAGCCTGCAGGTAGGCTCTTCACAAGCTAATAGCTTGCTATTGTCATGTAATAGCATCTAATCGGTGCAGGATGGAGGAAGCACCTGTTGGTTGCAGGCCATTGCTTCCATGGCTTTGCAAAAGTGCTGCCCGTTCACCCAGTGGGAGCGCAGAGTAAACAGATGATAATCATTGCTTCACGGAACCACGAGTTCCCCCCAGCCTCTCTAAGCGCAGCCCGAGCGTTTCAGAGCATATGTGCTCTACATAACATGGTTTGGGTTAGAAGGCCCCTTAAAGACAATCTATTCCCAGCCCCCTGCCTTGGGCAGGGCACCTTCCACTAGACCAGGTTGCTTAAAACCCTATCCAAACCTGGCCCTGAGCGTTTCCAGGGATGGGTTACCTGCCACCTCTGGCAAACCTGTGTCAGTGTCCAGTCACTGTCCCAGTGCCAGCCTCAGGGGTACACTGCTCTAGTCCCTTGGGCACTGCGCCACCGCTACAACTCTTTGAGTGGCCACCCACGTTTAATGAGAACTGTTTGTGCTTATAGAAGGGAGGGATGATGTACACAGAGTTTAACATTTTAGTCAGGGGAACTTTGGAAAACTACTATATAAAAAAGTAAGTTCCTGAATGTTTAGTTTTCAGGTTTTGGGGGAAAATGCTAACATGCAAGAAACAGGTTTTTAATTTTTTCAATAAAATCATAAGATGAGTTGATACTGTGCAAAAATACCTGTCTACTTGCAAATTATTTGCAGCCTGAATATTAGATGTCCATAAAATGAATCCACAGCAGACACAGAGAACTTGTTCTTAAATATTTAAATTGATCAAAGAGAATTTGTTATTCAAATAGAACTTAGGCTCTGGTTTTTAAACTTGTAGTTCCATGAAGGCAGGGAGTTGACATGTGAGTGTAATGGCTGCAAGTCTTTCGAGTTATATCAGTAATCAGTATGTCCATGAGTCATTATATAGGTCATAAGTATGTTCATTTCTGAGTTTTTCACTAAAATTTGCTTAGGCATAATTATTGTAAACCTCCATGTTTTACTTGCCAGTGGCTAGCTGTGTTACCCCTGTGACAATTGTTTTGCTGCCAATGCTATTGGAATTATTGTAATTGTTTTGCAGTTTAGGGGGATCTATCTGAGAAGTCTCTCTTGTTCTAAACCCAAGATTATACATAAATTCTCAGAAAAAATGTAATTTGCATGAGTGTCAGAAATCCAATAGTCTTGCAGTGAGGTCATGACATGGGTGAGCAAAACTAGCAGCCCAATGCTGCTGCACTTTGCCCCTCAACAGTCTTGAAAGTTGTCCTCTAATCTATTATTAAAGTTATATTCTCTTTTGCTACATTAAGTTTCCATATTGAGCAAAATCATGTGAGCTGGAGCAGCCTGTCAGGTGAGCTCACCTATCTCATAAATTTTTATGCTTCCTAATACTATATATGCCTCAGGCCTCATGGCACAAGGACACAAGAGAAGGGAGATAAGGAAGTAACTTTGAACTGGTATTGCTGCTTGAAATCTCACTTCCTAGAATTTCTTAGATTAAGCATCTGTGACATATAAATAGGTGCCCCTGGCTTATTGCTTCATCATCTAAAATTCTGTGTCTGACCATGAATCCAAGCACAGTCTCCTCATACTTTTGTTAAGGGTATACGCATCCTGAGAGGACTTTAGGAAATTTTTTTTGTTAAAATAAATAAATTAATATATTTCTGGATAATTTGTAACTAATTCCATCCTGTAATTTGTTTCCATATGCTTGTGTCTTGGTGTTTTCCACAAATTTAAAAATCTTATCCTTCTTCAGTAGTTCATTGATGTTTATAATAAGTGGTGGATGACTATATTAAATGGTATTTCACCCAAGGTTCCTGAAATTCAATCACACTGAAGTTGTCACATTAACAATAGTTACCCTTTTGGAATTGTTCAACTGTCTTTGCTCTCCATATACAGTACTGTATTTTTATAATACAAAAATAGTTTGTATCTTAATTTGCAGACTGAGCTGCACCGTAGCATTTTCCATCCTTGGCCTCACATATCCTCAGTGCCAAGAGAATGTGGAAGAGAGGAGAACCTCTGTGAGACTATCAGTTCAGAGGGAGCTGCTGGAGTAAACTTTGCCCTCCATTCGATGTTACTGTTGAGTCAGTATTAGTGGCAGAAAATTGCACAATATGTTTACGTATGCAAACACGTGCTAGTGCTCATGACAGTCCAGTTAAAATCTTAACATTGAAATTAATTACAGTCTCCCCTCTATTTATAAGACTTGCTTTCTGGTGACTGGCTGGTTTCCTTCCCTTCTCCCACCCTCTCTCCAGTTGTCTTTTGTCTGAAGAGAAAGTAACCATCAAAGGTTTCTTATTTTATTTTTTATTTTGATCTGTTTTAGTATCATCAGTTAGTTGAGTCATCATTTCACAAACGTTTAGGCTTGTATTTGCTAGTATTGCTGCTGCTAGGAAGTTGCTGACCTGCTCCCAGGCAGTTAATTCTGCTTTTGGATAAGCCTTGATACTCTTCACTTTCTGGGGGAGGTGGCTGATGGAACTGCCATGGCTGCTTGTGTGCTTGCTGGTCAGCTGAGTATCAATGACACTTGAATGGTTTTGGAACTGCATTTGAGGTGATTCAGGCAGAGGTTTATTAAAGGAGTTCCTGTAACAGTTAGATAATTTCTCTTAGAAGAGCATGATCCAGAGGGGATCCCATCAGGAGTTGTGAGATATCAGCATCTTTGTGTGTCAGGTGTGCATAGTCTCAGTGGTAAGGTCTCTGATAAGCACCTTTCTGTCACTGAGGGATGCCATTCCTCAAAGGAGTTTATATGTCCTAATGTAGTAAATTTCTACAGAGATAATGACATACAGTGAATTGCTATGCAGCATAATTTTAGATTTCCCCACTCATGATGATGCTTAGATTATAACATCTTAAAGGATAGAAAATATCTATGTTGGATTTTAGTTAGCAGATGAATACCGGTTGTTAAATATTAAAGTGTACAAATTATGTAAATATATAGTATACAAAAAGAACACATTGTCCCTAGATTTTTTTTTCTGTAAAATTATTCCTCACAGATATAGCTTATGGTTTTGGTAGTGGTTACTGTAAGATTGCACCTAGCCAAAATGTAGGCTGTGGATCTTTATTCTGATATCTCATGCTCAGAAACCTAGAAGCTATAGGTTTTGGGGCTGTTTTGTGTGTCTTCAGTAGGAAGAGGCGAATCACTCTAGAGCTGTTAAGAATCATGTCACTGACTGACCTCCTCTTCATTTTCAAGTACGTTTCACCTATCACTCACAAATGATGGCCTGTCCAGTGCTAATATGGACCAGTAGCAATGACTTGCCTGCAGCACAGAAGCACTTTGGTTCTGGGTGCCTCATGCACGTGAGGTTATCAGGCACCAGCAGCAGTCTCATATGTGCATTGTGATCCCATTAGCAGTGTCCTGTAGGCATAGCATGGTCTGTGGAACTGCTGCTGCCCTTCTTCCCAGAGCTGGTATGCAGTTCTTTCTCCACTAGGTGCTCTTTTAATCCTGCAAAGCGCCAAAACCTACCCAAATGCTACCTCACGTGGGAGATGAGTTGATGAAAAGGGGCTCCACAGTGGAGCATGGATTTCAGTGTCCCTTAGAACAAGACAAACTGCAGACTCCAGCAATGCTGTGGGCAGTGACTGTCACAGGGGAGTACCTTCCCCCAGTTTCCTCATGAGATCAGCATGTACTTTGCTGGGATGAAGTGGAGAACTAAGTTGGTGAATGAAGTTCAGAAAGTTGTCCTTGATGACTTTATCTATCTGAACTTCAATATGTGATATTATCCAACCCCATGAAACACAGAGCTAAGATTCTCTTCAATAGATATGTCAGCAGCAATGGTACGATTTACTTCATCACATATAAATAGTGTGGATTTAGGGACCATAAATCACATTCTTAACTACAGGATCAGTAAATTTTTGTAATAATTGAGAAGAGTCTTCAAAGTATGGATTGAGTGCTTATAAGGCTATTTTTTTTATTGTTGATTGGTTGTGTTGCCTTTTTTTTTTTCTTGGGTTGGTTTGGTTTTGTTGTTTTAATTGCAGAAGGAATGTGGGTTAAGTTTCATTCTCTGTGGGGCGAATGAATGCCTTAGTACTTTTATCTCAGCTTCTCGGGATTCAGAAGAATTTTTCAGTGTTTGAGACTGACTAGTTTATGTGTTGCCTAAGGTGAAAGTACTGGCTTGGTGCCACTAGCAAAAGTTTGCATGGACAGTGATTTGACATGTCATTTGGGAAAGATTTGTTTTGCACATGAAGTTTCAAAACACTCCAGCACAATGCTGCTTCTCATGTGTATTTCCTTTCCTAAAAGTGAAACCACCAAGTGATAGTCACAACACAGGACATGCAACAGTAGCTGAAATAAGCCTGAGTTTAATTTCCTACATGTATCTACATTCATTTGTTGTAGATATAATTTGATAGAAGTAAAATAAAATCTTGTATTTGCAAGCAAACACTTTGGTCTGATTCAGTTGTCTAGAATATCAAAATAAATATTGATATGTATATGGAAGAACACATTTCTTATAAGAAGTCTAATTTTTATAAGAAATTAATAATTTTACTTCATGGTACCATTTGTCACAAAGGAGAAGAGAAAATGTCTTCCTAAGTCTCTAAATTTTTCTGTGTGGACAAACCTTTTCCCTATGTGGAATTCTGTCAGAACCTCAAAGAATTTGAATGGATGTAGGAGTGCTGCCTGTGGGGAGCAACTACTGGGGTCATAGCCTGTATTTCCAGAACACACAAAGGGTGCATGATTATACAATAAAATTGAGTTATACTATTTACTTTTTAAAATATATAATTCTTTTCCATATGTATCCTTCACTAATTTCAAATTAAAATAATTGTATAAACATATTGGACAAACTATTCATAGCCTAGCAGAAAAGTAAGCAGTCATCTGGATAAGAAAATGCATCCTGCATTTAAAACAGTATTAAATGATTTTGAATGTCTCAGCTCTTTTGTCCATGGCATATAATCCAGGTTGGCACAACCACAGGTTTAAAACCAGAAGCCACATAAGAATAGCTAATGCTGTCCTTGACGTATCTAATTCACTGTGTAATATTGAGTAAAAAAAACACCACTGCTCTGAGCTGCTTAAACATAACACACTGAAATATCTTATCAACAGAGGCTGGATTAAACACAGTGTTGTTTCATTGATTATATTTTACCAGGTATGAAAAGCTAATTCTTTTTTGCTTGTTTGAAGGATTTTTTGCTGTTCTCTGGCAGGAATAAAATGTATGTGCTAATAATTGAGGAATGCTAAAAAAAAAACCCCAAAAACCACCAGCAAAAGACAATGTCCTAATCTACTGAAGTCTTGGAAATAAAATGTCAAGCGATTTTTTTGTTGTTGTTGCCTTTTTTTGTTGTTGTTGTTTTGGGGGATTTTTTGAAGGTTTTTTTGTTGTTGTTGCCAAGTAATTTTGAACACTTCTTTAACTTCAGTATAGTGTATGCTACTCATATTAACAAATAGCAGATATATAAAAAAACAGGTATAACATTATTTGACCGTGCTAGAAAGTGTGCAAACACTTAAGTCCTGTTGTGGGGGGGAAATCTCCCCCTGAATTGAATGCAAAGCATCTAAGGCTGCCACACATTTAATATTATATAACCTGAGTACAGATTTGCATGTAATAGTATAGAAATGTGGGCTTAATATTGAAGAGGATATTGGCTCACACCTTGTAGACTTGTATCTGTGTTAAGAAAATCTGTCTCTGTTTCCAGACATTTATGATGATTTACAGCTCCTTTTAAATTTTTTGTTTATCCTCGTAACTGTAAGGTTGTTTTTCTTTAATGTTGTAACTACAAATAGGTAAGAGGCAGCCAGAGAATACTGAGAACAGTTATTCTCAGCAATTTTTTAGATTATAAAAATATATATTTAAAGTAATAATGCCTTCAATATCTATTTTAGATTTGCTATAAATAGTGTTTTTAAAAAGATATATTTATTTCTGTAACAATTTAGAATTACATCTTGAAGATAAGAGATAAAGATGTCTGATCATGACTTCTCTCTTTCACAGTTCCTTGCAGAGCAGACTTGAGTCTTTTATCCCTTAGTTGGTTTATTTAGGTCATGTAATTCTTATCTAGATTCTTCCATTTGGGGATTATGCATTGAGATAGATTTAGAAAAAAAACTGCGCATGGCTCTCAGTTAAAATTCAAGATAGCACACAGAGCAGGGTATTTTTTGTTTATTTAGGCAGAGCAGAGTAATTGCTTTTTGTTCCATACACAGCAGTCCTATCAGTGCAGTTCACAATGAACAGTTACACTTTTGTGGCAGTATGACATTGTTGACCCCAATATTAGAGAGCTGCTATAATCTCTTTTTCCATTTCTGCTGCTTATTTTGCTGCACTTTATGTCAATTTTAGAGTATATTACTTTCTGTTTTATTAAATATTGTTGTTTATTTTGGGACTTCTTCCTAATCAGCTAAGGTCAGAATTCAAAATTATCTTGACTTTCCAATTTCTTGCTTCTCATCTTTGCTTGTTTTTGTGTGCCCATTTTGTAAGCATAATCCACTCATTTTATCAAATTGCTAATGGAAATACTATTATCCTGGGAATGAAACAGACTAATCTACATGTTTCATTATCATTCTTCAAACCATTAATTACAGTCTTATTTGAAACCCCTTTTAAACCAAAGTTTGTGGCAAGTGGCCGCAGCTTTCTGCACAGTAAGCAGGGCAGAGGCTGTGCTCCTGCCCCAGTCAAGTGTGTCCCATGGCACCATCTCTGGACAAGTGTTGAGAAGAGCCTGATAAAGAATTAACCAAATTGAATAGCATGCAGCTTGAAACTGAAATCTGCACTTCATTCAGTGTTAAGTCAGTGAGGCAGGATTAATAGGAACTGTTAATATTTCAATTTCTCAATGCAGTTTCCTCTTGCACAATGATTCTAGGAGAGAAACTTGCATGATGACTACTCTGTCTGACACATGAATGTAGAAAGAACTCAGTCTTGATGTGTTAGAAACTTTTTATGAGCTGACAAAATATGATGCTTGGAAGGATTATAGGCTTGTAATTTTCCTAAACAAAGTAGTTATAAGCTTCCTCCAGGAAGGACTTAGCAGTGTTCCCTCAAGAGACACAGGTTACTTTTAAAAGGAAGCATCTGCTGGTCTACTTATTGAAACTAGTTTAGGTATGAACAAAAATACGTGCAGTAGCTCTGTGGCGTTATCTATTAAATGTTTTGTATTTTTTTGAGTATGTCGTAGCACAGAAGTTAATCAACAAGTGGAGCAGAATGGGGGAAAGCCCTTTGATTTTCTCTTCCTTTTTTTTCTTGTTAGCTGCTGTTTTCTATGCCCTATGGATTTTTAGACTGTCTTGGGGGCTGTGATACTGGTTGCTTTTTTTCTGCATCCTTGTGTAACTTCAGCTCTGAGCTGTCTTTCCATATATCCTCTCCCTGGTAGTTTGTATCGAGAATAAATAATTTTTTTCTGCATGGATAGATGTGCAACTCCATGCAGGGAACTGGACAGTGACATGCCAGCATTCAAGAAAGATTTATAACCTCTAATTTCTTGTCTTCTCCTGTTCAGTTTCTTTTGTGGATAACTTTTAATTTCAAGGCACTGCTGCACAAGAGAATTTTTGGTTTTTTTCTGCTGTCCAAGTTGTAGACCTTGACTGAAAAACTTCCTGAGTTTTGTGGTAAGAACACAGTCTGAAGAAAAAGAAAAAAAAATCCATATTTAAGTCACATAATGCTTCCCAAACCCAGCCATTTTACTTTGCAACTTGAAGATGTTGGTGTTGTCTGTTGCCTGTTTTGTGGTGTTTTCCTTGGCCTGTGCATCCCTATGGGGTTCTGCTGTCCTGTCAGCCCTGCTGTGGGCTACACATCCTGCCTCAGTCTGTAATAAGTGATACAGGGGAGCCTTTTTGACTGCCTGACAGAGAATGATGTAGTAATAAATGATTATCTGTATTACTTGACACTCATGACTCACGAGGATACTAAAGTTCTAATTCTCCTGCCTCTGCTTGATGGAGTATTACATCAAAGAAGAGAAAAATAGTGTTTGGGTTATTTTGGCCTATTTCTAAAGCAATCAAAGGAATGTTGTTGGTACTGCTTTTGTGAATCTAAGTTTGAGCAAACTCAATTGTAATCCTATGTTCTTTGTTTTTAAATAATCCTAAAATGTGCACTATTAAAAATGCCAAACAAATTTTCTAATCAGTTCAATAATTTCAGTTATGTCTAATACTGAAGATGTGGAGTAATGGTCCATAAGCATTTATAAGGGTTCACAGCTTATCTTGTTTTATTCCTGTTCTGTCTTGAAATACTTCAAAAAACCAATCAAGATAATAAGTATAGGAAAGGACTTGATGTCCATAAATTATTTTCCCACTGCTGGAAAGTGCTCTGCAACACTTGTCTCTACTGTAGCACTACTGTATTATTTGGTAAATCAAACATCATGATTTTTCAGTATACTGTAATTTAGGAAAAGAATCACTAAATTTTTAAAATTCAAGTTGAGGCATAGCATACTCATTTTTCCTTTTTCTAAATCAAAAAACATTCCACACTTAAAGAATGCATATTCTTATTTGTTGATTGCTAAAAATAATGCTCCCTGAGACAGGTGAAAGATGATTTTGGGATAAAAGCAGTCAAGGTTAGATCATGTTTCACTTAGATTTTTCTTTCTGATTTTGTTCATGTTCTTTTTTCATGCTTTGAATTCATTATGTGTTTTTGTTCAGAGTAAAACAAAGAAAGAAACTTCTTTTTTTCAGTGCAGACTTAAAACAAGCTTGTAACTGTTCAAAGTACAGCCAGTGTTTATTATAACATTGATATATTTCTGGGTGTCTGGAAGAAGCCTAAAATAATTCTGTTCGCAGACTTTGAAATAAAATTAGTTTATCTGCCCTGACAGATTCTTTTTTGCCTTTTTACAAGACAGATAAATACTAGCTTTCCCTGAAAGTTATTATATGAGGATATAATATGTGTGGCTACAGCTAAATGGATATATTATGGTCTATAATATGCAGTGAGATTTCCTTTACAGTACAATAATAGCACTGAAAAACATTTGTCTGCTTTTAAACTTAGGTGATAGCTATTTTCAAGAATAAAAAGAATAGAAATAAATGTTTCTGTATTTGCAATTTTTTTTCCTGCTTATTTCTCTCCTGACCATTTCCAAGTAATCTTGAAGGGATAGAGCAAAATGACTGAATCTTTGACAAAGAGGATCTGGACACAAGTCACTGAACTTGAAGATACTGAACTAAGTGAAGGCAAAGGTTTTCTGCATAATACCAATTTTTTCTCCCTAGTATAGACCACAAGACTATGTGGGTGTTTTGGTGCTTGTCTCCAAATAATTTGTATTTCTAATAACAAAAGTTTTTCTAATAATTTCTAAAGATAATGTTTTTTATGTTTTTCAAAATCATGACATAGGACTGCAGAGGGTTAGGGATGCTATAGCTTCTGTGATGGGGGTCTGGGAGAGCTGCTTGGATTAGAGTGAGAGCTGATTATGTTTTTTCCAATGTGGCCTTAGTGTAGATGATTCCCCCGATTCAGGGATCTTGTTGAAAGTCGAGGCAGATGTCCAGGCTCAGTGGAACATGAGCCCCCCCAGGACTGAGCAGAGCCAGGAGCAGCTCTGGCTCTGCAGGTGGAGTGCAGATTTGGTACGGCCTCTGGACCCTGCATTGCAGGGAGGAGGAGGTGGTGGGAGCTTTTATCCAGAGCCTGTGGAGTTTGTGGCCCACTTTGTGTGGTGACATGGTCTTCTCAAGAAGCTTGTGGATGCTTAGGCGCTGTTTGCTTAGAGTGGTTTTCAGTTTATTCTGAAATAATTTGAGTGCTAGGGTTGGTGCTTCTGTTATTGTTGACCATCATGTTATTCCTCTGGCTGTACCTATGAGTGACGTTTTTGTAACGTAGAGATTAAAGTGTTGACCTTCTTTCAACTCCATTAAATGTAGTTTTTGTAGTATCCTAGAGACCAAAATGTTTAAATCTTTTCTCTCCAAAGCACAGTTTGCTATGCTGTGTTACCAAATAGCAACTTGCACCCAGAAGCAGGTAAGGTTTTGAAGGAGTGCAGGTGGAGTTGTTGACTTTTACCACATAACTTTAGGAAACTAAATACTGCTTAGATACAGCACTGATAAGTACTTAGGTCACAAATTGAAGGACTGAGAGTTAAACTGAATTTATCGGGGATTAGATGAAATTAGAAATTTTTTCAGAATACTTGTTTTGTGGAGAAATAAATGAAAGCAAGGCATCAGAAACCCATCTTAAATCTTCCCTTAACCATGAGTGTTAAGAAATAGGTATTCAGAACAATCATCAGTAATTTTATTGACTAGAAAGTCTATGGGGTTTTTTGCTCATCACAAAAGTGCTTTTTTGGCTGTAATTATGGTGAAGTGGTTTTTAGTTTGTTTTGTTTTTTTTTTGTTTGTTTCCCATAGGTGGCTGCTTTAATGCAATAGTGTCATTAGCTTGCTGAAGACTAAACATGAGAATAGCAGGTAAGTATGCTCAGTAAAATCAGACTGTGGTAATTTATGAAACATCTGCTATGGACAACATTAACAAGTTGTGACAATAAGGTTTTAAAGTCATAGAATCATAGAATACCAGGTTAAAAGGGATCTCAAGAATCATCTGGTCTGACATTTCTTGTCAGAAGCATGGTTAGACAAGATAGCTGTCATATGAAAAGTGGCCATTTCCTCAAACCTTTAGTGTTTGATTAGTCTGTGAGCATACCAGGAAAGCTGAGACTCTTGTGCCTGTCTAATCTGTGTCCTGTTATGGGGACCTTTCAATGAACTTCCTTTTCATTTGGGTGGATCTTGAGTGACTGGTAGTGCATATTTTTGTTACTCATTGGTGTAAAATTCTTTTGCTTTGCTGTTAGAGATATAGTCAATAAAATATAGAGCATGCTCAGTAAGGGGTGGTCATACATTGGAGGCAGGTAAGTTTGGGATGATGTTGTGAGTTAATGTTACAATTAAGTTACAAAGAACCAAGATCACCTAAGGAGAGTGATTTCACTACCATTTCTGGTTCAGCAGAAAGATACCTGCTCCTGTCTCCCTTGGTTGACAGGTGCTGTGCAGGTTTATCAGCTGCAAAGTACCATCTGATTTTAACAGAGGCTGACCAAGGTGTTTCCACTCTGCTTTCACCCTCTGTTACCTGCTAACACGTGCTTGAGGTTGCAGATTGTGTATGTATGGAATTGCTGTGGGATAGGTTTTGAGCATACTCACAGCATTCCATCCAGGAAATAGCAGCTGTGTTTCACCCTATAATTTTCATACTGCTATAGCTTTCTCTAATTTGAGCCCTAGCCCAGCACTGTCCAGCCAGATTTTAAAATGGCCAGTGTTGGGGAATCCAGTCTTCCTGGGGAGATTATTCCAATGGCCAGTTGTTCACATTGTGACAAATTTTCTGAGTCTAACTGGAATCTTCCCCACAATAACTTGTACCCACTAGCCCTCTTGTCTTCCTTGCTAAAAGGGAGTCTCCAACTTCTCTGTAGCCACCCTTGAAATACTGGAATGTGGTACTAAGATCTCCTGTAAGTCTTCACAAGGCTGAACAAACCCAGCAGGCTCAGCCTTTCCTCATCTAGCAGGCTTCCCAGTCCTTTGATTATCTTTGTGTTGGACTGTCTCTAGATTGTCCGTGTCTTTTTTCTTTTTTTCTTTTAATAGCAGTGTCCAACACTGCAGGGAGTGTAACAAGTGTGGCCTGACAAGTGCTGTGCAGAGAGGAATAATGACTTTATTTCTGTCTGCTGGTGATGCCCTTCTGATGCAGTCCAGCATCCTGTTGGCTTCTTTGCCAGCACCTTCCATTTGTATTGAGTTGGTTGTCTACCAGAATCCCCTAGTCCTTTTCCACAGATCTGCTCCCCAGCTGGGTAGATTCCAGTCTGTTCTTTACTGCTGGGTTATGGTTTCTGTGGTGGAAGATTTTACACTTGTCCTTGCTGAACTGGTAGCGTCAGCCCACTCTTCCAGCCTATCCAGGTGTTCCTGCAGGTGGCTCTGCCTTCAGACATGCCTCCTTCCACTCAGTTTGGTAACCTCGTCACACTTTGTCAGGGGGCACTTCACTTAAGTGGCATAACAGGCATTGCTGTTCTACTTTATTGGTGTTTAATGAAACCCATTTTGGAATTGGGATGGTGGAAGAGCAATCACTTTGTTAAAATGCTCTAGCTGATCTGCAGTGACTGCTTAAGCTGCTATGACTTGACGTATTTTGGCTGCTGTTTCTGTAAGATGATGAAGGAATAAGGAAATGGCAAATGGTTGGTTTCAGCCATTTCTTCCCTGCCTCACTAAAATTGCTATGTGCTGTTTTAAGTGTCTGAAACTTTCTGAATGGTCACTGGGAGTTTGAAAACTGTAAGAGCCTTTTCATAGAGCTAAGTTACTGTAGTACAGCTTTGAGAAACTAAATCTACTTGACAGAAGGGATAGTGGTTGTAAAAATAAGATCTTTGCTAATATAATGTTAAAAGAAAACATTATTTTTGACATTTTGTCACAGTAGAATAGCCTTTGTAGCAATGGAATAAATCTGAGTTTCTGGTGTGTTGCACTTTTCTCAATAGTTAGAGTGTTATTTTTCAGAAGGAGAAACTGTTACCTCTTCTAGAAAAAAATTACACCTTTTCCAAGAGCTTGTTAATGCATACAGTTTTTGTCACTACTCCTAATTTTGCTTTATTAACCACAATATGTATAACTGGAACAAATCTGCTAAAGTGAATCTGATAAAGAGCTGGAAAATGCTCCAATTCTTGGGGGCCTGATTCACCTGGAAAATTACTTTCCAAATGGGTTTAGGTTTTTTTTTTTCCCTTCTGTCCAACAATTTTTTTTTTTTTTTGCTAAAAACTGCAAGTAGATATGGCAATTCCTACAGGATGTTTCATCTGTAGCAAACATGCCAGTTTGCTGTTCAAATGCTTAAGGAACCTTCTAGGAGATTTCTTGCTGTTCCTTTGAGGGAGCACTTGCAGTTCAGTTGAAAAACTGAGAATATAGGGTAGAGGGGATGGTTGGTCCTCAGACTGAGTTCTTGTTCATCTCACATACTATATACTAAAACATGCTCTCCAAATGCCACTTGCTAGATGACACATTCAAAATCAGGTACCATATTGTGGTTTTAAGCAGTGTTGCTTGGAAAACCTTTACCCCATTTCTTAACATATGTTCAGATCATCTGTTTGCACATGGTTCTCTTCCTTTCAAGTGCAGTGATCTTTGGAGTTCCAGCATAATATTTTTAAGCTAGGTTTGCACCTGTGTTTTCTTGCATCATAATGTGTGTGTGCTCACACAAGAAAAAGACCAAACTACAAGCGAAAAACCCTTGTATCTTTCTTCATCTTTCTTTTTTTTTTTCTATGCTCTTATCTTTTTTCAGCCTTCTGGGAGGACTGATTAGCATCTCTCATCCTTCTGAAGGCTGAGTAATCTGTCTATTTTAAGATTTTCTGAGCAGCCCATCACAGCAGCAGTCTGAGATCTGCAGGAGTATATAAGTTTGGTTTTTTTTCTAGAGGATTTGGCTGGCAATCTGAGAAAAAGAAGCATGCTTTAAGGTTGATTCTTCCAACCAGTTTGATATACTGTGGTGAGATAGGAAGGCAGGATGTTGATCAGATGCCTCCTCACCTGCCTTGTACTCTCAGTCAGTAGTTTTTAGTCAGTATTTTACAGTCAGTTAAGAGTGGAGTATTCTGTGAAAATGTATTGCAAATTATACTAAAAAAAGGGTGAGGTTTGTGGCTGTATCACATACATTTCCATTTCAGATGTAAGCTGCTGTGGCTGTGTGCTTACAGCTCTTCTCCCAGGAAGTAGATTGGCCACTCAGCACTGCAGGAACTTAGCCTTGTAAAACTTAGAACTGCCTACTTCAGTATATTAAAAGGGAGGCAGGAGGGGTACTGCTTTTTCTTGCTTGTTTTAAAATAGGCTCTGAGTCATCAAACTTGCTTTCTGAAGGTCATTAATATACATTTCTGAAAAGTAAGTGAGAATGCTTGGTTCTGGTTGGCTGGTGGTTTGGGCTGGTGGTTTTTGTTGTTGTTGGTCGGTTTTTTTGAATGTCATACTCAGAGCTGACTGACCATAGTAGCCAAGCTGCAGTATATAAACAAATCCCTAATCACTCAGTCATATTAAAACAGAGGTAGCTCCAGCTGAGGGCAGGGGAAACACAGTATTGGTGAACAGTGAGGAACCAGGTACTTATGGCTAAGAGCATGCAAGGAATGGGAAAAGTGGGAATTTTGTCTTTGGATAACAGCCAGGTAGATCATCTTAGTTCCTTTGGTTAAGCTGGATTTTCATGGAAGTCTGGTTTCTCCTGGCTGCTGAGCTGAGTTGGTGTACTAAAGTGTCAGACAAGCATGAATTCAGAGAAAGTTAAGACCGGAGTGCATTGCATAACCTGATGGATTGGTGCAGTTCCATCCTACATTATAATATCCATCCTACATAATAATATCCACCCTTTTTTCAGATTTATTCTGTTTAGTAGATCCACAAATGATCATCCTGTTTCTGAGTTCCCCCGGAATGTAATCTGATACACATTTCTCATGTTGCTAATTTCGGTAAACTAATGTTACCATTTGCAGGTAATTTTTTGAAACATTTTGTTTCTTAACAGGTGCTGCAAAGTTGGTAGTAGTCATAGCAATATTTTTATTGACGTTTTATGTCATATCTCAAGTGTTTGAAATAAAAATGGATGCAAACTTAGGACACATATTTGGTAAGTGATGACTTTGTTTTCTCTGGACATTTATTAATATTTACTTGAGGCTTTATCAAGAATATTACATTAGTTTTTCCTGAGCTCTTCAACTTAAGAATTGTTTATCTTTAGTATGTGTGCTTATTTTTTTACATGTAATATGTGTATTAAATTATTTCCTGTATGAAATATTTAGCCTACTCTCTTAATAATTTTGATTCTTTTGTCTGCAAAGGATACATAATTTTACCTCCTTTTTTGTCTACTGGAAATGAAGTCTTAGTGTAGAGTAATAAATCAGACTACTTGAATCATGTTTCTGGAAATCTGTGCTCTGCCTTACTACTGCTAAAGAGATTTAGAATTTGTTTTGGGGGTTTTTTTTCTCTTGTGCAGGTATGCTACCATGTTAAGTTGAATGTGCAGTAATCAAAACATTTCAGATGTGCACAGGTGTTCTACACAGATAAAGATTAGCAGTTGAGGTATCTCAAATTTCAGAGTCTATTTTGAACCAGAGTTTTCTTTCAAGGTGCTTTTTATTACCAAAAAAAAAGCCTCATACAATGTTTGGTACATGGGTGGAGTTTGTGTTCTTTAGTTCTGGATTACTGCAGCGTGAGCTGCCATCTGAAGCAGTCAGCAGAGACATCTCTAGTAATTGTTGAGACAGAGGTGTCATTCAGGTGTCATTCACTCGTGTGCATGGTGGGGGCACTTGTGTCTCTTCATATCTCAGGAAAGGGAGTCATGAATGGTTGGGTTGAAATACACCTGAACTGCAGGCTTTCAGTTTAGGTGATAGGAACCCCGTGCCATTGAAGCTGTAAGGAGGGAATTAATTTTACTTCAATCCCCTGAATTCCATAAATTCTCAGAGGTGTTGGATCTCTGTGGGTTTTTGCTCCACGACTCTCTGAGAGCCATAAATGAAAGCAGTGCTTCTGAATGGGATTCCTAATCACTTTAATTCTCCTAAGGCATAAAAGTTGTTTTTTCTTGCAGCATAATTTTCAGGTGGATTTGATACTTCATTTCAACCAGCCTGTTTTTATAGGGGTACAGAAAGATTTTTACATTTATAGGATATGATATAGCAGATGACACTTTAATAGTAACATCTTGTAAAACTTTCTTTTTTCATTTTAGCTAGATCAGCATTGGATGCAGCTGCACGCTGTGAGTATTCATAGGCATGTATTACTGCTGTGCCTTGCTTTTACTAATAACAGAAAGACTGATGAATTTTCATAGTTAAGAAAGTCTTAATTACACTTCAAATGCAATCAGAAACTAATTTTCCTCTTCTCCTGATTTTCCTAAATTTCTGGTAAAGTCTGTTTTGTAGTTTTGGCTTGTGGCTTTTGATGATGGTGGCAGAGCAAGCAGCAGGGTGAGAACAAGAAGTTGTAATAATGAGGTGCTTCAGGAGCTTAGATTATTTTAAAATGCTATGTAACTACGGATGAGATAGTGTTTGCTCTCTTCCTTGAATTCCTTCAGAATATATTTGTCTGTTGGCCTACCTGTGGTGTTCTCTAAAATCCTGATTTATTTCCTTTTGAAAGCTACAAAACCTCCAAGATACAAGTGTGGGATCTCTAAAGCTTGTCCTGAAAAGCATTTTGCATTCAAAATGTCAAGTGGAGCAGCAAATGTAGTTGGACCTAAAATTTGTGTAGAGGATAATGTGTAAGTATTTTTACCTGTTGTTTCTAAGTGTCTCTTTCAAATACTTAGATCACTTTGTACACAAAATCAGCAGTGTAAATTAGGGTATTTTTGCAATGAACTCCATGAAAAGGTCTTGTTGCATTATAACCTTATCTCTGACAAAGCACACTTAATGCTCTGCAGTAAATGCAGAAATGTATGTTGTTTTAATACATGCAAGATAGCTTGCACTTTGTTTCAGGTTTACAGACTTAGGAGTTGGGCTTTGTCAAGTCAGATGCACACCTGTCTCTAAGTAACTTGTCCTGGTGCCTCTAATAGTAATTCAGTGAATAATTGTATTGTTTTCTGCGAGTAATTTTTAAACTATATTTCCTCAGTACCAATGTCAGAATGTATTTTCTACGTTTCTTCCAAGGTTGCCTTCAAAAGGGGAAAATAATATTTTAATGATCGATAGTTATTTAACTGTGCTGATGGTAGCTAAGGTTAAAAAACTTTATATAAGTTTATATAAGTGAAAGGAAGAAAACAACTGCTTGAGACACAGTTTGGATTTAACTCTTCTTTTTAATAATGTTTTTGACACAGTATTATCAATAATACTGTGCATAAAGCATTTAGCTGAGTACTTTTCAGTAAACCCCCATAATGGGAATATTAATATTTATTTTTAGACTGTGTTTTTCCTCTGAGTGATAATGAGCAGGAACAACCTGAACGTGCAGCTTCCTATAACATAATCTAATCCACTTGATTTTGCAGGTGACATGTCAGAAAAGACATAATGTCAGTGTCGTTGGAAGGGGATTTTTTAAAAATATCAGTCACACTTAATGCTTTTGCCTTCCACTTGCATTTAAGCTACTCCAGTTCAGCTGTTTCTCAGCTCACACTATATTAGTACAGATAGCACACAGCAGCTGGTGCTAATGAATTCTAGAGCCAATGGCAGCTTCTCTGTGGACAGCAGAACCCCACATAATAATTAAATAGAATAATCCATGTATTAAAAAAAAATCACTTTACTCTCCAAAGTAACTGTAAGGCTAGTCTCAAGTGATCTTCTCTAAAGAGAAGGCTGTTGTTAGCACCAAGTATCATTCCTGTAGGGCTGGCTGAGCTCAGGCTTGCTGGCTTGTGTGGGGGTCAGTTTGCAGCAGAGCATCGGCGTGGCTGGGAGCTCAGCAGGAGCTCACCTGGGCACCCACGGGCTGCTCCTTCACTTTCCATTCTTGCTGCTGACTGCCTGGGTGACCTTGGGCAGGCTGATCTAATCTCAGCCTAGTATTTCTGCTGGTGTTACAAAACGTGCTACTGTCTCATTCTGGTTGCTTAATATAGGAAGCTTAATATCTGTGAAGACTTAAGCTGATGTAATGATTACAAGTTGTGGGAATGCAAGTAATGTTTTAATTTCAGGATTGTAGGGTTGATTGTTTGGGATTTTTGACTTTTTTTTAATGTCTTGCTGACTGATTAAATAAGAAGAGTTGTTTTGGGTTTTTTTTTAATTTCTGTCCAAAAAAAAAAAAAAAGAAAAATCGCCTACTAAATATTTTGCTGCAGAAAGTGATGAAAAAAAAAGTAGTTGCTGGAAAAAGTCCTCTAAGAAGGTACTTCAGTGCCCAGCTTTTGGATTCTAAAGTCCACCTTTCCTTGGCAAACATCTTTCTGAATTCCATCAGAGAGGAACTGGTCATGTCTGTCTAAGTGTCCACCAGGAAATTTGATTGATTTTATATGATCTCCTGCTTTGCTTATAAGAGGTTTTATTTCTCTGAAAAGCTCTCAACATGTAGACTGTAAATTTCTGTAAGAACTCTAAACCTGATGAAGGGCTGCCCTCCTGTGAGAAGCTGTTGCACTGCAGCCTGTTGTGTTAGTGATGATGCACAAGTTGTCTCAAGGGTATAAAGTGATGTATCAGAGCTCTGAAAAAAAGTCATTTCCTCTTGGGTAGCTCCTTTTTTAGAGATACTCTGTGAACTCACACTTGCAAAAAGGCTTTTCTTTTTCTGATTACCTTGTGTTCTTCATACTTCCAAGACAGGACAGCAGGAATGAATTTTCATAATTTGTGAACGATATTTACAAAGTAGAGTATTTTTCCTATGTATTAAATGTAAAGATGTCACTTGGATTATGAAAGCACTAAAGTTGCTGATACAATTCAGAATGCAAATAATCTGTCACCTTCTCTTTTTTATTATATAGATATTTTAATGTGAGACAGGATTTCTCTCCAGTTCGGTTCTGATTTCTGACAAGTTCAGTTATAGCCTTGTTCTATATTGGGAGGCCATAATCCAAATTAGAAAAAAACCATGCTGGACTCATCATCAAATCTTAAATATTGTAGTTGCTACTTCATGGGCTTTTTAGAAGGGGCTATATTTACTTCTATACCAGCAACTCTTCCATGCAGTTTTACTTTAGTATGAAGCCAGTTGCATGATTGTGCCACAGTTACCCAATAACAGAATGTTGTACTACATTCCTTTAGTAACTAGTAATTCCTGTATTGATCATTGTAGGTTTTATCTGAATCCTTTATAACTTTATGCATGGGTGGAGTTTCAGAGTCTAGTAGCCTCAGTATTAGATATTTTTCTACTGCTACTTATTTACAAAGAATTTTGTTAAAATGTTAAAATGAAAATAATCTTTCTTTTTTGTTTGTGTTTTGGGGTTTTTTGGTTTTTTTTTTTTTTGTTTTTTTTTTTTTTTTTGTTTTTTTTTTTTTTTGTAAATTATGTGCCTGCTAAATTTTGCAGGAGGAAAAGAATGGGTTCAGAATTTCATTGCCTTTATTCATTTATGTTCCAGTCTTTATTTACCATATATTTTTTTTGTTTAGTATGTTTTCTTGCTCAGATGTGACATGAAAATCACATGATCAGAGCAGAAATTATCCTGCAGTGGCTAAAATACTTCTGGAGTTCCCTACTAACCAGAATTGAATTCTGAATTTCAGCAGGAAATTTCAAGTGTTTTCTTTCAGAAATTACTGAATTATAGTTTTAATTTCAATTAAGTTTTTGCCAGATAGTATAACTTAAGGGACTACCAAAAGAATATGAACTCTATCATCTCTGATTACTAGTTCTTTAAAACCTTTTAAATTCTCTCTTCCAAGAGTTGCCCTAATCTGGTAGTCTTTCACAGCCTCTCTGAATACTGAGTCTATTTCTGATATTTGTCTATTCAGTTTGTCATTCCTTTAAATTTTGGCTTCTTTCTTCATCCTGGGTGCAAAAGATAGCACCAGAGAGGAAGATTTTTGACGTTCTTCTATGATAGACCATTTCTTGTTCCTAGCCTATCACTAAGAAGTTGGCAGGAGAAAGCTGACATGGAAGCTGTGTGTGTAAGGATGCATTGCGTGGTGTTCAGACATGACCAGAAAATCATATTGCCGAGGAAGAAATGTGAAAAACTTTTGAACATAGCAGGATTGTACACATGTGCAGCCCCTTCCTAAAGCCAGCCAGGGAGGTTAAAGAAATCCTGATTGGGATGGAATTAAAGCATCTTCTAGAGTCTGTTTGTAACTAACGACATGTGTGCACCTATAAGCTTTTGCTGAGATGTTTTCTTTGTTCTCAGCTGAAGGCTTCTTCATTATTTTAAATTTTGTAATTGTTCCAAACTTCTATTTGTCCTGTTTATGTTACCTCTTTTAATCCTAGCTTAAAAATGTTGATGTTGGGGTATTTGGGGCCTGAAGGCAGAACAGAGTTGTTCACACTGTGTGAATTGCCAGTGAACAGGGATGAGGAGGTCTGGAAGCTTCCTCCCACTGGAGTGGTACAGCCACCAAGGTCTAAGGCGGCACAGCATCCTACCTAAATCTTAACATTCCTGTTACCTCTTCTTTACTACTCTGAAGGGCTTCCATTTCACAATGGGACACTTCAGCCCCTTTGCCTCTCTTCAGTTTGGTCAATAAATTACTGTCATAGATCCTGACATGGTTTTGGGATGTGTGATTGTAGTCCAAGATTGTATGCAGCTTTTGCTTGAAGTCCTGTCAGTGTGGTAACTATTTTTCTTGCATTTAGGTTTCCTGTTACATGTATGAGTGGCTAAGTGCTTTGCCTTTCTTATTTCTTCATGTGAATTTTAAATGCTTCTGTTCAGTTGGCTTTTAAACTCATTAACTCATTTTTGTTCATTGTGTGCTTGCAAAAAAAAAAAAACTTAAAATATTGGTTATGTAACTGTGCTGAGCTTCACAAATAAATATCTGGTTATTTTTTAAAACGTGAATAATATAGCTACATAAACAGCACTATTTTTGTGGCACTTTTAATATACAGATGTACTTTGAAACCATGATAAAGCAATGAAATGAAATCAATACAGCTGAGGATACTTGATATATTATTCTTAATTCAGCGATGCCTTAAGAGCACAGATTAGTTCAAGGAGATTTTGCTTCATTTAAGTACTCATGAACATGTGGTCTTTTAACTATGTCTCTCTTAGAACTTGATCCTATTTAAAACCAGAAATATTTCACATCAGAAGATTGCCTGATTAAAAATATTTATTTTGTTGCAGTTTAATGAGTGGAGTAAAAAATAATGTTGGCAGAGGAATAAATATGGCCTTGGTCAATGGTAAGTGACATTTTCAGTGGGCAGATTGTCTTCATTTTCAAATTGTTTCTGAAATTTAAGGTGAAATACTATGGGAGGGTGAAAGGCAAGCACCAAAACGAAAAGGAAGTACTCAGCTTATTTATACTGAGATAATTGCAGATATTGGCACTGACACCTTGTTACAAACCAGAAAAAACTCAGTGCATTTTTGTTTCTAAAAATGGGTTGTAAAAATAGTAATGTGGAGTGTGGTGGTGATTGTCTTTTTGATACATCATGTAAATTCCTAATGCAAAACCAGAAAAAGATGTGAGATGCATGCTGCTTCTTTTGACCTTGTGTGTTGCCACCACTAATTAAACTGTAGACTGCATTCTTCTGTTCTGTTTTCAGTGAAACTTCTTTAGCATCTTTAGCAGTTTTGTTACCACACACAAAGACCAGTTCATTATTTCTTCACTTGAATCAGTATATTTGGTTTATAGACCTTGTCCATAAATGCATCTTGTTAAGTAATTGTGTTCTGAGTTTGTCATTTTCATTAAAACCAAACAAGTTTAGCTGTGTGTTACCTTGAAAGCTGAACTGAATGTCAGCACTGGCACATTTGTCTTTAATGTGTAGGAAATGATTCCTTGTAGCACTGAGATAGCACTTTGTCATTTCACTGCAATATAAATTATTGTTATTTGAAGATCGTACTCAGATTTACACCATCTAAAGCATAACTTGAACAATCTTCCTAATCCTCTATTGCTTTCCTAAATTGTCTCTATCTGTTCAAAAGCAAAATACCTATGTTTGTATTTTATAGCTCCAGTCTTTCTGTCTTCCAAACTTTAAATGAATGCATATATTAAAAAAACCCCTCCACCTTCCATCAAATACTCCTTTGTAGACAGCATAATAAGAAAAGGTAATGAGATATACTATATTGTCCACTTGTTTCTATTTATTCTGGATGTTTAAATCTACTTACAGTAATAAGTCTATAGCAAAACATGCAGTCTAATTTTAATCTTTGTGACTTTCCATATAGCACAAAAGGCAGTCTATAGCTATACAATTTTTGCACAACTAACTTTAAAAAAAGGCAGCTATATGAACTGAATAGTCTGTGTTGGTTTTAGAGCCTGTGGGTGTTTTCATTTATTTCAGATTCCATTTGAAGCAAAATCAGAATTTTGTCTACAATCATAGAATGGTCTGTGCCTAAAGGGACCTTTAAGATCACCCAGTCCCACCCCCGCTGCCATGGGCAGGGACACCTTTCACTGGACCAGCTTGCTTAAAGCTGTAACCAGCCTGGCCTCCAACACTTCCATGGATCTTCTCACTTTTTTCCTCTTACTTTTCCGTGCACTTTTTCACAAACCTCTACACTGTTTCCATAAAAGAGATGTTACCATAACTCATTTATCTAGTGTCTTCTGCAGCACTTTGTCTGAAAGAGTGTAAGAAGAGTTGGGCATGTTATCTGTAAAACAATTTTGGCTATATTTGATGGCACCAAATGTTTCTTTCTTTTTTCCTTCAGGTAAAACAGGTGAATTATTAGATACCAAGTTCTTTGACATGTGGGGAGGAGGTAGGTGCAATTACGCTGGTCAGAGAGAAATGACAAATGTGCTTTTTTTCATCCTTCTTATCCAGACTCCTTTTGCTGTGTGATTTAAGGTGATAGTTAAGGGAGTGCTTCACCTCTAGCTTTGTAATCATGAGAGAGTGCAACTTTGAATAAACATAAGTAGTTGAGGTGGGAGGGAATGGTGTGGTTAATCAGACAGACTTGTTCTCCAGAGTAGTTCTCATTAGTGGTTCTGTCCTTACACAGTAAGGATTAAACTCTTTCTATGAAATAAAGAGTTCTCTGATGCATTTTAGCTTTCTCTCACTCTGCATCTTTTTATAAAGGTATGTTTACAAATTTTATATATATTCTATATATAAATATTATATATTATTTCTACAAATATTCTTAAAAGTAATGTCTTTGCAGAAAGACATTGCAGATGTTGAAATACATAATTTTTGCTTATTATTAAACTGTTTCATGTTCTCTTTCTTTTCAGATGTGGCGCCACTTATTGAATTTCTGAAGACCATCCAGGATGGAACAATTGTGTTAATGGCAACATATGATGATGGTGCAACCAAGTATGTAATTGATTTTAAATAGCAAATATTGCTAACATTTTTGCATGCTGTTGTATACCAAAAAAAATACATTATCACACAACTACTCCTAATAGGATTTTGTCCTTCCAAAATGACAGATTTGAAACTATACTTCCAGTTTTTTTAGTTTTATAATGCAGATGTGATTTGGGCATAACAGAAATCAAACTAAAACTAAGCAGATATAGGTGTGCTGATTTTTTCTTGCTGATAGCTCATTCTGTCTTAACCTAGTAAATTCAGATAGGTCCAGATATAGGAACATGATTATGAGCACATACTCTGGTAGGAAGTGTCTGTTCTATCCAGCACTTTCTTCAGATCATCTCCAAGACAGAATTTGGTGATTACAGGATGGCAGACGTATTTCCTAACACGCCTTGCCTGTAGCCATACATTTAAAGTCACAGAAGTTACTAATGTGAGCCTTGTATTTTTTGCCCTGAGTGTTTTACTGTTTTATCCCAAAGCTATTCAATTTATTAATCTAGTTGTAGCCTAAGAGGCTTTAGGTCTCCTGAAACATTGTCTTCCAACTTTCACAACTTGGGTCAGTTTCAATAGATACTAAAAATTGCTGTGGAATATGTGTTATAATCCACTCCTCACTTAAGTCAACCTATCCAAAGGATTGCTTTTCACAGTGAAAATTGAGACTTCTTTCCTTTTCCTCTGTTGTTTTACTAATAATTAACTTTTTTGTCAATGTGGTCTGTATGATTTTTTTCCTCTTTTGGTTCAATTTGTTGTCTACAACTTCTCTGTATTTTTGATATAGAAGCAGCTTCACTATGACTAAGTCCTGATTTTGCAGCATGCAATCTTTACAGTAAATAGTCCAGTGTGCTTACCTTCACTGCTTTTGGGAAAAAAAGAAAGTAATTTTTACTTAGGGTATTAGCCAAGGGTGGATCTTCACTCTGTTGGTCTGTTCAGTTGTTTTGTTTCTTTACATTTTACATTCCTCCCTTTCTTCTTTGATATTTTAGATAATAACTAGGGTTAGTTTTACTTCAGTAAACATGTTATAGCTGATGATTTTGAAAGTTTATTTGCAGATAGAATACAGCTAAACTAGAATTTGTGTTTGGCCTTGTCTTGCTGACAGAGAGATCTACTGCTTAATGACAATACTACAGCTACCACTGGTAGTTGATAGTAAATATAAATGCCAGTTCTTGGAAACAAAATTGTGAAGAATCAAGCTGTCCTAATGCTTGAGAAAGTTGGAGTATAAGTTGGGCAAATAACCTGCACAAATTTATTTCATAAATTTGGCTAAAGTGAGTCATACAGCTATATCTCAATAGGTAGTAGTAATCAGAAGTTTTGTGTCTTGTTTGGCAATCAGGCACATTAAGTAACTTAAAGGAAGAAATAAAGAGCTGCTATTTGGAGATGTTGGAATGATATATCATCTTAGAGAACTGTTTTCCTTTAGATACTAAAATTATCCTACTTGGGTTTACAGGCACTGAACCATGCTGTGAAGCAGCATTCTGAATTTTGAATTAACTTCCTCAAGCAGATGAGAACTTATTTCAGATATTCATTTCATTCTTGTAATCTAAAATAGCTTTTGCTTCATCTACACTTCAGTTTGAACCTGCAAACAATGTTCACTTTAAAGGCTGACTTTTTTAGTTGCTTGGAGAACTGCTAACAGAACTTGAGATGTATAAATGCTCACAGGAGAGGGTTCTTGGATTTTGTTGGTATAGTGGTAGGTTTATATCCTGGTTCCTTGAGATTATAGTATGAAAGAGCAGCGCTCTTGCATCAGGTGATTTCAGAACTTGCCTTACCTGATTCTGAGAGATAGATCTTGCCCAATATTGACTGACTTAAAGTATATTAAATTGGATGAAAGCAGACTGGTGCACTGAGCAATGAAAGCTCTGAGGGTATGTATTTTATTCACATATGAACTCTGGTTTGTTCAAGGCTAAATGAGGAAGCTCGGAGACTGATTGCTGAATTAGGAAGCACATCCATTACTAACCTTGGCTTCAGGGACAACTGGGTCTTCTGCGGTGGGAAAGGAATTAAGACTAAAAGTCCATTTGAACAGGTTTGTGATTCTTTAACTTCCTGGCATTTAACAGCTTGCATTAATAGAGGCATAGCATGTTTTCTAAGTGCCATGCATTTGTTCAAGATGGGTATCTATTGCACAGTCTTATTTTCAGGTTTTTTCCTTTTCTTCCTTTTAACCATACAAAAATAAGATTCTTTGGTGACTCATAAGAAAAAAAAATCCTATATGGTGTAGCTCTTACTATGCTAGTAACTAGATTATTCATCTTTTTGGTGAATCAAATTAACCTGAAGAACTCAAAGCTTTCTGCCCAAGTTGTGTTTTAGATGCACTAAGAATGGTGAACTTCCAAGAGATAAGTGGGTAGTTAAGGTGCTGGTGTTCCCAGCTGTTAGCTTTGCTCTTCTCTCAAATTGCTGCCATCATAAAATTTGTGAAATAGAATATATTCCCATACTTTAGCTGTTACAATTCAGCATGTGTCAATGTTGCCTTTAATTTCTGGTAGAAGTAGATTTGCACTAGCAGAGTAAGGTTGTGGTTTTTTCTGCCAGCTTTCTAAGGGAGGGGAAACTAAGTGCAGAAACAGTAGCAGACTCTTGGAGGCAATAATGTCTTACCTGACTGTAGATGGTTGTTTGGTGGACAAATAAAATTTTCTTTCAAATCTCACTATTTGTTTTCATTGCCTTGTAAATTTAGCATCCTTATTTATTTTTACCTTTATGCTGAAAAGGCTAAACGACATGCTTTAATGCAGTTGGTAATTTCCTTGCTTCTCTCATCCTAAGCAAATATCTATAATAAAATTTAAAAATGTTTTCCCTCTATGGCTTAACTTTTTACCTGAGCAAGTGACTTTATATGGTGAATTCTTACAGATTGTTATGTATGATTCAAAGCACAAAAGTTAATAATGTTTTTTCTTTGTCCATGGCCTGAAAATAAGTACATATATTAAAGCTATGAGTTAAAGCAAAAGGATAAATGACTTTGTTAACAGCAGATTGATATTTTCCATTTATAGCATATAAAGAATAACAAGGACACAAACAAGTATGAAGGCTGGCCAGAAGTTGTTGAGATGGAAGGCTGTATCCCTCAGAAGCAAGACTAAATGAAAATGGAAGAAAAGGAAAAATACTATGGAAGAAAATGCACTTTCTGCTATTATTAGAGAGAGGGCTATGAAGGAGACTGTACTGTAAAAATTATTTTTAAAGCATGCAGCCATCTTGTCAGTGTGTGCATGAGCACTGACATTTTGAATATTGGGATTATTTATTGCTGACACACATAGAAATTCCTTTTGTAAATATGTCCAAAATAAAAGAAACATCCAATCATTTCTATGCAGGTTTCTTAAAAGCACAGTATTTAGTTTGCCTGTGGTAAATAATACTTGTAGATAACTGGCTAATAAATAACGTATGTGGACAATAAACAGATTGTGACAAATGTACTGTCCTCTTAACAGTGCAATGTTGCTGTGACTATGTAAACTCGGTGAAATATTTCAGATTTTAGTAATACATTAATAAGGAGCTTTAATTTTTTTTATCCTCTGCCTTTTTAATGGCATCATCAATTTTTATTAAAACTATTTGGTTATTCTAATATCAAGTACTCCAAAAATTTATTTTGTAGTCCCCTATCAAAACTGAGTAATGAGCAAAGGAAGACTACATGATGGTGGTTACACTAAATATGCCGTGAAAAGCACAATAGAATTTTTTTTTCTGTCTTTCGGGGATGAACTAAGGTAAATGTGTAAATAGTATGTGAGATATTTAAAAGCAGCTTGGAAGAATTTGTACTTGAAAGTGTTTGCTTTATAGAAGGGACTGGCACATTAAGCAGCAGTATTGTGGCTGAATTTTTCATTTTTTATGGCAGCTTTTGTACTGCTGCTTAACCATTGATTCTCCCTATGGCTGTTCAGCTGCAGTGCCTGGTCATGCAGTGCATGTGTGTAATGGAAGAGCTTCCTCTTTGGGTTCTAACATCAGGAATAAATTTCCCATCACAAAGAGCCTGTTAGAAAGCAGTCTGCCTTCTAGTGAGAGTTGTTTCAGGGTACACATCTGTGCACCTCACTACCTACAGTACTTCTCATGAGCTGAGGCAATCTCTTCTTCAGTGGAATGTCAGAGAGCAGCGTGTCTTGGGTTATGCAGTGTGTGACTTGTAAACTTAACTGACAATGTTTCCTTTATCCTTTTTTTAATGGGAAAAAAGGACCAAGTTTAAGTGGCCTTATTCTTTAGCTTATATCAGCTTCTATCAGAGCTGTGCGAAGACCTTGCTTTCTTTCTAAACTTTTATTTCTTTTAAGTAGGGCCAGCTTGAACTTTTCCTGAAACTAAATTATACCATACTAACTGACCATGTCTATATTCACAAATTTAGGGCTGACACAGAACTGGCTGTAATCTCCTGGAGTTTTGTGTTATGAATTCTGGTATATTCCTCAAAAACTTCAAGCTAGTACTATGGGGCAAAAGCTACAAAGTATTTTTCAGAAACCCACAGTGAGTTTAACAGAGGCATTGGAAATAGTATTATTGTTGATGTTTTCTGAGTCAAATTCTGTGCACTAAAGATTTCAAGCAATATTGAGAATTACCTTGTAAGAAAAATAAATAATCTCTGATACCAGAGTAAGACTGGATTCTGAGTTGTTCTCTATGTTTAACTAGCTTTTTAAATAATGTGGGTTTCCCTCAGTATTAATGTGAAATAGCTACAAATGCACCTGACACAGTGCAACTGCATTTGTTAAATCTTCCAGATTTTCCTGTGTAGGGGAATGTGTTAAAATTGTATGTATTTTTTCGTTGAAGTAAAATCCCCTTTTCTAATTGGTTTGAAATTCTGTTTCATTACTTAAGTCTGTAGTGAAAAACTGTGTAATTCCTGGAATTTTCACAGAAATTCAGTTCTGCTGGTGTATATGCCAGTATTGGTTACACTGCTATCCAGAATAATACCAAAATAATTTTGAAGTTACTCAGCAGGGTTTTAAGAGGAAGAAACCCTATTTGGCTGCGTTAGTAGTTTCCCTGGATTACATTTGTCTTCATTATTATTCTTTGAATGCCAGTGAATGTTTCATCTTTCTTCAAATTAAAAAGTTAAAATTTCCTCTGCAAAATTAAATGGAGAATGTGTGCCTTTATTAGCAATCCAAGTTGAGTAAAGATATCATGATTCTCTTAACCCCTTAAAGTTGTACCTGCAACAAACCTTTTAAACAATATCTTTTAAAACAATGACATGGTAGAATTATTTTTGTTACATCTTAAATAATTTGAGTCTTAAAATTTTGATGGAAATCTTCCTTTTATACCCTAAGCCATGTCCTCAAAGCTGTATGGTATCATATTTAATAAGACATGCCAAATATTTAAAAGTTCTACTGGAGTGGCCATACAAATGGGGTCTCCTTGCTTTTCTCCATCATCATGCTCTATTGACTTGCTGCAAGATCTGGTCCTGCCTTCTCTGCCTTGAGTGAGCAAGTTACAGTATCCTGCTGCTGGGATGAACTCCCTGAAATCAGTGGGACTTCCTGGTAATCTGTCTGCATTTCACTTGAGTTGCCAAGCACAAAGATGACTGTTCTGGCCTCTCTCCAGCTGGGGATAGAAATCAGTTTGAAGGTACAGGTGTGTGAATAACTGTGTGTGACAAAGCTCCAGGATCCATATTTTCCTATATGGAAACATAAGTGATGGGAACATTTGTAGCATCTTGCAGACTTGTTGAGAACAGAGCAGCAAGGGAAGGGAAGAGAAAGGTTGTGAGGTACATCAAAAAGTAGAGCTGTGAGAAGAGAGGGGGAAGGACACAAGGTTTCGGCTTACTCTTCACCAAGGACTACCCAGCTGGGATTCAAGGCACCTGAAGATTACTTCATTGTAAACCACAGCTGTCTACTGCTTTACTAGTGGTGCTTTATGTGGATTAATAGGAGTCCTAAGAAAGAAACTGAAGGGGGCCTCTGTCTTGATGTACCCTCTGGACCTTTCCTAGTGTCTTTTATGATCCAGCTTTTTTTTTTTTTTGCCCCCCTCTGGGAAAAGCAGACCCTTTTACAGCCTTAGTTTCCTGATTGCCACTTTGGAAAAAGCTTTATTTTGCTCAACATGTTTTGCTTTCTAGATGTCTTACTGTGGCACTTAGTTTCCTCAAACATTGAATTGACTGCTAAATGCTTGATGTGTATGTAATGACTCCTGAACTGTTTGGATTTTCTGCAGTCTGAGTGTTTTTCAAGAATAAGTGTATTAATAAAATAAGAGGCCAGCTGAGTAATTTCAAAAGGGGAAATAATACTGCCACCATAAGTGCTGGCTGACTTTCCTGTGTAAAGATGGGAAGGGCTGCAGTGCCTTGCTGACTGACTTGGATCATGGTTAAGGTAGATACTAAGCAAAGGACTTTTTATTGATGAAATCCTCTTCAGTTTTAAAGCTGTAAGGCCATAGCCTAGCCTGAATACAAGGGGCCTGTTTAGGAAAATTGTAGAAACCTGTAAGGCTAGATGGGAACTTTGAGGCTGAAGCAGGAAAGTGTGAGAACAGCTCTTGACCTGTTCAGTGGTATCATAAGATGTCCGTGGCTCCTGATGCTGTACAAGGGATGCAAGGGACCCTGCTTCTCACCCTCTGAGCAACAGGCCAACAGGACACAAACTCCTGAGCTTCAGCCACATCCTGCCCCTGCCTCCCTGGGGGCTGAAAAAGTGAAGAATGGCAGGAGAGAACATGCTCTATTTGTGATGCTTCTTTGCATTTCTGATAATATTAAAGCCACTTTTAGTTCCTCCTTGCTGCCTCTGTAGTTACCCTTTCAAAGTTACAAAGATCCAAGGCATCCTTTGTAGACTCAGGTTAAAACAGATTCCTCAGATATTACTTCCTGTGTTTAACTGTCCATCTAGGTGGCTTGGCTCATGGGCTGTCCCAATCTTCTTACCTGAAAATAATTACTTTTTAGCAAGTTAAAAATGGATGACTCTCCACTTAGGTATCTTTTTACATTCTTCTTTGCCCTATGTTCTCTCCAGAACATGCAAACCAGTTCCTTTAATATTGTATTCCAGTTGCTATAATCTCTAAATCTGTAATCAGATTTAGATTAGACCCTCAAAAAGGTCTGTTCATTAGGGTGTTGTCCATAGCATGATATAGCTACAGGCTCATTCAAAGACATGAAGAAAGGCACTCCATACTGAGGAGGAATCATGACTCCTCTTTGAGCTTGATGGATGGCAGTGGAAGAGAGTTGCTATCTTCTGTGGAACATAGCTTGCAAATGTTTTTTCCTACCAAATGCTACAGCAATCTTCTTTAATTATCCTTTTCAGCCTTGAATGTTTCAGCATTTTTTTTATCAGTACAGAGTCTCAGGTTCCCAGGTCTTTGAATCATCCCATTGAAAAACTTGGTGGATTTCTTGATTTATGTCTTAGTTCTCAGAGATGCCTCAAAAGGACCTAACCCACCACATATATAACCATACCTTGTGTTAAGTTTTGTAGTATATTAGTTAATAAAATGAACATCATCTGTTTATTATCATTTGAAGTATGCAGATATGAAAACTGTTTCAGGGAATTAGAATATATAGGGAGAGAGGTAGGGATCAGCATAGACCACTGTAGTAGTCCAACTACATTGTCCACTGTGTAAAATGCATGGAAATCACTCCATCCTCTGGGAAGTTTCTGATCCCTGGAGGCAGCCAAAGCAGCTGCTTAGTTCTCTTTCTCCTGCTGATCTTGTGATCAATGAACAGAAAAAAAAACCAACGCTAAAACCAAAACAACAAACTACTGAGTTTAAATAATATTTCAAGGTTATTTTAGGTGTCAAAAATTGTACTATCCCAAGTACAGTCTGAGCAGAGAGTATGATACCGTTCTGTCAGGACTTGGTGCTGTTTGTCACCTCCCATCCATGCTGCCAATCTGTCCCGTGGCACAGCCTGAGGAGCCTGTGGGTTTATTTTCACTGCTGAAACAACCTGGGACCACAACTCTCTCTTCAGAGTCTTCCACTGTGATAAGTCCTCCCTGTCCAAGTTTTCACAGAGAAGGTGTTGAAAGCTCCTGTGACAGTGCCTTACTGGCATGCTGAGCACCCTTCCCCACAGACAGCAGATTTTTTTTGTGGTCCCAAGATAATAATTTGGTCAGGCCAATGGAGGAGATGGACTGGCCACATGTGGAGTAAAAGTCCAAATAGCAGATAATGGACTACATTGTTGCTGAACTGATGTTCCTAAGATAATCCACATAAGGCAGTGAAATACCACAACACAGAAGATTTTGTTTCTTTCTTCCTGACTTACACATCCAATAAAGAGTGACAGTTCAGAATCTGGTCACCATCTTTCCTGAGAAAATGACTAATGACTAGGAAATGAATTCTTCAAAGTAACTTTGAAAGCCTCAGCCAAACTGTCCCAAGTTTCTAAAAACTGGCTGTTAGTATGGAAGAAGTTAAGGGATTGCAAACCCTTCCAACTTCCCTGGATTTCTGTGGCAGTACTTACTGCTGGAGCTGGGATTTCAATGTTTGTAAAATGCATTTAAGAGAATAAAAAAGAAAGTATGCAGAATACTAATCAACTGACCATTTAGAAAATCATAGTGTCTTATCAGTGTGTATGAACTGCAATAGTTATAACCACCCTGATGATAAAAAACCCTAACATTTATGCAGTTCTCTGACTAATTTCCCCCAGCATATGCAAACAAAATTCAATTTAAGGCCACTACAATATTAACACATATCTAACCAACAAATCTCAAGGGCTGTAGTCTTATCACATTAGTTGTGGAAACTTTTTACATAACTTGCATAATTTAAATATTTACAAAATATAAACTTTCTTGTCTTATCAAAAATAGTTATTTGCACAATTAAACAACAGTAATCCTTTCACATGATGCTTTTTAAGCCAGGCATTAAATCACTGCATAAAAATAAACAACCTTTCACAGATGTAAAATAAAATTAAGCCAACATATGAAGACAGAGAATGTGTTATCACTAACAGTTTAAATATTTTAGTGGTGTGAGCCAATCCATAAATTATATTGTGCATTGAACTTACTGAGGATGCAACCTAATAAAAAATTCTAGCTGCTGATTCTATAAAGAAAATCTATTTTTAAAAAATCCTTTGCTTTATGGCAGATTCCTTTGGGCTAAATCTCATGTGGTTAATTTTCATAATGATGGTGAACCACCAGTGAGATGGTTGAATGTGGCAGATTATTGCATAGAATTCAAGAGTGGGGTGCCTACCAGCTGACTCACAAAATGTGTGCTCAGATACTCAGAAAATGCCTGCAGAGGGTTTTATTTCCTTCAAACTGCATTTCTGTCCCTTCACAGACCTGTCCCTTGTGGGTTTGAAGGACAACCTGTTAAAAATCCTGAAGTTGCTGTTGGGTGCCTCATTCACATTCACCAAGCTGTGCTCCTGCCTCTCTCCCCTGGGCACAGCTTGGCCCTCCTTTTCCAGGCAGACACTGCTGAGCTCTCTGCAGTCACACACGTTCCTCACTTCCCAATGCTTTTCTGCACATTATGCAGAAGGCAGTTTTCTGAACGGCTGCAAAGCAAATGCTTTGTGGTGAACAGCTGAACTTCCCTATCTTTGTGGGTTTTTCTGAAGTCTGCAGAAATGAACTGTCTAATGGATCCATCTAGTCCCAGTTTTAAAAGCACAGATATAGACTATGTCTAATGTGTTTTACAAACTCTCTTAACTCTTCAGTCTCTGCCTAATGAGATCTTGAGATTTCTCCACTGTGCCTACCCACCACATGGATCTTCAGGACATTATGTCTATTAAATACTTGAAAAGTTTAGCATCTGTCTCTGCTCATGGAATAACACGTTCAAATGTGTCATCAGGAGTCCTTTTTGCTGTTCAAGCTGTCCCTGCATGCAGCCTGATGTTTACTCAGCTGTCCTTTAGTCAAAGCAAGCTTGGACGACCCATTGTCTGGTAGTACCTGTTCCCCCCGCGGCCGATCCCTCTGAAATCCCACACGGTGACAGTGACTGCTGTCCCTGCGGCAGCTGCGTGCACCACACAGGCTGGCTGGTTTGGCCACCTTTCCTGTCCTTCACCTCACTTGCAAGTGTGCACGTCGGTCATGGTCTCGCACCTCCTGCAGCGCACGTAGCAGCACCAGACGAACTTGCACTCGCAGCGCTCCACGTGCCTGACGACGTGCGTGTTGTACCCGCGCCCGCAGCACAGCAGGTTACAGCCCTCGGCTCCCTGCGACGTGCGGTTACATTCTCTTCCCTGCGTTCCAGGGATCCCCAGCTTTTGGTCTTCAACACAGTAATTGGGCGATTTGTTCACATACAGCAGGTCCTCTTTACCAATTGGTATTTTCCTCTGGCTTTTCTCTTTCCTGCGTAGCTTTTTTTTCAGTCTGTCTGATATTTGTATGCTGTTTTCATACTTATCCTTTAAAAACCGGCCAATCTTTTCAAAGGATGACATGGTTTTCCAGCAAGTTTTCACAGCACAGGACCCAGAAACACCATGACAACGGCAATCCACAGACATCAGCTTTGCTACAGCCTGAAAGCAAAGGGAGAACAATATTTGGATGTGGTTTTTCATTCATCACGAATGCTGCCTGACATCAGTAGCACAGAGGTCTCAAAGTATTTAATATTACAGCTGCCACTGCCATTTCTGCAACAGGGAAGTCAGAGCATGTGTTAGGAACCAGGCTTCCAGTCCTGGACCCCCAATATGAGAGGCATGATCTTCAGACTTGCTCTTCATTTGCAGTTTGCAATGGCCATAATGTAGCAATATTGATCACAACAGTGAAAGCTGTGATTTCTGGATGGCTTTTTATTCTAGAGGATCCTAAATACCTCAATGACATGTCCTGGGTTGCTCCTCCTACTGCTGGAATGCAAAAGGCTCTTATGGGCAAAAGGGTCTAGTGGGGAACAGCAGAAGGAGAAAGCAAGGATAGGGCAGGTCATGGCACCTTCCAATTTTGGAAGACATTGGGGAAGTAAGTGTCCAGTTATGTTGTGTTTTAAGGGTACTCTATAGGTACCATGAAGACCACTAAACATTCACAACCCTGTTTGTAACTAAGGCCACAGGAATGGCTGAAGTCACACAACAGTGCCTGGGCAACCAGTGTGGCTCAGCACCCAAAGCAGCACAGGAGGAGGCACCTCAGGGCAAACTGTTGGAAGAGCAGGAAGATGGCCACATCTCCAAGCTTCACAGAAAGTCTGTCAAAAGACCCACCATGGCTTAGCAGAGGTGTCTTCAGCTCAGGTAATCTGCAGTAAATCTCAGGTGCTTCTCACTTATAGTCTTAAACCCTGCTCTTTTAATTTAGACCTAACTAGTTCTAGTATGAGTTCCTAGTGTTTCCACTTTCATAATGGCTCTTTTTATGACAAATAGGTAGTTGCATTCATATTACTTTTATAACTGTCAATGTTTTAGCAAGGTTTCCACAGTTATTGCCAACACTTAAATTGAGTTCTTGCCATCAAGTAAATACTTAAATATGTAGATGAGTTACTTTTCCATGCCCATGCAGACGCAAGGGCTGGGCTGAACAGTAACTGACCAACAATGGGAATCTGAAGCCTGTGTTAAGCTTTTTGTAACATGTTAACAGTTTTGGCTCGGTTTATAGGCTATCAAGCCTCAAATAACTGGAATCGGTAAACAAGCAGTAACTTTCTTTATCTCATATCTTTATCTTGAGTATGACTCAAACACTCAGGAGACAATCAATACAATACTTTCTTGTCTAACATCTAATAGTAATAGAATAAAATCATACAATTAGTCTTGTGACAACCCTCACATTGAGGGTTAGAAACTCACATTAGAGTTTGAAAAAGGCACTGAAAACTCACACATGTACAGATGTAGTACCAGATAGCATAATTTTTGGTTTGTTTTCCATCTGCATTAACATACCTTCTGGAGCCATCCTGTAGACTCACAAGAGCCATTGGTTAGTAGTGTGGAAAGCCCATTTTACTAACCTTTCCCTCCATATTTAATTTCCGCAATCAAAGCAAATGGGACAGTAAGTGTGGATTTTAAAATAATTAAATAGTAAATTTAAAATAGTAAGTTTGTCTTGAAATTCCTCATGCATCAAGGCCATTGCATATTGAAATGAATCCTCTTTGAAGGAACTGCTTTTACCAAAACATGGGGGAAAAAGAGAAATCAACATCCCAACTACATGTTTATTAAATTTCATCCTCATCCTTTGCTCATCCTCAGCCTCCACACATACTATATACTAGCTACTGGCAGTCTATGTCTTCCTGAAACTGAATTAAAAAAGACAAGAAAAATCTAACATCCTCCTCTGGTTGCCCCTGAGAAAGTAGTTTCATTTGTTCCAGTTCCTAAGTCTTCGTTCTGCAGTGAGACCTGATACCTGCAATCCTACCAAGCCCCACTGGCCTCTGCAGGACCAGAAAAAAACTCGAGTACCAGACTCCATATAGGTAGCTCAGGCAGCACAAATGCCATCCTCAAAATTCCAAAACCAGTCAAGGCATGCAGCAAATCAAATGAGCTACTTCTATTCTATGTGCTAAACTGGGACTTTTCATCATACCAGTGACTGTGGTCACTGAAGTTTGGGATGAGTCCAGCATGGTTACTCCATTGCATTGAGGCCCCCTGGCACATTCTGCCCCAAAGGTGTTGACTCAGTCTTGAGCTGGCATTTGCATAAAACTCTATAAACATTTTTTAAAAATCCACATGACCAAAGTGTTTGCTTGGAGTCACATCTTTGGTGAATAAACAGGAACAATTTGTAGGTGGAGGTTACTGTGGAAGCCAAATATGCAAGACATTCACAAGAAACATTATCAAGAAAGAACAGGCATATGCCCTGACCTAGAACAGCCATTAGCCTTTGCAAACTAAACCTGGCAAAGAGGTACTCCTGTACAGGAAATACTTCCACGTGCTGTGGGGGCTGCTTTTGCAATTGGAGATTTTTCTGCTCTACTGGAAGAAATAAGAATATTGCAACAAGTAAACTCTCACCCATAAGCACACACAGACTCTTTTAGTGGCAAATCAACTGCTAGTTAATACTGGTAGATACTTACCATCTCCTCTACACAGACTAGTTTCTCTTTAATAGACAGACTTGACCTTGCTCATGTCTCAAGGATCTGTCAACAATGAAATCACTGCGTAGTCAGAATATGATTCATTAAGATGTAAGAGTGGTTGAGGCAAATGAGAATTTAAAATACAAGGACAAAAAGTCTGTCAGAAGACAGATAACCTAATAAAATGTGAATATCAAATACAATATCAAAAGATAAATTTTACACACAACTTAAAAATAGAGAGGATTTAATAGCATTTTTCCAGTTTTGAATGATGTTATTTTTGTCAAGTTACTAGAATTTAAAGGTAGTTTTAAATCATATTGTGCTACTAGATTTGTAAGGTTACAGATGTAATCCTCATTTTAGCTGCAGTACAATAAGGTACTTACTGAGGGCAGAAGGATCCAGAAATTGTCAGAGGAAGCTCTGGACATGCCTGCTAGGTGCTGAGGGCCATGTGGGCAAGCAGCCCAGCAGATGACACTCAGAGTCTTTCTCTGAGGATGAATTAAACAAAAGTAGAGGAAGACAGAGTTTCGAAACAGGAGCAGAAACTGATGTTGAACTCTTAGACTGATATCAGAATATAAAAATGCAGCATTCATTAGCAGTGTATGAATGAGCAGATGAATGAAAGAAATACAAATGTAATTCAGTGTTTTGCTTCCCAGCTGCTAGAATGGGCAAATTTTAAGCCTGGACTCCAATATACTCTAAGTTGCCAGCACAGGGAGGTGACATTTTGCTTTGCCTAATCACAGAACATGCTGCTGCATCTCAGTCTGTTATGTGAACTTCAATGAAAAAGTTCCCATAATTGAACACATGGCAAAATTTAGGGATTAGGCATCTTCTGATGGTGCAAGCAAACCTAAGATTGTACCTATAGAGCTAACATGGCCTTCAGGTGGGACACAGCTGCAGCACACACCTGTGTCTCAGCAGTGCGCAGTGACTGCAGAGTTACTGGGACCATGACCTCCAGACTGACTACACAACCAGTGTTCCGTTTCACATTTTAGGTTCATATGGTGAATCTGTTCAGTTATTCATGAAATAGTGACAGGATTCTCCGTATGAAACAAAAATCCATGGAGAGCTTTAGAGGAGCACTGTTACAGAGACCTAGCGGATGGATGTGTCATTCTGAGCAAGCCAGGACAGGCTTTCTTAGGTGGGTTATGGAACTGACTGATAGCTTGTGAGAAATGAGCGGTGTGGTGACTGAGCTGGGTCCACCAGCATTGTGGTCAGCCACAAGCCCATCTGAGCAGTTCCTCCTGCCCCTACTGCCACTCAATCTTGGTGGTACAACACGCACAACAAAAGCGCAGGCTCAAGTGATAGACAGGCATGAACACTGCTCTTTTTAAAATTAAACCTGAGAGAAAGATCACTTTTAAACCACCTTCCTTTCACTGACCCAGTGCAATTAATAGAGGGAGCAGCACAAGGTGGAATGTGGCTGGAACAGACAGATGGGGAAGAAAGCAGAGACTGATTTGCAGCAAGGAGTGTCAGTGGAATCACAGTTTGCATACTCTAATGCCAGTTAATGCTTAACATGTCCAAGTTAAGCTTTCTGTTTGCAGGCATTGCTCTCAGCTGTGAGACAAGGACTGCCAGTACTTGTTTTGTCACAGGAACCAATGCCTGCAATCAAATGTCCCAATTTCTTCATGATTATTCATGAAGACAAGCACATGTCCTCCCAGAGATGCATCACTTAAGAACAGTTCCAAACTTGGTGAGTCTCTTATCAATCTACAAGTATCAGTAAAAACAAACTCTCCAAACAAGTCCCTCATCAAATAAATTTCAACAAGTGGAAGAGTGAGCAGAATTTTTCCAGCAGTAAAATAATAGTAATACAATGATAATGAACCCATAGTCCCTGACTCCCCACATCCTTTTGTATAAGGAGCAGAAGAGCCCAACTCACATATGCACACCTAAGCACAATGAAAATTGCTGTGCTAAAGGATGATGAATGTTTATCTTGTAGCAGAATAAGGATGCAATAAAGGATGATGAATGTTTATCTTGTAGCAGAACAAGGATGCAATCTGAACCTTCTGAGAGTCGGATTACTGGACAACTCAAAAGACACACAGTTTAAAAAGTTTTATATGTTGATATGATAACTATGAGATGTGGAAGTATAAATATTTTGTACTGAAATAGGAGAGAAACATGAGAATTCTGCACATACCAGTTCTGTTACTAACTCCAAACACTCACAGAAGTACTGTCCCTGGAAGACTGCTTTTGCAAGACACCAAACCAGGAACATGAGAGTATTTATTAGAAAAGGCCATAAGATATCAAAACATCCTTCTTGTAAGCCCCAAAACATGAAGGTCAACATTTTCCAGCAACTCCTAGTTAAGATTTGAAAATACAAAAAGGAAGAGTTATGTTAAACTTCAGATAATATTGCTGCTAGAAATCCTAAGTACCAACAATAAATATTCTTTTTCATTCTGGATAGTGATCAAAATATTTGCTTCATCCTACATTTTGCCATTAAATTACAAAATATTCATGCATGGAAGCTGACTATATATATTTCTTCCTTAACTATCTCACTCTGCAAACATGATAAACAACTCTTTGCTCTTTCCTTAAGGAAATAACCATTTAATCTTCTGTTATTAACATCTCCTACAACAAGATACCAACCACTTTCCTTGCAGATGATTTAGCTGACTGACATCTAATTAAACTCATAGTAACTGCTCTCAGCTTTTACTTAGGTTTAAAGTTTGCTTCAACTACTTCAGTTACAAAAACTGTCACCTGGAATCATGGAGTGGTTTCAGTTGGAAGGAACTGGAAAGATTTTCTGCTTTTCCAACTACATAGCTTAAATGAAATAACACTTATTACCTGTAAAAATTACTTCAAATTAAAGTAATTTTCAATTATATCACCATGGCTCTTAGGATGGCTTACTATGGCTATTCCTTGTCTATGGCAGATAGGAAAGTTGATTACAGTAAAACCCACTGATGCTGCTTCCAGCTACAGGAAATTTGAGAGTCACAATGGAGTCCATCAATATGTGTAGTCAAAACCAGAGGTTTTCCCTTTCTTTTTTCCCCCCTTTTGTTAAAGCTGTGTCACTGAGCAGAACAGATTTAAAGTATTATGGGCCCAGAGAGAGCCATTAAGGATGAAATCTCCAAGGTAAAGCAAATAAAGTAATTTTAAAGGAAAAATGACACAAATCTCTGCTATTCCAGATGAAAGCTCCAAGCACTAGATAATAGGCTCACATCCCCCTGTATAGGCTATTGCTGTCCCCATTTTATTGCTGTCCCTCTGCAGGACAGGAAGGAGAATCCAATGTCACACACCCAAACACACAGTTTTCCTCTGCAACCCTGGGTTGGAAGTTCTTTGGACTGAAAAAAGCCACCCAAAATCAGTCTCCTTTCACTTCTTTGATACATGTCCTAACCAACGAGCTACTTTGAAGGTGTCATTTCTACCCCATGTTTTTAGAGAAAATATTAACTCTTGATTTCCCCTCTGAACAATGTTTAACTTGCACTCTCAGGTATGGACTGCAGACTGCAAGATGAGTAATGAGGCCTTGTGTCCAGCTGGCCTTCTCATTCAGTATTAGAGACAATTATAAATGCAGGTCATGATAATAACAGAATAATCAGTGACAAAAATAATATCATATTATGATGATAACAGGACTATTTCAAGTTTGTAACTGAATATCAAATATCTAATTAAGGTAAATTTACTATTTAGCACTGCAGATCTATTACTTATTTTGTGGATCTTATTTTAACATACTGAAATTAGTTGGTAAAACCAGCTCTGATTGTGAGTTTGTACATGTTTATTTGGTGATGTTACTGGTGTTCTTGCCACTGGTCCCACGAATACCTGCAGCCAAGGCCCCGCCTCCATTGGCTGATGTCATTTTGTCAATGAAGGTGATGGAGCTGAATGACACCCACCTGCCTCCCAGCCTCGTTGTTGTGCAGGTTCATCGCCACCAGCCCGCTCCCGCTCTTGCCTGTTGCGTTCCTGAAAGGCACGTCCAGGAACTTTCTGCTGAAGGCCATTCCGTAGTGGATATCGTCAGAGCAGCCGCCCCAGTGCCAGCCCTCGCTGGCCGAGCCGCCGTGCCGCAGGGTGACATCGCAGGAGCACTCGGTCACGTTCCCCGCGCTGCACGAGCGTGTCACCGAGTGCACGAGCCCCGCCGCCGTCACCGCCGCGATGAACGCCGTCTCCTTGGTGCCTGCACAGCAAACGTTATCCATAATCACCTCCTGGCTGGACTACACAATGATTGTTAAGAGGGAACAGTTACAAGTTTAACGTCATCACAGCTTGGCCCGTAGTGTGAACTTGTCCAAAGCAGTGGATGTTCATACCCCAACACGACTTCAGGGCATGGCCTCTTCCTACAGCCATGCTATTAATGACACTGTTTCTCACTACTGGTACCATGCAATTTTTGGTAACTTCTTTCTAAATCTGATTAGGAATTTTATTTGCCACAGAAATTTTCAAGCCAAATAATAAATAAAGAATCAAACTCCAAACTAACCACATTCCAAACCACTCACTCTCCACTCCGCTTTTCACTATTCAGGTTGATTTGAAGAAGAAAAGGTCAGTCTAAATCCCAGAGAATCTGTCATGATCCCAGGTTCCTTTGGTACAGGGCCAAAACTTACCTCATGCTAAATTTAGCAAACATTGATGTTCTTCTAATTCACAAAGGTTTCAAAGAGTCCCGAAAGTCTTAAACGAGGCAGAAATCAGCACAAAGATATTTAGGCCATGTGGTTTTCCTAGAACAAGCTGGCCATGGGAGAGAGCAGCATGAAAGGCCTTTACTTGTTAGACTGGCTTCTTATTCCTGTCCCATTCTCTGAAGCTTCTGGCACAATGTGGCACCCAGCCACATTTAACACATTACTGTGTTAAGTAAGGCATACTCTAAGCAAATTGAATATCATTGAGTGGTCAATACATGTAGTTGAAATTTTACTGAAATGGGCCAATTTTCACTGTTGTGAAAATTATTTATTTCCAGTCTCCAATATTTCTGCTCATGGGCAGGAATATTGCAGTTTGTTTCTCCTGTTTGTATCAGTCTGTGGTTCCAGTGCCATCATAAAAAGTTTCCACAGTGCACACTAGTGAAGCTTTGTGGGTGAACAGTGGCACTCATTTGTGGGTCTTCAGGAACAGTCCTTCCTGTTGAACAGAAGGACTAACACACATATGGCTCCATTTTATTTTTTTACCCTTTCCTTTTTGGAATATGAACCACTTTTTATTCGTCAATTTATGTTTTCATTATTAAAACTTAGGAGTTTTACACTGCTTTAGTACAAAGTGAAGATTGCATGAACACAAAGTGAAGTACCAGGATACTAAAAATCACATCCATCACACAATCAGTGACCAGGGAGCTATAAAAAAAAAAAAAAAAAAAAAAAAAGTTGCAGAATCCTTGCAACTTGCAGGAAAGCTTTGGTGCAACATTTGATACAAAAAACTCATCCTTGTTCCAGTGGAAATTCCAGCAATGTCGTAATTATTTTATGCAAAAAAAAAGCACCTTTGGTTTCACTGTGCTGATAAATATCACATAACTGAGCAAATATTATATATTTTAAACCATTTCACATTGTATTTAGTGCCCTGATTAGACATATTTACCTGCAAGTGACCTTCCTGAAATAATATGTCATAAGCCCACTTATTTAGTAACTACAACACAAGGGGATAAACCCAACATAAGTCTAAGAGTATTTCCATATAGTTGAGTGGATCTACCTACGGGCAGTGTCATCCACGGACCTACTACACGAAAATTACAAGAAGCAACAACAGCGTTGCAAAGACAAGGGCAGGTTTGGTGCGCTCGGTGCATTTCATGTGCCTGCGGTACCTCCCGGGTCGGCGGCGGGGACCGCCCCGGCTCTGCCCACGGGAAGCACGGACGGTCCCCGCGGGGCTCCTGGCCGCGCACACCCCTTGCCCCGGGGCAGCCCCGGGCCCCGCCGTGCGGGCAGCGGCCCCGGGGCGCTCACTCACCGCTGCTGAGCTGCTGCCCGAAGGCGGCGGGGCCGGCGGCGCCGCGGCGGGCGGCGGGCGGCGAGCGGCAGTCCCAGCGCTCGTGTCGGAACTGGCTGCGGCACTCCTGGAGGCCCAGGCGCGCTCCCTCCCGGATCGCGGGCATCAGCTCCGGCTTCTGCTCGCACAGGTCCTGCTGCCGGCGGCTCAGCGGAGGGCTGGCGCAGCCCGGCTTCTCGGGCCCGCCGGCGGCGGCGATGCCCAGCCACCTGCGGAGGCAGCCGCCCGTCAGCGCCGGGCCCCACGGACACGAGGGGACGGGCTCCGGCAGCGCTCCCACCCCGACCCCCGCTACTCACATCCAGGTGCTGCCGGCGGCGGGGCAGAGGGCGAGCAGCAGCGCTGCCCGCAGCAGGCACGGTCCGAGCGGAGCCCCGCGCCCCATGGCAGCCGCATCCAGCCCCGCCGCGCTGCCCGCGGGGAGCTGCAGCCAGGGCACCCCCTGCTCGGGTTTCTGCCCCTGCAGGGACAGGGCACAGCTGGCGCGGCGAGCCCGCGCCGTCGGACGGCTCTCCTGGGGAGGCTGGGCTGGCAGGGAGGGCGGCAGGAGGGCACGCATCGGGAACGCTCGGTTCCCGTCAAGGTGAGAAAGTTGGGATTGATGTTTTCCCCGGCTCCTTCCCCGGCGGTGCCTCCCCGCCCGTGCATTGGCCGCCCGGGGGCCGGGGCGGGCCGGGGCGGGCCGGGCGGGGGCGCGGGGGGGGCTCCGCTGCACGAAGCACGGCCCCGCACGGCCCCGCATGGCTCCGCACGGCCCCGCATGGCTCCGCACGGCCCCGCACGGCCGCGCCTCTGCGGTGCTGCCCATTGGGCTGTGAGGCGCCCAGAGCGGCTGCGAGGGGTCTAGCGGGGTCCGGGCGCGGCAGAGCGGAACTGAGGGCAAAGGCACCCGTAGGTCTGCAGTGATTTAATCCACAGAAATGAGAGAGATGTTGATACATCATAACATTCCCTACACTTTTTATTCCAATTTTCTAATTCTTTAGCAGTGTTAACGAGTCAGCATCAGTATTCATTCGGATAACATTTGTTCATTCCTGTTAACTTCAGTGAGAGTCTTATCAACCGCTGCCTCGATTGCTAGTCCTTAGTTACACATTAAAAGCCAATGAGTCAGCTAGCACCTGATGGAGAGCTGGTGTTGGCGCTCTGGACTTTCAAGTCCTCTTTGATCACAATATATTGCTGCTTCCTTCTGTGTAAGCAAAACACCTGCACTAAAAATAATCTGGATAAAATGACAGATCTGTAAAACTTTGATTTGACACAGTTGTAAATTAGTGAAATAGCTCTTGTGAACTGACAATAGCTCCAAGTGAAGAACACAATAAATCATCTCAATGACAAATGAACATTTTTATGAGTACAACATCTTGGGAAATAATCACGTAGATGTGCTGTTTTCCCTTGCCTTTTTCTCCCATGAACGTGCAGAGATGTTTTAAGAGCACAGTCTGTGGTCTATTCAGATCTAGAAAATGATGCCTCCTTCCCACTTCATGCTTACATATTTGCTCTCAAAGCGTCTCCAAAGCATCATCAGCTCTGGGCAGATTGCTAATGACCCCACTAGTTATTTAAACCTTTCAATATAACTTAGTTTCTCTGTTCTGAATTTTAGTCTAGAGAACATCTGCTTGTGGTTGCAGAGGAACTTAGACCTGAGTGAGGGACATTGGAAAACAGGGAACCAGCCATGAAACAGGCCTGAACCAGCCAAAATGCGTGGGCTGTGTCAGAGAATTATCTAATTATTCCAGGACACATGGTTCATTTTATCCTCTTTGCTGCTTCCTGGCTCCATCTTCTAAAGTTAATTCAGAGCCTTGGTCTAGCGGACGTGGATTCCTTATGTGCTGCTTTATCTGCTCTTTGAATTTGTCATCCACTCTGAAATTATTTTTTCCTGCTGGTTCTTTAAAGAAATTTCTTCTCTGTAGTTGCTTGTTTTGATTCTGTTTTTCCTGGTTTTTTAAAAAAATTATTAACATTATTATAGATATTTTGGTTCTAAATTCCCATATGTGAATTTTTCTATAGTAGCTACAGAATTTTATATACAAATAGTAATGTAAGACTTAAATTTTAAAAATATTGATTTCAAAAAGTCCAATCCTATTTGTAGCATTTCGTATATGGCCCCTTAAATAAATAAATTACCTTTCTGTTGGGTTCTCATGGGGATCTGATTTTATGAACATTTTTTTTCTGCAATCATCTTTGCCTAGTTAGGGAAACCCTTTGATCATATACACTGTAGAGTGAAACACTTTCAATTTGAAGGACTGATGCTAAACAAAAAGTAATATTTGTTGTAAAGGAGTTCTTGAGATCATCCAGTTCAATCTCTAGGAGTGACTGGAAACAAACTACATTTTTCCATGACCATCTGATTTAAAAAAGATTGGGTTGCTATGTGTTTGAATCCTAATCTCCCATCTGCCTTTCTTCCCATCTGTTTCCCTTACAACCACTCCACGTTTGCTGTCACAGCTGGATCCCCCACCAGATCCCCATCCTCTGCCCTTCTGCGCTTTACCTTCCTGACTGCTCTTTGCACCAGCTCTCTGCTTTATTCCCTCCAGCAGCACTCCCTTCCCCAGGCACAGGCAGCAGGTTCAGCAGTGTTTCTGTTAGTCTGGAGCCCTGTGTCTGCATGCTGCTCAGTTGGCTACCAAGAGCAGAAGGGCAAACACTTCACTTTGCACACCGTGTGCTTTGCAAATTGGCAGAGGGAAACAATTTAGAAATGCCTTGCAGATCTACCAAAATTTATTGTAATTTGTCAAATGTTTCTGAAGGCTGAAATTCTAATTAGCTGATGCTTCAGAGCCCTCTTTGCTGGAAGACCATTCATTCCATCACAGACAGCAACATGAGTGGGATGCAGAGACGGTGAAGCAGAATCCAAGTCAAGGTCAAGTGCCAAGATTCAGTGAACAAAACTAATTATAAATCAGGGAAGATAAATTTGACTTTCTGCTTATCTTGCTTTCTCCGGCCATGCTTGGGCTATCTGTGGCCGTTCATACTAAAATGCCCACATTTTTTAATTTTAAAAAGAAGAAAATCAAATGTCGATAAAAAGGAAATCTGTCTAAGCAGGTTTGTGTTTCCTGATGGGGCATTTATTAATTTGTTATTTAATGAACATTAATGTGATCCTGACAGAGGCAATTACATACATACATACATACATACATGTACATATATATATATGATTCACTAATATATAAAGAAATACTCTGCTGTGCTGAATCTGTGTGAATAAGCTCCACTAACATAACATGCTTCAGAGATAGACCAATTATCTCTTTAAAAATATAGTGGTTAGTGCTTTCACTGTAATGAAACTTTGTTGTCTTATTAGATGTAAGTACATTCAAAGTTAGATTAGGTGTAAGTACATACAAAGTTAACAAGTCACTCCTTTTGAAAGCTTTATTCAAATTATTTTTCTTCTGGAACTTCTGATGCCCATCAGAGACATGAATAGGACAGAGCAAACTGCATTATCCCACCTGTACATACAATGGGTCATTATCCCCTTATCTTATAAAAATAAACAGAGGAAAACCTATATCAGGTTATACCTTCAGCTATGACATTTATTATGTGTGGTGACCGAGCTCAAAATCTGCACTTCTAACACAAAAAGCACGCCCTCAGTCCCCCTCAGTGCTTGGCTGCACGATGTGTCACCACTCTGGGAACTGCAGACGTGGCAGGTCTTTGCACTGAATGAACCTTGTTGGCAAAATAGTGGTACCCAACAGAGCCATTGCACTACAGGGGTAGTGAGAGTACTGCCCCTCAGTGAGAGGGACATGAGGAGAGATGTGCAGAGCCCCTGGACTTCAGGGCAGCAGTCCTCGTGCTCTTAGTGCAGTGCTCCCTCACACTGCAGCATCTCTCTGCCAGGGGATTGTCTGTAGAGAAGTCTCAGGACTTCAGTAAGGTCAGGCTGGCAGCAGAGGGGAAGTTAGGAGAAGGAAACAGATGGGCCCTATATGGCCTTCCAAGGTCTCTCTGCCCCTTGTCCAGAGATTTAACATTATTGCTGTCATTCATAATAATGTTTATACCTGAAAGCACACACTGTTGCTGATTCAGATGCAGCATGCTGAGTTCGCAAATGACTGGGACATGTTGTCAGATGGAGACTTCACAAACAGGCCTCACAAACATGTAATAGTTCCAAAGCTACCCCTGAATATTATGTTTATAGTAGCTGCACAACACAGTATACAGAACCACATTTTCTCTGTGCATGGATATATAATAAAAAAGGGAGAAGTAGTACCTGGAAGGTACTACTGGAAGGTGAGGAAAGAGCATGCATGCTTCTCACAATCCCTTCTGTTATTGCCAAAGGATCCAGAGGAAAACTAAGCTTTCTGGAGCCCGTGACTCCAGCTGGTTGCTGAACCAATTGCTGAGCAGGTCTTCTGGCACTCTACATCTGCTGGTGACATGCTGCCAGAAAGCTGGGACTTAGGGAGAGAGGACTCAGTCTGACTTTAGAGTCTGATGTTTCCTGGGTTCACAAATCTGGAGGCAGTGTCCTGGGCTTACCAATAATTACATGAGTGCTTGAGAATTGCTAATTTTTGGGGGAATCCTGGAAGTACGTGTGGGTTTCTTTTGAAGTGCTGTTAGCACTGTTCTTGAAATTCTGTTCTTGACATGGACTGTCTGAATGTAGGTATTTTCTAGAGTTTCTCCAGGGAGATATTTTCAGCCTACTATTATTAAGTAAAATTCATCAAGGGAATGCTGCAAAGGCTCCAAAGCATAATGTGAAAGATGTGGGAATAAAATCCACTTATTAATTTAGATTTCACCCAGACTTTGCTTAAAGCTAAAATTAGTAGTAAAATCGATAACACTGCCCCTGTATGGCATCAATGAATTTCTCTGGTTGTTTTAACAATTATGAGAAATGCTCTTGGACACAGGAGATAATGAAAAAAGGAATTTTTCACTGACTTAAACTTTGCTTATTTTTTTCTTCACATTTAAAGCAAAATTATCTAAATTTTTTTATTTTTTGTGTTTTAGATCAAGTAAATGAGATTAGAGTAGGTGCTGCTGGCTGGTGCTGCTGACCTTCTAGAAGGTAATTGTGTAGTTTGGTGAAAAGAGTAACTCAAGTGCATGAAAGAATACAAGTTACTTCAGTGCTCAGGGGACATCTGGAGGTATTCCTTATTTAGTTTTAAATCAGACTCACCTGAGGATGTAATACCAGTGCTTTGTTGATGTATGTGTAGGCTTTATACAGCCTATAATTTCCCGAGATAAGCAGGATCAGGTACTCTCTGTGTGTGCTTATGCATGTTCCTGGTGAGCGCAGAAACAACGCTTGCTCCCAAAGACGTCACTGAATTTGAGGTATAATACAGCTAGAGGAAGGAAGGAAGGAAGGAGAACTGCTCCCCTAGGAGCAGTGCTGTCTACAACACAGTTTATATTCCCACCCCAACTGATAATTTGCATTCACACTTTCCACAGGACCCTTTCATAGATGATTTTGTTACATCTCCTAATAGAATCATGATTCACACGCACAAAACTGTTGCCCTCCTGTGATAAGAGAACTGACAATCAGGGAGCTATTTAATTTTCTGGTGTCAGAGGGTGCATCATCATTAAATCCATGATCAGGTCCTTGGTTTCTCACTGCTAATTCAATTTTTAATGAGCTACTTATTGTTTGAGTGAGGATAATGACAGAAACGAGAATCTACTCTGTAATTATTGTAATACAAAGCTCTATTGGTTGTCTTCTCATTCATCAGAGTATGGATATGTGCCTAATTTGCAAAGCATTTGGTCCAGTGGTCAGACTACTTGCACCATACATGTGAATTTACCTACAAGGCCAGTTTAAACAGAGGAAGCTTAGGAAGAAATGTGAAAGAATGATATTCTGTCAAAAACTATAGAAGTAGTCCCTTTCCACTCATGGTGTGGTGGTAATGGGAAGAAATTAATGGCCTTCTTTTTCAAGTTAAGAGCCATTCAATTTATAGGACAGCATTTAAAACATTCCAAATTCAAATAATTAATTACACATTTCTCCTGCCCCCAGTTTCAAGGATCTTTCCTATTTCAGTGCATGAATTTCATCTTTTGGGTCACAGCATTTTTCCTTTACATCCCCAGGAATCCTTATTATACTTCTTGCCCCATTCCCACTTAGCACTTTTTGATTGCTAAAAATGAAAATTATTAAAAATTAAAACCTTTTTCAGTTACATTGTGAATTATCCAAGGCCCATATAAAATTCTATCTTTTCACGGTAATGAGCACTGCAGATGTTAAAAATCAAGATGCAAGAAACTGCCTAGTAAGAAAGCAATTTGTCCCTTCATAAATGTTCACTTGAATGTCAGATGGTTACAGGATGCCTTGCAGGTTTTACAAGACTGTCAAAATTTTTGATTTGGTTAGATGACAAACATCAAATCCTTCTTTGAATCTGACTAAATCTTGCTAAGTCAGTGTTAGATGTTACCTGTTTCCTGAGCCACTTCCTTATTTCCTCTCCTCAGTGATTTCCCTTCTTCTCTTTTTCCAACAATTTTTTTCTTCTTTGACTGGGCCTGGCACTGGAGTATGTGAACCCACTTAAACCTTTTAACACTGCTGTCAAAGAAAGTCTTTCAGCTTTGGAAACCTTACCCTTCTTATATTCCTGCAGCTGTGATATTTCTCCACTGTTGCATAAGACAGGGTAGTTGTGGTTTAAAATGTGTGTAGCCGTGGGCAAGATGCCAAAGTCTACAGGGTTTAGGCTGTCCCCAACTAATTGAACTCTGCTAAACTGGCAAGTTATGAGAATAGCTGGGGTTTAACATCTCAGCAACCTTGTAATAGCATTGATCTAAATCATGCAGAAGTTAAGGCCATGGGGATAAAAGGAAATAGTTTGAGTTGTTTTAAAATTTTTTTGAATTTTTTTATGCCTTTCTCAATGGTAGTTTCCTATTGTGCTTATAATTCTTTACTTGAAAACTTCCTTTTACTCCTGTGTTCTGAGATATTTGAGCAGCTCAACAACTGCAAAAACCTCCAGTGACCACCAGTGAAAATGGGGTCAGTGTGGAGCTTGAGAATCTCCATTTTCTTCTACTCCTGAGGAGTAGGGGAAGGAGTGAGGAGACATCAGTATTCCTTAGCCTGGCATGGGCAGCAGCAGCCATGCCAAGGGATTCATCCTGGAGCGTAGGGCACGGCACCCTCCATCCCAACACCTTTCAGGAGATGATACAGAGATGATGCAGGTAATCTTTGCTGGAAGAGACAAGCAGGAGGTCCATGGCCCAATACTGCCCTGGAGTTCAGGTGATGCCAGGCTCTGTAAACACCTCTGATGGAAGTGTCTGAGTGCCTCAAAAGTACAGTGGTTAATTCTGACTCCCTGAGTGGAGCTGGGCAATTTGTCACTCCCTCTGCCATTCCTTACCATCCTGCTGCTGCCCACATGCCTGGAGTCTCTGGCTTGTTGTAGTTCCTAGGGCACATGAAAGATTCCCCAGAAAAAGTGTAAAGGAGCTCACAAACACAGCTAAAAAATTAAGTGCCACGGTGACATAAATATCTGTTTTTAATAGTGCACACAGTATTAACTTTCTCTCCTGAATTAACAAATTAATGACATCTTCTGTCTAGATATAAGCATATTTCTAGTCTCAATACACTCACAGCAAATGCTTTCAGCCTCTGTTATTACTCAGAAAATTCAGCTATGTTGTGATTCAAAATTTTCCTGCCTTTTAGGTAGTGAAGGACAACTGGTAGGACCAGCAAGTCCTTTAATTTCTTATTTCTGTAAATATAAACTATTTTATTTTCTAAGTATCCTCAGCAATTGCATTAGAATTTGCTTGGGCTCACTACTGCCCCAGCTGTGCTTGGTGCTTTTGCATGTGAGAGTCTGACAGGTGCTTCATTACTGTCCTTGATTTTTTTTTTCTTTTTATATCTATGACTATTTCTGCAGAAGTGGTTAGGAAATATTTTTGGATAATGAACTTGGAGCATAAGCTTTATGTTATTCTTCAAAATTATTTTCCAGTGCCAGACATCCCATTATCTGTGTTTTAATGGAACATACATCCTCTTCAGCTGCACTCTGGGAGGTGTTATCTGCAAGGATCCAAGAGAGTCCGGTTGGTCATGGACAAACATCATGATGATATACAACAGGCCTGGCCCACACCAACAAAAGGGATAATGAGCCTGTTTTCCAGAAATGGCTATCTTTAGATCTTTACTTCATCTTGTGTTTTCCAAGGCTTTTTACACATCCATATCTGTTGGAACAAAGGGGAAGAAAGCCCTAGGGGTTTTCTATTTTTATTATCACACAGCTGACTTGGTTAGCATGTAAATCCAGTATCTCTGTGCACTTCCTGTTTATCTCATCCTCAGGCTATAGAGGATATCATAGCATGCTGGCCAGTATTATAGGGCTTTTAACAGGAAAGATTTTGAGACTCACTTGGTGATACTTAACTTCTGCTTTGAAGTACAACTTAATGGCCACATGTGATTAAAAGCTTTCATGACTGTAGAGGGAGCTTGACAGTGTGACTCAGGTGCAAAAATACATGAAAGGGAAGTCAATATATTTTGTTTTATTGCAGCTGTCACAAATTTTGTATTATCACCGTTATGAAGAAATTGTGCAGTATTTTTATTTTTACATTTGAGATGGAAGATGTTATTTTTATCAATGTTAACACTAATATCTCCTTATGGTAAATGTAGATATTGAGAGTTAAGAGTTACTGACAAAGACAAAACAAAAATATAAGCTGAATTTAAGAACAGAGAGTAAATACTGATCACATATCTTTACCAAAAAAAATTACTTGTGCTCTTACAGAAACTGGTGAAAGCAAAAACTAGTGCAGCATAGCTCAAAGGGAAGCCTAAATACAAAATATTAAATTAATCATATGCGTTCATACTGGAAAGAAACATATTCTTAAATCTGATGATAAAATCTTCAGAGCTTGCAAATATTCCATATGGTCTCTATTTTATATCTGTTGCCACTTTCAAGGAATAAGTGGCACTGTCTGTACAGTATAAATAAGGCAGAAAAATAAACATCTGGTCAATCAAGCTATATCAGACTACATTTACATCATATAAACTTAACAGTAAGTGTCTACTGGATCAGATCCCTGCTGCAATATTGGAGAACAAAGATTCATTGTATTATTTGTGGCTATAGAAGGGCTGTATATTAACTTTAAATTTACCTGCCTTACAAAAATAAGCAAATGGGCTTAAAAAAAATATAATCAGCTGTTAAACTACTCCCTAGCTGCAGAATCTGTCACTTTCAGAAACTATGGAAACAAATTTTTTATAGAAGCTTCAAGACCCTTAAAACTGTATGCTGAGGTGATGTGTTACAAGGGGGACTGCTTTACAGTATGACTCCTGAGACCACTTGTGCATGTGTGAGTGCGAGAGTTGGTGCAATTTACTCACCAAATCCCAAATCTGCCATGTTACGGGAATACAGCTCCACCTATTTAAATCAGGGGTCTCCACCTCAACAAAACCAAACTCTCCTTCCTTTAGTACACTGTCTCTGTATTAGAATCAGCTAAAAAGGAGGCCATGCCTGTGTAAATTTAATTTTGCTATACAGGCACAGGGGGTGGAAGATAAATGGACAGGTAGGACACATTTCTATGAAAGTAGGAATTTGATGGAATTAATTAGCTGGGGAATAAAATGAGGGAGATGAGATGGGGGAAGGGATGCATCTTGTAAGAAGAAATGAGAGACTGAAATGCATTCCCACCTTATTTTAATTTTTAACCTCTTACAACTTTTGCTTCTAACAGGTTTTAGTTATGCAGTGAGCCTTTGTAAACAGAGGCACATTGTCCTGCTCACAAAGCCTTCATCAAAAATAAAGCTGATAGAGACCACAGCTCCACCAGCTGAGAACTGCATACTACTCAGCAGGGTAAGGTGATGAGTGGAGGTTGGAAAATGAGGTTTGTCACTTGTTCAGAGACAGGGGAGGTGGAAGAGGAGATGAAGAAGTAAGGAAAATTATGGAAGTGGAAAAGAAAGGCTGAAAGATAAGGAATATTCAAAGAAAGTCAGGAAAAGGAAAAGACTGGGAATGCTTTTGTAAGAGGATGACAGTTACTGGTTTGCAGGATTCATCAAGATATGCCAGGGGAATCCATTAATTGCTTGCATGTAGTCGTGTTCATAAAGCGTATGCACCTAAGTAAAGCATGAGCAAATCTGAAGAACTGTGAGTATCAGAGGCTTGTCATTTTCTCACCATCTGGAGGATCTTGTTGGGGATATTTTTAAACAAAAATGTAACCAGTTGGAAAAAGGAGTCTAGACATGAACAGATCCACATATTGTACCTATGTGCAAGACACAGCATTATCTAAATTCTTGGCTAGATGGCCATAAAATATTTATGGATCCAGCAAGCAGATGCATTGATTGCAGTTCAATATGTGACCATAACGGGGCATTCCTCAGGTACTTTCATAACAGTTTTCTCTAAATCTGTTACAAATAACCTGGAAAGATATGGAGAATTTCTGCCGGATATTTTAATTTTTTTCAAAAGTAACAAGAAATCATGCGTGAACAGCCAGGATCAGACCTCATATTTCTATTTCAACTTGCACTGCCATTAATATTTTTGTGTGATGAGAAATATTCCATCTGAAACAAACAAAAAAAAAAGTCTAGATCCTTCAATATTACTTGGTGAAAGATTTGAAGTCTCAAATCCCTATTTAAAATCTACCAGTGTTGTGTCATAGCATTTTTACCAGAGCACTCATAAATCAAGCCTTGATTTTTCTTTCATTTTATATTGCAGTGCGCTGCCACTTGGATATTAGCCTTACTTTTCACTTCAGCAACTTGTCTGTGGCTGAATTACTGTCAAACCATTAAGTGTTCTATAAGACTTTTCTCCTCAGATCTTCTATGCTCTGCGTAGATAGCCTTTGCTCAGCAGAGGCAATGACAGCCTTGAACCAGGCAACAAACAGTCAGTGTGGCGTTTTCACTTATAAACACCCCAGAAAATGTGTGGTCAGGATGATGGAAAGGGACAGGACCATCACAGCTTCCCCAAGCCCCAAAAGGGCATAGAGACCTCATTATGGTGGACAGAGCAAAGCTAGATCTTAAATTCCCAAGTGGAATAAACTGAAGCAAATCCACCTCAGGTAGCATCTCTTCTGAACACAAGAAGTCTTGCTAGCTGTACAATGCTGCCCTTGTCTGGCATATGGCAGTCACTTGGCTTGCCAAAGATTGGGCTGTGCTACTGCACTGACTGTTTTCCAGTAGCTGCAGGGCCATATTCTGTAGTGTTGAGATGGTGGCTCTGTTATTTGGGGGTTGAGAGCTTATAGGCAGCTCTGCACCTGTAGTGACTTCCCCAATATCAAAAGAGATTGTCTGGAGTTTGTCTAGTCAAAACTAGAAATGACTGTGCACTTGAGGGCTGATATTCGGTCCTTCACACCTTAGGAAATAACCCCAGTGCCCAGGCTGGAGGAGCATGGAAGATGGCATAGCAGATACCAAATGTGGTAATTGCAGAGTTGTCTAGGCAGACACTCCGCTCCAGACTGGCTCCTGTGGAGTGACAGATCACTCATTTCAATGACTTGCTTCTCTACTAAATTTTAATTAACAGACGTGTGAGGAGCAGGTGTTAACTTGTTTTATAGATTCGTTATAGTCCCTCGGGCTCTCTAGACAGTTAGATATAGTTACCAAACATTTAGAAGTTCCTGCTTCTGACCCTTTTAATCTCATTTACAAACTTGTCGTTCTAGCAGGTATTTATTCACATTAAGAATATTACTTTGAAGCGAGGCATTTAAATGCCCAGAGGTGTGGACCAGTCCACCAACAGCACTTCATTGGGTGTGGATGTGCTTTTTCTGCATCTAACTTGTGGGGAGATTGTCAGCTCCCTCCTAGCTCCAGCTCTCCATTTGCCTTTCCCCTCTGTGTCTTCAGGGATGCTACCATTCACCCCATCATAAATGCTATCTCACAGCTGCCCCACTCAAACCACCTGAAATTGCTCAAGTTAGCTCACACACTACAATTCAAAGAGGTCTCTTCTATACTGTACTGTTTTGAACTAAGTGAGCTAGGGAGCAATTACATGAAAAGCTACAAGCCACACACAACAGTAATGTTGGGGGTGTATTTGTGTGTGTGGTGTTCAGAGATGCTAAGGGCACTCAATTCTTCATAGAGCCAAAATGGAAAATGTGGCCAAGGTTAGGGTAATTTTTTTAATGCCTATTTGACATTTTTCCTGCATAGTGGTCAGCAGTCCCTAAGTTACTTGGGCTCACAATGCACTTCTGGTACAGAAATGAGTGCTAGAAGCTGTGGCCTTCAGATACCAACCAAGCACCTATCACTGATATTGCCTCTAAATTTGAAAAAGAATCTCTGTTGTTTCCTGGAGTTAGGTGCCTGTCAGTTTGGCTTTTCTCACAGAAACAGACATTCACCTAGCCCTCTTGTAAGGCAGTAGGTGGAGATTTGTTCTTCATTTACCCAAATTAAGGCTCCTAAACCTGTATATCCCATACTACCATGAAATGTTCTGCTCACCAGCAGGACTGGTGTCCCTCTGATAAGTGCACTCTTAAACATACAAGCAGCTCCAGGAGCAGAGGCTGAGAATGTTCCATGTTATCCATGCTGAAATCATCTCCTAGTGATGGTGGTGGTGGGCTTGTGATCAAGTTCCTTCAGTAAAGGAGAAGAAGGGGGATGTAAAAACATCTCTTACCTACATAATGAATCCCACAGACACATCTCTGTTGAACTGACATTCTTCTCTCAAAACTTTAGGCACCAGTAAGAAAAATCTGAGTTTCTTTAGGTTCCCTTTGCAGTAACCAATATTGCAGAAATAATAGACACCTTTAGAGAATAATTCAGGTTTTGGTCTTTCTGTGATTACAAAGAAGCCCAGTGTGAACCACAATCATAATTACAATGCCTCTGTTAAATATGTAGAGTTGAGCAGGAAAGCAGGTTTTGGTGCTTGAGAACAGTCTCTAGAAGCTGCTGTCATTGACTTCTAGGTTGGCCTTGATCCAACAGGCAAGTTTTGAGCATGCCTGCAGGCTCTGCTGTATGCATTTCACAGCTGAAGGTGTGTTATTTTGATAACTCCATCAGGGCTACAGTGCTGAACTGTTCTAAAGACTGAGGAGCCCTGCATTAAGAGATTACTGGACCCCGAGTCCTTGTTATTGCACAGAAATGATGCAATGTAGAATTTAGGGAACTGTAATGGGTGGAGCAGTAAGACGTGTTATGATTTAACCTTTTACCATCAGCAGTAAATCCTATTGTATGTATGTGTTTTATAAGAACTGGGCAGGACGCAGTGTGAAAGGATGTTGAAACAGGATTTTACAGTAGCTAATAGATACCATTTGCTGCAAAGAGAGCTCAACAAAGGCCCTGAGCTAAAAAAACCCACATCAGTCCACCAAAGTCATCTTTAAATGGTAAGCACCCCAGTGAAAACTTTAGTAGAACACAACTGTGATTCTCTGTTTCAAAGAAAGCCATTTGTGGCTTGAAACAGCTTCCTTGACCATGCTGGGTGCTGCATTATCTAATGGCTTGCAAGGTTAGGTTTTCAAGGCTTAAAGTGTTTTCCATCCTGTTAGGACCAATAGGGATTGGCAGGTTTCTTTGAATACCTTGGAGGCATTACAGCTATCATAACTAAAGCTTTCTGTAAATATAAAGAAACATTGGAACTGGCATATGGAAGTAAAGGAAAAATACCATTCAGAAGTAATAAAACTTCTCTCATCTGTTAGATGATTTGACTACCATATAGGGAGATTGCACAGTCATTATCAGGCAGAGTAGAAATATTACTTCAAACTTCTTAGTCCCACAGAATCATAAAAGAAATATGGAAGCTGATAATGACAAGAAAAAAAGAAAATATAAAAGATGTTTTTGGAACATGGCAAGTGAGAAACTCTGCCAAACACAGATCTGGTCTTCCAACCCTCACAATAATCCATATAATTTACTAACTTTAAAAGGCTCCTGACAACATTAATTTCACACACTTGATCTGCAGTGAACTCTTCTGAACTGCCCTGACTTTGTCAAGAAGTGTCTGTATCATTTTTATTCCTTACTCAAGGATTTTAGTTCTGCAGTGCTGTCTTCACCCTGAGTCTACTCAGCATCCTTAGAGCAGCACGGGGCAGGTGGTGCTGACAGACACTGAGCTGTTTTAACCACATAGACTGCTCAAAACAGATAAAAGAATCACAATATTGAAAACACCATCTGCTGTGGGAATGTAGTCCCCACAATGAGGTATGGGAGTGAAATGCCCACCTGCAGTGACTGTGTGAACACACCTCAGTCTGTTTGGCAGGAGCATGCAGAGCAGTTCACTCCCTTTGTTTCAGGCAAGCAAGCACTGGGGAAAAAAAGTTTGCCAAAAGCTGGGAAAACACCTTGGTATTGGAGTTTCAGCTGAAAGGGAGTGAATCCTGCTCCTCATTAGGGAAGTTCAGTACTAGAGAAAATTAAGGTGATGCTTAATAGAGGCTGTGTTTAATAAAGACCTGAGATTTATTTAAACATATGCTTGGTCTTCAGGGCTGCTTACTGGGGTGTCCCTTTCCAAGGCTGTTGAACATGCTTGAGGGATTGCAGGAAGGGCTGCCCACAGGTGCCAAGAGCTGGCCCAACAACCAGGTGAAAAAACACAGAAGCGGGAAAAGTCCATCAGAACAGAAACTCGTGCTGCAGAAAACCCTGTTGTGGCCCCAGGCTCATCTTGACCACTGCAGTTAATGACTTGAGCAGTTTTCTAGGACACTTAGCTCAGGTGCTGGCCTAGACTGACATGCAGCACTATTTTTAGTACAATCTAATCCCAGGCCAGTAAGCCTAAAATGCACAGTGTCTTTTTACTGTGTAGTCAGAGCTTTTCTGTTCAATGGATACCATTAAGGTACCAGCAAACACTTCAGGATTTGTACCAACACAAATAAATATCTATGCCTGCATTTTACACAGGCTGTTCTGGTGTTTGGAAGATTTATACAGGTAAAGATGGCAGTGGAGTTTGAAAGATGGATTTTTGCTTGGTAAAGGGAAGCTCCATGAAGAGCTAAGTACTAATGAAAACTACTTAATACAACACAGCTGTTTTAAATTCATCAGAAAAAATCACTGCCCTAGATAAGAGGCTTGCTCTACCCCTGCTGTATTCTAGTGGTTTTGGGCTTGACAAAAATGTATTTTGAAGATTCAGACTGAATTTGTGATAATTATATCTCAGATTTCCAGAAGCTGCTAGTCTGACAAAACACAAATTTCTAAGGTTATCTGAAAGAAAGGTTGATGTGGAGAAGAGCAGGTGCAGATAGTCAGTGAGGTAAGACAAGCCAGATGCAAAGCTAGCAGGCAAACAAGAAGGTAAGACCATATTTTTCATGTGACCCTACAGAGACTTGTTTAGCAGTTTGGGTCTATGCCAAATAGTTCACTGCACCTCTAAAAATTGCTTTACTCTAAAAGAGTAATCTGAAGATCCCTGGACTGCAGTCAACTTAATATCACACATATCTGCATCTTCAAAGCATTCTCTTTGGCTCAACATAGCAACAGAATCATAACTATTAGTGGTTATTTCAACCTTGAGGTAATTTGATGCCTTTCTACCCCACCCACTAAGCAAATAAACTTACTTTGATGTTGCTTTAATGTGTCACAGAAGAGAAAAATAAAGGCCTTGTACTTAACAGTGTGAAAGAGATTATTCCAGAGATTATAATTTTCAAATGAATACCAAGACTAAGTGTTGTATTTCTAGTCCATTCTTTCAGCTCCCTGAAATCTGGCAACTCTGATGACAGAGAGGACTTGCCAAGGCATTTCCCTACAAAAAGGGAAACAATTTTTATTCAAAAGTCAGTCAGTTATAAGATGGACTTGATCATGGTGGCCAGGTACCCTGCTCTAACCCAATTCACTGTTCGACAACTGTTCACCATCTATGGAGTTATATGAGAGGTGAGGAGTTGCAACTCACTGGACACTGGTAAATCGTGCTTCAGCTAAAGGCATGCAATAATAACTGAGACTACTACTCTGTATATCAGAGTATTTATTTTGCAACACAATTACATTCTTACTCTACCTTAGCTTTAAGTATGCTCTAGTTCTGCTCTAAGCTTTGCATGCTGCCGGGTAGATACTGAGCAGGAAACCCCACTTCTCAGAGTTCTTGTTCCCCAGCCTAAATATTTCAATCCTACCACTAATTCCAGGGCCATTCTTGTCTGTATTAGGAAGTGGAACTCAATCTGACAACTAGGTCCTTTGCTATTTTAATGGTAAGTAATGGGACTAAGTTAGACATATGGATTATAGGAACACTTCCATGTTTATTCAGGCAAAATGTCACAGCAGATATAATAATTCTAGAGTAAACTGTAGATAGCAACATGTGCTCTCACTGGAATTCAAACACAGTAATCCTTTTATTGTCTTAATCCATAAATTTTAATGCATATGAACAAGCAATCCTTGCATATGAATCTCAACTCTCATATTTCACATACATAGAGATACCAGATATATTTTAAAGTTAAATAACAAAAATGTAGCTTAATATCCTTTGTTTATTCCTAAGACTATGTGGATCATACATAGTGTTGGAAACAGCTTATTCAAAGAAATTGTTTAAATAAAGATCAATTTGCAAATTGTACCAATGACTTTGTACAGACATTAATGTACAGAGACATGTAAAAAATAGAAAACACACAGGAAAATGTACACTTAATACATTTGAAAAATAGCAAGATTTGGAAAACATTAAGACATCTGGGTGTACAGCACATGTAAACCATTTTGTGGTGAAACCAGAACTGATGAATTGCACATTCACCGATATCCACTACAGTATAACAAAGTCAGCTCTTTTCTTTTCATCACTAAGCTGATGCTTCAGAAATAGGTTTTAGCTAAAAAAACCCAAACCATAAAAGCCCAGTTAATGGCTTAAAAACATTTGTGTACAGAACAATAACAGTAACAGCATGTAGATTTAAATGAGCTACCAAAAACTCTATCAGAAGCAGAACTGCAATATACCTGTCATTGATCAACTTAATACCAAAGCCATCTGGCTGCATTTTACATCTACTAATATTAATGATGATATTCTATCCTTCATCTTTAAGGTCGTGCAGCTCTGGATTTCTACACCCAAGTGAATATATTACATTATTTACATACAATTATATTCTTTAGATAATCATATTGCTCAAAACCAAATGCTAATATTTTCAGTATTTATGCACAGCTCCTGACCCATCTTTCATGTAGATCTCCATGCCAGGGGAAACCTTACATTGAAATTTGGGAATATTTGCTGTAAGCAATCAGCAGCATATTATACAAAAACAGATATAATCACACCATTTCACTAATTTTGGCCTTATCTAAGTTGGGACCTTTTTCAATATAGTGAAAGGTGTCTTAAATTAGGTATGCCAGATCCTGTTTTGGAGGACACACTCTATCACCTAAGATACCAAAGTCCATATTGCATGACAATTTCCTATTATAACTTCTTATCTGAAGAAGCACAAATTCACAAAACTACAGCTGGGCACACAAACTGTGGATAGATACAGGTTCTTAGGCAAATACTAAATATCATGACATGAGTTCCTAACCCTACCTCTATATAGTGCAGCCCCCCCATGTGCTACTAAGGCAAATAAGATGATGAGTAAATCCTTGTATAATTATTCCCTGACATTGTTTGTGGCTTCCTTTCCCAAAGAAGAAGCTAGTGGAGGATTATATGTAAAATTGTGCCAGGGAAGCATGACACAGAACTCAGCAGATCCTTTGTAAGACTTGTTTCAGCCTGGTTAAAACACCCTTCTCCAATGCATGGTGTAGAGTGGTGCCTTGATTGCCTGCTGTGTGACCAGATGAATAAAAATCCATAACTGGATAATTTTTAGGGACAGCAGTCCTGTGGGTTGCCACTAACCTTTCACCCAGCTGCTAATCCTGGGCTGTGCACGGTTTCCCATCGGGTACCACAGCTGTGAATGAGTGGGCTGCCAGCACTGTGGGAGGGGACCAACACACAGCTTCTCCCTGGGGTGTCACCCACAGAAGGTCTGCAAACACTGGGGATGTAGCTGGGCTACAGCATGAAACTGCAGTTCAAAGAACGTCTGAACTGAAACTGGCTGTCCGTGCCAAGCAAGAGAGGCTGGCAGTATACTCTGCTGCCATCACATCACACACTTATGATTGATAAATTACCAGATCCTGAAAATCTTATGTGTGCTTGCAAGGGGGATTTTTGTTATGTTTGTGGTACTAGCTTCACACATTGGCAAGTATTTTATAAAAAATCATTAAAGAAATGGCACTTCTGTGCAGGAAGAACACTTGATTGGCTTACAGGCCAAGGTAGACACTGAAGCACTCATCTAAGTATTCTTCCTGCATATGGACACTGTCCTAAACTGGGACCATAAATAAATTAATGTCAACAAATTCACTATATTTACATGTTACATTGAGACAGTTTCAATCAGTATCAAGTACAGGTACTCTATCTCTCTTTTAGCTTCAGAACATGCAAAAAATAGAGTAGATATCTGTTCCATCTAAAATACAAAGGATAGATGTGTTTTCACTAAAAACACTAGAGTTCAAAACTCAGCATCACCAGGAAAATGCTAATAGACATTTTCAGATTCAATAAACCAAGTGTCTAAACAGAAAAAGTTTAATATGGAAGGGAAACCAGTCCACATAAAATAAAACTATTTCAAACGGAATGTAGTCAGTTTCTAAATACATTCAAATATTTCAGTGTCTCTATAAATAGAAAACTAGATAATGCTGAAGACCTAAACCAGCCCTTTCCAAATGTTCAAGTGAATATATAGGTCTCTTTTTGCTATCAATAATACACACATGCTTGAACTACAGCTGTTCTAGTCTTTGGCATCAGTTCAAGTAACTTCCCCTCTTCTCTCCTTTGCAACCCTCCATCTTCCACTTTCACACAATGGAGTCACCAGGGCATATCTTAATTTCATAAGGTTTTTGGGAAAATATCACATGTCCCAGACTCTCATTGTGTGTATGCAGTCAGTCAAGGAAGCATATCTTAATCCACCATGGTCCTTCAATTGTCACTCAGGCAGTGGCACTTAGTCTCGGTGCTACATCCAAGAGAGGTTATGTGCTGACAAACTCCCTCTTACTTGCACAGAGCCTGCTCAGAAGGATTTCAGAATAAACTTGATTTATTGGACCTCGGACATGATAGGGGGACTGAGAATTTGTTGCATAGTCCTGCAGTTGGGATGGTTTGCTTTGACTGCTGAAATATTTCCCCAGCGTATAGTGCCTCGATAACGTCATTGTTATGTGTGGCCTTTCTTCAGAGGGATTGGATTTCACCACCTGCAAAAGAAATGACATATGTGAGTGCTTTCTGCCTGCACCTAGAAAGACAGACACACAGCTGTGTGTGCAGAAATGCTGAGCCAGTTGTTCATGAAGCAGGTCCTGATACTCTTACTTTAAGGTGCAAGTTGCTCACAAACATTCATTTAATGGCCAACTTGTTATGTTGCAAACTAATTAAAGAGCAAGATCTTAATTTTTGCAATCTACATTCATAGGCCCGTTATACTCAGTCATTTGACTTTGTAATGCCTTTGTGTATTGGACTCTGTTGCCTTCATCAGAGACAGTTTACCTAAAACAAAACTCATGACTGCTCTAAATTGCAGAAATGTTTAAATCTTGGTCTGATACCAAGCACTTGAGGCACATATAACATGTCTCAGTTATGAGCCCTGCGAGAATGCCTCATTCTGACATCTTGATGCAAACCTGGTCCAGCCTCACACTGAGATGAAAACCCTCGTGTGTCGTGTTTCTTCAAGGAGGGAGTTATGGAGCAATTTAACATCCCTCTCCCCAGGACACCACACGGACAGAACCACAACATGATTCAGTAACTTAGTGTTGAAGAAAGCTTCACCTTGGCCCCTGAAATATGTATACAGCTCTGGGATTATCGTGTTCAACTTGTATGGAATAAAACTGTGCTCAGGGACTAACTAATGAGAAAGTGAAAGGTATGGCTGCCAGGAATTTAATGACTGGGGGGTGATCTCCAGTGAAATGCTGAAGGTCTTGTCTCAGTGAATACTCAGTCACTCATGAATAATCAAGCGGCTTTGAGAGAGACAGAACTTTAGAACCTTGCACATATGCAGCTCAGAGGACCTTAGCCCAGGCAGTGGCAAACCCAGAGAATGCAGAAAAGGTGGCCAACTTATTTTTAAAATAGTATATGTGTGATGACTTAATAGCTCTGACGCCTATCACTTATCCTGCTGTATCAATCACAACAGACACTTGAAAGTGCAGAATTCATTTACTAATACATATATTTATGCAGAAGCATCTTATCGTTAAAAAAGATAATGTATATTTACTGTCACTGAACAATCAGAATCAACACTCATATGTGGTGAAGCTCATAATAAATGAAATAAATCATACAAAATTAGTTGTGAGTGAAGAAATAACATGTGCAAAGGCTTGAAAGACTGAGCAGAAAGACTTTGAGGGAGCTGGCAGAACTGAAAACAGACCAGGAATTATCCATGTAGAAAATTAATATATCCTCTGATCAATTTCATACAGCTAAGCCAAGGACTATTATTTATTTTCATGCAATTACTGTAGGTCCATTTTTCTAAATTAGTGCCTTAGATCTTACAATTATCTCAAAATGATGCCACCTTGAACCAATCACCCAAACTGCATTCCTGTTAGGCATAATCTCCCAGGAATGCAACCTAATGTTCAACCAGCCACCGGCAGCCAGCCACCTATTAAGATACAAAAATCCCAAGGTTGCTAATTTCTTTGTAGTGATTATTATTTCACTGCCATTAAAATAGGAAATCATTCTGAATTTAAAAATAGCTTCTGTAATATTTGTACAGTGCTGACCAATGTCCATAAGCATTTTCAAAGAATGAGGTAGATAAAAAAATCCACTTCTCATGTGCGCATAGAACTAGAATTATGTTGGACAGTAAATGCCAGGGTTATGCAAGATATTTTGTCCCAGCTCAGTATAATCCCTTTGAAAATCCAGATCCCTTAGAAGTCTGAGCAAAGATTGCAGAGTCTACAGAGATGGAGATCTCTGTGCTATCAGGGTCACCTGAGACCCTCTGAAATGGGTTGGTGGGAACTCAATTGTTTAGGCCACTCAGAGGAAACAGCTTTCTCTTCAGCCACTTAGTCGGAGCTAAATGAGAACTCATGAAGGCATTTCAGTTCTTGTTTTCTGACTGCACAGAATGGACAGTCCTCCATTCCTGCACAACCATGCTTCAGCTCAGATGTCATCTACACAGGGGTGCCATCTTCTGATACTTCAGGAGTGTCAGTTTTTAAGAGAAAGAAAGTGAAAGTACAAAGCATGAGATTTAATCTATCTCATCTGGTTTCAGAAAACATGGAAAGTGCTGGGGTTTCACACAGTGTTCTTGGCTCTGTTCTCGGGGGAAAAATGCCATTTTCTTGGTGCAAACTGCTTCAGCACCTAATGAAACTCCACTTGCCAGGATGCAGAAATAAGCTGATGACAAAACTATTAAAACTAATGAAGTATCAAAAGAACTAAGGACTTTATTTTTGCTTTCCTCAAGGATCAAGTCTGTTTTTGGTGTATGATGGATTCTACTGAGCATATGGCTCTTTCAGGAACAATGACCTCTCAAGTCTCATTAATAACAGCTCTGTGAGCCAAAATCTCTCCTGATCCTCCCCAGAACCACATACTCTGTTGAGATTCCTTTAGCAGAGAAGCAAGACCAAATCTGCACATGAGCTCATACAAAATGATGGAGCAGTACATGAAAAATGCTGATGACTGATCACGCCCTGCTGTTTTCTCCACTGAGTTCCATACAAAGCATTTGAAATATTTAATTTTGAAGCTCTCTGTTTCACTACAAGATCTGTAGAAATGGCAAACATCAGCAATGATCCACAAAAACATCAGCATCTGTGCTCTAGATAAAAAAGGGTCAGTACAACTTTCTGGGTAAAAAGGAGGGAAGCATTTGCTCCATGGGGCTATTTATCAACCACATAAATAGCTACTCTGTGACTTACTCCCTATTTCCAGCTTCATTTGGACTGAGCTATGTTTGTGCCTCTCAATTATTGAGCAGAGTGGATTAGAGGGCTGGTTAACTAACCACACCTGCTGATGCTGGCCCCAAAGCAGGATAGAGGCCATGGCACTGGCCTGAAAACCTGTGAGCTGCCGTGAATCCTGAGGTGGAAATCAGCTGTGTGGTTGATGAGTGGCACATGAGCTCACGTGAGTCTGATAACACTCCCAAAAATTCTGTAGATTTCAATCAAGAAAGCAGGACTACTGGCGTGAGGGAGAACAAGCAATCTACACTTCTGTTTGTGCAGTGGACCACTGTAACTATTCCAGATTATTTTTTTCTGACATAGGAAAAGAGATATATAGCAGTAAGATTGGTTATTCAATTTTAAGCTCCATTTTAATTGTACTTATGGTTTGAAGTGAGTGTGCTGAGCTGCTCAGTTAGGAATGCATCAGTCAAAAACCCATGAGACTGAGTAAAAAAGATAAACTGAGTCCATGCAGAAGCAGCAGAGATATATGACACATAAGAAATATTACAAGAACCTGGAAACTGTGCAACATCCTTGTATATGAGTTACCTTTGCAGAAGGGTATGTTCATTTTTATTTCACCACTCCAGCAGTTCAACATGTCCTTGGGTGGCCTTGCACTGGGAGCAGTGATGGACAAGTGCCACCATGCAAACTGCTTTCCCCATGATTTGTATTCAGGCCTAACTTTGAGTGACAGACGCTGCCCTCACCATGTACCTTCTTGTTCCTAAGATCTGACAATTAAAATATCTTAAATACCTGGGAACGTTATAAGCGTAAACTATTACCTCATGGAAATGGCAGCCACACTTCCCTTGCAGGAATTCTTTGTAACGTCCCATGGTGATGACAAAGGTGTCAACCACTTCATAGCCCAAATTTTTTGCTGTATCCAGAATAATCAGGTTTTCATTCCACAGGTTTTGTACTTCTGCCTGCATTCCAGATAAAACATTGCAATGTCTTTTCAGAAAGACTGTTTAAAGGTTATTGTGTCATGGCAAAAAATAGCAAAACTGCATTTTGAATAAGCATATATACAATTATACTACAGACATGAATTACTCTCAAAAAAAAGCTACTACTCCAAGACTCATGTAGGGTTTTTTTCAGAAACTATAATTACTTTTCAGTAGATGTGCAGCTTCATTTATAGGAAGATTTCATGACTGTTTAAAATATAATTCTTGAGTGATGGTTTTTAAAATGTACTTCACTAATATGAGGTGTAATTCAGAAAAATAATTCCAATTATAAAGTTTGTCTGTAACAAATGGTGAAAATGCTCCTTTAAAGAAAAATTCAGCTTCAAATCAAATTCATTGAGGCAGTTGCTTTAAAGGGACTATAGGGCCATAGGTATCTTAAATATGGTTATACTGAAGAACAGATTATAATTTCTGAATATACTTCCGGAAGACCAAGAATAGAAAAAAAAGTTAGCCATACAATTGGCAAGGCAGTGGATTCAGCACGGCAGACAAAAGGCCTTTGAGAGTAGCTGGGGTAATCCTGAAGCCCAGAGCATACAAACCACATGGGTAATTTGGCATATGATTCCAATATTGAAGGGAAAAGAATGTTGGTTATGCACTGTAGCTGATTTCTGGAGTTTTGTAAATTTAATGAAGAAGAAAAAGAAAAATTCTTAGGAATCCTTTAATACTCTATCCTTGCCTCACACCCTGGACTGAAGTTCTTCATCCTAGGATTGAATTTTGCTGGAATGATAAGGAGCTATGAAAATGTTTCTTCATGATGATGACAATAATTTCCTTACTTTATTCTATTTAGGTCCTCCAGATGAGTTAAGAAAATTGTTTGAATCAATAAGAAGACATTCAGTAGAGATGAGGCAGATAGGCAGTACTAACTTAGACAGAAAGAATGGGCAAAATCAGGCAGGGGGGCAGCCTCTGCAGCAAAGAGAAGGGTGAGAGTAGCAGGAAGTCACACGCTGAACACAGCAGTGTGTTATGGTTGCTAGTCCCCAGGGCTCAAGGAGAGCTGTAATCTGTGAAAGGCAGTAATTTTCTCTTTTCAACACCTGGGAATAGCTGGAGCATGACGCACAGCACTGGTAGGCATCATTTACTCCGTTCTGCCTTCCAGTGCTTCTCATCCACGCATTTTGTGTGTGTTCAATAGAGAATCACTGTCCACGTTGTAAATAAAAATAGTGAATTGAGTGAGCTGCACAGTGCATTGAAATGAGCATATTTGTTACTCTGAGAGTCTTGGATATGTTTTAAACCGACTGTAACATCTCATTAACATGTAAATAACAGGCTGGATTCACTGGTACATTCCAGCTGCTCTGTAATGTTCTGGCTTCAGAGGTAGGTTAAGATAGATTTACTGAGTTGTGCAAGCCAGACAAGGGAATAGGATCCAGCAGTAACCATGGAGGAAGCCTGGGGAGGGCCTGTGTGCAATGTAGTATGAGGAACAATCTGCTTATCCCCAGAATGAGCTTTCAATTTTGGCAGCAGGATTCATATTGGAGCTTCTTCTGGTTCTTGGGACAGCTGACTAAGCATGGCATCTCAAATGGCTCCCTGATTGCAGCAGAATCCGTGAAATAAGGAAATTGGTTTGAATCCCTATCAAGCAGCATGAGCAAATACAAACATTAATCTTCCTTTGATCCACTTAAAATGTGCTCAGCAGACATAGCATATTTTGACCAGACAGCAAAATTAATGATGAAATGACAAGTCTTCCATGAAAATGCACTCAAAATGTACTGCAGCTTACCTGTGACAGAGAATGGATTCCATCCACTGGAAGGTGAAAGCCCATCCCTATGGATTTGACAATTACCAGGATATTTGATAGATTTTCCCTGTTTTGCAAATTAAAAAAACAAAACAAAACAAAACAAAACAAAACAAAACAAAAAAAAAACAAACCAAGGACATACGTTTTACTTAAAAGATACATCAAAAGGCAATGTATATTTTATATTTTTTCAAAGTCACTTAAATACACGCCTATGAAAAACAAATGAAAAGTTTGCATTTACAATTTTTTTTGTTGTTTGTCATAATTTACCATATCAAAAATTGGAATAACACCAAATGCATAGCATTACCTGTTCAACACCTTTTGGATAATTTGCAGGTGATTGGAATTAAGCCACTGAACACCACCTACAATTAATACAGTCTGGTCTGTGTTCTCCAGGGGACGTGATCTGAAACCCAGAAAAGAAAAATATCACATGTTGCTTTAAACAGATGGCAAACATTTTAACTACATTGCTTTGCATTTCACTGAACTGTATCTGGCACCCTGATCAGAGGCCTGATGTAATTTTCAGCTATTTTTTAACCACACAATATGATCTGTGCACCTTATGTTTTATCGTTTACTGACTTTAATTGTAAAACGTGTTAAACACATTTGTGAATAGAACAATAATGCAAACAAGGGAGACACAGAGCTTGTGCAGTACCTCTGCAGCAGCTGTTCCAGTGCTTTTTCAAAAGTCGGTCTCTGGTTTGCATTCATCCAGAACTGGGGGTAGTAGGAGTAACTGATAAATGTTTTCCCCTCATTGATATTGTGATAACATTTAACATCATGAGTCTTCTGCCATTCCTGAAGAGTCTTATTCACTCTTTCAATTAGATAATACATCATCCCTCTGTTAGTTGAGTCACCTATAAAAAGAATCTTCAGATGGAGAAGGTATTATTTAGAAGTTGTTCAATCCAGAAACCAGAAGCTAAGAAAAGAATACAGCTAGTTGGGAGGTTTTTAAATGCTTCTCATAATGTTCCAGAAATATCTTTATGACCAGCCAGTACCCTAGCATCTTAATATTAAATTTGGGCTTTAGCAAAATCTGTGTGATTTGATTAATAAAAAGCTGAATTATGTATATTAAATACAAAAAGTACAGGTTATAGATGGTTATAGCTGCAAAATTAGCCCTGCATCTTTCATCCTTGGTGATAATTTCTTTTGCTTAAGTTTATATTTACTTCTAATTGCAAGCACACAATTGCGCTCATGATTGCTTGCAGCATCCTGATTTTTTTTCCTACAGTTTTTCATGTGGTTTGCTCCTGCACAGAGTATTGGTCTTCTATAAATGGCATTCATTAGAATTTGCACCAAACTAGCACACACACACCCCCACACTCCATGAAGGATGCAGCTAGCTCCTGCCTTATTTGTAGAGAGATGGTATTTCTGCAGGTTCAAAGGGGAAAGAAAAGGGGGTTATGTGGGTGGAGGATAATCTGAATAGAGTCCTGTCATGTGTGATGTGACCACCAGAAAGCATCATGGCCTGAAGGGAGTTAGAAATCCTGCCAGGATGACAGATGTATGTTAAGTATAGCAGTCTCTGCTCAGATACCCTGAACTTGCAAATGAATAAAGTCAAATTTGGGTTTGCTCCCACTCATTCTGTAGATTCCTCTGAAAAAACAAACATATTTGTATGGCGAGACCACAGATCCTAAAATGTTGTGTGAAATTTTTTTAATGCTATTACCCTATTTTGAGTGGATAGGGCTAGCATTTCCTTCTGATGAAGCAGGTAATAGAAGACAAGTCCAAAGAGTAGGAGAACCCAGGTTCACTGTGGTTTGCCAATGAAACTGTGTGCAGAATCAATCACCCCAATCAGCTCAGCCAGAAATCCACAATGAGGAGGGAACATGTGAAACTGGGATTAAGAAGCCCCACAGAACCATCACACAGTAACAGCCCTGTTCTCTGCACAGAAGTATTCAGCTCCTCCTACCTCCTCTGGCACTCAGATAGTAGGCATCCTGCAAAGTTGGGATTTTGTTGTTTAATTTCTTAATTTGATGTGGAAATTGATATTTTACTACTTCCACCTAGAATATCTGATTATGCAAATAAAATTCAGACTGCACAAGATGTCATGTCTAAGGATATATTTCCAAAGTTTTATTTAGAGATTTTATGTGCTGCAGGCATTTGGGACTATACTCATCTAGCACATCTATCTATCTATCTATTCCCTTCAAGAATGTCACAGTTTTGAAAACTGATTCCACTTCCCACTATTAACCTATTGTGATTAAAAATAAGGAACAACAGTGTACCAATGATTCTTCCCTGAAAAGAAGAAATTTGAGATGAGCCTACCCTCATCTGATATTAGGGGCAAGAACAGGCAGGACAATATCTTCAACTTCCCATGCCTTGCCCATTGTGGGATGCAGAGAAGCCCTTGATAGATTATGTGTGGTAAGAAACAGATTAAAACTAGCACTGAGCTCATAGAGGCTCTTCTAACTTCTGTCCTGGACCTCTCAAAGCCTCTTCATAGGGGAAATTCTTAAACAGCTGCTGTTCATGTTTGTATTGCATAAGCATTTCTCTCACACGCAAGGGGATTTCCAGCTTTTCACACCGTGTCAGAAGAAATCTCTTTAAATCAAGCATAACATGACTCACAGAAGTCAAGGATCCTTAGATCCACGGAAGGACTGGTTGGATATTCTCTCTTTCCCTCTCTGACAGACACACACACACATAAAATTATTTACAATTAGGAAGACAGTCCATGCTTAAAATATGTCCTAATTCTAATGTAGATTAACTTGAGGTTTTAAGCAACAATTCTTTTAGGTTGCAAAACCTCTTGATTCTCCGGCCTGTCTATATCCATGACAATTTAATCTCCATTTCATAAGCCTATCACTGTAGTATCTTGATGCATATCTGTTTAAACAGCAGTTCTCAGATATCTGCAGGCAAGGACATAATGAGCTTGTAATGTGGGTGAGAACACTTCTGTAAAAACCCAACACATCATTAGCAGAATAACAAACCGGCCCTACCAAGTTACACGCATACAGCAGTTGGTAGAACATACAAAACCTCTTCTAGTATCATATGACACCATGTTGTTATCACAGCACATGGGAATTGCAAAGAAGCATATTCAGCTATTAATTACACAAAATAGAGGGGACATTTTTATCTCATTCTAGTGTGACTAGAATTCTCATCATTGTTTTCTCCTAACTATATTTGATCTAATCTCACCTACTACTAAAATAGCAGGACAACTTCCATGGGAAAAAAAAAGAAGAACCATGGCTAGTGTCAATGAACAGGATGCACAGATGTCTTTTTTGTCAACATTGTGCATTCACTAGCAGATGAGGTGTGAAGAGTCATGCCAAACATTTCCTAAGTCTCAAACACTGCAGAGCATCAAAGCATTTTTTTAATGTCAAAATTAGAGCAAAACACATACACACATCCCAATCCACACTATTACATGATTTAGCATTTTAGGGCTTTGCAATTTTCCTATACCTACCTACTTAGGTACAAACAATGGACCCATTAATTAATTTTCAGGTCTGCCCCGGGTACCTTTCTGGCCAGGTCTGGAGATGGAAGGCCACTATGTGCAGTCATTTAGTAAACCCCTACCGGAAGAAACAAGTTAGTTGTGATCATGTCTTAAAGTGGCAGCTCTAGTCTGGAAATACTGTGATGCTGGGCACCATATTAAAATATCAGGTGGGCTGTAGCACATTGCTATTGTTGTTGTCCTGATGCTCTGAGAATGTGAAATAGGTGGCAGGAGTCAGAGCAGATTCCTTTAGAGCAATTAGTGTAACTGCAACTGTTAAGGCCCTGACATACTTCTTCAAATACCATCACAAGACTGATGAGACTGCACTCATCCTATTTCCAAATCAGGAATAAGAAAGACAGCAATATCCACTAGGGAAATTAACCTAGACTTTTAGAAACAGGTCTGCTAAGAGAATAGACAAGGCTGCAAGTGGGAAAGAAAAAAATGAGCCCAAGTGGACTTGTAGTTGTACACAAAGACAAATCAAAAGGAGAGGTCATCCTTAAAGATGCCAGTCAATTACAGTAACCAGATTAGCTTACAGTCATGAAGCCTTTGATTGTTCAAGTAGGTATGAGCCACATCAGGACTGTATCGCTGGCATCAGGCAAATTTGTTTAACTCTGTCTCCTACAATGAAACCACAGTTTTGAAATGTGTGAAAACTAGGAGTGCAGTATGTGAAACCTATGTTCCCTGCCCTCTAGCTCTGAGATAGAGCTCTAATGTCTGCAGTCATCCTCTGGAGACGTGTGCTGGGATTTTGAAGGGAATGCTCTCTCATAAGTCTAAAGAAGATCTCAGATAGAAAGACAGGTGTGGATTTCTTGTAATTGGATGCACCCTGGGCTGATGTATGCTTAGCACATCACCAGCACATCTGCATACCCACTGCATCCATTCATTAAGATTTGGTCTTTATCCAACCATCTGCTTCCAGCCATTGGTTCAGCCATGATGTGAGATATGTAAATCCTGGAAAAAAACACAAATTCTTTTTCTTCTTCTCCTCAAAAGAAAAAAAAAATCAAAGTGGGCAAAGAGGAAATCTGTAGGTTATCCTACCCTCTTTTCAAACTGCCCTTGTGCAGAGCTGGCCAAATACATTTTGTTATGGTATGCAGGCCATCAGAAAGCATCTTTCAAAGTCCACCTTTTGCTAGTCAGATTCATTTTTAGCAGATGCTTGGATGACTTAAAGACTAAAATAAGTGGTGTTTAGCCTGAGGAAGAAAACCTATGTCCTTCAGCTAACCCAAGAGTTCTGATGAATTAAAATAATCTCTCAATGTAATTCAACATATGGTAACTAAAACCACATTTATTTCTATACAGCTAGATTAACTCATTTTAGTTACATATGCCATGTAGTATTCAATATGTTTTGAACAAAAGGCTCAGGGATGATTCTGTATTTATTTCTATTACAATAATGAGGAACGTGATGGCTTAGGTGTGTAGAGTAAGCCATATCTCTCTTTTTTCACAAGTCTGGCACAAGACTTAGGTACTGTTCAAGTTGATGGGGCAGTTGTCTGCAGGATGACTAAATGATCAAACATAAGGTTATAATTTTACCAGACAAAGAACAACACTTCCACACAGACAGATGTTTTCACTGTCTTCTGTTGCAAATATTTTGTGTGAAAAATTCCATTATAGCTTAAAGGCTTTGAAAGATTGTGTAAGCATAGTGGAATTCACTTCTCAACCAGACCTATCATTAAAAATTAACCACACTCGGGAAATTTAAACACCTGTAAGTTCAAAATACTACTTAACTCTAAAATATTATTAAGAAATCATAAGTTAAAATTCCTGTTTGAACAGCTGAATTTTAAGTACTTCAGCAAATATTGCCTTTTCATATTTCCTGTTCTTAATTACACATGACTCAGTGGTATTTTATTATAAGACTAAACTCTGGTTAGTATTTCCCAATGATAAGCAAAATATATATCCCTCCTGCTATTGAGACCAACTTTCTATATACTGCTAATTGGATAAATAATAACCTGTTAGAACCCATTTTTAAAAGTACAAAATCAATCTTGTACAAAAATCAAAGCATTATCTTAATACATTTGTATATGTCTTACAATAAAAAGTCATTAATCACAGTTGCAGAGAATGTTGTTGAGCCAACATAATACAGATATAATATTTTATTATGATGTATAATATTTTACTATGATGAACAATTTATTTGATTCAATTAGGACATGTATACATATATTCCCTAAGAATGAGACAGTCAGCATCTCAGTACCCTTAAAGTGGAAGAGGAAAAAGACTACTGATATTTAAAATGGACTGAAAGAAAATCTACCCAGGCAGAACAACCTTAACCCCAGCACTTCAACATTTTCCTGTTTACTATGTATGAAATACAAACATATGACTGACTATTCTTGCTAACACATCATAAAGCAAAAAAAAGGCTTCATAAAACTGTTTCTGTGCATGTACATGTTTTCCCATGTCTCCATCAGCTTGAATGTTATTGTTTCACTGCAGGTGGTCTTATGTTTTTATGAAACCAAGTGTCCTAGTTTTGGGTGGGACAGAATTAGTTTTCTTCCCTGTATCTGGTACAGTGCTGTGGTTTGGATTCAGGATAAGAATAATGTTGGTAACACACTGACTTTTCAGCTTCTCATTCTTCCCTGTCAGAGAGGAGGATGGCACAGGAAGCTGGGAGCAGCCAGGACAGCTGACTCCAACTGGCCAAAGGGATATTTCAAACCATGTTGCATCATGCTAAGCCTTAAAACTGGGGGGAATTGAGAGGGGGGCAGCAGCTGTGCTCTGGGATGGGATGGGCATCAGTCAGTGGGTGTTGAGAAGTTGCACTGTGCATTACTTTGTGTATTTATCATTATATTATTATTATTACTATTAATATTTTCCCTTGCTCTTTCATTCTACTAAAGCTGTCTTTTTCTGAACCCACAAGATTCATCTGTTTTCTGATTGTCTCCCTTATCCCTGTGGACAAGTGAGTGAATGGCTATGTGAGGTTAAGCTGCCTGCCAGGTTAAACCAAAAAACACAGAAACAACTTACTTCAAACAGTTTTTTATGCACACAGTCTAAACTAGCAGTTAATGATGATTTGAAATCAACTGGAACTCATAGCCAGGGAAATGTGTTTCAGTTACAGAGAAAGATTATAAAGCTCAGATGACCTTTGGAAAACAAATCAATTTTAATATAAGAAATAAAAGTGGCCTGGAGTTAGAAAAGAAAATAGCAAGCATTTTTGAAGGCTTAATTATGTTGCAGGTAGGAAAGAGGTGCTCTGTTTGGGTGACCATAAATATATTTCAGAAACATAGACAAATGAATACAAGAAAATAGTGATAAAGAGATATCTGTTGCCTTTTACCATTTTCTATGAAACACGAGAAAAATAGAAAGGTTGCACTTAAAGACACATTTGATCTTCCATATGCTGTATTTCAGTCAAAAAGAGTCTACATCTTTCACTCTACATCTTAATTCATCACTTGCTGAAGTGAACACAAGTTAGGAACACAGCATAGCACTGGTTAATTGTTGTATGTTTCCCTTCACATTCATTAAAAATAGAAATATAAGTAGGCTTTTTTTCATCTTTTATTTTTCCCTTATAAAGCTAATAGAGAAGCACATGGAAACAGCCTCCAAACAACAATCTGACAATGGTATAGAGATTAACACCTCCTATTTAAATTTAAAAATGTAATCACAGACTTATGTTTATGTTTTAGAATGATCATAGAATCACAGAATGGTTTTGGTTTGGAAGGAACCTTACAGATCATCTAGTTCCAACCTCCTGATATGTGCAGGGAACCTTCCAGTAGTCCAGGTTGCTCAGAACCCTCTCCATCCTGGATCTAAGTATGGCAAGTTCACAGCTTCTCTGGGTAATCTCTGCCAGAGCCTCACAATCCTTAGAGTAAAGGATTTCTTCTTGATATCTAAACCTACCCTCCTTCAGCTCAAGGCCATTCCCCCTTGTCCTATCACCACACGCCCTTGTAAAAAAGTATCTCTCCATCTCTCTACAAGATTCCTTTCAAATACTGTAAGGCTGCTCTAAAGTCTCTCCAGAGCCTTCTGTCTTCCAGACTAAACAGCCCCAACTCTCAGAGCTGTTTTCATAGGAGAGGTGCCCCAGCCCAGTGATCCACTCAACGGGGCCTCCTCTGGACTCATCCCAACAGTTAGCATCTTTCTTTTGCTGAGGACCCCAGAACTAGACACAGGACTCCAGGCAGGGTCTCTGCAGAGCAGAGGGAGAAAATCACTTCCTTCAGCCTGCTGCCCACACTGCTTCTGATGCAGCCCAGGGCATGGCTGGCTTTCTGTGCTGTGAGTGCACACTACCGCGTCATGTTGATTTTTTTGTCCATAAACACCCTCAAGTCTTCTCACCAGGGCTGCTTTCAGTCCATTCTCTGCCCAGCCTGTATTTGTGATTGGAATTGCCCTGACACAGGTGCAGGACCTTGCACTTGGCCTTGCAGAACTTCATGAGGTTCACAGAGGCCCACCTCTCAAGCCTGTCAAGGTCCCTCTGGATGGCATCCCTTCTTTTCAGCAAGTCAACTGTACCACACAGCTGGTGCTATCACCTAACTTGCTGAGGCTGCACTCAATTCCTCTGTCCATGCCAACAGCAAAGATATCCTGTGTAAGGGATTTTTAACTCCAGAGACCAAAGCTACACAAGCTCCATATACAAAATCCCTGAATAAAGAGGCACATGGGTTAGTTGAGCCCATTTTGAGTGGACACATGAATGAATTCTGTTGTTCTTAGCTAGCTTCAACAAACAATGTAAATCAAACAGCATTCCAGATCACCTCAGTGTCCTCACTTGGGTTAATGACTTTTGCCCTTTCATTTGGCACTCATGCTTTTTTTTTGACATCTGCTTTTGTTTCCAGCATTGAAACCTTCTGCTAATTTTATTATGGAAACTATATCTTCAGTTTGAGACATCAGAGATCTCAGTAGTACTAAGAGACAAGGTATATAATTAATCAAAACTAAAATCACAATTGAGAATATATAAATATTTATAGATGGTTATGAAAATTTCTTTTAAAACTAACAAGTATTTTTTCACAAGACTTCTATCTTCCTACTGCTCAATAGCTCCTTTATAAAAGGTCCAGGTTGCTTAAACCTATATAACACAGATAAAAGTCTTTCAGTGAGCAAATAAAAAAACCAACTTTTTCTACTACATCGCTTGGGCAGTGTAAAGTAAATCCAAAGTTTGACTTATAAAAGGCAGAATCAGGAAGATCCTGCCAAGCAGGATCTTTTTATTCATCTGACTTTGGTAGGAAGAAAGCCTCTCTTAGTTCTTGAGTTGTATTGACACAAAGAAGTTGATCCATTTATTCATTTGGTAAAAGAAGCAGAAATGTCATTGCAAAATTTCAGACAAAACTAAAATCACTACAAAGTTGTGACAAAAATAGCATCTGAGAGAGATAGGAGAAATATACCAAAAGGGGAACATGCTTTAGAGTGATGACTTTAAAAGAATAAAACAATTCAATATACATTTGTGAAAAGGTAACAGAGGTAATTCAGCAGATTTCTACAAAGCAGCAAAGGTTATCAGACAGTGTCAGGAGACTTCTGTAAAAATGCAGAATGGGAAAAAAGTGCTATTAGTTACAGAGATTTTTCTCAAGAAGTTAACGTAGCTTACTTAGGATCTGGCTGTCATCTGACACTAGAATAGATCAGTGATCTCAGAGGATTAGAACATAATGAATGTGAATTAAGAAATTCGGCTTCACAGACACTCATTTCATTTACTTGATTTTAATAAATCCTTTACAAATGCTCTCCCATTGTTGACACTCATGAATATGAGTGGTCAGATTTGGGATATGGAAATGTCAGCAAATCCTCTCAGCAATACCCTGGCAATCCACATCCATAGTGGCATATTGTCCCTCTGCTGTCCTTCAATTGTCTGACCAAAGGATGGTTGCTTGTGAAAGCAGCCTGATGTCCATAGAGATTAAAGACCAAAGCAAAGCAATTAAATTCTTGAATATTTTTTTCCTGTGGTCAATCCAGAAGAGCTTGTTTTGTACATGAGGAGCAAATTGGGCTTCTCCCCTGTCATAAAATGCAATATTTTTTTAGAAAAATATTCTAGGAATAACCTGCAGCTCTATGGTAACAGAGAAAACCACAGGCAGAAATAAAGCAAAACGACAATAAAGTACCTTGTGCAGGACAAGAAATTTATCAGAAATTAAGAAGAAAATGTTAATTGAAAGAGTATTGATTTTGTATTTGTTTATATGGAAATGCTCTTGGATTTTATCAAAATGCCACTTTTAGTATCTATTTTCTTACCTAGGCAACACTTTAAAGAGCTTTATAACAATTAATTACTTACTTTCTGGATACTTGTATCCTCAGTAAGGTACCTGAGCCTCAGATCAGAGATCTCTCTCAACAGTATAACAGTCATAGCATGCTTATTAAGGAGACCTTGTGTTTCCAAGCAATCACTTTAGAAGCTTCACTAAAAGAAAAGAATGTGCAAGAAGACTTGGTAAGATTAGTGTGCACAAGCAATGCCATGCATTAGGTATGCAGCAGAAGAAAACCAACTTGCATGTGAGACAAAACCGTAACAACAACGCAAATACGTCCTCCATGTGCCATCCTTGTGTACTCACTGCAGGTCTCACTGGTAATCACACACACTTTAGGTCTTGAAACTCCAGTGGTGTGACCTAACATCCTCTGTGAAACAGCAGCACACAACTGTGTCTGCATATGAGGCTAAATTAGTACTACGGTTGGTTTTCACCCCTGTGAACTTTTCACCCAAATATATCTCTAGTTAAAAAGGGATTTTTGTCACAAATCAATCTTAAAAATGTTTTGAAAACTTCAGGACGCTAAATACCCAGGTAAATAAGAATGAATTAAAATGTAAAGCCTGGTACATACCCTTCTGCCCTCCACGCAGCGCTGGAGCTCGGGCTTGGCCAACACAGAGTATCGGCAGCCGTGGGGCTGCCAAGTTATTGCTCTCCAGTCACAGGTCCTGTTGTCAGAGCAGCTGAGGCAAGGGACAATCCATTGCCCTGGAAAACAGCAATGAATGTCAGCACGTCCTCTGTATTCTTCTGAGTAGTTTTATTACACAGGAAGTATGATATTTTTGGATATTTTACTCATGTATGAGTAAAAAACTTCATAAGGGAGTTTCCCCTAAATTAAATGCCCTCCAACCCTTTGAAGAGACTATTTCCTGTCACTCTGTTATGCTCTTTTCATTTAGTTAGGGTGGGAGTTTTTTTTCTTTCCCTGAAAGAGCTGCAAATGCTCAAATTTGACAGCCATTTGGGGGCTCATTTCTCACTCCATGTTGCCTTTCTTGTAGCAGCTTGTCCTTTCTCAACTGAAGGTATATGAGAAAGAGAAAATGGGTGAGAAGGATGAAGCAAAAAGAAAATATTTCTTTTTATTCTGAAATATTAATTCTCATCTACAATGAAACATCTAAAAGTTGGATGTATGGTTGAGAGCAATTGATATAAAAATGAAGCAAGATTAAGACTTTCCTTCCAAAACACTAATTTTCTGTTAATTTGTGAGAATTCAGAGGACTGTCCCAGACTACACAAATACATTTCAGAAGATGACAGTACAGTGAAATGAATAACATATGTGATTTATTAGAGTCTGATCTTATTTACAAAAATTATTTTGAAGATTAGGTACACAAAGTGATCAGTGAGTTTTAGTAATCCTTTATCTAAGGTTAAATGGTTTTGTTATTTTGATTTTCTAAAACTATTCCTTTGCAAAATCCTACTGGAAGCTTGCAGGATTTAATTTCTGGAGAAAGACAGAAAACTTTTGAGTTGCCTTTGTATTTGAATGAACGAAAGAAACTATTTTTCTAGATCTTATAAGTACACAGTGCTGACAGTATCTCCCAGTGCCTGTGTAACTGCCAGCAAAACCTTTTTTTGTTCGTATTAAAGGCATTAAACAAAGAAGGGTGCAGAGGCCTAAGGTTCTTGTGTCAGTGCTATCAGGCCTTTCTACCACAGACGGGTTTCTCACCACAGCCCAGAAAACAGCCCCAAAATCAAATACTTGGAGATCAGACCTGGCCTTAGAGTTTGTCCCCACCACCACTACCAGGCAGCGGCTCAGCCAGCTGTGTCTGATGGACAGGAAGCCACAGCAAAGAAACACAAGGCTGCCTTTTGACATGTCACCTGGCCAGGGACTGAGGGGAAGGCTCAGTGAAGAAACCCTGAAGGATCCCTGCGGCCTTGAGAGAGTCAGCTGCTACCTCAGGAGCAAGATAATTTCCAGGGAGGCAGCCTGTTCTTCCACTTAGGCAAAAGTCCAAGTGACTGTTTAGGTAAGTAGCAGGGTGAGTAATCTCAGCAGATAAAGAAGTCCTTCTAAATAAAATCATCAAGAATTTTTTTTGTATGAGAGCCCGCACGGGTACATCTAAGGGACAAATACATTCCACAGTGCCACAACCATGCAATACCAGTTTCTGGGTACCCTGCACAGCCGCCCCTCTTTCTGCCCTGTACAGAACATACACCACCCTCAGATGCACTTGTAGATGATTTGGAGAAAATTATAGCAGACTGAACCTAAACAAACCCTGGACACTGGCTTTGAGCACGCTGTGGTTCAGTGAGAATAACCCAGCTTGCCCTGCTCCCACGGGCATGGGTGCCTTGTGGAGGCTGTGCTGTGCAACAGCCCAGTTCACAGCACGGACAGAGGAAGGAGGGACACTCAGGACCATGGTGGGAGGGTGCAAGCAGGAAGATAGAGATACCCCATGATTCTTGCTCAGAGTAGTTTCAAACTTGCATTTTCTGCATCCTAATGATGCAGCTGCTAGGGGAAATATTCCCCACTCAGTTAAGGACCACTTTAAAGTTCAAAATTCATTAGGACAAGAAAATAGCATGCTTGTAACCTGGTAATTTTTATGTGAAAAGTGATCTGAACTTTGGTCCCTAAGACAGATCCTATGTAGAATTTTATCAAAGGTTTAAATTGAATCTTCATCTGAAGTTACAAAGCAGATAATTAGGATCTGGAGCAGGGAGCTCACTTCCAAATGCATACCCTCCTCAGCTGGGACACCAGAGGCTGAATTTAGACAATTTCTGTTACTGTAGCCTCCCAGTGCTGGCTGTTGTGAGTCCCTTACTCATGCTGACCCTCCCTTGGCTTTCAGGTCCCTTGTTCCAGGCTGCAGCCTCCTGGCTACCACTGGGGCCAGGAGTACATTGACCTGCCAAGATTTCCATTGCCACTTGTGGATCTTGCTGTTGGCTCCCACGTTACAATCCGTGACTGAATGGTCATTCCCAGCAGTCTCATGAGGAAATCAAAAAGTGCCAGGTCTCTGATAACCCAGCAACAGGTGCCATGCCAACACTTTTTACTGCTTTTTATCTTTTGACTAATAGAGCAGGCACAGAATGGTTGGTTGGTTTGAAGTCTAGACTCAGACCATGCCACTACTGTAGAGATCTTAATAAATAATCTGGAAATGTTTCAGGTAGTGACCTATATTTTAAAGTTATATGAAAACTCAGGATTTTTTTCCTGATGTTGTAATTTTTCTTTCAATCCAAATATATAAAAGTTCTGGCAATGTCTAAAACATATGTGTTTCCTCATCTTATGGAATTTTCTTTTAAACATCCCATACTTTTACGAACTGATTTGGTTTAAGGTAATAAACTAGAAAAGTAGAACTATATAAAATAAATATTGAGGAGCCAAAATATCTGAACAATAAATTTTAATCTTTGGCAACTGAAAGTGATAAGTAACTGTTGAAAACCTTCTTTTAAATAGTTTGGTTTATGTTAAATAGCTCCCTAGGTATATTAACAAAAAACATAGATCAATTTTTGGCATAGGCTAAAGGTTAGCAGCAAATGTAAAAAGATTTGAGAACACAGATATATGGAGATAAATTCATATTTTTAGGATGTACTAGCATCTAATGCTAACAGAATGATTCCTGGTTTTGTATTTACATAGATTTTTAGCGATGCATTTTAAATCCAACTATTATGAACTTTTCCTGTTGCAATTTCCCAAAAGTTGGTCAATGCATTCTTAGCCTTCAAAAATAGGACTGTGTTAAAAGATAAAATGAATCTCATATAAAAGAAGACAACAGTGAAAAATTGCAAACAATATTAGTTTTGAAATTAGGCTTATTTTCTATAGCAGTTTTAAGTTGCTCTTTCTTCACTTATATAAGTTAGCAGCACATAATGCAGCTTTCAGCAGCATTTCAATCAGGCAGCATTTTGTGGTGCTTCAGGCAAAAGCATTAACACTGGCTCTATCAGGCAAGGGCAAGTCCACCAACAGTTAAGTGAATGAGAGCAAGAGAGACACACTGTTAGTTGCTTCACAAATTAAAAATTGGCATCATCAAACTTTTATAAAAACCTGTAAGTAGGAGGTTTCCACAGGAAGGGTGAAAGCTGGATTTTGGCTCATTAGAGTAGTTATCAGTTGCGTACATAAATCTTCTGCTTAAGATACGAGATTAAACATTGCCAGTACTCCCTAAATCTGTTCTCATAAAATGGCATGAAAAGAAATATATGTTCTATTTTAAATAATTAGTTAGGATTGTTTACTTTCCTTTTAAAAATATTAGCCTAAAATTGAAAGTTTTAACCAATAATGGCCGTACACTTAATTTGATAGTTTGCTTTTTCTTTCAGCTTCTTTCATTTGTATTTATCCTTTTACATTGTCATAGCCACAATTAAACATATTTTGCTTTCAAATTTAAAATCAAGGTTTTTCTATAGTGCCAAACAATCACTGTAAAGAGAAGATACTATTCTATCTTGGTAATTAAAAATCTAAATATTTAACCTACACTGATGCTAATTTGTTGATTTATGACTGCTTTTCTTTTATATTTGTTATTTATTTGGTACCCTAAGATCTTCAAAAAGCTTTTTCTCTGTGAATAGACTATGGAGGTATTTTTCTTTTTGTTCTAGCTGTATTTATGAAAAAAAAATAGTAAAAACTATGTTTAAAAGGACATGACTTTCTACAGAATAAATAGCCTTAGGCCTATGGACTTATGTCCAAACTGAGATTTATGTCCAAACTGAGATTTATTCCTTGCAATCAAGTGACACATTCATTTAGCTGGACATCAATTTAGGTCTCCACTGGACCCAAATCCAGACAGCTGTTGAATGCAGAGAGAGATCATACAGAATTATGTTAAACTGGATACAGTTGTAAGAAGATTGGAAAGTGGGATATCATTAAAACATATGTGTCACAGCAACAGAAAATTAGAAGTCAATCTGTGATATCTTACACACCAGATTTTGTTATTGCTAGAAAACACATTTCTACAGACTGCAGTAACGATTCACCTGCAGGAATTTAGCACAAGTTGGGTTCTTATGGTCTCTTTTAGTTCTCTTTCTCTCTTTCCCTCTGAGAAGCCAAACACACAGCGAAGTTTGCTGACTTCTGTATTATTGGTAATGCAACAATATTGAACAAAGAGCTAATTTTGATATGATAGCTTGGTTCAAACCAGATGTGAATCAAAGGAGAACTTCTGAAAGAAAAAAGATAAATCGTAGTTTCATTCCATGATGTATACACAAAGGAAAGACACTTCCTCTGTTGTATATTCCAATTTGCATGTATTGATTATAAGAGAGAGGGACAGAGAAAGAAAGAGAGAAATTGTATAAATTAAGTGTATATTTGATAAGGTGTTGAGCTTCCTCTAAGAACAGCTCCATGGTGACTAGGAGAGGAGGAAGTCACTTCTGTGTTTGGTTGGACTCTGAATTACTGTCTCTGCTCTACATCAAAGGATTAGAAATTAGTCATGAAATGCTGGTTGTACTGAACTATAAAGCAACCTTCTAAATTTCACGATTAATGTCAGAAGAAGTAAGGTTATATCTTTATCTCTGCTGTTCCACCTCAGCTTCTGTACATAGCTCGAGGACAGTGTATGACACCTACTTGTGCAGAATTTTTGAGTTATCTTCTGAGGGGAAATTACATTGCTTGGCTTCTCTGAAAATTTAACTTATTTGAGAAATATTAGTGCTTTAGCAGGGAATTTGCCATTTGTCATTCTTCATTGCCAGGATTGGTATATCATTTGGCTGCTGCAAATTTGGAATGATTAGTTCAATTTCTTGTGTGTCAGTGCATGTCCATAGTAAAGAGTTAACATTGTTTCTAGTTTTACTTTGATAAGGTGCATGAGTTAATTTTCAGGAAAAAAAGGGAGATAAAGTACAAACCTTTTGTGTCTCCAGCTTCACAGGTCTTAAACACTGTCTGTGAAATTGCTGAGAGGTATTCATGAGAAAGAGGCTGCAAGCCACAGGACTCCTCTGGGCGAATTTTGGAACCACAGTCCTGAAATAAATAGAATCTATGAAAATGATAGCACTGTGCCCATCCACATCATCTTGAAATCCTCTTCAAGAGTAAAAAAGTTATTTGGGGTAGTTTCACAATTAGTTCATCCTTAGCTCTTCAATATATAGTTTAATATGAAATTTAGAATCCTTTTTCCATTCAGACTTATTTGTTTCATTTTTACCTTTGTAGGAGACCAATCCTTTACCATCATTGACATATTTAATATAATATGCAAAGTGAATCTGTGGCAGCTACAGATTTACTGCCGCTCCATAAATATATGGCACACTGAGGGTTTTTCTAAATGCATGTAGATTTTTTTATTGTTTTCTTCAGGTGCTGTGGTGACATGACATCCTTCTGTCCTTGCCCAAAGATGAAACATCTTGTGATCTTAACTATGTTTACAAAAGATCACCCATGGCAAAGATGAGAGCCAGACATGTAAACCTAAATTATAGTTGTTGCTCTGTGTCTGTTCTTCCTGCAAACCTTCATTCTTAGAAGGGAGACATAAAAAGGCCCTTGTAATTTCTGGATTAGAATCAAAAGAAAAATTCCCTTCCATTACATACGTTAGTGCACATTAGGACTGACTATAAGATCAGTGTGTCTTTTTGCTAGTAAACATTCTTTTATCTTTATGGAAGATTTTCTGGACACTAGCAAATAAAAGAGGAATAAAGCTTTTTTTCTGTGCATCTATATAGCTTTTAAACAACATCAGTTAATACTTAGAGAGTGAACATTTCTGGAGTCCATCTACTATGTGAAATGACAATTTCCTTGTCTCTTTCAGATCACACTACACTGAACCTGATTCTTCATAATGTTTTAGTGTTTAAGAGATGACACAGATTTTCAAGCCTGTTACACTACTGAGTTTTCTCAATTATTGCCTTCAAATTATTCAGGGCTATTAGTCCATGGTATTTAATTTATTTATAGTCTGGGTGCCTAATTTAATAAGAATTTTGGGTTTTAGTTCACTTTTGAATAACAAATAACAATTTCCTCTCAATTATGTACTTATGCATATACATATATATATACATATTTTTACTCAGGCATATATAAATAGTAAAAAAAAAACAAAAAACCCAAAACAAAACAAAAAACCAGTTTCAAAATTACACCGGTAGAAACAGAGAGAGAGATGAACAAAGCATTATAAAGCTGACCCACACTCATGCAGCTGATGTCATGGGATGGATGTCATACAGTGAAGACCACTGTAGATGTAGTAATGCTTCAGATTAAGGAATCTAATTAACTATTAATGAATTTTAAATCACTGTTGTACCTTTTTCACCATCTCCACCTTAATGAAAACTGATTACTCTGAAACTGCAGGAAAAGGAAAGGAGGTAAGAAGCCCTTGACTTTCCTGGGAGAAGTCATACCATAAAGGAAAAAAGTCCATCTGTTCATTTTAACAGTTGGTGCTCCAGCAGTGACAAAGCACCGTAACAAAAATAAAGTTACTTTTAACATCTACACCTGCTGCTACCTATCAGATCAAGAAGGTGTTTTTCAATAGAAAGGAAGGCTTTTCAGTATTTTTATGGAATAATCCAACTCTGTTCATTCACAGCTGTGGCTAAAAACATAATTTTTGGTGGAAGTTGACTCATGTTAATGAATTGAGTGCTTTGGAAACTCCCACCCAGAATGCTCCATACAGGCTCTACAGTCAGTAAAAGACCTTTTTTTACTCAGTAAAAGACCTTCTTGCATTTATATGAAAACCCCTAACAACCAATGGTCTCAATGCTGAAAACCAGGCAATTTCTGCTTCAGTACTCATTTCTGAAATTGTACCCAGCCCAAATCACTGAAGACTACCCCTACCATTCTAATAAAGGATTAATGTATCAGATTGTTTTAAACTAAATAACAAGAGGACTATAACTAAAATCAGAGAAATTTGTTTCAGTGTTGCAAACAAGACATATGTAGCCAAAATCCTGCATATTTTTAACATCCAGAACTCATGCATGGCCTAGAACGAGTGGATGAGATAAACCCCACAGAGTGTCTTTGGTAAGGTGTGAGACCCCTGCACCCTCAGCTCTGAGCTTGCGGTCTCTTGGCCAGCATTGCCCATCAACCTGGCAGGTCACCCAGCCACATCCCCAGGCACTGCAGCCCTGCCCCCTCTCATGGCGCTGCCAGGGCTGTCTCACTCCTTTTGACAGCACTTTAGACATGACAGAATAAAGCTTCATGTGAAAGAGCTAATTTAGAGTGCTTTTCTGTTGGTCTTTGTAGGCTCACTGACTGAACTTTATTGCGTCTGGTTCTGTTTAAGCTGACCCAAGTTTCTCATGAAATCCTTCCATGTTTCTTTAGTCCATCTTTTTCTACTATTTTACACATAACTAAAAATGAGTGAAAAGTGATTAAAAATGATGCTATAGAAGGACTTCTAATAAAATCAGTCAAAGAGTGAGCTCATTAAATAGGGAAACTATATATTATTGCTAGGGAATAAATTGTGGGCAGATGGATTAGCTCTCCTCTATCGACTTTCTTAATATGGCAGGAATAAATGAAGGAACAGTTTTATTGTCCTCTATTCAACTGTCTTCGTCTGTCCAGCTGCATTATTCAGTGACAGATGAATCTCTAAAGATCCAGAGGTTCAGGCCAGTTCAGTTCAATACCAAACTGACTAGATTGAACTGAAACTTGTGTATGTGCAAAATAAGTCTACAGCCCTGTCATAAAAAGAGGCATTCTCCCAAGAAATTTCAGTTCTCTACTGCTGTTGGATGGGAAACAATGACTATAATTAGCCATCAAGCACTGTCTAGGACATACATAAAGACATTGCCTAATCAAAAGACAAACAAATCCATTAAACAGCAAATATAGGATTGATGGGATGAACTGATGGAGTAACGTGCCCTTGTGCTGCAGCTATGTTTTAAAGCAAAGTAACAGTATTTTATATCACCACAATATTTAAGGAACCTAATAAGTTCTGTCTACAATAATGGGATAATTGTTCCCCAACGACCTGAACAACCGTCACAAATAACACATTAAAAGACTATGAGATGTTCATTTCCACGCAGATCTGGTAGGGGCCATAAAAACACTTCAGAAAAGGAATCTGGGCACTCCTGGGTGGAAAATTGCAGCGCACAGACATCGGTAGGAGATCAGGAATGATATGAAAAGCTGAGATACTGGTCATATTGTCAGGGCATCAGAGAACAGTTTGATATATGGATAAAGTACAGCCATCAGTCTAAATTGCTTTTAAGTTCTTAATTGTGCTATTCATGTTGTTACTATAACTAATATTATTGTTTCTTAAGAATAGAAGCATAACTTAACTTGCATGATTTTTGTCAATTCCAAATTTCTCCATATAAAATTTCTTTGAGAATAAAGTCACATGCTTTAACCAGTGACTGAAGATTTTCATAACTACAGAGTACCTTTACTAACTGCTAAACAAATTTTGAAAATCCCGGTAGATGCCTTTCCACAAAGACTTTAAAAGTACTTACTGTTTATATGGACAAATAAATTTCATCCTGACACTACAGCAGATGCAGTGTCTTCCTCTGCACTCAGAATGCTAACCTCAGAGACAGCTATGAAATTGTTCCAAGAAAATATTACGAGTTTCATAACACTAGTTTAGTATCTTTTATGTTCATGGGGAATATAAAAGAATCCTTTTAATCTATGAAGGATTTTGATTCAATTCCATTTTATATGCAAAACATCAGTTAGACCCTAGCTGTCTTCCTGCTCCCAAACAGTTCAAAGTGCTGCATTTGCGAGCCATAGAGCAAAATTATTCACAAGAGACCTAAAAAGCATGACTCTTAATCTAGCAAATTCTTGTGAAATTATCATTCTGAACAGCTCAGAGATCAGCAGAATTAGTTGAACTAAGACAACTGAATGTGAAATCCAACTCCAACTCCAACATTAATAACAGAATACCAGAAACTTCAATTTTGAAAAATGTTTCAAAATGTATCTAATTATAATGACAGAGGGGTTGTTTGGTTTTTTTCAGAATTTGTAGTCAACATCTGCTTGGATTTTTCAAGTGCTTTCTTAGCGAACATGTTTTCCTCATGAAACTAATGATATTTTTCCCAAGCAAGAGCAGTGATAATTTCCAGCTTGTATGCTTTATAAACAAAGTACACAAAGCAAGAAAGAAGAGGAATTAAAAGAATTTAGTATTTCCTCCTCCCTAAAAAGAAGATAAAACAGGAACAAGGAGTAGTAGATAAAGAGAGGCCTTTTGCTGTTTATGTTCTGGTGTTTTTTCAGTTTAAAAAGGGATACAATAATGTTGACCTGGAGACTTGTAAGAGCTGCATCAGTTTTTGATTCCTTTTTTGTCCCCTTCTCTGTAACTGTCGTTTTAAATGCAAGCTCTGAATGTGAACTGACTTGAATTTTGCCAAGTCCATTCTCTGAAAATGGGGAATAGCTTGAGAAAAACATGGGCTTTGACAAAAGCCCACGGCAAAAATTAAAGGTCTTAAGTGATAACCAAAGGAATTATTATGTATTTATGGTTCTCTCAATAAAGTGCTGAGGTGACCCTGATTTTTTTCCCTGGTAATTAGGTAAAAAATGTTCAATACCAGCTGGGAAGTCCTACAGCCTTGTAGCTTTTTATAAGGAGCATTCATCTCTACCCTCCCATGCTCAGGGTATATGGCATTCACAGATCACACTGCAGAAAGATCTATACTCTAAGCCTCCTAACTGCAAGAAGCACATGAGCTCTAGCCTTGACCCTTTGATTTTAGGCCAAGACCTTTATATCACAGCCATGACAAACACAGCAGAACTTCTCAGACTGAAAAATTATCGCTACAATAAGAAAGTAAGAAAAGGGATGAGCAAAAGGATGAGTTGAAAAGCATTACTGTTCCTTCATGATTTCATAAGTTTAAGTACTCTGACAATGAACACCATGCATTGAAAAAGCATGATAGCCTGGGACTTGGTCCAGTGAGCTATACATCTGCCAACACTACTGTTGAAGCTGCTTTTCACAGTAAGCAAGGCCTGTAGATACAAACTCAGTGTTTCAGGGTATATTGTAACAAAAGTACTTCTCATTTCTAGCACCAAATCCTTCAGATTGTGAAGTACATTTATTAACTTTTTTTTTTTTATTTAGGGCTTGGGGCACACTAAGGTTAGGATTTGAAGGAGTGATTTAGGATGTTTGAGTCCAATTCACAACTCTGCCTCCTATTTTCTGTATTTTGGAGCTCCATTCAACACTGTGCACCCTTGTAATCTATCATCTCAAAACCCTCTTTCAGTTACCACCATCCTCCTACGTGCCTAACTTTCTTGTCTTGAGCATAGGCAAAGCCACCCACAGCTCACAGAGATAGGTAAGTTGGCCCCTTCAGCACTGACAGAGTTTAAAAATCCCTTTGCCAACAATGCTTCATCTAATGGGTGGTCTCAGGACATGTTAGTGGGACTGTGCAGTGCATAAAGCAGTAATTGGTATTTCCCCATAGAACATTTTCCTGTGATGTAGAAAACACAGTTTTTAAGTCTCCCTTTCAACTTGGCACCAGAGATTTCAGTTCAAGCTCCCAGTGTTTTCCCTCCAGGGAAAACAGGAGGCTAGAGGGTATTCTGGTCAGTTCTGTCTCAGGCTCTCATAAGGAAGCTGGCTGCATTTAATTGTGTGTACAATGTACATTGTGTGTGCATTGTACACACAATTAAATGCTGACTTGTAAAGAGCCTTGAACCCACTGTGTCCATAGACTGGGTGTGTACAAGGAACACAGGCTGAAACTGGATGGAGGGAGCACCATTAGGTCCCTGATAACTGCTGTGTGAGAAAGAACTGACTGAAGTGGGTGCTTAGATCCCTGAGAGATCATGTGGCAATTCAAAGTGGAGGACTCTTGTAACCTAAGACTGGATGTATAACTCCCATAGAGAGGTAAATCTAAGATACTTTCCTTTCCATATCACTATTTGTGGGGGAATATATCTGACTTCCTAATCATTGTCCTGGCATGTAGAGAATCTTCTCAATATTTACAAATGGAACTCTTTCTATTTTGTATCAAAGGTTGTATCAAAACATTTCTCTGTATGTGTGTGTGCTTTCTTCCCCCCCAGTTATATCCAATGTTCTACTAGAAAAAACATTAAACCTTTCTCTGCAAGCTTTATCTCACCAACACTCCCTCCTAATAATGAGCCTAGTTGCAGTTCTTGGACATGTTCTGTTTCCCTAGACCTCAGGATCCCTAAGTCTCTCTCTGTCTCCAACTTATTGCTCTGGATTCTCCTCGACATTACCTGAATGTCAGAAAAGGAATGTGACATTGATTTTTTTCAGCAAAATATTAATCATGAATAGCAAGCCTGGTGACTGCCAAACAGGATGCAAAAGAAAGGAATTCTGCAAGATCAGTTCAATAGGACCACTGATTCTGTTTCTTTTGCTTCCTTTATGTGACTAAAAAAACAAACAAGGAACATCAGTATTTCCTCTCACTCTAATTTCTCTAAACTGAGCTTAAAGGGGCCCAAAGGGCTGAAAAGGTATTAACGAGCCATGGATAGACTGAAAACAAGATTTCAAAATGTAATGTAATGTACATAATATTGGTTTCAGGGAAAATTTTTTTTTTTTTTAAGGAATTGCTTCACACACTGCTTTATACAGAAATTCACTTCTCCATGATAAGGTATGTATTGGAATACATATCACAGCCACACATGGTCTTGGGAATATTGAGAAAGCCATTTATACAGGCTCAGAAACACCAGGTAGAGGACTTCTGAAACTGTTTTCCCAGAGAATGCCAAAAAAAAACTGTGAGTTCCTGCCTTTCTTGTAATGACAGAGTCTACATAAGCATGGAAGCTTCACTCTAAAGGAAACTACACTTGTATGTGTGGGCAACAGGAGGAATTTCTCTTTACACATCTACAGTCTGCACTGACATGTGTTTGCAGAGAAGCCATGGGCTTTGATGCTGACTGTCTCTAATGACACCCCAGAGAACACACAGGGTCAGATCCTCAGAGCAGTCGTGTTGAACACTTGATTCATTTGAGCCAATTCCCAAGTGCCAAACACCCTCCACTTCAGACAGCAATATTGCAGGAGAAAACACCTCCTCTTGCTCACTGGTGGGAGTGCTTCAAATGGTTTGTCTGCTCAAGCATGAACTTAAAAATATCACCCAACTATATACAGACAGTCTGGGGGACACAAGGCCCCCATTGGGTCACACTTGAGCCTGGGGACATTTTTTCTATGGAAGGCCATCTCCATCCACTGCTGCTTCTCATCCGAAAGGTACCGAGAAGAACAGAGGCACCTGAAATAGGTATGTGCTCATTGCAATGACCCCAGTCTTGGCAGGGGTGATCCCTATATCTTGAGCTTTCCCAGCAGCTCAGTGGGAGGCATGTCATAGTGCCTGGCAATCTTGCAAGCAGCTGCCTTGCCCTTCTTTATTTGGCTCTGTTTTTAAAGTGATCCATCTCTGATAAAGAATCAATCTCTGAGGCTTTTCTGGCCAAAGATCAGACTCTTCTCTTATTAAGACATTAGGCTGTTTGCTTAAGTTACTCAAGAGACCTTGAGAAAGTACATTTTTAGATAGAGAGCATTTACAAAAATCTTCCTAACTTTAACCAGCAAATACATAATGAAAAATCTATTACTGATGTAAAGTAGAGGCAATGTTGCCTATACAACAAATGTGAGTGCTAAAACTAAGAATATGTAAATTACACTAGAGAAAGTATCTGTGCAAATGTCTGGGACACATGGGCAGTGCATGGATAGGTCTCCATCCAACACTATCCATAGCTCCAGCTGCAGCTACTTATATTCAGAACGTGCTGTACAAGCCTATGGTAGTGCAGAAAGTATGACTATGACTTTATGTTTGAAAGAGAGTTGGAGTCAGATGATAGAAGATTAAAGAAGTGATGGGGTTTTTTTCTCCTTTCTTCCTCTTCAGTTAAAAGTTTTGGTAAATATAAAATTACTTGAATTAAGTCAGCATCATTTGAGACTAAAGTTTCTTGGAAAACACTCATAATGGAGACTGTATCAAAACAGAAAAGATAAATACATTTACAGACAGAATCTGGTTATCATTATGCTTCCCTTATACCACACTGTGACCTACCATAAAAAAAATAACATAATGAAGGACTGATTTGACTTTGAAAATCATTATGTTTTTCATTCAAAAGAGCCTTTGAGTAAGGATATTTTCATTGATGTCTAATAGCTGTGACCAGCACTACATTTCACATATTCCCAGATACGCATTTAATATACACAGCTGGGACACAGGAGTGAGATGGCTAAGTTTGTTTTCCTAGAACACCTAAAAATCTAGACATGTAGTGATTTATTTTCTAAACTATAATGGGTTTGAAAATTACTCTAATGAATTTGCAGCATACTGGCTGCTATAATCACAGAAGTGAATATAATGGATTTTTATTAACCATGATCTCTTTTAAAAGATACTGAATAAAGGTTTGCCTTCTGGTGGACAGCAGACTGAAAATGCAACCTTATAGCTTGATGGCTCACTGAGCAACAGACTGCATGCAGGTAGCTCTCACACATGGACAGAAACAGATTGCATGCAGTTAGTGCCAAATAAGCAGGCTGAAGTTAGAATTTACTGTGCTTTCTCCAACAGCCTCCTTGCAGTAATTTACTACAAGTACTTTTCATTCAGCTAAATCAATCAAGCAGCCACTAGCTGAACAAGACCTCCCTCAAAAAAACAACTACTTATGAAAACCAAATGATGTGCTTAACAACTATATTTATTCTATTGCACAAGGCACATCACTCAGGTAAGTGATCCTGAGCTGAAGTCTTGCTTTGATAGATATTGAGATCACATTAGTCCAGAGATGGGACATAGTGGAAATAGAAATAAAAAGACAAAAACCTTATGAATCAAAATTTAGGCTCTGTCAACAAGGTATTAAGGCAGTTAATTATATCTTATTGGACACAAAATTTCCCCTGACCTTTACCAATGCTTTCATACAGAAATTCACTCTCCCTTATAGAGAGACATCTGGAAGATTTCTGTGATTTACTTCAGGTCTGGGGAGCAAAGAGGATGCAAATAATGCAGTCAGCATAGCACAACAAACGTAATTTAATCAAAGTGATTCAGATTGTTTCCACTGAGATGTTAGAAACATGTTAATTACTGTTTTTCTCATAAGGATAGAAGTTACACTTGGATCTGGGCAATATTCCCAGCCCAGGTGAAACTCAATCACCAAGATTCATCACTTCAAAGAAATAACTCTGTAGAGCTGTGAACTCCTCCACCTTTCGTAAGTATTTTGACTCAGCCTGTGAGGTGTTTAGTGTTTAACTTTCTTGTGTCTACTAATAAAATTAATTACCGTAAATTCAGCTTTCTGGAGATGTGGAACAAGTTTTTCCATCAGCAGAGTTGGCATGGATACATTCACATCCTGTAGCAAAACCTCACACATGACTCACATTGTTTTTCTGATTGAAAGGATTATTTAATTACAAGAAATGGTTCCTGAGCAGTTCTAAAATAACGGATTGAATATTATAGTTTTAATATTTTTGCCTTAGACAAACAGTCTTGCTAATGCATTGCCCTGGACCTGCCTATACTCTTAGTTTTTAACCATCTATTTTTCATCTTCCTACTTTTCCTCAGTAAGATAATCTCGAACAAGAAATTTATGCAGAGTGTCTTCCCAGCAGTAAAAAAGGCTCTACAAAAAGCCCTAAAAATTTTGAAGCAATCACACAGACCAAATTCTCTCTACTGCCAGCTCCCTTCCATGCAGAAAGGAGCTGCAAGAACTTACTGTGGACATTGAGATCTGGCTCCAAAGCAGACTAGGCTATTGCAGAAAACTAAAATATTTCCAGTTTGAGTCAGACTTAGAGAATTTACTACCAACAAAAGGACTGAGATAATGGAAAGGATCTATTCCAATAAATATCAGATTACAGTATATAAAGTGTATATAACATACATTAGGTTCCATTATGTACTGTAAACTGTAATCTAGATTAGATGCATTGTATTAATTTAAGAAAAGTTAAATTAAGTATTAGTGCAAGGATGTTGTCATCTTGCTTTTACTTCATTTAATTCCTTCCTTCCACATCCTTTTTACAGCCTTTTTATCATCTGACAACAGTAGATATTGTATCAACTTTACAGACTTTTTTTTTTACAGGATTACACAGATGTGGAGTAATTTTGCTGTGCTGATCCTCCCACTAATCTGTTAATCACCCTTTCTATCATAAAAATGGCATTTCTGCATGAATCAGAGGAGAACACTTATAGAAAAAGTATTGATGTTTGAGAACTTCTTGTCCTTTTCCAATTATTTTTTCATACTACCAGCATGAGAAAGACAATAAGAAATCTTGAGGGAAGGTCAGAAAAGAGAAAGATGAAAGATGAAAGAGAAGGATATGGAATTTATACAAACAATAAATTGTTTTCTTAGGACACACTACTGTCTAGATATGCCATGTTATGGTAGTTGAATAGAATTGCTTAAATAATTGTTTTCAACTGCTAAAAAATATTTGGAAATATTTTGAAATTCCTCCATTTTGCAGTAATAAACCTACTACCTTACAGTGTTGAAAGAAGAACATAGGAGGAAACAGCTCAAGACTGGCTGCTAGTCTGAAAGCACTGCATTACTATTTTCATACTAAAGAGTGAACTTCAAAGAAAACATGTAGTAGATAAAATCTAGCTTATCATTTTGCACTACAAAATGTCTATACAAAGACTGATTTTAATAGAACACCACATAGTGATTTTAGGGATTAAAGAAATTCCTTCTAGGCTGATGAACTTTATCATGTAGCATAGTGGGGAATGGAAAGATCCAATACAGTTCCAAAAAATGACCTGAAGGCAGCTACAAAATCTATATGCAGAGGCTCCAAGTGGCCTTCACACTGCCAAGTTCAATGGCTTAGGGATGATCCCACTTCCTCCTGGTAAAACAGCAAAAACCTCTTCACTGTATCAGAATGCAAAAGTGAAGATTCATGTAAATGAAGGTTGGATTTGATGATCTTGGAGATCTTTTTCTACCTTAATGATTCTATGATTAAATGAGACTTAAATGTGCTGTAAAGCATTTCATGTAAAGCAAAAAAAGCTCTCTTGGTTCTATTCTGCCTTTCTCACCCTCCAGTAATTGACTGAAGCAGTGAAGTTATCTCTGAGTTAAAGCCAAACAAAAGCTGTGCTAAAATTATTTATGAGTGCTGGTGGTCCACTGGCAGTGTGCTGCTCATAACCAGTTTTTACAAGAAGGTGGACATTTCCCAAGATATTTTTTCATTGTCTTCTGATTGACCCCAGTGTCAGTTGTTGAATACAATTATTTCTAAGGTCCACAAGACAAAGTACCTCTCCACAGCAAATGCAGCAAGTTACAAAAGTAATTTCTATTGTTTCACCATGCTTTATATTGAATGTCACAAATGTCAGAAGCTAAAGCAAATGTAAGTTCCCTGAATACTCATATTTGCACCCTACTAGATACAACTCATATATATATATATATGGTCTTTTGTAATGTTTCAAGTCCATCATTTGCTTAGCAAGTGAGAGGGTCAAATCCATATCCAAAATAAAGTGTATGATGCACTCTTTCCATCTTGACAGAAATCTACACCAAGACTTAGACACCATACATTTCTTTGTTCTTTCCATGAACCAGACTTTTCCAGATGGCCCTTACTTCCTTTCTAAGTTGTTATTTAGGATTAATAGACACTTTTGAAGGAGACTTTTTGGCAGGCAGGAATTTAAAAACTGAAAAGAATAAAACCTGCATTTTTGAACTTTTATATTTATAAATATAAATATATTTATATATGTTAATTTGCTTTGCTGTTCATATTATTCTATTGCAAATTAATAAGAGTAAATAATATTTACAGGTCGGCTTTTTCATATTTCAACATCTTTGACAACTAATAATGGCTTTCACACCTAAAGCTAGAGAACAATCACAGAAGTATGTGACTGGAGCAAAGCTTCATAACTTTATAAGGTGAGAAGCGAAAACTTAGAATTTTTATTTCATAGAGGCAGAGCCTTCATTCTTATCACTAGTGGGTTTTATTTTTCTATCATTTATTTAAATTATACATTAAATTCTTAACAGATTATAAAATCCCAGATGAAGGCTAAAACCTCAAGCCATATAAAGCAAAAGTAAAAAAAGGCTATGAAATTATACTTTCAAATAAAATGATTACTGGAAAAGTAGTTTGTCTACTCAATTTCCTTCATCACCAGTCTTCTTTCCCACCCCCTGCCCCATTTACTCTTCTTTCACATCTTTTTCCAAAGCAAACCTTTATCCAAAAATCATGTTACCTCTATAATTATTTTACCCTGTATTTATGAGAGTTTTAGGAATTTTCAGTGGGTGAAGAGCCAGATCCAAGACAGGTCAAATCCATTAGGATTAAATGCTTTCACTCTGCTCAAGTACATGCACACAGACTCTTCAGAACCTGGCAAATCTTCAAGCCTGATACTCAGTAGTCACAAAGTGGTACCAAGAGTTGCAACATCAGGTTTGAACTACATGAATTTCATGTGCTAAGGAATGAAACCAACATCCTGCTAAAGGAGTCTGTATCACATTCCCTACCTCCTCTGCATGACACTCATGTAACTTTGCTTGAATGACTTGTTTTAGTCAAACATATTTTATCCAGATTGCTCAGGATATAAATTACAGAAGATAGGTTTCATCTGATCAAATATTAGGAGCTGAAACACAGATACTGCAACTTAACAGCTAAGCCACTCAGACACAGATAAAACAGATATTCAGAACAGATCAACTGAACTGTGCTTTAAATAGCTAATTCACACCAGTACACAGGCATTCAAAGGAACTAGGTCACACTGTTGAAAACAGAAGTCAGGTAAGATGAATCCCACTCACAGTGTACAGACTGAAAAAATACTTGGGTCACAGAAGACTTTCCTATCCATCCCACTGTCATATTTTCATTTTTGCAGAGAGCAGGAACCCAGCAAAATATTTGGTACAGAAGGTCAATGTAAACTGTCAGCTACAGGAGCAGCTGTCAGAAATGCCCGTGGTAGCTCTTCAGGTCAGTTCTCTTGCAACTTAGCAAACAAATGCCTTTTAAGGCTGCTGTAAAGCAGAGGCAATCCACACATATGTCTCCAACTTTCCTACTGTAGGAATAGTAGGCAACAGAAGATACTGTTAATATTTTTTCCTATAGCAAACCAAATATAAAACTTAACAGTGCACAATAGGCAGCAATTTCTTTCACAGTCTGTAGGAGAAGCAGTCAAAAAAAACAAGAGCTTTGAATGGGCTTTGGAAGCAGCTAATTGTGGGTGATAAGACACAATAATGAAAATCAGAGCTTTGAAGCTAAGCTCTTTTCAATACCTTGCTTTCAGAGGGAACAATAAAATGCATTTTGAGGAGACAATGCACTTTCACATTTCTTTTTTGGTGGATTTACACAATTTTCTATGCTTCTGTCTGAAGTTTATGATTATTAGTTTAATTTCTTGTTAAACAGAAAAATTAAATTCCTATAGAGTGTGGTATACCTTTGATCCATTACTCAGTTTTCCATCTGCTCTTTGGTGAAAACAGCCACAAAACACAGAATTATAGAAGTAGAACAGAGCAATTAAAATATTCAATTTTCTTTTTCTGAAACAGTAATTTTTCTACCAGAGGCCTCTCTTTTTATTGATTAACCTTTCTGACAGAGCCTGGTATGTAATGTCTCATCTTAATTTGGCCAGTCAGGCATTCAAACTCTGTCAAACTCAAACAACAGGGAATAAAGAGTTTATTTCCTAGCATAATCTCTGGTGGAAAAAATTAATAAAGAAGGTGTGGATGATGTATTGACTCTGCTTTTCTGGGTTTGGGCCTGGAAGAGATCACTGAAAGTGGCCCTTGGCTAAGGACATCACAATTTCACCTACCTGGACCAAACAGCAAACTTGCACAATAAAACCTACACCTATTTTTGCCTTCCATAGCATTATCCAGCAGAATGTTCCCACACAGAGGGACCAAGCTGACATTTTTAGATTCCTATGACTATTATTGAAGTCTTATCTAGGCTTAAAATATGGTACATGTTAATTTTTTTGTAATTAAAGTCAGCATTTTTGCTGTATAGACTAAGCATAATCTCAGTAATTGAGACTGTTTGTTCTTTTACTTACTGAAAATATGTGAGCCTTGAGCTTTCCTTCACTTAGAGCCTCAATAGAGTGGAGTGTGTTTAGGTAAAATCTGTAACACAGTGTTATAAGAGGAAAATAGGCAGCCTAACATACACCTGCTTAGTGACGTGTATGCAACCACAGTTCCAATTTTATTTTCAGAAACCAGATAGATCCTGAAGCTAATAACTCATTATACTTCTTGACAAGATATGTTCAGCTCTTCTGGTATCTGCGTGTAGCAATATTAATTTTTTTTTAAAATGCATTATTTCAGTATTTACGTGTGATCACAGTTTTTTTTTTTCTTTTTTTTTAGCTGTTTTTCTTTTTTTTCTGCTGTTTCATTTCTGTCCCTTCTGTTCTGCTCTTTCAAAAGAACAAGGGTTTATATACTCTGGCTTTGTTCAGAACCCTAGAACTTAGTATAAGTTTAACAAATGTAACACAGCTGATGTTAATAGATACAAATGTCTCCTAAAGTAATTTTCCATATTTCTGTTGGAACAGATGTTTCATGTCTTTTTGTGTCCTTGGACACTGGCCATTGCACGGGACTCCAACAGGAGATACAACAGGAACTGTGTGGCTAAAACACGTTTAGCCACATTTGTTTAGCAAATGCATCTTCCTTTCAGTTGGAATTACCAACAATATCAGAGGAAAAAAACAGGAAAAAATATTAATAATTTCTCTTAATTGTGCACAGTTGACCAGAAATGCAGATAAAATGTTAAAATTTTCCTACGAATTTGCTGCAAAAATGAAATATTAGAACTTTCCTTATTATGAACATATATCGCATCTCATAACTGTGCAAAGCAGCTTTCTTCAGATACAAAAGGCATTTAAAAAAATAAACCTTTTTAATTTAATTTAAAAACCTTTCAATTTTGTTTTATGAAGCCAATATTTAGAAAAAGTTGAATTTTTAGTGATTAGCTGAATTTCTGGAACAGCATTAGAGCAGCAATATATAGTTGGAGATTACTTTGCTAGCAAGTAAAACATGTCTGAAAATATCTTTATTTTCTACTACATCACAGATTGTTAATTTAAACTAGATAGACATAATAGCTTGCTTTGAACAATGGGTTAACGTAATTGTTTTGCTCTTATACTTTCATGTAAATCACAACACCACAGTTCTCTTGACCTCCAACAACCTCATAAATCTTCAGCAATCATAAATGAAGTCTTTATTCTCAATCCTAGCTTCAACTGGAGTTGAAATCTGTACCATGAGTTTGCCTTCAATTCAGAGATTTGCCTTATCAAACTCTTCCTTCATTTCCCTAATGTCCATATGTATGGTTACATAGCTCCATAACAGAATGTTTGCTGGGTCAAAAACAAGGGAAAAGTCTCATTGTTCTAATGATGGCATCCGTCCCAAACCATATTAGCTACAAATAATTGCTTCCTAAATTGCAATTGTTGGCAAGGAACATCCTGATTTAAAACCCTCTTGACCTTTAATTTACAGAGCAAAGCATTTGTGAGCAAGATTTCTGCCAATAAAATGTCTCTAAATTATACTTCTCTCTTGTTTCACTTCTTTAAAACTCAAGGGAAAGAGAAGTTCTTAAGTTTAATAGGAGAGAAATAGATGGATAAAATCATTAGCAGCTCTACTTTATTTCCAGTTTAGACTAACTAAACATAGCATAGCACAGATTTTTACCAAAAAAAAAAATAATTCTGAATTGTGAGAATTCTGGACACACAAAGCAGGATAAAAACCCATCAGAAAAGAAATCCATGGGGTCGTTTAGTTAATCTTCCCATACCGAGGCAAGATCAAGTGTGCCAGCAGTTTTACTAATCTCACTTAAAGTCTTCCAGTAAAGGGCAGTCCACAACATAGCTAAAAAGTCTGTGAGAAGCCACATAATCTATCCCTCATTAAATGCTAGGAAAAACCAATTGGCAAAAGGAATAAGCACTAATGTTCTCGGCCAAATATCTGTTTCATATCTATTATTTCTTCATTATAGAACCTTCCCTTGTTTCATAGATCAATTAACTAGCCATTAGTAGAAAGGAACTTATTCACAGGGCAAATAGCAATTTTCTAGAGATTTGCAACTATAAAGTTAATTTAAAACAGTGCAATACAGAAGAGACTCTGGCATGTGCTGGAACCCTCGCTGGTGGGAATTTGACTTTCTGTGCTAACAGGTCACAAGACCTGACCCACAAGAAAATACTACATTTGATCTCAGGCCATAGAGAAAGCTTCCAAAATTGAATGATAGAACTGAAATTATAAGTGTATGATTTAAATAAAAGTGTGTAAAATCACATAGTAGAAATCTTAAAGTTTTAGAATATAGTAATATATATAAAACAATATTGAAGTTTTAAGACAGAGGCTAATCCTTCTTCATTACCTTCTTCTTCATGAGTTTAAGTAATATTGTATAATTAGATAAAAAAATCCACATTGAGAACCACGAGTAGATAGTTATTAAGTTAAAAGTAAAAATAATTTATCATTTCCTAATTAGACAGCTTATCCTTAAAAAGCCTTGTAGAGAGAGAGACACAACTCCATTTTTAGTTTATTAGCATAAAATACTGTAGAACTCACAGTTTGTGAGAATATAATATAGATAAAACTAATGAACATCTGAGTCCGAACAAGAAATACCATCGTACACATTTAATCCCAATCCTGACAAAAAAAGAAGATAAGACTCAACAGGCATGAGTCTTCCTTCAAGCACAAGAAGGATTCAGAAAAAAGTGATTCCAGAATTCTAAACCAAAGGACCTACTAACAGAAAACTCCAGGTTATTTATTCTCATTTCAATTAAAACTATTAAAAACATGAATTCATCTAAGATACTGATAAATAACCCCAGTTTCCTTTAATGTGAATATGATCAAGAGAAAAATTCTTCAGAGTGGAATGGTTGATGAAATATGATATGAAAGACTACATTGCAACCTTTGGACCTTAGTCAACTCTATCCTTCAAGCTGTCAGAACAATACTAGAGAAACAAGATTAGGGGTTTTTTATTTGAATGTGATGCAAATAAACGGTTGTTTGCAAAACTGCAAATACAACTGTGTAGAAAAACAATATTAGTGAATGCGTTCCCCTTTCTCAGGTGGCCTAACTTGTATGAGAGTAGTAGGACGTAACTTGTATCATACTTAGCTTCACAGTAAGGCAATTTTGGGACAGCTTCTAACTTGCTGAGTGGGGAGTTGCAGCCTGACTTGGCAGACCATGCTCCTGCCTTACACTGCCAAAGGTCCAGAGGTTGGAATCTAGCTGCAGCTATGTGTGGGATATGTACACAGCAAGTCCAATCTCCAAATACAACCAGTCCCTGCTAATGGGTTCTATTCACTTGTATGTCTGATTGCCAGCTGGCAGGCACACAGTCTTATTTCTGGGATTTAGCAAATTGGAAGGGCTACAGTCAACCCAGGCCTTCAATGATAGGTGAAATTTTGCTAGATACAGTGGAAATATTCCCTGTTTTCCTTCTTGGGAGACATATACAAAGGAGGTGAGAAAACTCACCTGGGATTCCTGTGCACAGGAATTACAGAAAAGACATACTATGGGACTATTACTATTACTGTGAAGTAATTCATGGCGTTGAAGCATTCTCAATAGTCTTGACACTCAACTAATTTTCATGCACTCCACACTTTCAGACTCAGAATAATTTAGGTTGAAACAGAATTTAGGAGGCTCAAAGCAGGCAGAAATGTGATAACTCATTTATTGAGGGCTCTGAAGTATTTCAAATTTTACATACTGCAGTCTAGTGAACCTGGTTAATTTTATTTTGAAACAGTGCAGGAGAATTTCTACTAGAAGTGACTGCATGTTTGCTGAGGAAGCAGTACCAAACAGCTGAACAGCAGTAACTTAAAGCAATACAGCAGGGACCTGGTGCACCCTACCAGTTTGTTAACACACCTCTAGCCAAAGAATTCCCAGTCAAAAATTTTAACCTATTCTGGAATTAACTTTGTCAATCCAGTTTTGTCTGATTTTCCTTCTTCGAGTCTCAATTGCCATAGAACCATAAAAACACAGAATACCAAGTGGGAAGAGACCTCAAGAATCACCTGGTCCAACTTTTTTGTCAAAAGCACAGTCTAGACAAAATGACCCAGAACCCTGTCCACTGAGTCTTAGGTGTCCAACGTTGGTTAATCCACCACTTTTCTTTGCAGTTTGTTTCAATAGCTGACCTCATAATGAAAAATACTCTTTCTGTGTCCAAATGGGATGTCTCCCAGAGTAATTAATATCATTACCCCTCATCTTTTCTATATAAATCCTTGTAAAAAGAGAGTGTCCATCTTCTTTGTAACCACCTTTTAAATACTGGAACATGGTGCTAAAGTCTTCCCTAAGTCTTCTTTTCTCAAGACTGAAGAAAGCCAGCAGTCTCAGCCTTTCCTCATCTGGCAGGCTTCCCAGTCCTTTCATCATCTTTGTGCTGGACCCTCTCCAGCCTGTCCTTGTCCTTTTTGTCTAGTGGGGACCAAAACACCACCTTCCAGGTGCAAATATTTTGTCTTGGATAAAATCCCAAATGAGTGATTTTTTTCTTCACTGGAAAATTAGTTTTGCATGGTATTTAAGGTGACAGAGAACCATCTTTTTGTACATCAATCTATCATCAAAATATATATGAAATCAAATTGTAGACACAGTTGCCTTAGGACAACTATACTCAATTGGAACTGTGGAGAAGTCCATAAACCAGTAACAGAAAGCTTCTCTGAAAACCAACTAGTCAGCTATTCTGATCCAGGATGATCATTGGAACATGATTCAGAAGGAACCATTAAGACCATCAGCAGGACAATTATTTAAGGTGCTGTCGCACTTATGAAGGACAAAGCCAGTCAGAAGGAGGACACAGAAGTACTCATCTTGCATTCATCTGAATCTCTCCTCACTGACATATCACCAATGAATCTATTGGCCAGGAAGCAAATTACTCTCTCCCATCAGAAAAGAGCTCTCTGAGGAATAATCTACATCTTTTGTTACATAGACAGAAGAACCTGCAGCAGATTGAGAACAGGAAGTGGTCACTAAGAATGACAAAGATAGGACACAACTGAGTTGGGCGCAGAAGAAAAAGAAACTAGGAGCTACGTTCTTTTTTATTTTGGGGTAAGACTGGAGGAAGCAGAAGGACAGTCCGGGTTGAAGGTTCATTTTAGGAAAAACTCACCTAATTGCTTCAGTTCCAGTATGTGAACCAGCCTTCAAAAGAAGCCTCTTTGGACATCTGATAATCAAAGTAGGAGTAGAAAAACTGAAAGCCTGAACAGACAATGAATCAGTATTTCTGAACCTAATTAACACATGTATCAACTAACTTCCAAAGGAATTATTCACATTTTATTGTAGAACTTGCCAAGATGATAACAAAGGTATTTCATGCCTTCTATTGAATGCCTATTTATGCTTTATCCCATTCTTTAAAATAGAATATTTAGTTATATGCGATAATTCAAATGTGAAATTTGGTGATTTCTGAAACCCTAAGTAAAAAAACCCCCCTGACAAATGAAAACAAATGATCCTGTCTCAGACCTAACATTAACACTGCAAACATTCAAAGCAGCATATATCTGTTAAGTTTCTTTATACTCCTAAAGACAGCCAGAGGTACAAAAAAAGTAATTCAACTTGTTTCATTCCATTTTTCTGATGTTCTCATTTCAAATGGGAATTCTGATGTTCCCAGGAAAATTATATTATTAAGGAAACTATATCAGTCTTTCAGACAGTGAATTAATGGTTCAGTCCTTCATGTTATTTTCTGATTTAAGATCAGATGCATTATGATGCCCTCAGTCCTGTCTTGGAAGCTGACTCAGATGCCTAAACAGTTTAAGTAAGGCGCTAAAAGTTTGTCACAATCAAGCACTAGATTAAAACAAATACATCTTACCCGGTCTCCAATAAAACACCCTGACCCAAGCTAGCAATGAATAAAGGTTAGGGACAGAAATGTATCAGTTCCCAGACATTTGCATTTAAAAGAGTGCTGTTAAGAAAGTGGAATATTATATGTCATAAAATCATCACATAATGAAAGCAGTAACAATGAGTTATGGGTTTGGCTCTGCTCCACCAATGTTTCCAGATGCTTTGCAAAATGTACAAACCTACAGTCTGTACTCAATTACAAAGCTTCAGTTACTTTGGTGGGGTTACTGGCATAGCAACAGCTGAATGCAGGCTCAGTCCTCATTTGTAACAATAAAATGCAAAAAGTATAAAACAGCTTAAGAAAAAAAAAATCTAAGTTTATTATGGATTACAGTAAACTGCTGCATAATGTCAACATAAAGTATGCAATATATCTGAACAGAAATGGATGAATATAAGTAAAATAAAGAGAATAATCTTTCCCTTCTTCTACACAGCAGAATTTAATGCAGTTAATGTCGAATTCTCTGCTGGACATTTCAAGACCCTGTGTCTCACAGTCTGAATTTGCTTTGAGGTAATTTTGAATATGTGCTAGTCATCACACATTTTTTAAAAGACTTCTGAATATTTATTATTAGTTTTGAAAATACATCCTAGTCGTGTGTACAAATATTGAAATGTGTGGCCAAAGCTGTGTGCACAACTGAAGTCAGTACGTGCAAAAGTGTGTTTTTCAAAGAACTAAAGATGGTTGGGGTTTTTCAAAGAACTAAAGATAGTTGGCGTTCTGTGAGCCAGGCACCTTCTCATCCCTCGGTAAAAATTCCTTGGGAAAAAAAGTGTCAATTTATCCTTACTACTGCAAGTTAAGAACTGCTAATAGTGAGACATTATGCAAGTTTCTCCCACTGGGATCTACAATGCTTTTTTTGCAGTTTATATTATGCATTTAATAGGGATGTCTTTTCTTCTGGAAGTTTTTTTGCCAGGTAGCATTGCTTATCACACTAGCTGCTCTTTATCTGTATCAAAGTGTTAGTAATACTGGGAATTCCCGATGAATAAAAGCTTACAGTGCTCTTTGTCTATCAGGAGATAGAGGGACTGAGTCTTAGTACCCTGCCAAACAAACTCTGGAGAAGCCTTCCATGGGCTCAGGTAAAAGGAAATAGAGTGGCTCCCTCTGAGTATTTTCTACACCATCGAGAAAACTGGACAGTTAATGTATCTGCTTAGCCAGGAATTCACAGACCATGTCCTTGCATCCTGGATCTCAAAGTTGTGATCACCAACAACCTCTACAGCGCTCAATGATTTGGTGAAATATTTAATGATAACCTTTTCTCCTGTTTGCAACATGGAGAAAAGGTTATCATTGCAGAGTCACTGTACTCTGGGTTTCACCACCTGTCTTAGGTGACCTTACAGTCTTTTGTACTTATCTTCCATTTCTTCTTGGACTGCAATCCAATCTGCTTGGATTATTGCAAACAAATATCCCTTCTATTTTCAAGCTTAAACATTTTCTGACATCTACTTTCCTCTTGCAGCTGGGGAACTGGAAGGTTTGTGAGAGTGGAACCTGTGTGTGAGCTTTCACAGTGACTGAGCTGACAAATGTTGTACCTCATCCCTAAGGGAAGCTGGGTGACTGGCAGCACTGGCTTGTGCAGAGCAAATTTTAACCTCATTCTCCTCAATCTATATACATGCTCAGCAGAATTCTCAAAGGAAACAAGAAAAGTGAGAAAGTTGAAAGAAAAAGGAGAGGGAGAAAGAGGAAAATTTAAGAAAGAGAGGAAAGAAAGAGGAAAATTTAAGACCTGTAACATTTCATACAGGAGGAACAAAGTACCATAACCTTGTACTGGTATTAATTTTATTTTGCTACTCTTGCTCTAAACACTAACCTTAGTTTCTCCAACCCTCTGTTGTAGCAGTCAAAATACTACAGTGGAAGACTGAATACACAACTGAACAGGGAGCAGCAGTGGCAGAGATCATCGCAGACAAGAAACCTTGAATACCCGAAATGAAATACCAGTGCAAGTATGCATGTCAGGGACTGAGGGCTGCTGCTGTAGATGCTGTTCTTACATGGCATTTCTGTTCAGTGAATTTACTGCTTGTAGAGATAATTGTAGTACTTTCCTTTGGTCACTGTAACCAATCCATATTATTTTGATCTCAGGGTTACTAAAGCACAATTCAATCCTTCAGTCATGTGTTCCTGCCATTTGTTTAGTGGTATACAGTATGCATACTGCAGAGCCTTGTCTTGCACAGCCACAGGATGGAACGCTGCTCCTGACTGGTCCTGCCTATAAATTTAATTTAAGTTTCAAGTTTTCAGCCACAAGATTTGAATTTTAGCTTAAAAAAAACCCTGACAAACCAAAACAACTCCTCTGAATTGTTACACACTATTTTAAGAATGGAAAAATCATATCCTAAGATTTTAATGTGAAGATTAACACACAGTCTGGCATAATGCATCTCTAATTTTTTTATGTTTTCCTATGATCAAGTTCAAATACAGAATCCTTGTTGCATTTTTTTTTTTGCCATACTCTATTGTGGGATGTCCAGATCTTCATGAAGACCTCAGCTTAGCCTCTACTCCCATTGCACAATCATCTAGAAGATTCCAGGTGTTCTGTTTATTCCTAAATTAGACTTGTCAACTCATTCAGTGAAAAGAATACAAACATTTGGCAAAGGGAAAACTTTAAGTATTTAACTGCAAACATAAAGAAACAGAGTGGTTGATTTGACAGTAATCATCAGTATCTTGCAGATTTCTGACAAATGAAAGATCTGTGTTTAACTGTGCATTTAGGAAAGGAAGAACATAAACTCAATATCTGGCAAAACACATAATGTGCACTGTGTAATACATCAGTACATTTTATGATGAAAAATAAAAAATGCTTCAATTATGTCTTGGTCAGGTAAAGCATTCTTTGTACATATTTTTTTAATAAACCAGCTACAGAATATTTGAAATAATTTGATTTAATACTTTTGATGAAATGTTTCTATGTAGAAATTTTAAAGGCACATGCAAGGTAATATAAAAGGACAAGGTAATACAAAGGAACTTATAACCAGTTGAATACTTTGTTACTCTATTCATAAATGAGTGGAAAATATGACAACTTGAGGTCTGAAAAATTACCTGAGTATGATGCTCACAAGATAAAAGATCAGTCACTCCAACAGAAAATATACAATTAAATTTTCTCCCTCTCCTTTGACTACTTCCCCTACTTGTCAAGGCTTGGCCCACTGGAATTCTAAAGTCACTTGAGGATTTCCAAAATGGCATGTCTTTGATCTGTCTTCTCCCCAAAATTTGATCAAAATCCATTACATTACCAGATGAGGAAGACTAGCATTTTTCATTTCATAGTTTTCATTTTGAAAGGGACATTGATGCTGGAACTAACAATACTTTTCCACAAACATGCCCAAACAAAACGAGCAAATGTTACTGATGGACACATAAACAGGAAGAAAGACAGAAAGAAAAAATAAGGTATAGAAGGCTACATTCTTTCTTTGTTTGTTCTGATTATTCTAGCAGATTATGTTCCACCAATTTGTAAAGACTTCAGGAAATCCCTTTGCAAAACTAGTCCAGGTGACAGTATCCAGACCCCATATGAATAAGAAAATCCTTGATACTTATCAACTCTGTGTAATCAATGAATATGCTTCTCTGAATTAATAATGTGATAATTCACATAAAAATTAAACAGATAATTTATTTTTTCATATCTAACAAACAGTCATTTTTCATGTATCAAAGCATGTCATCATGCAAAAGAGCAAAAAGACTTAGAAGACAAAAGTCAGGAGCGTTGATAGACACTACAAATGTGTTTCTCTTTTAGGAATAAATAAATAATTACTGTCCTGAACAAATGTGAACATGGACACAACTATACTCATCCCAGACCTAATAAATATAGCTTAAGACTTTGGGCCTGAAAAGATGGAGACATATGGTATTATTCAGAACAAGTTATCCCACTGATTTCAGTGGAAATGTCCAGTGTGGGAAGTTAAGTATGCACACCACTTTGCAGAAGAATGCACTAGATCTTCATGTTTTCCCTCTGAAATCTCATCAAGCCATGGGGATTAGAGGTCCCTGAAGTACTTTCTGTCTTTGTGCTGTTACTGTATTGTTGTTTAATTCCTGCATTCTATTAGTGTTCTCTTTTGCCTAGAATTTACTTGGCAATTCTTAGAGATTTTTGTTACTATCATAACAAATTTCCAGTACATCCAAACTCTCACAATAAAATTCTGAAGTGCTAAACATCTGCTTTAAAAAAGCCCCCCAGAATTATAACTAAATTAAAATTGTGCAACTTTTCTGTCAAGTATTTAATCTCTTGAAAAAGATAATATGGCATATTGCACAATAAGTTTGCTTAGGAATGTTTTAGTTTTGACTAAAAGAAGACAATTCCTCAAGAACTTTTTTTCCCAATATATTTTTTTCATTTATATTTGTAGCTCAACAGTATGAAAAACACTAGGCTGTTGGATCAGGAAAGGTATAGCACAATGGGGACAGTTATCAGGAGTATCAGTAAGGTTTTTGAGTTGTGACAACATACTTCATAGAAAAAAATTAATATAGCAACAAGAGGTCATGGAAATTACCTTACCCTATCAGGTGACCAGCTAGCTAAAGTCAGGGTTTGGTACAGGTAACAAAACACAGGTATTGAGGGTCACTTGGATGCATTAAGATACAAAAAATTATTTTGAACATACTGAGCACTTACACAGAACTGGCAGGTATGCACAGTCCTAGTCTCTTTGGGATCAGCAGCTTGAAGGAAGATGTGATATCAAGCTTCTGATGTGATAAGAAGTGAATATTGAAGCAGTTGATACATGCTCCCTTTCTCTTTCTATCATGTGGCAGTTCCTAGTAGTTCCTTGATCCTTTTCTAAAGTGATTTCTAAAGTGATAAAGCAACCTAAACTAAGAGATCAGAGTGACTGGAAACATTCCTTAGCCCTTCTCTCAGCAGAGTGTGGTGTGCCCAGGAAAAACCTTGTGCCTTTGTACTCCACTGAGGCAAATAAAGAAAGTTGGCTAAGGTGTAGGGACCACCTTGAGATATCAAGATAGTAATTTATTTAAATTTTTAAGCCTTTTCAGGTTCTTAAAAGGCTTTGGGTTTTTTTGTTCTTTCTGCTGTTGGTCACCATCTATGAAGAAAACATAGCCACATATGGAATGTCTGAAGGAAGAAGAAAATAATGAGAAGTCCCTAAAACACAGGAGCAATGGGAAAACACAGGTACTATTTTTATTATAATCTATTAGCGAACTAAAGATGTTGCAGCTGTCCCAAGGTATTTTATAAATCAAGGCAATCTACAGGACTGTAGTGGGTTTGCATGGCAAGCTTTTAGTACAGGGAGGAGCAGCAGTAAGGACTCCTCTCTCTGAAGAGGAAGCAGTAGCAGAAAGAGCATGTAGTGAACTGGCCATAATCCCCATTTCCCATCACCCTGCACCACTGGTGGAGAAGAGGTAGAGAATCAAGAACCAAGTTAAGCCCAAGGAAGAAGGGAAGGGTGGGAAGAAATGTGTTTTAAGGTTTGTTTTACTTTTCATTATCCTACTCTGATTTTGATTGGTAATAAATTCAACTAATTTCTCTAAGTCAAGTCTGTTTTGCCAGTGACAGTTATCACTGAGTGACCACTCCCTGACCTTATCTTGGCCCACAATCTTTCATCATATTTTTTCTCCCCTGCCAAATTTAGGAGGGGAGTGATAGAGTGGCTTTGGTGGGCCTGGGTCAAGCCTGGGTCAACCCACCACAAAGACATATGAGGAGTAAACATAAATAAAATGAACAATTCTAATGGAAAAACAGGAAGTTTCTCACACCTAAAACAGAGGTACAGTTTTCATTCAGAAACTCTCAAACCATAGAATCATAGAATGTCCAGAACTGGAAGAGACACATAAGGATCACTGAGCTCAGCTGATCACTGGCCCTGCCCAGGGCAGCCCCATGAGTCACACTCTTTGTCTGAGATCATTGTCCAAACACTTATTGAATTCTGTCTGGCTGGTGCTGTGACCACTTCTTTGGAGAGCCTGTTCCAGTGCCCAAACATCCTCTGCACGAGAAACCTTTTCCTAATATCTAGCCCGAATCTTGTCTGACATAACTTCATGCCATTACAGTAAAATTTCTGGCCAGAACATTGGTTAAGTGAATTAGACATAATCACAGACCTTTAAACCAAATGCCCTAGAGAATACAGCATCTCTTTTGCAGGGACAACACTGTGTAAGTGAAGGTGGCTTTATTTTGTAGTGACTTTCAGAAGAAATTTTTTTCATGGGGTTATGCCTTCCTTAGAGACAAAGAAATAAAAGAATGACAGGCTGAGACAACAGTCCACCTGTACCACATATTACTCAAATTCTTTACTGAAGTCCAGAGGACTTCTGCATATGGTGGCTCATTGTCATGCCTGTTTCACTTTTCATGCCATGCTTAGACATTAAGCCTCTCACAACTGCTCCTTCTTAAATAAACTCCAGAAGCCTTTGATCTGTTTTCTACAAGGCTTCCCAGCAGATATTGGCATCTACTTTATTTTTCAAACACCAGTGGAATGAGACTTATGAATAACTTCTGTCCTCTGAAGCAGTCTGGTTGCAAACAGCTGAGTACATGCCACTCAATGGAAGATTTATGATCAGCAACAGAAGTTTCTTTCCCTTCTAAAACTTTTCTATTTTTCAAGGTGAGAACCACTGCCAGTGTGGCCAACACATAAAGACTAAAAGTTTTACACTGAAGATCCATGACACTAATTTGGAAAACTTGTAATCAGATTAATGCGCAAGGCATCTTCAGGTGATGCTTAAAGTGGAATTTTAAAATGTATGCATTTTATTACAAAGTGTAGGCATTATCTTCAGGGCATCAGGATTCTGAATTTGCATTGTCAGTCACAAAAATACGAAAAACACTGGGGGAAAAGTCTCAGGTTCTCAACTGAATTGCCACAGCACTGAATACTGCCTGTAGAATATTGCTGTGTTTCATACAGAGCTGTACATGTAAATGAACAGTGAGATAACTGGAAAATATGCTTGATTCAATACAATTAAATGAGAAACAGAGCTATGTTTAATCATAAGAACATGAAGAAAAATCTAAATAAATAAATATATTGCAAAATAGACCACAATAATTCTTTATAAAGAACATAATATAATATAATATAATATGATATTGCAAAACCTAGGGATCCAACATAGCATGAGAGGAATGTTTTTTTCTTCTTTGAAATACAGCAAAATATGCTCTCAACCAATGTTTCTCAGCAAATAGGCTGTCTTTAGCAAAAGGGCAAGGACTCATTTCAAGAGTGGTAGTATATGTAAAAGTAGGTAAATGACCTTCAAGACTCCATTTAAAGTTCAAGCTCATTTTCTTCCAGTAACTAGTCAGACCCTAGGTCACCCTTACTGAGGTATTCATGTATTCCACTCTGTTTTCTGCAATGCATCCCAGCTTTTCTCTATGAATTTAGTTTTAACTGGTTAGCAATTTCATTGCAACATTCTTCAAATAATTTTGGCAGATTATTATAAATGTTTATATGTATTTCAATTTGACCAAATAAAAAATAAATTACTGGGTGTGATTTTCATTCATAATCCTTAAGTTAACAAGCATCTGTAATGGCTGGAGCTTCTTCTCCTAAAGGAAACAAGACTGGACTTGATGCTGACCTGACTACAGCTACTCTGATGTGACTAATTTAAATTTTCCCTTGTTTATATCTACACAACCTATCCCTGAACAAAATCAGAAACACTGTCCACCAGCATTCCACACTCTTTTATGTTGCATTATGTTTAGTAAACACCTAATGTAACAAAATTTAAGACACAGGTAGCTCATTTTATTTGTGCAGCTAAACAAAATAGATTGAAAGCACACACAAAAAGGATTAAATGGCCTGAATTCCAGATGGCTTGCTTGCTCCATAAAGTAACAGTATCTGCTGAGATGATCGTGGTACTGTAATTCTTTCTCCTTACCAAATACATGCAGTAGGAAGTTTTTCTCTGCTCTTTTGTCATCTTCTTTGCTGCTCTCTTATTTCATGACCTCTGAGTTAATCCTTCTATTCTTCCTATTAGCGAGTTTAAGCAGGCAAACTTCAAACAGAATAGTGATGGGTCACAAGGTTTAATGGGCATGTAGATAATCATCTAAATTACATTTCTGCAGCTGATGGGCCAGACAGGCTTAGAGAGTAACTTTACCAGCTTTCACTGTTAATCAGCAAGGATTGTGTGTCTCAGTACGTATCTGCCTTTGCCTGCCTCCCCGAGGGCCTAGGTCATACTGACTGATTAACAAAGGCAGCTGCATTAGCTTTCTTCTCCTGAAAAGTGTGGCATGGAGGCCCAAATGACTTGAAAGGCAAATGTGACCACAGCTCAAACACCAAGCACTCTTCTCATCACTGTGGAATTGCTGGCCCTCCTCCTGCAGGTTATGATACTCGGCACAACAGTTGTTGCCAATTTTCATGATCTGTTAACACTTAGGAAGCTTTATGCTGAAGGCTCTTCTTTCACATCTATTGTGGTATCATCAAGGGGAAAATTCAACAGGCTATTTCACATTTTCAGATGAATTTGAGAGCAGTGTATGAGGTGAACTGAAAAGAATACACCAATTGAACTGTCAATAATGAATGCCCTGGATTTCAGCTTTAAAACACAGACTGTAGAGGGCCAGGTAAGGAGAATAACAGTTCTCTGTAGGATACAGAGATTTTACAGCTACAGAAATAGCAATGGATCTATACTGTGAAACTGATTTTCTCAGCAAAGTGTATCAAATATGACTCTCTTTGTTATATATGGGTGATTGTGTTTTATATAAGTGATTGTGTTTGTGTTTTATATAAGTGATTGTGTTTTATACCTACCCTGATTCCAAAAGGAACAAGAGCAGTGGTGGACTGGCTTCCTGATTTTGGCAGAAGTTTGTCCTTCAGGTGTTGGACTCATCTTGCATAGTAAATGCTTTTCAATTACTCATTTTACTGCTCTTTATCAAGTTGTTAAACAAACACAAAATCAGGCCAATTAAACTATGATTATCTATGCAAGAAGCTTTTACCATCTTACTCAGGAGCACCATAGGCAGAAACCAGCAGTCTTCAGAACAGTAAAGCCTTTAATACATTAATAGCTCTGTACAGAAGAGAATTTGACAAGGCAGCTAGCATTCTATTTTGGACCTCAATTAAGAACATTCTATAAGAAGAAGCTACTGAGGAACAAAGTAAAATAATCTAGAACACTGACTTCCTTATTTGTCTCTTGAACTTCAAGAAAAGAAGTAGGATTCTGAGTTTCCTAAGTTTTTCTAGATGGAAGTACAAAATGTCTAAGTTTCTGTGACCTAGGTACAACTACTTCTGACCGATGTTAGAGACATACATTAATTAAGCTAAATACTTCTACAGTTCTCCAGTCCACGAAGTATGCAATTTCTGAACCTTCTTAACAAGGGTGAGCAAATGTCCCACTTTTATCATGCACAGGCCCAGAACTCAAGGACTGCACCATCTTGTGATAAAATCTTCAGGTCTCAGTTTTGTTTGAGATATTCACTGAGATATGGAATTATCCCACTTCCCATTTTTTATGTGGTGACCTGAGTAAGTTATTGACACCTGGAGCCACAGCATCCACAGCTCTTTCAAGGAGAAAAAAAATGGTCAAACCTCTATATGAGATCATGAGACCCACAGCAGGATTTTGGTCATGTCCCTCCCATCTTTATTAAAATGGCTCACAGAGAAAACAATCTGCATTTCAAATACACATTATGATGGTATAGCTGGAAGAAGTGACAGCCTTTTTATGCAGTGCAACAATAAAACACTTTACTCTTCATTGTTCTATTGTGCCATTTAGGTGAATTGCAGAACTATAATTTTTGCTTTTATTTTACCAAATCAGAATTTTATGACTGTCATTAAAAGTCTAGACAAATTGCTATAAAGACTTATGATGACATTACTATTACTCATTAGATTTCCCTTCATATCTTCATACCAACCTATACCCTCCACTTCAAGGTTTTCAATGCCAAAATGCCACCAATAATTTCCACTAGCATCAAAAGCTGAGATGATAAAAGACCAGCAATTATTTCTGGAGATGCAGTAGGAAGTATACTCTTTTCTACAGACTAATTTTTTTTCATCCTAAGAAATAAGTCTAGTTAGGCTAGATACAAATTACATGGAAGCCAAAGGGAGCCTTTTCCCTATTCAAAGGGCTTAAATTAAGGATATTTTTCTTTTCCTTTACTATTATACACATCACAAAATTGGACACAGAAGCTGTTACTAAACCCAAATGACAGTCCACTTGGAGAGTCCCAGAACTGGAAGAGCTGAGGTGTAACAACTGTATAATGAGGAACGTGCAACTTCAGTGTTCCTCAAACGTGGCTCCAGACAGTTTTACCATACATCCCTCATGGTATGTCTAGGAACATGGCAAAAAGTCTTGTAGAGTAACAAGCTCATGTACCAGAAGCTGTGATATTCCATTAACATGTAGCTGGAATGGCCTGTGTGCCATGTAGCACAGGCACTTGGTTTGCTCCTTGTATTTAGAAAAGCTTGTGCACAGTCAGCACAAAGAGACCCTAGCTCCACTGCCACATCAGCCTTTTAATGAGTGCCACCATGCACCAAAAAATGTAACCCAGGCACCAGAGAGCCCTGGTGTATCACACAAAGAGATTGAAGTTTAACCTTAACAACAACTTTTGCTTCAGTACAAACTGCAGTGATCATTTAAAAATCCCACAGATTTATGTTTAACATATACTTTGCAAATACTTCACCCATATGCCTGTACTGATTTGTCTGTGATTTATAAAGTGGCAGTCCGATCATGGTTGTAATACTTTGTGTGCTGTCATACAGTGCAAGTTATTTCTAATTAATGAACTTTCTCTTCATGAATCAGACAGAATTCAATACATTGACAGACTGCAAACACTGACACAGCTATTTACCCAAAACATAAGCTAAATATTTCAGTTCAGAAACTTTGGATGACCCCTTCTTCTTCCCTACCCCCTTCAACCACTGTACTTTTAAATGTCATTGGAATTTCTAGAACTTGTAAAGGAGAACTGCTGAACTCAAACTTTCAAGCTTCCATACTTATGTGGTTCATTCAAAGACTTGTGAGGCTTTATGTTTTACTGAGCAGTTAATTTTTAAGTCCTGATATTGTATAGTTGGAAATGGAAGCATCAAAAGATTATGGGCTTCACTCTACCTTCCTAATTTTGCCTAGTTAATGTAAGCAATGCAAATTCTGACCCAGCATGATGATTGAGACAGCTAAGCTAGGTTCCCTGTGGAATCATGGAACAACAGCAGCTGGTAGAGGGAAGAGTCCTCAAGTACATCATCTGTTCCCCTCCAGACATCTCAGGTGCCTTCACAAGGTCATATCATCAGCACAACACAGGGCATGACACAAGAACCTGTCTCTGCCTGTCCAGTGTCTGGCTCCAGCAGTGCCTTTCTGAAGGTAGGAACAGCCAGAAGGAAGCAACCCAACCAGTCAGGCTGGGCCAGGACCCCTAAAAACACTCTTTCTCTTGGCCTCAGGTTGAAGTGATTTGAGCATGTGGCTCCCTCTTCTTCCTAAAGGGCCATCAGTCCACCAAGCTATAGCTCTCTGCTGAACTGCACCACAGTGCAGCAATGCATGGAGAAATTACTGTGTAGGGCAGAGAGAGGAAAAAAACGTCTGTGGTATGAGGAATCTTTTGCAAAAGTTAGTGCTACCAGTTCTCTAGCAAAATGTAATTGATTCCAGTAGTGTTACTGGACCTGTATTATATTAAAAACATCAAAAATAAGAGCAAAGAAGGATCATAACTGAAAATCTAGATATATGGGATGATTGCCTGATAACTTAGCACAAACAAAAAACCACATAGCTGACAAAAATTATATAAAATTAGGTTTTGTGATAAACTCTTCCAGAGAACAGTGTTCTCCCAGGAGCAAAACTGCCTACCCAGCATTACTGTCATCTGTCTCCTTTCACAGCCACCCACAATGATTTGCTGCTATTATTTAAAAAGACATTTTAATCCTTAGGTTAAAGGCAAGGAATCAGAAAAACCTGGATCTCTTCCAGTCTGTACTAGCAGTCTGTCATGGGCTCAGAGATAGCAGTGTATCTACAAAATCTGCATCAACAGCACTCCCCATCCTGTAGCACCTCCCCATCCTGTAGCACCTCCCCATCCTGTAGCATCTCCCCATCCTGTAGCACCATAGGGAGCAGGTATTGTAAGGAAATGTCCAACCATACACTCTACTAGTACCAGTGGGATTTTGTTCACATGTTGCAATCATACAGGTCACAATTTAACTCCCTGTTATTTTTAGTCAAGCAATTATGAGTTTCTCCTTGGCTAGTTTATGGGCAGATCTTCATCTTCTCTAAGCTGTCATGCACACTCATGGGATTTCAATTGTATGAAAGGGAAGAATGGCCTGAGCACACAAAAGAATGGAATTGTCAGGTTGTTGAGGTTTATCTTTTATCACATAATTTTCTACTAATGACATTTTTCTGTGGCAGCATAACAGCAAAATAACAATTCAAGTCAGGAGTCACCTGAGTATCTAGGAGGGTGGGACGTTCCTGGTAAGACTGTGCTAAATTACAAACACATAAAAGAAGAAAAGAATGCTAGGAGATACTACATTTTCCACTGCTGAGGAAGGAGGTGCAAACAACTCTAGTTGTGTCAATAAATTCAGCAGTGCTGAAAAGTGATATCACTCCTGACTTAAGAAGTTCTTATCCACAAGACTGCCAACCAAGGAAAAGGAACACTGGAAAAACTAAGGCTGTGCCTATAAAATTCCCAGTGTTTAAGGCCTAATTATTATAGCAACTTTAAACTTCTTCTGGCTAATGATGATAAACCAAATTAGTTCTTTGGTGTCATCTCAGTCATTATTGGCTTATAATTGTTGAACCACTGAGTATTCATATAGATTGTCTCAAAGCAATTTATCCATCAGTAATCCATGTAACACACCATTTCCCAAGCACAGTGCATTGTCATAAAGACAAATGTAGCTGCTGCTACATGGAAACATCTGCTCTCTTCAGTCTCTGCCTGAAACTTTTGGAAACATTTCCTGCAGGGTATCTGGTATTGATCTTGAATCACATGTTAAACAGGAAACTTGGCTACATAGAGAAGACTAAGCGTGACAACTATAAAATCAGGAGTGTAAGGAAAATACTGTAAACTGGAAGACTGCAAACTTTTCTCCAGGCAGCTGGTGTCAACATGAAATTGAGCCTTAAAGTTTGGGCTCTGTAATGTGGCAGCCCCAAAGTATTGGAGAGGAGGATGATGATCCTAGTCAGGCACAGTCTACTGGAGATACAGAATAAAACTATAAATTTTATTCCATGCTCAGAGCAAGAGATGCCTAGATAGAAGCACATACAGACTCGTTCTTTTGGTATTCCTTTCCATTTTTTTCCCAAGTGGTGCCCATTGCTCTGTGTGGCCTCTTCAGAGTGCAGCAGATGTACCACAGAGAGCACTGATTATATGAACTCGTGACTACCAGATGAGAGTGCAGGATATGAAGCTAACTCTGCAGGTGAAAGATGGGCTTGACTCCTAGAACATTATATTAATTCCTTAAGATGATGGATCTATGCTCTGCTGTGGTTTTGGGACATTTCCTTAAAGCAGCAGATGCTGGTTGCTGATTAAGATGTCAGCCTAACAGCAACATCCTGATTCTGAAATCCAAAAGGAGTTTAGTACAGAACTGCATAAACGTAAAGAATATCCATCACAATTGTTAATTGTTCCTCTGACTCATCCACAGAGCAATGCTTTAAATCATCACAAAAGTCTTTGGTATAATTAAGAAAATGTGGTAAGCCTTCTCTCCCCAGTGGTATAGATGTCGACAAAGACAGGACATGCTGACTCTACCAAGTTTGCTCTGTGATACATACACAAATTAACCCTCTACATGAAAATTAGCTAAATGTATTTATTATTTACATCTCTCTCTTCTACATCATCTTAAATATACTTTTTAAAAGCACCAAGTTGTTATTCAGTTTAGGTCTTTGTTCAGTTTATACTTACAGTGAATGGTGATTAAACATCCCTTGATCTTGAAATACTTTAAAACACCTTCAAGTAATTTTCTAGATTATTCTAAGATGTTGTTTCACCTAGATATTTAGGAAAATCACAAAAAAATTCAGCAGTTTTATGTAAGTTAATTCACTCATAAGCATTGCCTGGCATATATAATGGAAAAGAATTCAGCTGTATATTTCTGTCAGGACAGATACTCAATCAGTACAACTTGGAATTGCTCCCCTGAAATTAATTAAACCATGCTGACATACAGCAGCTGAGGATGTGAGACCTCAGCTTCTTTGTATGGCAGTCTCTCTCTATTAGCTCTCTATTTTGCAGCTTTCACCTGAACTGCTGACAATTTAACACATGTTCAGTTTGCTATGTATTTGCACCTCAAGGCTATGTGAACCTCACTTTGTTTTTCCTGAGAAGTGGGTTGCAGTCACACAGAAACAAAATAATTTACAGGTTAATAGTAATGCAAAAGTACTTTTAGTGCTGTGTGTGTTTTCATCTATAAATCACTTCTGCAATTTTTGAACATGAAGCTCCTGTTCATTTAAAACCAGCAAGAGCTTTAAACCCAATCTCAATGTGAATTTCTTTCATGAAGGAAAAAAAAACCTGTCTTAAACAGCACCCACTAACCCTCCTTCTGTGCTCAGCAGCTCATTTCTGCCCCTGCACTTATCCCCTCCTTGTGTTCACGTAGAGAAAATGACAACCTTATCCTAGAAACTAGTTCCTCTTAAAAAAAGTTCTCCCATCTGGTTCATGGGTAGCTGCAGGCAGGGAAAGGGATGCTTAAGTTGGCATTACTCCTGGAAAACATTACTGTCATACTGTGCTCTCACGAGTGTTTCTGAGGAAAATTTAGACTTGGCTATTTCAGATCTAATGAGTGAGCTTTTTGGTTGTCCCAGCCACTCCCTCCTTGAAAAAAATTAGAATTCTGGGCTACACAATGGATAAACTATCTAACAGTTACACTAATACAAATTCTGAATGCTAAAAATTTTAAGTCAAATAGTCCTCTCTGAATCAAAACGTCCTCTTTTGAATAACAAAAACAACAACAACAAAAGAACTAAAACTAGTTTTTTGATGTCTGGGGCATTTTTATGTTGTTTTCTGAAACATTCAAAACCACTAAAAAAAATTTTCACCAGCTCTATACTTGAGAAGGCAGACAAATGCAATGCATGATTGCTCCTATAATGGATATTCTTTTTTTTTCTCTAAAAGGGAAGTAAGCTAAATTTGCACATAACATACAGTCTGGTTGCTGATATAATTAGACTGTAGTTCCACATATGCACTTTCCATGCTTTTTCAAACAAAACACTCAAACTCAGGACTGCTAAGAGGGTCAGCTGCTGCTACAATAACCACAGCAAAACCCAAGAGTCTGTTCACAGCATTTACAATGTCCTTAGGAGAGAAGAGATGGGTCGTTTGCAAGGGTGGTCACACTGAATCTAATGAAGCTAATGGGAAATTCAGAGAGAGTAGTGTGCATCCAGCCTGCAGTCCCACTGCAGGAGAAGCTCTTTGTTTTTCTCCTGAGCTATTTGGTTGGGGGTGGCTCTATGTGTTTTGGTGCTTTGGGGTTTGTTTTTTTTTCACATTATTCGATATTTGCAAGGTTTGTTTTTTAATCTTTGCATGAAAGTACCAGGCAAAGAGTTAATACATGTTTCCATAATTCATAGTTTTTACTTCTACTGTCTGGTATGAAAAGCTTTGCAACGGCAACAGCACACAGTTTAAAACAAAGTAAAATAATTCTATTTTCCTTTGGAAATACATAACCTGAGCTGAAAAAAAAAAAAATAGGTATTCTCATTTAGGTATTCTCTCTCCTGAACACAAAAATGAAATTACTTCCTTTTTTTTTTTAAGGCTTCTTCCTTTCTAAAGATTTTTTTCATCTCTACTCCAAGAAGTCTGTTCAAAAGTTAAATATACTTAATATGATAGTCTTAGGTGTTAATTGCATTTTGATCAATGGGAGTTTAGTAGACAGACAGAGAAATAAATACATTGTTGCTAGCATCTTGTTTCCAGCTGCACTGCAGCTGTTTAGTGTTATACATCAGCAATGCTATGCCATTATCTCATCATAAGCTCTGTTGGGTTTCTTAAGCTATCAGGAAAAGAATATGATAAAAGGATTTACAAAAATACAAGAGATAATAATACATAAGATGTTCTATAAAAATCAGGGAAGTTTTTGAAGCTGTTCTTCAAGTTTGTTCTTTCAGATCTGCAAAAGCTGTAGGACAGCCAGAATATCAGCCCGCTGCACGGCATTGATTTTGGAATCAAATGTACAAATGCACAAAAGAAAATGAAAGAGAACAAAACACATGATGCTATAAAATATAGCACTAGCTATACATTGCTTTCAATATAAATGCAAACCCAAATAAATATCTGTATTATTAAAATACAACAACAATAACAAACCAAACCCAAGCTCACCCACAACCAACCAACTGTCCAAACAAAGAAACAAAACAGGCTATGTGGCAACAGGACACTGTAGGTACAAATAGATACAGAAGTTCACAGGGTCAAAAAAGGTTCCCTAAGCACATCAGTAGTTAATCCCCATGATTGCAACTAGGCAAATATTAACAATCAGAGGCAGCATCCACACATTTCAGAGGTATAGATAGATCTGTTTGCATTTTAAAGATAATGGGCAGTGCAAGAATGAATAAAATATTTTGTCCTTTATGACAGTATGTACATAGTGTGGGATTTTTCACTGAGAGTGATGCTGATAATTGTCTTAAGAGCTCACTGCTTTTTCTGCTGACTGCCTTGGACTTTGACTATCTTCCATATCACAGCTTCAGAGGTGATAATGAAATGGCACCACTTCTTTCAAGGAGACTTAATCTGAATATTGTCAGCAACTGCACAAAATTAAGTTCAAGCAAAAATCAATAACCTCTCTATTTGTAGTCCAAACAATACTGTCAAAATGCAGAACTCAGAATGGAAGGCAACGAACCTGCTGAAGGTGCTATTGTGAGATCACAGTTTATCCTCCACTAACTGGTTTTAATGAGGATATTACAGATGCTATGAAAAAGAACAGGAGACAATGCTTTTCCCCTTTTTAGGGGTTGCAAGGCTTGGAACCACACACTTCTCAACTCAATACCTTGAAATTAATCCAGGATTATTCAACTGCATGGGAATTCTTAGACTGTTGGAAACCACATCTCACACTCTGTCTTTTTTTATAAGCTTCCTCATAGTATCATCTTGCAGTGAAACCTGAATATGCTGAAGAGATTAAACATAAAAGAAAGTAAGGAAAAAATCTACTGGATAAGAATTTTAACTGAAGCCTTCTATGAGAAAGACCACACCACTATCAGTGGCCTTTCTCTCCTCACGTGTGATCCCACTTGTGCCTAATTAAGTGTCCAAGTGTCCAAAGACTCCATCAACTTATGTTGTATTTATCCCTTTTCTCCTAAAACAGGGTTTCATTATTAAGAGAACCACTTTCATTTCCATATTCATGCCACTGATGGGGGTGTATCAACGGGCCCTGCAAGACTGCATAATTTTCTCTGGTATGAAGAGCAAAATGTAATGATGCTGTTAAAGACCTGAGTTTTGTGCTGATAAAAAAAATCATTCTAAGCAATAGGCAATACATTCTGTTCTAGCAAATAGGAAAAAATGCAGACTTTTAAATGCCTTAGAATGCCATTTCTATCTCCAGCTCCAGCCTTTGTTTGTTTTTTAAAGGCACTCTCTGATAAGTTTGCCTCTAACATATCTTAAAGTTCTTTTAGAATCTCATACTGTATCTTCACAGTGCTTATTAGATACCACAAGAATGCTTTTCATCCCATTTTTACTCTAAACTCCTGAAGTCATCCCTAGCTCTGAACAACTGTATTAGTTAGAGGATAGTTATTCACAGAGGAGCAGAAAACCAAGCTCAACCAAAAGAAATTTCTAAAACTCTTTTCATTCTCATCAGTCTAGATCTCTTTGCCTTCACAGTGCTTCTAATATTCACACTCAGTCTCATAAATGGTACCATAAAACATTAACAACAGTGTAAACTCTGGTGTTGGAAGATATTTTTTAGGTTGAATTCCTGTTCCTACACTCACATACTTGTCCCAAATAAGGAAACAAAAAGAGCTCTCCTCACATTTTTCAGCCAGTGTGTTCTCCTAGTAATATAACTCTAGTTCAACTTACTGCTGTTCTCCTTTTCATACTAAGTCATACTTAAGACGTCAAGTACGTTGCTGTACAACTGAACTGAAATCTCAGCTATTATATGTGTTCATTCTTATTTTTCTGTAGTAACTACTAGATGTAGGGTTGAGTCAGTGCAAATAGTAAGAAGATGGTCCTTGACCTTTTGAGCTTGTAAGAGAAGTCTAAGAGACAGAGAATAGGTGGAGGGCCAGACAACACCACAATCAGGTATTCAGGTCAGCAGTCGGTACACGGTGATTACTACCTACATTTTCTCTGGCAGTCCTGATTTGCAGATTGACATAATTATTGTCAACATATAATTTGCTATCAACATTTATAATCTCTTTGACTCCTGTTTTAAGCCTTAGTGCTTATTTATCCATAAGAAAAACAAAATCCCCACCATATATATGCTCTGCCTTCTACCACCCTTGTCTCCCAACCTCTTCTGCAATATATGGAAAGAAACCAGGGAAGGGAATCAAGTTTTGCTAAAGGATATACTGAGATCTTCATATAGAAAATAACTAAAGATAGGATTAGATATCTGACATGAACAAGCATGACAGTTTCAACACAATAGTGCTGAAAATTCTGCTTAGTTGCAGAATTAATTGTGACAAAATATTTTACTCCTGGATGCTCTGAAATGAACCCACCAATCCTTTTAATCTGCCTAAAATTCCAAAGAAAAATGCACTGCTAGTGATTACCATTTATAATGTCACTTCCTGCTTTGAACTGCCTGGTTTATCTTTGCCCATCATATCAAGCAGCAGCCAACACTGAGTCCTCAAACTCTGGAATACAAACAGCTCTGATGCAGCATGTGTCCCAGGTTTTCTCTCTTGTGCATAATATTTTTGTCACTATAGTTTCACTAACTGAAATTTTCACTGTTACTTTCATTAGCTGTCTTCCATTTTTGTGTCTAATTTAGTTTGAAATCCCCTTTCCCAGCCTTTATTAAGCTATATTTGATAGACTGCACCTTTTTTCATTCAACAGACCCACTCCTTCCTAAGGACTGCTATTTGTTGGGAGTAAATTATGTGCATTCCCAAATTTGTATTTGGCTAAATGTGATGTCAGCAACAGTCATCCCTTCCTTTGGAATTATGAGTGAGGCTTTTTTTATTGTGCTTATTGATGTAGAATAAACAGTTTTCATTCATAAATTATGTAGCAGTATTTCTCTTGAACACTCATAAATGGACAGTCATCATAAATATATTTCCTGGTAAAAGGATTTCCATGGCTCCAATGTCAGAGAAAGACAGTTATAAAAAGTTGTAAGTTTTGGCTGACCAAGGTAAGGATTAGTTAACCTGGAGCTCCCAAATACATGATAACAGGTATTCACTCTGGGCTTGCCTTTTATATCCAAAATGTTACATAAATGCTGAATTTCATATGATCTCAAAAAAACTAACTCTGCATAAGCTTTAGCTCATATACCCTAATTTATACCATGGGATGAACAGAAATCAGCTATTCCCATTAAAGTGTACAGCAAAAGAATGCAGAAACAATACCTGCACAAACCCACACATCATGTAGTCATCAAACAAAGGGAGGCTAGGGCGGTCTTCTCGATAAATTGTGATTCTGTAGCTGCTCACAATCTCAGGGCTGGGCTGCGAATCATCCGTTAGGAGAATGATGACTTTGTTCAATCCAAGGCCAAGAGGGTAGTTAGCAATGCTGTATGACAAAATAGGGACAAAGTGCAATAAACACTAAAGAAACACAGAGTTACACTCTTTTATCTATGGCTACTAAACTTTACTTGCTCCTAAAGACTGCTACTTCTACCATTTTCTTTCTCTTACAAAATACATAAGCTTTTAAATAAAAGCAGTGGAAAACAGGATTTGTAAGTATTTTAAGATCTTTCAAGAAGAAAAAATATCGAGAGTGAAATTTAGTGAAAACAGTGGCAGTGGCAAATATTCTGACACGAAATCTGTGAAAGAAATCATTAGGAAAAATAGTTCCTGACAGGCCCAAATTTGTGATGAAGTCAGCAAGGAGAAAAATACAATCAGAAATTTAGCTAGCTGCTGAAATTGTCCACTAGCCAAACATGACGGATTCCCAGACAAACTGCTCAGAGAGATAAAGCTGAGCAAAGCTGAGCTGTGCTCTTCTTCCTTTAGCAGGGAAATAAATGCTGAAAGGCTGAAAGGCACAGAACCTGCATATGCAGGGCTTTTACTTTTCAGTGTAAAGAACATCTTGCAATTCTTTTTCATTATAAAAGAAAGAAATCTTTGAGGTTTTCACATATAGTCAGGTTGATTTCATGTTAACTTCAGTTAACATTGAAACAGGAAAATACTGGGGGGAAGAATTTAATGACATTTAAATGATTTAATGATTTGATTTAAATTATTTAATTTCCCTGCCTTGGAAACAAAAAAAAAAATCTGGAACATTATAACATATTTCCAAAATTAAGTCTTTACACTCATATTTTGTTGCTCATACCTTGGCCCTTTTTTGTTGTCAAGGTGTACGTGGCATTGACAGTTAGAGGGTTCTGCTCCTATCTTCACTGTCACCATGTCAAATGGCACTTCTGCATAGTATTCTCTGATCTTTGGGTTAAACTGAGGACTCAAGTCCAGCTGTGGACTGGTGAAGATCTGTCTGATATGAGAGAGGGTATCTTTATCTGTTCCAAGAAGATATCAAAGAAAAAAAAAGCGACCTGTATGAACATTTTGTAATAACATGCAACTTCTGGCAGACTGATACCATGTACAGTGGCAAGATATTTAATGCCTAGTGATTGGAGACTCATAATCCTGCTGCAAAGTTTTAGTGGAGTTTGTAATGGCACTTGAGAGAAATCTGTAGGCCTTGGAGGGATTTTAAACATTCGGTGTCCAATCACTTAAGTCCTAGTCACAAAACTCAAAGCCTGGGTAAGCCTTTGAAAATGGAAGGATTAAGTCTGGGAGATCTGTCTCTAGTTAGTTAACTGAAACTTAAAGAAGAGGTACGCCAAAATTCATAACCTGCTTAGGTACCAGGCTGTGTACAGGGTTTATATACAAGTGTAATTTCCAATAAAAATCAAAATAAGTTAGACATACTCTTACTGTTCATAAGAGCAAGTCACATGGAGATATCAAGACCCATGGGGTCATTTGCAGTACAGCTCGAAGAATGTTTTATTAAAATTCCTATATCAACAAATTCCAGCTCCTTTCCTGTGTAGGAAATCTCCACAGTAAAATCCTATTTGCTCAAATGTGTCCTTTATTTCATAGTGTTTGCCAAATTACTCATGAGAATATTTGCTGGCAACCTACTTATGACAAATATTTTAATCCAGCCTACTGGATTCAGATTTACAGTATAACACATGCAAAACTGCTTTACATATATATTCATTAGTACATGTTTTAAACTGTGTACTTCAGAAAATATTGCAGATAGGAACCTCCTTTGCTATAATATCTGAAAAATTTTGTGGCTTAAAATACTCAAAAATTATGCAAATATTTTTATTTCTACTTTGAAATATCTGTCTTGAGAAATAAAACAGGGCAATTTGAGAACTCTCTTGCATGGATTAAAATTTAAGGGAAGATATTCCAATGGAAGAACAGAATTTGGGCTAGCTTTGTAGGGGAACAGAGACTTACACATTGACACAGAGAAAGTATTTAAACACATACCATCCCCCGCCCTCAGATGAGTATAAATATTTCTCTATATTCTGTATGCCGTACTTAGAAATGTTGTCTCACTACCAGCTTAAAAATGAGGAGGAGTTTCAAAGTAAAATTAATTAAGGTATTTTTAAAATAAAGGATCATGCAGTTAGAAGGGTGATGCCACTTAGCCAGCCCAGAAGTATTTCTGGTCTCTATCTGGCACAACAATAGTTCCTGGAAGCAGCATGAGATCAGCAGCTGAGGGGGCATGAGGCTTAATGGGTAGCAAAAGCTTTCCACTATAGAGCAATGGCTTCACATTTAAAAATGTGCCCTTCAGATAATTTGAGAATGAGGAAGGCAGCAGAAAACATTGCTACCAACAAAAAAATATATATTTTACATTTTTACAGATATTTAAATACTTTAAATATTCTGACAAGCAGATATTTTAGAAAAACTCCTCATCTCTTAAGCAGCTCCTTAATACTCCATTATCGAGCTGAAGACAAAGCTTCAAACAAAGCTGATTAAACTCCAGACAAGTTTAAAGGTTTTTCCACAAGAACAAATGTATGCTGAGGTGATTGGAAAGAAGGGGAGCAAAATTCTATTGAAGTGTGACAAGAGATCAATGAGTTCTGGAATACTCACATTAATATGCACACACAGCAAAGTTTAATTTTAGTTTTGAGGCTTATGTAACATAATAGTCCATTTATTGAGTTTGTATAAACATTCTTGATACTTAAAAATCCTTTTTTTCTCATTAAAAGCCTACAAACACTCTATTAACTTAGAGATAAGGTAGAGAAACTCAAGACATTTTTTCAAGATTTTTTTTCCCCTCTGTGCTCTAGAAAGACTTTTACTTACCATAACTGCATTGTCTTTCTCCAGTCCTACTGAAATAATGAAATGCTGAAAGATAAACAGAAACAGATAAAAATTTTCTGTTCTCACTCTGATTACAGTCCTATTGGAGAAGTAACCATTTACTACTTTTAAGAGACACATTGTACTTTTATTCTTTACAGTGCGAAATCTTTACTTCAGGCTTGCAAATGCTGCTTGTGGGCCCCACATAGCAACTTATATAAGATAAGAAAGAAATTGGTCTTTTATATGTAGTAAGCCAAGACTTTCCAGCTAGAATGCAAGGTAATGTGATCTAAATCCACATGTTATCAGAAATAATACAGATAGGAAAAAAATACTGTATAAATTATCTCACTCTGAATCCTTACCTTCATGATTCTTCCTGAAGTCAGAAGGACCATTCTGCTTAAGATGCATGCTTTCTTGAGAAAGTTGCCTGTCAATTCAATAGCAGACATATTTCTACATGAATGGAAGGAACAGAAACAATGAAATATTTTGCAATACCATATGGTATCCCAGGGCACACAGCATTTTAGTATTCTCCATAGAAAAATGAACCTTCTGGATTTATATTCCCAGCATTAGAGATATTACCTGAGTGAACATAGCAGAAAACACACATTCAATAATACATTACATCAATAGAAAAAAAAAAATTCCACAATATAGTTGCATTGCTGGGAAAAGGAAGAGTGGATGTCATTAAGGAGAAAATAAACCAAACCGTGACTCTTAAACTGCTTCTATGATAGGTTATTTTGCATATACTTCAGATTAAATTTAGACTTTGTTCAAAAAGAATTAAATAAAAATGAAGGCATGTCTCCAGGGGATTATCTTTGTCCTGCATTAGCATGAATTCCTAAAATGGAACCTCTATGTGTTTTGCTTTGTTTGCAAATTCAAAACAAATCATCTTTGTGTGTGTGTGTATGTGTGTATATGTAAAATCTCTGTGAAAAAAAAAGACAAGTAAATTGCAACAAATAATCAACATGTCACTGGTGCCCATATTGTGAACTCTGCAGATTTTTTTCTTTCCAGTAGAATTTTGGTAGCATGGCAGAAAAAGAGAGTGGGCTTCTCTTCGACCCTCTGGCTGATAAGATCTTTCTGGAGGTCCATTAGCATTTCTTGAAGCTTTCACTGGTTTTCCTCTATTTTCTTTAGAAATTTTCATAATGCAGCTTGTTCCTGAATACTGCAATTCAGATTTTGAAGAACACAAAGCCATTATCTGTGTCAAGGAAGGGAGGTGGCAATACTGCTGTGTGCAATCATTCATCACTGATGTTTCAACAGGAGCTTCTGAAAGCAGTATTGAGGTCAATCATGGAAGAAGCAAAACCGCCCAGTGATAAAAAAAAGCCCAGTGATAAACCAGATTTCTGCATTAACTTAATGAGATAAGGTAAGAAGCAACTGGCAGACTTGTGTGTGCAGGAAAATGTAGTTCTGAGCTTGCAGTGTCTAGACAACCACCCTAAATCCATGCAAATTCATTATCTACTGCAAAGGAAATACTTAACAAACTTTTGGAGGCCTTGCTTTCCAAGTTGTAAGTAATTTTGCACCCCTCTTTCTGCTTGTCAAGGAAGTAAAAGCTAACATCTGTCAAATACTGTTGCATATAGGTAAAGCCTTATAAAATAAGGGCCTTGTTACCCTTGTAAATTCATGGCTCAGGCCTGCTACTTCAGCTAAGTAGAAGAGTACTATCCCAAAGTGACTCAGCTGAATTAGAAGTAGAAAAACAAGTTATATAACCCTTACATGTTCACATCATAGTGTATGGTGGTTGGTTGAATTATGCTTGTTATGATTTAAAACTATGTAACTGATAAAGGCCTTGCTGCTTAAAAAGGCCTGGCTTTTGCAATAAAGCAGCTCTCCTTTGCACCCACCTGGGGACTCTGCGTTTCTTTGCTTTGTACATCTCGCACCTGAACAAAATAATTTTTTTCTCTCTGCTGTTCCTTTTTTGCTTGCCTAGTCCCAAACCCTGTTTCACAGTGAAAGCAACATGTCTCAGCTCTATAAAATGACAGACTTCGGTTTAGTCAGAGAACACCTCAGGAGTGTGGCGAGAGAGCCACCACAACTGCAAGGTTGCTGCTCACAAGGCACAGCATGACCTGTATGAATCTCAGATCTGTAGAGACTGCAATTAACTTCAGACCGCATTAAGAGATATATAATAGCTATATCTGACTATAGAGGGGTACCAAAATATAATACTTGGAAATCATATCAGAGAAAAAAACTCAGATTACAACATGGCCAGCAGGACTGGGGCAGTGATTGTCCCCCTGCACTTAGCACTGGTGAGGTCACACCTTGAATCCTATGTTCAGTTTTGGCTTCTCACTACATGAAAGACACTGAGGTGCTGGAACATGTCCATAGAAGGGCAACGAAGCTAGGGGGGCTGCAGCACAAGGCTTATGAGGAGTGGCTCAGTGAGGTGAGGGTGTTTAGTCTGGGGAAAAAGAGGCTCAGGGGAGACCTTATCACTCTCTACAACTCCCTGAAACAAGGTTGTACCAGGTGGAGTCGTTCTCCCACGTAATAAGTGATAGGATCAGAGAAACCTTTCCAATATAAATGACTGTGGTTCAATGATTTATTTCTGCTGCAGCCCGAGCCTTTTAATCATCAGCACCATGAGGCTTTCCTTTGTCCAAGCTCCTTGCAATCAGCAGACAGAAATATGATGCAGTTATGAAGCTCCACCTAATACGGAGGGCTTTGCAGACTCCTTTCCTTCACATGCTGTTACTCAAGAAAGAACCTTCATCTGTTTGAGTGGCCCCCTATTTACTTAGGTATCTTGGAGATGGCAAGTACAGAGGTGTTCTTTGCCTACACAGTTTGCAGTTAGCTCTAATGAAACTAATGTATGCATGTCAGTACCCTTGGTGAGTGCATGCTTATCAAATGTACCTTGCAGAAGATTCCCAAAGTGTACATCCCAAAGTATTATGTGTGAACCTGCTCTTTAGGCATCTCTCTGATTCAGCAAACAAGGCATAGGATTGACAGTAGCAACAGTAATACAGCTCTGATTGTCTGTGCAATCAGACAATCACCAATGAAGGACATGTATAAATAGAGCATTTCACAAGATTTAAATATTTAAAAAAAAAAAAAACTAGCCACTTTAGGTGGCTCTGATGGATATGTTAGTTGAGAAAGGTGCAACTTTTAACGGGTCATAAACTCAAGATTGAGACCATATTTCAATATTCAGTAGAGTTATGAATTTTCTTTCTTTAGATGATGTTATGTAGTTCTCTCTTCAAAATAAGTTCTCTGTTTTGTAGAGTGTTTGTTTGGCTTCAGTCACAGTTTCCATGAGGGCATTTGGGTCCTTAAATGAAATACCTTATGCTGATCTTCAGAAGTGAAATAAAAAATTTCAGATGCAAGAGTGGGATTAATTTCCTGGCACTTAATCCAACTGTCTCTCTTGTTTCCTCCTTCCTTCTGTCTCTCACTCCTGCCATTCTAGGTCAGTGACCTTAGCCTTGTCTTCCTTTGTCATTACCTTTTTCTGTCCCATAGTCCAAAATATGTTAATTTCTCAGACTTCCCAGGTAACTGACATGACCAAGTTAAATTCCAAAAAAGTATTTTCAGCCCAAATTCAGTCTGAGAACTGATGCTTCCAGTTTGAACTAAAAAAGGGCTTGCATATGAGAAGCTAGAACCAATTTTTCAAATATATCAGTTGATTTAAAAAACGTTTGCAGCTCTTTCACCTGCTTAGGCTTTTGTCTTTTGCAGATACAGAAAGGTTAGTTTTACTCACTAATCTGATTCTTCCATGCAATCTCACATAGCCAAATATACTTTCCATGACACCTCATTGCCCCTATTCCAAAAGGCAGCAGTTATGCATGTCCTAGTCATATCACGAGCATAAACTGCATAGAGTTGAAAAAAGTACATAAAAAATGTCGAAAATTTTTTTTCAGAGTACACATGAGGTGTAATATCTTAAACCAATACATCTGAGGTGGTAATTTTCACCTAGGCTGTAATTATTTCATTACAGTTTGAGATGAGTTTCTAGAGTTCTTCTTGTTTCTCCCGTGGAAGGAATTCAGAATGTTCACTAATACTATTTATGGCTTCAATACTAGTCATATAGATGAAATGAGTTACAATATGTAGACTAGGAAACATCTATATATCCTGCCTTCATTCTGTGGTGTCATGATCAGTGAATGAAGAATTGTATGAGACCTCAGTCAGAAGTCACTACTTTTCCCATATATTTCTTGTCTGCTGGGACAGTCAGTTATGCAATCACTAGATTTGATAAAAGGAAATACCAGTTTTCCACAGCCAGAGAAATAAGAACTGTTAAACAAATTGACCAAACAGCCTGGCCTTAACTGAAGAAAGTCAGGAAAATTGTTCTGATATAAAGACTCGTCAAAGCTGGGGCGAAAAAAAGTTTAATCAACGCTCAAAGAGAACGCATACCCGAGTTATTTGGGGAGTAAGTACAACTAAGCTCTTTCTTCCTTGCAATTAATTATAATCACATGCATATCTGACACATGCATCACCCTCACATGCATGTAGCTAAGATTTTGATTTAGCAATGTCAAAGGACATGGTTTTTTTATACAGTGAATGAAGAGAATGGTGTTATTAGTTAGCCACTGCAGAAAAATAAAGAGCAAAGAAGCAGATTGGCCTATGCCCTGGAGAAAGGTCATGGTACTTCTACATATTTATACACATACAATAATGTCGAGCTTGAAGGAGAAAAAAGAGGCCAAGGGGCTTGCTCAAAGTGAGTGAGTGGCACAGCTTAGATTAGAACAGAAAGCTGCTAAAGGCTGGTATGCTTTGATATGCAAACCTAAATATTTCTGCAAAAGGGCAAGGGCTTACATATGAATGCAAGCAGCTGCATCTTTGAGTTACTTCTCACAGGGAGTGATCGGAGTGGTCGGCAGTAACAACAATAATTTAGCACTTTCACGGAACTGTGTATATTTAAAACACTAACAAATACCTAGTACAGTGACAAAGTATAAGCTGCCCTTTACAGTAAAGCAAAGACACATACAGATAATTATCGATTTGCTGAAATTTGCCCAATTCAAGGAGGAACAAAATTAAAACTTAAATCTTACAGATGCCTTATATACTCACTACAGCATTTTCCCAACAAAATGTACATACTAATATCATTCACACATTTATCTTGATACTCAGTGGAATGGAACATACACACTGTCTAATGTGCCTCTGTTCCCAAGTCCTTGTTTGTAATCACAAATGTCAGTAGTCAGTATGGCATACACGTATATGAAACATCATTAGCTAAGAGATAAAGAAAACAGAAAACATATTTTGAAAAATTTTATACTAAACATAGTGTACTATGTTTACTCCTTCCTTCCTTCCTTCCTTCCTTCCTTCCTTCCTTCCTTCCTTCCTTCCTTCCTTCCTTCCTTCCTTCCTTCCTTCCTTCCTTCCTTCCTTCCTTCCTTCCTTCCTTCCTTCCTTCCTTCCTTCCTTCCTTCCTTCCTTCCTTCCTTCCTTCCTTCCTTCCTTCCTTCCTTCCTTCCTTCCTTCCTTCCTTCCTTCCCTCCCTCCACCTTTGCTTCTTCCCTTGTTCTGTCATTCCTTTCCTCTTTCTCTCCTCACAAAAGTTAAAATTTTTTGCCAAAAATTTAGTGTATCTAACGTTGTCATTACATCATTTTTTCCATCTTTTCACAAGGAGTTAAAGCGATGTACTCAGAGTATTATGGTCTCTGACCTGTCTTTTGTTGGACAGAAAATTTGGAGCAAATCAAAATTATTAATTATTTTAGAAAACTCTTCACCTGAAATTTTATGTTTTCTGTACAGTTTTGCTTTTAATTGGTACATAAATTAAGACAGTCTTAACCCTGGGAAACGCTCCTAATTTAGAGTTCACAGTGGTTTAGAAAAAAATGCACCTAATTAACCTTTCTTTAAAGAAATTACCATAGTTCCAATTAATTTTCAATCCAGAGTCCTTCATATTAGATAGAGAAGCAAAACCTTTTCTATTTAGGAGCCTAGCTCCAGTTCTGATGGCCGAACGGCTGGAAGGGCTCTGTATGGGCTGATTGACCTTCATCTCAAGGGTTGCAAGTACACATACATCTACTGAAGGTTTAAGTTTTATGATGCTCACTGGAGACATTCCAATTATATTACTTGAGAAACTACCTTCAACATTTATAATAGTTATCTTACCACTCTGAAAGATTTGCCTCTTTATTCACGAACTGGAACTGTTGAAGGACACTGGAAAGCAACCAGTGCACAGCCAGGACTGAGCTAAGCCGCCTCATTGGGTCTACCATTCGATACAGGTCGTGCAGCAACATTTGGATCTTGGGTGCAGAAGAAGGGAAAAGCTGAGAAGAGAGACACTGATTTGAGACAACACAGTATGATGTTCGTAGAATGCAAAGATGTGAAAAATTATCAGAAGATAATATATACAGCATAGGGCTGGTTATATATTAATGCCCTTTCCCACATACTTAGAAAAGGACTGTCATGCCCAGCCTTGCAAATCAGGATCAGCAGTATTGACATGGAAGTTGATCTCCTCTGCCTCTGAACTGGCCCTGAGGTTAGCTCAGTTGGTCAGAGAATGAAGCTAATACCAAGGTTACAGATTCAATCCCTGTATTGGCCATTAAGAGTTGGACTTGATGATCCTTCTGGGCCCCTTCCAACACAGATGATTCAATGAATTCCAGATATATTAGACTCAATGCTTCTTCAGAAAGTGTCATCAGTCTCTATCCCTAATACTCATCCAGGAAATCTCACAGAAATCCTAATATCATACACACTTTCTGAACAACACTCAGTTGCAAATCCTTTATTTTCTGAATACTCACCATTTCCTTCATTAACAGTGCCTATTCACAGACACTGTTATTCCCTCATCTGTGTTTTTCTCCAAAAATGAGCTCAAAGCATGGAGAAGAGAACATATTCCACCTGCTTTTTTTTGCCACTTTTTCATCTACATCTACTCTCTGATCATGAGAGATCTACTCTCTGATCATGATCTCAGTATTGTACTTTCTCTAGTCTGTCCACTCACTTCTGCTTTTGCTTCATTGTCATTCATTTTCTTACCACCTCATTAGTCATTTACATGGTTCTCCTTCTTTTCTTTTCCTTCTGTTTCCTGATCTCTGTTTCTGCTTTAGCTGTCCTGTTCAGTGGAAGCTCAGTTCAAATACTCTGTTGTATTTCTTTATCTATTTTAAATTAAATTTAAATGATCCACCAAAGTAAAATCAGTGTTACCTCAATCTTCTTGCTTCCCTGCCAATCCAGCCTAATTACATATGCCAGAGACAGCAGAGAATGGTAATGAGGAAGAAATGTTAAGAGATTTACATAAAATATATATCCAATAAAACAAACCCCTATTTATTTTACCAGCTCAAATTGTCCAAGACTCTTCAGCTCCTTTATGAAAGTAGTCATTGAATTTATCTCTTCCAAAGAGAAACATTGCTCATCTTCTCTGTTGTATGTTCCATCCTGGGAAGGAAAGGGCAGCATGTTCTGGTGAAATCACATGGAAAGATTTCGTTAGACCTCAATCCCTTCATTGATCATAGGAACAAGTTACAGCAGCTCTCAACCAACCCTAACCTCAGCCAGCCAGCTCCTAGAGAGCTCATCCTATTTTTCAGTCTAGAATAAAGCACACTGTGCCCTAGCTTTGTCTAGAAATGAACCCACAGAAACTACCTGTCTCTGGAACAACGGCTGGGTAATCACTGTATGTCTGGATGTCTGCAGCTTTCTACCTTATCCTGACATGAATTTAGAACTCATGATCCTGTTTTAGCGACATCTGTCCAAGAGGCAGAAGTTGCCTGGACAATTTAGTCCCCATAAGTCTTTCAAGCAAGAGACTCCTCAGAAATGAATCCTTAAAAGTTCCCAGACTGAGAGAAATATTGCTGAAAGAGATTTCAGCTTGTCAGAAATGGTTTTCACTAGTGAAGTAAAATTTATGCAGATTCTATAAGTGCAAAAAAATAAAAAATACTGGAACTGGATCTTGCATGAGAATTAGACACAAAGTTGTAAGGAATATAATCTAATTCTGATGCTCATGGATCTCCATGCATGAGTTAACCAATTCTGGATGAAATTGTGAAAACACACAGATACTTATATTTTAAAAAGACCATTTTAAAAAATAGTGGGAAAATTGATTTTTAAAGCTTTAAATATATCTTTCAATCACAGTATTTTTGAAAATTAAATTATTTGAGTGTGGAATTTTTAACAAAAAAACCTCAATTGTTCAATGTAACTACAGTTTCACTCCAAAGAATACAATAAAAGATGGTTCTGATTAAATAAGTCCTTCATTCTATAAGCTGGCACAAACAGTTTCAGAAGCACACAAATTAAAATTAAGTATTTTCAAATAATAATACAGAAAAGTTGGAGTGAACAACCTTGCTCACAGATGACTCATATATTTTTTGCAAAGCTTCTATGGAACTGGTTGTTGAGGATTCATTAGATAAGAGAAATTTAAATGTATCTTCAAAAAGAAGTTCTTTGGAAATTTGGTCCTGAGTAGTCGACTCATTCTCAACTTGGAAGTCAAAGTTTTCATGCACCTGTTGGAAAAAAAAAATTAAAATTTACAGTTTGAATAAAAAGCCCAGTCTTCTCATAGCAATAAATGCTAAACTGGGACTTTAAAAAAGGCAATAACACCACAAAGTGACAGGATTATAAAACAACAAATGCTGCGCCACATTGTCACTACTCCATACCGCAATGTTTGCTGCCCTCCAGTGGACAGAGTGCAGTATTGCAGACACGTGTCAAAAGATTTTTTTTTTTACCCTATTTTATTTGATATTTGATTCTAAAATATAAAATATCAGGTTATATATTAATATAACTCATTAAAAACTCATGTACTAAGGATTACTACAGAACATCTCTTACTACGGATGAAAGTATAAGTTTTACGATATATAAACACAATTAACAAATTCATGGTTATGAAATATTACTATAACACTAATAAACACATATGTAGCACCAATATGACTAGGTTGTGTGCATACTATAAATTCCAAGGTATAATATTCAAAGTCAATGCTGTATTAATTATCAACAGCTATTTTCTAAAGACATTTGTTTTTTCAGAAGAAAATACTAAATCCCACTGATTTACTGTAAACTTATGGGTAACGGATAATAGTTGAATAGTTGAATAGTTCTTACTTTCTATGCAGGAAGGTAAATGTTATGTTTTATTTTTTAAGTTCTTCTGGGATAATTTTTTTACAGCCTGGTATGCAATTATTGAGTTGTTATGACATACCACATTTCTTATACTAGCTAAATAAGTCTTCTTAGACTAATTAAAAAATATTGTCTTCATGGACATTTTAAATTCTGCAAACTTTCTTTCATGTGTGCATTTTCCCTATGTGTTTAAAGGATTTTTTTTCTGAAGAATTCAGAAATTAACTGCAGTGTTATTACTAGACACTTGAACAGATTTTAAGTGGAGATATATTAACTAATTTTTGTTAATATTTGTATATCATAAATATAAAGAAACATTCTACATATCTAAGCATATGCATATTCATGTGTACACATGAGGTAGTGAAAACAGCTGGAAAGCAGTACAAAAATTGTTTCAGGACAGGTTGCTCTGAGGCAAGAGTGGTACAAAAACCGGCACAGGTCTCATTTCCCTGCTTTTAAGGGCCTTGTGGAACATCCAGGAAGAAGGCAGCACAGTGGAGGTCAAAGCAGGTAATGAAATTATGAAGTAAAATCCAATTTATGAAGAACTTTAACTTGTATTAAGAGCCAACTGTGGTTTTTTAACTTCCTCCATTCATCTTTGGTCTGTCACATTTAAAACCTAAATCCACTTTCATGCAGTGCTTCCTATGGATTTTGTTTCACTGATATTCATTTGGGGTAATAGTTAATCTTTTAACGTAAACTGAGAAGTTTGCACATTTTGATTGTCTGGTGAATTTCATCACAGGAACTCTGACTCTAAAAACTGGTTTCTTCTACAGAAACTCTTCACAATCAGCCAGAATTGATATTAAAGTGTACATTTCTTGGACATTTGAAGGTACCTATCAAAGAGGTTTTTCTGCTGTGTTCTTGGTGTGATTTTTTTGAGTGAAGCAATAATTTGTGCAATTTTCTCACCTTAAGAACTACTGGGTGTATGGACATGCTGAATCCAATATCAAAGGTTAGCATTTGAAAACATTGGCTGCATCTGAAATACAATATAAAAAGAATCAGTTTCTGTGATGTTAGGTACTGTTGTGAAATATAGAATCATAGAATAATTTAGGTTGGAAAAGACCTTTAAGATCATTGTTTCCAATCATAAACCTAGGACTGCCAAGCCCATAACTGAACCATGTCCCTGTACACAGTAAAATACAATACACACACAGGTCCAGAGAAGACATGCAGGAAAACATACACACAGGTCAAGAAACAACATGTGATACAGACTTAATAAATTTCTAAGAAGAGTTAGCAGCATGAAACATGGAAGAAGTCAGACTGTGAGGTGATGAAAATAGTGCTATATAAAGGTGGTTTTAATGTTTGACATAGAGGGAGGTAAATTATACTGAAGGGAAAAGTGCCTTTTCAGGAGAGTGAATGAGGTCCTGCAAAAGCTTTGAAGATATTTGGAGGGGAAGAGATGGTGAAACACCCCAGGCTCAGTTGAGCAAAGAGCTCTGCTGCAGCTATGGGGATGTTTGGAGGCATGGACCAGGAGTTATAAGCAAGTCTTGTGTAACACAAACAAGAGAGTCCATTTAATTGGTAAAAAAGGGATTTTGGACCACTGTCAAAATAGCTTCATCCCCATTACACTCCTCCCCTCTTTGCTACCCTCTCCACTCACAATGTAAGCTTTATTCCCAACTTGTGTAAGTCAAATAATGAGCTTTACATTACTGCTACTAAAGCACCTGGTTCTCAAAATAGCTTGAACACATAAATTTAATAAATAGCAACTTATTTAGTACTTATCATAAAAATGTCAGGGATGGGACATAACATACATAGAACAAATAATAATTTTATTAAGTAAAAATATTACATAATTGAGGTTGATTTATGTGTAAGAATTATAACGCTAATAGTAGTGATTGCACACAGAAATGTGACTGTTGGTGCCTAAGTATATTTCATAGCATACACTTTATAAAGTGTTTTACAGTGTCTCCTGTTCAGATTGCTTGCCAGAGACAGCTCTGAACAACCTGGGCTACTCTAGCATTAAATATTTGACATATGACAGAATGCTCCCTGAAAGGAAATACAGCTTTATGTATGTTAGGACTAGCCCAATTGTGAGTGATTTCTGTCCATTTGTGCTGCCTGAAACACTTCATTAGAACAGCATCTGGTCCTAAGTAGTCATCATAACCTTTTCACAAACTAGAAACACTGTGAATATTGAGTTGTACTCCTTAAATGCAGCATGTCTTTACTTTATAAAGAAGTATGAAATAGATAGGAATTTTTTATTTTAAGATTCTTGTATCTTCTGCAATTTTTATTCTCTTCTAAGGAGCTATCTTGACATTAGCATTACAATGACTACTGCATGTCACTTACTGATTGAAAGAATTTGGTCCTGAGGCAGATGATTTGCTGAAGACCTCAGTTATAAGTAGAAGTTTGTTTATAGCCTCCTTCATGTTGTTGAAGGCTTGTTGGGGAGAACTGTTTCTGAAGAATATCTCAAAAAACCTTTGCAGCTGTGAAAGAGAATACATATATTTTTGAGCATGTACAATAAATCAGTGCTTAAAATCACAAATTAAAAGACTGATAGAAATAAAAATTGTCTTGGAATATCATCTTCAATTCTTATTCATTTGTACAACAAAGTGGAATGAAAAGCTCCACATAGCATACTAATAAAGAATGACGTTTTATTTACAAATAAGTATATCAAAAACAAAATCTGTATTAATGGTTTTAAAAATATTGCTCAGAATCTAAGCTGACTTTGATAAAACCTTTTGCTGTCACTGGTTCTAGGCAAAAAACCTCAAAAAATCGCTTGTATCTTCATCAGTGAGCAACAGCACACTCGAAGTAAAAGCCTTCTCTTTTCTTAACATACTGTGCCAAGGGCTATCTCACTGGACCTTGACTACAAATCCTTACCCTAGTCAACAAGCTTTAAACAGAGCATAGAAGAAAGATGCTGGGAAAGTAATCAGCCACTGCAGCCTGTGTTTTGACCAAAGTCTGCATATTCTGTGATTTTCAGACTCATGAATCCTCCCAATGGCATATTTACTGGCCTGCACAGTACTGGCCTCAGGTGCTTTCATCACTCATGCAAATTCACCCTTATCATCACTTCAGATAGAGATTTGGGGAAACAACTGTAGCAGCAGAGAGATCCAGTGAAGAGTGGGACATAGGCAAGTTTTGTACTATGAGTCCTTGGTGCTAAGAAAGGGCTGCCTTTGAACCATATTTCCATTAGAGTTATCATACAGCACAGAACCCAATCACGATCTGAACGATGTAAAACTGTTAGATAATAAAGTAGTACTATCCTACCAAAGACACACTTTGACATAGCAAAAAAATATGATCTTCAGAAATAAAGAATGTAAAGTGTATGCAGGACACATTTTATATTAACACTAAGAAAAGAAAATTTTCTGACTATTTCTGGGAATTTCTCTATGACATTTATTTAGAAATGTCAGTATATATTTTCTATTATCACCCACTTATACATGCCTCAGTGGGGTAACATGATGGAAGCATTTAGGCTTCTGTAGACAACCCTCCTGAGGAATGATATGCTTGGCACATCACTATCTGCCTTGGGCTGCTACAGCCATGAACAAGTACCCACAGCAGTTGGGTTACCCAAGCCACCGCCTTGGCAAAAGTCTGCAACAAAGTTTAATGTGATATTTTAGCTCCAAGACATGATTGCAGAACCACAGGGAGCTCTGGGGTCATCTGGTCTAACCCCCCTGCTTAGGCAGGGTTATCTATGGTCAGTTGCCCAGAATTGTGTCCAGAAAGCTTTTGAATACTTCCAAGGATAAAGACTTCCACAACTTCTCTGGGCAACCTGTGCCTGTGCTTGGTCACCCTCAAAGTAAAAGTGTTTCTTGATGCTCAGAAGGAACATGCCATGTTTCAGTTTGTGCCCATGGTCTGTTCTGTCACTAGGTACCACTGTCTTCTTTACAGCCTCCCTTCAGATATTCATACACTTTGATGACAGTCTTCTGGCCCTTGAAAAGCTTCTCCAGACTAAACAGTCCCAGCTCTTTCAGCATTTCCTCGTATAAGGAATGCTGCAGACTCTCAATCACCTTATGGACTGCACCACCATGCCCCCCGTCCCCACCCTGGACTTTCTCCACATCCCTGTTGTACTGGAGAGTGTACAACTGGACACAGTACTCCAGGTGTGCCACAAGGGCAGACTGCCGGCTGATGGTCAGCTAGGTGTCCTAGACCCTTTTCTGCAAAGCTGTTTTCCAGCTGCTGGCCTCCAGCATGTGCTGGCACCTGAGGCTGTTTCTTCCCAGGTGCAGGACTGTGCACTTCCCTGTGTTGAACTGCATGAGGTCCTTTTTAGTCCTTATCTCCAGTCTGCTGAGGCCCATCTGGGTGGCAGGATGATTCTCTGATGCATTAGTCAATCCTCCCAGTTTTCTGCCGTCAGCAAACTTGCTCACTATACACTCTGTGCAATCATCCAGCCATTTTACAAAGATGATGAACAGGAATAGACCCAGTAAGGATCTCTGCATACAACGCTAATTCCTGGTGATGTGCTGTGATGTGCTGACACCAGAAATTAGAGCATACTTCTCTATACTCTACTCCACAGTATTTTCTAAAAAGTGTTGGAATCTCCCCTTCTGAGCATAAATACTTTCCAGCACACTGGTCTGCACTGGCATAGATGAATGGTTTTCGGTTTCTTCAGGTAGCATATTACAGTTAATGCAAAAAGCACTCTTCAATTTCCTTTTTTAAAAATACTGTGACATTGCTTACAGCCAGCCATGGGAGATACTTGAATATACAGCTAACATTGATCTTCCTTTGCTTTTGCTCTCTTCAGTTTCACTAATTCCATCCAGTTGTGCTGGTAAATAATTGAAAGATAGGAATTTGGTCTGTTTGCCTTCCTGTTCTTATCACCTCTGGTTTGATTTCAACAAGTGGTTGCCTTTCCAAGTTTAACTGACTAAAAGAATGGTGACCCATGCACTGATCTGTGCTGAAGGTATATAGTGCCTGTGACTTTATTTCATCTTTTTAGTAAAGCTATTTGAAATGCCAGTAGGAAAAAAAATTATATCAATATATATGGCTGAAATTATAAAATTGAACTTCTGACTGCAGGAAATGGTGAAGCAAAGGTTGCATGTATAGTCAAACTCTATTTTTGGATATTTGTATGATGCTGAAATCTTGCATGATGCTTTAACCAAATGTATTTCTATACTGTAGAATTATTTCCGTGTGTACTGCAGTTCCCTGAGCTTATGGGGCAAAGGATCCCCAGATGCACTATTTGGAGATTTTGCTGATCCTCACATCACAGTCTATTTCATCTCCAAAACAAGCTGAGAAGGAGTCCTTGTTTCCCTAAGACCACCAAAGCTGTGTTTCTCCCACAGAGTGGTACAAAGATTAAGAACAAGAAGCTCCACATTTTTCAGAGCAGTTCTGATTCATATTCATCTCCAAGGGAAATTGTTCCACTACAGTTCCTTGTTCAGGACAAAACCAGTTAATTAAACTGTTCATGTGAATAAAGAAAAATGTTAAAATGAAGGCTCATCTCACCAAAGTGGTCAGTTCCTTGTTCAGGACAAACACAGTTAATTAAACTGTTCATATTAAATAATTTTTAAAAAATAAAAAGAAGGCTCATCTCACCAAGGTGGGTCTTCAGCTGAATTTTGCAATTATTTCCAGCACCTCTGTCAGATTTTGTGCACAACTTACATTCCTGCTACTCTGGCTTGCACCTTTTCTCCAACTTCCTAAATCTCCAGTAGGTATTGAAGGACTAAGTGAGATGTTCTATTGTGCTGCACAGGGAGCATAAGGAGTTGAAGAGTTTAATAAGGAGAGATGGGGATTACTGGAAGGAAGAGCACCAGGACCATTAGCTCATTTCCTCCCTCACCATCAATCAATTTCCAAGTACATAAACACAAAGGATACATAATGTATACATTTCTAGTAACAATTGATGAAGACAGGCTGGTTTGCCCTACTGGTACTCAGAGCATGCTGTTGGCTATTAATAGTCAACTGTTGCCATTAGAACAGGCATTAAAATAAAACTGGCATCTCCAGGAAACTGCATTTTAGTTACAGCTCTCCTTATCCAGCCTAGAAAAGAAACATTGCTCAACAGGTTCTCATTAGAGGATATCAGGTTTTAGACCAATGTTTATTCTAAGCCAATGGCTGAAAATAAATATTTATTCAGCCTGGTTCAGGACCAATAGAGATGAGATGAATACTTCAGGTTAAATTCCAATTCATTAAAAAATCCTATTTAAACAAGTTCAGATTAGGTTTGACTTCAACAGATGACACAGGATTTACAACAACAGATAGGAAAAATTTAAAGTGTATGGATTAAGGCTGATAATGTGTGAAAATCTGCAGCAACCTCAGGTTCTTCTGAGTGAATAAAACTATATAAATATCTCTGTTCAATTGCAAAATACTAAAGAGCTGAAGGTTTCTTCAAGCGACCACCACTGATGCTGATCCTCTCCCTTTCAGAGGAAACAGACTGCCTGTCCAGCAAAATGCACATTGATAGAGTGTGATGAACTAACAGCGAACAATTTAAAGAGGACAGAGTAGGAAATACTGCGGGCAATTACAGGAACCTGTTCTGGGGGAAAGCTGACCTCTGGCTGGCCAAGTTTTAGGCAGAGGAATAGGGTTTCAATTTTAGTAGGCTGTAAGACTAAATGCAGACATGCACATTTATTTTATACAATAACATCACTATATACAGAACTGCAAGATTTCTCAGAAGCTTGAAGGTGTTCACCCAAATGCTGGACTTATACAGTAGAAGTTATGTTCCAAATATTTATATAATGCCTTACGGAAGTGTGCAAATGCAGTCAAGTTACATGGATCAAGTACACATTTTCTGTAAAGGCAGAATGAAATAGAAATACTTTTCAGATGAATTTAAACTCATTGTCCTTTCATTGCCCAATAACTTCTTGTTTTAGGAAAACTGAGTGAAAAAAGGCCAATTCAATATTAATTTTATTCCACTCCTGATTTACTGCCCATTGTCTGCAGCTCTAACATGGCACTTAATGAAAGGGGAAATCACATTAGTGTCCAACTATTTTTTACAGTAGATTTCCCAGTTCTGTATATATTTTTCATTACATATGATTTAAAAAAAGATGGTATTAAATTGTTCAGAAAAAAAAGTTCACAAAAACCCCCAACATCTTGCCCCTTAAGACTTTCATAACTTAATTACATGGAGAGAAAAAAAGGCCATCTGAGAAAGATTCCTTTTCTCTAAAACTCCTTGCTCCTAAGACTAAGTCCAAAAGCCACTCACCAGCTTCAGCAACCATGAAATCAGGCTTTTTGACTGAGTCTGAGCTAAAAATGGTTTCCCAATTCAGCTCTGACTTATTAGTGGGAAAGTAAAGGTGATTTGCTAACAGTATTTCCCAGGTTGCTGTGAGGACCAAAAGTGTATCTTGACTAAGGGAAGCTGGAATTCAAAAAAAGGATGAATGAGAAGAGTCAGGGTAGTAGGAGGCAGGTCTAGGAAAGCTGGAAGCCACAGAATGGCATGTTTACAAAGCTGACTGGATTGAACAGCCAAAACATGAGGATATGTGCACTAGAAAAACACCAGACAGCTAAGGACCAGGATAATAGTAGAAAAACTTGTGACATATCCACCTGTTGTAGAGGACAATCAGTCCCAAGCGCTTACTTAGCTAACTAGGGATGTTCAGAAAGAGAAAAGCAGAAAAGAACTCCAGAAAGAATATTATTTGTGCACTGCATGACAGGTTGACACAGATGAATAAGACAAAGAAGGAAGGATTTCTTATTCTTTCTTTTAAGACAATTAAGGATATGAAATCAAGTCATGTTTGACTTTGCTTAAGTTTTAAAGCAAACAAATACTCTTTCTCAAGCAACACATAATAATCTGTACAGTATCATTGCTCGAAGACATTGCTAAGACCAAAAGCATTCATGAATTTAAAATTCTAGTAGAGAATTGCATGCATAAAAGCCCACTGGAGCTTATTAAACATCAAGACACATATTCCACTTCCAGTTTTGTGTTTCTAACCCCGCAGGTTACCAGAAATAGATATAGTCTGCCTAGGGACCACTACCACTTTATGTTTGTCTGTTACAGAGTTTCATGATGCTCTCTTGACTGCCACAAATGGAGTGTCAGACTAAGCATGTCTTTGATCTCCCCAGTCCAGACTGACTTCTGTTCTTATGTCAGTGAAAAGAGAAATTATAGATACCATGAGGAAAGAAAACAGAGATGGCATTATATTATGTCCAGTCTCCCAGAAAGAAGAGCATTACAGCATTCTAACAGAACCTAATGAGTCAATTTAATTTTAGTCCCAAGTAACCATGCAATCTAATTGATTAAGAATTGATGGTAATTTTTCTTTTGTCTTTGGTCCTGTAAGTGACAAGGTAGCGATAGTAAATTTAAAAAAATTAAAAAAAAAAACCAAAAACCCCCAAACAAACATAAAATAAAAGAAAAAATCCCAAGCCTTTCTGCTGTTTGCAAGCATTTTGCTCCTTCTCTGTATGTATGTTTGCATACTATCTCACTTTAAATACGTGTGGGTGATACTTCAAATAGTACCAAAGCTGGGCACTTGGGGGCAATACTGTAACTTAATTTCCACCACGCTGAGCACTAAGCCAGACTGCCACGTCATATTAAGAGATGGATTTCCTGTAAAGGTGAGGGTCCAGTTTTATTTGCATGCATGTTAATCAGAAAAAAAAAAATCTTTACTCAAGTTTCCAAATGCTTAATACACAAAGAGAATTCCAGTTATAGTGATTCACACCACAGCAATCTTAACAGTAAAGAGCTTTAATAAATTATACTTACTGCACTTCATAACTGGAAAATTACTAAAGAACAGGGTTTTATCTGAGCACATCAAGGGTTATGCAAGAACACCAGTCAAGGAACTCAAGTCCAGGAGGCACCTGTCAATTTTGGATGGGCAAAAGGATGATGACCCATAGCAGGGGCCACGGGAAGCTGCTGACAGCACAGAAGAGCTTCCCCTGACGATGCAGGATGTGGTACTTCTGTCTACAAAAGTGCATCCCTTCATAAACCATTGGGATCAGGCAGGGAAAGGTTAATGGCAGGGCAAAAGAAGAAGTTCACAGTGTACTAAGCCTTGAAATAATTAATCATTAATTAATTTGGTTAATTAATTTTCACTCTGGCTTCTACAAAAGAAATAATTATTAGGGATCAGCATTCTTCTCAATGCACATACATAATGTTGATTAACACAAAAGGAATCACTGCATACATTGACAGAGACCTGTCCTTTAATTGGTACAATATGCAAAATACAAATATTCTATTTTATTAATAATTTTTCAACACACAGATAGTCTAAATAATCAGCTTCCAATTCTCCTCAAAGAAACTGGGTTATTACAAAAATCTCATATCTAAACATCTGTGTGGCAGAAAGCCATTCTCTCCCCTGCATCTCTTGCATCTTACCATGCTGGGCCCAAATTTGGAGCCGCACTTTTGTTACTCCTTGACTGTACACAAAATCCTCATGCCAGCTCAGGATTTACCTTCCTTTGCCTTTTGAAATTAAATACTAAAATATGTATAATCCAGAGAAAACCTGGCAACTGGTGAGCAAAACACACTTGAACTGTTCCTGAACTGCCATCTGACCAATGCTTATTCAAGAAATCATTCTCAAGTCATGCCACTATGACTACAAAAGGCAAATATGCATTGCAAAAAATAATTTACAATAGTTTACTAACAAAAAGGCAATGAGGAATGCAGTATTCTTTTATGAAACTCCTGGTTTTTTTCTTTACACAATTTCTCTCAATCATTGATATCATATAGCTACCCCATCTCCAGTGTTTTTTTTAAAATCTCTCTTTCATATATCCCACATTCTAGTAACTCCTAGCAACCATAAGGCATTGTTGTACATGGGAGATCAAATTTTAAACATACTTAACATACTGAGTTTGTGATAGCAAAACTAAGTTAACCACAAATGTGGATGAATTTCTCATTAAAAATGTTGTAAATATACTGGTACGAGAAAAAAAATCCAGAGGTCTATACACACTGAGGAGGTCTCTAAATTATGGTATAACATTACTGAAAGCAGATAATCAAGATGATTCTCATCTCTGCATTAAAAAACAAAACCAAAACCAAACCAAACCAAACAAACAAACAAAACAAAACAAAACAAAACAAAACAAAAAAACCCACAACAACCAAAAATTCCCACCAAACAAACAAAACTCAGTCTGTTGTGGAAAAGCTCTGGCAAATTTTTCCAGACCAAAGTACCAAAGTCTCCCCTCTAGGCATGTTGAGTACCCAGTGGGTATTCTGTCAATCAGTGGAAAAACAGGTCTTGGAGATTCTGTCTGTATAGAACCTTGACAGGCTGAAGCTTCAAAATGTGGCAATTTCCATCCTATACAATAGAGCTGGCAGAAACTTGAAGGTAAGGAGCTTTCAGGACCAGGCTCCTTGGCTGGTACAAGCATGCACTGCTCCACTGACTACTTTGGGAGAGATGACTCTCTCAGATGACTGGTACTGTATGTCACACTGGCAAGGGATGAAGGGCTCAATGAATTTTTGAGAAACTTGACAAAATGTCTTAACAAAGGATACCAGTGGCTGAATTTGCCTTTTCCCAAGTATTTTCTGGTGGGTTACCTGCCTGTTTGCTCTGCATCAAGCACAGACCCTCTGTATGATTTTTTCAGCAGTGCTTCCTAGCCACTCTATGAATTCCCAGTGTCTCCCTTCTGGAAGGTCCCTGCCCCCTTCCATGTTCTTTACAGGGCACACTGTGCTGAGAGGCAGCCTTACACACCCCATTTTCCATCATTTTGTTAATTTGCATTTCAACGTCTACATCACTACAAATGTGCTTCTTTCACAAATGGTGCCTATCTTTTGTTATTTTTCACAATTTTGATGCGTTTGTCTGAAGCTATGGGAAAGCAATGCCACAACAGCAGTAAACAGATTGGAACCACTGTAGATGCACTGCTACTTCCATCTATCATTTTTATTGCTTCTTCAGCTGCCAAAGTGCTCTGTAAATGGTGGCTAGAACTCTGTTCAGCAGACTTTCTTCAGTGGGAATTGTTTTCCTGAGCCATATAACAATTACTAATGACTACTAGCCTTTAAAGTAGTCCCTACTTCAGCTGCAACAGCAGCGCTGCTGTACATTGTGCTATTTGAATAAAAATGAACCAAAACTGAATACCAGGGTTTGAAAGAGAGTGACCATTACTCTTCATAAATGTAAATGGAGGAAAATACATAGCAAAGTAATATATCTCCATGGGCCTCCACAGCTTAAGTGGGGGGAAGAGAGAAGTAGATTCAGCTCACCTAATTTTGGCAATCCAGAATTTGGCATGTTCTCTAAGAATTTCATAGCCCATAGAAGGAAGCAAACACTTTCACCAGGAAACTCATTCCAAAACTGGTGTCTAAATTAAGTGTGATGATTTGTTCTCTAGAGGTGTCTGTTTCTCTAATGACTAGAATTAGATAATGAGCTTAAACTAGGCACTCCACTTGGCAAGAGCTAAAATTGTAGAACGTACCAAATGGCTGATATCATCAACAGTCCTGACAGTGATACCACGGTGATATCAGACTGATCCAAAGCCATGACCTGCTCCTACCCCAAGAAGGCTGCATGGGCAAAGCACACCCATCCTTTAATAGCTGCTGCAGGAGCTGATGTATGCAACCTCAAGAAATCACTGCCACATTGTGACCTTAATTCTTCAAAAGGGAAGAAGCAGCAGCACAACTGTAGCTTCTTCACAAAGAGCTGATGTGTTACAAGCACAGTTCCCTTCTAGAAGAAGAAAGGAATGAGAAGGCATATTTCCTGAGGAAGCAAGATGTGGAGTGAGAGGGGTACCTCCATGCACTTGGAGATGTCCAGAATTAATCTAAGGCACATATGAAATTGTGCCTTCTTCATAAAATTGAGACCATGGGGGAACCACCCTATCCATGGTATATTGTATACTTCCTTCCCCTTATTTAGAAGTGCCCTGACCCTCCTCTAGTCTGTTTTATTGCACCTAAAAAAGGAATATAAACAAACTGTTTTAAATATTTACTTTCCCTTTTCACAACACTGTCAATATCCCAGCAAAAGTTGCTACTGCATGGCAGCACCCACACTGCTGTGCTTTAGAGAAAACCCTGACCTTGACCTGCTGTCAAATGTGACCAATAAAAATGGGCTTGGACACCTGCAAATCCCAGGCCCTCAGTGCACAGGGCAATGCTTTCCTGCTTCATGAAGCAAACCCCTCTGGCTCTGAGAAATGAAAACTGTACATTAGAAGAATATTCACCATAGGCTGTGGGCTGCTAATAAAGAAGGAGTAAAATAGAAGAAAGATATTCTCTAGTTTTCTGTCTAGGTACTTTGCCTGAAAGATGGAAAACTGAGGAAATGAAATGTTTTACCTTTATGGTAAAATGCTTCTTCTTGGGTGGATTCCAGACAGTAGTGGTTGAATGAATGAATGCCCGCAGAGGTGTTAGGGATGTCACAAGCACATATGCTTTGATGATTACAGAAAAGTCTTGAGCTTTAAGGACATCCTTGTGGTCTGATGTTGATACCTGATTCCTGTAAAGTAATAAAAATATGTAGCATTAGTGTAAAAATTAAAAATAAAAATATGTAGTATTAATACAGTTCTTTTGCAAATTAGCTATAAGAAAATAGTGAAATAGTGAAATTAGTGGAAATAGGAAATTAGCCCTTTTCCCCCCAAGTTAAGCAACACAGTAGGTTAAATCATGTAGGCTGGAACAAAGCTTTACATCAAGTAATTTCACTGTTTTCAGCATTTTTAACTCCTAGTTTCCAAACACAGGAAGCAACTATATTTGGAGGGAGTGATGTTTGAGAATACATATGGGTAACTGCACTGTGGGAATAATTAAGTGTTACAAATCCAGGCTATTCAGAGTGAATGATTAAATCAAGATTAAATTAAACATTAAAGAAATTCAAGCACGTTAAATAACAGAAATGCATAGTCTAGGTACCCTATTTAATGCTGATTTTTAGTGAATTCAGAAGAACATCCCCACCTAACCCTATGGAAAGACTGTAATATTGTTAGCACTTTCTTCTGTAATAAAGGGACAGAAACATGTGGTGCTGCATATTTCCCCTAATGAAAGCCATATACAATCATTGTAATATTATGAAAGTCTAGGATACCTAGAAATAACCTATAACAAATCAGTTAAACCCAAGAATTCTGCAAGCAACTTTGTTGAAGAAGTGACACAGCTCTCTAAAAACTGGCCTACAGCTTCCATAGTACACACAAAAAGAGTCAGCCATAGAAACAGAACAGAAAAAAGCAAACCCAAGAAAAAACCATTTAAAAGCTCATTGCTTAGGGAAATCCGAGCTATACTTGTGCATATTCACAATGGCGTTATTAATCTGTCTGTTAAAATCTCTGAGCGTCAATTTACCTCATAGAAAATTCAATGGGAAGATGACTATAGAAATTATGGGTCTCTAAGACTGATGACTGGTAAAAGACAAGGGGGTCTTCTTCCATTTCTGTGTAATTTTTGGCAATATGTGGCCTTTCCAGACCTCAATTTTGCTATCTGTTAAGTAAGTCTAATAACATCTGTTTTAAAGAGAAATTTTCTCCCCTCTGCAGAATAGCAGGTCCTCAGAACATAAAATTTGTGAAATAGTGCAATGTAGGAAACAGCACTTGATAACAGACAAATTATCAAGTACTTCTTCGTTCTTCACCTTAAGGGGGGGAATCTCTGTTTCCCGCTCCTATCCCTGCTTTTCCCCTACCACAGACACACGCAGATCTCTGCGTGTGTCTGTGGTAGGGGAAAAGCAGGGATAGGAGCAGGAAACAGCTCAGCCACCATGAGACCTAAAGGTTCAGGGGTGTCTCTGGGTCTGTATTTATTTGTCAAGGTGTTTCAATGCCTCAAAGACTTAGACATTTATACCCAAAACATGTGCAAACCTAGTTAATACAGAAACAAACATTCTGCAAGTATGAGACGCAATACATCCAAGTGCTCCATCTGCTGTGCTCTCCTCTTTTGCTGCATTCTGTGTCCTTGACTCCCAAATAACTGTGTGCTGAAGCGCTGGCAGTTTCTGAGAGTGGGTCATCATTAACTTACAGCTTTGTGCTCATGCTTTGCTTCCACCAGTGCTGCAGATGGGAGGCACGTGCCTGCTCAGTGATTGTGCTGCCCTGGGACACATTTCGTGCAGTGCTGGCCCTTGACAGTCCAGGCTGACCAGAACAGTCTGAGGTCACAAGTGGGAGCTGCAGGTCTGAAAAAGTACCAAGGGGATGAGAAAGGAAGTCAGCAGAGCATTGAAAGCAGGGGTGGACTCCTGCTACTAAGGATTAAATGAATAAAACACAAAACAGGAAAGCTACCAACATCAGATGAAAATGTAAAATAACAAATGCTGAGACAATAAACATTTTTGGATCTGCTTCACCTGACCAAGCATCCCCTTCCAGCTGCAAGCTGCAGGCTGAAAGGCTTAGCTGCCTTAACTTCCACTTCAGAGGTGAGTGCAGCAATACTGCATACAAAAAGCATCCCCTTTTTCCTTCTTTAAAAAAACCTGAAATCGTTGATTTCCAAATATAGAATACCAAAACTTGCTTCCTCATGGAGCACTAATTACAATTAATGGGGATAAGAAATTTCTTTGAATAAGAACCAAGGGACTTTGCTACTGTAATAACATAGCTCAATAAATAAGCTCATATCCTTGTTTCTGTGTTCACCACTAAGGCTACAATTTTCAGGTACTGAAACCTATGCGAGCCTTAGCTCTGCCACCAAACACAGTGGGAGTAGGACTGATGTACCACAGTTCTCAAGCTTATTGAGGCATGTGACTATTAATAGTAATCAAAATATTGTGATGTGAAATCAGTTAAGGGGTGGCATGTATTTTTCTGCTTTTGCTGTGCTTGACACAAAGCCCTCATGATGTGTCATTATTTCATGTAGGGTAGTATTCATTAATTCTAACACACCTCACATTTCAAGTACTTAAGTAATGGTCAGGAAAAATCAAGCTGTTCAAATTATTCCCAAACCTTATTGCTTTTCTTTTTATTGACATACTGCATTGTGCTATGGTATGAATTTCTTTGTAGAGCTTCTTTTCCAAAGCATGCACTCTCAACCTTGGTACATGAAATGAAAAATAAAACTGAAGCTATGCTCCTGGTGACGAGCTGTAAACAGACATTTAAAGAAAAAAACTATTAATCTACTCATTTTCCTAGAGAGCCTATTAAAATGACATTGTGATTGTATTTATTGGCTGCTCATCAGATCAGCTTGGCTCAACCTTCCAGTCTCAACTGGGATCTAGAATTAATCCGATCCTCTGCCTTACATGCACCATTTAGCAGGATTAAAGGCTCCAATAATCAAAACCAGGCACTTATTTAATAGAGCACATCATGCTCAAGTTATATCCACACTGACATCTTTCTGTTGTGTTATGCATTGCAACTGATTGGAACTTTGCAAGTGACTACCTGGTTTTTGATGGTACAGAGACAAAAGTAGACTGCTCTGCCTACTTGACTGTGTAGTGACAACAGGAGGAAGACAGCAAATTCCCATTAAGTAATTTATTTAGCAGACTTGTTTCTCAATATGCATAGGAACCAGAACTGCAAAATCAAGTTGTATTTTTTTCCATATCTGACTTGATGTAAAGACACAAGGGCATTTTAGTATGGCAATTTCTACACTGTAGACAGACAATGGCATTTCACCATGGCAGTTAGCAATGGTCCCGTGTAATTACTCCTATGCATCACTTTAGCCATTTAAAAGAAAGTAAACATTTTACTGAAAATAAGAACATGGCAGAGAAGGGCTGCACAGGTCATTACTCAAGAAAGTAATGTGTCTTTTCCTTTTAAAAACATGTTTCTAATTGTGTTGCTAAAGCAACAAGTAACAACTCACAAGACACAAATTGCAAATAATGAGATGAGGTTTGTGTACCTGTATTTATCCCTCTTAAATGAGAGTTTAACTGTTTCAGGGGAAAAAAAAGATTACTTTGACATTAATTCATTTGTTACTATGCAGTGGGCCATTTCTTGGAGGTGGATATACCCAAGTAAAACAAGTGGGTAGGGACAGATGAAAACCAAAACTTTTCTCAAATTCTCAAACTACTGGGTAGAAGATCCTTAGTATTGCCCTAAGTCATTGCAAAATGCCTGAATAAAAAAAATAAAAAAAAAAAAAACACAAAAAACAACAACAAACCAAACCAAACAAACAAAAACACCCAAAAAAACCCCAAACAAAACCCAAAGAGATAAACCCCAACCAGCCCCCCCCCCAAAAAAACCCCCAAAAACCCCCAAAACAAACAAAACCAACAACAAACCAAAACAACAAAAAACCACAAACAAAAAAAAAAATCAACTGCCATGTCTTAAGGAAGAGAATGTTAAACAAATTTCAGGATGATGATGATTAGCATTGAAAACTAAAAAAGGGGCAATGGTCATAAATTCTACCTCTTTTATAGAGCATCCTGTTTGTATGGTGCCTTACATCCCTTTATTGGTTTTGTGTTGGCATTCCCCTGGGAGACAGCCCATCACAGCGGGGCTCTAAGAAGAAGTGAGACTGTCACTAGGTGCTTACTCCTTTGAGATGACTCAGAGCATGTACACCATCAGGCAGAGTCAAGAGGGAGTGACAGTCCCTCACTTTGGTAAATCTACTCCTAGTAATCAATGAACACAATTACCATAATAATAAAGAGACATCAGTAGTGTTGTACTGAGCACACTCAGCTGCATCAGTTCTCATGGCAACTCTTCACCTGCTCCTGCACTCAAAAGCAGTAACAGTGTTTATTAGAGCTGTGTATTTGTTAATCAACTTTATCATCAATGAAAATTACCCTGCAGTGCCTTTACTGTTTGCAGTAATTGCCATGTTTTTCCATCTTGAAAACACTCTACAAGCTGTTGTTAATTAAGCAGTCCTCTTGAAGTACGTAAACATCAACATTTTATAGTGGAAGAGGTGAAGCAGGCTCAGCGGTTGATGTGTCAGGCAGCTTGGGAAACCAAGTCAGAAAGAGTCCCAGCACCCTAATACCAGACTACATCCCCTCTTTCAAAAATCCAAATCTTATTATTTTTAATTTGTAAATCATAATTTTTGTAGCAGAGTCTAAAGATCAAAGAAAAAAGTAAACTAAATAATTTTTATTTTTACAGTGACTATGCAGTAATGGAAATGTTACACAAGTGCTCTTTTTCCTGAGGGGCAGCTGCAGACTTTGCCAAAAATACTTTTTGCTGCTGCCATTTTTGATGCTCCAGTGTAACACAAAGGACCTATGGTGGGACCTATGACCTGCTTTCACTTTGAAAAAAACACAATTTCATTTCCTTGAAATTCTGGCTTGAAGAAGGCTTCTGATGCTGACATCTCTGGAATGGTGGCATTGAAAGTACCAACAACAACACGACTGTACCTCTTCCTAGGGTGTTCACTGTGAGGCCATGCTCATGAGTAAGGAGGCCACTACATGTTCTCCCCTGAATTCACACAATAACCACAGCAGCAGGTAAAACACAGACCTGAGACATAAGAACAGCTGCATGGCATATGCAAAGAGGAGGTATAAAATCCACCAAAGCAAGTCAACATCTCTAGATTAAAAAAAAAATAAAAATGTAGCACCCCTTTGTCGCACAAACTGGTGGCAGGCACTATTCTGTCAACTGCAATCTCTCAAAGTACAACAGTCAAACAGATCAGTTGACAGTGACAACCTAATGCAGCAGCCTCACTGACATCTAATGAGGCCTTTCAAGTTTTTTACACAGCTATAACTTCTTGCTCCTTCTCCCCCCATCTCTGACTCACAAGTTACTTACTTGTCTTTGGCTCAGAGTTCTGAAGTGTAACAAGAGATTCAACACATACACAATAAAGAATAGCTGATTTAACAATTACAACGTGTGGCTGAGCAAAACGTTTACCAATAGCTAGAAGTACATTTGGACAAATTGAGAATTCCTGGAGCAAAACCAGCCTGCAGCCACCTGGCCTGGTGGTAAATGGAATGCTTAGGTTAACAGGAGCATCTGGTGATCTGCAAAGGCAAGGAATTCAGCAGGAAAATAGCCTACTGGTTTAACTAAGTAATGACTGATAGAAAGAAAAGGAAACAGAAGATGAATGAGAATGTGTTCTCTTCTTTTTCTTTCCTTCTATAGTACCCTTTGATCTTACAAGGAGGATTATGATGTGGGTTTTTTAATTAATTTCTTACTTTGTACAAGATCAAGTAGACTATATTTTACACACTTCAAACATGGAGCAAGGAACAATTAAGACTATTGTTTGTGAGAAAAAGGTCATTTTGTTTCTCAAGTGCCCATCAACTATTCCAAGAGCAATTGAGTCACCTTGGGAGCTCCTAGTTGTTTAATGAAGCACAAAGCTAGAGATGGAATGAAATGCAACTGAAGTGCTGTGCTCTGTTCTGAGCCCAGCACATTGTTGATATCTTCCATAAAATTAAATTATAAACTCAGCACATTTGTTCTTGCAAACAAGAACAAATCCTATTGCTTTTCTTTTTGGCAGGAAAAGTATTGCTTTAGAACTTTAAAATACATTGATGCTGAAACTGTACAGCAGCCTTTCCATCTGCACAGAAGCATTATGGATGTCTTCCTAGATTTTTATAGTGGCAGTCTGTTTCTAGCAGGAGTCTCAATTCTCTGACATAAAAAAAAAAAAAAAATTAAAAAAAGGGAATGGCACCTCATGTCATTTGTCAGCAGTTTCTACAGTACAATATTCAGGACCTACTGATAACAGGTCCTCTCTGCCAGCCTTGCAGGTCCGCATTCTGATAGGGCACCTCAGCAAGTTGGAAGAACTCCATATTGCATTCTGTTCTGCGGTCATCCATTTTCCTTATCGGGATGGGCTGCTGGAGCACACCAGACAACTTGTATTGCTACAACCTGGTCCTCTTCTAGAATTTACAGCTGGGCAATTTTCCAGCCTCTGTAGGTTGGAAAGGTGTGTTTAACAACTGAAAAGATTGCTCCACATCAGGAGATGCCTAAAAAGCTTTCACAGATTCTTAGGCAGACTTCTGAGTTCTCCAGGACAAGGAATTTTGATCAAAATAAAGCCCAGTAACCTTTGTCTCAATCAGGTACAGCAACCCACTCTAAGCTGCATAACTTTGAAAGCAATGAGCATTGAAAATTATTTTTTTTTCCATTTTTCAGTATTGATTTTGGAGGATGGATGATTTCACTTGAACTACTGCCACTACGTGCCTTGAGACTTATCACAGAAAGCAGATCTATTCCATTCAATTGCTTCCTGTCACCCATTTGATTTTTGGATTAAAAGACTGAAACAAAGACTAGACTGAAACAATTTGCTATGGCTTACACATTATGCCCTGAGGTTGCTAAAGAAAGAGAGAGAACCTTTAGCACTCAGTTTCATGACCGATGCATTTAGAAAAGTTTGGCTGTGAAACTCAAAGTAGATGATGAATATTTGAAGGAAACTAGAAACAATAGGGACAATCCTGGCCCCCTGTGAAGTCCTGAAAACATCTGCATTGAGTTCACTGGAATGTGGTTTCTTGCTTGAAACTTAATCTGTGATGGTCTTGATATGCATTATGAGCTTTATTTGCGATGTCAACATTGATGCAAGTCCAATATCCTGCTTACTGCTCACTACTGATTCAGCTGCCCTTAAAAGCTTTTCACATTAAAAAATGCAGTGATCCCACCCTCTAAGACACTTAATCTCAGAGCAACACACTTTGTACATTTAGGATGAGTAAATGTCAAACTACATGTAATTTCTGGACACCTAAATAGGTTTAGTATTAAAAACAAAACAATTTTACAGTAAAACAGATCTAGAGGTAAATTAATTTAAGCTGTGGGTTGAAATGTACTGAAATTCATTGTGAAGTTTCAGAGTTAAAAAGATAAAATTATGACAGTGTTACATTTATATGATGCTGTTTATTTTTCCTTTTAGAAACATCCGCAAATACAGCTTCAGTTTAAAATAATCACTTACCATGTTTTTGCCTCTTTGTTTTGGCAGGTGCATGAAAAACCGTATTTAGAGTATTAAGTATAGTGTTTGGTGTCTTCATTCCTAAAGCACCCTAAGAGTTAAAGTTAGAGGTGTTGGGTTTTTTCCAACACTTTTCAGAAGAGCTGCTTCTTCTGTGTGCACCCTTCATACTAGAACTTAATTACACAGATAAGCTATAAAACTTTGAAAACAGCAACTCTGAAAATGCTGCCTGAGTGTTGCATGATTAGAGTCACAATTCTGTACTAGTGACAGGATAGAATATAGAAGAGTATAGGCCAAGTAATTAACTTAATTTAGCTGCTTTACTTCTTTTCAAACTACTAATATTTGCTGTTATGTTGCTGTTCTTATGTAGCTGAGATTTGACACTGCTGTAAAACCAATGAAATTCCTGCCCCACATAGTTTATAATCTAATTAACTGGAAAAAATCAGATGCTGGTTTTATTGGCCACTCTTGGGGCTCTTATTAACTTCAGTAGCAGAAAGGTAATAGGCACAAACCTGATCAAAACTGGTGTGCAAATATTTGTAAGGGCCAAAAGAAATACATCCCCATATAAAAAAATCCAAATTCCTGTCGCAGAGATGTTGACTTGTTACAACAGAAAATAAATTTGATCTTTAACTTCTCTCTTCCACAGGTGGCTCCACTGAGTCTTGCTTCCTACCCTCGGGTCACAACCTTTCATGTTCACTCCAGAGTAACCCAAGAACACTGGGGATAGGGAGCACGAGAAGAAAGCACAGGGTTAGCACCAGATCATAAACATATCACAGAGTGGGAGCACAGTCACACAGCTGGACTATCTTGGCTCTCCCTCCCATACAATTTCATTAGGTTCATGCCTATCCCTAGACCTTCTGTGTGGTTAACACTGCTGGCCAGGCCAGAAAGAGATCATGGGAGCACACAAGGCTGGCAGACACTCATAATGTCTCTGCACTAGTGACACTAAAACAGAAATACAGAAGGAAGGCATATGACAAAAGTATGGGCATGCTGTCTTAAATACAAAGCCTAACAGTTTAAGAGTTGCACAACAACAAATAAAGTAACATCAAAAAAAACCCCCAAACCACTTTACCACTGCTTATCAACATCAACACTGTCGTAGCCACAGTAAATCCAGTATACCATTTTCTCAGCCTTGCTGCCTGATGTTTCCTTCTACAGCTTACTATGTCTTTAATTAGAGAACATAATTCTTTGTGTTTTCACTTTTACAGGACTTGGCTCCTCAAAGACTGACTAAATGATAGTAACAACAAACCAACCGATGCTCTTTAACAGGAATTGCAGAGAAACCCTGTTGACGCAAACACACAAGAGTGAAAGTACATAACTGATTTGAAAGGAACAAACTGTTCTGTGGAGGAAATACTGATGAGAACTGTTCTTTCTGTGAATAATTTTAAAACTGAGGATCAAAAAAATCCTGCTAATTTGCAACTCTGCTGTTGCTAGAAAGAGAGATCTGTTGGAAAATGCAAGTAAAATTGGAAAGGGCCGACATTATCAGATGAATGGAAGGGGGACTATCTGAAGTCTCACCTCTAGACTAGTTTGCTCTAACTTATGCCCTTTTGTCCACTGAACCTGAAATCAAATTATTTACCCTTCTGATTCTAATTTCACCTTTTATGGATGAGTTCCACTAATTCTAAATTACATGTTACTTATCCAGTGATACTGAATGGGATTAATTAATGGTTTGAAACTGAGGTACTGGTCTATACAGAGATGACCCCTCTGTGTACCACAGTTGAAGTTCACATTCCTGTCAGTGTACATCAGTCTATACAGTCAACGTGGAGCAATTCAGCTAACCCTGAATTACGATGAAAATAAATGGTCTTTTGGGCTTGCTTACTCTAAATACCAAGTGTAAAATTCAGTATCCACAAATAGACACCTATTGCCATTTAGGATATCACAGGATATCCCTCTGAACTTCTAGCTGGTGGACCAAAAGAAAATGGGTCCTATGCCAAATCTGCCCATTCTACTGGGCATGCTGGACTCTCCATGGCATCTTAAATGTCATGACAACCTTGTGTTGAAATAGCCTGAGGCCACATGCTGATGTGGAGATACACAGATTTAAGAGATATAATTTTTTATTCTGACTTTAAAACACTTCAGCTAATTTAGGTTCAAAACCTTTCTTACCAGTAACAGAAAAGTGAGGGATGGGCCTTTTTCTATATGATAGCTCTTCAGTGGAGTGCTAGAATCCTCCTTTGCTGTGTGGGTAAGATTCAGAGCCGTGCTGCAAAGCACATGTATTACCTTGATTTCAATGGGATTTCAACACCAGTCACAAGGTCTTTTCTCTTTGCCAGGAAAGCACTAAAAATATAAGTAAGGAATAAGATGCTTACCAATGGCCCTTCCCTGAAGGTAAGATGTGGTAAAGCGACACTAGTTATATGCCAGGTGCCCACCAAAGTGTCTCAGTAGGACAGGCAAGAGAAACTGTTATGAAATGCTTATGAGACAGAATAGGGAGAGATCACTCATTAATTACCTTCACAGCTAAAAAATGTGTGGATATTAATTGAATTTATTACCAATCAAATCAGAGTAGGATAATAAGAAATAAAACTAAATCTTAAAAAATTCCCTCCATTTCTCCCTTCTTCCCAGGCTCAATTTTACTCCCGAGTCACTACCTCCTTTCTGCCGTGATGCAGAGAGGGGAATGGGAGCTGTGGTCAGTTCATCACACATTGCCTCTGCCACTCCTTTTTCCTCAGCAGGAGGACTCCTCACACTCCAGCATGGGGTCCCTTTCCCAGGAGACAGCCCTCTGTGAACTTCTCCAAGGAGAGTCCTTCCCACAGGCTGCAGTTCTTCATGAACCGTTCCAGCATGGGTCTCTCCCACGGGGTGCAGTCCATCAGGAACAGACTGCTCCAGCCTGGGGTCCTGCCAGGAGCCTTCCCAGCAGGTCACAGCTTCCTTCAGGCACCCACCTCTCCTGGCACTGGGTCTCCATGGAGTGCAGGTGATCTCTGCTCCCCCGTGTACCTCCAGGGCTACAGAGGCACAGCTGTCACACCATGGGCTGCACCACGGGCTGCAGGGGAATCTCCGCCTGCTCTGCTGCCTGCAGCACCTCCTCCCACCCCTTCTTCGCTAATCTCTCCAGGTGCTGTTGTGCAATTGTTTTATTTCCCTTCTTAAATATGTCACCCCAGAGGTGCTACCACCATTGTTAATGGTGGTAGCCATTGGCCAGCAGCAAATCCATCTTGAAGCTGGCTGGCATTGGCTCTGCTGGACTTAAGGGAAGCTTCTGGCAGCTTCTCACAGAAGCCACTCCTGTGGCCCCTCACTGCCAAAAGCTTACCATGTAAACCTAGTACAGGAGAAAACACTGAATGGCTTAATAAAAGTGTCATATACAAAGTGGTTTGTACCACGTTTATGAACAGCAGTGAAAATGCACATATTTTAAATGGAAAGCTCTGTGTGTATTAAGTGCCTGTTATGTTTGTGGTTTTGTGGTAGTAAAATAATAAAAACACTGCAATTGGCCTTTCTTCAAGTAGCCGGGTGAACCAATGTTTTTTGAAGGCAATCTGTTACAATGTGAGCAGGGCCTACCGATTTCTCTAGAGAGTGGTGAGACATAATTGGGTAGCAAGTATCTGCAGAGACTAATTCAACACTCTTGTTTTAAATACATATTTTAAGATAAAAAGAAGTAGCATTTGTAGGTATCTCTCTCTGTCCACTGACTTAAATGGAAGACTAGAATACTGCTTTCAGTAGACACATACTCCTAAATGGCTAAATGAGATGCAATGAATCCTTTTCCTCTGTGTTAAATTTAACATATATATTAAAAAGGGGAAAAGACAAGGAAGCTTAAATAGACCTAATACATTGCACAACAGTTTTTTTCCAGATCCTATTAAAAAATGGATTTTACCCATGGTAAATTAGAATTCTTTGGAAATTCGCCCATAACCTTTAAACTTTTCTGGTTGATGATCTTAATACACAATAAAGGCTTTTTATCAGTAAATTATGTCTGGACAGGAACCAAGCTCTGACTCCTCCTTCTCCATGCCACAACATTTTTGTAAAGCTGAACAAACATATTACACCAAACCCAGGGCACAGAAGTGTAAATACCAGTAACTATATTGACACAAAACAGTCCAAAAATGAGACACTTATAGCCAAATTATTTCTGCAACATGCAACAGCTGAAAAATGCAATATCTTTACCTGGAAAGATACTGCATAATTGTAATCTATATTTAAGTGTGTTTAAAATGGATTATCAGTCTTTTTTTTTTCCCTCTATGAATTCATTACTAAAAACAAAATAGAATTGTAAGTTGACAGTCTCATTTCAAAAACTTCCCGTGACAACTATTAAAAGATAATCATCATATAAGCATATTTGAAGAAATCAGATTACCTGAAAAGGCTTTTGCTATCTGGCATAATCCCTCTTTTCTGCAAAGAAAATGCTGGATTTCTGGAAGTAGGTTTACCTGTATGTAAAAAGAGAAGCTTTAAAGATTCAATTAAAAAAGGAGTTCTTTTTGCTTCAATGGAAAATGCCTTCAATGGGATTGTATTTAATTTATCAAAGACACCTCATGTATAAAACTCCCATCAGTGTCAAGAGGAAATTAAAACTTTGCCCTCCCTGTGATGTTGGAATAATGAAGTTAAGGTGTGGACTCTTCCTCTGTGTTCATAAAAATGCAAAATTTTAGGCCTCTATCTCTGCCTCTGGCTGCTGAGTGTTGACCCGTTCCCTATCCCCTTTCCAGTCTCTGGGGTTTCTCTGTTCTGTGTGGTTACCAACCATTGTCTCTCCCTGCATGGAAATACCCTATGCCTCTTGAATTGCTGTGCTTGGGATCAATAGTATGCTAATGCAGTTAAATCAGGCAGGCTCTGTAGCAAAACACTGTGCTGTACTTTTGTATGGACATGCCAGCAGCAAGTAACGTTAGTTCAATATTTAAAGTTTTCCAGAGGAATGGGCCATCTGGTTTAAGTCCCTGCTCTGCCGCAGACTTCCTGAGAGAACTTGGACAATTCCTTTGATCACCTTGTGTCTCGGTTATTCATGTGTGACACATCTGGACATTGCAGCATGCTGTCAGGATTATTATATTCAACAGCATTATAGAGGCTCAGATATGGTAATATAGTCAGAATGAGAAAAAAGCAGTTTGCAGAAGCCTGGGGTGCTTTATTATCTGAGCACATTCAAAGCACGTATATTTCTAGCAAACTATAACTGTCATAAAAATTTCACTTTGCATACACTTTGATATGGCATCCTGTCCCAGAGAACCCCAGTGTACATGCTCAAAGCTCTATACTTCTGTGGACATCAGTGGATTTTTTTATCACCAGAGGCACCATTTAAAAGCAACTCCACTTGTCTCAGACCCTTAAGCTGGACTCAATAATTTAGAGTCTTGCCATTATTATTAAGTATTTTTTACTTAAAATAGGAATCAAACTGTATCTGTAGCTTGGTTACATTTAATCAAAGATTTCAGTTTATATCACTCACATATTTTTATCAACAGGTCAGGTGTTCACATAGAAATTACATATCTAAGTAACCTAAAATGTGCCCACAACACGCTCAAGTGAGAAAAAAAACAAAAAGCAATCCTGAAAATACCAAGATAATTGGTACTACTGATGCTTTGGACCATGAGGAAGAAGGTTGCAGTGCCAAAGCAAAGAACTCCCTTGAAGGCCCTGGTCCAGATTACACATTATCGATTGTAGGAGCACTACCACTGTTTGGAGAAGTGCCTAAATTATGTTTACAAAGAAGAAATTACATTAGGTGAAACTTAGTAGTGATATAAGATATGAAGCCTAAATTCATGCATCTCTGTCTTCTGGGTATACTATAATTCTGAAATAAGGTATGCATTTTCTAGTTGTTTCTTACCATTTCTAAATTCTCTTTTCCAGTAAGGAAAATTGCTTAAATAATTTCCCTTGTAGACACTTTTGCAGCCAGACATGCTGGTTGAGGGTGGCCAAGAATGCAAAAGCTCAAGCTAAAGTAGAGAAAAGGAAACTTGACACTGAGTTGTAACAATTTTCAGTATTTACACTGAAATACTTACAACCAAACTAACATACTAGGTTCAAGTGAGAAATTGCATTTGATAACTGCGTGTGATATAAAGAAGAATGAAATGCCAGGACCTGACAAGTACTTCTCAGTAAATAGAAAACATGAAAAAAATTAATTTCTGCTAAAACATGCTGCTGCAGTATAAAAGAAACATTTGATACTTCTCTTTTTATGAGTGGGGGCTGAAAATCTGGGCTACCCTGTCCTTACATTCCCACAAAGGATAACACAATAATCTCATACCTTCTGGAAAAGCTCTAGATTATGCAAATCTTCTGTTTGAAAGCAGCCAGTGCCACCATTTTTTCCAGAAGATAAGCAGATGAAAAGGTCCCAAGGGTTCGTACCACCTATCCAGAAAGAAAAGAAGCATGTTGAGAAAGAAAATATCATGCAATTCTTATTTGCATAAAAAATACTTACAGTGATATCCTGAAGAACAGCAAACTTTTGGAGAGCTAATTACATGAGCAGCTACAGGTGGTAGAAGGATAAAAGACATATTTGCTACCACAGTTCAAGTTTTGTAATTATATTTTGGTGCTTCACAGTGGCCATTCCCTGTTATATCTGCCTACTGATGTCCAAACCCTGCTGCTTGACCTGTTTAACATTCAGAAATTAAAAAGTTTGGTAACATGATGCTGCTTTCAGTTGTTCTTTTTTTTTTTTTTTTCTGGAACCCCTCAACATGCATGCTTATAACACGTATCCAGTACATGCAGTGTGATCTTCTGAGGTGTTTCTTTAATGGAAAGTAAATTTTACAGGAATTATTTCTGGTCATGCTACTGCAAACAGCAGGAATTTTGGTGTAGTAGATTCCTAAATATGAGACACCAGACTGCCAGAGCTAGAGCTGGTGTACAAGTAGGAATTAGATTGCTAGCTTCCGAGCTAACGTGATGCTTCCTTCCTGGCACAAAGCTGACCTGAAGATACAAATAGGCCTTGAACTTGCTCATATCTCAGCATGTGATGTGGTGTAGAAATGCCACTGTTTCTTCAAATAACCTTGGTCAGCTTCCTCACATGGTCATTTGTTTTCTTCTGTATACAGCCTTTGTTATCTAGACTAGTTAGAGATTCACAACAGAATTATTACATCTGTTGAGGACACCATGAATATGTTCAATAAAGGGTAAATTATTTCATTGACAGGAAGACAATCTGTAATAATGAACTTAGAAAGGGCAGTCAGAGAAACAGTACAGCATCCAAGGGTATAGAATCAAGTCACAAAGCTCACTGCAAAATAGTTATTTCAGGAACTGGTTGGTTCTTTTTCCCAGAGTTGGGAAGATTACATGTATTTTATTCCACTTTGTGCTATTCATCTGTGATACCTTCTTAATTTTATTAGATTGCTGCCTTAATTTGGTCCCACAGATGGCCCACAGAGATATTTATTTCATTTATTTCCTTCCTTTCTTTCTCCAGAATGTATTTTTTTTCTTACCCCAATCATGATTACAAATGTCAAGCAAGGTAAAGATTCCACTTAAGGAGATTTAACACTCAATTTATGTTAAGTACAGTAATGAACTGATTGTGTAGACTGGATCCAGGACTATGAAAGTAACTATCACTTTTTTATGTTTATAAGCAGTGTGACAAAGCTGAAGAGATTAATTTTCAGTTACACTGCATTTATTACTGTAACAAGTCCTTCAATTTCACATTATGAGAACCAGTATTATGGTATAAAAGTAATTAGGGTATATGAAATTTAGGCAAGACAGATTCACTACATGCTTCTTTGTGAAAGAAATAAAAAAAAAAACAAACCCTGCAGGTAGATAAAAATGTCACAGATAGCAAACAAACGAAACATTAAAGAAATGTACAAGCAAATACCTCATTTTAGTGCAAGAGTTTGGCAGTGCTAACAACCTACTCAATGACCTCACCAGCTATGTAATTATCAGATAAGCAAGATGTTATGCCTCTGACTAGTAAACACCTTTGAATAAATCATTAAAATTACATATAAATCACAATGCCTAGTTGTGTGCAAATTGAAAGAGAGCTGTAGAGAACTCCATTTCTCAGAAGCAGTTCATTTCCTTCCCTTGTTTATTATGACACATCCTACCCTGGGAAGAATTTGATCCCTGACTCCAGAGGATATGCTGCACTGTGTATTTGCCTTTTGGATACATCAGAGTGATCAATATGAATGTACCTAAGAGAAGAAAAGGAAAAAGTACCCTCAGATCTGGTGTGCTTCTGAGCCAGTGCCCAGGAAGTCAAATAGTTCAGGAGAGCTTGAATGCCTGCCATTACTTGTGTTTTCTATTCAGAGTAATTAAACCTCGAGCCAGTTATTTCAGAACAGAACAATCAGAACTGAAACATGTCTATTTATAGAAGTCAGGAGACTTCCTATTAGAAAAACAGTGTACACCTAGTGCTGTCTCTCACATTCAGGCTGACAGAGCAGTGTGACTCCTACTTAAATGTATTGATATATTTCTCATAATCTATACCTAAAAAAACATTATTGGAAAACAAAAACAAAAGAGTCATTGGTTACAGCAGCTATTGTGTTCTAGAACAGGCTCCTCTAGGAATCCATTTTGCCTCAAGTTTGCCTGTGTCACTCATTCCAGAACTTAAATTTTGTTGAAAATGAACACTTATGATCACGAAACCAACAGTCTGTCTTCCCTCTGCATAATTAATAACAGCAGAACTATATCTCAGGAAAAAAAGTGCTACTGTTATACTAATAACAACAACCCAATTCCAACAACATCACATGGGCCATGCAAAGGACCGAAGATCCCTTCCACAGAGCTTACATGTGAGCTAAAACATTCTACAATAAAAGAGAAAGAACAAAAGTGACATTAATAATAAACACCATCTGCATGGAAAGACTCATGTTTCAAAATGTTTCTAGGATTTTATTACGAAGCTTTAATAATATCAATAATCCATTTTCAATGTACACAGTTTTGCTACTTTCCCGCAGACTTCAAACCAGAAGCAGGCTTTTACAGGACATTTGAGGGGGAAGGTTAAAAAGAATGCTTCATATGTGAAAAATTTAATTACTAGCAATTTGCATGAAGTTTTTCCCACAGAATTAACTTTGTCTCTGGCTATGGAAATCCTGTTCCATGCTTTATCCAGCAAACCAGTGGAGCTCAGCACACAGGACCTGTAGATCAGTTAGATAACATGAAATCACACCTCATGGAGATACTCTCTACTCTTTGTATTATTTTGCACTTGGACAAGTAAAAGAGTGGCAACGAGATGAGAATATGCAATTGCATGTTCATCTGCTCTTTGGATATCTTTTCAAATCAAGATAGTTTCGTTCAGCCTATTAATTAAGGCCTTGCATACACAAGGAATGCTTATCTGCAGAATTATATCTAACTATGCAGGCAAAGTGAGCTATATTTTGGCAGTTCTTAGCCTCTCCTCTCCTGCAGTCTTTGTAGCCAATCCTATCCAGTCCCATCTCAAAAAATATTTGTACCTGCAATGTGTATCTCATGTTTACCTAAGAATATCAACCCAAGTTTCTACTTCAATTAGTAGTAGTACAGCATAATTTGATTGAAATCTGATGTGATCACCTTTTATTCTGAATGAGTCAAAGAACATGCTATTCAATTCAGAGAGCAATAACTTCCAACTGAAATTTGTTGTCATGTAAAAATTCCAATTTTCAATGAGATAACACTGTTTTCATTGGCTTTGACATTGATTTGTCATTTGAAATAATTAAAATAGCTAATGTGGAAAAATCATTTAAAAGATAACAGCCTAGGGAGAAAAGCAAACATGTTTTTTAGCAGCAGAGGAAATAGCAATGCAGACACCAATAAAAAATATTTAGCTTTTTCTGTATAATATTCTGCTGAGAGTTTTTGTTTTCTGATATATTAGACCATAGTTAACAGAAACCAAATGAGAACTGTAGGATTTAATGGGGTTTCAGATAAACTTCAAGAATTTCTGAAGGTGATTTCTCAAGTAAAGTGTTTTTATTACAGCTTTTGAAATTATCACATTCTCCCCTTGAGCTATGGTATTGGAGGCTAAATTTTGCAGGAAAACTGTTGGATGCATACAACTCTGGAATGTTAATTTCTCACGTGTATATTATTTAATTTAATCAAATTGCTAAGTTTAATGTCATTACTATAGGCTGAAATTTCATTTTGCAGTATTAAGGTTTCCATCCTGAAATTTGAAATGAAAGAACTTGGAAAATCAAATAAAATTTTCATCTTTCATGTTTACCTTCCTGTATTTCATTCATTCTGGGAAATGAAAAAGAAAAAAAAAACCCGCCACCTGGGTTTTTTAAAATTTATAATCTCAAGTCAATTTGCAATTTTGCATTTGCTCACACCAATACCTTGAAATTAATCAGTTTATGAGCACTAGAGGAAGACAACAAGAAACGGCCAACATTTGTTTGTCAAGAGCATATTACATAAAAGTAGTCTCTTTGTTATGACAGAGTAACTGATCCAGTAACATAAATCAGAGTAACTGATTTAGTGAACAAAGCAAATATTAGCAATTAAACAATTTGACTTTATTAAGTCTTTAGACATTGTTTCCACATAACATACCTCTAAGGTGATTGCACAGCTATTTGAAAAAATGAAGCCTAGTCCACTATCAGAGTGGATTCTTTTTGGAGCAGAACCTCAAAAGATACTCCACTGTACATTCAGTTCTGACCAAATTTTTCAGTCACAAATTTAATAATGGAATAATAAATGCTTTTATAAATAGCAAGCGATACCAAGATGAAAAGAAGCATAAGGACTTCATAAAGCATAGTCAGAATTCAAAATAATTCTGATAATTGGTCCAAATTCAACCCAAGCAAATTCAAAACAAGTTAAAAGTGCCATAGTTCATAAGATGAAATCAAATGGGGAAATACAATTTGCCATAGAGCACTACTGCAAAAAGGACTAAATTTATAAACTGCATATGAACTAACAATACAATATTGTTGCCAAAGAAAAAAAATCCAAACAACCAACAAAGCAAATATAATAACTTTTCAGCTGTTGGCAAGTATTTATTGATGCTGAAAGAGTTGAATCCACCCCTTTAAAATTTCAGTTTTAATCTATTCCATGCCAATTCCCCACAGAATTCTAAATAATGGCCCTGCAGATATCAAGAATTGTAAACAATCTTGTTGATGAGGGTTACATAACAATGTACAGGTGATAACAATGATGAGGGGTTAATCCTTCTGCTTCATTTTGTGTCAGTCATACCTTTCCAGTAACACTGTTCCCCGATTTCAGTAGAGGGTTAGAAAAAGAAGATAGATTATGGAAGACCTCCTACAGAGGCTGACTTGATGGAGTCAATCCTTTGTCTAGCAACTCATAGAGTGATGATGTCTTTTTGATTTTGTACAAACCAGTTTACCACACCACTATTTTAACTGAGTATCAGTGCCTTCTTGGTGTCTCACGCTGACTGCAGCAAGGAGGCTGGGATTGGTGTGAGGCTGGAAGGGGACACAGCCAGGAGAGCTGAACCCCACTGGCCAAAAGGATGTTCTGTACCATATGATGCTGTGCTCAACAATAAAAGCAGGGGGAGAAAGGAAGAATGGAGCAGGGGATGGGGGAAGACACACATATTCAGAGTGGTTGCATTTGTCGGCCCAACTAACCCGTTTGGTTCCATCCATTATGAAGCTCCTGCCCTGGGGATGGTTGAACACCTGTCTGCTCATAGGAACTGGTGAATTAATTCCTTGTTTTGCTTTGCTTGCAGATACAGCTTTTGCATTCCCTATTAAACTGTCTTTCTCAATTCATGAGTTTTCTGTCTTTTACCCTTCTGATTCTCTCCCTCATCCCACCAGGGGGAGATGAGCGAGCAGCTGGGTGGTGCTTTGCTGATGGCTGGGGTTAAACCACACCATCACTGAATAAATTTTTACCCATCCAAAATCAGTTATCTCTGTAATCAGTGGAGACAGGATACAAAGCAAGCATTTTAATTTGCAGCAGAGGGTACATAAAGAACAGTTTCTAAACACATGTATCAAGTACTGGAATACCTTACTCTAGGGAGGCTATGGAACCTCTGGTAAGGGAGATCCTGAGATTTTAACAGAATCCTTTTTTAAGAGAAATTCGTGTCAGCTCTACTTAAAATATATTTTCATACACCTCTAAGCTGCGTGGATGTAAAGAGAAGATTTTCAGGAAAAGTTATTGTTTATATATTGATGCATTCAACTGTATTCAGTTATACTTATAGCATGTTGTAGTTCTGATCTGTAAAAAAAAAAAAAGAATATAAGTTTTAGATTAATGCAAATTTTAGCTTCGTGAGTCATGAGTCCTCATAGTATACATGGGGGAAAAAAGTCACCCTCCTCTGCTCCTGAATGGTAATGGAGGAAGCACAGATTGTACTGAGTTGGGTGAGGAAGCACGTATTTATGGAAGTAGCTGTTTGTGCACAAATCCTACTTCAAACTGGACAGAGGAATGTGTTGGACTTCAACCCTGCCATGTAGTTAATAGTTTGCTAGCCAGGAGTTTAAAGTGGAAGTACTAACAGATGTCTGAAAGACAGAACTTCTGGCTCACTGACTGCCTCTGGATTCTAGGCTGAATTTTATGCTCTTCAGCATCTCAGCAGGCAGCAGCATCAGGCAGGCTGTGTGACAGGGTATGGGGATGTGGGAATTCTACACCTCTGACAATCTGAGCTTCACAGATAGCACTCCAGGGGAAAATATCCTTTGAAGCCTATTTCTGGTTACATCAGTTTGGCTGTCTTGTTTGTGCAAATATCAGAATGCCGCTTGTTTGAATGAATAGGGGTTTTTTGTGAATGACACGTCCTCTTGCAAGTTTTTGATATCACTATTTCATTTGTAAGACTTTTCCTAAAGGAATGTCTCACACCTAGGTGTTCGGGAATTTTCTCCTTAAAACAGTAGTTATTGGAAACATTTTAATTTCTCTTTTGGTGTTGCCCTTGATGATCATGGGCTATTACCAATATGGACTCACTATGACAACAACAAAGAAATGATCACTCCACATGAGTGATAGCACAGGATAGGATGGTGAGGTTTCTGATATTTTTCTGAACTGTTCTGGAAAGCAGCTATTCACCTGTCCATATGCAAATCTTTCACTGTTTCAGAGTGTGTTCAGAATGACTGTACTCTGCCATAACAGATAGCCCCATAACCACTAGCTTAGCTGGACAAATTAGGATAAAATCTATTGTCACATTAATCACAGTCGAGTAATTTAAATGTAAAAAAAATACCCTCCCCAATGATTGAGGCTGAGATGGTTGAACACAGTTAATTCATTCACAAAATACTTTGTGCAGTTGCTGTGTGGCTGCCAGGGAAAGGCTGAAGGAATCCTGAGGACAGTCACTACTCACTCCCCTTGAGGATGATCAGGATTTTTTTTTGGCTTAACTACTCCCTAACTAAGAGGGTTTGAAGTGTCAAGGGAAGCATTCTTTGTAGAGAGGCTGGTGTGAACCAAATGGAACTAGTTTAATTTCAAGGACAGTTCATCTGTCCCTGAACAGCTTACCACAAAACATTGCCCTATGCACAAGAACTAATGCACAGTCACATCTGAGTTCAGAATTCAGACAGTGAAATAGGCATTTGAAGTTGTTTGCAGTGCCTCTCATAAAAACAGAGTAATGCTTGACTATCCTGTATCTATTCTGCAAGTGCTGTGGAGGGATAGTGGGTCTAATTACAAATGGAGAGGTATAATGCTTCCACTCTTGCCTGAAATAAATAATTATTTTATTGTTGTTCATTTATATCAGGGACAGGTTTCAGGGCCTGCTTTCCTTGTCAATCAAAGGCAAATTTCAAAAGTAAAAAAAATAGCATTACAAGCCAAGAGCTACCTGTTTCTATCAAAAATATTCTCAAATGTATAAAGTTATTTTAATTTCTCCACATGGTCTCAAACTCTAAAACTGCCTTAAACCTAGCTACCAAGTCAAAGAGTTATCATCTTCCTTACTGGAACAATTGATCATACAAGGTAGATCACTTTCTCTAAAGGAAGCAGAAGAAATCTATTGCAGGCATAAGTAGAAGAATGGAGAACAGACAGGACAATCCTTTCTCCATTTGCATCATAATCTATGCAACAGAGTAACAATCCTTTCTTCAATCAGTAAATTACCATACTATAGCAGACAACAAAAAAAGAAATTTCAGACCTGCAGGAAACATTTTAAAGCTGGGTTTTCAGATAACTGTCGGTGAGACAACCAAAGGTAGCAAAAAAAATTAAATTTCAGTATTATTAAACTATATCCATATACTTTTCTGTGCAACCAAAGAATGGGCATAATACTGGAAATAAAAGTGCATTCAAAAATTACATTAGTTTGACATAGGGAGAATACTGCAGTATTGTAAGGCAGGTGCATTAGATAGTTCTGAGTCTATCAAGGAAAGACTGTCAGGCTAAGAATAATTCTCTGCTGAGCTGTATTACAGATTGCAACTCTAACAACCTATAGGTTTTACCATGGCATAACCTGTCATATTTTCCTGTATGAAAATATGCTGTCAAAATACTTTCTGAGCTGCAGTAGAGTTCAACAGCAAATAAAAGGAAAATATGCAGTTCTGACCCAATGACAAACACATTGGGGCAATTCAAACACTCAAGCCTGTTATTCCACTTCTGTGCTTACACACCATGCTTAGGATGATTATTCAGATTACTCTGGCATGTTCTCCACACATGGGTATTTTCTGCACAGCAAGCCTCGGTGAAACTAAAAGCTCCTAATAATCCAATATGGTATGCTCTTCTTGTATGCAAGCAAAAATAACTTACAACCCCAACTGCTCCCAAATGCTGGAATTCTTACTTTATATGTATTTAATGTACAACATAAGCCTCGACTATCAAAGCTGCTATATATGTTTCTCACCCACACATTGAGGGACTTAGACCTAACCTTCAGTGGGATAGAAGTACTTGGTATTTAATTAAAGAACAGACATCACAGATCCACTAAAGCTCAGCTAAATCCATCTATGTAGGTGTTTTCTTACCTTCTGTGAAGGTAGAGAAGGAAACTGGCTGACAAAAAAGACAGATGACAGATTGAGAGATATTAGAGACAGGCTATTGAGTAGATTGTCATGAAGAACCAGGTGAAATCTGGAAGGAGAGAATGTGCATGTGGCAAGAAGGGTCATGAGGCTGAGACATGCAGGGACCAGACTGCGCAATGGAGCCCTGCTCCAGCTGCTCCCAGGGACATTGCAGGAAGGGGATCTGCCCACAAAATACTCTTCTCTCTTATGAACATGTACACACACACACACACAAAGGAGCACAGAGGCACAATGCTGGGTGGGGTAACCCCAGTAACTCTGTCAGAGAGACACAAGCCCCTGCCCTGGTACCACCAAGATGTCCCTGGGGAGACTCCACCACAGTGCAGAACATGATAAGTGAACAGGAGCTCCAAAGCACCTTGGGGACCTTGTGGAAGCACATCCCAGCTTGAATGAGTGTGTACATAGAACTTAACAACAAGAGCAAGTGGTACTGAGGCGTCTTCCCCACTAGACCATTGCAAAACCTTCAGATCCTACTTTTATAAGGAAAAGTCTGGGCTTTTAGAAAGGAACATGCAACAAACAGAAAGAGCTGGTGGCTGGAAAGAAGATTGAGTTTGAAAGTAGTTCATAGGGAGGAGGAGTTCTATCCAAGGAAACCAAATTGCCGGTTTGTGATTACTTTCCATCCTGCATTTCTCCCCAACATTTCTACCACTCCCACTCTTTGCAACAGAACATTAGGTACCTGAGCTGAGAAGCCCTCTGAATGATGGCACTAATGAGAATTCATCACTGACTTTAAAACGTAGAAATGGAGCTAGAGCTGAGAAAACAGCCTCTTCCCTTCTGTGGATATATAGCAGCCTCAGGAGAAGCAGCTAAGGAGTAAATGGGTTTATTTGTCTTAATGTCCTGTCTCATTCTAATCACAATGAATGACAATGCCAATTACAATGTTAAAATAATGATGTTTGATCACATATGCAAGAAACAAAAAAACATATTTTAAGACCCAAATCACAGACCTTGATCACTGCAATTAGAGCACTCAGGCACTTATACCTATCTTTGTTAATGTGCCAGGCTCTGTAATACCCAGGAGACATGAAACAATACTGAAAAAAGAAGCTTGGGAATAAAGGCAATGGCTAAAATAAACAGTGTCAGGACACAAGCTCAACCACTGGCCTGCAATCATCTACTGTGTTTGTTTTCCTCTCCCTGGGTGGCCATGCAATGTCCCAGGAGACGGCCTAAGCCAATGACAGTTCCTAAAACTCAGTGAGAAGCAGGCCACCCTCAGTCAGGGAAAACAGTTTAGATAAAGGGACATGAGCCATACTGCATCACTGGTCCTTAGAACTAGGGAATTGACCCATTTTATTTATAAGTCAGACAAAACTGCAGAAGACAGTGATGGAATAATTGAATCATGCCTAATGTAAGGGTTTCCAGCTGCACTGTTGTCTGTGTATCACACTATGCTGCCTTTCACTTCTACTCACCTGGCATGCTATGGGGTAATGGAAGTCCATGATAGATATATGGACTGCCATGTAGAGGATCCATAAAACATGGACTCTAAAGTAGACCTTAAAATTATCTCTGCAAACATTTTAAAGAAATTGTAGGGTTCAACCTCACTTTTGAAGATCAACATATATCCTCATATTGTTAGATTTACAAAAAAAAAAAAAAAAGGTATTCTAACATCTGCAGTGTAAATCATATGTGCCATGGAGCTGGGTAAAGGAAGAAAACCTGATACTTTCTCCTACTTCACATACCTTCGCTTCTACCCTTAGAGCTTTTTTTAAAGCCCTAACACTACATTCCAAGGGAAAATAGGGCTAACATGTCAAGCTCTGTGTATTTAAAGTCCATGACTTCAGCCTCATCTTTATAGAAAATTACCTCAATTATTTTTTGTTGAAGAATGACTTCTAGGCAGGCTCCACTGATACTTGGCCTCACTGTGCCTGTGAAACTTGAAGTGAGAGAGGATTTTTTACACACTTGCTGAAGCCAAATGGGAAAACAATATTTAAATGCCTAATTCCCATTCAGACAGAAAAATGCTTCTTGATTTGCTCCAAAATATCTATATCTTGTTCTTATTTTGTCTATCAGCCTGTTGAACAGTATTTTGGTATGCTGATGTTTTCTATTTTACCTATTGCAGAAAAAAAATGTAGTGAACTGGTTTTTTTCCAAATAAACAAAAAATGATCTTGTCTTATTTCTCCATTTTACTCCAAAAAACCTTCTTCAATAAACAGATCAACTGAGCTGTATTCTCTCAGATCTAAAATAACTGTGGTTCTGCCAGATTCATCTTGCATTTACAAAACACAGAACACTCTGTAAGCTCTCTCTAGTTATACACTTTTAGTAGTTGCTATAAATTAAAACTAAAAATCCTTTTTATAGCTAAATATTTATTTTTGAAAGCATTACCATGAATGTCAGAAACGAAGTCATTACAACAACAATCTTGTTATAGAAACACTTTATGACTTGAACAATTTACTTCAAACTTTCCAAAATGCATTGCACTCAGCTCCTCTGTGCTTCCCTCTATCAGCGTAGGACTGTATTTTATTTATGTGAGGCACCATTGAGGAAATATGTTAAGACTGTAGTTTTTTAATCCTGCTACCAGTTAAAGTTGCTCAAATCCTAATCCACTGTTAATTTTTAATCCAAGTCCATTCAATATTTTGCCTTTCTGTTTTGAAAAATTGACATTGTTTTGTAAGGAAACATGCCTGCCAAAAATGATAGAAAGTCATAATATCTGGGGTTTTTCCTTTTTAATCAAAGGCAGGGTGTCACTTTTAGTAATAATTTTCTGTATGAAATATTTTTTCCAGAAATCCAAAGGGTCTCATAATTAACTCAAAACTGAGAAATAGTTTCAATTTCTGAAAACGTCAGAGGAGCCTCTATTCTCTTTGACATCTGTGCAAACTAGGATTACCTCCAAATGGACAACCTCAGGGGCTGAGTAATAAAATATTCAATATTGTATTGAAAAATCAACTCTGAGGGAGTAAAATGAACATCAGAAGAGTAGAATAATCATGAAGAAGAGGTTTCCTTTTGATGTAAGATAAGCCAGCGTAACAACAATACATTGTGTGAAATTTTCAGAAACATGTTCTAAACTGTGGGTGGCTACTGCACTTTTGATGTCTGGAGTGGCTTTGGGATGCAGCATGCAAAAGAGCTGTCAGCTAAAAGTGGATGCAGCTGGAGAAAGTTGGAATCTGAACCTAGGAATGGCGTGGGCTGGCTGCAAATTACAATGAAGGCCTACACAGTGTATAAGCTTTTTGCTGCCTGAACCAATAAAAGTCATGGTAGCCAAAGTGAAAAAAAAAAAAAATGTTTTTGTTTCAGTGGTATATAATGCTGCTACCTAAAATGGGAGCACAGTGATGAAAGGCAGCAGCACACTCCTCACAGCTGACCAGGGCTCAGAGCCAGTGACTGCATCAAAAAGGGTCCATAGCTTCCAGCAGCCAAATCAGTGAGCAGTCCTAACCAACAATCCCTTACAGAGAGTGCTCTGGCAGGATGGTGACAGGCTTCTGGCTGGACTGACTGACATTCTCCCAGCACCTATATTAGCAGACAATTATCTGACGTTTAGGAACAGACATATATATTTATAAACCAGAGTTGCTGCTTGAACCCTATCGGAGCCAGGATTCATTTCTTAAATGGAAGCATTTTAAAAATACTTGAAGAAGCAATTGTATGCTGTTACCTTTTTATCCAACACACTACAGTTATAAAAAATTGCCTCAAAGCTTTTTACAGGATTTGCATGTTGCTAGCATATTACAAAGTGGCTACACTGATGCCTAAATCCCTTGTATTTATTTAAGTTCAGTAGTTGTGCACATTGCTGTTTTCCTTTGGCCACCATGTGGATCTTCCTGGACACTGGTGTTTTTCAGATTCTGTTAACATGACATAATTTATTCCAGTAAAGTTTTAATTTTAGCTCACTGTGTAATCAGCATGTATCATTTTAATTATTGTAATCTCTAAGTCAGCCCCTTAAATACCACTCTCCACTGGACTGTATGTTCTGTTTAAAAAGTAAATAGAACATTCAGAGAAAGATATATTTGGTACATTTAGGATTAAATGCTATATTTTTGTTTTACCTGGCGGAGCTCAATGTCCTTATACTTTTGTTATAAACAAATAAAGAATTTCACTTTCTAAATAAAAAGAGTGCACTTGAAACAGAGAATTCAGTATAATCTTACAGAGGGTTTATTTTAGTAATACAAAGAAATCGTTTGTGTGCTCTTCTACAAAGCATGAACATGTTCTGCTAGTAATTAAGAAGAAGACTACATATTGTTCAGAAAAATATAAGATGCATTTAGACATTCTAACATGAAACCACAGCATCACATTAGAGAGCAGAATTCATTTGTGTGTGTCAGAAACTTATGTCTCGCACTGAAACCAATGATGTGTGTGGCAGGAGATTAATTGCTAAAAGCAAAACTAAAAAGTGATCAAGATAATGTATGTTTCTGGTATGCATTTCCTCCCCAAAACTAAATGAACTTCCATGTAATAGAAGCAGATTAAATCTGTTACATGCTTGTAACTCAATATGCTCTGAGGATCAGATTTCTACCAGTTCAGCTTGTTTAGGAAGCTCCTTGTTTAACAACATACAAAGAAGCATTTCTAAAATGTGTGCTTTGTTTGTCAAAACTTAGCTCAGGACTCATATGACATACATTTCGCATTAGGAAACCAACCAGTTTTGTAGTGTTGGTTATATATTTGTACTAACAGTTAACAAAAGGATTTTGGGAAATTACATCTCCTAGATTTGAATATACATATGTATTTGTATGGTAACCCACAAAATATTTCTGTGGCCAGCTTCACCATTATTATTTTGCACAGTATTTTAAATTACTTACTTATGATACAATGATCATGTGCTTTTGCTGGCATGCTAGGATCTCCAGTCCTGCTTATTTAACCTTACCTCCACAGGGTTGTTTACACTTTCAGAACCTGATTTCAATTTACTTTAATTTTCTCAGAGACTTTTGTATTTATAAAAGCTGAGCATCTAGTGACCTCTCTATTCCTGACATTTCTTTTACTCTCCACTATGAAAAAGAACAAAAACCCCAGTGTCCCATTTCTGTTCAAAAAAACCTAAACTGCTTCCTTCAGTGGGTTGGTCGTTGTAATTGAAAATGGCAACCAGATGTTTACAGAATACACAAGAAATTTTCCTTGGGGCCTTTAGTTTTTATAATTGTTTGCTAAAGTTAGTTGGATTTCATGGAAACTTGTCTGAGGCTGAAATAGACAGCAACTAGCGGCTCCTCTTAACTGTATTCTGAAAAATTGAAAAAAAGAAAAAAAGAAAAAAAAGAAAAAAAGAAAAAAAGTTAAAACTAATGTTTCCTACTCTTGTTGATGTATTTCTAACTCCACAGAAAACTAATCACTAAGGGAGAAAATTTGGTTCTCTTAGTACTTATTTTACATGCCATCCCATGAAAAACATCCCTATTTCACAATATGCTATTTGCTTTCTACTTTCTCAAAGTTCAGCTAGCTATTATCTAAGCACAACTGATTTCCCCCACTCCTGTCAGGAAGATATTCTCATAAATTTTGGGGGCTTTGAGAATATTTTGCATTTTAAGAAGATGCTCTAAACTATATGTTTTTTGTTCCTCCAAACTCTGAGTCACCACAGCTGATTCACACCTAAAATCTCTCCATCTTCTGTAGAAATCATTTTCTCTCTTCAGTTTTTTGTCTGCCTGATTTTCTCAAGGCTAGTCATATATTCCAAGAAGTCTGCAAGACCATCTTGTTACCCCACCAGAGGACTCACTACACCCAATAAAATCTCTTCACCTAATATTTCAAGACATCTAAGATTGAATGCTCCACAGCTCCAGGGAATCCATTTGATTACTTCACTAGCTTTACTCCCAAAACAGATTTCCTAATAACGACTTTGTTGTAGTACATCATGCCCTGATTACTACAGCCATGATGAGCAGATTGTTCTTTTTTCCTTGGCAACAGAATTCATTAACACTTTGTGTTAACAAGCACCTCTGTTCACCCAAACATACCAGCCTTCACACTCTCTGAAGAAAGAGCATCATTGTGTCCTTCTGTCTCTAGCACCTTCTCTCATTTTCACTAATTTTGCTGATATGGTATGTCTTGGAAAATGAAAAACGGATGTCTGACAGTCACCAGCCATGGCCTGAGGGCCTCTGAAACCCATGGCTGCAGTTTATACTCTAGACTAATTAGCAGTTCTGAGGAAACTGTTACTGGCTGCACTTACGAAGGAGCACTTCTGCAAGTGCTTGCTGCTGGCCAGATGTCAGCAATTAAGCTGATACTTTTCCTTTAGCCTCTGGTCAAAAGTATGAACAGTGAGGAGAACAGTGAGACGTGATACTAAATATGCTAAAGGAATAACATAAAGATATACAGCCAAGAGCATGTGTTTCATCCTAGTTCTGACAGTGACTCATACAGTTTCTATCCTAGTTTTCTCCATCTCTAACTGATGTGGCAGCATTTTCTGGCCTTGCAACTCGAACTGCAAAGCAAAGTGAACTGACTAATTTTCTTCCATGAAAAATGTAAATTTCTTTAAAAAGTAATTTTTCCAAAGGATACCAAACAAATCAAAATGAAAAACTGACAAATATTGACTTCAAAAATTGCTTTTGGGGAAAATCAAATGAGACTTTCCTTCACCTGGCCCTCCAGCTGCTTTTTCAGTCATTCAATATATATAGAGAAAAAACTTTGCAGCTAGCATCACTCCACATCAACACCTGTGCTTGCTCCTGCAGCCTCATGTTCCCTAACATTCCCCAAGCGCCAGCTTTTACCACAGGGAATGACCACCACTGTGTACAAAGCAGCAAATAACTCTCTACAGAGAGCTAAGAGAGGGGCAGCAGAGGCCTTATGTTCCATAATAATACAATTCTCAAACCACCATTTACAGCAAAATGAGTTATATCTGAATATATTCATGCGGCTTTATCAGTGAGGGGGTATTTACTCCTTGCTGTAATATGTAGTAGTGCCACTTTAAATACCAGACAAATCTCTTGACCCAAGCACATAAAGAGAAAGGCCAAGATTTGCTCAGATTTGCTCCCATGGGTCTGTTGTCTCAATCATCCTTTCCTGTTGCTGGTGCAGCTCCACCCAAGCACCACTCCCACATCTGCAAAAAGCTAGATCATCCTCATAGTTAGTTGCTAGAACTAGGGCTTAGTTTACACAGGCAAGTATTTAAACATAGCATGCTCTTAAAATGGCAGAAAACAGGACATAATCCAGTGTATATTGACAATGTCAGAAAATAGGAAATAACTACAGATCTAATATTCTTTGCATTATATGTAAATTTAAGTGTCTATGTAGTATATGATCCATACTTAACAATGTCAGAAAAATGAGTAGGACATGAAAATGGTGTTGATTTCTGTGGAAATTGAAAGAAAGGGTAAGTGTTGAACAAAACTAAGATGGTTTCAATACTTATCTTATGGAACAACAAATCACACAAAAAAATCCCAACCCACATCAATATTTGTACTGTAGCGACCTTTCTAATGGCATGGCTAAAATTTAATCTTTAGTGGATGTCATTCAAACTGCAAAAAGAGGCAAGAGTAAATTTTAAATGCTTCACTGCAGTATTCTAAAAACAGGAAATGATCATGTAAAAGCAATACTATGAAACTGGTTTATAATTCTTTTTTAGAGTCCCTCATTGTAATTGCCAGAGCTTCCACCAAATTACTAACACGCTAAAGCAGCAGGGAGCATATAATGTTTTGCTGCACTCAGTTTGTCAGGAGCCTGAATACCTATGCTTTTTTCCACGGCCAAACTGATGGGCTACCATTGAGCTTATGCACAATCTTTTCCATTCCAAGAGCTAGCGGTAATGACAGAATTTTGCACGTTACTGCAGAATGAATGAAAACTGGCCAGTCAGATTTGTAACATACAACTGCACACATTTCTTGGAGTCTAAAGTATGCCGAGATTTGCATAACTATTTGTAAAGGTGAAGAATTGATAAATGAAGGAAATGCCTATTAAGGGAGGGTCACCAAAGAGTAATGAGGCAGGCATATTCAGCAAAGGACAGAAAAACTGATGGCTCTGTAAGAAAAGATAAAAGTAGTTTATTTATCTTTGAAGATGTCATCTGGGCATCTGGGCATCTGGGCCAAGTATGGAATTCAGGAATGATTCAGTCAGCAGGCAGTAACTAGAGACCATTATTCTTGGAGGGCAAAAATGCCTACTAGAGAAACAACTTTCTGAGATAAAACCTTCCTTTTAAAAATGTTATGAAAATGTTGGCAGGGTAGCACAGAGTCATAAGGACACACACATCCTGTTAATCTTTACTGTGGTAACAGATGAGAGCGTCTCAGACTGGAAGAACAGGGAAGAAGGCAGAAGACGCTGGAAAATATTTGGCAAGTTCTTCTCTGGTATTTGCCTCTCTGGGAGAATCTAAGGGGGCTCTGAAGCCAGGTGGCTCATCCTACTCATCTCTGATAGAGCAACACAGCTCTGTCCTGGGCTGAGGCAAGGAAGTCCAGAGGTTTGTACAGCTCATTACAGCAAATCTTGCCTGAGAAAGCCTGGAAGTGTAGGGCTTTCTCACTCCTCCTTCTGACCCTTTTATTATTTTCCATGAGATTGTGACACCAATTTCAACCCCCTTCAAGGCTGTGGCAAAGGCTTATCTTGTTCCAGAGGAGAGGCAGATGTTCACATTTATAAATGAAGAAGGGAGGGAGGAAGGCAGGAAGGCAGGAAGGCAGGAAGGAAGGAAGGAAGGAAGGAAGGAAGGAAGGAAGGAAGGAAGGAAGGAAGGAAGGAAGGAAGGAAGGAAGGAAGGAAGGAAGGAAGGAAGGAAGGAAGGAAGGAAGGAAGGAAGGAAGGAAGGAAGGAAGGAAGGAAGGAAGGAAGGAAGGAAGGAAGGAAGGAAGGAAGGAAGGAAGGAAGGCCAATCACACTACCTGGCAGACCAAACAAATGTGCCATTTGCAGATGTGCTGGCCAATACAATCTGGTACCTTTCTTATCAGCTGTTATGATGAGCTGTTTGCTCATCAGCAACTTATTTTGAACTGCTTACTTCAAAACAGGTTTACCACAGATATTTACTGGAGGTACTGACCATGTCAAAACAGATTTCCCAAGGTGGTAATCCCAGCTCTCTCCAAAATCTGACAATTCCATCATCTGCTCCTAACAAAGTTCCACCTCTCTATCTCCCTCCCAGCAGCAAACTAAGAGACGTGTTAAATTTACAGCAAACTGGCTCATTTAGGGCTGTAGTCTCAAAGAGCTCAGAGCAGGCAAAGGTATCATCAGCTCATGGAATTTTCCTTCCATGTGAGTTTAATTGCTAAGGAATGGTGAAAGCACAACCACTTTTTGTTCAAGCAAAGCTGCTTGAGAATTCACTGACAAAGCTATTTTTCAGTAAAAAATTAGGGATTTGAATAATTTATGTTTTACTGCAGAATACATCTGTATGGATTTTTGATAGTAAACCCATAAACCACGGTCTCTTTGCCGTGATTTAAAAAAAAAAAAGTTTTTTTCATTTTAGCCAACTGCTTTTCAGTTACCAAAACTCAAAATGGTTTTAGTTGATTTGTAAGAAGTGAAAAATTTCCACTGAAGAAAACTATTCCCTGGATGTTTTTCTCTGACTGCAAGGAACTCAACACAGTGCTTCAGCCCAGGTGTTGAAGATCTTTCTGGAAGATCAGTGTGCACAGCTGTCACATTTGGGTTCCTAACAGCAGCAGAACTGGTCCAAAAATTCTTAGCAGGCCAGCACAAAAAAAAGTTAGGAATGTTTTGTGGTGAATTTTTTTCCATATATGACTTCAGCTAGAGTCTTGGCTCTCAGCCATTCAAAACAAAAAAATCCTTTCAAATTTAGAGTGAGCTTTGAAAGATACATGAGTAAGAAAGACTGCACACAAACAAAAGCAACTGATAGAGCTGCTAAGGAATAGCAAGTAACAAGAAATTACTCTTTTTTTTAGATTTTTCACAGCACTCATGCTCTGTGTTTCTCAGTTCATTATCTGTATCTTTTTAATTGAGGCCTAAAGGAGCATATTTTTAATAACATATAACATTCCTGTTATAAAAATGTTATGCCAAAGCATAGCTCAAAATACCCTTCTCCAAAATAAGGAGTACTATCCCATCCAGAAGAGTAAACCATCATCTACTGGGGAAGAAAATTGACTTTGAATGAAATTTGCTTAGCTGTAAGAAAAGATCATTGGGTTGGTATATAGACATGCTCTCTTACTTATTTCTTGTTTTTAAAACATAACCTTAAAGCTAGACACTTATTTAACAGAGAATAGTTAAAGGCAGATTTATGCTGCCACGAAATGCCAGTAGAGTCTTACTCTTTGCCTTAAGTTGGCAAGCATTTGACTTTTTTACATAATCCAACATCTGCTGGAAGCTGTGGGATGTTTCTGGAAAATACCTGACCTTTTTATTTTTTTTATTATTATTACTGGAAAAACACTACAGGAAGTACTGATTCTGGCCTGTAAAGTATAAATACCCACAGTTAAGCTCATTTCTGCAGAGGCAGTATTTGGAGTGTAAAAACTGCACAGGAGAGTGTCAATCTGAATTCAGCATGTACGAAAATTTAGTGCAGTCTTTTTTTTTCCTTTTTTTTAATAATAAGTTGCAACTGAATTTGGCATACCCACTTCCTTGGCCATTTGAAATAAAAGTATTTCACAGAGATGGTGCACATGGTCCCCAGAGATACTGACTTTCCCCTGCAGTCCATCTGACATTAGCAAAGCCTGCAAGACATGGTGTGTCTTGTCACTCTGAGATGGAAAGTACTCAAGGCAAGGAGTGTCTGAAGGTGACTACAAAACTAGATTAAAGCAAGAGTGAGATGAAAACAATTTACTACTTCTTGGTACAGCCTGTCAAAGAAAACCACACGTACTTAATTTTCAAGAAAATTTCTTAGAGAAACTTGAAATTAGTGATGGAATTTTGAGCAATCTCAAGCATGCTAAGTAACTGTAGTTTTAATCTATGAAATTATCTGGTTTGGTTAAAACTCAAAGCCAACCTGAGCACTCTGTTAGCTCCAGAAGTATATCCCAAGCCTGAATGATGCAAAGAGTACACCCTTTAGCACAAAAAATATCAAACTATACCATTTTTCTTCTGGCAGAATAGTAGCCTGTGTATTTTTTTCAAAGCCTTCCATTTCTTGAATTGACTTACAAGACCAAATTGGCATCACAGTTTTAGTTTATTCCTCTGAGGTGTCCAAGAATACTCAAACATGGTCATCACACGTCTAACTGGTGCCCAAGCTTCTCTATCAAGAACAGTGTAACTCTACACAATAAAGCTACAGTCCTTTGTGCAAGAGATCAGGATTCTTCAGTAGACTGCTTGAAGTGTGGATCAAATTTCAAGAGGTACTAAGAACCAAGAGTAATCTATCCCAGATTCAGCATCAAGTGCAAAATGTACTTGTTCTATATTGTGTTCTTTAACAAATTTACAGAACAATAAAACATTATTAAAGGGAAAAATAACCTTCACACAAACAAGTTTTCTTTAGGAGAGAAAAAGATAAGGTAGAAAATATAGCAGATATGTGTTTTGTTATGAAACATTCTATTGAAAATCCCTCAGTTATATTGATGAAGTTGGTACAAGAAGTCAGCAGGAACCAAACTGATCTCATTTAATTGCCAAGACTATCATGAACTACTGTGCTGCATTTTTTTACAGAAGAATATAGCTAGAATCATGTAACTGGAAAATTATCCACACATCTGAGAAGGGCTAGAATTTGGCTTCTATCATTACTTTTATCAGAGTTTTTATGCTTTATGTTTGTTGAAGAACACTGGATCAATTCTACACTTAGTAACCACACTTATTAATTAACATATTAACTAAGTGCAATTATTCTTACTGTGATAAGGGCCCTCATGCCTCAGCTCTTCCACGAGTCCCCTGTTTTCAAGGACTGTGACTGTATATCCATGTTTTGCCAGGATGCGCTGACAGAGCTGACGGTCAGTTTCATGGTGAGCAGGAGGTGCATAGAGAACGGCTCTTCTCGTCTGGCTTCCAAAGTACTGGAGAATGGAGGCACCGATCTGCAGCAAACACAGTGCAAAGACAATGATGGTAAGATAGGCCATTCCTTACCAGTACAAAATACAGTTGTTGTTTTTCACAAAACAACAGTAACTTACTGTGGCAAGAGTGAAAATAGTTCTAGCATAATTAAGAATTAGCTTTATATAAGGGACTTCAGACCACAAATTCTATTTTGTCTGCCTTTCCATTTATTCTATCTTAACTTTGAACTTATAAAGGTTTGAAAGCTCTGGTTAGGACTCAAGGATCTTTAAACCATGTTCTTCCCTTGGTGGAAACAACTTTTCCTGAAATCTGGGCTGCTCTAGTGAGCTGGTAACAGCGATTGCTATCTGACTTTTACTGTGGTCACCTGAAAAGAGAGGCCTTGGGAGATCCCATGTGAAATGTTCCAAGGAATGCAGGTCCTATGCAGATGGTAAGTGCAGGCATCTGAGTTTTGCTATGAAGCATTATTAAAAAAAATAAGAAGAGTACTGGGGTAAAATCATACACAGGAATCTTAAACAGAACTGGAGATTACTGCAGTTACTGTAGAAAGTTAAATGTAACCTTGTCAGACCTTTATTGCCTTATTAATCTAACACCATCTAGGCCATAGGAGGACTGGCAGAGAGACTTGTATATAAGAGCAAGGGGAAAGGTATCTGATATCTCCAGTGAATCCCAAGGAACACTTGGAGTATCTACCACTTACTGTCTTCCCATACAGTGCCTAGAGACAATGGCATCTAGAGAAAACCCTTCCTCCATATCTAGCCTGGGGTATGAGCTTCTGGAAAGAAAAAAATTAAAGAGTCAGCCCAAACACACAGTCATAGTGCAAACATAACATTAATTTCTGGAAAGGGCAAATCATTGGGCTGTTCCCATCAGATGTTTGGCTAAGTGGGATATTTTATGTCTTAAATAAACGTAGCAGGTTAACCCTGTCTGGAAGCCACGTGCCCACCAAAGCCACCCTACCACTCCCCTTTCCAACTGGACAGAAGGAAAAATACACTGAAAGCCTTGTGGGTAGAGATCAAAATAGGAAGAGATCATTCATTGATTACTGTCACAGGTGAAACAGATGCAGCTTGGGCAAACAGATTTGTTAGATAATAAATGCAATTAGAGTGAGATAATCAGAAATAGAACCAATACACCTTTCCCCCACCCCTCCCTTCTTCCCACGTTCAATTTCCCTCCCAAATTCTCTACCTCTCCCTCAGTGGAGAAGGAGTGCTGGGACTGGGGGCTTAGTCAGTTCATCACACATTGTCTTTGCTGCTCCTTCCCCCTCAGCAGCAGGACTCCTCACATTCTTCCCCTGCTTCAGTGTGGAGTGACTCCCATTGGAGACAGTCCTTCATGAACTTCTCCAACATGAGTTCTTCTTACAGGCTGCAATTCTTCAAAGTGTTCCAGCATGGGCCTCTGCAACTGGACCCAGTCCTTTGGGAACAGACTGCTCCAGAACGGGTACTCCATGGCCTGCTGGTGCATCTCTACTCTGTGGACTGCAGGGGACAGCCTGCCCCACCACAGTCTTCATCACATTCTGCAGATAACTCTCTCTTCTGGTGCCTGAAGCACTTCCTCTCCTTCTTCCTTCACTGACCTGGTGTCTGCAGAGTTGCTCCTCTCATACATCCTCACTCCTCTCTCTGGGTTGCAGTTGCCCAATTGCTTTTCCCCCTTTTTAAATCTGTTATTCAGAGTTGCTACCACCATCACTGATGGGCTCAACCTTGGCCAGTGGCAGGTCTGTCTTGGAACTGGCTGGCATTGACTGTGGGACATAGGGGATGGGGAAGCTCCTGGCAGATTTTCACAGAAGCCACCCTAGCAGCCCCCCCAAAAAAACCTTGCTGTTCAAACCCCAATAAAATAAAGCATAAAAATAGGATGCTCAGTGTGGGAATGAAAACACCATTAAAAACCAAGACTTTATTTTGGTGAAATATATTTGTCTTTAGGATTGAAACATACCAGCAGTGATTAAATTCAGGACATTAAATTAGTTCCGGGCAAGTTTGTGAATTTCAGCCTGACAGTTGTCAGCAGTTTAAAAATTAAGTTTTTTTCATAACTCTTTATTTTAGTAAGCTTATCACTGAAAGTAGGAAGCACTACACAAACAAGTCACATTTTTTGCACAGTAGACTAGACTAAAAAGAGACAGATACTTTTATACAAATAAATGTCATTCAAGATGTGTCCAGTTGCTTACAGGCCTGGCATCGAGTACTAAAGTCACTCTTCTCAGCAGTGTATCCCCTGAGTGTGGGATGCAGTTTTATATTGTGCTTGGCTGAAGTGTAAGTTTTTCTGCAGCAGTAAAGAGCACAAACTATTTCAGAGCCCTTTGCTTCTAACAACAAATGTTCTTTTGCTCCAGAGCAGTCATTGCCCATGGAAAGTGCTAGAATTATTGATGAAGGGACCCTGAAAAAATCTCAATACAACACTATCAGAGTCTTCCACATATACTTGCTAAATGTGCAACCCAAAACCAGTTTATAAACTGAAGTATTCAAGTAAAGGTTGCTCACTTGCTGGCCAGAGTAAGCACACATAGCACAGGGTGAAGTCATCGGAACTGTGTCAGGTCACCTGTTTGACAGCGTTCCTGACATCCCAGAATTTTTTTCAAGCACAGTGTTCGAGTCTCAGATGGCCCTTGCCCACCACAGCAACGTCACTCTTGTCCCGTTCTGCCTTTGCCCCTCATTCCTCTCTTCTTATCTTCTCTATTTCCTGTTCTCTTGCAGTGCCAGCAGCTGCTGGCAGCCATTCCTCTCCATTTCCCTCCCTCCCTCCCTCCCTGTTCCTAAATCCAGCCCTTGTCCCAGCCCCCCTCCTGTGCTCTCTCTCCCTTCTCTTCCAGGCATTCCAGCCAAACACTTCCTACTTTCCATTTCATGTGGAAGAAACCCAGAAGATAGAGACTTCTCTTGCTTTATTTTGCAAGAAAATTCCATTTTCCATCCCACGTGTGCTGCAGGGGCCCGCGCCGGGGTGAGCTGAGGACACGCGGGGAGTACGGAGGGGCTGCAGACCGGGACGTGTCTCTGCTCCGGTTCCATTCCTGCTGGCGATTATGGCTTCTCCCGCTCCCGTGCCTCCCTCCCCGCTCCGCCTGCGGCGAGGGTCCTGCCCTGGATGTGGCGCCACTTTGTGTGACCCCCCCGCAACAATTACCGCACATCTGTTATGCCAGGAAAACACACCTTTCTTCGTGAGAGCAAAGCCTCCCGCAGTGTCACCTGAAGTATCTTGTTTCAAACATTAAGAGGTCCTGCCTCAAGCACCAGCAATGGCTCTATTCCCCTGCGGCCAATACTCCGGGGACAGCATCCTCCACTGGCACATCTGCTGCAACAGGCCTTGGCCCCGGTGCCCTGCGGGCCCGAGGGACGAGGCACAGGGGACAGGGACCAGCCAGCCCCGAGATGTCCCCAGGGGCTCAGCCAGGGAAGTGCCAGGGAAGATCCCGCCTCGGTGTCAGCCTTGATGCGGAAGGCATCTTCCTCAGGTCTCTGGGGAAGGGCTGCACTGTTTACAACGCTCTGGTTTGGCAGTGACGAATACTCAACAGAACACTGATAGCATGGGAGAGGGGAGGGGAAAAAAAAAAAAAAAAAGAGGAAGTTCAGGCAGTGGCAGTGACCTGGGTCATTTCCACAAAACACAAAGGAAATGGCCCGGAGCGGCTCCGTGGGGCCCGCGCAGCGTCCGGCTCCCACCGGGCGCCGTCCCCGGGCTGGGTGATCAGAGGGCTTGCGACAGCCCTCACAGACAGCCCTCACAGACAGGGCACAGCGCCGGCTTCTCCGGGGGCTTTTCTTGGGACACTCACTCCGGAGACACTCAGAAGCCGCTGAGGCTGCTGCAGTCCGAAGCCTGCTGCCGCAGGCCTGGGAAGGACCGAGCAGGGACACACACCCACCTGTGCGCCAGCCCCCTGCGCACCGCCCGGCCCCGGGTCCCGGCCCCGGGTCCCGCGTACAGGCACTTTTATCCACCAGCCTCCCGAAGAGCCGCAACGGCGTCTCTGGGACATAGAAGCAATTCAGCAGCCTAAATTTAACAGCTTGACCTGCTGTCTAATCTGGTACTATTTAATAATATGAAGTATCTCCACACCTTTTAGGGTACTTGCTTGAGATCCATGCTTAGTGTTGCCAAATTTATTTTCTCTGCCCTGTTTCATACCTATTTACAGTCCAGGTTATACAAGCAACGTGTCCTCTCTGTTTTTTTGCCAAAGCAGTGCAGTTGGGTTGTCAGCTACACTGATTTTTTTTTTAATTTTTTTTTTTTAAATCTGGCCAACTGCATGCTTGTAGCAAGTGATTCCATACTTTTTTTCCAAAGCTTTATACAAGATGCCTTGCATCACTGGACATGCTGATCTAGTTACTACTAAATGTTTTTCAGAATTTCCAATATTATACTAATAACAGTCATGTTTATATATTTAAAGAGTCTGCTGGTTTTCATAAAATGTTTCTCAATCATAAAAATGAGGTCTGGGCAGAGAGCTAGTACAAGAGAAGCAGCATACAATAGATGAAAATAAGCTGTTCACATATTTCCACGTTTTATGGTTCTGATTTTTTTGGCATTCCTCTGATTTTAATGTACAACAGACTCAGACACACAAAAAAAAAATGGGTTCATAACATTTTTAAAATTTGAGAATAATTGGTAAATGGTCAAATATTCCCATGTCCTGACAATTTTTTTAGCTCTTCCTCACTTTGAAGACAGACTATTTGTTAGGAGACCTCCTAGTTTATTACAGATTCAATGTATCTTACATGAAAGGGATTTGCAAGAACATCTGCAGCCCATGTCATACCGAGAAAATGGTGTGTTTGTCTCCACAGAAATTAATGAGGCTTTACAGCAAGGCTGAGATTTCCCATGTGATTTTGGATGAGACCTGTGTCAGCTTTGACATGATACACATGCTCTTGCAGCTCACAAAATACTGCACTTAGCTGAGTCACTGACCTCATTTTAGGGCAATTGGCTGTTACACAGATGATCCACAGCCTTAACAACTGGTCCAAACAAACCAGAATGGGCTGTAAAGTAAATAAAAATGCATAAAAATGAATTTTGTAATTTTGTTTTCACTTTACAGAATGACATGAAAAACACAAAAGAAAACAAAATGAGCTCCATTAAAATTTATTAAAGATTTTTTAAAAATTGTATCAAATGTATACTCCTTTGATGTCTTAACAAACAAGATAAAAGGCCCAGTTTATATAACATAAAAGCTGAAGAATTATGTAACCATCCTTTTGGAACTGAAAATAGACATCCACTTTCAGAGCTGCAATTCCTCGTTCAGTCTGTCTGCAACTTCCAGGGAGCTGTGAAGTTCTCTATTAAAAAGAAAATGTTTTGACATTTCCCTTGAAACTGGTATATCCAATTCTAGGTTATGAATATATAAGGATATAATTGATTCTACTAGTCTCTGAAGATTTCCTCTATTGTACAGAATTTCTAGGTTGTTCCTAAAATCTAGAATTTTTGTCAGTCAGTAACTGAATCTTATGATGTATAATTACTGTTTTTGTTTTAGCCAAGAAGAAAATAGTGAAGATATTTCAAGTTGAAGAGAGCAAAACAGTTCCTTGGCAGCTCCTTCAAATTCCAAGAATATTACATAATTCCATAAATATTGATGCATTGTCTATGCCTGGAAAAGAAGCAAATATACAGTTTGAACTGTTGCCATAGAATTTCACTGACCATCACTTCAACTGCAGAAACAAAATTCTCCATCCTAACATAATGGCCCTACTCATGTCAGCCTAAGTTTCTCTCAGGAAAGAACTCAAAAACTCTGAATCATCTTTTCAGCTAGCCAGTTCTGGTGTCATTAGTCCCACATTAGCTTGTGCTGATTACAAGCAGCCGCTTTTCACACTGAGCTAGCCAAGACTGTCAGAGACTTGGTCCAGTAGCTTCAAATAACTTGACTACAGCTTACTTTAACCCCACTTCTTCCTGCAGGTACTGAGCAGCTGCAAAAGAGATGTATGAGCCACTGTGCAAACCAAAAGGCCTTTGCATGAAAGCAGAGTGCAACAAAAATACCACAAAGGAAAACCTGCCTTATAAAAACAAGGCCAGCACTATTAGCAATATTCACAGGCAGTGAACAGCCTAAATTCCAATTTAGCTAGCAAAGGAAGTCAGCATCTACTTTTGCTACTAAATACCACCTAGCAGAACAACATCACAAAAAATACATGAATGGGACTCCCAAAAAATACTGCACTATTATTGAACAGCATCAGTAAGAAGAGTGATAGTAAAAACTTAGCATGTGGTTCTAATGCCCCAAGCCCTTCATTTATGGGACTATGCAGATGTTTATTAGCTCCAAATGTGACTTCTAAATTCCTTTTTGTGTTTGCATAAGAGTTCATAGAAATAGTAAGTTGTTCATACTACCATTATATTTTAAAGTGTGCATAGCTGCTCTGTCAAGAAGTAAGAGAGAAGTTAATTTCCTGTTTCACTTTCTGGAGGATATTTAAATGCTTTTGCATTATGTTCTGTTGAATTTCCTAATCAGAAAGGACTGGGTCGTAGAATGAAATGGCTGCAATGTAATTCTGCTTTGAATTGTTTGTTGGATAAATACAGAACAAGCAATTAGATTATTGGCATTACTTTGATGGCTGTCTTCTGATGATATTATAAATCCAAGAGCAACACTGGAGTTATTTGCACAGTCATCACCGACACTGAGCAGTAAGTACAGAGCTATTTTATCAAAATGCTTTTTGCTTTATGCTGGCATGTAGTACATGGTAACAACGACCCCGTCTTCAGAACAGACAAGGAGCCAAACCAAACCCTCGTTTTGGAGGAAGTTTCAGTGAATATAGAGTGAGGTTCTGCCTTCATTTGCTCCTCATGTGTCCTTCTCAAAGTTCCCTTCCTGCAAAGCCTCCACCCTACCCTGTTTTTCCTGACTGCTACCACAATAGCTGTGCCCTTTATCACCAGAATATCTCTAGCTATCTGCTCAGTAAAAATAGTTGTTTCCTTAGTGCCATTTCATTTTACATTACAAAAGGGGAAAACAAATGTCCTGCTTTCATAGGGACAATGTGAATGTGATATCATTCCAAGGAAATCAGTCGCTATACCGCTGATACTGTACCCTCCTATACTGATTGCTTTCTAGCTGCAACAGTTTTCATACTAGCAGAGCTCTTTTTTCTTTTGTGAAAAGTTCTCATTCCCCTACTTATTCTATAAAATAGCTTTTAAGTTAAATTTATTTAAAAATGTATTAAACCTTATTATGCATAATGCAGTCTTTTCTATCCAAGCTCTCACCACACTCCATTCTACATAATAGCAAAAATCATCTCTTCTCATTCTATCATCCAGCTTCAATTTTCCTTTTTCAGATATTTACATTTCAAAAGTTCTCATTAGCTTTGTCTTCTTTTCTTTACACTTCCATTCTCATCTCCTTTTCTCTTCCCTTGCACAAATTCAACCATCTCTGTACACAATCTGTTCTGTACTTTCTGAGGTTACTATTACTTTGCAGCTGTAGTTCCCTACTCTCCTACACCTGCTTCCTTTCCCCATGCCTTCTTCCATAAAAGACTCTGCTCCTATCTCCTTTGTTGCTTGCTTATTCTGTCTGAAGCGGGCATATTCCATTAAAAAAAAAATCAATAGAAAAGGAGACGTGTCTTTAGAGGATGAAATTCATTAGAATTGTTTTTAATGTCTGCATTACTTCATGATGAATTTTGTATTATACACAGTCTGATTTCCACTGACTGTGAAGTCCAGCTTTCTGCCTCTGACAGAGTGGAGCACTCAAGTAAAGAGAGGATAATTCCACTCTGAATGTTCAGTGATCTAATGTTCTAGTAACATTTTCTCACCTTTTCAGTAAGTTCACTGTCAATTTTCAAATATAGATGCCTGGCCCAGTAAACTATGCAAGGTGTTCAACTGGATCTTCCTCTAGATGTTGGTGAAGACTAAACCATGATGTTTTACCTTTTTTCCCCGTCTTTTTCTACATAGTATCTTTCAGATATGGCCACATCAGGCTGTCATTATCTTGAATCTTTCATACTGTCCACTCCTAGGAAATGATATCCTATCCTGTTTGTTCAGAATGAAGCCATAAAAAGCCTTTTCTTATCTTTGCTCTTTGCTCACTTGAATATACTTCCTCTTTGAGATACATCTTTTACACAAAACATAAGTGGCAGGTTCAGGGCCTTGAAAGGAGGACAGCTTTTTTTTGACACACCTGTGATATTTAATTTATTTGGATGCCAGCCTAACCCACTCATCAAGTTCTCATATAATCAGCTGTGTATCTTCTCTGTTTTCTTGTTCTCAGCTGGCCTAAATGGCCAGGGGATGTGAAACAAAAGTCTGATGAGTATCCATTAAATAATCTCCTTCAGAACCCAAATTAAAATGGGAATATCCTTATTTTTTGTTTAAATACATTCACAATGGCTGGAAAGCTAGTATGCCCCAAAAAGTGCCTATCACAGGAGTAATAACTATAAGAGGTGATTAATAATTTCCTCCTCCTTTTTCTCCATCTGTGGAAGAAATAAGGAAAAGAAAGAATCTTGCTTTCCAGGACCAAACAGAAATTCCCATTGCAGTATGGTGAAGCAGGCTCACAATTTGAGCCTGGATGTAAAGCTTAATGGCTTGGGAATTAGACCTTTTAAGAAAAAAAAGAAAAGTGTTTTTGGGTCCTCTCTCACTGGGAAAGCAACTGAACACCGGGTATCTGCCCTCCTAAAAGCAGTACAGTCTGAATTCCTTCTACCCAGCAGAGGTACAGCATCTACCTGGGCAAAATTACTTGAGTGAAGAGACATACAAATTGCCTCTGGCTGAATTAATTCTGTGAGTGGAAGCACAGCTTAACCAGATAATTAGCTCTTCTCAAAACTGGCTAAGAAGCAGAGTTAAATTGCTTAACATAAGCGTAACAGTATTAGAGCTGGCTGGCTGGTACCAAAAGTATTTCTGGCACCATACCATGCCAGGAAAACCACACAGAGGGGGCTTTTTTTTTTTTTTTAATTTTATTTATTTTTGTTGTTGTTGATACCTATTCCAGTTTTGATGCTACAGCATCAGCTATTCTCCCTACTATATATTCACAAATATTTCATAATTCCTGCCCTGCTAAACCTGCAGACAGCTTTCTGCTAGATGTGATATCACTCACCACTGCCTTTAGTGCTGGAGTATCAGAAATAAACCTTCTCTTTTTCATGCCTCAGATATTAACATTTAATTTTGTACTAGAAAATGTTGACCCCTCTTCCTGTGAATTTAAAGCTTCAGGACAAGATCCCTGGCAGCTTTTAAAACTGTGCGATACCAGAGATAGGAGTACTATGAGCTCTGCCTGGTTTTCCAGGCTATGAATGAAATCTGTATTTTTGCAATTTAAGAAAGACAGCTTGCACTATGTGCCCAACAGGCAGTGCTCCATCCCAGAGCATCCTGGATGACACATTTACAGACAAGGTAATTGACAAGGTCCATCCATCCCCATGCTTCTCCCACAATTGTAAGTCTCCAAAATGACGTGAACTTTGGTATCAGAAATACACTGGCAAAGCTGGACTTTTCCTAAGATCTCTTCCTTTGCTTCCAACAAATGCCTCATAAAAGATGCCAGGGATTTTTGTTTGATTTTTGTTTGGTTTGGTTTTGCAGGGGTTTTTTGAGGCACTTAGTTCTATGCATACTCTGAATGAAGAAATTATTAGATTTTGGAAGGGGATTTTCCCCCTGTGATAACAATCAGAACAAAATTCTCACAACAGGCTCACAGTACTGGTTTTTCTGAAGGAAGCAAGAACAAAACCTGCCCCTGTGCAGAAGAGAATCTGCAGTGTGACATGCTATCACTCAAAACCCCTAAACACTATGTGCTAAATAAAAAACTATCTCCAGCAGGGTCTTATTTTCCTTAAAATGTATTCATGAACTTTGATTTCATAAGACATGTTGCAGTGTTTGCTTTAAGTCACTGTTTAACTGTATAATAGATTCTTTTTAATGCATTTAAATTTTCTTGCTGGACTATATTTATTGAATAAGAATTCATGTATGACTAGTTAATTACAAATGTGAATAACTGTATTTTAAAGTATTTTTCCAGGTTCATACATCAAGATTTTAACTAGCACTTTAATGAAAACTTGTTTCCAAACTAGCTCCCCTTAGTGGGCACGTGACTGTAAAATAAAAGAGTGTAAAGTTTCAACAGTGACATCTGTCTTAGATGTTACTGAGTGCCCAATAAAATCAAGCCAGATAACAGTTCAGCTATTTGAATAAGCAGTGGATGAAAACACACAGTTGAAGAACACACTTTCTAAGCAAAGTGGTGGAGATCTTTGGTGAGGTTTGTCTTTTCTATTCTCTGAGATTATTATTCAGCCCACACAACCAGCAGAGAAAGTTGGGAAACAGAGAGCAGCTTAGAGTAGCATCCCAACATGTGCAAGACATTTTGTTCATCATGCTCTAAAGGAAAAATCCAAGACAAACAGGGAGCCAGCTATGGGTGGTCTTAAGAACTTGAAAAGGAATGTGTTAAGGTAGCACAGCCCTGGAAAACATATCTGTAAGGGTTAATATACACACATCTGTACTACAGCTCCAGAATGTGCATGTCATAGTCACATTCAACCACTTATGCTGGAGAGGAGTAAGTACAGCATGTTGTAAAAACAAAAGCTTTCTTCTCATTTCAATTGGCCAGCACACCAAGTTGGATGTCAATCTGCATTTTTTCTCAGGCAATTTGCAAATGAAGACACTACAGATATTTTCAGCCAAGCAACATCCTAGCAAAACTTTCCCATTATTTCACCAGTTCTTGCAGACATTAAATAGCCCAAGGTATGAAATGTTCTTTGCCATTACAACAGCAGTGAGTAAAAAGGAATGGACTGTTCCTATAGACAGTGCAACCTGCAAGTCAGCTGTGCTTGTTTCCCTTTAAGCAGTAATTATTTATGTCATATTGCAGATCAGATCTGAATCTGGGTTCCTAGTGTACTAAAAGGTCATTAAAATGTAAAATTATGACAAATGCAGCATGTGCTCTAAGAAAAACACTCAGTATTTTAAGAGTTAAGGTTAAAGAACTCATGCCACAGTTATTCCCCCTATCTGTTTTTGATTGTTGCAGAAGATGCACTTTACAGCTGCTCTCCTAAAATCAATATTGCTGACCTTTTAGACTATGAACTCTGTCTAATCAAAGAAGCAGCCTCGTACTTTTTTTTTTTTTAAATATTTGAACTGCTTTATGTGGTTGCTGTCCATAATTTGTGAGGTCACAAATTTTTTACAGTTTTGCTAAAGTTGTATAGAAAATGTTAGCATAATGATAATTTCACAGTGTGCTATCTGCTGCACTGTTAGCAGCTCCTCTGTAGGACTGAAGGAAACCTGAAACATTTGTGCTAGTGCTGATCACAGATTCCAGAGTAAAAATAACTACTCAGTCTGGAGACCATTTAACAAAGTACATTTTCCAACAAAAACAACAGTGTCTCCATTTGTTAGGTTTTAACACCCATCCTAGGAACCCTATACAAAATAAACATGAAGTCAGGTAACCTATGGACAAAGTAAAATTTGTGAGACAAAGATTCCAAAGTATACCGTGTGATTTGAAAATATACTTTTATTACTCAAATGCAGTTTTGCATTTGAGATGCTGAATTTAACTTTCATTTCTCAAAAGCAGTTAAATTCAGCTTCTCAGCAGAATTCCAGTAAAATTCAGAGCTGACGAGCAGATAACTTTAATACAGGGCAGCTGCAGTCCCTGTGCCAATTAACAACCTCAGTCACTTCCATGAAACCCCACTGGCTCCTGATTTACGTGCCTGTACTGTAAAGCCTCTAAACCAATTCCCAAAGCCAAAATAAAGCATGGTCTGTGCAGCAAACTGAAATCTTCCTGGAGTCACCGAGCAATGCCATATTTCAGTTGAAGATTTCAGGATTCCTGTGTTAATAACAGCACACTGAAGAGCTGGTAATGGGAATGTGCTTGTGCATATGCTGCTGTCATTAGATCACCCATTTGTTTGTATACAGATCCCAGACTTCCAAGCTTAGGCTAATTTTAGCTGGACTCAGATGATCCTGCCAGACTTGCTATCCCTCGCTTTGCTAATTATTGCTCAGCACTCTGCTCCAGCTGACTTACCTTTTTCACTGTCTCTGAATTGCTGCCAGGGAGGAAGCAGTGAATGGTGCTTGGGGAGACCTCCTTGTATCTTCCTCGCTGTGTTTTAGTCAGTTTGTTGGGTGCAATCCCATTAACAACTGCCGAAAGGATGCTGCTGGTCATGAGAGGAGTCAGGGTCTGGCAGAACAGACAGAGGGCCACCACTAAGGCCAGAAGGAAGGGTCGAGGGCGACAAAGCCTGCGGCATCTGGGGACTTGCCCACACACCATGGCCTCTTTGCCAACCTCACTTTGCCCTTTGCCACATTGCAGATGCAGTCCAAGTAGCCACGTCTTGCCAGGGTAAAAAACGTCAGAGGCACACTTCACCCAAAACTAGTATGAATTTTCCCATTGGTGCTGCTGAGTGTTTTCCTGGTGACAAGCAAAAAGTCACAAGTTCCAGAGGAGCAGAGGTTTGGGGAACACCTTCCCATGGAGTTACTGGAACAGCCTGTGAAAAAAAAAAAACAAGTGAGCAGCAGCAAACAGCAGCACACCATGGGGCATCCTGCAAGGAGCTGTGGAGAGCTCTTCCATTCCATGCTCTCAGGAAAACAAACCTGCCAGCAGACAGGTGAGGAGCAGAAATTTTCACCCCCTTTGCAAAAGGAAATACTTATTCAGCCAGACAATAGTATTCAAGAAAACAAGAGGTTAAAGCTTTGCATGTCCTGTCCACAGCTGAAAAAAGTAAGAGTGTACCAACTTTGTGAACAATCGTTTGCTGTTTTTTCTCTCTTGCATTCTCAATTCCCACTTTGTTTTTACAGTTTCCTTCATTCCAGTCCTTTTAAATTTCCTTCTTCCTGTTAGAAGGCACAGCTTTCTCTCTAAAAGTGATAATTTATCTGAAAACTGACAGACTATGAAGATTTTAATTTGCATTTGTTTTGTCCAGATTGCAAGTTCAGAGTTAGGTTTACTTACTCGGTTCTTACCCTGTTTGAAGTTTTCCGTTCTCCTCTAATGGGCTGCTGATTAAAACCACTTGGAACAACCCTGGCTCATGATCCCAGCTCGTCTCACACACTCAGGAGGCAGGCACACGCACATAACACACACCATCTGAAGCCAGTTGGACCACAGACTTCATATAAATAAGGGCTGGACTGCTCAGAGGGTGGAGCTAAATTGGCTGTGCTCAGAGCAGGCACAGGATTTGGAGACACAGCCTGAAGCCTGGATGGGGAACGAGAGGTGTCCTTGCTCATGCTGCATGCCTCGAAGTCACCATCACTGCAATTTTTAGAAAACTGCTGTTACAGTGATTAGCCTAATTGAAACAATATTAATACCTTTCAGGGAGAAGCACTTGCAGTATTTTAATCCAGATTAACAAAAAATGTTGTAAACTAAGCAGATTTACTTGGACATAAACATCACTGACAAAGCAGTTGTCAGTAATTTTCCGTAGTAGATATAATATCTCATAGCAGAATATAAATAAAACTTCTTGCTGATGTAAAAGAGGGAGAGAAAGGAGGGTGGACAAAAATACTCTGATGAAAGCACTTAGTATCTAAGCCAGAGAAGGTCTTAGTTACTACTTCCCCCTACTGACACAGGACAGGGACGAGACAGATGGGAACAGTTCACAAACTCTGTTATATTTATAGACCAGAACTTCTAATATAATCAAGTTCTTTTAGCTAAAAATATCTGCTTATAAGTAATCTATTTTATCTACCATACTTAGGTAATGATTTTTGAAAAGACAGTTTTCTTACACTGCCTCATATATAAGAAATGAATGTTGTTACAATAACTTTCAGCCAATCTACACAGTTTGGCAGCTGCAGCAGCACTACCAAATTAGAGGCCTATAAACAGCAAGGAAGGGTAGACTATATATTTTTGAAGCACTGATTTTTACTCAGCTTTAAAATTCCTTTTTTTCCCTGAAATGAAACCTATCAGTTTGCAGACAAAGAAAAATGTCATCAAAGTGATTGAATACCTCATGCAGGACCTCAGTGGTCACACACACTGCATTTTAGTTTTATGTCTGGGATTGTAGCTGCCTAAATTAGACTCCTGGGTTATCCTGAGCAAGAAAAGACTACTCCAATTGCCTGTACCCTGCAGTGATTGATACTTATAAGCCACAGAAGAGCTCCCATCTTTGCTCTCTGGAGATATGCTGCTTGTGCTCCCTCCTTCCCAGCATACCAGTTCACATCCTCAGCTGCTCCACCCAGCCTGTGATGCAAAACCTCTAGCAAGCCAGCAAATCTGGCTAGAGGACATCAGAAAACCATGGTATTCCCTGCAGCTGTGTGTGAGGTAGGTCTCTCCCATACAATGAGGAGGGATACTCAGGGAGCTGGTGTACTCAAAGGAGGATTGCAGAGACATAATTCCAGATTCCAGCCTACCTGGGAGCCACAGTGACACTGTCAACAGAAGAGGAGACTTGCTTTATTGTTATAAGGTATTGTCCTGCAGATTTTGGCATGCCCTGATTTCTGGGCCCTCAACCACCAGTGTGGGTGGTATTTGAATGGTTGTCAACTTCTCTCAGATTCCTAGTGAGGGTATGTTAGTCAGAGCTTTATGGACTATTCCTAGAACACTTGATTAAAACCATTTTATAAAGATTTGGCTTAATGATTTCTTCATAATGTGGAGCTCATACCTCCCTGGAGAATCCCACACTAGAATAAAGTAATCTTCTCTGTCCCCACCCCCTACTCCCTCAGTTACCTTCAGCACAGCAAGTAATTGTACTGTCCCTCCAGCCCAACATCATGTTCTCCTTTTAGGCATTTTAATGGTGTCTTTATCCTTGCATTTTGCCCAATGTCTCAGAGTCAATTAATCCTTCCTGCAACCCCAAAACCATTCATGGATCCCAAGACTTCAGGAGAAGCAGACAACAGATGAAGGAGTTACCAGCAGAGAGCAGGTGGATCACTCTGCCTCCTGCATATTCCTGGGACTCAGCCTTCTATCCATCTGCTTTCCCCAGATGTTCTGGGGAGTGAGCTTGGCTTTTCTCTATAATTTGTGTTTTCATGACAATAGCATGTAATGCCCATTTCTTAGGATGTAAATACTTTCCTCAATCACATTTTGTGTGCAATGAGCACAGTTCCTGTTATTTTTTGAATCAGGATCCCATCTGGGCTTACATGTCTGCTGGCTTACCTGGCCCCATTCTGACACTTCAGAAATTAAGTCAGGAGTATTGCATATGGGGACTAATTCCCCTGGCATTAACTAGTCATTTAGGAAAAGGATATAAGTGGATAAAATGTCAGGCCTCCTAGGTCTCAAATTCACAAGAAAGATTATTCAGTATATAATATTCAAAAAACTGTTGATGAGATCAGAACTATCCAGCTAAGTATTTATATTCATAGGTATATGTGTGTATTTCAAGATTTCTAGCTGAAAGGTATAAGTCTCCTCTTTCTGAAACACAAAACAAACTTAGTATTGACTTCCTGTTTGATATTCCCTGACCTGTTCCTTCCAGTGGCTGCTCCCATTGCATGGATTAAGGGCTCTCTAGTCTGTTTACTTCTTCCTATTTCTGCCTCTCACCCAGGACTTCTTGCCTGGCTGTTCCCTACAGCATGAGGCAAGGTTGCGCCAAAAGCAGCAAGCCATGACTGTCAAAAGTGATCTCCAACGCTTGCAGACAGAATCCCAGTTCCATCTGCATCATCTGGAATAGACTAAAAGTGTTTTAAAGCAACCCTGACACAGAATAGGTGAGAGGAAATTCGCAAGACTTGCTAAAAATTCCCAGGGACTGGGATTTGAGAGGACTTAGCCAAGGTGCCATGCAGGCATGTAATGTTCACTATTCATCATCTCACTGGGGTTTTAAGCAACTCGGCTCATACACACACAGCTTCCATTTTACATGAGTCTCCATGTTTGTTCAGTGGTGAAAGCTAGTGACCACTGAAAAATTATTTCCATGATCTAAACAGTAACCTGGAAACATAATTGCCAGGAGCAAGGAGAAAATATTAGGCACAGAAAGTTAACAGGAGTTTAAGGTCAGCTGAATACATATGTCTTATGCATGCTTAACTTCACTCAGAGATCTAACATAAACCATAAATTAAGTCTAGGTATAAGTGCTTATAAGATGAAGTCTTGATATAAGAAAACCATTTAGCATCAATAATTTCACTATAGAGAGGCTGCCAAAAAGAAAATACATCTAAAAAAAACCTTTTGCTCTTTTTGTGGAGAAAGTTTCAGATTTCAAAGCATAGCATCCTAGCAACCATTTCTGTGAAAAATGAGATCACATGAAAAATAAATGCAAACTGATAATTTCTAAATTAACTGATACTCAAGTGCTTGTAATCATGCCATCTTCACAGAGCAAACCTACATGCAATTTTCATTGTTTATGCTCAACTCTTTATTTTTATTTTCTAGTATGCTGAAAATTGTGCCAAGGGCCATAAATTCTCACTAAGTTCAAAAATTAGTTAAAAGTTTCGGGAAGAATAGGCCTCCATAGCACTGTAAATATTCAAGCAAAGCCTCTTGTTAAGCTGTGTTAGAAAAAAACAGCTGAGCTCCACCCCCCCGCTCTGATTTTTTACTTCTCCTTAAATTCATTCCAGACTGCAATTAGATTTGTAGTGTCTTTAATCCTGCGTGTGGTCCCATTATAAGCAGTGAATGGGGAAGAACAGAACAAAATGAAGAAAACAGGAAAAATACATTAGTGTTCTGCACATTAGAAGATTTGATACCACTGAAGTTAAAATCAATCCCAGCAGAGTAAAAGCCCAGATTCTCTCTCCTTGTCCCATTCATAGAACTCCGTAAGTGTTAGTGATAGCGTGATTTTACTCTGGTCCAGAAAACAAAGATTCATGTCTTAATCCCACTTAAACTCAGCTCTCTGATTTTGGTTCACAGTGAAAGCAGGCAAGCAGAGAATCACAGAATCACAGAATATGCTGTCTTGGAAGGGACCCATAAGGATCACTGAATCCAACTCCTGGCCCTGCACAGAACCATCCCCAAGAGTCACACCATGTGCCCAAGAGCACTGTCCAAACGCTTCTTGAATTCTGTCAGGCTGGTGCTGTGACCTGCCCTGGGGAGCCTGTTCAGTGCCCAAACACCCTCTGGGTGAAGAACCTTTATCTAATATTCAACCTAAACCTGACACAACTTCAGGCCACTCCTTCAAGTCCTCTCGCTGGTCACCACAGAGAAGAGATCAGTGTCTGCCCTTCCTCTTCCCTCAAGAGGAAGTTGTAGACTGTGATGAGATCTCACCTCAGTCTCCTCCAGGCTGAACAGACCAAGTAACCTCAGCTGCTCTTCATACGGCATTCCCTCAAGGCCCTTCACCTTCCCTGTGGTCCTCCTTTGGGCACTCTCCCATAGCTTTGTATCTTTCTTATATTTTGGCACCCAAAACTGCACACAGCACTCGAGGTGAGGCTGTCCCAGCCCAGAGCAGAGCAGGACAATCCTCTCCCTTGCCCAGCTGCCGATGCTGTGTCTGATGCAGCCTAAGACAGGGTTGGCCCTCCTGGCTGCCAGGGCACTGCAGATTAAAATCTAGCTTGTCAGCAACCAGGACCCCCACAGGTCCCTTTCTGTGGTGCTGCTTTCCCATATCTCATTCCCCAGCCTGTTCATACATCCAGAGTTACCCCATCCCAAGTGCAGAATCTGGCACTTTCCTTAACTCTGCTCCTGCTCTGTCCCTTCCTATCTTCCTATCTGGTGGTGCTGCTCATTAGATCCTTCAGGAGAAAGTACACAGCTGGGCTATTTTCTGCTATGTCAGGCAATTGAATTGACAGCTGGAGAGTTCCAGTGGTCTCTCATGCTGGTATAGGTTAAGCAGAAGGAGAACATTATTGAAAGAGGATGCAAACAGAGGAAAGGAACAGGATCTTTTAGGCAGTGGCAAAGCTCAATACTCAGCTCATCTGATTATCAAACCTACCAGCTTCCATAAAGTTTAGGTAGAATCTGGGCCAATTGAGTTATTTGTTCAGAGGCATCTCTGTATCTCAGGCATAGTCTTCACTACTGTGTTTTGGCAGAAGGGTTACAGTGAAACAGAGGTATCTTTATTTATATGTGTTAATTATACAGCAAGTTGCTTGTCATGAGGATACAGGAAAGCATTTGTAGACCAAAGTCTTATTAATATACTGGTTCCTGCTTAAATGGCAAATTTGAATGTCATGAGGAAGAAATCAATCAGCAAATTCTCTGCTTCTCCCTGTCTACAGTTATTTGCTGCTTGAAGGAGTTATTAAGAGATAAGAGATTTATGGATTTTGTAGCCAGTTTGATTGCTCAGACTCACTGGTTACTGCTGAGAAATGGATAAGAATCAGTGGTAATCAAAAAAGTGCCCAGATTGGCTGCAAGAACACAGAAAATAAAAGTGAAATGCCTTATGACCTCTACAGCATCTGTGTTCCTTTTTACTTTAAGTAATTATTTTATTTTGTGATGCTTCACATAATTTCTGTGGTATCTTGTTGGTCCCTCTCTTCTTCACACTTCAGGTTAAAGTATTTGAAGTATTCTCAGGTCTTCCTACAAACCTTTTCTAATCTCTGTATCTCTTTTGTTTCTCAAGATCATTCTCTGATTTTAACAGTGAATAATCTCTTTGCATAGGTGATCTCAATCCTTCTTATTGTCTTTCAGTTACATTTTCTGGGTTTATTATATGAAAGACATTTGCACAAATACTCTTCTACTTTCTCATGCACTTCTGTTGCAAACAGAGCTCCTCATTCCATAAACACTTATCTTCCAGTTCTCCCCCTAAACTCTGTTTGATTCAGTCTCCTTATCTTTGGCTACCTTTCTTTCTTTTCACTGCTTACATAATAAGGAACATCTCTTTCTTTGGCAAATGGGTTGCTTTGCTGAGACCACTCAGACTTTTGTTTGACTATCCCAGTATCTTCCAGGTTCAGTGGTTCTCTGATGCTCCTTTGCAGCAAGGAAACAAATGAAAGTCTCCTACAAACAAATGTTGTCACGTCTATTGTGTCCATTACACAAGGGTGTAATGCTCTCAGGTACCTACAGGTGTTAGTGCTGTCCTGTAGATGATTTAGTCTGTGCTGGTACAGATGGGGTGCCTGCCACCAGCAGGCTTGACAAACGAGCTCTGTAGTTTTGGACCAATTTTTCCAGGTGCCAATTATTTCAGACATTCCGGTCATTACATTTTTGTTCATCCCAGTACAGTAAACATCCATGCAAACATAAAAGTTGAACCACATCATGGCCTCCACTGAGTTCAGAGGATATGTGGATGTTTTAGGCACAAGGGAACAAGAACTTGATTTTTTCCTATCAAAAGGCTTTGCACTGATGGATATTTGTTTACCAGAGCTCTTCTGTTAGCAAGGAGAGTTTTAAGACAACCACGTTGCACAGAAATGTTCACTAAATGCTCAACTGTGCCTCTCAAGCCACCCATAGATTTAACTAACCCCATCAAGGCCAGACATTTTTATATCTGCCAGAGTATGTAACCGTTTATAACAGTTTGTTGCATTCTCTTGGTGCTGCCAGAATATACAATGAACCAGCTCAGAAATGTGTCACCTGGGGCACTCCACATATTGTGAACGTATATGAGAAATTACTGTACGAGTGAATAGAAGACGTGAAGATGCAAGACATGCTATTTTGTTGTTCTTATGGATAGGCAGGAAAAGATAACAGTACACACCTTAACTTCTCAATCTGATTATAGCAGTACAGCTTCTCTCACAAGTCCAGCTGCCTCAGCATGATTACTGCAGAACAAGATAACAGCAACCACTGTGGCACAGAAGTTACTTTAGAAATACCTGTAAGTACATTACATCTTTTAAGCACTGACTTTTGACAACCTACTCAACACGATATTTCTGAACATAAAGCTGAAAATTAGATTTAACCATTCTTACATCTTACAAAGCCTGAATAAATGGAGTGAAGGAGGCCACACAGAACATCTGCATTGCAGCTGGCATGAGGTCTGATGAGTTCTTTGTGTCCTGCCCCATGCAGAGTCACCACATTGCCTCTCAGTTCTGGCCTCATGGGCTGCACAGCTTGCTCAAAACACGCCTGATGGGCTTGAAAGCTCAAAGTGGGGAGGGATGTCACGTGGAAACGCTGTGGTACATCTGGGAGAAGGCTGAACATCACACTGCCAGTGGGTGATCTTGACCACTTTGATTAAACAGGTCATGTATAAAACTAGCATTCCAGGCAAAGGGCTGTTGAAAAACAAGGCTTAAGGAAGATATTTCTCAGGTCTGAGGGATCTAAAATGTTTTGCTGTAATTTTTCAATATTTCACACATAATTTGAATTGTCTAGAGAGGCTGAAAAGTGAATAAAAGCATTTTTGTTCTTTGTCTCATTACTGGTTTGTTGGAGTCTGTTTCTTTTGTGGGTTGTTTTTTTACAATTTTTAATTAAGGACTTATGTTCTAGGACTAGAGGTAGATGTAGATATACTTAGGATTTGATTTTGAAAAAAAATAAAACATAACTAAAATATAACCAGATCTGAATTGCTCTGAAATACAGTATGAGGTAGCTGAATAACCTCCTAATAAATTTTTTATTTAATCACTATTTCTGTATAGCTATGTTTTGATGAACTTTAAAAACTAAAGCATAATAAAGAGACTCTTTGCTTTGGAAAATAATGTAAAACCACGTAGTGCCAACACCAAAAATTAATAAAATGTATATAAGGGTGATAATTAATTCGCTTATTCTAAAAGAGTCTTTGGAGAGAGAATTACAGACAATTTTTGGGATTTATTTAAAATCACACTATCTTTTGCTAAAAAGGAAATCAGGTTACAATTTTATAATGTGATGATGTAATTAGGAGCAATATGTTTTGGTGTCTCTTTCCTTCATGAATTTAAATATAGCTGCTTAAGATTCAAACAATGGGGAAGAGGAAAACTTAGAATCTTTTATGTTATAAGGCTTGTTAGCCTCCAGAGAGAGACATTTCCAGTACATTCCTTTCACCCTCTTAACAGAAGTCTTTAAGTAAATAGCTGTGGGTGAGTGTTTGGAAGTGCTGAAGCACTTTGAAAGTGAAAAGTGCTTCAGCACTGGAAATTCTTGAACATTAATGCAGATAATAAAAGCACCTTAAAGTTGGATTTTCATCTCTTTTCTGTTTTTGAGAGTCATCTTTCATTTCCCTGTCCTGGGCTAAAACTTTACTGAGATGTTTTCCCATTGTGTATTTTAGATTGTATTTATGTCTTACAAGGGCATCCAACAACGTGATAGAAGAGATGGGCAGAACTGCTCTGATGTGACACTCTCAAAGGTAATCATCACTTCTGTGTGCAAAAGCACGTAAACTGTAAGTCTTTGTCTAAAACAATTTCTGTTCTGGATTAAAATGATTAATACATAATTTGAGATTTTTGTAGGGCAATATTAAAGTAACTCCTACCTTAACTACTGCTTATTCCTCAGTTCCTTAGCCATTCCAATAGTATTAGGCTACCAGCAAGATCCATGGATGTATGGAATACCTTCCTAAATTAAGGGATTGGTCAATACTACTGAACTGTTTTGTTTTCCAGACCTAACTAAGGAACACGTTTTATGGCCAGTTCGTTCAACTATTGCCTAATCCTTCAGTCTACACAATCTGCTTTCTTTAAAAGCCCGAGATTAATCTAGCCCCAAATAACATGACAGAGAGATTAAACACACTTTTAAATAATTTCAATCAAGAAGAGCATATCCAACTGAATTCATCACAGCAGAAACACTCTAGCTTGTCATCTTGTCATGCAAGCTACATAACTGAACATTTATTAGAACAATTTTAAAATATGATGAGCGCTTATTTATACACACCAACCCCTAATAACAATGTAACTTTTATTAAAAGATAACAGAGCTGTAAAAAAAATTTCTTTTATTATCAGAGGGAAAACTATTCCTATATATTTAACAAAAAGGAATTCCTTAATTCCAAAGCACTTCCCTGACTGACCCCTTCCAACACTTAACTGCACTCATGCTTGAAAAGTTTATCTAAACATCTATCCCACATGTCCTTTTCTGAAAACAAAGCATAAAACCTGCTTTGAAATTAAAAGGCTAAAGCTCTGAAGGCAGAAGAAACATAAAATTATCTTCACATTGCTCCCTCTGTTTCACTAATCCTCATGTTTGCAAATACAGTATAACTATTATTTATTCCTCTAGTAAAAAAGGCTTATACCACCTTAAATAGGAAAACCAAATTAACTGTCAACTAACTAACTAACTGAATCTGTTCAGCAACAAAGATTCCTCAAAAATTTGATATTTTAAAAGAAATATATAATTGTTCACTTCATTGTTCTCCTTAACTTGAATAAAACTTTTCTAATTGGCAGTAGCCAGTTTCACAGATGTGCGCCAACATCTTTGATTCAGTGACTTTAACATTGCTAAATAAGTTTTCAGAAAGGGATAGAGCGGCCACAATGCACAGTAATCTTCATAATGTAAGGTATAAGGCACAAATAGGTATTAGGTCTTTAAAAATATTAACACAGTTGTAGATCCTATCATTGTTCATCATTTTCTACTGCACTAGGTAGAGTTTGTGTACAGTCATGAGACAAGTATTTCTCTATTCTAGCTGTAATATGCTAGGGTTTTTCTTTCCAATACCTTCAGGATACTTTTTTTAGGACTAAATAAGGGAATTATTCTTATCCCTATAAAAAGAGAACACAGTTAGCATGCAGTTAAATTAATGTTTATAATCAAGACTTTATATATAATGAACTAATGTAGGAAATTACTGGGGGTTTTAAAATATAAGACCTATGGAAGGACAAGCCTGAAAGTAGTAGTCATGCAACTTGTTGAGAACTTTTGCATATTCAAATAGCTCTGAAATACAAGATTCACCCAGAGGAAAAAGCTGCTTGTTTTTGTCTTTATTGAATACTATACGAGTATGAAAGGAAGATACAGATTTGAAAGTGCTGAGAGGAACATTGCTGTAAATTGGCATAGATACACTGAAGTGTGACATTTTTCTCCTTTTAGTTACATTATTCTCTGAGCATTTTAGTCAAAATAGGGAGGAGTAACAAAACTGAAGGTACTACGTTCTTACAGTGTGGCCTAACTTTATTCATGTATACTCTGAAGAGAGTGTAAAAACTCAAGACTCTTATTCCTCTTGCAATTCTGCTTCTTAGACATTTTAGTCTAAAAGAATTGAACACTGTTGTCAAGGTAAGGGCCGTCTCTCTTGAAGAAGAAAAATGTATGGCCCAGACATTCCAGCAGAATGAGGAGGGAGATGAAAAAAACTTGCCAAGAAAAGCCAGCTCGTAGTGGAAAGTACCTCCTGGTGAGGCAGAACAGAAAAGTGAAACAAACCTCAGAATTTCTGACATTTACTGTGTGTGAATAACATTTTGCAAAGTTTGGTACAGAAGAATGCAAATTATCCCTTACTATTCAGAGAGACAACCTAGTGGGATTTTCAGATTAGTATCCATTAATGTATTTTCTCCCCCTTTTTCATTCCAGATCTAGAATAAACAAAAGTTACAGCTCCCCAGTGTACACAGACAATACTCCTTACAAGGAATACAGCGTTTTGTTTCATTAGAGTGCTTAGTACATTGGTTCTCAGTTGGTGGTACTACAAATACCCCTCATCCTAAAAGTTCACCCAAATACTGTAACATTGACATGAAACTAAAAGAAACTACACTGCCTAATGCTGAAGGTCGTCTAACATAGTGTCTGGTATCAAATAGCTTTCATTGAGTGCCAGAGGATTTTAGGACTGTCAGAGGCAACCTGGAACAATTCCCTCAACAAACGCTTTTGACTTCTAGTGATCAATCTTCAGTGAGTTTCTGATCCAGGGATCTTAGCTATATGTCCCATTTTGTAATGTAAGCATGCCACATGTGAAAAAAAGTTGCTCATTTTTCATTTTGGACTACCTCCATACCACCACTTCTATCAAAACACACACCTTTTCACATGACTACTTAATTTACAGATCCCTGTTATATTCTCATGGAGCTGCCTCTTTCCCATCCAGAAGAGTCCCAGACAATTCATCTGTTTCTCAGCTATGTTGTCATGATACAGCTTTGACCCTCCAACTGAGCCTTTTCCTAGCTTTTCTGTCTGTTTGTAACAGAGCAGACCAGAATGTTACACTATGCTGACCTAACTGCACCATCAATTTACATGGTGTAAAATTGTTTTATTTTTTATCTCCTACTGAGTCATTCTCAGCGCTTATGTGACCTGCTGCTGAACAGTGAGTTAGGGTTTCCATAAAATTACTAAATAACTTCCAAATCACTTTCCTACATAGTGATCCTTACTTCCTACTTCAGAGGACTCAGCTGCAGATAAAGTGAAATCTAAGTATTATTTTATATATTATTTTATATTTACATTGTTTTAGCAAAATGTTTAAATACACTTTCCACTTTATCAGACAGTCTGTCATGAGATTGGTCTGATGCTTTTAGCACTTGCCATTTTTGGGTTTTTTTTGAGAAAACAACATACATGCAAATATTATGTTCCCATTTAGGCCTCTTTAACTGATCTCTTATGTAACTCTTGAGCAGTAGAGTCCTGCTCTTGTTTAGCTGTGCGTGTTGGAGATATTACTAATTTATTCCTTTACTTTTTATTATTATATTTTGCAAATAGGAGTGTGGATGTCCCAGTCAAGGGATGCCCTCTTCAACCAGTGAATCACTGATTTTAAAGCTTTAATGAGAGATGTTGCACCTGTGCTTGTCCACCTAGGGAAGCATCCAGCAACTCTATTGACCATGAGGCATGAACTCTCTCAATATGTAGCTACCCACACTGCTCAGTGCTTTACAGTCTTATCACCTCCTGACCAGGTAGCTTCACTCACAGGCTTCCAATTTAGAAAACAAATGTACAGGTTTTGTTGTTCTAAATCTTTAACCTATGTATTGCATTTTTTCCCACATTTTCACATTTGTCCATTTCCGTTTCCTTGACACAAAATACTAATTTACTAATAAGGGCACGTTTTTCCTCTTGTGAGTTCTCTAACTTCTCAATGAAAAAATAATTTCTATTTCACAATGAAACAGGGATCCAGTATTTACACCTAAAACTGAAGTTTTATTTTGTATTTGTAGTTTTGATACCATTTTAGGTATGGTTACCAGCTGAGTGAGAGATTTTGCTGTATAGAGTCTTAATTCTCAAAGGACTTAGTTCTTAGCCTTTGGGACAGACATTCAGTTTAAGAAGGGTCTAGATTACTGGTTGCTTATTTAATTTCAATTTATAGCATGGCACCAGTTTCCCACAAAACAAACACTTTGTTATCTCCACTGTCTCAACAGCCTCACTTAAAACCAGATATTCTAGTCTTCAAGTGTTTTTTTAGACTGAGATTTCCACAGAAATACATACACAGTGGGTTGAGTTCCCAGTTTCAAGGGAACTTTAGCTAACTGCTCCTTGCTGTTTATTTTCACCAACTTGTATCCTAGTCTTTTGCCAAAGTCTATTTATCATCCATAATCACATTTCCCTTCTTTCACATCTACTTTTCCTGAGTTCATGGACTTTAAATGCCTACTTTTTTCATTTTGAACAAACATGGTGTGACAGAAGCCTGTTTTCATTCTCTGCACACACTCTTTATTACTAATGGACCTATCTGTTTTTATTCCCTTGACACTATTTGCACGGTCATGCAATGGAACTGCTTCCTTCTCTCCCTCTCTTCTCTTCATGGGTCTGGAAGGCTACCACATGACAGCCACAGTCTTTCAGCCTAACACAGGGCTGAAGCAAAATCTTTATTTCAAAGGGAAAGCATATTTCTTAATACTGGAAAGAAGGAGGAAGGAAAAAACAGGCATAAACCCCATCTTTCTGTTCAGTGCTGCTGCATTAAAGAGCCAGAAAAAAAAGGAAGTTTGTGAAACCATTTCAGTGAGAGACCTTTTTTTTGACAAATGTACAGGAAACATTAATCTGAGGAGTTGAGGTTCTTTTATTTTACACCTAATACAATTCAAATTTAAAGGATTACTTGCACAAAAAAATAAACACATTTGGTATAAAAATTTATCATCACTTTAACACCTTTTTTTCTTCTTATGGCCCCCGCCTTCTCTGGAGCAGAAACATATAAAGACTAATGGCACAAGTTTGTTGTATTCTACAGCATTTTTGTTTTTACATACTCAAGTACCCTAAAGGACAACAGCCCGCTGTATACAAGAACCATTTTCTTCAGCCTGCTGAATTAAGTTTCATAAAGAACCAAAGCTATAAAGGCATTTTAAAAACCACTGTCTCTTTTTCCTTTCAGAAGCACTGACTTTTTGCACTATTAATATACATAGTGTTACGTAACAGCTCTTGAGTACAGTACATGCAGCAGAATATATCTGTTGTATATAAAACATACATTTAAAATCTTGACTTATCGGAATTTTTGGAAGATTGAGTACTTGTAGAATGCCCACTGCTTAGAGAAAATGGTTTGATAGTACAAATATCTGCATATGCTTGCCACTGGAACAATCCAAGGTCCACTGGAATAGTATCTGTAGCACATCAAGGTGCATAAATAATTTACCTACAATATTAAAACACAACTTAGCAAATCCAATAGTTCAAGATCTTATGACTGGGGGCTGGAACTAGAAGATCTTTACAGCCCTTTCCAACCATACCATTCTATGATTGCTATGTTACTCTTCAGTGGTTGCAAGGAAGTGTGGTGAGAGTTGCCCCTCCCCTCCCAAGTCCTTTATAAAACCTTTATTATGCAATTTTTTCCAGATGAACAAACTTATTTATGTCTACTCCCTCTTCTCTTCATTGCAGCTGTACACTGTGGACAGTACCACTTCCCTTTTGGTGCTTCTGTCAGTCCAACACATCCATAGTGGAACCACTCAATAGGGCACTATAAAAAGAGTTAAAAGAGAAGGTTTGTGACTTGGGTTTTTTTCAAAATGTGTATCACAAATACAATTCTATGAAAATGAAACACGAAAGGATAGCGTAGATTCTGCATTTCACAAAAGTCACAGGGCAAAACAAGGAAAGGTGAGGAACTGCAACATACACTCAGTACACTAAGAAAAATGATAAAAATTCTGTGGACTCACATTACAGAGCAAAATAAGTATGTTGTGCTTTGAAATAGTTTGACAAAGAAATCTTATCACTCACTTCTGTTTAAATGTAGTTATCCCAGTAAATACATGATTATATTCAACTGTTCTTTGAAAACTTTTTTATTTGAAAAGGACAACTCTTATTAATAGTGAAATAACTGAAAATTCACAGAAATAAAGGATCTTTTGAAGCAGGGCATTTTTGAACCTAGCAAGTGCTGCAGGTTCCTAAAAGAACCTAAGCTGTGTGGAGATATGAGAAGTTTCCTGAAGGATGGTTCAAATCATATGCACTTTACTCTAAAAAACTCTACTCAAAACAAACAAAAAAAAAATGCAACTCCTACAAGCAATAGTTATGTGCGCAAGCCGCTCATGAACCTTTTGAACTTTGTTACTTACATCTTGGTTATCACAGCCTACCATTTCACCATAGGACACCTAGTAAAATAAGAAAAAAACCCTCAGCAATTAACATTTTGAAAGGGCCAACATTCAAATTTCTTTCTTTGAAGAGTTTTTTCATTAACAGCAGTAACAACATTTTCATTTTACTTTTGTTACACAACCCAAACACCATAATGTTTTAGTGAACTGATTTTCCAGAATTGTTTATGCAAAAGAACCTACATCTGTGTATTTTAGATTGGATAAAAAACTAAATTCACTGTGACCCCCCCCCAATTTTTAATTTCATTATTCCTGTAGTCTCCATTACCAGATTTAAAACTCTCCAAGGATATCACATCGCTAAAAAAACTGACTATTTTTAGCTTCAACTGTTCATTATTCATATCACCAGTAAGTAAACAAAAACAGACCAGAAGAGTAAAAATATAGTTTTTTCAAAATTAGCATTCAGAGAAGGAAGTTCAGCTGTATCAAAACAGCAGCTGTAGTTGTATTTCAATTTGGAGGCCATCCTTACCTGATTACAAATACAGTAACGTGGCTCATTTGGATCATAGGTCCAATCAACCTGGCTATTAGAATCAGACTCTGGTATTACTGCTGTTTGCTGAGACAGTTCTTGTGCCAGCGCAGATGAAGAAGAACATGATGATAAAGAGGAAGAAGAAGATGATGATGAGGACTGCTGACTTGAGGATTTGTTGTTGTTTCTGAGGAAGAGTGAAAAAAAAAGGAAGAAAAGTGAATAGATGATTAATTTTCTGCCAAGTGAAAGAATCACTAAACAAGTACTTTGTTCACTCTGAACTACAGCAGTATGTAAATCCAAAGCTATCATTCACCATCACATTTCATTCAGCCACTGCAAGCACTGGCATGCACCCACTGTATGCTCTTGGAAAAGGAAACAAGTCACACCAGCTTACAAGCGCAGGATGCGCTGTTCTAATCAATGGAATTTAACAGCTCTAAACTGTCAAGTGCCTTTAACAAATGCTTTTCTTCACAAAGTTTTCCATCAATAGCCTTGGTGTCAAGTCCTTATAAAAACTGTTACCAATAAAACAGGAATTTACATATAAATAATGTCATATGTCATGTACAATAGATAACTGTTTTGAAGATGACTGATTCTCTGTTAATCTCCACTCAAGCATCAGCAGTCATTCCATAGGAATGGTGCCAGAATAAAATTTCTCTGCTTTTGCTTATAGGTCAGACCTGACACCCAAGATATTCATAGATGAAAAATGCTTTTCAAACAACATTATTAACTGAGTTGTGAACACACACAAATTTGAATGAAGAAAAAAACTCATGACAATTTAAAAGGATGGGCATTTTGAGACAAATTCTTTCAAGTACAAGTTCTGATTGTTGAATATGTTGTGACATTGTGTTGTTGAAAATGTTTTAAAACGTCACTTCAATCAGAAATGAAATTAATTTCCTGTTCTAGATGGTCAGTCATTAGGAAGTGTCATGTTTACTTGAAACTGGCATCAAACATCTCCAGATTATTTCAAAACCATCTACAAACCTTTGGACAGTAATTCCCAACAACTGCTGTTAGATCAAATCTCTCCAAAACATAGAAAAGTGAGGGAAGAAACTTGACTGCATCTCAGATAAAAAAGCAAATCAATAGAGTGAGTTTGCTTAAAGAAAAAGAAGTGGGAGGACTAAAGAACACAGCCCTGCACAAAAATGGCCAAGAGGCAGTAACTACCTTCTGCTGATTCCCCCCCACAGATATTAAATACAATGTATTTCTATTACGGCCTGTGACCTTTTAAAAGAAAGCTCATCTGTCTTCAAAGTTATAATTGCAGTCAACAAGAAAACCTACTTGCTTTTTCTGCCACTTCGTGAATCTGTGGTTGATGAACTTAACGTCTGAGTTAATGTAGATGCCAGAGCTGATGATGAATACCCAGCTGAATCTCTGGACAATGAAAATTCTCTTCCAAGCTGAAAATCATTGTTCTTAAATGCTTCATAGCTGGCTTTTAGACTGGATGTTCGTCTTCCCTCCTTCATCTAAAAGGAATGCTGATACTGTATCAGATTACACAGTAAAGCTCCTATACAAGGCTGCTAACTGCTAATGATATGCACAGGTTACCTTGTTAATGAAATTATGTACAGAATGCAGTTAAATGTGTGAGAACATCTTCCAGGAAAAGTCAGAAAACAAGCTGTCCCTTTAGGCAAGCTATACAGGATGAAACTGTCGCATATTAATAAAATCCTAATATAAGAACTGAATCACATCAGCTGAAAGTGATCATGGGAATTCAGATTTAAAAAAAAAAAAAAAAAGCAGTCACTAGCCTTTCTTCTTAATCACAAGCGGATGGCAGAATGACAAGAATATTCTGACATTACCTGTGCCGTGGCTTGCACTGCTTGAGCTGCTGCCATGGTAATTGCACCGGCCCCGGATCCTGAAGATAATGAGCCCAGGTTATATGATGCCAATGGTTGAGAAGAGTTTGTATTGTATGCATTGTTTGAAGAGGATGATGAATTACTGTTTCGACACCCTTGATGAATAGAACACATTTATGAAATTCAAAATGAAACTAAATTCCTTTGCATTTTAAGAAGTTATATGACAACCAGTGAAAGAGTAGGAACTCCATTTACGCATCAGAGCAGTCTAATCATTTGGAAAAAAGGTTTTAAAAGTAATTAGACACAGCCAGTATTTGTTTATGGGGGAAAGAACAAAAGAAGTTTGTTCCCTATCTATCCTCATGTGCAAGGAGTCCTTTCAGAATGACAGCTCTCACTACGATACTCAGCTATCAAAGAACAGATGCAGCTGCTATACATATGCCTATATTGAAACAATTCTCACCACTATAATCATCAAGAAGAGGGTAAGAATGATTACACACCTATACTGTTTCTGAAGGAAAACTTTCAACAATCTTAATTCTAAAAACTATAGGTCAGTTTTAATGCAACACAATTTCCAGGGTCATCTGCAGAATGACAGCTGCAGAATTTTATTTGCAGCCTCATGTGAAGTTTCTTCAAAAGAAAACTGAAATAGACATGACTGAAATGACTTAAAACATGAGTAAGGTAGCTGACTTACTGTAACTCCTTAGTCTTTTATTTTCAGAAAAGAAACTATGAAATACCTTAATATTGAAAATAGGCGGAAAGGTTTAGGTGTTTTTAGTCACTATATACAAAAAGACTTCTCTTTTGACAAAGACAACACATGAAAAAAATTCTTTTCAGACCAACTCTTAAAAAAAAGGTGTGAAAATTCCTTTCCCTTACTTTGGAAATTGTTGTATGCATTTTCTTCCCGAAAATAATGCATTGATCTCTTATATTTCTATTACTAGCTGAACAAAACTGTACTGTTATCTTCCTCAAAGTGTAAATAAAAAGAAACAGCTGTTAAATGACAACAAAGCAGACACACTTCATGGAAGACAGATTAGTAAGAATGCCTGCAACTTCTCATGTTTCAAATGACTGAAAGTCCCAGGGAAAGGAGTATTCCTCTGATTGAGGACTGGCTGAATGGCGGATCCCAGAAGGTCATTATTGATGGCACAGGGTCTAGAAATTCCACAAAGGAAAGTGCAGTGCACCTGCAGAGGAATAATCCCAGGCAACAGCACAGGCTGTGGGCTGACCTGCTGAAAAGCCGCCCTGTGGAGAAGGACCTCAAGGTCCTGGTTGACAACAACTGTCCCTGATCCAGCAGTGTTCCCTAGGGGCTGAGAAGGCCAAGGGTGTCCTGGGGTGCACTAGGAAAAGCATTGCCAGCAGGTTGAGGGAGGTGATCTTGACCCTCCATGCGGCCCTAGCAAAGCTGAATCTGGAGTGCTGTGTCCCGTTCTGGGCTCCTCAGTACAAGACATGGAGCTCCTGGAGTGGGTCCAGTAGAGTGAAAAAAGATGATTAAGGTACTGGAGCACCTCCCCTTATGAGGATGCACAGGGAGCTCCACCTGAATATAAGGAAGAACTTCTGTGCAGGTGGCCACACACAGGACAGGTTGCATAGGAACAGGTTGCCCAGAGAGGCTGTGGATGTGCTCTGGGATGACCCTGCTTGAGCAGGGAGGCTGCACCAGATGATCCACTGTGGTCCTTTCCAACTTTACCTATTCCATGATTCCGTGATTTCAGAAGACTAACTCACAAATATAATTAAGTTTCTCTTCTTCTGACTAAAAAGCAATGAAATGAAAGACAATTAGGATTACCTGGTGTGTTTTCTTTAGAAGCATCTGATGTCAGGGTAGATAGAAGAGCTTCAGATTTAAACTTCTTTTCAGGAACATGATCTGTTGTACCATGGTGAGAAGATGGATTGTGTTTCCTTTCTAAATTAAATAAATGAAGAGAAATGTAAAATCTATTCAGCTTGAAAGTCAAATTATGCTAGCACTTTCAACTAATTCCCACCAGCAAAACCTATTTCATTCGTGCCCTTCTTAACAGACAGTATTTATTATGCTTTGTTTTCTCCTTGCAATGATGAAGGGAAAAAAGTTCTGAACTATCTCTTTCCTTGTACTACTCAAAAAAAAAAAAAAAGGAAACATAAAAAGTGGCCATCTTTATAAGTTTCAAATACTTACTCTCTACTGGAGTGTGAGAATGGGAGTGATGGTTATTCACAGGCTGTGCTGGTGTATCCAGCTCCAGAGACCCTAAGAGGGAGGTAAGAAGGACATGAAAATTGAGAGTTGGCACCATTTTAACTTTTACATACTAAAGGGATCTTTAAAATATTAACAAAATCACAATGCAGTTATATTTATTTTAATCAGAAGAATTTTTGCTCGGGTTGAAACCCTTTCAACAGTACAACCAGGAACCAGTGAGATTAGTTCTCAAATAAAAATTGACAACTGCTACTGTCCAACTGTTGAAATCAAGAACTTAAAATCAAGGCAAATAAGAACCAACAACACTGCCCTCACCAAGCTACTTAATCAAATGAGTTGCAGAATGGCTGCACCAAAAGTACTGACAATCTACACCAGTATGAACTGAAGACTGAACAATGTAAACTGTATAAACAAGGCATCTTGTCCCACTGAGTCTACCTTGTCACATTCAGTCAAAACTCAAGAAAACAGCAGTTTCATCTTTCAAGATGATTTAACATTTGAAAGAAAGGGCTGCAGACCATCATCCAAATTTTCTTAACATCCAAAATACACAGAGCAACAATACAAATAAAAACAAAACAAAAAAACCCACAAAACGACAACAAACTCCACCCCCATCCTCCCCGTACAAAAAAAAAGGTAAAAGTCAGACAGGCATAAATCCAAGTATATGCCTAAGAATAACATTTATTAACATGTTAATAACATGTTATAATAACATGTTATTAAGATGAGGCTAAATAATCACAGTATAGTAGAAACTCTGACTATAAATTTGGAATATAAAATATTTTGTTCATCAATCTCTAACAAAAAGACTTTGAAGTAGTTGCAATAGCTACCAACTGACATTTACACAGAAGACAAAATAGGAAAGCAATTCACATTCATTTTTCAAAATCTGTAGCCTCAGCATTTCTTTACCTCTTCCAGTGCTTTCAAAAAACACTGAAACACATGAGTAATACATAAATATTACAAAAGTTTAAGTATAATTATTCTAGAAGAGGATCAAAGCATAAGGAGCTATTTTGGCTGAGAGAACTTCAATCACGTTACGAACTTGCCCAAAGGCTGCCCTCTGGTGGGACTTCAACCTTATGTATCTGGTGGGACTTCAACCTTATGTATTTACTTAGTCTGAAAGCCAAAAATGTTCAGTCTCCTACTTTTAACTTTAGTTAAAAACAAACAAGGAAACAAAACCCTCAAACCAAGCAAACCTTAAAGATGTAACATGCAGTCTAGTGTTTCTCTATTTTGATTTCTTGAAATCCTATCTAGCAGCCTCTCCAAACACATAGTTCAACAGAAGGGAGCACACATTCTAATACCCAACTGGTATTTAAAATAAACTCAACTAGTCCTTTTCTGTAATTGCTAGTTAATTAAAAGCACTTAATTTAGAGTTTTCTTATATTGTGCCTGTTATTTGTAATAGCAATTACAAATAAAATAGCCCCAAAGTCCCAGTTTATACAACACAGCCACAAAAAGTTCCAAAACAGAATGCTTATTCCTAATATCCCCAAGTGATTTAAGTCAATTTTCACTATCTCTGGCTATGAGGACAACCACTGCCTCCATAATCACAGTAGCTACATCAGCTTAGACATTTATCACATTCGCATTTGAATTTGATGTCTAAATGCCGATATGTACAAAAAAGACAGATTCTTTTACACCAAGCTGGCAAAAAAGCTGTAACTTTACATTTTTATTCACATTCTAAATACCAGTATGGTTTTATTTATCATGCAGGTTTCTTACCTTCACTGGCCCATTACAGAACAACCCATTCTTGCCCCTTTAAAATAGAAAACCACCAAGTCCTGGGAAAACTAAAATAATGACTCTCCTTAGTTTGGTGGCAATCAGTTCAAGGAAGAAATGTTACCCTTGCAACTGGGTAGGTGGCATGCTTACCTAAAGTAAGGTAGGCTGAGTACCTACAACCATTAAAAACAGGTTTAAAGAACTATGTATCTTACTGTAGCAATTCACAAGGACAACAGTTGTGTGAAAAAATTATTCTACTTACTCAAAGGTATTTTGATTTCACCGGTATAAATTGAGATTGAAACTAAAATTTGAGAGTGGGTTAAACTAAAATTTCAAGGTGGGTTGAAACATGGGTGAAAATACTGGCAGCCGCTAACAAGTGTATGATACTTTAATTCTGCAATTTGACAGAAAGTCTGCCAAGTTCTCAAAGAAAATCATGCATACTTACGTCTCTCTAATATTTCTGTAATTCCAGCATTATCTGCTTCAAGTTCCATTTTAAATTTAGCGAGTTCCTGGTCCAACTTTCTCAAATGACGGTCTACCTGTTTGTTAGACAACGCAAAATAAATAGCACCCAGTTCTGGAACATGAATATCTACATCCTTAATCTCAGGCTTGCTAAGTATTTCCCTTCCAGTAATTTGTGCCATGCAGCATTAAGCAAAGTAATGCACAGAAGGGATCTTCTTGGTCACCTCCATTTCCCTCCCTCAGCAGAAACATTCCTGTTAACACCAAAATGGCATAGGGAAAGCTCCAAGGCACTTCTTTTCAGAAATAAAGATGAAGAAGACTTGGAGGTGCTCTGGTTATACAAACTTAAAGAGGAAGAGAAAGAACAGTACATGACATAGAACTCAGCAGAAATTCTGCTGCTCTGGGGAAATTGCAAGTTCCAAACTGAAACCTGTGTGCAATTTGTGTGCCACTATAAACACCAATAAATTTGGTGTGTACTGAGTCTCAACTGAAAGTGGAGACTCCTGGGTGTTTCAGCAAACTATGATGTGCTCTTGGGTATTAAAAATTAAAAAAAAAAAATTCTCAACTCACTATCATGAAAAGAAACACTACATTCCAAATACTTTCTACATCTGTAATCATGCAGCAAAATTTACCCATCTTTATTAAAGACTGGGAAGATTTTCCAGTTACCAGCTAAGTGAAAGAGAAGGGGCAGTTCCAACTTCTAGAACAAACTTTTGCCTAGTTGTAGTGAAACTAAAGCAGTTGTTTTATGTCTTCTATATTTGAGTGTAGTCTGACTTGCACGTTCTGTTCTCTTGAGAAATGTAAAATAAATAAACTTTAAATCAGATGCCATCCCTCTCTGGGTCTGGCCATCCATCCCATTTTTCAGCCAATGAACAGTGCACCTGCCCAAGGCGTGAGCAGCCAGTTTCTCCAGGAGAGCGCTGTAGGAAACAGCATCAAAGGCTTTACTTAAGTCCAGGTAGGCAACATCCACAGCCTTTCCCTCAAGTACTAAGTAGGTCACTTCAACATTGAAGATCAGGTCAGTCAAGCAAGACCACCTTTCCTAAACCCACGTGCCTGGGCCTGATCCCCTGGTTGTCCTGCTTGTGCTGTGTCATGGCACTCAGGATGATCTGCTCCATGACCTTCGCCAGCACTGAAGTCAGGCCCTTACTTCCCTAGATGCTCTTTCTGACCCTTGCTGTACACAGGCATTACATTGCTAATTTCCAGTCAATTGGGACCTCTGGTAAATACCCAAAAGTGGCTCAGTGACCTTTTCCACCATCTCCCTCAGTGGGGAGGATCCCATCACAGCCCTAGACTTCTGTGTGTCTAAGTGGCCACAGCAGGTTGCTGATCTCCCTTGAGTTATGGGGACTTCATTCTGTTCCCCACCCACTTCTTCCAGCTCAGGGGCTGAGTACCCTGAGAACAACACGTCTTGTTATTAAATATTACAGCAATGAAGGCATTAAGAATCTCTGCCTTTTCTTCATCCTCCATCACTACGTTTACCTCTGTATCCAGTAAAGGATAGATATTGTCCACAGCCCTTCTTTTACTGCTGATATATTTTTTAAAATATTTTTTTGTCTTTCACAGAAGTAACCATATAAAGTTTGACATGGGCTTTGGCCCTTGTAATTATTTCCCCACATAACCTCATGAAATCCTTGTAGTCCTCTTGAGTTGCCTGCCCATTCTTCCCAAGATGACACACTCTATTTTTTTCCCCCAAATTAAAGAGTAGCCAAAGCTCTGTATTTAGCCAGGCTGGACTTCCCTGCTGGCTTCTGTTTTGGGATGGGGATGGATTGCTCCTATACATTTAAGATTTCCTTCCTGAAGAATGTCCAGCCTTCCTAGACTCCTCAACACTGTATCACAAGGGATTCTCTCAACCAGTCTCCTAAACAGGCTGAAACTATGCATTAAAATCTTACGATTTCCAATTCTACTTCTCTGTTTTATATTTAAGTGACACTTACTACCCAAAATTCTTAAAAGTCAATTAAATATTAAATGTTTCCTTCACCAGCAAAACATCTGTATGCAGACAACATAAAAGTACAGCACACTGCAGCAAGACTGCAGTGCTTATCAAAATGCTTAGAACTTCTTAGGGCATAAATTTAGGTGATTCACCACAAGTTTTGTGTCCACTTACCAGATCATATATTTGATTAGCCAGTTGCACTTTTTCATCTGCATCTTCCAAAGCCTTATAATAATCCTGTTACGAAGAGAATTTTTTAAAATATTAATGTAACAAAATTCATTTCAGTAAGTTTAAGCTGCTGTTATGAAGCACAAAATATAAGTCAAAAGGACAAATTTCAGTCAGTTTTCAGAAAGACTGAAATTTTACTGAAAACAACAATCATCTGAATTGTTAATGAGAGATATAATTTATATCAATTTATTTTCTCTGTCTTAGAAAAAGCCAAATTACAAGAAGGAGACACCTCCTACTAGAGTGATATTTAGATTTCTGCAAGAAATGTTACATGAAATTAAACAATCTTGGATTTATTTTATATTACACAGCATCATGTCATGGACTTAAAATATGAGTGTGTCTTTTATTTCAGAACCACAACAAATCCTACTGTTCTTAAAAATGATGCTGAAGTACCTGTAGGGAGGCCTTTCCAGCACTCTAGTTAAACAGAGATAATACTGTATATAATTTAAATTACTTTAAATAAGTTCCTCTAACTCATAAGTGCATTCTAAATAATTTGAATAAAACAATCCAAAAGCCTCCTCTAACCAATGAATATTCACAGACAAAACTTTTTTTTAAAGGTATGTTTTCAAATGTTTTTACTTTAGATTTGAACAGATTTTAGTACCTTTTAATTCTCAATTTCCACTGAATAGTATCTTCCGTGAAAACTAAAGTCAACAGAAAAATTTTGATTTATTCTAGTGGAGTCAGAGCTCTGATCTTTTTCTTTTCTTAGAATTTAAAAACCTATTTGCATTAATTAAAGAAGAAAACAACCCTTACCCAAATTAGGGGCTGAAGTAGCCTCTGTAGGAGACTACAAAGGAGTTTCTCCTGACAAAATGATGGACTACATTGCTAAAAATACCATCACTAATGTTCAAGTATTGAAGGATAACACAAAACACATTCATATTCATGTTCTTACTCCTCCCTTTCTCAAGCTAAATAGACCATATGTATAATTAGACCATAATGTATATTTATGTATTATATATACACGTATATATGTATATATAATACATAAATATAACATGTATTATACATAATGTACACATATGTATAATACATATGTATAGACATACATGTTATACATATGTCTATAAATAGACATATGTGTAATAATGTTTAGAAGGACATAGGCTGAAAATCACAGGAAATGCTGAATCTAAGCTTGAAAAATATCCTCTACAAGAAAGGACAACTTCATGTCACACAAACAGAAAGAAAAAATCTGAGCTCCAATTTTAGTACCAGGCTTCCTCACCATTTCAGGATTACATTTTTTTAAATGCTAGCAAGTGCTCAGTAAAACTTCAGAGAAATTCTTGATCAAAGAAACCTTTCACTCACTTTTCTCCTCCAAGGTAGTTCCATCCACCTCTATGAAAGCCCAAGGGAAGACACAGTTCTGAACACTCAAATCTCCCATCAATCATAAACTATTTTTTCCTAAGGTTGTCTTAGTTTGCAAAAGAAAAATCTGACCCACTCTTATGATATCCTTACTTTTTTGATTGATGTCATTTGTTCTTCTCTCCATTCAGGTTTGTTTTTCTTTGCATTCATAAAAAATTCATTTACCCTCTGCTCAAGCTGATCCATTGCATCTGTAGCATAGGAAAAGAGCGAGACAAATGTTATTTTCTCATGTACATAAACATAGAAAATAAGGGAATTTTTTTTTCTCAAACAAAGTTGACAGGACTGAGGTGCAAACTATTAGAGAGGAAAAAAAAGAAAAAAACCAAAACAACCAAGCAACAGTGGACAGCGGAGGGAAATATTTACCTTAATTTCCAAGAAGCAGAATTGCATTCTGGTAGGATTCTCATCAAGGTTCTTGTGCTCTCCAGCATGGGACAGGCAGGACTCCAAGTTCTAAAGGTTTTTTGTCCCTAAGAGCAGTGGTAGTGACTTAAAGCACGACCCAAACTCCTCACCCAGGGCTCTAGACTGCTGACTTTGGAACATTCTAGCCAGTTACAAACTGAGCAGGAAACAAAATGTTCTCCTAAGAGAAACAGTCAAATACAAAACCAAATAATTGAAAAAAATTAGTGTCTCAAAAAGGTAGACCAACTGAAGAGCAAAGTCACTGCCTTTAAGTCCAGGGCCTCTCCATTGTTTGCTAGGAAGGGTCAGGGCAAATTGAAAGCACTCACAAATTATTCCCTCCACCCCCAGAGGAGTAAACGTACTGATGAACTATTATTTGGATGGGATTCTCACTTTCATGAAGTTGAGAAATATCATAAGGGGGGGGGAAATAAAACCACCCATTTTCTAACATTAACTGTCTCTAGAAAGGAAAATGTCAACCACAAGCTGTTTTTATTCATTGTTTATTGAGACAGGAACAGGGATTCCTTTCCCTATCCTCTCCACCCTTCTCCCACTGAGTTTACTATTTCAACAGCTGGACACTTGTGCACTCAACAGCTTGCACATTTCCAAAAACATGCAGCTGCCTCAGTCAAACTAGCTTGGACAGCCTTGCTAGCATCAGGACAGATGACAGTACTGAAGTTTTTTGCCCAGCATTCTCAGTGACATTGCCCAGCTATCAGTTTTAAATTAAATGTGACAATGCACAAATCACCTACAAACTTCAGGCTCTGGGTGCAATACACCTAAGACACTTTCCAGAAACCATCATTAAAACTGGATCACATCTTGCCAAAACAAAATGCAAATTAATTAATCAGTTCAAAATGCTCATGAAATCCTAATTTACTGTGAAAATCCAAGAGGCCAAGGGTTTTCCCAACTCTGTGAAAATTCACAGCTAGAACTGTTTATATCAATAACCAAAAATCATTCATACTCAATGATCAAAAATATAAATCAATTTTCTTTACACTGGGAACACTCAAGATCAAACCCAACAGGAATCTAACAACTGACTGGACAGAGCACTGTTATTCCCAAGCCGTAACAGTTGTGTCATGAGTTCACATCAACTTTATTTAGACCCAGACAAACAAAGTAATCAAACAGTTCTGGAGTAAAACAGGCTTAAAAAATGAGCATTTTCCACTTGCACCAGGTAGAGAATGTTAAGAAGCCTGAGAGACAAGCAAGAAGCACACACTCTATATGGAGGCTTCTAAAATCTTTGCTTTTTGACCGAATGACTTTAATTTGGTCCAAAAAGCCAAAACACAAAATGTTCTATCTCCTATTCTCTGAGCACAAACACCTTAAGTGTTATTCCACTGGCTCCATAAAGAAGAAATGATAAAAAAGTATCTTCCCTCTTCACTTTTTATTGAGGACAAGTTATCAGTCTGTGTGAACTGCCTAGGGGAAAATTTCCACAGAAACCTGGTCTCTCCTGAAAGAGCAGAAAAGGCAAAGCCAAGTTCAGGTCAGATCTATCAATTATACGGAAAGTTCTCTCTGCTACACTCAAGTTCATCCATTTTTTCTTGTGATTCTATATTCTGAGATACAAATTTCTTAGATCAAATTTCCCAAGAGAGTTGCCAAAACTATGAGAACAGTCTTTTTGTCATATATTGACATTTTACCATGAAATCCTGATAATCCACGATTTCAACTTAAACAGAAACACATTTTATGCTTCATGTGGAGCTCAGTTAAAGCTCAAGAGTCAAGTCCCAACTCAGACAGCCTTTGCTTTTTCCACAGCAATCTTATCAGATTATACAGCAGATAGATCTGGTTTATTGTTTCTTCCAACTACAAACAGCAGAACCTGCCTCATTAGGAGTCAATGTGGTCCAAACAGGACAAAATACAAAGTCAACAATGACATTAAAGGAGAGCAGCAGAGATATCTCTAAATTACAAATCATGTCGATTTCTAGGACAGCATCACTCATCAAAGTATTGTTTTCAAGTACTTCTGAGACACCACAAAACCTCCAGGTTTGCATGTAGATTCATCATGCAGCTGGGCAAGTGATGCTGAAGTTTCACAGAAGTTTCATAAATATCTTTGGATACCCTGCCAATCATTGCACAAGAATTACAGAAGTACCAAGGTGTGAGAAAATTTTTCTCTACACTTAAGTATAGTATACAATATTCACTATCATTTACTACTTCCAGTAATACAACATGGAGTGTTATTTGTCATTTTCAGTTAAAGCACAGGAAATTACAAACTGCTGCCTTGGCACTGCTAGCTGCCTCAAGTTCTCAAGCACACCTAAAAAAACCCCTACTCTTTTCTTTGCCTTTTTATGGAACAGAAGTAAAATTTGTGAACTTATTCCAAACTATCCAAGTCAGGGCTCACCTCCCTCATGCTCCCTGGAGATAACAACTTCAGTGGTGCTAAGGCCCAGAAGGAGCCATGACAGCTCCCACAACTTCAAGCACTGAACCCAAGACAACATTTAGGTGATAATATACCAAAAAAACCCCTAAATAGTTCTACATGTGTCAAAAAGCCCTGTTAAACAGACCTGCTGGGTCCACTGAAGTAAATATTCAATGGAAAGCACTTTAAAGTATTTGTTCCCACTTAGTGCTGCATTTTGTATTCCTATACAGTATTCCCTTGTTACTTCAATCTCTTTCTCTCATTCCCCTTTAAAATAACCTGGCCCTTCCATACTGATGATTGCTGTCATCTTTTGTGCAGCAGCAGTTTCATTAATGAATACTTTGGGATCACAGTTATAGATAACCATATTAATTGTGTGTTAAATGACTGCAACAGCTACCCAGAGTGTTACAGTCCCAGAGGAGACTGCATTAGAAAAGACTAAATGGCAATGCAGCCTGAAAACAGCCTAAAGCAGCGCATTACATCAGGATATAAGCAGAGATTCAAAGTGATCTACAAAGAAACCTGAAGTGTATTTATATTTTGCATAAAATATATATATATACAAAAGTAGGCATTTATATAAAATAGAATTTGTATTAAACCGAAAGTATGAAGTGTATTGGTTGCATGTCAGCTGGGGCACAAAGGGCCGAGCAAACGGCACCTTCCCATGTTGTATCAGGGAGCTGGCTGGAAAGTTTCAGGGAGAGCATGCCGCTGCCTACTGGAAGGAGTGGGACACAACTCATGTTCCAAGCCACCATCACTGCTCTTAGGGATCAAAAACCTAAAGAGTTTGGGACGTGCCACGGAAAATGCCTTTGGGAGCAGCACAAGCCCAGAAGGCAGCTCGGCCAGGGCCCTCCTTTTGCCGCGGCCCGGCGGGCGGGGCCGCGGGACGGGCCGGGGGCTGCCGCCACAGCGCCGGGGGCGTGCGGCCCGCCCCTCGCCCGGCAGCCCCCGCCCGCGGGACACGACGAGACGCGCCCGGGCCGAGCGGCGCTGCGGAGAGCCGGGGCAGGGCAGGGGCGGGGGAGCGACCGCCCCGGGGCAGCGCGGGCGGAGCTGCTGTTGCGGGCCGGAGCGGCGCCGCTTCGCCTCCTTCCTTCCTTCCTTGCTTGCTGCCCTGCTCGGCCTGCCCGCCCGTGGCGGCCGGCGGCGGGGGCGCGGCGCTGGGGCCGGTGCCCGCGGGGCGGAGCGGGGCGGGCGCGGAGGGGGCGGGCGGAGGCGGAGGGGCGGGACTCACGTACTCTGCACCTGCAGGTCCATCTCGCGCATCTCGGTGAACCTGTCGCGCAGATCCATGGGAAGCTGCTCGATCACTGCGGGGACACGGGGGAGCGGGAGAGAGGGGGGAGGGGGGGAGCCAGTCAGTCACTCGCTGCCGTGGGGGAGGGGGGGCGCCGCCTCCTCGCCGCGGCTTCCCCCGGCTCCCCCGCACCGGCCGTGCCCGGCCGCCCGGCGCCCCCGCCGCGCACACACTCACTCTCCAGATAGTCCTCCAGGTACAGCATGGCGGCGGCCGGGCCCGCGCCCAGGGGCTGCTCGAGAGCGGGCGCTCGTCCCTTCCAATATGGCGCCGCCGCCAACAACACCAGCGCCTCGACTCAGCGAAAACAACATTGGCGGCGGACGGCGCTCGCCGCGGCCGCGCCGCGATTGGCTGCTCGCGCCGCTGACGCACCCGCGGCCCGCGCTCTGCCGCGCGGCCTCACGGGAAGTGTAGTTTGTGCCGGGCGAGGTGAGGGGAGGCTGTGCGTCCTGCCCGGCGGTGTCGTTCCGGCTGCTCCGCCGTCATTCCCGCGATCCTGGGAGCGTTCCCACGATCCTTGGGGCATTCCCGCCTCACAGGGGCCGCAGAACTCTTCTCCGGGAGCAGCTTTCGGCCCTCCGGAGAGTCCCCGGCGCGACCGCAGCGCCGCAAGTCCGGAGGGCAGGAAGGGAAAACTTGGAGTTTCTCGGCCGGTGTCGAGGCTTTTGTTTGTCCGGTGTTGTTTTAAATGCTCGCAGCCGGCAGTAGTGCATTAAAAGCGTACGAAACGGCAAAACTAATGAAATTGCTTCAGTCCGTGACCTGTCACGGCACAAGGTAAAAAAGCTGCTCCGTTGAGCGCAGGTCGCAGGTACGGACAGCAGAGGAGAAAGGCGGGCTTCGGGGTTGCTGTTCAGAGTGTAACACCAAAACCGGCTGACAGCAGTCACTGCCATCCAGGGACAGCACTCCTTGCAGGAATTCCCTTTCACGTGTTTGGGACTGGGTTTTTTTCACACAGTTTCGTTCCCCCAAATAGTCTTTTTCATCTCTCTTCTATTGCTGTTATTTACTGCTTTAAGCATGGACTGATGGATTTATCCAGATGTGTTTTTTGCCCGGGGAAAGAAAATTTTGGGGCTTGTGTGATGCCAGGTGTAACTATAGGAGCATAAAAACTGTGGTAGCAGATCAGGTGTGCTCTCCACCGTGCTTTTTGTTTCCATGTCTTTATCTGTGCCCGATGTATCCAAGCAAAAAGGAAACGTATGCTTAAGCCAAGTAGGAGTAAAACTTGCATGGGGTGTTTTTGAGGGTCAAGACCAATGGAAAGTGGTACTTTTCCATGTCTGAAGTTTGTGTATTGTGAGTAGTTAGTTAAAGATGACTGAATTTTGGGAGGTAAGACATACATTTTGTATATAGCTTTTATGAAGACCGATGGTAGTAATGTGTTAGTTACACGCGGTATAGCAAGCATGTTGAGGGGTTTTAATTCCTTTGTCATTAAAGATGGGGGAGAATGAAATAAGTGTAACAATAAACTCAATAACTTTGCAACTTTGTGAAAAAAGTGCTGCATCAATGTGGTTACTTTCCATACTCCCTCCATCATCAGCCATGTAGTCTGCACTGCCAAACCAGAAATATCAACTACTCTCATACACAGAACTGAGAATAGATTTCAGGTGGTCATTAAGCTCAGTTAGCCTTAGTGGAAGTAATCTCTATGTTATTGCTTGTACAGATCTCATTCCTGTAGAACTTCTGACTAGTGTAAGCATAATAGTATTTTTAGAGTTTTGTGTGGGAAATTGCTTGGCCTAGTTGGGTATGTAAAACACAAGATTGTCCCTTTGTGGGAAGGTAGATGCCTACACTCAGTGAAGTGATGCAGCAAGAGAACTTAGTCCATGCAAAAGCACAGCAAAGTAACGACACCTATTAGGAGAAAAGTTAGGTGAATTTAGGGGAAATCTGAATTGATGGCATCATTTTCTTTTATGCTTAGTTGCAGCTTTAATGATTCTTAAAAAAAAAAGTTGTGGACTTGTTTGGGAGCACATTTTATGCAGCTGAAGTCTAAGAACAATATTGTAAAGACACCATGATTAGAACCACAACTGAAATACATGGTCATAGAGTAAGTGCCTACCATTTGCCTCATGACCAAAATCCCAGGACAGCACAGACATTGGGACATTGGGACTTCTCCTCATCTTTGCAAGCTTGGGGAGAGCTAGCAAAATTCTCAATGAGGCCTGCTGTGCCAGGGTATTTTATGTGTGTTGTGGTGCCCAGACCAAAGAGACCAAGGACCACAGCTCTTGGGGCTGTGTCTCAGCCATTTCCATTAGTAATGGCATGTGCCTTGTTCCTGTTAGTGAAACAGGAAAAGGAAGCTTGGCTATGCCAGCAGAATGACAAAGTACTAGTGGGGCTGGCTGTTGTCTGCAAGTTCAGAGTTCTCCCTGTTTATCTGTAGTGGTTTATTGTAATGTGAGAGTCTTTTACAGAAATTGAGACCTGCTCAGAAAACTGTTCCCTGTAGTGCTTATTTACATCCCTTACAGTAAGGGATGGCAGGGGATTGTGAGGTAAACTACAAAGGAAAATGCAGTTCAGTGTATTCACTACCTATTGAAAAGAAAACAGGAACTTACTTATCTACCTGTAGTCTTATTTAGTATTTTTTAGACAAATGAAGAAGCTCGTACTTTTCATTTCTGCTCATATTAATTCTTGCTGTATAATCAAATGACTAGCCACACCAACTTCAGTAGGATTGTTTCTGTAAGTGCTGTTTATCATGACATACCAGTGGCACTGAGTTTAAGCTGACATTTAAGAAGTGATAAGCCAAGAGACCATAAAAAAGAAACTGTTTTTACAATAGAAAACTTCCTGTTGTTTATAAATGCAAAGAATTAACTCTATTGATTAACTCAACTTTTAGAACAACCTAATTAGAACAGCTCCCGATAAGGAAACGGGGATTAATGACTGTTTATTGGAATGCAAATGCAGTGAAAGAGAACTAAACACCAGCTGTGAACTCAAGGTAAAAAACTCAATTTCTGAATTACAATCAACATTGCTCAAAAAAACTCCTTTGCAGCTACAGAGCTGCTTAGCACAGGAAGCGAAGGGAGGCCACAGGAGCTGCTGTTTTCTCCTGTTTATATAATGTTATTAATGTTGATGGCTTTTCTCCAGCAAATGTTTCACATAAATCATGTTTCATCACTGTGACGGAGTGATGGCACCAAGGAATATTACAGATGCCCTGTGATCTACCTAAAGCTAATTGCCTTCCTAGGTTTCATTAGTTTTCAACTGACAGGAAAAAAAAAGCTGAAACATAAATTTATGTTCTGATGTGCGCTTCTCAGATGGGGGTTAAGATTTTCAAATCTCCCTCTCCTGTACTTACCCATTCCATATCTCTGCAATGCCCTTTTTCTATTCTACTTGCTTCTATCTATTTCCATGCTGTTTGACACATCTAAGTCCGTAATTTCCATCTTCGTGTTGCAGCTGCTGTCTATCTGTTGATCCCACCCTTTCCTTCTTCCTTCCAAATCCATTCTGTCTTCTGAGCTGTTTGATTGCCAGAGCTTTCTGTACCCGTTCAGGACTGTCACAGTTCCATATATACTTCAGTACTCTGATTTTTAGCTCTTGTCTAATACAGTGTTTCTGTACTTACAGTCCTTATGTTTTGTTCTTAGTTTTCAAGAAGGACACATTTCTAATGATATTATTTGAAAAAAATCAGGAAAGACCTACCTAGCCCATCCCTAGATTGTTATTCCAGGTCTCAGCTACTGCTGGTAGGTTCCTGTGCTTTGGTTTCTCACAAGGGAACCTCCCTGCCTGTTGCAGATGTACCTCTGTGTGTTTCTCAGGGCTCTCACAGCAGAACTTCCAGAGTGACAGCTAAGTGCCATCCACCAGAGCCTACACAAAACTGCAAGCCTGGGTAGCTCTTAAACTACCAGAAAGAAGCAGTTTGCTTTTCCTTGGCACCTGCTGCTGCTGCACTCCAGCAGTCCTGTGTGGCAGGCCAGAATCCATTCACCACGGTGCGCTGCTGCGAGCGTGTGTTGTGGATCGCAGCGTTCCCAGCAGTCCTGGCTGCCATCGTCAGTGTTAGGCCTGCTGGGCTCCTCACACGCTTTCAACTGTTTTATTGTAATTCCTCCTCACATCCTGTTTGTTGCCTGCTACTTTTCTGCTGTTGCAGCTGTTTTTTTCCATTCTTTCCAGTCCACCCAGTTTTGCAGTCCAGCTGTCCCTCCCAGCTGCCATGGACTCCACCATCTCCCAAATTCCACCCTTTCTGCTGCTGCAGGGGCATCACCCACAGCCTCACTCTCCCTCTGCAGGAAATAACTATCATTCCTGCTCTGCTGCACACCATGGCTATTGGAGGACATTAGTTAAATAACTGAATTGTCTTGAGACTGAGCACAATGTAAGGATTGCAGCATGATTGTATTTCTTCTGAGCAATCAACTTCGTGTAATGGGAAACTCCATCCAAAGCTGGATCCTAGGAAAAAGCTGTGTCAGAGTTTTAAGTACATAATGTTACTGTGGTCTAGTGCAGCACTATGCAGGAACTTCACACTTCCGTGAAACAGTCCCTCAGAAGGGAAAATTTGGCCCAGGAATATTGTGCCTGGATGGTAATCTCTCTTGAGAACTCAGTTTCCTTTTCTGCTGATTACAACCTCTTGCATTCTGAGATTCACATTCCTGTTTCTGGAAGAAAATCTATGACCCTAGATAATTAATTTGCTTTAACAGTCAGCAGGAAAATGGAACTGCCATTTATCTTTCAGCTTGACTTTGTGTACAGACTCAAGCAATTATATCTCCATCTTTTAGTTAATTTTATCTGCTACAGACTCAGTTAAATTTGCTTGCAGATTTCAGTTATTTCCTGAAAATCTGCAGGATATGAGCAATTGCTGTTTATATATTAATCACTGAAATGTTTTATCCTGACTTCCTAAGGAAATAAAGCTTACATGAGCAATCCATATGTTTGTGTGAATATTTCTTTATCTGTTTTTTTCACTCTGCCCTGTCTCTATAGAATGGACTAATTTCAGCCTAACTGAAAAAAAAAAAAAGTTTTTCTTTTACAGATTAATTGTGTACTTATTAGATGCTTGCCTGCTGCTAATAGTTTTGGATTCTTTTTTCTCCCTTTCACTGAGGAGAAGATTGCAATGTGAACATTCCATGTGTTAGACTCAATAAAATCTACTCAAAAGCAATGAGTACCCAAACCATAAAAACATCATCTGCTGATGAACATAACTTATGCACAAGGAACCAACATAAGCAGTTTTGGTGCTCACAGAATGTCCAGGTTTGTTTGCATTATTTTCTTGCCATCCTGGGTACTGGACCCTGTGGCAGTAAGTAGGAAAGTGATTATCTTAATGACTATTTAAACATTTTAAATAAAATTTGACACTTCAAATGCCTTTAACTATTTATCTGTAATGAAAGACATTTTATGCCTTTTTCTTTTCAGATCTATACATGTATTTTTAATATGAGGCCAGGACATGCTTGTTCCTGGAATTGGCTCATATCTACTAGTTTCCATCAAGAAATGCTATAAATTTCTGGTATGCCATGAGTGGCACAGAAGAATGTGGGATATGACACCATCTATGCCCTGTGCTGATCAGATGTATCCTCTGAGAATTGAGGTCTACAGATGGAGCAGGTAAAAAAATAAAAGAGCTGAACAGTCTTGTGCTCAGAGCACACATCTAGGAGATGACAATGCAATTGTATTACTCTCCATTCAAATGCATGCTCTTGTAGCCTTATTTGTCACTGAAGGCAATTCACAGAAGTTGAAAGAGGCAGCAGGGGAAGGAAGTAACCGAAATTTGCCAAAATAATGACATTATGACTGACTGAAGTAGCACAGCTGACCCAGGAGAGGATGCAGACTTTGAGGGCAGGCATGAATCTTCACTGCATCTGGGCTTACACTGTCAGACACCTGAGTATAATCCAGGAATCACCTCTTTCATGGTTTCAAGAGCTGTGCGGAGACTGGGGCACTCAAGAAACTGGAGTTTCTTCAGAGGATTTACAGGAAGGACAGTCCTGACAGAAGGCAAATACCCTAACTTCTTACCAGAGAGAGAAGATGAACTGCAATTTAGCATAAGAATGAGTCTACCTCTTTGGTTTGATAATGTAAAGCAAAACTTGGGGGAAAAAGGGAGAACAAGTGAGTTCCTTGAAATTTTATTACCATATGTTTTCAAGGTGGTAATAACATTGTAGCTGTGATACTTCCAAAGATACAGGCAAATGCTCTTTCTGGGGAAGGTAACTTAGATGATAATTATTTTATGAAGATGTTTACAAAATACAGACAACTTGGAGAGCACAGAAGTTCCTCTCCAACTGTCCTATTGACTTCTGTTGTCTGATTTTTTAAACTTCCACATGATTTAAATGGACCTATTTTAGAAGTATAGCTTAGCTTACAAATGAACTAATCCCTATTCCTTACTGGCTTGCATCAGCATACTTTAAGGCTGTTATGGTTTATTATTTTTGTTCTGAAATGCAAATTCATGGTCCCACATGTGGTGAGCCCTGTCATGTTAGTTCCTACAGAAATAAAGAATAAAGGGTGATGACAGGCTAAGTTAATACCTAATTTGTTTTTCATCTCATGCACTGGAGAAGTATCCTTACCATATTTTAGATGAGTTCTAAAGGTTTGCAATCAGCACATACCATAACGATGTAAGAAATTGCCTCATTTTTGCATATATGCAAAAGTCCCTAATGTAAGCATGTACAAGGTTATTTGAAAATGCACTGCGAAATCAGAAGAGGCAGTAAGTGCCATTGCAGTTCATTTTAGAGGGATTGTTCTTCTTCCAAGTTCTCAAACATCTCCATTATTGTGATAAATTTCTTTCCAAAAAAGAAATCTAAGTGTTAAGCCTTCAATATTTTTTGAGTGCATATGGAGAGTTTGCCTCTCTATGTGTCAGTATTGTATTTCAACAAAATGTGAAGAGAATTACACAGTCACAGTCACTTTGGACTTTACTGGCATAATAATAGTTGCAATGAACAGTCTATTTTCAGGGTAGCAAGTGACAGGAATGCCACAGCTTTTGTAACATGAACAGAAGATCTTACTAACAAAAGTGTTAATTTTGATGAAGAGGTTCTAATTTAGAAAATTTTCACCTCTCATTTTCATGCAAGTTGCAGAACTGTCTGGTCTTTAATATTTGCATATGTTATATCTATTAAATGTGTTTGTATCCCAGAAGTTACAAGAAATAAGGGCTTTAGCAGAAAAGAAAGTTACTTTGCAGGAGGCCAGAAGTTTATTTTGCAGAAACACTGAGCTAATGTGGCAAGGGAACGTATTTTTTAAAGGCAAAAATCTCCTTATTGATAATTATCTGTCAATAATTTATAAGGGAAGTACAAAAAACACTACAATTTTTTTGCTATCAATGCAATTTGAAAACAGAGCTAGTATTTCTTTTCTTTAATAAAAATCCTATATTCCACTTAGTTACAACCTCAGATCTTCTAGGCTCTTCTGTGTGTGTCTGCCCTTAAAGATTAATGCCAAATACTTGGGAATGCAGTTGACTGGGAATTCTTCAATTATACAGTTTTTTAGCTGTAAAATACTCTGTATAAACTAATATGCTTGCGAGAACCGAAGTGCTTCAACAGGGCTTTTACTGAAATGCAATAATCTAGAGAGTGAGAGCATAAGAGGTAATAGCCTTGTGGTCATGAAACTCCTGGGAGTTAAGCAACAAACTCACAAGTGTCTTCCGTCTGATTTAGGTTGGCCCTGAGATTTTTTTCTTCTTGATCTGCTGAGTGTGAGAGAAACCACTGTGGAGCTAGTCCAATATTCTGTCTGGTTATGATTCTGGGTACTCAGCTTCACAGCTTTGTTGCAGAGAATTTGAACAAAATATACAAATATAGAAAGTCATAATCCAACTCTAGAAAAACCACTGTAGGGTTGATTTCCAGGTGTCTGGAGCATATTTCTGGGACAGGAAGAAATGGCAGACCTGCAGACTGAATTTGAGCCTTTCATATCCCTGGTAAATTCCTCTTACTGCCAGGCTATTATATGTGCATTCATTAAATTGCAAGTGTTTAGTAACATTTAATAAAGATAAGGAACATTTAAGAAACCTTAAAAAGTTTAACAGGATAAAAAAGCCCCATTTCCTAGTCTAACCTGATACTGAGTGTCTTTCATCAATAGGGAACAGATTTCATTTTAAAAAATCGTATAAATTATTAAAAACTAATTTCAGTTTGACTATGATTATATTTATATTCTGATGGAATTAACATTAAGAATTACTTTGTTAGCAGTGAATTCTGGTACTCCATGATTGACAATGTTCTCTACACAGAAAGGGAGAATCTTGCTTGAAAAAATTGACAGAAAGTGTGAAGAACTAGCTTCATCTGTCTTGCAAGACAATGTTTTACGATTTTTTTGAGAAAAATCCAGTGGCTCCTAGATTGCATGCCTAAAGCATAATTTAAAACTATCAGGTCACAAAATGTTGTAATTCAATAACAGCTGCTAATAGCATAGCAAGAGATGAATATTTGGTGAAGATAGATATAGGTCTTATTTTTTTTTATTGTGCGTGTCAACTTTTCTTTGCTGCAATTATGTCTGGGCTGTTTTTCCATTTTGAGGCTAAATGCAAATGAAGATTATAAATTATTCCTTCTAAAGAATACGTACTGGATAAAGAAAAGTCTAAAATAGTATGTCCTAGCAGTTATTTTCTTTTGTAAACAGGATCAACTCAAACAGTGCTGCCAGATGATAATGATTAATGGTTCAAAACACTATAGATCTGCATTATGTAATGCACCTCATATCCTTGAAATGAGGATTGTAATTTGTCATTGTTGTCTAGAGCTAAAATTACAACAGGTAATTTGCAAGAGTAGATTGTAGTGTTTTATAATTGCTTTTTAAAATTCATATGGCCTTATATTTGAATAAATATTAGATCTCAGAGCAATGCATTAGTTTTCTATGTAGTGACGTGCAATGGCTGGAAAATCAATTACACCTTTTTTTTAGCTAAAATGACCTCTATCATATTTCTCATATGGTGTGGTACCCTATAGGTAGTACCAGAATACAAGCACACTCCTCCCACCAAAAAGTACTCATTTTCTACTTTTGTTTCCTTATCTCTACTCAGCCATGTGACTGGCAGGGTTCACAGCTAATCCTTCAGGTTAGAGCACATTCTGACTGTTCATGGCAATTACTTTTTGGTCTCTTGTCAGCATGCCCTTACAGGGGGCTGTTTTCTCATGGGCCCTCCCCAGCACCTCTCATTGCCACTGCTGTGTGCCCCTCTTTCAAACAATGGCCTTGGCTCATACCAGATACATGGTTTATTGTAGGCTGTAGAGTACATTAAAAGGCACATGATAATTCATACCAAAAGAATTTCTCTCTCTGAACCTCTCTGTACTCAATTACAGAATTGAAAAAAAAAAAAAAAGTAAGAGATGCTAGATAGAAAAACCTGATTCAGAGCAGTTTGTTTGTTTGGGATGTTGTTGTTATTGTTGTTGTGGGAATTCAATAAAAAAGCAACATTTGTGTTGTGATATGGTCAAATGTGCCGTAATTGTCTGAATGGGAAATTCCATTAAATCACTGACTTGTGGTTCTGGAATTGCTCAGTGACCTCAGCTGCTGGAGGACAGCTGTAGCCTGCCTTCTTTATTTACTGATGCTGGCTCATAAATGTATCTTGCTAGCTTGGACAACAGAGACAGGTCCCTTGTGGTCCACTTTGTTGAACTTGACTGAGGAATGTCTGCCCCTGCAAAGAAAAATATTTGGTTTCCAACAGAGAGCTAGAAGTTTCTGTGCCAAATGGGACAGTGTTTTGAACAAGCTAGAACAGGATGGAAAGAAGATTAAATTATCATGCTAGGACTGAAAGTTATTATATAGGTACCTAAAAGTGAAATACACCTATACAGGTACTTGTTTACTATCAGTGTTCTCCCTTTTCTAGTTTCAATCAGTGTTAATTGAATAAAACTAATGTATAGTCATTCCCTGGTATTTTCTTTAAAAAATATAGGCACATTTCCTTAAATAGGCAGCAAGAAATATGGTCACAACAAACTGTTTAAAAGAAGATAAATGCAGGTCACATCTTCAAAGACTTTAAAGGGTCCTGCAAAAATTCATAGTAGCCAGAGCTAAATGCCTTTGTATGTAGTGTCACATGTACATTTAAACTACAGTCTGGAGGTACTTTGTGTCTGCTGCCTGTCTCAAAGATGTGAGAATTTATTTGCTATTAAGAATAAATATATTTTATGTTTTTTAGTTCAGAACCAGCATATATGAATCAAGGAAAACTGTTGTAATCTGAAGATGAGTTCAGCTTTAATCACTCACTCAGGATTGAATTTTAGTCACCCCCTTCCAAACACACATTTTCTCCATATATGTATATATTATATGTGTGTATGAGTGCACATGTATACGTGTTGGCAATGGTACTCAGCACTTGTTTATGATAAAATTTTTCATTATCTGTCCCTGCATAATTCATTTCACTTGGCACAATACAGACTTAGAAGTTCAGAAATTGAAAGAGATAGGAAAAGAAAAGGATGCATATTTTCAGTGAAGACATCTGTGTGGTTCTATACAAAATTTTTGTAAGACTGAATTGAAAAAGAACAAAGAGAACATTGTAAAGGTAAGAGATATAATTTAATGCAATGTCATGAATTTGTTGTATTTTATTAATTTATCTTAGAGATTACATGAGGGAGTAATGGACACATTATATAATCTTGTGAGATATGTCAAAAATAAAAAAGACGCATGCTTGTATAAGTTCTGTTAGTTTTAAAGTAATTTCTGTAGAACCCTGCTAACCTCCTCACCTCTGGTGAGTTCTGAGGAATTTTCTGTAGAGACTGCTCTTTAGTCTGTTCACAGGAAGGCTGAAGGCATGGATACAGCTGGACAGGACACGTGCCTTATTCAGTGAATTACTAGTAGCTATCATTTACTGCCTTACTACAGCAGTGACAAAATAGCAACAGAGAGCAGAACTCCCATATCGGGTAACATACACACACCAGCTGTCCCTTTAACCCACTGCTCTCCTCTTTTCCCTTAAAATCTTTTTTTTCCATCTCTAGATATGATATGTTTTTCCCTTATGAATAATAGTTTGTTTACATCACATTTTCAATACCCAGTAAATTATGGAAAATTCAGTTATTATAATAGAAATAAAATACTCCACATTGATATAAGACACACAGAAGTTTGCCTTTCATATTAGTTAGTATTTGTACAACTTTAAGAAATGTCTTTGCATCATATACACAGGTGCCATATGATGCAAGGAGTTACCATGGACACAACAACATTGAATGGCAAAATCAGGTCTTGTAATAGCTTTATCTTAATCACCTTCAATTTTTCCATATGTTCCAAGTATTTTACACCATACAGTGACCATGAAGCATAACAGATCTGTGGATTGAAGAATGATAAGTTTCACTTGCACAACTTTTCAATCATTACCATCCTGTTTTAGTAATAAAACACTTTAGTTCCTATCATTAATTGTATAGAAAAAAGTAAAGACAGAAAGTATGTATGTAATTTTTATACATGCCTTCATAAGATAGTGTGAGGAAATCTCTCCCAGTGGATCCTTTCACTACTTAAGGCTGTGTACATAACGGTGATCCCATTAAAGGTCCATCACTGGTGCCACACTGTGTTTTATGGAAGAAAGTTAGAGTAGAATATGGTTAATTTGAGAGGGGACCCAGGGTAGCACAGAACCTGTTACTTGTCAGGTGAGCACAGCCACTGTTCTATCACTTGCAGGATGAAAAGGATTACTATCAAAGGATGCTTCCTTCACTGAATATAAATTTCATATATGAAAGAGCTTTCATTTCATTCTTTGTATTACAAAATTTTCTTGAAAGAAAAATGTACAAGATATAGTGCTGTTCATAAAGAACATAAACATTACGAATAATTCAGACTATTACTTTCATAAAATTGCATCGCTCAAGCTTAGTGACCAGCTTACAGAAGTAAGAAAACATTCTTAAACCTTCATGCTCTCAGTTTTAGAAAAGAATAACAAACGATGGTGAGAAACTGTCAAAGTTTAGGAGTAGAACATGTAGCTGGTAAATATATAGGTTATATTTAAGACTGACAATATCATGAAAAAACACCAACATAACTGTAAATAATCAGGTACACATTTAAATTAGCATCATGTCAAACATAACTCCCATTTTTGTTGTTCAGCCATCTAAATTTTAATTTTTTTTATTTGGACAGAAGGGAAGGTTTCTTTTTTCCTGTGTTGCTAAGTAAGGTACATTCTTAACACCTTGTATATAATGGTTTGAAAAAATCCTGCTTTCCTCCAGCTGCAAGTTAATAATCTCATGGCTTCAGAGAAGGAAGGCACCAGTGTGGACTGAAAATGAGCAGATATAGAAAGAGAGGAATTTTTAGGAGGTGATTTCTCTTACATCAGGTGGTAGAAGCAAAGTTTTTCTGAGGATTGCTTACTGGAAAATTAAAGAATTATCTGACCTTCTGAAAAAATAAAGACAGAGAACATAAGAGCTATCCATATGAGAAATAAAAGAAGAATGGAGAAGCTTACAATGAGGATCTCTAAGTTGCTGTAAGATTTGTCTACCAGAATTCAGGATACAGAAAATGAAAGGAAATTGTTGATGATAGCATTGGGGGAAGAATTAAAATAGATTTATAGGTTTGAAAGAGGGGGAACATAGCACAGAGTAACACAAGTAGACATGAAAGAAGACTGAAAGAGAGTACTGAAAAGTCATGGTCCCTCATGAAAGACCAACATAAAGTAAACATGTTGGAAACAGTCAACAGTTGGCTGGTCAAAAATAGTTTGGATGGTCATGTCCTAGACTGATCAGTGTTTTAATGAAGAGAAAATTAATCTGAATGGATATTTTGTGAAGACATGCAATAACTAGCCTTAACATGCTTTTTCAGATTTTTTTTCTGAAGTCATTGCTCTCTTCCTTTATCATTAAAAAAATAAAAATTAAAATTCTACTGTTGAAATTGTACTTCCATTTCCTTTACCTCTAGTCTTCTCAAAATTTGTTACCAGTGAAGCTTTTCCCTCTCAATAAAATGTTCTGTGCTTCTCTTGGCTTGCTAATAGTCAAACATAACATCTGGCATTACATTTTGACATGGGTGTGGACTCATTAGTTGATAAAGCCATATAAAAAACTTCATTGTCCTGCAGTTAGTTACTATTTAAGAAATGGATTTTATAGGCAATAGAGGATTTTAAAATGAAAACAGAGTTGAACATTCTGCAATGAAAACTGCCATCTCAAATTCCAGAAACTGGAAAATATATTCTTGGTGCTCAGTGCAAGGCTGTGGCCAGCACTAATCATTGTAGCACCAGTACAAAGAAGGTGTTGTTATGATGAGACACAGATGAAGTTCTTTTTGCTTATCTCCCAGACCCTGTAACTCCTTATAAATCCAAGATGTCCCCAGAAGTGTCCCCAAAAGGTCTATTACTATTTTAATCAGTTTTGTGCCTAAAGTACTGCTGCATGTAAAATTTGTTCTGCTTCTATTTTTAATGTCTTATTGGATTTAATTAAATATTTTTCAATAATTAGGAAGCATGAATACCAGTCTAGGTATTCAGCTGCTGAGAAATCTGAAAATGAATTCTAACTTGGAAAAGATTGACTTCTTTTTCATTCATAAAAAAAAAAAAGGAAAAGGAAAACACAGGCTAAAAAGATTACCTGAGGCAGGTGTCATTTGCAAAAATAACAGCAATATAAACATGTATTACATAAAAGCCAAAGTAATTAATATCTGTACAGCCAAGTGCATAAAGAAGTAGTTCATACACAGTGAGAACTATAGCTATTAAACTAGTCTATTAATCTGTAAAGCAAATTTTGTGATCAGTTAGCAATTTTTCAGACTCGAATAAGACATTTTTTGGGAGTCTAATTAGATTTGTGTTTCAGCTCTGGGAATACCACTGTGTGCACTTTTTCTAATGCTTTATAGGCCATAACAAGTTGTTCCCAGGACACTTAATAGACAAGTCACATTTTCATTATTCACTGGAGCCTTGAGCACATTTAGGACATGTCCTGTGGAGCTGTTCATTGTAGTGGTTCAAGGACACCTAGTGCTGTGGAACAAATGCTTTATTTACAAATATAGATTTAATGAGTTTCTGAAGCGCAGTAAGATATCCTTTCATCCTGAAAGAGCTGATACATACTAGTGTGGTGCAAACAGAGGAGACAATTCAAATTAAAACATGTCTGAGCTATCAAAAGCATCCCAATGGTGTAGTAGTGAAGTAAGAGTTCTTTGATAAGAAATCCTCCGGGACTGTAATGCCATTTTAACATCTTCCAAATGTCATCTGGAAAATCATGGATAAATGACAGCAGGTAAGTGTCCAAGTCACTGATATGTTAGCTTAGAGCAGACAATTCTCTTTAATAATGGTGTTTTAGTGTTGCACAAAATTGAGCTTTAAGGCATGTGATTCTCTGTGTTTTTCAGAATTGCCTATGAAGTCAATTTACACTCATTCTGGCATTGCCAGATGTTATACTAAAGCTGTCCAGCAGTTCTGTGCCCCTGTTTGTGCCCAGTATATCTTATCTGGTGGATGATGGAGCTGTGTTCAGCCACGGCAGTGCCAAAGGGTGGTGGCACAAGAACCGATGATGTCCTGCACCACTGAGTGGCAGGCCAGTTCTGCATGCTTATGTCTGCATTGCAAATCCAGCACCATTCGTCAGTCCCTCAGTGGCCTGTTGTCCACGGGAGTAATGCATCAACATTTCAATAACACATTATTTACATGACAAGCAGCCAATTGACCCTTGAAAAATGGGCTACATTTAGGGAAAGTCAAATAAAGAGACTCTTTGTGGTGGAATTTTAACCAAAAAGTGCCATACATTCTCAGCTGCCTACTTAAAATTCAAAATACTTGAGAATTACAAGTACTTGAGAATATAATGAGGTTTTTGTTCAGATGAAGCTGTACAATATTTCTGCTGTATGTATTTATGAAGTAATGCTGTTTGTCTTGCAGCAAGGGTATAGAGGCTTCATGGAAAAATCAGAGCCTACGCAGAACACTACTCAAAAAGTGCTAGCACAGACATGGGTCAGGTTTAGGGCACAAGCAACCTACTTCAGATAATTTGCAGGAAGTAGAAGAAAATATCAAGGAAGTCATAGCCATCCACTGTCCCATGAAAGATTGTTTTGGATTCTGACTGAAATGAAGTCTAGTTACTTGCTGATTCTCATGATACTAGCCTAATAACTCTTGCATACAAGGCTTCATATTGCAGAAATGTGAGACTGATTACAATGTGAAGCACAAACATGGTCATAACCTTGGTCTCACTCATCATTCTGTGGAGAAAACCAGCTTTAGCTTAGATACCTAAATGTGTCACTTCTTCCACATGTAAGTTCAAAGCAATTAAAACCTACCATGGGACAATTTAAGACACTCCATAAAAGAAAAGATGAATTGACAGGCATCCTTCCTTCTCATAAAGATTTGGCATGCCATTTATAATTTTGTTGTTTAGATAAACATCTTGGCAGATGTATACCTTTTTTTTCCTATTAAAATCCAGTTATCACACATCAGAGTTAAAAAGTAATGGTAAAATCTGTATCTTCTGATATGGAAAAAACCCCCACTTTATTATAATTACAATAAAATTGTAGCTAGGCAACTTACTTTCCTTCTGTGAGGGACATCAGTCTAAAGCATTTTTGTTTCATACTTCCTGCCAGACTTTGTAATAATAGCAAAGTAATATATAGTTCTTCATACAATATGTCTTCTTTTCTTTTTCAAGCCTTAACATGCCTCTATCATTCTCCAGATTTTTACATTCTCCTTTGTCTCACCTACTCTTAATGTCTTTTGTGTCCTGCTTTCACCTGCATCTCACTCAAGCCCCCAATGACAGTTTCAGAAGCAATTTTCATGGGAACTGTGAGCCAGCCAGGGGGGCTTTCAGATCCAAGGAGTAGGGAACACCATTTATGTTAAGGCATCTCAGGTACTGTGGCTTCAGGCTTTGCCATCAGAAGACTGGTGTAAGTGAGTGTCCTGGTTTCATCAGGATGGGGTTAAATTTTTGTGTTAGCTGACATTGCCAGGGGTGGGGGAAAGGGACTCTTGCTTCCCAGGAGAAGGCTGTTCCTTTGGGTGGAGAAAACAAGGCAGATGGGTGGAATGGTTCAGTTTTCATTTATTGTTGGGAGTTTCTCCATTTTATACCTTTTGTTATTAATATTGTTGCTGTAACTGTTCATTTTCTTATCTCATTTCTGTTTACAGTAAATTGTTCTTATCTCTCAACCTGTGATCTTTGTCTTTTGGCCCTGCCATTGGAGGGGGAAGGGAAGCAGAGTATGGTCTTTTTAGGGAGGAGTACTAAACTGGAGAATAACTTTCCTAAACCATGACAGTGATTCAGAAACAACCTCAGAGGCTGTTTTTAATATATGTATATTTACATATTTTTTAATATGTATCCTGGATAACAATGTCAATGCAGAGAAGAATCTGGACAAGATACTGAAACTAAAAAAGAAAAACAGATTTAGCAGTAGAGGACATGTAGAAGAGGAGAAGGAAAAATATGGAGATTAAAAGAACAAGGAGAAAAAAGAAAAAAGGTGAAACAAATGGAAAGAAGGGGAAGACTTATCCCTTCCCTGTAAGGCTGCAAGAAAACTGATGATTACTTAAGTAACACTGGATTTGATTTTATCACAACTAGTAAGTTCTCTGCTAATTTTTAATCAGACTTGAGCTCTGAATCCTGTTAGCTCTAAATCCCATAGTTAGATGGAACAATAAGGTGTAACAGGTGACCAAAAGGCAGCTATGTGCAGAGCAGCATATTCACCTTAGCTGGCAAGAGACTTTTCTATAAAAACATAGTTCATATGCACTTTCCCAAAGAAAAACTGCCATAAGAGATAATTTATCAAATGCTGAAAAATAAGGAGGTGTCAGAATTAAAGATGTTGGTGAATCTTTATTCCCATATTAAATTACGACATCGACATTAGTTATGCAATCATACGCATTCTCCTCCTTGACCCCTGCTTCATTATGTGCAAAGAATGAGCTTTTTAGTATATTCTTTTATCCTCATTCAGCATGAGGTCTATATACTTTCCACTATTAAGTGCAAATAGCTGTTAAGTTTTAGCTGTTAGGACAGCGATACATTCCCTGCTGGCTTGTTTTGTGACTGTCATAGTGCACGTTTCACAAACATTCCTCCACATTTCTCTGAAAGAACAGTTTTATCATCTCTTCCCTACAGCTGTACAACACAAGTATCTGAGAAGTCAAGCTAATCCATCTGAGTAGTTCACAATGAATTACATTTCATATTTTTTAAAGGCCAGTTCCCAGCAGCTTCAGATAAAGTTGTGAATGTTTAGTATTTCTCTGAATCAGCCTGTGAGATCTCAAGCTGGACAATGACTAGAGAGAACAAAATAACTGCCTGGGGAAAATGTGATTAAAGCAAGTTGCCACACGGGAACTTCACAGTGGAGACTGACTACAGTTCTCCAAAGCGGCTGCTCTCTAGTGACGGGATCTCCTTTGTACTACCACAGCACCAGGGCTCTATGATAAGAAGTGTCAGCAACCTTGATAACTAGCAGTGCTGTTGACACATCAAAGATAATAAAATGTGCTCTTTGCTCATGTAAAATCCCCTGTTGTGCCTGAAAAGGAAGTGTGGACTATAATCCACAGGATCTGAAGATCATTGGTAAGAAACTGGAACGTAGGAGACTTCAGAGGTGGGCCTATGCCAGCCTCATGAAGTTCAACAAGGCCAAATGCAAGGTCCTGCACCTGGGTTGGGGGAATCACAATAACATAAACAGAGGCTGGAAAGAGAATTAATTGAGAGCAGCCTCAAGAAGGAGGACTTTGGGGCATTGTTGGACAAGAAGCTCAACATTATCTGGCAGTGTAAGCTCACAGCCCAGAAAGACCATTTGCAAGAGCCCATTAAACCAAAGTGTTTCCAAGACTATGGTTTTAATTACTTAATCTTGTTAATCTGTATTTTATTAATTTCAAGTGCTGCCTTATTCCAGACCATTGTTTACATGTTCAAGTAAAACCAAGCTCTAGAGACAAGAAAAAATTGGTGCCTTTTGATGTCTTCATTTCAAAAGAAAGAAGGAAACTTCTACCTCATGGTAGCAATGCTGGGTTCTGCTACAAACATGCTTTTACAAGACAGGCTATTCCTGAGCCAACTAGAACACTTTCCATTTTAAAGATGTTTGTGTATCTGATAATTTTTTCTAAACAAACCTCCATCCTGCCCTTGACATTAAACCTGCCATTAGAGAGGCATATTCATTGGGCAGACAGTCATAACCAGAGCTGATGACCAGACAAGAACCAAGTTTAAAAGCAAGGCAAACCAGACTCCAGTGAAGTTAAGAAAGGTGCCAAGCAAAGACCAGAAGAAGAGAAACATAGAGATAAGGGTTCTAGAGAAAACAGCTCAAAGAACAAAGGGAATTAAGTAAGTCTGAGTCTAGGCTAAAGAGCAGACAGATCAGGAACAAAGCTGAGAAAGAGCTAAGCTAAGCACATAAAACCAAAGTACAGAATACCATTACAATCAAGAAAAAGACTGAGAAGGCAAGACTAAATGATGAGTTGCCTACCTGACACACTGACAAGCTAGCTTCAGAAATCCATCCTGAATTCAGTGTTGACACTGTTACTCATGCAAATTACTCATTGCAGACAGAGGTCAGTTATAGGATTTGCCTGCCCAGGCTGTACCTGGCAGGGACTTGGAATTAAAAAGCTGTTTGTAGAAAGGAGTGACCTAACTATCCTGAAAACTTCACAAACACCATGGAAATTAAAGGGATCACAGAATCTGTACATCTAACAGAAAATGTGGCAGGAAAAAAAATATTAACTCATTAAGAATGCCATGGTGCCACCAAAGACGTTTCTAGTTTATACTAAAATCTTGGAAATAAACCTGTCCATGAACAAACAATTTCTTCATTGGAGTAGACCAAGAGGAGTAGATACATCACAGAATTAAACTGAATATGTGCTAAAGCACATCCATGTGTATGTTCCTCCATTCACTGCTCTTCTGAGTAATTTTAAATGCTATGGTGGCATATAAAAGGTCATTATTTAACTAATCACTTTTTCAGTGATGAAGTTTCCTGCCAAATATTAACAGGTAATTATCAGCTATAAATTTACATGCATGCCTAATGCTATTCCACTTGTTCACATAATTTAAATTAAAGACACTTTCAGCCATGTGCTGGATGGGTGTCTTTAGTAACTACTGCTCTTTTATTCAGGTTTCCTGACAAGGAAACAAAACCATACTGTTGTATTCATACACACTAAATGTCTATCAAACCACATCCTTTTAACAGCTTTTGAACCTGCTGGCTAATTTCAAGCACATCTGACAAAGAGGAGGTAACTTACGGATATTATGTTTCCATACACCAAATTGAAATAGGCAGATAAGCAGAGGAAAAGAGATTGAGTTAATTTAATTTCCATCCCCCTCTTCTGTCATTGATGGAAAGACTGTATCATGAACATTTTATTTAAGTCTATAGAATTCATATTAGAAAGCTATTGTGGATGTCCTGTGACAGAAAAAGAAGCTTCTCAGATTGTAGTTTATTAGGCATCTGGGAATCCAAGCAAAAAATACCAATCCACAAGGCTTTTCATGTTCATATGCCTCTGTGTGCATTAAATAAGAATTACTTGCTAACAACAAACACATATTTCAAAAACTTATAAAGAGCTTCACCACTACACTTCTGTTTGTAAAAAATACTCTCTTGTCTTGCCCTAAATAAACAGGTTACTCTTTAAAATGTATGGGAACTGCCTGTGTATTTCTTTCCCAGTGCTGACATCATGGAAATATCACAAAGTTTGACAGCCTGGTGGAAAGCAGTATTCCAAAGAGACCTTGCTCTTGCCCCTATAGAGTAGAGCAGACATTCATAAACAGGACCTGCTTTCTTTAGATTTTGAGCAAAAGCTCTTCTGGACAGCTAATGATTTAGCTAACAACAAAATGACAGAGAAATTGTTTAACTAACTAGGGGACCCTCTTTATATTTGTCATGAAGTTGTTGCAACAGAATTTAAAAAAAAAATACTCTGAGAGTGTCTTATGACCAAAGACCTCAAAGAATGAAAACTTAGAGACATAAAATCTTGAGGTGCCATTTTTAGCAGGATTTTTAACAGTCTAAGATGTCTAAGAGACTGATTTTTTTCCCCTTAATTTCCTTATCACACTTTAGGAATAGTTTTACAGTAAACCAAAAAATATCTGAAATGAGTAAGAGAACTTCGTGTATGCTATTTTAGGCATGTTTAAAGAAAAATCACTGAGCCTAAGATAACGGAACATTTTTGCAGTGCATTTTTTATAAAATTTTGCTCAAGTAATTTGTTCTCTTCCCAGGAAGAATTAATAACACAAACACAATGTGAGTTATTTTTATGTTGGTTTAGATCAGATTAGATTGTTCTTAGCCAAGGCTGGAGCTCAGTTGTAAACTGACACTGTTTTTGTAAACTGGCATAGATTCACTGAAAACACCATACCTGTTCAAGATCTGTCTAACTGACTGTGTTCATGTGAAGTCTGTAGTAATAAAAAGAATGAATGGTATGTAAACAGCAGAATGAATGTACAATGTCACCTTTTAGCAGTATCTGTTGTAGCTCAATGTGCCTTATTTAGGTATGGAATTATCAACACTCACTGAAGATTTTAAATGTGGCTACTACACTTCCCAGATAGGCTCATGATTTCACAGAGGATCAAAATAGCAGTTAAAGCTTAGCAAATTTCAAGGAGGAAAAATCTTCACATGCCACTTTTCTGCAATATACTTAACTATTTTCAACTTTACTACAAATTTCACATATATAAATTTATCATAAAATCCCTGTTGCATGGGATTTTATGTTCTTCCATGGTCATTTAACTTTCTTTTAAGGAGGAGCAAATACACCTGAAGACTCTGCCCTGGTTCACCACGAGAGCATCAAACAGTGAAATTAAAACTGAATTGAGATTCCACCAGCAGCTTCAGTGATAAGCATTTGAATATCTGGACTTTGTGTGGTTTTTCAACAAAAGACACTGTTTCTTCAAGAAACAGATTTTTCTTTGGCCTTACAAGAGCTAGATTTTATCCATTATGCCCTTTTTCCTCTTTATCAGCTTTAACTACCAGTTGTTAAAACAACCTGTATATATCATGAACTCAAGAGTATTTTCCTGTTCTAGTTAAGAAATATTTTTCAGTATATTTTCTTCTAATTTTTGTGGTGGTGGCACTGCAACGCCATTATATGTATTAATGGAAAATCTGTTACTAATCTGCATGTAACTCTGAATTTTAAATATAATTCTTAGTTTTGAAATAAGTGTATATATATACACACACACATTGTAACAATACAGATATCAGTATTAATTAAATAGAGAAGGTTTAGACTGATGTTGGGGAAAAAATTCATTACTGTGAAGGTGATGAAGCACTCGAACAGGTTGCCCAGAGCAGCTGTGGATGTCCCATCCCTGGAGGTGTTCAAGGCCAGGCTGGATGGAGCTCTGAGCAGCCTGGTGAAGGGTGCTTGCTGCAGAGGAGCAGAACACCTTTCAGAGGGTCCTGGAACTAGGTCAGCTGCAAGGTTGAGAGGGGCTGGAACTAGATGAGCTGTAAGGTCTGATTCTACAGAATTCCTACCCTGATCACCAGATGCACACACACTAAAGCATTTCAGAAGGATGACTTTTTTCAGCTCAGTTGTGTCATCTGAAAGTTCCATGCACATTACAGGGCAAGTCAATGGCCATTTTTCCTAAATAATAACTACAGATTTTGAGCATTTCTAGAATATCTCTCCAATAGGGTTGGTTTTTTTAACTTTGCTGTTTAGCAGAGGGAGTGGGTGCTGGGCTGTCAATGACCAGATTTGGGGCTGATGTTGGCAGAGTTTCATTTCTGGCGCAGATGCTGGAACTTCGTGAGATGTCTGTGAAACACTGCAAACGCGTTTCGTGTGGCATTTGCCACCCTGGGCCAAAGTGTCACAAGAGGAGGGGGTTTCATGTCATTCAACTCCGGTCAGCCCATCGCTTAACATCTCCCCCGAAGGGAAAAAGGCCACCAGCTCCCAAGCCCCGCCGCAACGAGGGTGCCGGGCACAAGCGTGTGTGCCAGAGGCATAGCTCCGCCGGGGGCACGGCCCTGCCCGGGAACCGGGGGCACGGCCTCACCGTGGGCACGGCCCTGCCCATTCCCGCCGGGGGCACGGCCTCACCGGGGGCACGGCCCTGCCCATTCCCGCCGGGGGCACGGCCTCACCGTGGGCACGGCCCTGCCCATTCCCGCCGCGGGCTGTCCGCTCCAGGACGGCGCTGGCGGCGGCGCTAGGACCGGGCGGGCGGCGGCGCATGCGCGGGCGCCGCGGGCTGGCGGAGCGCTGCGGGCGGGGCGGAGGGGCCGGGGCAGCCGCGGGGCCGGGCCGGGCCGGGCCGGACCTTCTCCGGGACCCGACCTTTCCCCGCGCCCGCCGCAGGGCATGGGCGCCGCGGCTCCGCGCTGCGCTGCCGAGCCCCGGCCCCATGAGTCCTCGCCGGAGCAAGTGAGTGCGGGAGGCGTCCCGGCGGTAAGTGGCCGCTGTCCCACGGCCGCCCAGCCTCCCAGGGCAGCGCGTCCAGCCTGAGCGGAGAGGGAGCTGGCGTCCCCGGGCCGTGCCTCCGCTGCCCTCAGCTCAGCTCCGCTGTGCCGCTGGGGTAGCCCGCGGCTTCTCCCGCATTTAATATTTTTAGGAGACCCGCTCGCCCCCCGCTGTCTCCGGGCGGGGCGGGAAGGGAAGGGAGGCTGCCGGGGGTCTCCGCGGGGCGCGGCCGGTCCGGGCTCGGCGCGGCTCCGCCGCCTCCACCTGCGCGCTCGTCCCTCTGTAAGGCGGACTCGCCCACCCTTCTCCCCCTCTTCCCCTGCAGGGCACCGGCGGCCCGGCCTCGGGAGGGAGGATGTGGTGAGAGGATGGGGCTGTGTCCCGCGGGGGCTCGCCATGGCCAGGGAGGACTCGGTGAAGTGCCTGCGCTGCCTGCTCTACGCCCTCAACCTGCTCTTCTGGGTGAGTGCGGCGGGCCGGGCCGGGCGCGGGCAGGTGCCGTCCCGGAGGCCAAGGGCGGGCACGGCCGCGCCGGGCCCGGGGCCGGAGGTGCCGTCCTGGTGCCCTTGGCCCCGTGCCAGGCAGCTCCCGCAGGGGAGTACATTTTACTGGGGGAAAAATGCCTTTGGAAACTAGTAGGAAGTAAAATTGAATTAGGGCTACTCGTGGGAATTGGTGTACCTGTAATATGTAAAGAGGGGAATATTCAGGGGTGGCTTCTTGAGTGGGTGAGTTTCAGAGCATCCTGTGACCCAAGATGAACTTCAAGCTCTTGAAGGTACTTGAATGGTCTGCCCAGAGTCTTTTTTGTGCATTCATTGGACAGATCCTAAGTGGCAGGCAAGGCCTTTTGTTTTGAGGATTTCAGTCAAAGCTGTATTCATAGCAGCAGGGTTTCTCACTCTCAGTACAAGTGGGTGTGATCAACTTTTGTTTCTTAAACTTTTGGAGCTTTGAAGAAACAGCAGGATGGATATTTTCAGAGTCCTCACTCATTTGCAACAAATGAAAGTTCTTTCACCTGAGTAGATGAGATTTGTGCATGGTAAGGGATGCAAATGGGATGACAGCACACACCTGGGGCTCACACCTGGTTCATAAGGGCTGGCTTCTGATGAATGATGCAGGGATGGGACCAAACCTAGTTTATATTTGATTTTTTTTTTCTATCTGCATCTAGCTCTGGGATCCCCAACACAGGAAGGACATTGACCTGTTGGCGTGGGTGCTGAGGAGGGCCACCAAGATCATTAGAGAGGTGGAGCAGCTCTTCTGCGAGGAAAGGCAGAGAGGATTGGGATTTTTCAGCCTGGAAGGGAGAAGGCTTTGAGGTGACCTATTTGTGGCCTTCCAGTACCTGAAGGGAGCCTACAAGGAGGATGGAGAAGGGCTATTTACTAGAGCACATAGTGACAGGACAAGGGGGAGTAGCTTCAGACTGAAAGAGTAGGTTTACATTACATATTGTAAAGGAAGAAATTCTTACTGTGGTACCAGTGAGTCACTGAAACGGGTTGCCTAGAGAAATTTTGTCTGCCTAATACCTGGAAGTCTTCAAACTTTTAGTAACCCATTCTAGTGAAAATGTGCCTGGCCATGGCAGGGGCTTTGGAATTCCTATGATAACTGAAAACTAAGTGGAAATCAGAATATGAATGAGAGAGAACACTTAAACAGCATGTGGAACAGAATGGTAGTTTTTGTGCAAAAAGGATTGCTTTGTTCAAGCTGGGGTCATGAAGCCTTTGAAGTCCTGAATAAAACTGTGCAGGAGTCAGTGGACACTGGCTGGTAAGGTCTGACTGTCAAGTTCTTAGAAGAAAACATCTGAAGTAAACTTCAAAGTGTGTCCTGTGTGCAGCTGTCCCAGTATGTGTGATAGGACTTCAGCATTTGTCATTGCCAGTTTGGTGAGGATAGACTAGTGCATATGAAGCTCTTTAAGATTACACAGATGGCTAGTCTGATCATGAATACTGCTGAAAAACTGAAGGTGCAGATGGTGGCTGCAAAACACCACTGTCTGTATTAGTTGGTTGGTTTTGGTGCTTACGGAAGCAGAGGAGTGAGAGAACTTTATCAGTCACTCTGCTGCTGTCCTTACAGATTTTCCATAGTATTGCTTGTAAATGTACAGCTGTATGCTCTGTTTGAAAAGAAACTTTTTTTACTGAGCTCAGCTGATGAGCTGTGATGTACCTGTGTGTGCATGAGAGGGAAGAAGGCAGGAAGTGTTGTTACAATGCTTTCTGTCACTTTTGACCTAAAGTCTGCTGAGCTGTAAATAATCCATAGGCAATCAGCTGAAAGGCCAAGGCTCTGTTGTAGTGGTTCATCATGTTTTATAATGGACCAGTAAATGTACTGTCTTTACTGCTCCAGAAAAACACTGGTTCTGTGGAAATGAGTGGATTGGTACGTGCAACTTGCAGAAAGCCTTTCTTCTTACAGGATGGAAATAAATTCATCATCAGTGCTCTGACTATTGTTGGTTGAGTGACGCTAGTCGTAGACCTGATGATACCCTTCTGGAAGCTTTTGCCATGGTCAGCTGAAGCATGCATCTGACTGCAGGATGTCTATTTCATAGCAGTGGAAGTTGCAGTTTCAGGACATCCTCAGTCTTTTTTTTTTTGCTTTTTTTTTTTTTTTGACAGTGCCCTGGACAAGGAATACGCTTCAAACTAAATCCTTCAGTTAACATCTGGTTTCATTCTTCTGCAGTCCTCAGATATATATAAAAATGGGTATCACTTAGTGTAATTTGCAAGACTGAGGGATGCAACTTGATTGTATGTTCTGTAACACTACTATTTCCAGTATATTAAATTCTGGAAAGCCTAATAAAAGAGAAGACCTCCAAAAAGGCATGATTTGGTGTTATGTGGTCAAGACTTAGTGCTTAGCTAAGCAGCCTATCTTAGTGGCTCTGGAGGGAAGATGTGTTCCTATTGCTTCCTATTTTTCTGTTCTTAGGGACAGTACTGGTCTTCGTTATATCTAGACAGTGTGTGTGTGTCGGGACTTGGAGAAATTTCGTTTTGATGGCTTTTCAAATATGTTTTATGTAGTTTATGGGTCTGCAGGGTTTTTCTTTCTGGTGGGGGCTTTGCTGGGTTGGCAAGCTCCTGATACTGTCCCAGCTCAGTAGCAGTCCTGGGTGAGTATCCTTATTCATTTTGAACACTGTATGACTTGTTCCTCACAGAATCCCTCTTTGCCATGCTTTGCAGTGCTGCCACCGTTCTGTATTTTGCTGTGGTTGTTTTCCTAGTCAAACCACCTGTGCAAGCATTTATACTGGGCAGACCTTCAGTCATACAACATGGTCAGCCTGTAGTAATGGCACAGATATATCACAGGAGATACTGGAGTACAAGTATCCCCTGTGGGTTGTGCTAGAACAGGAACTAGCAAATGGTGCTGAATACAAGGAAAATTCAGCCTCCTCGCTACTTACAGTAGTAGGGGATTAAGTAAAGCAGTAGTTCTGAGACGTCCAGGTTTGTTCTACTTTCCTTTGCAGCTTAGGCATGTATGTTCTTTAAAATAAGTTATTAATAGTTGAAATAGATTAACTAGATAGTGGTAGTGGATGCAACTAAAAGAAACTGAATAATTTTATCAAATTTCTCAATTTTTTGGAAGAAAAGCCGAGTATAACGTGGCAGGAAGAGTGCATGGAAAAGTTGGTACAGACTTTCTGTCTTGAGAAAACTAAGAACTTTTTTTTTCCTGGTAAGCATGTGAGGCAGGAGCAGCTGCTGTTGTGTTGCTTGTAATTGAGGATGACTGCACTGTAGTGCTGCAGACAAATCAAGGTTGTAAGTTGCAGTTGACTGTGTCGCAGGTGGTGAGGATCTCTTAACTGATGATTAATAGTGTCAGTGGATGTTTGAGCCAAGACAGTGATGGTGCCACTTTTCTTCACCTGGTGAGCTTTTTTTGCCTAGGGATATGCTGTTTCTGTTGAACAGTGTTTAAGATTTCTTTCAGCAGTACCATTTAATTTCACTTGTGTGATTGCAGCCAATAAACACTTCTGGCAGGTAGTGGAAATTGTTTGTATCTATCTCAAGCTTGTGTTTGTGAACAAAGTTTTTTAAAAAAATCACATGGAATGAAAGTGGAGCATGTTTCCAGTTAGTTTTCCATTTGAGTATTTTGCACACTTAAATCGTCTAGTTTTGCCTATGTGTACTAACAGAACTCAGAGCAAGTGAATATGAGTGTTGTGCTAGGTTTGTTGTGACTTGAGAAAGCAATTAGTCTATCCTGCCTTCTGTGAAACCAGATTCTTCATAGAGGTTGTTTCTCCTGTATTTTGAGTTCCACTTGTTGGTGGAGTTTGTAGATACTTGGAATGAAAAATTTGGGTCAGTGTTTTAAGTGGCAGATAATATCCATTGAAATTAACACTGCCTGGCCAGGTACCTGTAGCACAGTAAACTGTGTTTTAGGCTAATATCCTCTGATTTTAGAGACTGCAGTTTAGACATGTGGAATTAAAACCTGCTTTTCTTAGCATTCTTTGTATAAAGAAAATAACTGTGGCTTCTGTGGGAATATGCTGTCCTTTTAAAGGAATGCTTTCAACAGAGAAAGCTATAGGAGGAGTTTTAAAGGACCAGAACTATTTTTAATTCTGTTATTTGAGAAATCTCTTACTTTTTGGTTTCTTTTGGCTGTAATATTGATACAACATTGTTACATTACTAGACTACATCCTAACAAAGTAGAGTTCAGCCATAAGTCAACTTTGTGTTCTGCCTCTATATAAATTTTTATGCCAAGTATCTTTGTAGGTGATATGGCTCACCCTGAGTGGCATATCAGCTGTGAATTGCTGGATGAGTTTCTGGAAAACTGTCCTGAAAAAGAGTGGTTTCATGTGCTAATGGAAAGGAAAAACAAACCCAGAGCCCACCCAAATGTTAGAAATTGCATTAATATGCTTTTTAATTACCATTCAGAAAGAAATGAACCACAGACACTTTTTTGGTAATACTCACAATTAACACTATGGAACTCATTGCATCAACGTGGAGGATGAATCACAAACCTGTGCTGACAAGATTTGAGCCCATAGCTGAGAGGGAAGGAAAAATTTCAAGCTATTTGTTTATACTGGTAAACCACAAACTGGGAGGCTTCATCTGGCATGTAGGTACTTGTATATTTTTTCCTTCTTTACATTCACATCTCCTTTTGTAGAAGGTAGCTATCCAATTATTCATGAATCTCCAGTAGCCTGTGCCCAGTACGCTCCTGTACCCTGAAGATTCTTTATCATCTTGAGTTTGTGGCAGGTTCTAAACAAGGCTCTTAGGAATAGTAACAATTTTTAAATATCTTGTAGCTATTTAAGGTGTAGGGGACAGTTTAATTTTGTGCGTTCTTATAGGAATATGTGATTTAAATAAGAATGCATGTTCATTTTAATAATCTTTGTGTCTTCATGTGTAAAGCAGGAAAATTAGGTATAGACCCACTGACAGCTAAAGAGTAGACCTGTGGATCATAGGAAACACATGCTCTTCTTAAGTGTATATATATATATATGCGTGGTTTAAAAATAATTTGCCTGCAACCCTGAGATTGACTACTATCCATTAATGAAAGCAAACTCTTAAAGAAACAAAATTAAGAGTATATTGTGTAAATGTGAAGGCATATAATCTTGACGGTGAGGTATGGATTGCGATACTTGAGCTGTGAGCATTGTTCTGGATTACCTGTGATGAGCAGCAAATGCCTGTTCCTCCCCAAAGCAAAAGATGTCTTGGCAGTGAGATGGTTACTTTTGAGGAAAAAGTGGCAGAAGTCATGCCCTAACAAGAAGTGCAGTGCCTGTGTAGTTGTAGAGAGGGGGTTGAAGAAGTACATGCACTTCTTTATCATTCTTTGCTTTTAATGTACCCTTGTGCTGTGCAGCCCAGAGGTTAATGTGGGTCTGATACACAGTGGAATTGTACCTCAGCTTTGTTTGCATGCTTGGGCTCTTGTTCTTTCTACTGTGCTTCCTCTGGCACCTTGAACAGCCACCTGCTGAAAAACTGGCTCATGTTCCCCAGGAGGGTGAATTCTTAGCAGCCTCTCAGTGCTCCTGCAGTTGCTTTACTGCAAAGTGTGTGAGTTCCAGCCTGTGCCAAATGTGGAGCAGGTTGCTAACTCACTGTTGCAGCTGTGCAAGCAAACCCAGATTCAAAGTGCAAATATGAACGTGCTTCAGCTGTTTACTGATGTGGGAGGGGACCAAGGCATAACCTTGTACGAAGCTTAGCTAAAATGAAATGTTGGAATATCTATAGAATCAAAGGTGCATTTTTAGGAAATAGGAGGTTTCCCCTTTTTGTAGGCAAATTTTCTTTCTCTAAACATTTAAGTGGTTTTGCTAGGTAATACAGAAAAACAAGGCCTCTTGTTGTACCCCCACCCTTATGTCCCTCTGTCTCAAAAAATGTACGTGTTTATCCATGGATCTGAGTTATCTGTGTTTGTTCATGGATTTGAATATTGAACCTAATAGTGAAAATCCTGTAAAAGCATTACAACATGCTCATGACCTTGTAGTGATGTATTCCCTCGGTCCCTTGGTAAGGCCAAGTCATAGCTCAGATTAGCCAAATCAGTTTTAACAGGAAGATTTTCAGAAGGTTTGTGTTTTGGGTTTTGTTTGTTTGTGGTGTTTGTTTTTTTTTTTTCTGTTAACTAAAATTATGGGACATATTTTGATGAATGTTGTCATATCTTGGAAGTCATTTCCTTGTAGCCAGAAACCTTTTCATGCAAAGCAGGTTGCTATGTAGTGCTGTTAATCAGTGTTTCATTATGGGTATCAGAGCATGGCCTGAAGATGTTCACCCCATCTGTTAGAATAAAAATGATCACGTGTGATTTTTGGTATGGAAGATACTTTTAATCTTTCCACTGATTTAATATGTAAAAAATATTCTCAAATTTGAGCAAAAGTAAAATGAATGTCTTAGAATGTTCAAATGAAAAAAAAAATTATAAGAATGTGAACACAGGTGTGGATATAGCAAGAACAATGGACTTGCTCCCTTAAAGACAGAAATCCATGTTCATTTATTAATTGGAAATATAGATTTATTTTTCAGTTTAGGTATGGCCTCAGAGACACTGGGAGTAGAAATTTCAGAATAATGGCTTAAAAGATATACTTAATGAATTGCAGATGATTTTAGTTTTTAATTTTGATTATGTCCTCTCTTACGTCTAATTTGCGTAAGAGTTCCTAAGACAATTTAAACTGTGCTTGGAAATGATCGCTCCTAATAGCTGAAGTCTGTTGTTGGATATTTTGATTCAGTTGTCTGAAAAAACTTTAGTAACTTCAAAAACTTTGCATTAGAAATGAATTAGAAAATTTAATATATTACTGTGTGCATATCGCTCATATATAAAAATAGAATTTATTACCTAAGTTCAATCAGTGTGAAAATATATTTGAAATAGAGTATTAGAGTAGGCATCATTATGAACTCCTCAGTGTCATGTTGATGGCTATACAATGTACTGTGACAGTTCAGAATTAAACCCATAGTGACTTCTGCAGCCAGCTGCAACAAATAAACATATTTTACTGCATACTATCATATCATATTTACAGCACAGCAGACTGGCTGTCGTCCGATGATGTTACTGCTGAAGTGAGAATTGTCTTAGCAGTTTTGTCATAAATTTCTGTTCTTTCATCTGATTGCTTGATACAGATTTTAACTGTATTATACATACAGATATAACTGTATTATACATACAAATCAGTGGCTGAAGTGGTGACTGCCAGTTTTTTGGGCCACTGCTTTACCATCTTTCAAATGAACCAACACTAGCTGTAATCAGGACCTTACTCTTGCCCATGACTTCTTGAAAATCACTTGGCAGTGAATTGCAGTGATGTGCTTGCTGATACTTGCTGGTGGGTTTGGATGCACACCAAGGTTTTTGGGGAGGCTGTTACTCTTTCTGCCTACTGAGTGCCTGGACTCAGTTGTACTGCTGGTGTTGATGGACTTCTTGTGCTGTTGGCTGAAGATCTGCATGTGCTGTAGGTGGTGTGAAGTGATGGGTGCCTGGAGCTTTCTTGATGTCATCTGGCACTTGAGGATGTATAGTGCTTTTACAGGGCAGCACATTGAGGCAGCAGGAGGCTGTGGAGGCCAGACGTGTGTTGTGTTCATGCTGTGATTCCCTTGTGGCTATGGAGCAGGTGAGCAAGTGGATTGATGGATGGGTGCTAGTACTTGATAATCTTTTTTTCAAGAGGAGCCTCTTGAGTATTTGCCTTCACTTTCTGCCCCATGCCTTTCTGCCACCCCAGATGGACACTGTTACTAACTTTAATGCCTGTGAATGCACTCCAGGTTTCAGGTCATTCAGAGTAATAATTCACTTCAGACTTTCTGGAAAATGTGGTGCCCAAAGGTGCCTCACTAGGAATTCGATTGGCAGGAGAGTGTTGCACAGGTAATCTGTGTGTAACATCTGTTTAGCAGCAAGGTAAGGCAATGATTTTTTCAGAATCATACTGACCTAGCTCTCGTGCATTTTAAGAGTAGCAGAAGTCAGTAACACATGAAGCAGTTAATGGTGGTGAAAACATGCCAGGCACAGGGTAGGTGAGTGGTTGAGCGGTAGCCTGGCTTTCACAGGCTTTATAGGTGGAATGTTCTTGCATAGAATTTGCACCTGCAAGAAACAATAGTAACAATAATTGTTAGTTATCCATACTAAATGAGAATAGCCAGGGAGAATCTAAATGGCTAAAATCTTTCTGAATGATGCAAGAGGCCTTTCATAGAGAGTTTGTTCTTACAAACTGAAATGGTGTTCATGTAGTTATATTATTGGTGAAGGTTGTGTTTCCTAGGTGAAGGAAGCAGTCCTTTTCTTCCAGTTGCTGTTCATAAATGAAGAGGGAGTCACATTTTCTTATGTCATCATTGAGCATTTCTGTAGAAGTCACACAGCCATGTGTTGACCTTAGCTTGGTGATGTATCTGCCTAGATTTTCCTTTGATTTTATGTGGGCAAAAATACATATCTAGGTAGAGAAAACTCAATTTAGGCAAACCAAACAGAAATGCAAGTTCTTGTCCTTCCTAATTTGCCTTTGCATGCAAGTCCTTTTCTTCTAGCAAACTGAATGATTCTCTTAGTGACAGGACTCTTCTCAGTACTTTTGGTCTTCAGGAAGTCCTTTCTGTCCCCTCTGCCTTTCCCTGTTTGTTCTGTGATGTCCCTGTTGTCTGTGAGTAACCTACATGCTTCAGTAAGCTGCCAGATCTTACCTTTGCTTAAAGAGCAGTTTAGCCTACCTCGAAATCCACCACCTCTCACTGCTGTGTACAATGTGTTGCCGCTTGCTGATGCCTGAAAGAAAATTGGTGCAGCCTAAGAGTGCATAATGGACAGCAAGGAGCAGGCAGTTCACCAGTCTGATATGTGAGGAAGAATATTATTTAGAAAGCCATCATTTTTCCAAAAATGATGGTACTGCTCTTCTAGCAGGACCATCTGTCTCTTACTGAAAGTTTCTGAGTGTTTTGCTGGACTTCTCACTTCTGAACACTGTTTGAGCAGTGTTTTGCTGGACTTCTCACTTCTGAACACCACTGTTGCAAAATGAAGTAACCAAATCAGGTTACATCATAAATATATATTAAATATTTTACCAGAAACAGAGTGGATGTGTGAGCTAATGCTTTTCTGTGTGTATCAACAGGCCTTTCATGGAGATGTGGAGGGTTAAAAATGTTTTGTATTGCCTTTTGACAACAAGAAAGTAGGCTGGCTTCTTGTAGTCTGCTTTACCTCTCTAATGTTTTTGACTGCTTGTGTGGTGTGTTTGCCTATGATGCTTTCTTAGGTAATAGGTGGGAGGAGTTTATTTAGGAGGAGATTCCAGTCATCTTGTTTTCCTTGTTCCTGCAGCTTCCTGTAAATAAGACAATAGAAAATGTTCTTTACTGTTACTGTTTCACCAGCCAAAACAGATCCCACAGAGTATAAAGAACAGGAGTGAATATATTAGATATGTAGCCTGCACTAGCTACTAGAGCATGCTTGCAGCATGCAAAGCACCCAGCTCTTGCAGGCAGCACTCAAAACCAGGGCAGTGCCTGTACTTTGTGCATAGATCTGAAAAGCAGGAAGAAGCTCTGGGACAGCTGCTGGGACTTCTGTGAAATCTTAAAGGCAGAAATAGTCTGCTGTGGGCATGCTGCAGGCTAAGGAGCCAGTAAGGACACAGAGGGACTTTTCCTGTTAGGTTTGAACCACTTTACTTGATCTTCAAAACACCTTCAGGGAAATATGAGGGCATGTGAGAAGCTAGATGTTGAGGACAACAGGGGAGATTAACACTTCATACTGGTTTAAGAAACTGTAAGTATCATGCTGATGTGTCCTGTCATACTCCTATACAGTTCATGAAAACAGTAGTATTCAGGAAAGTCAGCATGCTTAGGACTCCCTCCCTCAGCAAGACAGTGGTGCTTCTGAGGTCCTGTGTCTTCTGTGGTTCAGGCCTGGGTAGCCTTGTGAAAGTCAGTGAAGAGTGCCTTGTCCTCTAGCAGTACCTCTGGTACAGCAGCAGCAGAGCTGGTGCTGTCACAGTGTGGCAGGTTCTAAATGTGTTGTTTTGGTTTGGCTTCTCAAGAAAATCAGAGGACAGAGCTTCTCCTGGTAAGTTACTGGTGTGCTGAAGTGTATACTGGCATCAGGTGACAGAAATCCATGTCTGCTGAGGTGGTGACAATTCTGGGTGGGGAATTCTAGCTCAGTCTTGGGGATTTACTTGCTGGGGGGGCAGTCCTGGTGAAAGTGCAGTGGCTTTATGCCTCTGAGGTTCCTGATATGTTAGATACCCAAATGCTTTATATGGTTTATAATTGAAATGCAGTTAGTTTTATTTTCATTTTATGGTTCAGGAAACTGAGATGTGTTCATGGTGTGACTGTGTCAGAATGAGCAAGAGAATCATATTGTCCTAAATTTAACCCAAAGATAAATCTCCTCTCTTGGGTGTCGGTGTATCAGGACTGTTGTATCAGATTTTTCTTCACTAGCTATGTACCTGGGTGTGGCTTCATGATTTCATGCAGACTGATGTGTGTAATTTGTGAGCCCTGAAGAGTCACTGATTTCAGCAGTGTAAGCCCTCCCTGTTGTTTCTGTGCTATGTTGTGCAGTGGTAGGAGCAGTAGCATCACTGTGTGGAAAAGATTATTGTCACTGGCACCCTCATACTTGGGTAGCAAACCAATTCTAAGCATATAGAAGTACAGTTTTGGGGATAGTAAACATACTGTCAAATACTGTTCAAATAAATGAATGCATGAAAGATGATAGTGATGATTGATTCTCTATTTAAATTATTAATGATCTTGTAATCTGCATTAAACACATGATAAATAACTTAATGTTTTCTTTCTAGTTGATGTCCATCAGCATATTAGGTGTTTCTGCTTGGCTGAGGGACTACCTGAATAATGTTCTCACTTTAACTGCAGAAACAAGGTAAAGCTTTCGTTAATCTTCTGATCTGTGTGGGTTACTGATTGGGGTAGATGTTACTCATTCTGTGTGGTAAGCTTCTTAATTAGGATTTGTGGAATTGAGAATCGTTTAGTTAAACTCGTCATTGTTGTATTGGAAGGTGCATTTTTTGCCACAGTTTCGGGCACCAGTTGAAATTAGAAAAAGGGGAAAGGTAGGGTTTCAATCATGTGCCTTTTTCTTCTGACAGGGATCAATTTTTGGCCCATTGACAACATGTAATCAAATTATATTACTGTTTAGTTTTGAATACTTTATTCAGTCCAGAGATTTAGAAATTCTGTTAATTTTATTACAGCAGTGCTTATGAGCCCTGGTGGTAAAACAGGGTCTCACTGTTCTGCATAGTGTGCAAGTGCAGGGCAAGAGGATTAGCTTTGCTCCAGAGAAGTTTTGGACAATGCAGTTTTTGGTAACTAAATGCAGCATTTGACAGTAAAACCATGTTGAAGAGATTTTTGTGAAATGTATAAAGTGCTGGAAAAAACACATCTGCTAATCACCATTTTATTCTTAATGTCTGTATATTTTTCATTTGTATCATTTTTTTGTGCTTGTTTTGATTGTTGCTCTGATTGGTTTTTAGGGTGGAGGAGGCTGTCATTTTGACTTACTTTCCTGTGGTCCACCCAGTTATGATTGCAGTCTGCTGTTTCCTCATCATAGTTGGAATGCTGGGATACTGTGGAACGGTGAAAAGAAATCTGTTGCTCCTTGTCTGGGTATGTTTCATAACTTCTGTTTTGTTTCAGGAGTGTTAAAAAGGTTTTAATCCACAGGCACTAGATAAATACTGATTATTTTTTATTACCCTGTTGAGTTACGGTATCGGTGAGGAATTGTAATTGCAAAGCACACAGTAGGAAATAGTTTATTGCCAGACTGCATTATGCTGTGACTGAAAGACAAGCAGTGTCTCAATTGCAAAAATTCACTTCATTTAGTAGAGGAGTTGCTGAAGGGAAAAATAACTCAAACTCTCCAGTACTAATAATTATAGGGATGTGAGTCTGAGTATTCTGAAATAAACCTGTATGCTACTATTTTGACTCCTAGCTGAGCAACAGCTACCTAACCTAGACTTTGCATTACTCCACTGCTGACTGTATGTGTAAAGTAACAGCACTTGTAGTTGATAAAAGCTAATTCTGATTATGTTCAGAAGCTTTGTCTTCTCTTACATGGATGTGGAATTTTGCAGTTGCATTTGGTTATGAGCAAGTTTAAAAATAAATTCCAAATACCCATCTTTTCCTTCATTTGGAGAGTATATAACTGAGCTGACAGCAGCTGAAATGTAGTAGTCTCTCCTGCAAAAGGCTTTGTGTACAGTTTAAATGTGATGTGGCTTTGATGATCAAGGGAGCCAAACACCATGTTCTTCATCTGGAAGTCAGTGAATTTGGGGACAATTAAAGAAACAGTCAACCAAAAAAAAAAAGCCACTGCAACAAAAGCCTATCAAGTTCACACAAATTTTAAAGGTTTAGAGTTAAAATTTTTAGACTGTTTGCAGTACTGAAATTCAAGAGATCCAAGACTTCATGTATCTTTATGCTTCTTAAAAGTGTAGCTGTAGCTCTTTGCAGAATTTGACTCTATTTTTTAATATGAGGATAACCAGGATTCCAAGCACTCTGTAAGTTGAAGAGAGCGGGAGCAATGAGATTTATCAGAGGTTTATCAGACTGGGCTGCTGTAATTGCAGGAGGAATCAGCTAGAATCCTTCAGCTCTTGGGAATATCCAGGGTCCAATACAAGTAGAGTTGGGCTTCTGCTGTTTTTTCACTGCACTGTGTGTTGGATTCTCACACTGTGCATTCACTTGAATTTTTCTTGTGGGTCTGTATAGGCTTAAGTATGTGACACCTAAACCTCACAGATTTTGCATAAAATGACCATAAAATGCCATAAGAAATTGGCTGGGATTTATGGAACCTTTGCTTTTCTGTAACATAAATATTCTAACTGCAGAATAAACAGTTGCAAAACTGTACTGGGCTCTTGTATTAATTGTTTTTTTTTAATTTGAGAGGGTTGAAGAAAGCTTTATTTGATATTTCTAGCTGAATGTCTGCAACGGAAGTGTTCCTTAGTTGCAAGAGGGCAATGTTGTTTCTCCTTTTGGATATTTTGTTCAGCCTGTATGCAGTGTGAAGATTGTTCTTTCAAAACTGTATTGCTGGGGAAAACTCTCATTTAAATCTGAACATGTTAGAGTAACAGAATAGTCATGTATTTTTTATTACTAGATCTTAACACTACAATGTTGAAATCAATGGAGACAAGTTCTAAGACATTTGCTTAATTATGGGCGTGTAAGAGTAATGGATTAATGTAATTACATACAGTATAATTATTTCTCAAGTGATCTTTCTTACATATCTTAAAAGGGCTTTGTACATGTTTTTGTTTCATGAAAACAGTGAAAGTATTAAAATATTATAAACTTACTAACCTTAGGGGTTCTTTAAGGGTATAAGATTTATTTCATAACATGTTCTTTATTTTATAATGGTGGTAGTTTTAATGCTAATTAAATTAATTAAAAGGTAAAAGTAACTATATGATGTTAATCAGTGCCACATAGTATCTGGGGAAAGAAAAAGCTATTTTTGGTATAAGCTTTGAAAAAACCCACCTTACTACTTCAAGAGATAATGAAGTTAAAATTAGTTTTGACCTTCAGTTTATTTACACTGCAAGTGAAAAGAAGAAATAATTTATAGCCTCTAGTACCATCTGGAAATAAATAATTTGAAGTGTGTTTAGGCAGTCAAGTTAAACTAAATCAAAACAAGACATTTCTATCATTTTATGTTGCAATATTTCATTTTCAGGAGCTTGAGATTTGCTCTTGCTAAAAAAACTGATAAGAAAAACTAAATTATATCTTCCTAAATATGTCATTGTCTTTGATTGATTGTTAAATGAATGCAGTTATTTTATACCATACAGAAGTATGCCGACATAAGTCAATGCTTCATTCATCAGACTAATCAGAAAACTGATGGATCAACAAAATGAGCTTTTGTTCAACCAGATGAACTAAAAGAAAAGAACCTTCATGTAAAACATTAACAACCTCTTCAATCATCTTTTGGTCTTCTTTTTGAAGTACATGAAAGCCATAATGATGGCATGCACAGATAATTGGATACAAGTCTTGACGTTCCTGGCAGAATGCTCATTGCAAGTGCTGATGTTGATTGAAATGGATTTTTGGAAAATTTATTAAGTGCAAAGACAATAAAATAAATATAGTGTTCGGTTTTAATACATTTGAATACATAATCATTTTCATTTTATACTTGAAGTTTTGTCTTGAAGTTAAATGCTTGAAACATTTCCATCTTCGCATGGGGACATAAGTATAGATCAAACTCATGTTTGCTCAGCTTAATAGTAGGAAAATGTAAAACCTCAGTCTTCTGAGGTGCATGCTCTGGACTTTTTGTAGAGCCAGCATTTTAAAGCTATGATCATTTCATCTCAATTACTTCGGAAATAAGTCCTGAAGGGTAGTTGGTCTGAGGAGTCCATGTATACTTTGAGTTTCTGGATTTTTTTGTGTGTGATTGACCAACATTCTCATGTAGAAGTAGCTGTGATGCCAGCCTAAAGGGGAAGATATGAGCTCTTCGAAGTCACTGACTTGGAAGCATGAAAAGTGCAAGGATGGGATAGTCCCAGTTTTATGGTGGCTGGTACAGTCCTTTCAACAAGATTGCTTCTGGATTTGAAAAATAATGCTTTGCCTCTATTCTTCTGAGGCTCTGTTTTGGATTGTTTTCAAAGTTTGTTGTGCACATTGCCTAACTGTAAAAACCCAAACCCTAACAAAGTGCATATATTCTTTAAGAGTAGTAACCTAAGGATGTGGGTGGGTTGTTTTGGTTCTGTTAGTTTGGTTTCTTTTCAGTTTTGTTTGGGTTTTTATTTGTTTTTGTTGTTGTTGGGGGGTGTTTATTTGTTTGATTTTGTTGTTGTTTGGGGTTTTTTGAATTCTTGTTTTATTAAAATGACAAAAGTAAGCTCTGGTGCTTGGCAAGAAGAGCTTCATGGAAAGCCTACTGGAAAATAATTGCTGGCTGAAATTTTCCTTGCAAGTTCTTGTATTTTTAACCATGACTTTTCTGTAACTGCAGCATTCAAACAGCACAGGATTCCAATTTGTGTATGTTTTCACAAAGGGGAAAACTATTAGAAATATTTGATGGTCAACAGGGCAAATCCTGTTACTGATTTTTATCACGTAGTTGACAGAGTTATAAATATTCCTCATAGCTAAACATTGTTAGACACACAGTGTTGGTGTGTGGTTAAACAGCTTATTAATTCAGTTCTGGTGGAACCTGGTTATTAATTGCACCCTGGTAGACTAAGCTGTGTATTGAGTTGAAACACAACCAGACAAACCATCATTTAACTTGTGGTTTCTGTGAAGTCTATCTAAAGAATGCTGAGATACTGTTGACTGTATCACTTCTTGTGGAAAATTTTTCTATACACATACACCCATTTCAGTCCATGTGGATGAGGAGGTGACAGGGTTGATTAAATTTGTACATCTGCTATTTTGCAAGATACCAGTAATTGCTAATGTTTTCTTCCTAGGAGGCATTCTTACTCTGTGTGAAATGTTAGCTGCTCTGCAGTACCATATCATCAGCTCTTCTGTAGTACTTATGACTACAATTGGCTGGAATTAATATGAGACTTTTGTGATAACAAATTTTGTTGTCTTTTTTTTCCCTTTTTGTGGCAGCATCTGTTTCTGCAATAATACATAGTATAGGTTGTTTGCTCTGTGGTAAGAGAAGATACTCATTCCTATCCATGTGGACTCTTAGCACAGTTACAGCTGCTCCAATACCTTGTACTAACATTTGGCACTGGAATTGTTATTTACCAACCAGAAGTATTTCTAAATTATTTAGATACCAAGAATTGAAGGGAAGAAACAACTAACAAACATACTTGGTGTAAACCCATGCAGTTTAGTATTAAGCTGGACAGAGTTTGTATTTTATGGCTTTTATCAACAGTCCATTTACAAATGTGATATGAGTAGGAGGAACACAGAGATTCACCAGACAGGTTGGTCTGTCTTGTTTGAAAGACTGATTTAAATGTGTTTATAATCCCGTGGTTCAAGTTTGATGAGAAGCCAGTACTCTGCTAAATCTCATTTTTAGGTAGCCTAACTAAGGGGATGGACATTATGCTTGCATTCTAAGTGCTGCTTGTTTGATGTTCCACTGGTAAGAGAAAATACATTAAAAGTTCACCAGTTTTTATTAAATCCCAGTATATGAGCAACTTTCTCAAAAAAAGAGTATTTTTTTTCTTTCTATATTTCTAACTTTGAATTCAAAGGTAAACTGCTGGAGATGATGCCTGTACTAATTGCTTCTTTTTGTCTTGAAATGGAGAGCAAGTGTCTTTCCTATTTAGATCAGGATTTTTAAGGTTCAGACAAGTGTTTTGATTTTGAGATGGATTTTGGTGGTGCCACAGTGTTACCACAGAGCTAAGCCAGGCTTTGCAGGAAAATTTGCACTCTGTAGGGCTCCCATCTCTGTGGGGTGGAGTACATTGTCCTGGGGTTCAATGCCAATCTCTCTGTCTTCCTATGTAAGCATAGTGTATTTTGTTGACCTTGTCTTCCCTGACATAAATATATCCTTGCTTATGTGTATGCCCTTAAAAGACTTCTTCAAAGGCAAGTGCTTTGAAACAGTTCCTAATTTCCTGAAGTGGAAGAGGGAGCCTACAGAGGAGACAAGAGTTGCTTGGCCGTGTGGGATATTGGGAGCTGTGTAGTGGTGGAGGTGCTGCCTGCAGAACACAGCAAGCAAGAGCAGCTGTGCATTTGAGCAGCATGGGGAAGCATGGCAGGAATTGAACTGGTGGGAGTGTCCAGGTCTTCTTGCAAGTACTTAAATCCAAATGTTTGCTGTGATCATGGTGATGATCTGCTGCTTTCATCCAGGCACTGAGCAGCTGCCTTGAATGCTCGTCAGTGTTGCAGAGGCAATGCAGCACTATTTGGTGCTGTTATTCAGCAGCTCCAAGTAACAAGAACTGTCTGGCCTCTTGAGGGCAGTTCAGGGAAATGCATTTGACTTAAGACAGCAAGGTTGGATAGTGCCATTAGGAGGCCATGAATTTTAATTATTTTCTGTATATTTCTTCAATAATGAAGAGACCTTTGCTCTTGCTTCAGGAAAGTGGCACAGTGCTGAAAGGTAGATACCTATAGGCAGTAGTAATTTTGTGGTTTCAGTGTTTTCTGCATGACACATGCTGTCTGGACTACTGTGCCACGCTTTTTGCTGCATGCTGTACTTTTAGGCTCACCTGATGGGAGGTGACTACTTTGTTTTTGGGGACTTATATCCTGAGTGTTCATTTGACTGGGTGTCGCTGTGTTTGGTCTCATGATCCTTTTGGAGCAAGCCTTGTAGCTCTTTTCTTCCTTGTTCCTGTTTTCCCTTGTTGCCACTTGTTACACTGTTAAACTACTGCTTCTTCCCTCAAAGTTCTTGAAAATCATTGATGCCTGGGGCAGTAGAGGAGAATGAAAAAGAACCAGAACTGAAAAAGGCTCTAGAATAATGCTCCAAGGTCAGAAGAGGAGGGAAGATAGTAATAAAAGGGTTGGTGAAGTGATTTATGTGGGACTGTTATGATTGTAGGTTCAAGGCACTGGGGTTGTTGAAGGGTAGAGAGCTGTGCATGATACCAGGATGGGAATGAGGGCTGCTGCATCTTGACTGAGAAAAGATGGGGAGCTGCTGAGATAATATATGGTCTTGCTGCCATAGTGTGTTTTTTGTCCCCTCTGTCCTTTCCAGCTCTTGTTTTCTCATTGCTTGTTTGCTCAAGCTTTTTTCTCTGCTGAAATGAGTAGGAAATGGAAGAAGTTCCTAAGAGCAAGGAAGGAGCATATGAATCCACAAAGCCTAGCCAAATCTCTGTGTCTTCTGTGAGACACAGCCCAGCCCCACTGGTGGGGTATGCCTTGCTGCTGTTGTTCAGCTGCATTCTTGTTGCCCCAAACTGAGTATAGAGTGAATGTCCTGTCAGGTAAATTAATCTTTTTCTTGTTGAAACATACCATTCTTCCTATATAACCACAAAGGCTGTGTCCATGGGGCCTGGTTTGATATCATAAGATGGTTTTATATCATGAGCATTTCTTCACTCAAAATGTTGATTGTTTGAAGTGTCTTGGGACATGCTGAAGGAGAATCATTGTGTATCAGCACCAAGTGGCTCTATTTTACAAGAAAAAGGGTTTTCTTGACTAAGGAAACATTTTTCTGGTGTGTAATTTCCTTGGTAGAAAATAAAGAGCAGATAGACAAATGAAGGAAGTTCTGTTTTGAAAAATCTGTACAAAATAGGAAACTTTAGGTTTTGATATAAATCTTATGAAATAGGGGAAAGGGAATATGACAAACCATAAGAAAATAATGGTCTAATGTGTATCTTCACCTATGTCCTGTTTAGTACTTTACCTTGCAATAACCCTTATTTCAGGAACTTCACTGACTTGAGGTAATTGAACTCTTAGTAAATAAATCCTAACAATGGTTTGAAGTGTGTATTTGCTTATTTCCAAAATAATACCAGTTTACATATATAAGAAAAGATAACCATTAATGTTAAAATTTACAACAGGTGAAGAATATCCCACAGAAGAATCAAGGCTGTGAACAAATATCTAATAATTCATAAATAATTTTATTTTTTTAAAAAACAAATGGCTTAGTAAAAGGAACTTGGATACATAGCTTTAAAAACTAGAATGCTCATTGCCATAAGAAAAATAATTTAAAATTACTTATAAAGTTTTACAGAAGAGAGGTGGACTTTGCAGAGATCGTAAGACTTTAAGACATTTGGATAAAATTTTGTGATCTGGGAAACCAAATCTAAGATAATAGAGATGCTTGGTCATTTTTGTGAGAAATGTATTTATTTTGAAGAACTGGATGACATTCCATGGCTTATGTTGCAAGTTGATGGTTTCAGCTCATTTCCCTATTGACTTTTGGCTGCATCTCTCACAGATTTCTGTGTTGTCAAGCAAATAAACCAAGTTTAAAATCAAAATGATTAATGGACTATTAATTCTTACAGGGCAGGGCTCAGGGTGCAGGGGAGGGAGGCAGGGGAAAATTTCTGCTGCTGAAGTGGATAAACAGGATGTCAGTTTTCCACGCAGCTTGTCTGACTTCGTTTAATGAGTGTTTGCTCCATTTGTAAAGAAGATTGCTGGATTAATCATTAAAATAACCTTGTTAGTTTGTAAACTGACAAAATAATGAGAGCCATAGTGCTTAGTTATCAAAGGAGGAAGGACTTGTTATGTTTTACACAGGGCAATTCTGGTTCCTCTTGGTGATCCAGTGGTGATGGACATCTGAGGTTTCCTAGGGGTCAGAGAGATGTTTGGATGGCTTGCATCTCAGAAGATCAAGGCTGATGCTCTCAGGCTGTTAGCCATTGGGAAATGCTATGCATAGCTCTTAAAATCTGTTGGCATTTGCTTTACATGCCATACACTCTGATCTTTTAGAGGTTACAGTAAGGTTTCATTCTGCAGCTGCCCTCTTGGAATTTCCTTCAGCCCCTGCCCTTTCTAGAGCTTTCTTCACCTCTAATGCCACATGGAACATGCTGCTCAAGAAAGCAAAGTGAGACAGCAAGTCTGATGAGAATAAAGTTGTTGATCAGCTACTCTCTGTTTGCTCTCATATAAGGGCTGGGTTTTTTCTTGAGTCTGAGTGGGGAAAAAAAGGGGTTTGTATCTTCTGGGAGAAAAGTGTTTGGGAGGAGAGTAGTAAAGCTTGACAAAAAAAGATGTTTATGAAATAAAATGCAGGTGATATGAATGATGACTCCTTAATAAGTACACGGATCCTTTAAAGAAAGGTGCATTTGCTCAGCAAATGAAGGATTTCTACAGTCCTGTAGAGAGGTTCTTTAAAAGCTCCCCATACTCTCTTTTTTCTTCCCTATATTGCAACTTCTGGCTCCAGTAGTTAGCCCCTGCCTGCCACTGCTTTTTGCTTTCATAATACAGAATGCACTCTTGCTTTTTCACTGTCTGGAAGTGGGCTTAAGAAGTCAGTATTTTGACTGTGTTGTGTGATGGGATATATTTGTTCTCTAGGGATTAATTAAGTAGATGGTGAAGCATCCTCAGGTTGACAGCAGTTAACTAGGAAGCTGTCAGAACAGAAGAGCATGATGCAACATACAATCCAAAAAGTCTGAGTGAGGAAAAGATAAGCTTAAACCATTCTTATGCCTTTCTAGTTCTGATGAAATTTGGGCTGACATGTGTTTGCGTTCATGGCTCTTGCTTCCAAATCACAGTTGGAAGCTGCAAACAAAATGACCACTGGTATGAGTGGGCTCAAAGGAGCGTGACTGGGGATTTGTTCAGGTCTTTGATTCTCCTTGTGCATAGGCTAACAGCAGTTTTACTGGTTATAGTAGCTGCTTGCTGATGAAGCATTTCGTAGGTCATTGGCAACAAATTACTGAAGCCATCAGTAGCAGAGTGAAAAAACACATGAAAAAAACACCATCACTTCCAGAATATACATGGATACTCTCAGCTGTGTATTATGGCAGCTCTTATCTGCTTGAGTTGCCTGGCAGCAAAGTGGCATAGTGACTTGGTCACTAAATACCCCAAGTGACCAAATTTCTGTGGAGTTCCTGGTCTTAGCTTTGTTTTTGACACAGTATTTATACAGGGTTCAGAAGGGCATCCTCACAGGACAGTTATGCAGGTTGTGTATCTGTGCCAGTAGGATCATCATGGTGGCTGAAGTAGGGCACTGGCTATTGATATAGGAAGGAAACTAGTGTAGGACACTAGAGTTTTAACTCAAATTTTCTTTTGCTAAATGTAGTTAGAATTCAATATTTCTGCTGTTAAAAAAGCTCTGAGAAGAATTTTAAAAAGTCTCTCTCCATATACTGTGTTTTCTTAGTGTTCTCCATCATCCTGTAGCCATGTCAGTAACAGAAATTGTTATTTTAAATTATTATTAAATTAACAGGTTATTTTTCACCAGTTCTTTTCACCTGTTGCCTGAAAAGCACAGACAAATTACATTAGGTTATTAATTGCAGGTATCATGTGGTGTATTCAACACAAAATATCTAGAGCTACAGTAAGAGTTTTATATTACATATCTGCAAAAGATTGTTGCCCACTACAATCTTTTTGCCCCTGTTGCCCACAATTGCACCAAAAAAATCATGTACTCAGCAGGTTGGAAAGCCATGAGGGAGAGATTTTATGCTGGGAGACGCTTCATGTGTCTGCTCTTTGCTATTACTCTCTGAACAGAATGGAAATCGTTGGAAAAAACACCTTTTAAACAAATGTTAAATGCCTTAGATTCAGTAAAAGTGAATTGTACTTGCATTTGCTATTATTATTTGTGTTTTTGTCTAAGTGATTGAGATGATCAAGAAGGAAGTATGTTCCTGGAATATATTTGGTGGTGGTGGACATTAGCTTAGTTTGGTAGAATGAATGTAATACCAAAAAAGCCAGTCATAATTTATTTAGGATAAACTAATAATGTAGATTAGTTTTTAGCCTTAGATGGAGAGATCATTTTGGGTGTATGCCAGAGCATATATGCTCCATGTATGGAGCACTCACATATATGGAGCTTGTACCCTCTTGTGGGGTGCCACTGTAGTGTGCAGAAATTTTATTTAGACTAAAATTTTTGATTATATTTACACAGCCTATACAGACCTTTATAAAAATAGGTTTTAATTACTTTGATTTTTAATGTGTATCTGAAAACATCATGTATATTTTTTAGTGCTTTATCAGGTTCTCATAGTCTTTATGCAGATAACTATTTGAATTAGGATAAAACCTATTCAATACTAGTCCCTGTTTTTTGGTTTGGTAGGTGTTGCTTATGTTTTGGTTTGGTTTTTGTCTTTATTTACTTGATGGTTACCTCTGTTCTGTGGCTGAAAGTCATCATAATGGGATGTGCATTCACTGTCCCCCTGTCCTTTCTGTCTTACATCTGAATTCCCTGTAGATATGAACTTGGGGTTGTTTGACTTTCCCAGGAGCAGCAGCTCTATGGAGGCTGTTACAAGTTACAGTAGGTGAGTGTAAGCTGGTAGCATCTCTGCACTAGTAGGAAGTGTTTCAGTGATGGGATTCTATGCTGTTCTTGTGTGTGGTTTCTGCATTGGAGGTTTCAGGATTTGAATATTGGCTGTGGTCGTTTTTGTGGCTGTACAAAGACTATTCCAGCAGAACAGGCTCTGGTGATTATGTATGGATTATCTTTACTATCTTTCCTTGGCCCTTCATGCCTCTTTGCGTCTCTGAAAGTAGTTTTCAGAGTAATGACTTTGTTTCTATTCCCACTTCTTGAATGCTTAGTCTCTTGCACAGGAAAGGAAGGAGAACATGATTCTCCTGAGCCTCCAGGTCCTTCACCTCTCTTTCAGGACTGATGTGCTGGAAAAACAGAGTTGGTTAAGCCTCTGCAGTCTGTCAGTGCTGCAAATGCAAGTGTTCCAGGTGTTAGATTAAATGTTCCTGTTGGAAAACTACTGCTTGACAGAGCTGCTGCCTCCCTTTCTTCTCCCTCCTTCCCTTCCAGCCTGTGACCTGTAGTAGAGCAGGCTTAACAAGGAGGTTGCAGGAGACCAGCTCCTGATAACTGACAACATCCATTTTACAGTGAAGGGATGCTGAAGTTGAGTATCTTGGCCACAAGCATGACATATGGAGCAGTAAATGGCTAATGCTTTATTTATTTTTTAAGTTGGCAAGTATATTTACTTTGATTTATTACTCTCTGAAGAGTGTTTTCTGTCAGCATTTCAGCCATTCAGTTTCCCTCAAGGAAGCAACATTTTAGGTTTTTCACAGTTTTTCTGGAGGAAGAAATACTTCAATGAAACTGATGGATTCGTAACAGGATCAAGGCACCACTCCAGTTTTCTGATTACTTCGCATGTCAGACTAAGGAGAGAATGATAGTAATTAGAAATTGCCTACAAAAGGGAAATGCTAAAAGTCACTAGGATTTGCCTTGTAAAGGGTCTCCAGTCCTTAAAACAATCACAGAAAATAGAAAATATCTATAGAAAATATCTCAGCAATGGCCAGGAATACTCTGAGGGAGAAGTTCTGTAAAAGGCACTATCAGGGACTTCCTGGCACAGTTTTGAGTGTGAGACATGACTGTGCTCCTCAGTGAGTTACTCATCTTTACGGCATGAAGCCTCATGGCCCACAGGAAGAAATATTAAGCCTGCTTCAAAACCAAGTCCCTGTTTCTGGCAAAAACCAGAAGCCTGGAAATGCAGGAAGATGCATTTAGCATTCAGACTCTTGTGGGAATTTAACTGGGGACAAGGAATAAGCATTGAAGCCAGTAATAATTTCTAGATTTGAAAGATGGAAATTAGGGGTAATACATTTAAATAACGGTTAGAGGATTTTTTCCCCAGAAAAAAAAAAACTACTTATAGAAGAAGTATTTGTTTTGCAAACCATTATATAGAGAGAGATATAATACTCCCTTTCAGTAGTGGAGAGAAATAACCTCCTGTGTGCGAGTTCAGTGTGCTTGCAGTCATTCAATTCAGAGCATGGCCTTTCATGTGTGTAAACTCATTGTTTTCTCTTATGTTATGGACAGAGATGGGCTTTCTCAGGACAGAAAGCTTGATTCTGCAGTGCCATGATATATAGATGTAGCTAAACAGGAGTGCTCAGCTCCTGGCAGAGCCAGAAGTGGTTTATAAGTAAATCTGGGTAAATAGTTTTCTGTCTTGGGCTGTATTCTGTAATAGGAGAAAATGTTGGGTTTGGCTCTTCTGACTTCTACTACTACCACAAACACTCTTAACTTACACACTGAGAAAGATGGAGAAGTTTCAAATGTTAAGCTTGATGAATGAATTAAATGTTAAAAAAACCTGCAAATTCAGAGTTTTGCAGAGGACACTGTACACTCCCAGATGTATCACTTTCACCACAATCAGTGATTTTTGTGTAAGATTCAGAGATGGCAGAGAATCTCAAGCTTGTTACTCAGTTAAGAGTATAAACCCACTGAAATTTCTTCTGACAGCAGAGAAGTGAAATGCACTTTTAATGAAAATATGTAGTTTTTCTCCCTCTCAGAAATGTTGGTATTAGTCGTAGTGCCCTTAAACATTTTTTATTATAGTTGTTTATTAAGAGAGCATGTGGCATGCTTTCCTGCTTCCAAAGTGAATACTTAGAAAAGTAGATTTCTGTGTTTGCTTTATTTTAAAGCACTCTTTGCATAGCTACTAGGCACTGCAGTGATAGTAGATACATTGCATAGAAGCTCATTAATTTATTTTTTAGAGAAAGCAGTGTTGTTCTAGGAAGCTGTGACTAATGTTTTTCCTCTTCTGGACCTTTGGAGGATGACCATTTTGGTTATTGAAGACCTATGCTGGAGCTCTGTCTGTGCTTAGTGTTGATTTGTAAGGAAGTGCAGTGTGTTGTTCAGCTGTAACAACTGTAAAGATGCAATGTGACATGATGAAGACTAGTAAAACAGGAATCCTCGTTGCAGTACTGTCTTTATTGGATAGACCTTTGCAGAGGGAGGGTATGGGTACAGGTTTCTCCTGAAAATTAACATGAGTATATTTACACACACTTCTTACATATCTCTGTGTGTGTCTACATGCCTAATTCAAGGAGTTAGATTTGGTGAGCAAGTAGAGATTAAGGCAAGAGCAGTAGCTGCCAAGGTATCTGTGACTTACTCAGTTCCAGACCTGTCATTCAGATGAAAGAAAAAGGTGCTATGTAGATGAGTGTTAAAGCCTAACATTTGTGGATTTGGACTCTGTTTTACACTGAGTAAATACATCTTATTTACCCATTAATAGAAAAAAAACTATTTACCATAAGTACATGTTTTGTGTCCTGGATTCCAGAATGAAGTAACCAAATTAGAAGCTGCTAATTGTATCCTACTGATATGTAGGATATATAATGATATGTACATGTATCCTACTGATGGAATTATATATTTGTTCTATTCTATTCTATATTGTGATGTTCTTTCTTTGATTTTCAAATTAAATTAAAATCCATGAAGATTGTAGCTTTAAAGTCATGTGTACTGAGAGCAGAGGGAAGCTCAGTCCACTGACATGGAAGAAAGTTTGGAGTCATGAACGAATGAGAGTGTACTTCTGCTTTAAATAAAAGATAAAAGGATTATTTTTAGTAGGGAACACCAGTTAAAACAGCCTTAAATTCCATGTAGCTTTATCCTGCAGTTCAGGAAGGGTTTATTGATGCTGTAAAGAAGATTCTCCTGCTCTTTTTAATTGCAGCAACCAGTTTTTCTTAAGCATCATTACCAAGGTGTGTACTTCTTCATTTACACTTGTATTTCCTACTTTTAAATAGTTCAAGGGTTATACCTTCTAATAGTAAAAGATATTTAAATGAATCTCTAAGTGTTTGTACAGTTAGACCAGACCTTATATATCTAAATCACTTTGATAAGAATGTAGTTTTCAAGAAAGAAATGTCCCATGATTTTAGCTTTTATAAAATTTACTGCCTGAGTCTTCCATATTTTGTTAAAAAAATGTATTTTTGTTTCCATGTCTTAAATCATGTGAAATTTTAATAATATTTTCAGATGTTCTTTAACTTTGAAAAAAGACTTAACAATATTAAACTTAAAAAAAAAAATTTATTTCAAAGAGGATAAAAAATAGCTAAGACCATTCTGTTTTCTGCAGTATTTTGGAAGCTTGCTTGTAATATTCTGCGTTGAACTGGCCTGTGGTGTTTGGACCTACGAGCAGGAAATAACGGTGAGTCAGAAAAGGAGACTGCATTTTTTCAGCAGAATAAAACTAAGTTTTCCATTAGCTAGCTGTTTTCTAACTGCTGTAATGTTTATCTCTGTTCATTATTCTGACAGTTTAATTTCAACTGATTGCCTTCATTTTAAACAGAGAATTCTCCTGGGAGAGCTTGTCTGTCTGGAAGGCCCTGTCTGGGTTTCTCCTTACCCCCTCTATATTTGAGAGCCAAATACTTCATCCCCCCATTTAAGAACTTAACTTTTTTAATTGTTGCTCAGGCAGGTTCTCATTGAAGTCTTTGATATTTTTGAGGATAAATTAGAACTTCAGGCTTAAATATGGATTTTGAGAGAGGATACAAGAGAATGTGAAGGGATTTTGTCCCGAAAGTTCTTTGTATTTTAAAGAGTGTACTACATTGTAAACAGACAGTGTGCTCTTTCCTTAGAGGACTTGCTGCCTGCTAAAATCTGCACAGTGCCTCCACAAGCTATAAATGCCAGTTTTAAGCAAAACATGTCTTGACTATAAAACACTCTTCTGTAAACTTGTGAAGAGGTTTTATCTCTTGTCCAGTTTTTATAATTACACCAACCTTTAATTTTTCAAACTGAGATCTTGTAGCCATCACGTAAGAAATATAGGTAAGTGTTGAGCAAATTAAACTGAAATGTAACTGCTGGCTGCTGTATCCCTACATCTTGTACTCAGTCTGGTACATTTTTATGAACAGAGGGACAAATATTTTTCTCTCAACTGCCAAGATATGCCCAATATAATGGTCTTTCCAGCAGTGAATGACAATTATATTGCAGTAAGATGTGAGGTAGCTTTCTTGATATTTACACAGTACTTGGACCAAAGGAATTTCTGGCAGATTTGAAGTTACATAGCAGGACTTTGCATCAGAATTCATTCCCTTGCAGTACAGATTCCAGGAGGCTGTTCTAATACAATGGGGATTAAGGCCATTCCTTTGCTTTAAGTGCCAGCTTGTGTTGATTCATTTTAAAATTGGGAATGCAGACAAGAGGCATTCTTCATGTTATGGGCACAGCTGCCCTCTGCAGGGGTTTTGCCAAGGATGATTGTTACAACTAAAATGCATTAATTCCACAAAAATATTGTCAGTGAAATAACATAGCTTTCGCAGCACTGGAACATGCTTTTTCAACCTTCACTATTTAATTGGAAAATATGAAGTTATGATGTGTTTTAATATGACCCCCAAGCTTTTGGTTATCTACTATTCTACTGAAACCCAAACCTGGGACAGTTTGATAAAGGCTGGCACAGCCCTACCACATGTTATGTTACCAGTCATGCTGTTTCCCTTCCGAAGGAAACATTGCTGTCCCTTCAGCCCTTTGCTAAAGGAAGCAGCACTGGATTACATGTCTGCATATACTGGATTACATCTTCTGCAGTGGGTCACAGCAAACACAGTTGCTCTTTTTTTTGCTTTTCTTTGTCTCTTTTCTTCTCTGCCTATGTATATGTATTTTTTTTCCTTCCTCATCTCCTGAAATACTGGTTTAGGTTGGGTCACTTTGGTGGTTGTTTTTTTGTTGTTTTCTCTTTCCATCTGATTTCTTACTATTATTCCCTTTGTCCCAACACTACTGTTCTTCATGTGATGAGGTGGGTTTCTTGCTGCTGAAAATCATAAGGAAGTCTTTAAGAGAACAGTTAATTTTTTTCAGTGGTTCTTCCATACCTGTGCAGGTCATTCCATAGAATATGCTTCCTCCTACTTATAACCTCCTTCTAACCTTATAACTTCCCTCTTATAACCACAGAGTTGTCTTGATATCATGCTGGTTTCAGTGTAGCATTAAATCACATGAGCCCCTGGTGGGCTTCAGAGATCAGTTTGCATTAGTGTAGGTGGGTGTGTAGTGTAGTGTGCGTGATGTTGTCAGAAATGTCACTGAGGTGTAACTGCCTCTGCTGATCAGTATGGGCTTTCCTTGGTATGTGGACAAGTTGCTCTAAGGGTCCTTGCATAAACAGCTTTCCTTCTAGCTCATGATAGTTCTCAGTACGTAGTGTGCCTCATGACTAATTTATTCCACCCACAAGATTGAAAAGCCAGTGTGGGTCCTTGGCTTATTTATGCATTGATCAAGCTTTGATAGTCACTAGAAAAATAATAATGAGTAATTAGATCTCAGTGGCAGACTGAGCTTTATAGAACTTAGGTTGAAATCAAAGCAGCATCTCTAGTTTTTGTTTGTCTGCACATGAGTATTGGGTATAGTCAAACAAATGCATCTCTATCATGTATTATTGTGCACTAGTGTGTATATGAGGTGACAGGAAGATATTTAATAGATACATCAGTGTACCTATTACCTGTACAGTTTTACCTGTTGGCATTCTTGCAACAAACACACAGATTCTGAAATCCCTCCTTAGCTCCAGCATTCAAATCACTTTCCTACAGTGGGGTTTACATTGTTTCACTTAATTTCTGTCTCTCACTTATTAAGTATTTTTTTCCCTGCTTTCCATTGATTTCCTAAAGAAGTTGGATGTATTCTGTTGTGGACATAACCTTGGAATGTGTTTAACTCAAGTAAGTTAAAAAAATATTCTAAGCAATATTTGCTTAATTGCAGCACTGTCAAATATTATCCAAAGAAAGCAGAGTGCTAGCTTACAATGCAGACGAAAGAGAAATGCATTGAGTATGAAACGAAATTAATTATAGTGACCTGTGTAAATGTTTCTGATACAAATATTCTGTGATAATGCTTTTATGTATTTAGTACTCTACTGCTAACTTATTTTTCATGTGAACCATTGTGAGTTCATTGCAAAAATCTGCTAAGTGAAAGGCACGTAAATTTCTGGGACCTTATTAATACATTGAAGATCTGAAGCTTTACTAGGGCATCAAAAATGTAGTATCACTTAGCAGTGATAATGAAATGTTATCAAATGTTCCAAATTGTATTAGGAGTTTAGGCAGGCAGTGATTGTCTCTATATTTTTGCAGAGCATCTAGCACAGTGAAGACCAGGTTCCTTGGAAAGTATTGTGCAAATTTTCTTTTCTTAGATAACATTTTTTGCTATTTACAGAATGTCCTTACTGTTAGCTTCAAATTGAATAGGAGAGCAAAGTCATGGCTGCTAGAGGAGCTGGCTCCCCTCCCATCCAAGTGACAGCTGACATTGCAATTGTTGTTTCTTTCACCATGACTATTAAATCTAATAGAGACTAGTAAAACTCAGAATGGATGGTATGTGGTGACATAGAATGGTGACTGCAGTCTTCAGATCCTTGTTTTGTTTTGGCACACTGAAATTGTGCTGCTGAGTTGAAGTGAGGTTTTGATTTTGACTCATAACTTCACTGTATGCCAGGTGCTATAGCACTTGCCTCTGTTTGTTTGCAAGAAATTCGTAACTGAGGTGTCATATTAAGACAATGGAGTGCTACAGCACTTCACTTCTGGGTTGTCACAGTTGAATGAAAAATACTTCAGAAATCCTTTCAGAAGAGAAGATATTCACAAGGCTGTGAGTGTGTTTGGGGAAAAAAGGTCATAGGGCCTTGTCTACACTTCCTCGTTGCTGTTCTTGAGCAAGTTACTGAAATGGAGCACATTCAGGACTCCAGACAAAGACAAAAAATGTCTGAAAAAACTCCAGGGGTAGAATTCATGTCAATTAATTTTACATGTGTGGAAGTTAGACATTTAAATCAAGGTTTTTCACCTTAGACAGTTAAGTAGATTTGAGACGTCAAGGGAATTATTCATCTGCTCTGTTTAAATTATTTATCTTGAGATGAATTTCCCCATTTGGCTGTCTGTTTATTTCTATTATCTAAGACAACACCAGGGGGGATACCTAAACTAGGGCAGACAAAGACATCCCTGATGACGTTGATGGGACTCAGTTCAAGTTTTATGCCAAGTAAAAAATCTGGTAATGATATAAATAAATTGTACCAAATCATCCCTGAATGTCTCCAAAATGTAACTGCTTTTCATTGTACTTTAATTTGTAAGCAAAGGACACAACTTTTCCTTGATATTTTAAGAAAGGCTTGTAAAGCATTAGTATAATAAAAATTGCAACACTTGTTTTCCTGTTTGTTTGTGTACACAGTTATTTTAGTCATTGCACTGGAAAGATCTCAGTACAGATGGAACCTGCTGATCCACTGTGTCAGTCACTTCTCTCTCCTTGCTCCAGGTTCCAGTGCAGTGGTCCGATATGATCACACTGAAAGCCAGGATGACCAATTATGGCTTACCTAGGTACCAGTGGCTGACCCATGCTTGGAATTTCTTCCAGAGGGAGGTAAGATGATAGTTAATTCATGAACTAAAAGAGTACCTCAGCTCAGTGAAAAGGTTTGGCTTTAATTGAGTAGGCAAAATAAATGCAAGTTCATTTGGTATGAAACACTGTAGTGTCTTTTAACATCACTTGATATCCAGTTCTTTGGTTTTTGTAGGCCCTAAAGGTACTTAAACACTGAAACCAGAATGTTAATAAATTAATTTAAATTGCTAATATTCCCATATCCTTTCTCAGTAAGGTTAGGACACCAGTACCTTTTAGGATTATGATAGCATTAAAGGATATGATGTATGTAAAATTAAAAATCTGCAGGTAAAGTAAAATGACTGTGTCTATATGTTGTTTTAATATTAAACTGTGCTCCCCTTCCCATAGGCTCTGTTAGTTTCCTTTCATGGAGCTGTCATGGTTAAGATATGTTTAGCTGGAAAGGAATGAGAAAGGAAGTTTCCAAAAAGATGCCAACACTGTCTCTTTGGCCGAGGTTTGTGAAAGTGATGAGGGTTTTTATTTCCTTTGACTGGGGGGTGGGAGACAAACCAAAAAGCTTCCTTGTGTATTCACAGCTTTGCCCTCTAGCCTACAAAAATTCAGAACTGTTTTTATAGAATGAAGTATTATGTTACAGAAACATGAAATTGCCCAAGGTAAAACCCATTAACTCCAAATATAACTCACGTGCAGGAAGAGAGTTCTTTAAATGCCTGTCATTGTGCTGCCCTTGTTGAAATGTTGAAATCTATCATTGTTGCACAGATTTCCTGTTTATTTAAACATTTCCTGGCAGCACTTGGTTAGTCTGTATTTATATTAAAACCTGGAAGAAAGAGGTTACACACCAGCACCCCCCTCCTCCCCCACCCAGTTCCTTGCTCTGGCCATGTGAATGCTCTGAGTAATTCTTCATATGCAGTTAGAGTGTTTATGTCTGTTATGTATCTGAGATAATACAATCAAATGGTCACAATCAATTTGCCTTGAATAGAGCTGGTACTGTATCTTAGTTGGAATGTGTAGGTTGATCAAATTAAATACTACCTCCTCTCCTAGTTGTTGTCATTTCATCATAATGACTGGTTATAATATGAATATTAATAATAAAACTTCAACTAAGCCCTAGTTTTTCTAGGGGAGAAGAATTTCCTTTAGAAGTTAGAAGAAGTTTTAGAAACTAGATTTTCATTCTGGCACCTGTGACCAGATGAATGATTTGGGGAACTGAGAAAACTCTTTTACAATTTCTGCTTCACTGGTGGGCTCTCATTTATATTCCATCTACTCACAGTTTAGATGCTGGATATATGAGCCTGGCATGTGCTTTATGTCTGAATAAGCACTTGTAGCCCTTCTACAGTCAGCAGAATTGTAATTGCAATTCTGTTCAAATCTGTGTTGCAATTTCAAATCTGTTCTGTTCAAATCTGTGTTGCAATTTCTGTTCAGAGGTTCAGCCCTGATCAGCTTGGTATTCTTTCTTCTGTATCTTTTAACATCTGAGGGAGATGGGAAATGTGTTCTCCCCCAGTTTTCTTGCTGGTCTGAAATCAAAATTGTGACTATGGTAGGGAAGATGGAAAAGGTCAGCAAAGAAGAGCTTGGTGGGGGAAGAAAAGATAGAAGAGAACAAAGATACAAGAAAAGGGTGTTTAATGAGGTGGTCTTTGCAGTTGCAATGAGAAGCCAAAGCTTGAGATTTCCTTAAAGTCCAGTGCTGGGAGGAGTTTGAGTAACAAACCAGTAAAAACTGAGACATGTGAGCTGTGGTATAGAAGGGAGAAGTGAGAATTTTAAGAGGACCAGTGTATTAAAGGTGCAGTGTGTGCCAGCATGTCTGAGCACTGATCTGCTTGATTGTGAACAATGAGTGGTGTGGAATACAGGACCCTGGCTCTGAAGCAGGTAGAGAGGGGCAGCTGTGTTCCCAAGCCTGTGGATCAAAGGACTCAGGGAATTACTTACACTCAGGCTGGTCCTGGAGGACGTTCAGGCAGAGAAAGGCAGCATCTTGTTTCTGCAGCAAAGCATCTTTTCAGTCATGTCAAGTCCACATCCAGTGCCAAACCAGATCTAATGTAGCTGCTTCACCATTTTCTGTGTGAAAGCAGCTGCTAATGTGGGAGACTGGTCATTTGGCTTTTAATCTCAGGGTGTACTTTGCAGAGAAGAAGACAGGTTGTTGTTGGTCCTGGTGGGTTTTATAGCCAATTATAGCTCATCTGCTTTGCAGCCAAACTTCTTATTTTTGTGGTTGATTCTGTTGCAGTATTTATTTTAATGTGGTACCTCTTCCTTCCATTTTCAGTTTTCTTTTCAGCGTTTGTGATTTTTATACATATTTGCTTACTCTTTTAATTTTTTTTATGTTCAGGTAAATCTGTGCTTATTCTGTTTTCAGTAAATGTGTGTGTATTTGTACCCTTGCAAGAACAGTCCTCACTAGTATGACCTTTTTCTGCTACTCCTTTCAGCCACAGGTGTACTTGTTCATTAGTCCCCATTTTGACATGAAATTGTGTTAGTTCCTTGTAGTAAAGATAGGACAATCCAGAGATAGGACAATTTTGTGAAGCATCCTTTGAGGGAGCAATTGGGATTTAAAGGACAGAGCAGTATTGTTGGCTGTTTCTGAAGTATTCATTGGTCACTACGTTACGTTTTTCATGTTGCTTCTATGTCAAAGTACAGCAAAACAAGATACATGGAAGCATTCATAGATGTTTTTAGTTCTATGTAAATATTTTGAAAGTTGGTATTAGGAACTTGGTTAGGTTTTTTGATGACCTACTTAACCTGTTGAAGAAGTAGCATCATTATTACTGATTTTGGCTAATCCTTCCTTTGCAGTTTAAATGTTGTGGAGTGGTGTACTTCACAGACTGGCTGGAAATGACAGAATTGGACTGGCCACCTGACTCCTGTTGTGTCACAGAGTTCCCAGGATGCTCTAAGCAGGCACATCACAAGGACCTCAGTGACCTTTATCAGGAGGTAAGGAGAAAAGTATGAATATGTTGGAAGGTTTTGTACATTCTTCCTGAGCCAATAATTTTTCAAATTCATCATTTGAAATGCAATGGATAGTTTTTTTGTAGAGTAGTTGTGTTTATGGAAAGTGTTTATGGTTATTATTTGCTAATGCCGAAGCAGAGGGAGAAAAGAAAGAAGAACAAACCCATGCACCCACCCACCCTTACCTGGAAATGAGATGAGTTAGTGGCAATGCCATTAAAACCTGAGATGTACTTGAAATTTGAAGTGTTTGTTTTATATTGGTTAGGTTGAAGTTCAAATTTGTTCCAATCCAAAAGTTATAAATTAGGTGTGACGTAATGGCCAGGTTCCATCCCATCAAACTACCACAGGGTAAGTGGAAGAGTACTTTAGTGAATTGTACAGTGAAGGATGCTTTTGGTAATTCCTTTAAAAGATAAGAGCTCTCTTGTTAACAGAAATCCTGTCAGGAGGCAGATAATTGGATTGTTGTACTCTGAGCATGTGTAGAAACTTGTTGTGAAAATGCTCTTTCTACATTACAGTATGATCATTTAAAAAGAATTACAAAGAAAGCCTTAAAACAAGGCAAGGACCTGTTTGAAGTGGGTAAGGGAGGTCATGATAGTAGCAAGGTATTACCATTTTTAGGGTGAAAATTAAAAAAAACAAGAAAATATGCTCTTTACTAAACAGAGCAGAGTTTTCTCTGTTCTCACAAATACTGTCTAAAGTCACCTTTTTCTGAAAACTACTTTGTTAGCCACCTTTTTTTTTTACGCTAGCAAATCTCTGAAGACCTGTAATTGTACATTCAGTAACAATAGAATGACCAAGTAGTCCAACAGCAGACAGAAAGCATGGCTCAGTCACGTAGCTGTGAGTATCTGAGAAGAGGTGCAATCTTTATTGGATTGCTTTTAGAGTAATACAGGGTGCATAGGGTAGTAACACAGGGTCCCAGGCCTGGGAATCATGCTTTCAGATGCTGCAGCATGAACATTTCTCCAGTGGATGGTGCAGCTCTGCATTATGGAAGAGTAACCAAAGAACCATTTTATTTTCTCCCAATCTCAGAGGCTGTTTAAGACCTGTTCTTATAAGAATCTGTTGCATGGGTCCTGTTAAGGAGCTATGCAGCAGCACTCTGAAGCAGAGGGAATTCGCTATATAAACAAACCAAAATGAATATTAGCTATTGTCAGGAAACAGTTACGTTTTGGGGAAATTGATTTGTGTGGTATTGACTCTATGAACAGAAATTATTTAATCTAATCTGGACTTTTTGACATCTGTTTTAGGAGGTTGTGTGCTTCCACTAGGAAGAGAGAGGATAGAGCTGCCAAAAGGCAGGTGCCTCAAAAGGCCAGTCTGTGCTAGGAACCTTAAAGATGGTGGCAGAAGTTGTTTTTTTTCCCACCAGCTACTTGTAGACCTTCTCTTGCCTTTTGGCAAGGCTCACAGCACTGACAGCACTGGTTATGCTTTAGGAGTGTCAGTCCCTGAATGAGAAAGGCATTCAGGCTTCTTCTGCCAGTCCCTTACGTGTTTTGAAAAGCTAAAAATTGTGGCTCACTGTGCAATAATGGTTGCTTTTTTTAATACTGTTGCTACCATACACACAAGTCTGTTGTAGAGAGCCTCCAAGGAGTATATAGAACTGTGCAGAACATTCATTTGCTCCCTGCCTGAAAAGGCAGGAGTATGTAAGCAGTGTCACTCAATGAAAAACTGCTGTTTGAGCACAGGAAGCTCAGAAATTTCTGAGAAGTATTAGTTATTGGAATGTAGTGTCCAAAGTGCAAGGTTTTCTTGTCTCACCTCTTTTGCTAACATTTCATGCCCATGCCATATTCCAGGAAAATGGCTCTTTGAGCACTTCATGTGATCAAGTTCTTTTGATTCTATTTGGAGAAAATTAATAGCCAAAGATGATTATTATGTAGGACATAAGGGCTGTGTTAAGACCTTCTTGATAAAAGAATATCTGCTTTGCTTTTTTTTCCAAAAGAAATCTGAAGGGCACACTTGTGGTTCATCCCTTATTGTACCACAGACCATTTTGCATAGATTCAGCAGTTAGCAAAAATTTATTTTTGGTTCTCCACAGCAGAATCCATTCCAAAAAGGGACAGGCTGTGTTTGGTAGTATCAGCCACAAAAATACTTCATTTCTGTTGGAGATACATACAGTATTTTATTGGCAAGATATTTCTTTGTGTGGTGCTTGCCTGTTACAGTATGCAGTATGCTTACAGACTCTTACAGTATGCTTGCTAATAAGTTTATCAGTATTATGCAAAACCAGCTTACACTTCCAAGACTAATCTGCCTAACTTCTGCTTTGGAGAACTGAGGGAAAAAAAAAACTTTTTTAGAAAGTGATTCAAACCAAACTTGCATAGTCTGGTGGTTTGAGAGGGAGCCTGATAAGATTAGCCTCGCTAGCCTAAAATTGGTTTATGTAAATATTTGGCAAGTCCATTCTGGTACTTCAGAAAAATTCTTTGTAATACTTCAGAAAACTGAAGTTTGGTGTGTCTGGGACTGATAAATGTGGTTTTTTGTAGCTGTGCTGTGATTTTTTGCTGGGAACTTTATCTATAGTCTAAGTTGGAATCCTTCACAATTTAATTTTTGCAGAAAGAAAGGTGACTTACAGTTCTGCTTGAAAGTACTTTTGGCAGGAGTCATATTTTCCCTGCTGGATATTGAAAGCTATTTTTCAGTTTCTTGAATTGCTTTTATTCTAATGAGCTTTGCCTTTGGTGCAGTTTCATGAACAGACTGACCTTAGGGCATGGTTGTGGGGGAAATGTGAAGATGATGATGTGGCCTTGGAGGTTTGTTGTGGTCTGAGGACAAGAGGATCTCTGCCCATCTTGTGATTGGGAGCTGCAGTGTAGATAAAATGATTGGTGGGAATCGATATCTTAAAAAATCCAACTTGCATGTTCAATATTTTCTTTTGGTTTCTGATATAGTTTCGAGTATACTTAAAATTCACTTTAATTAAATTAATTTTACCTCAATTTTGGTTTGTTTTAATATTTAATTTTACAACTTGCTTTAATATACTTTTGAGTATACTCAGAATTTGGATGTACAAAAGATTTGTTGAGTTTGCTAATGGCTTATCTTTTCTGCTCAGTGGAGTGCTTTATTTCAGTTCAGATTCTTAATTCTATGATGATTCTTACTTCTTTACTTCTATGATTAAGTAAATCAGTAATATATGCTAAATAAGAAATACATTCTTTTTTCTATCTCAAGACTGAAAGTATAACACAAATGAATCAGGCCTTTAATCTCTAGCTTTGTAGGAGTCTGAAGCTGATTCTCCTGAATGATTGCTGCAAAGTTTTATACTATATTTGATTTGTCAACAAGAGCTCCCCATTTAGTGACAAGCTTTTGCTGAGGGAAGTGTATTTATGTACTGTTTAATTGCAGGCTGCCAACTATGGAAGTGTCACATAAGCAGAAATAAAATGCATGAATGTGAAATTAACAAGGCTGGCTGTGTTTTCTCAGTTTTGAAACTGATTTTGAACACGTATTAGAGCAGAGCTCCAAGAACATCATTGAATGGAGGAAAACAGTCTACCTAGACTGGGCACAATTTATCTCAGTTACGTGTCTGTGTACTGCAGGAGATGTAGGCATTAATGTTATTGCTCTCTGTTAGTGGGTGTTTTCTCTAGGCAACAAATGAACTAAGTTTGAATATTGCTGTGGTGGAACATTTTAAAATTGTGACCAGCATGCACCTTTATCTGTTTAAGTTAGAAGTTTTAAAATACAGCCAGTTTCTCTGTAATTAACAACAAATTTGGGAAGTGATATAGCTGCAACTGCCTTCCAATTGAAGAAAAGAAGATGCCAATGTGATCATTTTTGTCCCCCCATCAAGTCCAATTACATTGCTTTTGCTGCAGTGTTGCTTCTTTTTCATTTGAAATTTCAAAGAATACATGCTTGCTCCTTTTTGTGTGTCTTTGCTGATGTTTAGAAAATGAAGCAATAAAACAAGCAAAGACATCGAGATTCTATAATTTATTCTGGTGGAATTATCATAGAGTACATTAATTTTATTTAGATCCTAAATGAAAATCTGTTGACTACAGTGTGAATTCTGTGTGTGTGGCAAAAATTGGACCTTACATCAAATACTTTTAGGACTGTAGCATTTTAAATTGGCTTTGGGGAAATTAGCTTTGGGGAATTTAAGTGTGATTGAAAAGTGTTATTTATCATGTCCTGTCTTCAGATTTCATCACTTTGATCGATTGCTTTATTTTCTTAGAAAAGCTATAAGAAATATGAAGTAAGGATATAAATACAAAAAATAGCATTCTCAAGACAGTGCCCATTTTGATGGATTCCTGCTGTCTGTGTCTGGGACCAGTGCCCATCCAGTTTGTTACTCTGAGTTTCCCCTTGATATGTATGTTACTTTGATAATTGTGCTGTGAAACCCTGCAAGGCTTAGAATAGAGAATAAGCATCATGCAGAGCAGCAGAGGCCCCTCTCTTCCTGGTTTTATCGTCTCTAAGACTGACATCACCCTTACTGAGTGATGAGCGTTGTAACTTGTGCTTGCACTGCCAAACAGCAGTTTCCAAAGCTGCTGCCTCTGTGGATCTGTACAGCCTTACACAGGCTTGGGAGCTTTTCTGAGGCCTTATGTGGTAGTTGGCCTTGTAAGCAAACTGGAGCCTGCACTGAAGGTTTGGAAAGAGCTAAATTCCATTTCTGTGAACATCAGCTTACAATGCTTTAACATAGTCTTCATGGGATGTTTTCTGATGAGGTTACACAGGTCCGTAGGTATTTCCTACAATACTGTTTTAGCTTCAGGGTGTAGTATTAGGTGTAGGAAAAGTCTAAAAGAGTTTAAAATAATTGACAACTTTGAAGATCTTCAATTTAAAGAGAGAAACAAGATAATAAAAAGGATTTAAATGCATTTTAAACCTTCACAAAATCAGTTCAGTTTCTCTTACAATTAGTGAGAGTTAATAGTAATTCAGATTAACTTTGAGTGATTTCTGAAAAGTAGCACAGATATCTTTCGGTAAAGTTTCTGTGTAAGAGATGAGAAAACTTAAAGTTAGCATTATGGAAGCAGTTAAAAAGTAGGCAAAATAATGTTCAAAATATTGTTTGAAGGAAGTGAGAGATTCTTGTGAGCCAGAAAAGACAGCAGTGAGTAGGATGAGCTAACCCTGGGAACTGCAACCCAAATAATACTGACTGTTTTTTAATCTATTTTTGTTTTATAGGGATGTGGTAAAAAAATGTACACTTTCTTGAGAGGGACAAAGCAGTTGCAAGTGCTGAGATTCCTGGGAATCTCTATTGGAGTAATGCAGATCCTGGCTATGATCCTCACTATTACTTTGCTGTGGGCCCTGTACTATGACAGAAGGGATCCCAGAGCAGATCAGATCATGGCACTGAAGAGTGATACCTCGCAGGAGCTGTCATGTCATTCCATGGAGCTGCTGAAACCAAGCCTGACCAGGATCTTTGAGCATACATCCATGGCCAACAGCTTTAATACACACTTTGAGATGGAGGAGCTATAAGCAATGCAATGAATCTGTCAAGTCACAGAGGATTTTTTCTTTTGTTGTTACTTCTGTTCTGTTCCATCCAGTCTTCTTATGTGTCAGAAACCAGCTAATGAATGGAAGTGAAGGAGACCAACAAAGAAAGATGAGCCTGTTGCCAGCCTCTTAGCCATGTCCTCAGCGGTGAAAAAGAGTTGATTTTGTGTGTTCATTTTTTAAAAGGCACTCATTCAGGTGGGCACGGTAATACTTACTGTCACAAGCTGTGTGAAGTGTAAAACACTGACTCAATCACAGGTAGACTGAACCTGCAAGGAAGCATCATGGAAGAGAAATATTCATCTTCTGAAGAAACAACTGTGCTTTGAGCAAACAAAATGTGACTTCAGCTGAAATAGACTTTTAATAAGCCATTTGGAAAATGTCTTTATCAGGGATCTATGTATGTATAATTGTGTGTTTTCATGTGTGCATGGAAAGCAGAGCTACAATTCAAGTTAATACTTGGATTAAAAATTTGTAAAAAGGGCAAGATTTTCTTTTTTCTAACAAAACCTTTATCTTAGTTTTTGTTCTTAAAGATGTTCTAAAACTTCTATTTTTATCTAACATAATGGTTTTTTAGTTTAAAATATATTAAACAGGGATTGAAAACAAAACTATTGCTATGGACAATAGCCTTTAGTTTTCTGGAGAATTCTTCATTCAAACAGTTTGTTCTGTGGACTGTTTCTTAGTAAAAAGGAAGAAAACTTTAAACATTCTTTCCAAAATGGGAATCAGTATGGGAGTAGCACATTTTTATAGGTAAATCTTTTCTCCTGTCCATGATTCCCCTGAAGCTAGAAACAAAAGACTGCAATAAAAATGCTTACAGTTCTGGATGCTATTGCAATAATTGTAAAAGTACATGAGGAAAAATTTTACTTTTGTGAGTGCTTCATTAAGAACTCTCTGGTGGCTTAAAATGCCAGCCGGAAACAGATTAAAATGTATTTATTGAGGTGGGGAAAGTGCATTTTACTGTATTTTTATGAACAATGTCTATGTCATAGGATTATTTTTGCAATTGGCCACGCTCTTGAAATATATATTTGTTCCACTGAGTGTAGTAGTTTGTGGCAAATGGGCTTTTTACATAATATTACATTTAAAAAATTAGTTCATTTGTTTTGGAATTTGTAAAAGAAAAAACAAGGTGTGATTTGGTAGACAATAAAATTACTTTTCTCTTAACTTCTGTAATGGCTTTTATTTTTTTTTTAGTCCTAGAGTGGGAGTGCTTTGGATGGGCATTGGGAGGGTCCTCCTGCTGGTGTGGGTTAATTTGACTTACCCATTCCACTTACTCTGTTGTGGAGAAACTGCAATATTGGTATAATTTTTTAATTTTTTTTTATTGCTTCTGAGAAAACTTCTTAAGGGCTTGTGAAATTAAGCACTTCAGTTGTGTGGGCTATTTGCTTTTCAGCAGTCTGCTTCTGGGTATAATTATTTCAAGGGTACTATTGCAAGCAAGATTACTTTTCTGCTTTTGTACTTCTACAGAAGCTAATACTTATTTTGGGAGGTAAAAAGAAGATCAAAGGAGAGACCATCCCAAAATTTTGCTTGGAGTGTCTTCGTCAGGAATACATTCTTATGTTCTGCTTGGGAAGCCTTGTCCAGGTGTTGCTGAACAAGGTAGAGCCGAGTTCCACCCCTCCCACTGCTCAGCCTGGCTGGCGATGCCTGAGCTAAGGGTGGGGTTCCTGCTGAGGAGCAGGTGTCTGGCAAAGTCTGAGTGCAGAGCAACTCCAGCCTTCAGAGTGCCACTGGCACCAGTGCTGCTACACAGTGCATTGAGTCAGCATTTGCCCCTGTTTAAAAACAAAACAAAAAAAAGTCCACACAAACCACAAATCGTGGAATCTTGATTATGGATTACGTGTACACAGCTACATTTGGCAGCGAATTACTGCTGAATGTAGGGAATTTCACTTAAGTAATGTAAAAAGAAATATACAATTCCCTTTTTCCAGGAAACCTCAGCCCTTAAAGTTTTACCCCAGGAGTGTCTGTGGAAGCCATACTTAGCCATGCTTCAAATATTCCTAGTTTTTCCATACAAGGACTGTTCAGATGGTCATGGGGGTTGCCTGTGTATCTTCTTGTATCCAGCTTAGAGCTCGTCAAGGGAAAAATAGGGCAAGCCAAGCTAGGGGGTTGTGTTGGGATTCAGAGATGCTTCGAGCCCAGGTCATTTGGTTTTAAGCTGTCTGGGTGCTGAGGTAGCACTGCATTCAGGGGTAGTCAGGTTTCTTTAACAGCAGAGGGATTGCTTTGGGGAGGCCTCCTTTGACACAGAGCCAACCTTCCAAAGCAGTGTTTATGGACCTCCACAACAATGAACAGTCAGGAAAACCTCACTTGGGCTTGGCTACCCAAATCCTGAGCCGGTCTACATTCTGGGAAAGAATATTTCTATTTTGAGTATTTAACCACATTTGCAGAAATAGGTCTCATCTGTAAATTGGAACACTTCAAGAATTTTTTCGTTGACTGCTCAGGCTATCAGGTGCCTGTTTTTCTAGGGCTTCTTCAAAGAGGTTTAAAATTAATTGGCTAGGCTGCGGTGAGCCTGCTCTTTTCCTGCGGAGCTTTAGAATCTATGTAGGAGAGAGACTGCTTGGCAAGAAGGAACATTTAGAGATACTTGAGGCAGTGAAAACTACTTCCTCTTATTTTCTTTTTTCCTCAGTTTTACAGGAGTACTTGGAGAAAGATGGTGTGGTTTTGTTCTCTGCAGCATGAAGTGTAATGAACTAAATCTTGTTGCAGCAAACAACTACAGAGATGCTCCTTAACATTTTTCAGAGAGCACTCAAGGAGTGCAACTCTATCAGAAGGGCTCACTCCCTGCCAGCACCAAGTTTTGTCTTCAGCCCAGTGACTGTACCAAGTCCATGGGACTGTGCGTATTGCTGTGGAACTGAGCATGCTTTTAAGAGGCAAAACTCACTATTTGTGGTCCTTGGATCTGGTCCTGGTATTGATTCCTCTGCCAACAGGTTGTATGACAAGTTTTTTTGGAAGGAAAGAGCTGTATTTTCTTCTTTATAGCTTTTAATTTTGTAAAAGTATATATGAATAGAAGGGGATATATAAAGAATGAATAGTAAAAAGAGAGGCTGTAGGTCACAGCAACTATATAGTTAAATGTGGTGGAGGAAGGGATTTATAAATAGCTTTTAAAGTCTTTATTGCGAAAGCATTGTATTTGGTCTCAGAGCATGGTGCTAATAATGCTAAGGTTGCAAGCTCAATCCCCATATGGGCCCTTCACTTAAGGGTTGGACTTGGTCCTTGTGTGTCCCTGCCAACTCAGAATATTCTGTGATTCTGTAAACTGTGTAGAAAAACACAAATTGTTAAAATCTTACAGCATTGAAACACCAAGGATTTGCATGGCACAGTAGTGGGGAGGCTATGGGGTGATTTCTGTGAGAAGCTGAGAAGCTGTGTCAGACACATCTGTGTCTGACAGAGCCAGAGCCAACCAGCACAGACCCGCTGCTGGCCAAGGCTGAGCCCTTGGGTGACAGGGGTAACACCTCTGGGATAGCTATGTAAGAAGCAGAAAAAGTGACTATGGCAACAGCAAGTGAGTTGGAGAGAGGAGTGAGAGGAGCTGCTCTGCAGACACAAAGGTCAGTGAAGAAGGAAGGGCAGGACATGCTCCAGGCACCAGAGCAGAGGTTCCCCTGCAGCCAGTGGTGCAGCCCATGGTGCACCAGGCTGTGTCCCTGCAGCCTGTGGAGGTCCATGGTGGAGCAGAGATCCACCCACACCGGAGCAGGTGGGTGCCTGAAGGAAGCTGTGACCCTGTGCATAGCCCCACTGGAGCAGGCTCCTGGCAGGACCTGTGGAGAGAGGAACCCACGCTGCAGCAGGTCTGATGGTAGCTGTGTGTGACCCTGTGGGGAACCCATGCTGGAGCAGTTCATGAAGAACTGCAGTCCATGAGAAGGAGTTCTCCACTCCGTGTTTATGGAGAACCATCTCCCACGGAGCAAGTAAAGAGCGTGAGGAGCCCTTGCTGGGAGGAGGAGGGAGCATCAGAAAACACATTATGAACTGGCCAGAGACCTCATTTCCTGTCTCCCTGCACCTCTGAGGAGGAGGTAGAGTTCAGGAATAAAGTTGAGCTTGGGAAAAAGGGAAGGATGGGGGAAAGATGTTTTATATTTTATTACCCTATTTGGATTTGAGTGGTAATAAATTGCAGCAAGTGAAGTCTGTTTTTTGTATGACAGCAGACAGTGAGTGATCTCTCCCTGCCCAAGATATATTATTTTGCTACATTTTCTCTTCCCTGCCCAGCTGAGAAGGGAACAGAGTGGCTTTGGTGGACATCTGGCATCCTTCCAGTGTTGTCAGCCCACCACAAGCATTGCATTTAATTCATGCAAAATGCTATTGTTGAAGTGAGATTGTATCTAAAACTTTCTAACTTGTGTATGATTGACTACTTCCTGTTAAAAAAATGTGATGTCCTAAACTTTTGAGAATTTTTATATATCCACCTCCTTTTTATTCAGCACTCCCCCACTTCAGTTGTTCCTTATGCATAGATACTGTAAAGTAGACAACTTGATGACATTGGCAGGTAAGAAACTAAGCTGTTGGATAATTCCATATACCTGCTGGACATTGCAAATCTACTCTTTTAGCCACATGCTTATACGTCCCATCAGCTGATGGCTCCTCTAGAACAGGTGATGGTGCTAAAACATTCTCATTGTAAAATAAAGCCCTGGTGGGCCTCAGGTGCAGCAAAGAGAGCTTATGACCTCCTAACCATGCTCCCTGCCCAAAATTTAATGATGGCTTCAGTAATTTGTCCCCCTCCAGATCAGCTTCCTCTCTGAAGGCCCCCTTCTCTCTGCAGCAGCTGAGGCTGCATTGGGTTCTCTGCTGTGGAAGTCTTCTCTTGGTAGCCAGGGTGCTTCCACCAAGAGTAGATCCACAACTTCAGAATGTAAACTGTATGTTTTCAGTTTGCCTTCTGTAGCTATTTTATGAGAGGACAGTTATTCTCAAAAATGCTCTGGGATGGTTCACAGACAGGTGTTATCTGTTATCTTTCCCCACCACCCAGAGCAGGGAGCTCCTGGAAGAGGCAGCCATCAGGTGTGCCACGGTTGATCAACATCATCTGTACCTAGCTGCCCTTCATTAGTGATCCAATGCTGTGTTACTATCTGCTCTTAGGCTACAAAGAGTTTGATCTTCTCTGTGCACTAGTATTTTCTCAAGGGAATTTGATACCAGGTATGAGAAGTTCAGAGCAGTTTGGTTTTTGGAAGTACATAAGGAACATTTCTTAAAGTACAGATAAATAGGAGTTCATAAGTGCGGGAAATAATGCTCCAGTTTTCTCTGCTGCTACAGGCTGGAGAGGGAAGGGTAATGGCTGGTCCCTCAGGAGAAGGGCAACTCTGTAGTGGAGCTGTGGCATCCTGGTCTTGATGGCTCTAGTAGGGTTTAGATACATTCACATCTTGCCTGGAATTAGTGTCTAGGACATTTGCTGACTTCTGATTCAGTGTTCCTTCCAAATTATTAGAGGGGGGAAAAAAGTTTCATGAATAAGTTATTGCAAAACCAAGTTGACCCATTCAAGCATGCAGATGTTTTATTTAAATATTCCTCAAATGTCTATTTATTCAGCATAACACATGTATTATGCTGCCTTCTGAAATACGATATATGACTGTCAAACAAAATTGTCAAAACAACAACCTTGGTTCCTTTGTATGATACACAGAAATAATTACATTTCATGTACAGTACAGATGCATTTTACACAGTCATCAACAGTCATTCACTACCAAAACAGCATTTAAATCACCTAAAACACCAAAAAAATGTGTATTTCCCAAATTCAGAATAAATTAATGGTTTTGCGCGTGACATATGGAAATAGGAGACAGGACTGGAATTCTGAAAAATCATACTAAATTATCTCTTAAGCTGCATTTTAAAAATGAAAATACAAGTTGCTTCAGGGGTATAACTGTTATGCAAGTGTATTGCTGTAGTGCGTTCTTTCTAGAGCCTATGAACAGGAGAATAAAAAGCTTTTAAAAGACACATGACCTGATGGAGTCAGTAGGTTCCTGGGTTGTGTGTAGTCTGTACCAAAGTAGGTTTAGTAACTGCCCCTTTACATTATTTAGCTGAAGTACCACGTGACATAAAGAAGTTGTTGCAGTTTGCTGACATCAAGGCAGTTTTTATATCAATAAATGTTTGGCAAAGATGGGGACCAAGTATGAGTAACCATGCGTAGAAGTAGGATGCAAGTAAAAACTCTGATGTGTTTTGCCTCTCCTTTAAATCCATTAAAGTTTATGTAACCTACCAGCTTCAGCAGATCTGCTGCAGTGTGGAAGAGAGAGCAGTGCTGGGTAGTGGACTTAGGCAGGGCTGCTCAGAAGGAGCCCTTCCTCTGGCTCAGAGCACAGCCCCTGCTTCTGCTCTCTGATGTTTGAAAGAAATGGAGAAGCTCAGTTTACAATGAGTAAATCCTTCTGATTTGAAAAAAAAAATTGGGAAGTTAATTGCAAATTAACCAAGACTGCATTAACTTCAGAATAAGTAAATTATAAGATAAAAGAGTCGTGAGTGGCATTATCTACTCCTTTTACTTGCATTTTAATTCTAATATGTGATGCTGTATTTTGGTGTATATACTGTAGCATGATAGTCTATCATCTACTCTTCACTGTTGACAGGTAGAGAGAAAGACCAGTATTTGTGTGCAAGAAAAAGTGTATCATCAGCAAGTTTCAGTTTTTAGTGGGTATTTTAATGTAAATTTTCAGGTCAGTAGAATGCTAGCAAATACTATACTGAAACATACACTACTCAAACTATTAAGTAACTGTGTTAATCATTTATTGTAATGGCATCTAATGCACTGAGCGTTTTGATTTATATGCATATTTTATTTTGCAGACATGCAATTATTTCTGATCCAGTGTTTTTGATGTATATATGTATGTATTGATATGCACATATTCTGTGTATATTTGATGTATATGATGTATGTATGTCATGAATATAAGAAGCATTATGATACATCTAATGTACTGTTGTGAAGAAAAATTACACTTTTTAATCAGAAAGTTTTCTGATAATATCAATGCCTTTTATAAATGAAGCCAAGAAGCTTTAACTTGTAAAACCTTCATATTAGCTTTTAGGCCTGCCCATGTGGGCAAATTCCAATTGAAATCAATTCTATTTTTATAGCTTTGGGACTCAATCCATTATTCTGTCATTGTTCTTAGGTAATTGAATATTTTTCACACAATATAAATTCTCAAACAAGTTTTAAGATGCAAGTGTACGGATAATTACAAAAATAATTTAGCCATCATTTTTACTGAATGTCTTTCAATGTCTTCCAGTGTAGCTAATACTCTGGATGCTGCAGAATGTAAGAAAGGAACATTTGGAGACAAGTGTTAGCTGATCCCCAGAACACATTTGTGGTAATTTTAATTCAAATAGGATTGCTCCTGTAGCAGTTAACTGTGACAAGAAGTTTGCTCGAAAATACAGAAGTAGACAAGTTATCTATGGAAGAATGGACTGTTGATTCATCAGTGTCCTTGAAATCCCAAATGATACAGTTATGTTGGAGTGGGCAATGAACTATCAGAGAAATAGAGAACAGTGAACAAAAGGAGCAATGACTGAATAGCAATTTGTGGTGCACAGTTTGGCTGTAAGATTATTTAAATGTTTGCCATTAGAAGTTTATAGTGTAGATGAAGTTGTGTAAAATACCTTGAAAAAAATCCTGATTCCTGATACAACAGGTGTACAATGACTTATTGCAGTTGTAACAGTACCTAGGAAGCAAGATAAAACAATAGTAAATATTGAACTAACTGAACACCTTTAGTTCACTAATGAGTGTTTGAGTAAGAAATACTGCATTTTTCAAAGGGAAGTTATTTGTACAACTACCATGGAACATTAACAATCAGCTTGTTGTAAGTGCACAGAAATGCCCCTTTCTACAGTATTATTTTTTCATGCCTAATCTGAAAAACAACAAAAGTAAACTGAGATCACAGCTTCAAATAATTTCAGCATGCATTATGGTTGTAGTTCTTTCAGTCAGTACAAACATATTTCATATGAGCATTTTCTCGTTCATTTTTTGACAGTTCTTCAACAAGTTTGTGGTTTATTAACAGGGGAAAAAAAGACATGTTATCAAAATGTTTCTTGTTGTTTTGCATTCAGCAGGAACATAGGTTTCTATTTTTTTTGTTTGTGTTTTTTTCTAAAAAGAGCTTTCATGATAAGAAGAAGCATCAATGGGGACATTTCATTGTGCTCATATAGTAAGTCAGGATGGTCACAGAAGATTCCACTGCGCATCAGTTCAGACGGGGTAAGAAACTCCTTTTGGTTCACACCCTATGACACCAAAACCCACAAAGTTTGTTTCTCCTGAACCTCTTGCTCTGCGGCCACTGGCACACTCGTCAAGGGGCGTTGTCTTTGTCAGCTCTCTCATTCCTCACGACTCGTTTTTCACTGCTCGAGCTCAGCTTCCAAGTGGTCTTTATGCTAATTTATAAATAATTCTTTGTTTTATAATGCAGATACTCTGACAATGTTTCCTCCCGAATACTCGGGGGAGTCTGGCCTATCATCTCCTTCAGGTGTGGTGACTGGCGGTGTTGGGATGCTGATTATTGCTGTAGTGACGTAAGGCTGCTCACAGTTTAGTTTAACGCACTCTTCCACTTTGGCATTTAAGCTGGAACGGCTGGAGGAAGAAACAAAAATCCATGAAGAATGAAAGTCCACATCACCACAAACCTCTTGAGCCTGATTCCATTCCCTCAGCCAGCCATCTCCATCCTGCCCCACTGGAGAGCTCTGAGTACAGAGCAGCACCACCCCACTGCCCTGTACCCGAGCAGCAGGTGGTCCATGGCTATGTTCAGGGCCATGTCCCTTTCTCTCTTCCTTCCCACCATTTCAGCACTTCTCTGCCAATCACCTGTGTTTCAGAACAGGGCAACAATTGCAAAGCTAGCATAGCCAAGTTGCTTACTATGCAGGAAAGTGGAAATTAGGGGCCAGTCCAAGTCTCCTGCATATTCCTCAATACCATGCTTATTTAAGAACATATGGATATTAGGAATAGTTTCTTCACAGAAATGGCTGTCAGACATTGGAACTGGCTGACAGGGGAAATGGTTTACTCACTACCCTTGGAAATGTTCAAAAGGGATGTAGCTGTGGCTCTTGGAAATGTCATTTAGTGGTGAACATGGTGGTGCCAGGTTAATAACTGGCTTCTATGATCTAGGAGGTCTTCTCCAACCTAGTGGTTCTGTGATTCTGTGCATATTCTGTTTACTCAATAGTAAGGCACTCTATTATATGCACTAATTAAGTTTGTGTTAATATGTTCTTGGAGTTGCTGCAGTACCTTCCCTTAGCAAAAGACTTGAAAAACTCAGACTATTTCAAGGTGAAACCAGCATTTTGTGCTTGTGTTTTGTTTTCTAGCACAAAGCTGGTGCTTTTTTGTTTTATATACATGGCGTCTGGAAATACAGTGCAGGCAAGTCCTCTAGCAGAAAAAGAATGGATCCAGGCAGAGTATTTCCTGAAGAACTAAGATAGATTTGAGCTTTGTGCTGGCCAGGAGATTTCACTGCATAACAGCTGAAAAACTTCAGTAGTTTCAAGAGTTCCAATCTCTTGATTGTTCATGGAAGTGAAATCCAAAGGTAGTAACTATACAAAGGAAGCTACTCAAAATGTAGCTTAACAAGACAATCTCTATAGCAACTTGTACTGAAAATGTGTCTTTATTAAAGTGTGGCATGTGTGAGATCAATAGAAAACACTTCTGCATCTCCTAGGACCTTTGATATGTTTTCAGAGGTGATATTTGGATATATATGAAAGCCAAATACATTACTTTTGAGAGTACAAGGATATTCAATAAATTACAGACTCTTAAACTGCACATTCCTCACTTTTGTAATAACTCCTCAAACTAGGAAATACATTTGTCTTATCCATTTCATATTTTTTTTTATTTAGAAGAATCTTCCTTATGACTATTAAATCTAGAACTCTGGGAATCAGTTTTATTTCTCTGCTCTGCAGAAATGCAAGGAAGTCTCATTTCATATGCCTCTGAACCAAGAAGGGACAGACAGAGCACTTACTCATCTTGTATATCTGAATTTTTCTATGTGAAATTTTTCTTTTTATGCACTTGTCCACAGCATAGAATATTTGGTGCTCTACTTTACTTGGGGTCCCTGAATGCTGTTTGATGCAAATAGGGCATGGTAGTTTGTGAGGAGGGCCTGAGAGGGCAGAAATGGATAGAGGGAGACACTATTCTGTTATTTTGGATTAAGCTTGAAGCAAAGGAAGCACAGAATATTTCAGTACCAGTACCTCTTTTTGGATGAGTATTGGACTTTCATCTTCAGCCTCACCGCCTGCCTACGGAGGCCACAACACCTTTGCATCAGTTCCCTAGCAAAGCCAGGGGCCTCAGCTCTGGGTGTGCTGATGCACATGAGGTACCTGTTAGACAGAGGCGTCCTCTCCACACATCTGATCTGGATGGTGCTGAGCTCCTGCACGCTGCCGGGGCGGCTGCCGCTGGCGGTGGTGTTGGGGATGCGGTACGTCTTCTTGTGTCTCCGCGAGCAGCAGGTGCTGGTCACGCCTTGCTGCGACGACAGAGAGGGACTGTGGCTCGGGGGCCTGTTCACCGTGGAAACCTCCATACAGCTCTCTTCGTAGACTTGCTCATCCACAAACTCGTGGTTCTAGCCCAGAGGAATCCAACAAAGGGCCAAAGCACACAGAGAAAGATAATTGAACACATTAATCGTGATTGTTCAACGGCTTAAATTGACACAACTGAATAAACTGGGAAAGTTAGCTTATTCTTGATTATAGTGTTTAGCCCGTATTAGTCTGGGCTGAATACCAATACAAATGTAAACACTGGAACAAAATTAACAAGAAAATGTTAATCCAAATTATTTTGCAAAATAGCATGTGGTTGTAATGTAGTTTGCATTATAAATATCTATACAATCTTTGAAGTGCCACAGAGGATTATGTTTATTAATAAAATACAAGTGGTGCTTATGTAAACACTCTAAATGTCAGTTGAAAATAAATAAGATTTATTATATTGAACTATAATATAATAAAATTCATAAATATTTTCCAGATAAGTCTATAATACTTCCTCTTGAATTACATGTTATAAATCAGGATCTGAAACAACATTTTTTGAGGTATGCATCTTTCTAAAAGAAAAACATTTAAACAAATAGACATGTTGACTAGAGGAGATAGATTAATTACTAATTAATCTAATTACCATAATGGATGTAGATGGATGTAGCAAAAGCAGTTTAGGGGACTGTGCATTTTAGTCAAATGAAGTCCTCTTTATTCATGCAGTCTTCACTTGGTCCCAGGAAAGACTGTAGTTTTATAGGGTGGTCGCAAAGATGAATCCAAATCCACTCAAATAACCAGTTTACATTAATTCATCAAGTGATTAGGGAGTATGTCAGACCCAGCCACAATTCCCAGATTTTCTATGTGTGAAATTATGGTGGTGCTTATGGTGGCAAGGGAGGGGAGGAGATGCAGGGGAGTGGGAGAAGCTTTTGTACTTATTTAAAACTAAGGAGAGATTGAAGTATGTTTGCATGCAGTTTTGACAAAGCCTTCTTTAAAAAAAACAACTTTCCATTTAGTGCTGGAGTTAGTCTGTGTATCCCGATAATGATTTAGAGGAATTGTTTAAGGAGCATTTTCTGGATTGTTTTACACTCTACTCAGTCTCACATCAATTTTGTCAGCCTGCTGCATTTTTGTGTATTAGAATGAGGTAAATTACTTTTCCCTTAAAAATTTTTGCTCTAATTGGAAAGGTGCTGATGTTTTTCAGAACTGCCATATAGGGCCAATATAAAATATGTGAACAAAGTAAAGAAAGTAAGAACTCTGGCCAAGTGTTTGCGACAAATGCAAGTACCTTTATAGGCATAATATTTTTATTTCCATTTTTTCTGTTCTTCACTCAGACATAAGTTTGTGTGAATTAAGAGGTGTTGAAGAATGTACATTTCAAATAACAAGGAAAAAAATACCTTGCTTGACAAATGACTTTTACAAGGCACATGTCAGTCACGATCAAGATTTTGAACATGATCACACAGTAGGCATAAACTTCAGAGAGAAAAATAACCTAATTGCTCTTGTGAGATTACGTTCAGGGGCTTGCAGTATGTTTGCAAAGAACTCTGTTATTTGTCTGATTAAAAGTAATTTTGTGCTTCCTAAAACCGTTATGGAGCAATGATTAAAGAGTTTTATTGACTGAACTTTTAATACAGAGTGGAAATATTTTGAAATGCTATAATGGCACAAGATAATTGATTTAATTATACTTATTAATTAACTGTTCCTCAATTAGCTAAAAGTAATTTGTAAGATATATATTTTTAGTGCAATTATTTTTATTATTAATGCAATCTTCACAGAATTCGGTAACATTGCCCACTCTGCATTTCTGAGGGTGGGTGAGATCTTATCCTATTGACTTCTCAGTGACAGAAAAGAGAAAATATGCCTTTTCTCAGTATCATGATGGTTATACCACAAGGGATGGTGAGAGTCTTAAGAAGACACACCACCCTTCCTGTTCTACAATGAACCAGAAACTTGCCAGATTCCAAATGCTGAGGGCCCAAAATATCAAGTTCCCACTAAAATTTTAGGAATTATTAATCTCCAGAATACTTGGACTAATAATAATAAGCTTAATAATAAGCTTGGAACTGCTGCATATATTTTTGTCTTAATATATCATAGGAACTCATGGCCAGTAGCAAAACCCAACAGAAGGAAAAAAGAATGTAGATTCAAGAAACAAGATAGTACTTGCTTTATAGACTTCATTTTTAAAATTAAAAAAAAAGAAAAAGTTTTACAGACTCCTCCATTATGCTTAGAGGAAAGGTGAAATTTTGGGTGGTGAACTCAGCTCCTAACAAATGAATATAATTTTTTTTCCATTATTTCTATGAAAGTTTGACAAGACCTGTGGTTATTACTCAGATTTTTAAATAAGTTTTCAATACTCAACTGTGAAAAAATTTTAAAGGCAAATTGCTTTATCAGGTTCTGGTACAAAATGTCTCCAAAATGTTTCAAGAGGACCCAGCAAGAATCTTTGCAAAAGAAACCACAGTGTGCTCTGCATAGGAAGTAAGATGTTCTGTCCTACAGCACATTTTATAAAATTAATACTTCTAAATTAAGAATGGAGAAGAAACTAGCCCAACAAGCATGTGAGTGATGTATTGTTAATTGACATAACAACTGGGCCTTTATTTCAAACACATGCTGTCAAAAGGAGAACATTAAATTCCACACATATATCAGGTTTTAATTTATCAAAATTTAGCAATGTTTGTTGTGGGAAAAAATTAAGTGTTTGTTATTTGTTTGTTTTGGGGGGTATTTGGGGTTTTTTGGGGGTTTTTGTTTTTGTTTTTTTGAGAAAAAGCAGATAGACTTTCACAGTGATCTCCATCAAATATAGCAGAAATTATATCTCTCTGTTATTTGTATGCATTGGGTATAAAGCCTTAAAATAAGATAAAATGGCTTTTCTTCCTAGCTAGCTGCTTTAATATAAAGGCTCATTAATTAGAAGAGAGAACTGGAAACATTCAAATCTAGGCTGGTATTGCAATTCTCAGGAAAACACAGTTCTCTTTTCTTACCGTGGTTTTTTCCAGGCAGTGAAGCAGGTGGTGGTGCTGTGTTTCAAAGGAAGAGCCAGATTTGCCAACAAAGGCCTGTTCTTCTTCATTGGAGGACTGTTGATACATAAAACTCTGTATTATTCTCAGTTTTGAACAAGAGGGTTCTTATCCAAATATTTGATCAGAACTAATCTGGTAGCATACTGTACACGGTAGCATAACTGCAACACTTCGTCTATAAAGTATACCAAAAATTATTTTGCACCTTAATTTGCTTTTGCTTTTTTAAAATCAAACTATTTTCTTTCCCTTATTTGCATCTGCTTTTAAATGTTTCCATCTTAGATCTTTTATGCGTGGATAAAAGGGTACCATTTACAAGTGCAATAAACACATAAGCTTTGAATGTTGGATCAACACATGTTTAAAATTTTAATCAATTTAAGTTACAGTAAAATATTTGTTCTTCCTGAGAATGTGCCTGATTTGAAGAAAACTAAAAATAGCTGTCCTCCCAGGATCATTTCATAGCACTAAAGAATTTGTGGTATTGCTGCTTACACAAAAATTCATGTCAGTGATCCCAATCTACTGGGTTTAGAAAGCGTATAGCAAATGTTACTGACATAGAATGAAGAATTAAGCAGAAAGCATCCACTGTTTATTAATTGCTTTCATAATTATTCTCTAGAAAGCAAGAAACTAAATAGGGGAGGAAGTGGGATAATAGAAAAGAATACAATTCAGCCATGGGATATTTGAAATCTGCATGGTAATTAGGCTATTTGGTGTCTTTTTGATTCAAATATTTGAGTTCTTTCAAGCAGAAGAGGAAACAGGGGCTCTGACTGCTCATCTCTTGTGCTAGACAGGACAGATAGACAGACAGCCACTTCCTTCTCTTCTGGCTATAGGTTTAAGTATCCGGCTGTTTAACATTTATTGAACAGAAAGGGCACAGAGGAATAAAAGCCTTCCTGTATTCCTCAGGGAATAGCGTAAATGCCAGAAAATGGCAGGGATTAAAAACCACTCTGTCTGCAGTCTTTCTCGGCTGGGTACAGCTTTGAGCAGCCAAGGGGCTGTCTCCCAGCAGTGTGGGTCACTGTGGATCCCAGTTCCAGCTGCTGGTCTTGGCTTCTGTGGCAGGGGTGAGCAGGGAATTTACTGCAAATACCATTAGATTATAAGGCATTTGAGGTAATCACCAAGATTCTCCTTAAAACCAAGTGTTCCTTCAAGGGAACACTTCACTCTGCAACACCCCTCTTTGCAAACAGTATTCAAGAGCTGCCTTTTCCTTTACTGATGATGAAACCTGGTTTTGTCACCCATGTTCTACCTGTTTAAAGCCGAGTGAGATAAATTCAACCCACCTCCTAAGAGGCAAATGCTCTGTACTGTGTTACTCCAGAGGTGGAGGGAACACAAACATTACCTGCTGCAGCTGGTTGCTCAGCAAGCCGTTCCGTTTGCTCTGCATGTAGGCATTAGCGCTCCCACTCTTCGCTGCACGGATTCGGGCGAGCCTGGCTTTCTGTGAAAACAGACAAAATGAAGAGTGCCATTTGTACTCACAGCCATCACCCTGTTTATCTAAAACTGCTAATTGGAATCAGCTGCTTATGAATACCAATCTCACAGTGACTGACAGACTACATTGCATCCATCCTCCAGGTGGAGAAAATCACAAGTGTCTTCCCATTTAAAATGCATTTGATAGAAGTTTTTATTTGTTTGCATCTATCAGCTTCTAAGAACAATGACTTTGGAGAAGTGATTAAACAGATCAGTATGGAAGTTCCACCTTTTTTGTTTTCGTATTACTGCAACTGCCACTCCTTATGTCTTGTGGGGCAGAAACATGGACATCCATTTCAGTTGCTATTGCAGTAAAAACCTCTTTAAAAGGAAATAAACAGTTTGGAAAAAATGTAATATTGCAACATCTATGAGTGGGTTTCTTGGAGTCTTCTGGGTTTTTTGGAGTACCAGAATGTAAAAGTACTTTTATGCTGTCTCCCAGCTAAGCTCCTGAATACTTGCCAGGCCATTTTAGAATCATAGAATGGTTTGGGTTGGAAGGGGCCTTTAAAGGTCATCAGTTCCAAACCCCCACCATGGGCAGAGATGCCATGCACTACATCAGGTTGCTCAGGGCCCCATCCAGCCTGGCCTTTAACACTCACAGGGGTGGGGCATCCACAACTTCTCTGGCAACCTGTTTCTGTGCCTCACCACCTCCTTAATAAAGAATCTCTTTCCAATATCTAATATAAACCTGCCCTCATTCAATTTAAAACCATTGTACCATGCTGTGTCACTGTCTGCCTGTATAAGAAGTCTCTCTCCTTCCTTTCTATAAGTTCCTTTTAGGTACTGGAAAGCTGCTCTAAAATCTCCCTAGAGACATCTCTTCCCCAGGCTGAACAATGCCAGCTCTCAGCCTGTCTTCATAGGAGAGGTGCTCCAGGTCTTGAATTATCTCTGTGGCCCTCCTCTGGACCTGCTCTAGCAGGTCCATGTCTTTCTTGTGCTGAGGACTCCAGAGCTGGATGCAGCACTCCAAGTGGGGTCTCACCAGGGCGGAGTAGAGTGAACTACCTCCTTTGCCCTCCTGGCCATGCTGCTTTTGATGCAGCCCAGGATGTATTTGGCTTTTGGTGCTGTGAGTGCACAGTGCTGGCTCATCTTCAGCTTTTCATCCATGAGGACTCCCATGTTCTTCTCCACAGGACTGCTCTCAATTACCTCCTCTGCCAGCCTGTACTCGTGTGGAATTGTCCTGACCCACGTGCAAGCACTTTGTACTTGAATTTTTTGATCTTTCATGAAGTTCTCATGGGCCTACTTCTCAAGTTCGTCCAGGTCCCTCTGGATGGCAGCTCTTTATTCTGTTGTGTTGGCATTGCTCACCTTTGTGTCATCTGCAAACTTGTTGAGGCTCACCTGGTCTCACTGCTGGTGGCATTGATGAACATATTTAAGCGCACCAGTCCTAAGACAAAGCCCTGAAAGACACCACTCCTCACCGGCCTCCACCTACCTCTTCATGTCTGTCAGTACAACCAGACTTAATACTTATCATAATTGGTCATAAACTGTTCACAACCTGATTTTTCAGAGACTGCAGGTATCAGTTACTGAGAGAAATTTGTGATTTCTCAGGTCAGCCTCATTGCTTGTGAAGGTGACTTTCACCTAGAGCAGAAGGAGGCTCGTCAGCGACAGTCATGCATGCAGTGAATTTTGTACAACACGTAGACCACAGAGTTAGGGGAAAGCATGAAGAGTGGACTCTCTCAAACATTAATGTGGAAAAGATAAGCTTTTATTGGATTACTAGGATGGCATCCTCGTTCTGTATATTTTGTGGCTCATTACATGTACAAGATAGAATCTGGGTTTATCTTCATGGTTAGATTCCTGATTCTGAAAGCCAAATGCCTAGCAGCATGTGGAATTAAATGGCTGCTGAAGCACAGAAGGAGATACACTTGAAAAGGAAGGAGAAGCACTTGAAAATCCAATTTTGATATATTAGTAGGGATTTTCATATCTGATATTTAATTTGTGGACATTTTCAAAAAATAGAGAGAGTATTTTCTCCCCTTCCCCAAATTTCTGTGGCATTAAATGTCAGTATGTGCTTAGAGAGGGATGCAGCCCAGTCACCGCAGCCACCAGATCTTTCTGGCATTGTGATTAATAATTAACTGACTTAGAGGAATGGCTCAACACCACATTTCTTTGCACTCACACCCTCAAACTCACAAATCTTCTCAAAAGCAAGCCAGGAAATTTATGACAGCTAACAGCTAACATGGCTGAAATCTGGCTTGTGCTATTATCATGAATTTGTTATCATTTAATTGTTCTGAAAGAAAATAAAATAATGCTCTTCATGTGGGCATCCTTGAGCCAAAAGGCTCACATGAGAGGCTATTGATTGATTTTGTGATATAGTGCCCATTTTAAGATAACACATTAGTTTATTGACTTTCTTGGTGAATATAGCTTTTCCAGCAATGCAGTTAATGCATCTTATTGTAGTAGTAAGGAGAAACGATCCCTGATGACCTGGCCTGGAGTCCCCAGGAGCAACCAGAGTGGGGAACTGTTCCAGCTCCCACCCTCCTGGCTCACATGGGCTCTTAGGTGGAACATCCAGGGCTACCAGCACAGTAGGTGGCTCAGTCCTCAGAAAATAGGTTGTTTCAAAATGGTGCTCCTGTGATGCAACCCCAGCATGCTGGGTTGAAGGGTGAGGGAAGGAGTTTTAGCTGCACCACAGAATAGTCATGGGCTGGGACAAAGGCACTTGGTTATGTTCATAAATATATAAAAGTTTAGTCATAGGAGCTTGAGATGCTTTGGAAATGCCTTTAGAGGAGTCCCATAAATAAGGGATTTCAGTCACAAGTGTTTTAGCTGTGGTACTTTTCAGTCTCCTCTATACAGGGAGATTCATTAGAATGAATCTAATTAATTTAATGAACAGACATTTAGCATACATTAGTTCTGCTTTTCCTTTTCCTTTTAACATGCATATTCATTTTCTCTTTAGTGATTGAAGTAATAATTATGGTGCAGCATCATTTAATAAAGAAATATGAAAAACATAACAGTCCATCAGACTATCTTAATATATCACTGCTATGACATATATAATATGAAGTCTGTACTTTCTATGTGAAGATTTAAAATTGCTTTGCAAGTATGAATTTATTGTATCTCAGAAAGCTTTTGTGAGCTAGAAAGTAATAGCGTACATCTTTCCAGCTGAGACTCATTCAGATGGCCTGAATTTATATCATTTACCAAAGAGAAGGCAGTAAATCTGAGAGGAAGAGAGGAAGCAGATATTGTGGCCTCCATGTTTATACTTCAGCTTAGAGAAAATACTGCAGAAACTGGAGGTGTTTACAAATCTGTTAAAGTGATAAGATTTATTTTCAGTGCTTCTGCCTGATTTATATATGAGCCTGCAGCATGAGCAGTCTAGTGACTTCTCACATTTCCTATCAAGGCATCATTAAAAGTTCATGCCATCCCCAGGATTTTAAGGGCTGTGCACTGGGGATAGAAGTCCCACGAAAGGCATCAAAATGATGTGATGACATCAGGAAAACTGTGTTACAGAAGTGCTGCATTGTCCTTCAGACTGCATTTTCAGTCATGAATAACAGAATGGGAGTGACAACTGCCTCTTTCAACCACTTCAAAGCCCTTTCTAGTCCTCCTCTTTCACAAAATATCTAGGAGAGAAAAGAAAAAGTATGACGATATCCTGAAGTAGATGATATCTTTGCTATGAAGATTTCCTGAGTATGAAACTTTGATTTTGGTAATTTTTACATGGTCTAAGACTAAAAATAGGTAGATGAAATATAGTTCTTCTGCATATTTTAATGAAATTCAACCCCAATCATCTCATCTCCATCTTCCTAAGAAGTTGATGACCAGCTCTAATTTTTGCCACATGCCTTGTATTTGCACTGAACTTCTCTTTTAAATGCATGTCTTCCTTTTTTCTTGCTTTAAATTTTACAACATAGAGTTGGATCCTTGTATACAGCTGCATTCATAGAAACCTCACAAAGGGAATTCACTGTTATTCAACAACAGTTAGTTCTGTCAGTTTTAGAAATATAAACATTCATTTTCACAAGGTTTTAAGTAGAGCTAAATGTAGCACTGTGGGGTATTTACAACATCTAGCTTTTGACACTCAGATGCCCTCAGCTGTCCAGCTATTTTAAGAGAATGATTTCATCGAAGTTTTAGGACAGGACTTATGGTGGTACTGGGAATAATTTCTGTCAAAATTCTCTTCAACTTGCTATGCAAGAAGCCAGGGTAGCCCAGGTAATTTAGTATTTAACTGCTGTTGGCTCTTGCTGCTTTCCAGGTTACATAATTGTTTTACTATGAAAACTCAAAAGTTATTAATTACTTACCTTTTAGTTATTATTGTTTAATAACTTTGTACATTTAAAATATTAACATTCCTTCACAGTCGTTCTGTGTGCAGAGCCTTTGGTCAGGACAGAGCTGGTTTTCTTCACAGGAGCTGGTATGGGACTGTGTTTTGGATTTGTGCTGAAAACAGTGTTTACAATTCAGGGATGTTTAAGTCACTGCTGCACAGTGCTTGCACAGAGCCAAGGCCTTTTCTGATCCTCCAAGTGTCACTTCTACCTTTCTGATTTTCACCCTGTCCTTCTGGGGAGGAGAAACAGAGTGAGCAGCAGGGTGGGCTTTATCTGCCTGCCTGTGCTGAACCACAACACTGGCTCCTGGAGCAAGGTTGAATATTGTAAAAAAAAAACCAGTTGCATTTTTGTTGATATATATATATATTTTTTTTTTTGTTTGTTTGGTGTTTCATAAATCCACCCAGTGTGTTTTTTTTTAAATGAAAAATCACGCCTACATTTTATGCTCATTTCGTACGTGTCTAATTTTCAGTAATTGCAAATGATTGATTTCATATTAGCTGACAATAATTTGCATGACATCAGTATGTAACAGAGAAGAAAATGCTGTTTACTTTGCACATTAATGGACATGGAATTAAATAAGGTTTATACATTTCTTCAGTGGTGCCTTGCTTTCACAATCTATTTAAATTATTGTTCAATAAACACGAGTTCTACATGCTTTTTTTTTTTTTTTTGTTAGACTCAAAAATCCTGGATAAGTTACTGTTACTTATATTTCTGCAATACTCCTGATATTAATAGCTTGTCTCATATAAAGAAGTCAAAATGGCTAGCAGGGTTTTCTACTGCAAACACTCTGTTCCAGACTTCCAGATGCTGTTAAGCAGTTGTTGCATTTTACCCTCGAGCTATTTATAATTGGCTAGTAACTGATTATTCATAACTTGACAGATAAATGCATCATGTACAATTAATAAATAACAAAGCCATGCCAATCTTCAGGATATATTTTGCTTTGTGAAGGTAGAAAATTATACTTGCATGAAAGATCCAGGTTGAATTTTATGTCTAAATCAACTTTTGGAGCCGATGATGGTTATTTGGCTGTTCTGTTGAGGCATCATGCAAAGTCACTCTAGGCAGAAAGTGCTTGGGCAACTAATATTAGGGCTGTTTTGTTCCTCAGGTAATGAACAGCACTGGGCAGATGTACCAGCACTCAGACACTTGTTGGCCAAGAGGACACAAGGCTCTTGCCTCCCAAAGACATGATGGAAAAGGCACATAGCAAGGGATACTTCATTCAGGATATGAAGGACTTTATAATCATAATTGCTGCTGCTGGGAGTGGACCTTGTTGTCCAAGCTGCCATGGAGTGGCCAGACACCCATTCCAAGGGGGAAGCTGTGTCTCCTCCTGTCCCTTCCCTGGGCTGGTAGTCATCCCAGGGAACATGGCACTGTAAGTGTCCTGCCAAACCTCAGCCCTTGCTACCTATCACATACAGAATAGGAAATCATACCCTTCCTTCCCTTCCCTTCCCTTCCCTTCCCTTCCCTTCCCTTCCCTTCCCTTCCCTTCCCTTCCCTTCCCTTCCCTTCCCTTCCCTTCCCTTCCCTTCCCTTCCCTTCCCTTCCCTTCCCTTCCCTTCCCTTCCCTTCCCTTCCCTTCCCTTCCCTTCCCTTCCCTTCCCTTCCCTTCCCTTCCCTTCCCTTCCCTTCCCTTCCCTTCCCTTCCCTTCCCTTCCCTTCCCTTCCCTTCCCTTCCCTTCCCTTCCCTTCCCCTCCCCGCCTTTATACAGGACAAGACAACTGTCATTAACTTTGCCCAAAGTTAATGGGCAACCAAAATAACAACCTCTTGAAGTTGTCTCTAGCTGAGAAAATCTCCACAAATAGCATTTTTCAAAACTGTCTCAGTACTGATAAAACTGCCTGAGAAGAAGGCACAGTCAGACTCCAGGGCATAATTAGTTATGCCCTGAATTTCAATGTCTAGTTTGGATTATTTATTCATCCATTTCTTGTCAGGATAGGCCAGATCCTTGGACCTTATTATCTGATAGAAAACAATGTTTTGATAAGCATAGATGATTTTTCCTTTCTTTCCCTCCACCCCATGTCTGTTTTTGTTTATTCTGATTGCAAGGGGTTTCCTGTACTGCAGCAGAAAGCTGGCTTATCCTGCCAACATTTTCTGTATTACAGAGTGGGATTTCATGGCAATTATAACAATGTATTTTTATGATTGGATGCAGGAGCTTCCTTTAAAATCCATTCAAAATGCAATGGTATATAAATAAATTTCTCCCTTCCATCTTCTCCCAAGCATTTATGTGCAGTGTCTTTGTGCCAAAAAGAAACAAGTGGAATTGTCTAATCTTGAATAACTGTGCAGAACTCAGTAAGTGCATAAAATGATCGTTGCATGGCTCTTAACAATCCTAATATAAGTGACAATATTTTTCTGCTGTAAATTGTCAGTACTTCTGGAACTAGATTTCAACTCTTCAGCAAAGAACTTTCTCTTAAGTTTCCTTCCAGCCCAAGTGTTTTGCCATTTCTGAAGTTTTATCTTGATTAAACTTATGTATGAGGTATTGATATAGTTGCTCAATTCAAAGGCACAACTGTCTCACTCCAATGGAAGCTGCTGTAGCCAGCAGGAGGTACCATTGCCTGCAGGGTTTGTGCTACTCTCCATGAAACTGCACCTTCTTTTAAGCTTATGTTCTTCAGCCTCAGAGAACAGAAACAAGTTCAGTGCCTAGGGAAACATTTATTTGAGAAAATGGTGTAAAGCCTCTATTGTATTGAATGAAGAAGGAATTTCAAACTTCAATAATGTGACCTTTTTGCCTGAATATTCTTTTACAATGTAGTAGAAACCCCCTGTGAAATGCAAGGCTATATTTCATGGCTAAATATGGACTATACAGTACCCATGAAGTGCTTTTTGTTGATTTTTCTTTTTTAGTCCATCAGAGCAACATTCAGTTCAACATCTCAGTCATTTTAGATTGAAAGAGATTGGCTTTGCAATAGGAGATATCAATGAAACACACATCCAGTACTAAGTTAATCAGACCTCAAAGCCATTTTCTCAAAAGCAAGAAGGGCATAAACACAGTCAGAGGAGATCTCTCATCCCTGCTGTTGGCATTGTTCTGGGGAGTAGAGGAAAAAATGCTTGGCAGGATTGCCATTCATCACTCTGTGTTCCTGTTTGAAACATACAATGAGCTCACTGTTTTGCAAGGAGAAAAAGTCAGCTTTAACTCAAGCAGTTTCTATTCAGGAAGAGATTATGGGGAATAGCAGCCAGTCTAGCAATTTAACTTTTGTGAGATATTTTCTAGTGTCCATTTCTTTTTCATTGACAAATTGTGCTACTTTTGGCTGGGGTAGAGTTAGTTTTCTTCACTGCGGCTGGTGTGGGGCTGTGTTTTCATGCTTCCAGTCCTCTCCCTGATCCTGCTGGTAGGGGAGTGAGTGAGTAGATGCATGGGGCTTGGATGCTGGTTGGGTTAAACCATGACACAAATGTAATGCAGGCCTAGAAAACTCTGTTTTGTGGCATGTAGTAGGACACAGTTTCTATCTGAAATGTGTGTGGCTGCAGCTGTTATGAAAGCTCAGAACAGGACAATGATTGCGGGGATCGAGCAGACCTGTTACCCAGGAGAGCCACAGTGCTCAGGGGCACAGGCAGGAGCACTGTGTCCTGGCTGAGGTACAGTTGCTTCTCTGCTGCCATTCCACAAAAAGAAGTACAAAAGTTCTTAACAAAAACAAGTTAGTGTAGAAGTTACATGAAGTCAGCTGTGAAAGAGGGGAACACACACACGGCTGTGGAACAAAACAGCATGCAGAAGAGTGGGTGGAATTAGTAGATAGATAAAATATGGGATTTGGATCCCTAAAGTAGCCTATTTTAGATCAGGTTTCTAAAGAGGTATGACATTCTTGTTATACACTTCATTTCTTTTTATAGCATTTTCCTCATCTGGCAGCATTTTTCCAAGATGTGGCCATTGAAAGGTGCTGTATCTTCTGCCTGGGCCTTATGAGTTTCTTGGCCATGTACATCAGTTTGTCCTGATTTTAAGATATTCTGAGAATGGTATCAGTGCACACATTTATTTAACTGATTTTGGGTGTGGGGTTGTTTGTTTGAATGAAGAAATCAGTCAAAATGGTGGCCAGAGAGAAACACACAAACATCATTTATCTGACTGTGGTGCTGTTGTTGATATGAAGCAGATGCAGCCTGCAACCTCCTGTGTTCCCTGGTCTATATATGCAGACCCCAGCCATGGTCTGCCTGCACATTTCCCCAGCAATGATCCTGCTCTCCTGAGATCACTGGAGACTCAGGACCTCTGAAGAGAGGCCATGGGTCCACAAAAAGCCCAAGTGGTGACACCTTAGCCTTGGCAATCATGCAACCTGTGTGGCATCTGAAGCCTTTCAAATGCCATCCACAGAGGAGAGGAATGTAAGACATCTCAGCTCCCAGAGCAGGGCTCCAGGTCACCATGGTGTTCTCTGAGCTGCCTGGCACTTCAGAATTCAAAGTGGATTAGAGCAAGTGCATTGGCAGTGATGTGGAGACCTAAGTGACTGTCCAGGCTTGGCTGCATCCCTCCTGATAAATACTTCTCTTCCTAACCCCTGACCTTGTCCATATGTCTCAGGAAGGGAAACAGCCTTCTTGTAGATCTAGTGGATATTCTAGGGAGAGACTCAGCAAATCAAGGAAGCTGGAAAAACAGACTTTTACTTTCTTTATCTGACTGAGCTGTTTATCTGAAGCCTTTTAAGGAAAACAGAGCTGAGGAGACAATTTCCCCAACAATCAGATTCCCCCAGAGACTGAATCTAGGACTTTAACTAAACCTGGATTAGTGAAGCAATCTGTTAGCAGAGATGTTAGAAATCATTACGAGGTTTGAAGGTTTTCCTTGTTTGTTTGGTGGGTTGTTTGGTTGTTTTGTTTTTTTTTATTTTTCCTCAGAAAACTGTGGTAGAAAGAAAGCCTGCCTGAAAAACCACAGAAGAATCTTCAGTGGGGGAGAGTGCAGCTATGGTCTAAAAATCCTAGATCTAGTCTAATATGTGGGATTAATTATCAAAATAATAGGTCTGCACATTTTGGTAGAAAAGATAAATGAACTGGTTTTGGTTTGAGTTGGGGTTTTTTCCTTCACTAAAAATAAGACAGAATTTGCATCCAGGACATGGTTAGGCATGTAGCACATACATACAGTGATCCTCTTGCCAAGAAATACACACTATAATGACACACAGAATGTAGAAAATCATATTTTACTACTGTTCCACAACATAAGGGGGAAAAATTAGAAGCTCACCTTTTGTGCCCTGCGCTTGTCTGCTCGTTGATTCTGGTGGTATATACGGCTGAAGTTGGAGACAATTACAGGAACTGGCAGAGCAATGACCAAGACCCCACTCAGGGAGCATATTGAACCAAAAATCTTGCCAGCTATTGTCTTTGGCACCATGTCACCATACCTGGGTTAAGGAAAACAAAAGGCTTAGTAAAAACAAAATCTCTTCTAATCATTTTATTTCACAATGAATTAGTTACACAATATATTTTACTTCTCTTGCAAATAATAGTTGATGCATATAGATAATGCTTTTACACATATTCTTACACATACAGCTGTCCATTGTTGTGCACAACTAATTTTAATTTGAAACAATTTTGGGTCTCCTGTCTGTAAAACTGGGGGCAGGTAAAACACAAGCTTTACCTGTCGTACTCTTCCTAGGCTGCTTCTATTGCAATGGAGAGAGAATGACCTTGCTAAGAAAAAAAAAATCAGTGTTGAAGTTCAGTCCTTATGCTGTTTACTTGAAAGAACTCATCCATTTCATTGGCAAGATCTAAGAGAGACCACTTGGTAAATTAGATACTAAACTGAATAATCTATTGTCTCAAGCTGATATAGTACTTTCATTTAGCAGGGTGACACATTTTTGCAACAGGTTTCCCAGGAGATCATGGACTTTTCATCACTGTATTTTTTGACCTTGGCTAGACAGAAGCATGGCTGACCTAACTTGTTGTTAACATGAGAAGTTGGAGTAACTGAGTTCTATGGTCTAGGTGAAAGGAAACATGGAAAAGAAAGCCACAAGAAAGCAAGCAACCAAATTGTAACTGCAATCCTGGCAGTGCTCAGAATTACTAAAGCTACCACCTTTCTTTATGATATTGGATATTGTTTTGTCCAGCAAGTAAGAACAGTGTTACTGATGTATGTAAAGGCACTCCAGTGACAACTTAGTAAGAGATTTTAGCTGTTTGCATTTTGCTGTATTCTATAGGGGACAAGTATGTAATTACATCCTACAGAGTTTAATAAAAAGATTAATTACTTTCAAGTACCATTCAGTTTTTAACTTTATTGGATTTAAAGTTATTATTAAATATTGATTTTAGCTTGTGAGTTTAGTATGCTTATGAAAAGAGAGATAACATATTCCCTATTACAAAGAATTTTTAAACTCTTAACACAAGAAAAGTTAAAAAACAAAACTGTGGGTAAACTGAATAGTGTTTATAAAACACTATCTGGAAAACAGAACCTGTCTGTGCATCAGGAACTGGAAAAATAATAGAGAAGGTGGAGGAAGTCTTCAAATCATTGTCCAAATTGTGTGCCTAATCACAAGAAATGGATAAAAAGGTGAGGATACGGGATGATGGAGAGACTATAGGAAGTTAGAGGACACCTTCTAGCAATGAGAGCTCAGCTCATGTCAAAAGAAGGTGAAGATGAATGGTTTGCATTTTGTAAGATATGAGTAAAGTGTTGAACATAAATATTCAAATAAGTTGTCATGCAGGCAGATGTAATATAGATGACCAAGTTTTAGACTATTGACATAGATTATGTTGTATTAAATAAATATTTGGTTGTTTTACTAAGTGTAAAATATTCACATGAATAATATAATTAATATTTCTGACAATATTCAGCCCCCGCCCCCCCCCCCCCCCCCACTTACTCAGAATTTGAATGCTATTAGTTTTTCATTTTGTGACATGGCAGGGTTGCATGAAAAGGATATAAGTTAATACATTGTATCTTTTACATCAATAATATAACTGGTCTTAATAAAGATATCTAAAAATGGGAAAAATAATAGAAAGAATGTCATGCTTTCCTTCACATCAACATTTGCACCCCACTACACAGGCATTTTTGGTGTTTTCCTCTTCCTAAAGCCTGAGCTGACTATCAACTGTATGCATGACCAGCTGTTCTTTTCTTTGGGCAAGGAAATGGATAAATGACCTTTCAAGGTCTCAGACAAATGGGATCCCCAGCACCTCACTAACCCTATTTTTTCCAGACAGAACAGTAGAAGAGCAGTGGACATAGGGCCAGGGTGGTGAGCTTTGGGGAGAAGACCTAGGATCAAATCACTGGCAAACATTCCTGCTTTACTATTCATTAGTTTTACTTAATTCTTATAGATACAAGTATTTTCATATATTGGATCAAACTGTGTGAACAGACAATGTGATTTTGAAATGCAAAATTTACACATGCCCAGTACTAGATGCCTTAAATTAGATCTCTTAAATGAGATTTCTAAACCCATATTTAGATGCTTGTCACTTGAAATGCCAAACTGCTGAACCTCCATAAGCTTCCATTGTCACTGTGGCAGCTGTGGACAGAAGACATTGCTGGCTCTAATTAATTTGGCTGGGAATTGCTCAGGGATATAGTTCATCCTGTTGATAATGTGACACTATAATTATATGAATCAAGAGCAGACTGAAGCTTTAGGAGTTGTGACAGGAACCACAAGCTCATCTATCTTTAGCATTTCAGTATTTATGTGTGAACCTAACCAGTGACATAAGCAGATGCCTTTTCATAATATTTTAGTGTTACAGAGTGAAATAAAAAAAATAGGATTGTTTGACACAAGAAGGTATTTTGCAATGTTTTTCTTACCTTCTGGACAAAATGTCATTCAGGTATATATACTGCTTACTTGAAAATAACTTGCTTTCAGTTACTTTTCTTTTTAGCTTTCATGAGTTGTAATACAGTGACATTTTCCAAAGGTAATGTTGCAAGTCTGTTATTTAGTGCCAGTAATACCTTTCACATAATTAATAATTCTTACATAATTAGTTTTTCTTCTGTTACTAACCACTGTGCTGGGGTTGTTTAAACAAAATTATAGTCAGAAAAAATTACTTTAAAGAAATTAGTCTTCCTAATTCTCACAGGATGAGAAACATATTTGGTTACTTCTGTGAAAAAACAGAGGTTTTGCTACATTTGCCCTGGTTAGCCTTGTTCTCCTCTGGGACAGTGACACAGATTTTAGTCTAGGGTAGTCATGATCAGAATTGCTAATGAAGTTCGTCCTCTTGAATTAAACATTACCTTTAGTTATACCTCATATATCACTGAACATCACTAATGGAAATGGATGACATAAAATGAAGGGAAAATTAATTCTATAGCTCCAACTGCAATTGTTTTATTCTTTAGAAATTCCAAACAAAAAAAAGAGTGTAACTCCATTTTCAGATGGCAGGGAAGCTTTGAGGTGCTAGCATTCCAGACTGGAAAATTTATATTTGATCTCTAAAACAAATTCTAAATTCTGCAGAAAATCTGATTTCTTCAGCCATGAAGACACAACAAATGTAGACTCTTATTAAGCAATTTTCACAGACTCCCTTTTCAAAAGGGAACTATTTTAAGGTTTTATCTAGTGCTACTCTGCTTGTCTCACTTTTCTTCAATCTGGAACCTAGACATATTCTCATTTATTTGCTTTTTTTCCCTAGTTGCAGTGTTTTCATAGCTTTGTATATTGTCTGTTCTGCATATGTCTATTATTGTAGCCAAAGCTCAAGCCAGTCTCTGGGCATTTGTGATTTGTACTGACAATCTAATTTTGTAATGTCAGACATGTCATCCCAGTATTTTATGTTCTGGATGAATGAAGAAAAAGAGTCTTCATACTGATCCCTGATATCAATCAGGTTCATTCTACTTTAGTTGCCAAAAAAAAAAAAGGAAAAAAGGCTATGACAAACCAGATGTGTCAATCAAGTTTTATCAAATCACAAGTCAGAAACAACATGATCAAACTAATGCTTAGGTTTCACTGGATGCAGTCCAGACAGGCCAGAGGGGCGATTGCTTGCAGTCCATGAGTTTCATTAGATTCAGGAATAAGATGAATAGGTGATGATGCCACAAATAGAGCCTGCAGAATTTAGAATTTGTTTTAGAGAACCTCTTCACTAGGTGACACTGTACAGGGATGGATGGATGGATGGATGGATGGATGGATGGATGGATGGATGGATGGATGGATGGATTGGATGGATGGATTTAGAGGCATGTATGTTTGTCTCGGTTGTTTGTATTCATCAGGTGACACAGACTACTTTTGCACATTTGACTCCTTACTGCAAGACAGATAGCAAGCCAGGGGATTCCTTCATTTTGCAAACACTGTCTCTTTCAGAGTGTTGATGTGAGTAACATGGGTGTGATGTAGCACTTTGCATGACAGACTGGGGGGAACGAAATGCAGCTTGAGCCATACACAGGAGATGGAGCCCTTGCAGGAGCTTGGGAAACAAATGTATTTGGGGTTACTACTGCCCAGCTGGTAATCTCAGCATTGCCATGTCAGATCTAACCCAAGGAGAGCCACCTGCCAACACACTACTGATTTTCTAACTGATGAGTGGAATATATCTGGTGTTCCATACCCATAATTCAAGAAATCTCAGACAACACAGACTATCTGTGGCATCATCACCTATTCATCTTTTTTCTGAATCTAATGAAACCCAGTTTCTGATGGCTGTAAGATGAAATATTTCATAAGTCAAAGGTCCAAATTATAAATGAAATTAATCATACTTTTTGGCTATTTTTTCCTTGATGTGAGAGAAAATTTATTTTCTTTAATAACCTGAAAAAATGAGAGCCACAATGCTGCTTATTTAACCCCTGTTTGTTTATTTGAACACAGGAGTAAATTTTTTCCAAATAAAAAATAAGCATATCATGGATGTCAAAATAAATAATGACAGAAATTTTAATTTGGCATATTTTTGTGTGTTACATCAGAAATTAATATTTGAAATAGCTCACATTGGGTCAAAACACCCCCAAGCGACGTCTGTATCAAATCTGTAAAATCGGAGAACATATATAGGAAGAATAAATCCAGCATTTGCTTTTTTGCAAAGCCTAAATACTCAGGGCTGAAACTGACGGACACGGTTAAGGTTAAAAAACCCTCACTACGACAGGGTTTTCTGACACTAGAGGGCGTAAACGCCATTAAAACCAAATGCAAATGCAGAAACAATTTAAAATGCGTGTTTCAGATACATATGCCCTCTTCCACCTCTTTCGAATTAATTTACATTCTTTAAAGAATTATTACATTGATTGAGATTTGTTGTCTACTCCCATATTATTTGCTGAAAAGGAAGGCTAGTAACCAATTTTTTTTTGTTTTCAAACATGTAAAACATGTCAGAAAATAATAGAGTTGTAAAATAGATGCAAAGACATTAAAATTAATGTGGTAATACTTACTTTAAAAGAAAGAGAATTTATGACCAAAGAACAATGGAAATAGTATGAGATCCATGGCAACTAAACAATCTTTGCAAAAGCCAGAACAGTTCATATTTTTTCATGTGTGGGGGACAAATCACATTTCCCAGTAGATTTGGTGGGTCACCTAGGCAGAGATGTAGATTTGTGCACGGGAGGTGATGAAGAGAACAGTGCCCTGCCTCTCCAGGCACAGGCGATGCTCCCGCCCTGCCAGCAGGGAGCATCCTGTGCTGGGTGAGTGCTTCACCCACTGCAGTGGGATGATGATGATGCATCTGCTCTCTTGTCTCCTGTCTCAGCTAATGGCTCTTTCCCCTCCTCCAGGAAAAGCCCCAGAGGCTGCTGTGGTGAGACTCTCAGCGAAAATTATTCAGCTGCTCATTGGCCCATGAGTTTAGCCAGCCACCCACCTGGGCACACGTTTACATCCCAGTACAGGAGCGTAGGCAGGAAAAGAAATTCCCATCCTCTCTGACACTACCAAATAATAATCATGGTGAATCTGCCTTACTGTCCTGGTTTTGGCCAGGAAAATAGCCTAATGATTTTGGAAAAGCAATTTCTAATAATACAAAATTATTGTGTTGCTGGTTGTGTGAGGTGCAGAACAACATTACACAGATTATTTCAAATTTTATTCCAGCCTAGGAAGATTCTGCATGGAATTGCAAATAATCTTCCTGGATACTTTTACTGCTGTGCAGGGCCCTCTGCTGCAATAGCTCTCTCTTCTGCCTAGTCATGATGGACATGGTCCCCTCTGGGTCCACAAATGTTCCTTCAAGTGCTGCCCAGTATGATCATTCATGAATGATGAAAACCACATCTGCTTCTCAGAAGTGGTAGTGCTCCCTGGGTTTTCCAGCCTGCAGTGCAAGAGAATTAAAATAGTGCCCCTGCACCTGGCTGGGTTAGCAGTTCCTGAAATACAGAAATTGTAATAAAAGTCAGGGGATTGGAGGGGGAGGGGGGTTGCAGTTTTTTGTTTTATTTTGTTTGTATGTGCACCAGGGTTTTCACTTAAACAGATTTGCACAGGTGGACTTTAGTACTTAGAGGTCAAAACACAGGAATTTTTGCAAGGAAAAGTTAAAAGTCTTGCCCAAAGAAACACTCTCAGCTTCTTGCAATCCAGACCAAGTTTCAGATAACCAAATTCCTTCTGTTTTCCTTTACCTTAAAATATCAAATTCAAAGACAAAAAAGTCATCTTTTGTTGTCATCTCTCCCTCACTGAATAGGAAAACTTAATATCCTACCTGTTCCCGAGCAAATCATCACAGAATTAGGATTACTGCTCCATTCTGCATGGGGGATTTTTAAGCTATCAGAGGGACAGGACAGCTCACTGACACCCAACAGCAATGTTACAGTCACTACTGAGATGGCATTCTGTTTGTTTTCTTTCCCCAGACTTCAGAAGTAAAAATAAGCATGTTTGTTTTTAGGAAAAAAGAGAATGTTTATGAATGAATCCAACACTTCATAAGGACAAGAAAAGCAACACAGCACTAAAACTGTTCTTGATGTAAAACTTGCAAGCTGCCTTTCCAAGTGTTTCCTAAATCATGCTGGTTCTCACAATACACTGTCCATCACCCACAAACACAGGTGAAAATCTGCCTTCTTTAGAGTTTGCAGGCAAAGGGAGCTTTGTGAAACCCTTCACACAGAACCAGGATTCTGTGGCAAGTGCAGGTGCTCTCAGCCTGTGTGGCCCTGCCACCTGCCTGAAGGTGACACTGACACTGTGACAGTCACTGCAGAAGGTCTCTGCAGAGGAAGCTTGTGCTTCCAAACCCCATATTTGTTTGAAATGATGGAGACATCATATACCATTATGGAGTAACTCAGAACTGAGTCTTCCAGCTGTGCTTTTCGTGATGGAGATGCTCTCCTGGGAGATCTGCCATGTTATTCACTGGGATTTTTTGCTTAGTTTAGAGGATGGAGGACTGTATGTCAGCAATAAAATTAATCAGCTAGACTGCCACACACTCAGCAAAGGATGAGTGACTTGTTAAGCTCTGCCTGTGTGCTCTCATGGGCATGTGAATAAACCAGGCTCCATTAGCTCCCTTCAGAACCAGTGGACTAGCTCTGGGACTAAGCATGTATGTTACAAGGGAGCAAATATCAGTTAACCACTTTAACTTTGAGATCACTTAAAAAAACCCACCATCAGTAAAAATACAGAAGCTAACCATTCTAAGAGTACAAAAAGAAGTTCTATGCATAAAGCAATACTACAGACATGTCAAATTACATTTGACAATTGCTAAATGGAGTCCTTGTCTAAAGAGAATGCTGTAGATTGTTATAAAACTGTTCCCTAGAGCCTTCAAGCTGCTTGGTAACTAAATGCTGGTGAGTTGACACTAATTAGCCATTTTCAACATTACATCCAACCAACAACAGATAATATAAATTGCTACTGGTAATAATTTTAAGTGGAACTTCTAAATAAGCATTTCCACTGTGTTGCCTTAAGGATTCAGCCTGTACAGTTACAATATGGGAGCTAATTCTGTTTTTAAATCACTACTGTATGTGAATGTGAAATGAGGCAGGTTTGAAAGAATTAGTTAGACATAAGTAAAAATGACTTAATTTCTTAAAATGGTCTTTACTCTTAAGAATATGATATCTTATTAATATTGAATTAATTTATTACTTTGTTGTATTACTTTAGAATTCTAAGTCTTTAAGATATCATGGTGATGAGTGGAGAACAAATCTTGGCTAGATGTTATTTCATAAGGTAGTACAAAGGATTACAGGAAGAATATATTTTTCCAGTGTTGCTCAGATATGTGTTTTCTGCGGCCTGATGCAGACATAAATTTTTTTCATTCTATTATATATGAAGCCAGAAGTAACTGAGAGGGGAAAAAAAAAAGATGACAATTTGGTCTTTGCTCCTGCAATTCTGTAATTCCTTCATATAGAGAAAATGTTTCAGGGTCTTTGCTCCGAGAAATCAATGACTTCTATTACTTACTTAGGACCTAATTTTCTAACAGTTTTTTGTCAGAACATGAACCCACACACAAACACATATATAGGATGAGCCGAGCAGCTCTTTCATAGCTTATAAATGAACAAAATATGCCAATAATAGTTTAGAATGAAACTTCATCTAGCCTAATATTGAGTCTCCAAAATTATACCTAAAGCAAACAAACATTTAGGGAAAAAGAATCGACTAAATATAAATGATAATATCATTGAATGATCTTCCATCCTTCAACCACTTACAAATAACTGAAGAAGTACCAACTATGATTTTTTTTTTTCTTGCAGTTAGTGATTCTTAGAGGGTTGCAGTTCCATGCTTATTTTGATCCTTTAAATCTGTGCACATTTCTGGCATTCATGACACTGGCACTTCCTTCGTGAGTGTCCTTTCAACTCTTCTGGCTGCAGTTCCGTGTTCTGTGTTATGTTCCCAACCAGGTTCTTGTTTTCAAAAAAGCATCTGGTGATACTCTCCAGCAACCTTCCTCCTGCCTCTTGTATTTTCATACTTACTTACCTTATGTCTTTCCCGGGCTGGCAAGTGCTACTGTTTTCATACAGAATCCGCTCCCCATATTTGATCATACTTTTCACCCTTTTTAAAATCTTCTCTATTTTTAACACTGTTTGCAGGAAAACAGTGGCCAGAAATGCACACAATTTTCTAAAAAGAGGTACAGATCAGTTCAGGATAGCTTATATTTCTGGTCCCAGCTTGGATGGTGAGCCATTATTACTCACAATGTTAATGCGTGATTCCCACCCTCGTTATTTCTCCATCCAAATCTTTATTGGTGGGAGCTGATAAAATTTGCATTGCTTCCCAGATATCTACCACTGAGAGAAAGAAAAGGAGCTGTTGGGCTTCTGGCACAGCATGGGTATTTTGATGACTGTCATCACATAATTTGTGCAAAATAATCATTGTAATGGCATAGCTCAGCCAGCATCTGTGCTAAACAGACAAAGAAAATTCACCCCTAGATTTGTACCAACATTTTGGTTAAAAGGAATGTATCTTTGTTTGTTCTATGGATATGAATTTTTTATTTTGGTTTTCTTTGGGTGTTTTTTTTCTTTTCCATTTGTTCTTTCAGAAAATCCTTTTTTGAGATAACTGGATTAAAAAGCAATATAATGTTAAGAGACAGTGTTTTATATTATGGAAAAATGAACAAATATGAACCAGGATGAATGCACACCAATCCCAAAGGCTCGTAGTTTTAAATAAATTGATACAAATAAACTAGAGTATAAAGAATTTCTAGCAGTTCCTGTCTGAGACATTAACTGGAAGCAAGATGAACACCTGGCTATAAAAAGCCTCACCTTCAAAAGCAGCACCATCTCCAGCCATTCTTCACTCCAAAGGTTAGAGGTAAAAGATGGACAAGGCCTTCAAGTGAGGCTCTGGCTGTGGTGCCCAGTAATGACTGAATAAAGAGCCTGCAGTACTGGTGGTGAGCAGGAGCAGTGTGAGGTGCACAGACCACACCAAGGGTGCTGTAAAGAGAACCCAGTTGCAAGCTCAACTGATTCCCAGCAGGACAGACTGGAGTTTGACACATTCTTCCTTGGAAACAGTTCCACAGCAGCTGATAATTATCACTCATCTAATCTCCCTCACCTGACCTTGGTTCATGGGCACTCTCTGTTCCCTCAGATGCCTCATGAGAACATGGAAGATGACAACCCAACACGATTCTGAGTCTTTCTAGGAACATGCTATTTGGTAAAACTTTCAAGCAAAATTAAGATTGAGCTGTGAAGCACAGATTTTGGTGCAGATTTAAACACTTTCTGAAGCCCAGGGGTATGTTTTGATGTGCCACCTTGTTCCAGCAGAGAGAGAGTTGTCCTATTAGTTGTGTGATTAGGTATATTCTGGGCTCATCCCAGAAATATTGCTGAAAATTTTATGTAATTAATTTCTCCTACATTTTTCCTTTTGGTTCCAATACTTGTGCTAAATAGTACCAAATTCAAAACAAAGCATTGATCTGCCAATACAATCCTAAATTTCTCTGGAGTATATATTAGCCATCAGGTAAAACTGCTCCAAGTATAAATCACATTAACACTAAAAAGCACTGTGAAAGTTTGCAAGGACAGCCATGACTCTTTTTTTGACAGCTACTGGGCACAGTACTGAGATCTGTGAGCTGATTGCACTTGGGAATGAAATCCAGCTGCTCCCATGTTCAGGTAAAACTCTGACTGACAAGTGGTTTTAGCCACTGCTGGTCTTCATGCTGTTCGGTACTGTAATGGGCAGATCAAGATCTAAGTAGGGATGATTCCCAGCAAATTTGCAATTCCTTTTGCTTTTTTTCCCCATCCCACAGGGAAGTTTGCTGCCTCCTTGGCGCCCAGGTAAGGGATATTACTAGGAAGTTTCCTGATCTGTTACAGCCCTCTGACTATTACCCTCTATTAGTTGTCAGGTCTGCAGTGCGGAGATTGAAGAAATTAGCAATCAAAATGGACTTCAAGGCACTGGGGCGTTTGGTGAAAGGAGTGTGCAAGGAGTGCGGTTCAGCAAGGCCAAGTGCACAGTCCTGAACTTCAGTCACAACAACCCCATGCAGAGCTACAGGCTGGGGGCAGAGGGGCTGGAAAGTCACCCAACAGAAAAGGACTTGCAGTTGGTGGCTATAACTGGCTGAAAATGAGCCAGCTTGTGCCCAGGCTGGCAAGAAAGCCAGTGGCATCCTGGCTTGGATCAGAAATAGTGTGGCCAGGAGGGAAAGGATTGTTTGTCCGTAGTCTGGTACGGTGAGGCCACACCTCAAGTCCTGTGTCCAGTTCTGAGAGCCTCAATTAAGGAGTGACATTTAGGAGCTGGAGCGAGTCAGAGGTGGAACAAAGGAGCTGGTGAAGGGGCTGGGGCACAAGTCTTATGAGGAGGGGCTGAGGGAGCTGGGCTAGAGAGAGGAGGCTCAGATGGGACTGCATTTCTCTCTACAGAAAGGAAGCTGTAGCCAGGTGGGGGTTGGCCTCTTCTGCCATGCCTCAAGTGAAAGGATGAGAGGGAACAGCCTCACATTGCACCAGGGCAGGTTCAGATAAGATATTTTAAAAAATTGCTGAAAAGAGTTAGGCGTTGGAATTCTTTTTTACCCAGGGTGGGATGGTAGAGTGGCTATCTCTGGAAGTGTTCAAGCAGTGTCTGGGTGTGGCATTTGGTGATAGGGTTTAGGGGTGGTTACAGTGGTGCCACGTTGATGGCTAGACTAGATAGTCTTGAAAGTTTCTTCCAACCTTGCTGATTCTGTGAGTCTGTAAAGTTCCCAAACTGCAATTCAGATTTGCTTTTGCTCATTGGCACACCTTCCCACTTGAAAACATCCTGGTTCTTCCATATATTTAGTACCATCAGACAACAGTTTAGTGTGTTAAAATAATGACAGAAGAAATCAAAAAATGGTTTTGAAATAATAAATAGAATTTTTGCCTTCTCTTTAAAAATAATCATCCCCCCAACTTTTGATTTATTACTTGTTTTGCTTCACGTATTTTCACCTCCCTTGAAAATAGGCTTTTGTGTCACATTCAGCACTGGCCAATTAGGCCAAGCTAATTTTTTGCTTGCCAACACAACCACCAGTGGATCTGTATTATTTTTATATTCCTTCAGGCAGAGCTGAAAAACATGAAATAGCTTTTGTCAGTGTGACACAGCTACTGGCCTAAGTCTCTAAGGATCTCTGCCAAATATTGAATACTTCACTTATTTTTTCTCTAATGCCTACTTGAAATCTGTTCAACCAAGTGTAAAAAGTACTCATATATTTTTATACACACACACACACACACACACACACAAATGATAAATGAGAAATGATTGTATATTATACACTATACATTTTATACTACATATACACACTTAGGTAAGACTAAGAACTTTCCCTGTAAAGTAATAATAATTACATTGTAAATCTTTTGTGCATTAAAAGATTTATCCCAGTCCAGTGTCTTAGTGTCCCTTTCTAGCTAGTAGTCAGGAAAGTAATTTTTCTGAGAATATCTACTGTTATTTTGCATCAGAAATTCAGCTCCTTCATTTTCATGACATTTTCCTTGCCCTCCTACTTGGAATATAGTTGAAAAAACATATCAGCTGCAATGGACCATTTACTAATTTTTCTCTTGGTCTAATAATCTTTTTTGCTCTTTTTCATTTTTCAGAGATTTCTGAACTTGCTCAGGTAAGTCAAGGAGAATTAAAACAACTCATGCACTTCTAGTCTAGCAAAACAAAAGCCTCTTCTGAGTTCACTCAAGGCTCTGCACAATTCAGCTTTCCACCAGTGCTAAATCATTCCAAACCTTGAAAGAAGGAGGTGATGCTATAGCTTGGCAGAGTAATCAGCTTCACTGAGCATAGTTATATCCCCTTTCTTGCAAAGAAACCAAGAGCCTGTATGAGCTGCTCTGCCCAGGAACAGCTTAACCCTCACCCTCCCAGCCTCTTCAGGCTGTAAAATCTTGGTGCTGCATGGTTTATGTAAGTTAAACAGGGAAATTTGCAACTATTCCAATTACAAATTGAATTATTGAATCAATGGTTTCAGATGTCTTCTCTTCATCACATTGTGCAGTGTGGAGCTTGACTGCTTAACCACACTGGCTCTGAGTCTTGACACAAATTTGAATGGATATCTTTGGACGTGGCAATGTAGCAGCATGTTACAAAGAGTGGAAATGGTCCTGCCTCTGCCAGTTTTGCTAGTGCATTTTGTAATGTGACCTCTTGTGTGCTAGTAATTGGACTCAAGCCACCAATGAATCTCTGAACATTAGCACACTGCAATGACACAGTAATGACTTTCTGTCACTACTAACCCCATTCCTATTTGAATTCATGTCCCATGACTGAGAGGTTCTGTATTTCACTACCAATCCTCTAAGTTATTCAGGCATAAAGCTTCATAATGCTGACCATTTCTTCTTTTCAAAAGTAGCAAATAAATAAATTTTCCATGTGGTTTTTTTTTTTTCATTTTAAAGAAATGTTTCCCTCTCTCTTGTATACAACACTTAAAAACTTTGTTTTCATAATTTACCTTTTTAGAGATTGCTGATAAACCTGGAATTTTCTCATGGATTGCTCAGAAATGGAGTTTCTGGACCCCTGAATATAATTTCATTACATTTTAAAATGCAAATTCTGTAAAGTTTCAGTATTCATTAGGAAATCTGAAGTTTTGTAGAAAATTTGTCAGATGCCAATGGTAAACAGAAGGATTTTGGAAAGTCGCATGAGACTTCTTTTCCCAGAGTGATGCAAATGCATATTCCCTATATGTGTTGCCAAGAAATCATGCATTAGGGAATGCTAGAAAGGGATTTTCTCAATCTCTTCCTGTGCAGCCTGTATTTCATAAAATGCTTATAAACATTCAAGAGTCTAAGCCTGGTTTAATTGAATAATCAAACCATAGCTACAAGAAGTCTTGTAATTTTTTTCCAATTAATTTTCATTTTTGAATTTCAGCATGAAGAAAACACTATCTGTCAGGAGTGAGTAATGTCTTTAGAGGCTGGAGCTTCCATGAAGGGTCAAATCCCTCATGTATGAAAACTCTTTGATCCCAGCTGGGGTTTGACTGCCCTGAACACCAAGGGTGGAACTCAGAAGGAGGATCTGCACTTCTTCCCCAGCTTTTGGAAGGAAAGCCTTGTTCTATCCTCTCTCTTCAGGTTTTGAAAGACAATCCTGTTTTGTTTAAGGTCATGGCTCAGTATATTTCTCCCCAGAATTTAGCCCTCCTTATAGCATGGATCCGGATTCTGTAAGGGATTAGAAATTCAGTCTCACAGCACTACTTTGCCTTTTTTCCCAACAATTGGCTTACACTGACCTTCCCCAGAGGGCAAACTCCATTTTTAGGTGTCTAATTCTCTTGTCATTATTTGGCACAGCCTGTGTGCAAACCGTTATGCCTAGTAATTAGATACTGCAGTGCTCAGGGTTGTGACACAAGACTTTCTGAATCATTAATATTATGCCTCCACTGTAATTCTTCGCCTTTCCAAAGGTTCAGAGAAATGCTGTGGTGTTCAGAGAAATGCTGTGGTGTGTCACACATCGGTCTGAAAGCACTACAAAATCTGCTTTTTCACTAGAGATTCCTGTGCTGCAAATAAGGGTTCCTTCTGCTTATCCACCGTCTGCAGTGAATTACCCAAATCAGTGATTCCTGAGCATTTTGAATTATGCACCAGCTTGCTCTGAACTATTGTGAACCTTTAGAATTACATGGTCAATTGAGAGCACCATAAAAGCAATATATTGCTGATCATTTATCTTGGCCCTGCAGGCTGTATTTTTGGACCCCTAGATGTAAGCAACAACAAGCAAGTAAAGTTCTTCCTGACCATCACTCTTGCCACAGCTGAAAGATTATTTCCTGAGCCACCCTCTCCAGCCTGACCTCAACATCCCCAGCAGCATCAAATAATAACCTACCAGGCTCTACCTGTCTCCGAGTATAACTGTATTTGATGTATTTATCTTTCTCTATGTCAAAATCCATTGAGAACTCTAACCAATACCTGGCAGTTCTCATGCTTAATTTTGCCTGTGCTGTTCACTGAAAATTTTGTCCTTGGATTTTAAATTTCTACTCAACCTTTAGGTTCAAATTGTGTTTCTTTTATCTCTAGAACAGGCACGGTTTAATGAGGAATGCCAAACCCTCTCCTTTTTATGCATTTTCAATTAGTTTTGCTTCTTACCCAGTATAAATCACTTTCTAGAGACCTTTATATAGCAGGTCTTCTGTAGTTTTCTGCTGTCAGGTTTGTCGTTTTCAGTGTGTTGAGCACTGTTCTCCTTCCTTTCTTCGTTGACTTTCTTATTGCAGGTACTTTCTTATTTGTGCCCACATTATAACTGCACAGCTTTGGCCCTTGAGCAGGAATCCTGGGAGAAGAGAGCTAATGCTGCACTCCTGACACAAACAGATCACACACCTCAAAGCACCACTCCTCCATGAACCGCCTGACAACTGCCCCCTGGGTTCCCACTGATTTTCACCTCCGTACAGAATTTCCAGGGAATGAGTGAAGAAATGACCTTTTGGCCTTGAGCTGTTGCATGGTACAGGGGCAGAAGAGTGACTGGTGGGGCTTCATGTCACTGCTGTGGATGTCGTACACACTTATCTCCAGAAGTGACCTCTGTTCTCCTGTGGGAAATGGTAGTTGGTGTCTCGTGATTGCAAGGACAACCAACAACCAGTTGATAGCCCAGAGATTCAACACAGTCAAAATCATAGGTGTTGGATTTTCTTTAAGAGTAGTGCCTTCAAAAGTAGCATTTTCAAGTGCAGTATTGTTTCCAATGACTGATTAATGCTGTATTCTAACCTCATAACTTGCAACCACAGTTTCACCTATGCCAGAGGGCTTTTTTGAGTATCCACTTTCAGCTCAAAGTGTCTGATGCTGTGATGTGTCTCACAATCTATATCTGATTGCAGAGGAGACCCCCAATGCTGATAGTGTTTCTGTTTCTTGTGATAATAAAAGGCACATTACTTAATGAGGTAACTAGCATGGTTCATAATAATTTTTAACTTCTGCAATAGCCCTCCCATGTCTTCACAGAATATGCTACGCTCTCACAACTGTACTGGTCTCTTGTACTTTGCTTAACTCCACCTGGTACCAGACCAGAGGTTCTCCTTGAGGCTTTCACACCTAACTAGTTTCAAGAATTCTTTTTATGGGAAGAATATGAATCTGCTCTACTGCCACAAACACTGCCAAGATGCACAGCAATCTTGTTCTTTTAATTTCCATACTTAGGATTTCTTCTAGCACTACAAAAACTGAACTAATAATACTTTCCATAGAAAGAGTGTACTTATTCAGGAATCTGAGACTGACTAATCATGTGGTCCTTTTACTGTGACTCCTGTTATATTCTCTGGTGCACTTAAATAATCTTTCACCCTGCTGGTAAATTTTAGGATGGGAGATTTCAGAGTTACTTGTGCTGGAGAGGACAGATCAGTTCTGGGTGTTAAACAGCTAAAAAGCCACTAAACTACATTTCATTGCTTTCAAAGTGGGACAAATTTTGGTTATAAATAATAAGATGTTACATTTCTTTTTATTCAAAACTGTGCTATTACAGGCTCATAAGTCAGATAGCAATTCCAGCTCTCTCTCTCCAGGCCTTTCCTTCCATAATGTGCTCATCAGCATTAACCACCAAATGCATTTGCCTTAGGAGCTAGAAAATCTCTATGTTCTATTATCAACATTATGTCTTTAATAAATAAGCATGCAGGTATATCACTGGCCTGTTCCTTTTCAGAAAGTGTTGGAAGGAGTGGGGGAAAAGTCTACATGAGGTCAACTCTCACAGGAAAGAAAATAAAAGACAAAATTAATAGAAGCTTCTTAGGGAGTAATGCAGCAATTTCCATCTGTGCCAATAATTCAGAACACAGCTGAGCAGTATTTTTCCCTCTGATTTTATATTATGCCACTTTTGTTTTCCGCCCTCCCTTCTCCAGTCTAAAAAAGGTTCCATCTGTCTGCAAATCTCTGATCCTCCCAGTCATAAGAACCACTGTCCAGTCAGTGGAACTGAAATTTTAGTTTGTAGGATCACGGCTTAAAGGCTTTGGGATCCTGTGTTCATAGAAATATGCGTGTCAACATATGTGTCCCATCAGAATAACCTCAAAGAGAAGAACAAGGGGCCTGAGGGAGCAGAAGAAAGAGGTGTCTGGGGGCATGGTTCCTATTCCTCAGGGATTATACTCGTGCCTGTGAGAACGGCCATGCATGTGGTCCTCCTGCTCAGTGATTAAGTGCTGTGAAGGTTAGGTGAGGAAACCACGTGGATGTGTTGGTCACCTTTTAAAGAAATTTATCAGCTTCAGCTCAATGCTGTCTGGCATAGACCCCAGACCAGGACTGGATTTCATCTACCAGCTCACAGGGTGGGCGGAAGAGACATGCAACCCAGTGGCTGTACCTCCTGCATATTTCTACTCACTGCTGCTGGTATCCCAGAGGGAGAGGGGTACTGCTTCTGCTCTGAGTAAAGGGTAGTCTGTGAACCTCAGTGGACAATATGGACCAAATTTTAGGGTGTGGTTGCTGGTGACTATAAAAGTGACTCAGCTCATCTGCATCTGTTCTATCCTTCTGACATAATAATTATGCAACTATGAAAAATGAGCAATCAAATAAAAGCAGTCAGTGGAGACAGATTTCCTGAAACACAGAGTTCATCAAAGTATAGTTACGACATAGTGGAGCCAAATTCCTGTTAGTACAAATGTTTGCTGCAATAAGGAGAGTAAGCCTTAAATAGTGCTGGAGAAACACTAAAGACAAACAAAACTTTGTGACAGTCCAAGTAATTGATGCATTTTAGCTTGTAGATAAGGGATTGAGCAGATTTACTTAATCCTTTAAAAAACCCCTCCACCTTAAGTAGTTTATAAACCTATATAACATATTACTTGAAAAATAAATCAGAATGTGACGTAAACCAACAAGTGTAATAAATGCTGTTGTTCTTCCAAAAATCTTTTGGACATGTCAGATGTAATTACATTGATACTTATTTTATTCTGTTCCCATAAAAGGGATGCATTTGTGGAGGTCATGTACTGCATTATATCTAGCCCTTTCTACTAAGCTGAGCTGTTATGCAAGAAGTGCATTAGGGCTACAGGGTAGCTCTTGCCAAAGGCCGAGTGGCACCATAAAAAAAGAACACTTAGCAGAGGAGACTTCATTAAAATATTTCTCTCTTTCTTCTGCAGACAAACAGTTTTGTTTTGTAGAAGTAAAAATCCTATTGTTACAGAGTCATGGATGCTAGCTATTTTTGGTACCTGAGTCTGTCAAGGTCTCAGGGTAGCAGTCATGGAAGTCTAACATAGTCTTTTTTGCTTGTTTTCTATAAATAATGCCCTAAACCCCTATTCCAGATCGTATCTGCAGTACATGAGGAGGGCAAGAGGACCTAAAGAAGAAAGAGAGGGATATTTTCCCTGCTGAAGTCAATATAAAGGCAATGTGTTTGTCCTTGCATGTTCTGTCTGAGCTTATTCATTGAATTAGTAGGAGCAGGATTAGACCCCATAATACTCTTTCAAATTGACAGGAGGTGGATTAGGGCTAAAACTACTGATAACAACCTGTTTTCTTCAAAAACAATCTGCACATGAGTTTTCAGGATTTAAATGTAAAAAATTGTAAGTATTGTAAGCTTGTAAGTATTATATGAAACTACTTTTGAGTTGAACTTTACTGGAAGAATAATTCCTTAATGACCAACAGTTACAGGTTTGTGTAATGAGTGCTTTTTAAGCTCCAGAGACACAGTTTCCTTTGGCTTCTAATACAAAAACATGTCATTTATTAGGTAGAGTTTTGTAATCACTTTGACAGGGAACCAAAATAGAGGTCTTTAATGAAGACATATTTCAAGGTGGAGAAACAAAAAGTTTTGCTGTGGCACATCACTTTGAGAGCACCATAGACTAAATTCTAACCTCATGTACACCAATGAATCCCCACTGGAATCAATGGGCAGTACCACAGAAAAAAAATGAATAGTGAACTTAAGTCTGAAAGCTAACCTCTGTTACTGGTATTCTTTCAGTACTATAGCAAACCAGCTCCTTGTTGATGATGAGGATTTACTACCAGTGCAGTGCTACTAATGTGTATTTACAGACAGACATGAAGGCAGTGTCTATGCTCAAAACCTTAGCAGAACTTAGAGTTACAGAAGATGAAACCAAAATAGAAGTTAAATTATATACTGTTACTGTACCTGAGTTTTGAGAATGTTGTTTGTGATAGGAATATCCTTTCTGTGGTAAGAATGGTTGGAAGCATAATTTATGGTTGCATAGTCCTTCTCCTGGATTTGTCTCACCTTCCTCTAGAAAGCTATGGGAGGAATCTGAATCAGAGAGCTCTCAATTCTTAATGCATAGTTGACCCATTTCCAAAGAGTTCAGGGTAACATCTTTCTCATCATCATCTGAAAGCTAAGGTAAAGTCAAGTGCTTTAACTATGGAGAGCTAAAAAGCAGAAGAGATGAATTTATGCCCATACATTTATGTTCTCAGAAGCAATGAAGATGCTCAGAGACCAATGATGGTGTTCTTTAGAAGTTCTCCATACTCCCTTTCCAAATGTCAAAATCAAAAGCATTTCTTCTCAGTAGATAGTAAATACTCAGAGAAATAAAACCTGTCTTTTCCCTTTATATGCACAGAACATTTTACTTGCTCTTTTTTTCTTTGTTTGACTGTGCTTACCTATCAGTACATGGGTACTTTCTCATGTGGAAGAGTATTTAATCACACTTGGCCAGAATTTTACGGAGTTTAATAAATAACATTTTTGTTTTTTGGTGTTTGAAATTATACTTTTGACTTTGTGTTTGGTTTACAGATGAGGTTGACAGGTCATTTCTAGTCAAAGGATATTCTAATTATTTTTATTGCAGTTTTTATTATTACTGTCTTAAGCAATGGAATATATCCTTCAATATTTCATTCACTTGGTTTATTAAGATACACAGTCTCTTTTCCCTTTCCTTTTGATTTTATGTGCCTATACAGTTTTATAATTCTGTCCTAAAGGATAATCTGTAAATCAGTTCATGCTCATGTTTTATATTAGTATGTGGTAAATAATATAGAGAAACTGCTCAAACCTATTTAACACACCAGACTGGAAACTCTACTGTGAGGTATCTTACTGAGCATTTCACAGGTCTCTAATCTCCATTAACCTGAACAAATAACTACAACCCACACAAAACAGCTAAATCCAGGGATGAATATTTCTGAAGTAGGAAAATTAATAATGTTTCTGCAAGTTTGTGTTAGCAAAGTCAACAGAAAATTATATTTGTCAGTAATGTGTTGTCCAGACATTTAAATACTCTCTTTTTATTCCTCTTCTTGCCAAAATTACATTTAAAATAAAGTATAAAGAACCACTTCACTTAGAAGAGCAGCCTGTATGTTCATTAGTGCTCAGCTCAAATTATCTCTTCCAGCAAACAATGCCATAGTAAAAAACCAATACCACTTCTTAAGCTTTTGGAACAATTATTCTAGGCTGAAAATATAACGTGATGGAATTTCTTTCATGGTCTGAGCTGCTAATCTCTGTAACTGCTACTCATTTGATGAAAAGGACCCAGAACCAGCCCCTGAGATATGAAAAACCATGATGTGGGCTGAAAGACACCAAATGAGACTTCTGGAGCACCTTAATAGCTTCTTGTCATACCCAGTAGGAGTACAGATGTGCCACCCATTTTAGTGTAAGGAATATCATGATGACTTCTGGGGCCAGCAGGGTTTGCAAAGCAGAACTCTGCAGAAGGTGAGGCTACAGACTGGATTGGTTTGTGTATCCTTGGATACACAGTTAATGCATCTTCAGTCTAGCAAATCCAGGCAGCATTTTCACCCAAAAGTCATACAAAGTTTGAGAGGACAGAGTGCCATTCAAGCCTCTACAAAGGGGCTACCATGTGCTTACCATGTGAAATGCGACACGCTTCTTTAGGACACATTCATACTGTCCTCTGTGGCATGGAAGGTACTGAAAACAACAACTCAACAACACTGCAGTGGGACATTATAACAGCCAATGAGAATGTGGTACCAAACTCACTCTATATTGCTCTATGAGAACTTTGGCAGAAGAAGGAGCATTGAGGAAATGAGAGCCCACTGTTGATTGTGTGAGTATGTGACTGAGTGTCAAAGGACAAGGAAAAGACTACTGTGTCTTTTTTTGTTGCATTCTTTACAGGCAAAAGGGTCTTTGCAGAGAAGAGCCAGAGCATATCTGGCAGGGCAAACTGGAGAGGATGTTCTTCTTAAACATATGTAGTGCTTTGTCACCAGGAGTTTAGCCATCAAGATGAGTAACATTGCTGTGGACCAATACTAGCCAACTGTAAAGTCTCCTCTGATGTATGGTGTGATTTTGGACTTCCTGTTGCAAGGGATGTGTTGGGAAACTGGAATAGGGCTAAAATGTCTAGTCAATGTGGAGTCTTTGACCTTGGATACACTTGGAATTTGTCTGGAAAGGGTATGAACATTGCGACCTGACTTCAAAGTTAGCCCTGTTTCGAGCAGACTGGACCAGATGACCTACAACAGCATTTTTTTCTACAATTCTGTGATTACATAATGAGCCAGCAGCTCTTAACAGCAGGTCGACTCTCAGCACTCTCCTTGGGCTGACATACTGTGAAATGTGTACTCCAGATACAGTCCTTTGCACTTCTGTTTCTTCTCTTTTTCTTTGACCCCTTCCCCCTATTGCCACCACCCTCCTCAACCCCCAAAATTATGAACAGTTTAGCAGTTGGAGACTGCTGAAATACTGATTGGGCTAATAGCATTTGTGAATTTTTACCCTGGTTTTGATTGCTCCAGGCTAACTTTCCTACTGAGATTCAAAATAAAGCAGATGATGTGAAACAGTTCTCAATTCATGAGTGGCATTTTCAAATGAATTACTGAGTTTCCTTTGATTTTATTTTTAAATTTAATTTTAGACCTTTTTCAGCTTTGCTTTAGCTCAATATATTTTTTATAACTATACTTATTTACACTGTGCATAATAAGGCTTTAGTGTATTTTCTCTTAAGAATCTCTGCACTAGTGGATGTCGCTTTTGCAAAAAGGAGTGTGCTCCATCTCCTCAACAGATGAAATGATGATGATGAAAAAGCTGATAGGCCAAGACACGGCAGAGAGACTCATGACTTTTCCATTTCCCTCACCCAGAGGATTGCAGGAGGATTGGAAATGGTTGTGGTCAATTCATAACGCCTCGTCTCTGCTACTCCTTCCTCCTCACACTCTTTCCCTGCTCCAGCATGGGGTCCCTCCCACAGGCTGCAGTTCTTCAAGAGCTGTTCAGTATGGGTTCCCTCCATGAGGATAATGTCCTTCAGGAACAGACAGTTCCAGCATGGGTCCTCCATAAGTCTTGGCTGCTGCCAGGATGCTGCTCCTCCATGGAGCAGCTTCCTTCAGAGCATCTCTATCTGCTCTGGCTTGGGGTTCTCCACAGGCTGCAGGTGGATATCTGCTCCCCTGTGGGCCTCCATGGACTGAAGGGGCACAGATGCTTCATCATAGTCTTCATCACAGGCTGCAGAGAAATCTCTGCTCTGGTGCCTGAAGCACCTCCTCCCTCTCCTTCTTCACTGATCTGGGTACCTGCAGGGCTGTTTCTCTCACATTTTTCTAACTTGTGTCCCTCACAGATGCTGCAAAGCATTTTTTACTCTTTCTGAAATTATCACAGTGGCATCACCAGCATCATTGATGGACTTAGCTTTTGGCAATAAGGTATCTGTTTTGGAGCTAGGCGAAGCTGGCTGTGCCAGACAGGGAGGAAGCTTCTGGTGTCTTCCCACAGAAGACAACCCTAAAGCTATCCTTCAACTCACCAAAATCTTGCCATGTAAACCCAACACAGGGGAACACAGTGGTGAGCCCTGAAATCAGTGCAACAAGGACTGAGCTCACCAGCATCAGGTGGATTGTCCCACCTGAACTCTTGCCTTGCTGCACCACTGAGGCTGCCCATTGCCTCTGAGGTGGCTATGGGCCCTAAAGCAGTTGGTGTATTTGCATCTGGAATATCACAGCTCTGCATTACAGCAGCTGATAACAAGTAGACTCTATGCTGACACTTCTCACTGCACTCTGTTCATTTTTGCCCAGAACTGGTATAACTGTGAGCATTTATGTAAAGGGTTAAGATGAACAAAAAATAGATCAGAAATATCCTATAGGACAGTGGTCTAGATTCTTTTCAGACTCATTCAGAATGACTGAAACTATTGGCTAAATAACAGCTTGACAAATACTTCTGAACAGCTTGTCTCTTTTTTGCTTCCCTGCCCCTGAGAACAAAGCTCAGAGATCAACACTCTCACATGGGGTGGCCTTACAATCTCTGGATTTTGAAAGAAGAAAAAAATCTGAAAGAACTGAAACAGGATTTTTTTTTCTGTCCAAGTCAATGCATATAAAAATTGGTCTTGGAAGACAGGAGAACAGTCAGGGCCATTTTCGGTGGCTCAGAAATGTGCCTTAACTGGATAGCAGTAAAGGTTTTCAACACCTCATTTGATAATAACCACTCATCACAACAAAAGGCCATTACAGGCTCAGCTCTAAATTTGCTCTCCCTAAATAGAACAGATGTTATAATCTCTCACCTACTGATCAGACAATCACAAATGAACCAGCAGAAACGGTCTCCAACCCTGACTATAAGCAGACACTTTCCAGTTTGGCCTCAGGTTTGCATGGGCTATAGCTGGTTTTTTTTGGCCCTCTGTTCCATTAAACTAATGCCTTGTTTCTCTGTTCTGGCTTTCCATTAATTATCATCAGGGCATTTGACTAAATTTTTAAATTTCAAAACATGCCTTCTGAGAAAATCCATGCCCTGTGCTAACTTCTGTCTTCGATAGCATTCATGGTCCTCTGAAACAGCAGAACAACAGGCTGATGTGTGCAGGCAACAAAACTTGCAGAGGATAATGGACATTATCATGCCCTCTTCTGCACAAGATAAGAATATCTACATTACTCTAAATGCTTTCAGAACAAAAGATAACACTTAGCTTATTTTCTCTCAATAATTTGTTTACACATGCACAAGACACACATTTGCCCCTTATCACACAAATACGTACAAACGCAAGCAAATAAACAGAGCCAAGCAGTTTCCTCTCTGGGCTTGGGAAGAAAAGATATCTATTTATTTTCTTCCTGTTTTAGAAAACCAGAAGGACACACAAAGTCTGTGATAAGGATTATTTAGTATTAAGAGAGAAGCAAAAGAAAGAGAGAGAGATGTAATATATATGCAAGATGAATCAAAAGAGATTTCAACTAGATTTTCAAATATCAAAATGTGTTTGTAGGTCTGCTAGCAATAAATATTTTCTTTTGAATGATACACTGAACTAACTTGATATGAAAGCAGATATTTGAAAGAAAAACATGAACACTAAAGTGTTGCTCTGAAGAGAACTAGGCTGCCACGGCATTCAGTCAAATGTGTAATTTGCTGATGAACAAGCTCATTTGGCAGAACTCTTTTATTTTTTTCTCATACTTGGCTGTTCTGCCCATGAGTACTCATTTCTTGGGGTTTTTCTTTCCTCTCTAAATTGTAGATATTTGAAAGGCTGCCCAAACTGTCTGTACATGTGCTCCCATAATTTCTTTAACAGACTTAGTTTATTGAGGAAAATGGAATTATGAAAAAATTCAGCCTATTACCTTGGGACATGTATAATGCCAAAATCAATGGTTCACCCTCTTCCCTCTCCCCTTAAAAGCCATTACTGGTCAGGGACCTGCTCCATAAGACTCAGGAGGTATAAAACTGCCTGCTCTTCGAGGCTGAGCAGAGCCCAGGCTGGCACTGTACTGGAGGTCCCTGAATCTGCCCTTACTTTCATCTGGGCTATTCTACTCTTCTCCATCCAGGTGCTCCCATCATCCCCTGCCTGCTCCCTATCAAAAGAAGAATACCCTTTTTCTTTTCCAATGAATCTTCAGAAGAATGAAATGAATCTTTTCCTTTTCAATGAATTTTCAGAAGAAGAAGGGTCGTTCAGCTGTCTTTGTGAGGCAGCTCAATTCAGCAAAGATCCAGGTCAATACTCAGCACTACTCCAGCCTGTGCCTGTGCAGTTTACCTGTGTGCACACACGTTTGGGGGCAGGGGTCACAGGCTACACAGTGTTATACAGTGATGCTGTGACTCCTTCCTCTGGCCGTGGGAAATGCTGTTGGTGCTGGGATGACTCAATTAACTTCCTCCTTTTACTGGAAACGTGCTGAGAATGTTAAAAAAAATAAAAATAGTGGGAGTTGATCTGAGATGTGAACTATGCCCCTCGACTCCCCTCAACCTCTTTAACTTTTTCCCCAGTAACTCAAGGTTGCATTTGCCTGCACTTGCTCTGTCCACGCCTGAGTGTTTTCAGCTTCATGCCTGGTTCCCTGCCTGCCTGAGCACTGTGGAGACCATGTTTTCTCTGAGAAAGAAATGCACATGTTATCCTGTCTGCTTGAACCAGGAACTATTTCTATGGGGAAAAAGAACAATTGCTGTTGAATTACAGGCAGGCACTTCTTTCTGAACATTGTTGTAGACAACAGCTGAGGTCCACTGAGGTGAATGTGAAGATGTGTAATGTAACTTTTACCTGCTCCAGACTGACCCTTTTTTTTTTGTAAGGAGGGAGTGCAATTTTTTACACAGAGAGAATGGATTGTTATAACACTCTTATTTTAGAAGGCATGAGGTTGTGAATGGAGGATTCTGGATCATAATTTCAGTTGCAAGTTTTTTCTTTTTATGCTGGATCTAATAAGTTCAAAAAGGAAGGTGAGGTCACAGCTACTTTCCATGGCTTTAGCTCCCCACAGCTGACTTGTATCCTTAAAGGCTTTGAATAAGATCTGTGTCAAGGATAATTTAAAGATGATTTTTTTTTAATTTGGAGTAAAATAGTTTTGTGATTCTACTATCAGAGCTACAGCAGGAGGTCCTGTGTATTCCTTCTAGCTTTGTGTTACATTTTTGCTATGTGCTGGGATGTGAAATCAAAAATTCCAGCCCTCCTTGCTAAAGGCATATAATGAACATCACATTACTTTTCATCTGCAAAACATTGTCAAGAAAGTGGAAAACAACAGCGAAATACAACATAACCTTTGTTACTGCAGAAGCTTAAATCACAGCTGAAACTGAAACCTTCTCAATCACATATGGACTAAAAATGCCCTATTCTGAGAAAATGAAATAGGCAAATCCATGGAACTAGGAGACATATCACATTATTAAAAAGGAAAATCTACTGAACAGTATTTCTTGTAAATTTTGTAAATAATTTCAATACAAAAAAAAAATATAATGCTGGTCTCATGAAAGTCTGAAAGTTTTCTGTGATTACAGCTGTATGATCAAGGCAAGAAAATACAATTAAAGGTTCTCAGTTTATTAGAATTTTACCTAGAGGAATTGGTTTTGGCTGCTTTTTATTCAGATTTTTGTGTTCTTTCTCTTATTATCTTCTCTTTTATCCAGTCAATGGAAACCGATCATTTCAATTTACTTCCAGGTTTATGCCATGTAACTAAGATGCTATCTAGTACAGCTGGCCTTTTTTCATCTTTATCTTCTCCATTTCCCTAATATACCACTGAATTCTACCCACAAATTTCCTAAACCTTTTCTCTATTCCTCCCATTCTGTTCTGTGTTGCTGTGGAATCAAGGCTGTGAAACCTACATTTGAATGGCACACTGACCATTTTCAAGTGGTCTTGGCTGATTTTGTTTTTAGGAAATGGAATGTAGAACAATAATTTTGAATAAGTCTTTTGAGTTGGAGGTGATAGAGCAAACCTTGGTGCTAACAAGCAATTTGGGTTGCCAGCTTGTGGGTTTCTCCAACTACTTTTCCTCTAACCTTATTTATGTGCCTGCCCAAATTGCTTTGGTAACTCATTCAAAGCTGGACCTTTACTGCATTTTGCTAGGAAAATGTCTGAAATTCATCCAGAATAAAATCATAGACATTTCTGTGACATGACATTTATAAGAATAAAACACCACTCCAAAACTTTTTCAGGTGTAAATAGCATAGGCTGTTATTACAGACCTCAAGTCTGGGCACTGGAAGATCATGTCTCCATTGCTTGGCCACTTTTGCAGAGTGTTTCCTGAGGAATCAGTGTTCAGCCATTTGGTTTCTGTCACAGGTGGCACGATACTGTTTTGTTAGTACTGTGCCATCTTCTGATGGCTGGCCAAACCTGCTCCTTGCCTTTTCCATGTATTGATTTCTTCATCTGCTCTCTAAATTAACACCTTTCTTCATTTTTATTTCCCATTTAAACCTATTTTGCATACTTGTTGTAGATATATTTGTATTGCTTCATTTAGTCCTCAGACAGAATTTTCCATGGTTAATTCAATCTCCTGAATTAGAAAGAATAAAGTTTCCCTTTTGTTATGTGATGAAGTTAGTCAGACCATGTAAAAGTAATTTTCTTAACTGGTACAGGGGCTTTTCCTATTTATAGGGCAGTATTTATAACTGCAATAAAGAGGTCATTTAGTAAGTGAAGCATTTCTTTGTCAATGAACACTTTTCTTGAACAAATGGAAGCTGGGACAGAAACTCCAGATTAGCATATCTCTCTGTCAGTCTTTAAAATGATCTGGTAAGATCCAGGCTCTTCACTGTCACCAGGTGGGGAACATGCATCTTTGAAGTATTTTTACCAGCTCTTTGTGATTTTGTTGTGAGCTGAAAAAAAATCTTTTTTTGTGTGGAATTTAATAATCCCAACTCTGAATACTTTTCTTAGTAATTTCCCCCAGTGGAAAGGAATCTAGCATATTTTGAACCCTAGATTTATATGTGTCTGAAGCTGTGGCTGAGTTCCTGGAAGAGAGGAATCGCATACTATTGTCATGGACATTGTGTTATTTTAATGTAAATTGAACTATTAAATTTCTTTTTTGCTTCCAAAAAAAAGTTTTATTCTGCCCACATCTATTTCACTTTTTTCTTAAGAACAGATATCACACCAAACAGGGTTACTACATTTGGAATGACTATTCCACAGACCTATCTAAGCAGCAGAATATTCAAAGATGTACTTTGGACATCTAACATCTGAAGCAACCCTTGTTCTTAAGAAACAAAACCTAACAAACCATAATTTAAAAAATAAAATCCCACAATGTATTTTGAAGCATACAACACTTTGTCAATCTAACAGACTCTTCCCTCTATTCGTCCACAACACGCAACATCCAGCTCATCTCACGGCCCTAAAGCTCAACCCTGAAGAAATCTTAAAGGCCCTGTTTATATTCTATGTGTACTGGATTTTAATTTTTGGAAGATATGAAGCCTTAGTTTTCTGTCCATACGCTACATTACCTGGCTTGGTTATATGTAAGGAGGAAAAAGTCAACAAAAGTTGGCACACTATACTTTGTTAGCTTTACAGTCACATCTTTTCAATTTCTTTCAGGCCTCCTCTAGGTTTTGTAAATATTCATCTGAAATCTTCCCAGTTATTAGCATGTCATCCAGATAACAGACAACACCATTTACCCCCTGCCTTACTCAGCTCATTCTTTGAAACACAGCAGGTAATTTTCTGTTCATACCTAAATAGCCCCTCATGTGTGTTTGTCATCAGAATATTTTTTTAATTCTAGCTGCAAAGCCACCTGCAGGCACTCTTGGGTCCAGCCCTGTTTGGTTAGCTGCTCCCCACTCAGCACTTTGCAAATAACTATTCTGCTCTCGAAATCAAATATTGTCCAGTTTGAGCCAAAAGTGGTTGATTGTTTCATATTTCTGACAAGCTTTTCTCTACTGTCCCCCCTAAAACACAGTTTGCTCAGTCCATTCACTGACATCCAGAGGAGGAAACAGGCTCTGTTTTTCAGTGTACTAAGCTACTTAGCTACCAGATTTTGCAAGGTTTATGGCACAGGTCTCCTCCTCAGAAACATAGACATGATTTTGTCACTTGCAGATGACATTGCAGCTACACCTGTTACTAAACCAAACCTGTAATAAATACTACTTTAGTATGAATTTTCCTACTCTATTACACAGTTGATTAACTAACTTCCAATACAACTTAACTTAGGGAAACAGTTTCTCCACCCCCTTCAGTTATGATTGCCTTCAGTGTTAATGAAGCATATTTGTAAATTTCTGTGACACCAAGACCTACCAGTTAATCACCAATTGTCCTTACACTATCACAGTGCAGTGTGCTAAATATGTTCACTTTCTACTGTGCACAGCCAGCGCTCAGTTATCCATAGGCAGTTTATTTAGTTGACAGATTAATTGTACCATAGATGCAGAGACTCTGGGGGAGGCCAGCACAGTTCTGGCAGGATTATTCATGCAAGCACAGCTCTGTGCAGTTGTTGATGCATTAGTCTCACTGGGTGCACACTGACCCAGACAGGGAGGATGCAAAGGACCAAAGATATCTCCAGCCTGTTCCAGCATGTGCAGGACAACCTGTAAGCACAACAAGCTAAGTTATGTTTCAAGCAGAGCCCCTTGGATGCACGTAGAAGTTGACTCTGGTGCTGTTCTTAGGGGCCTCTTACCACACTGAGCAGTGCTGCAGGAATTTGACAGCCAGCTTGGCTCCACTCTTTGGCAAAAGCTCCTAAACTCTTACAGAGCTGTGACACTTAATGCAGAGGAATAGTTCAATAATAATCATCTTAAAATAGATAGGTACCACTAGTTCAACTGAGGACCTGACACACCACCCTTGTACTCAGCCAACCTGCTGGCGTGTCCCTCTTTATAACTATTGCCCCACTCTGATACCCAGCGTGTTCCAGACCCTACAAGCACCTACCCTTCTGGCACTGCAGCTTCTTAAATGAGCGATGCTCCCCAGTGAACTGACTCAGAGAATGGACTCAGGTTAAAACATTTAATTTCCATATTACTTAGCAATTTGGTCTGTGTTTGACGAAATACTACTGCCAGCCCAATGGAGGCAGAGGGGTGGAGGTGGAAAAGAAGGGCTGGGGTGAGGACTGCCTCTTGGATGTAGCACTGTTTTGTGCAAATTTAAGGTGTTTGCATAATTAAAAACTTACTTTCAGTCATCAGAGTGCTTATTGAGTGTCTTTTACAAAATTTTATTGAAACAACCAGTAGCAGGAAACATTTTTGACTTGCCAAATGGCATAATAATTTAGCCTTCTAGTTAATTTTGAAGACAAAACTATGTTCTGTTTTGTTAAAAAAAAAAATGGAAAAATGTGCAGCGTAAGTTTTTAATAATTTCCTTAGAAGTTCTGTAATGCCTTTGTCTCAGTAAGTTCCACTGTTAAAGTATAATCTTTCAAAGACCGTGTGTGCTTCATATCTGGCAATGCTAAGGAAATAGCTTTTGTATAGTGGAACCTTCCATACGGTTTGTACAAATTTGCTGTCAAAGCCTGAATCTCTCTCAAAACTTTTCCTGCTTGCATTATATATGTCCCTTTTACCCAATGCAAACAGTTGATTTTTTCTCTCTTTTTTATTTCAAGATCTAATCCTTTGCCAGTTTTCTGGTTTGTATTTTGCTATATACAGAGGAGTTAAAAAGTAAATTGCCTACTGATTTTCATAAAAATAGGCTCAAAATATGGCTTTATTTCCCTAGGATGTAAGACAATAACTCCCAACTTCCAGAAATTAAAGGCAAATAACACAGAGGAATAATTTATCCTCCCTTGCCGCAGGAATTGTAAACCATAACTGAAATTAAAGCCTAAATCTTGATCACACATTTTTTATACCCTTGTTCTATACGAGAAGAGCAAATCCTTGACATTTAAAGTTGAGCTGAAATTGTGAAGCTGAAATTGTTTAGATTCTGTTAGAAGTGCCTTTCAAAGCAGTTACTCTCTTTGGTCCAGTGGAATCACTTAAGGAGAATTTTACAGATGTACTCCCTAAACTTGTTATCCATTTTAACTCCCATATGAACACTTTAAATACTGCTAGAATCAAAATATCCTTCTAAATTTAGAAGGAAAAAATGAAATACTAAAGGGGAGTTTGAAAAAAAATGTGGTAATTATAAATTCAACCTAGATCTTGTTTACAGTGGTAAAATCAAGAAGTATTCTCAATTCTGTATTGTACAGCTGGGAAGGAGCTGGCAACAGAGGGAGGAATATAACTGCCTTTCTCTCTGGGATGCTTTATATAACCCCAAGCAAGAGCAAAGCTGTGAGCTACGTTTATTAATCACAAATTTGAGGCAGTAATTTCTCACACCACTAGAGAAGAGATATGATGCAGAGGTATTGCATTGATCTAAATCTACAGATTCAGGTCTCACTTTATAATTTGAAACACTGCTCAATTTGGTCCAAAGATTTCTAGCCTACTTTCAGCACAATAATTAAAGAATGGCAAAGGATGCCGATGCCTGTTGCTGGCTGACCTGGAGAGATGTGATTTGGAAATGAAAAACTGAAAGAACTGAGCAGCAAAGATTTAGATACAGTGCTGAGAAAAAAAAAAAAGGAAAGAAAGGACAATAAAGTAACAGAAAATAGAGCAGACAATCAATGAAGGCTAGGCACAAAAAAATTCCTGATAAACTAGTGAGAAATTGGGTGAGCATCAAATTGAGGAAGATATGTGCAAGTGCAATAGAAAGGTAGTACGAATTAGAAGGTTTCACCATTTTGCAAAGTGTTTTCTGAACTTGTGTGATGAGTAAATACTTGAAGTAACATACTGTAATTGCTTTTATTGTCTGTCACCTCTGGGATAGAGCAGAGGAATACCCTCTCTACAAAACAAAGAGGTTGGACATGTATATTTGCCTGATTATAATCCCAGGCCCATTATCTTCAGCAGAAAAATCACCCACAGCTTCAGGTATTTATAGACTTTTAAACCCCGACAGAAAATGGCTGAAATAAAAATAACTGTTTTCGTGGTAATTTTTTTTCTTAATGTACTCCAATTACTCAACCTCTAATATGTTTAGATGTTTTCAAGACAGTTTATTTATAAATATAAGATAATTACAGAAACTCTTAGAGAAATAGATCCAATTATATCTACCTGTGAAGTCAGCATAGTCATATACATTCTATGTATAAGTGGAGTGAATTTATTTCAACAGAACTGTGAACTGTTGTGTTCCAGGTATGGTCAGATCATGATAACAGTTTCAAAGCAGAATGTAGGAATTGTCTTGAAATGAGCACACTTAAAAGACAAGGCTGATTTTTCGAAAATGAAGCTGAGGGGATTCTCGGTCTCTGTTCACAGAGGATATTTAATGTAGTGATAGTTCAACAAAAGAAAGGATAGCAAATTAATGATTACACTCTCATTACAAGATACACACAAAAATCCTGTTTAAAGTATATGGACTGATGATTTGTTTCATGTACCCAAAAACAAAGCTTCTCAACATTTCTGTATGACAGGGAGAAATCCTAATTTTTCCTGAGAGATATAGGTTATGTTAAAGGCAATGGGAGGTATTTTGTATTGTACTATTTTTTAAAACTTATAAGATTGAAAGAACTCACCACAGTTTTGGTCATGAGCATTTAAAGGACATTTTAGACAATCTGCTTCACTTGGAGTGAAAACTAGCACACCCTATTTAAATGGACGTTGTGACACCAGCTCCCTGCCTGCTCCTCAACAGTTATACATGCACAAGGCTGGTGCCATTATAAGCAGAGATAAAATAGGCATATGAATCTTGACTTTCTACTGCATCCAGGATTTCTCATTTGAAATCTGGGACCAGTGAATCGTTTCAGACTAATTGCTTCCAGACATTGTTCTTTCTTGAGAAATTTCAGGTTGTGACAGTTCTAAACTGCAGGAAAAATTTTTAGAAGCCCTTCATTACAAAACCTCAGCATCTGGGAGCCTACTGGTTCATTATATTTTCAAACACTCAGAAACAAAGAGAATGTGAAATTTAAAATGGTCCAGTTACCATGGCAAGTATATATATATGCATTAGCATTTCCAAGGAAGAAAAGTAATCCATTGGTCAGGGCACAAGTTATTTTTTATTTCTTAACTTATCTATAATGTTTAGGAACAGGTCTTACTTCCAGCAAAATAAATTGGACTCATAAACACTTAAAGCATTATAAAGTAACCACATTTTCTGGCAAAATATTTCTCAAAAATAACTTCTTTGTGAGATATGAACAATGCATTCCAGTATCTCTTCACTAAAAAAATGAATGCATTGCCAATGAAATATAAGGAATCTGTGGAGTCCATTTAATTGTCCAGTAACACTCTAAATTATGAAGGAAAGTACTGTGGCACATAAAACACAGTGCAATTGCAATTAAAAGCTACAGAGAAAGCTTAGATAAATAAAGAAGATATTAATAGAACTATAGAACAGAAAAGGTCAACTGGTTCCTATTTACTTGATAAAATTAAAAGCCAATGCATTTGATTCATACTGGCATAGTTCCACACTTTTCATGGAGTTCATGGTGGTATATTAAAGATCAGTAAGCACTCCTTACTGCACACACATTTTGAGAAATGCTGAAAGGAAACAATTTGGCAGATTTTGGAAAAATCTCATTTTTTGGCTAAACTTAAAGGAGATGAAAGCTCACACTGAAACCGTCTTTCAGAAGGCTGTTACAGACCTACTGGATGCCCATCTATTTTCTTCACGTATTAATGTAGCGCTTATTTTTAAAAAATGCAGAGGAAAGGCACATCTTGAAGAAGATGGGAGTCCATTATTGTTTGTTGCACTCTATGCTGTTCAAACGGGGCTGCTGAAACTCTCCTTGGTAGCTGTGATACAGGTTTTCAGAACTAATCCTTGCTCCCTCTTTAATAAGTACTTATGCAAAGGAAAGAGAGCTCTCAGGAACAGCCAATCTGTTGCTTAGATGGCATGACAAATTGTGCCCTTGTCAGACTCATGCACTTCTCATTTGCTGAAGCTAACATGGGTCGCAGAGTTAAAAATGGGAGTAGAATATGGCCTGTAAGTGCTTTTTAAGGCTCTCTTCTTCTTAATTTCCCACCCTATTTTATATTTCATTAGTTCATAAGTGCACTTCTTTTTTCATGCAGCTTAGTTTTGAAGCTTAAGAAACTCTAGAACTGAAAAGCATTTGTTTGTTATTGAACTCCGACAGGTGCATCAAGGCACTTCCCTTAGAATGCAGTAGTATTTGGAATATTTTGGTAATGAAGGAGGGCAGGGCGTATTGTGCTTGAGCTACTTTCTTGGTTTATTTCCTTTTCAAGTGAATTTATAAATTGTTAAAGAGCCTCTGATTGACAGCCTTGCTTTCTATTGCTATTTACAGAACAGATACAAGCATGCACTTTGCTGCAGTTTCATGTTAAATTGTCTTAGGCAAAGTTGGGATAAAGTGGGGTGCTAACCAGAGACACATGCATCTTCTACATCTCAAACATGGTAAAACTGAGCAAAAATTTATATTTATTAATACCTGCTGCCAACATTAAAAAGAAGCTATTACCTCTACCTAATATTGCACCTAAAGTATTGGATAATTGAATGTATTCCAGGAAATCACATAGCAATCACATTGCATTGATACTTTAAAATTTTTGATGCCTATACAACAATAGTATTTATGATAATATTTAAGATAAATATTTACTATATTTGTAAGTTTGGGAAAATTTAAGTAATTTTTTGTGCTCAGGTTTTCTGTAACTCCACAAGCCTATGAGACATGTGGTGCTTATGCTGTAGTATTATTTAATTTAGTCTCTCAAAGCCCATATATCATACTATGTGTTTTTTAAACTGATTCAATTTACAGAACATTTTTAATGGGGTTTTTTTCCCTTCATTCTCATCAGATATCTAAAAGGAATGGCTTAGGACACATTAAAGATCTATTTGCCTTTTGATTTTTGTGACATCTTTCAAATTTTATGCATGCCATTATTTTCTTTCTTCCTTTCTTTCAGAGGTGGGAAGAGGGCCAGGCAGGGTGAAGTGCTGCCCGTGCAAAGTTAACCTCTAGCAGCTGCTACCTTAGTGAGCTATAGCAATAGAGAGGAGGTGTCCTGGAAATCGTTACATTCCTTTATGCCATTTTCAATTTGCTGAGACAAGAATGATGCTGGCACACAGCACAGTGTCATCCTGAGGTTCTTGCTAAATGGTAGGGTCTTCTGTTACTGGGACAGTTTTATCTACTTCCTCTGCTTATAGTGCTTCCCTCGTGAAAATTATCCTTTCTTTCTCCGTTTCCAGACAAAGCAGCCTGAAACTACCTGAAAAAAACCCAAAACTACTTTGCTAACTCTTTTATCCTCAGCCTCTGAATTATAGAGGCTTCTTCATCAGAGAAGGAACTGTCACTGGCAAGCTGGAGGAGCATTGCCCAGGGGCCTCTCTTGTTCCAGATGAAGGTTATACTGAAGCTCTGGAAACCTAACTCCTGGTGTGGTTGGTAAGCTCACTTTCATATAGCCTTTTCTAGTAGATCTAAGAAACAGGAAGACGTTAAAGGATAAAAGGATCTCAGCAGATACTTCAAATGATGCCAGTGTTAGAGTTTGTCCTAGTCTGGGAATGTATCAGATCTGAGAACACTTCTCTGCTCGCTTACTTGATTCTGGCTTTAAATACCACAGTCCCAGTAGGGGAAAGGGTCCTGACTGGGGGAGCCTTCCCTGCCATCCTTGAGGGTCCCTGGTGTTCCTGATAGGAAACATAAATTACACATATGTTTGGCAAGGTTCTGAAAAGAGGGAATAAGTGAAGTAGTGATCATGATCCGCAGTTATCCCCCATGAAATTGGTCCAGAAGGCCAGTTCTGGTCTTGCTCACCTCTGGCAATTATGTTTTTGAATGACCTTATATTGCTCACAAGAATAGTTTTGCAGGAATGCCAGTATGTTGTGTGCAAAAAATGGGTAGTAAAAGATCTTCCATTGCGCAGCTGTTGTGAAACCTTGAGCTGCTATAAAATATTTCCACAAAAAGGTGATCGTGCTTTATAGAGAAATAACGGAGAAACGACTATGTGTGGAAGATAAAATTAAATGATGTGGTATTCGTATCATGATATATTTTTTAAAAGACCATAATTTTATAGGTGACAAAATTGGCACTATATTTTCACTGATTTGCTGTATTGGTTGCAGTTCTAAGTGGCATGTAGAAAATATCTTTTATGAAAGATTATTAAATGTCTATCTGTCATCACTGAAATTGATTTGCATTCAGTCTATGCACCTAGAAGAACCAATAACAGCATCAAAATCATTAGAGGCATTTTGCTTAAGCATTACTAAGAACTGTATTGCTTAGTAATTGCTTCAAATTTCTTGTCTAAATTTTCAAAGTGGTGAATTCTGCATTTTGTCTAACCCTCTGAATCCAAAGTCTTTTGTTTGAAAAAATTCAGAACAATGCTGAACTAATTAATTTTGTCACTTTTTCTTCTTCTCAAAACAATAATTAATAAAAGTATTCTTACCAAATTCTCCTCTTCCAGGTCCCTTAATTAAAACACACTCCTATGCAATCTAAGAATTCTGGGGAAAAACCAGTTATGGTTAAAATTTATTTGAACTATTTAAAATTCCTGCCCTGTTTCAAATAGTGAAAAACTGCAGCATTACACATTGTGACAAAGACATAGGATGAAGGATAATTACAGAATATGTTACTGCCATTCATGTGTGAAATCTTCTAGGGTGGAAAAATGCATGCTCTGAGGTAGTAAAAGAGACACCAGTTAAATGGATAACCTTGATGCGCAGAAAAATTCTGAACACGTCTATTTCTCCACCAGGTATTCATCTGAGAATGCCCCTGTGTACTGCACTGTTTTTCATTCTGTTTGGGTTTTTGCTTTTTCAGCACAATGATACTCTCTTACGAAGAAATTCCCTTAAAGGTCAAATTATTGTTGAAAATTAATTCTCAGTCGAAATATTTTTCCATAGGTGGGATTTAGGACATTTTTACTATACAAGTCTTGAATTCTTTCCTAAACTATGTATTTTATCTTGTTGCGGACACGTTTTATTTTCTTGGCTAACATTAATGAATGAATACTTAGACGTTTTAAAATATGTATGTATAAATTTATGCAGCTATGATATTTCATGTGAAATTGCACTTATCTCTCACAGTTCATTACACAACCCACAAAGATATAACTTATGAAAGAATATTCACTTAAGATACACAACTCTTTTAAGTAAAAATAGACCGCTATTTTCCAGTGAAAAATAAACCCAAAACTTCACTAGCTCACTCAAAGAAACATCCATTATCAGATAAACCTGTTTGCAGAAGAAACTGCTGGAAACAAAAATGGTTGTCAGATACTCCTATGAAAACATTTTGCAAGTAAAAAGCATTTTGAAAATTAAAAATGTTGAATTTCACCAAAACAAGAGGTATGCCATTTTCATAGAGCTGTTCTGCAATGAATCAAGACCTTACAGCATGTGCTGTTCATGCTATAAACCACAGAAAAGAACACTCCTTTTCTTTTCTCATCTGTTTATTTTATTAACCTTTGCTTACTCCTTCCTGGTTATAAGTTACTGCTTCTTGCTTCTTGCATTTCAGAGGTGGAATCACAACTAATGGAGGCACACCACCTCTCACAACCTCCTATCGTGTTCTTCCATGCTCTACAACATCTGCACCTTCCCTACCAGGCACTAACTGAAATGTATTAACACTCTCTGTTTCATCTAGTCCACCCACAAATGATTACAACAAAACACAGAGAAAAGAATGGGAGGAAAGATCCATCTATAATTTGAAATTATAACAGAGACACTTTATATTTAATTTGATTTTTAAAAAATATTTTATATTTATTTTTCTCCATTCTGTGTTCAGAACTAACTTGGATTCTTATTCCCTTCAGCCAAGGTGAAGACAACTGCTTGAGTTAATATGACACATGTAGTACAACTGAAATCACTAAGGATACTCAGTAGTTAAAATTCATATGAGTTTTTGAGGGACCAAAGCACTTTCTGGTAACGTATTCTGAGCAGGGATGCTCTTTTCTGCTCAAATGACCCTTTCTAAATTCCTATCTAAATATTAAATAGAGAAGTAACTCCTTATAGGGCAGTTCTCAGTGGAAGACAGTTAACAGTATCCATGTCTTTCTGAGAGACAGAAGCCAAAGGATTGAGAATAGGATCTTCAGTTGTTGAGGTTAGTCCTTGGAAGGAGATTCTTATTCCATCTACTGCAGAGGGACCCTAGGGAGGGCAGCCTTTGTGAAAAACACATCTACTGTGCCAGGCTCAACATCTGAATGTTTTAATGGGCTTCTTGGTTTATCTGAAGCAAGTTACCGAATCACAAACGTTGCTTATTCCACCATGACCTCTTCTTACATGAAAGCAATTTTGTGAGGTCTCTGCAAATTTGGGGGTTGTGTTAATCCTACCAGGTTTCTGTGAACAGACTGTTTTTAAACTACAGAGCAGCATACAATTATAGCATATTCCATCTGTCTTCGTCTTTGCTTCAGATGAGTTTTGGAAAAATAAATCTTTTAAAGAAACCGTACAAAACAATCTGATAGTCAATTAATATAAATAGGAACAGAAATGATATTACTGTAGTATCTTTTTGAATCGTAAAAGTGTTACATAAAAATTCTGAATTCCCTAGGTTTTTAACTAATTTTATTTCATCTTTACTGGCAACAAAACTGCATGCATATGCAACACCTTATTGTCATGCCCTCAAGGAACAAAAGCTGTTAAAAACATTATGAAGAAAGCTTTATGACTTAAATCTGTTGTGTTTCTCCTAGTGTTGCACCAGCAAAATAGTCTATAATAATAAAATTACTTAATGAGGAGTTTCATCAATTTAGAGTAGCAAAAATGACTTGGTATATAACGTAGAGTTTTGCATTGTTAGAGCAACCAAAGCAAAAAATTCAAAGTAAATATTTGATCAAGTCTGTTTGAAAACAAAAAAATGTGTGAAGTCATCACAGTCTGCATCTACCTACCAACTGCTTAGCAATTGCTTTCTCAAGCTGTGATTTCCTCTCACCCTTGGGATGCCCCTGCTCAGTCCCTCTCTCTGATGAAGGTGTCAAGAGGCAATCCCCTGACAACACCTAAGAGAGGTGAGCTCTTCTCCTTGCTTTACTCATAGCAACTGGGATTTATCCTGGGATTTCCCTGTTTCTTTTTCCATGAGTCAAGACCTTAGTCATCACTTTTATTCGCTCTCACAACAAGATGGAAAGGAGTAGGATGAAGGAATATGTGTGCTCATCATGCCTCTGCCTCCGCCTCAGTGTGAGTAAGAATTAGGGTGGTTTGGGCATTTTAACTCAGTAGTCTACTTTTAAAAGCTTTGAATACAAAATACAAAATTAACTCTTCAATGACTGGTATTAAGAAGTTAAATTTTGTTGAACACACTAGAAAACACCAAGAAAAACTCATTCTATGGTACTGATACTTTTTGGTCAACATAGAAATTCTAGTTTGCAGAAGAGCTACAAAGTGGTTACAAACTGCTGTAAGTTCTTCTGAGAAAATTTAAAACAATGGGTATTTGTAGGCATATGTTCCATGAAAGTATAAAAAATACATAATTTATATTATTAGTATTTTTAAACAAGTGAGTAAATACTACTGTTCTGCTCTCCTCTTTATTCTGTAACTAATACTTAGAGTGCTTTTTAACTAAGATAGACACTTCTGATATAAATTTGTAAATGAGGAGCAAGCCTAATTTATGGAAGAATAATTTAATGCTCTGCATTTGTAATCTATTTCTTCTCTCTAAGTTAGTTTTGGAATGAAGCACATACCATAACTTTTATGTTATTGTTGTTCAGCCTTGTTGCTGGACAGTTAATTTGCTATAAAATCCACACTATATCATTGTTATTAATTAGAGTAGTTTTGAACTTGCCTTTCAAAAGCTATTAAATAAGAATGTTTAGTCACATAAAAATATAAATGTGCAGTGAAGTTCTTCAGCAGAATAATGCCATGAAATAATTAATGCAAAATAATTAAATCTTTGTTGAAAGGAATACACTTTATCAAGTGATGAAGCTTACAGGAAAAACTTAAATAAAAATACCATGTCAATTGACAATAAATTGGCAAGAAAAACAATCTTTTGTGGCTTATGAAATAAGAGGATCAGAACTATACCTTTAATATTCTATTAATGAAAAAGCTGAATAGGTTAATGTAAGTGAAGGGACCTGTACTTTAGTCTGCATTGTGAATTATCAGGGATTTCCATAGGAATAAGCAACATGGTGGACATGATATCACCAACTCCTTACATTAAATTTTTTCAAATGCATGTACCTTTTACAGAGACATGGAGAACTGTAAAATAATAAAGGAATTAGTCCAACCGTGCAAGAAAATCAAGATTTTATCTAAGGTTTATAATTTCAGAGATTTAATACAGAAATTATTCCTTTGTAAGAACTTACTTTTACATAGTGAAATTATTTACTTAAGTGCTTCTCTGAAGGGACAAATCTTCTTAGACACTTAAATGTGCTTCTGATTTATAGCCTTAGATTTTAAGAGGCAAGATTTGCTGTTTGCTACCATTTTGTACAAGAGCTCACTGAATATTAGTCTGGCTTCAGGTGCTCCTATAATATTTTAAGATAAATAATAGTAAGTATGTATAAATAATAGTACGTATGTATAAATAATAGTAAGTAAGTAAGTAAGTATTATAATAGTATGTATAATGTTCATCAGACAATTGGGTATTGACATACTCTTGGAACCAGAAGTGCCAGTGTCATTTTGAGGAACTCATCTGAATTATGGTTTGCCATGAATCTGGTAGAAAAGGAACATTTTTTAAGGAGCTAGAAAGCATTCCTGTAAGAAGAGCTGGAATTGCAAAGTTTTAATTTTATGTGGTTGAAAAAAACTTATTGGAAAATGTGTTGCTGTTGAAGATGTCACATGTAATTTAAACAGAAATTACATTGTTTGAGTTGTAATATATTGTAGCGAATATGAGATGAAATTTAGCATGTACTATATACAGAGAAAGATGCTTATAACAAGAGGTTTCAGAATAATGGCAACAGAATGAAAAAGAAAAACAAAAACCAAAAAACAAAGGGAAAAAAAAGAAAAGAAATGCATACTCAAACAAGGCTCAGGAAAGCAAGCTGTTTCTAAGAAAGTTGCATGTAATAGGCACAACCATTTATGGGATTAAAATACTGCTAAGGTCATTTAACATCAGTCTTTTTCCAGGAACCCAGTACAAACATGTGAGCTACACTGAGTACTCCTGGCACAGAAACTATCCACCTAATATATATTGAACTAAAACAGATGAATATCTCCCCTTCTTCCCTTAGCATGACCTCTTCAATTTGGATTTCTGGTTAGAGTACAACACATTTTCCATCAATCTTATGCTAAGAGAAAGGTCACCTCTCAGCATGGCCAGGGCTCTGCAGGGGAGGCGCTTCTGTGCATGTTCTGATTCTCCAGTTCTACTCAGGGTACACTCAGGCACTTCTACTCCAATTTTTCAAGCCAAGCTGTCTTTTTTTAAGCCCTTACAGGGAAAGGAAACAACAGGCAGTTTATGTTGCTGGAAACTCCACTGGAGCAGATTTTTTCAGACCACACACCTACCCCTGGGTATCTGCCAGTGGAAGCTAACAAATGTTTTGACTGAAGGCAGGCAGGAGATTTTAGAGATAAGAAACTCTTGAGAAGTTGTTTAGGAAAAGTTTGACGTCCACTATTTCAAAGTGGAAGAAACAGTTTTTCTGAACTCTCTTTCCCTTTATGAACAGCGCATGATGTTGTTCAGCTTATAGAAAACACTCCAGATGATCATTTGGAGGTTGACAACCAACATATCCCACTATGATAATAATAATTTTAAAAATTGGGACTCTACAACTTTTCTCATGTTACTTGCATCAATTTCTTTAAGGATATATAAAAATACAAAATATTTCTCCATGAAGCATGTGCTTTTTTATGAAATACCTGAGTATCAGTACTTCTACCACATTCTCAAAGAAGAAGTAATTGCATTGGCATAATAATTTTCTATTTCCAAGGCATAATTAGGAATGCAATCCTCAATAAGGGTTGGTGTATAAATGACTAGTGTCTGATAGATCCAGTTGCTTACAAAGATTCTTTATACAGAAATTTTCACTTTGACTATGACGTCTCATTCATGTCATCAAAAGAAACAATAATTCCTCTTGTATTTTTATATTTTAAACAGCTGACAATGCATTTTGGAATAAAGTAGTTGCAGTTCAATGACACTCTGCAGAAAATACAGTATAGTGAATTTAGAAAGTATTCTTAGTGTACAACAAAAAATACTTAGTTTTTTAGATTTATATCTATATAATGGATATATGTAATATATATAAATTTCCCCATAAATGTATAGAAATATCTCAGATAGACATATTCATGGTCTTCATTCTTAAAATGAAAGAAAATATATATTCAGGGAGAGCTGCTAAAGTTATGCTTAGAAATAGATTCATTCTATCTATCTATCTATCTATCTATCTATCTATCTATCTATCTATCTATCTATCAATATATCAGATTTCTTTTCCTGGTGGTTAAAAACTAGTTTGGTTTTGATTGAAATGAGATATTATATTTGGAAAAGCTGGATATGATGACAAATGAATTAACATATATTTTGAAATAAACCATAAAAATTCTATAGAAGTATTTAATTGCTGTGTTTGTGTTATAAAGAGGTTTTGAAACATTTATTTTTTTAAATAATAGGTCAATTAAAGTATGATTGTGGGAATACATTATTTTTAAGAATTGGTGAAAACCACCTGATATTTTTGGTAATTCCAGTCAACATATTTGACCTGTATGTTTGGCTAGATTTAAATTAATTTAGAGAATAGTTCTAGGTTCTTCTTATTTTGGAGCAAATCTGCTGTTCACCAAAACGGTATAATTTAGCTTAGAAAAAATATTGCTGCTAGATGTTCATTTAAAGCAGTTACAAAAACTGTGTTTCACAAAATTTAAATCATGGCTGATAAAGTAATTTTAGCTGAAAAATCACTTGTTTTAATCTATTCTATAGAATGCATCTGGTTTGACCAATATACAAAGCTCAAAAGAGAATTATACTAAATGGGAGTGTGAGACTCAAGTAAAAATCCAGCTCCAATTCTCTGCCTATGCTGGTTACAAAGAATTTAATTCAAAATGCACTTAAAGCCATGAAAAATCCAGAGGCATGCCTATCCATTTGACACTTAACAATGGAACACACATTTTGGCACAGTATCAGGAGAGTTTGGAGCCGGAAAATAGAAACAGGTATTCACCAGGCTGTTCCACTCTACAGCTTAGAACTGAAGCCCTGAAGGTACCTTTTTTCTACAGCAGTGTGGAAACAAATCTAACAGCAGAACAGCTGCCTGACTATCTAGCTAACCAACTACCCAGCTGACTATTTTTAGTCTCAGTAGAGAGCTGAAATGTCTTGCAGCCATTATTAAAACATAGAACATTTATTAGACCAAAAAATGGTAATGTTTCTTATAGGTTAAAGTAAACAACCCCCCAGAATGTTCAAATACAAACATCCAGTGTGTAATCAGGTGATTCAACCTGTCTCTTTCCTGTTTCAGGTGAAATTGGATATTTTTTGTCAGCTACTTTTCCTAAGGTAACAGGGTGGGTGGTTTTTTTTTTCTTCATATTCTATTTTTCTTTTTACTGGCAGAGGTGGGAAAGGGAATTGTCAAACGTGGCTGCAAGCAGCAGCTGTTCTACTTTGGACCATCATGTTTCAGACCGAATGGCAAATAATAAAATGTTTGGAACTCTGTTTTTAAAATGAATTTTATGTGAAAGAGTTTAGTCATGGAGCTCCATTTTAGCTTTAGCAGGACCTGTAAAAACAGAAAGTCTAATATGAGGCTGTAATCTGTAGCAGAGTGCTCTCACAGAACACAGAGGTGCCTTGTTCAGTTTGCACAGCACCTTGGTTGAAGAATCTGGATTTCCAGAGTGACTTTTCTTCTGTATTATTCCTCAAATTCAACAACTGGATTCTTTCAGACAAGATAATAATGTTTCTAACAAGATAATAATGTTTCCTCTATAGAAGAGGACTTTATGAAGATCTTTTGCTAATAAATTCAGACTCTCTTCCTAGACCAAAAGTTGAAATCCTTTTATTTTTCAGTCAGGAATAAAGGGAGAACTAATTCCTCATCCATCCATACTTAGTTAAGTATCCTAGACTGTAGAGAGGGAGCTGCTGCTCATACCAAAGTCTGTCTTGATCTTTTAATTCTTGTTCTTTCTACAGTCCATTCAGAAAACAACCCTGGTGCCCCTCCATCCGTGGTTTCTCTTAGAGTTATGACCATCAGCGTGGCTGGCTGAAGCCAGTGAGCCCAGGGTACAGCTCCAAGCTCCATCAGTTTGCTCTACAGTCTCTCTTGGATCTGCCCACCTGCTGTGGCAGTTCCTCATGCAGACTATAGCAGGAAATCCTGTCAACCAAACAACTTAATAATTAAATTACAACCAAATAATTAAAAACTTCAGGATTTTATTTCACTTGTGATTTTCTTTGAAAATCCACCACTCAGAAAATACTAGAGCAAGACTAATTAATGTCAGGCCACAGGCAGTCCTGGGGTACTGAAAGAACTCTGGTAGTTGATGTTATTTCCCCTGTGGCTCCCTGCTCCCTTCTGCTGCCAGTGGTTACTGTCTCTGAAGCTGAGTGGCTGGGATGCAGCATGTAAGTGCTCCTCAGTGCTCTCCCTGGCAGCTTACCCAGGCTTTGGCCACCACTGTGTGAATTAGCCTGCCAGGCCCTGCACAGAACTCACTGAGCACCTTCTGACACTCATTTCACTCCAGTCCCCGAGTTACACCTTGGGACAGGGACATCATCCATACCTATAGGGATATGAACCTTTTGGCACATGGCCTCAGCTGTGTAAGATGAGCACCATCCTGGGTTATATCCACCATCCCCCTATTATATTCACCACCACCTTCACCAGGTGAATTGCCTCTAAAAAGCACTGAGCTTCACCATTTGCATTTAACCCAGCTCTAGCAAGCATACTGAGGATTTCCTTTGCCTGCCTTATCTAACCTGAGATTATGCACCTATCCAACACCTGCTGAGAAACTGTGAGCATTCTGTCCATCTCCCTCTTGGATTCAAACACTAACTGCTGAGGAGCAAATTCTGCTCATCTCCCATATGAATGGCAACTGCATGCATAGGAGACAGACAGCATATGTTTTATAAAAAGTCACTTGGCTCAGTATATTCCTCTAGGTCTTTGTTGAAGAAATTGGCTTCTGTCGTAGAATTTTACAGGAGGAAACAGGGTATAACCTTAGCAAGGAAAAATTCCTGGGTTTTAACTTTAGAACACTATAAGGAGTGTTACCACTTTTACATTCCAACTATCAATTCTGGTAGAATAAAAAATTCCATTAACATGAAAGGGTAGATAAGGATGCATTTCTGGTAAAATGAGTATAAAGAAACATAAAAGAATACACCAACCAAAATGTCTTAAACATATCCAGAGAGCAATATTTTACTCTTTTTTTCACTACTTTTTTTTAATGGGCTTTGCCTCAAAACACCAAACATGAATTCTATTAATGAGACTAAATATTCTACGTTAATTATTCTGCCATTTGCTAGTAAAAAAGAATGCTAATACGAATGTACTTCTGAAATCTAAAAATGTAAATTTAAATTAATGTATAATGAATATCACAACATACTGCAGATAATAAAAGACCAAGCTTACTAGAAAGCCAGTAGAAGGCTCCAAGGCAATCTGATAAATTAGAAAACTGTTTAGTTTAAAGTTAATAGAAAGTAGTAGGCAAACAATCTAAATTGCAAACAGTGACAACTTCTCAGAGAAAATAGGTTAAATTGCTTCTCTGCTTATATTTTATGGCTATGTAAACTGATCTCTCCAATTCCATCTCACTTGTCAGTTTTCACTGTTTTCCACAGTTCCCTTAATTTTAAAGTTCAATATCAGAATGGAATCAAACTTCAATACACATTACTGGAACAGAAAGTCAGAGAATGTTGGATAGGCAGACCTGGTATTCTGACTTTTCCATTGGCTTTGTATGCTCATGACAAAGATTTATACGACAATTCAAAATCAATGGCAGAACTGCTGCTGACTTTGGGGAGTCTGGGTGTTCACCCATGCCAATCAAGCTTAAGCTCAAAAAACTGGAAAAGTAGAAATGTAGTTAGAAACTGAGACATCTGTTTTTCAGAAAATGCTCAGAACTCAGCTTCTGACAGGCAGACCCAGTGCTGTGCTTCAAGTCAACCACTAGCATCATCAATCAATGACTAAAAAAGTTACACTTATTTGCTGATATTATGACATGCTACAGGAACCAAAACTTTAGCTAGAATATAGGAGGATAATGTGGGGGAAACTGAGATTTTACTACAGGGAAGTTTGTAAGCATTATAGACGAAAATCAGAAAGGAAATGTAAGATCCTACAACCTAATTTGAGCATTATATTGTTGCATCCAAGAAGAGTGTGCCCCAAGGTCCAACACTTAGAGTGTGCATAGGGAGAATAATGCCCAGTGCCCCAGTTTGGCACAAAGCAGGCAGCCAGCCAAGGACAGAGATAGTTTTTAGAAAAATGATGGAAAGGAAATCCTGAACCTTGAAGATTTTCAGTTTCCTCTTGCAGGTAAGTAGCTCTGTCCAGGTAGGACTGATGGCCCAGAAGCTTGTCCTGAATGTAAGTACAGATTTTGTAGTTTGGATTTTTATATTTTTGCACAATCATTCACAGTAAACAAAAAGTGGAAATGCACTGTCATATACAAAGGAAGTAAAATGATGTGATTCAGTCTTCCTGTTCCTGTTGAAGAAGCTGTTTAGAACATGCAGATTTACAGAGGAGGCTGAGGGAAGAAATTCAGTGTGTCAGCCTGGGAACTGGGATTTCTGCTTGGGACCCAAGAGTTGTTGATGTGCTAGTCACATCCCCCCCATACGTGAATGAATGAATGAATGAATGAATGAATGAATGAATGAATGAATGAATGAATGAATGAATGAATCTCTAGCACCAACTGAAAAGAAAGGACTAACAGTGTTGTGTTGCACCATTGCTTTCACATCCTCTCCTAGGAGATGGGAGAGAATCTATGCAGCCAAAAGGAAAGAACCAATAAGTGCTTAATCTCTTAAAAATCTGTGCATGTGTTAACCATTTGTGACTGGAGTTAAGGAATGAAAGCACAACTTTGTCATGTTTTAAAAGAAAGTGACTATGATAAAAGTGCTTGCTCTTCTTTTCTTCCAGGTAACAAGTGATACAAGTGGAAATGGCCTCAATTTCTGCCAGGGAAGGTTTAGACTGCATATTGGAAAGATTTCATCCCTAAAAGAGTAGTCAGCCATAGGAACAGCCTGCCCAGTGAAGTGGTGGAATCACTGAATGTTGAAATGTGGATATAGGGCTCAGGGACACAGTCTAGTGATGGCAGTTTTAGCTTGCTGGTTGAACTTGCAGATCTCAGAGGACTTTTCTAACCTTAATGATTTTATGATACTATGAGATGTGATTTCCCTATTTTTGGAAAGCCCTCCTGGAGAAAGGCAGCAGGACACCTGGCTTCTCAGCTAGCAGAGCTGAGAGGACACCTGGCTGTTCAGTCATGCCAGGATTAAGGTGTTGGTGGGGACTGGCAGAGGCAGCTCTGTAGCTCTGCAGGACTTGAGTCAGGAAGCTGGTTCAAAGTGTGGTTGGTTTTCAGGGCTAAGGCAGTGGTAGCTTTCAGAATCACCATTGTGTGCACTTTCTGTGTTCAGATGAATTCTCCTTTAAGTGTTTAATCCTTTCTTTATATGTTTATAGTTTAATTATTTCTTTAAATGAAATTTGATATCCACTAAAATTCATCAGGATCAAAGTCTAATTATTGTATTGTTACTAATTCTGAATTTAAAATGCTTTCTGTGGCAGTTAAGAGCAGCTCATCATACCAATCCCCTCATTCATAAACACATGGAGGATAGCAGAACTGTTTGGAGGACTGGTCAGGTACATTAGGAAGTTTAAGAGGCATCTCTTAATGCTCCACTTTGATTTGAAGGGTAAGATTTTTAACAGACCAGGAAAACACAATGAATATTGACTTGAGAGGGAAACCTAAGAAGGTGTGAATTGGCTGAGTGATAGCTGGCCATGGTAACTGCTGTTTTCAGAGGTGCTCCCTGGTAAAGCTGAAGCAATTTAGCTGTTCATGAAATAGAGAGCCATATTTGAGTGTTTCATAGTTTGACATTGCTACAGGTAATGACTATGCACAGACAACCTTTTCTATAGAAGGTCAGAACCCAAATTTTTATATGACATTTAAAAAAAATTATACTTTCCCCTAATTTGCACCTCAGATAATTCCAGACAAGACTTATGCTCCAGCTGTAAGGAGAAAGTGGTAATACAACAGACAGAAATAAGACTATATGACAGAAATAAGACAGTTTGGAGGTACACTAATTTTACAGGTACTGGAAATAAATGAGTAATGCAAAGTGGGATGAGAGAAATGGGGAAGAGGGCAATCTAGTGCTTCCAGAAGTTACTGACCAAGTCATGAAACAGAGTCCTATGCCAGCTGAATTGAAGTGTGGAATGTACACCCTCTGCTCCAGAGTTACAGCATCTGTACATCTGGTGTGCATCACCGAGGGTGCTGTCACCTGTGTGCTTGCACAGCAGCCCTGTGACTGCTCGTGGTTCCAAACCTTGGGCTGGCTTCACTGAAGCCGACGGGGCCCCTGCAGCACTGAGCAGGAGCAGGTGGATGTGTGAGTGCTGGTTCTCAGTGTACCCCGTACTTTGTTGCTCAGGGGATGCCTACAGTCAGCCAGGAGTTCACAGCAGGCAGTGAGAGTTACTCAGCTGTTACTATTTATAGTGCTTTCCAAAGTGTGAAATGAAGCATTTCTCCTGCTGCTGCTAAGCCAGTACCCTTTAAGCCAGAGCCACCCGACATTTGGAGGAGTTGGATCCTGTGAATAGGGTAACCAATTCCCTGCAGATGCTACCCTGCTAAATGACTTGAATTCAAACCATGAGGGGAAGGAACCATAAGGATGGAGTTTACAGCCCCAGGAATAATTTTCCTAGTGATCTAAATCTCACTTACAAAGGCTGATGGCAAAACCCATATCTGCTGCAGCAGCCTCTCCTAGAAGAGAAAACTGGATCTTAGTCCTAGGAAGGGTTATTGCATGAGGGTTAGTTTTTTTTCCATACAGATGATGTATAGAAAAAGTTCCTTAATACGCAGCTTATATGTATTGTGCAGAACTTTAATATAGAGAAACCATGTCCTTTCATTAAGAGAGCTCTTAGAATTTAATTGGAAATATAAAAAAAGAGTAGTAAGTGTTTCAATTATTGCATGTTTTGATTTAACAAAATAGAAAAAGTAAAACATCCTGTCTTTTAGGATAGGTTTATTACTTGTGCACACACTGCATGTACAGTTTAAGGCTGTCAGAAGCATATAACGAAAGAACATTCAGTAATAAAGGCAGTATTGATACATTAATGATTTTTAGTAATATATAGGAATAACTTCCTTCTTTAACATATTCTGCAGACGATTATAAATATATTTTAAACTTGCATAACTACATAATGGTGGCACAGAGGATTTACAGCACCTCTTACCTTTAAGAGATCTTTTTACATAACAAGCATTTAATAAAAGTGTTCAATGAAACTTATTGACATTTACTTTTCCCTTTGCCATACATTTGTTAAGTCTGAATCTTAAATTCACATTAGCATCAAACACATAAAATATGAAAAAGCTGGAGAGAACAGAAGACATATTTTAGTGCTTTGATGTTGATGCCAAAGTTTTATTTAAGATATTTATATATAGCCTAAAAAAGGATAATAAATTTTATTGAAAGCTCACTGTACTACTAGAATTTTTAAAGTCCACAGGGTAGACTGAAAGTACCAAAAGGGAAAATTTGAAACACTGCTGAGCCATCAATCTTCAACAGCAAAGAATGTTATTAGGAAAACACATTTAAGATGTCTGTAATTTAAATTTGATTTCTGAAAAGGGGAATGACATGCACAACAGTTTCAGATTAGACATAAGAATGGGTTTCATTCTCTGGGTTTCTTACACAGGGATCAGTGGCTTCAAAGACATGAGGAAAAAAAGCCTACTGTGCACAGTACTTACACGAAGTACAGCATGATTTAGTAAAGTAAAATATGGTCAAAGTTTGACAAAACCAAAGATAATTCCCTTGAATGAAATGTTTGCTGGTTTCTGCCTATGTCTACCTAGTTGAAATTAAAGCCATCTGTAGATTTGTAACTAGAATATGAGTAACTGAGATAGAGGGAACAGGTACTTGTGCAGATTACATTTCTCTCTATTTCTCTATTCACAGTTGTGCAAGGCTAAATGATATTAGATCTGTCTGTCTCAAAGAAAGATGCAACAGAAGATTTTTCTTTTTAAGAATGAAGTTCTTTCAGTCACTTTTAGCATTAGGTAGTTACCATTTATTGTTAAAAATAACCAAATATTTGAACTGGAGATTAACAGTGGAGCAAAAAATTCCATTGCCAAACTATATGCATATACTTTACTGTGAAGTCAGGTTTCATTTGTTCTTGATGGTATTCAATTCAGAGAAAAGCAGAGATGAGAAATTCAGCCAACACTTTCCAAATACTAAAAAAATATGCAGACCTACTTTGGATTAAAGGTCTTGGGCTTAAGACTGCTTCAAAAAAGCCTCATTGGAGGGTCTCCAAAGTGCCTTTACTGTAAGAGTCCTGGAGTGCACTGCCTGAGCTGAGAAATGCCAGCATGCAGAAGCACTAGATTAGCTATTGTTCCGTCTCACCATTTCTGCTTTTGGTGTGCCGTCCTTGGGGACTTCTGGCAAGGAGAATCCTTAAATGATGTGTTAGACTGGCTATGGAGATCCCTTAGTGTCAGGCACCATCAGTCTGATCCAATACCCTATAGCATTTATAGCTGAAGAATTCAGACTTTGTGGAGTTATGGAGCCTCTCTCTAGGAGATCAAGTCAAGAAGAATTTCTCAAGTTATCACTATGAGAGGAGAACTAGTTATAAAACACAAGTTACTGGAAAATTGCAGCTGGTATCAGTTTATATGGTTAGGCTCTAGAAAGAAAAAGGTACTTTAAGATGCTTCTCTAATATTCTGAATAAATATTCCTAAAGGTTACAGGCAGATATTAAAATCTTTCCTGTTTATGTCTCCATTATATCAGGATTTTATATCCTACCTTCCAGGTAACAATTTTATCAAATAGAATCCAGTTTATTTTGCTTCAGACATTACTGAGCTCCCTACTCAATTTGTTCTTGCTATCTATTTAAAAGCTGGATGAGCCCTGCTGTTTAGAAACAAAGGTAATATTCTTAACTATGATGAGAAAGCATTATCAGCACACTAAGTAGCCTTGAATATGGAATTGAGCAATAGACGAAGTTTGTGAAATCATTATTTAAGCTTGCATTAGCTATATTTTCTGATCAACCACATTTGTTGTAACACTACCCAGGTGAAAATGGATTGAAAACATTACCTTGATCACATTTTGAGGTAAAACTTGATATTAGATCGTGCATTATCTTTTTGTCAGCAGCTTTAGAAACAGTTGTTGGCAATACGTATAATTTCTTTTGAATGGTAGCTCCTTAGGGCTGATGTGATCACCAAGCCAAAAGACTTTATAATTTACAGATTTAGTTGTCAGACAAAATTAGCAGCACTCTTATAACATTAACAGTCATACACACCTAATTTCAAATTCTGCCACATGACATTATATTAAAAATCTGTAAAATTAGCTTTTTTTTTTAAATATATTTTCCAGAGCTACTGGATTTATGTAGGGGAGATAACCTATACAATTAGCACAATTCAGATGGTTCAGGTTCACTTGCAAAGTCCTTCTACACTTAGACATCTCCTAATTTGCCTGCTGTCTATGTCTTTACTGCTCAGTTTGTAATGGACAGTATTTACAGCCCACATGTAATAATCAAGATGAATCCCTCTTGAAAATCTATGGGGCAACAGATAGGGGCAGTGTGCTTCTGCTAGACAACATATCTAGGTATTCCCTGTTGATACAATAGATAAAAATAATTGATCTAAACATTTGAGGAGGAAATAATAGAGCATAAATAGTTGAATGGGTTTATTATTGTGTCATTTTCATTGGTGAGTGGATTAACAACACTACTAATGGTGAGTGTCCAGTCACACAATGTGCAGCACTTGAACTGCAGCTTAATCAATGAGGTTTTCCTATGACCATGAATTCTCTCACTCATGATCTTCTTCAGGTCTAAAACTTAATTTTTTCATAAAATTCCAGCATGTTTGCTCTTAAAAAACTCTTATAAATGAACCATATGTATCTAAATGTATTAATATAGAAAGATAAGTCAACATTCATGTGTGTGCATGTGGATAGTTGTGCATGCACACACACACACACACACACACACACACACACAGAAGCATGAGGTAGAAATGGTATTGTCTTTTCAGTGTTTTGCAGCTGAATAAAATGTTACTTACCATGAAGATATAAAATGTGAGATTTATTTCTCCATAACTATTTGTGATTGTTTTTCAGATTTTTTTATCAGTTTAATGAATTAATATTTTGTTCATTTTTTTTGTCAGCCAGAAGGAGGCAAAGGTTAAAGTAGACAGAATTCAGCCCCTTCATATTCAAAATGGTTGTGGTGTTTCCATTGTCGTGAACATTGAAAACTGGATTAGATAATACCCTGAACAACTTGCTCTAGTTGCTTGACCCTGCTTTGAACAAGGAAAGCTAAACTAGGTGATGTCAAGAAGTCCCTTCTAAATTCAACTATTCTGTGATTCTGTGCAGTTTTCAGGTTCCTGTTTCCTATATAGCTACTATACTGCATGAGCTATTTTTGATTATGCAAGAAAGGAGATAGTCAATTGGAAATTTGATGTGGAGTATTCATAACCTATTTTCAGAGAAGTGAAGAACAAAACAAAGGAACTATTGTAATAACTTGCAATAAACTGGAGACTGTATAGCTTTAAATAAGTAGTTTGATAGAGTAAGCAATCCAGTTCCTGCATTCTAATTAACACTTCTGGAAATCATGCTGTTGAAATATCAAATCTCCTTATTACAAAAATAACATGGAAGAGAACAGAGGCATTGCCCTATCTGAACGCTTTCTGTGGAAGACACAAAATGTAGGTACACATATACTAGAGTGAGTTCTAGTAATGACATTCTGATGCTGGCTAAGTGTAAAAGTCATCTTTGCCAAAAAAAGCTATGGAATCAGATATAAAACAACAAAAATCCAGCCAACCAAACACCACCCACCCATCCCCCTCCACCTATCCACAAAATGTAAAGGAACAAAGAACAATTTTGACAGAGGAAATTATTTCCAAAGAAAATGTTAGAAATTTCTTGAAATATATAGAAACTTTTTTCTCTGTCAGTCCAAATATTAGGTCCAGATCTGGCAAGTTTATTTGCTTTCTGCCAGTCAGTGATGGACTTATTGTTATGAAGTTACTCTTATATCGTTAGAAGGGAGGAAACAGCTGGTACTTTTCTAGTTGTCTCCAGAGAAAATATCACTATAAAAATGATATTACTGACAGGCACATGCGAGGGAGTGGGAGTGTTGTGTGGAACAGAATGTTACAGTAGTGTTTTTTGTCTTTAAAGCTTCAGCAGATTTATTCAGCTTCTAGTCAGAGAGCCTGCCAGAGGTTTTTTGTCACTGTAGAGTCTTCAAATTAATTTAATATTGTCGCTGTGTTTTGTAGTTTTGCTAAATTAGAAGGTGTTTGGAAACCCACTGAAAGGATGATGGATAACTTCATGGATAACCACAAAACTGATAAAATGAATGTCAGTATGAGCATATAAGTAGGTAGGTATCCACTTTAGACTAATTAAGCACTTTCCTCTGTGTTCCTAACAGCACAGTACTCCTTACAATAATTTGTCTAAGTTTACATATAAACATTTAAAGCCTAGATAGAGTAGTACAGCAATTAGAGTTTCAAGGACATTCCCTGTTCTTCCAAAGGAGAATGCTAGGGCAGTGAAAAACATTTTATAGGTGAATCTTAGAGTTTATTGAATCATGTGACAGTCTTCTTTCAGCATGGAGATAATTTCCTGAGATAATCTGAATCATAAGAAGCTTAAAATTACTGGTCCTCAACATTTTATAGTTTTGAATATAGATATGGTGGAGACTATCAAAATGTAACACCCAGTTACCTAAAAGAAAGAATGCAGGCATGTAAAATTAATGAGGTTTTTTTGGATACTTTAACCTAAATATGCCAATGAGTAGGTAGATCAAGAGATTACAGCCTTCATCATGCTTCTACTAGTTTAGGTAGATGAAAGCTAGATTGTAAGGCAGTCAAGGATGACACTTGTCTGTGGGAAACTGATAATTTAGAGAAACAGCAGAAGGAAAGAAGGCTAAGATACAACAGCAAGAATTGTAATTCTGAGTTTTTCAGAGCGCCTCCATCCAATCACTTTAGCCTTTACCAAGAAAGGATAGCCAGCTCAGGTTTATAATTGTGATTCCTATTACTCTATTTTTCTTTTGGGATACATGAGTATATTACACTAAAATGAAGAAAGAATATGGATAAAGTCAGATGGGCTACATAGGAACTGGGTGTCAGATTGAGCATGTTTTTTCTGGGAATATTTAAAAAGGTCATTACATTCTGCCATCAATACCTACTGCTTTGCCTTGCTGTTTTTCTTGTGTTTCTTTAGTAGCTTAATTTGCTTCATCAGGTCCAAATCATGTGTTAAATAATTTGATGCTGTGTACTGTGATAAGGTATTTCTTACCTACAGTTACATGTACTACTATATACGATCATAGAAACAGTAAAAATACTTTACTTTTTTCAACAATTAAGACATAATGAGTTGACTCCTATACATTCTGAGTAATTACACTCCCTTTTGAATGAGGTATTTAAATGCCCTATTTGTAATTGATTGCTGAAGTTTATTTAAAACAACTTGTCCGTTTCCTTTTCAGTCAGTCATACTGACTGAACTTACATTAAGAGTAAAGAAGTGGAGCTGAAATGTGAATCTCTGCTTGACACTTCCTGCCCCTACTTAAGGTTGGCATATGATGACTCAGTGCTGCTTTCATGAAGATTTGAAAAAAACAGAAGAAAAACAGACAACTATGTCTCTAAGAATTATATGCTTAAGTGATAATGCTACTTGGCTTTGTTTAAAATAAGGCATTAATGTTTTACATAAAAACAGGCCCAAGACTTTGTCAGTGGGTGGATTTTAAAGGGTCAGTTTACAAAGCTCATATGGGAGTTTCACACATCATAACTAATTATTTTTCTGAATAATGAAATGAATTTTATTGTATGGGCCTTATGTTTCTGCACCCATAGAATAATTCAGAGGTCAATTCTGTTCAGCTATGTAAGAGATAAGGAATACATTGACCTATTGGTCTACAATAATTAGTACTAAAAAAGTTCTGATTAGCAGTAGTAATAATTTTTTTTTTTTGCTTGAAGAACTGTTAGAAACTGAGGTTGTTTATTTATATTATTGCTATAACTGGATTAAAAAGAAACACAACATGAATAGTTTCTTTTTCACAGGTTAGAAGTCTTGGCACAGAGCAAGAGAAATCCACATAAAAAGCTTCTTCAGAGAGATACCACATTTTGAAAGTAAAAAGCAGAAAATGTAAATATTATTTGTATTTAATCTTCAATTAATTTAAAAATACCCATGACCTTTACAGTACAAGAACGTAAATGTGTGAATAACACCATTTGTGATGAAAATTAATAAACTATTACTTAAAAAGTAATATGGCTAATATAAGAAGACAGTTGAGAATTCTTTCTGTGACCATTACAATACTGTTACATCGCTAGGAAATTCATATTTTCATTCTGAGAAGTCAGGGTGCTGCTAATTCTGTCTTTGTATTGCTCACATCTCCAGATGCACGTCTTCATCATATTCTATCAGTACTGAATTTTTCTTTTTCTGTCTCTTGCATGAGGGTAGCAAAGAATGAAAATGGCTGAGTCATTACCTGTGCATTACATACGTTTTAGATGAGTGCCCACTATTTTACTTTGTAACATTTGCCTAGTTCCCATTCTTTTCTCTTTTGGAATCAATAGAAAACAAAGGTGACACGATGAAAATATTTTCCAGCACTTAAATAGCATCTTAATTAACATTCAGGAGTTTCTGGAATGGCTGCCAAATAAATATTTTAAAAGATGTAAATGGCATCCTTTTATGTGAAGTCAGAGGATTACCTATTCAGAAAGAAAAATCAATCTTTTCAGTAAACTCAGCATAAGTTTTGTTAGTTCAAAGTCATTATAATTGGTTTAAAAGACATGAGGCTGCGCAGAGTTCTTAGATGCTCTTATCAAATGCCTCTTTTTTGGTGTTTGAAAACGTAAGTAGGAAATGGCCCACTTGATTCAGTTTAAAAAGTTGGTCTGATAAGTTCTGTTTCATTTCTAGGTTCTTTGGTTCAATGGACAGGAATTCAGAGGTGAACGGTGCTTAGCACTGCTCTTTCACTGAAATGGAACATGAAGAGTGCCTATTGCTGAATTAATTTGTTTTTGCTGTTACAGTGTTGTTGCCATGTTTCCTAGAGCAGCTTCATTTCTCAGCAGAGTTAAACACTTTGCATAGCATAATTAGAAATTGTGCTCCATTTAGGATCGTATAATTTTGTTGCTATGAAATATCACAAATGCATGCTTGGTAAGTCTTTTGTCTAGTGTCAAAAATCAAAGTGAGAACATCAGGTAACAAAATTAACACCACAGCACTGCCACCACTGCAGGTGCAGCCCATTCCAGGCCATTCAGCTTGGAAGAGACCCCAGCAGCTCTCTAGGCCTTCTGGTTGCTGAAAACAGACTGCACTGTGAGGTAAGAGCAGGATGCTGTTCTACTGCTTGACTGTTCCCATGAGACTTGAGTGTTATAAACATCCAGCCTAAGCCTCTCTTGACTCCACTTGTCTGCTCATTCTCCCACCATGCATCATCAGGAATCTTTTGGTTCTGCCTATTTTGGTAACTTCACATATCAGGGAGGTTATATCATACAACTGCTATTCAGTCTTTGATTAATGAGGCTGAAGAAACTTTTCACTCAGAAGTTCCTCTTTACAAGGCAAACACTCTGGTCCTTAGATCAGCTCGGTGATGCCTTGAGAGGCTACCTGGAGCAGAGGCTAGACATAAAAGTTAAAGGAATAAAGTAGGTGTTTATTAAAAGGCCTTCAAAGGATACACCTTGGGCAGTACAAGAGCCTGGCTGAGGCTACACCCAAGATGGACCCTGGGTCACACCTTTTCACACTTTTATAAGTTTTGGTCAATTTCCATATTAGGGTTAATTGTCCAATTACAGCTTCAGGCTATGAAGTCACATCCTCCCAAATTGCTCTCCTCAGTTCCCTGTTGTTTATACTTTTTGGGCCTGAAGCTGCAATGGTGTCCTTGGTTCTCATGCTGGAAAAGGATTGTTTTGTCCAACTAAACTGTGAGGAGAACTTGCTGACACTTTATATGAAGTTCAGAGTTATACACTAATGCAGTACAGAATCTGGAAAAAGTGAAAGCTAAAACTTAAGGCATCACTGGTCTGCTGAACTTGTAGAAGCTTATCAGTGTCTTTTCCCAAACTGGATGCGATACTCAAAACTACTACAGTGCTGTAGTTGCTGAGTACAGATGAAGGTCACTTTCCTCAATCTCCTGGCTATGCAGTTCATAAGACAATCTAGGATAATACTGGCTTTCCTAGGTGCCATGGCACCCTGCTTCCTCCTGTTTAGCTTGTCCCCTGCTGGGGCCCTCACATCCCTGTCTGCAGAGCTGCTCTCCAGCCAGGCAGTCCCCAGACCAAGCCTCACACAGGGGTACTTCTTTCCCAGCTGCTGGATAGATAACTGAGGAATTCTGCTAGCTAGTAAAACAAACAACCCCAACAAGATTCTTTTCTATAAATGTCTTAAAATGGAAGTAGCTTCAGCACAAGTATTTTAAGTCCTATTAAATATAATGAGACAATGCTCAAGATTTTTGTATTTCTTATGTTGTAGTCTCCATGCAGGAGTGCCTGAATCTTGTGAGGTATCCTGCTGGTGGGCCAGATGAACTCAAAACTAGGCAATGCACAGTTGAGGAACATGCCATGTTTTCTTAATAGCTAACAAGATCATTGTATTAGCCACAGATAAGGAAGATATAAAAGAAACAGCTTCCATCTGTTTTATTTCTATAATTTATAACTGAAGGAGGGAACATAACATCATCAACCCCAAAATATTAATCTTTTTTCCCCTTTGTTTCAATTTAAATAACCTAAGTATGTGCCTCCTTGCCAAATATTTCTATTACTTTCTCAGCTCAATATATTCTCAGTACCACTTTCCTCTATAAAAGAATTAATCATCAACAGCTGTTCTACATATTATTTTTCTTGAGTGTATTGTGTAAAAGTACAAACCATCTCTTAACTAGTATTCAGAGTACTTTTCATAAGTACGTTTCCACTTAAAGAAGAGTACAATTAATAATTTTAAAATATATGACTCACCAAGGTAAGTTTAAAGAATTCATAATTAAATACTTCCATTTGTCATGAACTAACAGGTTCATTTCAGTGTTAGTTATGTGAAAAGTTTTAGGGATCTAAAGTATGAGATGACAATATTACCTGCCTTCTAATGTGCAGGCCCCTCCAGCTAGGGACATGAAATACTTTGTTTCACATTCATTACCTCAGATCATTTTGCTAAAGGACTGCTAACATCATATCTGAAAATTTTGTTGCATATTGCTGGAGAATGTTTGTCTAAATTAAGCATTTATAAATAGAATTTTATTTTTCTTCCTCTGGGATATGCACAAACACGTGTAATTCATTTTTCTGTCTGCTTCTGTCAACTTCCCTTTCCTTTAGTCCACCCCAAACTGGCTTTAGTAAGAAAACTTACTTGTTCTTGGATCAGTAAAATCTGAAAGATGCAAAATTGAAGATGCATAGTGCAAATGTAGGTAGGAATAAGTGTGTAGAGGTGAGGCAGGATCAAGGAAAAGCACCCTGCACATGTTTGTGTGTTTGTGTATGTGTGCCTGCTTTGTGGTGCCACGGCAATATTAAGCACTCAGAGTTGCCCTGGTCAAAGGGAAGGGGAGACCCTGGGAGACCATGGATTCTGACACTCCTTACCACTTGCCACTGATTTATTGACCAGGCAGATCAAGACACATTGTCATGGCTTATCCACAAAAATATAAGGCCAGAAAAAATGGAATTCCTCAGGGCAAATCCATATTGATTTTATATAACGGGAAGGAATTCTGTAGATGCAAAATGAAGAAAATGGGATAAAACATGTAAAACAAGGAAAAAAAAAGAGAGGAAACAGGGTTCCCACCCACGGAAAAGGAGGAAAGCTCCTCTCTAGTGGCCAGTCTTATGGGTTGGCAGCTCTCCTCTATGGGAGCTGGGAAAGATACAGTATTCCCTTGCATGCTATACATTTTTGGACAAATTTAAGTGGGGAATGTGTTATTCAGTTAAAGACAGTAGCACATATCAATCATTTCACAGGCAATACTCAGCAATTATGCTTCTCCTATTCTGCTCCTGCACACAGTGTTTTTAGCTGAGTAGGATGGAAAGTGGTGGATTCTGCAGGGTTGGTGAAGCTGTTTTCCAATTTTTTTGCTCTGGTGATTTATTAAAAACAGTGACTTTGTCTCTTGCGAATTTTACCTTGCTAAGAGGTATGATCTCAGGGCACAAATTTGCTCTATTATGCCTGTATATGATTCCACCCCTAGCACAACAGGTAACATCTAACAAACAGGAATTTATGTTTGGTGTCTCAAAGAATTAGAGGAATTGGCATTGAAAGATGAGAGATATAATAACTATTCTTATGGTAGTACATCAGATACTGCCCAGTCTTCATCTGGTTTCAAGATTTACCCAGTATGAGCACAATGTAAAGCCACTTTGTGTTTTCTCTCTTTCTTATTTCAGGCTGGATAGTAAGTCAGATCAAGACATTTGAACCTAATTTAATTGTGAGAAAGTTTTCCAACTGTCAATCTGCAAAGAAGTATGACTACAGAGCAACTTTACTTTTATCTTTCAGAACTTTTCACTTTAGGATATATAATTGGAGTTCTTAAATATATATAGCATTTTCAAGTCTGTCTCACTGCTAATTTGGTACTTTAATATCAGGCTATTTTGTGAACAAGGTCCAACATTAAAAGAAATTTGAATGAAAAAATTAATCTTGCTTTGGGCAAGATACTAAAGAAGAGGAATGTGTGGAAAATCAAAGAATAAGCTAGGCAAAACCTTCAAGAAAAGATCTGAATGTAGGTAATCTTCATGTTGCTGTTATAATATAGGCAGATAGACTGGGGGCCAAGATCACTCCTAGTCTTAAATTTTGTAAGACATTAAAAATGTTGGGGTAATGGTCCACAGAAATCACGAGGACCATCAGCTGGGCAGTAATGAGAAGCCTGTGTGTGGAAGATCAGTTTCAGAAATAGAGTACAGCTTCAAAGTTCTGCAGCACAGTCTCTAGGCTTGCTCCTGCAGGTTGCATGCTTCATTATGCCCAATATAGAGTGAAGCTGAAGCTTGACAAATGAGTATCCTCTGCTTTCCTTTGTGCCAAGAATTTTACATTTTGCAGGATGCATTAATGTTTTCTCAAAGACTTTCATATTGCCTTGGCAGATATTGGTGGCTTTCAAAAAAACATAAGTCATCCTAATGACAACTTTCTGTAAATCATGCCATTAATTTCTTTAATTCTTTTGAGGATTCCTTTGAAGCTCACAGAAAAGTGATTTTCCAGTCCCTCCAAGGCCTTACAGTACTCTTAGAGTTATTTTCTCAAATGGGACCTAAAGTAACAATGATTTTACAAAATAAATGTTATTTACATTTGAATATATTTGACATAGGTCTGGTCTCTTTTTTTAAGAGTAATCTGTTTCCTGTGACCCAGAAATCCAATCAAGTGTGAACCAGGCACACAATTCCCTGCAGTGTGCCTGTTTCACACTTTGGGCCTAAGCAAAGGTCTTGGAGTTCCCACTGTAAAAATACACTAATAACAGGTAAATGAAGTGACCTACAGAGGCAGCTGGGTTCAATGTTTTCAGCAAGTATGTAGGATGAGTCAAGCTGAGATCTTTGACAGGGTCATCAGGAAAGAGAAAAAAGGATGCTTTTAGACTCTGTTTCACAAAACACATTCTATTTATTTTTCCATGTCCTTTTTGTGGGCTGTTAGCAGTTAATACCATCCTTTTCCTAACTTTCAGCTAAACAGCTCAAGTCTGTGAACTAATTACCACGATGGTAATTTGATTAATGGCTGTACTGCACATTAGCTTCTAGTACACAGAAATTAGGAAAGTTTCATATTTCAGGAAGTTACCTGAGAAACATTAAAAGTAAATTTATCTAATTATAGACTGATAAAAAGAAGAAACTCTGTATTTAGTTGCACCTATGTATGTGAGTGCACAAAGTGCAGAATTTGCCTCACTGTGCACAGCTGGTCTGTGGTATATATATGTTTAACATTACTTAAAAAAAAAAAAAAGTAAGGTTCCTTCATCTCAATTCTGGACTGGGAACATAGATGATAAACTTAATCCATAAATTATTGGAAAAGGAGTAAAAAAAAAAATGTCTGTCAACAGCATGATTGGTGTTAATGAAAGTATTTCTTTAAGCAGACCACGCAGAGAAGTAACACACTAAGAAATCTGCAAATAAAAAGAAAACCTAGCTTTTCCCTTTTCCATTTTCCTTTATCCCTTCAATTTTTAATAAGATTAGCTTCATCATGAGCTACTGCTTCTGTGTTACAGGCTACTGCATATTAGTACCACTTGCAACAAACCACATGGAATCTATTTCCTGTCAGTATTTACTGGATCACTTCTGCAAGCCAGGCTGCAACTCATTTCTAAGCAAGCAGACAATACACTTTCAAGAGCATGACTACACAAAGGCATTGGGTGAAGTCCGAGTTCTATTCTGCACTCTAGGTATTATCAGCCAAGCTCAGTATTAACACGGAGTGAAGAGAGCAAGACCCAAATCACTTACTGAAGTGGGCTGAATTGCCTTCCAGAAGTGTCTGCCTCCATTCACTGATTGTAAAGCAACCTGGTGCTACCTGCCTCTTAATTTCGGAGGTTCAGGGAAATCAAACACAATGAATCCAAACCCACGCTCCAACAGACCCTTTATTTACTCCTTTTGCCCCATTCCATTGTTCTTCACTTCTTTGCAAAATACTTCACTTCTTTGCAGTTAACACAGACTGCAAAGTGAAAAGATGAAGTTATCACCCTCCTGTCCTTCTAACCATCTTTTGCAGAAATGAAACACAGTGTAGCTCTTACTCTTAAGGACTTTATCTCTGGCATAGACTGTGAGTCCTTAAAAACTAGGCTTCATTTTGCTTGCAAGGGAAATCAATCTCTCACAGAATTTAAAAGTGACCAACAGTTCCCTGTATTTGGTAATATCCTTATTGTCCTTACCATTCTTCATACTTTGAAAATGTTTCTTTGTAAAATTTATGCAAATGCCATAATAATAAATTAGAAAATGTGGCTTCCATTGTTTTTTTTTTTTAATTTAATATAGGATGTATGAAACTGGACAAATCTATTTTTGGCAATTATATTTTTAAGGGGAGACACATTTTTAAGTTAGCACATATTAGCAATATAATATTTTAAAAATATGGTTCATTTGAACCATGTGGAAGCCTGATATAAACAGAATACAGTACTTGATAGATTCAGCTGACATCAGACTGGCAGGAAAGGAGTTTTCTAACGACATTAAAATCTATCAAGTGAGGAAAACATCAATTAGTGGTTAAAATAAAAGTCTTTTGGCTCTTTAAGAAATCAACCTCCCTATACATATACTGTTTACTCAGGACTGCATGTTTCATTTAAATTAAAGTGTATGCATCTGTAAGCAAGTAGGATGCACGTGATTGTTTTAAGAAACACACCACAATGGTATTCAGTGACTTGTGGTCCTGAGCCAAGTGAACACTTAAAACACTACCCTATTATGAATATATTATTTCCCTGTCAGGAAATATCACTCACCTCAGAGCTGGCTTACCTCCTTTGTGTGCTGTGCAAACCCCAGCTGCTGAGGAACTTTGTCATGTAAAAACTTTACAAAATGCGGAGTCCTTTTTGACTAACTTGATGAACATATACTAAGGGCATGCTAACCTCATGGAGAACAGTCCTGCATCCTGCCCAAAAGGCAGAATTTTGGGGTGAAGGAATTGAGGAGACTGGTAACAGAGTACAGGGCTTTCTGTTCTTTGCCTTGGTCAAATATATTAACTCACATCAATCCTGACACAGGGGAGAGAGAAAGGATCAGTATGTTTATGTACAAATGCATTGGTCGTGCAGGGTATCTCCATTTCCCTAATCTCCCCTCCAAACCTCTGATCAGAATAACATTTTCTCCTGACATACTGCAGACAGAGAATAGGTGAGGAAAGGTGCAGTTACTTCTGTAGCATAAGAGTTATGTATATCTATCTCATAAGAGTTACACTGGCATGAAGAATTCAATCTCTTCACTACCACAAGGTGTTGAGACAGCCTGGTAAATCAGAATGATCTGTACTGGTTTTACAAATAAAGTAGACTCTACTATGTTTCCTGAGTTTAGAAACTAATTAATAGTGCTTAAAGTATCTTAGCATCACCACACAGGTTAGATAAAATAGATTCAAAAGTATTTTTTAAAAGTAAGAAAATTGTAAGGCAAATTAGTTTCTGTGATATTGTTCCATATATAGATGGATTGCCTTTGCATTGCAGGATGGGAGGACTTAGTGTAATGTAATGAAACACACAAGTTTTGCAACATAGCTTAGAAAGATGGTTATCATGACTGTAAAGATTTTTAAATAAGGATTTCACACTCTAGTATGATCAGCATCATTTTATAAAAATAATTAGCACTACTGTCAAATGATTACTTCTACAGATACCATTTGCAGATATGCAAATGTAGTGAGTTACATGCTCCTGTTCTTGAAAACAACCCTTCCTACTTTGCATATGCAATATTGTGTTTCCTTGAGGTGTAACCAATACCAGATTTTTCTCTGTAAACAAAGTGAAGGAAAAATTTTTCACTTGATCAGAATATGAATACAGTTCTTTTATTATTGGCTGACAAATAAACTGTAATAGAGAATTTCCTAATTAGTTAACAATTTTGCAAATTATTTGCAAGCCAAAATAGAAGCAGATCACTGTCTCATAGTTGCATTGAGTTTACACTGGCAGTGATTGTTGCCACTTGAAGAAGCAAATGTGAATAAGCTCATATGACTGAATGCTTAGAAACAGCTCACCTGATGAATAAGATTTCACACAAGCAAGTTCCTAATCATAATAACCACCTTGAAGATATGACTGAAGAAATGTTAATTACTTCATGCTTCAGTTATGACTCAATTAGAGCCCTCCTGCTGAATGAGAAATTTATGGAAAGGAGCAGAAAATTTAGATTGCCAAATGTCATAGAAGAATTCCTTACAAGGTACTTATAGGATAGACATTTCAAAATGAGCCTACATGACCTATGTGTGTAGATGCCAGTGCTAGTGAATCTTAGGGTCACATTTCTTGTTCGAACTATAAGTGGCTTAGAACTTCCAATGGGATGCCTGAAGTGATGGCATTTTTATCAATTGTTTATTTCTACATATCAATGACATTTCCTGAATGCAGCTGCTCTGGTTTTAAATTCCTGTATACCTAAAAGCAACTCAATGGAGTTGTACCCTGTTACATAGGGATATACTGGAGAAATCCATTCACCTTAAGGGCACTCTGACAATGCCCCACTAATGTTGACTTAATGATTGCTGCATAGCAGGAAATGGGAAACCAAACTATATGGCTACATAAGCACTAAATAATATGTACTCTTTGCAAACAGACTTGTAACAAGATAAAAAAAAAATCACTCAAAAATACTAGAGATAAAATGTCATCTTAAGATGATGCCGACAATAAGGGGCTTTCTCCCTTCTCAGTTAAAGGTATGAGCAGAATAGCCTGGGCCAGGATGCATCTTTACTATAGCACTTTTCCTGTGTCTAAATTGAAATGCTTTCTTCTTACTTATCTGCCACTCATCACTTTTGATTTGATACTATGATGTTTTATGATAAAAGATTAAGTAATTCCATTCTGTCAGATATTTTTACTGACACCCTCAATGTGTATTTTAAGGTTTAATATTTCATCTTTAAATTGTTTTTTCTTCTTACAGATTCTGTGCTGTCCAATTCTCACAACACTTCTGAATCACATACCTGTTTCGTAAGATAAGTGTAATAGTTTAACCACAGTTAGCTGTACAATGTGGACAGGATGGAGTGACATCCCTCCACTTCCTGTTAGCTTCAATTTACTTTCTGGCTGCAGTCTCTGGCATCACAGTCTCCTGCATGGTGCAGGTATGTTGACCTTGTTGGTTGGGCCTACACTTGTTTCCAAGTTTGAGCCTAACTTAAAACTTGAATCTTAAACTACTGTTATCTACAGTTTGACATCCTGAAGCAAAATGCTGGAAAGGGATCAGCTTTTCTAAGCTGAGCATGGACTCAGCCTTGTTAGCAGTCTAATAATGGGCTGCATGGAAAAAAGGTGATATCTGACAACTGGTAGACAGAAAGGAACAGGTTCTTACACATCTTGGAAAGAGCGGAATCAAGTCTCAATTGAGTGGACTCAATTTCAATCACCATTTAAGATATTTTTAATAGCTTAATTTAGTTGGCATTTTTTACATACTACAGGACAATATCTTAGCCAGGAAACAGCAATGCTGGTTTTAATCTCATGCCTAAGCATGAGAAATTAAAATGCTATGACTTGTACACTGATATTTTCACCTTTTAAAATGAATATCCGCAGTTTGAATGTTTTTAAGGACTTCAAAGGAGAAAGAAAAATCTTGAAGGCACTAAATCAGGAGCTAAATGAAGAGATGGACCTCTACATTTTACATCTAGTGGAACCCTATCCCAGACAAGCTTTTCCCAGGGATTCTCAGAATAAGAGGCACAGGAGACAGTAACATGAGCTGAAACATCCTGGCGTGACACAAAATTGCTTGGCAGGATGGGAAATTTGTGCTTCTCCCCTGTCAGAACTGTAAGCAGAGTTGAAAAAATGTTCCTACTGATGACTTCTACCATTTGGAAAGCCATACCCAATGTGCTAGAAGATATTGGCTCTATTTGCAAACCAAGTCCCAGTCTTCAAATGATGAGCAGTGACTGTCAGAGAATTTTTGAAAATGCCACTACTTATTTATCTTTGGGTACCTTTGGTACCTGTACAAGTAATTTTCAAAAGAAAGATTTATATGCCAAATTCCCTATTGTTGGGTTTTGTTGGTTTTAAATCTGGGGTTTTTTTGAACATGCTACACTGCTGCACTGTAACTGATTGTGATAGAAAGTTGAGAAATAGAGAAAGTTGAGAAATAGGAGAAGTTGAGAAGTACTGTCAATGAAAGAACTAGGATAACATGGGGACACTATGTCCAAACCTACATTCAGCAAGATTGAAATCAGTAACACTACTTGCCAAGACATACACTTACGGAAAATAGGCAGAAAACTCTGCCAGGATCTAGCACATTATCAGCTAGGAGTGACTAAAGAGAAGAAAAGATCTAGTAGATACATGGTTATCAAAAGGCATTTGGGTAATGCTGTCACATGTCTTGAAATATAGTCAATAGCTGGTTTAAAGAAAAGAAATCGAACATGGGATGTGGCACTGTCATAGGTGATTTGGGCATGATTATGTATGCAGTTATGATCATGTGTCAAAAAAGACAAATTCAGAGACAAAACTAGAGCTGTGCTATTGGGCTGGTTGATGGAGTCCAGAGACTCCCACAGATCAGGAGTCTGTGCCTTTTATTTCTAGCATGGAAAAGCAGCTGAGAGGAAACATGATGCCACTAAAACATAACAGGGTAAACACTGGAAAGGGTAAATGTTAAAATGAAAGGATAATATAAGAAAAACAACAAAGGGATATAAACTATCAGTCTGGTCTTAAAGCTATGTTTCTAACCATCTGAATAATCAGAATGATTAATCAGAAAAATATGAAACAAACCCAAAGCCCAAGCCCCCCACTGTAAAATGTAGGTAAATTTGTTATGGTAACAGTTGGGTCTGACAGTAAAGTACTGGGTCCTTTAATCAGTTCACCCAGTGTTTCTTAACAATGGTGCTTTGGGCTCCACTGTGAAATACCCAGTCAACATCACATCTGAGTGATCTTGAGCTTCATCAGCCCTTGGATTAAACTTTAACCAGAGCATCCTTAGGTAGGCTGTAATAGGGCAGATTCACCTAAAGAACTAAGTAACACACCTGGATTCCCTGCTGCAAGAGAACAGAAAACAAATTTAATCCTTTCAGTTAAACATTTTGAAGAAAACCTGTCAAATTTACCAGTGTTACAGCACTGCTCATTAAAATGATACACACATCATTGCAAAAATATCTGAAAACATATATAAAGTAAAAGTTAATTTCTGTTCTAATATGGGGCCAAACCAAACATTTATTAAATATTCAGTTTGGTTTACTTTTTCCATAACATTGTTAGCATAAAAAATAAATTCTTAGTAATGTACAGATTTTTGATACTGAAATAGCATCATTGTATACTTAGATAGCTGCTTCATACTTTGTTCCTTATATGGCCATCTACAATAATTATAAAGTAACTATTAAGGATTAAACATTAATGGTTACTTAAAGGGCCATATTTCACCATTTCTACACTGTTTGTAGAATTTCTCTTTTTTTTATGAGAATTCAAATATAAAATTATTGCATTCCCACAAATGTGAATCAAACATTTACACAACATTTTAACCTGTGGTTTCATATTCTTCTGACAGGAGATTTAAATTGTGTGCATATGCATTGCATGTATTTTATTTGATGTTTATATATATTTATGTATTACAACTTTACAGGCTATCAGATAGAAAATATTTGTCTGTTTTTTCTAACTGGATGTTGCACCGGTTCCCAAGGTGGAATTTTAAATCTATTTACATACAAATAGAATTTTTTAAAAAAGTGATAAGAAAATGTACTGTAGAGAAACAGTCATAAATAGCAGAGCTATATGCTAGAAAACATCACATTTTTTTCCATTGCTAGTTGCCTTGGTCATTTTCATACTTTTGATTAGTCCCAGATAACTTATTTTTGTTGTTCCATCTACTCCTCATAGGTTAAAAATAAAGAATCTATAAAAAATCTGGAAATATTGTGGGAATTCTGCTGTTGGATAAATTAGTTTACTAATTTTAAAGTTTTTTGTCTGGGTTCTAATTTTGCATATCTATTTCTGATTCTCTGCTCAATCTGTTTATTCCTCAGCCCTGCTAGTTTTTCCAAAACTCCAAAAAAGAAAATGGTAGTGCCCTATAAAAGGACACCACATAGGTTACTGCCTGAACTTTGCATAGCAAGACAAATTTGATGCAAGATTGTTTACCATCCTTCCACAGCAGGCAAGGTATTCTCACTGTGGGGCTTATTAAACAACAATGCCATCATGCATGACATTATAGTGGGCTGACATGAGAAACACTAATGAGAATGAGCCATTGACACACTTCAGGCACAGGCATAAACAAGTCGATAAAATCACATCAGAAGTAAGAAAATAACCAGCATAAAAGAACCAAAGATATCTAAGATATCCATTCCTGGTTGTTACTGCCTTGAGCTCTCTATTAGTGTTTGTGGAACTCTCTGATGGCTGTGCAAATTCCCTGTCTGCATCTTAATCTGTGTCAACACATCTCTGCAAACTGCCACATAAAACTTGCTTATTCCTATATGTACAGAGGAAGATATCCTGAAAATGCATGGATAAAACATGTCTCTTTCCCCTTACACAACCTTATTGTGGTATAATTAATATACCTACTTGCTTCCTACTTTCTCTCTGAAGTTTGAATTAGGGAAAAATGTTTAGCAATTCTCAGATAAGATGTTACAACTCATGAAGGTAGTGATCCATCCACAGCTAGCATTGTAAAATCCTCACCTGCACTGTTAATTATTGTCCCACACTGGATATGAATGCTCCAGTGTCACATTAAAGGACATTGACTGTCTGTGGTTCACAGCTCCCTGTTTTAGTGCTGATTATCATAGTCAGTTACAATGACACCAGTTGAGTCAAAAGCAGCATTTGGATAGACCTGCCAGTCTTTAGGAAGTACTCTGCATATTTCTATGTGTGCCTTCTGAGAATTCACATATCCATCTCAGCAGAAGTCAGCCCATTCTCCTGAGTCTGCTGGAACACAGTTAAAAAATGCATGTTCCCTCAGGAATGTAAGATTTACCAGAGGTGGAGCTGCACCCTCCTAATTACAAGCATATTTACATATGCATATGTATACACATATATGGAATAAATTTGGAATAAATAAATAAGCATGCATAAATATACATATATCAATACAACTTTGAGATTCATTAGTGTTTTCCTTTTCTGTTGTAAAAATACTTGTTTCAGCTTGTTAGGTTTATTTTTACTTGCTAACAGAAAACTAACAGTAGTTTGTGTCTCTGGTATTACTTTTTTGTAGTGGCCTTTTTTCTGAGTCGAAAGGCCAAGTAAGAGCTCTGCTAAACATCTCAATACAGTGCTGATGAAATAGTTTCTGATGTGCTTATTTCTTCTGCAGCCTATACAATATTTTTTACTCTTTCCTCATTCTACTCTTTGAGTGATAAGCAATAGTGAATGAGGCACCAGAGCCTCATTACCCTGGGGGAGAACAGGTAGTTTTCTGCTTCCACGAATTCTTCACTAAAGTATACACAGGAGCCTCATTCTGTAATACAGAGATTGATTCATAATGGGATTCTAGCATTTCTTTGAAAGACTGCTGCAACTCTGCTCAGTTCTACAGGTGACAAATGAAGGCTAATGCAGTTATTAACTAGACATTAAAAAAAAAAAAGCTCATCATGATATTCTTGTTATACACAAAAGCTATAAAGTTATGGATATAGAAAACAAGAAAACAGTTCCTGGAATAGCAACATGTTTGTTCATTACTAAATCAAGATACTGTGTACTAGATACTTAAAAGGACATTTGTAAGATCCTACAAAAATGAAAAAACAGAACAATTTCACATCACAGCACAAAATATGGAATAAAATGTGATAAGCTCAAATTAATGTTTTATTGTTTGGTAATTGTGACCATCTAATCAATTTTTCTATATAATTGCAACTCTGTCTATGTATTTTTAAAGCATAATTTACCACCATAAAAAGAGAATTTCCTTTTGAAAGGACATTTAAGAGGCTGTGTGAAATGAAAAGCTAATAAAGTCTGCAGTCCACTCAGAAAGGACCTAGATTCCCTACGCAGTCTGTGCTCCCATGTCCACAGCTCTCTGGGACAGCCACACCAGCCCCAAACACCAGCCAGGAGGATGGTAGGTATGGTCTGTACAGTCTAGAAATGTAAACAAAGGCTTCTGAAAGGAGATAGGAAGTCATTCAGCATTTAGTCATACTGCACTGTTCAGGAAGGTGGAATCAATCACCAAGATTTCTATATTCTTCATGTCTACTCATTTATCTGTTTTGCTGTTTTCCTAAAGTGATTTCTTGTACTAGAATCTTATCTTGCAGTTAAATCAATGTTCACCCAGTATCCTAAAGGTTAACATATAAAATTGTAAACATATGTTATGCATGAGGGGTCACTTGTAAATTCCTGCAGAGTGAAGTATATAGCTGCCACCTATACATTAAAATGCTGGAGTAAATCTAATGACAGGTAGATGAATTATTATGGAGCCAAAAGGTTTTCTCCAAGGAATTAAAAAAATCTGTAGATACCTGAAGCTTTTCACAATACAGTTATAAGCTATACACAAGCATGCATGCCAGTCATCTTGCAGCAATGTAGCTTTCCAAGAACCTATCAGTAAGAAAGTTGGATAGTTCCTTGTGCTTTTTTCAAATGTAAGGACCCAGGCCAGTCTTTGAGGCAATCTGAGACAAAGGAAGATAGAATATCATAAACAGATATATTTATTTCTTTATGTTCAAATACTACCAGTCATATTTCTCAGTCACACGGAGAAAGTATGGAATGCCTATATGCAACTCAGATAGTTTCAGATGTTTTGCAGGGTTTCACTCAGTGGAAAGGCAGTAGAAATTAACACCAGTAAATTGGAAATCAGAACAGCTGGGGGTATTAATGAAATCCACAAAACAATCTAAGAAGCAAGTTTTCAGCCTTAGAAAGATCCATACTGTTCTAAATGCAACAAGGGGCACAAAGGGAATTTCAAAGAAAAATAGAGAGCTGCTCACCGAGATCTGATAATTACTGATCTCTGCATTGTATAAACCAAATTGCTCAACAGAGAAGCTGAGCATTAAAAATGAATGTCTCAGTTAGGGTGTTTTGGCATCTCTTCATATCTAGACATGTTCCAAGTTATCTCCAGAAATGAAATAGAATAATTGGGTCAGATCCCAGAAACTCATTTACCTCAGCTAAATGGGAGGAATGAACAAGCATTCTTTATCATCATTCAGATCTGGATATTCAGGAGAGCAGTTAGACCTTTCCCATCCATTTCCTCTTAATTTAGTTACTAGTCAAAGGTTTTTCTAGTGTAGAACATTATTATGTTTAACACCTGCTGTGTTATTGCACAATTTTCTTTATGCTGACACTAAAACAGGGAGAGGAGAGTGAGTGATTATGTCCTAAGATACAAGCTATACTTCTGAAGATTTACTTCTCAGCAATTAAAAAAAATGAACATAGCTGCATATTTGCCTTTCTCCATGCTGAGGTGAGGAATACTCCATCAATGCCTTCGTGTTTCTCACTCTTATTATCTACCTTCACAGCCTACAGAATTTCTGCACTGTAAATCCCTTTGGTGAAAGAAAAACCCGAATTGCAGCCATGACACAGTTGTAATGGCAAGACCTAACATCAGTAGTTATAGGTAACTACTTTAACTACCACACAGGCCTAAGTTTGCAATATTTCCTAAAAAGGCAAGGAAGCCCTAGCAGTGGAATAACCTCCCTGGCTGGCTTTGAGAAATCCTTTTGGGCTATCACAGGCAGCTGCATAGCCCCAACTTCTGGGGGACTTGTGGACAGGTCATCTGGACTGTGGGCCAAAGTGGGTGGGCAGAAAATCACTCAGCTTTCCAGATGTGTTGGGAAGCTTGTTTATGAAGCCCCTGCAATGAGATCTGTCAGAATAGTGCTGCAAAACCTTTCATTTTCACCCAATAAGGAACAGTTCTGTTTTGTTTTTTTTTTTTTTTTACAAGTAGACTTGATGAGACTTAAATCTTCCTTTAATATGTATGTTAGGTATCAGAGCATTTCTGTCAGGAGCTGTTGAGTGGATGCACAAAATAAGACAAGGTTCATTGTTGGACTGCTGGCAAAAAGGAACACAGATTCCTTCATACAAGGATGTGACTTGTCTCAGACATTCACCTGCAGAGGACAGCAAAGCAAGCCACAGTGTACAGTAATGGAATGCTGATGAGATGCTCTGTGTGATGCCAGGATAAGCTACAATCATAAAAAATTATACAATTATAACTGGTGAAATATAGACCAGTGTGAAGTGTGGATGAGGTTGCAGGGAGATTTTTGCTGTTTTATCACCTGCAAAGATGTTTTATATAAACACAGAGATGAAAGCTGTAGAGTGAGAGCACAGCTTGTTTGTTCATGGATGTAAGGACTGCACATGGGACAGTTGCCACTATTGGCCTCCATCAGTAGTTTGAAGAGAGAAGGTTGTCTGATACAATTAAAATGCTCTTTATCTTTAAAACGCAACTTTTGGAAGGCTTTTCTAGGGAGACAGTGGAGAGTCCTTGTTCAGCTACCATGTTTAGTGATTGCCACCTGGTTAATATGACAAGTGTAGTCAACACTTTTCAGTATTTGAGCTTGCTACCATGTATTACTGCTGCATATAAAAAGGGTTTGCTTATCAGTCTGGATATAACCTAGGGTAAAAAATGATTGGAAGATTTTTGTGTGGTGTTGGGGAGAAAAGAATAAAACAGGGAAACACTCAGGGAAGTTCTATCAGCCTGTCAGACATTTTTTTTAAAATTAGTCTGAAAAGCTGTTAAGCCTTTGCTTTTTTTTTAAGATTAGAGCTATCAGATGAGCTCATGATTAATCTTCTATAGTCTATATATGATCTTCTATACTCTATATATGATCTATAATCTTCTACAGTGAACCTAGAAAGTTAATGCTTCATATTATTTAAAATTCATGTGAATGTCTTCAACCAGCTGCAGGATGTAGTAAAGGGATTTATGAATTAAAGCATGATTGACACTGTAAGAAACTATTGCTGACTTTACAAAAAAATCCACTCATTTTTCAGTTAATTTCATGGTTTAATATATCCAAGATAGGTTCATGGAACATTACATTCCATTTTCTCTTTTCTTTGAGAAAAAGGGGTATTGGACTACAGTGTTAATTGTTTAATGTTATGGAAATACTATTGGCTGATTAAATTGGATTAGTTAGATTATCAGCTTAGAAAAATGGTATCATGCATTTTATGTCCCTTCTGCTTTGGAATATTTTAGAGTTTGCAGCATTAACAATTTGGAAACCACATACATACAAAGACATATTTGAAGGTTGTTATTGTAAGGTGAAATATAAGAAAAATAAATTCTAGAATTTTGGACAGAAGGATATAGGAATAATTGTTTGTAAAGAACAGTATTTTTTCCCTCTTTGATAAGAAGTACTTTATGCAAATGAAACTTCATTCCAAAATGTGATTCAGAAAAAAATAAGACCATATTTTGGTACCATCTTTCTCCCAAAGTAGTTTAAGTTGTTTAAAACAAAGATCAATAACTTCTGCAGTCCCAGCTCCACCAGCTGAGGCAGACCTGTCAACAGTTCTTTTTCTGTGCTGCCAGGTGGCTTTGCTAAGTGATGAATACACACTCATTCTCCACTCCTCTGCCTTTTCCTAACTGCACCACACAGAATACCATTGTTAGGGATTCCCCTCCAGTTTCTGAGCAAGGTGATAATTTTGAAGAGGCAACACGTCTCACATCCATGAGTCCTATCTGTGCCAGCTCTAGGAAGGTGCCGAGGAAGATCAGCAGGGGACATTCTTAGCATCCAGTCCTCCCTTTCAATGCACCTAGCTCTGCTCCAGGTCAGCTCCCTTTCAGTCACAGCTGCTGCAGTCTGGGTTCAAACTGAGTTGTTGGGTTGTAACAGAAAACTAGTTAGGAGAGCTGTTTAGGCTGAAAGGAGACAACTAGTTAGTCTCCTTTCAGCCTAAACAGCTCAAGAAGGAAAGAGATGGGATCTCATATTGCTTCACAAAGCTAATTCAACTCTTCCTGCATATTAGACATCCCCAATGAGGTGCTTTTTTAAAGTACAAAAGAGCAAATCAAAACAAAACACAGCTGAAAGATTGCTTCTGTTGCAAGAATTAGTGTTTCTCACTCTACCTCAAATTGCATAATTTTAACTTGGGCACATCAGTCTCAAAAGTCTTGGTTGTGTTAAACTTTGTCGGAGTCATCAGCTTCAGAGCCCTGTTTCCCATCAAGTGCATTTTTGTGGGTGAAGTGTGGACAACATGCTGTTAGTGCTTGTCATGGTTTAACCAGCAGGTAGCTGAAGACTACACAGCTGCTCACTCCTTTCCCATCCCCTGCAGCGGGATGGGGGAGGGAATTGGGAAAAAAAGAGTAAAATTTGTGGGTTGAGAAAGAGTCAGTTTATGAGGACAGAGACAGAAGGAGTAATAGTAATGATAAAAGAATTAGAATAATCAAGCACAATGCAATTGCTCACCACTCACTGACTGATGCCCAGCCAACCCCTGAGCAGCTGCCCCTGGCAAACTTTCCTCCTAATTACTCTACTGAGCATGATGCCATATCCCTTTGGCCTGTTTGGGTCATGTCTCCATCTCTGGGTCATCATCACAGCTTCTTGTGCATCCCCAGCCTCCTCACTGGTGGGATGGTGTGAGAAGCTGAAAATTCCTTGACTTAATGTAATTGCTGCTCATCAACAACTCAAACATCAGTGTGTAGGTCCCTTCCAAACTTACCCAATCTGCAATTCTGTAGTCCTGTGTTATCAACACTATTTTCATCATAAAGTCTAAGCACAGTACTCTACCAGATACTAGGAAGAAAATTATCCAGCCAAAACCTGCATGGTGGTGAAAATTCATTCCTTGAAGTAACAATCTTCCCAGCATCTGTTGTGTACACTTCCTCCTACTTCTTTTTGTTCACATTAAGACACAGTGAATTTCTACTGCAAACCATAATCTCATTAGTAAAACAAAAATGCATGTTCTGTCATATGACAGGTTTCTAAGTCTGGAAAATGTTCTTGATTAAATTGGCTTTGGCTGTGTAACCCCTATTAACATTAATGGCAGGCACATGGCTGAAACTCTGAATATGAACTTGAGAATAAATCATTACAATCCAATTGTTTAACTTTTATTGCCCTGCATGTCAGTGATACTAACTGGAGAGAGGATCAGTCTTCCATGCAGCTGAAGAGGTGATTTAACCCATTTCTTGATGTTTGTCACTAAGATAAAATTTTTTTTTAAGATTCTTTATATTGTAAGTAGTTGCCTTGTAAAAAAAAATATATTAAAGCTTTAACTTAATAGATGTGAATATATATATAAATGGATATATGTGTTCTGATTTTCTGCAGTCTTAAGACTGAGTTAGCGTACCACTTTTTTTTTGAAAAAGGAAAAGCTTAAAAATCTTAAATTGTTTCCAGATCTTTAAATGGACTCATAATGAATACATTGATAAATACATGTCTTTTCTTTTGTGAAAGCTTTTTTTACTTGTTAAGAAATAGCCTTTAACTTTCAGAAAATACTCCATTGTAAAGACTACAGCAGATTTGCTGAATAAATTTTTGTACCATTGAACAGTCAAACCATGTTTATGTATTAGCAAATAATATTTATCTGAGCTCTGATTTTAAATTCTGTAAACAGTAAATTAACTTCATGGGTACAAACCACATCATATTAAAGACCTGGTCAGACGTTAGATTTATGATTTCCTCATATTCCTATTAAAATCAAAGAGATTAAAAATCTGCTGAAAGCACTACTGAAGCCAGTGAAAAGGTGCCCACTGACATTAGTAGGAATTGGACAGTGCCCACCATAGGAAAAAAAAATCAGTATTCAACTCATAGGCTTTAATGTGCCAAGTTCATACACAGGGCACATCCACATCACGCAGAATGAGGCACTGACTTCCTCCAGCACATGCAGGAGATGTTGTTTGGATTTTAATTTAATCCCTTGTTGATTATTCATTGGTGTGAGGCTGAAGAGTGGCTAGAATACCAAAACAGATCATTATAAAGCCATACAAAATATGTTAGCCTCTTTAAATTGTGTACTCAAACATGAATAAAACACACTGTACACATAAACACACTGCCCACACATGAACACTTGTTTTCTCCCTGTGTTTGCATATTTTCATATATATATATACATATATATATATTCATAAATTAATCTGAAAGAAGATAAGGACTTTTAAACCTTGACAATTTTCTACTACAATTTTACTTCATAAATGACTCTTTTTGTGGGGTTATGTTTGGAGGTCTTGGTGTGAATGAGAATGACATGTATCTATTGGTCTGGGTAGGAAACCACAGCTGGCTGGGGAGAAGAAAACTACACTGAGAAGGTAGTGTAGGAGTTTCCCAAGAACTAGTAACCTCTGTTGAGTCTACAAGAACTGATAAACTCATAACACATTGAGTGAGTTTGCCAAACTTTTTCAAAGCTACGAGTATACCATGACGTCAGCAACTTACAGTTGTGGTCTATGTGTGCCTCAATTCTACCCCTAACCAGGAAAAGGGAATTTATAGCATTTGTATTGGAGTTGCCAACACATGATCAGGATAAAACGATAAACTTTTTTAACTTTTTTTTTTTTTTAACAAATGTATATTAAGGCATTCATTTTTCAGTGTTCCCGTAATCCTACTTTCATGTTATTATGTTTGTGTTTTGCATCCTTTGGTTTTCATATAGAAATTTCATTCTTGTGGCTAGACACAGGCTTTGCTTTCTATTAAAGGCTTGCCAAGTAGCACTGAAATAATTTGGTGTTTGGCATTTATTTTATGTTTGGTCCCGAAATAAATACATATGGTATCTCCCGGCCACAGAAAACATCAAGAAGCATGTGGCAAACGGATCGGTATTGTCCTTCACCTTCCTTCTATTATTTCTTGAGAAAAGTCATGGGGGCAAGAGAAAATAAGATATAATGGTTTCCTGAGGGTGTTAAGCTTTGTGCGAGTAGGTTTAACTATACACAGACTGCAGATTGCTTTGTGTGTTATAAGGCTAGGTTTAATTACAGACAAACTGTAGATAGCCTTTTGTGCCACATTTGATCTAAGAACAAATCTATGTTGGTAAAGTACTCACCCTGAAGTCTGAGGTCTTGAGCATCAATGAGGGTAAAGGCTTGAATACACATCAAGCCTTGTGTAAAGAGGCAATGTTATAGATTCATGACACGGGTGTTGACTTTTGCACTACTTGGTTTTCAGAGGATTAAGTTTAGCTATTCATTCATAATGAGAGAGCTTGAGTACTCAGTGAGCAACTTAATGTTAATCTGTGCATTAGCAAAGATTTTTAATAAACTTCATAAATATGCAGGGAGAAAGGGAAGAGATTAAAACTGCCACAGTAAAATTAACCTTGGCATTTCATACCTTCTGAGTATTTTATTTTTTATCATTATTGTTTTCCCAGTATATGAAACACCAGGGAAGTGTTGCATGAAACTGAGAATAAATAAGAGGGAAGCAGGTTCAGACAAAGCAGTCTGACACCCTTGCCCCAGATGGTGCATGGTTTCTCCGAAATGTTAAAAGCAGTCAGAACTGTGTGTGCTTGAGAAGGTGCAATACAATGAATAGTTTTTATGTTATGCAATTTACAGTGTTTGTAATGGTTCTGAGAGCAATGTGATCTCACAGCCATTTGAGGCAGGAGTATTACACCAATGAAAAATGCCTTGTGAAAAAAACCCAACAGGAGTGCAAAGTAGGAAAAATCCCTAAAGAAGGAGCAAAGAACCTGTTTATTACACTTGCATTGAACAGCAGTTTGAACCCATTCATGAGTAGAATCAGGAGGGAAAAGGGGATCCATGTTGATGAAAGTGTGGGGGTGTGGGGAGGAAACAGGTGCTGAGACCTCCCCAGTTTGGCTGTCTCAGGTCACCAAGCAGGTCACTGTTCCTCAGGCACAGGTGGATGTCAGCTAGAAATGATCAGGAAGGGAAAAGCTACTGAGTCAGCCCATCAGCTTTCACATCAAAGGCCAACCTCAAAATTCCTACATGGCAACTGCGAAAGAAACCTGATTCCTAGTACACTCCAAGGTTGGAGTCCATTATTGGATTCCTTTCCCATTTCATGCAAGCAGGAATGTACACTTTTAGTATTGGCTACAATCTGGTTTATTTACATATTTAAGCTAGTGCAATATTAAATACGAATTTAGATGAACTGAACAAGTGTGCATGTTTGTGACCATTTATTCAGGGTAACAAATACAGCTAAAAAATTGTGGTAAGGCACATCCTGGGAAGGGCTTGCAATTAAGGAACTCAAAGAAACTGCCTCTCTTTCAAGGTCAGCTAGCAGACTTGTGGCTAGAGAAGTTGCTGACATAAAACACAAACTGGAGCCCTTCTAACAAGAAGCACACTGAGATCCTGTGCCCACCTTGGTGCAGTGATGCTCCCTGCTTGTCTGCAGGGATGGAGGGCTGGAATAAATGGTGCTTTGGGAGTGGGGACAAAGTAAGAGTGAAAAACCCCTCAAAAGGGTACAAAGTATGCCACTGACCAGATAGAGAAGTTACATGTTTAGTGTAGGGGAACACTTTTATCCTGCTTGTTCCAATTTTCTGTACTCAGTAAAGGGAAAATAAAAAGCTGCAACACACCAGCCTACAAAGGGTGGGATACCAGGGCTGTGGGGTGTAACTGCAGGTGCTGCCATCACCCACTGGAACTCTCTCTTGAATTTCTGCTCTGAACATACCAAATATGTTGATTCCTCTAATTTTTCACTTTGCTATCACCTCTGTGCCTTCCTACAGACTTTATTCCCCCCTTTCCCTCTTACTAATTACTGTTTTCCCTGCCTTTTCTCCGTCACTTTCCCATCCACCCCAAACTGCTGTGTCTGCTCATGAGTTTCCTCACTCTTGCTTGTTTTCTTCCATGGTTCCCACTCTCTTCTCCCTTCTCAATCTGAATCCTCTTGCCTTCTGTAGCAGAGTGCATCCCACCTCCACAGAGAGAAAGTATTTCTGCTGCCTGATCCCACGATCTTCTCCATGGAGTCATTTGCAGAGGACTTGTAGCTGCTGGCTGGAACCACTCATGATTCAGTGGGGTAACGTATAGGAACTATTGTCAGAGAAGAGGAACTCTCACTTGGACTGACCTTGTTCAAAACAAACGGTCTGGGGAGAATTCACCTGATAAACTAAAGCTTCCATCCAGTTTATGCAAACAGAGGTTTTTTTTAGAAGCACTGATAATATTTGGGCAGCTTGTCACAAGGGCAGTAAAAGACATTGCTGCTTGAGGTAGTCCTGAGCCTTTCTCAATCACCTTTTCTCCACATAGATGTACTGCTTTGACTCCAGTGACTTGTCTGCCTGCTCCCCATTTAGAATCTGAAGTTCCTATTCTCTGAAGAAGACTAATTTTCTATTACTTACAGAGTATACTTAGCACTAAAAAAATAATATGAATGCAAAGACAGAAATCTCAGGATTTAACCAAGATCTATTATTGCTTCATTTGAGCCCTGAACCAAAGGTGAATATGCCTAGATTTTACAATGACATGCTGAAATAGTGTTTTAAAACTCTTATTATGTATACCATCAGTCAGAAAAAGATCATCACCTTTTTCCCGAGGGTTGAAGAGCAGGTCACAGAGGAGAGGAGCACAGATACTCATGTAGTCATTTAAAAACGCAGTGACTGATCACTAAACAAGCTGCTTTCAAGAGGCAGAAATCTCTTGAAAATTAAATTATTCTGACAGCGTTTTGTGTGACCCTGTGTTTTATATGAGGGTTAACATGAAATATAAAGTTTCAACGTTCATTTTATCATTCAACCCCTGCTATATGATTGCTGTTGGCTCATGTGCCAGGTACCCTGGCAGGCCATCTCTAACTTGCAGTGCCATGTGGCCAAAGGAGATTATTTGAGCTGTTGGACCTCCCCATGCCAGGATAGTGTGCTGTGGGCCCAGGAGCTGCCAGCTGGCAGCCATGCAGGGAACCTTTCACTGGACAGCCCTCTCTGAGGAGGAGGAGGCAGGGCAGGGTGGTTATATGGGATACCTGGGAGAGCTCAACATTGCCACAGGTACAGGCAAAACTGAGAGAGGTGTCCTCATTCGTGCAGGCAGTTTGGGCAGCTGTGCCCTGGCAGAGGAAAGAGGAGAGGTGTCAGGGGTGATCTGGAGCTGTCACTGTGGTTTTCTACCACTGTGAAAGGGTGCAAGGGGCCTGGCTTAGAGGGAGAAGGCATGGAAGGAATACAGTTACTGGAAGTTTTTTTGTCAAATTTTGGAGATATTGTGGATGTCTGAATCAGGTAGAGAACAGAAAGGAGGAGTCTGTATGGTTGCAAGAAATCAAGGGCTGGGAAGGATCTGGAAAACTTTGTGGAAGCCAAGAGTAGCTGCCCGAACTGTCTTTTCTGCCTACACACCCCTTCAGCAGAATGCCTTTTGTTGCCCATGGGTCTCCTGTCTCCATTTTCACATGCTTCTCACACAACTACATACTGCTTTCCAAAAAGCCCTGTTCTCTGTCCTTACTCATGACACTCTTGCACTGGTTAGTGCTGCCAGATGGGTGAGGAGGTGAAGCAGCACCAAACCAGGCAGCCCTGGAGACCCTGGTCTGGAGCTGGGCAGGCCTGCTCCCTTACTGCTTGGTGAAGGAGTGGCAGGCATTTCCTCACGTGCTGTCCACACAGCTGGGCTCTAGTAAGTGCGTCAGTCACCATGAATGTGCTGTGGGCAGTGGTTTTTCCAGAGGCTTTCCATGAGGAACAGGGATCAGCAGTAGAACTGGAGTACCTAAGACTCCTTTGCCTAAAGTCCCACAGAGATTGTGAAGGATGAAAGTCTTTTCATACACAACAACCAGCACAGTGGATACTGGGACATCTGCATTAAGTAGTAGAAAGTGCTGAACTTGCCCACTTCAGCACAGCTAAACCAGGACAAGGAACCAGGAACCTCTTGACCTGACCACTTTTCCTACAGTAGCTTGGAATCTAGGAAACAGAGAACCTTCTTGAAACTCCTCTTGAGTCAGAAGTTAGCAGCAGGACACTGGTCTACGATGAGAGACCCATGAGACTGAGTCCCTCATGATGAATGTCTGGAACCCAAACAGGCCAGATAATCAGAAATATATTTTTGCTCTGGGAAGTTATGCAAAAGGTGTCCGCCAGTGCCTGATGTCAACATTACCAACAGACAGACTGGCATAAGTCCCAGATAGGGCTCTCGGCATATTTGCAGAAACACATATGACATCATCATTTTGGGCAAAAGAAATCTAATCTTTTTAATTTAAAAAAAAATAATTAGACTGCAGACTGTCCTGCCCAGAAACAATAAGATCTTTATTTTGCGCTTGTGCTAAGTCTTTAAGAGATTTGGGGAAATTTGTCTTTTAAATATTTTATGCCTATACTCAATGTTCTCAACATGATCATTAAACAAGAAATCTCAGATCATTTAACAACAATTTTTTCCTCTGCGTCAACATATGGTACCCCATCCCAAAAAAAGGCTAAAAATGAATGAAAATGAATGCCATGAACCATCCTGTTTAAGGTGTGACCAATAACTAGTGGATAACTGTGTATTCCACGAGGCTTCATGAGAAGCATAAATACCATCTTAATGTAGATTAAGATGGTATTTATGCTTCTCATGAAGTCTTGTGGAATTTCTTGTTAGCCATGAACCCAGACCCTTAGGCTGTAAGGATGTGTGTTTTTACACCAAAATCCACCAGCTCAGGGCAGTACCTAACCCATAAATAAATGGGTCACCATTATTTATTCTCCATAAATGCTTCAGTCACCAGAGAGAAATAAAGAGGCACATTGTCTTAGTAACATTTAGAAAAACACAAATGGACAAAACAAAGAAAAATATGATTGTTATGGTCAACTGTAAAAAAAAAAGTCTCTTCTTGAAAGTAATACTTTAAAAATAATTTTATTTTGAATGATGTATTTGTGTGCAATGTAACCTGTCCCTGTCACTAGATGGAATTACTGTTTCCAATACTGAAGTGTAGTTACACGGAGTGAAGCAGTCTTATCATGCAGGGGCATTTTCAGTTTTTGAGTGTGCTATCTAATGCTAGAAAAGATGTTAAAATGTAATTTTTTTGTGACACATTTCCTTTAAGAGGAAACAGTGGGCTGCTTTTGCCTTCTAAATAGCTTTTTTTTCTATATCCGTGTATGCCAGGAACTTGCAGTAAAATTTAGATTTTTAAATTATAATCTGACAATTGTTTCAGTTGCACTTATTTTCTATACTGTATTTAAACAAAAAGTGGGGTCTCAGGACTTAATACCAAGAATACTACAGAATTCTCCAATGTTTTCCAGAACAATAGAGTTCCAAGGCTTCTTGCCTTGGGCTCTTTTTCAAAATACAGTCTTTATTGGTAGTGGAAGTAAATAATTTTCATATTATAATTCTTCCAATAGCAGGTAACAACAATTAAATTCCTAATGAATAAATATTATGCAAGCACAAACAATATTAGCACCATTGCTGGGACACAGAATGCCTTCATTTTTGATATCCACACACAGTATTAGTGAATTTGATTTTCCACGTTTTTTTGCACTTCGTAAGTCACAAGCAAGAAATCTACTTTGATATTTATCCTATACTTATGTAGTTTAAACATGTAAATAGATTTATATCAAAAATATCTACAAGTGTGGTAGTTGTTTTTCTCTCTGCTGAGATATATAATCAGGAGAAAAAACACTAAAAGGCATAACAGTACACAAAGCATAATATAGTACAAAACAATGGCATGGACAATATAATAAAAAGATTGTTACTAATGCTATAAAGTCATTAAGTAATATAAAACAATTTTTTGGGTCCTGCTTAGACTAAAACTCCTAAAAAAAAAAAAACCACAAAAAAACCCCAAACCCTGTGGGCAATAATAGAATTTACAACATGCAGTGAAATACTAGTAAGCTATCATATAGAAGTAAACAAGAAGCAAACAAAATTGAAAGTTTAAAATTTACATGGCAAAAGAAAGCTGGAAGACAGCTGTTGGTCTGGGTACATATGCCAAAAAGCAGGTTGGAATTATCAGCAAGAGCACTTGGAAGTAATAGAATGACTTGCTTGTCACAGTCTGAAGTGTCATGTGATAAAGCACATGAAGAATTACCCATAATCTGTCTAAATGTTGAGAAAGAAAAAAGATACTGCAGATAAACAGCTGAAGAGATGAATGTCCAATAATTAACCCAGTCTGACATTAAAGACTGAGCTTAAAAGTCTTTAGATAGTCTGCAATTTAATGCTCTTTTCTTTTCAATAAAACATCCTAGGGAAAAGGTCCATCACGTGTCCTCCCACACATCTCAAGGAATAATCAGAACAAGTGAAAGCAACAGGAAAGCCAGAGGCCTCATGCAGTTACTGTGACATGCAATTGTCTTCTTGCAGGAGGAATAACACAAAGGAAAAAGAAATCCTCACCACACTTAGATCCAGAGAAAATTATTGTAGCAACCCAAGAAAGGAGGTAAAACATTGTCATGTTTGAACTGAATACTAACAGTTCTGAGAATGGTCTATGGTGATCACCCTGTAACAGTAGAATGAACAAAGTCAAGTTGTGCTCCTGTCTTCAACAAAAAGCAACACTCAGTGGAACATTTAACCATAAAAAAAGTTAAGGAAATGCATTTCCAGCACTTTTGGAGATAAGAAGAAACTTTTTGTTCTTGGTACAGAGTAACCACCAAGACTATTCACATTTGCCTTTAGAAAAATCACTTCAGCTGGTGCACTTTTTCTTTTTTACAAAATCCTTCAACTTCAAAATCAGGAAATAATATGCACACAACTCTTCCTAGTTCAAACTTTCTGCCTGAAATATGACCTTTCCATGATATTATTTGTTGTTCTTTAACAGTTTAAGAACTTTCCTATTAGTGATAATACTAACAAGAGAGAAATTCACATTTTTTTTACACATAGCAATGCGAGCCCTGAAGCAATGCAGTTATGTGCTAAGCTTGGGTAACTAACCACTGAATTCTTGTCAGCAGCTTCTACAGAAAGATTTAAGAGGAGGGCTGAAAAACTAAGAAAAAAGAAATAAAAGCTTACACAGAAACCTTGTCAGAGAAAAGAAGATCTGATTTTTACTCAGAAGAGGGGATTTCACATCCTATGGCTGAGTAACTACACTTAGGCCTTAATAAGATACACTCATTTGGAAATATGAGTTGAGTTTACATAAAAATAGGGTCAGAATCTTGCTAACTCTCCTAGCTGTGATTGTTGCATTACTGTCTGCAAGGTGGACTTCTCTGGAAAGAAGGGGAGACATAGTCATCCCTCAGAATTTTCAGCAGATTTCACTTCAAAATTACTTCATTGATAACAGTGTACACTAATTCAGGTTTACCCACTCCGTGTCCTCCAGGCCAGCTCTTTGCTTTGAGAACATCTCATCCAGGGAATTTTATAAACTAGATAGAGAATATTCTTTATCACACTTGAACTGGATGGGCTGTTTTGTTACTCTACACTTCATCTTTTTCTCTTCTGTCACACAAAAAACTATGGAAAAACAAATTTAGTTATATAACATTGTGCTGTCACATATCCAGAAGAGCTCCTAGCATGTGGCAGGAATGCCTGGATTTTTGTTTTATGCCTGTCACACCCCCAGAAATATAATGAGGATATTTTGATACTATTGATTTGTATCCAGACTAGTTTACTTGTAGTCCAAACATAAGATGTTCAGGCTCAGTATATGTTAAGATTTAAATGCTATCTATATGGTTGTTCAAGCAATAATTTAATTGCTTGATGCCTTTGAATTTATCTTTCATAATAAGAAGGCGATACTGGTTATTTTTCAAGTTTTAGGGTGGACTTAATGAGACTTTGTGCTGAAAGTGATGGCTTATGCAAAGATAGGAAAATACAAGCAGAAAGACAGCTAGTCCCTCTCAGTTTAGGAAGGAAAACTGTGTCACTCAAATATTCATCCCACTGGAAAGCATAATCTAAACATATATCAGAAATTATGTAGGTCCCAATATCCAAAGGATGTTCTATAACAATGCATTTTATTTAAACAAATGTTCCTCAATATGCAGAGAAATCATGATGACCTTTACAGGTATCACTATTCCTAGAGTCTTCTTTACCCTTTACCACATCCATTGATACAGACTATCTGGAATGGCCTGAATGAGAAACCATAAACCATCAAATGTCAAGTGAAATGTCATCATTAACTTTAATGTGTTACCGTTCATCATAATAAGTCTGATCTTGAAACAACTTGCCAACTCGTGCAGCTTCAGTGGCAGTGAAATTTCTCATAATCTACACAGATCACAGGAAGACCAGCATTGTACCAGGTGTCCTAAGTACAGCAAAATTTGCCTTTTCTTTGAAAAGTTTCCTTTTAGCTGCAAGTAGATAATTTATTTTTTACTGCACTATTCCTTAAAATGAAATACTTTGGTAAAGGCTTTTCTTCTTTTGCACTGAACAACCATTATGAAATATTCCAGCTGAAATGAGCACAGTGCTCTGCCAGCAGTCAGGAAGGATAAAAAATCCAAAGTATGATTTGTTTTAGAGCCTTCAAAACAAGAATAAATCACATCAGAGCTTCACAATAGAAAGACTTTTTTGTATTAAAGCTTTGTGTAAAGCTTATAATCTAAACTCTCTTCACTGTATATTGAAAAGAATTACATTTTTAAAATGTAAATGCCCTTATAGTAAATTTACATATATTAAACCCAAACTACTTTGTAGTTTGAGATGCATTTCAGTTTTTTCCCCTATAAAACTTAAAATCACAAAACAATATGTAGGTGTTTTCAGCATTAGAGTAAGAAAAACAGAAAAAAACCCCCAAATACGATTTCAGGTTGCTTTTTCAGAATCCCATTTGAACTTTCATATGATTCATTTAAACATTTTGCTGCAGTTGTTTGTAGCCTCCTGTTTGCAGGACAGACACTGCATAGATAATGTGCAAGCAGCATTTACTTATAAAGCTGGGTTCTGAACACTCAAATAACATGGCTTCAGCGCATGATTCCTTTTGATAATAATTTCTTAATTGCCTTGTAGAAACTTGAGCGTGATAAAGATTGTGAGGCACAGCAATGAGCTGGATTAGAATACCTTGCTGAAAGCAACAGATTTTATTTAATTTCTCTCCTGTCTTGTTTACACGGCTAGAAATCACACTCCTGTTTTCTCCATTATGATATTTTAGACATTTAGATATTTACATAGAAGAATTCAGCTTTAGTTTGGAAACTGATAACCCATGAAGAACCTAGAATAACTTGAAGAAAATGGTGCAGTTGGATCCATCAACATTATATTTTCTTTTTTCCTTATCGCTTCAGATATCATTATAGTTGATGAAAGAATGTCCTGGAGCCACTGCTTGTCTTGCATCTAAGTAACCTTGATTCCAAAGCTGTCTAAACTCTCAATAAGGTGGTGTGGATAAATGTCTCAAGTCTTTTAATTTTCCTGAAATTCACAGTTTCAGTGATCAAAATAAAATCTGACAAAGAATACTCCTCCTATAAAGCCTTTCCACAAATGTTTAAATATTTTTTTAGCAGCTCCTCTGTCTAAAATAGCCTCAACTCAAAAGAAACAGGGCTGTAATACACTTAGAGGACAGCAGAATTACTTATTCCCCTTCAAATGCTCTGTTTGGTCCTAGGAGAATACACCTGCCTCTCTGAAGCAGTTTCATTCACTCCCCAAAGAAGAACCTGGAGAATGTGGCTGCAGTTATATTTAAACCTCACATGTAGGTTCTTCTGGTCCCCAAAGAGCATCATGAACTGAAACAAGCTTCAGGGAAAACAGCATATTTGATAATTAGTCCCTTTGAAACAGCCTCTGTTTTTCTAAATACAGCATACTTCAGAATATTTTGATGGCTGTAAAAGGAATCTGAAGACCATGAAGTGCCAAAAATTGTCTCATGGAACCATTCAGCCTTTCTAAGACCTTCAGAGTATATCACCAGTCTTCAGGTGACACTCCAGCTTCCCTGCACTCATCCCGCAGACTTCTAATGCTCAAGCTGTTAAAAAAGATGCCATATTCAATTTCATGTTGAAAATTACATAAGTGGCTTATTCTGCTAGCAGTGCTTATCCTCACAGGGGGTCTTCCTCATATCTGTCCTCAATGCAGGAGACTTCTCTATCCATTTTTAGAGACTAAGCCCCATAACTTCCTTGAAAAGTAAATTGACAGGTATATACACACACCATACATTAAAGCCTTGAGCTCAGTGTGTGGCTCAACAAGGTGCACACTTCTGTGTCCCCCTGCAATCAGTACAAATCTCAGCACAGATGTTGCAGCTATTCACATCCTGGAGCAGGTGACCTCTGAGCTTGGCAGCATTCTGCTCCTCTGCATCTATCCTGGGAAGATAGATTTGGGATTGACTGCTTTGCAATGCTGTTAGGCAACTTGGAAATTGCCTTCCAGAAACAGCTGGCAGAATAGGTTCCAATAGAAATTGGTGACTTTGGAGCTCACTGGGATTCTTCCTCCATTCCTGAGGTCTAGGGTCTCATCTGAGCTGATCTGCAATTCTCCTTAGAACGACTTTTCTACCTGCTTACCAACCACACCCTGAGCTAGCCAGCTGCTTCCTGGGCTGTATCAATGAAGTGAGATCAGCAGTTCAAGGTAGGTGAGTCTCCCTCTCCACTCTTCTCTTGTGAGACCCCACCTGGAGAACTGCATCCAGCTCTGTGGATGTGGATGGGGATCTGGAGTATTGTGGCAGCAGCTCTCTGGCCACAGAGAGCAGCAGACACAAATTTCCCAGGCATTGTCCTGGGCAAGGCTGTGAAAAGATCAGAGAAAAGAATGATAAACAATTCTTATCTTCACTTGCTACACCTGTTGTTGTAAACATGTGGAATGTGTTATGGAGATTTGTTTAACAAAGGGTGGTTTCTTAATTGGCCAATGGTGGTGGTGTTTATATTGAAGGACTAATTGGGTCCACCTGTATCATGACTGTCTGTAAGGGGGTTGGGTTTCTTAATAAGTATAGTATACTAGTGATTGATCAGCTTCCTGACAATCATGGATTCTAATTGTTACCTGGCTGGGGGCCTGTGGTGACAGAGTGTGGATGTGGATCTGTCAGATTGAGGTCAAAGGAGGGCTGTGAAGATGCTCAGAGGGCTGGAGCACCTTGCCTATGAAGACACGCTGAGAGAGTTGGGGTTGTTCAGAGTGGAGAAGGGAAGGATCCAGGGAGACTGCCTTTCACATCCTAAATGGGGCCTAAAGAAAGCTGGAGATGGACTTTAAACAAAGGCAAGTAGTAACAAGACAAGGGGAATGGCTTTAAACTGGCAGAGGGTAGATATAGATTAGATACTTGGGAGCAATTCTTTGCTGTTAGGGTGGGGAGGCACTGGCACAGGTTTCCCAGAGAAGCTGTGGCTGGCCCATCCCTGGCAGTGTTTAAGGCTGGGCTGGATGTGGCTCTGAGCAGACTGGTCTAGTGGAAGGTGTCCCTGCTGGTGTTGTAATTAGATGATCCTTAAGGTCCCTTCAAAACAATTAACTGCCCCTGGGAGGGTCATATCACACCTGCCCACTCTGCACACAAACCAAAAGAGCATCAGAGTGCACAGCACCATGTGAAAAGGATGCAGGCTTTCAGCTGGAGGAATGGGAGAATAGTTCATATTTTCCTATTTGCTGGGGAAAACAAGCATGCTTTTGAAGAATTGTGTTTTCATGTTTTTCAAAAGGTTTCCCATTTTTTGCTTTAAAAATAAGCAGCCTTAGCAGCAGTTTCTGTTGAAAGAGAAATATTGAGCTGCAAAAAATGCAAAAATAGTCTTAGATCTTAAGTGGATTTGCATTTTTCTGACAAATATTTTGCTTGGGGTTATTAATTTGGATGTGAATTAGATCTATTTAGGTATACTGAAAATCTGAAAGGTTCCTTTTTAGCACTTGTTCAATTGCCATTATGGCACAACACAGTACTCTGAGACTAGGGAAGGAAAAATTACTGGCATTCTGCCATCCCTAGCCATCCTCCAGTTATATTTATAGCCTAGGGAAGTCCCAGTGCTACTTTTACCACATATGTGCAGTACAAGTGAGAATCTTTTGTTGCTGGGTTTCTTTTCAAAGCTGTTAACTTGGGACACTACAGCAGGCACTGTCTGGGAAGTCACCTACCAGATAAACCTCCCAGTCATAGCAGAGATCTAATGGAAATTCCTCTGAATATACTGCACCAGTTTCCTGTTTAAATTATGCTACAATTTGGCTGGAGCAGAAACTGTGAGTTAGACTACAGCTTTCATTATAGGTTTTAGTTTATATTTTGCAGTTTTCCTCAGATTGTTTGGCATTTCAATACAAAACAAGTCTTTACTGTTTTTTATTAATTCATAACACATGCAACCCTCTAAGGTGCACAGACAATGTATGTGTGTGTCTGTAATACAAAGCTTTTGCCCAGTAAGCTGCAAAATAAGTATTTCATGTATTCACTACATAACATCCTGTGCTTAACTACAGAAATGTACAAGGTAATTCAGTCTATTCTTAGAAGCCTCATAACAAATTGAATTAATTTATGTCCTCAGATTTCTGAAACCAATTAAAGCATTTTAACAGCGTGCAAACAAAAAATACCCCACCCCCCATTCCTAGGAATGCTATTGTAATTTACTTTGATATGTTCTTAAAACTAATCTGAACCATGACAGATTAGAAACCACAGGACAATACACATTATTAAGCTCTTGCTTACAGACCGGCTGCTGTGATTTTGCTGTCATGCAAGGCTGTTATTTGAGCAAGGACAGAGCAAGAACTGTCCTTTAAAAACCTAATAGCAGCATGCAGCTTGGGTTTTGTTAATTTGGTTCAGAGAACAGGATAAACTGATGCTGTAAATTTTTATTTATTGTATTTAATTTTTTCTTTTTAAAATTTTTACAGAGATAATGTAGACAACAAATTTGTCTCATATACAAATATTTTCCGAGCAGCCAAAATACTGAAGAATGAGTTCTTACATAATGTTGAGAAGCATGGTAAATTGTCCTTATCACAAAGGGCCCAACACAGTATTCTGTAAAAGGATCCCTGGCTGTCCTCATGATAAATGGAAAAAAGGGAAGCAATAGAAGGTAACTGTGACAGCAACAGTGATGTAGCTGTAATGTAACTGAATTTAAGTGAAAAATTAATTACTGCAGTTTAGAAAGTGCTGTACTAGACACTACATTCATGACTACATGAGAAGCACTGTGTGCAGGTTCATCATACAGCAAGAATGCAGCTAACATTTCTTAGATGCTTCAGTGCTAAAAAAGTGTTTTAAGAATCCACAACCAGAAAAATAACAATGACATTCAAACTGGAATGAGAAATGCTGTCAGTCTTCCTAGCAGCCATAATGATACATAAAAAGCAAAAGTGAGAGGGATTCCAATACCTATGATATTCATTAGGAAAACCCTTATCTATTGCTTATGTGCCTGAGTTCTGAAGCATGGAAGTGTACACAGCACATAAAATTCCTTTGAAAATGCAAAATTATGCAGAGCATGGAAAGAAGAGATGCTGCACAGAGTTGTATTTTACTAAACAAAGTTCATGTCCTTAAATAAAACTCAATTTTCTTTAAAGGCTAGTTTTCAAAATAATAAATTAAGTAAATGATAAAAAGAGGCAGGAAAGTTATTCAGAGTTTATTAACACTGGAAATATTTAATAGGAATCAACTTCCATATTTGTGTACAGGAAGCTGAGGGAAAATGAAAATGGTTCTCTTTATAGGGATGTTCAAATTCAAGAGGATTCACATACAGGAGTTGGAGCTCTATTGTCATGTTGAGTCAAATGAAATGTTTAGAATTTACTAGATTTCTGCTTTTCTGTTCAGAATTTTCAGTTTTATGCTATTGAGATGTGACATTAATCTGCTGAATACTTAGGATTCTTCAATGAAAGACTCTGTACTACTGCACACCTTATTACTGAACATATGATATCTCATAAATAGGAAAAAGATCAACACAAAGCTATACAGATTTAGAATTTCCATAAATAAAATTTGTTTACTGACCATTCTCTATCCACAACCTGATTCTTAAATTTAGCTCCTCTCTCGTTTGCTAATCAGATACCTCTTACTAAGTCAAGTATCTACATTTTAAAAACATTTATGTGGGTCCTCTGCAAACACAGTCTTTGTCAAACTTAAGGGCAGTACCTGTCACAAACCAGAATCCAAAATTAGTTGCAAGTAATGGTGTGTGCCCAAATGACTTTAATAGCAGACCTGTTCTGTTATCAAGCAAGTGGAATTGCCTTTGAGGAAGGCTCAACTTCCAAATTCATTGCCTTTTTGTGGTTCACTGTTAGATTCAAGGTGTAACACAAGACCCATATTTTTACACCAGCCTATTGGATCCATAGGGTAAAGAAAGGGAAAAATATGTTTATTTATAATTTTTCAGGATAAAATGTTTTGCATTTCAGAGATTGACCTTTATTGCTGTCCACAAGATCAGCTGAAGCCAAGAACAGGTAGTTCCCTTTTGAAGGTCATGAAATTCATGTTATAACATGTTTATGCAAAAAATATTTTAATATATTTTGCTATTAAAATTCATTGTGATGTCTTTTCAGTGGAGCTATACTCTGTAAAATTGAGTTTTCAGAAATTCTACAAACCCCAAATATACAAGACATGAAACTGAAAAATGCTTTTTCTGCTAGGCAAAAAACAAAATTAAAATCTTATAAAGTAAGTTTCTAGTCACTCTTCTGGCAAGTAACTGGGCTGAGGTTTTAAGCAGCTCAGTGTCAGATTTTAATTCTCCAGACTTTCAGTAAAGAGATTGCATCAAATCATCAAAATCTGATTAAAACAGAAACCAGCTGGATGTTAAAGTAATAATGGATGTAACTGGCTTTGAACTTAAACACGGGTCAGGGTTCCCCTTTCTTTAAATGGCAATATTTGCAGTATTTTTTCAGAGAAGATCACATAGTGCTTTGCTATTGTGTACTTCTGTTCACTTATACAAGGTTTCTTTAGCTATTTGTTGCTTCTGAGGAAAAAGTGCTAGGACACCACTCTTTTTAATGCTAAGTCATTACAATGGGAATTTAACATGAGTGAAGCAAGGAATCTTGATATTATAGTTAAAAAGAAAAAACACTATAAAATTTCCCTCCAGTTGAATTCTTTTCTGAAGAGAGAAGGACTTGAGTTCTTGTAGCAGAGTGTTTTAAAACTGGATGCATTGTCTTGATCTTGTGAAAACTGTTCCTGTCCTTCCATCTCTGCCTTTTATCATCCCAGCCTATTTCTCACCATCACCCAACTACATCCACATAACCTAGGGGGAAAACTCCAGATGTTACCATTTGCAACTTGCTGCTTCTGCAATTTTAGGTCCTCTTTATTGCCTCTTGATTTAGGGTCAGCCTTTCCAAAGGGAGAGACAGCCATACTCTGAAGAAGTCTCTTAGTCAAATGCTCTGCTCCTTTTTAGCAAGTATGCCATACTAACAAATTACTGGGGAAAGAGGAGGAAGAGGGGAAAAGATATCAAAGATTCACTTGGTTTTGAAATGCTAATGAATATAAAAGAATTAAAAGTGTTCCTCTTATAGAGCAAACTGCTAATGTTTTGTACCTGCTACGCATAGAATTAATTACAAAATAATTAACTGGTTACTTCTGGGATATTTTGAAACGGATTATGCAGACCTGCAGTTGAAAATTTGAACAAAAATACTAACACATTACATCAGGAAACGGTGAGGGCTGTAAAACTAAGCTACTTTCAAAAAAAAGTGAACACTGTAGGTGGTTGGATGTGGTTTATAAATAGGATGCAATCATGAGAAAATTAGATATATAGAAAGATTTTAAAGAGAAATTAAAGATGGTTCATGACATAATTGCAGAATAAAATTACAGAACCTGAAAGTGCTGAATTATTTGCAAACACTATTTATATTTTAAAATAACTATTTTTGCTTTTGAATGTAGATAAATAATTTCTTTAAATTAAAGTAATTTCAATTTAAATTAAATGCCAAGTAAAGACTCTCTAAATTTTGTTAAGATATGTTAGCTGAAATGTGGGGTAATAAAATCTTATACTTTTTTTGGTATAAATAAGTATCAGGAACAATTTATCTTTCTCCAGACAATGGTTTAATACATTGTTTCCCAACCACATTTGCAAAATGAATGCATGGTTTATTGTAGGAATCAATCAACCACTTAGAAATTCATTAGTTGTACTAGAAAAAAAATACCTTAGATTAAAAACAAAAAGAAAAAATAGATTTGTGATTAAGCACTGGATAAGGCTTGGGAAAGAAGGCTTCAGTCACTTGGTCTTTTGCAGATTCCCTCTGGGCATTTGCTAAATTTCATTGCTTTAATCATTGCCCTAGCACATAAGAACTGCAGCCAGGGAGCTACACTGCACTAAATGCTGTGCAGCTCATAAAGGAAACTGAACTGAGAAGAGTTTAGTTACTCTGTGTTCTCATTATCTACCAGTAAAATAAGAACATATTTTTTCTACAGGTTTATGTAGATAAAATAATCAGAGAAATAATATATTTTTTAAAAATATGCATATTTTTGACATAGTTTTGTTATTCACCTCTGTTTTCTGTTATCTGCCATCTCTTAGATTTCCCTATTCTTCTCTGGTCCTTTTATTAATCTTTTCTACTGTTTTCCTTTGCTATTGTTTCACAATGCACTTCTCCTTCTTCCAGAAAGGTTTTCTCTCCCATTCAACTCGTCTTACTCTTTATAAACTTATTATAAAGATTTTTTTTTTTATTTTAATCCCTCTGAAAATCACTTTGAAATTGGTGATATTTTCTTGACTGTGTAAATAAATGGAGTTTAGTCTGCAGTGTTTCTTCCTGATCCTAGGATACGAGTTCCTCTCCACCTCAATAGTGCATATTGTGGTAGGAGTGTGGAATTCAGATTATTTTCCTGGAACTCCATAAATAGGTTGCTAAGAGCTTTGTAGTGTACATGGTACAAAACCCTGTGTGCAGTGCTCACTAGACCTTCATCCAAAATAGCTGTCTAGGGAGAGACCTATTATTTCTACCATGTAAGGAGTTGGAAAACTCTGGAAAAGAAATACAGAAATAAAATTCCAGGACTTGTTTCCTACAAAGGACTCAAAGCTATTTAAGACATTGGTACAATCACAATAATAAGAAATATTTCCTTCAAGATTTTATAATTTTTCTTTACACTATGTTTCTCCCAGTGTGTCCAGGTATTATCCTATAGCAGCGAGTTTCAGCAAATTACTTTCTGTTAACATTTTGAAGTTTAATTGATAAGTTGATGAAGCTTTGTGATAAACATAGACTACTTTGAAACCTGTGAATAGATAGTAATTTCCACTGTCTGCACAAGGTTAGCAAGCTTTTCAGTGTTCCTTTTAGAATGAAGACCTAAATTTTTCAGATTGATTAATCTGTAACAAGTTTTATTTAATAAAACATTCTACAGTGTAATTCCAGGGCCTCAGAAACCAGCCAGGGCCTATGTGGAAACCAGCCATTTTTACATCAACATTGAATGATTTATGAATATGCTTTGGGGCAGAAGATAATTCAGAGAACCCAGAAAAGTATCTTGCCAAGATATCGGGGGTGGGAGGGGGGGTGGTGTATATTAAAATGTTCACTTTCCATCAATCACATACTCATTTTCCTAATAGAAGAGGATCAGATGTTCAAGTCTAATCATATGCTATGAAAAATTAATTTAAACCTAAGCCACAGTAGTATTTTTCACCTTAATTTTCCCCTTTATTCTAGCAGTGTTTTTTTGTCTTTAGATCTGGATTACATAGTACAGTGCCCATTTTCATGGCAGTCTCAACATCTACAGTGGCTTTATTAGGGAACTATTTTTCTTGTAGAACCTGCAAAATTTTCTCGTGATCAAATCCCTGCTAAAACCCAAATTACTATGTCAAATAGAAAAAGATGATATTCAAATGTACCCTGCTTTAAAATTGAGAAATACAGACTGAAGTTAATATATTTTTTAATTAGCATTGTAGGAGTAGACTTGTGTAATCTTTACATTACTGAAATAATACTAAATTAATCTGAATGTGCTAAGAAGTGGAGAGCAGACCCGTAAGTTCCTATTTCTCTGTAAAGAAAAGCCTGAGTTCAGTAACTGTGATACTCCAGCTGCTATTGTTACTGTACTACACTAGTGAGGTTAGAGACAAAGGTGTCAGGCGAAGCAAAGTCCAGCCTATGAGCACCATCAGGGGATGAAGTGGAGTTACAGACAGCAGGTCACAGGTGTCCCATAGCTGTCTCCAGAGGGAGGGAGTCAGCCAGCAGCGTGAAAATAGCAGGAGTCTGGAGCAACAGAAAGCCTTTCAGATAGTCTGGTGCTTCCAGAAGCTGCCTCCATTCTTGCTGCTGAGAGAATATGGAGACCTCAGCTTTAGAGATGCAGGGATCCCTACATTTTTTATGGGAATGAGAACTTCCAGCTTGCAGCATTTTTCTTCTTTGTTATTTAAATTGCAAAAGACTTATGTTTCCAACAAAACATTGCCTTGTGATCAGTCTTTACATTCAGGCTTTACAGCACTTAGTAACTAAACTCTGCTTGAGGTCTGAAGAAGGAGGGTTTCAAACTGTTCCCGTTTAACTGCATTAAAATGGTACTAAAAGGCATAACAATAGTACAGAAAGTACTATTTTAAACTAGTTTAAATTTGTTGCTATGGCTTTAATGTTATTTGTCTATGTGCTGTTTTGGATTTTTTTCCCCAGCATTATGATGTTACTTAAACTCATATTCATTTTTCTTCATACTAAACAATGTGTTTAAAACCCCTTATCTAACCTTTCTCTGGAGCTTTGCTCCTGCTTCTTATTTTTACATTGCATGCTTTATGTTTGTAATATTTTTCTTTTTCTTTAAATCACTCATTTTCTCTATTTATTAGAAAGCAAAACCATTATATTCTTGACCTGAAGCTTGTATTACAGAAACTGCAACTCAAAGAGTCCTTAAAGATAAATATTGATTTAAGGCATCCTCATACAAATAAAGTAAAACAGGCTCTTAGAGCTTCATAAAATCCATAGCTTTAAGTGACCCAAGAACAAAAAAATTGATTAGTTTCTTTAGTCTGCTTACTAAAGAAGCTCAAAATGTACTTTTGCAAATGTGCTATTTCTGAGGACCTGATGACAATTTCCATCTCTGTTTGTCATGTAGAACAAGTGGCTAAATGTTAAACTTCACAGTGAATTTAACATCTCAGTAAGAATGCCTTGAGGAAATAGAAACGTGCTCCTGACAATGTAATGTGATTTTAAAATTTCAGTGTATTAGATTAACTCTTTCCCCTAAGGGATTAAAAGGGAAAAAATTGCAACAGCTATACTTTACAAAGTTTTCTGAACAGCATCACCTCTGAAGTCAAAACCTGGTATAGGCTATTGGGAGTGTTGCCAATTCTCAATTTCATTGTAGGAGCTAAAGTTCCTACAGTGAAGTAGCCATTTGAGGAAAAAACTTTGAAATTCAAATATGTGAGAAACAAGCCTTAAGTAATCCTATTTTAGGTGCTTCTTTTAAGAAGACAGACTCTAGGTTTCCCCAGTAATGTCTAGGTAGAAATAGACTTCTGAGCAAGATGGAGAACACTCCTACTAGCTTTCTCTTCACTTGCACTGTGAAGGCTTTCTCCTTTGGCCACAGTGGGAGTGTAAACAAGCAGCCCCTGCTTTTAGGGCACCAGGATGTCATGGCTTTGAGAAAACATTCAAAGGTAAATCTGAATACTATTGAGAAACAACAAAAAAATGGACTTGGGTAAAACCTTCTATCCTCTTTGTTAAAAAATAATGCTCCTTCCAGAAAAATGAAGGAGTAGAAATCAAGAAGAAAAGTGAATTAGCACAGGTATATTTTGCCTTTCTGAATAACCTCAGTTTCTAGCTTGTACCATATTGGTAAGCTCTAGAAGACTTTGCAACATTAAACTATTTGTTGACTGTATAATTTCATAATGTCATGTTATGGAAGTTAATGGTCTAAACCAACAATTCATCTAAGATAAGCTGTTTCTCTAATTACTATATTGATATTTTTGACTGCTCCATTGATGCACAGAAAATTGATACATTCAGCACAGTTGTGGAAGTTAGATGTAAATTACATATTGCACATAAAATGAACCCTAAATGTTAAAACACTTCTTTTATAATGCAGCAATAAGACCAAATGCCTTTACAATAGGAAAGAGATGACCAACGTTTTCATCTTTTATTCCACTATCATTTTTCTTTCACTTAACCTTATGATGAAGAGTTCCATTTGCAAATAGTGTGACTTATTTGAAAATTTAATCTAGCACCTGATTGGATAAATAAGGTCAATTTAGGACGAAGCAAATGAATACTATTAGACCAAACATCTGTCACTCTCTTGCAGCACAATTAATCTGATAAAACAGTTACCTCTTCATCAATTTCTTGACATTATAGGAATGAAGTCATCATAATAGAGCACTGTCATAAGATCAATGTTTTCAGCTTTGAAAATAAATGTCTTGGCTCTGCCTCAGCATTAATGTGGCAGCCTATTAGCCTAAGCCAACTGTTGTTTCCACTACTTCTTAGTTAAGAACGTACTTCAGAGCACTCTTTTTGGGGGTATAAAGTTTTTCACATTAAGTTTAGGAGTAAAAACCCCTGTGTTTTTACTTGAAGGAAGAAATTGCAAGTGAAAGCAAGATTTTAGGTACAAGCAGCCATATCTGCAAAATTAAATTACAAAAAAACCACAATATGTAAATATGAAATATTTATAATTAAATATATTGAAGATAATTAGTGCCAATAAAGGTAATGTTTTACAACCATAATAATCTAGACAATGTATCATGTTGTTCAAATTGTGTATGTAGAATGGATATTAATATGCTCATTTTAAGATACTGACCTTATTGAGATTACCACATATATTTCACTGAAGTTAATGCAGTTTTTATGTTCTGAATTTTATTCCTTATTTACTTCTGGTTAAGCTTAATTTCTGAGGTAATCACAAATAATGACAACAAGCTTGCCGATAGTTATGCAGTCTTGTTTTATGTTCCCTAATTCCAAGAAAGCTATATGACTTAACATAAACAGTGCCATATGACTTATGTAACTAGCCAAAACACAGCAGATTGCCAATAGCACAAACTGAAATTAAGTTTTGGGAGATATTCCAGTATTTTGTTTAAAATTTGCATGTAGAAAAATCTGAGCTCTGCAAACCAGTGGAAAAGAAATAAGAACCTACCCAAAGATAGTTGGTTTATTTTTTCCATATGTTTATGCCATGTCTTCAAAGTAGGAAGCAGAACTTAATACACTCAGCAGCAATTATCTGCTCCAGGAGAAAAAAAACCTAACAGAATGACTGGAAAATTTATGATTTTCACAGGGGGTAAAATTCTTTAAACATTTAGGTAAAAGATCAACCTTCCTCTGAGCTTAAGTGACCCAAGAGACTGCTTAATTCTAAAAGATCAGGGATCTCCAAGATGTGTGAAAGTGTTGCTTTGTGTCATGAGGAAAGCAGTTCCCAAGTTTTGGCACATCAGGGTATTCACAACACCTTGATGTAAACAAAACTTATCCTAACTGAACATGTGTATAGTTACATACTGCTTTTAGAGGCAACTCTTTGTATGGTCTGCACGTGATAGCCCAGGCACCTAATCAGGGGCATTAATTCATATGCTTTATTTAACCTCTCACATTATTGGAATGAGCACGTCTCTAACCTTTGACCAGATGCAGCAGTTGTCAGACTTCTCCCTTCCTCTGCACGTCTTCCAAAAAATGCCAGGACAACCACCCTCTCCAGGTATGCCAGCAATTTTAAAAGGCACACTCAAAAGTGACTGCACAGGACATGAATGAAAAAGTCATGACTTTGGCAGCTCATAGCCATCTCATGGCACTTCTGCCGTAAATAACTGGGAGGGGAACTGTGCAAACACGTAGCTGTCACTGGTCAAGGCTGGGTTGAATGTAACTCTATGGTAGAAAGATCATTAGAATTTATTTTATTTCAAAACTGCATTCAGCTATATGCTGCAGGTTAGATGCTTGAACTATTTCATAATGCTCAGAAGATCCACCATAACAATTTGAGAAGGTGTATTTGGAAAAAAATCCAAAATGTGGATCAGCGTGTACATCAAAATATGAACCATCATCTTACTTGTTATTCCTACTAGAGGAATATGTTGAATTTATGTATCACTGAAGTCCTTATGCTTATTTCTTATCAATAAACAAAGAGCTGCATAGAACTCCCATCTTCAGAAAATTGTCTTCCATTAGTAGAGATTAAATTCCTGTTTTCTTTTGATTAAACACTTTGCAAAATAAACTATGTAAGGAGAGATTGTGATCTCATAGGCTACTTTAGAGAAGAAAATAAATGTGCAAGAATCTGAAATGATCTTTTATATATTTGTAAAAGTTAAAAGAGATTTGTTTCACTATAGACCTAACTTAGCCAGTGTAAGCCATGCCAGCTCCCTGTTGAGCTTTGTGAGATTTGTAAGGCTTAAGAGTATTTATTTTAACTGAGCGACAACTGGCAAAGTCAACTTCAGTCTAAAATTAAAGACTAGAAATATACACAGTTCACAGTTATGTCTAAATTAAAAACTATAAATATACACTATTCACAGTTATGTCTCAATTCTTCATTGAGACCTCAATGCATGAATGTCTTAGAATTCATTTTGCCAAAAAATTTCATTGAAAAGAAATTCATGTAGATGAATGTTACAAAGTCCAGTGATACAATCCTGAAAATATAAGGTTTAAGGACTGCATGGCTATGAGAATTTTTTTTTTATGATGGTGTTTGACTGTAAAATGAAAGAATATGAGCACCATATGTGTTCTTCCCTTCTCATTAATTAGACATTAATGTTACTAGAACACTCTAGTGCTATGTCTGTGTTGGGATTGAGAAGTGCAGGTTTTAAATATATTACATCAAGCTTTCCAGATGAAAAGAGAATTACTGATGCATAGCCTGAGGACAAAATTTGCCTCGGAGTGGCATCTCTACTGCTAGGTAAAAAGGGGCCCTGAGGTGGCCCTGGTGAAGCTGCCCCAGACCATGTGTGATGTCCAACCATGGTTCTTGGCTCAGCTCTGGGCTGTGCCAGCACAAGGAGTCCCACAGAGTGCCAGCTGACAGGGCAGGGAATGACCTGTTCCACACATTGTTCCCACCACCCTACAAGGGAAGAAAATATTTAGTTGTGTGAATGTAAGCTGCACCACAACTTTAAATTTTAGGGCCACAGAATGGTTACTTCACGTAATTTTTAATATTATAGACATGGACACAATCCTACAAAATGATGTTTGCATAAAGCTTCTTCTAGAAATATGGCACCATATGCTTGTGGCATAAGTGGCTGCACGCTTTCAATCAAAACTGTCATTAACTCAGCAAATTTTTTTCTCAGCTGTAAGCTTCTTTACAGAATTTAAAAAAAAATATTAGGTAGTTGCTGGTTATTTGTACTTCTTAATGTTAACTTGTTTCCACTGTAAGGTTGACATAACCTTCTCCCCATAATTCAAATTAGATTTTTTTTCCCCTTAAAACAGGTCCATATCCAAACAGATAGTTTGTATTTCATAGCAGTTGAATTCACATGGAACAGTTGATTCACTTTTTATTTTCAGAATAATTTTAAGTCACCTAACAAGGCTGATGAAGTCTGAGAAGAATTTTCAGAAATCCTGATTCCAGGAATGCTCCAATAACTTTGGTAGTAGATGCTTCTTCTTCAAGAGCAATAAGAAATATTATGGAAGTGCTGCTTTATTTCTGCCAGGAATCTTATCTTATTCCAGGGACAAATGAATTGTACAAATCACTATAAAGGAATTTGTTAAACAGAGCAATTTCCTTTGTGTATATCTCTGTTGCAAACACCTAAATCCAGAAGCAGCAGTCATGATAGTTTAAAAGAGAAAAAAAATATTAGTGCAAATAGAGAATGACAATTCCTTTTGTCATAGGGAGATTTTTAACAGTATAATGGGCTTTAAAGAGAACAAATGAAGCTTTAATTTATTGACACTTGAGTTGCTTCCTTTATTAGCTCTTTGTAAACCCTAAGAATTTACATTGACATGGAAAAATGGATTCAGGTTAAGATTAGCACTCTAAGGTTAGGATTTGCACAGCAGCTTAGAACCCATTTTGATAACAAAGTGCAAAATACATTAAAAGCACTGTTCCATCTCTAGCACTTAAATATATACTAGGAAAACTCCCAAGCAGTCATGTTTCTGTGACTACAAGCCAAACACATGGCTTGCTTCAATGGCCTTCATGCCAAATTATCTGGCAATAGCCCCAGTGGAAATACAGACTCGATGATATCTCACAAGTGTTGAGATATCACACGACAAGGGTTGGATCATCCTTAAAACACGGCAAAAAATCTATTTAACTATAAAATGTATAGCGTCCTGAAAGAAATTTGGAAGTGTGCCAGCTTCTATTGCCTTTTAGCCCAATGGGTATAGACCAACTTAGACATGTGGTGGTTTTGTTTGCATCTTCTCCCTGCCTGGGCTAAGCAAAGATTTAGGAAAAGATATCCCAATTACTCAGGAAATATTCTATGTATAAGAAGAGCTTGGGAGACAAAGACAGCATGATAATCCTTCTGATGGCACCATTCTGGAAGAAGAGATGGAGGGATTTTCCCTCTATGTGTATAAATAACACTGGGTATTAGGAAGAAGGTGTTCAGTAATTTTAAAACCTGCCCAGCACCAGAACTGAAGGTTCTGCAGAACTTTCTTTCACAGCAGATTAAGGAATAGAAGATCCAAATTTTTAATTTTTTTGCCTGTCATTTTTTTGTCCTAACTCCAAATATACAGAAAGCTAATAGTATGACAAGAACTAGGAAAAGACTGAGATGAATTAATTTCTTACTTGTAATCATAATGTAGTTTTGTTTTTTCTGATTTTTTTTAGCTCCTAATATTATTTAATTAATACAGCCCTTAAGGATCATTTATACTTCATGTAAATCAAATATAAATGAGCTGGAGATATTACCATGGGAAATGGAATAAAATTAATTAATATATTACTTGATTAGTTAGTATCATTAGTTATTAATAATTAGGGTATTTTTCCTTCCTGTACAAGTATGAGATGCCTGTACTACAGGAAAATGCCATAAAAAGTCAGTGTGTTTTGTTAAACATCATTCTTGGTCTCCAGATACCCCAAATTATCAGCTATTATAGAAGGATTCACAGTCTGCAACAGCCATGAGTTGGTACTATTAGTCATGTTCCCTTGTTGGCTGTTATTTCTCAATGGTATATTGATTACCAGGGAGAATCAGTATGCTTATCAGAAAGTGTGGAGATTTTTGGGATGTAAAACAGATGCAGTTTTTGCACAAACATTTTTGCAAAAGCCTGGTAGTTAAACCACCGGTTCTGAGGACAATATGTTATCTGCTGGAAGTATTCCTGTGGAATTTTCTTCTCTCGTCATTCATGCTTATTTGTCCCATTTATCTTCCTCCTCTCAGATAAGGTCTGACAACAAAAGTGGTAATACATGGTATGACAGCCAGACATACAAAATCAATCTCTCGAAGGCTCTACACCCTGAATACTGTTATGTTACACACAACCAATACAAAACATCATGAAGCCACCTGCGTGTTTACTTCCTCCCTGCTTGATGTGATTTCTAAAATGAAAAATTCTTAATGATTATGCAGCAAGCTTTCACTACATTGGTGCATTTTCCCCACTAATAATGTCTTACTGTGAATACTCCAGCACTTAAGGAAAAAAAAAAAGATCAGTGAAAATATTTTGCAATTTGCAAATTGGACCTGGCACAATATATGCATAGCCTATAAAAATATATATTAATATTCACTTTAATTATACATAATGTGTGGTAGACATATGTACTTTGACAGAGGCAAAGCAAAATACTGTAGATGTAGCCTATATAAACAAGTCTTTTTTTTTTTTAGAGAAGGTGAAATACTAAATGTTTTAGAGACTATACTTAGACAATTTAGAAACCTAATGTAGGAAGATTAGAGCTGTGTATGTTAAATAGACTCCTAATGAAAGATTTTATGAATCAGCATCTTAAAGACTTTTAAAATTATATTGCTAACAATACTCAATTGGTTAATTTCCTCTCATTAAAAGTTCGGTTTTATGGGGAGTGACATTTGCATTAGTCTCCAATCATTATAAGCAGCGTAGAAAAATGGGAAATATATTTAAAAATAGCTCAACACTGCTATCACTTCATCAAGAAAAATTCACCATGAAATATGCTGTTCCCAATAGAAATCTAGTACAAGAAAAACCCTACTCCATCCTTGCAAGTGTCATGTTTAATGAATGTATTTGACAAATTCTGAGATCTTTAGTAATACATAATGACACAGAATGATTGAAGCAGACTATTAAATATATTCTTACTGTTCAGGTTCAACTTAAACCCCATACAGAACAGGTACATATTTTATTTTAACCTGTGATATGAAAATCCCAGAGCAACATGTTTATCAATTTATGCACATGTGTCACACTGTCCTATCAAACATGGAGTTTTAAGAGAAAATCAAAGAAATTCCTTTTCTTTCTGTGTAAATTGTAATGAACATGATGCATCTGAACACACAAACACTGTCTTAACTGTGTGACAGCATTTGTGAATAACGAAGATGCAACAACCATCTTTGGGAAGGACTCAGCATTTTCCACTTTTGGTCATTGACTGAGAAGAACAAGAATATTCCATTATGTATTTACATAAATGATGTTCACTCAGACTTCTCTATGAACTTAATGGTTTCATCTTTTTCTACATTAACTGCTGACAACATGGATACTCAAGCTGTAAATTTAAATTGACTTAATGTAAGTTTAGTGTAGGTTAATAATTTAACAAATGGAAAATGCACTTTTTGATTAGCACAAAAATTTGAGCGGATGGGTTTTTAGGAGATACAAATACCAAAATAGCCAATTAAACTTTGTTCAGCTTTGGCTTTTTTCCTTCTTCATTTGCATCTTGGGCAAGGTTATAGCTGAGCTGATATCACTGAAAATAAAGTTAGGCCAGAGAAGAATGTTATTGAAATACTACCTAATACCATTGGGGTACATAAGAGCAAAATGAATCCTTGCTAATTAAATAATTTTCTTGCTTACCTCATTTATGTTTACTATGTTTAGAATTTGAAGTAATTTCTGTGTATTTTTCATACATAATAGACATGATGAAAAGCCTGTTTATACCACACACAACTGCAGCAACAGTAATGTAAAAAAAATAACACACAAGAGAAATTTGTTGCCAACCTGAAGAATTTTGTTTAAGTAAATGCTGAATAAAAAGGTATGTCTTTTACCTCCTGAATCTATTCCGAACTTTTGCTGTAAAATTCTGACTATAATGTGCTTCAATATTTGCATTTTTTGCAGACCAAAGCATTATTTTTATTATTATACTCAAATGTATTAAAATGCATAGTTAAAATAAGTCAGAAAAAATTCTACTGCAAGCAGTCTACTTTCCATATGGATTATTAATAATAAAAGAATGATTCTTGTCAGTGATTAAATGTTTCAGTCTACTATTTTTCAGCGTAGCAAGCAGAACATTTAATATACTGCACACATTATTTTTCCTTTTCCTTATTTAAATCTTCTAGTAAGCACACACCATGACAGCAGGAGACACAACAATGACTGAATGTGCACAGCTACCACTGGATCATTCTCCCTCTATTAAAAACTGAATTGAATGTAGCAATGATGTCCTGGCAGCTCAGTGTTATTTCTGGGTCAACATCATATCTCTCCAGGAAAGGTGTTTTTGTTGCTGGCCTGACTCTCCCTCTTTCTGATTTAACTGACATAGTTGAAACCATGCCAGGGTGCAAGAGCATTTCGAGTTCACAAAGAGGAAAGCAGCTTGGGTAAGTGCCATGAACAAGCAGCTTTCTGAGATTTCTGAGAGACATGTGGAGTGGAGAGCCAGTGCATGATATTTTTGAGATGAGGCAGACACGCACACCCACACAGTGAATACTGCTCTTCCTCTTTCCTCTTTTTCTTACAGAGAAAACAGAGATCAAAGATGTTATATTTCATTTGCCCCAAAGCACTACACTAAATTTTGAATTAAAATCTAAAGATGGAAGCGGTTAAGTAAAAAAATGTTTGTGGTAAATCCTATCTATACACAAACTTCTGAAGAAAAATAATTCATTTGCTTTGAGGCAAAATGAGATTTTCTTCAAACAAACCCAGAAAAGAAAGAACTATCATAGCATTTAAGAAGAAAACCATGTTGTTACAATAATATCTCCTTCTGTTTCCCTTATTAGCAAGATAATCCAAGTATTAGGTACTTTATTATTGTTTTCCATCATAGGTATAAAACCTCAAAGCAGCACAGGCAGGGTTCCTGTGTGCACTGCACGAGGGACTGTGCAAACAGAAGAACAGCAGCAGGCAATTTAGATTTAAGACAGCTCATCAGCAAGTGCAGGCAGACTGAGACTGCAAAGGCACACCGAGGTAGCGTTAGTCAGTGTGAGTGACAACAGTTTTGTCAGGGGTTGGGTAAGCATTGCAGAAAAGGAAAGGCAGAATTTGTGATTTGAAGGAAAACAGCAAGGCAAGTTGGCAGGTACTTATGGGATGTACATTTAGGTTATGGATTGAATCACGAAAGTGCATACTGGAAAAGTCTGCTGAGAGCATGAGGGAAACAGCTGGGGGATAAATGAGTCTGGGTGACTCTGCATCTGAACAGTCCTAAAGCCACAGGGATATTTGAATGCTTATGGGGGTTAAAAAAGTGGCCCAGCAACAAAATACATTCTGATATGGTGACTGTCCTTGTCAAGGCTTTAGAAAAAGGGTGTTTTAGCCATTGAGGTATAAATGGAACCATTTAACTGGGTAAGGAAACTGGGTAAGGTATGTGTAGAGAAAAACACCTGCATGATTTATGTTTTCATTTGAAAAGAAGTTCCCCCAAATATTTTCTCCAGGAAAAACTAGTTAGTATATGGTAATGGACCTTAACAGAGATATGTACATGATTTAATCTTACTTATGCTTAGTAAATAGTCAAAAGGAAGAAATAATACCTGAAAATCTCAAAGCTTCCAGTGTGACATTAAAATCCTGCAGTGATGTGATAGACGGCAGCAGCTTGTGATGCATGATTTTCCTAAGTACAATTTTTTTTTTTTCCCAGAGATTTTTGGCTAAAAAGGAAGGAGGCAGTGTCCATTTGGCATGCTCTAGGACAGTAGCTGGCCAGCAAGAGCTTCAAGACATCTGGGAAAGGCAGTAAACAAAAAGGTGGGGAGGAGGGGGAGAAGGGAAAAGGAAAGCAGGAAGGCAGAATGTTTGCATAAAAAAAATAGGTTGCAGATTGGCTACAGGAATTTCCTTGAAAGCTTTTTGCAGCCACCTTTTTTGCAGCCAGGTTTGTTTTTTTTTTTTTTAAACATCAGAACACCAGTCATCCTTGTGTAGCTGAGATAATTTCTGTGGTCTTCACCAGTTACAAAGGGTATGATCTCTTCAGTACAACTTGTTCAATGTTCACTGGCACAATTCCCAAAATAGCCTCCCAATCAAGATCAAATATAGTTGTGATTTGCAGTCTGTATTGACTGATGAGCCAGCTGACTGAGACAGCTGGTACATGATAGTCAGGCTTTAAGGCATTCCATAATTTCAATTTAATTTCAAAGGTTACACTATAAGTAGGCACAAAGTAAATAATTTGCATGAGGACAAAGATAATCTCTGGAAATAACTATGGTATTCAGAAATTATACAGTTATAGAACAGCCTCTTGTTATTTCTTTTGTCTGAGCACAGTAGAGTTGTTGTCAGTACAATGCTGTAATATACATAAGTATATTATGCATTACAAATGCATATGCAGAAGGTTTGCTGGTACAAATGATGAGAAAACACTATGTTATCTACATAGTTGTATGCATGTATAAAGCACATCAACCAAATCCACAGAATTTAAGAATCCCATTTCACCCTTACCATTATCAAGTATCTTTAAATATGCCAACATGATGGGTTCATGTAATGGAAACCCAGCTGTTAAGAATTAATTATCTAAACATGAATTACAGAGTCTGTTTCAGTGACCACTACTTTTGAATTGCATCACTTATTTTAGTCACAAAGCCACCTCAAGGTTCTACACAAATCCTGATTAAAAATTTCATAGCTAATTGTTTCTGTGATGTGTAATCATGAGCAGAGATCCTCTTTTGTACTGAATGGTTAAGCCCACCATCAGCTCAGGCAAACATCTCTTTCTTCGATATTTGGTTAGGTTTTGAGAGACCTCAGTTCTAAATAATCCTAGTACTAATCTAAATAATCCTAGGTGGAGGATGTTTGGGCTGCTTAAGAAGTAGGTTTTTGGGACAAATACAAAAGGCAATTACAGCAGCTAGAGCATAATTAATAGAAATAATGAGAAAAATGTAAAGTTTTCTTCTATAATTGCTAATTCAGAATGGATAAACAGTCTTTGAGTTTCCTACCAATGAAGGGAAGGAACACAAACATTATTTTTCTGATATCTTAAATCTGATGTGCAAGTTTGGAATGCAAAATCTTTGCAAAGTTTTCATTCGGTGAGATTTCACATTTGTGGCTTCTCCCAAGCTTGTATTTCAAAACCAAGCAAAGCCTGACTGTATTTCCTTGGCATGCGATTGCAAGAGAAGAGAATGATGTGAAAAATTCCTCCCCTTTTCTGCAGGCGTGACAAGCTGGGCACAATGACATGTCTTCCCTGTTTGCCATGTGACAGGACCTTCATGCTTGGCCCTGAGGAGAGGAGCTCAGCTCTCCCTGGTGGATGCTGTCTCTGGACCGAAGCAGGAGTTACCCAGAGCACAGGGAGAGGAAGACCCACCACAGACCTCGGCTCTGGAGAAGTTCCATACAACTCCCTCAGGTTTTTTGGCTCCATTTTTATCACCCAGACAAGGCAATTCATAAAATTCATCAATACAGATTATTAATCTAAAAGTCAAGAGGACAATTAAGAAGCCTGTTTTGTTCCCATTCAATTCAATGACCCAGGTGGATTGGACTTCAGATTTGAGTAGAAACCACTGAAGACAGAATTGCCCACTTAAATATCATCCTATTAAAAATAAACTCACACCCTTTTTACTGCTGCTATTTCAAAAATGCAGTCAAAAAAGTCACATCATAAGCTCACATATGCAAGCTTTCCCATAAAATAAATAATATATGAATCTTTTAAGAGATAAAGAGACAAACCATTAGTATTGAATAAATATTTTTTCTCTATGCAAATATTATGATCTTTAATAATTATGTTAATTTTTCATTTATATTCACAGCTCATCTTGTAAAATCATTATATGTCTTAACATTAACTTTGATTGCATAAATATTACATTAACTTTGATCATGTAAGTATTGCACAATCACCATTTAAATAGTTATGAAGGTGACTGAATAGGTTCCAATTGAGTTTAATTTAAGTGGAGTAGGAAATATTTTTCCTTTGATTTTTAAACAGTGCTTTTGATTTAGTTATTTTATATACAGACTATTGAAGATTTCATTCTTTTATTAACTCACATAAAAATGCTCACAAGGGCATTTCTACAAGTGAGAATTGCGTCTGACTACTACAAAATTATCAAAACAAAACTATATCTTCCCTTCTATGGGATAATCCAGAAACTAAAGCAGGTCCTAATACAGAAGACCTTTTAACACATAAGCTTGTGATTAATTGCCATGATTACATTCACTGGATTACTTTGCTGTTAAATGTTTCTTCCATGCTTAAGGCAGTCTGTTTTATTGTGTAGGTTTAAGTGTGTCTTTCATATGGTGCTGGACCTCAGCTGCAGAAAGCTCTTGGTAGCATTTCCAGGCAATTCCGCTATGGCACGGAGGGCTTTGATGCCTCTGAACAAATGGTAAGCTGTTGATTCACAGAAGCTGATACATGACTATCAAAGAAAGCTGTCAACAGCTGCCTTGAATGTGCATTAGCAGAGTCCCAGGGTGTACAGGAACTTCCCGTAAATACGGCATCAGGGTGGGATTTACTCATCTGCAGCACTTATCTGGCTCACTCCCCCAGCCTTTTAGGACTCTTGGGGTGACTCTGTATTCTTTGTTAAAGTAACTTTCAACCTCTAGATGTGGTCTCTCAAGGGTATACATAGTGGGACATTGCACTTCTGAAGAAAAGGGAGAACCTCATTTTGTTTCCTATTGCTGAAGGTGATACCCCTCACTTTAGTGGAAAAGGGACAAAGAACCCTCAATGTTATGTCAGCTGCATTTAAGAACAGAACCCTTTTTCACATAGTTATATGTCATCCTAGCAAACCTCTCTTAGGACAGCAAACATCCAAAGCTAACACACTCTTCCACTGTAGCTGGGAATTCTTTACACAGATATGCACTTTTTACCCTTTTCAAGAAGGATACCATTAATGCCTCCTCCTTTGTAAGACAGTCTTATTAGCAAGTCCCAAACAGCTCTTATGTGGCTCAGATCTCTCAAGATACCACAGTTCTGATCTGAGCACAGTGAAAACTGGATGAAAAGCAGGAGTTCTAGATTTATTAAACATTGTCCTTGATTTCTCCATAATCAATATTCCTGCTCAGAGGTGTTCCACATCACTTCTGTCCAGAAATCTTCTACTCCTGTCTGGCTTGGATACTTTGCAAAGCTCCTTCCACACCTTTTTTTTTTTTTCTTCTTTTTTTTTTGTCTTCCCAGAATGAGAACTGGAATCCCCGCAGATTTCTGCCTCCTCCCCCTCCTTCCACCCCTTCTTTCCTCTACGTGGCAGCCTGAGTGTGGAAGTCACTCAACCACAAGAGGCTGGATATATCAAACAGGGTTTCACTGCAACTAGCTAACAGGACTGGGATTTTGGCTGAAACCATAGCAACTCTTCTAGAGATGCAAAATGCTGTCCTTAGAGATGATCTAATCCAGTAGGGATAGGGGATTTATGTGTATGTGTACTGGGATAAAGTCTACTGCAGATTTTTTAAAGAAGAGTTGGTGTGATTTTTACATTTTATTTACGTTCATTTTAGAGAAAATTTAATTTGTTTAATTGCAAATTCTGTTTCTGAGGAAAAATAAAGATAGAATAATTGAAAATTTCTTCAGTGACTCTAATTGGCAGACACTGACACCAACTTTTTTTTTCCTCTCCTCTTTCTTAGGGGTAATTATACCTTTTTAAATTCAGACAGCATTTTCAAAATACAGGTTAAGATATCTGATAACTTTGACTTCATATTGTATTTTTGAAGCCTTTAGAATGTTAACGCATAAAACTGGAATAATGCTACTTAACTGCATTCATGCATTATAGTCTGTTTACAACATGCATTATACTTTAGTTCTTATATTGCAGAGTACCTTCAGGAAACATGAATAACTCAAGTAGACGGAACAGCAATTGAAAAATAAACTAAAGAGCAAATGGAAACAGATTTCAATGTAGCAAGACAACAGATTCCTTTCTCTGAGGATGTAGTATTGAAAGAGATATTATATTAACAGTTTCTTTTACAATATTTAACTGTACAGATGTTTTAAATGTCTTTGCCTTGCTGCATTTCAACTAAAAAACACATTCACAGAGATGTAAGTCATAACTGATCATAACAAGCATGCATTATCTATAAATAACCTAATCAACATTCAGCAAGGAGTTGCATAAATGAGCCCTTCTACATATTGCACCTTATAATGAGCCACTACACAACTAATGACTTATTAGTGCCACGGGCAATGAATGATTAATTAGTCAATTCAAAAGTGACTTTTTAAGGATATAATTGCTACCTTTTCTAATTTTGGAAGGTTAGACAGAATTATGCCATGTTGGCATACTAGACCTGATAAAGTAACAACTTTGTTTATCAACACTGTGCTAAGAGCAGGGGTGGTTTCTGAGGGCAGATTTCTCTAAGCTGAGAATGTACTCCTGTTATGGGTTCATCAGAATACCTTTGAGTCCTTTACAGTGAATCTTGGGGAAATTTAGGACAGCAGCAAATGAGAGCTGAGAGTGCCTGAGAAGATAAAACACTCAGATCCCAAACAACTGCTGCTGTGCCCAGGGTGTGCTGCTAGCTTTAATTCTGGGACATAACTCATTCCCTCTGCTGCTGTCCTCTGCCTCTTCCAGCTTCTCACTTTCCCTTTAGTGTTTATCCCTCCCAAGTGTCAGCTTGGGAGGGATATGGACTGGACAGGGGTCAGGCCCCTGAATGCACAGAACCACATTTCACAAATGTAGAAATATGAGATAAACATGCATAAGACTAAAAGCAACTAACAAAAGAACATTTTTCTTTAGAAAAAATGGTACTTGGTGTAAATGCAATTCTAGGAAGGCTTTCAAGGTATCAATAGACAGTATTATCATTCGTGGTAACACAGCATGGTGCAAAATCCACATAAGACAATGGAAAGTGTTCTGCTGCATCCAGTGGCATTATGTAAAGTAATAAGTAACAGAAACAGACAAAATCTTAGCTTGATTACAGTGAGCTCTGTATGGGAACAGAGAGATATCGTGATCAAATGAATGGATTGTTCTGCAACTTTCCTGTTTTCATACGGAGGAGTCAATTGAAGGACCAAAAGACGCAACATAAAATCCCTAACTGTATGATCACTTGGCCCTAGTTCAAAGTTGTGAGGCAGGAGCTTGACTAGCAGGCAATCTGTTCTGCAATTCAGCAGTCTCACGGGGTTAATGAGCAGAGTGTCATTTCCAACACTCCTCTAACTCCCTCTTTCAAAAATCTCCAGGTACAATTGCTGACATGACATCAACTTATAAACGGATGTCTTCAGTAAAACAAAGGTGCTTTAGGAAAAAGAAGTGTACTTGACAAAGTAACAATAGATAATTAATATACCTTTATTAGAAGTTTTTGCTTGACCAAAAAGAAGTTGGAATATTATTCCTACTATGACATTGTTCCTACTATTAGTGCAGAGAACAAAACTATAGTTTCTCAGAGCAACACATCTAACCAAAATCTGTGCCCTCAGCTTATTCAGATCACTCATCAATGAAAGTACTGAAGTTATCCGTGGATAAAAATGAAAAAGAAATACATCAAAAAGCAACACAAAGGGATCCCATCTCTGTATCATACATATGCTTTATTTAGGTTGTTGAAATCCCTTGTTTCTGGGGCACAGGCACTCAGCTGACAGCATTTGGCTTCCTCACATCCCTGCATCTGCTGCACTGCTGGCTGCAGGAAGCTGGGAAGTAGCCACTGCACAGCTTGCTTCAGTCAAAGGTCTAAGTGGAAAATTAATCCTAATTTCCCACCTCTTTCCTGTTCCTAAAATTAAGTATTACTCTCAATTTGCCCCTCCAGTTGTCAATCCCTTCTTTTAAGTAACCAAAGATTACCTACTAGACACTTCTAATTTAGATTACATATTAAAAAATCTCATTCTGTTATGAATGTCTTAAAGGAATAGGAGCACTCCTCTTAAAAGGAAAACTTCAGGTTTTTTTTAAATATATAGAAATACATATTTATTTATAATTGAAGTCCAATAATAGTTTAAAGTAAGCTTTGTTCATCAACAAAAAATTATGCCCTCTTTGCCACGCTTTATTCTCACTGAAGCTTGGGTAATTAAGTTCCCTCCATATTTTTTTTAATGTGTGAAGCCAATTCCTATGGCCATTCCTATTTTTTAAAGTTTGCAAACAGGTTTCCAAAGAGGTGAGGTACTCCTGGGAAAAACCTCCCTGCCTATGAAGCTATGTCATACACTTTTGCCTTGTATACGTGTTTTTTGTGTTTTTTAACTACGCTTCTGTCTCTTCATTCATTTGACTGAAGATAACTTTTCAGTTATTTTCCCCACCTCCTGAATATCTGGTTGTGTCAGATGCCTTTGTAATATCATTTTGCTATTTTTCACATACTGAACTTCACCATGAACAGTTTAGCTAGTAAGAATACCATCTCCTTCCTTATGCTCTCTCTTGAACAGTTTCTGGAAATAAAGGGCCTGCACCAGGAACACAATGACAATGAGAGGATTTTATCTCATGCACATCACAATGTTATATCCCATGAATATACAGAATAAGAGTAGTAAAGAATTATCTAAATGTCATCTGTAGAAGTGTAACATCATTCAATAGCTGTGGCCCTTACTTGTAGCCACTGGCCTTTCATTGCCTGAGAGGTTTATTATGTTGTTATATTTTCTGATGGGAATGTAAATGTAAATTTTGCTTTAGGACATACATTTTATAAATTTTATAAATTTTACAAGGATATAAAAATTTAATGTTTTTCTCACAGTGTTGTCCCTTTCTGTTGCTGCCCATGGGCTGGCAGAGGTTCTGACAATGGCCGTGGTCTAACTTGCCTTTTTGAAAAAAAAATAAGTCCTTATAAACATAAAAGTAACCAAGAGCAAAAGCTCTGAAATAAGGCATATGCATTTTAAAAAGTAATTAAAAAGGATTTGTTTTGCTGTTTGAAAAGCATTAGAAACAATATTGTTCAAAATCTTAATTATGACCTAGGTTGCTTTTATGTTATTTTTTCTTCAATAAAACTCTAATTAGTAGCTAATACACAGTTGCACTACACTTTGCATATAAGTGAATAGACAATAAAAACATTGAGGTTCATTAAAGTGATCAAAGAGAACTGCATACTCTCCACTCCTTTCAATAACTGTTCTACAGAGAGCTGGAAGGTTTTTAAAAAGCCTGAGCAGTCCTTGCCATTAACGTACTAAGTGAGTATAATTACCCAAATCAAGAGAACACAACTTATTTGCAATGAACTTTCCAAATTAAAATCGTTTGACTGCTAACACAAATGAGTTTCTGTTCATGAAAGGATCATTATAATTAAGCAAAAACTATTACTTTAAACTACCATGAACCCTTAGGACAATGACCTGAGTTTGTAGGAGCTGTTCTTTGTAATATTGAAACCACCAACTCTGATTAGATGGTTTTCAGAGAGATGCTACTCAATAGCATGGATCTAAATCCACTGTGAAATTTATTGGGTACAAAGAGATTTTTCTCAGTTGCCTCTAACCTGAGTGAAAAAATGTGAACAATTTTTTAACTACAGCTAAAAATTGCTGGGAAAACCGTCCTGAAAATTATGCATTAAGATTCAAAAACAGAGAAGCGGGAAACAGTGCAGCAAAAAAGAGACAAAGCAAAACCATGAGGTATTGTCACAATCAAAAGAGAGAAAAACCTATGAGGCACATGTCTAGATCACTAAAAAACAAAGGACAGAATTAGGTGAGGTCTTAAATCTGAGATTTTTTCCAAAAACAGTTTTGAAAAGTAGAGCACTGAGAGAAGACTGTAAAAATACAGAAGTTCTAAAAGGAGAAGCCAAGCATTTTTAACTTTTAAAATAATATTTTTTAAAATAAAGAAAAACACATTTTTTTAAAAAACCGATCATATGTAACAAAATGCCAAATCACAATGAACATTGCTGGCTAAATTCAGGCTCAAGATTGCTTGGTAAGGGCCAATTACAAAGACAGGTTCTTTGTTTTTAAAGGAAAAAATAGCACATAGTTTGATAAGATATTTTTATGAACATAAAAGATCAATGGTAGACATTTTAAAATCTCAGCCAAGGTTAGTGAGAAAGAAGAAGAAAAAAAGAAAATCCCAGAACTACACAGAGAGAACCAGAAGTGCTAGGTTTAGGTTGATAACTTTATAGAATGGGACTTTATTAATGGAATGGGACTTTATTAATTATAAAATAAATCTTTGGTGTTCATACTAAAATATGTTTCTATGATACAACTAGGTCAAATTGTCCTATATTAATATGTTGATTATGATGGTATAATGGAGTACCACAAGCATAATAGTTTTGTTTCAACTAGTGGCTATGTTGAATGCATTTTAAAACAAGCAAAAACAACATTAAAAGTATGAAATTATTTCCCATTACCGCACAAATTTGCACAAAGCTTGCAGTGGGACAACTCAGGAAACTAAAATTATTTGTTCAGCAAGTCTTTGTGGGATCAGTCTCTGAGTCAGTTTATCTCGTTCTGTACATGGCTGATTTTTCAAGTAATAAGATTTAAAAATACTTCCAAAAATATGGTTGTAAAATTATAAAAGGTTCCCAAAAGGCTTAAATTAACTTATGTTATATCTGGGTGTATCTACCCAGACATTTATTGCCTTTGTACAAATTAGATAGCATCTGCAGGCTGCCTCCAACAGCAAATGTTAGAATGTAGCCATGGTAGCTGTGCACAAATAACTGCGGCTACCCAAGCATTTCAGCACAGTCCAGCAGCTCAGGACTTTGTCCAGCTCTACCACTGATGTCACTGGCCTGTGTAAGAACCTGTGCCAGCTTTACTTCACCTCGACTGTTTAAATCACTCAGCTGAGAAGTAATGTTGTTCTGAGGACAACCCTGCCTAACAGCTGCTTCCAAAGCAGTGGGGTGAGAATATTTTTTACACCTACACATGAACTTAATATAGATTGAGAAAGATAAGAAACCATTGTGCTTTCTGTCAGCAAATGGAGCAACAGAACTGACACTGCTGTTCTCGATGCTCTTAATTTTGCAGTGGTTAGGAATTACAGTAAAAGCCAAACCAAATTAATAGCACTCCATGGAATAATGTCAACAATTTCTCTCCCATTATTTATAATCTAAATATGCACACTAATATTTGCCTAATTTTAATAACGACTGTTACACATGGTCATGGGTATGGCATAATGCCTGGAAACTGTTTCACCAAATTGCATACCATAATGATTTGCTCTTTGGATAGTCTCCAGGACAAAGCCATGAAGTGTAATTAAAAGGAACTGATAATTAACACCCATTAAATGTAAGATCAAGGAAAGTAATGATAAATTTAGTTAAATACTACAAGTAGCTTTAGCACTTTTCCTCTCCTGGCCTAAAATACCTGTTCTGGTGTATGCAAATATGCCAAGATAAAACCCGAAAAACATGGCTCATTTTTTATTTCACTACATCAAAACCATGAAATCAGTGCATCTTAATAAGCACTTAACTGTTACATATTATTTTTCTACATGCAATCCTTTATCAGAACTGCAGCACTGCATTTTACATGGAGACATTTCAGTGCATTTTACATAGATACTTTTCAGAACTGGTGTCACAGAAGGACAGAATCACAGAATAGTTGGGTTTGGATGGTTCAACCCTCCTGCTCACATAGGGCCACCTGCAGTCAGCTGTCCAGGATAATGGGCAGATGGTTTTTGGATGAAACTACACAGTCTTGCTGAACAACCTGCTTCATTTCTCAAAAAATTAAAAAATTTACTTCTGTGTAAGCAAAATTTTACATAATGCAACAGAAAGAGAAGAAAAGGAAACTTAAATCAGCTAAACATGCTCCCATTTAATTGCTCATAAACTAAATATAGTACATGTACTCTGCCAAGCTGTCATCATTCTACTAATACTATATATGAAATTTGACTTAAATATATATATAGAGAGGGTCTGAGTGTGCATGCATGCCTTTAGTTACTACATGCACCAGCAGGCTGGCCAAGTGATTTTGCTTGCACTTGCACCTAAGGAGATTAAGAGCAATACTACTGAACTGCTCTCTTTAATAGAGATATGGGATGTGGTAAAGCTGAGAATAATGACGGTTCTCCTTGTATTTAAATTGCTATGTTAATGACCATCTATTTTTAATGACTATAAATAGTTGAAATACTAGCATATCATTTACTAAAGGTTACTTAGTCATTAATGTATCAACACAGCATGGTAAATAATGCAGTAGAGAACTCCAGTGTCTAAAAGTATGCTAGGGTCACAAATGACAAAATATGTATATTCTTTCAAAGTCTGTTTGTAGTACAAATAACAAAATATGTATATTCTTTTAAAGTCTGTTTGCAATATGAATAACAAAATATGTAATATAAATAAAAAAATATGTATATGCTTTTAAAGTCTGTTTGTTATAAAAACCTTGAAAAAACAATAAGCAAAAGTAAATGTATCTTTTTAGTATATCTTTATGAATCTGCTCCCTACCTAAAAACATATTTATAAGCAGGGATTTATAATTGCAAATATTAAACTTAACTGCTTCCAAAATATGTAAATCACAACAACTGCACTATAAATTTTGTGGGCCTACAAGCCGTTTTGGAGGCATTTATAGTAAATTTGTGTCTGTGAAACAAGAAAAACATGAAGAAAATAACTAAAGGTGTTGCAGAGAAGTTTCTGCTTCCATAGACATAGAAACTGTTAAGCTGTTGTCTTCTTAATATGCATTTATTCTTTCTTTCATATTTTCTACTGCCTTAAAGGATCTGCCATATAAATATTTCTAATGATCAGTCAATACTGACAGTGTTGTCATCAATCACTACAGAACAAGTACTATTTTACAAAGTAATCACATAAATCCATCTTCCAAGATAATGTAATTCTTCCAGACACACCTCTTGATCTTCAGCAAGGTCATCTCATTTCTAGAAGCCTTCATGGAAAGACAGAAGATGTCAAAATGCAAGACGGATGAACGAAAGAAAAAAGTACATTCAGTTTAAAAAACTGTCGAAGTAAGCAAACCTATCTCTTTAACAAGCAATGTATAAAAAGCATTTGTAATGAAGAGTCTGATATTTGCTGTTAATATCTAGTATTACCAATGCTTCCTCTACACAGATATAAATTGCAAATGCTCATTTGGAATTTTGCTAGGAATTACTCAAAATGTGCCACAATGCTCTGGAATGATATTTTATCTTTTCAAGATAATTCTCATGAGCAATATGTGTACCTGGTTAACAAAAGCATCTGTGCATCATTTCTGACTACATGAAAGAAAAAAATGTGTTCAAAATATCTTAAATTTATTGCTGCTGCTTTGGAGTCTAGGACATAATTAGAAGTACTACAGAATCACAGAATGGGTAAGGTTGGAAGGGACTATAGTGGATCTTCTCTCCACCCTTCCTGCTCAAGCAAGGTCATCCCAGAGCACATGGCAGAGGGTTGTACCTAGACAGTTTTGGAATATCTCCAGTGAGGGAGACTCCACAGCCTCTCTGGGCAGCCTGTTCCAGTGCTTGGTCACCAGCACAGTACAGAACTTCTTCCTCATATTCATGTGTAACTTCCCATGCATCAGGTCTCTTTTTCCCATGCCCGTTGTCTCTTGTCCCATTGCTCAGCTCCACCAAGCAGAGCCTGGCTCCATCCCCTTGACACCCTCCCTTCAGGTACTGACAGACATTGATGAGGTCCCCTCTCATTGCCTCTTCCCAAGACTGAACAGGCCTTGCTCTCATTGTCTAACATTAGTAATAGACAAAACTTAAGGGCATTTAGGGCAAATCCTTGTGTGCCTTTTCTTTTAAGAATTTCTTTATCTTCTTCTGAGTACAAGACAATTTCCACACTTTTGCGCACAACTCTTTACACTGCATTTTGCCTTTATTAGGACTGTAGGGTTCTAGATCAAAAAAGTACTAAAAGCAAAACAGAGCAAAAAAATCTTTCATTGATTGTTGTTGTCTTCCTTAAAATTCAAGAGAAAAAAAACCAATAAAGCATCTGGAGAAATTATTTCTGTAGCAACATCATTACAGACCAATTGCTAAGAAATGAATTTATGTAAAACCACTTTACAAGAGAAATTGTCCACCAATGAGAATTATTTCAGCTGATGAAAAACCAGGAATAAAAAAAAAAGACACTGATTTATGAAATGATGCAACATATAGAAGAATTTTCCTTCTAAAATCTTGTGTGCATTTCTGAATTCACAGGCCCTCTCAGTTTATCAATCAAGATCAAATCTATAGTGACATAAATAGACACAAGTAAGTAGGAATAGTCACCTTGGAAAAAACAATTGTTACTTGAATAGAGTTTAATGGACAATATCCTGTACTGAGGAAGGAGCTGATGGCTCCTTGAAGTGATGCTAAAATTGCAGATAAGAGTCACTCAGAGGAGCAGAAGATGCCAGAAAATAGAAAAGGAGTGAACTTGCAAATTACATCTAAGGGGGCAAGTGTCTGACTGGAGAGAAAAAACATATTTTACCTTTAGCTATTAACATAAAAGGCTTAAAAATCATCATAAGTTCTAAAAAAAATAAATCATAAGAACTGCTTCCTTCACTTAGGGAATTTAAGGTAGATTTAGATGAATGTTGGTGCAAAACACAGGAATGTAATAATCCTCATATTTGCCTATGACAACCAAAAATTTGACAATATTTCACAAGAGATTTTTGCAGCAGAGGTGAAAAATATTACTGGTAATCAATACAACATGGTTATTGTCTGGAGAAATAACAACCAGTTAATAGTCTGCAAATAAAGCCCACATACTTAAAGTGTGTACTTGGAGATAACACAAAATAAAAACAAATATTAAAAAGCATGCATACAAGCTGAACAGGAACACCTGTGATCCTGGTACATGAGAGGTGTTCTGGAACATTTAAATGTCTTGACTGCAATATTTCCTTCATAACATCATATCTTATCTATACTGCAGTAGTAAAAAAGTATTCACTGCCAGCCAGCTTGATTCAAATTAGGAATGCAGTAAGGCAAACTCATCTGAATTCCAAATATTTTAAACTGATATATACAAGAGAAGGCAGGTTCTGTGTCTGTGTCACAAGACAGAAATCAAGAAAATAGATTCAGACCTTTCTCTACCACAATTTTCCTCTGTGACCTTGAAGAAAGAGTTACAATCAAACTGTTAAAGGTAAAGAGCTGAAGAATATCAAATATAGTTTCTAGACAGGTCAAAATAAACAAAGTCAGATTTAATTTTTTTTCAGACAGAATGCCATTAAATCCATTGCTGCATGATAATGTTCATGCAAAAAGGTGACACTGGATCAAAAATTGACCAGGCGAACTCCAGTAAGAAATATGTTGTAAAAACTATGAAATTCTGGAACTAGAAGTCTGTGACACTCAGACCACTGCTATTTTGAATGGGAGGTACTACAGCATGCTGACCCTGTTCTGACACTCTGCTCCAAGTCATGGCTGCACACAAGATGTCAGACTACATGGATCTTTGGTGTGGCCATTTTTGGTACTTGTACAAGAATTTTTAACTTTCTGTCTTGGGAAGTGCTTTTACTGTACATACTCCAGAACAAAATTCATCTGTTTGAGAAGCTGGGTAAATATTGATGTAGTTGCCTCACAGTGAATATGATGTTGCCACAGTTCAATTGTTGCTACTGCAGTTAATGTAAAGCTGGCTTATATATGCATTAGCTGTTATTTGAGATAGAAATAGCTTTAGATATCTGTTATATGTACTGGACAAATTAATTATGGACTATAATGTTATAACAGAAAATACATTTTGGGATGAGTTACAGAAGCTGTAACTCCTGGAGCAAACACAGATGTCTCATATGAGCATAAGTCATAACATAGTGGAGGGGATATTCTGCCACCTTGTGCCAAAGGGTTGGAGCAAAGACAGGGACTGTCAATGTCAAAAAGCTAATGCAGCATAAAATATATTGCCACAGAAACTCACTACTCTATTAAAGTTCCATATCCCGCTGATTTTCAAAAATAAAATTCATCCAGGAATGTTGTCATATTACTATGATTTAACAAGATATACTGAATTAGCGGGGCAATTTTGAATGTTTGTGCACTTAGTCTTAGCCAGTGGCAAATATAAGTTAATGTTGTTTAGCCTAGCCTGAAATGATTGAAGTCCAAACTAAGCTGATGAATGGTTACATGTTGAGCAGTAGTAACCTAATAATGTGTCTGAGTTCCCAGGTTCCTAAGTCTGCTTAAGTCACTTTGGAAAATTGGATTTTGCCAGTCATTTATAACAAGATTTTGCAAGGTATTTAGACATTTTGCTCTCATCAAAATCAGTGGGATATAGATGTCAGAGTGCCTTTAAAAATCTTGTTCGTAGAGCCCTGTACTGCTGAGCAGAGAAAACAGAAAACTAGACATGCACCTGTAAATTGTTTTTGGACAATGATTCCTGAGCACAAGAACACAGTGATGATTAATTGAGGACAGATAGACACAAAAGGGCTCCCCATGCACTTGTATAGAACCTCAGAGCAGGATCAGGGCTCAAATATCTGTGTTGAGGTAAAGGTTGAGAAGAAGAGGTTGAATTGCAATAATAAGATAATACTTAGCTTAGGTTGATTCTAAATAAAATGTTCATGGTTCTGAAGCTCTTGAAAGTTAAAACAGATCAATAATTATGTATGCCACCATTTCTTTCAAGGCAATTGCAGCCAGTTGGTTTCTTGGCATCATAGCAGATGATGAATAAAAATGATATGCCCTGTATTTTGCATTTCAGTGTTTAAGGAAAGTCCAAAGTCATGACAGAGGTGGGCTCGGGTCCCCTTTCACCCTGCTTAATGGCATTTCTGGAGAATCTGATGGCGTTTGGAAGACAGAAGGAGTCTCTGTGCCATTCCTGAACCTTAAGGTCAAAGAGGAAGTCACAGCCCAGGGAAGAAAGGGGTGACAAGGCTAGCTGCTGTCTGCAGCAAATAAAAGCTAAAATGAACAAATAAAAGAAATGAAATAGTGATGAAGACATTTCCTTTTGAGCTATATGAAGAAAAAATACATGAATTTTTAATGTACTGACCTCTGCCATTGAAAATTATCCTTTACTTTTCGTGGTAGCTTAACTTAGAAGTGAGTGGGAGTTATACACCTGTTCTATGTGAGAAGAGAGGGTGACCACAAAGCACCTCTTGTTAGAAACACTTGTGAAATATTATCTGAGATGCAAAGTACAACCTCACTTGTTCAAATGCTTAGCACACTTGCAGATGTCTACAGTGTATTCCCTCTATTAGCTACTTAACAGCAATTGCATTGAAACAACCCAATGAAGCTAAATATAAAAAAATTGGACGATTTAAGCCATAGGTAAGGATGAATGTGCCAAATCTCTTCTTAAATTTGCTAACCTTCCCAGTCTTTCAGAAGAACTGAGAGACAAGTGGGGAGCACTGGTTGAGCATTACTGCAAAAGTGACAACCCTTGCTAGTGTTACTCATCATTGCAATGTATAAAAGGGTAAAAGACATTGTCATTTTTATCTCCAGTGTTGTAGGTGTATGCATTGCAGATTTGAGGAACTTCACATAATAAAAATATAATTCCTGCATGGTGGAATTAATTCCTATCTAGGATGAACTGAAAGAGTTGCACATCACAGAATACTCAACTAAAGATACTAACAAAATTATGAAAAGGTAAATATTAAAAAGCATTCAGAAATGAAACTCTGATCTACAGGAGGTGGGCTGCTCTTTTTCTCCCACAGTATCTAATAGGTCTTGCAACCTGTAATGGAATATTTCCCTTAATTATGCTGTTCTTGAAAAGTGACTGATACAGAAATCATATTTAATCAGAAGAAAGACAATCTCAGAAACATTTAAAAGGAAATGAAAATATAAGTGGTGAAGGACTGCATTTTTACTCATCTATTTAACACTTTAAGTACTAAATGAGGAGACCAACTCCCACCGATTTATAGATCTTTTATCTGTTACAATGTTCCAAGATTAAGAATAGCAATTCAGACATCGTAATAAAAATAAATGTTTTACGTCCTTTCTTATACCCTTATAGATGAGAATTCTTAGGTAAAGTGAACATCATAATAATTATATGCATGCTAAGTATCAATTTCCTTGTGTGAATGGAATTTCTCGTGTGTATTAGTATGACACAGGATATGTCATTGGATGCTTCTTATATAGAAATCACCATATAAAAGACACAGTGCAACATTTCATTAAGTCAGATACGAATGTTCAGTGGTCACAATTTGGAAAAGATTTTCAGACTTTTCTTCCCCTTAAGATGCACAATTCTTGCAAAAATCTGATTGCTCCTAACAGGTTGCCAAATATTAGACTTATAATAAGCAAAAAAAAAAAAAAAAAGGAAGGAAACTCCTCAAAGTAGCCAAAGACTTTCACAACTGTATCATTTCCTCATGGTCCACTAACAATGACGCTAAGTGCTGCTATCTCTTCAATCTTTATCACACAGCAAAGCTGACTAGTGAGATGGCAAATAAAAGACTTCAGCCCTTTTATGGATTTGTAGATTTTTTTTACTCTGAGGTCCTCAGTGTGGTTCTTGAAATTATAATGAAAAAAATATTCTTAGAGATGTCTGCAAATGACAAAAATGCTGCTTGTCTCTGGGGTTCAGCTGATGTTCTTAGCGCAGCAGCTTATGAAACTGCTGCCAGGCAGAATTCCTTGGAATTCAGGATGTTCTGATAGTCTTAATTTCTCCAGCTCTCCTGTTGTAGCACAGAATAACTGTGGCTTTCTACTTTTCATGCAACCAGCAATATTAAAAACTTGTTAAGCATAAAGGGACTTAGTTTTAGGGCCTCCATTAGGGAAATTAAGACACTTAGTCCTATATTCCAACGCCCTGTGCTTTTACACAACTATATCTATCAATCATCTATCTATCTATCTATCTATCTATCTATCTATCTATCTATCTATCTAATCTAATCTCTCCATCCATCCATCCATCCATCCATCCATCCATCCATCCATCCATCCATCCATCCATCCATCCTTCTGTTTTATTAAAAGGCAGATTGTAATATATGTTGGGAGTTATGAAAAACTAAGCAGGTGTGGAAGTGAATGTGAATTTTAATGTTGCTGCATATTTCTGTGTAAGAATTTCTGTGTAGGTATTTTTGCCTGTTTTAGAGGCAGTTGGGAGAAGTCTTCTCACTTCGTGCTTCTAGAAATTGATGGACATTACGTGGTAAGAAGTACACTTAGCTTGCTCTCCTGCTGCAATCTGCAATACAGGCACAGTTTTGAGCTATGATGTAAAATAAACATAATGTAATTTTAAGAAACTATCACATTGCAGTATTTTAGCTATCGCTGAGTGTCTGTTATATGATTTCTGTAAAGTTTCAAGGAATCCAAAACATTCTTATGATGATTGTGTCTATTTACACTGAGAATGTAATTATACCAATTGCACAAATAGAAGGCAATACATATTGACTGAAATCAACAGCTAATTACCAAAACAAAAACAACATGAACCTAAACCGTGAGCAAAACTGAAAAGAAGTTAGGTGTTTATTCTTCAAGTATGTACAACAAACAAATACAATCTCTCTAGTCCTTTTCCTTTGCTGTCTTTACCCAAAATGGGGCTCCTCCCCTCAGACACAATAAGGAAAATTTCCTTATAAGTCTCCCTAAGGCTTGTTCCATATAACAAAGCTGAGCTTGAAAAGATGCCTAAGTGTTGACCAAAATAAGAGCTGAATTACTTTCCGTAATAACACTTGGTTGAATTACATGACTGCAATTTTATTTTGCAAATATGTTAGTGCAAAAATCTTCCAGAGAAGCACAGATATCTGTTACTGGGATATTCATCAGCGTAAGGCTGTACGCCATGATTGTGAAGATTTATCAGTTCAGCAGGGCCTGGAAGCTACTCCTTCCAGGGTTTTTTTTTAGGTGCCAACTGCACCATGAATACATGAGTGTTGTCACTTTCCATGAGTAAGCCTTATCCAATTTGTTGTTTTTCATACATCTCTTGTTAGTGTGTGTGGGATGTCGTGTTTCAAGAATTCCATGTAAACATGCAGGTAAACATTTAAATAAGAAAAATGATTAATGAAATACTTCAGTTATACTATAATTCACCATTCAACTAAAGGTCATATTTCCCACACAAAATCAACCTCAGAAATATTTCACTCTATGTAGGTAATGTAAGCCAATTTATGATCCTTTCCAACGTGTTTTCCTCCTGGTAGAACCCCTACCCATTCTTTTGGTGCCCGAGGGGATAAGAACTTCTGCAAGAAAAGAAAACCAATTTGTGTAAGTCAGTGTTGTCGTGATGTATATATTTCAGTCTCATTACAACTAAGATCTTGGCTTAATGTGTCCTATTTGAGGAATTATTTGTAGTGAGTTAAACATTCATTTTCGTCCCTTTTTCCAGAACAAAGACTACTACTGAATTTGGCTTGATGTAGGGAAATGAAAACTACTCTCTTCACTAAGTCATCTCTCTGCTTTGACAGCTTACAAATTATTGCAATAAAAATTGGTGATACTTGTTCAGGAACATGTTAGACAGAAACTTTGATGTCTCTGTTCCCTCATGCTGAGCACTGTTTCCCATGCCACTCTAAGACAGTGACTCTCTTTCCACATTCTCTTGGCTGTATATCCAACACAGGGCACAAACAGACCACTTGTAAGCTGTATTGTCCATAACAGTTATAAGAAAAAAAAATACAGTTCGTGGTGAAATATGATTTATCTATTCCCAATTACTTATAGTTTTCATTTTCTTTTCCTAAGGAATTTCATGCGTAGATGTGTCGTGACAGCAAGTCCTTAAACACAGACTTGTACTTTCTTCAATTTTTTTTTCAGCACTAAGAAAAATTAGCATACTCTTAAGGACACATATCGTTAAATTTTAAAAGAGTATGTTAGTTTTAATTATGGCACTTAATGGCATTTGCTAGTAACATTTAACTGTAATCGACAACTTGTCAACATGATCTACCATTTCCTATTTTCAAATGACTATGGGAGAAAGAAGTGAAAATACCACTAAATGAAACTGCTAAAGAACTTGCCATTAGTTCATGAAGGTAAAGAAACCACTCTAATGAACAACCAGATTTTCAGGTTTCCTTTGTGTTTACGTTTGCAAATTGTATTTTTAAGTAGGGAGAATTGATTTCTAAACTTCAGGGTTTGCATGAGGGTCTTATTCTGTCTTTACTGCAAAACATTGAAACATTTAAATTAACTCTTGAAAGTAGTGAAATTTTGGCTAATGATTTGCATTTAACTGATGATTTAATTTTTGCAGTAGAAACAACAATTGCAATGTACATAAACAACTTTTAAAAATTGTCACCATTATTATTAGCTTTTAACTAACCTAAGTGATTGATTGTTTTGTCTCTCTCTCTTTTTTTTTTTTTGACATCTATTCCCTGCCTTCATTTAAGAAATGTTCTCATCTCTGCTTTCTGTAAAGTCCACTGAGGGAAAACAGATTATCAAAAGTATGGAATTCAAAAGAGAGGGAGTGGAACTATAAATTCAGCAATTAAGGAAAGATCATTATCAAGTGTTTATTACAACAGCTGAAGATGAATTAAATTGTCTAGCAATTTTAAAGAGTTATAAACCAATGGTGACATCCTCATATGGTAGAAAACTATCAAAGTCAAGACAGAAGATTATACTAAGGTAGATAATATAAACATAATAAAAAATGGGGAATAGCTGATTTAAAACCATCAGAGACAGACAAACTGGATAATGTCTTAGGTAACTCCTTCTGGAGAATAAAAAACCAAGTTTGATGTTTATTATAAAACATAATTAAATTTACTATTTCAAAGCATATAGCTTTGGAATAAACAAAACACTTTATCTATGCATGAAGACATGAACTCCATTTGAAAGTATCAAGAAGTTTTATTGGGATATTAAGTGATTGCTAAATGTTAAGGAATATATTTTCAATAACAAGAAAAATGAATGTCATAGTATAGTCCCTAAACAAAGATCCTTCTCAATTCATGCTATAACACTAATGCTCAGATTCACCCCATTTGCACTAAATGAAAAACATATCTTGTATGTATTTTCTGCTTCTAGCCAAGGAAAGAAGTAGGAATCCTTGACTATGACCATGCTACCTGGGCTCCATTGTGTCTCAGTGGAGCTAAATGAAAAAAATATAGATCCATGGACTTTTCTACTTTGAAATAAAATTTGACATAGCTATGCTTCAGTTGCCTATCTGCTTATACAACCATGAGATGTTCTTATCCCTCATTTACAAGGAATAACCACACACTTTAGAAGTGGATTAAGGTAAAGCATGTTAAGAGCTTGATGTCAAGTTTTTAAGCAATAAAGAGCCTCAAGAGACAAATTTACTCTAATGCAAACATTTTATGAAGACCAAAAGTGATCTGATAGCACAAATTACCATGCATCATCTGATTTTGGATAGCTGTCAATTCATATGGTCTTACTCAGGACACAGTTTGGCAAATTTCTTGACGTAAGTAATCACAAGCAGAATTTTAAGCACATGCTTGAATCCTTCTGAGACTCAATACAATCTGAAGTTCAAAGTTAAGCATATGCTTAAAAATTGTCTTGAATATGCATGAGCTGCTCAGCTGAGTCGTTCAGTGAACATGCCTCCTCTTAAAATTGTTTGCTAGAATATTTGCAGAAAGTGAATCCACTGGGGCCACAGACACAGCCAGTGTTTTTGGGATTTTGGGGGTTTTTTTGTTGTTGTTGGTTTTTTCTTTTTCAAATAAATTCTCATTAATAAGTTTTGCAGTATTTGCTTAGCATTTCTTGAGAGAATAGTATCTGCCAACTGGCCTTGCCATCAATGAGGAAGTAAGTAGATACTAAATGTCCATATAAGATCGCTCTCTCCAGACTACACGTCAACAAAATTAAAAAGTATATCACTGAACATCTGGCTAGAATTACATTTTTAAAAAGTCTATTGTAGTTCAAGTCAGAAAACCAGAGAATGTCTCCCTTCTACTCATACATCTGCTCTATTTAGCCGCTTCCTATTCCCAAAAACTTTGATTGAGCCAGGAACTTAAGAGGGCATTTGAAGATTCAGCTCATGTGAAAAGAATGGTTTCAGGGCTACAAGTCACAGACAAGAATGAAGGTTTCCATGGTTCAGCAGCTGGACACGCTGATTGCAGTGACCTGTGCCTGTGCTACAGAGATGAAGTGATTTATGGAAGAGAAAGGAACCGCAGTGTGGCTTCAAACCTTCAAAGGGCTGACAAAAATCCCAACAGGTTATTCTTACAAATTCTAAAGTCAAAATATCATTTAGTCCTTTGTTAACTATTTCTTTTTTGTTCATATTTTGTAAGGGAAGAGTACATATAATACAAGACTTAGTATGCTGATCTTTTACAACAGAAATTATGTTTGGCTGGTGTTCAACAAGTCTTTACTAGGAAGTACCTACACAGTGCTAGTATGGTAAAATGTCAGATACTTAACATGTACCATAATATTTAGGAAAATAAGATTTGAATTATTTATATAACTTAATAAACATAGTTTTAAAAATTAGCATTTCCATTAAATTAATTTCCACTAATTTCTGGTACATTTAAACTCCTGGGTTTTCCCAGAGTACCAAATCCCATAATGGACAAACCTATACTGGGAGAAAATAGAATCAATTTGCACAGAAGTGTTGCTGTGCAATTCATTGCACATTTACTATTACTGATTGCTGTACATGAATCTGGTTATTATCAGAATCTTATTATTCTGCCTAGAATATACTGATTAGTTATCCAAAACCCATTAAGGAGCCCTGTTCATTATGATACTTAAAATTATATGGAGGATATGATAAGGATTAAGCTTCTTATTCTTGTGGTAGGTCTTGAATGTTAGTGAAAGTGACAATGAGTATAAAGGTAAAAGATTTATGAGACTTACTGGTGTGTACTGCCAGTCATGTGAGTTATGATCTACCTGGAAAGTATATTGTGAGTAAATAGATCTGCTAATTAGAGCTAATTGTGTCAGAGGACTGCCCAACAAGTACACTTAATCTAAACACTCTGATTCTATTGGGGAAGGTATTTCTGAGCACAGAAGATGAATATTTTGAATAAACCTCTGAGGGGGAGGCAAATAAGTGGTAAAGTGTGAAGATGCATTCAACTTCCGCATGGTTGAAAGCACAGAACTTATTGGAGATTTGACAGAAATTTAGGTGATAGAGAAAAGCCAAGACAGATGAATGCAGTGCTGGAAAAAGTGTGCTGGTTGATCTGTGGTGCGTATGGGTTGAAATGAGTGATTTATAGTTTTCACATTTAAAAAATTGTTACATGGTTACTAATATTCATTTGCAACCCTCTGACTATAGAACATATATTCCACATGTCTACATTTATATATGAACAAGTAAACTGAGTACATATATCACTTTTTCTGCAGATGAAGAAATAGAAACTGTTCTGAAAATCCTGTTGTCTGCTGTCATTGCAGGTAGGGAAAGATCACTGTTGAAGAGCAGTGTGGTTGCCATCAGTGAGCAAACACCCAACCCATTAATGTAATAGGCTTCCAAACTTCCAAACTCTGTTTGCTTACTGATGTCCAGGCTCTGAATTGCAACAAAGCCTGGAAGGCTGTTAAAAAATTGAAAGGAATGTTCACAGCCCTATGATTCAGACTCCTTTTCCAGAGAATAAACAAGACATTCTGTGGAGAGCAAAGACATCAGCAAACACTTGAAATTTATTAAATACTTTTCTACAGCTTATTCCACCAGCTCACTAATTGCTGCAGCTGCTGCTACAAAAGCATTTCAATTACAGCTGAAAGCAGAGGTGGCATATGCAAATCTTATAAGGAAAAAAGACCCCTGTGATATTCATCTCTGGTGTGGTCCAACACATGAATATTTGTGTGACTTCTTTACACAGCCATTTCTGATTGACACTCTGGTTATGGCACAAATGGAAAAACTCCCATTATCTTTAAGGAATATGATTTCACCTTTTGCTTTTTACATTATATAACTGCACAACTTCCTTGTAGGAATGAGAGTTGCGAATCTTTTTCTTCTCTGTTACAATAAATTAAAACCTAAAGAAGATAACTATAGCCTTAATTCTAAGTGTCTCTTGAAAAGAAACCAAAATTGAATGTGGACAAGTTTGATCAATTTCAGTTGAAGGAGATAAGATAGGTATTTGCACCACAAGGCCATAGTTATCCAAGAGTTGTCAAAAGATCAATTTTCCACAAATATTACTGAAAGAAAAAATATTGGGACCTTTCATTTGCCTTTTCAGCCACAAGGAGCAAGAATCTGTGGCTTGCTGCTCCCAGATGAGTACCCAGGCAGTTACCTTTTCTACATTTTGTTCTGCAATGGAATCTTTGCATTTCATACTCTTCTGCAGCATAATCTCTGCAATGGAGGTACCAAATGGTTGAGACCCATCTTTGCCCTCTTTAGACGTAGTTCACAGGCATAGGAAGGAGAAGTATATATCTTTTAAAGTCACACAGAGTGGTATTATTATCTTTTTAACATCCAGATTAAATATTGTAACTTTTTTTACAGATTTCTTGATACAAATATCTGAAACTGGTCTCTTATGTTTCACCAAAATGCTTTCAGACTTTTAAAAAAAATTTGTATGCATTCTGTGAATAGGATAGAATTTTTGATAGACTTCTAGGAAATGTAGTCTTGATTCTAAACATTATTATCATTTCACATCAAAATATTTCTCCTCTGCTCTTCTGCTCTGCTCTGTTCTCCTCCTCTTTCCTCTCCTCTTTCCTTGTCTTTGGTGCATTCTTCTCCTTCTTAAAAACCACATCCCCCAAAAACCCAAAAGCAACATTTTTCCACACTTTTAATATGTCATAATTTATATTCCAGTCAAGAAAAAAAAGGCAATTATTTGTCCATCTGCCAAGATCAAACACCTTTATCTCACTTTAAATCAGACTGTCACAGGAAAATAAAGATGTCTTTTTTCAGGAGTATGGCAGGCAGATTTTGAAGCACTGACATGCTGTATTGATCCTTCAACAGTACTAAGTAGAGAGAGAGAATTTTGCTTGTTTTGAGATGAAATAGCAGAGCAAAATTAGTAAAGGAGTCTGGTTTTCGATCTGAAACAAAATAATTAAAACTTATTGCATAGCTATTTTTATTAGTCTGCTTTTCCTTCTTTCTATTTGTCATTTTACCACTTGGGAAATAATTTTAAGGATATGTTAAATACTTACATATTACTCAGAATTCTCAAGAAATCAGGTAGTTACCAGACATCTCTGGACAGTTGCAGTACTCACCTAATTGTTTTGGTCTGAATAAATGTCAAACCCAAAGCATCTTAGGGTGAATGGAAAGTCAATGACCTCTGTAGTACATGGGAATAGAATTTATTTTTCTAACATTTCCAAATCTGTGTCATACTTTTGTTTGCCTGCTTTTGTTCTATCATCCAGTTTCATAATTTGTTTAAAAAACAGAATACAATAAATAAAATAAAAAACCAAACCAGCTACAGATATGTATGTTTATGGAGATCAGTAAAAAAAACTACACTTGTGAAATTCCAACAGGAGCAAAAAAAGTTCTAAAATAGACCTTAATTTAGATATTGATCTATGATTTATAAACATAATTAAACATTAAAATTTTGCCACACATGTTTATTAAATAAGACATTTTTGTATGCTGTGCATTTATTTGTAAGGAGTTCACCTTATTTTTGTACCATTTTATTTTATCCTTTGGCAATTTATATAATATCTAGAGCTGTTTTATTTAATTTATTTTATTTTAAATCCATGAAGCACTGTGCTGAACTGTGTTCTATATATAAATTAAATCCTGTGTAAATAATGCCTGAGCTGGTGAGATCCATTCCTCATATCAGACAACTAATGAGACACCCTGAGTGAAAGACTACCACTATCTTTCAGAAGAGTTTGTATTGGGCTCTTTTTCTTTTACAAATCATGTACTTAAAAAAGGGAGAAATTATGATGTCTGATTTTACAGAAGCAGTGAACAGAACTGAAATAAAACATCTCCTACTGGTGCAATAATGAAACCACAATGTGATTATACTGCAGTTAAATGTATTTTAGTGTGTAACACACATCTGATAAATTATTTGAAGATTAATAACCACGTCTTCTTTATAACAGTGTTATGACAGAGATGAAACACTGAGTTCCACAAATAAAAGGTTATAATTCATTTACTTCTATGCTCTATAGCTGCTCAACATCTAAGGAATGTACAAAGTGAAGTGCAGAGTGGTTCAAAGGCAAATAAAACTGTGAAGTATTCTTTAAACAAAGTGGTATATTATCTTCTGAAATTTGTACACAGATAATTATAGAAGGTACAATACAATACATCAGATTTGGTACAGATCAAGTTCTGAATCTTGTGTGATCTGCAGCTGGGTCAAAGTACAATGACTGTCTTTGGAAAAGGACTGCAGAATTATTGTACTCTAAAATAAAAACAGTGCAAATGATGCCATTATATAGTATATCTTGTTACAGGTAAAGCTCATTGGTTCATCCCAAATGTACTGATCACATTTGTTTGTTCCCTTTTTCTTTCTTTTAAGTAATCAGTGGAACTTAAATAATGCAAATATGTTTAAAATATTGAATCATAGAACCATAGAATATCAGGTTGGAAGGGACCTCAAAAAACATCTGGGTCAACCTTTCCTGCAAAATCACAGCCTAGAAAAGATGGCCCAACACTCTGTAAAGTTGAATTTGAAAACGTCCAATGTTGGGTAATGCACCACATCCAGCTATGACCATGTTCATGCCAGCTAAAGAAACTATTGTACAAAAGTATTCACTAACACACAATACTGTACCTAACCATCTTGCAAAGCTAATTCATTATTATTATTCATCTTTCCTGATGCAGTTATCGATTATACTGAACCTTTGTGCAATAGAAAACTCTCACTCCTTTGCTGAGGTGTTACTGCTTCACACTGGAGATCTGACAATAAACTCGAGCATCTGGGTCTGTAACAGATATCTTGTGCTATTTATCTGTACTATAAAATCTCTAGCACGTTTCTCAGGTATCACAGCCTAAAGTCCATATCAGAAGTTAAGAAAGAACAATTATAAATATGATTAGAAATTGTGTTTGTTAAAGGTTAAAAGAGAGGATAAACAGCAAATTATTACCATTAAGTAGACTCTGAAGATATACCATTACGCCAGTATACAAGCTTGCACAGTAAGTAGTTAATGAGTTGCTATCTCTCAAACACTGGTATCTATTCAAGTGGTCAAATTAAAACAGGATGTGACTGTACAGAGGTAGGATAGGATCTTTTTGGGGCCACTTCCCCATGCTGCTCCACGGTAACCACCGAACAGAAAGGACAGCACAGGCATGGTGTCAAGAGGCATGAACTGTGACCTGAGGATCAATCCAGTAGTGGGGGATCAAGAATACCAAAGACCCTCAAGAGCTTCTGATCCATTTCTAGAAGGATCTAGAGAAATGAGCTTTGCATGCTAACATTTGCATGACAATTGAGAAAACTTGCTCCAGAGCAGGGAAAACTTTTTTCTCTCACTATTAGAAGATAGGGGCAAAACACTTATTGGTTTCCATGCCAAGCGTGTAGCTCTGAGAGCTCTTTTGGATCCTTAAGGCTTTTGATATTCTTTTTGGCCATAAACATCTACAAATCTTAGGTGTTCCCTTCTGCTGAGGAGTGGGATGCAACACTTGGCATGAACAGGATGCTGCTGTGGTTGAGAGGGTGTGAGTGGGATGTGGTCATTCTATCCGTGAGTAATGAGTGGGAAATGGTGGGATGTATCCCTTTACTGTTAAGGTTAACAATAGGGAGGGATCTGAGCAGTGGTGAGTCATGTGGACTCAAGAAAGTCAGTGCTTGACTGCTACCCCATTTTGGAGCATTTTAGAGGATATGATGCCTGTGCAACACCACTGGGCATGTAATAGATAAATGGAAGTTCAATAGCAAAATGGGATCTTTATTTCTGCCTTTGCTGCTTTTTGCTTTACTCATAGAAGAATACATCTTTCTATGACGGCTACAATGAATTCCTATTTTAAACACACTATTGAAAAAGACCTTTCCCTGAAGTTTCCTGTTGGTAAGGGAGATTGCGGTTAAGGGCAAATTTCAGAACCACTGTTTCACTCACTGTGACATCTTTATCTCCAAGGTGATACCTTTATAGAAGGTCAATTTCCAGCTAAGATTTCTTTATACTTTTTAAGAACCTTGTGGTCTTTTCTGTATTAAAGCAGCCTTTAAGGGACATGTGGGTTCCTTCTCTTCCTAACGGGATTCAAAACACTTTTTGCAACCTATTTTCCTGGTTGTATTTTCTAGTTTGATTACTGAGTATTAAGTTCTCAGGTTCATCTTGTTGTATTCAAGTACAGTCACAGAGAATGTGAAATCAATGTTTCTTTGTAGAATTCCACTTTGGATGTCAAGTATTCGACTATTTGTCACTTTTGGGCACTAAATTTAAGCTTTTTCTCCTTGATACATGCAGAAGTACTAGAAACTGAATCAGCAACAAAAAAGAATAAATTATTTCAGCAGCTAGTAAAGAATCAAGAGCAGTGTCAGCAATGCTACAATAGCACAATCTTCTTTGTTACAATATCATTATGAGAATTGACTTAATAGCAGGATAATTTCTGAGTAATATAAGATTTCCATGCCAAACAAAGAACACTAAAGATCTTTAAAAACTCTTAAAATATTACCTTATTCAGAATTGAATTCTGTGCTGACTTTCTAACTGTGCACCTCGATAATAACCAATGGGATTATACAATTGAAAAGCCACACGGGAAGTAAACCCTAATTTCTGATTTAATCTGATTTTTACAATAGGGCCTTATTTTTTTCAGTCACATGTTACTATGCTAAGATTAAAAAAAATTGCTGCACGTTCATGAGTTGAAAAGGCAAAGAGAATCTGTGAACATTGTTTTACATCCAGCCTAATATAATGACACAACTAATATAGATTATGTCATGTTATTATTATTAGCATTTACAGTAGACATGGTAGAAATAGATGGATTAAAAAAATTATAATCTCAATTCATTACTTCAAATTCTATCACATAAACTACATATTTTGCTAAGACATTAAAGCTACTTTCTGGAATATTTGAATAAATGTCTGTCAAAAATAATCTAGAAATCACCAAGTTAAAATAATAATCAGATTGGTTCCCTATGAACTCAACTCATGTCTGCATTTACAATTTGGTATCTTAAAGTCTTGATTGAAGTTAGATCTCCTGTGGCTTTACACCATCACCAGCACAATGAGAATCAAAAGACCTCTTAGGAGTTGTCTTGATTTAGCATTTGTAAATTTTCAGATGAACTTCCAACCAACCCCTATAACTCACATGCCAAAAGGAGGCAAACAAAATCCAAACCTCAGGCAGTCTTACCTGGAGTTTAAATTTGTGAGTCTTCACTTCTCAGATCTCAGTAATCTCTTCTAGATTTTTCTTCTGTACTGAAATACTCCCTGCTATCACATTTCTTTGCATTTCTATGATCAAAGTATAAATTAATGGACTAAGACCCTTAATTTTCTTTCTGCGCATGTTTTCTATTAATTTAATTGCTCTTTTATAATTTCAGTGAAACTCACTAATTTATAAATCCTATCTGGAATTTTGGTGACAGATGAACACAGTCCAATAGAAATGGTCTTAGTACCAAGAACAAACATGCATTGTCAGTGTTATTTAGCAAAAAAAAAAAAAAGCATATATATATGTCGACTTTGTGTCTTCATCCTCATTTTCAGTAAAAAAACAGCATGAACACTCTTTGTAGAAAATCTATATAGAAAACACAGGCCCTAAATATTGAACTAGTCTTTGTCTATTCTGGGGAATTCTATTGAGAAAAATTTGTACTCTTACAGCATCATCAAAATCATAACACCGATTAAAGGTGTGGGACCTTAAGCAACTAACAAATCCACCAGTGCACAAATTCAATTTTGTAACAATGAACACTTTCATATTAGCAGCCTAAATGAAGCTTCCTTATTTAAGGCATGATATGAGGGATCATATGTATGTCTACTGCAGGCAAAAGATCCCATAGTGCATCTCTAAAATCTAACTGTTCACTTAAATGATTTCTTTCTGCTTCCCAGGCCCAAAATAATTAAATAATTTAATGGGAAGGGTGAGATCTTTCCCACCTAAATCTATACATTTGCCATATGGATGATCTAAAACAGACCAAGCCGTCTAAACTCCTTCTAGGTGGTGAGGGGAATGTTATCCAGAGGTACAGTTGTGAATAATCCAGGACAGAGACACTGGCAAAGAAATCCATTGCTGAGTAGTATTTTCTCTTGACCACAAGTAATATCTAGGCTAGATGTAAACATGCATGTTATGGATACCAAAATTGGTGAGATGCATTGTATCTATACTAAGAGTCATTATGAAATTGGTGGGAGAAAGAAGTTGAATCTCCTGGGGCTGGGCTGGAGGAGATGAGGGGCACAGGGGTGGTGGGAATATGTGGGTGTATTAAGGAGCTATGATGAAAGAGGAAATACTTATCAGTCTTCTCTATGCTTGAAAATGAAAATTCCCCTCAAAACATCTCCAACACCCTAACTACCTTAGCTAGACACACAATGAAGATAAAGTAGATAGATGTTGAAGTGACTTCAGGAGAAAAAATTGCAGATTGTGAATTATTTTTCCTCTTTGACAGCTGGGTGATTTCCAAGAGGGTGAACGGAAAGAAGTAAACATAAAGCATAATGGTAACCTCTCCTCAGGGCATAATAGATCATTATTCTAGTCAAGAATTCACAGTTGTGTAAGTGTGTGCAGAAGATGTGCAAGCTGAGCTGAAGATGGAAGGTTAAACCCAGTTTGATGAAGGAAGGCTATTATCTTGTCCATAAGAGTGCCCATTTTAGGTTCCTCTTGGTGACAACAGGGCTTGATTTGACTCACTTGGGAACAGCATTTCCCTGCATCGGAACAAATGCTCGCAAACTCCATTTTCTGTCAAAGTATGGTATTCCAGTAATGGTTTGGTTTGGAAACAAAGTGTCAACACTTCCTGGCCCAATATGATTGTCCATTTGCTCATCTGCCCAGGGAGCAGTGCAAGGGCTAGGGATCCTTGGTTGCCAGACTTCTGGCTGCAGCAAGGGCAGGATGCCCAGCATGCAAATATGTGAAGGTCATCAGTAAAACTCTGGATTACCAACCCCTTACACTTGCTTAATGTTTGTGTTTGTGTTGGAAATGAAGCTAAAGTCTCCCTAACAAGCATGATGGTTGACAAAAAGCATTGCTGCCAATTGTCAGAAGGCTAAAAGCACAAACATCCTGGTAATTAGAGGCTGATCAGCTGAGATGGCTAAGACTCTAATATTCTGAATTACCAAGGGTTTGAATGGAATTTGACTAATTAGAATGTAAGCACTTTACTGAGAGAACACATGTCCACTACCAGGGACATGGTTGAGATGGAGGGTTTCAAAATTACAGAGATAAGAAGACAAAGGCTTGTTCTGATAAAACTGCAAGGGATATTTGTCCTGAATCAAGACAAGATTAAGAAGCAACTGCTTCCATATAAGAACATAAGTATCCTTTATTTGACTCAAACTGCATTAAAATGCAGCTTTTTATGCTACATCTGAATATTTACATGACATCCAGACTGGTGGCCAATGGGTTCTTTGGAAAAACAAGACATTTTTCCCTTCTGTAAGAGTAAATTGAAAATTTTTCATCTTTAACAGCCCTGCAGCAAGTCATGTGTTGCAATTATAAAACAGTTCCTTAATTTATTGTCTGTGTAACTGTTCTTCTACTATGCTTTTATTTATTTATTAAACATAAATTTATTAAACATAAAATTATTAAACATAAATTAATGGTTGCACCTTTCAAGTTCTTTGAAACAAGCTGCTGTAAGGAGACCTGATCTAAGATGAGCATACAAATTGTCATGAAGTCCCTCTTAGCCCATTAGCCTGTCTCTGATAACTGCCAAGAATACAAGCTTAAGTAAAAGAACATACACAGTAAAAACAGGTTAGTGTTGAACTTGAATAGTGTGTTCCTTCAGGTGTACCCTTTCAGATTCCTGCAATAAGTAGCCTGAGTCACAAATTGCATCTACAGCACTAATATCCAACCTAAGACACATTCTTCATGAATTTAATTATTGTTTCACCTTATGTGTATGAACAATCTTCTAATCACACAAACTGGATGAAAGCAACACTTTTTCTTTGATCAATATGTTGCCTGATATTTTAACCATTTTCCCCCAATTCTTCTCATGCAAGAAACTTCGAGAAATCTTTCTACCTCACCATCATGCCACTCACAGTTTTCAAGATCACTATTGTGTCCCTTTGCCAAGATGAATATCCACAATCTTTTCTCTTTGTCCATTCAAAATATTTCCCTAGTCTCTGATAAAACTTGTTGACTTCCCAGGCAGTTTTGTACTGCCCTCTTTATAGTAGGTCCCAGACTTCTCCAAAAGCTTTCTGCGTCCAGCTCAAAATACCATGCTAAGTTAATGATATCTTTTATGAACTGCTGGAATGATTTCAAGTTAAATTAGACATCAATTTTTATGTGACAATATTTTGGAAATATAAAGGTACTTGTAGTATTCACAATAAAGATGCACTACAGGTATGTTATATATTTCTTCTCAAATGTTACCTAAATACATAGCATTACATCTACATGAATATATGTTGACACTTTGCTTTTGTTGACTTCCAATCACTGGAAGTCAACAAAAGCAAGTTACATTTTCAGAAATTTTTTAATGATGGCTCATCAGAGTGGCAAAAGTTAATTTAAAGCACTTCACTATACAATTGTTCTTAGATGTTTAGGGACAGTTCTGTTTATATTACTTTGCACTTATCATCACTTAATTGAATCTTTGTTTTTATTGCCTAGTCACTCAGTGGTTTGGAATTCCTCTGCAATTCTTCAGTTGTAATTTTAGCTACCTTGGGTAGTTGAAAGTGTAAACACATCCCTAAGTTTGTTATGCACATTTATTACTGTGTTAAATATCATGTCCCTATGGTCCACACAGAAGAAAATCTATTTAAACAAGCCAAATTGTTGAAATCAAGCAATAACCTGACAATCAAACAATAATCATGATTATTATTCATATTGCTATAGTATTTTTGGTGTACATTTTCTTTAAGAAAATTAAGAAACCATTTCAGAACTTTTTCTGCTCTAAGATTTTCCTTCTGTTAATACTGCATATGACTTAAATGGCTGTTTTCAGATGCTGCTGTCATATGCTTTCAACAAAAATGCATATTCAGTACTACAAACTGAATTTCCTGGAGATTAAAGTCAAATCAACTGCATGAAAGAAGCAAGAGCTGTAGCTCTTTAAATTTTCCTAATATTCATAACATAATATTTAATATCCATTTATATGTCTGACAATGAAATTATTTTTCCATTTTTATTAAGGATGAACACTTTTACCTCACAGTATTTCCTATGTTCTGATATATAAATGTTGAATGAGTATGACAGGGATTATCATAAATTATTACTCAATCAGATATCACATCTACAAAAGGATAAAGTATAGTTAATAAAAAATGTACTTAAATTTTTTTGTTTTTGGGGATTTTTAAAGTTTTCTCTTTCTGTTCCTACTTGTCCTTGACAAAGATTTCCCTGCACAAGGGTGCCTCTGTGCTTACCAAAGATGGGAATCAAACTGTACGTTCAACGACTCTTGCTATCAAGATGTCTTCAGCTTGACAGCAAAACCTAAAGGAACTGGAGTGTTCATGATTTTTCCACAATCATTTCATTAGTGGAAACTGCCAGCTCCTCATGACTATCAGCATGACTTCCTTGTCACCTGACAGAACTGAGGAATTATTTTTCAGCTTTACATTTCCATATTTCAGGGTCAGTATGGTGAAATGTCGGGAGAAACTGCCATCCAAATACAATGCTTTTATTTCAAAACAACCCTTTTCAGCCATCCTGAACAAACACATTTTCCTGTCTTTCCTTATCCTACACAGAAAAAGAAGTTTTAGCAGTTACTTTATGTCTCCGTCTCTCTGGGTGCCTTCCAGTGAACCCCGGCCAGCCCCGGGTCAGCAAACAACGGGGGGCAGCCCCGAAGTGACCGACAGCGGGGGGACACTCTCTGGTGCCCCGAGGGTACCGAGGGCAGCCAGGCCAGTCGCCTTTGCAGCAGAAGAGACACTGGAGACATCGGTAGAGGATAAAGGCCAGCTCTCAGCAGGGGGCCAGTCCAAGATTTATTTGGAGCTCCTCAGGGAGCCCCACACCTCAGCGTGCGCCTTGCTCAGAGTGAAACAAAGGAATCTCAAGGTTACATTTAAAGGGGGGGAGGAAACCGAGGGTAGATACATTTGCTGACCAATAAAGACCCTCCAGGGATGCAACTTTAGGGATGGACATTTGGGATAGTGTATAAAATAATACTTAGGGGGCTGACCCCTGGCCTCGGACTAATCACTCGACGACTTTGACCGAAAGTTCTAGATAGAGAGGATGGGATGCTGAGTGACTGACAGAGAGCCAGGGCGGGGATTTGGGGGATGATCTCAACACAGGAGAATGATTACACAGGTAGAGGAAGGGGGTGCAAAATGGGGTACATCATTTGGGGAAAATAAGGGGATACAAAATCAAAACTATTACAAAGTATATCAAAGTATAAAAGCACACCACAACAACTTTACATAAGTAACTCTGACCACATAAAGAAGAGTAATTACCCAGACCATTGAGGGGACATAATGTCTTCTTATTTTAGCTGTTTAAATACTGTTTGAAAGTGTAAACAGCATCAACAACAAAAGAGACACAGTTTATTACCTTTTTTTTTTTTTTTTTAACTTTTGCAAATCCAAAGATATACTGCTGGATCTGGCTAAGTATGTATCACCTCTAATAATTTCCTGGATGATTATTTCCTAATTCCTTTAGATTTCAACACTGATCATCATTTGTCTTAGCCTATGTTTAACTGCTTACCAAATATACAGAGACAGCTATAATTACACCATTCAGTTTCAGTTTGTACGTGAAATAGGCATGGGGTCTAAACTTCTACAAATTCATACTTGCATTTTGAAAGGGGAGATTATGCTTTCTAAATGTAAAACATGTAGAGATTATTGGGAAGAGTTAGAAAGGTGACTTTGGTACTTTTAGAAATCACTATTTTAAGTTACAATCTAGAATTTTTGTTGGACATTTTCTTCATTCAGAGTATTGATAAACTTCCTAAAAACCTCACAAGTTGACAGATTGGGCAAGAAATGATAGTCACACTGTAAATTTAGGAGGGCCTGTGTTAGTAGAAGAGGTCAATATTACAACAGATATTCTTAGCATTCTGGGACACCCAGTTTGTGTCCTAATTCAATGTACATGTTATTAAAGGACAGAATTTTATAACATAATTTCTTTGTCTATTAAAGACTCTCTTAGACTATTCACCAATGAGGTGTAAGCTTAGACTTTGAGTCAAGTATATTTTCCAATATCTCCTTGAATCATAATTTGGAGGTTTCCCAGAGCCAAAACTCATTTGCTTTAAATGAAGACAAGTTGAGTTAATAGAATTGCTTTTTACATTTGTATGGACTACCTGCTCCTGAGTGCTCCCTAAGCTTTATAATATATACCTGTCTATGGAGACGGTACTTGAATATGCTCTTGCCCATCCAAATAAGATTCTAGCTTTCAGTCACACCCTGAATTGGGAGCAGCTGAAGACCACTAGGAGACCAAATGTCAAACAGAGGTAAGAATTGTCCTTAACATGTGAGAAGAAAGAGGAGGCTGCCATGTCTGCTCCATGTAGAGATTCCTTAGGGTCCTAAGAGGAATGTGCAGAATCTCTTCTTTTTTTTCACATTCATTTGATGAAGTGAGCCTCATGCTCTCAAAAGTTACAATAAATATATATCTGCACAGTCCTTCCTTAGAAGAGAGGCATGCCCCATTTGTTCCTCATTTTTGTTTCCAGCTAAGAACATCACAGCCTTCACTAGGTTCTTAGTCTCTGCGGAAATGCATTCATCATAACATTTTTCACCTTTTCCTGCCCTTTGGGAGGATGACTCCCCTATCTCTGCTTCCATCTGTGGATACCCAGAAACAGTGGCATGTATGAAACACAGACATCACCTTGAAACAACCCACCTCATGGAGGTTCCAGCTCTTTTTCTTTTACTCTTAGAAAGGTAGAAAATCCTACTCTCCTCCATTGATAACAAAAATAAAAACCTAGTTCTGTCCTTCAGAGGTCAACCAGTGTGATAGATTGAGCAGAGTTTAATACCCAGCCCCTTGCCAAAGGGAGGATGGAGCTGCTCGTCTGCTAGTGATGATTCTGGATATATGAGGCTGTAAAACCTCATCTAGTTGTCTGGGTGCCAATTGCTTAGTTAAGCCACATTGCCCATAAATTCACTTGAGTAGTCTTCAGTTTTGTTCAACTGATAACTCTATTTTCATTCTTCACATGTGTCAAAATTTAAAAGTATGTGTTTTGTCGGGTTTTGTTTACTTTTTGGTGGGCCTCCTATTTTGAGTTCATTAGATCATCAGACTGAATTGAGAACCAAGACAGATTTCTCACTGCATGGTGAATTTTGTCTCCTCCATGCAGTGTGACATTGTAGCCCATGTGGAGGGCTGCATAATCTGACACAGAACATTTTGCTAAAATTAGCACACCTGCTGGGCAGTAACCACACAGAGTAAATTCAATAGCACTACCCGGCTATAAGACACGACAGACTTTGGTATAGGAATGTTATGGTGTTTATATATAAGTGAAATGTTGTACTACATTTTTCAGCTTCCAAAACCCAGTTGAAATCTGATCTCGTAATATATGATACAGAGGTTTGGAGAACAGTAGGGCTGCACTCTCATCTGACCAGCCAATTCTATTTCTCCTCTTCTGGATGTTCCTAGTTTTATAAGGTAATGTATCACAATGAGAGTGTCAACTGCATCATGTTACAGCTGTGCTAAATCCTTCTTTACACAAAGATGTCCATTATGGTGTCCTGATACTCGCAGGCTGAGTTATGAGCTGGACATGGAGTGTTGTGGAGTGCTGAAGCAGTCTGGCAGCCAGCCAGGGACATGGTATAGCAGAGTGTGCTTGGTGGAGTGCAGCAGATGACAGCCCATTGCTGGAAATTGCAGTTCTCCCGTGCTGTGCCGTTATGATAGGGTGAAATGACTTGGCAAGTGGTGGCTATGATTTTATGGTACAATTGAACTGCAGCATGAAGCAGGATGAAATTGCTTAACAGCTTTAGTTTGTCAGGATTTGACTTAAACTATTTTTTTTTTCTAGTAATGAACTAGGTCAGAGTTGTATGGCTCAGTACTCCAGGAATGTAGCCATTTTCTTCTTCAGTTAGAGGTGCCTAGATATATTTAGTTTACTTTTGCTTGTTTTTAGTTTGAAGAAATACCATGAATTTAGAGCAGATATTATCATGGCACTGTCCAGTGTATGATATTTTAGTTCAGGAGAAAGAACACTACTGTTCACACAACTTCCATCTGTGTCTTCAGTGGGCTCTCTACATTTAATACTGACTCCTCCCTAGGTTATTGCTGTACGTATGGACACGTCCTAATGAAGTAGCTAGGCTCCACTGATCATTTCATACAGATGCATCTTACTGGATCACAGCTGGCAATTCCTCTGATGAATTCCTTGAATTGCTGTTTAGGATTAAACCACGACAACAGGGAAAAAAAATCTCACATGAATCCTAAGAACTGTGGAAGAACAAGACCCTCATATGGTTTAGAGCCTCTTGCCCTTTTCTTTATTATACTATTGTGCAATTAAAAACAATTGATCCTGCTTATGTAGAAGAAATATTCTCCTGAATGTAGATGAAGTTTAAGGAGGTGATGTTTTGTGGGGTTTATGGTTGACTTTTTTTTAATTTTTTCTCTGTATGTTTATTTCATTAAAAAGGATTTAAAGAAAGCCACTCTAATAGACAAATATTTACATATTGGATAATGCTCTAAACTGTGGAACGTGTCTGTATGATGTAATGCAGAAAGGAACAAGAAATTAAATATGAGAGAGCAATTGTAGAAAGAATAAAGTTTTTTTCTAAGTAGGAGAGATTGAGTTATTTAGTCACTAAAAGCAAAATTATCATTCAATATGTGGATTTTGGAGTTTTTCTGTCTAATATTCTCAATAGCAAGTTGCCACTGGGTTCTTCTCCAAATATCTCTTCAGTCTAACACACAATAACATATTTAACTAGTCTTGTCTAAAGATAGCAAAAGCATGGGCTATGCTACTAAGTTTCACACCTGAAAAGATATGAAAAGAGCATGGTGTTTCACAAGAAGAACTTTAGATTTTATCTTTTTTATTTGGGAAAGTTTCCATTATATTTTCCCAAAACACCTGAAAATGCAGGAAAGCATTTTTTTTTTGTCCAAAAGTCTGGCAAATGTTCTAGATTAGAAAGACTGCCAAAATACCCACATGCCATCATTATCTTCTCACTTTTCATCTCCTTCAGACATGAAAAAGCAATTTTCTTTCATCAGTGTCCTGACTGATGTCAGTAGAATATTTAATATAACAGAACGATGCAAAACTGTGCATCATCAAGATGCTACTCATATTTCAACTGACATCTCCACACCAAATCCTAGCAGACTAATATACCCTTAGATTTAAAAAAGATGACAGAAACTTGAATCTTCTTTAGTGTGAAAAAATAGCCCAACACTAATTTTACTCAGTCTGAGGAGAGAGAATGAGGGAACAGAGGATGACCCTGTCCATGCCAACATGTATGACCACTTTTCTGATCCAAACTATCAAAAGTACACATGACAGCATAAACATTAATATTTATGTGACATCAAGAAATCACCTGGCAAAGAGTGCTAATGTACTGCAGCTGGAAACCAATAATAATGTTGAGTGAGTCTGTCCTACCATTTTCTGTTCTAACTTTCCCAGAACTCTGAAGAAAAATCGAAGTGAAGTGGTTAAAAGTCAGCTGACAAAGTAAGACCAACTGATGTCATCTACCTGGAGTTGAGCCTTCAACATGGTTCCACATGACATCCTTTTCTCCAGATTGGAGAGACACAGATTTGAAGGATGGACTACACAGTGGATAAGGAATGTGCTGGATGGACGCAGCCAGAGATTTCTGGCCAATGGCTCTATATCCAGATTGAGGCCAGTTATAAGTGGTGTTCCTTGGGGTCTTTCTTGGTAATGGTGTTCTAATATCTTTATCAACCACATTGAGATTGAGTGAAACATCAGCAAGTTTGCAGATGACATGAAACTGAGCGGTGCAGTTGGCAAAACAGAAGGATGGGATGTCATCCAGAGGAACATGGACACACATGAGAAGAGGGCCTACAAGAACCTGATGACAAGTGATGTACTCATGTCAATCCCAGACACAAGTACAGACTGGGAGAAGAACTCATTGAGAGCAGCCCTGCAGAGAAGGACATTGGTGAGGGCACACCTGGAATGCTGTGTCCAGTTCTGGCCCCTCAGTTTGGGAAGGACGTTGAGACGTTTGAGTGCATCCAGAGGAGGCAACGAGGCTGGTGAGGGGCTGGGAACACAAACCCTGTGAGGAACGACTGAGGGAGCTGGGGGTGTTTAGCCTGGAGAAAAGGAGACACAGAGGTGACCTCATCACTCCCTACAACTCCCTGAAAGGTGGCTGTGGTCAGGTGGTCTCTTCCTCCAGGCAACATGTGACAGAACAAGAGGACACAGTCTTAAGATCTGCCAAGGGAAATATAGGTTGAATAACAGGAAAAAGTTTTTTATGGAAAGAATGATAAAGTTCTGGAATGGCCTGCCTGGGGAGGTGGTGGAGTCACGATCCCTGGATGTGTTTCAAAAATTATTAGATGTGGTGCCATGGTTTAGTTGAGGTGTTGTTGTTTTAGTTGAGGGCATGGGTTGAACTTGATGATCTTGAAAGTCTCTTCCAACCTTGTGATTGTTCCACAAGAAAATTTAAAAAAACCCAACTTTTTTTCTTTTTACAGATGTTACCTTCCAGATCTTAACACACAAGAACTTGACCACACAAAATAAAATATACATGTTTTGTAAAACTTTCATGTGTATCACTTGATTAAACTGTTTTCTTGTTAAGAGCTGTTATTTATTTTTCTGGGTACTACACTGTACCAAATACAATGAAATTTAAAGCTGCTTTTCAATTTTTTCCCACTAAAGATAATGTTTATTGTTAACTATTTGATTTGTGTTTATCTTGTAGTCAATCAAGACATGTAGTTTTAATTTTCTTCCACTTAGATGTGTGTTGATTTCTAATTTCATTAATTTACTGAATACTGTGATATGCTAACATTCTCCTTTGTCTTACAGTCTCATTTCATAACATTGTCCTATTATAGGAACCACCTCCTATGCTGTAATTTCTGTGCATTTTTGTGTTATAGCTGCTCTGAATTTAGTTGGTAAATTTTAGACTTTAAAAAAATCATATACATATATATATATATATATGCACACACACACGAACTTTAATTCTTTAATTTTAGTCATTATTTTTACTTTTTGTACCTTCCAAGACAGTCAAGAGCCCACAAGTTCTTGATACCAGTAGAGTGGTATCATTCAAAAACTCATGGAGAATACTGAGCCTCTATTCTGAACATGACACTACGGTCCAAATAGGAATGAAACTGGACTTATAGCTGTCATTTCAGCAATTACACCATAGCACAGCTTTTGCTTCTTTAAAATTTGCTTTGTAGTTCCAAAAAAAGTTTGGACTATAACTGCAGAAGACCTTGAATTTTCCGTGGTTTCAGAAAGTTCATCCTACAACTGTGGCATGGAATCCAAGTACACCACTAAGTATTATGCTTACAGAGAATTGCAGAATCATAGAACATTAAGCTTTGTTAAGGACATTAAAGATCACCTTGTCCCAACCCTTCTGTCATGGACAGGGACAATTCCCACTAGACCCAATGAATACATACCTTATAAATAATTATATATATATATAAAATATACCCTCATCTACAAATAGATTAGCCAAATTACTGTGTGGCCAGCCGGAATATGTAAGATGTTCTATCTTTAGGCATCAGTGTATATTTATGGTTATCAGAATAAATAATAGCATCAGACTAACAGTAAAAAGACACAAAAAGTAACATGGAACAGTTTTTTCAATATACACTGCTATTCTGGTAGTAATGGTTCATAGAATTGTTTTTTTCCTTTTAAATGAAAACATGAAATTTTAAATCAAACTATCCACAGCTTCTGTTTTAAAATAGTTGAAACCAGTGGGGAGTTCTGAGTTTACTGTATTGAAGAAAGTATCCTGTAATATATTGTTGCTTAAATAAAAGAGTAAACTGAAAGCTCTAGTAACTTTTGTTGTTGTCAGGAAACCAAAAAATGTAGCATGTGTGGCTTATGAATTGGCTGGTATTTAATATAAAAATACAGAGGCATCATAAACAACCTTGTCTTAATTTTGATTGGCTTTATTCTATTTGAAAAAGTGTACACAGTTCCTATTAAAATACATAGCACAGGATGAAATCAAATGCTGTCAAAAAAATAATGCAGTATTTTGTGATTTAATTCATGTATCACACCATAACATCTCATTCATAGATCCATCAAAGAACTGTTTGCTCATGGGAAAGATTTTTCTGGAGAGGAACCTATTACAGCAACACAGTCATTTTGAATTTATATTTTTTGACTACAGAAAGCTAGGAACAATAAAATATTTTGTCTAAATGCTTAATGAATTTAATAAAACATTGTGATATTAGTCCCCTAAAGTGCTTTCCAGTATTTATCTTATTTTTATTCCTGCATAAAGGTTGAGGAGTTTATTTTTAAAAAACCCTATTTTTACAAATTTTTGTTCCTCCTGGAACTAAAGAAGAATGATAGCCTCAATATAAGGTTTAATGCACAGAGAAAGAAACAGAGCTTGAGACTAGTAGATTAACATACTCTTTATTCAGAAAAAGGAAATTGCCTTAGGAAGGATTTGAAACTTAATAAATCAGTATCAAGAATAAAGCAGAACCCTTTACTGTTGTGCCACAAAGCTTCTTAAGGATATACTGATGTATTTCTACTGTCTACATGAAAAAATACAAACTGAAATGGTGATTATAGTAGCAGAGAAACACTTTTTCTTGAATATTCAAACAGATAGTTTTAAGCAGGAATCTGTCGACATCTATTTCCAATCATCTCATGGAAACCTAACTGTGACAGATGGCTTCCAGCCTGCCTGATGTGAATTTTACCTGCTGTATATTCACTGATGATTTAAATCTCTGATTCCTATCTCTATGTGCTTCTACATACATATCTTAGCCTTATCTTGAATTATACTGCATGTAAAAAACCTACTCTTCTGGCATGATAATGACCATATAGTACAAATATTTTATACTAGGACATTTTACTTCTTACTTTTTTATTATTTTTTATTTTTATTTCATTTCTAGGCAGAATCTATGACCTCTCTGGACATTTCAGTTCTTCTAGGTCAACACCTCACATCCCTCTGGACCCTCTCAGAAGAATTCTTGGCACAGTTACGGCATTCAGTCCCTTTTTTTTTGACCTATTCCATTTTTCCACTTTCATTTTGTTGATGGAGTTCGAATTCCTTGTCTGTCATTTTTGGACAGACTATTTTCATTTGCCTCTCAGTTGATATTCTGCTACAGCAGTCTTTCCTTTCTCCATCTACACATTCTCCTACTCATTACCATGTTGTCGGTGTTCAGCATTCCTCCCTCACCTCACACACGTGGAGGTGTTATCTCTTATTCGCCTCCTTTGATTGCAACAGCCATGAAAGTGCTAGAGCAGGAAGGATGCCAGCATTTTAACTACTGTGTTGTCTAAACCTGAGCAGATGGTCTTCTAATCTCCTAGGAAGGGGAGGCTCAAATGTGTGATAGTTAAATTCTTTGAGGTGAATTTGTAGAAAAATGGAAGATTCTGAAATACATGGTGCACAGTGGGCAATGGTTTGAGAGGAAGCTGAGAGATACTTTTACTTTCATTCCTCCCTTTCTTTGGAGCTTCACTCTAAAATTTACCCATTGCAAGGTGAGGCTTTGACCATTTTAATTTCACATAAACCTGACTATTGTATGTCCAGGATGAACAGCACTTCATCCTTCCCACTTAAACTTACAGAAGCTTTCCTCAGTAAATAGTGTCCATATCCCAATGCCACTGGTGCATAACCTCTCTCCTAGAGCTCCTCTCATCAAGGACTTCTTTTGACATAACATGGTTGTATAATCTTGCTTCAAATGTCTGAGAAAAATGCTAAATTGTGAGAAAGAGCTGTGAAAAAGTACTGAGCTAGAAAAGAAGGGTAAAATGACAGGCAGAGGTAAGTTTGCTGAGACAGGGTTTGTTGGCCTCTCTATGATTCCAAGACAAAAACACTGACATGAGAAGGCACAAAGATGGCCTATTAGCAGCACTGAGGACTGCCAATGGAGGCTGTCTGGCCAGCACAGACTTGCTGCATGATTTACAGGAGACTGTAAGCATATTAATACTTATTCTCCTTTCCTTTTTTTTTGTTGGTATTTTTTTTGGTCCATATTTTCAGTTGTGCGTAATAGCAAAACAGAACTGTTTTATATTCTTCCAATGTGTACATCCTTCCTGCAGTGTCTTTGTTCATGGTAAAAGTTGTCCAAACACAGCAACACTGAGAAGGCAAGTTATAGACATCAGCTGAGCAAAGGCATCAGCCCATCAGTCAAGCCAAAATGTCAGGTGATGATTAACCACAAAGATTTACATAATAACTACTGAGTAGGAAGCTTCTCCCTAGAAATAAACATCACTGAGAAAAATTTGGGCCATAAAAATTCATAACATATGTAAATGTAGAACTCAACACTTCACTATCATTCTTCTCTGAGTGATCACTAGACCACTATTCCATTAGTACAGAAAAGAGAATGTTGCACTAAGGAAGCCAAGAAAAAAAAAATTACTTTGTCAATTCCATTAAATGACTGATATGGACCCTCCTTGCCCCAGTCTATCAAAAAAACCTGATGCAATATAGAAAGGAAAATACACTTTCCTATTGCAAGCATATTGTACCATAATTGTAAGACTTTGGATTCAGAAATTTCTAGGCAGACATTTCTCCCTCCTGATTTGATATCACATTATCTGTAATGATTCAGGTAGCCACTTTCATCCACAAGTCCACAAATGAAATCCTCCGTTAGTAGCAAGGACAGAACTCTGTTTCATTCAGATTTTAAAAGTCAGGTGACCACATAGATCTATGAACTACTAAGTATTTGATCAGTCCTTATTTAAGTATATTTTAAATAATGAAGAATTGTGAAAGGCAGTATTGCACAATGGGATGGATTTCTGTAGGATACACTTATTTTAGCATTTTTCTTTTAGCACTCTTCTTTTTATCATTTAGGAATACTCTTTTTTGAGGTAGTCAGATATGACAAAACCTTTTGCATTTTAGAAGATAAGCATACCCAAATAAACATATGTGGCTAAAAAATGAGAAACAAAAAAACCAAACAAAACAAAAAGCAAATGCATGGGCCCTCTTTGAATCCCAAGTCAATATCTACAAAACCTCGAAAATAACCAGTTAAGAGTGAATTCAAATTTTATTCCTTGTATCAAATAGTATTTTCCATGAGGTTGTTTCTTGAAATTTCAAATTTTACCATAGAAAAAATACTGCATATTTTGTTTCCATTTGCTATTTATATATATGTCATGATCTGACTGTAGAAAGAGACTATATCCATAAAATGGCAAATTATTTTTGTAATCGTCTGATGGAATCAGATAATTTTAAGTTGTTCTCTGCATTTCTGAGTATCTGTCCCGATACTCAGAATATTTTAGAACTTGTTATATCATCGTATAGATTTTAAATATGAAATTTATATGGCTACAGGCAGAAGTACATGTTTCTGGTATAATGATAATAGGGAGTTTTCTAACATTCTAGCATTTTAAAAAAAAATTTGAGGCCAAAATGCTGGTCAACAGTTTTCATGCTGTATGTTTGTTTCATAATGACTTGTTATTGAAAGAACAAGAGGGAAGGAACATGGAGTGAAGAATAAGAGGGAGAGGCTGTTTGAGAGGTTTTATTGTAAGTAGTGTTGACTGTAGAAGGGAACTCAAGCACCTCCTTGGGATGTAAGGTGGAGAGCAGATATGTGGAAAGATGACAATGGGGGCAGGGTGTGATTGCTTGCATCAAGAGGAATAGCTTGAGAGGGAAAACACAGAGCTGGTGTGAGCAGCTGAAGCAGTGCAGGACAGGAACATAAAGGAGAAGCAGTGTTTGTAGAGCTTTTAGCGTAAGGAAATCGACACAACAGAGATCCATAGTGAAGCTGGATTCCTTTTTCGCATTCTTAAGACAAACAAGAAATCTTAATGACATCTTTCCCATATTTTTAAACATCTTCAAAACCTCCTGAATAAATCATGGGTGTGCCAATGATATTCTGCATCACAGGATTTTTTTAAACTCTACTTTTTAAATGTCCGAAATCTGAGACCAAAGAAACTTATGCTAAAGGAATGTTATTCTTTTCTGAAAGTCAAGTACACAAGGCTTATGTAACAACATAATTAAGACTGAACTTACTGCATTAGCTCAGACTCTTTCTGTGTTTATTTGTATGATCTATTTTTTTTTTCCAGTCATTGGGGTACTGGATATCTTCACAATCTTTCAGATTCATATCTTCACAGCATTCTTGTGAACCACTACTCAGCACTGGCAGGGCCACACCAGTGGCTCTGTCCACTTCTGAGATCCCCAGGACAGGAGATGTGGAACTACTAGAGAAAGTCTTCTAAAGGGCCACAAGGATGCCTGGAGCACTTCTCCTATGAGGAAAGGCTAAGGGATATGGAGCTGTTTAGCCTGGAGAAAAGAAGTCTTGGTGGAAGTCTCATAAATATGTATAAATATCCAAGGAAAGGAAGTAAGGAAGACAGAGCTAGGCTTTTTCCAGTGGTGCCCAGTGACAGGACAAAAGGCAATGAGCACAAGCTAAAACACAGGAAGCTCCCTTTGAACATCAGCAACGACTTATCTCTGAGGGTGAGCAAGCAGAGCTTGTCCAAAGAGGTAGTGGTGTCTTTATCCACAGAGAAATTACAAAGCCATCTGGACATGGTTCTGGGCAACTGGCCTTTTCTTTAAGAGTGGTTTGGACCAAGTGACTTCCAGAGGTCCCTTCTGACCTCAGCCATCTGTGACTCTGTGTGAGAATAGTACCTCATAGTGTTTCTCATTTCTTAAAATTCTCAGTAGTAAGGATGGGATCTAGACCACTGAAATTCACCAGATCTCTTCCTGTCTGACCTGGAATTTCCCTTAGTAACTACAGCTTACCTATATATGACCCCCTTCTGTTCATGTAAGAAGGCTGAAATCAGAGTAAGAACTTTTGACCTTAATATTTATATAATAGGCTTTATATTCCCAGTTTATAGGAATGAAGAAAAAATCGGGGGTGTGAGTGTTTGCTTTCTTTGGGTTGGGTTTTTCTTTGTTTGTTTTGCCTGTTTGTTTTAATTTCTAGTGCATATACCTTTCCCATTTGGCCTCTGAATTCCCTCTCATCCCTCATGCCTCCAACGGCTGTTCCCCAGAGCCTCCCTAGCCCTTGCTGCCACTTGTCACCTGAAGACAGAAGAAGTAGGTAGACCCCAGGGCTCTGTTTGTCTGCCATTGAGGACAATCCCGTGTCAATTCTGTCACACATGCCATGAGCTCACTATCACTGCTTATTATAAACTGTAAATCTGCATGTAGACTTGCAATGAGAAACCCCATAACCTAAGGGTTTGCATAAAGGTGGACCAATTTTTAGAGACACTGGACTTCAGCATCTCTCCTTGACCTCAGTGATGGTTCTTTTGCTAAAAAGTGTGCACAACACAGTTTTTAAACCAAACACACAAGAGAGCACATTTAAAAAGATGAATAGCCTTAAAATACACAGAAAAATAACTTAAAAGAATTACAATATTACCAACTGACTACAACTTCATTTTCTGAAATAAAATTTGTGCTCAGAAGCTTAGAAGTCAAGCAGTGAGTAAAACCTTAATTATCACAGACATAAAACATATAAATAAACATTTACACATATATGATTCCATCAATCTGCCTTTAGCAAAGCAAGCTGCCTCCAGTATTTGATACCTTTTGATACACATTTTGATTAAAATGTGTATGTTCATCCAGGTATGGTATTTTGATATAATCTCTGCTACAATAATAAAGACTGTTTACTACAATTTACTCTACTTGCTTGCCACCTTTTTGAAATAGCAGATATTTAGGGCTGACTAGCTCTGAATTGCCTGTTGAAGCAACACTAAGTATGAAGCCCACAATCTTAATTTAGGTCCCCAAGTTAGATGCCAGAAGTTAAATGGTGTGAATACCCCCTTCAGAGAACAAGCCATAAAAGGGAACATCAGCTATGTATAGAATGCAGAGAAGACTAATATAAATGTCCTGAACAAAAATGCTCTTTGTCTATATTTGGCAAGTGAAAGCTTGTTCCAGGGAGTTGCTCACGCACTGCAACTCCAGTGAGAGCTTCCGGAGAAGCTCTGCACCTCCCAGCTCTGGGCCTTAATAGACTGAGCATTTCTATCTGCTGCTGTGCTGCACCTTGCCTGCTCTCAGGCAGAGCTATTACAAGAGCAGGGATTACACATCATTTCCCTCTACAGTACTTTGAATTATTTAATCAACGTGCTTTATTCCACAAGCTGTTCCAGCCATGCTTGTGAGGGTTTAAATCAGAAGACTGCACTGTTACATTAGCAATCCTTGGAGGAACAAAGCGCCCTGGTGTATTTTCAGTCAGAAAAATGCCATATTCTGCTTAGAGCCATTGCACAAATGATGGTTCCTGGTCTGACATCTGACATATTATTCTAATATTCTCCCAAGTTTCATTATGATGTCATGTTGATCATAGTGATGTTAGTAAATTTTGGAGCAGCTCACTTCTTGCTGGCAGGTATGGTAAAAGAAGATCCAGCTACAGCTGATACTAGGCATCTGTCATTGCAACTGTCAGGAAGATAAAAACACCAGAGTTTTACTGGCCAGACAAAATTTCCCAGAATCTTTAGCTTATATGCTGTGTCTTGACATTATTATTAATGTTAAAATGGATATTTCAATTATGAACATGAAATGAGATTTTTAAAGTAAAACAATTGTAAAAAAGGATGCACACCTTTTTCTTATTCTAACAGTATCATTACAGTTACACTAGTAGCTCCTCTGTCATCATCAGCATTAGTGACCACTTTCAATTTTTAATTCTACAGCCCATACTAATATTTATGAAAGTCAAAGACTATTTCGATAATAAAAGTAATATATTTTATCTTCAAAAAATTATTCTTAATTCCACTGTATAATTTACTCTACTTAAAATTATTTCTTTTAAAACGGAAACATTACCCTAAGTTAATTATTGCTTTCTGATATTCATCAATTTCAATTCCTTAACAAACAAAACTTGCCATGTCTTTTAACATATACTTTCAAGGCATGAATGCAGTCTAAAGAGGAGACACAGAAGCTACAAACAAGCTTGTAATGGTGATTTAAAGCCAATTTATTTCAACATTAGTCCTAGAATTTCAGGACAGGACCCTATTATTTGGGTTCAGTTGAGATTTTCAATTTTAAAGTGGCTTTTAATACAATATTTAGGGACTGTTGCCAAAGGACCTCTTTAACTATCAAAGGTCATATATAAAGCCATTTGATTTGGAAGAGTTATCTAAAAAGAGTGTAACTTTTGAATTGGGCTGAATCCTCTTGGAAGAGAAAATAATAAATGCAACAAGGCATAGGTCCATAAATGGTGTGTGCAATTTTGGACTGAGTTAAGAAACAAATGACTTGTAATTCTGACTAATCAGAGGAAATCAAGGAAACAACCAGATCTGTGAGGAAGATGAGCCATAGTTTCCTTGTTGTGCTGGCAAGACACAAAGGATTTTCAGCCAGCAGCTGCAGTTCACATCAGTATCACAGGCACTGCTATTCAGTCCCATATTTGTCATTGCCTTCCTCCAAGACATTAAGAAAACTATTTAATTTCTCTCACACTTGGCATCCCCTCACATAAAATGAGTTGACATTTATACACATCTCTCTAATGTCAGGAGAATATTTTTGTAAAATATTCTGCGATCCATTTAGATAAAGTTCTACAAATGTTTTATTGTATATCAATACACAGAGATAAGTTTCAGACAACTTAGTTGCAGAGTTTGATAAAGGTTTAACCTAATACAAAGGTCATATCTGGTTTCTGTGTTGTGTATTGTTGATGTTTATAAGAAATGGCAATTTGAATGCTTCCAGAGAAGTATCACCCTTTGGACCAAATTAATCTCTCACCATTCACCCTGAGAAGAGTATCTCCACTCTGTGTCTCCTATTTCTCAGGAAAACATTTATTTTAAAATTAAATCAAATTTCTTTTTCTTGTAAATACAATACTTAAGATGTACAGGATTTCTCAAAACAAGATGAGATTTCAGCATCAATGAATTAAACTCCATAGAATATTTTTTTCTTTCCTTAATGATGTCCAACAAAATGAAAAGTTCACCCCTATCTGGTCTTCAACACCATGTTCTAGGTTTTTAAGATATTACATTTAGAAATTGTTTTCTGTAATGGTATCTTGGCCAAGATACAGGTTATCATAAATTCCTAGTTTGTAAACCCAAAACAATCTCAGCAATCATTACTGCTTACATAATACAGATTTCAGGGCTTCCCTGAGGTTAGTTCTTGTCCAGTGTGGTTCAGAACAAATGAGTGTTATCCACAACCTCAGTACTGTCACGAACAATTTTACTTTAGGTTTTATTTTATAAAGAGAATACATAGAACTTCCTCAGTCTTTTAACATATATTTTGCTTTTCACTTGCTTATACACTTTATGAAATTTATCTGTACTCTGTATTAATATTCTTCATGTAGTTTTCAAATGGGAACAAGATCAATGGGGAATTTTATCAACACCAAAGGCTTAAGCAATGGAAGAACTTTATGGATTGATTCAGGTCTGTTCATTAAGTCTGAGGACTTATTTGGATTTCGCCACTTTACTTTCTATAAAATACACAATGCTAAAAATTTCCATTTTGAATGATGTGTACTCTAAAATCATACCTGTAATATAATTAAACTACAGTCCTGAGTTTTTATGTTAATTCATGAAGTTATACAAACCAGTTTCAGATATTTTGAGTCCACCCATGAAGCTCTGCGCATCTTTGTGAAGTAATGAATATTCTTTGCATGACAGACAATCCTAATTGATAATCAGTATCTCAGCAATCAATATTGCTGGGAAATTAAGAAGCCTTAAGTAAGTTTGTTTACGGATGCACACGCATACACACAACACATGCACAGTCACTTTCCTTTTATACCTGTGACTGACAGAAACTGAGCTCTCACCTAAAAATATCTTCCAAAAGACTTCAAAGCTTAGAAGTTTTTACAAGAAGTACACAGATGTCCCCATTTTCCTTCCGCATGCGGGGGAGATGTGAATAATCAAAGTTCAATTCTTAGGTGTATAGCACCTAATGCAAACATTCATATTTATTATTTTGATTTTATAGAAGTATTGCATTTGCAATAGATACATGTAAAGGATTACATGAAGTGCAGGGCTCTAGAGATATTGGAATATAAAAAAAAATTATTCTAATCAGGATATGTAGGAAGCGTCAACACATAATATCAAAAAAACACCCAAAATTAACTTGAAATAAAACAAAATAAGAAACAGACAATATTCAAATGTCTCCAGGAAACACAATACTATACAATTTAGACGAAAACTGGGATAGATAACAATAGCTAGAAGCTAGAATGGTTTAGGATGCACCTGTGCAAAGAGTTTTTTTCAGGTTGCTAAATATAGGAGATACATTCATGCTTGATATAATAAAAGATCAGACCTTTTACTTCAAAGAATCTAAGAGGTATAAATAGGAAGAGAGGGGAAAAAAGTGTGTATGTGTGTGCGCATGTGGTTTCAGTTTATGAAGATGCAAGTCCTTCTGACGCACAAGGGGATAAACCTCTAACAGGCTGCAGTGCTCAGAGGAAGGAACTCTGGAACTCTCCGTGTCTAATGCTGGATACCACGTCTATCTACTTTCTTTAATGGCATGGTTGTATATATATAATCTGTGTGCTCTCTAGAAGAACAGATAGCCTACACTTAGGAGAGATATGACTTCACAGTTTTATTCTTTTATATTGTTTTGATAGATTCCTTTTTAATGAGGAAATAAGACTGTAACTGTAAAATTCTTAAAAATACATTTATCCTGATAAAATTAATATCAGACATCTACATCTGGACTGTCTTGTAGATTTGTGAAAAGCACTGCTAGATGTTTTAATGCCATACTGCTCTGTGAGCAGTGATGAGATCAGCACAGGATCTTAAAGAAAACTTGAAGTTCGAGCCCTTATCCTGTGTCTTTTTTGCTCAAATCTGCTTGTAATGGTGTGTTTTCTACTTAACAGAAATTCAGAATAGGGCACAGTCAGATACACATGATCTTTATAAGCTGGTAAAATATGCTCAATTTTCAAAATACTTTATTTCCTTTCATTATTTTAAACAACATTTAAGGTGAGCCCAAAAGAAAGAGTATTTTGCAAAAAAACACTCAGGAAGACGCTCCCCTGAAGGAGGCTGTCGCTGCAGATCCTATCTAGGTGACTGAAAGCAGCTAGCCGTGGATTAGACGCAGTCAGCAGGGAATATGCATTGGCAGTGCCTGAGTGGCGGGTGACCTTTGGCTGCCCCTATGATCCCAAAGCTGCAGTTCAATTTTCCATTTCAGCTTTACCCAGTGAACAAGGTCAGCCTATACTGCCTGTGACAGATTGATATCTTTAGATGCACGGACATTTGAGGGGGTGCACAGGGTTCCCTTACATAACCCTCCCCTTCTTTGTGGGAGCTTTCTATCTTTATTTCTTTATTCTCTTTATTAACCTACTGTTCATTCCTTTTTACATTATGTATTTTCCAAAGAGAAAATAAAAGCAATATTTTAACAATTATTTAATGACAGCTTTAATGATGTGATATAGCATCTTTTTAGTTTATTTTAAAGCTTAAAATCCTCACTGTTGCAGCAAAAGGATGGTGTAAATTAAAGTTAAAATGTTGACTGATGAGGTCATTATATATCACTTTTGTGTGATGTAAAATCGTTGTGCCTGTTTTCTCAAGGGCTGTTTTTTTTATGAGACTGAATTACATCATTGCTCCACAGAAAGCATTTTTCTGCATGATCAGGAAGCACACAGGGTGAGAAAGAGATGACTGTCAGCAGCCAATGGGAGACACTGCTTCTTAGCATTACTCCATGAGGACATGCTCCTAAGGGCATGTTTAATTTTGAGCATCAGTGGTCCCACTCAAATCTTGAAGACTAGTCACGGGTTTAGAGTTCGTTTAGGATGTCCTTGTACATTTGGGACATTTGGGGGACAATGGCATTTATGAGCAGGTTTCTCCGCCCTTCCTTCTCTCAACCTTCTCTTTCACAGGTTTATAACACACCAAAACCAATATCCTCTATTCAGTTATCTCTGCTCCAAGCAACATAAGCACATCAAGGACAGCAGTTCTGACTCTGCTCCTTTACTGCAGATGTCACTTATCTTAGAGTGTACATCCATGTGGATTTAGAGGGACACTGTGCCCACCCCAGAATCACTCTATTAATGCCTCTAAGAAGGGCAAAGACAACTTTGTACATCAGAGGCATATTTCTGATCATGTATAACCCTTTCCTTCCAAAACTCAGACTAACTGCTTAAACAGAAATAAATTCTGTCTTTGACAGTGTAACACAGTGTTTTTTAACAATAGCAAAAGTAAAGGAATTTGGTGGTGGAAATGACTCAAGGTTATTTAGTAAAGATTTGATTGTATCCACAAGGTGAAGTAATTTCTCGGATTAGTACAGAGTTCTGGCCTTAAGAAAGAAAAAGGGCCATTGCAAAAGGTTTCAGAGAGGAGAGCTCTGTACCTTCTACAGAGCTCTACAGCTTCTACAGCTCTAAAGGCTTTTGTACCTGAATCTACGATGTTTCTTCATCTGCCACTGCTACATAGGGTACAAGAAAGAAGACAAAACCACACCTCCCCCTTCACAGACCAGCAGATCTTGAGAGAGAAAGGGAGAAGAGGGTTGCAAAGTGCACATGAGGTCTGTGTGGAGAGCCAACTTTTCTGGCAGACAGAAGAGGCAAAGGCAGCAATTGAAAGGTTGTTTGCATATGCAAGCTGTGCCTTTAGAGCTCCAGAACAGCACATGAGCTAATTGCAAACTGTCCTGTGTGGCTAAACTGCACTGACAGACAAAAAAACCCTATTTGGTGGTGTGACATTTATATGAAAACCAAATTAAAGTTATTTAGATTGGACATAATACTGAAATGATCTGCTAGAGCTTAAACACTCAGGTATCCCTTCTGTCTTAATCAATACACAAGACACACCAAGGTCATGCTTCAGAAGCAGCATACAAATTAGAGCCTGTTTCCTTACAGGAAAACCACAAAAGCTGAAAAAGAAAAAAAACTGATGAATTCTACTACTATCAAAGCACTAGTTAAGGCTTTGAAAATTCTTGACTATGCTGTTAAACTGAGAACATGGCAACATTAACATTTACATTGGGGAACTGCATTTGGTGTGTCCACTCTCAGCCCATTTCTTCTCCTTACAAAGGGTTCTGGATAAAGGGCTGTGAGAGATAGCGGGTACAAGAAACTTACTTTGATTAGGGTGGTGTTTGAGCAGGATTTTCTACATGAAGAAAATGCAAGCGCTAAGCTTATCCCCTGCTACAAATTAGTGACTTTCCTTCAGATCTGACACTGTCTCCCCAACACTTCTCTTTTATAAACCTTGTAGCTGATGAGTTCTTTTCTCCTCACTGTCCAACCCTGCAACTGCCTCTGTGAAGTCTTTATTCCCCATCAGCTTTCTAATTCAGGGTGATGTTGCTTTCTGCAGGTCTGCTTTCTTCTACTGCTGGCCACCCAGCAGCCCTGAGTCCTAAAGGAGGTGCAGTAAAAATCCCCAACAAACCATGAGACAACAATACAGAGAGTATCAGATTAAGTAGTGGTGTCTTGGAAAGGATAATGCCTTCCTGTTATCATAATCATTTTAGTTGCCTCTGTGCAGTAGCATGGACTGCAAGATAAGAAACCAGGCTGATCTTGTACTCCAGGACTTTTCAATGATGTAGATAAGGTTGGTATCTGCTGCTCTAGATGCATGTAACAGGAACCAAGTACAAGTTTGTTCCCTTGAACAAAGGCAGTTGGTTTTCTGCAGTGTTAGTTTGCCTGTCCTTCACTGGATATAGATGAGTGTAGGGGTTCCTCAAATCCTTGCATGCTCTGTGGAGTGCCCAGATTCCGTCTGAAGGACAATATTCAGACAGTCAGTCTAGTCATGCCCACTTTCACACACACTATTCAGTGTGCTTGGACTTGAAAATATCAGAAAAGAACATCAGTTCAAATGCAATATAGAAATTGTTCCCAGACAGAATTTACAGAATGCTGAGAAACACACCCCCACCCCCTCCCTTTCCATGCCATCCCAGGCAGAAACAAGCACCATAGAGCTGTGGGGTATCACTGATCCCACTAATGCTGCTTGGCTCCTTATCTGCCTCTGACAGAATGCATACAGAAATCTTTTGCTTAGTGACTGGTGGAGCTCTGACCACTTTGAGTAACAGTCTTTGAGACTGACAGCCTTCTGTGCCTGAAGGGATCAGAAATATGTCTGGGAAACAATTTGAATCCTAGCTCTGACACTGCTTGCCTGTATGACATTAGACACATCAGCATCTTACCTCAGGGTAGTGTGTAGGTGACTGTGGAAAATAATAATGCATCATCCTAAATCCTCCAGGGACTGGTTCATACATCCTAAGACCAATTGCTTCAGAGAGAAGACTTAAATCATATTCTAGGGGGTATTAAGCTCTGAGAGATATCAGAGTGTTTATGAGGTCTAAGCTGAGGACTCTTGCCAATTCTATTTTGAGAATAAGCTCTGCTACCTTTCAAGAAAAAGGTTTGGAATGACACAAAAAGCAGCTCTGAGGAGGCCCCTTTTCTTTCCACTCTGCTACTGTTTTTCTGACAAATGATATGACTCAACCCCAAAAGACTGTACTAGACTGAAGCTTCATATGAGAGTTATATTGATCAAGGGTGACACGCCTACCTAACAGCTCCCAAACATAGTTTGATTTATGCTCCTATGTGTTACTATATATACTATATTCTTATACTCTGTCCCATGTTCAATTATACTCCTATATGTTTTGATCCTATATGCCATAAAGAATCCCTACCTGGTTTAGAAGGATTAGGAAAAAGTAGCAGCTGTTCTTCCAGCTAAACATATTTCATCTTTTTTGAAAAGATTCAGCAAGTAAAAATATATTCTTATCCTTTAAAAAAGTGTTTTGTCTGTGCTTCTTTCAAGAAGACCAAGGATAACAGATCTGGTTCTCAGTAGATGAGAAGGATGAAGATTCAAGAACTCTGCTCTGTTGAACATCAGAGGAAGGAAAGTAAGAATCCGAGATGTCAAGGATGAGAAAAATGTAGGGAGATAAATTTGAGAGATTAGAGAAGTACAAGACCAGTGGAGAACAGGGCAATTCTTGGAGTGACAACAGTGCTGAGAAGACAGAGGGAACCAAAACAACTTTCATGTCCTTCAACGTAACTTTGTGCTCAGAATAGCTGCAAATGGAGATTAAGTTGCTGTGCTTCACTGAGACTGATTGCTATTTATAGACCCATATTTGTCCTAGTTCTGCAGCATTTATGCATTTTTTTCTTACATTAGAACAAACAGTAAAACCTGAAAACATTTGCTCTCAATGCACAACGCACCATAGAGAACAAATTTGAATTTTAAAAACGGTATTTTGATACTAAGCTACTTCCAGTGATTTTTAATGATTTCTAGATAGGTAGAGAATATAAAGTTTTAGATTACATGGTGTAAGAATTGTCATTTGTAAAATGTATTTAAAAGTTGAATTAATTATATCTCATATTTAGGAAGTAAGTTTTTGACATGAAGGATTGTGCTGTTTATTTTCACAAAGAAAGGGAGAACTTTAATTTTATTTCTTTTTCAGGTTTTCATCTTGCATCTAGAAATGACCCTCACTATTCAAAAAGTTGAAAATTTCAAGTATTCCTAACATTCCTTAGTTAAATAACTTGACAAATATAACACCCATCAATTTACTCAGTCTCCTAGCTTTCATGTTTTGGGGTTTTTTTTAAACTCAAGATCATTTATGAAATTGTTTAACCATACCACGTATCAGTTTTTAGTCAGAAATTTTCGTCATTCTAAAAAATGAATGATGATCTGGTGTGGCTTGTTTCAAGAATCAAAAATGGCAGATTGTGCATTCACAAGACAATCATTTAATATCTTACTGGAAACATTCCAGTAAGAAATGGAGGAGCTCAGTTTATCAGTAACCTGAAATAAAATCAAGCAATCATCTTGAAACCTTATAAATTAAAATCTTCAGTTATTCACACAATCAGATTTAAAATAAATTATTTAAGTAAATTTTAACATAGTGAAAAAGAAAAGAAAAATTATCTGTAGAAGAAGACAAAGCTAGAAAGAACAGAGATGAGTAACTCAAACTGTGACAGGTAATCTGCATCAATTATTAAGAATGTAATATTGGTTTAAATGTTAGGTAAGATAAGAAAGGCTTAATTTTGCTGAGAAATGCATTCCAGCACAACAGTTTTAGTATCTGAAAGTATTCTAAGGGATTGTTTGACTAGAATATGGAGGTGGGACTGGCAGAAAGGAAACACTGGAGCAGTAGGCAGGAGGTGAGTGGGGGTAGTGGGAGTGACAAAGTTGGGGAAGTAGATGTGAGAATAGCCATGAGTAAATGCAGAAATGTAAGATGCATGGCAGCAATTGAGAAAGCTGCCTTAAGAAGATGAACAAGATATAGTGCTAGGAGAGTATAGATGAAGGGGTATCTATAATAAATGACAATATGATAAATTAGGAAAAACATGGGTCTTGTTTCCTATTTAGATGATTTATAACCTCAGAAGCCCAAAGGCTCATCTTGTTATTGTTCCAATAAGGGGACAGGGATGGAAAAGACTTATGCCTTATTATTTGTTCTGCTGCGAGGGAAAATAGCTTTAATCACCAATTTATACCCTCTATTTACAGCAGAAGGTTGTGCTGATTATTTTTGAGGAAAAAAAAAAAAGACATGGTCATCTGGAATGATGCCTAATGATTAAATAATGTAATAAACTATTGACGCATCTTTTCTCATGTAAAGAAGAGGAAAATGAAGTGTTACAACAGCTCATATCAGGCATGAGACACAGCCAGCTCTTTGTACCCTATTCAAGAAGCACTCAGCTCTCCTGGCTGTGAATGCAGAGCTTTGGCATTCTCCCCACCCTGACTCACCCTTCTAGTTCATCTCAGGTATTATGAGGAAAGAGACAATGGTGGGCACAGGAAGAGATAGGAGGATGAGGAATTGAGTGAGACTAGAAGGAAAAACAGAGGAGAGACTGAAAAAAAAAGAACAGCATCCATGTAAAGAAAAATGATTTAAGCCAATTTAAACAGTGTGTCTTGCCATGATAAGAAAAATGTACCCTTGGAAAAACATCTTAAAATCCATCATGACTTTCTTGCATGAGCTTGCAGGACTGTTAAATAAGCCATGTGGTAAATTGTGATGCCTTATTATAATCCTTAATTTCCTCTATGATGTAGGGATATTTATCCCTCTCATCTGTTGTGGTCTTTTTAGTTTGAGAGCATGAGTTCCCTAAGGACTGAAATCGAGGGCCAGATTTCCAGATAGCATAAAATGTTGGAAATGCCTTGACTCCAGCAGCACTTCTGCTTTGATGACACCACTGATAACTGGTCATGTTTTTTATATACTGCCTAACACTCTGCAGGGTACCACAACAATGATTGTCATTAAGAGTTCAGAAGAAAAAAAAAATCTACACTGTGTAGATACACTATTTTTCCACTCAATATGAAAAAGATATTTTTGCATTCTTGAAAAACAGTGAAAAACATGCAGTAATTTAGACTTGATCTTCATCAATGTTCAGATGTGTGTCTTGAGTAATTTTCCTAGAAGACTTCCCTTTAAAAGCCTACTATCAAAACATTTGATGGTGTTCTGGACCTTCTGTTCTCTGTGAAAAATCCACAGAGATATATAAAAAAATTCTAGAAAATTTGCATGAAAAGTACAGTTTAAAATTGCTTTTGTCCTTCCCATGTTATTACAGCATTTTGAAGAACATCTGTGCTTATGTAGTCACATCAACAAAACAATCTTGAGGGGAAAAATAAGCTCCCCAATCATTCCTTATGAAACAGTTATCCTTTCATGCTGGTTTTATACTGGCTCCATAACAAAACCCCATAGAAATATTACTGCAAGGATTTCAGGTCTTTTCAAAAGGGTTTATAGGAATGGATGCATTATGCCCAATTGGCATAATATAGGATAACAGGCAGGGACTTGAATGTTTTTCTTTAAAACTATTTTTATTCCAAAAGCAAATGCAGAAATTCCATTTTTTAACCCAATTGTACTATAAAAGGCAATCTCATGAAGGAAATATCCTGTAAGACATTTTACATGTAAGATATGTGTTATAGTAAGTCTGTGGTATACAACATTAGTAGCCTCCCCAAACCCTTAAATAATAAAATAAAAGGTTAAAAGATGACTTTTCTGCTTTCATATATTAATGGATTTTTAGTTATAATGCTAACACAAATAAAGGTCATAGAATGCTAAGATCCATAAAATGCCTTACTGTAATAGACATATTTGAGGAATTTCTATGATTAACATTACATAAAAGTGACCTTCCCTTTAATTTACTGGTATTATCATTCCCAGTGTGAATGACCTCACTTTGAGATATCTTATTAAATCACAGCATTTTAGAAGACACTCCCTCATTTGCTTCTTAATGTAATTTTTAAGATCTTGTAACCCAATGACTGCTATAATAGCTGTAAAGCTTCCTTTATGCATCTGTGTGTGACCTATTCACATTGCTTACTTTTGAGAGCAAAATGAACTGACCCTCCTACAGCAATTTTTACTGTAAAAAGAATTTTCTATTTCTTCGCCACAGCACAACTATTTTAAATAGCCTCAGCACTACATTAGAATATTCCATACCCGAAGGATATAAAGTGAAAGACTCTGCAGAGTATAGTAGAATAAACATGCAGCTATGTAAGTGAATTTGTAATTTTTTTTATCAAGGTCAAAAACTGAGTAGAAGCAATGTCCTAACTTTCTAAATTGTTAGGTCTTGAAAATGAGTTCGAATATTTACCAACCTATAATTTTATACTGTTTCTCAGAGAATTTAAATGAGACATAGACCCTCCACAAGAAACCAAAACAAAACAAAAAAAACCAAACCAAAACAAAAAAACCCAAAAAAAACCAACAACAACAAAAAAAAAAACAAAACCAAAACCAAAAACCCCCAACCCACTAAACAAACAATATCTCAGAAATACAACCATAAGTAAAGAGACTCACAGCTGTTCTTATTTGCACTTCAGATACTCTCATTTCCCCCCCAAAAGTTTACTTTCATTAACCTATTTCTCTACAAAGCAGAGAAGCAATAATTCTACAGCACAATTTACCTTCCTGAGTAACCTGAAACGGAATATGGACAGAAGGGAAGACAACTGTGTAGCTGCCTGGAATATAACACAGATTGCCTCTAGCAAAGGAGCATAAGGAGCTAATTACCTTGAAGGTGCAAACTAATCAAGTTAGGGTGATAGCCTCTCACATTATTCACATGAATAGCCCAGGTGAGGTTACTGAAAATAGTGAGAAGTTGCTGATGAAATGGACAGTAACATTTCACAGCACATGCCCAAAGGGGCCAGATCTCAGTCCTAAAACCCATTCTGTCTTGCTGGTCCTAAAGTTCAGATGTCCCATCTAGCATTGCATCTGAGCTGAACCCTGTATGCAATTTAAAAGAAACCCAAAACATAGGAAATTGTTCTTTCCTCACGTCCTTTGTCTCATGTCTTTGGCATCCTGCTGCTTTTCCAGCTGTTCAGCTATTCCAAAATGTAGCAACTGTACGTAAAGCATGAATAAACAAATCTGTATAGCATGGGTATTGGTTCAGCTGGATTAATCTGTTTACATGATGCAGTCTTTTGCACATACATGTTAATATTTAGGACAGAAAAGGATCTTGAGCACCCCTCTGAGAGGGCTATCTCAGACCCAAAGGGCTTAAACCATAACTCCTTGAAAAAAAGGATTGTTAGTGGATAGCTCCTGCTTTGGATAGGCAGGTCTGCATCCATTTCTTTAGATGCTGTTTTTTTTTTGTGTGTTTTGGTTTGGTTTTGGTTGGGGTTTTTTTTGTTTTGTTTTGGTTTTTTTTGTTGTTGTTGTTGCTGTTTTTTTTTAAGTACATTTACAATAATATAGAAAGATGAGACTTACAGAAGTTTGGATATTTTTATATTTATATTAGTTTATTTCATAATAGTTTAATTTTGTAATATAAAAAATGCAGTAAAGCTGAAAGGTTTTTTTATTCGTTTTGCAGTTTTGGTAATAAACTAAAAGGAATTTGTTTTTTGCCAAGCAATTCTTGTGATGATAAACTTCATTAGTGTGAAAAGTCAGAAATTCAAGTGTAGAATGTTATTTTTAACTGAACTCAATATGTATTAAATGTCTCAAGATAAGGAGTAAGGGTTTTTAATGTAACCTGCTGTTTACCCGACTCTAAATTTTCAAGTAGATTTAAGAGTTTATGTCAGAGATTTAATCACTTTATGAGAGATGAGGTTGATTGGAGATAACCTTCAGCCATGCCATAGTTTCTTTAAATTTTAATTTATCATTAAAAGCCTGTTTTAAAATCTGTTGTATTTGTGAATACTTCTGTCTTTGCTTATTAAGGAAATTGTGTACATGCTTTGGGAAAAAAAAAGCAAGTTAACACTGGAAATTTTGTGGTTTATAAAAAACTAGTATTTTTTAAACAAACATGGAAATAATGGAAAAATAAACTTTATTTTCTATTTGGTTTTATTCACAGGTCTTTTCTGTATACTTTGCAAAAATATTAAATTTAAGAAGAATGAGAATAATAACTTCATCTTTTTCTTTCCTTTAAAATAGGCCAGACTTAGATTATTCTTGAAATGTTAATCATATTTTCAGCTCTCCTTTCATATATTGACAGTTTTAAATTTTGGTGAGACACCATGCACTTTTAAATACCTAACATATTTTCTTGATTGCCTGAAAATATCTACATCCTGACAGAGGAAAAAGTAGAAATGACAGATAAAACTCCTCATCTGTAATTTGGAACACCTCAGAAACTGTCACAGCTGGGAGATATTGGCTACAGCGCTCTCACTGATTTCAGTGCATTTTGAGGGCCATCCTGAGACCACCGGAAAGAGCAGATTTGCAGTGTCAGTAATTATGTTGTGATTGTGGTGGCAGGCACAGCCAGAGCCCGGTGGGATGCCTGGTGGGATGCCACATGCCTGCAAGCACTGGCTTCAGCCAGCAGTCAGAGGCAGCTGGAAGGTGAAGCAGCTGAAGCCCATGGCAGGTCTGAGGCTGGAAAGCCACTGACTCCCCACAGTGAGGATTTTAGGCCACCTAGGCTTTGGGGCTGTCAAGATAATATGTCTCCACAGGCCAACTGCTCATGAAGTACTGATTGTTCAGTTTGAAAAACCATACTCAGTTCATGGTTAGCTAGCCACATAGATTTTCTGTAATTATTTGTATAAAAATGGTTATAGAAATTGAAAACAACAGCATTGCATATATAATTTTATATTTAATTATTATTAACTTTGTAGAGTTGCTAATTCTTTAAGGGAATATGTCTTTCTTCAAGATGTAATTTCAATCTGAAAGAGACACATTGATTCATATTCAAAAATTATGCCCATAAAAAGCACTCGTATGTTTAAAACGAGACCACAATTTTATATATCTTCTTCTATTTAGATCACTAGACCAAATGTTTGACATGAGTGTGCATTTATAGCTTAGTGCTCTTGTTAATAAGGAAGTTATGAGTTTCAAGGTGTTTTTTTGTAATACTAGTAAATGAAATGTTTGTTAACTTCAGTTTATCATTTATTTAATTCACACCGTATTGTTAGATTCTAGCATGTGGGAGAACACATAAACATCCAGCAGATGGTTTTATTCTACAGCCCAGCTCTGTATTTCTTTCACATGCTACACCATGCCTCTGCGTGTGTCTCAGCACAAAATTTGGATCCACAGAGTTTTGCTACAGAGTCTGATAGGACCATATTTTCCAGGAATTTGCACTTGATTAATTATTGCAGTAAGACAGAGCAAGGAATAAATTTGATGATCTGTGGGAGAGGAAAAAAAAAGAAAAGAACTAACAGCAGATTTGTGATGGACTATACACCTGGCTACTCATTTTTACAGAACTATTTAATACCTTTATTTGCCTACAAAGATGTATATTTATGAATACCTAGGACTGCTGCTATTGAGTAGATTTCACATGAGAGTTTTTAGAACAACACTTTAATTTAGAACCCCAAGTGTCAATATTCCAGGCATCAGCCAGATTTCACTGTAAGTGATCTTCAGAACCATTTTGAGTCTATGTTTATATAATCAGAGCAATAGTTTTGCCTGTATTCTTCTGCTAAGGTTCTCCAAAACTCAGCACGACAAGAAAAACCCTTTAACCAGAAATAATAGTTGTTAGTAAATGCTCAAATCTACATTTTGTGTTATGCATCTCAATTACTCTACCAATGAGTCAGTTTACAATGAAGTAGAGTTGGCTTGACAATTTTAGCCCCTGGTAAAGCAGTTAACCTTATGGTGCTGGACCTTCTGAATATTTTTGGAACTAAACATTTTCCATTTAGAAAAGTCTGTCTTACTTTCTATAAGTGACTATTACAATTTACTAGCCATTTATTTCAGCTTTACTTTACTTTACTTTCAATTACAAATGAGCTGTTCACTTAAACTGACATAAATTTTCTGCACAGACTAAAGTGGAAGACATGAACCATTTACTTCAGAGAAATGTAATATTACAACTATGATTATATTACCCCTTCAGTCTCTAAAAAGCCTTTTAATGTGCCAAAAATATTAATTTTACATGTTTATCAAAATAACAATCAGCTAACGCCAGTCTTTGAGAGCGGAAAATATGCATTGTACAGGAAGAAGAACATTCGGTTTGAATTTCACTGAACTTGACAAGTGAAGATATATGATAATGTCTCAAAAGATGGACATTCCTGTAATTCACTCTTTTTTTAGCTTTAGAAACACTCTATTCTGCTGTGCCAGGCCAGTTATAAAGGATGAGAAAGTTCCCAAACCTGGGAGTTCAAGACTTATTCTTTGGATGACCAAATTCAGAGCATTAGTCAAAAGCACACAGATTGTCTCCATTCTTTTTGTGCTCCAATGCTTTAAAAGGAAAGAGTGATTCAATTATCCATGCTCAAAATGGATCACAGACTTTTCTACAGCCATGTGATGGTTACCAGGATATGGATTTCAATCCCATGCAGATGCCTAGATCAGCATGGAAGTTAACTTTTCTAGCAATTCTCAATGTACTTGCACATCTTAAAAACCACTGCCATTTTAGGTGTACTCAGCTGAATGCTACCCAAGAATGTAGTTGAACACAGCTTGGAATCATGAGGGTGAGCAAGGATGGTGTGTTTCTGCACCATGAAGAGGTATTGAGGCAGCTGGCCTTGAGCTGCTGGACAGACCGGCTATTTGCTTGTGTAGCACTGAAGCAGTTTTGATGCTGTCAATCTGGAAACCTTTAGCAACACTAACATATGGGTTTCTATGTGTTGAGTTTTACTGAGCATAAGAAACATGACTTATGAGCTAAACAAGATTTGTTCAAAATCAGGTCATCAAATTCCTTGAGGTGTGAAGCTATAGAAAGGATTATGACAGGGTTTTTTTCTGTTCTTAGAAGAAATTTTATGTTGCAATACAAAGCAGTCAATACCAGTAATAACTCTGCATTTTACAAGTCTGAGAAAAATCTTAAAAGGACCTGTACTATACAATAAACCCTTTTTGACCGATTTGAACATTTTGAAATAGAAAGGCCTGCACTGATGTTTTCACATCAAACATAAATGTAGCTGTTTCCATGCTAGAGGAAAATCTTGATAGTATGTACATTAAAAACCAAATGAACAAATAAAGAACTTTTGCCACACTGGTCTCTGATTCCTGCATTCTTGACTTTTCTTTTTTTTTTTTTTTTTCAGAGCACTGAAATAAAATTAAAACAATCTAGATTTAAATTGACTGCCTGTCCATTTTGGTTTCTTCTACTGTCTTGACAGCTTTTATTTCTTCATTGTGTTTTCCTAAATTCAACACTCAGTAATTCACAAAAGCCAGAGTGCTGGTTGGTAAACAGAAAAGAAGATGATGTGAGACATCACATCAGAAGGTCTTACTGTCCTTCTTGGGACTGAATGCAATGTAAGCCTCCGGATCCTTAGTGCAAGAGGCTATCAGACCCTGACGGCTGGATCCATTTCACACCATTTTAATAATCCTAAAGTTACTTACTTCATAAACTTCAATTATCTTTATCACCAAGGGAGAGTAACAAAAACTCCCAGAGGGTAAAGAAAAACAATTTGCACCCTCATAGAATGCCTTTTCCCTTCTTCAGTGATTGAAAGCTTTCATGATTTACGTAAAATATCTACACCCGCATCTATAATCTTAATTGCGATTCACCTCAAGCTAAAACCTGAAGCTAAATGCTTAAGTATGCCATGAAATTATACATTACTAAGCTTATTTACATTTCTTTTAACAGATTTCTGATGTATGAACTGAAGAGCCAAACTTCAAAGGAGTTACAGGCATAAATCATGTACCAATCCACGTACAGTGAATCACATGTGCTTCTACTGACAAACCTGTGCCTGCCTGTATGCATGTGGCTTTGAAAGAAACTTCTATCACAATTTCTATTTTGAGACAACTGAAAATTTACTTCAAGACTGCTAGGGATATTAAAGTCTGAAACTTGATTTGATCTTGAGAATGACAGAGAGATACTGACTCATTAATCTGTTTAGGAGCCTCTTGTGTTCCTTGTTTTGTTATGAACAGGAAAGTTATGAAAAGAAAAAGAAATCTGATTTTACAGCTGCTAAAGAGGTTAAAAGAACAAGCAGTGGTTAGTTTAATTGGTTTTAAGTTATGGCCTTTCCATGACATTGACTTTGGATTTTTTTTGGCACTCTGTTTAGATGCTAGGTCATTGGATTATTTCAGCACAGTTGTACTCAATTTTTAAAGTGCATTGTGATCTCTAAATGTTTTTTTTAATGTTTTTCCTGAATCAAATACTATTTTCTGTGTACCATAAACACCAAATATCTGATTTTGAAACCAATGTAAAATTCATATGCAAAATGTCATAGTCCCTGATATGAACTCAGAAATACTATAAGTAGTTAGGAAAGCTGGTCTTTTTGTGATAAAATGTTCAAGTTTATAGAAAAAATTATTCTAAGTAAAGCATGGAGATTTACAATTTCAGATATTTTGTAGTTGGCCCTGGGACTCTGCTTGTTTCAAAACTTAGTCCTAAATATTAATAAATACAGAAATATAATGGTTTTTTTCATTATCTAATGACTAAAATTAATTTTTAAAAACAGTTATACTTTTACAAAGGTAAAAGTTATGGAAACATGATGAAAATGTTGGAGACATTCTTTCTGTAACCAAGTCCAGTCCCATGGTAGCCAATTTCAACTTTGCATTATCTAGACCCATGAAGACCTCACAATAACTTGGAAAATATATTGGATCAAAGCAGATATTGTTACTCGGGCATACAGATTTTATCTTTCTGCAGTCTCTGCTTTCATGTAATCTTTCTTGTTTTATTTATGGTAGAACCTACTAAATTTCTTCAACTTTTTCCATTTCTGTATCTCTCCGTGACCTCATATGCCTCAAGATTTCAGAGGCAGAGTTAACTCTCATTTTTGTCAAGAGTAGCTGTGGGATCTCTTAGTGGACTTTCACCAGCCAGCTCACAGCCTAAGACCTCAGTACCTCACACTTACATCATCTAAGTGAATAACACCCTCTTTTTACATATTAATCTCTGAACATGATGCGTTGACTCTAATATGCCAAAATGTTTGTCTAATATATAGAATTATTTCCAGTATATGGACAATACAAAAGAAATAAGAAAAAAAAATAAAACAAGATAATGTTTAAATTAACTATGAGCAATCTTCTGATGGGAACAAAATTAACTGGATTTTCAAATGTTAGCTCAATTCATTAGGCTTGTTTTAACTACCCACATCATACAGGGCATAATTGTAGCCTACACAAAATATTGTTCTGCCATCTTTTAGGTGGATAAAAACCCCACCTCCTTTCATTAATTCAGTTCCAATATTTTAAAGAAAGTGTTATGGACAATCTGTATTAGTAATGCTTTAAACCAAAATTACCAGCTGAAAGACACATTTAATCATTCTTTGATGCTTAAAGACTTATAGGTTATATTGTTATAACAGCTCAACTGTTGAAAATGGTGATTTCAAAGAAAGGAGGTGGAAACATAGAATTTAGGAAGTTTTAAGATAACTTCAAATAACAGCCAACATTTTGATGATCTAGCTAAAATATAAAGTGATGAAAAAAAAAGAAATCTATTTTCTGTGAGAAAATGTGACGGCCTATGCTGTTTCAGTCTTTCAGTGTAAGAATCTAAATCTTTGATAACTACTATAACTAAATGCAATTTACTTGTAATCATTGATCTGGAAAGAATTTTACAATTTTTTGTTTTGTTGCTCCTTTCTAAAAATAATGTTTGAGAAATTTTGACATTTTAAAGTTAATAATAAACTAGATTAACAAAATTTTGACAAAACCATCCTGGCTTTAGCTGGAACAGTAGTTAAAGCTAGAATTCCCTAAGAAAACCAATTACCTTAAATGAAAGGGCATAAAGGGGAGCTTCTCATGTCTTTGTAGATCAGTGTCATTAAAACCTCAGTCCCACTGGCCTTTACTGAAATCTGCTCTGAAGGACTGGATTCAGGAATGTGCCCAGTGTCCACTCTGCTGTCCAGCTGTGAGAGCTGCTCTCTTGCCCAGCCAGCCCCGGTGTGTGCATTCAGCAGCACGGCTGGGCAGGAGGGGCAGCTACGCAGGCTGCCTGCTCAGTGATCCCTCTCGGCTTTGCTTCAGCACAGACACCTGAAATCCCAGCAGAACTGCTTTACTGCAGTCTTAAACTCCCATTTCCTGCCCTTTGCTGCATATTCTCTCCCCTCTGGTTTTCTGTTCTTTAAGGAAATACTTAGATTTATCTTCCTGAAGCAGCTCTGTTTTGTCTAAGTAATTATCTAACAATTGGCACAGAGGTTTGAACTTGGGCTGCCACTCCCCAGGGAAATTCTATACAGATGAGCCATAAGCCTGCCCTTCACTCTTTAATATTTACAGAAAAAGGAACAGCTTCACCAAGCAAGAAACCACAGTTTGTGGAGTCCAAGTCATCTGCATCTGGCAGGGAAGAGCTCATGGCTCCTACATTCCTTTAGATATTCCTCCCACTGTGGCTTTTTAAATAGAGGAAGGGCACATTCCTCCAGATGCCAGGATGAGGAACTGTGAGGAACACAAGTCCTGGCTGAAGTTGCTAAGAGGCTGGAAGCATTACTGACCTGACTTAGCTACACATACTTCCTCTCCACCACTAGAATTTGCGTTTGATTACAGCCAGCTGAAGCTGCTGGCATGCTGTGGGTATTCAGCTGCTCTAGGTCCCTGACTCTCGACTTGTGATATTTGCTGGGCTCAGCCCTTCCCGTCCCAACAAGACAACAGCAAAGCCACATGCTCCTGAGCAGAGCACAGCAAATAGGATCCTGCAGGAAGATGTAAGAACTTCACTTGAAAGGGGCTTGTGCAGTGGATGAAGCACCAGGTAAATCATCAGCCACAGATGAAAATGTACTAATTTCATGATCTTGGTCATTATATAGCACAGAATATAAGTTTTTTACTATGGGAGGGAAATCTGCCTCCAACCCTCCCAACTTGTCTCCCCTTTATTCCCAGCAATTAAAAACAAAGGATCCCCATGTATCCAAGCAAGAATTCCCAAAACAGTGAAGAATCCTGTCTGGAATTCCTGGATAATTTATCTCCAACCCCTAATTTACTTATACTCAGTTTACTTTTAGTAAGAAGTTGATATAAACTTTGTAAAATAACCTGGTCCTGAGAATTAGCCTTCTGTGATCAAATATGAGACAGATTGTTGTAAAAGAACCTGTGAAAATCCAAGCAGGCCCATAAAGCAGAGCTGTACTCCTGAGTGCAAATTCAGTTTTTGAATTGAGGAGCAGTGTTAGTTTAAAGCACACCACTCTTGTTTGTTCTACCTCTGATGGACATTTTGTTTTCCCATCTGGCCTCTTTCCAACATTTTTTGTTCTGAGCATTTATGTAGCACTCCAAGGAGTCAAGGAGAGAACACATTTATAAATAAAAGATTGTGTTTGTATAATTACTAGGTAGAGAAAACAACTATTCCTGGGTTAAGTTTATTTCTTTTTGAATGCACAGATAAGGCTTACATTTTTTTTTCCACTTTTGGTCAATGGCCAAAGCTCTCTTTAGATTCTTGATATCTGAACATCATTTCAAAATATTACATGGTGTGATAGTACCTATAGAAATAGTGTTACCTCTCTATGTTTCTCTTTGGGTGGCCAGCCGGAAAGCCTTCTGTATTCTTTGGTATTCTGTAGATTGCTTGGTAAATTGAAAAAAAAAAATTAAAATTGAAGGGTTGGATGTTTCAGCTATAAAAATAAAGCCTTAAGGCATTGGGTAAAACTGATTTACTCATTTTAGGGTTATGGTTTAAACAGCCTCTTATTTCTCTTATAAAATTCAGCTGCAGATGAAAGACTGAATAAGGATATCAGAACTTCTAGGCCTAGCATTAAAGCAAAAATAAAAGAATGAATTTTTAACACATTTTATGAATTATTTAATTTTTTTAATTTTATTGCTATTGAAATAATTTTCTTAAAACAGTATTTTTCTTTAGTAAAAGCAAGTAAGATGTGATGATACTCTTCACCTGTATCTTAATGATGAAATACTGCAAGACTTACACATCACAGTGAAGATCACAGCCATGTTCAAAGTTTATCTTCACTTGATCTTTTGTAAAATATTCATACTTTTTCTCTCCTGTAAAAATCCATGCCTCTACTAGACATTCAAAACTGAGGTGCTGTGGAAGGGAATGAGTTATGCATACTAAGCAACACCATCTTGACTACTAAAAAAATTAGCAAGGTATTACCTCAGAAGAATGTGTTTCAACATTGACAAATTAAGACTTTTATGGTTCCATATAATTTTCTTACACTTGAAAATTTCTTCTAATGTATAATGTACTTGTTCCTGATATTCCCAGTTGGCATCTGCTCACTGATTTTATAGTAAGAACAGCTCTGGTTTGATGGCTTAAGCATCACCTTTGATCCCTGTGTCTTTCATCTTACTCCCTGCTCTTGATGCTGTCCCCGTTCAAAGAAAAAACTCAGCTATCACCTGGGACAATAACACGTTCAAGCTAATTTCTGAAATTTAAGGTAATTTTAAGGAAAGAGAGTGAAAGGGGGCAAAGAGAATATAACAAAGTGGACCAGAAAGATTGGGAATAGGTACAAGAAACTGGGTTGGGATTTTTGCTTTAAGAGAGTTGGAGTATGCAGCTAGACAGAAAGGATACTGGGGCACAAGAATGGGTTCCTAGTTTGGAAGGTGGGGAATTCAGAAGCCAGAACATTTTTTTTGTGCTTTTACAGTGAAATCTGAGCCCAGCTCTAAATCTACAGTGACACAGAGGAGGGAATGAAGCAGTTAGTGAAAAGGGAAAGGACTTAAGGTTACTGGAACAGGGCAGTAAAAAGATGCAAAATGAGTACAAAAATGGACCTTCAGGTACCTTGGGCTTTCTTCTAGAGTCTTGCCTTCCAATCTATAGGTAAATTAAAGGATCTGCCTTTAATCTGTTTGTTGGATATCAAAGGTATGTGATTGGAGATTTATTTTTAGAATTAGATAAGAAAAAGGATACTATATGTGAGGCCAAAAGCCTATTTGATGTTACACTTGATTAATTGGTAGGCTGGCCTGAATTAATTTTAAGATTAACTTTGTTTTATTTCCTTCCTGTGGCATTATGTCAAGGTGAAAATGTATCGACTTATATTAATTCATTTGGTCCTTGGACACGCTGTGTACTCAAGTTAATTTATAAATGGCTTGTTATAGTCTGGTTTGGCACATCACCTTGATAGTGACTTTTGAAAGGTACTGGTTAGTTCAAATGCCAGTGAAACTCTTAATGCACCTGATATTTCTTTTTTTCTTTTTAAATACTTCAATTTGATGTAGAAATTTATTATTGTGTTGCCAGCCAGTCAGAAGGATGACCCTTACTTTAGCATAGCTTCAACTAAGGAGTATTTGTAATGATTTACACTGGCTCACAAGCCAGTCCTAGCTTAGCATTGTAACTGCAGTCTCAGTCATTCTAGGATATATGACATAATTCTTTCTATTCTACCATCCATTTCCTGAAAACCTTCTGAACAGTCTGTCATCTTCTGAGAACAAATAATCTGAACACAGAGCTTCATCCCTTATTTCTTGCTTTCTGTGCAGAAAATAACTTTGTGCAAAATGAATTGCAAACTGAATAATACAAAACACTAACAGTCAACATACTTGTATGAGGCACGACAAGGTGTATAAGAAGGCAGGGAAGAAAATATTATCCTATTTCATTAAACTGTAGCAATATGTGACTCAAATATTTCAGTAGTTTAGTCAACCACAGAGAAAAGTTTTCCCCATTAAAAGAAAAAAAAAAAAAAAGGAAAAAAAAATGCAGTGTGCTTGTGTCATAAACAACTTCATCACTGAGAGGCCTGAAAAGAGAGAACCTCCCATTTGCCAGTAAACTACTCTCAATAAGGACAAATTTCCACCTGAAATTGCATTTGAATTGACACCATTACACTTCACTGAAAAATTCTCTCTATATAAGCAGAGCAAAGTCTAGGAAATGATAACATAAAAGAGCCCTCCAACAGCCTTCTTCCCTTGATTTCAAGGGAAGTATAAGAAAGTGAAAATATCACTGGATCTTTTGGAAATCAGACTACTGATGACTATGCACATAGAGCATTGAGTAATAAAGCTGCTTTAACTTTATGGAAATATAAACACTTCTGTTGGGATCCTATCTTCATCTCTCTAGCTACTTTTCTATAGGGAAAGAAAGTACTTCTATTTGAGCTGTTATCTCTGAAATGAAGGGTTAACACAAAAAAAAAGAAGAGGAAAAAGTGGGAGATGAAAAAAGAGAGAAAGAGCATATTGAGTGGGAAATATGGGTAAAAGATGGGAATGGATAAATAGTGTACAGGGTGCTGGGGATGTGAAAAATAAATTGATGAGAGTGGAATATGGTACTGACTGTGAAAGTTGTGTCTGAGATAAATGTTTCTAACAAGACCCTTACAGTTCTGAGTGGAGATACCAAAATGTGTGATTTTCTTGCTTAAATTATAGCATCCAAGCACACAACATGTTATACTAGAGTCAGTAAAGCTCTTATTTTGTTTAAAGAAGCTGTGTGAGACTCTGTATCTGGGATCCTGGATTCTAGTAAGTCAAATTATATGCTTAGAGTACAACAACACAAAGCTTTTATTCACAGTAATGTAAAAAAGAATTGGGTTGTGTAGTATAACAACTTAAAAATAATTTCAGGAATCCCACAATTCTCTCTACATCTATATGAAGTCTTTGCAAGCAGTGTTAAATTATTGCAGGGCAAAGAACTAAATTTTAAAAAATATGAGGGATTATCCACACTAAAGTCAGTGCATTAATATTTTATCGTACATAAACGAGCTAATGTAAGGTTCACTACAGCATTTTGTATTTTATTTAATACATACCACTTATTTTTTATTTTTCCTTTTTTTTTTTTCCTTTTTATTTTCTTTCCTGTTTGGGGATTTTTTGGTAAAGAAAGACAGAAATGCAAAAGTGAAAATTAAGTAAGCATCATGTGGCATCTACAAGTACACTAGAAGTAAAAAAAAAATAAATTAGAGAAAACATAGAAGCTGCTGGAAGGTTCAGGCTGAAAAAGGACATGGATAAGTCCAACAGCTCAAGGCCTTCTTTTCTCAGTGTCTACTGAAGCAAAGGTAAGACTTAAGAGTTCCAAGTCCCTAAGAACAGGGAGGAAGTCTGCAGCAAAGACTTACCCTCAGTGGAGGGGAGTCTGCTCAGGAAATATTTAAAGAAAGTAAAATACACAGAAGCTGATGGGATGCACCCAGGAAGGGTGAGAGGGATAGATGGTGTCATTGCAGGATCACTTGCATTAATTTTTGAAAGGTCATGGCAAATGTTGGAGACTTCTGAGGACTGGAACACAGCAAATGTCACTCCTGTCTTTAGGAAGGGCAGAAATGCAATTGGCAGAACTGCAGGTCAGTTAGCCTCATCTTGATCTCTGCAAAAGTAATGGAGTAAATAATCCTGGCAACCATTTCCAAACATAGGAAGGACAAGATGGTGAGTGGGAATTGCCAGTATGGACCCAAAATACTTCTGCAATGAGATGACCGGGTTGGTGTATACAGGGAGAAGGAGATGATTTGTCAACTTCAGAAGGGCTTATAGCACTGTATCCCACAAAATCCTCCCAGACAAACTGATGAAATAAAGGTTAAATGAGTTTTGAAAACTGGCTAAACTGCTGGGCTCAAAGAGTTGTGATCAGGAGCATGAAGTCCAGAAGAGGCCCAGGCACTAATGGCATACTCCAGTGGCTGATACTAGGGCCAATATGTTTCATTATCTTCCCTGATGACCTGGACCACAGGACAGAGTGGACCTCCAGCAACTTTGTAGATGGTACAAAACTGAGGGGAATGGCTGATGAACCACATGCTTGTGCTGACATTCAGAGGGATGGTAGCAACCTGAAGAAACACAACTGCTAACTGGTTGGGAAGCAGCTTTGCAGAGAAGGCTCTGGTGGTCCGAATGGACAATGAGCCTGCAACATGCCCATGTGGCAAGGAGGGCAAACAGCCTCTCCAGAGCTGTGTCAGGAACAGCATCACATTGCCTGGAGGTTGAGACTGTGACCCTTTGCCTCTCCTCAGCTCACACAGGGAATGCTGAGTTCAATCCTGAACTTCCTGGTATAAGCAGAACTCGGACATAGTGGAACAAATCCAGTGAAGAGCACAAAGATGATGAAGGTATTGGAGCCTGTGAGCTATGTAGAGAGGCTGAGAGAGATGGCATTGTTCATCCTGGAGAGATAACAGATCGGAGCATCTTATGCATGTGCATAAATACCTGGTAGGGGTAGAAGTTAAGAATGTGGACGCAGACCCTTCTGAACGGTGCCCAATGACAGGGTAAGAAGCACCAAGCAGAAATTGAAACAGTGAGAACATCTACCTATAGTGAAGAAAAGTAAATCTTCCCTATACATAAATACTAAAACAGTGAATGCATGTAATGATTAAACACTGATTAACAAACATCATCCAGTATCCATTACACTTCAGCTATACATTCTGTTAATTCTGACAGGACTACAGACACCATTTAAGACAACCTACAGACACCATTGAAATATGCACTTCTCTGCCAGCAAACTTTTGTTTGAATTGGATATTTGAAAGGCTGAAAAGTCTTTCGTTTGTTGAAAAGAAATTGTTCTTTGTCAGTTGACTTCAGCTAGACTCAGACTGAATAATCATAAAAAAATTCTAGCACTATGGAGAAACTAAAAGAATTGTGGCATTTCTAAATGCCCTTGAAACCAATCCAGGAGGTGATGTCATTTGTATTAAAATTCTTCTATATATGTGCAGACAATAATGTTGGGTCTTTACAAAACAGGTCATTTTTGAAATGCAAAATTCCTGTTTATTCTTTTTTTGACAGCCTCTTTTTTCCTTACTTCACATTTTTAGTAAGAAACCTGGACAAGAATGTATTTCTTTCCACCAGCCCTGCTGCTTTCAGCACAGCTGTTGCTTTCTTCATGATCATTTAATGAACCAGGGAAATAAGGACAAATGAGAAAATGGATAATAGCATGAAAAGAAGAATAAATCTTTATACAGATAAATAAAATTTAATCTGTGAGGAAAATAATTGATGAGGCAGGAATAGCTGTGAGCATTCCTGTAAATCCCTCAAGGAATACTGGCAAACAACACTACAATTCCTAGGGGACTTTCCTGTGTATAGTTAAAAGATAACATATGGAATTCAAATATAGAAAAGTCAAGGGATTTTTGAATTATTAAAAGTGGTATTTTTTTTCTCAAGATTGAAAAGAAACATTTTATCCTGAAAGGAAACTTGATTTAATGCCCACTACACTAATCAACTTTTAAAAGCAAACAGCAAAAACCCCCAAGTTTCCCCTTGAATCTTTTCATGCTGAGTTAGTTAGAAAATCTTTGACAGCAGTTCCAGGTCCAGACTACAACACATAGCTCTGATCTTTTACTGTCTGACAGTGCTAAGTTTAGCACTTACATTGTTTGATATTTTTTTGGGTCTATTTTCTAGAACACTGGAGAAAAAAAAAATAGAAGGCCTGTCAAAGGATTAGGAAACAAACTTTCTGGTGCAGTGCTTTCTCCATTTCTCTGCCAACCTACTTTGTGGTATTAAGATGCAAGGAAGAGGGTCTTCTTGAGTGAAACCCTGCAAAAAATTTTTAATCTTTTAAAGGTTATGCATTATGTTTCCACTTTCACATCTCAGAATGAATAAAGTTTAGGATGGACTTTCAGTGAAGCATGTTTTTAAATGCCATGATACTTTTATAAGTAAATAATTAATAAAGAAATTAAACATTTAAAGAGTAGGTTGTGAGCCCTGCACTGTGCCTGGGTAGTATTTGCAGTGGGTGGAACACACCCTGCCTGTATTCATGGGGTTTGGAGTGGTAGAGACCTGTGCTTTCTGTCATCACTGCTGGTGTTTTCCTGAGTAGAAAGAGGCAAAGAGTGAACAGAGACCACATCCAACCTCAACTAAAAATCTCAAATTCAGCAGCTCTAAAAGTTCTGGCTAGGAAATGCTTGCTTGACTTTTTTTTTTTTTTCCTTCCTTTTCTTTCTATTAAGTTTACATTTTAGGAAGAACTCAAACAAATTGAAACATCTCTCCAGCACCTGGATCAGACACAGCATCATGTGGAACAGGTATTAGCCACAGCAGGTAGTGTTGCAAGATGTCTAGATTCTTGGTGGATGTGTACTAGGCAACCTTATATGGAGCAGAAATGGAGACAGCAACTCCAGCAAAAGGAGCAGTGCCAACTCCTTCCCAGATTGAGGGAGAAGCACAGATCAGACTCGAGCTTTGCTGGTCTCTTTTTAAGGACATTAAACCTCAGGCCACATAAAAATTCTCTATTTTCTTGGTGAATTTTTTAGTGATTTGTCAACTTTCCTCATGGCAGAATCTAGCCCTCATTAGCTCTGTGTTAATGAGATGTTGCTAAAGATAGATGAAAATTACTGTTCTATTTGAATAGCAATTCCAGCAGGCTGCATTGATACCTTTATGTAGGGGTCCTGGAAATATTATTAAAAAGACAGCCACGTAAAACACTTAAATATTGAAATTACTTACTGTTGTGATACTGACTATACAATGTAGCAGACTTTATATAAATCTACTCTAATTTATTTTTGTGAGAAGTATCATCTTCCAAGTCCTGCAGTTTTATCTGCCTGGTCACTTTCCTGGACAAGTAGTTTTGACCCAAGGAAATTGGACACTGGCTTATTACTTCAGACCAGGATTTGGGCAGGCTTTCCTTACTTTTTATCTGGTGAAAGGAATGCATTACTTTTATTTTGGCTAATGGACTTTAATGAAGGTAGGATTGTGACTTGGCAAAGATGTGCAAACTGGAATGTACAGGCATGGAAAAAAGCCTGGAGAGAGTGATTGGGGACAAATGAAGACAGGTGTCGGTGGCATAAAGAAGAGAAATGCTACAGGGGATAAGGTTAGAGATATAGCTTGGGGCAAAACTTTGAAGGTCTTTCAAGGCAAGGACACAGTCTGAACTCAAGGTGAGGTATGTGAGTAAAATTAAATGGGATAAACTTCCTCTGTGAGCTCTCCAAATACACATTATAACAAATTTTGCACTTCCATTTCTCAAAAGTGGAATTTAAACAGAGAGAAGCTCAGTATTTTAGACAGATTCTGATCTGCTCTCTGAGAACAATTAATGTATCTTGAGTGTCTTAACATAAAACAAAGTAGAAAAAATATAAACAGATGCACTCCAGAAGCTAAAACATGCTGAGTAGAGATTCCAGGTACAACGACCATATTGCAGTTTCCATTGTGTAGTTTCCAACTGATCATTTGCTCAAGGGGTAGAGACTTTGGAGCAATGTGCTCAGAAACAGCCATGTGCTCTCTCTAACACTCAGAACTTGCTCCCCTCTTCCACCAGAATCTGTGTCTTCTGCAAAATCCTAGAAAAGAGAATGAAGGAAGGAGTAAAGCAAGAAGCAGAATGAATGTTGTAACAAATGTTTGCTAAAGCACAAAGATAGCAGTTGCCATGAACCTGCAACTAAAACTAGTATTCATGGAAAAATGTTTGTTTCTCTCTCTTTGGACTACACAAAGCACTGATGGAAGTGTTGCAAGCCTCATCATGTCTTGAAACAATGGATTATGGATTTACTGTCACTTCACAGGGTCCCTTAGTCATGTACAGGACAGCTTTCTTATGTGATTAAAAAATTTTGGCAGATATGAGGTGGTGCATGGTTCTAAATTTGCCCTAACAGAAACATTCAGATAAAAATATCTGAAGATCTAAAAGAAGGTTAGCCTTAACTTAAAAGCTGGTATCGTTACCTGAACAAGGTTCAAACCCATAAGAATATGTTTGAAATATATATAGAGTACGCTACCAAAGACTTGTAACGCAATCTCAAAATTATGTCCACAGCTGGGGAATAAAAGGTAGATAAAAGTTAAAAGAAGACACCCTGGTGGACAACAAGCTCAATATGAATGAACAGTGTGGTGCTGCAGCAAAGAAGCCAACAGATTGCTGGGCTGCAAGGGCAACACCAACAAGGGCATCACCAGCTGAGAGAGTCATTATCCCTCCCTGCACAGCACTGTCAGGTCACACCTCAAATATTCTGTTTAGTTTTGGTCCCCACTATAAAGAAAAAAAAATAAGTAGATAGGCTGGAAAGGGTCCAGTTCAGCCTTGAAAAAATACTTCAGGGACGCCTTAGCACCATGTTTCTGTATTTAAGGGGTAGCTAATATGAAGATGGAGATTTCCTGTTTGCAAGGATTCACACGGAAAAGATGAGTGGTAATGGGTATAAGCTACTCCTGAAGAGATTCTTAATGGACACAGGATGAAAAATTTTCATGGTAAGAACAATCAGCCATTGGAATAATCTCCCCACAGAAGTGGTGGATTCTCCAACACTGGACATTTTAAGATCCAGCTGGACAGTGTGCTGGGCCATCTTGTCTAGACTGTGCTTTTGCCAGTACAGGTTCTGTGATTCTCTGGTTCTATGATTCTTCTGGGGAGGCTATCCACATTTAAGATTCAAGAATTTTAAAATGGTTGTATATGTTCACCATTGTTATTCCTCAGCAGAGTATCACCTGATAAGTAAATATTGTCAAAACTGGAACTTTCTGTATGAATCTACTGGATTAGATTTGGGTTTCTTTGGACTGATTCCTTTTACCTAGTTCTGAGTACGTAGCAGAGAGCAGAAATACGTCTGGAACACACAACTGTGCTGGTCAACAGTGCAGCCACCTTACATACAGAAAAATGGGATTTCAAGTCATTGACTTCAAGGAGGTCATTTGTCAGAACTCTTCTACATCAAATGACTACATCAGAGAAGGAGATTCTACAGCTCTACAACCCAGTCCTTGATGTCAGAGGCACATGTTGAAGCTCCTGCTGTCTCTGCAGGAGAGGTCACTGACTTAAGGTCAAGACAATAACATCTCACGTTTCCACTGAGGACTTCTTTTGTTAGGCTGTTGTATGGAAGGAGATGTGGCAGCAGCAGACATAAATAATTATGATTAGTCCCTTCAGATGTCACTTTCTGTATTGCATGACTAATTACATAAGAATCTGTTCTCACTAAGATGGGTGGGACCTAGATATCAAAAATGGGTCTGAAATATAATCTCTGACATGAAGAAATAAAGATCCTGAATACTTTTTAGTTCCTACCTCTTTCCCTTCCTCTGGCTACCTTTCAAAGCACTATAGTGAAGTGCTTTTTTTGTGGGTAAAAAGATGTTTTTAATATTTTTAATTTGATCTGGAATATACTTAAGATTTCTATGTATAGAAAATCCACAACAATATTTAGAATGAAGCCTTTAAATTGACCAAAACCAAAACCAAACCACATTTTATATGAAAAAAAATTAGACATTTTTATAATTGTCTTGTAAGCTGGGATAAAAGTATTTTTTCACATAAAGTATTTGTTTGCCATTGTATAAGATAAGAATAACTGACTTGTCTAAAGTTATCTGTCTTGTGAAAGAGTAATGATTCAACCTGTAATCTCTGATCACACAGAACATAATCTTTCCCACCAGAGCACTCTTTGTTTCCTAATCACACATTTCAAACTCTATGTTTTTCAGCAACACTTCTTCCACTGTGAAATGCTGCCAGGGATACAAAACAATGCAAATTCATGCTAGCAAATTTTGATAGTAACAGAGCAGCTCTCTTTCTCAGACTAGTTGGGCAAAGATATACACATATGTGTGTACTTAGAGAGCTGTAGATATTTATCTGCGTTTATGTACACAGATTTATACATACACACATACAAAGACACTACATTTAAGGTGAATATAACGGACACTACTGATTTAGAAGCAGTTGCACCACCTTGTCTCCTTTCAACTCTAAATGCTTTTCATATCTGCTGTTTCTGATCAGCAAACCAGCATCTCTTCTGGTTTAGATGTTATCAGCATTATACTTTGAGAAGGCATCTGCAATTGGGTATTGCTTCAGAAAAACCATAATCTGTAATTAGTTACGTCAGCAACTTATTAAAATGTAATTACAGAAAGCACTTTAATAATAAAACACTAGAATGAATATTACAGGTCTTTTTCAGTACCATAAGCACAGCTAAAAAAACCTCTTAACATCTTTCCCTTTTGGTTTTGTGCCTGATTGATATGGTTTGAAGATTTCATTCATTTACCTATGAATGTAGGTAATCACAGTTTTATTTCTCAAGGTGTTCAACTGGCTTAGAAGGTAGTAAAGTCACTAGGAAAAAAAGCCTTTACCACATTATTTGGTGTCATATCAGAGGAAAGCATCCTGAAAACTGTGTGCTTACTGAAAATGTAGGAAGCTATGGACTTAATCTGAAGCACACCCACAGAGACCTTCATGGCAACTGAGGATGGACACAGAAATAAATAAATAAAGAAATACAAGGAGATAAAATACTGAGACAGGATGAGTCATTTTGTATCAGTCAGTGCCAGCTCTACATTTGCATTGTGGAAGGTCAATTATCTCACACTGAAATATAGCTGAAACTATGAACTCAGTAGCTTTGGGCACTTAACACTGTTTAGATCTGTACTTTAACACTTAATTTAATATTTTTCCTGAAGGGAAATGATTAATAATTGCATTCAGTGAAGCATACACTTTAAAAGATTGACCCTTGCAAGCTGCTTTTCTTTTAGGATTAGAAAAAAGTAGCTGTTTCCCCAGACAGTATCCATTTATTTTACATTTTTTACACTTCACAAAACTGCCGAATGTAAGATGCTAAAGGCAAAATTTTAAAGATAACTAATTAGAAGAGTACTTTGCAATTATGTTTTAGACTATTCAGCAACAAATAAGATGTCATTTGATGTTGAGTCTGATATTGATGAAAGTTCAGATTTTCCCACTATTGAATTCAGTCCCATGTCTCCTCTACAGCTAAACAGGAGCCAAGGAACAGGCAGGAAATTACATCCATTAATTCTTCATTTTGCATATTGAGACATGCACTCTGGATCCTTTAGAAATCCTTGAAATCTCTTTGCAAGGGTTCACCCTACATAGGAAAGGATTTTAGCCTCAGCAATACCTTGCCAAACCTGAGGTATATCCCAAGTGTAAACTGAGGAACAAGAAAATTTAAGCAATAAGAAATCCTTATTTGGGTCTTCAGCCCAGCATTCAGAGTTAATAAACTTGTGTAGAGATAATGATGACTGGACAAAATGGACTGAGATAATGGTTAGAAATTGTCTTTGAGAATCTACCTGCGCCTGCATAGAACAACACATGTGTTTCATCATGATGTTCAAGAAAAATGTTGTCATGATTTCATCATATCTCCAGTGTTTATCTCCAGTCCTGCCAAGAGTGCTTGCAGTCATGTTTGCTGTGTTTGTATTTTCATATATGGGTCCAATGCATGACTATGTGCACTGAAAGCTTAGCCACCAGCCTCAAACATCCCAAAGAGCCATTGCTGGACAATAACTGTTAGTCCACATCTGCAATAGCTAATCTTGACATAGTGTTAGGTGCAGGAGGCTCCGTGCCCCATGCCAGTGCTTTCAGAATACAATGGAAAGAATAGGCTGTTCAATTTACTATAAAAGCAAATATTGTTAAGCAAATGACCTTTACTCTCTTGAAAAATATTCCTACTCACAAATCTATAAAGAAGCATATAATGCAATTATTAACATGCGATCTACTCTGTAATCTGAGTATGTGATTTGCAAATTATTTTTCAGTATAACTGAACATCATTTCCATCAGCACAGTGGTAAACTAAAAGCTGAAACTTGCAGCTGGGCAATGCCTAGTGCCATTCTTTTCATTAGAAGGGGAAGGGTATGGTCAGCCAATATAATTTAAAAAACACTATTTATTTTACTGCTAGTGAATGAAATGTGATGTGTGCAGACAGATGTTGCAGAGCATACTGCATGTCATTTCACACATTCTCTGCAGTAAATGAGGCTTCATTGTTTGAAGTATTTACAATGGAAATGAAATGAAAAAAAAAAAAAGCTTGAGAAATACAATTTACATTTCCAGTCTATAATTATCACCAGATTAAATGACACACTCCTTTCACACAGTATTCCTTTAGTTCCTTAAAATAAAGCTGAATTCTCTGATGCTTTGCACATGTTTGAAATGAGAACAACGTTTTATGGTTTTGCAGTTAGGCGTCTGGCTTCTCATCTACTTCTCTCTGTCTGAACCTTCCAGGAGGCACAAAGGAGTGAAAAAAGTCTCACCAGCAGGTGATACTCACAGTGTCATAGATTCCCTGGATTGCAGGTAAAATTGCTTCCCACACCTTCTCTCCATATATTCCTACTTTCTCGAGGGTTAAGAGGACAACAGATGAGCCAGAAGAACAAGCTCACACTTTTCTACACATCCTGCTTCACTCAGTAAACAGGTCAATTGCCCAGCAAATAAGAGATTAATGTCCCTCGCTGTCACTGCATACAGTTATTTTTCACAATTCAGGGCCTGAAGAAACTTAAGTGGGCCTTTAGAAATCATGTAAAGAGGTCTCTGCTTAACTCACATGAAGATACACTCAATCAATGAGGTGGCCTTCATTAGCATTCTGATGCTTGAGGGTAACAGCAGGCACCAAGATGACTATTTCCAGCACCATTAATTTTAAGGAATATTTTTACAGAGATCCTGCAAGGATTCTCCATGGCTTTCTTCATCATGGCTATTTCTGATTCAGTACTCCAGCTATACAGTGCCAAAACTATTCAAAACCTGTGCCAAGAGGATTTTTGCTACTCTGTAAGTATTACAACTTCTGGGCTGAACTGTCAGTGCCCTACCATGGTTATTTACCAAGTTTCAAGCCCCTTCTCATATTAATAGCATCCAGAATTTTTGCTGTTGTTTCTGTTTTGTATTGATATTGAACTGTTTCTATGACTAAATTTTGAATGCCTACAGACTATTCCGTTACAATGAAGCAGTGGATGACACTTGCTTCTCTGAAGACCTTAATTTCCTTCAGTTAAGAAAAGAAAATGCCATCCAAAATACCTTACAGAAGTCCAAATCATTATTCTCAACAAATACTAACTCACACTAACTCCTTTCAGCAAAACTGATCAAGAGAACAGAACAATGAATTTCTTTTGCATGATTAAGTATGAGATACAGTATGAGATACATTAAGTATTATGAGATACATACTTATTAAACAAAGGATAAGTTCAAGGTGAATAAACTATAAGTCCATAGTAAGACAATTTCCTTTAAAATTATGATCTATCAAAGGTTTATTCCTGAAAAAATTCTAATTGAAGAACACTTCAAAATCAACACACAGAATACTAAAATAGTCTCTGAATACCAAATAGTCCTGAAATACAGATTTTACAGCCATTTTGTCCTCCTTCTAACAAACTTGTCAAACAATATTTCATCCCAGCTATCTTATTTAAGAGGATAATATTGATCCTTCCCAGTATGACAATTAAACTTTAAAAAAAGTTTAGAAGAAATGTAGCTATATTTATCTCTAAATCAATACTCAGTTTTCTAGTTACAGTAATCACTTTTACTTTATACAAGTTTAGATGGTTCAGACTTACACAGAAGAGAATTTGTGACAGCAAATGATGAATAGAATACTTATTTGGTGTGTCAAAAGGAAGATGGACATCATGTGTTTTGTAATAGGAGATATTAAGTCTCTAGGATAAAATAAAATGTAAGAAACCGCTTTTTATCTGTAAACAAAATAAAGCTTTGTAGATTTGAAGTTGTACCAAACAAAAAAAAATTAGGATATGTATATAAACATCCACTATAAACAAGATATTTTCTAGAGAAAAGTATTTTCATTCCTTTATGTTTTAAATATGCTCAGAACTCATGCAGATTTACATTTGCCAAACCTTAATGTTCAAAATACAAAGACATATTTTGTAAAAATATTAAGTGTAGTGGAATTACTGGATATGAACTGAATGAGCTGACATTTTACAACAGAATACTAAAATTGTTTATCAAGCTTTTAAGTTGTTTTATTTAATGATATGCTATCAACTTTCATAGAACTTAAAGACTCTTATCAGGGACATGAACTGAAAGTGGCTAACACCTGAAGCTGAGTCTTTCCAGCACTGTTAAATGTTGCTTGCTGTGTAAATAAAGCCTGTCAGAAACACTGACGACATTTGGGCATTTTTCAGCGCCAGAAGTCTTCTTTTTTGTCAATAATAGTCAGAACGGTCTTACTAACCAGAATGAGGCTTTGTCCTGCTCACTTCCATGATTCTTTTGGGGTCCCATGGCACAACTGTCATGACAGTTTTCTAGCTTTATTCTCCTCACCACAGTTCCCGTGTATTTCCATCTTGGTTTTGGATATATTTAGATTAAAAAATTGTTGAACATTAGTCTTATTATCATTACTTACATATTGATTTAAGGTAATATCAAGCATTTTTCAAAGGTGTTTTTTTTAGGAAGCAAGTCTACCTTTAATGGATATACATCCTTCTCATCCATATATTAAAATGAAAATAACAACTGAACTGCAAATTTCAGAATTTTGTCTTTAAATAGTGGACTTTCTAAAGCCTAACTTTGTTTAAGATGATGACTATAACTATCACCTTTCAAGCTGATATTCTTCTTCCAAAATACCCCTATAGGTTTGAATGTGACAGCCAAAATACACAAACTGCTTCACTACTTGTATTACTCTGACTTTGGAAGCAGCACAGGTTGGTTGCAAACTGACAGAGCTTTAACTAGACACTCACAGCTAATTGCTACTTCAATTTTCTTGGAATTTCAGATTGGATTCTGTCTTTTGGATAAGGTATAAGTCAGCAGACAGCCCTCCTACCTGTAGTTGGTAGCAGGGCTCTTCAGGTACAAGCACCAGGGACCATTTTGAACAAGAGCAGTGACTACCTGCTTTCCAGTCAGGCTTCCCTTGTGGTGGCTGTCATTCAAACAGCAATAGAGCAGAAAAAATATATTTAAACTTCCTGCTGTAAAACTTCAAAAGAATTGCCAGGAATTGTCAGAAGCATCATATGTCATTTCTGCAGCTGGTTTTATTTTGTTTCTCCTTAGCAAGGCAAAGAAAGATTAATTGATTTTTTACTCAAGTGTCTCTTCAGCTGGTAGAGTAGGAACAAAAGGGGTAAGTTTTATGTATTTTAATTTTGCAAAGGTGTATTCCTCTGAATTACCCCAAAATACCCTGGTTAATTGATTTAAAGCCTCATTATGATCTCTGATGAACCTGAAAGTGATACATACTGCTTTATTCTGCACATCCTGCTTCACTCAGTAAACAGGTGTGTGATAGTGCACTGTTCCTATTGTTCTTTTACGCACTTAAAACAGAATATCAGATCAGGATGTCTCCAGTTCTTCCTGGACTTTTGGTATTTGCACATTACTACCTTGAAACGAGCACACAATGGTCTTAAAGCTTTTTTCCTTCTCTTTTTCTTTTTTTTTCTTTTTTTTTCTATTTGTTTTTCCTCTCAGAAATGCCCTCTAATATACAAACAATCTATAGAGAATTTGAGATGAGATGTGGCAGATAGTTTCTTCTCAGCCACATAACACATTATGATCTCTTGTTTATTTCCATTACACAATAATCTGTGGTTTTAATCAGAGTTTCAACACAATTTAAAAGTGCATGTCTGAGGGATAATTTATGGGAAGTACCAAACTGGCACGAAGAAACCTCCTCCTACGTGTCTCTCCTAATTGCAGATCTATGAAAATCACATTTTGGATTAGGTGAATGGACACATACAGCTATTGCAAGAGAAGTACTCAGACTGTGTATGGTGGTAGCAAAGAGCCTGGGCATGTTGCCTAATAGTGTTAAGAGGAAGGAAGAGGAGGAGTAGAGGGAAGGAAATTTCTAGTGGAATTCATAGGGGAAAAGGTCCTGTATCTTTTGATTTTATCTAGAATTTCTCATCCAAGAACATCAGAGTCTTCAGTCTTGGATAAAAAGAGAAAAAACCCCTTCAAGATCTTACTGCTACAAGCCTTTATCTAAAGGAGAATTAAACCCATGAGCGTTACCAGTAACAGGGCCTAAATTTGCAGATGATCAAAGGCAGATGATCAAAGCAAATGAGCAATATCTCAAGCAGGTTGGCATAGTACCTTCCCACACATCTCTCTAAATTATTACTAAACAATGTCTTTGCAATCTGGAAGAGATGTTTTCCATGGAAAATATATACTCTAGGCAAAGCACATTTTGACAGAATATGGCAAAAACTTCTGTTGTATTTATGGAACAGGATGGATATGCCAGTATAGTAAAAGGCAGTCCTAAAATATGATGTATAAAAGAAGTATAAATCAGTAATATCTCTCTGAATACTTGAAATTCATTAGCCGAGCTTTGTTATAGTCCCAGTGAGATGGGTAATTAACAGATTTTCTATTTTCTTGTGATTTCTGAAAGTCACAGGCCATAGCCACTTATGCCCTAGTCTGACTATTATTCTCTTGCAGTGCCTGACATAAGCAAGACATGGCTAAATTTTGCTAGTATAAAGTTGATTTGACATGCTATTGACAGCACAAATAAAAGCTGACTTGACAACAGAATATCTCCTGACAAATGAAACAAAACAAATGAAGACATCTAGCCATATAACAAGACAAAAATGAGAGAAAAACTTAAAGCCCTCACAAATTGTGTTAATTGCATTAATATATAAACAAACTGCCCTTTTGAAATGTTACACATTTACAAAAGGGTCTCCTGAACCTACTTACAAATTATGAGGGAGATCATTATTTAACAAATAAAAATGTAGACTTCAAAATGCAAAGTAGCAATCTAAATAAAATGTGTGAAGGGGTTGATTCATGCATACCTTCAGTATTTTAGGGGCTCTCTGCATAGACAGAACCTTGCATATTCATCTAAAGTGTATTTTAACCAGAACTTTTGCACAGTTGATCACCTATTCTTTTAATCAGTGTTCCCTCTTGAGGAGTATGGCTATTTGCTCATCATTATTGTTATTAAAACATGTTCTTAGCTATTAGCAATGCCAAGTTATTAGTAAAAATTACAGTAAAGTGTTTTCTGTGCAGTTTCAACTGAGAGATGAATAACCTTTGTACCAATATAGTTAAATTTAAGTCTCTCTCACTCTATAATATGAATACAAAGCTTCTCTAGAGTCCCTGGCCATAAGATAATGCCTCTGGTTTAATAATGTGCCTTACAACTTTTGTCAGCCTTGCAAATCTGTTTTAACATCTGAGCTGGTAGGACAGAAAAGTAAGCATCCTAGTGATAAATAAAGAAACAGTGCTAAATCCCCATTTCCCTTGACTAGGAGAGTAGCCTGCTTCTCAACAAGGACTTTGATTTATGGAGATTGAAAATATTTCTCATCAGATTTAGGTTAAGTAGTAAGGATGAGAAAGATACTTTTACACTTGATAACAATTCAGATACGCTAGAAAAAAAAATATCTTCCAGAAATGGTAAATGTATTCATACATTTAAAATTTGAACCTGAAGATATATTGTCATTGTTAAATCAAGTATTAGAATTCTGTAATAAAGATATCTACATATATATTGAACACATTCTTTCTGAACTACAACATTTTCATCTCTATGATTCTAATCTTCCAATTGTCCTCTTGCCATGTGAACTCAGTGGACTTTGTGATGGAAACATTCATCAATATGATGAGTTTGATAGGGTCAAAGTGAAAATCATGTAAACTAATGAATAATAATTTCAGAGATAAATATAAACATTTATTTATTTATGTGTATACATTTTGACACACAAGCAAACAAGGAATGGATATGCACATGTACATTCTTTGAAAATCAAATTACTTGAATATTGCAGGGTAGGCAAAGAGGAATGCTGGCCAAAATGCTTACAAATAGAATTTTATTTTACTTTTATCTCTTTTGGTTTTTTGAAAGAAGAGGATTGAATGTGAACCACTAGCAAATATGAGACCACAATATGTTTAATTTTGTTACTGTACAAAACAGTAGTCTAAGAACTATAACAATGAAGAATTATAATAATAAAAAAACTTTAAGAAGTCCACTAGCAAATTCAGTAACATATTTTAAAGAAGAAATATTCTAATCTAGATTATACTTTTTGTTATATAGATGTATATGAACATGCTGTAATATATTTAAATATGGGTTTGTCTGCTAATGCATTGCATGTGACTCTTATATCCTACCAGGAGTTTCCTGAAAGATATAGCATAACAGTTCTTGATCATTCTAAATCCATACTTTCGTGTTTCAAAAACCTTGACTTTCTAGAATACTAAGCTTTAAACTCATGGAAATTAAATACGTTTATGGATGACAAATCACCCACAGTAATTTGACTCTTGCACTAGGAAAAACAAAATCAAGGGATAAATTAATTTGGCTTTAAAAGGAATACTTGTGGCAGTGAAGCTACAGGTAGAATTTTTCAAAGCAAGCAATGAATCCAGTAAATAACTTAACAGACAGTTATGGCAGTTAAAAACTAACAAGTTTTGGTTCAGAAAACAAGAATAATAAAATGTAAATGGACCAAATGATTGACAGTCAAGATTTTTTTAAAGCCTTGTAAATGTTATCTTAGAAATAGGCAATGCAGCATGATGCCTGCAGATGATCTGTTAACTACAGAACTCCAAATGAATAGTATCTTAACAGAGAGAAATATAATTCCTCACATCCAATTTATACCCTAAAACAAGCAAAAATGTTTTATGATGTCATCCTAACTCCATTTAATTTTTATACTTAGTCCTATAAAGATTCTTTCTGCCTTAAGTGTATACTTAGGACCTTTTGGCTAAATATAAAAAATAAGACACATATGCATCAGAAGTGAAACATTAAACAGTGGCACTGAGACACTGAGACACAATTTATGTGGCTCTCTTGACACATTTAACAATGTCTGGAAACCAAAGAGCTGTTGGTCAACTAAAATGCTAGATTTCTCATAGTGAAGATCTTCTAAAATTTGTAGATTTTTCTTGGACTAGTTATTCATTAATTTATAGAATCAGGGACTGCACTCTGATAGGAATTTCAGGAATTTGTATGGCTTGGCTATCTTTTAATATAATAAAAAAATATTTTCATCTTTCATCATATTTGCCTCCAAACTTTATTGCCTTTATCTTTATAAATTTTAGTTTCTTTTATTGTTTTTTCAGCTAGGAGAAAAGAAACAAATGGGGCAGTGGGGGTAGTAATGCTGCTTTATCTTTGAGAAGCTAATTTTTAGGTGGAGGCAACGCCTGTTGGCATCAGTGACATCTGCAGCTGTTTACACATTTAGGCAATTTGGGCAGGGCTTATAGCACTAGCTGATATTAAATTTCCCTGACATTTCTGGTTACGAAGATCTTGTGCTCAATTTCTTATACTTTGCCAATTCAGAGATCACCATTTTTTTATAGTCAGAATCTGCTAATATCTTTCAGCTCTGGGCTCAGTTGTACAACTTTGTAACTTCAATAGGTCTGGTTTTCCAGTGTCTTTATTTGGGATCAGGATTTTCATCACAGATTTCAGTATTGGGTTCCCAGTCCATGTAACTGTTGCTTTATAGCATACACGGATCAAGATAGGTGGAGTGTAGTTTAAAATTGCTGATGGTTCAATTTAACCCTGTTTTTAAAAAGGGTAAAATAAAGCAGAGTAAATCATATTAGCAAAACGTGTCTTAAACTGCACTGGTAATTTGCATGAGCACAGGAGTCAGCAGCTGCAGTCTCCAGGACAAAGATCATCACAGAATAAATAATAGTACAAAGGGGTGATGGTTACATCTGGAGAATGGCAGCTAAGAAAATAAGTTTAAAAAGGCAAAACAGTTTCATTAATGAGACAGTAATATGTTGAGTTTGAAGTGCTTCATTAGAGATACCTCAGAGATACCAGATACCTCAGACTAGATTTTTTTTCCTTCTTCTTTTGTCTGCTCCAAAGCAAGCTCGTCAGGTGATTTATGCCTCAATTTCTGTTAGAAGCTCCTTGGGCCAAGGATTCTTTTGGAAGAGTTGGAGCCCACAGGAGAGACCTATGAAAAAAAGCTAGTGCCTCCAGAGAACATCTTCAGACTCTGAGGACCCTGCAAAACACTACAGTTTGAAGCAAATATTTTCTGATAAATTGTCATTCCTAGCAGTGATGCCTTTGGGGAATGTAGTTCTTTCTACACATGCCCCATTGGGTGTTTCTGAGAGAGATATCTTACACTTTAGAAAATTTGGATATGCAGACATACACAAAAGAGGGACTCATCGGAAAAACTGGATATGACTGTTTTCCCATATCATTTCAGTTCATAAAAGAAAGAAAGCATACATTAAAGATTCAAGAGAATTGTTCTAATCACTATGGAGCAGCCAGAATATCTTTATTGAAAACAATGACCTTCAGTCTTATGCCCTGGTACACTTCACAAAAAGTGCAATTATCTTCCTCAAATGCATCTTATATCATATCTTATTGCATAAATGAACAGCTTTCTTTCAAGTAAAGATAAGTGGGCATGGGAATTTTAAAGACAACATGAAAACAAGATGTGCATTTCAAAACAAACCATGAAAAATAGACTGCACCTCCTACTCAAAGCTGCAACAAACATGATAAAATGGGAAAACCCAGATACTCTTACAGAGAGAAGACAGATATTCAAGGCTTAGAAAAGAGAAGACACACATTAAAGCTAATCTAAAAATAACAGACATTAAAAAATACATGATTATTCTTCTGAGAGATATCTGTCATTATTCTTTAGAAATATTTTTAGAGATGTTCTGGACATATTTTGTTGACAAGATATGTGAAAGTTTTGACAAAATAATTCATTTACTTGTTCTTTATGAACAGCCTTGTAGAATGAAATTTATTCAAAATCTTTCATATTTTTCTTAGCCTCAATCAGTTATGTGATCACTGAAACTTTGGTATCATCAGCAGTTAACACTTGAAAACATAAACCTCATTTGTGCATGCAGAAAGAGGAAGGATTTCTTTACTCACTTGCATAGAAATAGGGTAAAAAACAGCAGTTAAAGCAATTTTCTTCATAAAAACATGCCTTATTTGCAGTGTTTGATCATGTGGAGTAGCCCTTAAGCAACTTGCTCCAGAAGCGCTGATGTTATCCATAGAGCTGCATGCAAAAGTGATACTTAAGCTTTGCAGAAAATAAGAGTTGTGCTTATGAGTTGGAGAAAACAAGTTCAAGAGCCTATTTCATAAATAAAACTGAAGAAAAATCCCACTTCCATCTTCCACATCATTAAAATTTACACACATGAAAGAAGTCGTGAAAACCTGTTTTCTCAGGAATATTTTTCTTCATTTCTTCTGGCTGACATGGGTTCACTGAGATTATGTATATTACAAGTATTCATGTAAGGTGGTATCTCTCGAATCAGTAATACAAAGCGCTGAGTATCACTGATGTCTACTGGAGTCAACAAGAGTTAAAGCTATTTTTTTTTACAGTTTTGCCAAGTTGTGGGGTTTTTTCTAATTAACAAATGAATGTTTTAGTCTGAGGTAAAATGTGAAAGAGTATTAACTTTACATTCCTATGTTTATAGAATCAAAGAGTCATTTAGGTTGGGAAACAGCTATAAGATCATTAGGACCAATCCCCAAACTAATGCTGCCAGGTCCACCACTAAACCATATCCTAAGTGTAACGTCTACATGTCTTCTAAATACCTCCAGGGAAGGTGACCCAACCACTTCCCTGGGCAGCCTGTTCCACTGCTTAGTAACTCTAAGAAAAGAAGTGTTTCCAAATAGCAATCCAAACCTCCCCTGGCACAACTTAAGGCAGTTTCCTTCTGTCCTGTCACTTGCTACCCGGGAGATGAGACCAGCACCCCACCTTACTGCAAGCTTCTTTCAGGCAGATACAGAGAGCAACAAGATCACTTGAGACCAAGTGGAAGCCGGAGCTGTACCTGTGTGCAGCCAGACAAGAAGACAGAAAGCTTCAGAGAACATTGCCAGAGCACCGTGGTCAGTTTCCAGACCTGCCGCAAATGCCACAAATGCCAGTAAGGCACATACTCTCCAAGTCCCAGATTTTTCTCCACAAAACAGGAAGGAGATATTGCATCTTTCCCCCTAATGTCTACCTCTTTTGCTTAGTGTGGTGGCAAGTTTTTCAAAGAAGAGGCTGTGAAATTGAATGGTTCTTAACCAAATTATTTCTGTGTACTTAATAAGAAAGATTAATTCACAATAGGAACAAATGTTGCATAGAAAACCCACGTCTCAAGCACACTTTTAATAAATTAACTGCTAATTTACCATAAATATAAATTATTGATAGCAACTATAGTATTGGTTTGCAGGCCAAAGCCAGAGGGCTGTTGTTTGTTTTTTAGTCAGTTTTATGGAAAAGGCTAGGAGAAATATTATATTATATGCTAATAGGATTTAATCCTAGCCCCACTGAAGCAGAACTCCCACTGACTTCCATGCTGCTCAGATTTTAACCAGTGTGAAAATTTCTTCTCTGAATATTTCTATTTTGATTCAAGTTTCCAAAACAGCTTTGAAAAACAAATGCAAATACCTTCATATGCAAGAATTAACATCTGCATAAAAATTGATTCACACCACTCTCCACATAACAAAATTGTTGCATGAGTATGTACTTATTTTCCAATGCTGATCAACTAGAATAAAATGCAAATATCTAGTTAGCCAGAGGGAAGAAGTGTGCTGTCATTACTGTCAGTACAGAAATCCCACTACAAACAAGCAATAAATAATGTCAGGAAATGTCAGTTTCAGAGGGGATGTCACCATAGAAAATAAGCTTATGAAATGCTGAAATAGAAGTGGTATTGCTTCTCATTTTGAACTTTGATAGTAGAAATCAAGCCAGTTGAAAGGTATATTCCACTGTAGACGCAGTGAATATACCTTAAAACAGGAAATTCCAACACAATCACTACTTCAAAATAAAATATTGAATATGAAATTGATTTCTGAGGAGTTAAAGACTTGAAAATTTTAAGCATTGAATATATAAAAACAAATACAGTGCACAGAAGCTCACTGAAAATTCACAAGCTCATTTCAATTCTCCTCATGTTAGACTTATTGTACTATTTCTTCCTGAGTCTGGTGAACTGGTTCACCTGAACTAAAAGCTAACATTTTGCTTGTTCTCTAAGAAAGAATACAAGCCCATTTTAGAAAACCAGACTTAATTCTCTGGCTGTTAACAAGGATGCTGCTAGCAGAGTCCCTTTCAGACCCCAAACAATGCCCGATCATGTCAGTGAGAATACTTTGGTGTGTTGCATATTAGACCCTTACAGGGCATTGCAAATGACAATGTTCCTTGTCAGAACTTTCATTTAGAAAGTTCTAAACAGAATGCTTACACTGCTGTACACTGCAGGGAGACCTCAGAGCAGGTAGATTTATGGGAGGTCATGATGACAGCTAGATAAATTTAGTGAGTTCAGTATGTGGAAAACTTCTTTTTTCAAAGAAAGCTTCTATAAGGATATAAAATAAATGTTTTTTGCAAAGAGATACTCATCATTTAAGAATCATATGACAAAAAATTATTCTATGGTTCTTCCTACAAAAATGTAATTTTACTAAGGGAATTATACAAACAAGCTACAAAAAAAGCTTGTCCATCATTTCAGTCATTGATGCTATTAATAGGAACTCAATTTCTTAAAATTCTTTATTGCATCATTTTGTTTTCCTGTGTTTTTCTTCCTATCTTGGATTCAAATGGTGAGGGTTTTTTATTTGTAATAAGTCATGAAGACTCATTTAATTTTCTCCAGGACACCTATTAGTGTGACTAGCTTTTTTGTTATTGCTTTTGGAAAAATATGAATTCTCGGCTAAACTTTTTTACATTAACATTGCTTCCTGCCAAAGTTGACAATTCACTAGATTATTTTTTAATATATAGAATATTTATAAATATAAATCTTTAGTTTCTAGGAAGGACTGAATACCTGAGAAGTTTGAAGTGCTAAAAATAAGGTTTTTCTGAATTGGGACTTAACAGACAAAGCTAGGTAATTACCATGAAGGACAGTAGGCCATTAGAAGTCACTTCTATGTCTGAGAAACAGTGACTCTGTTGAATCTGCACAAGTTGAAGTTTTCATTTCTAAAATATACCTTTTTACAATTATTGGGGTTTAACAGATTTGTAATGGTGACTTCAAGTGAGCTAAAAAGATAAAACAGGTGTTTTAATGGCTAATTCAATGGATCCACTAGTGAACTGTGAAGTTATCCATGTGTTTTGTTGTTGGATGTGCACCTGTAACAGTGTAAAACATTTGTTTTCCAAAACTGTTTATTAATAGTGAACAAAATATGATTAATGTAACATTAGAGGTTAAATATCTTGTTCACAGAAGAAATAATATCTTTATTTACATGTTCCAGAACCTTCATCTTCCAATAATCCTGGCAGAATTTCAAGAGCAATTTTTTCAAGAAAGGATTCACAAAAGCTATAAAAGAACATTTATGTGTAGGCTTTTTCTAATCAAATTGAGGATGGCGACTTAAAAAAAAATCTGAAAAATAAGATTAAATCTCCAGTTTTAATAATTACTAGCTTTCATAATTTACAGTCAATGACATACAATGTTTTACAGCACTATGCTAATACACTTTCACAGCTGAATGTAGTTTAAGTTAAACTTGCTCTTTCTTAACTATGTATTATGTCATGTACTATGGAGGAGGCTGATACACTTAAATTTGGCTATGAAACACAAGATTAAAGAACACATACAAACAGCATGTCAAATTAAAAAAGCAGTATTCGTACTTGTATCAAGTACTAACAGCTTTATATGGAAACTGCATTTCCAGTATGAACTCTCATATTTTTCAATACAGACTTAAAGCACTTTTCTTAACATTAGCCTTAGTGTGAACTTCACACACTCTGCGTTTTCTGCTTGGGTTATTCCTCAGTTCAGCTTGACTGTGGTTTACTTTATGGACTCTCTGAAGGTGATTCACTTGTCTAAACCTAGGCAAGCAGTTCTGTGTGAGATGGCCTAGGGCATCTGACCTGTCCATCTGCTCCTCCAAAACAAGGAGTCCTGTTGGTCTATTAGTCCTCTGTGGAAGCCTTGGAAATTCTAGGGTGTCACACACAGCAGTCAGTACACACCTGTATTCAGCGAATTGAAATGACACCTCTGTCCTCTCTCAAGTCTTGGTGATTATGACAAAAATGCTTTTGTCAGTGCACACAAACGGGGTGGGTTTTTTATACCATATTTGATGCAGAACAGGAAGGGGATAAAGGTACACTTCCCAGTTTATCTTGGTGCAGAGTTGGGATCTGGGACATTCTGTAGTAGGATCTGGTAACATGTAAATGTTCCAGAGTGCTGTAGTAAAAAAGCAGTACTTCCAACCTTTTAAACAGAATTCAAGGAATAAAGAAAGGCACATTAAAGGAATCCTGAATCCTTACTGTTTACCCCAAGTTTGACAGATTTTTTTCAGCAAAAATATTATAAACTATAAATTATCTGCAATTAATGGTTTATTTTGTGCTTAATTATTTACTGTTCCTCAGGCATTTTAGTAAATTAATCTATCTATCTATCACCTCTGCAAGCTTATCTAGATAAGCATGTATTGGGAGAGAACTGCCTAACAAATTTTAATATCCTTGATTCAACATATAATTACTATTGTTCACTGTATTGTACAAGGATAGCCTCATGAGATTTTAAACAGCTATTGGTTATATTGTAAATTATATTTTCCCCTAGAATTACTGCTAAACCCAGGTATTTGGCTTGAAAGATCACTTACATTCAGCTTCTCTCATAAAAAAGGTAAATCTAGCACTGGTAAATTTATATGGATAAGTATGTTTGCAGTCAGATGAAGACTCATTATTTAGGTATATTCAGCAATCTGTGTTATCCCTGAGCCAGATGTGATGCCTACATTCAGTATTGAATGAGGCAAACACACAGATGAGTTTAAAGAACGGGCTACCAAGCTGGGACTTTTATTCATTGAACATGAATAGAGTTTCTGTTATATCTAGAGGGCCAGCATTGTAGGGCAGGATTTGAATGAACATTTTCCTCAAAGTTCTTTGTTGCCCTTGAAGTGAATTTTCCCAGTTTGGCTCTATAAGCAATATCAGCAAAGCATTTGACCTTCTGTAGCAGTAGCAGAAAAAGAATTCTGGCAAGGCTTCTAAATTCAAAACTTACTACATTTGCAAAAATAAAGGATGGGTAAGCGTGAGAAACACACCAGGAAAGGCATGGTTTGTCAGCAGAACCTTTTTTTGTTCCTTTTATCTGCCCTACTGTTTGGGCCTTAGCAGAGCAGCAATGTGGTGTATGACCAAAGCAGGGAAGTGACAGCAGTGTAAATCCTGACCATGAGCAAGGTGACAGTGTATAAATGCCACAGCCTCCATCTTACATCAGGGCAAGCTAGTGATTCTTTATAGGCTCTGAATGTGGAGCAAATGCTGCACGTACTATTCACTGTTAATACGGAGCATAAAGCACGGCAGTTATTTTACTCAGTTCTGTACCTGGTGCAAGGTAAATAGAAAATCTGATTTAGTTCATCTGCTGCAGACAGAAAAATATGAGTTGACAACCTGGCTTATATAGGGGATTAACATTATTCTAAAATTATATCAACACTATTTGCATTTTTGTCATTACAGACATTAACAGTGTCTTGGGATTTTAATTTTATAGGGACCAGTTTATGAAAAGACATAACAAATGTAATTTCATTGTCATGCTGTTTTCTTAATATTTGATTTTGTTTTTTCATTATGCTACAACAACTCAATGTTTATTAATTAGTGGATGTATTGACAGATAAACTGAATATTTAATTAAATTACATGCACTCAAATATTTAACTTCCTGTTGGAATTACTGTGATATAAATTTACCAGCTCTGTGATGAAAATAACATGTAGCGAAAAAGACTATTGAATGTTCATGCTCAAACATACCAATTATAACACTATTAAAAGTATTTAAAGAAACACTCAAATTTGTAAAACCATTGTAAATTAATTCAGGGAAGTGCAATATTCCAGTTGTATAAGTAGTGCATGGTCAAAGATGGGGAGGGAGGATTATTCTTCCCTGTGGGCAAGACCAAAACCTACCATCTTGGTTCATGTTACATATGTTTCACTTAGATGAGAATATAAAACTTCAGTGAAAATTATCAGATTTCCTTACATTTGTCGACTTTACTGGCAGCACAAAACTCTTTTCCTGATCAGAAACTGTTTTCATTATATGCAAAGTATTATTCAATTTGGTCAAATTTTTATTCAGTGTGATAGATTTTTAACACACAGATTTTCAATTTGCTATTTTTTTTCTGGTTTACTGACTCAAATATTTGAATGTTTTATTCCTCGACTATCATATATAATTACATTTAAAATCTACAAAAAATATTACACTGCAGATAGCTTTTTATATCTTATATTGGGTCCATTCTAATTAGCAGGATTAGTGATACTGCTAGATATTTAACTGCTTAAAATATATTCATGCTTTTTAAGTTTTCAGAATATATAATCAAAAGTAAGCATACAATGCTGTTTTGCATAATGCAATGTGTGCAAGTGTCTCTGTGTGTGAGAAGGAGATAGCATTAAGAACAGGTGGGTTAACTTGAGCTAAGCTTGGGTCCTTAACCTTGGCTGCCTTCTTGGATGAGCCTGCCAGCAGAGAAGTTGCAATACCTAAATAATTAGGCAGGAACTAGAGTGTAAGGGAAAGCAGAAGCTCCTACAAAGAACAGACTAGGTGAGGCAAAACACATCCTCAGTCTCATGCTATATACTATGCAGCAATCAGAGGGTTTCCATACTCATTGAGTAGTTTCTTTCATAAGAAAAACAACCTATAGAAGAAAATTAAGAACTGCTGCCGTTCATCTGAAAGGCACAGACTCATTTGTGGTTGAGTGGCAGTAGGTGGTGGTGGTAACTGTATTCTCATAGAAATAAATTATCACTCACTGTGGTTGAGTTCATAGGATTGACCTAGTCAGCAGCCAAACTAACAATTCAATATGGCATGATCAGCTTACACCACAAGGCTCCAGAAATCATGTAAACATAAGCAAATGCATTATAGTTTGCTCTAAAACAAATAAAAAAAATAGCTCATGCACACTCTAACTACAGCTTGTTTCTAAAGATAAAAAATAACAAGTGCAAAATATATTGTTTTGTACCGAACCAGAACAGAACAGTTGCAGGAATACATGAAGGAGGCCATTGTACAGAACAGCTTTCCTTTCAGAGCTTTCCATTGATAATGTCAGAAGGTTCCACTTAGCTTTGTTTAACCAGATGTCAATGAATAAAAAACCCTTTTCCCTGATCTGTTCTCCAGTGTAAAGCAATGAAATATTAATTAATACTACATTCAAATGGCTATTCAATCTAGAATAGTTCATTTTTTAAAGGCAGGAAAAAAGTAATTGACATCTATGAGCAGGTTTTCCCCATGCCAAAAAATGTCTCACTTTCACTTATTAAAAAAGCTGGGAAATGCACATGTTTGGGAAAGCCACTTATCCAGTGAAATCTTTAATTACATGCACCATAAAACAGACACAAAATGCTGTCTCCTCAGACCTGTAACTTTAAGCCATCGCAAACTGTGAACCGCCTAATTTCACCAGAGTAACACTCACCACTTTGCTCTGCTGTTGCATGACAGCTGGATATGAACAGCTACTCTCTGCAATGAAGTGGAGGGATGCCACATGACCAGAGGCAAAGCTCTGCATTGTGTCAATGTCATTTCTGTTAAAGACCTTCTTGTAGCCTGACATCCACAATGGAGTCGCACATTATGTACAATGGATAATATTTCTGACAATATACTCTGGATGGCCTTGAGCTGATTACCACTACTTCTTCAGAAAACAGTTGTTACTGAATTGTTTCATTTCAATAGAGTCTGCCTGAGGAAAAATAGCAATCGAGACTGGATCATTAGTGCTGGATATATCATAACTTTGTAATTGCCCTAGTTTGGTACTTGAAAACAATTCTTTGTCAAGGACAGGAAACAGCTTGCAATAATGGAAAGAGTAGATCCCATCTAGATCTTTAAGATTATCTCATGCTTGCATGCTAAAACTTTATCTAGTTAATAAAAAACTCAGGTTAAAGGAAAATGGTATCTTCAGGACTGATAATCTTTCAAGCAGGACTCTTCACAACACCCTTTCAGTATATTCAGAAGGAATATTGCTGCTGATTGAGCAAGATGTTTGACTACGATGCCCTATCTGAAAGGTGAGATTCAGCAATCAGTATCGGTGTCCCACAATAAATCTATTCTCTGACATTGATCACAGATCTTGCTTTACAAGAAGCTCATGGTCTTTGAAACAAGAGTTGAGTCTCAGAACTGACAGTGGAACTGTGTGGTGTGGGTATCTGGGACCATTTAACCCCTGTGAGATGAGAGGCAATAGGGTGATGAGGTGACATGATCATCTGCTGTGGAGCTCAATGACAAAACTAGCTCAAATTTCTAGAAGAGGAGGGGATGTAAAGACCAAATTCTATCTTTTGCCTATGAACCAAATCTAAAGCATGACCTTCCTTCCACTTTCTGAGGTGTGCAGATATTAGTCCTTACATTTCTCAGTACCTGATCAGTAAGGTCAGCCAAGATGGTCATCCTGTCATACCATTCTAAAAAAGCAGCCATATGTATACCTGTATACACCTGTTATTATTATTATTACAATTATCACACTAGCAGAGATGAGTTTTCATCTAATATTTATTCCTCTAGGAGAGATTTTTCATAACAATTTATTTCAGAGACAAGAAAGCTCATCCAGAGACAAGACAGCTCATCCAGAACAAAAATACCTGCTAGGAACTAACGAGTTCAGGAGCTTCAGCTGAGGTGATTTCTGAGGGGTCTCTGCAAGTGACAGAGTTATAAATATCAGCTCATCATAACAAGCACTTAAATAAAAAACCAGCATCCCAAGCATGAAATCCACAGCAAAACCTGAAATTCCTTAACTAGGAAAAGAGGAATTGCATTGGACTCTCTATGTAGCTTAGAAAAACCTCAAACAGCTTAGAAGAGAAGAGTCAATGAGCACTGAAAGCAAAAGCTGAAATGAAAGCTGCGTAGAATTACTCAGAAAGGCAGGAAGTAAAGAATACGAGATGGGCAAAACACCTATCAAATGCCAAACTCCTATCATGAACTGCCATGTTGCCTAAAACAAAGCTGAGAGTTTGGCAGGAGAAGCTAAATTCACTGCTTCAAGAACAGAATATGGCACAACTCCATTTGTTATGATCTTGGAGGGCCAAAAATGTATTAACTGTGTGAATAGCCTGTGTACTCTTTTGATTCTAGTATATGTACACTTCTTAAATTATTTATTATTTATACAATTCTTTGCTTTAATTACACAAAAGCTCTTCATTACAAACAAAATTTTATACATATATATAAATATAAATAAATAAATACATATTTTTATATATATGTGCGTGTTTATATATATATGTAATTACCTTTGTTTTCACTGATACTCAGTTCCACATTGCTATGTTGAAATGTTTAAGTTGACCTAAGTCTCTTTCCCTTTAACATCTTTCCATTAGATCAGATATTGACCATAATCCTCCCAGGAATCTCTAAGGACATTTGACATCAATTTCAACAGGCACAGAAATAAGAAAATTCTTGTGTTTATTTATATAAATGCAAATAGAATTTGGTATCTTTAATGTAACAACATTTTCCTTCTCTGTTTTAGTCCTTATCTGACTAAATACCTGACACATACCTTTATCCATGCAATTTAAAAACAGATCTGGTAAATTTTTTTTTTCTATTCATACAATAGTATAATACTTCTTAATTCTTTTCCTGTAATAGTAGGTATAACCTTACTGTGATCACTGTGCTTAGAAATGAGAGCTGCATCAACTCATTAAGACCTGTATCAGATATATTTGCCCTGTTGAAATAAATAGAAGAAAGTGTACGTTCATCATTGAAGCTGCTAACTACATTCTGCATTTTTTACTCAAGAAAATTCCCACTGTAAAAAACCTGACAGTCATGGAACCATAGTATCATAGAATGATTACAATTGGAAGGAACCTTAAAGACCATCTAGTTTAAACTTTGCTGCCACAGGCAAGGACATATTCCTCTAGATCATGTTACTCAAAGCTCCATCTGACCTACTTTTGAACACCTCCAGGGATGGGGCATCCAAACTTCTCTGGGCAATCTGTTTCATAATTACCATCCTCACAGTACAGAATTTCTTCCTAATATCTAACATTAACCTATCCTTCTTCATCGAAAGGCTATTGTCCCTTGCGTCTGAAAAATCTTCTTTGCCCAGGATTCTTCTCCTGGGAAGCTGAGAAACCTCAGAACAAAAGAAAAACATTATCTGATTGTTTCCCCCTGTTTTGCTGCTTTGGAATGTGGTCTGGACATTGTTTACCAAGAGGTGCATGTTTGATTGGTTCCATGTGAATTATGTTTTCTTAATGACCAATCATAGCCAGCTGTGTCAAACTCTGAGGAGTCAGTCACGGGGTTTTATTATTCATTGTTCTTAAGCCTTCTGATGCATCCTTTTCTCTACAGGTTAGTACAGTTTTAGTACATAATTTCTTTTAATATAATATCATATAATAATAAATCAGCCTTCTGAGAACATGGAGTAATATTAATCTCTTCCCTCATCCTGGGACCCTCACAAACACCACACCCTTTGTCCTTGTGAAGAGTCTTTCTCCAGTTTTCTTGTAGGGCCACTTAGGTACTGAAAGGCTGCTCCAAAGCCTCCTCTTATCCAGGCTGAACAGCACAAATTTTTCTAGTCTTTCTTGATAGGTGAGATGCCCCATTCCTGTGATCTTGGTGGCCTCCTCCAGACTTGCTCCAACAGGTCGATGTCCTTCCTGTTCTGGCCACCCAAGAGCTGAATGAAGTACTCAGCTGAGTGGAAAGGCACAACCAGGACGGAGCAGAGGGGCAGAATCTCCTCCCTTGACCTGCTGCACACACTGCTTTGATGCAGGTCAGGGTATGGTTGACTTTCTGGGATGTGAGATCACACTGCCACTGGTATTGTTGAGCTTTCTGACCACAAATACCTGAAGTTCTTCCTCTCAGGGCTGCTGTATGCCCATTCTCTGCCAAGTCTGTATTTGCCCTTGCGATTGTCCCAGCTCAGGGGCAGGACCTTTCACTTGGCCTTCCTGAACTTCATGAGGTTCACAGACGCCCACCTCTCAAGCCTGTCCAGCCCTTCCTACAGGGTGGAAGCCCTACACCTTTACTAAGCCCTTCCTCCAGGGTGTATCAGATTAAGACTTAAGTAAAGATTATCTGGTTCGCTCACTCTTCTGCACAATATGCAATGTACACAACCTGTTGGATTAACAAGACAACATTTCTCAGTGAACACAATATTCCTTTCTTTAATTTATCTCAAACTAGCTTTGTCTACAGACTATAGAAGTTTTCCAAAAGTCTTAAAATTCCTGTAAAGCTCAGGTAAACCAACAGCAGATATTTGTAAGACACAATGCAAATGTTCAACGCCACTGACAGCATGCTTCCACAGTCTTTATATCTCATGAAACTTGCCTTGACTCTCTACAGTCTATGGAAGTTCAGAACATCTCTATCATAATACTTTTTTCATGTTTTTTCAGGTAAATGAACTGTGCTCTAAAGGCCTATCACTCTCCACTGGAAAACTTGCTCAGTTGTAGATAGGCATCTAAATTAAAGCTAGGTGAGAACAGCTCCTTCATTCATATTAGAAATGTCACACACCTTAAACAGATATTAAAAGACTGTGACAGACCCTTCACTGATGGCTCTTTAAATAGAATAGGAAGCACTTATACTGCACTCCCAAATTTAAACCAGAACTAATTCAGAATACTCCTTTACCTTTTGTCAGATATGAGGTCTGATGCAATGATCACAATGGTCTTATCTGACCTTAAAAAATGATTGCAGTTAATTTAATCCAAAAATGAATTTGCAGAAACATTTCCTCATTAGCTCGAACTTGCTATTTTAAAATCATGCCATGAAACAAGTCTCATGATATGCGTAACCAAACCTAGATATTTTATTTCTGCTTCAGCTCTTCAAATTCAATTTTGAGCTCTAACTGAAATAAAATTAGTTAATAATTAATTCCCTTACAAAGTCTGCATGAATGGACTTTAAAAAAAAAAAGATAGGAGACATAAAAATAACTTTATTTCATCAAACCTCTAATACTATGGTGTTGATATTCATACTGAATTGTTGTAATTGCATTTCACAGATATGTTACTCTTTTATCTTTTCCTTATAGCAATGGGGTTTTTTTGCTCGTGGGTTGGACAATGCTATTTTTTCTTCCATCCAAAATACAAGTATTCACTTGTGACTTAGAAATCAAATTGCAGAAGATAAAATAGGTGTCACATGTAATCAAACCCGACAACTTTGTTGCCTGCTTTTCATATTACCTTTAATTCAAAAACTAATTAGTCAGTATGCTCTTCTGTTTCACAATCTTTATTATGTGCCTCCAGAATTTTCTACTCAGTGCTGAAAGAATTCACTATATGTATGCTTCAGTACAAGCTATGCTCATGCCAAAGGACTTCTAACATAGAACATAAAAATGCTCTCTCCCGTCTAAAAATTAAAATGTGAATAACTTTTCAGGCTTGTAACCATACTAAATTATAAATGTGACACAGTGCATCACATATTTAACATCAAAGCCCTTAACTCGTTTATTAGTCAAAAATATTTTTGGTTCAGGTTTGAATCTTCAGCATTCACTCAGTTTTTTAGTTGAGCTTGCAGTTTAGAAGATGTATTGTAAACTCTTAAACATACAGTAGGTGCAACCTTTTATGTCTTAAAACCACCATTTTAAATTCCACATGATAAAATTGAAGGTTCAACTGTCTTTCTTTTTAGGAGTTATGTGGGAGTATTTTACTTAAACTCAGAAGCGTGAAGCAGGTCCAGAGGTGCTTTACATACTCACACTCTCAACTTCAAAGTAGTAATATAAGCTTTTGCTTACAACCATGTGGGACATGTTTAGCTCTGGGCATATATAATTTTGTAACCTATATATGGCCAACGAAAAAGATCTACTTCTTTCCATAACCTATTTTCTTCTTATAGAAAGAGTTTAAATTCTTGTGAGTAATGAGAATCACATAAAATAAGTTTCAAAACCAGTTTTAAAGTGGAAGAAGTTTGATGGAAAGTATTACTTTGCTTATGTCTCATCCTCTTGTTTTTGTATTGGGAATCTGTCTTTCTGACTTCAAAGCATTAAATAATTTTCTGCCCTTTTCCTAAGTTTTGAAGATAGGAAGGAGCTGCTCAGTGTTTTCACCAATCTCCTGTATAGTTGGCTCCTTTATCATTTGTACATGATGACCTTTGATTGTGGCCATGAAGAGAGAGAAATCAAATAATTCTGGAGTACCTGAAGGGGCAGACCAGCCACTGGTTAGTGTGAAACAGTTTCTTGTTATGATGGCAGTGATATGGTTGCTCAGGAATTCAAATGTATCCAGCTGGTAGTACAGGGCCCAGTGAGTTGTACTGTTCCAGGTACATAATGCTTCATAAATAAGAATGAAATTTGTCTCCAGAAGTTAACTTCTATAATCTTCTGTATATGTTTATACAGAACTGTGAACTTTTTTTTTTTTTTCCATTTTTGTATGGTAATTTTGTTTTTTTTAAGAGAAAAGGCAAAAACTGGGCAACAAATTACTTTGGCTTCCAACTGTCATAATTAGACATTATAATTTAGTTTCACAATGAGTTATATCATGGGAAATGTTGAAGTGAAAATAAATATCACTCTGTTGACTTACGTGTGTTGAAACTCAATTCAGGATGTTCCCAAACCAAATTTATTTGGTTTATGGTTTGGGATTTTTTTTTACAAACCAAGTATTTGGGATTTGCAAATATGTGAGTTCACAAAGATTAGCAACATTGTTTTGCATACAATTATATTTAAAATTTCTTTCAAATTCTCTCCACACCACACAAAGTTATTAATTTTTAGTAAGACTATCCAATCACCACTTTGTTTGAAGAAAAGTATTTTTCCTACTGTGAATTTAATCTTTCCAGTTCAAGGTATGATTGAAGAAATCAGTAAATACATATAAAATAGATGGTTTAATTTTCCTGTACTGTTTTCTCCTGCAATTATTTAACTTCAAACCTTAATTTTTATCAGTCACTAAAATGTTTTTTTCACAGCTGCCATTAATTTTTGACATATTCCTTAAGACTTTTTCCTCCTGATATTTTACTCAAACCAATACTGAAGTGTATTGGTTTCATGTTCTGACTTTTATTTCAGTAAATTTATGTATTCAGTTTCTTCTAAAATCAGATAATTACTTCCTAAGCTTTTTCTATGCTCAGCCTTGCAATGACTTTTGCACATCCTTATCTTCATGCACTGGATAAAACCAAGGTTCAGTGAAGTTATGACATTAAGTTTAATGTGACTAAGACAGGATAAAAAGGAAATTTTTATCATTTGATGCCAAATTTCTCAATTATCTTTCTTGGTTTGAAAGCAGTTCCATGACTACTGTGCACTACTGGATTTTTAAGGTGGAGATTTTTTTCAAAAATGTCTCTACCTCTTTCTCAAGATGATGACAAACAAATTAAATTTAAAAGAAGAAAACAAATAAGGACAGTGAGTAGTCCTCTCTAGCCTCTGTTTCTAAAAATATGGAGGTGATGTCATTAAGTTGTGTCATTGTCTGAAATTACATTATTTAGAACATATTCTGAAGGTTCTAGGACTTTTTTCAATAAGTAGCCAAGATCAGACATTCTTTTGAAGTAGAATTGCCTCTGTTCTAGAGCTATTTTGGATAAAGAATTAAGAAATTACTTGTTTTGTTAACCTTTTTGTTCCAAAGCACAACAAACACAGTATAGCTACTACAAACGAACAAATGATACTCTGCAGCTTGCACTTAATAAGGGCAAACAAATTTTTAGAAGTTATTTTCACAGCAAATAGAAAAATGAGATGGAGATAAAACAATCAGCTGAGAAGTTTCAGTTAGGTCCAATCTCATGGAATAATAGAATGCTTTGGTTTGAAAGGGACAAAAGACCATCTAGTTCCACCCCCCTTGCCACTGGCAGTGATACCTCCCACTAGACCATGTTGATCAGGGCCACGTCCAGCCTGGCCTTGAATATTTCCATGGATGGGGCATGCACAGCTTCTCTAGACAACATGTTCTAGTGCCTCACCACCGTCTGAGTAACAAATTCCTTCCAAATGTCTACTCTAAACCTACCCTGTTTCAGTTTAAAGCCATTCCCCTTTGTCCTGTCATACATGCCCTTGTAAAAATGCCCCTCTCCAGTTCTCTCTGTAGTCCCCTTTAGATAATCCAAGACATCCCCAGAGCTTTCTCTTCTCCAGGCTGAACAACCCCAGATCCCTTGGCCTGTCTTCCCAGGAGATGTGCTCCAGCCCTCAGATCATCTTTGTAGTCCTCCTCTGTGCTCACTCCAGCAGGTCCCTGTCCTTATGTTAGGGGTCCCAGAGCTGGGTGCAGCATTCCAGGTGAGTAGAGGGCCACAACCACCCTCCTCAACCCACTGCCAAGCTTCTTTTGAGGCAGTCGCGGATGCAGCTGGCCTTCTGGGGAGGAGCTACACATTGTTGGCTCATGTTGAGCTTCTTGTCAATGAACATCCCCAAGTCACAGAATAACAGAATCAAAACATTAATTTGGTTGTGAAAGACCTCTGAGATCATCAAGTTTAACCTTTGACTGAACACCACCATGACAACTAGACCGTGGCACTAAGTGTCACACCAAGTCTTTCCTTAAACACTTGCAGGGATGCTGAGTCCACCACCTCCCTGGGCAGCCCATTTTAGAATCCTCTTCAGGTCTGGTCTCAAAAGATATTAAATTATCAACAAATAATTAGTAATTATGGTATAGTTCCTATCTACATTGGACAAAAGTTATTTTCTTACTGTTGTGAACTCATGAATTACACAAGATTTTTTACTTTTAAATTTGGTCTGTTGGCATCTACCTAATCTGATGCACTTTAGTGGAAAGATACACAGCAACTCAAAGCTCTCTTATTCACATATATTCTATCATTGTATGTGGTCAGGGCCAAGGGAATGGCTTTTTAAAGTTGGCACACAAAGATATTTTGCTGGACTTCCTCAGTACATGAAAATGACAGTGCAGCTGGAAAAAGCACTACTATGAGTCCCAAAAATGACCAAGAAAACTTCAAGCTTTTTTAGCAGAAGTGCTGTCTTCAGAGAAACTGAAGAAAATTTAAATGGCACTTCATGATGTTTTAATATTATCACATCCTGAAGAATCTTAAGTCTCTGCAGCAAACCTAATTAGTCCAACACCCACTCACAGCTGAGTGTTCTAAACTGTTTTACTTGTTTGAAAAAAGTCCTAAAGTAGCATAAACATACATTTTGATTTTATATTGTATTTGTATATAACAATTACATTTATATATTAAAATGAACTTTATAGATAATGTATTTATCTCTTGAATAAAAGAGTTTCATTTGAGAGCTGCAAGAAGAAGAATCCAGATAACTAAAAACCAGTCAGCCTAACCCTGACCCCTGGGAAGATGGGGGAGAAAACCATCCTGAAAGCCCTTTCCAAACACATGATGGACAATGTGGGAGTGATCAGCATCAATTTAAGAAGAGAAAATCATACCATAAGAGTCTAAAAACATTTGATGGTGAAATAACTACAGTACTCAGTGAATGAGGAGCTATTGATTATCTTGAATTTAGCAAGGCTATCAGCGATGCCTCCTGCCATACCACCATCCCTGGAAGAGCTTAAAAAACAGATAGACATGACACTTCATGATATGGTTTAGTGGGCATGGTAGTACTCGGGCAAATTTTGGACTTGGAGGTCTTTTGCAGCCTTAGTGATGATATGATTCTATATTTGTCCTCAACAAACTGATGAAGCACAGGTTATATCTGCAGAACCTGAGGTGCACTGAAAGGTGGCTGAGCTGTTGGGCTCAAAAGTTGTGGTTAGAAGCACAAAGCCCAGGTGAAGGCCAGCCAGTGGTGGTGTTTCTGAGAGGTCACTGCTGGGGCCAGTACAGTTAAATGTCTTCAGTAATTACCTTGATGATGGGACAGAATGCAAATTTGCAGATGATTTGCAAACTTGGGAAGAAGATTTGACACAGAAGATGCCTGTGCTGTCAAAGGAACCTTAACAGGCTAAAAAATGGGCAAACAGCAATAACCTCAGAACATTCAAGGGAATACTAAATCCTGCACCAGGGGAGGAATAACAACATGCACCAGTACTGGCTGGGGACTGAATGTCTGGGAAGCAGTTTTGCAGTCCTGATGGAAGAGCCAGCAATGTGCCTTTGCAACAAGGATGGCCAATAACTTTTTCTGGATTGACTATGTGATCCTTCCTCAGCACTGGAGAGGCCCCAGCTGGAGTGCTGGGTGCAGTCCTGAGTTCCCTGGTACACATGGTAATGCAAATATGGAAGTGAGTTGACCTCAGGGCCATGGGGATGAACAAGTGTTTGGAGCATGGGACCTACACATAGAGGCTGAGAAGCTTGCCTTATCCATCCTGGTGAAGATATGCAGGGGCATCTTATCCATGTATACAAACAACTGATGAATGTGAAAGTTAAGACTATGGAGCCAGGCTATTTCTCTGGAGAAAGGTCAAGTGGTGGTAAGCAACTACTGAGATAGGAAACTTCTTTAAATGTAAGAAAAAAAAAAATCATTATGAGAGTATTCTAATACTGGAGTATGTTTCCCAGAGTGGTTGTGCTATCTCCACCCTTGGAGATATTCCATAGCTGGCTGGAAATGACCCTGACCAGCCTCCATTTGGTGACGTTCCTCAGAGCAGGAGGGGTTGGATAAGACAAAATTTCAGAGGTCTGGTTTAACCTTAACTCAGTCCTGCAATTGCTTTTCAAACATAATATGCAGTGCTGTAAGACTATATCCCCTGCAATGTAGTGCTACCTGTGGGCTTAATGATAAGTTAGATTTTCCCCAACTTGTGATTGATTAAAGAGACAGTCAGGGGACTTCAAAAGAATCAGAAGACTTACTTACATGTCTGGTAATTCATGTGGGTCTTTAAAACAAACTTCTTTCCAGTATCCATATGATGCATTACTCTAACTAGAAAATTATGAAAGTAAAAACAAGATCCTGCAATGAAATGTTACTTATTTTATTAATTAGCTGGTCTGACCAGTGTTCTAAAATGTTAGAGGTAAGTTGTCTAAAATGTTAGAGGTAAGTTGTCTAAAATGTTAAAGGCTTCTAATTCATAAAACGTTTTGAACAGATATTAAAAATTTCTGGATTTATAACTGCAAGAATTAACACTGTTCTTATAGCCTTCTAAACAAAAAAAAAAGTTACATACACATTGCTGATATCCTATTGAAGCTATTTAATTTTAAAGACATTATTTGCAACTTTCTTCAGTAGTAAGATATTCAAATAAATCACTGGAAATAAGGGTTGAGAACTGAGAAACATTTTTCATTGTAACATCCATCTAACCTGTTTTTTTGTCCAATACATCTCTTAACTTCTTGCTAAAAATAGAAATGCTACAGATAATAATTTATAGTTGAAGCAGAAATAATTCCTCAGACTGTGTATGTATTAAGCAACATATATATTTCTAACTGGAAACTTCATGGCAAAAGTTCTGTGTTAATATGAAATTTATGATGAGACAATGTGATGACTATGTGTTGAATGCAAACTATTTTATTAGAAAATCTTGAGACTTCTGGTGCCTCACAGAAAGTAAAACTAGGGACATTTTTTACTTTTGGGATCTCCATTCCAATAGCACATAGTCTTGGTGCACCTACACAAAACATAGCAATTTCATGCTCCATTGCTTTTGATGTGACATAAAAACTTAAGAATTCACACATTGTGTCAGATCAAAGATATATCTAGGCCAGGATGTTGTGGCTATTACTGACTGCATAGAAAAGAGTAAAAACAGAGCAAACATATTTGATGCTTTCCCTTAATAGCATCTCATCTTCCATCTATTTTCAGTTCAGGGATTTTATGAAGTAGATTGCTTTTCTGTGTACTTACAAACATCAGTGAATTTCTGTTCAATGAATTTGCCTAGGTATGCCCTTGAGTAAAAGTAAGTTTTAAACATCTATTATGTGAGATTCTGCAGAGCTCAGTGAGTTTCTATTTTGTCAAAAAATCTTAACAAAAACGTTGAGTTCCTAAGAACTATCAACTCTCTTAATACAGGGTGAAAGTAAGAGTTAGTGAAATGCTAAAGCATTTATAATCAAAAAATCTAACACTGTCAGAACATTTTTTTGGATGCAAGCTTTTTCCATAGATTTTACAACAGCAAAGCTGAAAATTGTAAAACCATGCAATATTTTCAAAGTTGCTACATTTAAATAAAGTCATTAAAAAATACTCTTAGATTTTTAGACTCAGATGTTGTAGCTTGGCCTATCATTTAGCTGACATGTAATTTGATATACAATCATATTATACATGTTGCTCTTCTGTATTTGCACAGTTTTAGTAAAAATATTCTTCATCATATTTATTCCTTCTATTTAATTTCTAAGGTCTTCCTAGTCATGACTATGTCTGATGAATACTGTTGTTATTATATGATTGATAAGTAAATTGACATTAAAAAATTTCATGGACTAATTCTCTAGGCTTCTTGCAGAACATTCTGTATAAAAGGCATTGGAGTTTTTTCTCATACCTTACTTACAGCGCTTTGAAAGACCAAGCATTGAAACAACCCTTGCAAATATTTTATGCCATCAATCTGCTAAAACCAGACAGATACTTTAGGCTCCCATGGTTTCTTCTACCCATATCAATGTTACTTTTTATCTTTCTCCTCTCACTTAACTGAGTAAAAATACATGTTCCTTTTGTCCCCTGAACCTCAACCATGATGAGTGGTTCCTGGAAAGCAAATTCTTTTCAGGACTGTTCACTGATTAGAAACCAATGAAAAATGAAAATGGGAACTTTCTTCATGCATGGCACCCACCTGAAAAAGCTCTTCATGTCTTCCAAAGATGAAACATTCGCTCACACCAAAGCAACAGGAACTTGACCCACAGTGGACAAGGGCACCACCTGCTGACACCTGCCCTTTTGCTGACTTCCCTACTGCTCTGCACTGAGTCTGATATCCTCTGTTCATTGGAAGAGAGCCAGCAACTGCAAAAATCCCTTTGGGTATTCCTTGTTCTTACAACAAATGCTTCTTCAGGTACCTCAACTTTCAGCTACACTTTTGGGTCTTGGATTCTTGGTCTGAAATTACTCAGTTCTTTTGCCTCCCCATTACACCCTTTGGCAATGTTTTTTTTCCTTCAGTTTTCCAGAAGAGATATTTCCTTACCAGCTTCCTTTCAATTTCATACAGTATTCCAGAAAGCAATAAGTTGGATATATAAGGAGGAAATTATTACTTACTGTGAAAAAACTTACTTCACTTACTGTGAAAAAAAGCATTTCTGGAAATGCATGTTTTAGACTACAAAATTCAGAAAATTCAAAATTGTGATGCAATTTATACTTCTAAGAATGTCTATTTTTTCATCTTTTTAAAATATTTTTCTAGTAAAATTCATTATGCAGATAACAGGATCATTAATGGTTTTTGAATTTGCCACTAATTTACTTACCATTTGCCTAAAGGACACAGCTTTAACTGTAGTTATTTTTCTGTCATTAACAGTCAATTTAATTTATATTCAAAATACTATAAAATTATTTTGTAATAATGTTATCTTCAGTTTTAAACAATGGAAAATGTTTTGATTAATTTTAGGATTACTAGAACAAATTGGCATGAAAGTAGGTTAAAAAATAATGAAATGCCTTTGATCAAGAAAACTTCTGGGCTTCCTGCCAATTTCAAAAGAAAATAGAGATGTTCAAGGTAAAGATGTTGGTATTTAGCTAGTGTCTCAGTCAGAATCTGGAAGCAGAGACCCTTACATTTTGAGTCCTTACATACATGAGAAGCCTTGCTGAAATTACTTGGGGAAAAATAAAGCAGAAAAGAAATAATTCTGTAGCAGCCAAAAGTAAGATGCAAATAGACAAAAATGAGTAGCAGCACTTTTCAGGACTAGAATACTCTTGTACAAAGAGAAATATATATAAGCTATAATGCTAAAATATATAGTAAAATCTCATATAACTCTTGTAGCATGTGTAAAGAAGAAAAATTTAAATAGGCTCTAAATTAGCTTTGAGACACCTCAAATTTCAGTTGTTTGTTTCTTTGGAGTTTTCCATTTTTGTGTTTTTAAGAAAGAGCCAGGAAAATAATAGTCCAGTCTTCTGAAAACAGTTGCATGAGGAACTGCAAACTTTTCAGGAAAAAAATGGGATGAGTCTTAGTTGTTTGGAAGGAGTAAGCATCTGTTACAGGTAGGAAGATATGTCACCATTTGGGAACATAAACTGAGAACATCCTTTAGATTAAGATCCTGTGAATTCTTGCAATCTGTGTTCTCCTCCCATCAGAGCAGAAGGTGTCAGACACTTCTGACAGAACAATTCTGCACTAGAAAGGGAAGGAGGAAGTCTTTTTAATTAGGGCCCTTTTCTATTAAATATTTATGGAATTGGAAAATGTTGCAGTAGGCAAAAAAGGGACCCACAAGGATGTATTTCCTCATAATCAGGTCTCTTCCTGGGACTGGAAACATAACAGAATGATCCCACCAGTCAGCTGAATAGCCTGATAACAATTTCAGACACTGTTTTCTCAAGTTGTGTTCTATATATAACCAAGAAAATATTAAAGCAACAGGCTTTTTATTGACTTTAAAAATTAACATATGTATTTTAAAATTTTCCTGACAAAGTGGTCCATGGATAAGCGTTTACTCCATATTTACTACACAATATATATTGAAAAAAGCAAAATTCCTCCAATGCACTTTAAGAAGAAATGCTTGTACATCATGCCATGCTTTGTACTTCATGTCATTTAAGCAACAGAAAAATCAGCCATACAAAATGTTTTAATCCCCTTTTTGTGTGTAAGCAGCTTTTTCAAAACTTATAGCTGCTCAGAGGAAATTAGATTAACCCATTATGAGTATGGGCTATATCTGTGCTCATAACCACAATCTCAGTAGGAAGAAAAGGCAAAATGTATATTAAAATATACCTAATACTTGATATGATTAATTATTATCTACTATTGTTGATGAACAGACCTGTTTTATGGCATTTTAATGTATATTCAGAATTATTCTCAATAAAAATTGGCCTAGAATTTACCAAACTATGTTAAGTGTATTCTTTCTGAAACATAAAGTTATGTGCCAAAATACCTTGTAATACTATTAAACATGGAATGTAATGAATGCAAAATTATTCTACCACAGGCCACTTGTGGTAAAATATGACAATGACACAATCTATTGCCTCTCGCTTGAAACTCCAGGCAAGGGTCTCCATTTATTATCCTTGATTGTCCGTGTGTGGCTGCTTCAATGAATGGATCAGTGATAGAAATAATCTGTTAAAGTCTCTGTGTTTCAGGGACCTCCCAAACAGCAGAAAAAAAGATAGTTACAATGACATATAGTATCAAAATTAGACCCCCAAGTTCAGAAACCCAGTAATCTGAGGATATTTTTCTCTGATGAATGATCCAAAATTTGCAAACAAGGAAAGGTCAGTTATAAGACTAGTGCACATGAAACAGCTAGCAGAAATGTACAGGTATGATCACAACATGAGTGTCATCTCCTTTACTTCAAGATCAAGTATTCTGTAGTTTTCTAAAATTTATGAGAAAGACTGGCCCCAACTTGTTTTTGCAGAACTCGATATTTTATCCAGTGCTTTCTCGGTTACTTGAACTGTTGTAGATGAAACTCTCCTTTTTCCAAGTCACCACTACATTGCTCAATGAAAATTTTCTCAAGTCATTATGGCACTGCTGGCTCCAAAGATAAATTTTAAATTACATTAATAATCATCAAATGTTAGTTAGAATAGTAGACCAAAACTGTTTTCAACCTTAAAGTTTTATTGACTTGATGCTATAGAATTGCTTCTCTGTTTCCTACTTCCTACTTCAAATGAATTAAAATCGTATTTTGCTGGCAGTGCAAAGGCTGAGCATGGCAGATCAGGCCCCACTCTATTTTCACATTACTGCAAACTAGGAGACACTTGTGAAACAACAGATTTACACTGCTATAAAATTTTGTAAGTGGGCTAAGCAAGCAAAAATAACAAGCCCCGGCACCCCTTCTAAAAATGCTTGGAACTCCTCCAATAAAAAGGTCATGTCTTAGAAGATGAGCTTAATCTTTAGATGAGGTGGTAATGGACACTACAAAATATAAAATGCTCATGGCTGGCATAGTGGCTGACATCCACACATTTGTGACCTCAGCATTTGCCTACTGTAACAATTCCTAAACTACCAACCCAGAGGAAGCACTTATTACCCAGGAAAAAAACTTGTCCAAATTTTAGAAGAATATTTATGATCTAGGTGGTTGGTCCCATGAAGATGCACAGGATATAGGAACCTAAATAAAACTTGTTGCATCATTGTGAAGCTCTGTCTTCTATAGTAGCTTCATGCCAAATAGAGAGGCAAACTGAAGGTGAAGAATTGTGGGTTGTTGATACTTAGAAATATTCTCTAGACTAACCAATGATATTGCTACTTCTTTGGTCGCCACAGTCTATGAGGAAATTCTCAATATATTGCATGATAAATCTCTCGGTGAAAAGAACAGCAATGAAGACAGAAGAGGACAGTGCTGCCTAAATCTGGATCTCAGTGCCATGTCTGCATTTCGAAATAAAACACATTCTTCTCTCTTTAATTCAGATACAGACACACACACACAGTGGGGGAAAAAAAGGTAGCTATTATCAGGAGTGCAAAGTACTGCAAAGTACTGAGAAGCCACAGGGGACCTTGCATGTAATTTTTTATGCAGTATTAGGACAAGACTACCACCAAGGTATGCAAAGAGTGAATGTCAGAAATGTTCATACTTGTGGAACCAATATTTCACACTAGAAATTTAGAAATAGAAAAAGACTATCTTTGTTAAAAAAATAAAGAGGAAAAAATACCTGAAGAGAAAAGAAGAAAGAAGAAAGATTTATTCCTTAGCAAATTCTGTATGTTACTACAAAATAGCAAAACTGAGGTACTGTTTATGATTTTATACACTCACTTGTCAATAGCTAGCACACTAAACTGGTAATTGTTCACAAAACCAGCTAAAACATATCTGTTGGTTTTACATGTACTGGTAAAGGAGAAATGGGACTATAAAATACCAAACCCCACAAGTTTTTAGTTTCTCTGTCACATCTCAGTGCATTTAATATCCTTCTGTCATATTATTTATGACTTCACAAAGAAACCAGTTATTTCCCATTATCTCTTCAATAAATAAGTAAAGCAGAGCATGCTGCAGCACTACAATTCGTTAATGAGATGCCTACAAAATCGTCACGGTGTCTGGTCTCAGAAGCTTGCACAGCATCTGACTATTAGAGTTCACCTCATCCCCGAAGAGTAATTGCATTTTTTACACATTGATATGTTCCAACCTGACAGCTGATACACACATTTCAAAGTGGATTCCATAAAGTAAGTAAGCCTTTCCATGACACATTTAATATTTAAAAAACTAAAAATTCTACAAGTGTTTTCTGTTTTCATTAACATTTCCAGCTGTCTATCATAAGAGTGTTGCCTTTTCTTATAAGGAGAACAGGTCACAACTTTTAACTTGGATTTCATGTGGGAAAAATCTGACACTCCAGATCACACTGGTATGAACTAATGATACAGAAATGTTACATTACATGCCATAACACATAACTAAAATCTTGATGCAAAACCTGCTGAAGAAAAAGAAAGCCTTTCCATTAGCTCCTGTGGGTTTTGTCTTCAAACCCAAATGCTGATAGAAATAATTGCATTTTCTACCCATTTATCTATATGACTGCTTAATAAAAAAATGCACAGGTAAAAAATGTTCCTTTTTTTATTATAGCTATAAGGTTTTCACAACTTAAAAGAAACAACCATTAAATTACTCCTACATTTATAAAGACAAAATATTTACCAATATTTTTCAAATACAGCAAGTACAGTGTTTCCTGTCATTTCTATTGGCCTTTTTTACCACAAGACATAGTGTTCAAAACGCATATTTCTTTAGTTTTATTCACTGTAGGTTCTCTCATTTCATTTCACTGGTTTGTAGTAGGGTTTCATAATATTTGTGCACATTCTTTTCTTCTAGCAATATTTTTACATTGGAATAAAATTTTCAGTTGTGTTTTCCACTGTTTATTAAATGCACGATCAAGAACAGATGCTGTAAAATTTTTGAGTTTTTTATGGTTTTCCTCTTTTATTCAACTAGCAGAAAAGTATTTATCTGAGACACTTTAAATACATATACAGAGGCTACTGCAATATAAACGTAATGCCTTAAGAGAACATATCTTTTTTCTGAGGTGACCTGTTCAATATATTCTGAATACCTTTCTCCTGAGCAAGTTGCTGTCACTCTGTTTGAGTGGAAAATGTCATTAGGAAAAAGCACCTTGGGTAAAGAAGCTTGAAAATGGAATGAGGAAATTGCATGAATTTATTAAAAAAGCAGGATCCCCCAAATCTGAATGGGGGAATAAAAAGAAATCAAGAGAAATAATTATTGGCTCTGACATCATAGCCATTTCATTTTGTTCTTCTGCAATGGAATTAAAGTAGAAAGTGAAGACACTTTTGGTGTATGTATGTAGATTTTCATAGATGAGTTAGTATTAAAGCTCAGGTTGCAGTCATTGAGTCTAAAGAGTGATTTACCTCACCTGAAAGTATATATATATATTTGAGCATCTCATCTGGGATAGTACTTAAATTAGGGTAGTACTAGACGATCTTAAATTCATTTGGTTGGGTTTTTTTCAAGTGTGTCATTCAAGGGAAACAGAGAAAAATCACTATTATTTACAATAAAATAAAGAAAAAGAAAATTCTCAGGCAGAAAAGGAAATCAGACATAAGATGATTGGTAAAAATTCTGGAAGAGTAAATGTCAGCAAAAAAACTATTTTAGTCAACAGCCAATCTCAGGCAATAAGGATAAAGATACAAGTTTATGCACAAAACTCATTTACACATGCTATATGATTACTGTTTAATAAGCCATTTCCTTCCAGGAAACAGTTGTGAATATGCATAAAGTCATTCATGCACTGCATTCATGTCAACAAAGCTGCAATGTTCTCTGAAATGGAATAACACCCAAGAATAAAACCTATTCTCTCTCAGTCCTTACAGGATTTTCAGAGTATTGGCATTCATGTCTCACATCAGAAAAAAATTAATTGCAAGTTTATTCGTATTTCATTAAACAAATTATTTGTTTAACTGTTATCATGTATTGGAAGAACCTAAGGAAGTGTGATGATCACTAGGAGTGACAGATTTTAATTTGGAAAGGCAAGCAAGCACATAAGTCTATATAACAACCATTATGCTGTTGGTAAGTCTTACCAGTAATTTATTTTAACTGATAGTCTGACAGATTCTTGTTAGAGAAATTTTTTTTTTTTCTTTATACCTATTTTATATACAGGACCAAAGAATCATCTAGGTTAGAAAAGACCACTAAGACATTGAGTCGAACTGTTAACCCAGCACTTCTATGTTCACAACTAAACCATGTCCCCAAGTACCACATCTACAAGTCTTTACCAACTCAGGGATGGTGGCTGAACCACTTCCCTGGGCAGTCCGTTCCAATGCTTGAGCCCTTCCTGAAATATTTTTTTTTCCTACATCCAATCTAAACCTCCCCTGGAACAACTTCAGGCTCCTGTGCTATGGTTTGTATGGTTTGTATGGTTTGTTAGGATAAGAGACCAACCCCCACTTGGCTACAACCTCCTTTTATGTAGTTGTAGAGTGAGATAAGGTTCTCCCCTGAGCCTCCTTTTCCCCATGCTAAAGAACCCTAGGTCCCTCAGCCACTCCTCATACAACTCACTCTCTAGACCCTTCAGCACCTCCATTGCTCTTCTCTGGACACGCTCCAGCCCCTCAATGTCTTTCTCATAGTTGATGCCTTAAGTTTTAGCTTTCACTTTTTCCAGATTCTGTACTGCATTAATGTGTAACTCTGAACTTCACATAAAGTGTTAGCAAGTTCTCCTCACAGTTTAGTTAGACAAAACAATCCTTTTCCAGCCTGAGAACCAAGGACACCACTGCAGCTTCAGGCCCAAAAAGTATAAACAACAGGGAACTGAGGAGAGCAATTTGGGAGGATGGGACTGCATAGCCTGAAGCTGTAATGGGACAATTAACCCAAATATGTAAATGGACCAAAACTTGTAAAAGTGTGAAAAGATGTGACCCAGGGTCTATCTTGGGTGTAGCCTCAGCCAGGCCCTTGCAGTGCCCAAGGTGTATCCTTTGAAGGCCTTTTAATAAATACCTGCTTTATTCCTTTAACACTGTCTAGCCTCTGTTCCAGGTAACCTCTCAAAGCATCATAGTGAGGGGCCCAGAACTGGACACAGTGCTGCCTTACCAGTGCTGAGTACAGTATATGACATTATCCTAATACAGTTAGCAGGACAATCTCAAAATGCAGGCAGCAGTATCAATTCAAATGTCCTTTATGCCAGAAGAATAATGAGGAGATGTTATATATGACACATTTTTCACTGACTATTTCAGTAAACAGATCAACCAAGAGATAAAACCTTTATTGCTCTAAATAGCACTGTTATACCAGTCCAAAATTAGATACATCAGGCTCTGTCTGTCATGTTCTCTTATGATATTAGTGCGTGATGTACTTTCAAGGTTGCCTGAAAGCTTCTGTGAGTTAGCAAGGTTTTTGATAAGTTAACGAAAAAAATACCAATTTGTTCCCCTTTTAGCTATAAGAAACTGAGCATATTCTCTATTCCAGTGTTGATTATGACCATTTCTGTGAAATACTCAAGGTGGGATCTCATCTATGACTCAACATCTATATTAGCCCCACAATTCCCATCCATATTACAGAGGAGATGCTGTATCATTTACTTCCCATTAAGATTTTCCTGACAAAAAACATATCAACCTGTTACATCAGAAGTTGGAGTGTACTATCTTACTCTTTTCTTGCTGATGAAACTATGTTTCAAGTACATTTAATTAAACTCTATTGTTTGTTTTTCTCACCCTATGTCTGCATAAGGTACTGAGAGCAATACATGTATTGGAGGAATGCCTGTTAACACTCCCACGGATCTGGAATAAAATCCTTAGAGTTTGACATAATTCAAGAAAGTAATTGTTGTCCTGGTCAATATCTTTCTAGAGGTTTTTATACAAAAGCTTGATGCAAAGCCCTCTCAGGTCAAACCAAAGACTATTTGATTTCCATGGGCTTTGGATCAAGTATAGCACTAAATCCTGCAAGGCATTCCGGGACTCACAGATACTGCAGCATTTATGCACCTTACATTGAAATTTTTATTAAGTGTTTGTGTTCTGCAGCTGACAAAAGTTCTCATCACCTTTGATTATATAAATAGCTGAAGAAAGTAAGAGTAGTACGAAACTTGTAAGTTAAAAGCATCTGTTTTCCTGTTTGCGCAGTATTCAAGCACTATGATATTCTTGGAGACTCTGAACCTTTAATTAAGGTACTTAACAATAGCTATAATGTACTCATTGTCCACAATTGCTTCAAAGGTATTTAGGAAAAAAACTATCTTCCTAATCTAAGCTTGATCTGACCCACAGTTTAGTTATTTTCATTAATAGAGAACATGAGAGGGGGAGGTGAAGGAGATAAATTAGTGTAAAACTAAAGCCCTGTCTGTGGCTGGAAATTAATGGCATGGTTATGACATAAGCAAAGGCAAGAACACCATGATACTGCATCAGTTATACCATCAGCAATCTGTGACTTCTACCCAAGGAAGAAGTTGTATCCTTTTCCTTTGATGTGCACTGGTGGATATCTTGCCATTAATTTTTCTAATTGTTTTTTTAAGTCAAAAAAATAATGGATCAGTCATGTCTGGTTTATAGCCTTTCACCATTAGATGAAATTGTTCTTTCATAAAATTTTTTCCTGAAAGTATTCTCCATTCCACACATGGATGAAAAGTCAAAATTGCTTTGAACTGAAATCCCAAAAGCAATTTGAATCAAACAAGCCAAATATTTTAGGCTTTTGTTCTACATTTCTAAAAGAAAATGAATAAAAAGTAAGTGGGTTTCACTCATGTATTTTTGGAAACAGGAAATTCATAAATTATATTTTCCAGCTATATTTTACTTTTATCAAAGTCTCACAGAAGAAAAAAGTTCAAAGACTCCTGAAGAGATTTTCTATTACCTTATATTGCAAGAGCTCTTGATGCTTCACTGTGAAATTTTTAGAAGAAATATGAGGTTTCTTTGGGAAAAAGTTTTAGATATGTATTTTAACATAATTAATTTATTTTGATATTATCTTAGAACCATAGAACATTATGGGTTGCAAGGAACTTTAAAGATCATCTAAATCCAAATCCCCAGCCTTGGACAAGGGCACCTTCCACTGGACCAGCCCCATCCAACTTGGCCTTGAACACTTCCAGGGATGGGACATCCACAACCTCTTCGGGCTACGGGTTCTCATGCCTCACTGTCCTCCCAGTAAACAATTTTCTCCTACCAACTAATCTAAATCTCTCCTCTTTTAGTTTAAAACCATTCCTCCTTGTCCTATCACTGCCTGTCAGTGTAAAAATTCTCTCTCCCTCATTTTTATAAGGCCTTTTAGGTACTGGAAGGCCACAAAAAGGTCTCCATGGAGTCTTCTCTTCTCCAGGCTGAACAAACCCAACTCTTCCTGCACTGTCTTCATAGGCAAGGTTCTCCAGCCCTCTGATCCACTTGTGAACCTCCTCTGGACCTTCTCCAACAGGTCCATGTCTTTCTTGTGCTGAGGACTCCAGAGCTGGATGCAGCACTCCTGGTAGAGTTTCACCAGAGTGGAGCAGTGGGGCAGAATCCCATCCCTTGCCCTCCTGGACATGCTGTTTTTGACACAGCCCAGGATGCAGTAGGCTTTCCAGGCTGTGAGTGAACAGTGCTGGCTCATCTTCAGCTTTTCATCCATGAGGACCCCAGAGTCGACCCTTCAAGTCCATGTCTGACCAGCTCAGATACAAGAATGTTGTCGAAGGCCTTGCAGAAGTCTAGGTAGATGACATTGGTCTGTCTTCCCTTATCGACTGTCTCAGTCTCTCCATCATAGAGGGCCACCAGATTGCTCAGGCACAATTTGCCTCAAGAAAGCCATGTTGGCTGTCCTGAAATACCTCCTTGTGTTGTATGTGCCTTAAAACTACTTCCATGAGGATTTGCTCTACAATCTTCCCAAGCACAGAAGTAAAGCTCACCAGTATGGGGTCCCCTCCATCCTTTTTTCTTTCCTTTTTGAAAATAAGAGTGATATTTCCTTTTGTCTGACTGCAAAAGTTCTTAGCTTTTTTTATAATTCTCTGATCAAAGTCAGTAACCATAATCACTAAATTACCAGATTTTATACTACAGTAAAGAAATTGTGTGAACAGGTGTATTTTTCTTCACCTCACACCATGAATCTGTTGTAGTGAACCTGCTTGAAGGACCACAGTACACTGGAGTTAGTGATTCACATAACAGTGAAACCCAGCAAGTATAGCAGACCATGTTAAACGTCTACCCCAGCCTTCAGGCTGTGCTCTATTGTGCAGAAACATTGTCTGCAGGATAAACCTGCCCAGATCACTGTAAGACAGGACCCTGCAGGTAACATCACCTCTACGACCTTGCCTTCATCTACAGTGCAGCAAGTAGGTATCATGAAAACATCCTTTATTAATAGGATTGTTCTATTGCAATAAATAAATAAAAATTATGCAATACTACAGAGAACCAAAAGAGAGATCTCTGCATGCACAGGGTCTCTGCAGCATGCTGTGTAAAATTCCCCCCAATCCACCCAATGCTAAGCAAATGCATAGTTCCCAGCATCTGAAGGGGTATGAGATTGACTAAATAACTATATTCCTCTTTATCTTATTAAAACATCTATTTTATTAAGTAATTTGTTGTACCTTTCTTGTCAAGATTCAGAAAAAATCCTGCATCTTCATTCTCTCTCCTCACATCCCACCACTCCAGCCTGGTGCAGAACACTAGCCACTTTCAAGCTGCTTTATTGAAGGACTAACAACTCAATTTTTGACACTGTCTATATCTATTCCTCTCTAGCAAACTAGTTAGGTAAATAATGTCTTTGCAGACTGGCTTCATAGGTCCCTGCTCTCAATTTGTTTTGAAAGACAAGGGGTTGGCATAATAAAAATATAACTTCAAATCTCAGAAGAATGTAAAAAAACGTGTCTTCATACCAGGATTTGTTCTAAGAACAACTTAGAAGTACACAAGAAGCTTAAGAAATAGAGTTTCTTTTCCATCATTGTCATCACTCTTCTAGCTTTTCAAAAGCATTAGCTTGAATTGCAAATGGGAAGAGAACGATTTTTAAAAAGTATTAAATCAAAATTGTGACCCTAAATTATGAAATAACCACTGTTCCCCTCAAAGGAGAAGCAATGTTTTGATAGTTATGTAGGATAGCACTTTTCTTTAAAACTTATTTGGAAGTTTATGATAAAGCTGGACAGTGAAGGGAAGATAAAAGAGGAAATATTGTGTCTTCCATAGTTAATCTCTTTTCAGAGACACAAAAAAAAAAAAAGCCACTAAATGCATAAAAGGGCAAAATTTCATGAACTCTTATGCAAAAAAAAAAAAAGGAACATACTGAAGGAAATGTTATTTCACACTTTTATAGAACTGTACTAGCTGGCAAATTTGAGATTTGCTGTTCTGGAAAAGTAGAACATGAAGAAAAACTAAAATGAGTTAAACCAAATCTTTGTTAATAACAGGATTTCATACCAAATTACAGAATTTCCTTACCAGAGAGACTGGTATGATTTGCAGAGAAGTGAACAAAGTGCAGAAGGAAAATGAGAAAGACATAAACTCTGAAGCAGTTTTGACCACCATCCCCTGTCATTGCCTTCAAGGTTCTGTAGTACTTCAGTCTGGAGGCAGCTTTAGAGAAAATTATATTTTTTAAATTGAATTAAATATGAAAATGATTATTGCAATGAGTAGAGTGTTCCTGCTGAAATTTATTGTAGTGTGTCTCCAAAATTTTCAGTCTGCTTCAGAGCTATGCATTGGCAGTGCCTAACTGCAGTCTAGAGCTCTGAGACCTCCTGGAAGTACAGTGGCATGGGTGAATATGTCTGATATGTGTCCTTTGGTACACTTTAGACATGAACAGGGGTGAAACAGCTAACAAGACGACCATTGGTCTTTAGGTTTCCCATTCAGAAGAACAGAAATAGTTTACAACCCTTTGAAGGGTAATCAAGACATTCAAGATCTCCATATCTTAACTCACAAGCATTGCTATTTGAAGAATGACTTCTTTCCTGCAGAAAATTACAGTGGATACTTAAATTTTCTTTCAAATTTCTAGAGACTTCTTCTAAACCAGCACAAACATTAAATCTCCATTTTTTTCAAATTTAATTTTTTTTGGTGTTGTTTGGAAAAAGAAAAAATATTGGCAAAAGCACTGAAGTGGCCTTCAGGGTTATGCAAAACAAGAACATTTTGAGTTTAAATGTAGCAGATATGTTGCCTTTTTGATGAAGTGGGAATTGTCATCAAATGTCAAGCATATATGATCTTTGAAAGGAATATGCTATGGGCCTTTCACAGTTATATAACTTGGGAATAAGGAGAGTTGATCACACTAACTACCCACAGAGCTTAGGATTTATCTCATCCCTTTCCACTTGGTATTTAAAGTCTCCACTAATTATAATAAATTTCATTTATACTCAGTGCAGAGGACTGAGCACATCCAGATGCCTGCTTCTCTTCATTACCTCCTAAGTGAGAAAAGGATGACTACTTCAGAACTATTTAACTTTTGGAGGAGTAAGTTAAGACCTATAAATATCTCCCAGAGATAGTAAGCAACTGGCAGAGAAATAAGTTGGAATTCCACCTCCAGATTCTTCCATAATAATTCTATTGTACAGCATGTCCTATTTGTCTCCTTTAAAATAGTCTTATGTTCTGATTGTCTTCTTCAAAAACCACACACCTAAAATCTCTAAATTCTGTAGCTGTATCTTTCCACACAAACATAGGGACTGGGAAATGAACCATGTACAGACAATATGAAAGGTTTATTTAAGGAAACCTTCCTGTTGCATTTGGATTTGTTTGCTTTGAAAACAAGGGAACCTCTGAGAACAGCTAGTGAGCTAGAAAACAGGTATCAGAAAGTATATTAAAGCAGAAGACACACCACTGAGAGAGACTAAACAGATGAACCAATCTGTTTTCAGCCTTTTGGTACATTTCAAAACCATTTATGTGGATCTAAATCCATACTTCTATCCATTTTTCTGTCCAGTATTCCAAATCATATGTAACTTTTCTCTGTATTTACTTAATTTGTTTGCAAAGACATAGGAAGCAGTGCACACTAAATGTTGTGACTACATAAGAGTAATAGGGAAAGCTCACATGCAGTCTGGAAAATGTAGCAAGGCCCCAAAACTCTTTGGTGTTGCATGGCCAAGCACACTGTAAATCCGCTCCGTGGATGACTGCCTGACAGACATCGTGCTGTACTCCCGGTGTGAAGAGGGCTCAGGGCAGCCAGCTGCCAGAAGGCAGCAGCATCCAAAGGGATTTGGGCAGTTCACTCCAGGCACTCTTCTCTGTCTTCTAGAGACCCAAAACAAAATCGGTTCCTATCTCCTGCTCCCACAAGTAGGATTTTATCTTGCATGTGCACTGTTGCACAAAGATGTCTATATTTTTAAATCATTGGTCATCTGTGCCAGACACAAGAAGTCAGCACCATCTCTGGTCTGCAGATGTGCCTGTCCCCAGAGCAGGAGAGAGCCTGGCACAGGGCGGCAGGAGGTGGAACTGTGCCGAAGGGCTCACCAGCCTGACTAGCAACATTGCTTCTCCCAGGAATTATTCAATGCACTGAACTTCAAAAATCTGGGCCTTCACAGGAAAGAAACCGTAGACTAAAGGAATGATGACAGTTTCAGCAGCTACAGTGATTTGACTGTGATGGGATGTAGGGAGAGAGGTGTCAGAAGTAGCACATGGTCTGAGAAGGACAGCATACATATCCCATATTACCTGGGGCTTTTTTTGTAAGGAGATTCCTTTATAATACTTACCTCTAAAACTTGGCACCTTTTGAAACATACTATAGGTTGATTACTGCGTTCACAGCAAATCGGATAAAACTTGAGCTTCTCTTTCACTTGGAAAATAATACTGAGCATGTCAAATCATTAAGCCAGTCTGTGGATAGATTTACTCTAAACTATCTGTCTGTGGGAAAGCTTCAATTGCTATTTTTTCAAGCTTCCATTCAGATGCTAAAATAGCAAATTCTTCCTAAATTCTCAAACAGTCTAGAGTTTACAATATTGAAAGTTTCATTTTATATACATACATATCAAATAAACACAAGAGACAGTTGGAAGCATAGCTCTCTCTAGGTGTGTGAGAATAGGTGCATATACTCTGCTTGTCCGGTTCTCCTGTCTCTAGTCCATGATATCCATGTTTCAACTTGGATTTCATCAACTGATGGAAACAAATGCATCAATAACAAACCAATACCAAAAAGTTTAGGTGAACTAAAAATTCTCAATTCTAGAAGTGATACAAGATATTGTGTTATTTATATTACAAAGAGTTAAAAAGAGTTGTTACTAAAGATTGTTTGATGCAGCTGTGTCTTCAATAAAAAGGCCACAATTCTTAACCTGTTGCATACCAACAATGAATTGATTAGATACCCTAAACCAAAAAAAGTATATAGGCTCTTCACAATCAGATTTGGAAAACATCTTCAACCTCTCTGCTTTTCATTCTTCTGTAGGAAGAAGGAGTGTTGGGGACCAGCATGTTGCAGCTGTCATCCACCATGTCAAAGAGCATCAATTTTGTTCCTAAGCAACTCTGCACAGTGCAGTAGTTGCTGCCCACAGCTGATAAGGATGCTCAAGGAATTAAGTGGCTGCAAGTGGAAGAGATAAAAGTTGCAGAAAATGAAAGTAAGGCCACTAACACAATAATAAAACTCCTCTTTTGGTCTATAAAAAAGGGGGATATGAATAGTAACAATAATGAAAGTTAAGGATCCCACTCACATTACATATGCTGTCATACAGAAACCTCTCTTGATTCATCTTACTGAAAGAAGCAGTGAGTTAGGATGCAAAAGACACATTCAGACTGTAAGCTATTACACAATCCTAAATTAATTCCTTCACAACCCCACAGTCTAACTCTCAGCCATTTACTGGGAATGCCTGGATGGTCAAGCTTTCAAGTGATAATTTGAAAGACTGTTCCCAGTTTATCAGCCAAAATATTTTGAGAATCTGCCAGTATAATTCATAGAAAAAAATTTGTATCTCTGGATACACATTTTAAAAAGTTAGGGTTTGGCCTCAAATTTTTTTATCCAAAATAATAATTAATTAAAGCATGTTAATGTATTATCATAAAAGTAGGCTATTACAGATACCATTAAGGAGGTTCACAGTTACTTCTTAATTGAAAATTAATTATCTTAATCCAAGAGATTTAAACTGCAGTGAAATATACTTACTTTATTTTAATTTACCAAAGTAGCTAGAGTAATTAAATAAAATCCTAGAAGTTTATAGTGCTTTTTATACTATAAGAAGCATTAGCTAAGGACACTGAGTCATTGATAATCAAACAGCTAAATTTATTTCTACAGATACATATTTTATAACATTTCTGTTTTAATGCTGATATTATAACAGATCATATTTTTAAAAAATATACAAGTGTTCTCAATATTGGGATTTTTTCTTCATATGTTATTTTTTTGATATAAAGCCTTCGTGCAAGTGGTAGTAAGTACAAAACTGAGCTAGACACCATCTGGTTAAACATCAGCTCACAAATCACAATGCTTCCTCAAAGAGAAAGAACTGATATATAAGATGCTTACCTCAGGAAATAATTTTTTTACAAAGAATCAAGAAAAAACCAGGAAAATGTGCTTTAAATATGCTTCATTTAGGAACAGAGATTAAGGTGAAAATTAACTAGCAGAACTATAGACTCTGCTTACAAAGTTCATATTACAGCACAAAGGGAAAGCCCAAAGGCAGGCAAACCTCCTACATATATCTACAAACAGTGTCCATTAAAAAATAAAATAGACACAAAATAAGAATGTTTGCCACCGTAGGAGAGAAGGGGATGAATTTTCAGTGGTCAAAATTGAGAATTAACTTTTATCTTTTCTTACCACTTGTCAGCATCTTAAGAAATTTACTGTGTATAAGCTAAATAAGGGACATAATGAAACCAAAAAATCCTCAGATTGCTAGTTTATTGGAAAAATTGAATCAGCTACCTGACATTGTTTCATAATTTTTAACACTATTTCTAAAAATATTTCCATTAATAATATCTACGTGTCATAGCTTCCATTTCTTATCTATCTTTTCATGCTGAACTCTCGGTTTGAAAACCATACAGACAGAAAATTAGGATCAAAAAATATACCCCTTGGATAATTTACATTACTCTTTCAGTTACCCTTCTTTTTTTACTTGAATTACTCATTCCTCTTTCCTAAGCATACCATACACACAACACTATTATCTCCTTTCTACAGTATTATATACAAATAGGGCATATTCGATTTTAACAAGACCTGAACCCTAGCAGAATCCATTTGATTCTGATAGGGGCATTTGATCCTGCCTCTGGGACATACCCAAAATCTGAGCACAGTATTCTATACTTAGCCTAGAAGTTACTCCTGTGAACATAAGACTGTTTCCTAAGGTGACTGGGTTCCTACTTCAGCTGCTCTCCTTTGTGTTTCTAACACCCAAGCCTCTTCTGACAATGTAAGTTGAGTGCCTATCTTCATCTCCAGACACATAAATGCCTTTAAATTCTTCCTTGTAGTGTTTGGGCCCTATAAATTAATAAACCCAGGAGATCCTTATGTCTGTGAAACTTGACTTCTCAGTTAAACCAATCAGATCAAAGAAACCAGTAACACAGAGGAAACTGAAAAAAACAGGGATGAAATGCAAACTACTGCTCCTAAATACTTTAAATATGCAAAATTTTACTTCGTTCATATGAAATACATTTTTCTAGGTTTCTTAGGATTTTCTGTAACTGAAGAATCATGCTCTATTTAAGTGCATTTGCACAGTAGCTCCTAATGCTTTCACCTTCAGGATGGAGATCTGTAGATAAGGAACAATACTGCACAGTGGAATATATGAAATGAAAGTGCTTTGCTAAACACACAAAAAATACAATTGCTTATATGACTGACATCTTTGCATCTTTAATAATCAAAAAGATAGCAGTTTTTTGCTGTTTTATTGGCTTTTGTCCATGCACTTAACTGCAAGAATTTGAACTCAAGGTAGTATGAATGGTGTACTGATAACTAGGTACATTAAGATGTATTTCCTAATAATGCATAAGTTGTGTCTGTGCAATTGAGAAAAGGAGTGCAGTCTCATTTGAATTATAATAGAGATGAATCCTGTTAGATTTTATTCTTTGTATGCATTGGTCACATGATCTTCATAGGTACTCATGTTTAAACCTGATCCTTCATATGCCAGATACCTGAGTAATTTTTTGTCTCCAGGATTTTTTCTACAGGGCACTCATACCTGTTACACATCAGATGCTCTAGTCAAAAGCATTATTTTTTATTTCATCTCAAATTACATGTATTTAAGTCTATACTGTGAAAATAATGCAAATTTCATTGTGTACTTTGGTGAAAATTGATTTTTTTTTGTGAAACAAACTCCACGGCTTTTTTTTACTTAACAAGACATTTATAAAACATTACCAGAGACATAGAAGATCAAAATCATGTGCTTCATAAAAAAGATATTAAGAAATAGTGGCAGAAATTAGGACTCCTAACGGTGTTAGGAGTTGAAGTCCAAGCATGGTGACTATTATTGTTCCAGGAACTGAAGCATAGAGCTATCATTTTAAAGCATTGTCAATATATTCAAAACTTCTTCTCTGCTGCATAATCAGTTCAGGAAAAAAAAATCTTAAAGACTGTCTCCCAAAAAGCCTCTGTTCCTATCTATTGCCAAATAAATGATAAGCACAGAAATACACATAATCTTTCCCATCACTCTTCAGCTCTATTGTCATGTAACTGATGAAACTTGTTAGGGCCAATTCAAAACAATTTCTGTATTTCTAATTTACACTCCCTCTTTGGAACAATCTATAATCTTAACCCCTGATGAACCAGATTCTTCTCTCATTAGCTTACCATGATGAATATTATGAACTTCTGCCAATGGACTATAATGTCACAAAAATCAAGCAAAAGGAGTAATTCACTAGACTCTCTTTCAAATGTCTGAAAACTTAATTGTCACCCTGAAGTTGCAAGATGTTCTCAACTTATTTTGAATAGTCACTTTATTTCTGTGGTATTTATGTTCCCCTCTTTAGAAATACAGTTTCCATTTCCAGATATTTTTTTGCATGGCAGGCACTATTTCTAATACTGTATTCATTGATTTATATGGCTTTTATATTGGAAATTTTTCATTTTAGACAAAGGCACAATGATGTGAGTCATGGATTGTCATCACTCAGTTTGAACTTTTTGGGTTTGATCACTGAAAGATTTTACTAAAATGACAGTATTCACTGATGATTACTTGAATGATAGCCCCTAGTTAATAGATCAGGCACTAGTCATAATTACTCTCCGAGATTAGTTCTGCTGTACCAAGAATATTTCTAGGCTACATCCAGGTCCACAGTAATCTAATTGTTCTTATTCTTGTCTCAAAGTAACAACAAGGAAACAAAATTCTATCTGATTCTACCAAAGGAGCAAATACATTAGATCTTAAGCAGAAGGATCTTTTTCTTAAGCACCACCTTCAAGTTTTTTCATAACTGAACTAAGGAAGCTCATGTTCAAGACAAATGAGTGAAACAAGCTAAGTCCTTTTCCTCTAAGAGATTTTCAGGATTTTTTTGAAGATGAAAGCTGGTCCCCAGTGCAACTAAATAAAAATACAATTACTCTGCTCTCTGTCAAGCAACAACAGCCCAATATAGTTTCCGTAATCTTTTTGTTACAAAACAAAGAATTTTTTTCACTGCTATCAAAATGACCCTTAGTATAACAGATTCTCCCTGGAGCCCTTTTTGAATATCTAGTAATGTACTTTGAAGGTGATCACAACTACACTTTGTCCCTCCTCTGTTATATAGGCTAAATGTCTCTGCTGTGAAGAGAAAATAGATTAAGACATCAAACACATTTGTAAAATACAAAATCCACTAGGTTGTATAAAAGAAGACAAAAATAGAAAAATTCTATTTGAAACAGGGTTGAAGATATCAAACAAAAAATGAATGAGCAATATGTACGTACAAGATCAGAAATAATACTCTATGTGAATCTTTACATTTGTAACACTAATCATAAGAATATATCCAAACTTTTAACGAAATTTGTCTTAAAACAAAGATTTTGAATTTTATTCTCTCTTGTCAGATTTTACCAAACTCAATTTTTAAATAAAAGTTCTAAAGAGATGGACTATTTCAAATGAAAATGCAGAGACTATAAGGGACTAAACACACTGAAAATGGCACAGTGGTGAGAAAAGAGAATATGTGTGGCATTTCAGAAAAAAAAAGTGATGATGTGAAAGTTTTATGATGCTCATAAGGAAAAATCTATCAAACAAAGGTCAGAACAAAAAATCTGTTCTGAGGAAAGTTCAGGTCAAATGAATGACAATGATGACAAACTAAATATTTGATCTAGTAGTAAAGGATGAATCAGGAATCTGGAAAAAAGGAGCAGAATTAAAAAAAAATAAAGCCAGCAGAGTCTTACTACAAATGTTAACCTTGTCTCGAAGAAGGGAGGAAAGGTGTAAACCAGAAAACAAATCTCAACCATGAAAACTATGGAGAGTGGTAGTTGGAATAAATAAAGGAAAAAATAAATAGATAGAATATACCCATAGTAATGAAAAAAGAATGGAAAAAGGACTGAAGATGGAAAAGAACATGAATGTGCAGGAAAAGGAAATCCTTTGCTCTTTTCCCTTGTTCACTGTTTGAGGCCTTCTGTTACCACATCTAGTCATCTGTTTATTATGAAGTCTTCTGAGAATTTGATATATCTTAAGTGTGTTTCCTCACACATTATGGGCTATATTAACAAATAATGAAAACAAACAGTTGCTTTATCTTTTCTGAAAGACACGACTCTCGTTTATACAATGAAAGCAAATAAATGAGTAGTCGAGTTTAAGCTTCTCTTCGTGAAGTATTCTGCTCATCTACTTGATGAAGCTACCCAATGTAAAGACTATAAAAATAGAATTTTAATATAGCAGTGAGATTGCTTTAAAACTACTCACAGAAAAGCACTACACTCCTTATTTAAAGCATAATATCTTCATAAAACACAAACTACACTATAGCTCTGACTGACTTAGGAACAAACAATATCCTTACACCATCAAAACGTTAGCAGCTATTCCAGCTCATTTGCTGGCTCCTGATGGGGCAGATGGAAATTTATTAGATTGTCATGTTATAAGGTGATGGCAGAAAGTGATAGAACTGTCATGGGTGCAGATGTTCACAAGCCCCTATGGAGGTCTGCCAGTCCCACTTCAGTAGACTCAAGCTCTTGTCTCTGCCATCTTCACACTAACCTAATACTTGACCTCTATGATTTCCACTATGATCTTGAATCTCCATAAAATATTTGTGACCTCTATCAATTTTATTATATTTTCTCTTCTTGTTTCTACTTTATTTTTGTTACAATTAATCCTGATAAAACACTAGTTTGAAATTTAAAATCAGACAGTTCAGTTTTTGGAAGTGTGCATGCTGTTTTTCTAGAGGTATGCTCCTCTTCTCTTTCTCTCTCTGCCTTTACTTTTCTCATGTTCTCTTTTTTCCTTTGCTCCTTTCTTCCCTTATTTTCATTTTTATTCAGCTCTTTCATGTAACATTTCCATGTACATGTACTACTTGAGCTGTGTAGTCAAGAGCAGTTAATAGCTGGGATATCCTTGGAGGCAAAAATATAGTAATATTTGAAGTCACTAGCACTCTGCAAAGGAAAATGTAATCTATGTTTTTTAAAGACACTTTAATTGCTCAGCAATCATGCAGAACTGAGAAATATAGCTCTGCTTCCAAGGTAATAACTCCCCAAATTGCAAAGGTCGCTTACTCAATACCCTTGCTATCTAGAAAAATATGACAATGACACCACGACTCAAAAACTCAATTTTATGTTAATCTATTATTCACTATTAGCTTTCATGAAGTTTTGTAGTATTTCACATAACCTGCTGTGTGCTCCTGTCATTTAAAACATAAAGACTTCATCAAGCTTTGTTTCTAAATTAGAGAAGCTGCTCCTATCAAGTCCATTTATACACCCCTGATTCAGCTGAAACTAAAGTTAAAATGAACAGGAGTTGTGTATTAGTAAAGAGGTGGTAAACTTCAGCACATAGAAAAGGTATCAGTGCTAATTACAATCAGCTCTCCCTGACCCTTGATGCTTCTCCCTATAACTTCCCTCTCCTTTTGCATAATTATTCCATCAACTAAAAAGATTTCAAAGCTTTATTATGCTAAATTTATTTAAATTATTCACATACATATATTTAACATTTAAACATAATCTTTACCAAAGTTATCATGATATTATTGAAAGGACATAATTGCACTGATTAAAGATTCCATAAAAATTGGAGATGTCTGTCATATTTGAACCTGTAGCATACCTGAACTCCTGAGCGTGAGACTTTGGATCTCTGTTCCACCAGCTCACAACTTTCATTATTCAAACTGCCTTAAAGAACGAGTCAAGCACGAGAGGATTCTCTTTATTCCTTTTTGGTTCCACTTAGGACCAAAATATTGTGCTGCTGTATACTTAAAAACAGGTTCTTAGGTTCTATTCAAAGATATTTGAAATTATGTTCAAATTTCAGCAGTACTTTTGAAGGTTTTACTCAGAGCAATACTTCAAAACCTGGAAATACAGAATAATACTCATGTATGTCGTGTGTGTGTGTGTGTGCATGTGCCAAACAAACAAACCAATCATATCAACACCGGCTGTGTTACCACACCTGTGTAATAATCAGTTGCAATTTGGGCATAAAACGAGAAAACTTTCTGTTCAGTACCATGGACAGGTACTTTCCACATTGTGCATGCGCATGGAAACAATTTACTCAGAAAGTACCTTTTGTTACCAAAAAACCCCCATATGCCAGCTTCTGTTTTTTTTCAGTATTAAAGTGTCAGTCAATTCTTTCTTGAAAACATCACTGTTCTAATTAAAAATAAACTGTTAAAACAGCATCAGAAAATACAGGAATGTAGATCTAGTTACCATGCCTAACTTGTTTCTTCTGCTAACTGGTCTCTTCCATTTGTCACCAGCAACAGAAAATGAAAACCAAAAAACCACCCAGGAACCTAAAAGGCGGGTTAAAATCCCCAAAGCTCTTGTCACTCCTTTTTAGCATAACTTGCCCTTACAAGAAGTATGAAATATTTACTATGAACTATATTTATCTTCATTTGTTATATCACACAGAAGATAAAAGCCTTGTATAAAAAAATGGTAGCTTAAGACATTCCTTTTATCTTTTTCAATATTTTGTATGCGCATTTCCGAAGTAAATTACTATTACACATAATAAATCAAGTTTTTCATAATAGTTTAATAATGCATTTTCATTTTGTTAAATTTAATAGTTATACATGTTTCATAAATCTCAACAGTCCCAACAAGACATGGCAAAATGTAAATAAAATGATGGGGTTGGCCTTAATGAAAGTGCTAAGTTTGTCATTTACGATCTGTTATTATTAAATTACTAGTCAGTTTGTAATGAAACTACAAATTTTCAGTTTCATAGATAGTACTATATAACTCAAAATTAAGAATAGGGAAAAAATGTCATCTCAAATTTGTCAACCTTCTAATCCCTGTTGTAACTATAGACAAATGCATTTTATAACTTGGTGCAGAGAATCAGCTGATACAATGACACTGGTATCAGATTTCATAAAATATACTTTCTCTCATCTTTCCATTAAAATGCATTGCATTCTAATGTCAACAGTGACACTTTTTAACCCCTATTCTCTGAAAGAAATTGTTTTGCCATTGGAATTGTTTAAAGACACATGCTTGATGTGTCATGTCTCACACTTCCTCAGATCATTTTCCAGAGTGTGTCACCAGTCAGTGTAGATTGACGCTCATAATTTAAAAGTTATAGGTCCATGAAAATCAAAGAAAATGTGTTCAGTGTCTTAAATAAAACCCAAAATATATTTTTTTTTGTAAAGACAAGGTATGATATTCATGAAAATAAATCACATTGTAATAACAAACGCAATATCCAGGTCTATATCAATACACAACTTAAAACAAAATGGCAGATCCACATACTGATCAAATTAAAAGCTTGCACTTTGGTTCTCCTCATAAACATTAATAATTTAGCAACACTGTAACAGGGCCTGCCAGCAAAAACAGTACTCCATTAAAAATCCACTGATAACTCACACATATTCATAAAATATTCCAATTTCGGTGTCCAAAACCAAACAGTTTCAAGACTTTTTTGCTTTGTTTTCTTGTTTGCTTTTTCAGGTTTTTTGCAGTTTTTGAATTTGGTTTATTTTAATTTCCGCAATGCTGTTAACTTTCTTAAACATGTAAAAGATCTAGAAGGAAGTCACAAGTTGTATTCTTAAAGTTCTGTAACAAAAACTTACCCTCCCATTTTTTTCTATCACCATTTTTAAAAAAAATTGAGTATGTTTCCATTCATGCCAATGCACTTGTTGAAATGTTGGCTGTAACCAAACACCAGCTGCACTTACCCCAGCGTTGTCATGGTGACGATGGTGTACCAGAAGGCTGCAGGGATGCTGGTGAACTTGCTGGCTGATGAACCTTTCTCTGCATAGTACATGACTGTGGCAAAGATGATGATGGCCATAGTGAGTGAGAAGAGGAGGAAGCCTAACTCCGAGGCACAACTTTTCAGCGTATAGCCCAGGATGCGCAGACCCTGTGAGTGGCGGGAAAACTTAAAGATCCTGAAGACACGAAAGACTCTCAATGTCACAAAAGCCCCACTGACATCCTCGTTATCTGTCATCACCAGGCCAATGTAATATGGCATAATGGCCACCACATCAATGATACTCATGACGCTGCGCACAAATTTGTAGCGACTAGGAGCTGCCAGCAGACGTAGGAGATATTCAACTGTGAAGATCATGACACAGGCTGTATCCAGGCAGAAGAAAGCCACTGCATACCGCTCTCCACAGGGCAGCTCTTTGATGCGACCCGGGCTTACCCCACAGGGCACTGTCTCCACCACGTTGGCAATAACAGAGACGGCAATGAAGAAACCAGTGACATAGTAGAAGACCAGAGCCAGGGTACTGGTGTGTGGGTTTTCAAAGGCCCGCCACATCCTCTGACGAGCTGTCATTGAGGGTAGGGAGCTCTCAGCTACGTGATCCGTATCAGCATCATCCTGCAGGCGCTCAGCATTCTCACGCCGGCGATCCTTGTACTCCTCGTAACAGCAGTCACCAATGATCTCAGGGATGATGCCAAAGAAGGCCAGCTCCTCATCATAAGCTGAGATGCACTCCTGGCGGGGATAATGAAGCTTCCCAGTACGGTAGAAGTTGAGAATGTGGCGGAAAATGTCAGGGTCCCGATCAAAAAAGTACTGCTGTGTCTCGGGGTGGTAGAAGAAGTCCCGCTCTGAACTGCCCAGCAGAGTGTCAGGGTAGCGCTCTAAGGTGTCCAGCCATGTCTGGAACTGGATACCACTCACATTCAGCACAATCAGAGAGTCCTGGCTTCGCTTTCTTTCCTGCCGTGGAGCAGCTGGCATGGGACCAGTAGCCACTGGCATCCATCCTATGGCTGCTGCCCTGGCAAAGGGTAACCAAGCTGCTACACCTGCCGCCATGGTTCCAAACACCTATTACAGCTAAGGGAGTCAATCTAGAGACAGTGCTGGTCCAGCCACTAAAATAGAGAGGGAAAAGAAAAATACAAATTCTCACACATTCTTGAGGCAGCAGAATTTCTGAACATTTTTGTGATATTCAGTATTAACTGGAAACCTTTTTGCTTCCTCTTTGTTTCCTCCACCTTTTTACCCCAGAATATGCTTTCCAGGCACTGGCCACACTGTTAGGACAATAAAGGAGGACACTTGGAAATCCCTGTATTCAAAGCAGCTTCTCTAACAGCCAGATCCTTTGGATAGAAGGTCTCCATTCGAGCCCCCCTGGACAGAAGCAACAGTCCTGAAATCACTAGCCCCTGGAGCCGGCTAGTAGCTCTAGTGCAGCTGTGCAGCCACCTGGAAGGAGATTTTCCTCCACGCGCGATGCAGCCGGTCCCCCCGCCCCTCCTCCGCCTGCTCCCCGCCCGCCGCCGGAGCCGGGCCGCGGCAGCCGGCGGAGCCCTTCCCGGGCGGCTGCCGCGGGGCCGCCGCCGCCGTCGCCGCTCGCCGTGGAGGGGCGGAGGGGATGGGCCCGGCGGGCCTCCCCCCTTCCCGGCGGCAGCCCTGGAGCAGCGGCGCGAAGAATCCTCTCTCCCTGACCTTTAATCGCCGTCCGGGGACTCCTCCAGACCCCGGCTAGGGGCCGGGGGAGCCGGCGGGGCAGGGGGAGGAGCTCCGGGCGGCAGCGTTAAACTTTAAGGCAAGTTTTCCGTGCAGGAAATGCTTTGAAGGGCAGAGGGATGCCGGGGATGGGGCGCCGGGAGCGGGGAGCGCCCTACAGAGCAGGAGCGAGCAGAGCGGGGCTCTCCCCCGGACGGAGCATCAGGGCACGGACAGGGCGGCGAGGAGACCGGGGTCGGGGAGAGCGCCGCGCTCCTGGCGGGGGCAGGGGCGGGGGCTTTGGAGACACATGCAGCAGTGGGCTGCACGGGGCATCCCCGGGAGCGCCCGAGCGGGCGGCGAAAGGCGAAGCCGAGGGAGGCTGGCTGTGGAACGGGAGAGGGGCAGGAGCTCCCCGGCGGCGGGGGAGGCCGGGGACCGGGGCGGGCGGGGGGGCGCGGGGCAGGGGTGCGGGGTGCCGTAGGGCTCGGCGGCCGGTGGCGGATCATGCCCCCCCCACCACCCCCGTACCCCCGCCTCCTTCCTCTCGCCCCTTCCCCTCGGCTCAGTTCTCCAATCGCTCCAGACGTGCCCAGTCTGCGGCACCTACCTGTGAAAGTCTGGCGAGAGCGCTCAGTTGCATAGAGACTTTTGGAAATACGGGCTCTGCCGCTAGATCTCCGCGCCCCGCCGGGAACGGCGGGGAAGTAGTTGCTCCTGAGAAAGCTTGATCGCATCCAAAGGGACATCGATAATAAGGCTTTCCCCCACCCCCACCCCCCTCCGCCACCGCCGAGCGCCAAGCAACAAGTTCAAGGGGTGGGTGGGGGGAAAAAAACAACGTAATCGCGCCTGGCAGCTCTTGGAGCACGTCCTTGCGGGGCGCGGATCCTGCGGCGCGGGGCCGCTGTCAGGCGCGGCTGCGGCTGCGGCCGCTGCCCCTGCCCTGCCGCGGGCTGCGGGCGGCAGCGGCGAGGCCCTGGCGCGGCCGGGGGCGGGGAAGGGGGCTTCCCGCTGCCTCCCCCAAGGCGGGCGGGCCATGCCACCCCGCCGCGCCGCCGCCGCCCGCGGGCGAGGGGCGCATGGGCGGGCGGCGGTGCGGGCGCGGGGAAGCGCGGGGCGGGTGGGCAGGACATCGCTCCGCGGGCGAAACAAAAGGGCTGCGGGCAGCCGCGCCGGCGGCGGCAGGGCAGGCAGGGAGCGCGGCTGTGCCTGCGTGTGCGTCGGGTGTGTGCCGGTGTGTGTGCCGGTGTGTGTGCCGGTGTGTGCCTCTGCGGGCCCGGGATCGTGCGGTCCAACCCCTCCGCCGGCAGCGCCGCACAGACCCTCTGGAGTTCGCGGTGCTTTGGGTAGGGATCGGGCGGCGGCGATAGCTTAGGTGAGGTACCGAGGGGATTTCTGGGGAGCGCTAGCTGCTTTCAAGGGAAGGACCGTTCTCTGCAAAAAAGGGGGAATGAGATGCCTGGGAGTGAAGTGTAGGATGCTCCTCACGACCCGCCCCGAGCCACTCCGGAGTTCTGGTTGCAATATCCAAATGGCTCTTACCAGCTTTGGGAACGGCGAGAGCTGGGACGGGTGTGGGAGCCTTTTCCTCCTCCTCTCCGTTCCGCTCCCGTGCCGAGCCGCGTCCCTTTTCCCGACGCTAGATGGCGCGTGGATGACGGGAAGTGAGCTCCCGCCGGGGCGCCGCTGCGGGCCGGCCGAGCCCCGCTCCGCTCCGCTCCGCTCCGCGCCCGCGCTCTGCCCGCCCGGCCCCGCGCCGCCTCCAGCCGCTGCCGGGCTCGCGGCACCGCCGGGTCTCCGCGCTAGACGGGCACGTAATTCCCGAGCTCTGCGTGCCGCTCTGATAGCGCCGCTAAATAGAGGGAATAAGGGTCTGTATTCTGAAACCGCTCCATGTCTTCTTCATAGACCTAGCAAGAAGATACCAGAAGGTATTCCTCCTTCTAATTTGCCTGTGTTTCCGTTTGGTAGTAAGAGGTTTTCAAAAGAATCACTGAGTAAATGTGTTCCTTTAAATGTGAAGTTTTTACAACCAAACCTTCCACTCTGATAAACTGAGATATATGCCAAAGAAACCCAAAGCAAAATTAAACCAAATACACATTGAACTTTGGGAGTTAACTCTTTTCTGTATTTTAATAATATGCTCAGCTTCAGTATGTATTCACTTCTAAGTTCCCATGAAAAAGATGGACACTTTCAATATTGTAGCCTAAACTGTCCCTCCAAGTAATACTTGAAAGCACAGAAAGAAAAGTCTTAAAAATGTTTGAGTGCAAACTCTAATATAGGAAAACTTATGATGATGACTGATTACATACATCAAGTCATTTGAAATAAAATATCACATTAAATAAAATATGCTTTCTATATATATGCTGAACTTGTTTGTTGATTTGTTGCTTTGTTATTTTTTTCTAGTTCAAATATTCAGTACATAATATCCTATAAATTAATCCATTAAATTGAAATCAGTTGGTCAACTATAGGTATCGAGCTTTCAACATTATAGATATTCTTCCATATGAAATGGAAGGCTTTGTTTGGTGCTATAGGACATTCCTGTAGAATTAATAAATTCCAATTTATGATCCTGTCAGCTTAGTACTGATAAAATAATACAGGACTTCCTTTCCTGAAAATCAAGAGGTTTCCTTGTCAGCTATAGATTCTTTTTGTAATCAAAACCTGCTCTTATTTTTTTAGCATGCCAGCTTTACAAAAACCAGTTGCTGTCTTAAGTTGATTTTTTTTTCTTTAGAGTTTTTCCTGAAGTCTCACAATAAAGAATTTTCTATCCACAAGAGAAGCCATGAGAATGGGTTCCATTAAAGAAACACCTGGATTCCTGTTGCAATCTTAAAGTTGTTTCAGAAATTTACAAGTTTCATAAGAAGATGGAAAAAAACCCAAACAAACCCTATCTTTTTAGACAATTTTGGGTACCACATAGCATTATAACATTTAGTCTGTTTTAAGTAAGAAGTTTGAAACCAGTTGAGGTTTAGAGACTTTTCTGACACCATTGCCTGTAAAAATGATCACCTCACCTTATATTTTTGTGGACAGCCTGTACATCAGAGAGGCATCTTTCTAAAGCAGTGTCTTGGAAGGAAAAGAGTACACTCTATTGACTCCTTAATTAATGTGTTACTGAGAAGCGATAGCCAGGAACTCAAACTTTCACAGCTGGTACCTTATGTTTAGTTCATTAAAATTGCCTGGCTGAAATATTCCTTACTTTGTATGTTTCAGAAGGACTAAATCCTGCTACATAAGATGTACCTAAATAATCAGGTCTTCCTAAGTCAAAATCCTGCCCGTGAAATCAGAATTGGCTACAAAGAGATTGGTGTGATGTGACAGGGAGGATTATGACTTCAAGTAGGAATTAAATAGCAGGGACTCAAATGAGACAAAAATCCTATTTTCAAGGGAAGAAAATAAATCCTAGTAATTGTAGGAAAAGAAGAAAATGATACTAAGGGGAATGCACAATGGGCTCTAAGATGAGCTGTTTCTTAATTCATTCTGAAGTCATGAGACACAAAGAACTCTCTGAGGATTAAATAAGCTACCAGCTATGATGCAGAAGTCTGTATTAATGAACTTATTTTTTTATTTATTTAAATATTTAAAATGTTTGAAACTGCAAGTTTTCTTTACAGATTGAGAGCCCATGTGTATCCCCTCTTTTTAATTCCTCTAGTATTAAGACAGTTCTCTTTCCTTTTGAGAAAAGAACACTGCAGATGGTGTTTTGTTTTGAGGTTTGTTAGGTTTTGATTTTGGTTTTTTTTACTTCTGTTTGTTTGTTTGTTTGTTTTTAATAAAAGGAACATTCCTAAAAACATCTAAGTAGCAAAGTCCAATATAAGAATTTCTAGAATGCAGCCCCATTGAAGAACTAGGTTGTGAGATTAAGAATGTGTCTCACAAAGCAAAATGTTTGATTCTACCTTGCAAGTATAAAAAAAAAGTGCTTTGGTCAAACATGCAATCAGCCCAAATACCTATAGTCATAGCCTGCAGTTTCCTTGCCTTCATAGGTTTTGGGGTTTTTTTGTCTAAATCTAGCTGGTTTTGTGCTTTGGACCAGACAGAACAAGTGGAAGGCCTTTGATAATTTTTCCGAGATAAAATGCCATCTTTCTGGGAGTTTGCTAAAATAGGCTCAGGTCACTCTGCAGTGCAAGTGCTTGGTGTCCTTCTTTCCATGTAGAGAAAAGGATTGCTCCGGACATTAAAAAATGACCTCTCACTGGTCAGTGATTGAGACATACTGTGGGGGGAAGTGCACCACACGCACCATTTCTTTTAGATTCTGAAGTCAATCTGAGAGATAGTATAGCCACCATTAACCTAAAAAAAGACCCTTACTTCTGTGGGAAAAGATTTTTTATGTATTTATTACAGGTTTAGAGGCTGGAACATGAAGGCAGAGCTGTCAGCATAGTAGTTTCTTTTTTTCTTAATGTGAGGCTAAGTCAATATTTGGAATCATCTCAAGAAAACCTTATACTCTTCCAAAGAGACTAATTTGACCTCAAAGATATGTGCTTTAACTTCTCTAAACCAACAAATACTGATTTAGTCATTATATATGTTTTTCTTGATGTATAGGAAACATTATATGAAACATTAATTCTGTTAAACTATGTGTTAGTCTTATTAAGCTCTGGGAATTCCTCTTCAGATTAGTGATATTGTACCCATCAGTGAAATGGTAAGTAACTTTTAAATTTTACTTTAGATAAAGACGTATTTCTCATTTTGAATTCATGTTCTGTTTCTTACAGTATCTTCAAACAAATATATTTTGTCTGTATAATGAGACCAAATTTCTACCAATTTAGCATTAAAGATCTGTGGTACCTAATTAGGAGCCTACTCTCCCTGAGTTCTTGGAATCAACAGAGGGAGAAACAACCCCAGAAAGCAATCTATCCTACCCACAATCTCAGTGTATGTAGGCAGGTGTCCACTGACTGTAAAAGGCAGTCTGGGATGGCTGTGGCCCTTAAGTGATGAGCCTTTGCATTAGGATACTTTGCATTTAAGCAAAATGGTCCTGAGACTTAGAGCCTGAGCCAATCTGCTACGTCAAAAGAAAACTACCCTGGACTTCAAGTGTCTTTAGGGTCACATCCTTAGAAAGAGAATCTAAGAGTGAATTCATGCAGAAAACTAATTAATGACTACAGTTCATACTCCTGGTTGCACTGAAGCACTTTGACAAAGATGCCACTTGCCAGACTCACTCTGTGTTGCCACTGCCACTTTCCTAAGCACATGCAGAATCTACAGCATCATCAAACATTCCTGTTTCACTCCATGAACAGAATTTTAAAAATCAATCATTTTTTGCTTCATAGTTTTTGACTTAACTGTCTTTTTTATTTTTCTTCTCTATAACATACAGCATGGCAATCTTTCAATCTGCATCCAAACATTACCATTTTAGATACTGCTTTTTTCTTTGTATTCCAGGAAATGTAGGGTTTGGATGCTAGCCACCTTCCTCTGCTCCTGCTAAAACCTCACAACGATCAATGGCTTCTTGCCTAATTAGTCCCATCTCTCTTATACTGTGAATCCTTTCTAAACAGTTTTGTTACTAGATTGGCTCTGCTCTTCAATACCTGACGTGGAGGGTACCCAGAGAGGGGTGTTGCAGCTCTGAATGAGAGTGACTGCAATTGTATCCTTCCCATTTTTAAGAACTGCTTTCTGTTCCAGTAAAACTTCCATCATTTCAAGTTTCAGCAGCTTTATAGGAATCCTATATGAAAGAGATTAATATGTGCAAAAATATAGTTAATAGAAACAATGTGTCATTCACTGGCACAGATGAATATAGAACATTTTTCAGAAGTTAGTAGATTGAATAAAGTTATTATCTTGCATTGCAAATAGCTTCCTTAGTCCATCCAGCTCTTAGCAAAGAAAGATGTCTGAGGTCAGGCAGGCTGGCATGAAGCTGGTAGCTCTTCAAAACTGAGAACATCTGGAGAGCTGCCTGTAGGGGCACCTTTTATGCCAGTAATTGCTAATAGCCCCTGTACCACAGTTCAGAACAGGAAATAGAAACCTTCTTTCATGTTAATGATTGCTTTCTAATTGCATAAACAGCAATGAGATAGCAGTCATTTATAGCAAGCTACTCCTCCAGCTTAGGGAGGAAATAATTTTTTTGGTGGTGTTTCTGGTGGCATTGCTGTGGTGAATGCTGAATCCAAGCTTCCAAAAGGGAGAAAGGATGAAATAAAATATATTTTCAACAAAAGTGAAGCATTACTTATGGGGTTTTTTGCATGAAATTAATTTTAAAATAATATAAAAAAATAATAAAAAATACAAATCATAAAAGCTAGCATTTTTTTCACATCAGTTTTATTAGCCTGGAGCAGAGTGAACTGTTTACAAATCCTGGGAAACATTAGGTAGATATCATGGTATTACTGGATGTCATCTGATCCTAGAAGTTGTAAAATCAAGATATAACAATTGAAAACTGTCCTAAACTTAGTGTCATTATGCTCTACATAGTCCCAAAAAAGATGCATGTCACAGAGAGATGTTAGATTTATTAATTATTTAACTTAATAACAAAATTAAACAAATATTTTATTGTATGATTAGCAATACTTCACCTTCAAGGCAGTTTTCAGCACAGGCTATTCAGTTATAAGTTATGTTGCTAAGACAGTCTGACAGCTTGCACAATATTGCTGCTGTCCAAGTTAAAAGAAGTATGTTTCAATTAAATCATACCTGCTTCATAGGAGACCATAACTTTATTTGCCAATTAAAGACATTTTTTTTGCTGTAGTTTCATCATTCATAAATCTAATAGCAAGAAAATATGTAATTTGAGTTATAACATTTTTAAAGCAAGATCATAAGAAACCAAATCATCACAATGTCAGATCATTAGTTTCCTTCCAGTTTTGTATGTAACATTGCCCAGTCATTTAAAGAATGAGCCTCAAGAACACAGCAGTTAGAGTGTAGATATTTTATATCTATATATTTTATATACAATGTGTGAATAAAAAAAAATCAAAACAAAAGCCTGTTCAATCGAATTAAAGTTAAAGCAATAGAAAGCAGACGTGTGAAACACTAGACAGTAGACACATTTCTATAAATACAGCTCTGTAAGAAGAAACAAAACCACTGGTTTAGTAAAGATCCCAAAATCAGTGACAGTTTGAAAATGGTTGAATTCCATTTGCAGCTTCTGGTCTGCTCTCATTATCCTCTGCAGACTGGTCATATAATTCACAGTGAGTTTGGTTATTTAATTTTATCTGTAATACTGAATGGAAATGTTGTCTAGATGGGACAGCAGTCCTTCCAAACCCCTTACTGTACTCTTCTATTTCATCCTCCATTTAAATAAATTAGGGCAGAAGATAATGTAACATGAAAAGCTTTAAAAAAAAAAGAGTAGCACTGTGCAGCAGCATAACTACTGGTGTCTTATTCCCCACCTGTCTTATGTCTAAGGAAGGGTGATCTCATTAGTTTCCTTCACAGTGAATAATAATAGGGCATTTTGTCTCCAGCCACTTGCTAGTTTTCATTAAATTATAAAAACTGCTTATCTTTAGTCTTTTTACTGCTCTAAAATGACATTCAAGAATTGGTGTGAGTTTGACAGACAGAGTGACATTGGATATTACTGTATTCCCTCTATTTTGAAATTCACTCAATTACCTAGAAAACCATTCTACAAATTGCCATTTCTCTTTATTTTGCTGGTTCATCCTGAGCATTTCTGGCCAGCTTACTCAAGAAAAGAGAGATCTGAACAAATTCTTTTCCATTCTCTTTATAGTGGACTTTCACATTTCATCCCCTTTAGGTAAAACTCTGGTTATGTTAGGCAGTTACAATTAACAGCACAAAGGTTGCCCTTGTCTGGTAGCCATAACCCTGAACTACATCAAAGGATTATAACTGAGAAGTGTGATTCTCTCTGCAGCTTTTCCACAGCTGCTAGCGTAAATAATTGCAACTACTAGCCAGAGGTGTGTGTAGATCAGCTGTTCTTTAGTGGCCTATCCCCTTCTGAGACTCTAGTCCAGACAGCTCAAACTTTTGGGATCTCAGGAAAGCATTCTGTAACAGATTTGTGTGCATGTGTACACATCTTTAGGAGAACATCATAAAAACCAAGCACCAAGTGTAGGTTGTTCATTGATTTGTTTATTTATTATGAGAAACGCTTATTTCAAAGGCAGAATTAGTGGTTAATATCATTCATATTGCTGGTGAAATCTTTCTGGTATGAAAGAAACACTTTTTCTATCATAAATATTCTCCCAATCTCTTTTCTTCGTCTAACAGAAACAAAGTACAATAAAGAATTCATGGGGTTTTTTTTCCTGTTTTAATGTCATCATGCGTGTGCCTGCCTTTCTTCTGAATTCACGATCTCCTATTGTGTTTCATTACATATGGAAAGCTCAAATACGTATCTGGTTAAATTTACTCAACCTTTTAGGAAATTACAAAATCCAATATTATGTTTGAATAATAGATATTTTGCCATTTGGTTTGTTGCAATGTAAATATCATGACTCTATGTAAAACAGAAATGACAGATGGAGAAAGCTGTACATGCATACACTCTCACAGAAAAGTAAGAAATATGTGTTTGTGTCATTTCAAGCTTGATCTAGAGAAGTTTTGCATACAGAAATACATGTTTCTTGGTAAAACTGGAATGGTAGATAGACTACTGTTATTGCTTTCTGGTTTGCTTTGTTTTGTATTGGACATATAGTTGCCATGATGGTAGCTTTTCAAAGAAAATATTCTGTGGTTGGCAGTAGAGTAGTAGAATTGCAAATGATTGCTTTCATTTCATTTTTTTCCCCCAGTTCATTGCCTGAACAAAAGATTTATAAATGTCCAAACACTGTTGTATATTGAACCAGAGCTAAAGTTCATTGATCACACCACTGAAAGAAAAGAATGAAAACAAATTAGCATATTCATAATTTTGTTAGAAATAGTTTATTTGGATTTTTTACTTCATTTCTATTTTCCCCCTAATTTTGGCATTTAATAAAGCAAAAATTAATTTCAAAACAATGAAAAAGAAATGTTAAAAAAACAGATTTTCAGATTTCCCCTTTCATACAAATCGTTAAAAGTTATATCTAAAGGCTTTTTCAGTGATAAAGAAAAATCATAAATCAGAGATTTCCTACTTGCTGTAGACTTTTCAAAACTTATTAATTAATTTAGTCTTTGATAGAGGTTTCACATTTGGTTCAGATCTGTAGTAATAGCTAATAAAAATTTCCTGTCGTTGTAAGTACCTTAAGCTTTAGCAGGGCTTGGTGTGAACACAGGGAGATTCAGTGCAGGAATCTTACTGGAGGACCAAGGCCCTGTTTTAAAATATGAGATTCCTTGTGCAGGGACCCATCTGTAAGCAAGAACTTATCCACAGTGAATGTTGTCTTAGGAAAGAAACCTGCAGGATATGGTAGCCACTTGGAAAATCATTATTATTTGAAGAAAAATGTGTGTGCTTCCCTTACAGCTCTGTGCTATGCTGTTTAGTTAAGACTATAATTGTGAAAGCAAACATTATTTAGGCTTTGATCCTCCCAGTAATTGCAAACATGATTAATGCTATGCTCATTAATAGGTATCTTTACCCCGAAGAGCTATCCAGAATATCTGCATTGGTTTTAGAATGGTTGTATGAAAACTTACTTGTGTCTTGGACACTCTTTCCCTCAATTTTTATGCTGGCTCGGTGCTTCATGTTTTACAATGCAACTAATATATGTTATAAGCCAATAAGGATTCTGATTATACTTCTGTGACTCTTACTCCTTGACATAAAATCTTTCTCCTACTGTGTAAGTAAGATTAATTTGTAATCTTATATGCTTACTGACACCTCCCACAGCGTTCAAAGTAGGCTAAATATGTAAAGTCTTGAGTACAACTTAGGCCTAAATTATAAAAATTAAACAGTCTTATCCACAATTTTTCATATGACTGTATCTAAGAGAAAAGATGAAAGATCGCCTTATTTATTGTTCAGAAAAATACAAATAAACAAAAAAACCCCAAACTCATAACTTGGTAGGTTTACAAATGCCAGCTGTAGAAAACAGCTATTTTTTTGCTAGTGACAATGCAAAATCCTAATATTTAGTACTGTGTATTGTGCATGAACTACCAATTTATTGTCCAATGAATCTTTGGATATCTGATAGGTGCAAATGCTAACAATTTCATGAGGTAACGGTACAAAAAGTAATTTTGGGATGGTGTATGAGTATTTGATAGCATTGCAAGGTTATAATGAAGATTGTTAGCAACATGAAGTGTTACTCGGTGTTAATAAAGAACCAGCTCCAGGGACAAAGCTGAAGATACAGAGGATCTCTAAAGGCACATTACGAGGTGGGATGCATCTCATCTAAGTTTTATCACCTTAAAATTAAGAATTGAATTCAAGACAGTATTCTGAGCATCTTGTATTCTTGATGAGGGCGAGTAATTGCATCTCACCTTCACTTGTAGTATCACTCAGTAGATCCTCTTTTACTCTTATTATTTGTTACACTACTGCATAAAAGAAAAATAGTGAAATAGATTCCAGGAGGTTTTAATGAGATATCTGTAAAGCTTTTTTGCATAAAAGGTTATTTTTGAGAGCAAGATGACAGTCTTAAAATATTTATTACTCATTAAAACATAAAAAGGTTGTGTACTGAAAAATAAATCATGGCCTCAAACAGAAAAATCAACTGATGTGCTGCAAAGCTGTTTTTATCATATGTCCTAAGTCACCATCCCTTCTGTGTCATGTAAGCATTGCAAGACAGTTCTGTGCTATTGCATGAAGCTTCCATGCATTTAACACAGTGTAGAAAAGGAAACTACAACTGGCTTTGATAGGATTAAATTATACAACTAATCCTTTTTGTTCCAGATGTCAATACATAAAAGTAATATCAGAGAGTCAAATGCAGAACCACATACATAATTTTAATCCCTCTTCCTGTGCTGCAGGATCTGGAAATTATAGCATGTAAAAGCTTCTAAAACTGGACTTCTTTCTCATTGCTTTAAGATCCAGTACTGATAATAGTAAACATTTTACCGAGTTATTTTGGAATTCCATGTGTGAGTAGTAAATGAATTGCAAATTGGTTACACAAAATGATGGAGGGAGTTCAGCATTTTATGTCAGGTGAAAAGCATGTCACACATACTTTCCATGTGTGACAGCATACCTAGACAGTGCCAAACTGAAAACTAGGAAGCATGCAACAGCTGAGAAGACAAAGTGTGATGTGCATCTAATTTCACCAAGAGAACTGGCACATGCCACAGAATACATCAGCAATTATTGCAAAATCACTATTTTACGTGAATGAATATAGGTATACACCCACGCATATGTATGAATTATATATGCATATGTATTACTTGCTTGGGTATTTTATTTATTGTAGAGACAATCTGGTGTGACTGTCACAGCTTACATGTTAGCTATATGCTGCTGTGCACTTTTTGCAGGTGCCAAATGGCAAAAAATATATATATACATTCTATAAAATCTATACAGAGTCTGATAATTTTCTAGCACAGAGAAGTTCCTCATTGCATGAAGATTGCCTGAAAAAGGAATATATTGAAATCTATGTATCTATTTTCTCTTTAAACCACCAGTCTCTAAATAAGAAATAATAAAAAGACTATTTTTGTGGAGCCTAAAATGCTTTATGTTTTGCTGCTGCAAATTTAGTCAGCAAAAGCAGCTAAACTCATCTAAAACTCATTTATGAGTTGTGCTGACATGAATGAAACCATCAATGGTATGAAAACAATGGAAGAAAGAAAAAAAGTTTTTTATTTTAAGCTTCATTGAAAATAAAAGACAGAACATTTGTCAAATAGGAATAGTTGGTGGTTAGTAGAATTTAAAATGTCATGAAAATCTAAAATAATCATACTTCATGTGTTTGTGGATCAAAGGTAGGCTGAATTTATTACAATGAGAAATAAAAACATATTTTAATTTATTACAGCAAGAAATAAAAAATATCCTAATGATTCTATAGTGCAGTTGCCCCTAGACTTTTGGCCAAAATTGGTACGATGAGGCTATGATTTATTTTATACTCAGCTTTCAGATCCGATGACTATCTAGTGATTTGCAGCATGCAGAACAGAATAACAACAGCAGAGCAGCCAAGGGGCTTTCTGGAGGTCCCACATGCAGATGAATCCAGTAGATCCTGGAAAGATTGTCTTTTGGGCAACAGACAGAGTTTTCTGTGTTTTCAGGCAGTCCACAGAGATTAGTAGCTCATTTCTCTGGTGAAGGCTGCTGCTGGTGTCAAGAGACCTTCACAGGCTGAAGGGAAGCTTGTGAGCTGAAAAGGAAGAAAGGGCAGAAGCCACTCTGGTTTTCCAGAGTAATACTTGTCTTGACTTGAACAATAGTTTTGTCTTCACTCAGCCATTCTATAATTATGTCTCTAAAAGAATTTCCAAACTTATAGTTTGGAGCACTTTATATAGGACTTTTAAGGAAATTCTATTATTGCTTCACTTAGTGTACATTTTTGTACAAAGTGTACTTTTATATGTATTCTTTATGTATATCTATGGTTTGAATACATATTTATGTTTGTATACATGGAAGACGCTTTCAGAAAAGCCAAGGATTTGTGTTTCTCTTCTTCCTGTTTGTTTTCCAGGAAGACTTTCAGTCCTTAAAAAAATATTAAATAAATTTTCAGTTTTGATGCACAAGAAAGGAATATGTATAAGTTTTCTGTTTATAGATGATTATAGCAAAGCAGATAATGAGGGGTGAAATCTGCAAATATTTATTTAAATTAAACAGTGAATTTTCCATGGACATATTCTAACTCATTTTGTGCTCATTTTCCAAGAATATTCTAGGAAACTAATTTACTGAGAGGCTGCTTAAAATATGTATTGTTACTGAATAGTGGATGCACCAAAGAAATTCATACTTGGAGTTCTAATATGCAGTTATTGAAAATGAACAATAAGCTATTAGTTCTAAGTTCTGGTCTGCTTCAGTGAATGAAGAAGAAAATGTGACTGCTGCTTATATGCTAACTGCAATGATTCCCAAAAATTTCCTGCTGTTCTTTGCAGCTATAGTCACACATCATCATCATTATCATCATCAACTACATAATCTTTCTACAAATATTCTATATATTTGTGGCTTAATGGATAGTCAGACTTGTCTTATAATATGACCAAACATGGGCAGAAACATTTGCAGAACAGAAAGTTTTTGGAGCCAGATGTTTTGTGGGAAGACCTTTATTCACATAGATGATAAAGTGCAGAGAACAAACACCCTATTTCTGTTTGTTGCTACATATAAGTAATAAGAGGTTAAAATCAAATTAGTCTTTACTTTTATTCCATTCTTTTAGTAAATTTCTTACTACAGTATTACCAAGTACATTTACACAGAGAATTTGGCTAATGTTAACAAATAATTAAATACTAATATTATATTATGGACCTTTAAACTAATCTCAGATTTCTGTTCAGAGCTGTGTATTTTAGTATGTATGAGTCTCACACTGTTGATTCTTGCCCTGTGGATGCCTGACCCAAGCCTGTGGGTCTCAGGTGTGAGCAGCAGAGAACCTCAGGTTCCTCCTGTGCTCTCTTACCCTGCATGGCAGCCTGGAGGGGTCACAAATCAGCAAATGCAAGTGGCCATACACCAAAGGGTAGGTCATCATGTAAAGACTTGTGCTCAAAGGCTCAGCAGGGAGGCTGGGTACATCAGAGCAAGGTGTATTATGGCCTTCTGCTCACCCTGAGTGACCCGCTCGAGTGTGCCATTGTCTGTCTTGCAGCTGAAAGGAAGATGCTTTTTCACAACTGTTCAAAAAGAAAGAAAGGAAGCTATATTCAGCAAATAAATTATTAACTCTGAATGATTCCCTCATCTCTATGGCACAGTCATTGCTGCCCCAGTTTTCTGTCTCGCATATGAAGCATGAAATATCATTCCTGTCCTCAAAGCCTTTTCTTATAGAAATTGGTGAGATTGTTGAAGTCAGAATGAAGCAAGATGAGGTAACATCTTTTGGCAAAGAATATATAATTTCACAATTCATTGTTTTCAAGATCTTGTTCTGTTCTCGAATTGAAAAGGAGAGATGCCAATGAGATAAATGAGGGGAAGAATGGCCCTTCAATTTCTCTGACATGACAGGGTTTACTTAGATGCATCTATAAGCAGCAAAATCTTTACATTTGGAATATACTTGGTACAGTAGATACTCAAGATGCATTTTTAGCCCTTTTAGCTCCTTCCTTATAGGAGTTTGATACAACTCAGCAGTGTGACTTTTCACAGACATCAAAGGGCTGAACAGAAATCTGTTAGTCATCTACATCAGCCAATGCAAAGATTTTACTGGATGTTAATGCTGAGCCTTACATACATAAGTAAGTACTTTTACTGAACTAAGAGGAGTTATTCAAAGTAGCCCAGATGTTTTCAGGATAAATTAAACTTCCTGGTATATTGACTCATGATTTTTTTCAGATCATTCACACTAGAAAATTGAAGAAAATTGTCTGGGCAAAAAATACTTACTTTTTTATTATATATCTGTTCAACAATAGAGATCATTATCTCTGTCTTCCTAATAATGGGAAATGAGTGGAAAAAGAAACAAGAAAGGAATATGATCTGAAAATACAACAGTAAAGCAGGATCAGAAGTTAGATTTGACTCAGTATCTTCTGAGTCCCAAAACACTTTGCAGACTGTCTGCTCGTGTATCTGGATCTGTATAGATATGCCCCTGAATAGCTACATTTATATATAACTTTTTTTATAAATAAAACAGGTGTTTTTTCTAAATTACCATAATGATATCTGAGGAGCTATATAGCTTCAGTAATATTCTATTGTTGAGAATGCCATTTACTCTGCTTGTTAGTGATTAGGACAGAGACCAGTGAATAAAGTAGAATAATGAAACATTTTGGAGGAAAATCTGTTTGATTATGCAGACATCTAAACACATGTACCTGGATAAAGTAATTTCATATTAAGTTTTTTCAGTGTAACATAGGAAATCCTCACTTTATTAACAAAAACTGTTGGCTGAAAACATAGTGAAAATGTCAGTCTCTCCATGTAGTTAGAAATCCAATGACTATATAAACTTATGCAGTTATGTAAGATATTTTGACTGGATGTTTTTGTGTGTGAGACTTTTTATTCGGTAATTCCTAAAGAAAAAAGACATTTTATTTTGGGAATTTCTTTCAAGTTTCTATGAACATAAAACCTTAGTCTAGAATTGCAATAATTGCAATTAGCTTCCAACAATTATTTCTCTTGTCTATACATTTAAATAGTACCATAAATATTTAATGTAAATTTATAAATTAGTTTAATATAAATATAACCTTGCAATTTACATTTTTAAGATAGATTTTGAAAGTCTGCAAAATGCTTATGATTGAATATAATTATGATTCTGTTTGTCTAGGGAAGTAAAAATGGGATGATCTACCTGAATCAAAGATGATCTTAAGATGATCTATCATCTTAATTCAGCTGGTCAGTGGTTGTTCTGTGCAGAGGTACATATTATACTACTGATATTAGCCCTGAGAGAAACAGTCATCTCTCTGAGGGTCTTGGCTCCAAATGCTTCCTGAGGAATTCAGAAGGCGAGGGAAACGGTTCCAAGTCTTCCTTCCCCATACTGGCATCTTCCACTTCCTTTGCAAAGCAGATGGAGGCACAAGTTCCATCACGTGCTGAGCGATTCTGTTCCCTCCGTGCAGCCTGTGCGAGTCGGATCAGATGCCTTTCTTCTGGAGGCCAGGAGACAGAAGACTGTAGAGAAGCAGAAATTTCTGCTTGACTAAAACTTTCTCTGTGATTCAATATGGACAGCAACCAATTTAAATAAGCCACCATAGATATGTAAGCTACTAAAAGTCAGTTCATACTCAAATGTAGCCTTCATACTGAGCCCTTTATGTCCGTCCTACTGGCTCCTATGGTCATCCCACAGCCAGTTTGGGAGGTCATTCGACATAAGTGCTCTTCATTACATGAGGTGCAAAGAAGGTTTAAACTTGGCCCGTAGCAAATACATTATTCAATTCTTAGGGAAAAAAATACCTCTGCATAGCCAAGCCTTACTATAGTTTTTTAAGATCTTTTTGAAAGCTTTTTGTGTATTCATTCTTCTGCAATTATCCTATTTCTCTGTATCTGGATTTTGCTGATTTTTTTTTAATGTCAATTTAAGCAAGCCAGGAGCAGAACAAGAAGAAAATTCACTCAATGCTCAGGCTTGAACACATTTTGCTGTTAGAGATTTATAGCAAGCATTTTGAACTTATCCAGCTTGACACATGTAAGTGTCTTTAGACCTATTTCTTCTTTTTAGTGTGACAAACAAAAGTCCTCCCCCAAAATAAAAACTGAGGCATTTGAAGTTGCTACTGGTTTTGGCCAGCAAAATCCTCTTTGTTTCTGTTCTTTGTGAGTTTAATATTCTTTATAAGTGAGGGGCCTATATAGACTTTGTTTCCTCAGCTGGTTCCCAGTTAGTCAATGCTTTCCTGAGGTGTTTCTGTATCCTTTCTGCAAAATAAATTCCCAAAGTGGTTCACTGGAAATATGTGTCATGATCTAAAGCTTACCAAAGATCTCTTCACTAGCTGTGGATTAAATACTACTTGAAGGTTTAGACAAAGGCTCTGAAATAAGAGTACAATTGCATAATCTGGAAGAGACTATGCCAGTTTCCTTATTTGTAAAAAAGAAATTATTTGTGGACCAATTTGTGGTCCATCCTGGACTATGGATAGTCCAGACTAAACTGACCTTACAGGATTCAAACTGAGATCAATAACTGAGACTAGAATTGGCTTTTGTATCAGTTTGAATATGTGAATATATATACTCACCTGTTGATGAGTATGTGATTTGCAAGATTTTTTTTTTGGTAGTGGTTTAGTATAGTTGACCTAAGTCCTTTGACTAACAATGGAGGGGTTGTGGATAGTCAGCAAACGATCTGACTGACTAGTGAAGAAAGTGTGTGAATGAATGTTTGATGAAACAGTAAACACTACCACTGCATGTTGTGAAGCAAGCAGATCTGTGGAAACAACCAGAAATGGAGCAGTTTCTTAGAGCAGTGTCTCTCTTAATCTGTGTGCAAATATCAGAATTCTCTCCCAAATAGGTCTAAGTGAAAATCAGTTTACCTACCCGCAAAATGTAATTGCAATTTATTGGGAAATGAAGCCATAAAATAAAAATATGATCTTACATCAACTTGTAAAGGAAATTTTAGATATTTGCAAGCTTCATTCTCCTTCCTTGTTCCACCCCTGTTATATACCCATTTGAGTGAAGAAGAACCTGGTCCTCTGTTCCGACTCAAATCAGAAATTTGAATCTGAATGCTCTGACAACAAGAGGCTGAGGCAGTTGTTAATTGCAAAATCAACTCTTCAATTAGATGGTCTTTCAAAACATCCTTTTCCCTGAGCACCATTACCAGAAATGTCTGAAGTCTGTCTCCAGTCATCCTGGCCAAATGAGATACCCAAAATGCGATGCTCAAACAGAAAGACTTGTCAAGTCATGATTAGCTAAGCTATTGGACTCCCACCTTCTCTTAAAGAGATCCCACATAAAGCCCAAGTGAAATGGGCTAGTTTAATGTGCTTCACTTATTTTCTTTTCAATTTCCATGCATTCTTCTATTACACTTTATTATACAGAGCTCCACAGAGAATTTGATAATTACCTATGCATGAGAAAACACTCCCCCTTCTTAGCCTAAATTCCCTTATCCTGAGGGTCAATTTGGAAGTTATTTTTCCTTTCAAAGTGATCTTTGGCAGAGGTGTCAATCTGCACTTGGAATGATGCAGGTTTACATAAAAAACCAAGACTGCAATTGAGAATTTACAGGCAATTCTCATTTAGGAAAAGGAAAAATAAGAAACAGTAGGGAAGGAGCAGCTATAGGCTATGTAATAGTTGTAGAGCAGCAATAGTCAATGCATAAAAAACCCAGAATGCACCAGTTTTCTAAAATGTTTATCATGTCAGACAGTTTTATGATATTAGTTGTGCAATAAAGTAATTTTGAAGTCATGTATTTCCTGGAAGCTAATGACTGGACACTGGATCTGACACGCCATGGAAGGGCTTGTCATTTTATCTTACTGTATTATTCTGTGGAAGAAGCAGACATCATGATTATGTCAGTAAAATTCTGAACCACTTCCCCCAAGATTTTAATAGCATCTGATTTATTGCATTTAGTGATCCTCTATAGGAAAAAACTGATGAAGTGCTTTATAGTTTTAGCATATCTCCACTTTTCTCTGCCTTTAAAACTCTAATCTCTTTTTTATGTAGGGGCACAGACCAACAAAACAACCATAGTTCAGAAGATATTTTTCCAGAAACATGAAATCTCTCAAACTCTTTAACCATGAGAGCTTATATGAAGATGGTTTTGTACTGTGAAGCAGAGGACCACATCCCTTTCACATGGAAATCATCATAATACTCCTGACTTCATTCAAAATCAGTATAACTTTGCTCATTTCTGTTAAATGGGTGTCTGACCCAAGGTTTCCATAGAGAACTGGTGGCCTTCCTGTGCATATTTCAGTTTTGAAAGAATTTCTCTGGAGTGTTTTCTGATAAAACTAGTGATTTTCCCAACACATTTTCTAGTAGCAGCTGCATTAGTAAGTAAGTAAAATTATCCGAGAACTAATCTGTGGTTGCAAGTTGCACATAGTTTTCTCCCTGCTCTCAGAGTCTTCATGCATCCAACCTGTTGGGAATAGTTCCTTGCTTAGAATTTTCCATGAATGCTGCTTGGGCACTGTGTAGGACAGTCCTGGTTGGCTCAGGTCAAAGCTCTTTTAGGGACTATGCTCAGAATTCAAGAGTAGGATTGACTGTATACAAAAACTTTTGCCTGTGACTTGTTTAGATGTTACTTTTAGATCTGGTGCCTTTGTTGTGTAGGTATTCAGTTTAATTAGGAAAGTGATTTTTTTCCCCTTAAAATTGATACTTGAGTAAACTGCATCCTGTTGACTTCAGAACTGTTACACAAGTTTGGTGTCTCTTGCACGGAACTGCTTTGAATGTGGAGCTAGTTTTATTAAATTATTGACTCTGAAAATAAGTTCTATATTGTCTTCTGATGCATTTTTTTTTCCTGGAAAATCAAGATGATCACTACATGCACATCATGCAAACTGAGTTTATAAATGTTTTTAAAGTCTTTGTTGCTCAGTATATATCTCCACAATTATGGTAAAAGTGCAGTTCTTTAGTTATGCAATAATTGTAGTCAAAGTTCTGTGCAAAAATACTGAGCTTTGAGCAGGATATTGAAAACCAGCGTGGGAAATCAGATGAAGAAAAATTAATATGTTTTACAAATATCAATTTCCCTTTCTATATGACCTGAATATCTGCAGTTACTATAAACACTACAGAATATGTATCTGTAGAAACAAATAGCCAAAAAAATGTATATATTTCAATCCAGAAAGTGAATATATGAAAGAACATTGTCAGGTTATGCTGTATAGTAGTTGTTCTTCATTTCAGATATTTCACATTCTGTAGAACAGCCTAAATTTACCTGCTCAGGCACACTGCTAAACAAGTTGCTAGATTCTATTTTGATGAAACAATTGCTTTTCGGACATGATGCTCTAATAAAATGTGCTGTCCTTCCAGTCATGTAATCAACTGCATATAGGGCAACAGCAATCCAACCCATGCAACAGCAGGTCTGTCAGAAATTTACTTCCTTTGATGCAAATATTTATGAAAAAAAAAGTGCTTCTTTCTTTTTGCTTTATGTTGTTTTTGTTTTTCTTTAGCGGAATACATCTAAGTTGCTGGCAGTTCCACTATTAGCTGGCTAATACTGAGATTGTTAACTTTCATTAAGTCAGTATGGAGCTTGATTCCCACTGTTCTTTCAACTTCCATTAGAACCTATTTAATTGAAGCTTTTCATACAATGTCTGTTAACCCTGACTGAGACGTGCTCAGTTTTTAAAGAAAATTGCAGCTGTTCCATTTGGGCCATTTACATCTGTAACAGAAGGTCACCTACTAGTTATGAATGAAATTGTGACACCTTAGGTCTTGTGGTATTTTATTTACTTATTTACTTTCTTACTTATTAATGTAGAAAAATCTAGTCAGTATGCCAAGTCAGGACTTTTCTAAGTTCTTTGCCAGACTAGTCTCAAATTTGGATCCTGAGCACAAAACCACCCTATAAGTTAATGTTGCTATAATGTTTCCTGAGATGCTTAAAGTGTTCTGTTTCTGCAGTAAAATTTGCAAAAGCAATCAATTTTTGATAGTGGAGAGTAGATTTATGTTTCTCTTATACTGGTACCCACCAGGAGCCATAACCTAGGGACCTCTTCTAGTTTTTCTGCACATTCTGACCCAACAATTATTTACTGCATGCTGAGCAGAGTATGTTCTGCATAGAGCATAGCCAAAAAGGGCTGGTTAGAGCACTCACAATGGATGCAGATAATGTAAGTCCAGCTCTTTTTCACCCTTCCCCTCACCCTAAGAGCATTTGAATGCATCTTTTCCATGAGTGATTTAACTATGAGAGTCTCTTTGGGTCTGCCTCCCAGATTTCTTAACGAACCTTTTATCTGAGACAGGAATATTTTCTTCATCTGTCTAAGCTCTAAAAGTCAATTTGTTGTCTGGCTATATTTTAAGAATTCATTCAAGAAGCAATTTCCACGTGGCCAGGAGGCATACATCTCTACACTACTTTCTTTTGGGTGGGTAGAAATCACAGCTCAGATTTATCTTACCAATGAGGGATTTGAAAGCATCTCAGAAGAAAAGGAGCTCTTGGATTACTCAGAGGGAGGGGAATGCAATGCTGCAGAGGAACTCTGAGGAATGGCTGACTTAGATGTGGTTTTAGCATTATGTCATACTAGAATGTGAATCTTGCAAGGCAGGTCTCTTCAGCCCTTATTAATACAGTAAGAGTAGAGTGAAAATCCATGAATGAAAGGAAAAGAGCTTCCTAGCTTCTTGAGAGCTGCAATGTGTGAGTATCGCTCTAAAAGCATGAAGAGGTGTATCTGTTGGTAATGTAGATGAAGGGTCCATTTAACACTGACAATACAGGCAGGGATAACACTTTTTCCATTTATTTTCTTGTGAATTCCTCAGCACCCCTATGTTATAACCATGGGAAAATTGCTTCATGGTTTTATTTTATGAGCATTGTATAGGTAACGTTTTCCCAAAGAAGTGGCTATTTTAATGGATGTTTGAATGTCACAAATTCATTAACACTAAAATAGTACAGATATTGTTATATTTCTGTTGTCCCTTCCTATATTTTTGATTACATACATACTTCCTAAGTTATCTACTCCTTGACTACTCATATGGTAAGTATAGTTTTTGTAAAAATTAAATAGTTACACTCAATAATCCATTAAAGTCTCCACACATTAGACTGCATTAGAAAAAAAGTCAATAATGTAATGATGAGACCTATTTGACTTTTGAAAATATTTTCTCATTGCAGCAGTGTCTTCCAAACTTGGTTAGGGCTGTTACAAGAGGGATTATTCCAGCCTGCTGTCAGTTTTTGTCTTGAGAATACTTTGATATTAAATGCCAGAATTACTATTTAATTAGTTGTAGAAAACATACATTTTTGCTGGAGCACAAGTATTTTTCTGTACATATAAAGTAGGAAACTTTTTTTGTTGCCATAAACATTATGTTTTGATGGCACACATGGCTTCAGGAGCTGTGCTACCACATGTCAGCCCTGGTCCCAGGAGACATGACTCGGATAAGAGAGGGTGAAGGCTGTTGCTTTCACAGCACTTATTAAATCTACTCCCACTCCACTAAGTGATATCTAATTTCATATTATCAACCACTTTGATTTTTTTAATTTCCAGGATGCAGATAACAGAGTGCACCTTGAGTTGCTGATTAAGTCTTTTTCATAGTTAGCCTAAGCAGTGCTCATCCTCAGGTGAATTGTTTCAACAGCCTCTGCCAAATCATATTTTACCATGAAGGAGAATCAAGCTTCTTCAATATATCTAGAATTTAATGATGTACCATTAATCCTTGTTTCTTAATTAAATTATCTGAAAAAATATCTACTTATATTTGGAATTAAATACAAAAATCCAGTATAGTTTCACTGTGCCCATATAGTATTTTACTTGACCTTCACAGCTGTATTAATTTGCACAAGTATTGTCTTGAATTGATTTCAGGGTTTTTTCTTTTCTTTTTTTTCCCCCTGGTAATACTTCAGTGGTTTCCCTGTGTTAGTTTTAAATCCAAGATACAGTCTGTTCAGTTCAACACTGAATACCACTGCATGTTTTTTTCCAGCATATTTTGTCCCTTGGTCTGTGAAATCTTCATGCAATGGGCACTGATGACAGCAGTGTTATCTCCAGATTCCCTGGGCAGCTTCTATATTTTTAGGAATGTACCTATTACATGATAGTTCCATTAGTCCTGCTCTATGTCATTCATAGTTTCCAGCTGTTGCTTGTTATTGTGCTCTTTGCTTTACATCTCTACTGTTCTCTCTTGTGAAGAGATATTGTTCTCCCTGTCCCTACCTGAGCACTATTTTTGTATTATGAGAATGCTCAAATGCTATTTCAGCTCTGTTTGGCTCATCTTCCATGTATTGAGGCCACCTGATACAGGACTTCTGCTTTGGGAGTGGTAAGTAACATTGCCTGCTCTTGAATCTGAGTGACAGTGTCTCTTCCCAGAAGTGGGCTCCTTTTATATCTGTCTCCTTTTATATGTGTGACTATTTTTTCTCTTATTAGTTCTCTTTTGAAGTCTACATATCTGCAGCATTCAGCAAACCTATCAAGTGCTGTCATGAAATCTTCATCATTTGCCTTTTATTCCTAGCAGTTTGTTGTAGCAAGTGATCCTGATACTCTTGCTTGGAGGAAGTCATAAAGAATAATAGACTACTCCAGCTTCTGAGGCATGCTTTCCTGTGTAAACATAGAGAAAACAGCTGGAAGGAGCCAGTTCTGTTGCACCTTAAGAATAGTTTCACATCAGTTTGTTTCTTAGTCAAATTAGGAGATCTCAGTCAGCAGCTTGCCACTGTCACTTCTTCTTGAACTGGTTTCCTTAACTCCATAATGAAAATCTGTCTCCAAAGAAAGTTTGTTATATATTTTCTTAATTAGTCTAATAGCATATATTATAACTATAATATAAAACCAAGACAAGAAATTGTGATATTTATTGTACAAAACTGTTTTCTCTGACTGAAGTATATTAAAATCCATGAGAAAAGCTAACTTGTTTTGACACCAGGACACATGAGAGCAGCGTGTTGCATAGCCCTGATGGTATGTAATCATATTATCTGATTTATATCTGGATCACTGGTATTCTTTGTGCTTTAATCAGCTTCAGAAGTTAACCAACTTATGCTGGTTTAGAATGTTGTATCTGGAGGAAAATTGCTTTCCTGTGAAATGACAAAACTGATTAATATTCAATATTGTAGCTTCTGAAAACAGGTATGTTATTTAGTTAACTATTTTAGCTATACCAAAAAAGTCAGTGATACATATTGACAATTGAGCATGTAATTGAAATATATTTTTAAGGAAAACTGACTTTTAATATATGATTTATTTTTAAGAAAATAATTGTCAATGCTATGGTCCAATTTTTTTTAATGAAAACAGAAAACCAAAGATTTTTTTAAGATTTTGGTGAATGCTATCTATCAAAGCAATGGTATCTATCAAAGCAATATCAAAGTCTGCTGAACTCAGTGAGAATATATGACTCATAAAGTCATATAATAATTTAAGATGGAAGGTATTTCTGAAGGTCGCGTAGTCAAAATTCTACTCAAAGAGGAACTGACTTCAAAGGTTTTTTACAGGATACATTTTTCTGGAAGACTCTATACAGACGCAGACACCTGTGATAGTCTGTGTCTAAATGTGCTGTTTACATATATGTGGGGGATCAAAATATGACTTTCCAACAGAGAGTAGTGTGAAGCTTGCTTTCACAGTTTGGCATGGCTTCTTGCATTTCCTCCAGTTGTGAAAGCGTTTTCAGCTTGAACCTCTGATTAAAAAAAGCTTTGCAGTTCAGCTTCAAATAAACATTCATTTTAGTTCACATTTCTAAGAATACTATTTTTTCCTTTGCTTTAGTTTTGAAGCCTGCTGCACGTGTATGGATGAAAATTATAAATATAAGTACGTCCTTTGCATTTTTTAAAACCAATTTTTCAAAACCATTTTTTAAAACCAATTATTGAGTTTTGTGAGATTCGATATGTGAGCATGATGAAGAAGGGAGAAGAGAAGAACAGCTCTGGACCATCTTCTTTGCCCTTCATGAGGGTTGAATTGGAAGTAGGAGTATTGAGTCAGGGTTGTGTGACTGTCAGGAGCACTGGCGCAAAAGTATGGAGGGGGTAGAATCTGGTTCAGACCTGTGCAGTGAGAGATTGCTACTCTTTCTCACTCTGAGTGGCTTGTGTGGGTGCACACACATCGTCCCCAGCAATCAACTGCTGCATGTACTCTTATGACTCACCCTCACCCAAAATATTCACAGACAATGTATACATATACTAGAAATAAACAAATATGCACTTGAATATATCCTACAGAAAGATGACAGAATTTATAGGTGTCACATTCTGCATCTTAATTAGATATTCTCTTTTGAATCTCCTCTAAAGATGCAAAAGCAAGTCCCAGAGCATGTCTATTCATGTTGTAGTACCTTGGCTCTTGATTCTAAAAGTGTCTAATAGCACTTGATTTGTCAGTTTTTATATATGTGATCTAGGATTTTGTTTGAGTCTCTGAATACCTTCTCACTGGCACATGTCTGAAGCTGCCTTTATACACATAAGGATTTTATTTATCATTTCATAACTTTTAAAATTAGAAAATAGATACATAATTTTAGAGATATTTTGTGAAATTACATGGAAAAGCAGTTATGACAAAAAGGATAAAAATCCATACACTTAGTGTGCCTTATTTAGTTTGTCAAAAACACTTGAGCTGTTGAGAGAATCTAATGTAATTCAATGAATCTGCAAGTACATTTTCAGCCCATTGAAAATGACTGTCAATTCAAGGTTACTTCATAAAACTGAATCATGAACAAAAATTACTTGGTGAAGATGAAAAAGGCAAAGAAGTAAAACAAATAAGGAAATGGGTATTAACAAATTAGAAATTAGACCAACAAAAAATGTTAATAGAGATTTATGGAATAAAAAATATTTTTTTCTTATATGGTCTTTCTTTGACCATTATTGGCCTATCTATGTTTCATTATGTAGAAAAATTGTCTATTGACTTCAATAGCACTCTTTCAATTCATGCAGGCAACCATTTCCCCTTGAAAAAATAATAAATATTATTAATGAGTATTTTTTATGCAAATGGAATTGCAAAGCTATTCCTTTCTCCATATATTTTTCACCCAAATTCCACTTTTGAGCTAGCATTAAAATATGAATAAATTTAGTAATTCATAAGTGTATATCATTATCTTTCTTTTTACACATAGTCTTACGGCAGAAACATTTGTCTTCTTGTTAATTTTTCTTCATTTCTTGCCTTCAAATTGTCATTTCAAGTGTGAGATGCTTATAAGATTACAATTATCTACTCAGTTAGAATGGTTATTTATCAAGTATAGAATTAGTGAAAAAATAAAGCCATTAGAGTCTTTCTCCCCTTTGTTTTCTGTTCCAATTCCCCAGCTAGAACTGAGTTGCTGCCTACACATTTGCACAGATAGTAATATTAACTATTGCTCAAAAATATTGGTGAGCTGGGTTTGCCAGAAGGTAATGGTCCTGGGTATAGTCAGACATTCCTGGCAGACAAAAAGGAACAGATTAAATTTCATTCAGCTGCAGAAGACCAAGAATATTGTTCTCTTTTGTGTGTGTGTGTGTATTTTCTTTATGTTTTGCTTTCTGTTTCCCTCATGTCTTCATAAATTAGGCATTTCTTGGGGCCTTTTAAAACACTGAAACCTGCTCAGTATATGCAGAGGAGGCTAAATTCTGGACTCTGATTTTTGATGAAAGAATTCTGGACTCTGATTCCAAACTTGAAAGACAAGTATTACTCAGCATTTCCATCTGGCCATCAGTATCTGTTCTCCTTCTCAAACAGGGGATTTCATGAAATGAGTTTACATTTGCTTTTAATGCGCCAGTATCTGTTTCAGATATCTGCATTGCTACAGTGAGGCACTGTGTTTCAAATGAGGCAGCAACAAAACTGTTCAGACCCCACAGCTTCCCAAAGTGCCTGTCAGCAGCTCTACATGGCTGAGCAAGTGCAAGGGCTCCAATCCTCTTTCAGACTCGGACAGGTGAGAGTACAAAGAAGAAAGTATTACAGTGTCTTTCTCTTGTGTGAAATGGACTCAAAATCTCAGGGCATATTTTATCTTGCAGAAAGTTTGGCAGAAACTGAACTTTGTGGCACTTCAGCATCTCCTATCCTTGTTTGTTTGTGTTGCAGATTTTTTTTTTTACCCCAATAATTTCCCTCAACTAGTTTGAGTTTAGAGGAAAACCTTATAAGCAGCTGAGCTGACACTTCATTAAAGGTAGACTGCTGGGACAGGAGAGTGAGAACATTTTACAGAATCACAGAACAGCTGAGGCTGGGAGAGGTACCTGGAGGCCATTTGGAAATCCATCTCCATGCTTAAGCAGGGCCACCTAGAGTCATTTCTACAGGATCATATCCAGACAGATTTTTGATATCTCCAAGGATGGAGACACCACAGTCTCCATTAGTGACAGTTACAGTGACAGTGCTCAGTTGCCCTCAAACAAAAAAAATAAGCTTGACTATCATTAAATATTTTGTGTGATGACAACCAGCTGTAAATTAGAGCTAAGAATCACTTTTAATAGTTCATAACTTCTGGCTCAGATCTTAAAGGCTTTAAGCACCTGTGTGTCTGTAACACTATGTCAGTCTGCCTGGATGCATCTATACTAGTCAGTTCTACTGTGCTTTGGAATGCTTCAGGGCATGGGAATGTGATTGTCCTTGTTAGGCAAATCTCAACACACTCCATAAAAAATATTCAGCCTGTTGTAATTATTTATGTGCCCTAACAATTCCGTCACATGGTCTGTCAGTCAGAGCAGCTCCTGGGAACACACAGTGGGGAGTTTCCTTCCAGCGACTGTCCCAAGCACACCACCACAGCCACCCAGTCTTGGCAGTTTGTTAAGGTAGATGCCAGGCATTCTGTGAGCTAACTCCATGCCTTAAGAACTCTGAGGTGTGTTTATTTGCTGATAAAGAAATGGCCTGTGTCTGCAGAATACCTGAGTGTGTGCTCATCTTGGTGTCTTGAACATCAAGCTGCTTTACCTGCTCTTGACTCCTGGCTTAGTATGCAATGTGTACAAAAACTGCCTCTTTTCTTCTATCTTAGTTTCCTAGAAATATTTTCATTAGTTCTTTTCTTTTAGAGTATGCCCATAACTTGGGTTCTATTTATAGATTTGCCTTTCTGAATAGCCCTCTGGACAAAAAAAACTATTTAATTTTTTTTTAGTTGTCTGCATCAGAGTGGATAATGCTGTGACTTAGACACATGATAAACAAAACAAGTCAGCTTGCTTAATTTTAGCTGGAATACAACTTTACAATGTGTTTTTAGCCTTGAAAGAACATACTTTAAGATCAAAAAAAGCTCCAAGCAGATACTTGATTGAAAACTGCAATTGCTGTCAGTATTTCCAATCTATTTCAGAGCAAGAATGAGAAAATAGACTTTTTAAACCACAACATTTATTTTTAATTTCACCTGCATTTGAGACCTCCTTCTGGCCTACTTCTCTGTGTTTTTCTCAATTTATATTCAGTGTAAATGAGTTGGGGAGAGAACTGATCATAATGTTTGGAATGCTGATGAATTTCTCTTCTTCAGCTGTATGCCTCTTTAATGTAGTTATCTTTACTTTGTAAATAGATACAACTCAAGAATGCACATTAGTGAAATAAGGTACTTTGTTTTAATAAATTGAGGACATCTATTTTAATGCTTTCCTGAGATCTGCAGGATACTATGAAGAGTTAGAAGCTATAGTGCCATAACAATAAAGTGTTGCTTTATGAAGATCTAAATAAAGACCCCAAGAATTGTATTAAAATATTTGTATTTAGGAGATTATACTACTGTTAGCATTGTTGATCAATCCAATCTACAAATAATTAATTATATAAATTTAGTGCTTCATAATCTTCCAAAGAAAGAGATGTCTGCAGCTTTTTCTTTTATTCATATCTTGTGGTCACCTTTGTACCAGATATTTTTGAAACTTTTTCTTGAATGCTCATATTATTTTGATATCTTTTTAAGCTTATTTAATTTATGAAATTTATACTTTTCATCATGTACTCCGAGTTTCAAAGTTAATTAAATTCTTCCACATTTTTTTCTTTTTACTAACTTTTTCTGTTCAGCCAATTGTTATATGACAACTTCCAGGATTGTGAGTCATCCAAAGTGAGCCCACCACACAGACATACAAATACCAGACTAGTATCTATTCTTCTTAGTGAAATTAGCTATTGATTGCAGTTGGCTGTGTCCTTTATTTCTCTTTCTTACAAGAATAGCATGGAAATGTAAAATGTGTATTTATTGACTGGATGATTATAGGCATTTTTGTAGTGCTTTTATTTCAAAATATTAGCTTTCCTAAAAATGTTTGTGCCATGTACTGACAACTACTTTAATAAAGGAGGAATTATGCTTTTAAAAAAGTAGAATGTTCATGTGTACAGCATAACTAATAAAGAAAATTTTGTATGATTTATGGAGCAAGGAGTTGTGCATGCATGAAAATTGAATATAACTACCATGTATTTTTCTTGAGATCAGGTTCAAATCAGTTATTTTTTCTATGGGCTTAAATTCTTAGGGATTATTTCCTTTTAAATGTGTTTTATGAATAGCAGAAGCACTACAGACAGAAAATTCTTTCTGAACAGTTTTTGATACAGACTACAGTATTTGTGAAAGGCTTAAAATTAGCATATTTGAATGAAGATTAAAATGCTATAATAAATATAATTTCTTGTGTTTCCATAAAAGAACAGCTCTTTCAAGTGAATTTAATGCTCATGGAAAGCATAACATTGACTGGTAAAGAAGCGAAACTCTTATTTATTGTCACGAGGTACAGAAAGACAGAAGCAGAATAGTAGTTCCCCTGAAGAAATGGTGTGTCTTATGTGTGATATGGAGAAAGAGTTCCAAATATTTTATCTTTATATCTCTGCAAAAACATCCAATGAGACTGTTGCTTCTGCAAGATAGGTAGTCAATATGGGCATGCAGTTTTCAGAAAATCACATGAGAACTGCCAGAAAATTAAGCCAACACATTTGTACATTCTGTCAAGCAAAGTTTCATCAACTACTGACTTTCCCTTCTGGCCACTCCACAGGGTCTAAAGGAGAAAAGCTTCAGGGTCTGTTCTCTGGTGCCCAGATAATACATTCATGCTACACACAACAATAAAAACTCATATTCATGGGGGAAAACATACTAAAATCTCACTCTAACATCTTCAAAGCCCCCAAAATCACAAACCGTTTAATTACTTTGCCAAAGATACGGCTTTTAATTCTGCAACATTCAGGGTTTTGAGATATGGTATGTTTATACTATTTCCCTCTATTTCCAGCATTGCAGGTGGGTGGATTGAAACATGCCTTCAAGTATTATTATTTATGATTTCTAGAAATGTTGAAATTACTTTACCTGTTCACTACATAGATACAGTGTCTGTCTAGCACTTAAAGGTCTAAGGAGAAGCAGACAAGACAATTGCCCTCCAGGCACATTCCTTCATGACAGTGAAAACATCTGCTCGCTTGCCAAAGATAGCATGGAAATATTTACACTATTAAAAAGAAAATTCAGCTACATAAAAATATGCTGAAGGGAAAAAGAGCAAAAAGACCAGTGATACAACTAAAAAACTAAGGATGTGTTAAACCATGCTGACTCCCATTATGCAAGACCTCATGACAATGAAGAGAATAAACTAAGCTTGGAAACCAAAGCATTTTAATCACACATAAATGCCATTTTGACATTTCTCTGCCCCACACAACAGATGACACAGTTTCTTCATGACTGTCAACTGCATGTCACCAGCACTGGCCCTCAAACTCTGTGGTTTTCATTGCCTTCAGGAATCTCCCATGTTGATTAGAGTTAATTGCTGTGACTGAGCAATTCTTTTCCTGCAAAATTAATGAAAGTTCGTGTCAACACTGCAGTGCGGTAGCCCAAAATGATGCTAATTACCACATACATAGAACTATTTGGCTGAACTGAGGTTTAGCTGCCTAAAGTTCCACAAAGATTACTTGGATGGAGAAGATGGTGATGTGATGATTCTCTCTGGAGATATCTAGGGAAGAATTTGGTACCGTATTCAGACAACTTGCACAATAGGAAAATGTGGCTAGGGAACCGAATAGTGTACTGCAAAACAGCACCTCAGTTATTATCAAATCTAATTATTAATCCTCTTAATCTTATCTAGCTATTAATTTTCTTGTGTTAACTTGTAATCCAAATATTTTGCATGTGTAATTTTAATCTATCACTTCAGAATAAAGGTATTGATTCAAGTATCTTTTTTTGGGCTGTGTCATGTTCCCTTGTTTCATAGACCATATACTAATATTTTTGAACAGGATTTCCCAGGCAGATGTTAAGCAGTCCAGCTTTGGGATTAGTACTTTTTCTTTACTGCATCCTATTTTGACTTTCTCTTTTAGGAAATTTGGGCAGCCCATAAAATTAAAACAGTGAAGGGAAACAAAGAGACTGCATGATCTATGCTGAACAAGGGCAAGATATAAGTTAATTGGAATTTGTTCATAGAATAGTTAAAATTCACAGTTCAGCTACTAAGGATATAGGTTCTTCTATACTGTCTTGAGAAAAGGTGGAATGCAGGAAGGTGGAAGAGAACCACTATTTTTCCAAGGCCAGTCTTCCAATTTGTCTCTTCTCATGACCTAATGAGGACACAGGCTTTTTACATTTCCAAGATTCAAATTCTGGATTCTTTCCTGAAGGTGACAAAACTGCAAAAGGTCATAAAGACAGGTTAGACTGTAGGACTTTTGGCTGCTGGCAGATCTGAAATTAGGTCCTAGTCTATGTTTTCCTTGACTGAACTGAAATGTAAAAATACTGTTATGTTTTGAATATGCATTGATATGGTGTGTCATGCCATACACTAGAAACTTACACTTTATACAAAATCTACACTCAGTACAGCAAAAAGTCCTCCACAGTTTTTATAGACAACTTTCCAAATACCTTACTTACTTTAATTTTAAAAGATTTATAAATATATGTCTTCAGTAGCTTTAAATACACCTAATGTGCTTCATCACTGTTAAACCTAATCTATCCAATGAGATAAGTGTCAAGTAACAGCATTTTCTAAATTAACAAGATTTTTTAGGATGATAAAGCTGAAGTAGAGAAAAAAGACATTCCCTTAAGATAGGGAAGTCCTGAATTTTTATTGCCAGTGTTATATTCATGGCCATAAGAACTTCTCCTTATGCTAAAAAACTGAGTGGTCAGATTAAAACAACAAGTTGGCTTTTGTTCTGAAGAGTCTTAAAACATTTTGTAAAGGTCCAGATACATCTAGAGATAAACTATTTAATAACTTTATTTTTTTTTCCTATATCACAACACAGTATTAAGATACTATTTTAGGTTACAAATGTTAATTACTGTCTGATTTTTCCCCTTTTCTGTATAGACCTCCACAATATCTTCTTGATTTCTTTTAGAGCAAAATTATAAAATGCTACTGAAGTAATTATTTTTATTTGACTGTTTAGCAACAATATACACAAGACTTAATTAATTTTATTTTATGTCTAGATGTAATTAGATATCAGGTAACAATTCTTGAAAATATTTGAAATTATTTTATCATCCAGAGAATTTATGAAATTTGAAAACCCCAGACACGCAACAACATTTTAATTTTAATGAAAACAAGGTCAAAAGTTAAAAGGAAGGAGCTGCTGCATCCATGAATTTACACTGATAGGCATTTTATTTCTCTGATTGTTAGCTGGCACATTCTAATAACATATTGCTTCAGATTTGTATGTGCATTGCTGTATTTTAGGGAAGTGTATTGTAATATTATCAAAAGATTATTTATATGAGTTTAGAATATTAAAATTCCATATTTTATCTTTTGCATATTTATTAACATAACAATATCTGGTAGGCTACTTATATACTATTGTCGCTTGTGCGACAATAGCTAAGGATCTTGTCAGGGTTTACATTATAATTCCCTATTTTCAGTGGCATCAATAAAACTTTGCTCTAGGCTGAAAGTTGGCAAGAAAATTCCATGTTCAGAATAATATATTTTGCAACAAAAAGGACACTTTAAAACCAGGAAGCGTTTCACTGGGGTATTATTTTCCTTTTTTATTCTTTTTCAGAACAGCTGATGGTGCTGAAGATGTTACAGAAAAATTATCAGTCAATTTCTCCACACTCTTCTATCAATTTGTAGCAATATGTTAAGGGCAGCTGAATCACACTTTACATAAAATTCATGTAATCTATTACAGATACATGCTGTTACCCCTACTCTTTTTGTAATTCCCTGTGAGGTACATGTATTCACTTTCACTACTCGAATTTCATGCACTAGAAAATTTTGCTAGGTTGTGTAACTTGTAAAGCTTGAAAAGGAGAGGAATTCATAAGAGTTTGATTTGCCTGAGATCAAAACCAGCTATCAATTAATTAAAAAACTCCAAAACGGCAGAGATGCAGAGTCAAGGAAGAGGTAGGAAGGGAGTGTGAGATAAGGAGTGAGGCGTCTGCCTGCAGCACACAGCAAGGGGATTCCCAGGAATGACACACGATGCCAACTGAGCAGTGGAGTGAGTGAGTTTCTCCAGTGACCATCTGAAGCTAAGGCAGAAGGAAACGTAGTGGAAGGCACTTATGTTTCCGTGACTGGCATACTTAAGGATGACTTAGATGCTTACACAGGCTTTTGAATAGCATGTGTCACTAATCTAAATACGTAGATAAGTAGTCTTCTCAAACTAGAGTTCTTCTAACAAATTACATATTTAATTAATGCTAGAGTATATGTTCAGCTCATCAAAAACATAAAGTCTTGTCTATCTCACCTACACACCACAGTCGCCACATGGACTTTTACATTCAAGCCAATCAGTACCTAGATATAAATGCTTCTGTGATTCGAATTTAGGACACATTTAGAGTGAGGTGAATAACACTTTGGAAGCAGAAATTCATCTATTCTGATTATAAAAGAAGCCTAGGTTAACTAATGCAAATGTAAACACTGTAGGTAACTGAAGCTTAGCTAAAAGACATCCATTCATGGACATTGTAGTTGAGACTACTTTATCTACCATGCTGCTTGCTCTCATCACTACCACATCATGTATTTAAATTAGTGAGCTTTGGAAGCACAGAATTATGGATTTTTCACCCAGGACAGAGTGTCTTCAAATACCAATTTTATCCAGGTCTTAATACCCCATTACTATTTTGGAATGTAAAAGAGGTATACTACTCTGCTGGGGCTTTTATTCACTTGATTGACTTCCAGCCTCCTGCTGAAAACCACTTTCCAAAAGTAAGTCTGTGTAATGGGCAGCCTCAAGACACCAGCAAGCCCAGAGTCATTGACTGTCCCTTATAGACATTGTCCCTTTGGTGTTTGGCAGCAGTTCCACTGATGGGCAACTGTTCCAGTGCCACAACAGACTCCAAGCAGGATGGCAGAAAGAAAATCCTACTTCCTTCCCTTCCTCATCTTCTGTTCTGATAGCAGGACAATATGCCTTTCAGATTTTGTGTTTTGACATTGGAAATAAAAGGGGGGTTTAGAATTTTTTAGGCATTACTTAGTTTTAAGGACATATTTGTGGCATTAAACGAAACATTTTCTTTAAAAAAAAAAAAAAAAAAAAAGCCAAATGGAAAGATTTGAGCAATGATCAATGCACAGGTAACACATACAGAAAATATGACACTGGCAGAGACCCTGTGATAACACAGACCATGCTTGGCAGTAAAATTAAATTCAAGTTATATCTATTGCAGTGCAGAAAAGAGAATGCTTTTTCAAGAGTGTCTTATTCCTGAGTGTCTAGCACACCCCTTTTCCTTTTTCTGTATATGTCAGTCGGGGTGAAGAACAGAGACATATATGCAAGGTAAGAGCAGTGAAGAGTTTTATATGCATTGTAAGTATGTGGGAGTATTTAGGTACTAACAACAGAACTAGCAATTGATCTCATAATAGTCACAGCCTAATCTTAGATCTCACAGCAAGCAGATTCTAAGGATGGAATTTAACACTGAAAATTGTCATGGATTTTATATTCAGTGCACAGAAAATGAAAGGACAAATGGACATTTTAAAAAACATGGGCATGCAATATGCAAATCAAAATATTTACCTTGGATTTTTCCATTAGAATGGCTATATAAATTAATATCTACATAATTATTTTAAATACAAAACAAAACCCAGATGTGAAACAATGTGAGCTGTTAGCAAGGAAAGAAAAACAGCTTCTGTATAAAATGAATTATTATGTTCTGTATTTTATAGCAGTATTAACTTCTTCAGTTGTAACAGAAGAAAAAGTAAAGAAGTAGGAAGAAATAAAATATAAAAGCAACTTAGGTAAATGCCATTGTTCTGTTTTACATCTGTATTGGCTGTCCATTTTATTTGAAGGACTAAACATTTATTTTACTAAAATAAAAGTAAACAATTATGGCTGATGACAGTACATGCTAATTTTCTTTGTTATGGCTTCCAAAATTTTAGTACTAAGAATGTCTGTTTTGCATAATGTCCACTGGTGTTTGAATGCTTCAAATAATTGCAGTGAGTATTTTTTCTCATAGCTTTAGATGAAAAGTTAATCCTGCAGCTAGGCTCACCCATCAGACACACCTGCCTATATAAACAAAGTATATCCACAAACTGAAATCTTTGTTTCAAAAAAATTATTTCTTTCATTTAAAAAGCAGCAAAAGAACCACTCAAGTATGAAAAAGCACTATTATCTCATATCAAGATAGAAAGGAGATTAAAAATGATGCTTCAAATTATTTTTAAGAAGAAAAGCATATGGCATACTCTATCCTACCACTCATAGAAGTGGACCTGATTGCAATTAGTTGATCTAATCAGGGATTCCTGGTCCGATTCATGTGTGTTTAAAATACATTAACTGGCAACACTTGACATCAGATCTGAAATTCATTTAATAGTTTGAGTATCGTTGTAGAATGTAATGGTTTTAATAAAATCCTTCTATTTTCAACACATCCTCTGCATGATCTTGATGGTAATCCTAGGTAACCACAAGAAGAACTGGGAAATACATGGCTGCCGACAGTACCAACAGCATAATCTGAAAAAAGCAAGTAAACACTTGAGCACTTTATTCCAGGGAGATAAAAATACATTATGAGGGGAAAATTCTGTAGCTTTTTTTCCTTTATTTGACATAGTGCTTAGAGACAGAACAAGATATTTTTGGCCCTTGTATTTTACAAGTGTACAAGAAAAAGGTAATAAAATATCTTCCTTATCTCACATTTACACATTTTACTGTAAATTATACTCTTTCTTAGGAGTAATATTAATTTGGGTTTAGATCATGAAAAGATTTAAGCCCTACAATGTCTATCATTTTACAAAATCTTTAAAGGATTTTCTGCCTTGTGGAATTCTCCCATTCCCCTGCCTAGGTTTCCCATAAATGCCTGGAGAAAATTTGGTACCAGGAAATAAGGTAAATAACAGGAACAGGAGTTCACATCTAAAGATAAAATCTATTAAAGCAGGTTGCAAAAGGAGACACTGAGTAACCTAATAAGACACAGTGGAAACAGGGCTTGAACCCAGACATTTAAGTCCCAATGACAAGATACCATTGCTGTGCACTGCTTCTGGACATCAGGTGCTTACTCCAACATCTCTGAAAGAACAAGGTTAGTAGAGAAGAAGAAAGTTTGTTTTTCTGTCCCTCTTTTTCTCATCTGTTTCCTCAAAAATTCCATACAGTACAAAATATACCTTACAAGGAAATAGGTTTCCCTTTCTACTTCCTGTTGAAACTTTTTTCCTCCATAAAATGAATACATTTTTGTTTGACTAACAAACATAAACAGCTTCCTTCCACTGTATAGCCACTCCTCTGAACAGCCTAGGTGTCAGTAAACAATCACTACTCTATGTTAAATGTTCAGTAGAGCATATAATCAAAGATTCTTTCCCTATCCACTAGCCTGTGAAGTCATGCTTAAATACTGAATACTGAACATATAATCATTTTTGAATGAGTCAAATAGCTAAGCCAGAAGGAACTACAGTGTTGCTTTTGCTTCACCAGGCTGCAGAACAGAAACAAGCCTAGTGTTAACAACAACATGAGTATGGGAGACAAAGATGGGATGAATTTTTACGTGTGACAATCACAAAATCTGGAGAAGAGACTTTCTTTGCTTATGAAGCTAGACAAAACAACTTATCCTTGTGTGACTTTGTGTCAGCAAGTGTGCTATCAATGTCTACTGAACTTGGCCTCACAGTTAATGTGGAAAAAAACATTGCTGCTGCTGGTAATACCTAAAATCAGTGGCTACTCATGGAAAGCTCAGGTATTCTGAAATTATGGCTGCAGAATATGAGGTTTTAAAATCTAAATTTTAGATAACAGCATCACAGTATGGTCAAAATTGGAAGGGAACTCTGGAAGTCATCTGGTCCAACTACTCTGCTCAAGCAGGACCATTTAGATCCAGTCACCTAGCTGATTGCTCTAGCCTCCTAAAGAAGATTCAGACACCTAAAGGAGTTAGTCAGATAGACTTAGGGCCTTATCCTAGCATGTCCTTTTTCAGGCTATTAATAGTCCCATCCTATTAATTTTTTAAAAATATGTCACATACTAGTCTTTTGATAACCATCTTTTTATGAGAGGATCATTCCTTTGTTCCTAAAGGCCGAAATTATTAAATATAAGTGAACCATATATCCATTCAGAAATAACAAGTATGCAGAAATAATTTTTTACTATTCCTTCATTTTCTTTCCCAATTCCATTTGATTTCTCTCATCCTAACAGATGGCATACCAATTTGAAGTTATTCTATTGAAACACATTTGAATCATTGCTGAAAAGCTGTTGTGAAATTAAGTATTCATTGATAATCTGAGGCTGAAATCTTGCTGTTCCCTCTGTAGTATTCTCCATTTATATACTCTCTTTTCCAAATGCTAGGGTCAGAATTTTTAACTGGTCTGACCGATGGAAGTAGCCAGTGTTTTTTTAAAAAGCAAATTACAAGCAGAAAAGTGCCCAGATGATTGACATGTCAGTAGCACCCAATCTTTTGTAAGCCTTTGAGGAAAGTTAATCACAAAGTGCAGACATTGAGGTTACCAGACAACATTAAATGTTCTGGATGTTTACCCTGTCTGAGACTGGAATAACGCTGGCAAATCACAGCCCAGGTTTTGGTCCGGTGCCTTGGAAAAGCAGTTTCTGCCTCCTTGCCTGTAGGCAGCTCTCTGGCCATAGATTATGCCTGGCTTCTGTCCACCGATTGTGAGATGTCCCTCCAGCTGACTGGTCCTGGAAAGAAGACTCCAGGCCTCAGCTAGATTTCAGGGACACAGAGGCACACGGGCATTTGAAACTGATTATGATCAATAACAGTGATGTATGCAATGGAGGTAGTAGTAGTGATATTTTGAACAAGGGCAATCATCATTTGGACATAAAAAGTGCATAGTGCTTGGACCATACCACAACTGTCCTTGTTTCTCAACTATTTCCATCTGTTTCAACTATTTTTGATAGCTCTGTAAATCTCCTGCCCCTGGCTTGTTTCTGTTCTCCATCACATGACAATCTAATTGACAATTCAGGCATTTCTTTATGATCAATTCAGTGCTTATACCTGCTGTTTCTTGATCTTCTACCCCTAAAAATCATCTTGTTGTCTGCACTTTTTAGTGTTCCTGATGAATGAATGGTCCAGTTCAATACAGGGTTTCAAAGCTGAAAACTTGTCCTTAGCTGACAGAACTAGTGTTTTTTATTTTGCTATCTCTATTCAGCAGGACTCAGAGATTCCAATGATACTGTACTGCTTTTAAATAGACCATAGGAGATGGTGAATGATTAAACCTTTGGATTTATTCTTTCTTTTATTTGCAGGGAACAAGTAGCTTGCAGAGGGTCTTGTGTCTACTGCTAATTCAACTTGCACATAACCTATAGCTATGGAAATCAAGGGCACAATAATAAACCAGGTCCGTTTTAAGTGCTGGTATCTGGTGGTATTTGAGGTAGCACAGCAATGCCACAGCTATGGATGAGATGTGAATGCCTGAAGTAATAAAGAGCATTTCCAGGTGTTAAGCAAAGTCTTAAAGTTAGGTTCTGTGCTCATGACAATGCAGCCAGTGTGTGTAGACCTGGCATGGTATCCTGGTGTCCTAATGCTTTGGTGTGTAAAAGCTGGGAGAGTCTGATATTCTCCTTCCTTCCTTCCTTCCTTCCTTCCTTCCTTCCTTCCTTCCTTCCTTCCTTCCTTCCTTCCTTCCTTCCTTCCTTCCTTCCTTCCTTCCTTCCTTCCTTCCTTCCTTCCTTCCTTCCTTCCTTCCTTCCTTCCTTCCTTCCTTCCTTCCTTCCTTCCTTCCTTCCTTCCTTCCTTCCTTCCTTCCTTCCTCCCTCCCTCCCTCCCTCCCTCCCTCCCTCCCTCCCTCCCTCCCTCCCTCCCTTTGCTACATTTGTGCACTCTGGGAAGAGTCAGGTTACAAAATCAAGAGACATGGGACAGTGAGGCAGTGAGAAATTAGCATTATTTAAAGCACTGCAAGAATTTAGACTTAGTGAAGCCTTACAAATTTGTGCCATTTTTCTGTATCTTCAAACTACTTATTTTTCTGTATCTTCAAATTTTCTATATCAACTAACTATGTTTCTTTTTATCAAACATTGTGTTTGGTGGGGCTTGTGGGTCTTTTGGCTGGGAAGGAGAAGGGGATTGCTGGGACCTTTTACTTCTCTGAAACAATGGAGCTTTTTTAAAAGCTCAGTAACTCATAAGGTAGTATATAAAATAGAAGGGAGAGTCAATATTAGAAAGAGAGAATAAACAAAAGGAAAGCAGCTTGTTTATGGTATGAACTACAAATAAAGGAGGTAGAATTACCATTTTAAGAAATATTTCAATCTAGATTTCTCATAATTTTATCCTAGATAATGAAATCTGTCAGTCAATGATGTAGGAGAAACTGGCACTTTCCAATTCAAGAAATTTCTACTGTTGCTAGCATAGAATTGTCAGGATTGACTAAATATGACCTACTGTCTCAGAAAGCCCCTAAGACCAATTTTAACATTTCTATCTTTTAAATGCAGTTATTTTTTGGATGTCTTTAGGAGAATGGTTTTTTCCTTTTGGTTGGGGAAGAGTAGGAGAAAGAAGCAGTTAAAATGGGTGAAAGAATATGCTGCAATATGAATTCAAAAGTGTCATTTGAAATTAACCAGGAGTCCACGCAGACTGATGCTCTCTTTTCGTTTGTGGTGACTCTTAAAGAATGCAATTAAAGAAGCCATAGCACGCTCAGTTGTGTCAGTACAGTGGTAAGCATTTTGCATCTGTTCCCATAGCAACAGCACTGCAGAAACAAGTTGTTCAGGCTACAGTCTCTGTCACATTGGTATGGGGAAGCTCTCCCTGGCAGGCTAATAACTATAACTTTCTAGGTCTCAAAAGGCATTGTTTAGAACTGTGCTACTAAACAATGACATACTTAACAAAGCCTTAAGGTACCAAAGAAGGATGAACTGTGGATGGGATAAACATAGTTCTATTTGTAAAAATAATTTGGTATTTCTAGTGACATCACCTTAAAGAAAAACAAGATAATTTTGCTGACTACAGACACAGCAGGGATTTTAAAATACCTTGAAATTCTGATCACCTGGAAAGCTGTAAGAAATCATAGACAGTAGAAAATTACTAATCAGGCCCAACTGTGGTTTTGTTAAAATAGCATTATCACTTATGGCATTGCTAAAACTATTTTTTGGTATGTAGATGAATGTTTATTGGTGATTTCTTTTTAAAGATTTAAGGGGTTTTGTATTTTACTGGATAAAAGATTAAAAAAAATTGGCCTTTGGATTCATTATGTGAACTGAAGTTCAATAAGATACTGACATTCTTTCCTCAAAAGTATGCAGTTTATTAATGTCGTATCAAATATTTCTTCTATGTTGTCTTAGAAAGGAAAAGAAAAAAGTCCTGTGTGAATAAAACCAAAAGATAAAACACAGAATTATAAAAAAATTAAAATATAAGTACCTACTTCTTCTTTCTTATGTGGAAATCATTCACATTAAAACTGCAAGGATTAGTTGTTCTACCTAATAATTCAATAAGACATACTAAATTAGAATATATTTTCTTTTCTTCTTTGATCCATAGTAACAAACACAATAGTTAAGGAAGAAAAGCAGTTTTGGATATAACCTCTAATTTCACACCTGCAAAATATTTTAAATCACTGCTTTTAGGGAAACTTTCTACACTGTTCTGTGTCCAAATTAGTTTTTGTTTTGTTTGCTGTTCTTTTAGGTTTAGTGATACTCCAACTAGCTATCTACAAGTGAAGGAAAATTATGTTTGTAATTTTAAAATATTAACTATATTTGTTTTAAAAGTCCTGTCTGGAAACATCCAAAATATTATATAGGAAATTAAAGCCTAAATCCAAGGAGGGATTTGAACTTATCCTGGCAACAAAATGAGGCAGGTCATCTGAAAGGTTTGGCACTTGCTCCATAGGAATTTTCATTGGGGCTACTGCCTCTGTTAAGAAGATTTTTAAGTCACAGAGACAGCCAGTTGCCATGAGGACTGACAGCTGGGAATTAGAAGTGTGCCTTTCAGTTGTATCTGGGCCATATAAAAAAGAAAACTGTATTTTAGGCATTTTTTTTAAATCAGTTCCAACTAGTTGGCATAAGCATGTTTCTCTTTGATCCAACATGTATTGCAAATCCTGCTCATAAGTGCTAAGTCACTCAGAGGCACGTCTTCAGAAAAGGACACTTAATTACAAGCTTCTGTTTAAATTTGGTCAATAATGTGTGGACTTGAAAACCAATGAAGCTTTATGAGTATGCTGTAATTATTTTTACTCAGATGGTGAATTCTGATCAAACAGGGACACAGCACAAAAACATTTACAAAGAGTTTGTAAAAAAGCTATGTAGAAATTTTCCTACCACTTTAGATTAATTCTGGCTTTCCTTTCAACCACACCAGACAGGATGAACTTTAACCAATCATCCACAGAACAAGCACTCAGTTCTGACTTTGTGACGAATCCAGATTTGATAGATACAGATTTTCCAGCTAGTCAGATGGTTACCCTGATATAGGAGATACGAATACAGGGAAAAAAAAAAAAAAAGATGCTGCAGTGCGAAGACTGGAAAAAGATCATTGCAAAAACTAATGTTTGAACATCTTAATGTCAAATTCAATCCACAGCTCTGAGGTAAGCCTCTGGAGTGTCTATAAAATACACAGGGATAATGAGATTCCTGAGGAAAGGAGCCTGTGCCAGATACTCCAGTGAGCCATTACCCTGTACACTGTAACAGACTGTGTTTCCTCCTTGTTTTTGTCCATTGAATCCCCCCATGATTTGCTGCCAAGATCAGAACTCTTGTCCAGAGTTTATCTCATCTTCTGGAGTTACAGTCTTAATGGGCATGCCAAGTCCAGTTCTTTCTTTTCCTATACTCTGTATTTCTGCTTTTAATATCTCATTTCAACAACTCTCTTCAGGAGGATCCTTTACTCCGAATCATGAAGGAGAGATACAAATATGCCTGGCTTACTCCCCACTCCCTGGCTGTGGCCAAGGCCTTTCCACTGAAACTCTGCAACATAAAGACCTTGCCATTGATGATGTGGATTTATGGTAGCATCAGGCTCCATCCAGGAGGAAGGACCATTAAAGGTTGCACCTAATTGCCACCAATGATTCCTGCACTGCAATTTTTCAGAAGATACAGCAAAGCAGATTTTCATGACAAGTATAAAAAGCACTCTTCTGAGACAATGCAGCCATTCCTCCATTTCTAACCCTTATGCCAAGCTAAGAGTATTTAAGCCATTATGGACTAAGGTATTGTCCTGGATTAGGGCAAATCTGGGAGAAAACCTCCAAAAGGGGCCCACCAGAAAGCAAACCCACACAGGCCCTTCCCCCCACTGGTTTGGGAAGGATTCCTCAGAGAGAAGTAGAAAGAACCTGTTTATTTAACAAGCGAAACACCCCCAGCACACAAAATGAACAATACCAGATGACAACACTTTCACCGATCTGAAAAGGATAACAAATTCAGAAATTTGTTTTCCTGGGAGTGGTCACTCTGTTGTTGCTCCCTCCGGCGCTGGAGATAGCTGCTGCAGCCACCAGATGTAAACTCTTGGTGTTTCCCAGGTCCCAGTCTGGAGCAGGTTTGGATGGTTCCAAAAAGGGAAGGGAAAAAAACTGTCCAGGGGAAAAAATCTGGACCGCTTAGCTAAACTAACTAACAGAAGCAAAAAAGCAAAAGCAGAGCAGAAGCAAAGCAGGAGTGAAGCAGGAGCAAGAGCAAAGCAAGCAGCAAAAAGCAAAGCAAAAAGCAAAAGCCGCACGATGTACTGCCTCGTCTTTCTGTCCCGCCAGCCATGGGGGAGCAGGGTGATAACGAACCAAAACAAACCTTGCTCTTCAGAGCCAGTCTTGAAGGCACAGTACATAATATCCAGCACTAACAGAACACACAATTGGGGATACAGGCATCATAACCTCACCCTAGGACAGGTATCCAGAAATTTTAAACACACACACACTACTATTTGAAATTACTGAGCTGCTCTAGCTAACATTAAAAAAAGTAGAACAAAAATATAAGTTTGATCTGAGATAGGCACCACAGACATCAAAAAGAAATCAGTCTAAAAAATACAAATTTTATAAAGTTGCAACATAACAGAAAATGAGGCAGGCTAGTGGGCATTTTGACAGGGGATATAAAAGTATACTGCTGGGCCAGCTCCATATTTTACTCAGAAACAAAGAAAAAAGCCCCAACCATTTTCTGAGGATTTGGAACAATTTTATTAGCAGATGGAGAAAAGGGAAGAAACAACAGCTGAGAGCAGAAAAGAAAGAAAACCACTTTTTTTTTCTATAAGAGAAGCAAAATACTTCTAATCTGTATTGCAAGTTCATATCCTTAGTGGTTAGCTGCAGGAGAAGCTGTTGATAGAGTCAAGAGAGGTTAATGGCAGGAGAAAGCTGAAAGTGTATTCTTTGCCAGACAATACAAGTGAAAGTATTTGGAGAACAAGTGAGTATGATAATGCAACTTATTATGGAGCTTCATTTTCTCTTAGCTCTGACAGAAAACAGCTGCCTCAGTACTTCACCATTACCTGAGTAGTCAAGGTGAGATGAGATTGAGAAGAGTTTATGACTTAGTTTTTCAGCAGCAGCAGTCAAAGTAAAAGGCAAGTAAAGGGCAAGAATTGGACTCAGCATTTTCATTTTCCACATGGGACTTTGTATATTACATTTACATTTTATATGTTACATGCAATTTTCTAAGCATTTCCCTTCTGGCATTTATGCCACATGAGATGGTTGATTATTTGTTCACTGAAATTAATGTTACCACTTTTAAATTATGGTAGATTCTTGCTCACAGAAAGATGCATACTTTAATATAAAGAGAGCATAGCTAAGAGATAGAGGAAGAGAGGAAGGAGCAGGGGAAAGAAAACCAGAAACAACAGAGGGAGAAATTAATAGAGGAAGGCAGAGAGGAAGGGAGATAACATTTTTGACAACTTTTGATTCCTTGTTTGTTTCCTAACTTTTTATGCAATGATAAGCTTCTTCAGAACTCTCAGTCTTAGTTTCTTGTCTTTAAATGAAAGATAAAATTACTGAAATAATTTTCATTGGTGCTTTGAAAAACTGAAATAAGGAGCAGCTTGTACAGGAAAAAGAAATTAAATTAATTTTTAAAATATATTTCTGAAAAAATGTTTTTTTAAATGCTCAGTTTTGAAAAAGCTGTTCCATCTTACACAAGAAAAGGTAGAAGGTTGTTATGAGAGAAATCAGAACCATCTGTCTAGGTCACTTGTGTTACCTTAACTTTCTTTGCTTCAACTTTAGTCTCCTAAAACATCTCTTGATTTTCTAACTCCATAACATTATGGAAGTGTTCCTACTCAGACCATTCTGGGAAATTTCAGATTTCTGTGCACAGAAAAGGATGTTGATAATGTAATAAATTTTAATATATATTTTTAATACACTTAGGTAGTATTAGAAAAAAAATAGGGAGAAAATTTACTAAACCAAGAGTATCTCCAAGTTCTTCTAAATCCACAAATTGGAGAGGGTAGTATGGGTCAGAGGGATCAATGAGAAAAGGAATGATGGTGCATGGCAGTGCCTCAGTTTGGTGAGCAGTGTTCTTCCTCCAGATAAAGGAAATCAGTTTTTCCTCACTCTGTTCCAGTATAGAGTATAGGTGGTTGTCGGAGAAATTCACAAGATTAAGAGATTTTTTAATATCTTTCCTTAATTGGGTTTTATTACCAATAAAAACATTACATTTTAACTGTTTGCTTCATTGCATTTCCAGAAATATTTGACAGGCACATGTCTGGTTGATGTACTGGTTCTCAGGAACCCATTGAGTTCTTGTATTTGCTTGTACATCAGCAAAGATAAAATCATCCTTTTAAATTTCAAGACAAGCACTTAACTTCAGTTTTCACACTGTTTAAGATGAGTATACATAATCTTCCAAAATTAGACAGAGAAACATGTTCTGTGCTGGACAGCTAAAATCTTAGCTAAACTCTTAAATATGAACAAACAAAAACCGTCAGAGATTTTATTCTTAGGGTAAAAAATGTATATTAAAAATGTTTTCCACTTTCAAAGTACTACCTCCCTCAGAACTAACAAAGCTCCATTTTATCTTTCTAGGATTTATTACTGATAAATCCATTATGGGCATTCAAGCTCTCTGTTGCAGTGTGATGTCACCAGTTTCCCTTGGTTTCTCCCTGAAATTTCCTTCCCCAGGTGGGCTGTAAATCACCCTTCCTGTTCCCCACCCTTGACCCCTGCTGTCAACCCAGAAATTCCAAGAGGAACATCAAGTGATTGGCAGGTTCAAAGGATGCCCTCCACCCCCCGGGGGGCCATTGGCCCACCCAAGTGTCCCTCTCACCTGAGACCCCCTCCCCCTGGTTGGTGGTCCCTGTGTCCCCTCCCCTGCCCCTCTCCCCAGGTAAAAGGACAAGCAGAGCATGAGGTCAGGGTTCTGGTGGGAGAGTTCTGATGGGAGAGTTGAGGGGATTGTTGCAAGATTCAGAGGCCATGCCACCAAAATAAAACTCTGGATTAAAAACTCTCCATGGGGACCTGCTCCTTTCTTCACCTCGCCTCAAAGGTTTCTCTGGCTCAGCAAGGCCTGAGGAGTGACCCCCTCAGCAGCAAGCTCTATCCTGCAAGCTCTGGAGCTCAGGGCATTACCGGACTTGTCCCCACGCGCCCAGCTACCACCACAGGTACTGAACAGCGTCTCTGGGGAGAAAACTCCACGGGTGCTGCTATTTGGTCAGCAGCCGAGGCCAGACAGACCAAGGCAGTCCCGTCTGTAATATTGGTCAACTCCAATAGCTCTCAAATTTCGTATTCCCCCAAGATGTTAAAATTTAAGTAATATATTTGGGGTTCTTTTTTTATTTTCTTGGTGTTTTCAGTTTATTTTCAGTGTAACTGGGTTTCTGCTTAGGGATGTTCTCCACAGGTATCAGGACTTATAATGTTTCATCACAAAGGCTAAAAAGACCCTCAGGATCACTGGGTGCAACAGTTTGCTACTCTTCTTCTCTTAGCAAAACGTTTTTCTTACAGGAAAAATGATAAAAGAGAGGAAAAATTTTCTATATATGATTATAACTTGTGAAGAGAAACTGTTTAAGATCGTCATTCTGGAAGATAACTTAAGACAAGCTGAAAAAGCAGTCTTCATATTTCTAGGGCAGAAAAAATTCTAAAAAAAGAGTAGAGTTCAATCAATTCAGAGAAGTACAAGGGTATATTTTTAGAGACAGTAACCAAAAGCAAAACTATTAAATAGTGTTGTTACCTTTAAAGAAATAAAAGTCATAGCATAGTTAAAACTCACCTAATTGCAAAATCAAAATAGGAAGGCTATCAAGACATCAGTTTGATTCAGTCATTGACCCTCCATAGAACTCAGATAAGAGAATGAGAAATATAAAACAAAGTATCAAATTCAGGTTACTAGGGAAGAATTAAAAAGTGTAGCACAGGTGCGTAGAGACAAAATTATAAAGAAAAGAACTTAAGAAGAAAAAGAAGCAACTATTAAGGAGAAACAAAAGTATCACTATATCATCCTAGAGGGATCACAGTAGTCAGATGCAAACAATGGTCCAAGGAGAGGCTTGGTCTGATACTAAACCACTAACCAATGATAGTTTTAAATGGTCTCTTTGTGACTGTTTTCTCTAGGATTTACTGCTGTCAATACCAGCAACAATTGTCATTGGGGTAAAATTAATCTTAAATAAAGAAAATAAGCATTTAAAAGGTCTCAGAAATTATAATGTGTTTGTAGTCGTCTGAGTCTTGTTTAGGTGCATAAAACAGTCTCAGAACTACTGGCATTGTCTAGAGATGAAAAATTCTTCAGACAACTGAAAAAATGCAACCTAGTACTTGCATTTAATAAAGAAAAAATGGAGTAAATGGCAGTTCTGTTAGGAAGAACATGGAATTAAAGAATCACATACTACACAATCCTCAATGAACTTGTGGTCTATAATGGAAGGTAAAACAGCAGTACAGTAAGGAAGGCATATAAAGGTCTATATACATATATCTATATATCTAAAATCCTGCTTGACTCAGCATCTTCCAGTCTGTTCCATTATTAGACAGAGATAAGTGTGAGAGTGCCCAGAAGCAGTACTCATAAAACAGAGCATGCAGGACATAGATGTCATTACTCAATTTAAGTGCTATCAGTGGTGCCATATTTAATATTTTTACTTCTTTCACACACACAAAAAGTGATGATTCATGAAAAAGCATTGTTTGATCATTTGGTGTATAATAGACGCATGTTAACAGTGTTACTTGTGGTAGCAAAACAGTTCACAGGCAATAAATTACCAATTAGATTAAAACGTTTAATCAAAAGAATGTAAAGAAATTTTGGGTTGTGATTATGTGGTTACACACAGGTATTTACTGTGTAAATATCAACATTTCAGCTAATTGTTTAGACTTCATAGGTTATGCAAATAAACAGAGTTTTCTTGGGCAAATTCAACTTGTCTAGATAAGAATGTTTAAAACACAGCAGATAAACAATGCTGTAGAGATGTCTCCTTTTCTACATTCATAGAATCACAGAATGGTTTGGGTTGGAAGGAACCTTAAAATCATCTAGTTCCAATGCCCCTGCCATGGGCAGAGGCACCTTCATTAGACCATGTTGCTGAAAGCCACATTCAGCCTGGTCTTGAACACCTCCAGGGATGGGACATTCACAATGTCCCTGTTCCAGTATCCCACCATCCTCACATTCTAACATCTAATCTAAACTTACCTTCTTTCAGTTTAAAACCATTCCCCCTTGTCCTGTCACTACATGACCTTGTAAAAGATCCCTCTCAATCTGTCTTATAGCCTCTTTAGGTACTGGAAACCTGCTACAAGGTCTCCCCTTAGCCTTCTCCAGGGTGAACAAGCCCAACCCTCTAATTCTGTATTCATATGAGAAGGGTTTCAGCCCTCTGATCATCTTCATGGCCTTGCTTCAAAAGCCCACATTCTTCTCATGCTGGAGGGCCTCAGAGATGGATGCAGTACTACAGGTGGGGTGGAGACTTTCCACTCTCAGGAAAGTCGCGTAGATGGGGAGAATCACCTCCCTCTGCCTGCTGTCCATGATCCATTTGGGGAAGACCAGGACACTGTTGGTTGTCAGTGCTCATTGTCAGACCATATATACACAGACATTGCTGATGTCTTTATAAATACACAGACATCTATATGCTTTTGTAAGAAAATCATGGCCACATTATTCAAAGACAAGTGGTGTGTTCTTAAAATGGTTTATTTCAAATGTATTCAAATGAAAGAAGCATGGAAACTAGTTTTGGTAATCCTCAAGGTTTTCACTTGTCAATTCCCAATGCAATGTGTGGTTTTACCATTTTATTTTCCTTTTTTTTTCCACTGCAATAAGTGCTAAATTTAACAGGAAGTGAAAGAAAAGGACACTTGAGGGGGTTTGAGAGATAGTGAAGCAGCCAGCTGTAAGCCAGGGCTTAGTGCATATACCGTGCTATGGAAAGCACCTGCCTGTGTTGGCTGTGCGTGAGGGAGTGCACTGGATCCCTTTTCAGTTCTAAGAAACCACAATTCACTGAGAATTTTTTTTCATGGTGCAGTATCATGTACTGTACCAGAAGGCATGTTAAGAGAGTGCTCCTAACTTCTGCCTTAAGAGGTGGTGAACAGTTAAGGGAAAAGGACAGACATTAAAACTTGCAGAATTCCCCACTACTCAGCAAACCTTTGCCAACCTGACTTATGTAAAAGCAGACTGACCATCTAAATCATCAAAAGAATTCCCTTACTTTCTAACTCAGCAGTCACAGAACGACTATTAAATACAGCTCTGGGAAACTTAAGGTTTATTGATGCATGCTTGATGTGAAATTTAAGTCCAGTTTGTGCTACATATCCAGAATATTGAATAACTGATATGCTCTGCAAAAAAATCTTCAAGACCAAAGTTTAATTCTGAGGTGAAGGCTGTTTTGAAAGACAGAGGTTTGCTTTTGGCATGATCAGCCAGAACCAACAGTAACATCCTTTCCATTAGGGACTTGAAACTTATTCTGAGTAAAATGCATGGTTGCAGTTTCCCATACCTTCTTTTGATCACTGTAGGCAAAAAAGGGAAGAAAGAATGGGAAGTCTTTTTTCTGTAATGCAGACTTGGACCCTCAAGTGACATACCATGCTATCTAAATATTTAGATAAACAGAGACGCATATACATTCAAAAGTGCTATAGAAATTATATGTTTCCTTCGAGTTTCAGGCCAGTGTAATACTTTGAGAATTAGACATTATTTTAATTGCACTGATTCCTAAGGGAAAGTCAGTCCCCAGCCTCTATTAAAAAGAACACTTGTTAAGTGCTTTCCTATATTCAGAGGAGGATAAATTTATGGTTTGTGTGTCACGTGTCATCCCAGCCTCAAGTGCCAAATAATATCTAGCACTGACAAGGTTATTGTTCCATCAAAAGTATGCTCATGCATTAAAACGTGACAGAAAGGTAACTATTGTGCAGACAAATGTTCCCTCTTTAATATGCATCATACACAGGTAATGGCAATAAAAAAGGACTGAAAAAGAGCAGATAGCAAAACTAGTATTTGGAAGAATGTAAACAAGTGTCTCTCCTTTTCTCAGTTTTGTAACACTCATAAATGTGGAGGAGCCTGTGCTCATTCCAAAACCTTAGGATCTAGGGAGGCTAAAGTCTCATGGCCTCCCTGTTATGAAGCACTATAAAAATTTTAATACAAAAAAAATGCCTTGATGCCAAAAACAGTGGCAATGCTGATCCACATATCTTTGGCCTAAATTGGATTGTATTATATTAGCCACAGATGCATTCTCTTTGCAGTATTTCACAGTTTTTCATGCTCTTCAGACCAAACACAGAAATACAGACTCACAGTGGATCATATAAACATTATAAAGTTCAATAGCACAGAGCTGTAGCTTTTCTGTAACAGAATTTTGCTAACCTCTTGCCTAACCTCTCTTTTTGTCAGCTAACTATTTAAACAAAGTATAAGGGAAAAAGAAACAAGCGAGAGACAATGACTTGTTTAGCAGCAGAAGAGAGTACGCAGGCCTGTCACCATGTTCTTTATTCCTGGAAGTTCAATTTGATGAAATGCATCACGAGTTGGCACAGGCGATATATGAACATTATCATTCTTCAACTCATACTAAAATTGGAACAGTTGTGGCTGGTGTATTGGCTTTTTTCTGTCAATTGAGAAAATAAGACTTGAGTTGAAACAGATGACACTGATGAGTGTTGCTATGGGCACATTTGACAATAAGCATGTTATAATGGCTCAAGTTCTTGAATGCTGTCAGTAGCATTTAAAGTTACAGGAGTTTACTGATCTATTGGAGTAGCAAACAGAACCATTTCTGGATTTTCTCACCAGCACAGTGAAAATAAAATCTTAAGCATCACTTTTAGTGGTATTCAGATGACACCAGGGCCAGTTTTTAAGATGATAATGAATGGAAAATGTCATGTTTAGTGAAAGCTGTTACAATGCAAGAGCTTCAGCACACTGAACTAATGGTGCACAGTGAGAGGGGAAAAGAAAAAAGAGAAAAGAGCTGGTATTTTACAGTATGGAGCAGTGTTTTCTATCTAAAAACTGAACATGTTTCACAAGTCTGGTAAAAAACACTATAAGGGTATAAGGGTGTTCTGACATAGACCAGCTCTGATGGTTACTTCTGGCTATTGCATGTCTTGCACGATTATGATGCTCTGAAATTACACAATGACATTTTTTCAGGGATGAGAGGCTTCATTGTAGTTACTATGTCACCAGTTATCTCTAAAATAATTTTCTAGGACATAAATAAAGTATAACATTTTTGAGACTGAAGAGGCAGGAATTATAAATACCAAAAGCTAGGAGTTCATGAAGTGTTTGATACATTCATTGTGTACAAGTCAAAAGAAATGCTGAAAATGTTCTTAATAAAGTTGTTGTGCATACCACATCTTGAAAAAAGTTAGCATGTTTTGGTACCTGAGTTACATATGTGGAAAAATGGAGTCTTCTGAAGAAATGTGGAATTTTGTTCTGACTGGAAATTGATTTAGGATGTACCTATGTGCTAAAATACTTTCACTTTTTAACTACTCCTTCCCTGAAGTCAGATTTTTTGAATGAGTTTCCAATTAAATACTAGTTCCCTTGAAGACTCCAAGAAGAGCCACTATCCTGAGCCAATGCCAATATATAAAGAATATGGAGATATAAGAAGGTGTGTTCCTGGGTTGTTTTCTGGTAGGTCCTTTTGTTTACTGATTAGCTGTATTTGGAAGAATACTTGCTCTCAGCTCTGTGTATTTCCTTTTTTGTTGGATTCCTTTCATTGGCTTTCACAGTGAAGAACAGAGGCTTTCCACAGTGTTTGTAAAAAAACATTTACTGTTTTCTCCAAAATTCAAATAGTCTCAGAAGAAAAAATGGCAGCCTAAATGGTGTTAAACTCAATTAAATTATCTCCCAATTACAAGATAATTCAGAGTAACACATCAAAAAGTGGTTGCTCTAAATACAAGTTTATGAAAAAGTTCAATTTCATGCTTAAGTCTTTCATTAAACTCTATTTTCTTGCTTTTCTAGCTTAATAATAACTTAATAAAAATAAATTTCAAAATTATTTTAGTGTATGTAAGTGGATTGTTTACAATGATTATTTTCCAATTCAGCGGCGGACTTAGAAAAACTAATTACTTCCGTAGCTCCCAACCACATTCATGAACCACTTCATAAGTGATCAGAGTTAGGGTGTGGGAGCAGAGAGAAATGAGGAATAAGCAGAGCCTTGGCTTCATTTCGGTTCTTGGCTTGGGCATTGAGGCAAGTGGGACAAGCAGCACTGTTTGCACTGCCATGGGCAGTGCTAAACCACAGCTGGACAGCAGTGCTCCCCCGAGCCCTTCGCAGTGCATGTCAACACTGGCCTTATTGGCCCATCATTCTGACAAGTGGGGTCATATTTTCTCATACCCAGCAGACTCAGCATGCACCTAGAGCTCCCATAATAGCTGCTGCTATGAAGCAAGAGAGAAAATTGGGCTTCAGAGACACTGTACCTCTCAGATCACATTTACCTGTGCATTTTACAGGACAGAATCTAGTTCAATAGGTACATTTGCAGTCATGCAGATGTGTTCTGGCAGCTATAGTTTCTACAGAGCTTTTGAAAGTAGGGCTTATTATTTCATAGCTGCTGTCTGGAGCTCTGGGTACTGAAGGAGTGAAGGGAAACGGATACAGACCTAGCAATGGCATTTCAAGTAAGGCAGGTACATGATAGGACTGCAGCTGAAGGCAGAGACTTTAAAAGCTTGACTGATGCAAGTGAATGAAATCTGGAGAGCTGACACTGAGATGCGACACCAGGAGCCAAAAGATGTCAGAAAAACTGAAAAATCAAGTCAAGAATAGCTAAAAGTTGTGGACATGAGACGTTAACAACCTCTCAGAATGGGCAGTCAGGGAATTCAGCAGATATTTGAAGATAAAAAGAGGTGCTGAGGGAACAGAACTCACTGGGAATTTAAATATAGACAGTACACTGGGGAGGGTGTGAAGCAATTAAAATGTAATTAAATGTGGAATATACATATATGAAATAATTCGGAACAAAATATTAATGAGGACACAATTCTGGGTCTTTAATCTCTGAATGCCTAAAATTCAGTTGTCACAGAAGTAATTCCATTGCTCTTTTTAAAGCAACAAATACATCCTTAAAAAAAGGAAATTTTATATGTGTTTAGACTGCTATACTTAGTTTTTAGTTGAATGTAATTCATGTGATAAATGTGGGCACAGTGCCTATAAGGATTCAGGGGAGCATATTGACCACTCATAGAGGGGAGACCACACATTTTTTACCAAAGACTAAGTTGGACATCTTTACAGCTGCCATGAAATTATTGCAAATGACACACTGGGCAGGTTGCGATTTTTTTTCACCTAAGTCATTGCTCTTAACACAAAGCAGTATTGTTAGCATGTCCACATTTTGTCTTTCCACCAGGTCATTGTCTCTATTACTTTATTAATATATGAGCTTTTAATACGAAAGCAACATCAACCAAAATAAAAAAGGTGATTTTTCAGTTTATATACAACCATTTGGCAAAAAGGATCTATGTAAAAGCAATAATTATTTAAATTGGAGCTAATGCTGGTTACTTAGTGTTTATGAATATTACATCCATTAATCGAATATTTGCAAAGGACAATAATGTTTTTTCAGTAAGGTACATCTGCCGACAGGAAGACAGATCACCTTCCTGTGTTTTATCAGATCATAGATTCTCACGTGTCTGTGTTAATGCAGCAAGCAGATCAATTGTACAGTAGGGTTTTTTTCATCACAAAACAAGATGAAAATTAATTAGAACAACAGGTTTTTTCAGCTTTATTGCAAATTTCTTGTTTGGTGATGATAATGATGATTATTAAATTAATTATAGTTTTTCCCAGATATGATACCTGAAACAAGAACTCTAGTCTGGTAGACATTGCAAAAATAAAAAAATATACAACAAAAGGTGAAGGCTGTTTACAGAAGGAGGTTGCATGAAACTTTACATTCTCAACAGGAACTTCAGATGATATTTTAACTTTACATTCCTGGCGACATCAAACTGATCTTATAAAGGTGGTCTCAGCAGTATGTCTTAAGAACATCTATGTCTTGCAGAATTTCATTAAAAATTAAAAAATGCATCAGGGTTATAAAAGCTATAGTATACTTGAACACAGCATAAATCCAGGTGGGTAAAGAATAATTTTACTGGACTACTGAATGACTCACAACAATTTTCAGAAATTATAATTTTATCACTGTGTTAAAGTCTGTATGCCTACATTTGAACTGGAAGATTAGGATAAAACAAATAATCTCACTCTTGTAATTTCTTACCATGTGAATGCTGGTATGGTTTATTTAATGTCTTCTGTATGTGTTTTGAAAGAATTTTCCAGATTGTGAAAGTGCAAAAATAGGTATTCCAATAAATGTTAACATACTAACATCAAAATACTAAGGAACTTTAGGTCCTATATGTGGACCTTTCTTCTTTATCAAGTGACTGAAACTGAGAACAGGTTGGTGTGCAGAAAAGGGAGTAAGCACACTAGTAAACCATCTAGAAGTTAGCCTCTCTCTATATATATGTCTATATCTATCTATATCATCTATATCTATATCATCTATATCTGTATCTATATATCATCTATATGTATATCTATGTATATATATCTACATCTGTATCTATATAATAATCTAATGTATTTATATTTTTTCATTTATATTTATCTATATATTTATATCACCTATATCTATATCTTCAGTGGAGGGTTGCCAAAACCAGATCATGTCAGACTAACTGGTTCTTTCTATTCCAGGTTAACAGACTTCTGTAGATGAGAAACCCTGGACTTTTGACAGTCTTTAATGATATTCTAGTAAACAACCAAAGAAAACATTTTCTAGAAGAAACTGCTTAAGTTTGGAGTGAAACTGCTTGAAATGTTGCTAATTATATATTTTTAGAAATAGAAATAACATAAAATATTTGTTGAACTGTCCCAAATGGTGTATACTGATTAGCCAGAATTTTTGTCCCCTTAATAGTCTGCTATACTCATACTGTATATTTAGCAAGCAAAATGATCAGTTTTTGCCATGTTCCCAAACCTTAGTATTTTACATCTGTAAAGCAAAATGTCAGCAGTAGATTAACCAAGACTTGTTTTCTCCCTCTCCCCTTCCCCACAGCGATAAAGAATATTGTGAATTACTTAGTGTGGAGATCCAATTCCTTGTAGTTTTGTAAAGATCTTTTATCTCTCTTTATTTCCATTTTGTGGATGTCTCTTTGTATCCCTACTACTCTTGCTATATATTGAAATATTAATCCTGTGGTTTTTATTTGCAGAACTGCAGTGTTAAAAAAATAACATTTTTTTCCTGCTGTTGTTCAACAACAGTGGTTCTGAACTTCAGTCCAAGATTAATAGCTGCTTGTACAAGCTTACAAACTAATGTCTCTAAGAGTACTTCACACATATACAGCCCTACAAACATCTTTCACTTCCTCAAACAACATATGCTTTATAGCTTGGCTAAAACTGTTAATAATTGCAGAAGATATAAGAATCTTGACCATTATTCTGTTCTCACTTATCGTTTAAAAATTCTAGTACCCATTTCAATATTCTAGAAGGTTGCTAGCATCAAATATTCAAAACCTGTTATCCACTGTGTATTTACGTGAGTTCTTCTTTTTGTAGCCTTCATAAATGATCCATAGAAAAAGAGAAAGGGATCGTAAATGAAAAAATAATACTAAGGACTCTACTGTCAGTAAAACTGTAAAGGAGAGGCTTTTAGGTAATCTATGAGTCCTGTGTTAATTGCTTGACACCTGAGCAACAAGGGAGCTATTGACAATATTTACTAGCTATTAGTGGCAGTTGATGGGATCACACCTTTTTTGCCTAGGTGATTACGTTCTGTTCTTATTCTGTTTTACCCAGGCTTTATAGCACTCATCAGAACAGATGGGCTCCCTCCAGCAGGATTGTAGAATGGGAAGATATCACCAGAAATGTATCTTTATTTTTTCTCTTTCCAGGTGAAGAAATGCATAACTTGGGTTAATAATGGTTTTGTTTTATGTAAGCTTGTTGCTATAAATATCCAGTAAAAGGAAAAAAAAAAAAACAAACCAAAAAACCTCAAACAAACAAAACAAAACAACCAAACAAAAGCCACCAGAAAAATCACCAATAAACATTAAAGAAAGGTGCTTTATCTTTGGGGGAAGTGAATTTTGCCTAGGGTTTTTGTAGTTTATTCTATGCTCTCCGAAGGTCCTCAAGAACAGTCAGTCAGACTTCGGTTTTCTTGCAAGTGGTTTCATAATATTATGGGAAAAAACTGTCAGCAGAATATCCATGAAGATCTTACCCTATTGAGTAAGAGTATTTTGCATATTGAATGCATTGAGTATTTTGCATATTGAAGAAAAGATTGAGCCTGGTTCCATTTTTAATAGTATGACAATGTGAAGAGCTGTAGATCCTGCTGTGGAGTTCATGCCACCTCAATACCATCTTCTTAAGCCTTCCAATTAGTGTCAAGGAAGTTTACTACTTCCTCATTAAAGGGTATGAACAATTTTAATACATCATTCTCAGCCCAGTCTTAATCTTTTGGAAAATAGAGTATCTCCATGAAGCACTTTTGGATATAGGCACTTCTGAGGGTGCAATTCTGAGCGTATAAAGTTTAACTTTTGTCTTAAGGTGAGAAAGTCACCTTTGGGAAAAGTCTGTGTTTCTGACTTGTCCCCATAGGTGCTGCAGATGGATGCAGACATCCTTGGGCCATAAGGGGTAAAAAACACCTTATATTCATGTACGACTTAGAACTGTGTGCCTTCCACATTGGACACACATTTTCTAGCACTGCAAGACTGTATATTTACATGGTTGAACTGTAAAGCAATAATAAAGAAAGAAGAAATGGCAGTCACTATGCAGGGAAGAGAGTATTATTCAATTTATTGAAGGTGATGGCAGGAAACTAAATACTGATCTTGGTAAAAGTTGCAACGGATTTACAGGAATTATATCTATATGACATTTTTACAGAAATTGTAAAAAATACATTTTACAGTTTGATCTTTGTGTAAGATACATGTACTGTTGTCATTAGGCCTGTATAAGGCACAGGTTATAAAGGTTAAAATTGCCAGAGCAAGGCAAGAAGAGGAGTACAAACAACAAATTTTTTTTTTGTCAGAGCAGCAACTAAGAGGATAAATAGCACCATTTAGTCAAGACAGAAATGTTAATAGAAATGTTGGGGTCTTATTTCTATTGCTCAGAACACAAAGCTCAACGCCCCTCCTGAATATGCAGCCAGAAACAGAAAGCAAACCACTCCACAACTGTACTGATTCTCTATTGTGTAGCACCAGGAGAAGCAGAATAATAAAGTCTCACCATTTTAATTGTGCCTGCACAGACACTTATGCTCAAGAGAAGATTAAAAAAAAATCTTATTTTCTTCACTACATTAATGTCTGTATAATACCTGGAATAACTATTCTTTCCCATATGTCAGAAAGGCACTTCATTGTTAGTGTTGTTTTGTTAGCAGTACAGCAGTGGGTCACCATTGAAAAATAGTAAACTTTTTAACTTACAAAAAGAATATTGTCTCATGGGCCAGAAGTAAAAAAAAAAAAATTCTTATAACATCAGAGACAAAAAAAATACTCATCATGGTTATTCCCTGGGCTTCTGTTTATAAACACCCACTGTTCTTACAAAATTCTTGTCATTGAACTTTATTTAGAATGACAAAAATATCAGTGAAATGAGCCTCCAGCTGGAGAACTGAAGGATAGGATGGAGCTACATTAAGGAAAAAATATTATATGTAGAGCTTATGACATCAAGTGCCTTTTACTAAGATTGCTCAAGACTTTCAATTATATGTCTTTACTTTCAGTTATTTACAAAGTTGCTAAACTTAAATTGTTTGAGTCAAGGGTTTTTATGCCAGGTATCTGCCTCAGGCTGAATTTTTTTTTTTTTCTTTGACATATAAAAATAGGGTCAGCCTTTTTTTTGCTGCTAGAAATATATACCATGTGAGCAGGGACTGGGAATGTGGAACTGAAGAGTGAATATTTTTTGTTTCTATAAGAACTTTACAAATTGTGTTACCAATTACATGGTAATATCCTAGTAGGTGCTTTGTAGTGATTTATTTACAAAAACCCTCAATGGATTTCACATGCCCTGAGATTTTACTTTTACTAAGTCTGTATACCTTGTGGTGACCATCTCACTCTCTTCTGTTTTCAGCAACTCTTCTTAGTTACAGGTACTTAGGAAAAAATTATGTGAGTGACTATAATAACCAAATATAGATGAGGCAAGAACTGAAAGTGAGAATAGGTGAGAAATTATTTTGAATGTAAAGTCTGGAGGAAAAAATGGCAAAGGCAGATGTGATGAAAATTGCCTGAAGGTGGATAATGAAGGGAACTGGAATTCCAGTAAGGAAAATGAAGAGAAAACAAGAAAATGGCAAGAGATTATGAGGATTCCAGGAATCACACCAAATGGGTTAATCTTAGTAAGTTATGTTTTTAAGACCTTTATCACATTTGCTATTTTTTTTGAACTCAAATAGGTCAAATCTTTCTTGAAGTGCCATAGCCATGGCACTCCAGATAAGGGTTTACTGATTTTTACCTACATTAGAATCCATATTTTCATTTATATGTCTTTCTATTATGTTACTCATAAGAACCTGACTTCAATACCATGTATGCAACTATACCTTGGGTCATTTTTTTAGCTAGCTGTCTCTTATCCTTTCTGTTTGCAACTGAATACCTATGTCCTTGAACTATTCCACTTTGACAGTAAAAAATTGGGACTTTCTAACCCAATTTAATTTTCTGACCAGTTTTCTGGTCACTTTTCTGACCAGCAAGAATTTTTAAGATAGTTTACAGAGCTCTGAATTATTCTATGCTTGGAGTATTTGCTTTGTTTTGTGGATATTATATTATTGTTTCATGGTTTTTTGCTTTATTATTTATCCTAAGAAATTTGTCCTTGGTGCATTGTGCTTGCACTTCAAGTTGAACTCAAGATACAAGGTTACTCAGTCTTTCTGACAGAAAGATTTATGTCTGTATAGAAAATGCCACAGTGAATATCCAAACTGAAAGTTGTTGCTGATAGTGGAGAAGGTAAATTAATAATATTTTTGTAATGCTGAAACTATGTCTCCTTTCTTATGGTGATTTTATTACAAATAATCATCAGATTCCCCTTCTAAAAATGCAAATTGACATTTTTTGGTATCTAAATGGTCAAGTCATAACCACAATGATATAAACAAACTGATATATCAAAAGGAAAGAAACATTCTAACAAATCATATTAATAGCAGTTATTAAGGTTCTTATAAAACTGACCCTTGGAAGATAAGAAGCAGTTCTTCAATATTGAAAAGATGGTAAAAAACCAAAAATGCATATTTTTATGATCTCTACCATAGGTCCATGTTGAAATAAACAGCTTATATTGTTAGCTAGTTTTATGACAAGCACTATAAAATGTATAATTAGCAAAGCCATATAATTGAGTAAAATCTTATCAACTGTAAACATATCCAGTGTTAAGAATGTGAATTTCATCTATGTATCACAGGAGTAGTATTTGTACTATTTTTTTTTTTTTTTGCAAACACTTATGGCTAAAGGCACCCTAAATTTACCACTATAATAATTTGAGTAATTATGTATTTGATTATTGTTAAACAATCAGCAGATTCCCAGTCCTCTAGATGAGAAACAGTATGTTTAGGAAAAGTGTTGCCTGAAGAGACTGGGTTTAGAGCATGACTGACAGTCTTTCTTAAGTTGTAGGTTTCAGATTTGTTACGTATGTGGAAACCTAAATCCCATGTCAAAATCTCTACCTTTATAACATGTATTCTTAATTAAACAATAACCAAAAATATTGACCCCTGTTATAATGCTTCAGGCCCTTGTGAGAATGATGCTCTCAATCCATCTTCTTTACGCCTATGTATTTTGAAAGGGCTGCAACAAGGTTTCCCTTCAGCCTTGTCTTCTCCAGAATGACCCCAGCTCCCTCAGCTTTTCTTGACAGAAGGGGTGCTCCAGCCCTCTCATTGTTTTTGTGGCCCTCTTCTGGACCCACTCCAACAGGTCCATGACTTTCTTGTGCTGATCTAGTACATGATTTAGTTGTCTTTTCAAAAGAAAAGAGCAAAACCTATTTGATGGCTCACAAAGAAGTTGTCACCAAATATCTGAAAAAAGGTACATTTCATGTTATCATGAATATTTTTCCATAAATATACAGGCATATTCACTACAGTTATTGCATCCTAGAGCTTCAAAATAACAGTTTCTAATTGTTGATATTAATCTGTCTTTGAAAAAATGCACACTCTTATGTCTGACTGCTGCATGGGTTGGATATATAAATGTAGCCACTTCAGAAGCAGAAACTTTGGTCATGACCAAGCCATTTATGTGCAATGTTCAGATTACCAAGAGCTGAGCAAGTAACCTCACGTTCAATAACACACACTTGAGGACTGCTCTCCTAAGACCATAAAGATGACCAAGTGTAGTACAGTCACCATTTTGAAACAGAAAACCTTTACCAGGATCTTTAGAACTCAGATTTATCTCTTTGAAGCAGCAAACTTTAAACTGCTTTGCACAAGTCTCTTAAATTCATGGAAAACAGAGGGCTTTATTGCTTATTCCGTCACACCAGAGCTACAAGAACAAATAACAAGGTATTTTAAAATTTTCCAATATTTCAAACAGCATCATCATATTTCATAAATGAAATGCAATTATATTCTCATTCCATCAAGGCATTAGGAGGCTCATTCTAATTTTATGCTTCTAAATACGGAGGCTAAGACCAAGTGCCACACCAAACACTGCATGGGTACTATGACAGGCCCATAGAACATGAGCCCACAGAGCACTTTCTGGAATTTTCTGTTTTTCTTAAACGATGCTTAAGGACCACTTCAGCACCACTTCTTAAAATGCCTTCAATTTCTGCATTGCTGTGGGTTAACTGTGGCTGGCAGCTCAGCACAACACAGCTGCTTGCTCACTCCCCACAGTGGGGTGAGGGCAGAAGTGAGAAAATATGAGGGTTGAGATAGAATTTTCTTCAGTAAGCCAATGCAGGCATACCTGTCAGCAGGCAGATGTTTGGATATTTCCATGAAAGCAGGACTCAATCCTTAATAACAGTTACTTGGGAACACAAATGCCATCACTTCTAACACCCTCCCCTTTCTATGCAGATGCTTTTGCTAAGCATGACATTGCATATTGTGGAATATCCCTCTGTTCATTTTGGGTCAACTGTCATTGCTGTATCCCATCCCAAATTCTTGTGCACCCCCAGCCTACATGCTGGCAAGACAATGTGAGAAGCAAAACAAAAGGGCCTTGATGATGTGTAAAGTACTACTGCTCAGCAATAACTAAAACATGAGTGTGTTATTGATGCTATTTTGGTGAAAAATCATCCCCCCAAACAACAATGAAGAGTGACTATTCCATCCCAAACAAAAACAGTGTACTTAGTAGTATAAAGTATGAGAGTAAAGAGCACCAGTCTAATAACTTAGATAAACTGCTCCCTTTCAGTGTGCTTGTGTTAAAAAATCCAGCTTCATGTTGTGCACCATGAAATGCACCATGTGCATTTCCTTTTTCATAATTAGTATGGTCACATAAGCTGTCCTTGCACTTTTTGTGCATATGGCAACCTTTGCAGGCTTGTACGTTGTGCTTTAGGTTCTTTCTGTGCATTTTGAATAATTATGCAAAGATTTGTAACTACACAACCATTGCTTCCCTTGTCTTGAAACTTCACCTCTGCTAAGAACTGTGAAAAAATAAAAGATATTACTTTCAGATTATGTAGTCTAATCTGCTTTTTCACCATCAACATTCAAATTTATAAGTGCTACCACAACTTCTGCCCAGCATTATCTGACAGAATCATAGAATTATTTGGGTGAGAAGACTCCTTAAAGTTCCTTGAGTTCCAATGCTCCTACCATTAGCAGGTATAGTAACAACTTCCCACCTTCACACTGCTGCAATCTATAATTTTTTTTGGTTTTTAACCCTTCAAATGCAAATTCCACTCTGCCATTGTGCATACTTACAAGATTCATTGGGATCTTTCTCGAAACTGTTTGCTAACTTTCATGTTATCAACATTGCTTTCTCACAAACTATAAACGCCATCACAGTTTGTGTAATTTTCTAGAATCTTGACTTTTAACGTATATCATTTTGCCTTGAAATTTCAGCATAGGCTAACACTGTGGAATTTACACTAATAGGACCACATTTTAAAATATGAATCCTGGTAGCTGCAAAATATACAGCTCTATATGAAGAAAATCTACATACGCAGTTCACTAATACCCCTCTGAAAATGAATGTGCAAAGACTTGAGTGATTGTTTGCAATAAATATGCACAAACTGGGTGCAAATATTAAATGTGGAACTCAATCTCAAAAAAAGTCTTGCTCACTGATGAGAAATAAGCTTGCAATTTGGAAGAGTTTACATGAATTCCTTCCCTATGTCAAAGCATGCAGCCTCGGTGGCTTAGCATCATAGCATGGATGAGACGTCAGCTTCAAAGGACTCTGATAAAGACTGGATTAGCACATCAGGAAAATCAATACCACCCACCCACATCATGTCCCAGATAATACAGCAGAACTGGGAAGAAGGAGAAGAGACTTATCTGATGTGATAATATTATAAACTTCTGGGATGAAACGACCTTGGCTGACTGTCAGACTCCCACCCAGGTGCTTCTCCACTCCTCCTCACCAACAGGCCAGTGGGATGAAAATAAGATGGAAAATATTGTGATTTGAATTATATACAGGGAGATCACTCACCAATCACCATCAGAGGCAGAACAAATGACTTGCAGAATATTAATTTAGTTTATTCCTAATTAAAAAATATATTAAAGTAGGATAGAGAGAAATAGACAAAACTAAACTTACTTTCCCTTTACCCTACTTCTTCTACCCAGGGTCAACTTCACTCCTTTGTTCCAAAATCTTCTACCTCTTCCCCACTCTACCAGCAGTACATGGAAGATGGGGAGCCAGAGCTGTGGTCAGTTCATGCCTTTTGTCTGTGCCACTTCCTTCTCTTCACCTTCTTCCCCTGTTCCACCATGGGCTTATTCCCACAGGACTCAGTCCTTCACAAAGTGCTTCATCGAGCAGTTCTTCACCAGCTGCTCTAGTGTCCATATGTCACAGCTCCTACCAGAAAACCTGCTCCATGTGGTCTTCCCTCCATAGACTACAGCTCTTGCCAAGAGCCTGCTCCTACATGGTCTCTTAAGCTGTAACTTCCTTCAGGACAGGTCCAGCTTCTCTACTGTGGGGTCCTCCACAGGCTACAGAGAGACAGCCATGGTATCTCTGCAGGCTACAGGGAAATGTCTGCTCTGGTACCTGGAGTGCCTCATCATCTTCCTCTTTGCTGATTTCAGTGTCTATAGTGCCTTTCCCTTGCATTTTTTTAACAGCTGCACAGCAGTTTTTATCCTTCCTCATATGTCTTCCCCAAGGTTCTGCCACCATGGCTAATGGACTAACTTTTGGCCAGCAACAGGTCTGTTTTGGAACCAAGGTGGCAGGATTACTCTCAATCTTCATCCACCAGCCTGGATTGATAATGCGGGTTGCTCTTATCCAAGTGCAGCATTTGGTCTTCTCTAAACCACATAAGATCTTCATGGGCCCACTTCTTGAGCTTGTCCAGCTCCCTCTGGTGAACTTGAATCCACATTTCACATATAAGATAACCATGAAATTCTCTTTTAAGTTCAGTACAGTGGGAGCTTCAGCCATGAGAATAAAACAATAGCTGATCACTTTTTGTACTCAACTTTTAACTCAAGTTTTCTGTACAAACTTTCCTAATTTCTAATTTTACAATTAATTTTTAATTTCTGGAAGACAGCTAAACTGGAATTAAATATAACATAATGTTATGGTTTAGGAATGGTACTCCCTAATTTAATCCTCCCACTGAGACTTTCCAAACCACTGCTTTTTCCTTGTTCCCCCTTCGGCTTCCCAGTGTAGCAAGCTAGAGAGAAGAATTGGAGGCACACCAGGAAAACATCACAGGTTGAGACAAAAAACAATTTACTGGAAACAGCAATGAGATAAGAAAACAAAAAGTGACAGCAGCAATATTAATATCAAAACTATATAAGAGAGAGAGATTCACACGCCAAAACGCTCACTGTGGAACTTGACCTGACACAAATGCAGCCATGCTACTTACCCCCACCAGAAGGAACCTCATCTTCCTGCAAGAAACTCCATTCCCCTTATCCCATCAATGATGTGAGGTGGTATAGAACAACGTCCAGGTCCTAGCTGTGCTTCCTCCTAGCTACTGCAAAAATTAACCCTGTTCTGGCTGGAACCAGGAGACATAAACGAAAAGAGGAAGGGAGGACAAGATGTTTTTTCAACTCTTGTGCAGGGAGCTGAAAATAATTTAATTTTGCTTCAGTACAAATGTAGAAACAGGTCTGAAATAGATATTCTCCCAGACTCTAATTAGAAAAGAGTAAATGGAAGCAATGATGGTCATTGTTGAAAAGACATGTTCTTATTGATAGCAGTGCAATTTGTACCTGATTTCAAAGTAAAGTATGTTTAAATGGCTAATTAGAACATCAAACAATTTCAGAGTGAAAAGCCTTTCCTTCCTGCAGACATATTTCTCAGGGATATTTTTAATGCTGACTATTATTTAGGGAATTAATGTTTAAACAGATAGATAATTAACAATCTGTCTAAATATTCCTGATTTTTGTTATGCTTAGCTTTTGATTAGCTTTAATCTTTATCTTTGCTTCATGTCTTTATTTACTACCCTGCAGACCTCTTCTGAAATGCATTTCTAAATTGTATCTGTACAAATACTGTAACATAGTGAGTATAAGTAATTCACTGAATTTAGAATGACTTTCTTCAACTATTTTATTATTTCAATATAAGCATTTAAATAACTGTGTTTTCACTTGTATACTTTTTGTTTTCCTGAATAGATTTTTATACAATTAAGTATATTCTTATGCAAGCATAAATGTGTACTTAGTTTTACCACTGGTTCTTCCATATGATCTGGTATTCTAATTCTTCACATTTTATTAGGTATCACAAATAATAACAACAAAATATGTATGAGAAATTAGACAGAACAAGACATGCAACACAGTTAGTTCAAAACAGACTGCAAGTGGTAATATACTTCCTCAAACTATTTATAGTTTATATAAACAAGTTGTTGCTTAGACGCTTATGTAATAAAACAACATATTTGTGAAAGCATAACTTTATATCAGCACATAAAAATTATAAATTTATTAGACTATTTATTTGTAGTGAATAAATACAGTTTCTTTGCTGCAGTAGTTGGAATATAGCTCTTTATATCAAAAGAACTGTGAAAATGGAACTAGAACTAAGTATATAAATAATTTGTTTTGCTTTAATTTTTGGGTTTTTTCCTATCTTCAGTTATTAAGATGCTTTTGCAGGATGGGAGTATTCAAACAGTTCAGTTTTAGTCATCCAAATTCCCTTTAGCATGATTAACAAAGGGGCTCACAGAACAGTCAGTGGTCCCCTTATGAACAGATGGCAGAAACTGATGCTGTTAGCATCAGATCACCCATTAAACTCTGGTGAGACTGCAGGGGCTAATTCTGTATCCATCCCTGTAGAGCATTACTTCTCAATGCACTGGTTTAACTATGCATGAGAAAACTGAAAGCAACTGCGGGAAAGGTTACTTCCCCCTCACACTTTGATCATTTGAGCTTTAGATATGCTAAAAGGCTGTATCATCCCTTGGTAGGAGTGAAGAACTCCATTCTGATATAGGAACTTAAGAAGGAGATCTGTACCTAACATTCTTTTAAAGTATTAAATAAATACATCATCGTGCAGAGGAAAAAAAGTTCTGTTGTTGAACAGTATATTTGTACATAGTTAAACTCCTCCACCTCTTTTCCAGTACAGAAGACAGACAAGGGCCTTAATTGCAAAGATAAAATTGTGTTGTAGAGCCCACTGTGATTAAAAAATGAAATCATTGCTTGTTCACTTTTCCCAGACTGTTTTATTATTATTTATGCATGGCTTTGTGCTTTGAGTTACATGTGTTCTCTTAATGAATATTTCTACAATGCAGAATGTGTAAAATCCTGCTGCCAGGGAACAGGTCCACAGTAAGCTAATCATGCACATTATGCTGCAGTTACACTGTGACCCTATCTGCTTTTCAACCCTGTCAAAAGTGATTTAAATTTTCACCTTACACTTACCAGTAGTTGGGTTTGATTTCCTTGTGAAAGTTTTATTTGTATCTGGTCATTCCCTGAAGTAAGTAACTACATATTTGTTTAATGTATCCTTGGCATATGGACTAGCTCCAAAACTGACAAGCTCTTTAGCACTTATGGCCTGGATTTCAGAATTCATTGCCAAAAATATATCAAAACATTTTCTCCTTCTTATCACGAGGAGGAAATGCTGATTCCTCAAGACACATTTATATTGGCTTTTGCTGCATATCCTTGCTATATTTTGAAATAAGATATTTTATCAAACAGTATATTGTCTAATTTAGCTTTGACAGCATTTATAATGAAAAATTATGGCAGATACTTTGAAAGGAACAGACTATTGTAGAGATCTTTCACACAATATGTTGAGTTCTATGGTATGTATGCCACTGAATTATGAACAAACTATAAGCATGTGACTGAAATAGAAAAGATTTATAAAAATTTCTTTGGAGAAGCAAGTGACAATGAGGAGAGTGAAGAAAATTTTAAAACATTGACCTGAGACTATGATTTGCATACAGGTAAATGTGACTTTGTTCTCACAAGCAGAGAAGATGTGTTTGATTCTGCCATAAGATCTCTTATGGCAATCTTCTTCAGGAAGCCAGGGAAATAGGTACCACTCAAGATATTTATTAGGGAAATTAATTTCTGTGTTAGCCTTAAAGCATATGTTGAACAAACTGCTTTCCATAGGCTTATTGAGGTCAAGTGGGGATGGCTTCCAGAAGAAATCTTTATGACAGTACTGTGTGCTTACAGACCTGCTTCCTACAGGATAAATCTGATAGCATTAAAAAAATCAGCACTTCTTTCTGCAATACTTGATTATTTCAACGTGTATGTAACTTTTAGGCTACTCAGCCTGCTAATGTCTGTACCAAGAAGGCTATTGGGCCATATTGTCATTTGCTCTTGACCTGTGTGCCTAGTTTCTGTTGCATAGAAAAGAAGAAACAGGAGCAAGAAGTGCAGAGAGGAAGATTTTGAGAACAGTGCACGCTCATATCCTATCCTCTTGTGGAATTGGGCACAGCTGAGAAGACTTCAGGTCAAAGGCCATGTCAGCATGAATTTCTGCGAAACTGAGGGATATCTGGAGAACCATATATCTCAGAGATGGTTCCAAATATCTTCTTCAGGCACTCATGTTATTCAATCAACTGGTTTGCTGCTGAGTGTGAAACATCCTTATGCCTCTATACATCCAGAAAGTAGTGATGCTTTTTAGCTGCTTCAGGTGTTACAGAATCTTTTCAGAAGGTGCTCCTGGGATTCCAGTGCCATAGGTACATCCTCAAAAGTCTCAATCCATGTAACAGCTAAAAAACCCAAAAGCTTTAGACCGATGTGTGTGTCCTCACCAGTCAACGGTTATTTTATTATCCCAGCATGTTCACTCCAGTTCAAAACTACATTATTTGATATCTGACAACTACCAGTTCTATCTGCAACATGCCAGTGACCCAGATAATGGCATATTGTTTCTCCTCACAATGTCATTTGTGGCTCTGGTGTGTCTTTTACATTTTCACTGCTGAAGAGTTTTTAATATGTAGAAATCCTATTTATTTGTATTAGCAAGACAGTCCTTCCAGATTCTAATGGGTAGAACCTTTACGTGGATATATGGCATCTAATTTATCTTTCTAAAAAAGAAGCATTCATGTGCACAGAAAGGATCAGTTTAAACACAAAACTTCTACATGCATCCTCTTGAAAGGATTAATATAGTTAACAGATTTTTAAAGGGAATGTGAAACTTAGTGTTTCTCCTCAACATCTCCCCCTTGTGAGATTATAAGATTCCTTGTCCATTTTGGCCACTTCACTAAATGCCTGCCTTGAACATGTTCCTCTTTTTATAGCTCACAGCTCAGGCAATTTCAGTATTGCAATTTTTTTTTCTTTGTCCAGACCATGTCCACAGTTCTCGACACTTATGAAACACATTCACAACACTACAGCTTTAAGTTCACTTCAAAGGTATAATTGTCTGTTCCTGAAAAATTTCTGCTTTAACAGGATGTGGCAAATCATTCCTTCTTCATGTAAATAAGAGCATACAACTTTCTCATTCGTTGAGAAAGCTGTCATCATATCGTCAGAATCAGAGAATCTTAAAATAGCTGAGTTGGAAGGGGCCCAGAAGGATCATCAAGTCCAACTCCTGGCCCTGCACAGCACCATCCTTAAGAATCACACCATGTGTCTGACAGGATTGTCCAAACACTTCTAGAACTCTGTCAGATTTGGTGCTGTGACTGCTTCCCTGGGGAGCTGTACCAGTGCTCAAACACCCTTTGGACGAAGAAGGTTTTCCTAGTATTCAACCTAAACTTCTCCTGGCCAAACTTCAGGCCATCCCTCAGGTCCTGGTAATCACCAATAAGTTTTTCCTGTATGTATGCTCATCATTCATCCGCAGTCAAACTTAATTTAGTCAACTAAGAACGTTGAAATAGGCTTCAGTGTTAGGATAACTTTGGTTCCAACTTGTGAGGCTCAAACTTGTCTGTAAGGCTTTTAAGTATTTTTTTCATAATTCTGCTTTACATCCTATTTCTCTTCAAATACACTTTCTATTATCTATACTGTAAACATAAACAACTCTGGCATTATTTAGAAGTATGATTATACCATATCATATGAGGAAAATAATATAAAGCTGATATCATAATTGGAAGGATTTATTTACCTTTATCTACAGATTACAAGAGTATCCATCTAGAATTGCGCCCTTTTTTTAGAGTTAAACATGGTAATCACGCAATTCAAATTAATGTACTGAAATCCATTACCGTACTGTTGTAGTTTAAAATCCAGCTGGAAATTAAGCTCCATGTAGCCACTGCCCTTAGGTGAGAGGCAAAAGGCAGAGATTCTGAGTTAAGAACTGTTTACTGGAAACAGCAATGGCAGAAGAAACCAAACAGTAGCAGAAACAATACTAATAACAACAGTGTATAAAAGAGTGTGATTATACACAGAAATGTTCACTGAGCCTAACTCAACATGACGCACTGCCACCCCACACTGCTGCTTTCTCCCCCAGAAAAAGGAACAAATGGCCCCGACCCCTCCAAGCAGCACCTTTTTCTTCCATCCCTATCCATGTCCCCTTTCATTGAGGAACTGAGAATCCCTCTGTCTCCCTACCATGAGTCAGTGGCATTGAAAAACAACCTATGCATACCCACATGGCTCCCAGCTCTGCCCCCTCACAGCAACAGTGAGAGAATTAACTCTGTCCTGCCCAAAACCAGGACATACACTCAGAATCTTAAAAGCACACGAATTCTGAAATCCAAGTACACTGTACAAATTAAAGAATTCTTAATTTTAATTTCTTATCTCCATAAATGTTCATGAAAACAATAGATGAGCTAACATATTTAGTCACTGCCTCATCAAGATACACTCCAAAAACATTTCTCTTGCAAATTGAATCACTGTAAAGTTTTTATTGATACAAATGAAATTCATAGGAGGCAAGAAGCCTCAGTTTCATAACTGAAAAGAAAAATCACAAAGATGTTGGGTGTATCTTTTGAGAAGAAAAATTATAGACTCTGCTGGAAAATAGAAACTGGTGATTCTGTGTCTCATTTGAGTCTTATTTATGACGCCTACATTTACTCCAGAATAAAGATGGAATGAACATACAGGTAACAGGATTGGGTGGTTCTCTAGCACTTTTCAATTATTCTGATAAAAGCTGCCAGACAAAAAGCTGGCAGAAATGTTTTCAGCATTTCAAAATTAACAGGACCTATGAGGGGTGGTGTCACTGAATCTGTGGAAGTGAGATTTCTGTTAAATATTTATTTGTCTTGATAACATTCTAAAAAATGTTTCAGTAAATAATTTTCAGAGAAAATGTTATTCCCTGCTTCCACTCCTCTAAATGATCAAAGAACATATAAGGATATTAATCTCTTCACAAACTTTTACTGGTGGAAGCTTTACACCATTAAAGACAATGCCATTAATATTATTCAGTCTAAGAGTGCACTCCAATTCTTTAGAGCTTCATCTAATGTGCACTGCTCTGTTAGGTAATAGCACAAGGGAGATGTCAGATGTCTGAGCTTTTTCCCCAGCATGAATGACATTGTGATAGAAAGGGGCAGAGACCCATTTTAGGTCAGGAGAAGAACAGTCCTGTGTACTGCATTTGCAGATGTGCTTTAGTCTTGTGAGACACAACCCTAGTAAACCTGTCTTGCTTGTCTCTGATCTGTTCAGGCAGTTTGCTTGTTCTGCTACTTCCTTTTAAATGTAGTGGTCATATCTTTCCATGCTTAAACCCACATATTCAGAGCCAGCCTCTTTCATGAACTCACACAGGCCCTCAAGCTAGCTAAAAATTGGTGCTGTAAATGAGCAACAGAAATAAAATTACAAACGCAACTTGCCATCTGCATTTTGACCAAGTATGCCTTTTCATTTCTAACCAAAAACAAATGGTAACTGCACACACCAGTTCCAACCTGATAATATACGTACATAGTGTGCTAAGAAAACTTGGAAATTTGCATTTAAATGCATATTTGCTAGACTTTTTCTGGTCCAGTAAAATTCAAATAACTTTTTAAAACTACATCAGAAAAACACTGCTCCGGCCAGACACTGTCACTTCTGCTGACTTGCCTTTGGGTCTTTACCAGGAAGAGTGGCTTACCTCCTCAGAGGAAAAAAAGACTGAAATTATTTCACAGAGACATCTATCAATAAGCAGCCTTTATTTTAGTGGTTTAAAGTGTTTAAAAGATCTGAGGTCTTCGTGGATACAATATATGTTAAAATGCTGAACTGAGAAAACTGAGATATAGTCCTAAGGAACTGAATGGCAAAAGAAGGTATCATCTCCCCCCCCCCCCCGCCACCCCCAACTCCTTGCCCTCTGGATTTATAAAGCAATTTGGAGGCATATGTAACTATTATCCCCATATTAGCACTCAGCAGTGAGAGATGATCTCAGAGCATGGCTGTCCTACTGTGGTTTCCAAAAGATATTGACAAAAGGATTTTCAAAAATAATGTCTTAATGAATCTAAGTGAAACTTTGTAGTTTAAAACATTTTAATTGGCTTAGGTTTTAACCTGAAATATTATTTTCTGTTTGTATCAATAAATGGTTTAGAATTTTAAAAATATTAAAAGTCTAGTATTTTTGTATTAGATTGCTAAAATGAGATTCTTCTGTCAATTTTATATCAGTTCTAAAAAATCAAAACAGGAAAGTTAGAAGTCCTGGAAAGGTATTTAATTTAGCTTAATGTGAAAATTATAATCAAGCTCTTCAGACTTTGGAAGGGAACTCATGAAGAAGTGATGGAGAACACTTTTCCCCCCATCTAGATATTTTCTTTAATTTAACCTTCTGCAATTTTCAAACATTTCCCATCCTTTACTGTATGTATTTATAGATAAATTCACATTTATCACAACTTTCATTTCTAATATAAAGTATTCTTTTTACTGCAATGCTAGAATTCTTAATATTTCAATTTTCCCCCCTTTTTTTTTAACTTTTTGGACAGAAATTCTATTTGCTGCGTTTTATCATCCCTTAGTTTAGCAGTCTGCCTCCTGGTTCTGATGAATATTTTTCACAGTAAAAGGTGTAAAAGCTTATGATGCTTCACAGAAAATAGAAAGAAGCAGTCCATTTTTATTAGTAAAGGATAACCATGTGTACTATCTTCCTATAAACCAGCCCTTTTCTACAGGAGAATTTTGCAGCTTATTTTTGAATAGTGTTTTCCTCAGCAGATGTTGGGTGTGAAACAATGACACGCTTGTTTTGTTATAATCAATGAATTGGGAGGGAGCAGTGAGAGTTCACATGTATTGCTGGTTTTCAGATTGCCAGTCTGTAGTAATGCCAGAGCTGGAGATTGCAGGCAAAGCTAGGTGTTATTATAAACAAAACTCAGATATTCATTTTGCAGCTCTCTTGTCTTCTCAGCTAGAGTATCAAAGGACTTGTGTTCTGTCTGTAATTTTCTGCAAATCATTCGCACAACACTGTTAGCCAGCAGATACACTGTGACAATTGCTAAAATCTTATTTTCAGCAAAATGCATTTTGCTCCCCTCTACATGCGAACATTTCCACATATGCTTCTCCTGTCACACTTACAAAATATATAAATTAATGTAAAATTACCATATGTTCCTGACAGGAGGGAATCTTTCCTAGTAACTTTTTACTAAAGTTTCAATTTTTGATATTAAAATCTATAGAATATATATTATAAAGAGGAGACATTGTTTTACCTGCTGTTTGGCCTCTCAGATGGTTGTTAAGCCCAGAGGTAATCCCTAATAAGCTAGAACAGGGCTCCACTGTGAACTGGCCATTGCAATAAAATAAGGTATATCTGGATATTCCAAGACATTGAACCATATGATTCTATTGCCTATATCCTAAATGCGCTGAATCTGAATATTCAGTCTTTTCTCTGGATATACTTTTCTCAAACTTGTATCCTGAAATAAGAAGGAAATTATGTAGTAAAACCGGACTGAACCCATTGCATGAATCTTTAATTCTCAGTAAAGAAGTCTAAAAAGGGCTCAATAAAAGGTAGAATGATCAATTTCCAGTCCATAAGAGCTATAAACAATTTTAAAGACACCACTGAACATCATTACTATTTGAAGTCCTCATTTAAGGTATTAGCTGAGCACCTAAGAATCTGCTATCTTAGAATCTGCTAATCTGCTATTAGAAAACTGATTATTTTAGAAGGAATACCTCATTAATTAATGCTAAATGTGTGTTAGCAGTCAAGTGTTCACCTGCAATTTCGTCTGTACCATTATGGTATTTATGGCTCTGTGAGGATTCAAGAAAGCAGTTAACTTGTCAAAACTCTGACAAAGGTGGGGAGTTCTCACAAAATAAGACACCACGAAAGGCACAGATGGCAAACAGGAAGGTGTAAATGTCAGGCCTACATGGAGGTGAAAGGTTTGGAATTAGCACACTGGACAAGACTCCACTGTAGAAACTGTGGGAAAAGTGCAGATGGTAACAGGAAGATGACAGGCCTGGTGAGGCAAATCTGGGTAGTCTATCTGGACAAAAATTCCTCCCATGGCAAGCAGTGAGAAAAACAAAAAAACTGCTTCCACACATACCATCCCAAGTTATGGGAATGGCGCCTCTGCCTCATGGATACCCAGGACCTGGACTATATAAAAGTGGTACCACCAGAAGAACACTTTGGGATCCCCACCACCAAGAAGAAAAGGGCCAGCAGGACACTGCCAGGACCCACATGGGACAGCTTTTACTTAATCTCTCCCCCTGCCCCCCACCACCTCCTCTGTCTCTTCCTTACCCCACCCCCTACCCCTTTTCCATTTCTGTCTCTCTCTACCTCACATTTACTGTCAAATGAAATCTGTTCTGTTGACTTCAGCATATGGTCTCATTTGCATCTTCATTCAGGCAGAGGCATCTCTTAATATGTGGATCCTAACATTGTTTCAGTGTATCATAACATTATTTTGGTGTCAGAAGTGGGATAATAACAAGTCAGAACTTCATGTTTCAGTCGTCTTCTGTGAACAAGATGAGGCTCAGCTGAGTCTCAGTTTACATGAATGTAAATCAGCCCCATGTAAACCACGGGAACAATTTACATGTAAGCCAAGTTGATGAAGGGCTCGTCAAAGAGAGGTACCACTTTCATCATGCAGTGTCATCCTCAAGACTAAAGCCAAACTGTAACAGATTACAGCATCCACAGGTAGAGAAATTTACCCAGTAATGCTCACTGCCATTTTCTGCATCTATTCCTACAGTTCCAGTACAAATCACTCTCTACTCTGGATGAAAAATATAAAAGCCTACACTGTTTTTACAATTTTTTCAGCACATCTTTTTGAAAAAAAACAAGATTACCCATACTTTTCCTGCAACTTCTCCATTCCTTCAGTCCACCTTCCCCACCCCAATGTCCAAGTAAACAATTTAAGGTAATGTCTTCCACTGGAATTTTTTGTTAGTTGCCATTCTCATGGAGCCTGTGTGAAAGCTTCACCCATGTGCTGCTACTAAACAGAATCTAATTATCATATCCGGTCTTCCTATTAGTGGCATGAGCAGCAACATCTTCCAGTTTGGTTTGCTGATGTTCATACACAAAGCATCCAAAATACAGGAAAGGTGAAAAGACAGAGGGAACAAAGCAGCAGCAATTTTTTTTTTCACTGGTGAAAGCAAAGAGGAGAAAAGAAAAAAAAAAAGAACTGCAGTAAGAATTGATGTTAAGTGATACTATACTTTCCGTCTACCTGTACCCTGTATCTTCCATCCCCCTCAAATCCTGATGCCACTCATCAGTTAGCAAAGTAAATGGTTTACTAATTTAAACCGAACTAATTTGCTTGCTTAAGTATACTTGTTGAAAGTAATCTTATACCCAGTTGTCCTGTAAACAGTCAGCAGACTAATTTGTCATTCAATAGCCACATCCAAAAAGGAAAGGAAGATAAAACAGAGTATGATTTGATCTACTCAAACAGAATAGAAGAGGTGTAGCTTTACCATGGTCTCTGAACACAAATCTGCTTACAGCTAACAAGGCTGAGCTGAGCTCCTCTGCTCTTGTTAAAGAAAAAAGAAAAACTGTTATATTTCTGAATTAGGAGTATTCAGAGATCATTTGCCATTTCAGACCTCTTCTGAATTGTACTGATCTTTTCCCTTGAAATTCAAAATATTAGCATAAAATCTTCCTTCTGAAAACAGCATTGCAACATAGATATTTGACATATCCCTGGTGAAACAAAAATTCAGATGAGTGCATTCATCAGCTATGAGTGCATTCCCTCTACTGTTTTGTTATTAAAACCAACAACACTGGTAAAACCTCTTGTTTTTTAAAGAAGTAAAACGATGACTTAATATTATCATACCTTTGTAATTATTGATATGAGAGTGCCAAATTCTAATGTGCCATCAATAAATGTAAAAAAGTATGTTTTTCGTGCCAGAAAGAACTTCCTGGTGCCCATTCTGTTGTCTCAGAATTGATTCCAGAAGTAAGATATTCCTTTAATTAACTATACCAATTAGGAATTTGTTCTGCTTCAAAAACATTTCTGATCCCTTAAAATGCAGATGATCTTAGTTGATTAGCTTCTTTTAGCTTCTTGCAACCCAGTGGATCTCAGCTGAGGCTTCTGTATGGAGCAGGCCTGACCAGACCAAAACCAAGAGAGGGACAAGGTGGAAGCAGTCCATCACTGGCGTTACCACAGCTTACATTCATACAACTCCCTCCAAACCCCAAACACCCCAGGCTTTAACATCACTTAAAAACACACGAGGTCCAACAGCCTATGTTGCTTTTGGCATGTTCTGGCATTTGTCTGAGGTAGTTTTCAGTTTGTTGTTGGCTATTAACATCTGTCTAACCTTTAAGGAGAGGCTAACCTTTAGGTTATTGAGCAGCTATAAGATGCAGGACTTACTTCTTCCAAATTGTTGACAGATCTGAAATAGATGCCATGTCACAACTGATCTTACATGATGATGATACTTCTCCAGGGCATTCCCAAATGGTGTATTCAAAGTTCACATTGTTAAATGGAACAATTAATGCAGTAATTTTGACTCATATATCTTCACTTGTAAATCATGAAATCATTAACCTTAAAAAAGCCAACCTGTTGTCATTCATCATGCTCGTCTAAAGGGCTTGATACGGCAATAACACAATACTTCACAGTCTGAATGCCCCAGTGAAACCTGATAAATACAACATTTTAATGCACTGGGAGTATTTTGTAAAGAACAAAGGCAAGGCAGAAAGATACAAAAAAGAAAATAGGGCAAAAAACTCCCAGGTAACATTAAACATAAAAAATGGAAGCTGCTGATGGTGAACTTTGTCCCTGCATTATAAGACAAACCAGATATGTAAAGGGCAGGGAACGTAGTTATAAAGAACATCTTGGCACAAAACAAGAAGTTAAATCAAATAGCTATGGAGTATAGACAATATCTGTAAGTATTCTTTTGTGCCAGAGTAAAACAGGCATGAAGACAAATATGATTTGGTAGCCAAAGTATACAGTCTTTTTCAAGGAATGATCTTCTATTACAGTAATTAGTGACAATTTTGGGCAGAAAATTTGGGTCATAATAACAAAGTCTCTTAATTAAAATGTAGATTTTACCTTAACTCCTATCGGGTAAAACTCCTTTTACTGAAAAAGCCTAATAACAGCATAGATTTTATTTTAGTTGCTTTCCTAACGATGAACTAATTCCTAATGTGTTTTGTCAGCCAATAATTATTGATTTATATATCCAAAAAAGGCTAAATAATTTCCAAATTACTGGAATGCTCTTCCCAAGGAGGTAGAAGAATCACCAGCTCTGAATATGTTTAAAAAAAGACTGGACATGGCATTTGGTGCTATAGTCCAGTTGAGGTGCTATGGCATAGGTTGAACTCAATGACTTAGAGGTCTCTTCCAACCTCATTATTCTGTGGTTCTGTGATTCTGTAACCAGAAGCATAACAACACAAAAGATAACAAATTTGAAGTTTTTTTCAGTAAGTGGATGGATAACAAAAACACTTTGAATCCTGTAAAAAAATTAGGCACTCATTAACACCATCCTGAAGAATAATCTCAGATTTAAATGATCAGAATAAGGTTAAAAAAAAAAACCACCAAAACTTCAAAGAAAATGAGCAGATTAGTACAGCAACAGTTGTTACACAGAAAAGTGTCAGAGGTGCAAATGACTGTGCTCCACACTGGTCTGAGGGGAAACAAAGCTCTGAAAGTGAATGAAAAATGTCTTAATCATACTTTTCATTTTATCTCTAATCATTAACTGTCATCATTACCTTACTTCATGCTTGTAAAGCTGTACTGGTTATACGGTAAGCTGAATCAAAATCTTGAATAGTAAGTTCTAGAGGACACAGAATACTATTTAAACTTATTGGCCCAGATCAGCAGCTGGCATATATCACTGAAGTTCTGCTTAAATCAACACAACTTAGGTATCTGACTCAGATTTCCAGAGGGAAATGATCATACATCTATGAATATCAGCCTGACATTGTCTCCTGGCTTATAGGAAAGGTCTATAATTGAGCACACTCCCAATTTAGATATTTTAAACTTTCTGAGATACTGGCTCAAGTTAAAAGTACATCTGTTACTATCTATAATAGATACTTGGCAAACTTATCTCAACAAAAATAGCAGATTTAATATTTCATGGGAAATGATAGTTTGCAGCAGTTCAAGGCAGGATAACCCCCATACTATTCAATCCCATAGTAGAAGAGAATAGTTTGTTCAAAACCATTTTGTGAGTTTCATTACAGGTTAATTATGTGCAATAATCAAATTTTTATTTTAAATTATATTTTTCAGAATATTTGGTGCTACACTGGCACTAATCTTCCACACTATCTCTAATTTCATTTGTCCATGCATCTTAGTTAAATAATGTGTGAAAAAACCACACTATACATACAGAAGTTCTAAATACATAGAGTGTAACCATCACCTATCGTCATCCAAACAGACCGGATTTTTGTCTCCCAAATCTCTTATCACCAACAGATTAATAGAATTCATTTCACAAAATATATGGGAAGTGTGGGGCGTAAATTAAGCCACCACTGCATACATAGCTCCTTTTCATGGCAGTTCCCAAATCTTTTGTTGACACCCTTAAGTCTAAGTACTTCCTCTTAGTATTTCCACTGGGTATTGGAAGGCCCAGTGAGAATCTGAAAGACCTTTTGCAGGGTTAAAGCCATAGGGTATTTGGTTGCATTAGGCAGCTATACCACACAGTTCTGCTTTGGTAATGTAATTTAGCATTATGCTAACTATAATAGTTTCAGAGAAAAAAATACTTTCTGCAGTGTCCTTCAGTGATTTCAGTAAATTTCAAGCAGTCTCAGAGAGCTTTCTCTGGCCCAGCACTGGCTTGGTAACAATATTGTAATGATTGTGCATTTGGAAAAGTTATGTTATTCTTGCAAGTGACTTTCTACATTTTCAAGTGCACATGAAATGGGATTAGAGGCATAATGAAGACCTACTCTATTCAATGGAGTAGGATGAAAAACAAATATTGATTTGGCATACTGCAGTGCTGTGCATGCAGTCCACCTCAATCTGGAAAATATCTGGATTACCTTAAAGCAGAACTGACTGCTGTGCTAACACAAACATTTTGTTTCTGGCTAGGTTAGAATGTTGTATAGACACTGGTAGGTCCACACATCTGAAAACCTGGAAATACAGCCTATGTCTGTATATCAGGACACCAGTCCTGGTCAGGGCAGGATGAGTAAGGCTGGGAGTCAGAGACGTTCTGGGCTGGTGACAGAACATCAGAACACCAAGAACCCTGGAGCCAAGAGCTGACAAAGCGCTGCTGGCCTCCCTGGATGAGAAAAATGGAGCTGGAAGTCACTATTACCTGTAAAAGTTTAAGATCTTCCAAGGAGTTTCTGATTTGACAAATGAAGTATTTCAATAAATATTTTTCCAAACTTTGTCAAAACTTAGAACCCCAGAAGTATAAAACAAAAACAGATGTTAATTCTCAAACAGAAAGTCTTGGTCTGGAAATTAATTTTCTAGACATAAATTCCTGTACTTATTAAAATACACAAATTGTAACCACTGATAAATATGTGCCCAAAATAAAAGTGAGAGGCAAATAAATATAAAACTATAAAATTCACTGTGTAAAGGTGTTAAAATGGAAAGCCAAAATCAGAAGTTAAGGAACAAATATTCACAGTTTATAAAATATAACAAACATATATCACAAAACACCCATTTCACATCATTTTCTACAATTTCTTATGTTTATGGTGACAATAGATAATATTTGTATTCTAATTATTATAGTGCCTCAGAGATACAATTTCATAACATCATGGATAATATTTAGATATTAATTTGTCATATATTTATTTATTTTAATGGCAACAACTTTGATCTTTTTTCTTGTTCATGGCTTGGAAATTTTATGCCTAAACAATTATTGTGTAGCATTCATAATTTCATTTTACTCCTGTTTGTACATGTTTGGTCCTTTAAGAGTGCAGGATACTTCTACTGGAATGTGTACCATGCGTATATAGTATTATTTATGTATTATTTTCATTGTGCAACTGTCATTAGTAAATCCCTAATTCCAAAATTCCTTCCAATTTTGATTTCCAGATTGTTTCCTCAATGTCATTAGAATTAACATAAAAATAAAAATCCATTTAGTACAGTTAAAAAGGTATACAACTATGTAAAGAGAATGATCAAATAAAAAATATAAATTCCACACTATATTGTAGGAAAATGTATAAAATTATATAAAAATGTGGAGAGTGTTTAAAAGGAAACTCAGAGCAATGACATACTCAGAATCTGATGAAATTCCACTACAGCAAAAGCCCATCTACACTTTTGAAAAAGTTTCACCTTTGGGAATGTCACAGAGAACCTAAATCTGGTCCTTTTTTATGTTTATGAATGTGTTAACTTCACAAGCAGTTCTACTGATTTCCTACTTCCCTTGAGAAATTCTCTCCAAAAGTGTCTCATTCCTACCATATTCAGCTCTCTCCTTCTAAATATCTCCATATCATCTCCTATTTGTTACCCAGCTGCTCAAATTTTGGAAATCCTGCCAACTTCATAATATGCCTTGTTTTTCAGGACATGTCTCGCTTTTCCCTTTTGCTTTTCTTTCCACACATCTGCATTCATTTGCTCTTCTATGTCTTTTGGACTGCTTACACTGAAAATAGTAAATTCTAATAGGTATTTAACATTCTGGCTACCTTCTTTGGCCCTGTAAAATCTATGGATGTTCTTATCTGATGATGGCAGTCTCTGACTTACATATCTGTGTTTTAGAGAGTATGATGATCAGTTTCTGCAAGATAGGACTTTGCATACTTGAGGAAATCATGTGATTTAGTGGATAGCTCAAGCAATTTCTGAAAGCTTGAAAATATTGACATTAAAAATCAGAATAACCACAATAAGTGCAACGAATAAATTGATCATGGCAATTGTTAACAAATCAGTTGATCAGTAGTATAATTTCTTCTGTGCTAAACATGAAACCCCACTAGCCATATGTGTGGGGCCAACACCCAACTAAAATTTAACATGGCTGCTGCAGTTAAAGACAATAAAAAATGTTTATATAGATACATAAGTGACAAAATGAGGACTGAGGATAATTTTCATCATTTATTGGATGCAGGGGAAAACGTAGTCACACAGGATGAAGAAAAAGCAGAGGTACTTAATGGTTTCTTTGCCTTGGTTTTTAATGACCAGAATAGTTGTTCTCAGGGTTCCCAGCCCCCTGAGCTGGGAGACAGGGACAGGAAGCAGGATGATCCATAATACCCTATAATCCAAGGGGAAATGGTCAGCTGCCTGCTACATTGTTTACATGCACATAAGTCTCAGGTCAGATGGGATGCACCTGAAGGCACTGAGAGAGGGGTCAGAAGAGGTCACTGAGACTCTTTCAGTCATTTACTACAGGTCCCATTTGAGTGTAAATTAGAAAATGTAACACATACCTAAAAGAAGGGTGGGAAGGAGGATGTGGGGAACTGCAGGACTTTCAGCCTAAACTACAGGATGAGGAAAGGTCATGGAGCAGATCAGCTTGAGTGCCATGATGCAGCACATGCAGAACAACTGGCGGATCAGGCCCAGGAAACATGATTTTAGGAAAAACAAATCCTGCTTTACTGACCTGATCTCCTTCTATGGCAAGGTGACCTGAGAAATGAATGACGGAAAGGCTGTGGATGTTGTCTGCCTGGACCTTAGAAAAGCTTTTGGCACTGGTTTCCACAGCATTATTCTGGAGCAGCTGGCTGCTCATGGCTTGGATGGGGATGTTGAGGATTAATTTTAGTGCAGGTAGCTCAGTTTGCAAGCTACAGTGCAAGCTGAAAGTTGAACTTAGGAGGCCAGGAGCCCAAGATCTAGCCCCATGTTGTGAGCTTCCAACCCTTTTTTGCAAAGGGTACAGGAACATGTGGCACTGGCCAGGTGGCAGGAGCCAGGACTCCAGACTTTCTGTGCTTAGACTGTAAGAGTATAAAAGCCAGGGGATTTCTTTATTTGTGGTCCCTCCCAGAAGCACCCAGATCAAGCTGTTATTTTGTTATTTAGTTATTGCAGGACTCTGCTATGGGAAACCTGGGCTCAACAAGTAAGAAATTCTGGTCTGTCTGTGTGAGATGTAGCTGTGAGCAGAGTATGTAGCAGAGAATGGACCTCAGTCCCAGCTCAGGTGGTGCAAGTGTGACCACCAGAGTGAATGGTTGGACCAGGAAACTTCCTTAACACATGCACTTCACTGAGGAAAAATCCATCTGGGTGCCCATGTCCAGAGATTTGTTGTAAATGGAGTTACATTCAGCTGGCAGACAGCCACATGAGGTATTCCTCAGGGATAAGTATTACATCCAGTCCTATTTAATATCTTTACCAGTGATCACTATGAGGGGTGAGTGTGCTTTCAGTAACAAGCTGGGAGACAGTACTATCTGCCAGAGAGTAGGAAGGCTCTGCAGAGGGATCTGGACAGGTTGGATCAATGGACCAAGTATGAGGTATGAGGCTGCATGTTGTTCAACAAGGCCAAGTGCCATGTTCTGCACTTGGGTCTCATCATTCCCAGGCAGTGCCACAGGCTAGGAGCAGAGTGACTGGAAAACTTCCCAGCAGAAAAGGACCAGGGGGTACTGGCTGGCAGTGGCTGAATATGAGCCAGTGTGTGTCCAGGTGGCCAAGAAGGCCAATGGCATCCTGGCTTGGATCAGAAATATTTTGGCCAGCAATACCACAATCATCCCTCTGTAGTCAGCACTGGAGAGGCCAATCTCAGATTCTGTTTTCAGTTTTGGCCTCGCACTGCAAGAATAAAATCAAGGTGCTGGAACACATCCAGAGACGAGCAAAGAAGCTGATGAAGGATCTAGAGCACAAGTCTGATGAGGAGCAGTTGAGGGAGCTGGGGCTGTTTAGCCTGGAGAAAAGGGGGAACCTCATTGCTCTCTGCAACTGCATGAAAGGATGCTGTAGCCAGATGGTGGTTGGTTTCTTCTCCCAGGGTAGAGGCAATTACCACAAGTTGCACTGAGGCATATTTAAGTAGGATATTAGGAATTACTTTGTCACTGAAAGTGTTGTCAAGCATTAGAAGAGGCTGCCCAGGGAAGTGGTTGGGTCATCATCCTCGGAGGTATTTAAAAGATGTCTGGGTGTGATATCTGGGGACATATTTAGTGGTGGACTTGGCCGTCATAGATTTATAGTTGGACTTTATAATTTTAAATACCTTTTCCAATCTAAGTGACTCTATGATTCTGTCTAGCTGAGAGACAGTCTGGGTTTAATGCAAGATTTCAGTGAAAATACCAAAACTCTAGATTAGTAGGAAACATGAGAGTCTAGAAAATTGCATTTGTCTCAAGTTCAGAGTTTTTGTTGTTTGCTGGAAGAATTTTTTCATGCATCATTTGTTTGAATATCAGCCTTTATACAAGGTTTTATTTCCTAGACATTCCTGCTTACTTCAGAGATAGGCTATATTCAGCATGATAGCTCTGAATGTGCAGAATGGAATATTAGTTTTTGTGCATGGTCTTCTGCCTTCTATAAAAAAGAATAAATTATGTGTGAGAAAAAAAGTTATGACTTTATGTGAAACTCAGAATTAAGCAAAGTGTTTTGTGATGGATGTTTGAACACAGCTAAGAACCAGATTTCCAAGTTAAATGGAACTTTCTTTTCTTAGACTTTACCACAGTGATTTAATAATATGATACTTTAATGAGCAGAAATGTTCTGAAGCACATAGAAATAGAATGAGTAGTGACAGTTAGCATTCTTTTCAGTACATAAAATCACTGTGGATATTAAGCCATTTTCTGGAATAAAAAAAAAACATAATCTGCAAAATATGTAAATTATTCTTTGCTGTGTGAATTAATGATCGGCTTACAAAAAATGCTTGAAATTTTAATGGAATAATCCTACATATAGAACCTTACAAGCTGAAAAAGGCTTAACCTTTACAATTTAATTTCCAAGAAACTGGGTAAAGTTCTCCTTGGTATATAGGAAATAATTTTCAGAGACTCACAATGGATTTTCAAGATAATTTGCTATCCTGAAGGCCTCTAGATTTTTTAACTCAAGAAATTCTCACAATTCAGAAAGTTCAGTGACCCAACTATTCTATTTAAAGTACACTTCACAAATATTGGAATATGACTCGTAACAAATTAGCATGAATACCAGAATTGATACTTAAATGCATCAAATCTCTTTTTTGATGTTTAGCTTCTTATAACTGTTAGTGTTTGGCTAAGGAGCTCACTTTCCATGAGTCTATTAACTACAGAAACGTGGGTCATTTTCTCTGGTAAAATCTATTCAGGGAATCAAAACTCCAAGACAGAGAGCACAGGTTGAAATTAAATGATAGCATGGGTATTTACTTCAAAGAAGCAGGGCCTGCTAACTACATGAGAGGAAAAGAAAACAGGTGGATATATTCCTTTGTGATTAATATGCTCTGAGATGAGTTTTGGTTGGAGTGTTCTTCCAGACCCTTACTGACAAAAGTCTGCTTATTTGCCACTATTCCCAAATCTGAATCTTTTAGAGATCTCAGAGGAGTTTCCTAATGACACAGAGTTGGGGTTACTATCTGCAGCCACAACAGTAACAGCCAGACTGACCCAGGCTTTTCTGCAGGATAAAACCAGAATTATAATTTGACTTGAAGAATATGTAGAATAGACTTTCTGTATAGCTATCAGTTTTGATATCAAAATCAACATAGAATTAGAGAGCTGATAGACCCTCCTTTTTCCTATCTCATGGAGAGGCTGAGCCACCAGATCCCCAAAGCAGAACTTTTACAGGACAAAGCCACACACATTTCACAGCCCCAAAACAGAGTAAAAGTGACATCCTCTTCACTTGTGTCAGACTGATGCAGGATTTTAAGTCTCTGAAAACATGCCAGCTAAAGGAACTAGAGACTAAAAAAATAATCCTAGAATTTGCTCCTGTTCAAATGAGATGAGAGAACTTTGAAAGCAATAGAACCCCAAAAAAATGCAATACTGTCACAAATTACCAGGCGCCAAACTCAAATAGCTTTTCCTGTATCACTCATTACTTACTGCAATGAGAAATGACATAATCAGTCAGCTAGAAAAATAAACATTAAGAATAGTTCAAATAGCCTTAGAGAAGCTTTAAGAAAGATACTAGCTATGGCATCTTATGACAGCTTGTTCATTTAATATTCTGGAACACCTACAAGACCATTGTAATTTATATTAATTGACTCATTTCCATGGCATCTTTCTGAAGGCAATTGTATGATTCAAGGCTATGATTAAACCAAGTAGCAAACACAAACAAATATTCTTAACCAACACAAAATTCATGGCCGTTGTGTTATATTCTGAGCTGTTGCAGATCACAGAGGAAGCTGGCATGGAAGCTGGCTACCCAAAGACTGAAAATTTACAGAAATTAATAAAACTAATTAATGATTAGTCTAGTCATTCAGGTTTTGGGGCACTAGTGATTGCACTTATTTGCCCATCCAGAGCTACAGCTGCAGTATAAATGTCTGACAGTAAGTACAGATCTGGATATGTGTGCTCAAAGCAGCCCACATCTTTCAAAAAAATCAGCAGTCTTATTTGGTTTTGAAAAAAATCTCTGCTGCTATTCTAAAGTATTTCTAACATGAGTGTAATACAGAAATCTGTTTCATATTTATAATATAAAGTGAGAGTTGTAAAGTCATTAAATAGGATTAACTATATTTTTCAATTGCAAATTACATAATCTAAAATCTTAGATATTATAATATTGACTTTGTATCATTTACATGCCTGGCATAGACTAAAAATAATAGAGGTTTCAAGATTTGTATTGTTGAGTCCACAAGCAACATTAGCTCTAACATTGAAGTTCTGTATATTTGAGGGTATTGACATTGAAATATAGTTGAAGCACAAACTTGCCTATATACTCTCTAGAAAAATTCAGTGTGCCTTTGAGATTTTATTTTTCCTCTTTCTCAAGTATTCCAAACTTATTTCTGTAGTATGTAGAAAACAACAATTTAATTTATTTACTTCAAGTGCTGTGACAAGCTGGTATCAGTAAGGTAGTACCAGTTGTCTAATGAAAAATGCTCTTGCCCTTATTTGAATATACATATATGTATATATATCAAAGGGTATTATAAAGACCTAGAAAAATATGGTTTATTTACTAATAAGATAAAAATACAGCATTCAACTTAGTATACTTTCTGAAAACCTAACAACTTTGGTGCTGAAAGGTAACCTGAGTAGAGTCAGACAACACAGAATGCTGTTCATATAGCTTGAATGAAAAATTGAAAAACAAGTTAAGAAAATGAATAATGATAAAGAGGTGTGAGGATTTGAGGTTTTTTTCTCCAGGCAATAGTTAGAAAATGGTTTACACTGTGTATAACTCAAGAGAAAATGTCTACATTTTACAACTCTATATAAGCCTTGAGAACAAGAGGACTCCCCAGTAACAAATCTCAGACTTAACAGACACTGAGATTAATCAACAATTAAAGATTTATTGATAACTTGATAGCTCCTCCCTTCTTTTGGCTTTATTTCAATCTATAGCAGGTTTTTGCAGCCTGATACACTGTGACAGCCATCCAGAAGCTAAATTAACGTCTTGTCTTCCATTGTCAGTGCCAGACCTTAAAGAGCAGGATGTGTCTTATGTGAAAACATGCTGGTTTGTGAGTTATATGCCTGTGGGTGTTTCAATTTCAATGTTCTTCTCAGGAAGAGAAGAGGTTTCCAAATATTAGTAACTAAATATAATAATAACAATTAAACATTTAGGCTCATAGAGGAAAATCCTGATTTTTATTTAAAAAAACCTTAATGCTCCAACCAACCATTCAATCCAAGTTTAGTGCCCTACCTAAAACACTAAAAAGCTTAACTAGTGTTTTATTTTTAATAATCTGTACTGATCTGCATTTGAATTGGGAAAAAGATTGTTTTATGCATAATAGTGAATCAAAATTTCAACACATATTGCGGATGTCTTCATGGAAGACTTGCAATTATGGCTCTATGAAAACTAATCCTGTATATTATGCTTAATTTCTAGAATTATGTAGTGGACATAGGCCATTGAACTAGAAGATTCATTAACAATTCATTAATCTTTCTAAGATTAATTTTCCATGTTTGTCTGATGGACAAAAATTTTAGGGACTTGCCTGCCACCATTTATTTCAAATATAATACTATACCTCCAAAGGTCTTAATTTATTTTTGTTCTAAAAGCCATCACTGGTGAATTGAATTCAATGATTTTACCCTTTTCAGTTTTAGACAGATGCAGTGGAATAAATCCAGTGCCTTAAAGTAGTGAAATACAATACCTAGTGAAAGGAGTATGAAGGTTGTTTCAAGGAACAGACATCTTGAACAAACTGTGTGAGAGATTGATAGTTTTCTCTTTAACTATACTTCTAATTAATTGCATCAGTAGCCAGAAGAATTCCACATTCTCTGCAGAATGTGAAGCAGCAGCTGAGCAGACAAGTTGCTCTCTGAGACAAGTCAAATTCCTTGGGAGAACTCGACTGCACATAATTATTTACAACACTCCCAGACTGGCTGGTTGTTTTTGTTCTAGCTAGTTCATTCTCCAGTGACTCAGGATATTGTCACTGTTAACTGAAATTACAAATTTCATATTGATCAGTTATTTTTTAAATTATCTTTTAGGTATGACTCTTATAATTAAGCATATTCCTTTAACAATAGTAGGCAATTTTACATGTGAGGCAGCACTCCAGATATGTACACTCACATTTTCAACCAGCTCTGTATCATCCTTGTTTATCTACAGTATCTACATACATTTTTGCATTGCAAATTTTTTGTGATTTCCTTGTTTATTGCTGCTGTTGTTGGATTCAGCACCAAGACAAAGGTGGCAGTATTTTGGTCCATTTTGCTTGAAGGTATAAAAATAAATATATATATTTATATAACTCTGCATATATGTATGTTACAGGTGTGAGAATTTAATTTGAAAGCCTAGAGGTGCAGAAAATGGGATGTAATCTTCCCTCTTTCCTGCCAAAGTTCTTAAACCAATGACCTGAGTTCATCCCACCTTCTCATAGGTACTTAAGAGAGACAATTCATTTAGAACGCTGGTACTGAAAGTGTCTCCTATGGAGAGTTACAGACATCTTGACAGAATTATTCATATCTTGTGCAAGCTGACTCACTTTTTGGAAATTAATATCTTTTTGCATTAATGATAGAGAGAAGCCTAAGGTGAACAGACTCCTAACTTACGCAGCCAGCTAAAGACACAAAATTAGATGAGTGAAATTAAGTTCACCTAATTAATCTCTAGCCATCTTAAGATGTCTCAATCAAAATTTCCTCATACTCTTGTCACAACAATGAGGGCATTTTTAAATCTAGGAATGGATGTAACACAATTTGAAAGAGGCATTTCCATTTTAAAGAATATTTTTTAGCTCAAAAAATTCTGACTCTTTTAGTGATTAAAGATTTTCTTCTTTTTCCTTTTCTAATTTCAAAAACTTGAATAAGAAAAAGAACAGTGCTTTGCAGATGTGGAAGTCCTATCGTTGCCTCCAGTATATATCAGTCATTCAAAAGTCTCTGAGCTGTCAAAGTGATGAAATGAAAGTACAAGAAAGAGCTAAAAAGGGGAATAGTATCAAGGGACTGAGTGATTTCTCATTTGGAACTGTAGAGTTCAGAGTAAGGTTTAAAAACCTGAAAGCAGGAAAAGAGGGACTAATCCTTGATAGGATGTGCTTATGTGTGAAGATGGTGAAGATGAAAGGATAAAGTCACAGGCGAGAGAACTTTTCTGAGAAGTTGTTCTCTAGTACATTTGGTTGACTAGCTCAGGTTACTGGCAGTGCTTGCAACTCCAGTTCAAACGTCACAGCCTTTCTTGTTCAACTTTGCAGGGAAAGTTGAGTTGATCACTAGAAATGTCAGAAAGATTCAGGGCCATTTTTAACTTTCAATATTACTTTTGACTATTCTATAGAGAACCCTGTATATGAGCAAGCAACAAATGTTACTATGGATAGGAGTCAAGGTACAGAGATATACTGTTCAAGTTTTTCTCCCCTTCAGTCCTAACTTGAAGTCCATTTGCCATTGATTTGTGAGAAGAGATAGTGCAGTGTTAGTTGAGATTGCATGGTTGCTCTAAAAGATGGGTGAATATAAAGAATTCATGCAATGACTTGCAGTTATTTGCATCTATATTCAAAACCAGATTTTGAACTAATTTTTGGAGCATTGTAAGAATTTCCAAAGAAACTTTTGCTTTCCTTTTTCCATAATGATCTGTAGGATAAGGGTTTTTTTAAAAATAAAACTACAACTTTTAACTTCACACTAGCAAAGCACTCACTGAAACACAGTGAAACACAGTTCAAAGCAGTTGCGGAAAGGTCCTGAAAGAAAAGAAAAAAACAACCAACCAACCAACCAAAGTAAAACACTGGCAGTAGAGGTTGAAAATACATGCTTTTATTTCTTACTCTGTTACTCTGAAGCATAAGGGGAAAATCAAAACAAGATGAAACAAAGCAAATCAAAATTCAACTTACTTTAAACAATACTTTAAAGCAAACACTCTTTTCATCCAAGCAGCAGAGTTTCTTCTCTCAAATACATGTATGAGTCTAGTTTGGTTCTTTACTAGGTGGCTGGCATTTTATGAAATAACTATATTATTTTTTAATTTCTCTTACAGATTCTTCTCACAAACTCAACCTTTTAAACAATCAATTCTCTTCTGTAAATGCATTCCCTAAACCTTGGATTTTGCATTCCCCATTTCTTCATAAGTAGATGATATGGGCTACTCAGGACATACTTTTTGCCTTTTTTTATAACATAAAATAGTTTAGAAACAGACTAAAACAAAATGAAAGCCTTTTAACTGGAAACTTTCTGAGACACTAAACTACTATCATCTTGCTATACCTGCATACTTCTATGCAGCAGTCTGTGTCATAGATTGATGAAAGTTAATGAAAGTAGGGACACAGGCTAATTATATTGTCAAATCTAATCTGTGATTATCTAAGAATTTAAAATCTTATTTACTATTTTTTTCATCTTTCCAAATTTAGGCCTTATGTAATGGGAAAATAAATGTAGCATAAAGGCTAAGAAAAATTCCATAGATAGCATGTATGAATTAATTAATTTATTTACTGGAATCTCCTTCTTCTCTTTCTAAATATGCTATCAAAAATATTATATCTACTTAAAAACATTGGAAGAAGAGTAGTGTTTTCGTTTTTCTTAATAAGAACAATTCCAGGAACAGAGTATGTGCAAAGAATACTATTATTTAATACATGCCTGGGCATTCAGAGCTCCCATTTGCTTGTAAGGATGTAGAAGGTAAGAGCTACTATATTTACTATATTCATAAAGAAATAGAAATAGATATAGAAATAATATAAATATAAATATATTAGGACATAATATTTCTTTTAGTCAGTGCATTATGAGTCAGTATAGGTTTCTTCCCCTAGGTATTTAAAGGCTAAAATACAGCTGAGAACTATAGTTTGGGGATCAAAATGCAAGTGTAAGATAACAACATTTTATGTGAGTGACTAGGAAAAAAAAAAGGCAGACGTTGGACTTATATGCATATTGGGATTTCATGTTTTGCTGTTTCCTCTAGGGCACAAGACACAACCCACAAGACAAAACACAAAACAAATACTTGTGCATCAGGATAATTTTAGCCAAGGGTGAAAATATATATAACTGCATAGAGTGAATATCCATTCAGGAAAACCATTTGAGTGAAAACAAGCTAAAATACAATGTTTAATTCTCTGTAACTTTATGCTCCAGTGAAGAATTTAGGTGGTCAGGGTGCAGTAATAGGTCTCAAGATGGGCAGGACTTTAACGAACACTTAGACATGCTCCATAATTCAGGAGACCGCTGCAGCAGTCTCCAAAGTTGTGAAGAAAGAACAAAGCAATCACTCTCAATGAGAAAACTCATAGGTCCTGGGAAAGTCCTTGCCTATCTCTTGCCTGCTACAGGTGTGAAGTCAAGAATTTTTCTCCCAGTCTGACTTTCTAATTGGCACCTTTAGTAACTTCCTGAGTCAATCAAGCTTTACTAAGTCCTCCAAGATCATTAGATCACATCTTTCCTTAACTATTAAGAGCAACCTGTAAGCCTGATCTCTTCTCCCTAACAGCTCCCAGCTGAGCAAACTCACTCCCTCCCAAAAAAGGCATCTGCCAGGCTCAGTCTGCCCACAAACCCAAGCTCTGGCAGACTTCTGCTGAAGTCTTTTCTCAATGATGTCATACAGTAAGAATTATTCATACCTTCAGTTGGTGGGTGTGTCTGTGTTTGATGCTTGCCTATAACACTAATTCTTGCCTCCACCCAGAAATCAGAAGTCACTTTTCCCATCTCTTTCTAGTTCCTTTACTGGTATGCACAGACATTGTCTAACAAGGAATTGGTTTCTTCTGAACTACAAATTTTCTTCTGTGATTCAATTTTTTTCTCTAGCTTTGAAGCATTTATAATACAAATCTCCAATTTGCATATTTGCAGACTTTGTCTCTTATGCATTTTGTTGGTACACTCACCACCTTTGATTTATTGTTTTCAACTTTGATATAGTCTGCATCTTGAATAAATCTATTTTTCTTTTCTGATTTGGGTGTTTTTTTGAACCAAAATATTGCCTGTAATGGATGTTCTTTCTTTGAATTACAAAGGAAAGTGTTTTTATTTTCTGTATTGTTATGCAAGCTTTCTCTGTAAAAAAGTCTTTTCTTTCCCTTCTCCCTTTCTTTTTCAGCTGAGATGAACTCTTGATAAATTAACAGTTGTATTGCAAGCAACCTCAGGAAAAAAAAATGTAACAAACAATTATGATTAGACTTTTGGGATCAAGAATTAATAAATGAAATTACTTCAGTTTATTTTTAATATTTATGAAGATGCAATCTGTTTGTTAGAGTGCTTACAATGTAACAGAAAATTAACAAAATGTGAAAATGGTTCGGAACTTAAATTACTAGCCATAATTACAGTGTGACTTTGCATTCTCATGAAAGGAGTAGGAGACTGCGGAGGAGCCCATGGGGCCTTTTATCCTCAGCTAAATGCTCCTGCTGAACCTCCTTGCTATTTCCTTAAGGAAATGTGTTATCCCACTGCTAGGTGTACACACAGCTACTGAATGGATCAAAATCTAGAATATTGTGCTCATGTTTACTAGCCTCTTGCAAGAAGGATCCTACTTTTCTCCTTTACACACATATTTTGTGACAGAATTTATTACATTTTATTCACATATATAGCTTCCATTTTTTTCCTAAGCAATATTCACATACCGTTATAGTCTTCTTTGGACAACAGCAATAAAAAAGACATTTTAAAAATCCCCAAACCACAGAGCATCAGTTTTTCACATTCAGCTCATTACAAATGCACAAACTATAAAATTATCTTGTTAGTATGTGTGTGAATTTCACAGAGGAGAGTACCTCACATTGCCCAAGGCATGGGTGTAAATGCAGAGGGGCTGGCTCAGGAATCCTCATATCCAAGCCCGGTATAAAGGACGTTCACAAGCCTTTCTTCTGTCACTCAGTCCTGCTATAGGATGTCACTCCAAGTGCATTCATTTAACCCTATATGTTGACAAGAAATTTTTCTGGTATGTTATACATTATATCTGTAGAACATATGAGTGTGGAACTATGCTACTTAAAGGGAGAAATATGAAGAAATAGGAAAGGTTAGACCTCTAAACTGTGTTGCTCCTTGAAAAAAGTTTAGCAATCTCCATAACTTGAGTATTAGGGGGAGAAAAAAAAAAAAAACCAAACCAAAACCAACAAGCCACCAACCTGCAATGAAAACTCAATAGTACTCTTTATAAATATAGCAGCCAAGTTTTTAAAGTTAATTTAAATTTCAGTATGAAGCAGACTAGTGATTCTAAGTCCAAATCTCAAAGTATTCTGAACACATAATCAACTATCATTGAATTTCTCATAAAGAAAAATGAGACAGCATGATGAATGACTTTAATTATTTAAAAGAAAAAAATACCTCAAAGAACTACAAATTACAAGTAATTAAGGAATAATACTAGTCTTAAAAGAAATTGCAACATATTTTTCTAAGTGTTTAGATGACTGAAGGTACAGACTTGATTTTTTTCATGTACTCATGCAGTGTCCATGATTAATTTGCTAAAGTCATAGGTCAACAGCTTGGTATGTTATTAAATACAAAGTGTGAAAAAAAAAAATCTTGGTATAACCATGCAATGGAAAGAAACTCTGGTGCTGGCTTTAAAACACAGCCTCTGAAAAATATTTGTATTTTTGTCTCTGATAGCGTTTTTCCACATGATATTTTTTATTGCTCCCACCAAAAACATTATTCTTATTGCAAAGTAGCTAGTTTGGTGGAATTGTAACAGCTGTGACTTTGGCACTTTTTCTACATGTCTGTAAAATATAGTTTAATAACAGAGGTGCATATAGTGTACTAAGGAAGACATTGATTATTTAACTGAAGATTTTCTATGACTTGCTATGGTTTGTAGTAGTAGGGATTCTGAACTGTCATTTGAGATTACTTCTCAAGCACTCATTGGTCACTAGAAAAATTTTTTACACTCCAATTGGGATACTCAGTGGTCCAGATTAGGTTCCCTTGTAGCAGCAATATATATCACTGAAAATTGAATTGACTGCTTCTCAGGGGAAGAAAAAAAAAGGGAACACCAAAACCCAACAAATACACACACATCATCCTCCCCACAAAAAAAAACCAAAACAATAAACCCACAAATCAAAAAACCCCAGCAAACACCCCCTTCCATTGGGATACAATATTTAATTGAAATAATTGAAATTAAAGTCTTCTTACCCTATTATTATACTCTCTAGAAAAGCTTAGAAAAAATGTTATAGACACTGAAAAATTGGAGTGATCTCTTGCTAGCATCACAAAGCTGCCTTGTCTATAAAGTCATACAGGTTTACAGCCTGCCAAGTGCTGTAGGAATGACAGGAAAGAATAACAAATACTTTACTAATGGAGTGCTTGGATATTAAAAGGCCTGAAAAAAGAAAATAATAAAAAGAGATGACTAAGAGTGAGGCAATTTTAATGCTGCATTTGAGTTCAGTATTCCTAAAATAACCAAGACTAATTTCTTCTGTTCTTTCCATCTTTGTCATTTATATAGTTTGAAAATTACCATGGAGTATATGTATTTGGTATGGAAACGACTGACAGGAATAATAAGATCAAGTAAATTATTTTGCGTGGTCCTGGATTTTTTCTGTATCTAGTAAAGGCTGGGATCAAGTGGTGGTATAATGACATGTATTTAACTATTATGTCTGATTAAAAGTGGTCATTTTACACTTTTATTTGGACTCTTTCAGGAAACCTAATTCACCATATAAGTAGTTTTCTTTAAGTAGTTTTCTTTATACCTCTTCTGTTCTAGACAGATAGGATACTCTGAGAAAACAAGTGCCATTGTTTATCTTCATCTTCCATGGAGACCTAAGCAGTAACTCCTATTTTTATATTTCCTTTATCTGTTTATTCCACCATTACACAGTAGAAGCTCTGAGTATCATCAGCACTTACCAGCCTTCATTAGATCATAGCAGCACAAGGATGTAGTTTACATTCTCCAGTTATTTTAGGAGTCGCTTGACTTGCTGAATGCGCCTCATTTCGTACATCTAGCATGGGATTCATCTGATCTGATGTAAGCATCTGCCATACACATCTGTCTATGCCCGAGACAGAAGTGTATATTCTCTTTATAGCCAAAGGAGAGAAACAAGTGTTTCTAGAATGCAGCTCACCACCGCTTAAAGTAGATTTCCAAATTAGGTCAGATGAATCACACCTTAAAAATTGATGTACCTCTCTGTTGTCTGTTCAGCAATTGTTTGGTGACTGGTTCAGATACAGATAAATGTACCCAAATGTACCAAGGCTTGTTTACGTTATTATTTGAAAAAAAATCCTATAGATCTCATTTTTAATGCCCTTATTTTGTAAAATAAATTAGTGTTAGTTAATGATATTTAAATTGCTGACTGTTTAAGACTGGTCATTGTGTTAGGTCCAGAGTTGATACATGGGAAGAAAGATGTTCAATAGACAATTTCATAGTCTAATTAAAGACATAAATAGTTATAAATTAGAGTGTAAGTCTATAAATATTCCTTGACAAGCCCTCTCCTGAGAGTACTGCTTTCTGTGGGACAGCAACTTCCAGCTAACTTTTCCAAAGCAGGTATAAAATTTTCTCTTGAAAAAGAAAGAAATTACATCATGACAATATCATTGTTTTAAAAATAATTTAGAATTTAGGTACATAACTGGTTAGATTGAATAAGTTCTTTGAAAACCCTCAGATTAAAAAGAAAATTGAATCTGGGTGCTCAAAGTAATAGATATTTGGTAACGGATATTGCTATTTTTTTAGAAATGCAGAGAACAGTAAAAATAGGTTAAAATGTTATGGCCTATTCTTATTCCTGACACGTATAATTGAGGAGCCAACAAGGAAGGGATCTCTCCTGGACCTGGTACTTACAAACAGGGAAGAGTTGGTTAGCATGTGAAAGTCAGACACAGACTAGATTGCAGTGCTGAAGCTCAAGATCCTAAAAGGAGAGTAGCGCAAAAGGCAGGTCTGCAATCCTGGCTTTATGGAGAGAAGACTTTGGTCTCTTCAGGGACCTGATTGAGAATCTCATTGCACACAGTCTGAGAGACAAAAGAGGTTCAGGAGAGCTGGTTGGTATTCAAGGATCACTTCCTCCAAACTTAAGAAAGAGTCATACAGACAAGTAGGAAATAAAGGCAGCATGTGGGCTGAGAGGTTGAGCAAGGGGCTTTTAACTGAACTTGCTATATCAGAGTTGAACCCAGGGCCAGGTGACCCTGGAGGAGCTGACAGCTGCTGTCCAGTCTTGTAGGGATAGGGCCTGGGAAGCCAAAAGCTGGCTTTCCTGGAGCTGAATCTAGCAAAGCAAACAAGAAAGGATTCTACAAGTACAGAAATAGCAAAAGGGAAAACAGTACCCCTCTGCTGAATGGGGCATGGAATTTGGTGACAGATAACATGTAACATGCCAAGGTACTCAAAGGCTTTTCTGACCCCATCTTTATCAGTAAGAACTGCATTCAGGAGCAAAAAGAACCTAAGATCACAGGGAAAGTCTGGAGTAAAGAAGAGTTCCTTACCCTCAGTGAAAAAGGACATCAGGGAGTACTTAAACTAACTGGATATAAATCTGAGGTTGTGAAGTCTCTGTTCAAGAAGATATTAAAAATCTGATTGGACATGTTCAACTTGCTCCAAATGAGCCCTCTTGAGAAGAGGTTTGGGCTGGATGATCTCAACGGGTGCCTTCCAACCTAAACAAGTCCATGATTCTGTTATTCCAACTATAAACATCAGATTTTAGGGAAGGTGGATAAAATAAATTTATGTTTGAACTACAGCTGAACTGGTAATGCAAAGGGTTCAGTGCTTGCACAAAGCCACATCTAGACATAGTAGCTTATGTAAATTTGCTGCACCTGACCTGTGTAGGTTTCTGACACAGTCAATGCAAAGGCAATCTTCTTCAGAGATAATGTAGTGTGGAAAATCAGTTGAAAGTGTTGTGACTCCCTTTTGGAAGGATTCTCTTTCTTCTGTGGCAAAAAGGACTTTTAAGAAAACATACAAACCTGTGGAGGTTTTACAGCTGCTCCAAATCAGGGATTTGGAGCTGATACTTTTGAGCTCATTGTTAAATCTCACCAAGCCCCACTTCAGGTCCTTTTTTTGGATCTAACCCAGAAAACTTTCTTCAAAGATTGAATGGCAGATGAGAGAAAACCTTTGAGCACAGTTTTCTCATTAAGCACCAAGCTGACAGAGTTTAAGTTCAGAAATATTAGTCTAATATTCTTTTATCTGCATAAATACATTTTTACAGGACATTTAGCCTTTTTCATTCCCATAGTTCTCAAATAAATATTGAACTTCACAGGAACAGTGAAGGGCTGTTCTGATTGTGAGAAAAGAGTAACACTGAGAGAGTAACTCTATAAATTGAATCTCTCTGACTCAGATTGTTTTATATATATATATGATATCAGGAGCAGAATGATTGACTTTGAAAAAGAGAAAAATATTGAAACAACTTCAGAATATCATAACACTCCCTTGCTATTTTAAATTATATGAAAACTCTTGCTTTAGTTAAGTAAGAAACATGCTTCAATTTTAAAGGTATGCAGTGAAAATGATTAGAAATCAGAAGTTATATCTTATGATGCAATTGTTTCACCCATTTAAAAATATTTTCATTTTTCATTACTATTTCACTTTTCATTACTATTATAGCTGGCTTTTCTTATTGAGCAGAAAAATAGACAAGAAACATTTGGACATATTCCTTTGCTTTGAGCATTTCTGAAACAATTCTGCAGTGAAACATGCATCCATCAACCTAATACTTTTGCAGTCATAATCATCGTGCTAGTCCTACATTATTAAGGTGCCTTTATGCAGTAGTCCATGTACATATTTTTTCTTTAAAATTGTAATTTTTTTTCTCCATAACAGATCTCAAATTATTTTAATTTCCTAGTTTGTCTTTTTTCGTCGTTTGCATGTTGTGGGGCAGGATTTACTTGCCCAGAGACAGTGGTAGAACTGAATAGGGAGTTGAAATTGAACTCATAAGTTAGCTGTGAGGAAGAAAATGAAGTTGAGGAAAGCATGAGTATCTTTAATGCTTTAATGGATTTGTTTTTGAGCTCTTTGATATAGCAGACATGGATTTTTTCTAAAGAATGAGAGTGCTTCATACTGACTCTTATAAAGAAGATAATTAAACCAGAGAAGAATGCAAACCAGTATTCATAAATGCAAAATTTACATGGTGGTCTGTTGCTGGCTGGCAGTCAAGAGCACACATGGCCTAGTTTCCACTGCACTGGCATGGGTCCTCCAGAGAATGTATTTCCTTTGGGGTTTATTCCTGGACTAAGGCCCCTCTTGGGGTGTTACCTGTTCCACTGCAGATCACCTCCTACAGCTCTGGTTGCAGTGATATTTTTAATTGGTGCTCTCTCTCTTTTCCTAAGTATGTTTCCACAGAGGTGCCACCAGCCTGACAGATGGGCTCAGCTGTATCCTGTGGTGCATTCATTGGAAGTGGCTGGAACCAACTGCAAAAGTAAGAGCCCAGTCAGTAACTGATACTGAGTTACAGAATTTAATAGTCAGAAGGGGATGGATCACAACAAGGTGCAGTAAGAAGAGAGGGAAGATGGAGTAGAAAGCATATGAGAGAACAAAAAGACATTAGGAAGGAATTATTTAATGTGAATGTAGTGAAGCACTGGAAAAAGTGGCTGCCCCATCCCTGAAAGTGTTCAAGGCCAGGTTGGATGGGGCTCTGAGCAACATCAGATCTGGTGGAAGGTGTACATGCCCATGGTGGGAGGGTTGGAAGGAGATGATCTTTACAGTGCCTTCCAACCCAAGCCTTTCTATGACATGTGATCTATAAATGCTGCTGAGCCTATCTCCTAATCCTTCCAAAAGGAAGTAGTTGTATACAGAGCTTCATAAATAACTGTGCAACATGGCCAAAGGGCTTCTGAGGTAGGCACAGAATGAAATACTGTGGAGGTTATGTACCAAAGATTCCTCTGTTTAGTTCATTTGTGGAGTTGTGTGTCTCTGAATCATGTTGCAGAATATCAGCACGCTGGTGAATAGCTGTCTAGAGATTCCCCATTGCAATTACATAGAATTGGAGTTTATCAGTAAAGGTCTGGGTGCCTCTATCCTCTTGAAGTCCAGTGTCCATTAATCCTCCTAAATCTGAGAACCTGTAAAAAGCCAGAAGAGACCCCAATGTAAGGAAGATATAATATCACCTTTTGTATTACTAGAAACACAGGTCTCATAGCTTACCTGCTGAAATAGCAGGTATTCAGACTGCTATCTCATTTTTAGAGAAAATGTGGTCTATCAAAACTGCTGCTTTTTCAACACTGCCACTGAATCTGTGTCACTCTGCAGTAAAGAACACATGCTGCACAGAAAGAGCTGGTGCCTTAGAGGGATATCCCAGCATGCGAGCATTGAAGAAAAAGGCGTCAAGCAAGAAAGATTTACTGCATAGCCCTGGTAGGATATAGAATACTAAGAAACATCTCCTGAGAATAAAAATGCCTTTTAGATCCAGTATGTCAGAACCACTTATTGTCAGACACAAAGATAACTTCTAATTATTAAACCTTGTGTTAGTAATTTTCAATTGCTGGGAAAAACATTTACTGTTTAAAACTTCTTCACACATCCTCTTTATTTAAAAAGATGAGGCCTCTGATGAGGCCTTATGCTTCTCCCTTATTTTAACCTCATTTTAATTTATTGTTAGACAGTGGTCAGGATGTGCTCAGAATCACAGTGTCTGACAGAGCTTTGCATTCCTTAGTAGGTGAACTCCACAAAATCAGTTGTAAAGTCTTGTAGTAGCTTCTGATATGACCCTGCGTCATATCAGAAGCTACACAACAAAACAATCAGTCCACATGCTATTCATAATACCCTCTCAAACATAACAATCAGTACAGAGTTGTGCAAAGCTGCTTAAAATAAAAATTTGTATATCATGGAAAGCACTTGAATTGTTTTGTGTTTGCTCTTGAATCAAGTTGACAAGATGACAAAAAGTACTTCTCTTTTTTCCTACCATATCTAGTAATGTCTATTGGACACTTAAAAAAACTAGCAGAAATTACCACTTTCCACAATAATTTCCCCTCAATCTTCTGCCTATGCTGTACTAATCAGGTCACTGCACAGAATACTACAAAGTTTCTACCATGCATCAAGTTAATAAAGGCAGAGTTGGAACAACAACTCCTACGTTTACCTCAGACGAACCTATGAAAATGTTCCGGTGTTGTGTAACCATTTTAGACTGGCTAAAAACCCAAAAACCTCAGAAGTTGTGCAAATACATGTTCTGCCAATTAGCATTTAAGCACAGCAGTGATACTCCAAAGATGCAATGGACAAATGTTATGCTAAGCAGCTTCAACTGCATGTTCAAGAACTCTTTTGAAAGCCTCTTATGCAGCTGCACAGTTTAGAAAAGTAATACAATTAAGTAGAGCAACTGAAGTTTTTCAGTCTGTCTACCAAATTTTACTTTTCAGAATTAAGATGTCATAAAAGTGCTTGAAATCTCAAAAATTTAATGTTTTGCCAATTTCCAAATGAAAATGACAAATATCTAAGTAGAGCTATTTAAATGTCCTCAAGTGACAGGCTAAATTTCGGTCTGAAGCTGCAGAAATATTAACGTCAGCTGAAGAGCATTAATAAAGAGAATGTCAGTGGAATTTCAGCTGGAGTGGTGGTATCAACAGCAGTTTAAAGGTTTTTCTAGTGTGGCCATTTCAGATCTAATACTACTGTAATTTTAATTAATGTAGTTTCAGATTTGTTTTTAAAATTGATTTAAGTGAGCATCATTTGAAAATCCCTTATAGCTATATCTTAAAATATTATTTTGTTAAATATGTTTCTAGGTCACTTTTCTTCCACAGTCTCTACTGCATTAAGTGCAAGAAATTTCATTGTTTCTTTTTCATTATCACATGTGAAATGTCTGTGGATTGTGCTCTATTGATTTTAAGCAGTTTTTCACCTTTGACTAAATTTTCCTGTTCAAAATGCAATTTGCTTTCCTCCATTACTGACGAACAGTTTTACCTTTCAGAGATGGAGAATGGAATAAAGTTGAGATTTTAGGACTAACAAAGAAAATTATTAAATATTTGTGTTATCATACATAAGGTGTGTCCACCTCGTGAAAATATTAAGTTTTTGTAGTTACAAAACAGATTACTAGAGCAACTCAGTCTTCTGAAAAAACAAGCAATTCCTTCCATATTGTTTATTTCCTGTGCTGACCTTCAATGCAGTTGAAATTAGGCAGGCAGGTCCTACCTGTCCTATAGGAAGAATATTCTGGGAGGCTTACTGTCTTTTTATAGTCTATAAAATAACTCCTCCCCATTATAGTTGCAAATATTCCTGATATAGTCCAAAGCACACTCACCACTGTGTAAATAATTTGCAATATGCTGTGGAATAACTTTGGATAAATTTCACCCTGTAATCTTGCTGTCCCTTTTCCCCTTCATTTTCTGCTCAATATTTTTCTTCATGGCAATTTCTTTTGTAGGCTTTTACTAGTCTGCTTTCACGGTGAAAGTACTGGAACTGTACCAGGCTGGTTTCTAAACTCATCTGTCATACCCATTCCTCCAGCTTTATCAGCTGAAGTGTCTCTGTTACAGAGTACACTAGCAACTCATTGGCAGTTGCAGGAAAACTAATCTCAGCCTTGAGTGAACACACCTAGTGATACACAAAACTCTGAAAGAAAAGTGTAGATTGTACAAAAAAAGAGACAAAGACAAGTACCAGAAAGCCTACATAGTTGTAACACTTTTCTAAGCAGTATGCTTAATTTCTGAGACAATTTATTTTTAAGTGGGACTTGCAGGCATCTTGGTTTGGTTTGGATAATAGGTCACAGCTGGATATCTCACTGCCTTCCACAAGTTGCCATCGGCCCTGAGATTCCCATTATTGTCTCCACATCTCTTGGCCAGGCCATCTTTGCCTGTGGCCTGTCACAGCTCAGGCTCAGCACAGCAAGTGGCTCACATCACTCACACACACTTGTGCTTAGTGACACTGATCTTTTATGACAGACACTGAGGAAGAAGGGATTTAACTCTCTTCTCCACTGGAAAGTCCCACAATGATGTCATCAGGGTTGGTCAATGACAGCTATTAACAATTTCCATTGTCTTCAGATGAAGTTGACTCATACTTAGTATCATATGCTTACTCCTTACAGGCACCAGACCAATGAATCCATCCCAAAGGACTTTATTTCCAATTACCTGTTTCTATATTACCATACTGACTTGTGAAGAATTCTCCCTTATGGGAATTCCTCAATAATTGTTGGTTGGGATCTATAAATCTTTCTTCTCTGCAGTGTTATCCTAACTTTTATTATCCTGCTGAGCCTTAACATAAGAAAACAGTGCAATTTGATGTATCTATATTTGGCCATATTCCTCAGTATCCTCCACATCAAAGTTCTTTGTTATTCTCTTATCAGATTCTACTACAATGTGAATAAATCCTGTAATAATTTTAACTTGTCTTGTGTGGTTTTTTATTATTTGATTTAATAGATTTGTTAGAAATACCCTCCAAACGTGCTGATTTTTTTCCTTTTCCATCACTTCCCTTCTACAATTTTTTTACATCTTTGTTTTTAGCCTCCCTTGGCTTCTCCAGATCATTTGCATATTTCATAGTTTTAATACCTTAAATATTTTTACCTGCTTTCCTGGAAATATGACATTTTAGTGCACTCTATGTCCCTCTTTTCAATTACTAACTTGAGTTTTGCTTGTAGCTTCTGATGAACTGCAAATTTTCAATCTTTCTCATAAATTGTAGTTCCTCACAGAACTATCTCCCTTAACCTTAAATTTCTTTCAAAATTTGATTTTCCAAAGAGAAATATTTTTGTTGTTGAATCTCTAAGAAATTCATTGTGCTGAAGACTGAGGGGTAGGAAGGGTATGTATTGGAGGTGGGCATGTGATGATTAGTTTATGTGATCAAAGGCACGTGCCCATGAACACAAAGGAACCCAGAGGAGCAATGAGAGTTGGGGGAACTTCAATAACCTCATCAGAGCACAGGGACACACTGAGATGGCTCCTCGTCAGGAGGGTCACGGGGGAGCCTCAGCCCATGGCCCCAGGGTGGCCACCAACCTAATCCTTCTATGAGAGGGAGTTGATAACAGCCTTTGGAAATATGGGAGGCATTACTAGATGTCAGGAACAGCCTTCTGCAATCAAAGGCAAGGAAAATTTCAAAGAATCTGTCTTGTCCTCTCATTTGCACTCCATTTCTAACTATTTTTCCAGGTGCAGGGATCTCTGTCCCCATGTGCATGTGTGTCTGGGGATTTGAGTGCAGCAGCAGGAATCTCAGGGCCTGCATGTCTGGGGTGGGAGCAACTGGAGAGATCACAAAAGGGGTTCATTGTGTTCAGATGTGTGCTTCAGTGTGTAATCACTGGTGTACATCAAGAGAGATCAGCCAATAAGCAGGAGGTTCAGCAGCTGGGTATCAGAGTGGCCCCAGAGTCTGGGCTGGATCCCGGTGAGAGCAGGGAGTCTGAAAGTTGGCTACCTCAGGGACTGGAGAAACCAAAGAGTCTGAGGTGCCACAGTTTTGAACCAGAGTATGAGGTGGGTTCATAGTTTTGAACCAGGCAGTACAGCATGGCTTTCATGTCTATGTGAGAGGCAGCTGGGACAGGGGTCTGAGGCCAGCCAATGAAGAAGCTGAGTGTGCAAGGATGGTTACTGGAGTAATCTGTACAGTGTGTGGGAATGTGTCAGCATGTCTTTGCACGCAGGCTGGAGTACCAGCAACTGGCATGGGGCTGTGGTCTTGAAGGCTTCTGCGTTCAGGTGCCAGCAGCTGAGAAGGCTGGGATCCAGGGCAGCTACCAGGCAGCCTGAGTGCTTGAGCCCAGCTTCCTAAGGGCTACATGTTGCACATGCCATTTTCTACTAACTGGCTTTCATTGTGATTAGCCAGAAAGGGGGACAGGATGAGTCATTCTGTACTGTTTATGATTTCCTGAGTACTGTGGTTTCTGTCTGTTTTGATCTGCATGTACATGGGTGTATACGTTTGTGCATGTCCTGGGTACATGTGTGTGTGTGCCTGTTGGGAAGCTGGTCTTGGAAGCACAAAACTGCAGCATTTTCCCTCTGTCAGGCTGCCAGATTAGGCAGCTCCTCAAACTATCATCTGAGAACAGCATGTTCTGAGTAGGATTTGCAAAACCTCTTAGTGCATGGTTGAATGAATGGGAGATTTATCATTTGCTTCAACAGGCATGGATTCCAACAAAGGAAGTCTTAAGAGCATAAACATCCCCTGAATCAAATAATTTTTCAAAATACTTTTTTTTTTTAAAAACCACCTGTCTGTGAAAATATACTGTGTGTTCAAGATGTTCAGTCTCTCACATTTACACTGTGTTCTGTTACACTATTTTGGACTTTTCTCTCAGACCTATTTTACAAGCTGTATATAACAGAAAAATTCCTTACTTATCCCAGCATATCTATGAAAGCAGTCAGTTCCTCTGTATTTTCCATTGACTTGACAAAAAGTGTATGCTAATTAAACAGGACAATAACAGGAGCTTAGTTATCTGTGGTTTTAACAGGAATTTTGGTATTATTTGCACTGTGTTTATGCCACATGAATACCATTAGTATTCTCAGATGTTCCAAGTTATATATTTTCCTTTACTTTGTTTTTATCAGCACTAGAAGATATATTGAGAAATGAGATAATGTTTTTTTCAGCAAAGATTAAAAAATAATTTCTCTCCATTTTCTGGAAAACATAAGAATTCTCTATTGAATCACAGGATCATAAAATATTTCAAATTTTAAGGGACTCATAAGGATAATGAAGTCCAACTCTCAGGACTGTCTAAAACTAGAAACTAAAAGCATCATCCATTTGCTCCTTGAACTCTGGCAGGCTTGCTGCCATGACCACTTTCCTGGGGAGCCTGTTCCAGTGACTAAACAATCCTCAGAGATGTTGACATTGTTCAGTGCATCTATAGATGGTAAATCTAAACATGGAAAATCAAATTATATATTAATCAGATCTTTTACAGTGCTGAATATTGCAACACTCAGTTTGTCATTACTGACAGTTTTAAGAGATACTTCTCTCTCTCTCTGTCTTCTTGCACATATATATGCATGTATTCTCCTTGGGGATTATGGTACCCCAAATGATTATTTAAATTTCTTATTTAACTATATAAGATGTCGGTCTAGTTACAGGCATTCTTGGAGACTTCCATTTTCTGTCAATGTGGCAGAGGCTTGGTGTGTGAAAAAAATTCCTAGTTCTAGAACCTCAGAAATATAAGTTCAGGACAACTGTTTTGTTTAGAGGCTGTTTATGCTTTTCATTTATAATTTGAAATATGTATATAACTACTGGTGTGTGTGTATTTTTGTTCCTTACTGGGAATAACTTTGCATGAAATAGTTATAAATATGCAATTCAAACTTTGAAGTGCTTGAGGTATAGAATGTAAGAATTAATAATTTCTAACTGTAGTCTCAGAAGCAACAAATAGTGTTCTCCACTTTGAGTTACATTAGTTTAAGTTCCCCAAAAAGGCTTCAGGAATATTTTATTGAATATTATTTTTTTATTTATGTATTTGTTTTTAAAGACAGCCTATATTGAACATGTTTTGGTTATGTCCAATGTATTTGCATTTGGTTTACTTATATTTTTAAGAATATATTTTTGAGTTCTACATTTGTAAATTACATATCTAGTAAGAAGTTCTGCATTTCAATATAAGCAAGAGAGTTAATATTTTCATTGTTGTAGCAACTTAACGATCAGTGCTTATTACAAATATATATTATTTGAGAAAATAGGTATTCATTAATGTTCAGAAAGTTCTCAAACTTCAAAAGTGTTATATCTCTCAGAACATTCTAATGCCTCTTGAACTGAAAATGAAAAAAATACTTTTTGCATAAGTCACTCTCCTCAGAATCAAAACAAAGGTAACAAAAACCTGGCTGTTAATTTCTGACCTGAATAGACAGCTGAAGGAGCTCGTCCTTAGTTGCAATGGCAACTTGTTCCAAAGCTCTCAAATGTTCAGCTAATTCCACAGCACACATGTTAACTGAGATCAGGGCACGTTATTGATATGCAGCTTTCTCTATGACACCCTTCACTTCCTCACTTTCAATCTGTGTGTCCCGCTCACCAGAAGCAGTCCAGCTGCAGTAGCACAGATCTCCATGGTGTGTACTCTATGCCCAGGAAGGCACACTCAAGCACCTTTGGCTCACAGCACAGCAGAAGGGAGCTGGACCCAGTTAGCTGCAACTGGAACCAAAACATTATGTGAGGAATATTCCACTGAACAGCTGGTACTGAACAAGCCTCTCCCAGGCAGACCCAGGAGATTCACCCATGACTTCCTATTTAACTCATGTCCAGGGAGCATGCACAATCAGAAGTGCTGCCATCAGATCTGACAACTCATGCAAAACAATTAATGCAGGGATTGTTATGGGATGGAGTGCACAGGAGGCCAGAGCTACTACTCAGTGCTGCTGAAGCCAGTGCAGGGATGGTGGTGAGATGCCAAAGATGCTATCCTGCAGTCTGTGGCATGTCAGAGGCATGATCCCAGACTGCTGTCACAGAGTGGTGTTAAGGAGTAGCAAAAAGCACAGATTTTTACTGTCAAGGGTATATAGGTTCATACTGCAAAAAGTTTAACATCTATTCTATACATTTTAAATTTAGATGTAAGATGAAGAATTTGGAACAGGAAGGGTTCTCTTGAAGCATGAAGACCAGTCCCAGCTATTATAGCAGGCCATTGCTTCATCACAATTCCTTTACTAGCTTCAAGAGAGAACTTAATCAGTTTATTAGGTTTGAATTCCCTCCCCTCCCTTTCCTCCCCACCACCACTTTCTCCCTACTAAATGTCACTCCTCTGATGGTTAGAACTGTTGTAATTTACAACCTAATTTAATTTATGGGCAAATTAAATTCATCATTTTCTTATGTCAACACCATCCTTTACCTAAAATAAGGCTTTTTTTACACTTAAGTTTATGCACATAATGTGGGCTGTGGGAAAGTGATTTATCACCTCATTTATATATTTTCTTATCCTTTGCTTTGCAGTTAAAAGAAGGAAAACCATTTTTCTTTTTTAAAGTAGTCAGCCTTTTCCCCACAGGTTTCTAGTAGCATTATTGTGTCAAATGTACTTCAGTATGAGTAAATATTTTCAAAACATGGATGGCCAGTACTGCATACATGACTAGTGCTTTCTGCATATGCATTTTTTACACTTGCCTCATCTGAAAATGCCTTTCCTGGCTGCCATACATACAAAACATAGGTATTTTAAAATAGTGCTGAAAATTAGAGCAGATTGTTATGGCAATCTGCCATTCTCTTTGATAATCCCTGCCTAAGTGTACTTTATAATCCTTGTCTTTTCCAGTTTACATCCATTCTTTCTGAAAACAAGAATTCCTAAATTTCTTTATGAAATGTCATGTGAAACAATGCCAAAAGCCTTACTTACATCAAGATATTTGACATCCACTGCTTTTCCAGGATTCACAATGAGTGTTACCCTGTCATAAAAACAAGTAAGATGGGTTTGACACTTCCTCATTTGGGCAGATCCATGTATGCTCTCACTCATCACCTTTGTTCTCTTCTAGGAATTTACTGAATTGTTTGATAACTTATGCAAGTATTTTTTCTAGGAGCTGAAGTTCAGCTGTGGATTTATAAATATCCAGATCCTTCTATTTTTTGCTTTCAATATATGGGTACCACACATTTGCCTCTCATGCCACTGTCAAAAACTGCAAAGTCATTACATACAGTTTCTATTTCATCTTTACTGCCATCAAAGAAATAAACTTGTTGCCAGGACAGATATATTTAGAATCTGATGCAAAACTACCTGCCTGATAACACTGGAAAATGGGAGAGAGAAGTTAACAGAAAAGCAAAAGATTTATTCAAGGACAGAGATTTCAGAAATGAGAGGTGTATGGCAAAAATGTTCATTATTTTCCTTAAAATTACTTTACAGGGAGAATTTGTAGCAAAACATTGTTTCAAATGGGGTGCCAGTATCTTACATATACATGATGAAATCAGTGTACCTCTGAAAATGTTAACTGTAAATGAAAATATTAAGCCTGTTAGGACAAGATTAACAAACCTTAAATGTTATTACTGAATGACACAACATCTTAGCAAATCATGAGCAATGCAAAATAAAAATATTCTTATGTTTGAAATAAGAAATAGCAGGCAGAGGTACGTGTTAGATTGTTAATCACAAAGTCCTGAGTAGACCTGTGAGGTGGACAGAAAATCTAACAGACTCATACAGCAGTGGACACAATATCTTGCTTCACAGAGGTGAGTGGTGATTGGCTTAGTGTTGTACAACATGTGGTGAGCCAGTCAGCAACTGCTGTAATCACTAAAACATAGACTGCTAGAGTATGGTGCAATTGAAAATTTAGAAAAATGAATAGCAGGATCAAAACTTTCTTAAAATATCTGTGGGATCATGTCTCACAACTCTCTTGAAAAGTGAATTAAGATATTTTATTCCAAGAACTAATAACTGGATATAATAAAGTCTTCTAGAGCAGCTAAATTCCACCATTTATGTGGTTTTTAGCTGCTCTAAAAGTCCACCCAGCCTTAGGATTGTTGTGTTTTGTGTTAATGAATCACTGGATAAAGTCCACAAACCAGATTAGGTGGAAATTTGTGTCCATGATTCCCTATTCCTTTGAGAGAATCCAAACTACTTGTTTACCAACTCATACTACCTCTGACTCAGTGAATTTTAGATGATTTTCTTTTCTTATGGTATTTCAAAGAAGAAAAAAGTGTAATCCTTTTATCATAGCTGTAGGACAGGACTAGACTTTGAATATTCTTGGCAGGAAAGTTTGAATTTGTTGTTTCTTGGGAAGAGAAGCTAGCCAGAGTCATCTATGAAAGGCTGATGCCATACACACATTTTTATTGAAAACACTGGCTGCGATTTCATCCATGTTTACTATTTGCACTCAGAGAATGTTCAACAGGTCAGTTCCCTCAAACCTGTGGCAAAAAAAAACCCCTAGTATGTGGATCTAACTTTTATAGGGCTCAGTTGTGAGGTAAATGGTGGTGCTGTGCACAGAAGCTCAATTCTGAGTATTGATATGGGGAACTTGGGGCCAATGGCAGCAAAACGAAGGTTTTTTTTCTGATTTGCAGTTGGTGCTTATCATTGCAATTAAATTTTAAATTTTAATTTAAATTTTAATTTAAACTTTAATTTGTGTGTAACCTTTATTGAAAATAATCTACCTTTCACTTACATTCTTCTACATATAAAAAGTTTAAGGTTGCCTGCAATCAACAGAGTTCACTAGTCTTGAAGTAAGACTAATATACCACTAAAAAATTCATTTAGGCCAGCTGTGTTTCTGTGACCAGCAACTGGAGTGGGGCAATGACTCAGGGCATACATGTCCACATGTTGACAACTGGAAATATTGGAACCCAGGATCAGCTACAGGTAGTCACAGACTGAAATGTTATGGTTCGTGGCTCAAACATTACTGGGGGGACTTTTGTCCATTATGGCAAAACTTTATAAAGAAGATGCAGCCACCAAAGCCCACCCCTCCCTGAAGATGCCTCCAAACCGAAACTTTGGGTTGTGAATTAAGCTATGTAAGGGAACTTGAGATAAGATAAAAGTGATACTATTGTTCAATAATCTCAGGTCTAGGGAGAAGGAAACAAGGCTGAAAGGGAAAAATACATCCACAAAAAAAGCCAAACCCAGCAGCTGTCCTGAAAGTCATCCCTGCCTGGGTTCGGGGTGGGGAAGGCCACAGACCACAAGCCCATCTGCTGAGGCCATGTTTGCATATACTCCCCCACAACCTAGGGGAGAGGAGGAGAGTTTTGGGTGTGTGGCATAACTTCTAGTCAGAGGGAGTGAACACCCATCCTCCCTTACACAGAGTCTCTTACAAGAGACTGCGTAAAACTGCCCCCGCCCCAGGGGAGGTGCCTGGGCATTCCCACTTGCCCAAATGTATATTAATTCACTGGACTCTGGTTTTGCAAGGGCACCCTCACCACCAAGAAAACCTGATGAAGAGGATCAATAGGATGCTGTTAGTATCCACAGAGTGGTTATATTTTCTACTTAATCTGTCTCTGTCACTACCTTTATCTCCCCCCACTCTTTTTCTATCCCTTTCACAAACACTCTGTCTCTTTCAAATTTACTGTTAAATAAAATTAATACTATTGACTTTGGCATATAGTCTTGTTTGCATCTTAATCCGGGCAGAAGCATCACTCTAAAAATTTTAATAACTTTAACTCAACACTGGGCAGGCCAAGTGAATGCAGCAGCTGGATGTACAATGTATATTGTACATATGGATATATATTTCTCATCACTGGACCTCCATCCTATCCAGCCAGAGAGGGAAGGAGGGTGCTGGTGCACCTTGTTCTCATGTGAGTGCTCTGTGGATATATACATTTATATCTATGGATATAAATAGCTATGTATGAATGTATATGTAGGACATCTATGGGCTCTGTGTGCATGTATACCTGCTTAGAATCTTCAGCCTTGCCACTGTTTGGAAATAACAGCACTGTAGTGAAATAATTTTCTTTATTGCCTGTATGTTTAAATTGTTTTTCTTTTTAATAGGCCAGTTAATTATGGTTACATTGCTCGCCTAACTATTTTTTTCCCTAAGGCAAAGAAAGTAAGTAACAAAACCAATAGAGCTTCAACTCTGGATCTGCATTAAGAGAGCTGTTAAAATTTACTTTATTTCTTATTTTTTCAGACCAGTAAATTTTGGAACAAAGTATTGCTTGGCACCCAACAAAACCTTTTCATCTTTTCCTTTTAAGCCCAACCTAAAGATCGTCTGTGCATTTGTAACACAAGGAGGGAGATAAAGAGTCCCTCATTTAGCTCATTTTTCAGCTGCATAAGTCAGTTTGACTTGTAATGATATTGTTATTGAATAAGAAAACCAATCTTTGAATTGTGCTGATGAGAAATTATATTTTGTTACATTTTCCACATGATATTTTTTTCCCCCTAGGTTGTGCAAAACTAATAGAATTTAAGTAGAGGTCAATTATTTTCCAGTTTACTTCCATTATTTGGAATATATGTTTTTATTTAAAAAAAAATCTGAATCATTTGATATAATTATTTTCCCAGTAGATGAATGAAAATTCTTAATGATATATGAGACTGCAGCTCAAATATTACAGGTCACTATGTTCATTCATACATCTGTTTTTATTCATATGTGCAATGATCACAATAGATTATATGGAAAGAGCAGAGACTGTATGGAATTCTCTGAACAAACTCAGATCACAAAGATATCCCAATTTGAGAGCCCAAAAGAACTAGTGCTGTAAGAAGAACTCAAGGGATAATGCATTATTACAATAGCAAGTACATTCAAATGAAATTGGTTCTTGGTACAGCCACATTCCTTCACAGAGCTGCATGAGCAAGGGCTCATGATTCTCAGCACCCTGGAGGAACCAAGAAATTCCCTGAAAGACAGTCCTTAAAACCATCCCGCATGTTTCACATGTCCTTCTACAAACTGTTGGTAGATTTCAGCTATTTTGCATGTTACTTTACTCATATAGGAGTAATAACATATTCCGATTTTTCAGGATAATTTCCTAAATAATTATCCTTCCTTGGTTCTAAAATCAAATATTTTTCTTGTATTCTCTATACATGTACCTAATTTACTTTTTTTGCTCATCTGAGTAGTTCATGATCTCAAGCTAATTGTTCATAAACAAACCTTAATTGCCTCATTTTTCAAGCCATTGCTCAGCATTGCATTTAAAACAGAGATACCAGTTGATATCCATCTCCTGTATTCTGTTCAGTTTCCCTGTCTGAAAAAAAAAATTGTTACATATCTGATTTTATACAGATCTGAACAGGCATCTTGCAAAAAATCTGTAAGCACTTGAATGTTTTCATTACCTATTGAGAAAAAATTTTCTTAATGAGCACCATCACCTTTCTATTGTTTGATTTCAAAGGATGTGTCAAGCGTTGTTACCCAATACAACAATAAACTAATTTTTCTGTTCTTCATGGCAATAGATAGTGTAACTTATCTGCAAATAAAGGACAGTCCAAAGCAGTTTTTTGTATCTGTATGTATTTAAAGGAATCAAGCAGATAATGGGGTTTTGACTTATTCTCCCAGAATTCTGAGACAAGGCTCTCTGCAACTTCTCAAGGAGCTTGTGTATCTCTTTGCACTGGGTGTGTGTGGTGAGGTGCTGGCCAGGGGGCTGCAGGGCAGTGTCTGTGAGGAGGGGCTGGGGCTGCCCAGGGTGCACATGGATGGCTCCAGCCAGCTCCGGCCAACACACACAGGGATAGAAGAGCCTCACGGCCACAGTGACGGCTCCTCTGTGATACTGTATTTGAGAAAGGGCAGAACACCAAACAGGGAGGGGAGGAAGGAGTAAAAGTAGTGTAAAACAGCACAAGAAACACTGAACTCAGACGAGCAGGGTGAGGAGCTGCTCCATGGCAGAGTGGTTGGCTATTCCCTTCCACCAAAGGAAAACCTACTCTAGAGAAGCAGGTTGCAGCCAGTGGAAGAACTCACACTGAAGTGGAGGAAAGGTGTGAGAAGGTGGGAATGTCAGAAAAAACAGCTAAGTATAGACCATAGGGTGTCCTTCCTCATTTTTTGCTTGCTGAAGGGAACCTGCAGGGATAAAGAGAGGGTTTGGAAATAAGGGGTGAAGTTAAACCTGGCAATGCAGGAGAAAAGGATTTGTGACCTTGTGCATGGCCTTATTGGACCTCATGAGGTTTCCACTGGCCCACTTCTTGAGCTAGTCTAGGTCCCTCTGGACCTAGATGGCTTCCTATCCTTTAGGTATATCAGTTATACCACTCATCTTGATGATATCAATCCATCCATATGTGGATTTGATAGGAAAGAGGAGACGTCCTTCTAAGTGTGTTTGTGAAGTCTGGCACAGTGTTTGCATCTGAGTTGTCTGAAATTGGTTAGATTTTTTAGATTAAAACATTTTTATTCAATTAAAATTTATATTTTAATACAATTACAATTACAAAAATTCTTATTTTTATAAAGTACTTTCTAAAATTATTGAACGATGTATCTTTTTTACTTCAGAGGCTGGGGAAAAAATGTGAACTCCCTTCCCTTCCTCTCTCCCTCCCTCCCTCCCGCCCTCCCAACCACCCTTAGCTAGTATAGAGCTCTCCAGGGAGTCACTCCTACCTCTAAAATAGTTCAACCCCTTCCCTGAAAAATGGAAAGAATAGGATAATTGTCATCCTAGAAACCTTTTCTATTCACAGATGGGCTAGATTTGCCCTTACACAAATTTTTCATCCTTGATGTCAATGCAGTTAATCATTCTCCTACCCACTATCGCAAGACTCAAGTTATTTTTAATGGGTTGTACTTCCTACTTCTTAGTAGTAACTATTCAAAAAAATTTGCTCCTTGAAGTACTTAGAATTGCTAGCAGTAAGTGGAAGATTCAAGAACAGGACTTGTCTTAGCCAATAATCTGAAACAGTGTCCTTTTTTCTTCTCATACTTCTTTTTATTTTGACAAACACACAGTTTATCATAGTTGCATGTTGCTGAAATGGAAATTAGCAAGCAGTTAGTTTCTGTATTTGGGAGTTGAGCTAAAGGTCTTTGGACTAAATAGAAATGTACAATTAATGTCAATGAACAAAGAGCCATTGCATAGAGCAGAGGGAAAAGACAAGTCTGACAAACATACTAAAATTTAAAGAAATCCAGCTTGGTTGCTATGCTTTGTCTACCAGGCAGACAGAACTAATTCCACTGCTGTCAGTTTGGCATTTTGTAGAGCTGTTTTGTTGGCTTCTGAAAAGGAAAAAGAAGAAAATATATTTTAATGAGTGTCTGCTATGTTGTTAAATTAGAGGTAGTAATCTTATAATGGAATTTGTATTATTTTGGTAATGGTCATCATTTAAGTTCTGTTACTCATCTTTCTACATGTTGCTTCTACAAGTATTTTTGACATAGATCCAAGAGGACCATGTTCTGGAAATTCCTCTAAAACCAAATAAAGATTTAATTTCCATTAAAGAGAATGAAATACAGGTTGGAAAGAAAACCTCAACATGCCAACAAAACACTTTAGCCCCTTCCAGAAGAACATGTAATTATTACGCATCTGAAAAAGGAATAAGGATCATTAGTGAAGAACTCACTCATACAACAGGTTTCTTACAGCAAGGAAAAGAAGCATATGCTAGAATAAATTTCTGCATAAACTGTGACAATAATTTGAGGACTGATGATTAAAGGAATTGGAAGAAACCTAATAATTGCAAGGCGTTCAGATAGTTAAGACAGATGTATTTTATTAAACAACTTTTTTTTTTTTCAAAATTTTAAGATTTTTGAAAACTTTTACAGGAAATAGAGAAATTGATGGTACATATTTACCAGGAAATTTGTAATACCATAACAGTGAATCAGCTATCTCAATACATACCTGATCAAGCTGGCTTGTGCAAACTTACCAAGGCTAGGCATCTGTAGGCTCATGGGCACCATCATGGTCTGCAGAGTCACTGTCAAGCACCTGCTCCAAGCAGATGAGACTGTCTGTGCTAGCCATCCATATCCTGATGCCATCTCCTCCTCTGCCAGTTCTGCTGCAAAGTAGTTCTTTCCTGCTTCCAGAGCACCACCAAATGTGATTCTGAAGATTATTTTTTAAAGTACTCTCAAGGACAAGACAGCAAAGAAGACCAGAGTAGTCAAAGATATCTAAACAACCACAGATAACTCCTAGAGAAACTCAGGAAGTACATTGCCTTTTGGAAAAGCAATAAAAGTTTCCACTCAAAATCCAGTCTCAAAACATCTACATTACTTTAAGTTTTATTCAGTCCTTCCAAGATCTTTGGATCTTTGCAGAGTGCTTCCTTCTATGCTCGTTCATTTTTGCAAGTATCATTGTGAAGGCTTTCCTTTGGTAAATTTCTGGATTTCTCAGTCAAGTGATTATTAACAGACTTGAGAGACTTGAAGTCTTTCAGCAGGTGTTCTGTTGCTGCAACAAAATCTTCCCTGAGAAAACTGTGTTTCTGCTTCCAGCTCAGTCATTGAGATAAGGGGCTGCAATTTCAGAAGTAACAACAATGTTTTGTTATTAGCTCTCTGCTAATAATCTCTCCAACCCCAGAGAAAAATAACAAACAGACAAACATCCTCAGTGGAAATCCTTCTATACCCCAATGAAAACAATTTATATACAGAATGCACACACATAAAAAAAGGAAAGATAGTATGCATATATTAGAATCTATCATGTAATCTATTAAAAACTCATCCGAATACAAATTCTGAGTTCTTCCATAAAAATTTTTCAACACTAAATCTGGAAAATATAGATAGCAAACATTTGTCACACTTGTTCTAAGAAAACCTATACAGAAATCAGAGAGGAAAAAACCTTTAAGTTTGATCACATTTCAACAGAAGGTAATACAAACTGACTTCATACTTTAACTGTCATATATATGGCATTTCTAAAATACTAAATAAATTATTTTAATTTTAAGTAGTGTCATGATTTTGTAAACATATAAATCAGCTACAAATTTTGACAGACAGAAAATCATCAATGCTAGAAGTCTTTTTAGAAAAAACACTAGTGAATGTAGTAGAATGATTATTTTTTTTCAGAATTTCAATTATTTAAAGCCAAGGTAGTCCCATGAGATGCAGAATGAGTGACAGCTGATTTCCTCCACACTATATTTAGGTCTCCTTAATAAGTCCTGTGGTGCAATAGTGGCCTAGCTGTGTCTTTTATTTTTTAGTGTTCCTGTGTCAGGATGCATTACTGGTACCTCAGAGAATATACATGTTGATTTTTTTCTTGGCATCATTCAGTGGGCCAAATTCACTCCTGCTTTTCCTTATTTTGGTCTCTATCCTCCACTCACCTTGAAAATGCTACAAAAGACATAAAAATCTTTTGTCTCTGAGATTTCTACCTCTTGATTTGCTTAGAAATTGCCCAATTAAATTATATGGGGAGATACACAGTCAGCACAATTTAATACACTTAATTTTCTTAATAAATTAGGCATCAAGACTCCACATCTGATTCTTTCTCAAAACATTGCCTCACATTGTAGGGTTCTGAATTTCAGTTTATCCAGAATAAAGAACCAAAAAAGAGATCAAGAACAACTTGCTGTTTGAAAACTATGGCAAATAGTACTGCTCTTTTGTACATTTTTATTGGTCAGAGAATTTGACCTTTTTTTTAAACTCCACCCATTCCGTCCACTATGGAACCAATTTGGTTAATTTTTATGGAAAGATACCAGATATTTCAGAAGCAATTTGGTTTTTAGCAGGATGACCTGGCATTTCTGATGGCTATATTAAGAAAAACAGATCTTAATTCAAAGATACACAATCATTTTTTCACTGCTTTCAAATTATTTACTTCTAAGTGTAGTCTAAGAGAACATGAACTCAGCTCAGTTTAAAGCTACCACATCTTCTGTGCATTCTATCTTGTGCATGGTCTAGGCAAAGTACTTCAATAAAAGTTCAAACATGTTGGAAAAATGAAAAATTTGCTAGAATTGGCAAATTAATTTTCAAAGAGAAATTTGAAAATAGCCTTGGAATAAAAAACAGCAGTGGTGTGTGGCTCATGTGTGGTATGAAATAAAAGCAAAAGTTGACCTTAAATGATCATAAATTGCATAAGTAAAACTGGAATAGGCAGAATTTTAAAGTGAATCTTTGTAATGCAGAGCTTGCTCATCCATTTTTCTAAGCAGGATTTTAACTTTCATATTCATACATCTTTCCAATACTGAGCACCTTTGGAAATGCAGCTGATTCTGTGCTCTGCAGATTAGCATATTTTGTATTAAGAAACCTACTTACAGACTTTTGGGCCATTCTCTCTAATTCATGTTCATCTCTTTCATAGAGCTTTGAGGACAGAATGGCAGAAAGACAGCTAATCCTATGTGTCTTTTCTCTTTTTTCTTTCAGTGTTTGAAAGAAAAAATTCTTGGTCCCTCATTTAGATACTTGCTTGTCATTTCTTTGTGTCTGTTTTCAGGAAGTATTGTAGAGACTTGTAATCTTTATAATCTTCAGAATAATGAGGATTTAAAGGATTGTTCTACATTTAAAGTCTAGATAACATGCTCTTTTTTTCTTTCTGGCAGAAAAAGAAACAGAGATAAAAAAAAGAGTGAAGATTTTATCTGAATAGTCCTTTAATCTTGTCTTTATGAAGAAGAAAAAAAAACCCAGAAAACCACCTTAACTACTTCTGTCTCCTTTTTTTTTTATCTCAGGAAGAAAAAATGACTGTAAAATCCTACCATTCAAAAGGTACTTTCACATATTTAAGAAGCCTAAAAGGACAATCTATACAATATTCCTTTCTGGCAATCTTCACTCTGAAAGGTTAATTTTTTTTTTTTTTTTTTTTTTTAAGATATTTGCCTTCTACTCTTCTTAGATAGAGTAAACATAGTTAGAATGGGATTGTCTTTACAGGCTTTCTTAACTGCCCCTCAAAATCATTGCCTTCCCATCACAACTTGATGGTACAGAAAATGGAGATCCCTCTTGACCACACTTTCTAGCATAAATTCTGCACTAAGTTTTCCTTGAATTGAGATCTGTAAGAGAACAATATGGTTCCCATACTTGCATTATCTCACTAAACACTCTTTCAGCCTTGTCCCTGTGATACCTGAGTGTACAAACGTGGGTGTCATTGTAATAAATAATATCTGTTGAAATATTTCAATAGCTGAACCTTAGGAGGGGGTAAAAATTCTGTTTTTCCACATCTAAGGCCTGATGATGTACAACACATTTGATGCTGACCTGAAATTACATTTTTTTAACTTCCTGGGGTACACCTCTTCATCTCAGCTCACATGCTCAGAGATGACTACATGAGCCAAGCTTGGTAGGAGGCCATAATGAGAACAGTCACCTTAACTATGTTCTATTACACAAAAGAAGTTGCTACGTCTGAAAGAATCACAAATATGGTATGCTGGGTGAGTTATCAGACTTAGAGAAACCTTTTTTTTACTACTTTCAGCCTGTTGGAGTTATAGAGATAAAAATTTTAAGAGTAAAATTCAAGACATGGTTTCTTAGCTAATCTTTGCTCACAATTCTCCAGTGGTCATGACCACATAGCTTCACCCTTCCATCAGACTTGAACTAAATCACTGTCAGGAGTTCTGAAAAGTGGCAAACAATAATTAATTTTGCACTGAAATGTAATCAATTTTGCTATGAAATCAAGTTAGTGCACCAAGCAGTTTTTGGGGCCCGTGAGCATTATTTTTCCATGAATATAAAATAAAATTTATTATAGTTTATGATAAGAAAACTCCTTATGGCAAATTATGGAAAATCTTAATCTCATAATTCCTGTATACAATAGAAAAATACTTTTATTTTTGGATATTTTTGTTTCACTGAATTGGGAAGAACTTTTGGTTTTGGTAAAAGGCTAGATAAATTCACTAAATGATTGGTTTTAAATAATTAACATTTGTTAAAGTCTAAATTATTTTTTCTTTTCATCATAATAGCAATAATTTAGGATTTAAGGAAGTTAGTATGTAAATTAAATAAAATTTTAAAATCCTTACCTCTAGTATAATATCATTATGCCCTGTTATAGCAGCAGACATGGATAAAAGAATCAAAGAAGTAACATTTATTTCATGTCCAATTATGTAATCTAATCTCATGAAATGTGGTCTAAAATATTCATAATTAAAGGCTCTGGATAACTTTTAACATAGTACCAGCACTTGATAGACTCCTTCATTGCAGAATACTTTTCTTCTTGATAGATCCAAATGCTGTATTTGTAACTCTCTTTTTTCTATTTGAATGTGTATTTGTTCAATAAAGTGAACAAATATATGCAAAGAGTAAAAATAACAAAGGATGGTGCACATGAAGGACACTACTACAGCAGTTTCCTCTCAAGGTCCGTATTAAGTCTCAGCATTCCATGAAGTCTAAAATAAAAGAATAGCTGCTCACATGTATTTGACCTTAAGAGGAATCTGCAAACGCAGATGATAATAATCGTATAAAATATGTAATAGTTTTAATGAATGAGAGTTTAAATGAACCAGGAGATACTAAAGATGAAATTCATCACATTGGCATCAGCTTTAGGGTACCACCCCTAGAGTTCCATTTAGCTCAATAAGAAAGAAATTAATGATATAGATTAATATATAAAGAAAGTAAATTGAACTCTTACTCGTAAACACTTGCACCATTTGTTCTAATAACTTGCTTTCTGCAATTAGAAAAGCCAATTTATGGAATTTTATGCACCCAAAAGCTCTAAATGAGGCTTGTGAACAGGTATGTTTTCATTTGAAAGTAACTGAAGAGGAAATTTATCTTTAAAGATATAAAGAGGAAATTTATCTTTAAATGTGAGACATAATTTTTGCAATTCCTGCTACTTCAACTCCTTTATATAGTATTACCTGTATAACCTGCATTAAAACTAAGATGTTGTGTTTTGAAATTTTGTTAGAGCTTCACTTGTGAGACAGCAAATATCAGAAAGCTACAGAAAATGTACAGAAAAGTATGTGTTTCACATACTCAACAAATCCAATCTTGTTACAGTGGAATAAGCATGCTTTACTGCTGTGTGCTTTCTTATGTCTTTCAAAAAACATTATTTAAGTACAGTTTCAGGAGTTTAGTATTAATAAACAACTTTCATATTTCACTTTTACCTTGTGGTTTAACAATTTTTGGAGAGGAAGCTGAGATGACTATTAATGTAATGATTGCAAAATTCTTCTGAATGATGAAGGATATTGTAATGTATTGAAGAGTTAATACAGAAGACTCCTGATTTAAAACCACAGATTAGATCCTCTGGTGAAATTGAATTAACAGCTTAAATGATGTTCCAGTTCAGATTCTCTTTAGCACATTTATATTTTGTGTGTGGAGTGGTACTGATCTTTTCAAGTTTAGCTCACCTAAAAGGCACAGTCTAGCCTAAGGTAGCTGGACTCAGATCTCAGGGAAAAGAGAAAGGCACCAAGGCACCGCAGCAGATAATTAATTCTGTCTTAAAACAGAGCACTAAGGTAAGAGAAATGACAGTGTGATCTATAGGTGTGCCCCAGGGGATATTCTGTAATGAGACTAATAACCCAGCAGATCTCACAGTACTCCATGATGAGCTAGAGACTCCTCTAGAAAATCACTCAGAGCATCCAAGTTAGGCTGCAGAGTAGCCTCTGCCTTTCCATTGGCTTCAGAGATATTAAAGAGCCAAAAATGGACTCCTGACAAATCCTCTCCTTTTCCACTGGTTTTATAAGATAGCCTTGGTGACTAATTAATAATAGATATTAATTTTTTTTGAAAGCTAAAATTAGGAGGCATGAATCTTGACCACAGTTCCCATTTACAGAAGGTTTATATTCCAGTTGTTACTCTTTCCTATGTATAAACATCATAGAATGAACCCAAAGTTTTTAATTATAGCTTATATCTAAATTTAAATTCTGGCTAACTTACTAAAGCAAAAGAATACACAAATTCAGCTTTCTGTTTCTTGGGCAGATCAGTGGCACTCCTGCAAGTGCCTGGAAGGCTAATTTTGAAAACTGGTTACACCATGGAGTGAAAAGTGATAATGCAAGTGAAGTTATAGGAAAATTATCTCTAGGAAGAATAAGAAGCATCACTCTCTCTTCCTCCATTGGTCTAAGCATCAGAATCTTGAATTATCCCTTCAGCTGCATCCTATGTCCATCACACCACTGTTCTTTCTGCTTCTTTGAACTTTCCACCATGAAGTAAGTTGAAGAACACTTCGGCAATTTTAGGGGTTGTAAAGAAATTACCATTCTAACAGTGTGTGATAACATCATCCTCTGAGTTTTCTTTTCTAATGTTATGAAAAACAAATACAAGAAAACAATGTTTTAAATTACCACAAAGTAATGAATTGCAAAGGAGAGGAAAATAATGATCAATAGAAGACAAAGAGTCGTGTGAAATATGACTTTAAACATACCTTTCAAAGTCTTATAATCACTTGAAGGGTAAAGTGGTTTTTACTCCAATTAGCAGAGCTCACCTGATTCTTGCTTGGTTGACGGAAGAACAAGAATAGGTGTCAGTAATTCTATAAATGTGAATACAAGGCAATCTTGATTCAAGTCAAAAATAAAGGCAAGAAACAGAATTAGATTTTATCTGCTAGTTATGTTAATATGTATTAATATAAGACTGCTACACTATTTGTATGATGGTTTCATAATCTCAAATCCTTTGTCATATCCCCATTTCAGAACAAAAAAATGAACCAAAATCAACATCCCATCTGTCTTTATATATTTCATAGGTTTCATATTTATGCTGTATTAAGAAATAAAGAAGTTGGACTGATCCTAATATACCTTAATGAAATCAATGTATTCAGTTAATTACATTTTTATGACATTGTTTGTATGCTTTTCACATAACTGGTATTGTATCCTGTTGTTCTTTTCTGATTTTATGCTCTATAGTATATTCTCACAGTTTTCTCTTTAGAAGATTGGCTCTATATGATTTTTTTTGTTTGTATTAACTCAGCAGGTCGGTCTCCAAACTATGAATATGCAAAGCCTGTGTAACACTTAAAGCACAGCTGGATATGGTCCCTTTTCATTGCTTCATGATACAGTTGCACTGTACATGACTGTGACAATAATCCCCTCTTTTTATTGTTGTTTTTTTAAATGAGAAAGAGGAAGAAAATGCACTGCAGGAGAGCATTGTTGAAAAAATTAAATAAGAGAGCTATGATTAGTAGATGTGACTACATATAACTTTTTTCTTTGAGGAGTTAGATTACACAGGGATGTGTCCCAGCAGAGGAGCTGCCTCCTGGGTAGAAGTAGGTCTCTGGGTAGAAGGAGGTCTCTGGAAATATTTGTGTATAGAAACATAAATAATTTATTTAAGCAGAAATAATGCATGAAAAATTCCAGTTTTAACTTAATTAGACAGGACAAATTTCTGAATCCTTGCACAAAGACAGGTCTTGTATTCTTTGATATTCAGGAATTGTTTTGAGTCTGTTGTTTTTAAAATGGCCTCAATTCCAGTTGTTTTTTCCTAGCAGATTATAGCCTTCTATACATCCTTCTCTCCATTTCTTCTCATCCCTGGCTTCAGACTTTCTTTGTAAAGTGGAGTAACTAAACAACACAATTTATGTCCTTTCTTTCCCCAAGCAAAAGTAACAAATATTTTATATGACACACATTTTGATATGCATTTTTTCATACCAGTAAATAAATAATTTAAAAAATGGAACAAAAACTTCAGTTAATTCAAAATGGCCTTTCATTAACTGTATGTTACCTTGAAATATGGCTAAAAGACACTATAAAGTACAATTATTAAAATTATTTGATGCCATGATATTTTATCATGGATCATTTATATGATAGCAGTTGGTAGCTGACAGATCTCCCCCAAAAATAAAAAGATAAACTTGACTAACTTCACTTGTAAAAGGTGAAATATTTTCAATAACTGTAGAATGTGGTCATTAACTGTTAGATTCTAATGAAACAGAGGAGTAGTGTAATGTCATTCATTCATATTTATGGAAATCAATCTTTGCTGCAGACATGTACTTCATTTGTACAGGGACAACAGGGCCCAAAAAACTGGGGCAGCTAATTGTACTGTTTTTTTCAGTAATATTTTTCTATCACTTGCTCTTGAGTCTGAAAGCCCCATGGATTTTATTCTCATGCTCCATTCTATGGTGCAGAATTATGACTTTGCATAGACTGGGGTTCATATTATTAGTCTTAGAATATTTGGTGTTTTATAGATTCTTAGATTCCCAGAGAGAACACTCTATCCAGCTCTTATTTTTTTTCAATACTTTAGTATAGAAAAACTTCACACATTTTAAAATTTCAAATGCAAATATTGTGGTTTTGGTCGTAGAAATCCTGTCTTCATGGTTCGTTTTGTATCTGTTTCTCCTGTTCCTGCCTATGCTGAGTTCATATGATTAATAATGGTCATAAAAACAACTCTATCATCTCCAAATGTTATAATTTTTTCTTTGGCTTCCCAGAATTACTAAGAAAGTGACATGTTAGCAGAACCTGAAGAGTTACCAGGCCTGAGAGTGTGTGGAATCATGACTACAGATTGGAAGGATTCAGTCAGAAAATGATCAATTTAAAATACAATATTTCTGATTATCTTTTCAACAGAAAGTTGATACAGATAAACTAACTTTCTGTTCAGTTTTCATCCAACATGGATGTGGCCCTTAAGAACTCCATGATCTTAAAGCTCTTTTTTATCCTTAATAGTTCTATGAATCTGTGATTGTATAATTTGTCTTGTGGGTGGTGAGGGCACACAGAACAAAAAGAAAAGCACTTTCTCCAGTAGGATTGTTGTAGTCTTCTTGATGACACTGAACAAGATGCCCTGGAGCATACAGAATTAGATATCCATTACACTTTCTATAAGCTCCTACTACAGCTCACCTTACTTGTGCTGTTTGTTAGAGTGAGTAGGATACCTCTCACTCTTAATTTAGCCATATGAGTTTTTAAACTGAAATAGTAAAGGTGGCTCCTGTGTCAAATGAGAGAGGTAAACAAACCTGGAGAGAGACTTGGCCCATGTATCATCATTGACTAAATTGAAGATCTGGAATTCCTTTCTGGCTATGTGTGTCCTTCTATTGAATTTAGATTAAATGTAGTGTAATTTTCAATCTGCTGGAATCTCCTTGTTCTGATATAACTTTGGTAAGAAGTGTTATATACGTTTTCTACCTTCATGGTTTTGTATTTTTTGTAATTTAACAGGTTGTCTGCTGTGGTTTTTGGTAATCTGAAACTTCCAGTCAAATTCACCTTGTCAAATGACACTGCTACTGTCCATCCTTCATCAACTCCCTTTTGGCCAGCCTTCACTTGCTTGTAAAGCTGTCATTCAATTGTTAAAAGACAAATTGAGGTCTCACTGATTTTTTTGCTCACTATGTCTATTATGTTTGTGCTTCCTGTCAGATACTTAGATTTTTTTACTGGGATATGTACCTCTAAATTTGTGTCCTGACTTGTATGTGATTTCTCAGTAGCAATGCAATCTGGCTGCAACCTGTATCAAAAAGTACTGAATTTTCTGCCCATCTATCAGATAGAACAAGATTCAGTTTCCATCTGAGCACTTTCTTCAAAACCCATCTAATATGGAGGATGTATATCTGAGTTAACATATACACTTTAATGTCCCTTACAGAAAAAGTATAGAAAATAGAAAAGTGCAAGGAGCTTTGTGAAATTCTGGAAGGATAAAAAATAAAAAAAAAAAATCAACTGAAAAAATGTAAAAAAATAGGCAACCTAGACAAACAGTATGAAAGATGCAGTAAAAATAAACTAAGTTTTATTTAAATATTAAACTATACAATAGAAGAGTTCACTGAATATGTGGCCTGAAGACAATGGATGAAAAGTTCTGCTTTGAATTTGAAACTTTTATGAACTTTTAATTCTGCCTGTTGATGAGTCCAGATGATTGCAGACCTAGTAGAATTATTGCATATAATAATCCATTTTTAAAAGAATATGTAATACAATAGACTGTTTATTGTATTACACCTCTTTAAAATCAAATTAGATTGCATTTGATAGATTAAATTTGGCTATCAAAGTATAGATGATATATATTTGATTTAGATTGGTTTTTAAAATAATTTTTGAGGCAATATCTTATACTCAAGTCAACCCCCTGCTATTATTTATGATTGGCAATTATTGAAAACCAAAATCCACTTTTTGGTGACCAGTAAACAGCTTTCTAGCTGCTATTGTGAAAGTAGAGAGTAATTGTGTAGGACAAGCTTTGGCAATAACCTCCAAATGATACTTTTGTTTTGAAGTCATTTAAGAGCTTGAATCTTTTGTGTAGACCATAAATAGCAGTACTAAATGTTTTTTGTGATGTAGCTGTGAAGGGGTCAGTTAGCACATCTATTCATTTCAAATTGCTTCCACTGACACCAGACCTGTCCCTTCATCACCACAGAGGGAGATGAAGAGGAATAATGAATGAACTAAAAATAGAGGAGTGAATCTATTTGAGGATGACCTGATAGAAAGTCACAAAGAAAGGCAGAGAAAACCATCTGGATATTTTCTGAACAGTAACCTAGGGTGACATTTGTCTCTGTTGAAGACATGGAGTCTTTTGACTGTCCTCACTGTCCTTAGAATTTACCCTTTGCTTTCTCAAGTTTTGAATCCTTTTTCTTCTCCCCACCAATATCAACTTGATCTTTACTCCTTAATGTTCAAAATTAAAAAAAACTAATTAAACCAACGTATGACTTTTCCTAACATGAAAAGAGACAAGATTTTAGGTCCATCGTAATGCAAATACATGTTCCCAGTAAGGAACTTAGATAAAAGTTGTGGTGACAAAGATATAACCCATATTTTAATTCCCCCATTGTTACTTAGATGGGGACAATATTGAAGGACAAAAGGGTCATGGCTAAGGGGCAAAGCGATTTGAGTTCAAATGTGATTTATTTTGGAAATTACAAATAAATCTAAAGCAACAAAAGAAGTTTAAGAAGTTGGAATTTGATTTATCTTTTATAGCATTATTTAATCCTACTGAGAGTAAGAAGAAAGGGGAAATTGAATTTTTATTTATGGTTTAAGGCATTTCAAAAAGTTATTGCAAAAGGGACAAACCTCCTGCATAATTTCAGTTCAGCATAATTAAATATTGGAGAGGCTTCGATTTCCAACAGGAATTATAATATAGGACTTTGAGACTTTATTATGTACAGACGTCTGGCAAGCATGTGAATAAGACGTGAAACTGAGAGGAAACACCAGAGGATGAGGGCAGGAACACCTGTTTCAAATGTATTTTCATTCTTGTTAGAAATAATTTCTTAACTAGAGTTCATTTTGCTGCTGGTAACATTAAACACTCTCAGGGTCAGTGCATGGTCCAAGTACTGACTAAAATAAATATTAATGCACCAAGCCCCAAGAAACTGGTCATGAAATAGTGTCAAAAAGTGTCAAAAGTGTCAGGGAATCCAGCAGCCCAGAAGAGAGAAGGCAGCTGTGACTCCCTGCCCTTGGGTCCATGCTGAGCCAAGGGGAGAGATCACCTCCCTCTACCTAGTGCAACCCAGGATGATGCTAGCATACACTACCATGTGAGGAGAAATACAATTGAATTCTTGTTAGAGCTGAAATGATGCACTCCTGTAAAGTGTTGTACTTCAGCAGAAAATAAAAGTCCAGAGAACTGTTGTTAGGGAGGGTGGAAAGATGGAAAATTGAATGTACTGCTCAGGCTAATAGTCTGTCTCACAACTTCTTTTTTAGCATACTTTTAAACATTGCTTTTCTAGCTCAAATTTTGTAATATTCTCTAAAAAAAATTGATGGCAAATCTAGGAAATATAATCACAATAATCTTAGAGCACAAAAAGAGAAATCTCTAAATGTCTAAACCACAACTAAGCGGCAGAAAAATGTGGGAAGAAGCTCCCCAGTTCAAGGAAGACAAGGAATTGCTGGAGTGCGGTCAGTGAAGGCTACAGATATGATTAAGGGACTGAAGCATCTCTCTTATGAGGAAAGGCTGAGGGTGCTGGACCTGTTTAGCCTCAAGAGGAGATGACCAAGGGGGAAACTCACCAATGCACACAAGGTGGTGTCAAGAGGATGGAGCCAAACTCTTTGCAATTGTGCCCAGCATCAGGACAAATGGCAATAGGCACAAATTGAAACAGAGCAAGTTCCACCTGAATATGAGGAAAGGCTTCTTTACTTTGAGGGTTACAGAGACTGGAAGAGGCTGCCTAGAGTGCTTGTGTAGTCTCCTCCAGACTTACTCAAAACCCACTTCAACATAACCCTGTGCAGTCTGCTCTGGGTGACCCTGTTTTAGCAGGGGGGTTGAACTAGATGATTTCCATAGATTCCTTTCAACCTCAGCCATTCCACTGTTCTGTGAAAGCCTTTAAAACTGCTTGGAAGGCTTTCTAAAGTAATACTTTTAAATGTGCACATAATTTTTGTGGTGACTGGAAGGCTATAAAGCAACTCCAGTGCAAGCAAGTTTTTACTTCCATTACTAATATTTCTCCTGTGACACAGGAATAAATTGGGCCCAAAGTGTCAGCTTAAGTGTTTGTGACTAACATGGGAAATTTAAGAAATATAAAGCCTCTCAAACCATGGAAACGAAAGCCTGGCTCTTGGGCAATGTATTTGATCTTTAATTTTGCTTTATTTTGCAGACAAGAGCAAACACTATATTATTTTTTGTTGGTTATGAATATTTTTTCAACAGAGGCAAGCTATTATTACTGCTTCTAAACAACTAAATAAAAAAAAAAATAAATAAAGAAAAGAGGTTCAACTCTCCCTTCCTCTATTCTCTGATATCACAGAAGTGCAGAATCAGTTGTAGAGTTAGGAAAAGTTTGACTGTTTGGCTCAGAGCAGAAAATTGTTATTAGCTACTTGGAAATAAAGAAAAAGTGAAAGCACCCCATCAGCACCCAAACCTTTCAGCTTCTAAAAATTGGTCCCATTGGAAGCATGCACTTGTTTGTTAAAAAATGACCTCTGCTACATGTTCTGAGGGAATGAAAAAGAAAAAAAAAGCAACTACTCAGGCAGTGTAGTTGGAGAACAAAAAAAATATATTCTGGTCCAAAAGGAGTTAACAAGCTTAATTTTGAAGATAAGAAAGAAGTGATTTGAGCTCAGCCTGAACTAGTATCATTTTTCCATCCATCTGCACTTCAATATTTCTATCACTTATTTATCAATTTTAATATTAGTCTGTTTCCTTTTCATTTATAATTTCTTTAGTCATGACAATTTTATAGAACTGATGATGTAAAATACTTGAATGCTAAGAGAGCAATTCACAATGTCAGGGTTTGAGGTGAGATTTTGTTCCACTTTTAGAAAGCTGTGGGAAAAGAGTTTCAGATACGTACTAATTCATTGCCAATTGCATAAAAGATCATACTACATGTACAATTTTTATTCAGAAGAGCAAAAACACATTTCCAAAAGAAGTGAAAAGACTGTCAGACAGAATTTTGGAAAGTAAACTGGAATGCCTGGTTGTAAGTATACATTGAGAATACAAAATTAGCAAAGATAACCTGCATGAATTATGTTTTCATCATGTTCTCTCTGAGATTTGAGTTACTTGTGGGCTATTCATGAACTGCATGAGCACACAGAGGTAAAAGGCTCCAAGGTATAATGCTTCTTGACATATGCATCCTGTCACCATGAATGAAGAAGGTGTGCTGTAAATTACACCATGTGGTGCCACATTCATCAAACAGTTCTAGGTGTCCTTCAGTTTGTGCAGAAGTTAAAGCTGGTGTTCCTCAGCAGGTTGGGAAAATGGCAATGAGATTATCCAAATGGATATCAAGATTATGCAAATATGCAACCATATGGGTCTGTCAAAATAATATTGCAGTTAATGAAAATAATTGTATTTGAAAGAGCCTGTTGAACCTTAACTACTGCAAATCATAACTGCCTACAATTCCCTGCCTTTGTAAGTTCTTATTCAGGAATCCTCAAGAAATGCTTTGACATCAAAAAGAGTTTGTCTGAGTAAAGATAGTGTCAAGCACTGCAACGATGCAAATTCATTCCTACTAAGAAGAGTTAGCTTGACAGATTTCTGTGCTAAAAGATTTAAAATGTATCCTTAGTAAACCCAGCCTTCTAAAACCATAGTGCAATACAACAAAAATGATTACTAATAATATCTAAATATTGTCAAAAGGAAAAGTGTCCTTGCCAAACAATAAAACTTGTCACATCTTGAACAAAGGAACAACCACCATGCAGTGCAATGCTGTTCTCATTACTTACTAATAAAATCTGTGCATCTACTTTTTACCCATAAATATAGTCTCTGATCCAGAAAAACTAGAATACATAGATTTTTGGGGTTTTTTTGTTGTGGATAAGATGTTGACAAACACTGGTAGCCTAACAGCCATATTTTCGGATTTCGACTAAGATCATAAATGATAGAAATTTTTCTTTTATATAAATTTTAAAAAGCTTAGTAAGGACAATTAGAAATATGAGTAACAATCCCTTTAGTAGTCAGGGCTCTGTGTTTGGATTGTCAGTTGTAATACATATTTGGGCGATTTATTTAGATTTTAAAGGTGCTTTGTTTTTTGTCCCCTAATGTTACGTTCTGTTATACTAAGCATTTTAAGTGTTAGAGTAAGGATTAATCAGTGAGATTTTTTTCTCTGTCTATATGATACAACTAAGAGGAAATGGTAGGGCAGTGCTCTCCTTAATTAGTACACACATTTTAAACATACTGAGACAGAACCATTTTACTATTGGCATCACTTCTTGGCTTAGGAGCTACACAGTCATAATTCTCAGGATAATACTGGTGGGCTTTGGCAGAGCTCTGCAGTACTGAGACCTTCAGACCTTGCAGGGGACACGACCTTGCCATGGATCACCTCATCTTTCATTGTTGAAGCTAATGTATACAAGCAGAGGTCATAGCCCACATGTGAGATGTATAATTGCTGAGCTGAATGAGGGCAGTGCAATGTCCACAATTCTTCTATGATGCATATGGTTAAAAAAAAAGCAATGCAAAAAATAGGCACATAAAGAGCCTATTGATAAGATGAGCTCTTTTAGTGAGCAGCACCATTTTTTTTACTGGCTAGAAACAAGGTATAAAACAAAGAGTATTAGCTGTGTTTTAAAGGTTGAGGGCAATGTGATAAGGAAAAGTCTGTGGTAGATCATTTGAGATGAATAGCTCAGCACTTTTAAGAATTTAGTGTCTATTTTTCCCATTCCTCAGCTGGGAGCTCAGTGACTTCTAAATCAAGATCAAGAGACCATTCAATTACAAAAAAGGTGAGATTAAAAAGTGTACACAGGGACATATTCCTGAAGATATGGAGCGGGTAAAAAAAGTAGGAAAGGCCCAAAAGGAAGTATTTCACCAATATGCTTGTACATGTACTACAGCATTCTGAACTCAAATATCTTTCGTACCTGCAGCAGAGATGTTGAGGAAGTAACAGGGATTACATTTTACAGTGACTGAAAGAAAAAAATTTGCGGCACTCACATGTGGGTGTGACATGAAAAAATTGTACTGTGAGAATTATTGAATGATGGGTTATAGTCCAGAGGATTGTGAAGGAAGAAACATAATAATTGCAATATCTTTATTCAGGGTTCTAACACCTTTATGATGGCATTTTTAAAGCTTCATATTTACAACCAAATTATAATCTGTATTACTTCTTACCTTTAAAATAAATGTATGGGATTTTTTTGTATGCTTATATCTTTTAATTTGCACCACTTTGGAAACTTCAACTGGATAAGAAAAGGTCGGTATTTAGTCCATATTATTTTTATACCATTTACTCTGGTGATAGATTCATAACACAAGGGTATTTCTTTTTAGCCAAAAACTTGCTGTTTAAAGTCACCATTTTAGCAGAGAAATGGAGGTTTTGTGTGTGCAAAGATATATCAGTGTCTATACTGATCTTACTAATGAAAATATGTTGATACTCAAGCAAATGAATTTTAGCACAAAGTATTACTTTGATCCTAATATGCTTACATATACAGAACTCTTGCTGCAGAATCCTGCAAATACCTATCTTTTACCACCATTTCATTAGTTTTCTGCATTGTCTGCATGCACATTATTCACTTCTTAAACTCAAACTGAATTTTTTTTTGTCTATTTAATAATTCCTTCGTGTTTTCTTTTTTTTTTAATTAACAGTGTATATCCTTATCATGTTATAGAGGACTGGGGAGACCAGGAGAGCCAAAAATGGACCTTTTTAATAAAAAAGGATCCTTTTAATTCTTCTAGCTATTTATAGCATACATATGCATGGAAAAATCCATTTCAACAGGTATAAATATTTTTCCCCAAGGTCTTTGGTTTTATGAATCAGGTTTTGGTTTTATGTAATCTAGGTTTTCAGATACCTAGTTTAAAGTGGGCTTATAGGATGTCTGAGTATCCTTATGTACAAGGTTCCATGTCTAATATTGGATACAGTCAGGTTTTAAAAATAAGGATTTAAAGAGATTTCATTTTGATCTTCTTGTTAACATCTCGACAAAATGTATGTTTTCCTATGTTCCTACAAGGTTCCATTGAGGAAAAATATTTTCATTCATATTCCCCATTACCTGCAGAATTCAGTTTAATTAAATTGGAAAGATCTTTCTTCCAATAGGAGGCCAAAACCAAAATACTACTTCTCTTTGTTCAACTCCCAGATTATATAAAATAAATATATAAATCATGATTTAAATATCAGCTGATTGTGAATAGAATGAGATTAAAAGATACACATTCTTGGAATATAGCTAGCTAACCTGCAGAATTGTAGGTTGTTTTCAGTCTGTTTAGAAGATAATTAGATTTATGGGACTCCAGACAGAAAAGGCATTTGCTTGACATCGTGGGATTTTACATGGGTCAGGGAAGATTTAGGTTAGATATTAGAAGAAAGTTCTTCACCCAAAGGGTGTTTGGGCACTAGAGTAGGCTCCCCAGGGAAGTGGTCACAGAACCAGACTGACAGAGTTCAAGAAGCATTTGAACAATGCTCTTGGGCAATCTTGGTGATGGTGCTTTGCAGGGCAGGTTTTGGACTGGATGATCCTTGGGGATTCCTTTCAATGAAGCATATTCTGTGATTCTGTGAGTTAGGAGTTGGAGGCAAAGCTCTATTAAGATTATGATTCTGAGCCTTAGCAGTATAAAAATATATATCTGAGATTGTGACCACACAGATCACTCTCCAGGTCTGCCTAAAAAAAGAAAGAGTAACAACATCCATAGTCCAATAATGTGAGGTACTGATCATATGACAAAAACATTCTGGTCTGGAAATAGAGACTACTATTATCATTTATCCCATGTGGCAATCCAGACTTCTGTCACTTTTCTACACAAATTTCCCCAAGGCAGGTACTCATAATCAAAGTGGTAAAACCAGATGGATTTAAGACCAGAGGAAGACAGAATAAAAGCTGTTATTCACAGCCCACCTAGTAATCTGGCAGTGACACCGTAGGAGGTAGGGCTTCCTCACCCCCTCGTGAAGCCAGAGCTGTTGCATCTGAGCTGACATGTCCAGTGCTGGAATCACCGCTTCCAGAAAAGGAGAGCTGATTCTTTGCACATGTCCTGAGAAAGCCATCCTGCTGCCTGGCAGAAATGCAAAAAGCCACATTACCAACTGCAAGAGACCAGATTTAGCAGACAGAGACTGCCCTAAGCTTCAGGACTTTCTCCCTATTAACTTAATGTCTCATTTCTATGAATGTCTGCATGATATGAAAAAAAATAAAAAAAGCCAAAACCAAATAAATGCAAAACACAAACAGGACTTTTGTTTTACACTACAATAATAAACCAAGATTCCCTTTAAACTCTAGTTTTTACAAAATCCTCTGGCTTTTCCTGTGAACTCACTACTTCTTAGCCAGCTTTCTATGCTTTTTTTTCTATGAATTGCTAGTACTTCCTAAAAAAAAAATAATTTCTGTCTTGATTTGAAAATACATTGTTTCCACAGGTCCAAATATAATGCAAAAAGAAGAATTTGGAGAATGTGCTTTTTTGGTAGATGTTGATTCTCAATAACTTTGCCTTGTGATGCATTGTGTGAGACAGTGTGAGACAGTGTGGCGCAGCAGGAGCTCATAAGCGATCAAGGGTATTTAATTACATAATACCCCTCCATTACATGGAGCTAGACATGCAAAGATAAACTGAAGTAAACAAAAATATGTATTACTTACAACAATCAATATCTGTGATTTGAATTTGCCTTGATTGTGACGGTTGAATGCTTCAGAAGTGAGTTTTTTAATTTCAAATGAAGCAAGTAAACACTTTTGTTGATTTGCTAAAAAGTCTGTGAAACTGACTGTGAACCCCATTTATGTGACATAAGTCAAGATGAAATCTTGGTTAAAGACATAATCTTCCTTTTCTTACTTCTAACAAAACTTACACAACATGAACAATTATATTTTATATAATTATATTTCACACTTGTGTTAAATGGATCCATGTATCTCTCAAATTTACATAGGAATTAAGTTTACATAGTTTACACAGTTTATATAGGATTAAAGCTTTAGTGTCAAATGGTAAAAAAATCAGTTATTACATTAATTTAAAAAAAACCCCACAATTGGGAAGTTTCAAAATAATCTCCATCTGTAGTCCTTTATGTATGCTTTCAATGAAAGCATGTTAATGGAAGAAGAAGGGAGTGGGGAATGGCTCCTTTCTCTTCAAAGGCTCATAAGGAGATAATTTTTTTCCTGTTCAGGACTGCTTTGGGTAGTTCCAGATATGATTATTTAATGAATTTGTGGCCAACAAGTGTCAGCACATGAAACAGTTACTAAGGACAGCATTGTAAAGCTACTTGTATATTAACGCCTCAAAAAATGGCCTGTGATTAAAGGTGGATAGCTTTAGTGGAGTGAGCTGAATAAGACAGTAGCAGCTAGCCAGCATTTTAATCAATTAACTAGATTTCTAAAAATACCCTGACCTTTTAATCTCCCTTTCAATTGGGAAGATAATACTCTGATATGAGAAATACAATTGGTCTTTGCCATGCATTTGAGCCTTGGCTTACAACGGCTTTAAAACCACTTCTTTAAAAAGAGAAATTCATTGGAATTTGATTTTTATATTTGGCTTAGCACCTGGAAGATCTTTCCCCATAAGTACAAGAAAACATATGCCACATGGTTACATTGCAGCAGTTCAGAGTTTTTGAAGTCTTTGCACAGTCTTCACTCAGGCCCTAGTATCACTCACTCAACTGTCTTGTACAATCACCTATTTGGATTTCCGACAGTGCACTCTAAAATTAATGAATTCAAAAGAACTTTTTGAAAGTATTATTTAATATGTAGTACAAAAATATCAACAGACTGAGACAATTTCCATGTAGAACATTTCAGAATCTGATTACACCACAAATTAAACAGTAATTCAGCAACAAATGGCTGATGTTTAGAAAGGATAGAGGTGAAGTGCTTTTTTAAAATTGGGTTACATTATTTAGTTATGATTCTGTAATTAATATTAAAGTAAGGGACTTCACTTTTCCATTTTAAAGTCTGTTTTTGAAAAAATTATACCTCTACATTAATTGGCCACTAATGGAATGTTAGCAGTGGCATAAAATATATTGCATAAAAACATCTGATAATTCCTATTGTATTCTAGATACAAAATGTACTCTATTCATTCTAAGACAAAATGTAAGAGAAATAAAATTGTACAACTGTAATATTAGAAGGGAGCTTGAAAAATCACCTGAAGTGATCATCTTACAGTGAAGACATCTTAATAAATATTTTTCTAACTTGCTCTTGAAAACCACTGTGGAAACAGTTTTATGCAGTAATCTGGTCCTCTGTTTCATAACGTTAGAAAGTTAATATCTTATCTATAGCGTCTTCTTACAAGCGAAACTGATTTCTACTTGTCCTTTCTTATGATCTTCATTACTTCTGCATAGCAGCCCATAATAATTAAGAGACTGCTGTTCCACTTCCTGCCTCCAGCAAAGGCAATTTGATTATTTTTTGCTTCATGTACTTTCTAATATGCCTGCCATATATGGTAACCTCTTCTGGGATCTTTTTTTTTTGCTTAAACTGTGGTGCCTAAAACTGACTGTGGCATTGCAACCAAGGATCACCAGTGCTAAGTAGAGCTGAATAATTGCTTTCCCTGTTGCAGAGGGATGAAAGAAAATTTCTGTCAAACAGTGGTTGGCATCCAGTTGTCTGCTTCGCTCCACTGCCCCGTTATGGTCAATGGTAGAGTACACTGTGTCTACATCCTAGCCTTTTGCACATAGAGATTTCTTTATTTTGGTTTAAATGAACTTTTATTGAAAATTTAAGCTTTGACTTTGATATTTAAATATTTGATTTAACTACTTTTTAATTATTTGGATGTACAAGTGAGTTAACTATATATTTTAGAACTTTTGTGGAACCAAAGCTGACCAGTTTTCAGCTCTTTTTTCCCTCCTTTTCTTTGCAGCACTTTTGAAGATAGGTCCATGAATTTTCTTGTTCCATTTTCAGTCCTCTAAGGATTTCCTACACATAGCCTTTTCTAAAAGTACCATTCATGTTTCAAATTCTTCACATAGTGCCATAAACACTTTAACATAATTTTGAAAATCTCTGGAACCATTATCAAAAACTTTTTCTTTTCAGAGTCAGACCATCTTCTTGTTAAATTATTGCGTATGAATTCAGACTCGAACAAAGAACAAAGAGAAAGCTACAGTTGTTGTTTGTTCTTTTTTTTCCAATTAGACTTAGATCAGTATTTCTTCTAGTTTTTCTCTTATGCAGTTTTAGGATCTCATATTTTGTTCTTTAATTTCTCTTACTAATTGATACTCATATGCTTTGTCCTTATTCTGGATTTACCCTTAGGTTTCTTCTTTGTAATCTTCTCAGTTATATGACCCACAACTATACGACATTTTATATGATTTCTGTTTGCTTTTCAAGTCACTATGGACATCCTGAATAGTTAAAGTGTTCCTCTTAAGTCTGCTTACAATCGTCTTCTTGCATTATCTCATTTGACACTGTGCATTTATATTGTTTCTTCCAGTAACAGCCAGATATGCCGCATTTCTGTCTCTCTCAGGTTATCTTCCCAAATGGTCTATCATAAGAGTTTCCTGAGTTCTATATCAAAGCTTGACTCCTTAAACTATGCTGGGTTTAGTTCTATCGTTTATTTCCTTAGGGTAGTTCGCTTTATCATCTTGTGATTAGTTTCACCCCAAACTACAATGCACTTTTTTTATTGCAATCAATTCTCCCTGTTAGGCAGACCAAGTTAGTTGGTCTCCTTCTAACCTCCTAAACACAGTTTTTTTCGCAGTACGTTCCATGAGCATGATTGTCAGTCTATAGCCTGTTGTAGCACTATGTCATAGTAAAATTCTCTACTGCCACCAAAATCTAATATTTAAATAGGCTAAGAAATGCTTCATATTAAGCTCCTCAATAAAGGTTTGTATGGTTTACTCCCATTAGTCCATTCTTCTTGTTTAACCAGGATAAAAAATATTACTTTCTCAATCTTAATAAAGTCTAGATATAAATATGATGGACAAACACAGTATTTCTTTTCTTACCTTTCTTTCCTGGAATATCAACTCTCCAAAGAAAAAAAATTGTTCCCCAGAATTTCTGTGATATTATTCATGTCATATGAAGAGTTTTACTAAGATTTCTATATATTCCAACCAATTTAGTCATCTTGTGTTTCATTTCCAAGATATGGCATTTTGGTATTTTACAATCAGCCTCAGGTTTGCTCTCTGAGTCTCTAAACTCTATATTATAGTAGCATCTGGTACATTGATATTTATGCAGGTGACATTGGAGACACCACCTCTACTGGAAATTCTTTAGCTGAGAGCCCCTTCATCGTTTCCACAAGCTTTTTATCTCAGATGGAGGTTATTCATTGATAAAGAGGCCAGGCAGGCAGATACTTCACTCTCCAAGCACAAAAGAAGAACAAGAGTGCTTGCTGATGAAGATGTTTAAGGGAGATGACCTGAACTGTCATACAGAATTTCTGGACTTTTGTGATAAATGAATGAATAATTCCACATTTCGTAGAGTTATTGAAGAACAATTTGTGTCCTACTGTTATGTGATGCAAATTGTCATTCCTCAGTTTACTTCACAGATAATATTAATTAATTTCAATAACTGTTACATTATTTTTCATATTACATTTAAAGGTTTTCAATGGTATTGCATGGTAGTTGCATGCCTAAATGAAAAGAATTTACTTGCATGCAATGTAGTGCTAGACAGCAGTCACCAGGACTGCAGTTTACTGATTTGAATAAACTCAAATTTAATCTGACAGGTTCCCATTAAGTATAATGTGAGTTGGATCAACTCTTTGCCACAAACAGGAAAGGAAAATACTCTTCAATAACATGTGGAGAGTTGTCTTGTGATAAAATATGACTGCAACAAGAAATGAGCTGAAAAATCTACAACTAAAATGCTCCCAAGAATGATTTAATAGTAATGCTTTAGCAGAGGACCATATCCCTTCCTTTTCATACCCAAACCCTTGAACAAACTGGATAACTCAGCATCATCTTTGTGGGCCCTAGCGGGATACTTTTAAGTGAGTGTTCACTGATGTGAAAAACATCATCCTAAATGTGTCATCTCAGATATTTTGCAAATCAAACTGCTGTTTCCACACAGCAAGAGCTAATTCTAACTCTGTCATAAACCTCAGCTGTACGTAACTGTGCCTTCTGAGATGGAAAGCAAGAAGCAGATTATAATTTTTACATACAAATCTATTTTCTCTTTCCTGAGTGGAGAAATAATCTGTGCTTGTCCTATGCTTAGCTCATGAAGATTGCTCAAAATGGCATCACAGAACCTGTGCTGGTGTTCAAACTCAGTGCTACCAATTTCTGTCTTTACTCTTCATTTCTTTAACCACTTGCATGTATGCAGAAGTTGTGGTTTGTTATAAACAGCAGGAGCTGAGGAGGAAAGGTCTATGCAATCTCTTTCACACTTTAGTAGGTGAAAAGGGTGTATATAATTATGTGTGAGCTAGAAGTGACCAAGGAATGTGAATGTCAGGTATGAGAACAGAGAAATTTATTACTGCAGTTACAATTTGTGTTCTCAATCTGTAATGTTAACAATGAAATAATTTCAAGTATTGATAACAGATCAAGCTGTTCAAGAAAACATGTGAGTACCAGATGCAGAAAAAAAAAAAACTAACAATGCACAAAGAATCTTTTTTCTGTAATCATAAACATTTTTAAACAAATTGACAACCAGACTGCAGAATCAGTTTTGTGAAATACACAGCCAGTTCAAGTCTTTAATAATGGGAAAAATTACAGCTGGTTGTGTTCAAATAGCGGTGGTTCAGAATGTGTCAGCATTTCTATTGCAACATTTATTGTGGACTTATAGCTTAGCTGTACAGGTTGGGAACTTTTGCTGGTTTTGTTTTGCACTGAAGCTTAGCTTTCTTATGCACTTCCACCAGTAAAATATTTAAGCTTATAAAATGTAGAGGTTTAGAAACTAACTGTAATACAATCAGTGTGGCTTGACTCTTTTCAGCTATGCTGTGCTTTGAGCATAAGATAAGAGGTGAAATGTTGGTTTCAGACAATGTTAACTTGATAGTGAATGAAATTTTGCATATCTGTCAGTGCATTTTTACTTAAAGCATGTGTGATTTCAATTTAAGTGCATTTTAAGGTCCATTGTAAGAGGACCAAAAGGTTGTGCTGAGCCAAGTCTTTATGCAGGTGTACAGATGTCTAAAGCAGAATCATGGGCATCTTTTGAAAATGCTGATTTTTCAGGAAGAACATATAGAAATTAATGACTGATCAAGGTACCAGTTTTCCAGATGGATAATACAGACAGTTAAGAAAGCTGCTTATCTCCCTCACTTCAGCCAGTGTCCTGGCTGGCACTGAATATGCCTTTTCCATCATGAGGCACGGCAGTAGTTGTGGAACTGTTCTTCTGTGAAGGCTGTAGAGAATCCTATGATCATCTGCAAGACTTGTCTAATGGATTATATGTCAGAAAATTTATCATGTATTCTAAAATATGCACTTTTGGATATAGTTAACATCTGTTTTGTCTGAAATCTACATTCACTAAATGCATGTGATAATTTGAATATTTTTTAAAGGTACTTCAGACCCTGAGATTGGCTCAGTTGATCAGAGCATGGTGATAAAAACACCAAGCTTGTGGGTTCAATCCCTCACGATCCCTTTATTTATGATTTGATTTTATTTTATGATTCTTGTGGGTCTCTTCAAATTCAGAATATTGGGTGTAACTATAGTTTTATTAAAAATATCTCAGTAGTAACATTCTGTACAGTATTGTGCCAGAATTGTAGTAAGAATAACAATTCACATTTTCATAGTTTCTTTTATCCTATGGGATGTCTGAATTGTTTACAAGTATTAACACTATTTGGTTTAGTGGCTGTTTATTTTTGTTTATAAAGAACCTAATCACATGTTTACATTACCTTGCATTAATTTTGTGCTTTGAAATTTCTGCTTGCCTTGCTATTGCTAAAAATAACCTGTATAGTTTGATTTAGTTTTGTTGCTGTTTGCCACAAGTAACTATTGTAAAATTAGTTTAAATCAAATACTTCCAATTACACAATATCTCTTGGTTTATGATTTATTTCCGTGCTACCAGGAGCAGCAGTGGCAAGAGCAGTTCTTGCAGCATGCCAAGAAGACCAGGAGGATTGTGAGGTCTCTGGAGGCTGGGTGTCTGCATGGCCAATTCACACCACAGGAAGCTGCATGGAAATGGCCCTTGGGGAGTGCAAATGACCAGGAATCACATGACCAGGTTGTACAAAAACAGAGAAATGCCTGGGAGGACTGGCATGGAATTTCACTGTGCAGTTGGTGCCAGGAGGAGAGTGTGCTCTGACAGCTACCAGTCTGAGCCCTGCTCTGCTCCTCCACAGCTGTAGGCTGCAGCCCTGACAGTCATCCCAGCCATCTACTGCCTGCACAAGTCCACCCAGCTGCTTGAGGATTCCAGGGAAGTAGGAGGGCTGATTAGGCAGTGCTTTGACATCTTTGGAAATATAATGACAGAGAAAAAGCAAGGGCTGTGCTCTGCAGCAGCCTGGAGCCATCTGCTGGGACAGCTGGGAGCAATTGGAAGTTACCAACAAGACAAAGCTTCCTGTCAGGGAAGCTGCTGCCCCTGTGGAGCACTGCACACTACTCCATGGTCGGAGGGAGAGGGGAGTGCCAGCTCCAGCTGTGCAAAGCCCTCAAGGGGGAGTCACTCAGGCTGGAGCTGAAAGAGACCATACCTGCTGCACATACCAAGAGATTAGAAAAGAAGCAGAGAGTGTAGCTGTGGGTGAGTTTCTGCTGAGGCACCTATCTGATGGGCTTATATACAGTCAACAGAAGTTTACTGCTTGGACAGGAGCTGAAATCTGGGGTGTCACAGAGAGACTGCCACCACATGTTAAAAGCACAGACTATGATCACCTAATGCTTTTCCATGTGGACACCAATGGCACAGTGAAAAAACAACCCAGGAAAGTTCAAGGAGAACTTCAGAGCCCTGGTAGCACAAGTGAAGAGGATGGGGCCCAAATAGTCTTATCTTGCCAGTCAGAGACAGAGGTGTGGGCAGAAGTGGACACGTCATGCAAGTCAACACCTGGCTTTGTGGCTGGTGTCATCACCAGGGCATTGGCTTCTATGATAGTGGAACATTTTTTTTTTATGAATACAAATTACTAAGGAGAGATGGGATACCCCTATCTCAAAGACCAGGTGAATCTTCACTGGAAAATTCATCGACAGTGAATTGCACTATGCACTAATGAATTGGGGAGTGCGTTGCAAAGTCACAACCCTTGTGTACTCACAAGCAACGGAATGGAAGAACACACCTACAGCAGTGACACACAGCCCCAAACACTCCAAATAGGTTCCATGAAAAAGACGAGAGTCAACAGTCCAACCAATTGCATCTCTATACCAATGCATACAATATGGGTAACAAAAAAGAAGAGCTGGAAGACACAATGGAGCTGGAAATCTTTTATCTGATCACTATCGATGAAACCTGGTTGGATGAAATCACATGACTGGAATGCTGCAATTGATGGTTATAAAATGTTCTTGAGGAACAGAGGTAGAGGGACTTGCTTTCTACCTAAACAGATGGATTGATTGCACAGATCTTTCTTTGAAAAGCAGTAATGCACAGGTCAGGGGCTTATAGTAAAAATCAGAGATCATGACAACAAAGGAAATCTTGTGACTGGTATTTAACAAAGAGTACCTGATCAAGGGGAGGATGTCAATGAAATGTTCTCACTTCAACTACAGGAAGCATCATGCCTGCAGGACCTGCTCCTGATAGAGTATTTCAGCCCCCCTGACATCTGCAGAAAAAGTAGCACAGCAATCTGCAAGCGGTTCTGGTAACTTTAGGAATGCTTGGAGGACAACTTTCTAATCCAGGTGATAGTAAGCCTAGCCAGAGGAGATGCATTAAATCTGTTGCTCACCAATACAGATGAACTTATTGGAAAGGCCAAGATTGGTGGTATCTTGAGCTACAGTGATCATGCTCTTATGGAACTCATGATCTCAAGGGATATAGATTAGTAATATCTAAAGCAAATAGTAAAGATCCTGAAATTTGTAAAAGTGAAATGTCAGTCTTCTAAAGGATCTGGTAGATGGGAACCCTGGGAAACTGCCTCCAGGGATAAAGACATTTTTATTAGAACTCAAGAAGTATCAATTCCTATGCATAAGAAGTCAGGCAAAGAAGGCAAGAGATGAGCATAACTGAGTAAGGACCTTCTAGCCCAACTGAAACACAAGAGGGAAATACATAGGCACTGGAAGCAGGGACACACATTCCAGAAAGAATGTAGAGACAGTGCTCAAGAACGTAGGGATGGGATTCAGGAAAGCAAAGGCATAGCTGGATCTAAATTTGTCAAGTTATATGTAGAAAAAGAGCTTCTACAGATATGTTAGTCAGAAAGGAAAGACGAAAGAGAACAGCCCCCCACTCACCAATAAATGAGGCAGAGGATCTAGTGGCAATGGACATGGGGAGGCTAAGGTATTTTAGAACATTTTCCTCAATTTTAGCCAGAAACTGTTCTTCCCATGTCTCTTGAGTCCCTGGATCTCAAGGCAGAGGGTTCCTGGAACCCAGTGTACCTGACAGTACACAAATCCAGAGGACCTGGTTAGATGCATTCTAGGATCCTGAGGCACTTGTCCAATGTGGTCTCAAAGCCAGTATCCACCATACTTGAATCATGATCAGGTGAAGTAACCTGTGGCTGGAAAAAGGGAAATATCACGCTGATATTTAAAAAGGATAAAAAAGAAGGACCCTGGAACTACTGATCAGTCAGCCTCACCTCTGTACCCAGTAAGATCACAGACGAGCTCCTCCTAGAAGCTGTGTCAAGGCATATAAATGACAGGAAGTGAATAGAGATGGCCAATATGTCTCCACCAAGGACAAATGGTGCTTGACTAATCTAGTGGCTTTCTGCAAAAGAGAAACTATGTTGATGAATAAGTTAGGAGCAGTTGTTGTCATCTACCTTAATTTCTGTAAGGCTTTTCACATGATCCCACATAACATTTTGTTGCTAAATTGTAGAGATATGGGGTTAATGGACATACTATTCAATGGATAAGAAATTGAATCAAAATCAAAAGTCTTAATCAAAAGTGTTGCAATCAACAACTCGGTATCCAAATGGAGATCGGTACAGAAGAGATGTCTCTCAGAAGACTGTACCAGGACTTGTACTGTTCAATATCTTTATTAAGGAAAATGGGAAAATGGTTTAAAATTGAGAAAGTGTAGGTTTAGATTGGATATACAGAAGAAAGTATTTGCTATGAGGGGTGAGATGCTGGAACAGGTTGCCCAGAGAAGTTGCAAATGGCCCATGACCTCACCTAATGAAAGATGTCCCTCCTCACACCAGGGGATTTGGAAGTAGGTTATCTCCTTAATTTGCTTTCCACCCAGCCCATTCTATGATTATGAGTTTCCATGGTTCTGTGTTAAAAGAACATAATAGCTAATATTTCTAGGAAACACCAGTATACACTGTGCTTCAATAAACTATTAGCAAGAAGTTCCTGGGCCTTAAACAGGAACTCTAGGTTTTTGCTGAATCTCAGCACAATCTGTGATTCTGTGATATTGTGTTTTAATGTTGATACTACTGCTGTTGAAACAGCAGCCTTTCACAACTGACTCTCATGGGAAGAAAATTGCATGTATAATTGCATGAAAATTTAAGTAAAAGAGGATCTGGAGCAGCACAATCTCTATGACACTGATTTCCACCTGCGCCCTTAATACTGAAGACTACTTTCTGTTCCCACTTGGTCCACTTTTGCTTGTCTTAAATGTTAAGAGAACTCCCGAGATTTTAATATTTGACTAATTTAGATGACTGGTCTTTAGCTGCTGCATGAGACTTTTGGTCTTGTCTTTCTTCTACCACTGTGGAATAGTTCAAATCTATCAGACATACAAAGAATATGCCATTTTATTCTGTAATGAAGTTTATGTCACTTAAAATGCTCTGCTGGGATTGCTTAAATTGGAGAGATGCACTCTACCATTTATGATCTTATCTATGTGGTTTAGAAGGAAAATGTCCATGCTGTGGTAAAGGAGGAAAGGAAGCTCCCTACAAATTACGACCCTATAGTGGTGACTCACAAGAGTAGTACTATGTATACTCTGTCCTTTGGGAGTCTCAGGGATTGATTGTACAGTTTCCACAGGAGGAAGATAATCTTGTGTATTCCCACACTATCCTACTCCTGCACATCTGAACTGTAAAGATTTTTACCTTTGCTATTCTCACTCAGATCTTTAGGTATTCATCAAGGACTCACATACTTCCAAACACTAAAAGCTGCTGTCCTCTTTCCTACCATTCACAAGTCTTACAGTCTGACAAAAGTGAACAATAGTATACAAACCAAAAATCTAAACCCGTGGCAGCCCTTTGGGCTACCAATATAGTCCTTAGCTGTTGGGCTGTTCCTTCTATAGCTTATGTAAGGATGGAAGATTGACAAGGCCACCTATGACTAAAATCATTATATATAGTCTATTTGTTGGCAAAATGTTACAACTTATATGCTACAATTTTGAAATATATTCAATATTTTAATAATGTACAGCACAAATTATACTAAACTCTAGTATGACTTTCACTAACCTTCCTGCTGAGAATTCCTTATAATGAATGTCACAAGCTGTTCAAACAAATTCTTTAAAGAGATCATCTTTGACAGGACCAATTTGTTAACTTAAGATGTGATGTAACACTTTGTTCTGCTGGCTGGATTCTTCTTCATTTTCTTCTCACTGAAATAATTCTTCCTTCAGAAACACATCATTATAGTCTACACATTTACCTTAATGTGGAAAAGAAACACATCTGGAAACAACTTATCTGTTAGATATTTACTTTTCAGATGGTCCAGGGTATTTGTTGTATGGGGTTAATGGGCATAAAAGTGAAATTTGTAAAAGTGAAATTTCTGTTCATGAGAGTATCTTTCAGAAATGTCAGATTACAGTTTATTCAATAATTATTTTTTTTTACAAACAGTAAAAAAAATTACATTTTTTTACATGGATACAAAAAAAACAGAACAGGAGAGTTGCTTTTTAATTAAAAGTAGTTTTGAAAATCAATAATGGAAAGCAAAGATACATGAGCACAAAACCTTAGTTTTGCTACTAAACTGAGCCCTAGTACAGTTATTACATTTTACTATGTGTCCTGATAACAAAGTGGGATATTAGTTCTGCTTAGCCAAGGTATCTGATTAATAGATATGAATGGATAATGTCTTGATTTTCCATGTATTTAATAGCTGCTATTACAGGAAAGATTGGCTTGTTGTCAGCCAACAGCATTAGCTTTCCCTGAATTGTGGTTAAAGGTCATAAAACAGCACTTAGTTTGATTTATTTTATTAATCAAAGCCATATGTGTTTTATAAAGGTCTCATGATCTTGCATTTGATATCTGCAGTCTGATATGAATCCATCTCATCAGCCTTTAAAATTTTCAGCACCTTGAGGAAGTGTTCTTGGATATTGCTGGCATTCTCCTCAGAGAACACACTTTAAAGGTACCCTTGAAATTTTGCAAGTAGAAGCAAAGCTTATTTAATTTCTAATAAAAGAAAGAATTATAAGCAATCTGTAAGGCTTTGCAGAGACATGGTATTGACAGAAAGTTGGAGAATTTGGACCTAAAGGTCCACTATTATATATCAACCAACCAACAGTATCACTGCTTAAATTTCCATTGACGTATGCAGAACATTTTGTACCATTAAAGGGTTCAATTAAGTCCATTTTATTAAGATAAAAAGCATTTTTACTGAATTATAAAGAGCATAAAATTTGCCCTGTACTTTTGTCCTGTACTTTTCCCTAAAGTCACACTAATATATCTCAAAAAAAAAAAAAAAAGCAAGTAATTAAAAAAAAAAACTTCTGTTCCTTGACTTAAACACAGAGATAATTGAGCAATAAGCCTATGGTTAGATAATACTGCTGAGTCACAAAGCTTTTTTTTTGAAGAATGGAACAATAGTTGAAGTTCTGAATTCAATAGACAGCTGTTCTTAGAAAAGATAAATTTACATGACATAACAGGAATTTAAAACAAAACCCCCAGAACTTACAGAAAGGAAGAAATAATTACCTCTAGCCTGTTATCTGAGAGGAAATCTTCGATATGAGAATTAATAATTTTTAACATTCTTTTGCCCTTCGCAATAGTGATATCTGTAGTTTTTACTTCAGTCTTAAATGCAAAATACTAATTCAATCATGGTGATCTAGGAGAACATCCTAAATGGAATATGGGTAAGCAAGAATTGTAAATCTGATTTTGCAATTTCATTTCTTAAACAAGAACACTGTATATTTATGGAGTTCTCAGATTTAAATGAAGTTATGCATGGATTGAATGGTTTCCTTTAGAGAAATCTGTGGAACTGGAGTTTGCAGTAAGGAAAAAAAATAGGAATTACCAGCTGCAGCATGAGAGAATAATGAGTGTATCTACTAAAATATTTCATTTCTAATATTAAGGTAATAATACATTTCAAAACATTGAATGTTAATTACCTAATACATAGCACTGAGAGAAAATAATAGTTACAGAAGTGTTAATAGTCTAAAAATATTAACTATATTTCAATTCTCACTCAGAAAACAGTCAGGAACCATTTAAACAATTATGTTATATTTTAACCCTTGTTTACAAAAACAGGCAGTAGCATACATTTAACTAACATTTTAACATTTTATGATTTTCTAACAAAGATGTTAGAAGCTGAACAGTTATTTTGTGAAGGGGAAAAATTGAATATTGTGCAAATTGCATTGCAAATATCAACAGTATGCAAAGTATTATATTCAGTGCTAATAACAATAGTGTTAGTGCAATTTCCAAGCCACCTGCTCAGAAAATGGTTTGCTACATGATGTCAGTTATGTCACTTTTAGTTTCAGTAGTTAGTCAGACAAAAGGCAAAGAAGAAAAGCAATTTCCTTTACAAAGTTTGAATTTGTAAGTGGTTTTGTTTCCAGAAGCTAAGTAGAGCTGACAGAAGGAATCAACTATCTGAGTTCTAAGAAATTTGTTGCCTAAATAATGACATTACATTTTAGAGCAATACGTTCCCTTCTATGAGACTATAATTTCTCTAGACAGAGGAAACTTATTGATCCTTTTGAATGTGTTCAGTCTTATCTAACTACTCACTTGTTTGACCCACATCGATGTAAGCAGTCTGTAAAAATTTTGACACTTTCTCAAGTTTTACATTCAAATTTATCATAAATTTTATCAATATAAAAAAATGAATACAGAGGTGTGAGGAAGAGATTATGTGAAAAGATTAAAAGATTCGCTTTAAATTAGTCATTGCTGTAGAATGCTACAGTGCCAGGACAACGACTAGGATGGGAGTAAATGAAAGGAGGGGAAAAAGCAAACTCAAGCATATCAACACAAAATGTACTGGGTTTGACTAGGATGCAGTTAGTTTTCTTTACATCTATCCCTATGGTGCTGTTTAGATTGGTAAGAAAAATGCACAATGTTTTCTCTATTGCTGAGCAGCCCTTGCCCAGTGTCCAGGCTGTCTGCTGCTCCCTCCACCCCTCAGCAACAGGGCTTGGAGTGAGCAAGAACCTGGGAGTGGACACAGATGGGACCGCTGACCAAAACTGACCAGAGATACCCTGTGCCACGTAATATCATGTTCAGAAATTAAAATCTGTTTTTGTATTTCAAAAGAGAGCCACTGCATGAGGACTGGATGGACATTGGTCTGATCATGGTGACTGAATTTTTTGTGTCCCTTGTTGGGGGAATTCTTCCTCACTTACTAAACTATCCTTTTCTTGACCCATGAGTTTTCTTGCTTTTTGGTGTCTTAATACTCTCCCCCATTTGAAAGGAGAATGGAGGGTTGTGGTGTACAAGTGACTCAGTGGAGACTTAGATTAGCCACCTGGAGTTAACTCAAAACACCAAAGTAAGAGCAACTGCAAAGCAAGAATAGGCAACCATCAATATATTTTTTTCTTCTCTATATTTTAAAAAGGGATGGAAGTCAATGAAAGACAACCACACCTGAGTCCCAGAGCTATTACTCAGCAACTATCCATGAAGTTAGATCTAACCCTTTAGTTTAAAGACTGAAGGACTTGTCTGCCAATATAGGGCAACATTATAGATTACATTTTAAAAATGTGGATGTGATGGAGATTGGATTCCTGACAATTTCATTATGCTTAATTCCATTGACAGATAATTTTAAAGCCATGGTTTCAATTACCAAATCTATATCACCAAAAAAGAAAAAGGAACACGCTTCAACTTTGGGATACTGGTTATTCATACTACTTAAATTATTACTGTATTGGTTTTACTTCGGCTGCTTGCAAAGCTTTTATCACCAGAAACAAGTTCCTTCTCCTTTGTCAGGTTCTAGCTTTGCTGTATCACTTATTAAACTACCTGCCAACTTGTATGAGATAGACCCATTACAGAGATCCTAGATCCCATATCTCAGTATCACTGCCCCCTTTTTCTCAGGTTCCCAGTTGGTCTATGATGTGTCCGGTTCTGTTTTTATTAATTCAGGTGGTTAAAAATTTCACTGTTCATACTGTTTACTGATTGATTCAATTGTGTTAGTGATTTGTAAAAGAGAATAATATTCTTCCACCTTAAATGCCAGTTTTCAGTAACAGAATAAAAGTGGTTTCTCACAAGAAATCAAGAGCTGAGTACTTTGAATAATAATATATTATTATGATGATAATTTCAAGTGGTTGTTTACCTAAGGGTTTGTTTGAATTTATATCCTCTTGAAAATTCTTTTTGTAGAACGTGGAGAGTGTTTTGTGGTAAGTGCTTCTTTTTATGTATAGAAGTATTTAGCACAACCAGCAGGAAATTGCTAGTAAAGGGCCTATCAGACCTAGATCAGACTTGACCCACTCAAGTTTTGATAGATGTGAACTCTATTTGCAAGCCTAGTGACTGTGCTTACAATGAACAGAAAGCAGAAACTGATTTCTCAGATGCCCTGATACCCATGTGGTTTGGGAATGCCTGAAATATGAACGACCCTTGCAAAAATCTTTATTTTACTGAATTTGAGAAGAAAGTAGCTGTCTGTAGCCCTACAAATCTCCTGTGCAACTGCATAATTTCTCATTCTCTTGTGCTGAACCTGGTCTACCATGTACAATAATTTAATATTGACTTGGAGTATGGACTTTTATGATTTCACATGATTGCATAATCACAATTGAATTGCAGCATTTGCCTGCCCTGGTGAATATTTATTTAGGTTATGTAATATGGAGTAACATCACCTGGAAAGGCTCAGAACAAACTGCTCCAGAAAGGCCTATGAAGTGATGGTTAGGGCACACTTGCTACAAAAGACTGCATTTCAAAGTCCTCCTTTAATTTAGATAGAATCAGATACACGTGGAAATGACTCTAGAATGAACATGAAAACAAACAAGTCTCACACCAAACAACTGGAATTCAGTAACCAGGGGGTAACATGAGTAACCAGATGGGGTGTGAATGACATATCCTTAGAAAGAAGAATGGGTGAAAGGATTGTCAAATGAGGAAATCTGGAAATATCCAAGTTATTTAATTTATTTATTGTCTTTGGGAATCTGCTTGTAAAGTAGATGGAGAACAGTATAATTGCAAGCACATAGAACATTTTATTGGTGGAAAGTCAAATTTGCTACAATAAAATGCAAAAATCATTATATGTATATGGGTTGGAAGTATTCAGAAGTGATGAAGTGATTAGGAAAATTGTCCGGGAACATTCAAGTTCAAATCCTCAATCTAAAACTGAAAGAAGCATTATTTAAACTTCTGCCTCCTATATCCAAGGTGAATAGAACCAACATGTTTACTAGCCATGCTGAATTTGCTTATGTTCTTTTATTTCCTTATGACTGTTTGATGCATGTTATTTCTGACACATTTTTTTGCATATGTTTATGCTTTTATTCATCCAGTGCTGTGTCTGCAAAATCATTAGTCTCTCTCTAATACTGATGTAATATGTAAAATACCAGATATAATTATTAACTTATCTTCTTCATGGAGTCAAAACTAGAGTAGATTTTAATATTGCAATTATATTTCAAATTGGTGAAACCTGAGGAAAGCAGGTTTATGAACTGTGCTACTTGCATTCTTTGATTCCACTACAAGATGTCAGCTTACGCTTCAATTCACAAACAAGCACAATGGAAATTGTTACATGGCCCTTTCTGCTTTCTTCCAATGTGGTCTGAATACCAATAAAATCACACAAGGTGAAATAGTAGTTTTGAAACCCTCAGAAGCAAAAGTATTAGCTTTGTGGTATTACAGATAAGTCTCCCTATTCATTTGCTTGCAATCTTCTATCAATTGAATTTCTTTACTCCAAAACCAGAGAAAATAAAATAATAAGGAAATTAAAAAAAAACAAAAACAAAAGAAAATAAATCTTTCATCTTACAATTTTTTAGAAGTTTAAAAAAAAATAAAACTTCATTCTCTTTCATTTCCACAGTAAAATATGTTGAGAAGATTCACACATTTTTCTTTTGGAAAAGTTGTCTTTTTTATTAAGGATACGCTTCTGGTTTTCTTCTGGCTCTTCCGTGGCAGTTTTGTAACTCAGGGAGGGTAACTGGACTGGGGGAGGACATACTGAAAACTTGCATTTGCTGCCTAACCAAGATTTATGAATGCAGGAGATTGACTCAGCATTAGAAGCAGGTTAGGAGATGCAGCTTTGAAATAAATCAAAAAATATCATTAGAGAGAGAGAAAAGAATAGCATAAAATATTTTTGTTATGTGCATTTTGTGAAAAGGCTTGTCAGTTATTTTCATTTTTACTGTAAGTGGAAAGCTGCAGGAGGGCAGATGGCTCAGGTTGATTCAACATCCTGTTCAAAAGAGGGCAGCCCAGGGTCTTGACAAGTTGCATTTTGGAAATCACTAGGGGGAGAGATTCCTCCACCTCTTTGTGCAGCCTTTTCCAGTGCCTGACCGCTTTCACAATGAATAATATACCCAAGTAGAATTTTTCATATTCATGAGTTTGGCTACTAGCCCTTGATTTTCTGTTGTACCCATCCAAGAAAAAAATCAGCTTCTGTCTTTACTGTATCTCCTTTTAAGTAATGAAAGACTGAAATTATATTCCTCCTTATCCTTGTTTTCTCCATGCTAAGCTGTTTCAACAGCCTTTCCTGATGTTCTTCAGCCTTTCTAATAATTCTGGTGATTTTCAACTAGATTCTGTTTATTGATATATCTCTTTTACCTGGTGTTCAAAACCAGACACAGTACTCCAGATACACTTATTGAATTCAAAATCAGTGGATGAAGAAGAATAACCATTTGCTTCAATCTGCTAGCTACACCCTCAGTCTGCTGATTACACTCTTGCTAATACAGCCCAGTAGGCATTTGGTCTTCATTGTTTTAAACATATCTTGATCCCAGGTCAGTTCTTAAAGACAGTCTGCTCCCAGCCTGGACTGATGATGAACATTCTGTATGCCAAGTAGAAGACTACTTTGTATTTATTGACCATTAGGAGATTTTTATTAGTTCATTTTTTCAGCTTGTTTATTCTTTCATCGCCAAGAACAGCCTAACTCTCAAGCATATCAACCATGGTTCCCAATTTGAAATAATACAAGAACCTGATATAGGGTGAATTGTCATTAAATCACTGTCAAAATTCCAGAGGATCATGGCTTGGTCACTAGGTACATTTTGACTCATTGGCCATTATGCTTTGGGTCTGATTGTCCAAATTTTTCACCCTGATTATACTTCAACCATCTAATCTTTAGTTTGGCTACCAGGATGTCATGGAAGACCTTGATATAATGTAGATAATTATGTAACATTGATATAATCAAGGTAAATGGGGTTCACTGCACTCCCTTCAGCCACAGAACTGGTCATTCATTTGGAAAAGGAAAACACAATTTACCCATATGAAATTGATGCTGACTACACCCAGTAACCTTGGGTTGGGGTTGTTTGGGTTTTTTTTTTTCCTTCATGTACCCCAAAAGAGCTTCAGGATATTGAGAGTGAGTATTCGCTCTATAATTCTGCCAGGTACTGAGGCTGACTCTTCTGTCAGCCTAAGAATAAATTTTGGATGTGCTTACCTTCTGGGGCCTCTAGGATAGGAAGTTAAGTAATTTTAATTTAGGTAACTAAATTTTAGTGTCTTTGTATACATGTCAGCTCAGCTTTGTATACATGTCATCTTTCTTACCATAGCCAATGGAGGATCCAGATACATAAAAGAATCTAGTGTCACTGGAGAAACCTTAGGATGCCTGAGGCAGACTCACTAAACTAGAAGATATGACCCATGACCTGCAGAACAATCATACTTTCCCACAAAAGTTGATGATCAGGGAAGATATTGCAAACAATCTCAGATGGAAATAAATACATGTGCTTAACAAATTGAATCATTCCATGGACAACAGTTACAAATCAGAATCACCCTCTTGGCTTCCACTATTGTTATTAACTTAATCTCTATGGCTTGTGATGGAAGCATAAGTTATGTTTTTAGCATAAATGAAAAGACTATCTATTGAACTAAATTTTACCACCCTTTGTCTGTACCTAGTTTTCACTTCCACAGCATTGATTAACAGGGTTAACATTTCTCCAAAGAGAAATGAATTGTAAAATATTAGGTTTCAAGTAGGTTGTAGAGCCTTGCTGCTTGTGTATTACAAAGGTGTGTATAAAATGGAAGATTTCCCCATGTTGAGGTTGATGGGAACTCAAATAGATATGAATTGCACAGAGAGATTTTCTCAGGTCTCTTTGTGCCAACAAATACTCCCAAACTCCTTGTTTTCTCAGTGAATGCACCTCCACTGTACAAAGAGTTTTTGCTAAGAACATTAGGAAATCAGTGAGGGTCACTTCACTGATAAATTGCATTACTAATTCACAGCTCTATGAAAAAGAAAAAAAAAAGTCTTCTGAAGCTTCCCATTTATTAATAACCTGTCTTATTTTTATTAATATTGTGTTATATTAATATTTTATTAATATTAATAATAACATATTAATAACATTAATAACTGTGTCATTTAGAGCATTTATGTTATTGTTTTGTTGTTAAGTGGGTTTTTTCCCCTTTTCCTTATCCTTCTTTATTTTGTTTGAAATCTATATCCTGGAATTTTAAAAATTATGTAAGTACATGTTAGACCTGTAGAATGTCCTTGAAAATGCAAGTGTGAAAAGTTATGTTTGGCAGAACTAAAGTACAACAGTCATTTCTGCATCTGGTACAGTATACCAAAGTTTGAAAAATGTCTAAGTCATTCTAGGACAATGGTTAATGTTACCAAATCCTGCATCTCATCTGTACAAATGTATAGTAAAAATAGATACTAATTGACTCAGTTCTGCCATAAATTTAATTGGGGTTATAACCATAACTAACCTACACTATACCACCTAGAGTATTCTTAATATTCAACCTACTTTCTCACAACAGATGACTATTGTGATATCTTGTACAACAGATGCCTATGGTAATAACTTGTACTATGCTACTTAGATAATTTCTATAAAACTCTTTTTCTTATAGCAACTAAGAATTTGCATTATGTTTTTATCTAATCAAAACAGGGATTAAAAAAATTCACCACTGTATAAAAACTCACTTTGTAAAGTGAAGTTCTGTTAGAAAAGAATAGTAATTTCTATCCTGAATAAACTAAAGTCCTAGATTTACTCTGAAGAAAAAAGGAACAAGATGATTTGCAATTTGATAAGAAAAAATATCAAGGAAACAGTAACATGAAAATTATTTGGAAACTTCATTTCAGAGACAAGAACTTGAACAGTTTTTGAAATCCTAGCAATTCACTGAGACAAAGTAAAATGTCACTGAAAAATAACAAAAAAAAAAATTAATTTTTCTGGATGCTAGCTTTTATGATTTTGCTCATTGCTAAAGAAGAAGGAATTCTGAAAGCAAGCAAAATTAGCAATGCTTATGGATTAAGAAAGGGAGTGGAGGAAAGGAAAAAGAAGTATATTTCTGAATCATGCAAAATGTTCAGTGTTTTTGTTGATCTGGTTCTGATAGCAAAATATGAAATACCAGTTCTGTGATAATTAGCTGCTAAACAGAAAACTTCTTTCCATTTCATTTTAAAGATGATACAGTGTGAATAGATCTACATATCACAAGTGATCTCTCTGAATTTAATAGGCCTCCTTGTGCAAATAATGTTCTCTGTGGCAGACTAAGTATCAGAATTTTGTTTTCAAGATCTGGCTCTGCTTGGTTCAGTCCTACAGATGAATATAATTCCATCTTTTCAAATCTGCATTTAATTGCTTTAGGAGCAAGAAAAGAGAGGAAAGAAGATTTGTTCTTAGCATGAAACAAACATATTTCGAGACTCTTATAACTGCCTTCTATCCAAATTGAAATGAGACACTATGAAAATGACAGAATTAATTTTTATCCTCTGCTAATCTCAAATAGATACAAACTGAGAACTGAACAATATGTTGTCTCTCTTCTTCACAGTTCAAAAATACAGCACTGATGATGAACTGAAATCCCAGGCCATACTGAAGAACATTTGAATCCAAAATTAGATGTTTCTTCAAAAATGGAACATCAAATAAACTCTCAAACTATACATAGGCAGCAGGCATGATACTTCTGTCATGAATGACTCATTAGGAAGGAGTGGGTGAGTGGGGGTAGTGGTGTGTGTGTGTTTGTATTTGTTATTGAATTGTGAACTACTGGCAGCGATTGCTAGCGGCCACTGTTTCCAAATTTAGGTATTAAATCTCTTGGGAAACAATTTTCCATGAGCACACAATTTCTAGAACCTTACTAAGTTTAATTTCTGGGATTTCCTTATCACATTATTGAAAACTGTATTTGGTTTCCATGACGAAGTTTTGGGAGTGGTGAGCCTACAGGGGTGGCTTCTGTGAGAAGCTGCTTCCTCCGTGTCTGGCAGAGCCAGTTCCTGGCAGCCACAAAGATACATAAGATGCTGGTCAAAGCGGGCTATTAGAAATAGTGTCACCTCTATGACAACAGATTTAAGAAGGAAAAAGAAAGATATTGCACAGATGTAATGATGGATGGGGAAAAGTGGGGTGATAATATGTGAGAGGAACAACTCTGCAGACACCAAGGTCAGTGCACAAGGAGTAGGAGGAGCTGCCTCTGGTGCTGGAGCTGAGATTTCTCTGCAGACCATGGTGAAGCAGATGTGCCCCTGCAGCCCTTGGCATGGGGATGCAGAGGTCCATCTACAACCCCTAGAGGAGCCTCACGCTGGAGCAGGTGTGTGCCTGAAAGAAGGCTGTGACACTGTGGGAGGGCTGTGCTGGAACAGGGGCCTGGCAGGGACCTGCAGACCCATGGGGAGAGGAGCCCGTGCTGCAGCAGGTTTTGTGGCAGAACTTGAGACCCCACAGAGGACCCAGTTTGGAGCAGGCTGTGCCTGAAGAGCTGCACTGTGTGCAAAAGGATCCACATTGGAGCAGTTCATGGAGAACTGTTGACTGTGGTATGGGCTCATGTTGGAGAAGCTAATGGAGAGCTGTCTCCCATGGGGGGGACCCCAAAGTGGAGCAAGACAACAACTCCTCTCCCTGAGCAGAGGTAGAAACGTGTGATGAACTGACCATAACCCCCATTCCCTGTTTCCCTGCACCACTGGGGGAGGAGGTAGGGCTGGGATGGAGGAAGGTTTGTTAAGGTCTTATTTTAATTCTCATTATTGTGCTTTGATTTTGTTAGTAGTAAATTAAATTAATTCTGATTCTAGCCTGTTTTACCAATACTTGGTGAGTCATCTCTCATGGTGCTTAACTCATGAACCCTTTGTTCCTCTGTCCAGCTGTGGAGGGAAGTGATAGAGAGGCTTTGGTGAGTGCCTGGCCTCCAACCAGCCTCAACCCACTACAAAAACACGTATGACATTGATGAAGCACTAAGATTCACCCACTAAATTACATGTAGAAAACTCTCCAGGTATAATGCAGTTTGAGACAGATAATTATTGTTCATACTTAGTAGTGTAAACTGTTGAAGGAAACTCTTGCCTCTTGTTTTCCAAGAAACTGCTTGTTTTCCAAGAAGCTTCTCAGATATCTCAGAAAATTTCATCAATCAAAATCATTCATCAAATCAAGTCAAATCAATCACATTTTAAAAAAATGTGTACATTCACTCAAACAATTCCATTACAATAAGATTCATTACTAATTCCAGTTATTTTAGGGGTTTTCTTCAAGTTTAATTAAGCTTGTGTTTCCACATTCCACTTTACTGTGAGCTGCATAGCTCACAGTGTTTTTAAAAATAATCTACATTTCATCAGTCTCGTTTCATATATAGTTAATAAGTAGAAAATCCTCTTCGGAAATTAGAGTACCCTTTTACATTATCTTTATAATTAACTCAGTATTGAATTAATAATGGAGACATAGTAAAACTTTAAATTGAAGCTTTGAAATACAGAATTACAAACAGCTAATCTAAAGAAGACTACAGATGAAAGAAATATGAGAAATAGGCCCGCTTCAGGAGAAAGTATCATGAAACTAAATCAGTGAATTTTTTGTGTGTGTGTTTAAAAATAATTTCTGAGCTATCAATATTTCTGAATTTGGGCTACAAATATATTGTGCTACACTTGCAAGTTGTATTGCCTAAGAAATTATGAATATTCTAATTTCACATGTAACCTGATTCTGCTCCAAGGGAGCAGATGAAATGATAGTGTCCCATTAGAGGCATCTTCTAATACTTTTTATTCTGACAGAATAAAGGTTTAATCTCCAGGTAGTCTCAGCAAGTCTGAGAGTGTTTCAAACAGCCCACTCAAACAGCAATAATGGCAAGTTCTTGGAGCCCTTTCTGACTCTCATATATGGATATGGATTTTGCTCCAGCTGAATTCAGTGCCTCAGTCTGGAGAAAGAGGAAATTATATATTTCCTGGGTTTCTTGCTGCACAGATGTGGATCATGACAGCAGTGGCATGTATCCGTACAGATGAATGTAAGCCTCATTCCTCTAAATAAATGTCTTACCAATCCTGTCCTTACCTCTACTTTTGCTATAGTGGAACTCTTAATGACCCAAAACATCAGAATCAGATAATTTTTCCAGATGGCTTTCCTAATACTGAATAATATAAATTATTACTTTTATAATTTTTTTCCTAGTAACATTTACAATATTGGCACCAATCCTGAGAAAATAACATTTTATTCTACAACAATGAAATGAAAATGTAAAAATGAAATTTTTACAACAAACCATTTCTTAACTTTTGTTTGCCAATACTGCAATACTTGTATTACTAAGATGTCATCTATGTTTTGAATGATTATGTTCAAATTTTTTTTTCTTTTCCTGTATGTCAATAAAGCTGGAAGAATTTTCAGATCTTGTCTAGATAGAATGCTAATCCGAGCTTTAAAAGGAATTCTATAACATAAGAGGAAAACCTACAACATATCCAGAGAGAATTAATTCACTTCTTTCTAACAGAACAAACAAATCTCTGCATGAATAAAAATGTATTATATTTCTAAATGAAATGTCAAAATCCAGACCCACAACTTATCAAAACCAATTCCTCAGAAAAACTCGATTGTGAATGTAAATTGCATGCACAGTAGCAACATTTTTCAAATCTACATCATCACCTATTTCTTCTTAATGCATATCAGTCTTATTTTTTTTTCTCTTGCCAAGTGAAAGGATTGTATAAACTTTACAAATGAAAGGGAAGAATTTAAAAGTGAAAGGAAAGCATAATTTGAATGCAAATGAGAGAATTTAAACACATTTGTGAGGGATGCCTCTGATACTTGAAAGACTTTACAAAATGAGATTTAAGTTGATACTAACAGTGTGTGACTGGAATTTAAAGGTTTAAGGATGTTCATTTGCCATTGATAGGACATCAGAAATAGGCCCAGAAAAAACTGCCTGAAGACTTAGGGTTTCAATTATGATTACCAATAGTAACTCCTATTATAACTGCTGTAGCTGTTATGAGAGACCCTAAAATTATGACTCAGTAAGAAAACTAAAACATTAGATTATTTTAGAATTAACTTTACAGAGACTGCCAGAAATCAAACATCATCCCAATTGGGTTTTACACCTAGGTCCCTTGATAGTTCTTTCTTGAGTCATGGTGCCTTCCATAGAATCTTCTAACTCTTTGAGTAATATTTTACAATGCAAAAATGCCTAAAAGTTTCTCAAGGTCCTGTTCTTTTATGAATAGTTCCACTTGCAGAGGCCTTATTACCTCAGACAAGAGTCCATTGTTGAGGGAAGAACGGGGTCAGATAGAGGAGAATGCTCTGTACACTCTCATCTAGTTTAGCCTCACTTAGGTTAAGACCTAATGTGCCTGTGATGAGGCAGAAGTTGTCGTAAACTCCGTCTGTTTTCACAGGGAAGAGAGAGATATCTTCTCCTCATCTTGGATTGCTGAACCCTCAGTTACCAGGAGACTACACAGAGGCCATGGGAGAAATTTTCCTATCAGGATCCTAAATATCAACCTGTTCCAGTTTTCGTTATTTCACATTGTATGTGTACACAAATAAACATTATTTTTGGATTATTTATGATAATTATTCCAGTACAAGGGAAATCTGAAGAAAGAGAAACGGGACATTCTGTTCACCTGACTGCCAAGTGAAAGGTACTTTGCATACCCCAAGATACTCATGGGACATAAATTGAAACTCAGATGCTTCTTGCAAAGGGATGATTTAAACCTGCTATAATAAAACTGGAAAAGTAAATAGGAGCAGAAGAAATATAAGGTACAATGAAAGTTGAGTGGGTTAAAATGTCAAGCATAAGAGACAATTTTTTATGTTTTATACTTGTTCTCCAAACTGAAACAAATCCTACCAGACAGATATAAAATGCCTTGTCTGAAAAAAAGTTTTGTGTGATATAATTTTATAAATATACCTACAAATGTCACTGCAGTCATTATTTTCCCATTAATTTGGTAGTGTCCAGCCATTATTAGAGAGTTACTGTACTGTAATTCATCTTTTTTTTTTTTTAATTCTACTTTCACAATTATTTTATTTAAGTTCCACTGCAGACTGGGCTTTACTCCTTCATAAAAAAACCCAGAATTTCAAGAAACCACAAAGTGGACCAGAGAATGGCATAATTCTGGGAAATGTGCTACATACAGGTTCAAATTCTGAAGTTGATAAATGCTTTATGTGATGGAATTATTGAGAGAATTAAATATATGTAATATAATGTGTTGGTATTAGTGTAGTACAAAACAATATTTCTTTCAGAAGGAGATCTGGAAAGCTCCTATAAAAGCTAGAGCTTCATTTTGACAGGAAAGAAATTACTTAGATTGAACAGCATATAGTGTGTTCTGGTTTGAAAATCCACCTAATTTCTTTTGAAGCCATAGAACTGATATTCATATTGGGAGTGATAATGCTGAAAAGAATAAAGGTAGAGGCGCTGCTGTATCATACTCAGTGCAATATTGTCAATAAAAATTTTCTCATGGAAAAACTCCTTGAAACAGGCACATGCCTTAACTTTTATGAACACAATAAATTTTGCCTTACCTTCCTTGGTTTCTTTTTTTTTTTTTTTACCAAAAAAGTTGCATGTATTCTACTTTTTGCTTACTTCAGTGGACAATAATGAATACTAGAATACTAGATGCAAGATACAAAATGCCCATTATATTTTTGGGCATCACATTAGCATTTAAAGAGATTCCTTCTAGATACTTGGCAAAGTTTAGTTTATTCTTCAGGTAATTTATAGTTTCAAGAACAAAGAGACCCTTTTGAAAATTGAAAAAGAAATATATTGTTCCTGTATAAGCCCTAGTACTGGAATCAGTGCAGTAAATTGTTAAGGGTCCTCATAATATAGTTAAGGCTTGTTCATTTTAGCTTGCATCTGAAGTGCTTTGCTAAAATGACTGTATAGAGAGAGCAGAACAGACGTAGACAAACATATAGATTTAATATTTCTCCTTTTCTCATAGAACACTTAAATGCATACCATTTTCTTTTAAGAAGTTTCTAACCCTGATAAATGGAATTACAGAAAAGAAAAATATTGCAGGAAATAAACAAAGTATAAAATGAAAAAACATATTGTAGGAAAACAATATCTTCCTTGAAAATGCTAGCATCTAAAAAAAATCCTAAGAGTAGACAAGTTGCATAGCTTAGTTCTTATGCTATTTTGGATTTGCTTAAATATAATAAATTTTTACATTAAAAAGGTGTTACAGCAAAACAATTGCATGACAATATATACTTGTGTGTTGGGTTAACCCTGGCTGGATGCCAGGTGCTCACCAAAGCCTCTCAGTCATTCCCCTGTCTCAACTGGACAGAGAGAGAAAATTAGGACAAATGGCTTGTAGGTCAAGAAAAGGACAGGAGGAGATCACTCTCACAAGTTATCATCACAGGCAAAATAGACTTAACTTGGGGAAAAATTAATATAATTCATTGTCAATCAAATCAGAGTAGAGTAATAAGAAATAAAGCCAAATTTGTACACTTTCCCCCATCTTTCTGGTCTTTCTGGATTCAACTTTACTCCCAACTTTCTCTATTTTTTCCCCCACATGATGCAGAAGGATGGGGAACAAAGGCTACAGTCAGATCATCTCTTGTCTCTGCTGCTTTTTCTCACTCAGGGGGAGGATTCCTCACACTCTTCCTCTGCTCCAGTGTGGTGTCCCTCCCACAGGAGGCAATGCTCCATGAACTTGTCCAACGTAGGTTCATCCCATAGGCTACACTTCCACAAACTGCTCCAGCATGGATCCCTTACTTGTGTTCTTTCTACAGGATGCCATCCTCCTCCGTGCAGACACTGCGGATCTCGGCGCCTGGAGAGATGGACAAACCCACAGGGTCACAGCCCCCTTCAGGTGCCACCACCTGCTCTGCCATGGGGTCCCCCAGGACTGCAGGGGCACAGCCTGTCACCCTGTGGTCTGCACCACGGGCTGTATAAATAGGAGAAATCTTGGTAAACTTCACTTTGTCCTTTTTATAATGTGCTGAGTTTTAGGAAGGCAAGCTGAGCTTTTGAAAGTGCTTTTTGAGTTGAATATTACTGAGTAAAATAGTTGAACATTTAAGAAATTTTTTTGAGTCTCACAAGAATTCTATTAACTAGGGTCTAGTGCATAACGAAAATAGTTTCCTCATTTTTTGCCTTCAGAGAGCTCATTTTTTAAATCCAAATATAATCTAAGTTGGAATAAAAACTGATGTGGTAACAACAATCTTATTAGACACAATCTTTAAATTTATAATTTTGATAGTAAAATGTTTTATTGTGGAAATTCAGCTTTTGGAACTTTGGAACATCTGAATTTAAGTTAGTGCTTTTAAACTGTACTGCAGAGACTATATGGTGTAAGAGAGGCAAGCTCCATTAAAGAAGAGACAAAAGTTAGGTTCATGGTACTAGGGGCTCAGTGTGACATTTATCTAATGAAGCTTCAGACGTCTTCCGGAGAGACATCTGTGCTTGCTGTCATCATAGGATCTACCTCCATATGTCCAATGGAAAGGAACCAACACTTTTATGCTCTTACAACCTATTTGTAATTACTTCTTTAGTGACATGAATCATACATGTTTTCTTCAGAACCTAAAAAAGTTTTGTGAGGTATCTGAGATGTATTTCTGTATCTTGCAGTATTTTGGAGAGTGGAGGATCCTTTTTGGAAGATATATAAATCCTTCTTGTATAAGTATTAATGACAAAGTCATCTGTAACTGAGAAAGAAATGGAACTGATAACTTATGCTGTTTCATGGGTAATGTCTATACAAGTAAAAAAATTGGTTCAGAACATGAGCTCATAACAGTCTGTGATTGTGGGCACTCTCTAAATTTTAGCACAGTTTTAGTCCATTGAATGGTTTGTGCCAAACAGTCTCCCAGACAATTGCTGCACTATCAAGGTAACTGCATGTTTCAGGGGCCATTCTCAGTTTGGATCTGGCCGCCCTCTTTTGAGGGGAAAAAAGTGCCTGATGATACACTATTTAACATGACCTTACTTGCCAGAGGGTTTCCATTGCATGGCTCAATTTCTACTGTAGGCATTTCCTTTCAGTCCATACATTATTGCAAGAGTAATGGCAAAGCAAAGACAAAATGGTTCCATTTCTTCTAAACCATTTTGGTACAGATCTTCCTAGGAACTTCTAGAAATCTAAGGTCTTGTGTAATGTCACATAAATTTTGCAATTTATTTTATACAATCTCTAACAATTTCATGGCATTTCTGTCTTGTATCTGAAGAGGAAATATGCACTTCTTTTGCAAGTGAAGCTCCTATAGACTCCACTGAGAATTCCACCAATGGATATCAAGAAGAATTAGTTCACTAGTGATTTCCTGTGACATAATTAAACTTTATATCATCAAAACCCTGTAGGTCTAAGCAACTTCTAACTCTAAAGCTGTAAGGAGACATGTAAACAACACCTCGGGAACATATTTAAAAGGGAATGGTGATTTTTCAGATACAGTCAAAAATGCAGCTGTAGCCTTTTTCTTTTTTTTTTCTCCCCCCCCCCCCCCCCCCCCCCCCCAACTAACAAAACACATCAAACAGCAAAGGAGAAAGATAGAAGAGGAAAAAAATTTCAATGATTTTGGAAATGACAAATATTTTTTCCCATGAGGAAGGAAGGAAAATATTGTGAGAATGGAAATTTCTCTAGCTGGAGGTGTAAACCCCAAAACTAATAACAATTTTTTTTTTATCATGCATGCAGATACAGACAAAATGAAGTGATATTTTAAAAGAGAATGAAAAATTAATATATGCTGTTTAAATTGTTAAGCAAATGTTACATTATTTTATGAAATTTTATGTTTTGCACATTACTAGAAGTGAAATATACTATAAAGAAGTAAAGAAAATATACCAGCAAAAAATATGGCCCATCCTGATGTTGGCTAACTGCCTGAAACCATGATTTGCATCCAAGGAAATCTAAACTGCATAAGCTAGCTCTGCAATTGACCGTGTCATTCCCTACATTGCTTTTATTATTACATAAAATATATCAGAATCTCAGTGAGAAGTGTTTCATTTGAGAATTGACAGTCTTCTACCTTAACATAAAATCAGCCAGTACACAGACATCAAGGTGGTGTTGCAGTAAGTGGTGTTGCAGTAGAGAAACTGTGTTCAGAAAGGCAAATTTACTAAGCAAAGAAGAGGAGAAGGAGCACAAAAATGTCTGAATCCTCACAATGAAATAGATCTCAGCAAGATCCAGCATGAACTTAATCCCCTTCTTTCTTTTGTATGCTTATTTCCTAGTGAAAATATTCTGACATATCTCTTCTGGAAGTGACATATATTGTTTAATTTCCAAAATAAATTAATGGTCAATGTGAAGGTATATATTCTTTCATTTCAGTAGTACTCTGTAGTTTAAGCACACTTCCTCTGTCTTTTGTGCCATACCCCATGTTGACACATTTACATTTTTTTCTTGAGATTACTAAAACAATAATGAATATTCTTGAGGTGGGTTAACCTAGGCCAGCTGCGTGACATCCATCCAGCTGTTCTCTGACTTCCCTTCCTCAACAGGACAGAGGAAGAAAATAAGATGAAAAAGCTCATGGGTTGAGATAAAGGCAAGGAAATAATTTGTCAATTACTCTCACAGGCATAACTGAGTCAGAAAAAAATGAAAACACCTTACACCTACCCATGTCCCTTTTAATCAGTCTCAACTGATATAATTCCCATTTTCTCTACTACCTTCCCTTCTAGCCCCTGACAGTATAAGGGAGAAAGAATGGAGAGTGGCAGCCAGCTTATAACAATTGTCTGCTACTTCTTCCTCCTCACACTTCTTCCCTGCTCCAGCTTTCCATGGCTTTCCATGGTCAGGTGGCCTGTCAGGTATGTGTTTGTTTAGCTGGACCTCAAATGCAGAATTGTTACAATGAGGCTTCTCTATATCCCAAATAAGCACAGGCATATAGCCTATCTGACTGGCACCTCTCCTACCACTCTTTGTAGGACCATGTATTAAAGGTTTCTCTCCTTTCAACTTTATTTTTATATTTTGATGTTTTGATACCCATATATATTTCCAGAGCCTCTATTAAGGATAACAGCAGAGTAATTCAATACTATATTTTTTGAAAGAAAAGGTGACTAAAAGATAGCTTTCAAGCCTTTTGAGTTTTGCCATTAGTGGTAAAGATTTTGCTTATAAGAAAACTGATGTTTGCATATGTACCATGTGGTCGCTTTTATCCCAAATCATATGGGCGTGATGTATTCTAGGGGGGTGGATCTGATTTAGTGCCAACAGAGCCAGGCTGAGAAGTCTGCAATCCGCTCCCCAATGCATTTGGCTCTTGAAGAAGTTATGAGCTCTGACAGAGTACCACAGTTTTCATCTATCCAATACTGGATAGATGAAAACTGCAGTGACCACGTGATGGTCTGCCTGAGCAAATGAGTCTTCGCAGAACTGATTGTGCCAAGATATCTGAGCTGTTTTTCTCTGGTGCCAAATCAAGTTTGACAGGGTTTATTAGCTTCAAGGTTATTACCATGATCAAGGTCATGATAACATAGCTATTTTGCTTTAGTTTTGATTCTTAGCTTGAGAATTGTGCCTGATCTAATAAATTCTGTAGAATTTTAAATTTCTTCAAAATGCCAGCTTGGCTGCCTGATCTGTTTTACATTGCTTTGTTATGGTCTGTTTTGAAGCTTGATAATTCACAAATTTTAAAGAGATGATTCATGGTTGGATCTCTTTGACTATAACTCACATAGTTTTGATCAGGGAGAAACAATAATCTGCTTTTAAGAAAACAAATGCTTGCTGGTAGCAAAGGGGTCTACTTCATTTGATTTCTCCTTTTTTGCTTTTCCCCACTTCAATAAATCAGTCTGAAAAAAGCCAAAAATCTCTATTTTTAAACATCCTAAAACATGAAGTAAGTAGGTATTTCCTTTCTTTTCACAGTCAAAGGTGCACATAGCAGCTTTGGTTCTTACCTTTAGCATTCCCTCTTGTATATAGAGTTTAAATTCTCTAAATCAGTAATTCAGCCAATGTGTCTTCTGACATGAGTTACTGCTTACTACTGCTTGCTTGAGGCAGAAAATTATCACAAGTTATTATGAAAAGCCAAGAATCAAATGATCATATTTCATAGTTAAGAAATAATTGTTACCTTTCTACGTAAAAATAAATCTCCCTCCACAGTTCCTATTTCATCAAACATGCTTATTATACTAAAAATATTCCCCAGAATTATTTGTGGAAATTATTCTTCAAGCAGTTTGTTCTAAAGTCTGGGGTTTTTAAACACAAAAAGTTTTGAAAGGATGCACAGAAAAAGGGTGTTTTCTAGTTCTATGACTGTCTGTAAGAACTGGGCATTTGTGGTATTAATAGAAATGATTAGAGACATAGAAATTGTCTGCCTTTCATATCTTGCAGTATCAGCTTAAAATGCACTCCTTCAGCAAATAATGATGGCAGTAAACTCAGCTGTGAGAAAAAATGAAGAACTGTTTTGGTTTAACTGGGCAGACATGCAGCTCACTCCACCCCAGCAGGATGAGGAAGAGAATTTGAAAAGAAGATAAAACTAGGTGATAAAGATAGTTTAACAGGACAGAAAAGGAACAGCTTTCAATGCTAATCTGCTAATTCCCCCTGCTCACACTTCACTATCAAATTGTTGTGTTGGAGAAGGTAGTAGTTGCATGGTAGATATGAAAAAAGCTTTTAGTGTAAATCAGTTAACAAGTCAATCAAGCAAGCTAGAATTCTGAAAAAACTCCAGCTCTATTAGTCCCAGAGTTTATGACTACTGACTTTATGAGGTATTATTTCTCTGGAGGAACTCAGAGGCAGAGACAACTTAGAAGTAACTTACACAAAGAAATGAAATCAGGATCATTTTGTTTAGCTCTCAAGCTGCTAAAATGCTTTCCATGTTATTTTCCATACTGGGGTATAAAAAAGCCTTTTCCTTTCATTCCATATATTATCACTGAGGGTCTTTCCTCTGAGATGTTGCTTAATAGTACAGTAGAGGTGCATCAACAGCAGATACTTTTGCAGACAAATCCAGAGATAGTAATTTTTATTTGATAGATGATCAGTTAACAATAATTATAATAATATTAGGCAATTGAACCTATTTCCTGGACATCCTGGTAGTGCTTTATGTTCATAAGTTGGAACCAATAATCAGATGTAGACCACTCTTGTTTTATTAATATAAAACAGTCTCACCATTTATTATTCATTAAAACTGTGGTAGAATATCTAGTTGGTGCAGGGACTGATTTGTTGCAGCTTGCTGCGGGAAATTTAATTGATGGACAGTCTGTTTCTGAAACATATTCTGAACCATGAACCTATTGAACAACTCCAAAGGTAAGGGTATTAATTACCCTAAAACTGGACCAGGGTTATTTCCCTGCACAGCAAGTAGTCTGAATGTATCGGATTCACAGAATATTCTGAGTTGAAAAGTACCCACAATGATCATCCAGTCCAGCTCCTAAGTGAACAGGCCATATGGGGATCAAACCCACAATGTTGGTGCTATTAGCACCATGCTCTGACCAAGTGAGCTAATCTAGAATCTAATGGTTTTACAGCTTTGTATTACACTAGAAATAGCCTCAATAGCCTGTCTTAGATAACACTACTAAAATTATTTCTGTTTAAAAGCACAACTTCACTTTCTTACTAGAATTCAGATCAACCAATGGAAAGAGTAAAGTCAAATGATAAAGTACAAAGTAATCCATATTTGGAAAACAACTCTGGAGTCTGCCTATAATTTTTTTGCTATGCCCTTAATGTGAAAATGTGACCATTTTAGCTGAGCCAGATGACAGTGAGAGAGAAAAAGTTCTGTTGTACTCATCCCTGTGAAACACCTGGAGACAAGAAAACATTCTAATAACTTCTTCGACTTCTTGCATTTTGCAAAGACAGGAAGATCTCATGTAATATCCCTCTTTGTATGTATAGAATTTTTAAAATACATTAATGTCTTTAATTTAAATGCAGGCATTGAGTTTTGATTATTTGCTCTTTGATAAGGATAGTAAAATCAGTTTGAATTATGTCAGTGGTGAATTTAACTGTGAGCCAAAGTCTCAATAATTCAAGCTGGGACATGCAGAGAAAGGATATGGAGAGAAGAAGCAAATGTGAATAATTTAGAAATTATATACAAGTGGAAAAAAGTTTATAGCTCATACAGCTGTGGTTCATTGCAGCACATTTTTCAGTATTTTATGGCACTGACTCTTAGGAGAGGCACAATGGGATTATTTTTTATGGTTTAGTTTAAGTTGCCTGATATCTAAAAGTCTATGTTCCTGAGTCTAGTCCACCTCCAAACCTCCTTCTCTCTCTGCCATGTGTTGAGGCAGCAAAAACCTTTTGTCCAAGTTCAGCATCCCTAGTCAGTCCAGTCTACCAGAAATCCTGGTTGCAAGGGGACCCCTTGCTATTTCCTGAAGCTGCACAGAAAATACATATTGCAACTCATTTACCTGCCTTACATTGTGAAAGCTGGAGACAAAAGGCCACCTTCAAGTTGATTCTAGTAAGATGATAAGACAGCAAATTCTTGCTTATAGTCAGATGGTAGCAATAGTAAAATCTGATACAAGAAAACTTAGATTTTCTCAGATATAATATCCAGCAGCAGTTTGGATCCAGTAAGGGGAAGTTCACGAACTTAAAGAGATGGTTTCAGAATGTTTTCTTCACATTTTATAGATTTTCATTTCTTCTTCTTCTTGTATGCCAAAATGATGGAAAAAATATGAAAAGAGAATCAATATAGAACAGAGTATTTTGTGTTTTAGAGATTCTGAGCTCTGTCAAAAATAGCTTATTCCAGTATATATTACTTGAATTTAAGTGCATTTTATCCTACTGATTTAGAATGGAGATAAAAAACTTGTTGTTGCAATATCTTTCCCACTGCTTTATGTCACTTTTTCTTGTGTAAGTTTGAGAAGGTCTTTTCTGCATTACAGTGATCTCCTATAATTCATTTAGGAGTTAGAGAAATTGCAATGACAGAGCAAATCAGTAAGATATAATGTTTAGATCTGACTCGTTGCCAGCTCTGAACACCCTGATCAAATGCTTTAAATTTAATATTTAATGAATAATAGCTAAAATAAGAAACTAAATGACCTGAAAAAAGAGCAAATGAAAACCACTCAGGAGAACTTGCATGTTAGAAGGAAAAATGGAGTAGAGAAGACTTTAAAAGTTTTACTTTCCACTTCCTGAGTCACTTGAAATGTCAATACATGATGTCTTAATCATCATCTCAAATACAGCACCTGCCCACTAGGGTGCAAATTTAAGAGCTGGCAGTGCTGACCTAGGAGTTGGCAGGTTAGCCTGATTCTGTTGTCAAAAGGGGTTTGAAAAACCAGACTTTCAAGTTTAAGTACAAAAACTCCTGATTACCAGAAAAGAAAAAATGTAAAAAAAGCACCATCACTTTCTTTTATGGTGAAGGAGTTATTTCACCATATTTTCATTCTGAGTATTGAATTAAAAATACCACTTTACCTCATTTCAGGATTTGTTTATTTTGTATCAACTTGACGTGTCTTTTATGACTCTGATTTTTAGTGTTTCGGAATTCTGTACCTTTCCACTTGTGTTTGTCCCTTCACTGAAATGCAATGATCCCTTGAGTCAGTGCTATTTCCCTGCATGCTACATGACAATTCCAATCTTTCAAGGACTTTGACCACAGCACAGTTTCCACTGGTGTTGTATTTCAAGGGAGGAAATTCTTTACCATCCTAGAGAATTTTGCTTGTACTTCCACCCACACATCTCGAGCATATTTAATACTGCCAGTTTATACTTCAGTTTTGATATGACACTGATATATATGAGTGTGGCATTGTTGACCTGAATGAATTCTGCTTCCATTTTAGTTCATCATGAACTGATGTAGTTTAAGTAGCTTCACTGTGTGTCAGAATTAGATACAGCCCAGCAGGATAATTCACATACGCACATTCATTCTCTATCAATTTGATATAGAAGTTAAGTTCCTCAGAAACACAATCCACAAAATCTGTGTGGATTGTGCCAGTCAGAGCAGGTATAAAATACAGTGGTGACTGAGAACTCCAGAACATCTCACTAGCTTTGATAAGTGACTCAGGACTTGAACTTTTAAGCTATTGGATCATTTGAAAGCTACGATGGGTAGGCACCTAACTGAGCAAGGCGTACTCTTTTTAAAACCAGAGAAGCAGCATTAGGTCCCTTATTTTAAAAAAATTAAAAAAAATAAACTAAACCAAAAAAAAAAACCCAAAAAAAACCAGCAACAACAAAAACCCACTTTTGAAATCCAAGTAGTCTTCCCAAAAGCATGGAATTAAGGTTCATTTCCAATGACAACCATAAATTATTCAGATGCACTCTGCTACTTCCCAGAGGACTTTCCAAACTTCCAGATAGGATATGTCATCCCAGCAGGCAGGCCCAGAGAGGGATATCTGGTTGGTGTCAGTCTCCTCCATAATGAAGTTCAGACTTCAAGTCTCCAGATAAGGATATAAAGACAGATGCATAGGGAACCTCTAGGACAAACAAGAGTCAGATCTGGTAAATCCTGACAGCTGCTTGAGTTGAGTGCTAATGTCAAAGTGGTGTCTCCTCCCACATAACAAGCAACAGGGTAAGAGCAAATGGCCCCAGGCTATTCCAGGGGAAATTTAGATAGGATCTGAGGAAAAGTTTCTTCACTGAAAGGGTTTCCAAGTATTGAAATCGGCTTCCTATGGAATTGCATATCATCCCTGGAGGTGTTTAAAAGACATGTAAATTTAGCACTTAAAGACATGGTTTAGTGGTGGACTTGACAGTGTTAGGTTAATGGTTGGACTCAATTTCAGTGGCCTTTTTCAACCTCAGTGATTCTATTGTATTATTTTCAGATATGAGACATACTGTATAAGCAATGTGAAAATTATTGACAGTACAACTGCTCACCTCCTCAGGGAATTTGAAAGTTTCACAAATTAGCTGGCTCTGACACATCTCACAATTAAGATTCAATGCCTCTGAATGCTGCTACTTAGAAATGCATTTCTGTGGCTTCTCATCCACAATATTGTAGGAGACTATCAATTTCTGATGCAACAGACAGCAATGTGCCACTCCTCAGTGGAAACATTCACAGCTCAGGATTCACTAAAACAGACAGTGAGCATTTGTCGTTTTGTAACTCACTGTGCTTCTCTGCTCTCACAAATTCTATTTCTGACAAGAAAAAAGACAGAATTTCTTAGTCCAAGACACTAAAACGTTTGTATACCACCACTTCTTAAGAAGTAGAAAAGGACTCGAGGATCTTAGATTTACAAAATGAAACTTGGTGTTTAGGTTATTTTCAGAAATGTCATTGTTCCTATTTTAAAATGCCTGAAGTATTCAACTACTTGATATAAAGAAAGTGATGTAGGTCCTCAGTCCCACACAAATGATGCAAGTCATAATAGAGAAGGACTCAAGTCATGCCACGTATGTATGTCATTTGTCTGGATCTCATGTTTGCACTGAAATTGTAACAAGACAAATTTGGAGACTCTCTGTCTCCAAAGCCTGATCTGTTACCTCCACTTTGATGTGGGAGCACTCATTTTCCATTACAATGGTTTTGTTGTTCTGTTTACAAATGAAAACAGTTGGAAGTCAGGAAAAATGCTGTTTAGCTGACAAGCCACTCTGTCAGAGGTCTGACACAATAGTAAAGTGTTCCTCTGTCCTTGACTTCTGAGTAGAACAATAACCTTCTTTTGCTTCGGATAAGTTTTACATGGAGCTCTGATACCTGCTGCCTGAACTCAGAATTTAGATAACTATAACATGGTGTGTGAAATTACAGTCAAGGCTATGATATAGAAAATTTCTAAATAATGTAGACAGTATGCTGCAGCATAAATTTAGCAGTCTCTGTAAAGCTAGGCACCTTTCTAAATATTTAATCCTCTTAATGTATTTTTGCAGCTAGATGCTCTGTAGAAATAACCAAATATATACTACTCCATACACATTTGAAAATGTACAGAATATAATTTAATAATAATATTTCAGTCTGGTGCACATGAATCTTTAGAATTCCCCTCTGTTACAATATCACAACATTAAAAAGCATGTTATTAAAATACATTGACTTGATGTTTCTCTTATTGACTTCCATACATTTTTCGTTAAGGGAAATAGTAAACTGCTGAGGTTAAATTTGATTTACATTTTCAGTAGAGGCATGGAAAATTATAATACCAGGTGCTTCTTCTCTGTTGGATTTATTTTGTCAACATGCTCAGTGCATGAGGGAAATACTAAATTATATTAGCTGCAAAAGGACAGTACCCAGAAATGTCATAGCACAGCAGGACAGAGCCACCCTACTGTTCTCAGGAAGATGACTTTTAGTTAGCAGCCGCCAAGGAGAGGAAACTGCTTTGGCACTGGTGCAATAATATTTAGCCTTTCACTTGCCATATAAACATGCCTGGAAGTGTAGCTGGCCAAACCCCAAATACACTGCAGTGTTTGGGACTTTTTCATCAATAGTGCTTTTGATAAAAGAGTGAAATGGATACCTGCTACATTTTGCTTTCACAAAGGTCCTCATAGCAGAGCTAATATTACAGATTCCCTGATAAACTTTGCAAAAGCCAGATCTGAAAGTTACAGACTAAGTGAATTTTCTTTCCCGGTTGTTTACTCTGGTCCACATGACAGCAAAATCGTATGCCCAGTGACTTGTGGAAAGGAGCTAAAAGCACAACTGAAAAAAAAAAAAAAAGAAATAATTTTTTTTGCTACCAATAAAGACCATTGAAACAACATAAAAGTCAACAAAACACTCTTTTTTACATATTTAATACATTTTCAAGATGATATACAGCATGCTGCCTGGAAGTTTAAATTAAGATACAATAAAAAAGATACCTCAAGACACACAAGGCCTACAATACATGCAGGAATATAACCACCAAATATTTTTCTATGGGAATTACATCCAATAGCCTCTATGTAGATATTATTTTATTCTGTGTATTTGTTTAAATATTTCACCAATGAAAACTTTAAATCTACTCAATAAATTCATGCAACTATAAGTGCTCAAACTCAATACCAAATTATTAGCTTATATATTATAAACAAATTTTTTTCTCCTTTTGTCTTCTGCTATGTGAAGCTTGAAGCATAGCTCTTGACTGCTCAGGACGAGGTTGGGTAGGCAGAATGCCATTACATTCTCAAGTAATTATAATTTGAGATATAGCAATATTTTACATTAAAGAGTTTGATTATAGGAATAAAAGTGAACCTAGTCAAATTCCAGTAATTTCAAAAATCTAACTAATGAGAGAAAACTTTTCCATATTGATCAGATGCAGTACAACAAAGCAAAACATTACTAAAATTTCAGGATCTTTTTATTTCCTTTTTTTCTTCTTCTTTGCCAGGTCATTGCAAGAGTCTGTGCTTCAGTGTGTTAAAAAAGTAAAAGCTTGTATAAACCTGGGTCAAACATATATGACATTGCTTTTACTATATGCATTCAATATAGAATACAGATATCAGGCCACAGAATTAAATCGAATTTACCTTCACCTAATTTCTACATGCTAATGTGATTGATCAAACACTGCCTTGGGGTGGATTATCTCTTTTCTGAAAGTGACTGCAACTAAAAAAATGAGAAAATATTTCTAGTAACTTGGTGTTCACTGCTTCAAATTTTGAGGTAACATCTGGTGTGAAAAGTTATGTCAATAATTAGGTGCCATCTGAAAGTTAATTTTCTTAAGAACAATAATATATGCTCCAGTCTACCCACATATATGGTAATTTCTGAATAAATGGTAAGATTCCTCAGATTCTGCAAATAATAGGGAGCTTTCATGTTACAAACAAAGCATTTTCTCAGCTTTTAAGATACCTTGCAAGAAACTTCTAAAATTAAGATTAGATTATTATGTTTACAGGATCTTCTATGAACATATGTACCCAAATATTCACATAAGAAACTTTATTTTTCTCAAAATATATGAGACATGTATAAGAATACAAACCTCAGCACAGTCCACAAAAAAAATGTGTCTTAATAAAATACAACTTACTAAATATTTCAGAACAACTCAGATTAAATACTCTTGATTTATAAGGAAAAAAATGTTGGCATAAAATTTCACCCTTCAGAGATTAACAGATGTGAATTTCCAAACCTGGGAAGTGTTTCTTCAGCAAGAAGATTGTTTTAGATTTGGATCAAATAATTGTTCAACTATGTAAGTATTAATTGTTTAATTATTGAAATATTTTTCCTCTTTTACAGGTCTGTTTATAACCTTATAATTTTGTGTAAAATGTTGTCAAATTCAATGGTTTTTGAATGTCAGAGATAACTATTTCCATGGTACAGACTGGAAGCTTACAGCTTTATCTAAGCTAATGGATGTGAATATTTATTCTACCTCAAGATCACACCCTCTGATTCTTTTTCAGATAATGGGACATATATATAAATGATATATACACACCACTCTGCCCAACATCACGATAAATTATTATGGTAAAAACAACTCAGGCAGGCCATGACAGATCAGTACTAGAGGAGAGACTCCAAGAATGCCACAGCAATTATACACATTATTAGGCAGTTAAAATTAACATGTCAGATCCAGAACTGAATTATTTGTCCTCAAATTTTGTTAAAAAAAAAAAAACTGTGTTGGGTTTTTTCTTTTATTTAGAAAGACTTTGATAATAAGTAGGAAGTAGAGTGTCAATAAATGCCGCCATAAAGTAAAAAAAAAAAAATATGGCTTTTCCTATTTTTTAATTTAGAGTAAATTTACTGTTCCTTGTTTCTTGGAATGCAATAAACCCACAAAGTTGTGATGTTTTTGTGATAAATTTTGAGTTTTACTGGAAGGACTCTTTCTTCCCCTTGTAAAATTTTGGAGTATTAATAGTAGGAACAATGGCAACTCTACTAATACAGTCTAACTCTTTTGAAAATAAAAAAGTACATTTTATTAAAATTGGATTCAATAGAGGAAAGGGAGGAACAAAGCTATTGCAGCATATAATGTATTCAAGGGAGCTCAAACTGAAAAATAGGACTTGTTGAAATATACCTAGGCATTCATAATGCCATGAACTCTCTCGTTAACAAGTGGTACTTCAGCTGCTGGCAGAAAAACCAGTAATGTGAGGCTTGATAACAATATTTTCTGAATTATTATTGTTGCCATTCATGGAGATAGATTTTCCATTGACTGTCATCATTTTGAGCCACTATATCTCATCTTAATTTGAGTAGCTGCCTGATGGAAGTCATGTGTAGACTGAAAAATTGGCCTTTTCTATCACAATGTTTGGATGAAAGAAGGATTGCTTCTGTTTACTGTAACGTGTCTGGACTCTAGACAGGAAGAATGCTTTGTAGCAATGCTAATATTAAACTCTTATTATTCTCAGAGGGTTAATGTAGCTCTTTATGATCAAAAAACCTTGTATCTGTGTGTGTGTGCATGTGCATGCGCCCTGAGGGTGTGGATTCATTTTACCTAAGTTTAACTATTTAATTACAGTTCCCAAGTTAGTCAGAGAAAAGGGTTGCATCTGGTCCATACTAGATCTTTGAACTGAACAGGAATAATCAAGTTGCCAGAACTAACAAACCCCATCTTTCTTACAGGCAGTAATTAAAGAGTTTCAGAATACAGATGATTTGACCCAGGAAGACAGGCATGTCACAAGTGTCCACTTTCTCTATTGACTGTAGAGATAGTCTAGATGACTGGATGATTTCACTGAGTCAGAGTCATCATTTCCTCTAAAAGTGCACCATTATTATCTAACAGCGTAATAGCAACAATGCAGAACTACCAAATGCAGGTACCAAGTTTGGTCATTCCTGATCCTTCCAATTTGTCATGGTGAGAAAGGAAATGAAAAATAGTGTCTGCAGAGTCCATAGTCCTGTCAAGAAAACAGTCTCTTGAGAAGGCCTATTAATGACTAACACAGAGGAAAACTATTGATGAGTGGGTAATGACTGTTGTGTGCTTGTGAGACAATCATTTTCTGCTTTGTAAATTGTGATCTCAGAATGCCATGTATGACAAGTATAGCCTACATTACTGTGTGACTCCTCAGCCTTTGTACTGTGTGTCACGGTTTTTATCTGTTGTGTCAGGTCTTAGCTGAGAATAACAGTCATGGAAGAGTTCCTTAATTTTAGTATTTATCTGAATTCAACATAATTAAATTGTTTACAGAAAAGGCCTGGCACAACCTGAAGTGTTTTCTTCTCATTGTGGATTTCTGTTGCACAAACCCCCAGAGTGAGTGAATATTCTGCTAATGGGAATGTAAAAGTAATGAATCACTGGAATCTATGCCTTTGTCACAGAACAAAGATGAATCAGCTGAACTATTATCCCAAAGATTAGACGTGTAGAGTGATGGTTATCATTAGCAAAGTTAAAGGTTTCACTGTCTGATTTGTACACTGTAACTCTCAAACCTCACAGCACTGCCTACAGCCCGGTTCTCTAGGGTCCAGTTAATAATTCTGACTATCTCACCAGCTTGTTGACAGCTACTTGCTGAAGGTCATATTCTGATGAAGCAGATAATTTTAAACACTCCTTTTGCCGTTTGAGACTTAATCTAAAATACTTCTGAGAGAAAGATGTTCTAATGCTTGTTTTTCTTTGTGTATGCATTTGAGAAAATGTATATACAAAATTAATGATATTTTCACAATGAAATTTTACTCAGATATCTGTAATCTGAAAGTAAATAGCTGTATGAATCTGGGCCAGGTGAACTTCACCAGAATTAAAAGAAAAATGCATTCTGTGTCCTTGAAGATTTTGTCATCCCTTTTATTTGATTACTGCCACATACTAAGAATTTTGATTCAAGAAGGAGCACAGCGGTTTTTTAGCCTTTTTCACCATTTGTAAAATGAAATTATTCCCTATTTCAAGTGAGGGAAAATGGAAAGACACGGTGGAAGTGTGAGCCCACCAATGAAAATATCTACCCTTGCTGTAAAATTTGAATAAAACTCAAGAACGAGCTCTAAGCTACATTTCCAGTCTCATATACTACTACAGGTTATGGTGGGCTGATCTTAGCTGGCTGACTGATACCTTCTCACTGTCCCTCTTCAGCAGAGCAGGAGGAGAAAATAAAATAGAAAGTTCATGGGCAGAGATAATAGTAGGGAGATAGTTTACCATCATTGAAAACAAACTTGACTTGAGAAATTTAATTTAATTTATTGAAAGAAAAATTTATTAGAATAGCAATGAGCTGCTGAACAAAATGGCTTTTCTGCCTGCCTTTTCTTCCAAGGCTTCACTTCACTTTGTGATTCCCAACACTTGTACCTTCCACACGCTGCCCCAACACAGACCTTTTCAGGGGAGTGTAGTCCCTCAGGAACAAACCACTCCAGTGTTGGTGCCCTGCAGGGTGAAGTTCCTGCCAGCAACCAGCTCCTGCATGTGTCCTCTGTGCAGGCCACAGCTCCAGCATGGACCCTTCAGGGGCTGCAAATTCATTTGGGGCATCTCCACCTGCTCCAGTGAGGAGTTCTGCGAGGCTGCTGGGCTGGTATCTTCTCCACAATGGTCATCCATATGTTTCAGGGGACAAGGGCTTCTCTATGATTACTTCCAGTGGCTGCAGAGGAATTTCTGCTCCAGTGCATGGAACACCTCCTGCCTCTCCTTCTTCTCTTACTTTGGTGTTTGCAGCATTGTTCCTCTGACATTTTCCTCACTTCTGCCTCTCCAAGCTGGGCAGTTATTTATTTTGCCCTTTCTTAAAAGTCTTTTGCCATTTGTGCCACTACCTTGGTCAAGAGTCAGCTCTGCCCTGTGGTGGGTCTGTCAGAGTTGGCTGGAAATGATTGTCTCCCACATGGGTCATCCCTGTCTACTTCTCTCAAAGGGCACCCCTAAGAATCCCTTACAACCAGAAGTTTGCTAGAGACACTCAATAAAAAGTTTAAAGCAAATAAAAAATCTGTATAACACCCTTGCATATGAATAATAACAAGGTTTGTCCTAAAACTTTCAATAATAACATCTCAAAGGCATATCCTGAGAGGCAAATCTAGTCCTCAATAACTAGCATTGTTCTGAGTGACAGACAGCCCTTGCCTTTTCCCTCTCCTTGTGTAAAAGGACAGTCCATTCAGCTACAGCTTTGAGGTTACACTTGCATGTACTTCTTTACCGTATTTTAGACTCTACAAATTCAGCAGCTGGAATCACTGTATCTTTAGATCATTATTATTATCCCTCACAACTGATCTGAGTATCAAATCTGCTCATAGGAATAGAGTGGAATAGAGCAAATAACTTTGTGAAAAATGGGTAATACCTAACACTTCAAAAAATAGAATTGACAGTTCTAAAAGAACCAGAAAATCATGGTCAGTAGGACTATACAAAGACAGACTATAGAAAACTTTCCTCACAAACAATTGGTTTTGAACCTGAATGTCACAGGATAGCATATGACTACATTGGAGTTATTTACACATAGTGTCCTCTGATCCAGAACTATCATAGAGCAATCTGGTGTAAATAATTTGCAATGAGCACAATATCAACTCTATAACTTTAAGGACTATCACCTGTACAAAACTGAGTGCAACATATTTTGCAAGAGTAGGACAGAGTTCCTTTTAATGTCAGAATTAATTCTCATATGATGTTGACTGTGCTATATATATTTTAACTTTTTAATAAAAATTTATGTAATCAAAACTCATAACAGGGTTCATCCACTGGTGATAGAGGTGTGTATTATCACACCAAAGTACTTTCATTTCAAAATAATTAATCCTGTGTATTTTCTCAAGAGTCCAGATAAAAAGGACTGGGAACATATATGAAATGTTAGATAAGCACTATAATATTTAAGATTTGTAAGGATTTTTTTTTGTTTTTTGATTGCACCCATGCTCTTTTAAATCATTCAAAAAAGTTAAATTTGTTACTTGTAATGCAATTTAAAACTCACAGAAAGCAGTGACTTTGAATACTGAATTTGGAAAAGAAATGTGTATTCAGCTTTTGTCTATTTTCTTTTAAGAACATGCTGCTGAAATATTTACAGAGAATAGTTTTAAGGTTAAAGGAAAAGTAGTGAACTCATTTCAGATAAACCATCAAAATATTTAGGGCCCTGGAGACAAAGGTGATGAATATATTGATCTGAGAGACAGCAGGCCTAGACTTCATATAGGTTGCCAAAAAAAGTAAATTAATTAGAAGAGTTCATGAACCATAAATTTAATTCTCCAAAACTTACAAGAGCTTTGGAAAGAATGTTAATTTAAAAATTTTGGAACCTTTCATTGGAGTTACACTTTGCAATTTAAAGAATACAGCAAAGTTTCAGATATAATTTTTTTTATTTGAGCTGAACAGCAATTAATAACATGGGTCTTGATGTTCAATAGAATAATGTGTTTGTGTATGTATATGTAGGCAAGGATGAGTGAAAAGATACAGGTCTCTATTAAGAATTAACAGAAAAATGGGAGATAAAGAAAAATGGGGGTAAGAGATGTATTTATATTTCCAAATCATTCTTTAAAAATGTCCAAAAAGTAATAATGAACTTAAGTAGCTATTAAAGAAATTAATTCCACAATGGAAGGGGTAGAAGTAGGTATATACTATATTGTCTCTGAGGGGCAGTATCCAGTCAAGGTTTTCAGGAAAAAAGTAATATATTTTATTATACCTCCCAGTGTAACTGAGGAAGGGAAAAATCAGATAGAAGAGGATGCTGTTCAGTTTCATATTTCAGTAGTGTAGAGTAAAGTAAAAAGCATATATGCTCCATACAGATTTTTCAAATCTGGCTTGTCTGCCACATAGTATGACTGTTTTCCATTTGCTATATAGTAGATTTTAACTCTATCTGTAGTTCTTGTTTCAGTTTTTTATTATGGCATAATGAATACCCTTGGGAAGCTTATGTTTCCATAAACGTTTCAATATATGATGAGACTGAAGTCCTGTGGCAAAATATTTTAGTTATGCAGAAGCAGCAGACCCTGAAAAACCAGCAGAACCTTTAGAAACTCTAGGGAAATTGACATTATTTGACTAATGAAAAGGAATGCAGGAAGAAAAATTGCATACATGCTCAAAAAAAAGGTTCTGCAGGAAAGCAAGTTTTACTAATATATTTGTTCAGAAAAGAGGGAGTCAACATTATCTAGGGAAAAGAACATGAACATCAAGGATATCAGTTATCTTAAATTACTTCTTTTTCAAAACTGAAAAAAATTAAACATTGAAAAATATTTGAAAATTTGTGTCTGTAAACAAACTTGTTTATACACACTGTGTGTTCTGGCTTGGAAACTTATTGCCAAAGATTTTGAGGTCAAGAAATTTTCAAACTCAATGTGTATAAATTGCATGGTGTGAGATTTTTCCTACCATTTTAAGAATGGATTTTAACTCCTGTACTTTGGGACTTACAGGAAACTCTGATAATTGAAAAAAGACTAAGACTGAGGTAGAATAGTCTGTTGTGTGTTCTGTGCATATACTTTTCCCAGAAGAGGTAATATGGGAAACTTTTAGAAAAAATACTCAGGCAAACAAATGAAAGATCTGATATACCATAGGAATTCTTACAAACTGAGAGATGCAATAGAAAGCTCTCAATATCACTTCTTGCTGTCTAGCTGAGTGCAAATGCTTTCATGCATTCAGATGCATGCAGTCAGCATTACCTTGCCTTTCTAGCTCTAACTCCTTAAAATATAATTTGCTTCTCTTTTTATTTTCCAGATCTTCTTGTACTTCAATCTCTTATGAAAATATTTACCTCTTCATATAGGATTTTTAGTACTATAATTAAGGTCTTTCTCTGCTTGAAAGCTCATTATTATATTACCAGTTGAAATTATCACCTATCAATATTTTTGTTGATTCCATGATTGTCTTAATTTATTTGACCTCACATTTCCTTTCATTTAGACTTTCTGTCAAGATTGAAATATAAATTCAGAAAAAAAGAAGAAAATCCATGTGAAAACATCATGATCTCTTTATTTGCAGTCTCAGACATTTAGAATGCAGACTGCCTCAGGACAAGAGAAAAAAATTACATTAAGATACTTGGAGAGTGAAGAGATACACATGCAAAGCAAAGTATAATCAGATAGGAGTATAGAGAGGGATATACAAAGCTGGAAAGAGACAGATATGGAGACAGCAAAATGGTAACCACATATTCAGCCATAATTACTTTGAGGTTACGATATGTACACTGTAGTGTCAGCAACTAGCATTGTCTGCTGGAAAATATTTACATATATTATTCACTGCATAAGAGAAGAGTTTAAGGAGATCAGAAAATCAGATGACTCCATATTTATAATGTGACTGGAATAATTTCCTCAGGTTTTTCATAGTGAATTTCTATTCATATGTAATGTTAGATGCTGACCTTTAGATTTCTAACTGCATACCCTTCTTATTTCTGTCAGTTTCTACAAAATATGTAAAATGTATTTGCCTACAAGAATAGCACTAGAAGCTGAGATATGAAAATCACTGTTTTGGTCTTCTGTCATATGGTAGGTGGGCATAACTGCCCAATAACAACATGGAACAGCATCTTTAGGAAATCCACTTACTTTTTTCCTGTATTTCAAATGAATTCTTAAATTAGTCAGTTGCATATAATGCATCAAAATAACTGTTAAAGGCAGACAAGAATTTTTTGGCTTCTTGTTTTCTACCACTAGGAAATGCAGATTTTTTTTTCAAGTTATGTCAAAAAAAGCATTTGTATCTGCTGCAGTGTTGCCTATTGTTATAAGTATTAGGAACTAAGGAGCTTTGTCTTAAGCCAGTGTTCATTTGGAGGAGAAAAGAAGTTTCAAGTAGAACAATGTAAATGAATTCACAGCTTTGGTCCAGAGTAAAAAGCTGCACAATGTAAATACCAAGACACGAGGTCTTAATAATCTAAAAATTTCTGGAAAGTACCTACAAATACAAAGTGTTTGCCTGCAAATACATTGTCACACATGTCTCTCAGGAGCTTTAAAATGAATAAGAAATTTTGAAGTAAGAATACTGACCAAGGCTCAACAGGATTTTCCGGAGATTAATGATATTGTGGGTCCATTTGTTCTCTAGAGATGCCTGATAACTCAGCCCTCATCAGGGTAGGCAATGGTATCCCCATGTCTCTCAAAGGTTATGTATTTTCTTCCCTATTTCACAGTGGAAATAAGTAAGTTTAAAAAAATCAATTTCATTTGGAGTTTCTAATATTATCCTTCAGAATAATGCTGTAACACATGCAAAAGAAAACTGAAAGGACAGTGAACAATGCCAGATGCTAGTAATATTAGCAATGATCTCTGAAAGACTCTCACATGTAATCGAATGTGAAGATTTCTCTGCTGACTAATCCCAGCACTTATTTTAAACATGGATAATTGATAGATATTTGATCTTTTTCTTGACCTTCTCCAGTGTGAAACTGTTGCCTGTGTTGCACTGTTAGCTACAAGAGGAACAGAGTTATGTCACTGGAGCAGCTTTGATGAATATTCTTTTGCAAAATTAAAGATTAGCAATGCCTCAGATCTTGATCAGCATTCCATTATAAGACCATGCTACTGGTGCAGTGTATACGCCTTCTCTAAGACAAATTCAACTCTATGTCACTGAATCTGAAATAATTCTATTAAATTCAGTAGAATTTTATTTATGCATATAAATGCCTAGTACAGCTGCAAGCAGAAAAAGAACTACATTTGATATAGCTGTCCTATATAGAACTATTTGACTGGACCTCCTGTTTATTACTTAATAGTTAACATTTTCAAGAAGTTTCAGTATGTCAGAAGTTTTTTGATATTTTCACAAGACAAATAAATCTATCAATAAAGGTGCCTTCCATTTCAAAAACAATACAGCCTCTCACTTTTGTGTGCTATAGAAAGTATATAATGGTTTCCAGTGGAATATAAATTCCATTTAAATGAAAAATGCCTTTGGTATTTGCATGTATTTATGAAACTGTGAAAATGGGGTTGTGCTTAGCATTGCACAGTAATCCACTGAAGGATTATTCCAAGGCACAAGATAAGTACAAGTGCTTAAAGTAATCTGGACATGTGAAATAAAAACAGCCAGAGGAAAATGAAAATACTAATAACAGTTCCCGTTTCTTTATATTCCTTTCAATTTTGATTAACTGCATAGTTTGACAAATCACCTTTCAATTTTGGTAGAAAGCATTTTGATCAAAAAATAATACATAAAAATGGAGATTTTTTAATAATTTTTGAGCATTATATTTTTTATTTCTTGGTAGTCTAACTTATTTTGTACAAAAACACTCCATAACTGGAAACCAAACAACTGGTTTTAAGGAAAATATCCAGCAAAATTTGGTGTTCTTATATTATAATTCCTCTTGGAAACCTTATAAATTAATTTTTGGGGTTTTTTTTCTATGAATGAGTTATTTAAGGACATTTATTTAACTTCTTATTTATGTAGTAATCTCAGGCTGGGGTCTCTCAAGAGTTTTACAAAACTCTGGATATGAGTGAATTTCTCATTGGACATTTGTTGTAGCAATTATAGAATGTTGGTATTGATGTAACTGATGATCCATGTTTACATTACTGGGTTACTGTATTTCTTGGATTACAGGAATAAAGATTTTTAAGAGAATTCCAAGAGAAGAAATTGCCAAGACCATATATTCAGATTCAAGCAGCAGTTCAAACACACTCACATATTTATAGGACCATAGTCTTCTGCAAATATTAGTTCAAACAATAGTAGACTTCATCTTATTGAGAGCTGGATATCACAGGCTGAATGATGTTATTGAAAACAATATTTCCACATGTGAAATCAGTACAGCAGTCATCCATACCAGGACTTAAGTATAACCACATTAGTTGTCTAAATAAAACTCTTTTCATGATAGATTCTTAATTATGTATTGCTGAATCCTGTCCTTCCTTATTGATTTCTAGCAATGGAAATGTCAAATGAAGTTTTAAATACACTTTTTTATCAATGCTTCTACATTTCCTTCCCTCCATGATGCAGCTGCCCATGAAAGAGACAGCCAATATTGCTATATCTAGCATGAGGGGAGTTGCAACATTGTGGAGTAAGGAAAGCTGCTCTCCCCATTGGAAACATCACACTGAAAACTGATGACTGCATGAAACCAAGTGTTACAATAGTCACACAGATTTGGAGTCACAAGAGAAAGAAGGTAAGAACAAGGGAATGGCTGCCCACACTTGCAACAGGGAAAAGACCTTAAAAATTAACAACAAAAAATATTGTTCTACAGTCTTTTTAGGTATGATGTAGGAGTGAGTCTATACTGAAAGTTGAGGATTTGGAACCCTTGTGATACCATTCCTATTTTCATTTATTGGTTTTTTCTTCCCTCCGATTCATGTGGCACATCATTGAACTTTCTGGAGAGTTGCAAACAGAGAATCATGGAATGTCCTAAGTTGGAAGGGACCCACAAGGATCATCAAAAGTCCAGTTCCTGGCCCTAAGAAGGATCACATGAAGAATCACCATGTTCCTGAAAGCATTATCCAAGTACTTGATCTCTGTCAGGCTTGGTGCTGTGACCACTTTCCTGGGAAGCCTGTTCCAATGCCTGAAAACCCTCTGGGTGAAGAACCTCTTCCTAGTATCTAACCTAAACTTGCCCTGATACAGTTTCCCTTGTGTCCTAATGCTGGTCCCCAGAAAGAAGAGATCAGTGCCCACCCCTCTTTTTCCTCTCATGAGGAAGCTGTAGACCACAAAGTTGTTTTCCCTCAGTCTCCCCTCCTTTCAGCTGAACAAGCCAAGTGACCTCAGCCATGCATCTTAAAGCTTCCCGTCATCCCATCACCATGGGTGACCCAGATTAGAAACATGTGCAAAAAATTATCTCTGTCCTGTCAAAAACCAGGACAAGGAAGAAGGAAAAGAAAGGGTGAATGCTGGGAGTTATGGTGTCTGTCTTCCGAAGACGCCTCTGTGCATGTGGGATTGCCAGACACCTGCCTGCCCATGGCAAGTGGTGAAGATTCCTTGTTTTGCTTTCCTTGTGCACAGAGTTTTTGGGTTTTGTATTTCAACTGTCTTTATCTCAATCGCAAACTTTATAAGGTTTACCTTTCTGATTATCTCCCCCATCCCAATGCAGATGAAGTGGGTGAGAGGGCAGATGGGGCTTGGTTTCTGAATGGGATTTAAGCATGACAGCCATGAACAAAGTGCACATGAATGTCACATTACCTGTTGTGAAGACTCTTTAGGATTACTAAGATAAGTGCTACTTCATTTGTTAATTTGAAAGCTGGGCTACAACACATGATAAGTTGCAGTTATTGGTGCATTGTTCTGTCAAAGAGAGAAGGAAAATATTAAAATGAATGAAGTAAATTATATAAAAAATATCCTTGATTGGGACTGACACAAAAGGTAAGACTAGATTATGTGATCCCAGATGTGAGGAACAAACAGCCCAGATGTAAATGAAATGAAATTTAACTGAATGAGACTGGAGGCCACCTTCAGATATGTTCCAAAATTCATGATATTCAAATAACTTCTATAAAGGAAAAGGCAATAATACAGTGCAAGTTTTATCTCATTTGTTTCTTGAGAGATCATGTGACTTCAATTTGCACTCCCTTTTAATACTTTTCCCTCTAAAGATATGTTTGATGACTGAACTGGGAGAAAGAAATTGTCATTTGCAGTAGCTTTTATTTTAAAACATGCACTGTTTGTCAAAGGCACATCCACAAACAGGAGAAAAATATAAGAAAATAAAATAATATTCACAAAAGCGTGTTTTATACTTTACAGATATTGTTTATAGCAACATAAATCCATGCATCAGAAACATAAATTTTGCACAGTGTACCCATTATCAAAACTTTCAAAGTAGATGTATAAGAAGTTTGAAGTGAATGATCTAGTAAATGGTCATGGAAACTACATGAATTTTAGGGAACAAAAAAGGTATATCCAACATAAACATCTGTAATGTGCCTTGACTCTCCAGTCCAAGATCCTGGCTCAGAGAAAGTTATTTTCATAGTTGGATTTCTGTACTTAAATGCAGTGATAAAAGATATAAAATTGACCTGCTGCTGGCTAAGGATGCTTTGGGTTTGGAGTGTTTTTTGGTTTGGAACTGAACAGCAGTGATAGTACAAGTTTTAGCTGATCTTGGTATGGACTTTCATATGTTTGACATAATCTTGAACAAAGTTGATTTGTAAGTATTTTTCATAATACTTTGCACAAAATTACAGAAAATTGACTATTTGACTTGTGAAAAAAGAAATGCATTACTCAGTGTTTATTTGCCACAATAATTATTTGCTTTGAATGCTTTCTTTTCATAATTCTTTTATTACATTCATTACTCCTGGATAAATTTTTATTTCATGAACATACTGATTTCTTTGCTTTGCCTTCAAAGCAGACACATACAGTTTCAAATAAGTATCAGTCTTTAGAACTATTTGTTTAAAATTTCCATAATTTAATTTATAACACAATAAAGATTGATAGACAGCAACTCACTGTGTGATTATGGCTGAGTGTGAAATTCTCCAGATGTGCTTTTTGAGCAGTACCACAATAAATATTTTGTGATTGCATATTGCCTCTGTCCTCTCACAAAGTTATTTTCTTTTCTAACTACTCTAGAAAATAAAATGGTCAGCAACAGCCATTAAAAAATTGGCCCTCTGAAATCCACTGAAGTTGTAAGACATCTTTAATGCTCGTTTGCTATACCCAAACAATATTTAGAAATGCAACTGTTGAATCAATATGTAATTATTTCTTGCTTTTTTCTAAGGGAGTAGTGACTACCTTTGTAAACCAATAAAACAATGTACCTCTATGGATGCAAGGTGATCAATGTGGCCAAATGCTCAGTCAAAACTTCTGTGTTACCATGAGACTCAGTAGGCTTCCTCATGCTTCCAAAGCATTTGAAAGCATTTTGCAAAGGTTTTGTTTTCATAAATTCAGAATTAAATTTTAGCTTTAAAATAAACTAATAAATGTTACTAAAAATAACTACTACATACTAATAAAATAAGAGATTATCAAAATCCAGTAAATGTCAATTCAAGAGTTATCAAGACAAGTACTAATGTTTCTTATTTGCTAACATACAAAAACATTTCAACAACTGTAAATATTTAGTGAACTTGCCATATGTTATCAAAGAATATTATATGAGTTTAAACATGTGAAGAGGTATTACATAAAAAACCACTCGCTGCTGAAGTAGGAAGCAGCTTACAAAGAAATAAATTTTTTTCCTAATAATAAGGTAGCCTAGAAGAATAAATACAAAACTTTTTACATAAAAGTTAAGCATGTATTTTTTTTAAATAAATGTAATTAAGGGTAATTTAGGTGCTTTTCAAAGTTTCTGACTAGGAGAAGTATAATAAAAACCCTCAATTATGACAAATTAAGCACATCAAATATATAAATTATATATTTGTGGTTTCATTATATATGGTAAATACAGTTTTACTCAAGCCCAGATTCATACACTTAGTAGAAAAAGAAAATAATTATTATATCCTTTTTAGTAAATATATAAAATTGAGATTGAAATGTTTAAGAAGACTCATCAATTTCACAAGAATTAAACATTTTAAACTGGAAGATCTGTTAGAAAATATTTACTAAACTAGAAATGAAAGAAATGCCCTAATTTACTTTGTTAATAAAATAATTGTACAATCCAAAGTACTTGTGGTAACTATACAACCATTAAAACAGCAAAGAAATTATAAACAAAACCACAATGAAAACATAAAACTGAATTCATCAAAAGTTTATATCCAGGATTTTGAAACCATAACATAATTTAAGTGGAGGATCTCTTTCTACAGTAGTCCAGTGTCATGATTGTAACCTCTGAGAGAGGCAGCCAGCAAGAACTTCAAGCAATGGCATCTAGATGAGAATAAAAACTCCTGCACTTTGTCAGGTGACGTAAGTATTTTAAGACTTTCCTCATTTACTGTATCTAACAGTCTGCTCAATGGCTGGCAAACCCAGGTCCAGATAAGCAGTTCATACAATCAGGGAATATCTCAAGTATGAAAGGACCAATAAGTATCATCAAGTTCAACTCCTTCCAACTTGCCAGACTGCCTAAATCTAAAATATATTATTAAAGGCATCATCCAGATATGTCTTGAACTCTAATAAGCTTGGAACTGTTCACTGACTAACTTCCAGTGAAAAATCTTTTCCTAGTGTTCAGTCTGAATTCTCCCTGATGCAGATTCATTTCATTCACTTGTGTTCTAATGCTGTCCCTCTTGAGGAAATCATAGATGACGATGAGGAGTCCCCTACCTTCTTTTCCCCAGGCTGAACAACAGAGTGCCTCTGCTGCTCCTCATAAGTCTTGTCCTCCAGATATTTCACCATCTTGGCCACTCTCTTCCAGGCACTCTACTAATCTGATGACCTTCCTAAAATGAGATGCCCAAAACTTCTCCAGGGGGTGTCAAGGTGGAATCACACTAGTGCAGAGTCCAGCAGGACAGCCACATCCCTTGGCTGGCTGTTGATGCTGTGCCTGATGCATCCAGGTCAGGGTTGGCCCTTTTGGCTATCAGGGCACACTGCTGACTCACATGCAACTTTCCATTGACCTGAACCCTGAGATCTCTCTGTGAGCCATTTTGCATACACTCACTCTTGTTGGATTTGGTTCCCTCTTGACAGCAGTGATTATCAGTGTTTTTTTCCAACCCTTCCTGTGTTTTAGCTCATGTACGAAATCATAAAATTAAAAAAAAAAAAAAAAAAGAACAACAACAAAAAAGAGAAAGAGCTTTGTCATCTAAAAATTGTCTAGTGTTTTTAGGAACAGTAGAAAAAACAGTAGTGTACTAAATCTGGAATTTACTTTAAATTCATGATGAATTAAGCACTGTAGGGAATGTTCTGCTCTTGGATGTGAAAGGCAGAGCTTGATCATTGAAGTTTTAATTTTCTGCATGCATAATACTTCCTTTCATGTCTTATATAATGGTATATGCTTTGTATTTTAAAATAAAGCCTTTTAAAAGGATTCCTAAGCAGCAGGGGAAAAAGGTGAATTACAGGAAATAGACTGTAAAACAGTAGTATTAATTTATAGAAAATACTGGATAGTTTGAAAAGAGAACTGTTTTCCATGAAAAAAATAGGAAAGATATGTAGGAGAAAATGGCAGGGAGAGACAGAAATAGATAAGCAAACCTCTCATATTCAATAGATTCTGTATAAAAGCAATCCTACAACAAATTTTTAAAGATCAGTTGTAGAGATCTATGCTGGGAGTTCACCTAGAATAAAGCCAGTTCAGATACAAGCAGTGGTTAAAACCACAAGCATGCCACTTTTAAATGTAGATCATCCATCAGCTTTCAGTTTGTACTGATGAGCAAAAGATATCTCTTCCTCTAACATGTCTTTCTGAATTATTGCTAGGCACAGCCTCGTGATGCTAATCTGCCAATTTAACCTTTGATTTGACTACAAGTTTTGTTCTGTTTTCCTCTTATGTTTTTTCTTTCTTTCTTTCTTTGTTACGATCTTCTTTGTGTTTGTGCATTTGAGTTCTTTCAATGTTTCTGTTTCAAAACAACCAGTATGTTTTCTCATCTTTAATCTCCCATCCTCTTATCTTTAATCCCCCCACTCCTGATGGTTCTGTGTTGTTTCTTGCTGTTCAGGAATGAGATAATTGAAAGGGAAACTGCTATTATTATAAACTAATGAAAAAGGTTTTAACTTATTTTCTTTAGGAACAGTATTTTTATTTTTACAGTCCTACTATATAAAGATAAAATTTATTAACTCAGATTACCCTGATAATTAATCTTTTAAGATTAAATTCCAAGTATACCAGTTTGTTACAGAAATGAAACATCAATTCATCAGATATATTGACTATTTTGATTTCAGAGACTGGTTATTTAACACTGGTTATACCCAGAAAATGTGAATATGAGGGAAGTAATTTTGTTTTTCATCTTCAGAACAAAATTAGTGGTGATTTTTAATTGAAATATTAAAAATCTTTGCTTTATACCAAAATCATTTGTCAAAAAGACTGAGAAAAAAAGTCTAGATTACATTTAATTTAAAATTATATAATTTCTGGAAAACAGTCAAATGTATCATAACTACAATTACTTTTTTTTTTCATTAGAAAAATCATGGGAAGAGGAAAATAGAGACACTTCCAATCAGCAGAAGAACTGTGCCATCTTTTCTCTTTCCTTAACACTGTCCCTTGTCATCTCACAGATTATTTAAACACGTCACTCATCAGAACAATAGATCTTGAGCTCTGCCCAAATATGAGGACTTCCAGATATTACCAGTGAGTTGGTATCAACAGCTATGCTTCCAAGGAACTTCCTTGCCTTTGGTGTAGCTCTGAATGATACACTACTGCTGGACACACACCGAGCTTTCATGAGTGTAATTTATCTTGTTATACACTTGGCTTCTGAAAGAGTTGAATGAGGTACTTTTTCACTGTTAAGTCACACAAACCTGACAAAACCATAGATTTTCTCAGAGACTACAAGGTTTCCTCATCACATTTTATTTTCAGATAAATTCCCAATATCTCTCCTCATGGGGCTGGGCAGTTGTAGCACCAAGACTTTTGGCACTGTCTCTCCTTCTTAGGTAAGGACATTTAGGTGCTACTGAATCACATAAAACCTCAGCCAATCTAATTCTGAGGACATGGAGTTTTCACCCTCTCTCATTACTCAAATAGAAGGCAGTAGAAGAGCAAGAGCCTTCAAATTTTGGGATTTGAGCACAGCCTAGACACAGGAACAAGGTAGAAGTGAGCAGGCAGAGAGAGACATCAAGAGGAATTATCTTGACACAAATATGGGTGATGTGGCATTTGCAGTCTAGTGACACAAGGCCCACAGGGACTTAGCAGCTGCACTTTATTTTCTATATCTAAGAACAATTCTTTATCAGTTTAAGCAACACCATATTATGTGAATAACATTTAAATATCCACCTTTTTGTTCTCAAACACTGGCAAGTAGCTTAGCACAAGCCAACATTTTATATCCTGAAAGTTCTTAAATATTGAGCATCTTTGGAAGTTTATGAAAACAGAGCACTGTGAACTGAATTTTTTTCTTGTTTTCCCTGTACTACAGTTATACTCATAATAAGAAAGAATACAAACTCCTAATTCTATTCTATTCTATTCTATTCTATTCTATTCTATTCTATTCTATTCTATTCTATTTTTATATTACATTATTTATCTTATGAATTTTTCATGTGCCTCAGGTGGCCGGGGAAGTAAAATGTTATAGACACTTGTGAGATTTATTCTTTCAGTACTCTTATTTGCAACAGAGCCTATAAATAGAATTGCTACAAAACCGTGCAAGAAAGCTTTTATGTGTGAGTTTTCCAACTGATTTTTTCATATGAGAAATTCACAGAAATTTCACAGAATCAAAGAATGGGTAATGTTGGAAGGGTGATTTTTCTGCTCCAACTTCACTGCTCAAGAGAGGGTCATCCCAGAGCATACAGCACAGGATCGCGTCCAGATTATTCTTGAATATCTCCAGTGAGGGAGACTCCACAGCCTCTCTGGGCAAACTTTTCTAGTGCTTGGTTACCCACGCAGTAAAGAAGTTCTTCCTCATATGTAGGTGGAACTTCCTGTGCATCAGTGTCTGCTTCTTGTTCTATGGGTTGGCACCACCACATTGAGCCTGGTTCTCTCCTGTTGACAGCTCTATAGATATTTTTATTCATTGATTTTAGATATTTATACTCATTGATGAGGCTCCCTTTCAGTGGCCTCTTCTTGAGGCTGTACAGACCCAACTCCCTCAGACTTTCATAATAAGAGAGATTTTCCAGACCCTTGCCCATCTTTGTAGCTCTTCATTATACCCCAAGATTCCATGGGCCTTCTTGGCCAGCCATTTCTGGCTCATGGACAGTTTCTGGTCCACCAGGCCCCCAGGTGCTTCTTTGCAGAGCTGCTTTCCAGCAGGTCAGCTCCCAGTCTGCTGGTGCATGTTGTAGATTCCCCCCAGTTGCAGGACCCTGCATTTGCCCTTGCTAAATTTCAGAAGATTCTTCTCTGCCCATCTCTACAGCTTATTAAGGACCTTATGAAGGACCATACAATCCTCTGAGATATTGGCTGCTCCTCCCAGTTTTGCATCATCAGCAAACTTCCTGAACTTGTACTTTATCCATGTCATTGATGAACAAATTGAACACTGATCCCAGTTAAGAAGCCTGGAGGACTCCATGAGTGATAAGCCTTCAGCTAGAATCCATACCACTGATCAAAGTCCTCTGAGATCTGGCAATCAGCTAGCTCTCAATCCATCCCACTCTTCACTCATCCAACTTTTTTTTTTTTTTGTTTGTTTGCCTGTAAGGATTTCATGACAGACAACATTGAAGGACTTGATGAAGTCAAGGTAGATAATATTAACTCCTCTCCCTTCATTCGTCCAGGTAGTTGTTTCATCGTGGAAGGCAATCAGCAGGTTGGTCAAACATGACTTACCTTAAGTCAATGAATGCTGATTACTCCTGATCACCTTCTTGTCTTCCTTGTGTGTAGAGATATATTTGACTGGGTAAAAAATTTCATATTCATCTGAACCCTACATTTTTGATGATTCCATTTCATTTTTCAGAGAACATCAGTAACAAGGTCAATAAGGCATAGAATATTTATTGTTAAGTTTTGTTTTTCTTTGTTCTTCCTTTTTCCCTATCCTCTGTATAAAACCAAGAAACAAACAAAAATCAAAAGAAAAAAAACCCAACAAATCTCCAAATAAACCATGTCACATTGGCCTGTATATGTATGTCAGAGTGTGTTTCATACATTGAAGGTTTTATGAAGTAATTTAGATAAGTTTTTCTGGGCCTTGTCATTTGGACAAAAGGTGAGCTCTCTTAAGCTTATCATCAGACATTGGCATATAGAAGGACTTTATACTAGATTCTAGCAAATACTTTATTTTAAGCAACTCTAAAGGAACGAGGACACTCTTCTCCTGGTAAGGCACGTCAGAGAAAGTTGTTTCCCATTTCTTCAATATTTTCTCACATTTTATTCACTTCCTCCACCAAAAAATAAATTAATTAAGTGAAAGCCATAATTTCCTTTTAAGCAAACAAACTCACTACAGACTACCTGCTTGGTGTAATTAAGATGAGTTTTTCGTACTGTCATTCTAAACTCTGTATATGGATGTTTTAACAGACTTTTATTTACCCTTATACAGATCCATCCATTTTTTTCCCCTACCATTTGTATTTCAAACCACTATTCTAGTATGAGGAAAACAAGTTTATCAGAAGGTTAATGGAACTCTATTCTCTCTCTGATCATTTTAGCTGGGCAAAAGGCAGAATCCTTTTGGCATGCAGAATCCTTGTCCTGCCCTGCAGTAGCAGCCCTCCTGCTGTGTAGTTCCTTATTTCCTTCCACACCCACATCACAGTTGGTTCGGTAAGACGTGCCAGTTTGTAGTGTCAGAAGCAGCCTCCAGACTAGCAGACTAGCAGGAGCCTCTCATTTTGGCTGACAAATACAATCATCCAAATCCTGAAAAAATATAGTAAAGTCTCAAGTCAGGAGTCAACTCAGCCCTTAATAGTGCTGAAAGTGTCAAATTAATGCATTATGTAATTGACTATAAAAAGGCAAAAAGGCGATTAACATGTTTTGTCTCAAAATTTTCAAGTATCCAGAAACAGGTATGTACAATGAGTTAGACACAATGTGGAACAGATCTTCTCAATGGGGTTCTGCACTCTTTTATGTATTACAAGAATTTCTAGGTATCTTCAGCATTGTTGCCCCAGAATCACTTTCTTGTGGTCAGGTATGTCTCTAAATCTTAACTATGCACTGCTACAATCAGACACCTGGAAGACCAGCATCCATGTCCTTTAAGGTACCCATGCAAGTGGTGTGCTCAGATCACAGATAAAGTAAATTAGAGCATGAAGTTATTAGTATACAAACATAGACACCATCCATAAAACAGCATTATAGTATGTTAATCACCCACAAAGTTGTCAAGAGACTCAAACTTACACTTGATAGACTCAAACTTACACCCTTACAATTGGAATGCCCTTAAACAAATTGAAACTATTTGTATGTATATATATATATATATATGTATAGGAAGGGAGGTAGACAGTGCTGGTTGTTACCAAACCTTTGTCTGGTGAAGCTGTGCAAAATCCATAAATTCATTAAGTCATTGTTCTAATTGAAGAATTCTATTTTTGTAATCTTAAATTTTTTAGTTAAAAATATTGTATTCTGCTTTCTGGAATGTTTTTATGTTGGATAATAAATGCTCACTCATCCAAAGGTAACTGCTGGACACTGGTAGAGCACAGAAACGCAGATACACCTGCTCTGCCTGATCCATGTTTTCAGGTTCTATTTAATAGAAAACTGACAACACAAAAAGAGACTTGTCTCCTAAATGGACAGACATCTCCTTGAATGTAGACATCATAGGTCTGGAGATGACTAAAAAACGAAGAGGCCGCTATTTTAGCACTTCCTACTACAGCTGAACTTTAAAGTGCTTTTAGGGATTGTGTGTTTGAACAGTTAATAGTTGATGACTCAATTAACCACCCAGGTTCAGAGGGTGAGCACACCATCACAGAGGCTACAGATGGGTGTTGGAAAAGACAAGGAAAGAGGCAAATCTTTCCAGGTGGGGTGGGTAGGTGCTTTTTATTATGACAAAGTCCTCACCCAAGTAACTCAGCTGTGAAAACTCCACTCCAAAGGACTGGGACATTCACATATAGCCTGAAGGTATTCATCCCTGCTGATGGGCCATAATTTAGTGAACTTCACTGATGTAGGAGTCAGTGTAACCTCTTAAAAGAGGTCATAAACCATTACATCATTTAGTGTAAAACTTCCAACCTGGGTGTTCCCAACTGAACCTGAGATGATGTAAACCCAGTTTGGTGGGCTTCTCTTATTCCTAACAAATCAAGATAGTGGCCATCACTTTGACAAGACTGGGACCCTCACAAGACTGGAATAAGAGGATTAATGGGATTCTGTCAGGATCCACTGAGTGGTGATAATTTATCTACTTAATCTGTCTGGCTGGCACTTTTTTTCTCTCTCTCCTGCTCTGTTTTCCTATTTATATCTTTCCTTCTCTACATCATGTTTATTGTTAAATAAAAATCCATAGTATTGACTTTGACATATGATCTCATTTGCACCTTAATTTGGGTAGAGATATCTCTCTAGCAATTTTAATAGCAGGGTTTTTACTTGGATTAGGATTCATACTGAAAACCAGGCTTCTGCAACTTCAGCACTGTGATATCTAGAATTTCTATTCCCTGGAGTTCTCCATTATTTTTCAATACATAAATTAAAAAAATCTGTACATACCAATTTCACAAATTTGCCTTGTAGTCTGAGACAAATAGCTTTCTCTATACCATTAATAAGAAAAGTTCTGAAAATTAGAACCTTAATGTCATAGGTCAAACACCAAAATCTGTAAATGTACTAAAAACCTATCAGAGAGGGTTGCTTCTCAATATGGAGATGTAATATTAAAGAATACACATTTAAATTGAATTTTTGGGGGTTTGGGAGTGATTCTTAGAAGGAGAATATGCAGAGATATGTAAAATACTCAAACCCCTAAAAGTTATAGGAATCCTAGGTTTAATTTCTTGGCTAAATGTAATTTTTAGGTTTTAATTTCAGCTGTCACATAACCTAAAGAAATGCTTTTGTCTTTCCAACCTACAAAGTGGAGGTTTTGACATTAGCAGCCAAAATTTGGATTTGGGTCTATTATTAAGTTCTGCTAGCAGGAAGTTGTTTAGAAAAAAAAAAAGGAGCTGCTTAATAGCTTAGTAGCAATATAACTAAGTTATATTAATAATCTGCAGGTGAGATGAAAATGTGTTTACTGCTATTAGTGCATTTGGAAAAAATAGGATAAACTATTACTCAGAGCTTATTACAGCTGATTTTCCAGAAAATTTCATGTCATATCTCTTTTTTTCCCCCCAACTTAATAAAATAAATGCTGGATTAGATTAATTGCAGTTAATAAAATTTTGATAACAGGGCTTGTCAAAGTTAATAAATACCTGCCATAATCATTCTCTGTTACCAAACTGACTGTGAAGTGACACCAGTGTTCACTTCCAAATTGTTGGGTTTAGTTATTCTGTGAGTAGTTTCAATAAATAATTTCCAGTGACAGGATAGCAGTGAATGACTATTTTTTATATGTCATCATGCAAAGTCTGCGGTGGTAGTTCTACTCTTCAGTTGATGGCTGAAGCATTTTAAATAGCATAATAAGCGTTATTAACTTGTGTATTAACAGTAATTTTGTCAACAATCTTTACTATTTCATTACATTTTGTGAATAAATAATGAAGGTCTAATAGTAACTGTAAAGGAAAATTATCATGAAAGACAAATCTTTGAACTCAAGAGAGCTATCATGAAACTGTTCAACTGATGATCAGAGAGGAGATGAGAAAATAAAAAGGATCAACTTTCTAAAATAGGTTTTAAAACCAACGCTGGAATGCACTTTGTTGATTAAAAGTTCATGCTACTAGTTTGGTCCTTCACCTAACAACATATTGATTTTACTGAAGTGAGGATAAAGACTAAAACATCCAGTCTCACTTTTGGTCTCAAAATACTTGAATTTTTGATCCAAAGATAATGCAAATAAACGGGAGACTTTTATTGTTTTTTCAAGGACTTTTTGGCATTTGTACATTTATCTGTTGTGAAAACAACTCTAAGGGAAGAAAATTTTCAATCTAAATATCAGATATTTTAGAAGCAATGTTGCAAAGTAGAACTTTTGCAAATTTGTATGAATGTCAGAGAAAGTAAATGAAAGTATTTAAAAGAAATACTATCGGAGTCCTGTAAAAATAGACATAAGGATTTATGACCAGAAAATATGAAGATGAAAACTGTTATGGGGTTATCTTTGATGTTTATTTATCTTGTGAACTCTGTCTTTGAAAGATTCGCACTGATAAGGACAGAAAATTATTGCATTGACCTGAGAATTATTGCAATGCTTATGAAAAAATAAGATTCTAAACTTTTTTAAAATAACAGGAAATTTTCCATTATTCAAAAATATTTTTGCCCCATCTGAAATCAGAATTATACTGTTAACATTACAGTGACTGCATATAAGAAAAAAGCAGAAATATAGTCTGCAATAAAATTAGTCATTCACATAGTGATTGCAAAAACCCAGTTTTTTGAAACATTGGGTTGTCGAGTTAAACAAACCCTTTTAGGGATCTTCCTGTTTGTTTTTCATTTGTATTAGATAAATAAAGCGGTATTAATTTTGAATGATAATATGTTTTTGTTTAAAAGACTTAAAAACTTCTAGTTCAATCAATGTGAACTTTTAAACATGAAATAGACTAAAGAAAATTACTATGCAGAACCAAATTTTTCTTTGTTTCAAGAAACATTATTGTCTAAATAAAATCAAATCAATTCTACTACTTTTCCTTATGGACATGGGGAAAGTATTTTTAAGATTCATTTGCATATCAGGCTAGCTTTTTTAAAAATATTTGGTCAACAGTGAGGTTGGCTGGTTCATGTTATGTTATGTGAAAGTAGTTCTTCAATAAATAATTAAAATATTTTGTCTGAAGTAATCTTTTAGCACAAGACCATTTACATACAATCTGTTCATAATTTCCTGGAAGACTTCCTCTTCAGAAAAGTTTCAAAGCTCCTGTGTAGAGCACCTGTCTATATTTAACAGTATGGTGGGTATTTCATGTGACCAATAGGTGAGCATTAATCCTCTTAATATGTTCTTATACATCTATTTTAGTATCTATACATCTATTTTAATATCAGATAGAATTTCCCATTATCTGAAATATTAATTAGAAACTACTTCAGTTTACTTAGTTTTCATGGCAGTACTGTATTATAAAATGAGAAAAGTTAGATTCAGAATCATAGAATATAATGAGTTGGAAGGGACCCATGAGGATCATCAATATCTAGCTCTTCACCCTGCACCAGACAGGCCCAAGAACTACGCCATGTGCGTGACAGTGCTGTCCAAATGCTTCTTGAACTCTGGCAGTCTTGGTGCTGTGACCACTAAGTTAGAAGTAGTATTTAAGAAAGTTGTTACTGTAATGAACTTTGCATCTGATGGATACCAATTTTTTGCTCCTCAATGGCCCTCTCATTTAATTCATAAACATCCATATATAACTTGTGCAAAGCACTACATCTACTAAAATGACATTCCTCATCAAAGAGTAATGTGGAAAATGGAATCAAGGCATCTGACCATTTCAGTGTTCAATGGTTCAGTTACAGAAATGCAGCACATTTTTACCTTAAAAACATAGTAACTAGTAATTAGAATCCTATCCCAAGGGAAAATTATGTTTTAGTGTCATGGATCTCTTTTGACATTTTTCATTAATGGAGAAAAACACAGAGAGTAACATTTCATTTGTGTGTCATTTTCATTCAAAGATAACACAAATGCAATAAAACATTCTCATCTTGGATATGTGGATGACAGAATGGTACTGAATGTGCCTGAACTGAAAATGCTCTATGATTCCAGTTTAAATATGTGTGCCAATAGCGTCCTGCCTAAGGCCAAAAAGATTGGAGTACTGAGAGAGCTGTCTTCTGTATTTCTCCCTTCCACTGACAATATGATGTGGCTCTGATGCTCACAACTTCCTCTTTGAAGATTGAGATTATATAAGCAGATATTCTATGACACCAGCAGACCCAACAGGAAAGGCTTTAGAGGTTGAATCAAAGAGTCATCTTGACCAACATCCTGAATCCAATACTTGCCAATAAACTATGTAGTAAAAAAGAACTGAAGAACATACTATGTTACTTCCAGAAATTCTTGTGTCAAGAATTCCTGAGACAAAATGTCATTTGCTTAAGGAATAAATCCTCAGTATGTTTTTTTGGAGGTACTAAGCAGAGCTGTCACTTCTGAAGCTTCATTCTCAAAGTTCAACAGCCCATCCATGGGCTCTCCCTTAACAGGGTGATATAATTCCCATACCATGAATGGATAGAAAAATCAACCCAAAAAACTATGTGCACAAAATGCTTATTGCAGTAACCTACACAGAAATCTCAGAGCTGGCTGGAAGTGGCTCTGTATAGCTTAGGGGCAGCTTCTGATGTCTTCTTCCAGAAGCCACCCCTGCAGAACTTTCCACTACCAATATCTTTCCACATAAACCAAATACATTCAATTTTTTGCCATTGTGAATCACATATTTAAGAATTATCATTAAAATATATTCGTAGCACAATCTACAATCTTTGAAAACTTCACTTAAAGTGACAAAAAATTCCCCCCACAGAAATCAAAATAACTTCAATAGAACACTGAAAAAGGTGGGTAATTTATGCCCAAATCATTCATTCACTAGAATTAGAAAAACAAAAATTCCTTACAATCTTCAATCCATATTTTCCCTATTACTTCTCTCAATTTCTGTCTTTATCTCAAATTCCTTGAAAGCTCCACACTTACTGCCAAAGAAAGACTGCTGTGTGTTGATCAAATGGCTGTCAGGTGCTCACCAAGCCCCACTCTGTTCCCTCATCAGAACAGAGGAAGAAAATAAGATGAAAAAACTCCTAGGCTGAGATAAAGGTAGATTAATTCAACAAAGCAAAGGCCTCACATTGAAGCAAAGGAAAACAGAGACATTTATATCCTTCTTCCCGTTAGTTGGTGAAGTCCAGTGATTATCTGGGAAGTAGGTCCTCGATACACATTGTGGTTGCTTCAGAAGACAATTGCCTTAATTCCAAATGCCCCCTTTCTTCTTCTTCCTAAGTTTTATTGCTAAGAAAATGTCACATGGTATGGAATATCCCTTTGGTGAATTTGGATGATCTGTCCTGGCTATGGCCCACCCTAAACTCTTGTCCCTCACCAGCCTTTTCTTTTTGGAGGGATGGGGAGGTGATTTGAAGAGACATCCTCTAAGTTTGGGACTACTGCTCAGTAGTAGTGAAAACATTGGTGTGTTATCAACACCATTCTAGATACAAAGTACATTACTATGAGATCTGCTGAGGGAAGAGTTAACTCCATCCCAGCCAGATCAAAGGAAAGAAGGAAAACTTTTGTGAAATGAAGTAATTCTAAAACTGGTATACGAAACTGTTGACAGTGTTGCTCATTACCAGTGAATTTTTTTATACTTTGACAAATCTAGCTAATGTTGAGGATCTATTGTCCTCATGCATTTAACACATCATATCTAGGATAACTATAGCATCATGGTCCTCTCCAATATATATCCTTAATTTGTTACGTACTGTGTTCAGGTTACCATCACAGTTCTTACCATCAGTAATATGTGGAAGTCAAGTCGTGGTATTAAAATATGATTTTTATTTTAAATACAAGATAAAAAATAAGTCATTAAATTAACTAAAACAATAAGATTGGGTAAAAATTTTGTGTAAAAATCTTTTCTGCCTTTCTAGATAATGGTTAAATTTTTGCAGGATTGTAACATACGGATGTTTCAGAGGTCATGTTGACAGGTGCAATTCTCATGTACAAAGGATTAACCAGCTTCCTAAAAGCATTAACATCTGGGCACCAGGTCATGCTTTCATCCAAACTGTCAGGGTCAAAACGTATAGTACGGACTGAGGCATCAAAAATAAAACCTTTACAGAGACAGCTTTGTTCCAGATTGCAGGTCTGGGGAGAGGTCTAAGGTACCATGTATAAGAACCTTCAGCATCCACAGACTTTTCACTTTGAACTCACACTCTCCATTCCCATTTTATCAGATTAATGCATCACATAAAAAGATCAGTCATGCTTATGAACCTCCTCTTTTGTGTGACATAATGAACACTATGTCCTAATTTTGGCAGGGTACTCCAAAGTTTAATTATGAAAATACCCTGCTCAAAGTATGATCACTATTGAAGTGTTGTTGATGACAAATGTTTGTTTGCACTTTGTTAGCAATAGTCCAGGGGTAAAGTTTATTAAATTTGTAACCCTTTGACTTGCCTTTTCTTATGCTTGCTGCATGGTGGATACAATTTCTTTTGGATGCTTTCCCATCATGACAGAAAATGCTGGGTTCCTTCCTTCTGAGACAGCAGGAAATAAATGATAGGCTGATGCTTTATGATACATCTGTGTATCAAAAAAATTTCTGTCTGTCTCTTCTGTTAGGAGCTGCAGTAACTAGTACCAGTACACCACAGTGCATGGCCTCCCATTTCACTTGAGCAATGTTCTTTGCTTCTCCCTTCAACATGGTGTAGGGCTTCTTGCTGCATTCCCAAACATTATGCTTTCATGTAGATAGGAAGAGTGCTCTCATACAATCTGCTCTTCAGCTTCATAGTTTCTCTTCTTCTTCTCCTCTGCAGAAAACTTTCAAGCATTTGAGGGCTGTAATCATGTTGTCTCTGCATTTTTGTTTCTCAGAACAATTCGTCTGTTTATTCTTCTCTTACAGTTCATGTCTCCTTGATCTTGGATGAAATATTTTACTTTCCACCAGACATCCTCCAACCACTCCACATATTTTTTGATTTGGGGACTCAAAACTGGATTAAAGCCTCAAGCTATGTTTTCGTCTTATCAGTTTTCCAAGTAGAAAAAAAAATAGGTCACAGGATGAGATGGCTTTTCATTAGCTGACATTTAAAACATGGGAGCTTAGCACTGGGAACATATATATTGGCAGACATTCATGTCAGTGTTCACATGTATAGTTGCATCTTTTCTATTGGAAATACACTCTTATTTTATTTTAAGTTTTTCACTGGAAAAAGCATCCAGCCCAACATTCATTCAGTGCATGCTCCCTAACATCACTATTGAATGGCTTTAAACAATCCATTTACAGGAGAAAGCTGGTGGCCAGCCACTTTTTTACCCTAAGGAACAGTAATTTGACAAGTGACCCTGAATTTCTTCCAGTAATGTATATAGCAAAAAAAGAGCTGGCCCAAACCCAGCTGTCGGGCTTTGATTCAGGAACGAAGACTTTCCAAGGCAGGAGTTATCTATCAAAACGGCAGCCCCACACTCAGGGAAATATATCTGATCTAAAGCTGATAGAGTGTGAAATCAAAGGTTGTGAATGGCTATTCAAGGGGAACCAAATACATTTCTATGGGGTTGCAGTACAAATGGTGTTGGTAATAGGTTGTGGCAGGACAAAGAGCAGCTGAATTAAATACCAAGATGTAGCACGTTAGCTTTACTGGATCAAGTGTAAGATGACACACTGACATTAGGAAAATTATCTCTTTAACTTTTCTGTACTAAGTCAGTGATTATTACTTTACTTTGTCTTCATCTCATCAATTTATCTGATAGAAAGAGTTCATCCAAGAAATACCAGGAGGAAGCTCTGACTATATAATTATTCTGGATGAAGACTCTTCTAACAAATTCATACCATGAAGGACTAATTCCTTTAAAGCAAATGCTGTCATCCAAGTAGCAGGTTAAGTACTGAAAATTGTTCCTTTTACTTATGGTTTTTGAAGACCTTGAATTTCAAATAACATAGTCTGTTTAGTGATATCTTCAAAACATTGAGTGTAATGGAAGACAATAGCATGCTGGCAGTGATGATGATAAGTAATCAGTCTTTTTCATATGAATATTTAAAATGTGGATTTTGAAGAAAAGTGGATATCTTTCTAGGTTAATGCTAAATAAGATTTAAAGTTATAAAATTGAAATCTAATTTAAAAATTATTTTATTAAATTTTTCTTGGATTTTATGTTTGGGTTTTTGGATTTTGTCGGGGTTTTTGTTTGTTTTTTTTTTTTTGTTGTTGTTTTGTTTTGTTTTGGGTTTGTTTTGTTTTGTTTTTTGGGGGTTTTTGTGTGGTTTTGTTTTGTTTTGTTTTGTCTTGGTTTTGTTTTTTGGGTTTTTTTGGGTTTTTTTGCAAGCACAGAGATCACTATTCACAAAATTCTGGGCCAGAAATAGTAATTTCAAAACAAATTACTTTAGCTAAATATAGTAATAATTGAGCCTATGTGTATGCAAGTAAAGGAACTGCTCTATATGACTCAAAGTGGAAAAAAATATTTCTTCTTCTTCTTGCAATTCTAATTAAACTCATGTATTGTAAATAGGTTGAAATACTTCTGTACATCTCTCAGGTATAGAAGTCAGTACTTGCTTTTACTATCATTCATTTAGAGAGCAAGCAAAGGAATTTCTGAAATATTGCAGTTGAAAAATCAATGGAGTTGCATAGCAGTTGCATTAAATCTCTATTTTAAATCATTATTTTATGTGTCCTAATTAAGTATACTATAAATTAATTGTGTTTAAATATCTAAAACATTGCTGCACAGGTGTACTTCTTTTTCTTTAATACAGCAAATCAAAATAAATAGTGCCAAATGACTACTAAAATTTTATGGTTCAATACAGTAATAAAGACATTGTTTTAATAAAAAAATTTCAGTGGGACACTAAAAGTGCAATGTTTATCAAATCATTAAATATTAATGTACAGACTGTGAAGAACCTGGGAAGGGACAAGTACAGAATAAATACAAAATGTTCTTGCTATATGGTAATTTAGAGTAAGTTTAACACATTATTGGATGATAGTAATTGTACAGCATATGCACCATCCTCTGCAGCACTGTTAGTATTCAAAATCACTGCCACAAAGTTACTTTTGTAATGATGGGATAGAAGCTCTTACAATGATGAAAATATAATACCCATTATTATTAGGGGTTTTTTTCACTGTCATTTAAATCAATATTGCAAATTCAAAATAGCATTGGGAGACCCATACAAACTGATAATACAAACATTTCTGAATGAGATTTGATTACATTTCTATTAAAGAAAATGTCAGCATTTAAAGGATCTTTCCTGTAGTCATCTTTGCAATTTTCAGAAGGTGAAATAATGCATCATTTACTGATGAGGTGTTAGATCATAGTGTTTGCAGGATTTTATGTATTATTCACAAAGTTATGTTCCAGTATTCTGAGACAAATGCAGAATAAATAAAAAGGTACCAAAGGAAAGATGAAATAGTGTCCATGAAGCTTTGTTTAATTAAAACTTTTTGGGAAAACAAATAAATGAATAATGATGCATCAAGTTAATAAAATTCTTTTTCCATTGACTCCTGCAAAATAATGCCGTCTTCAAAATCATGTCATTTAAATATATTCCAAATAAAAAAACAATGAAGAGCCCGGTATTTTTGTATTAAATGAAAATATAATCTTAGTATTATTTTACCCATTGTTTTCAGCCATATTAGATCTTGAATAATGAAAAAACTTTTTTGAGTCTCACACAAAAAAAATATTTCAGTTATTCAATTTATGATCCACTACTCATTTTTCTCTGAACTCCTGCTTTTAGCAGTAAAATAATAAAAGCTTTATGAAGACTCCAAATTATTCTCTTACTGTACGTACAGTACAGTACTTACAATACTTCTCTTATAGGAAGTATTGTACTAAGAGATAGTATCTGTAAACTTGAGCAGCACAGTAACCACAGCACAACTGGCTAAGCAGAACTTCAGGAGGACCATCTTCTAGCCCTGAGCAGCCTATTAATATGAAATCATGCTGGAGATTAAGTTATTTCAGATCTTTACTGCTTCTGCTCTTTGACTGGCTTTTTATGCCTCTGGAGTGTATTTTTAACACATCTTTTAGACATGTTGTAGAACATCTTGGCCCTAATATTTGGTGCTCTGAGTGTCATCCTTTTACAAACAGCAATAATAGTATTATTATAGCTACTGTGAGTAGGAGTAGCAATTGTGAGTATGTGGTATTCTGACTTCTTCTTGGTGTCTTTGTAATAACTACTTAAGGGATGGTTTCTGTAGCATGTATATTTTTTAAGGGTGGCATGGAGGTAAATCTTCTGGAAAGAAAAAATTCCTTGGTACTGCTGCATGAAGAATATTTTCTTTCCTGAATGCTCAAATATTTGGAGTTTTTATCTTCTGATTATTGACTATGTCCAGAGATTTAATGGAAGGGATAATTTATTCTTTCAAATCAGTTAGAATAGTATCTGGCATGTTTCCTATAGAATGCCTGAATACTTTACCTGTTATTTTTGGGACTCAGTCCCAGATTTTTCTCACTCCATTTCAGAATTTTTTATACTATTGGCATTTTTTGGTATAATAGCAAATAATAATAATTCCTTGCACACTGATTACCACCTGGAATTCAAGAGTTTCTGCTTATCATTAAGGGAATGCTTTGCAATTTCACATTCCTTGTCACCTTGAAAACACAGGTAAAAGCTAATTCTTCACTCCTCACACACACATACTGCACAAACATTTCACAAATATTTCCCTGGCAATGTGAAGGAATACCTATTGTGTTAAAGTATGTGTCCTCTGGAGTGGCTTATTTCAGAACAGAACTGGTGCCACTTCCAGGCCCATCACTATGCAGTCCTCTGCTAGCAGCATATTTTGAAGATAAATAAAAAAATAAAAAAATGCAGAAAAATCAGTCTCTAGAACAGCCATAGACTGCAGAAACCAGAAAAATATCCCTAGAAAAATAGTGTGAGTTTCAAATTTGCTTACAAACACAGATTCTACAAGTGATTCCCTAATGCTACAGATGAAGTATATTTCAAAAACTGAAAATATTATTTAATGTAATAAAAATGTTAGTATTTAATCATGTTATCATGCCTTTTTGCATAAAGACAATGAGCATGTTTCCAAGATAATATCTATTGTATGATGTTAAGATAGCAGATCCAGAGTTGCTGTGAAATATAGTGTGTGATAAACCTGAATAAAGATATCATTGTAATGATATTAAATGCCTAGGTTATTGAATGCTTTTCAACATTCTAGTTAATCCCTTTCTAAAAGTGCACCAATCCCAGAAATTTCTGAATCTCTATAATTGCTTTTCAATATATATCATCTTATTTGTAAAATTAGTACGAGCTATTCACAGACCAATTTGAGGACAAAAACTGAGGTTTACTCAGTCAATTTGTTTTAATGTTTTAAGATAATGCATGTTATTATACTAAAATTTGGATGTTTGAAGTATTTGTTTTCATCCCAGAATAACATAATTTAGGGAAAAGGGAGGCTTGTGGGTTTCTGTGGGGTGGAAAAAAAAGCATTTATAAATGTTAGTAGCAGATAAGTTTTCTGATTAAACATAAATAGTTATCATAGTCTTGGAAAAGTAGTAGGAAGACTACTATAATACTGTTAACATAAAATGGGGTTTTTTTTTAGGATACATAATAATACAGAATGATCACAAATATAAATTTTTAAGCTAGTTTAAGAAAAGAAATTGTATTCTCATACCCTTAGATTATATTTGTCTAGGTTTTAATATTGAATCTCATGAGCATAAGAGCTGAAAAAGAAATTCAGAACTTTTTTATTGGAATAAATGGGATTTCACTTATCCAAAATACAGACTCTAGAATAAGGAAGATTTAATCTAGAAAGACAAATTCATGCTTAATGTTACTATTTATGCTACCAGCACCAGCCCTTAATTTTTTTTTGTATTGCATTATCATTCTCAGTTGTGTGGCTCTGGTTCTATACTACACTCAACTGCTAGAAATTAGATTTCAGACATCAAGTCATTGATTTGCCTTGTCTTGAAATATGTTTCTGGGAATCATTGCTATCCAGGCACAGTAGTTCTGGGAATTAAACTGAAAAGCAGCAGGTCAAATAGGAATATATGAATAGGACTAGAATCCATATCCAGAGCTATAAGTGCTTCTCTCTTATTTTGTAGACAACATCTATTCTGAAGGTCCTTGGACAATCAGGATCTAATGATCAGCTTGCAAATATGTATGCAGCAAAACTTGAATCTTCTTCTAAAGTATAACCAAGTCAATCTATAAACTAATTTAATGAGGATTGTACATCAGCAGAAAATGCATCACACATAGGACAAATGTGTTTTAAATAAGGATGCCAGAGTCTCTAAGTCCACAACCAGAGAGAGGAAGGATGCACACATTGCCTGTTTCTGATCACTAACATGTCTGACTCTTTGCATATTTTTCTTTGGTTATTATAGAGTCAATCATATGTGCTCTCCAGGCACACAGAATGAGAAATACTTTCAGCTTTGAGGACATATCTGTATTATGGATGGGAAAGAAAGACATTAAAATTCATTTTCTTGTGGCCAGCATTACTTCTGCTCTTTTCTATATTCATTTTATGACATCCAGGTTCAGCATTTTTTCCCTCCAAAACTTTTGAAGATATGTCTTATTTTAGCTTCATCTGCAATTATCTCTAACAGTAGTATTTTTGAATAATATATTTTATATATTCTCACTTCATATTATGTTCAGCTCTATGAAGTCAAATCAGGCTTGGTTACCATGTGATCATGTTGTGTTTGCCTATATTCTGTCTCCTGCGTTATTTCTACAGCCTTTTAAGTCTAATACTAATGCCACAGTGCTTCTAAACCACTTTATCCCAAAATCAAATTACAAGAAAAAGCTGGAGAAGAAAAAACCCCTCCCATTCTCCTAGATGATTCTATTTGCTTTTCCTTATAATGTGTATCAGGTTTTTTTTAATGTAGCTCATAGATTTTATTGCTTAACTGTGTTTCTTATAAATAATGCAGATGAAAAGTCATGTATGAATGTCATAGTCTAATTGTGCATTTAGAGAAACACAAGTTAAAAATCCAAGAGATAAGCTTCTCATAGGAAAAGGAATCCATTTACTCTGCACTTTTATAATATTTGTGATTCAACAAATAGATAAATAAATAAAATAAACACTTTCAAAGGATTTGGCATATCAAGTAATTTTATGGCTCAGTTATTAAAAGTTCATAACAAATTCAGTTCCCATGGAACATTGTAAGTTTAGCATTGGCACTGATATAACTATGAAAGTGTCCCAACACATCTGTCAGGTTGCAAGTAATATCTTTATCTTGCAAGGTAGACTGTAAGACATGTATCTCATGTAACATGTAAGACATGTTACATGAGATAAAACTTGAACACAGGAATAAAAAAATGTTGGAATGATATTAAAATATCCATAGTAAAAAAAGCGAGTAGAATATGCATCATGGTTTATGTGTTCATTGCACATTTATTTAAACACTTCAGTATTTAATGAAACATAATACAGAATCTATGCATATATACGTGCATAAGTACATACATTTGCATGCTTTTCAATGTTTTGCAAAAATATTACGAGTCAGGATTTGTTAAAATTAGATATCTTCAGTTATTCTGAGAACATTATTTCTCTCCTGTATTATTTATTTAGACAGGCTTTCTGAAGGATTTTTTGCTTTGTGCTTCAAATGCAAATTCAGAGGAAAATTGTCTCAACAACATGCCAAGATTAGCAGCAACCCCACACAGACTGTGCAGAGGAAATGAAAAATTTTCCCAAATTCCTTAATAAAACCACTAAAAAACAAGCTTTCCCTGGGCTGAATTTTAATCCCAGAAGAGAATTCTCAAGTCTTTTGCAGTAACTGATCAAAAGATTTTTATGAGTTATGTTCTCTGTTTTGATTCCACCACCCTTCAAATTCTGGACATGTTGCTCAGTGATGCAGAAGATAGCATAAAGTAATTCAAACTTCCATTACAACTCACACCATCTTCTTTCTTGGCTTCCATGAGTGGGTACTCATCATTCAGCTACCCAATTTTGAGATCCCTCATGCTGCATAAAACTGCAATGTATCTTTGATAATATGAAGTAGCAGAGAAACTGACATGTAAAACTACTACCATCCTTTTGCTTTCGTATTACTGCCTGGCACCACCTCTAAGCCATTGCTTCAGATGTGTAACTAAAAACTCTGTCTATATCATAGAGAAAAGACACATACAAGTTATTGCTTCTTTTGACTAATAACACAAACTTGTTAAATCAGGAGCATCTCACATTGTGGTCTTGCCCATAATTTCATTATTGTTTTTCTTAATGTACCCACGTGAATCCAGTTAATGGCTCTTAAGCATCTGCAGCAAAATTTGTGAATATTTAAGTGACGACAAAATGCCACAGCATCAACACTGTTTTGAATTTGTTTGGCCAAATCCCTGATTTTAGATTTTTTATTTCCTCCAGTCTGCTTGCAATGTAGGGAAGAGGATGTAAGGGGAACAAGCATTCCTAGCCAGATGGGTTCTTTGGAATGCCAGCTCCATTTTAGGTGGTTTTTAGGTAATCAAGAAAAACTAAACATACAACCAAGGGAAAAATAAAACAATCAAACCCAAAACCAGAACAAAACCCCAACACATTTATCATTTAAGATGTTATTTCACTTTATTCTTCCTCATTCTTCTGCAACTCAAAATCAGTTGTTGAATATTTCTGAAAGTCATGGGAGGTTAGGTATTTGGAAAATATAAATTCTTAAGCATATATTTAGAACACATCAGAACATTATAGGTTATACATCAATTTAAAACAAACAGAATCTGTTGCCCACAACTGCCTAGTGTGGTTTTCGATGTAAAATTTAAAAATGTGATAGCAGTTGAGGGCCAAAAACTGAGTAAAAGTTTCTTTTATATATGACTGAATAATTTTCTATTTGAACATTAGTGAGGTTCAAAGTTTGTACATGCATGACTGTCAAAGTAGGTGATTTATGTTAATATGGATTTCGTTTTGTACATATAATAAGTGTATAATTACTTGAAGCCAAACATTTGTTCATTACTGTAGGAATACAGTAATTTAAATGTAATTGTGTTGTACAGACCCTGTTTCCCCCAAAGTCAATTGAGTCAGTAGTAGTTGAGTATGATGGTTGGATCTGGTCCAGTTATGTGAAGATGATAAGGGGTGAAAGTAACCCCTGCAGTCTGGAGAGGATGAGAACCTCAGATTGCAGTGTTTTCAGTCACCATTTTGGACACTCCACAGCACTGAACATTATTAGGCTCTTGATAATTCGTTTACTTAGTGGCACTGTCTAATGTGAACTGCACAGTGATGTGAGCTTGGCTTTTAGAACAAAATTTACATGGCAACTACAAAAATTTCTTTTACAAGTGCACCAAAGTGTTGCTCTTTACAAAACAGCATTTAGCCATGGAATCAGCATTATTTTCACTGGTCCTTTTATAAATTGGAAGTATTTTATTTTCTTCTTTTTTTTTTTTCCTAATATGATAATTCTAAAAATTAATTGAAAATTAATTCTTTTCCTGCTCTCTCTACTCTTTTTTTTTTTTTTAAATTTGAGTCCTCTAATTATTTTAATTCCTTCCTCTCTTACAAAGATGAGTAAATGTATGGGAAACATAACTCCTAGTGCCAAGACAGGAGAGATTACCAAGCCAGAAGACATAAAACAACCCAATGGTTTGGATTCAGATATTGAGCTTTTCATCCTTTGAGGTCCTGGACATATACTTTGTAGAACATAACCACCTACAGAATGCTAGGTTTACCAATTGCTCTCTATTTTAAAATGAAGACACAAAATTCAACTATCTTGCTATACAAAGTATCAAGTTCCTCCCTGATTTTTCCTGGATATTCCTTTTCTGCATCTTCAAAGACCTCAATATTATTTTTTGCCACAACACAGCACTAGAAGCTTTTATTTGGGACAAAAATAAACTATGCTCACTAATTTCTTGTCCAAGTCAATGCTCTCCTGGAACCTTGTACTCTATATCTCTAAAAATGTTTTTTTTTTCTTCTTGTGTATTTTTTCTTGCATTTGATAAAACTACATAATATTTTTCAGGTATAGGTGTGAATTGTGTGCTTCTTTCCAATATTATATAGAATGGGGGATACATCTCCCATATTGTTTTTTTTTCAATTACAGGACAGTAATCATTATTGGATTATCTGAGAAGTTAGGCATGTCCAACTGTATTGTTATCTGTAAATAATTAAGAGGTCATCTTAGTATATTCAGGAGCAAAGCTTCTCTTTATTAAGTGAGATAAAATGCATATTTGGAGTGAATAGTTCTGGTTTAATTATGAAAATATACAGTGTTTCCTGGAGTCTGGAAACAGAAATGTCCTGGGTAAAAATCATCCCACAGAGTGCACAGTAACATCTAACAGTTACCCCAGAGATTTAAAGCTGTTCACCAGAGGACTCTGAAGAACGGCTCAGGTCTCTTGATTTCAGTTTTCTAGGGAATATGTATTAACAAAATTTATAGGTAATTATACTGCTGTTAAGAGGACCAGCTAAGATACAATGTGAATATATGTCTATATGTTCTTTGAATTTTTGATCTAACCACTCTTATTTAGAGTCCTAGAAATTAAACACATTCTTAGAAAATAAATTCCATTACGCAGTTCAATATTATCTTTGAAGTCTAACACATTAAGAGGAGTTTTAGAAGAGCTATAAACCCTCAGTTTTTTTGTTCTCTTCCTACAATTTATTTAGCTTGACAGTTTTGACCTTTTTCCCTAGTATTTATCTATTGTTTCAAATGCAATAGAAATAGAGAAAGATAGATGGAAAGATGGGGGAAGAGAGAAATCCTTTCTATGAGAGCTAAATATAGGGGTGGATCACCTAATTATCCAGCCATTGCACTTAGACACTGAGAATGTTTTCTGTCCTACTAAACAGGACAAACCACCCACCCTTCCACCAAATCCCCACCCCTATATCATGTACATATTCATACTGAAATTGCAAATAAACATACTGCAGCGCAGCCCTGGATAGACTTGGGAAAGTTAGAGGAGGACATGCACTGTGGGAGAAAACAAAGCTGACTCAGACAGAAGTTCTCCAACACTACTGGGAAAACTCTTTATGCAAGTTAATTCTATTGGCCAGCAGGTAAGCACAGTAAGTTTGTCCCATGCTGGAGCTGTTGATGCCAGAAATTCTACAGACTGCAGTGGGTGTAGTGCGTGTATTCATTTTCCCTCCAGCACTGTCAGAAAAATCCCTTTCCCTCCATATTTTCCAACATACAAAGGCGCAGCTGTAAGAGGTTGTAATTAGAAGGGAGAAATGAGGGCAGTGCCCTTATTCTGACCCTGTAGTGAAAATGTTTTCCACTGAGTAATTTACTGATTTCAATACTACTGGAGTTAAAGCAAGGAAAGTTCTGGTTGTCTGGCTACATAAAAACTTCTTTCACCAGGTAAACTGTTAAGATAGGGAGGACATGTCATGAGAAATTATAAAGTTATCTGGTTCTCAATAACAGACAATATGAATTTTACATTTTATCTACTTGGTTATCCTGCAACTGTCAAAGAAATTATAAATGTATCAAATGTTATGCTGGTTATGGTTATGAACTGTCAAAATATTACTGCAGACCATTACTGCTTCTGAAGAATCCAGGAAAAAATCTGTCATGAAGTCCTTCTGAGATTTGTTTCTTCAGGCAAAAATAGAATTGATTTTTAAATAATTTAGAGGAAAAAAATCCTAAAAATATTGCTTGTTTCCAAATGATCACATGTTTGATAGAAATATAGTCTTGAATAAAGAAATAACACTTTAGGCAGCTTGCAAAGAACACATTAGTCATGCTTCAATAAAATCTGTATTTCATGTTTATTAATTTTCCTGTTCACTTTGGGGTCCTAATGAAATTCTTTGGTATTTAATTTTAAATGGGAACTGAATTTTCAGAATCACACAGAATTTTATGATGTTAAAAAGTTGGCATTGTAAAGCATTCTCTCTGATTTTAAAGCTTCAATCAAGTTCCACTTTGAGCATTATTTTAGTTACATTTACTGACATGTTTGCAATTAAAAATGCTTGCCCTATGGATTATGTCTGAGAAAGGGCCATTGTAAGATATTTTTACCCATTCAACGACATCATATTTCAATAACCTAACGGCAGAGTATAACTTATTTAGAGTAATGGCATAAAGATCTTGGCCATTAATATGTAGAGACAAATTGTTCTCATTATTTCAGAACACCACATCAATTTCTTGCCTCAAAAATAATTTCTTTGCTATACACTGCAAAAAAAAAGTATGTACTTTGGCACGCCTGCCAATCTGTGCAGGACTGAAACACCAGAAGATTTGTAGTATTGTGCAAAGGACTTCTCTGTTTATACCTGGATGTCAGGTGGATTAGCTGACAAATTAAGCACTGCTTGTGGTGAAAAAAAATTTTGGATAAAAAAGGATTATATACATTAGCAAACAAAGTAATAAAAAGGATGGTATTGTAATGGTATATATTTTCAGTACTGATAATGAGAGATCTATCTGCTGACAAAATGGCCTGCCACACGCTTTTAAACTAAACCCGTTGATTTCAGTGGGCATCAATTGGGCAATTTTGGTCCATGTCCCTGCACTTTATGGCAGCCCATGCCTTTTTGATGACTTTGACCTTGGCGGATTTTTTTTTTTTTTCAGTATTCATGCCATGTGACTCATCTCTTCCCCTCAAAGTTGTGTCTTCCTCCTTGATTTTTTCTCCTGATTTTGCAATTTCTGTGAGGTTAGTTTTGGCATGTTTTGGCCCTTTGCACTGCACCTCATGTAATGCCGGTCCATTTCCTTGGAGTCACTACATTTCCCAAAATTTTTTTCCTTCAATTGCATTTCCTGTGATTGTATCTCCATTCCAGAGGGTTTGTAAGTCCTTCCTTTCTGTTTCCAGGATTTCAGTGGGGATGAATTTTGGCAAGCTTCGGTCCATGTCCCTGGACTTCACGGCATCACATGCCTTTTGATGGCTTTGTCTTTGTTGGAGTTTTTTGGGTTTTTTTTCAGTATTCAAGCCTCGGCTCTCATATCTTTCCTGCAAAGCTGTGTCTTCCTCTATGATTTTTCCCCTGATTTTGCAGGATCTGTGCAGTTCATTTTATCATGTTTTGGTCCTTTGCATTGCAGCTCTTTTCCTCGCAGACCATTTTCTTGTAGTCACTAAATGTCCCAATTTTCTGGGATTTTTGGCTTTTTTTCAAGTGAATTTCATTTTATTGTATCTCCTTTCCAGATTGTTTGTAAGTCTTTCTTTTCTGGGTCATAAGATTTCGTTTCTCTTCCCAAAATATATCTACTTCCATCTTGTTCTGCATACATTTTTTGTCGCTCAATAGATGCTTGGTAAATGTAACAAAATTATTTTTATGAGAATTTGCCTGAGTTTGAATTTTTTCTTTTCTTCCTATACTCTTTTTTTAGGGTTTTTTTCCAAGAGGTTTTTGTGTGCGTTGCATGGATATTTGCAGAAAGAACCTTTTATGTGGGTATATTCCAAGTTTTTGAGTGAATATATTTTATATAATGCTGTAAACGACTTCAGAAAACAGTGTCTTTTTTCCCATACAGTACGAGCACAGTAGTGTTTGAATGAATCATGATGGACAGCTGGTGAAAGTATGTTTAATTATACTTCATGAATGAGAAGAGAGAAAATAAATCCCATGATTTCAGGCATGTTGCTTCAGGGAAATCTAGAAGTAGTAAAGTCTGACTGGATTTTCAATCTGTCACCACTTCCTATGTCAATTTTTCTCTGTGGAAGACTTAAACCCTTAGTGATTTACAGTACTCATTTCTCCTGTTATAGTCTTGCTTCTGTAATTTGAGATCAGACATCATGCAATGTGACATCATGCAATGTGACATCATGCAGTGGCCAGTCACAACCAAATAATTTATCTCAGCTTTCTATCATCTACTGTTGAAAATTCCTAATAAGCCATACATATTATCTCATAAACTATACTAGAAGTTACAGAGACAAATATTTCCTTTCCATTTCTCAATCTTCTGTTCACCTGAATACTCAACTCTACTCTACTCTACTCAAGCATACCCTTGCCTTTGCTGGACAAGAAATCACTAGCTCACAGAAATCACTTTTAATTAGATGGAGGGGGGAAGAGTCCAAGAACAGCTGACTGAAGACTAGAAATAAGAGTGGCAATAAGCAGTAAAATACAAGTGATAACCTTCAGGAGAAAGAAATATACAACATGTACTTGTTATAATAGATTCAAGCTAGAAAAAAAACATATTGTTAAAGTAGGTTGGAAATTGGTGAGTAGCAATAAGACCTGGGTTTTCATTAGAGAATATATTAAATAACATATAAAATATCAGTGTGATTAAGTGATCACTGTGATCCAGGGATGGTGTGATGGTGAAAAAAGAGTGGAAACTGCTGTCTGTTATCTGTTCACTAAATCTAGTAGTATAGGTTTTGTCTTAAATGTTAAGACTTATTTGAAGAGTAGTGAGTCTTTTTTCCTACAAATTGTAATTTTATTTTCTTTCAGATATCTTCTGCTAGAAATATTTCACTAAAATCCATGTTAAGCTTTCCTAAAGACAGACATTTTTTTCCTGATCTTCCTCATACCGCCTAATCCATGTCTCTGCTCTGTGTGTCTGATATTTCTGGATGAAGCTTTAATTGGCATAGTACAGACCTATAAATTTTCTAGTACTTTGGAGAACGAATTTTTGAACTAAAACATCAACTCTATTCGTATTTATCACATAAACAAGAAATACCCACGTGGTGAAAGGGTGGGGTTTATTTTTTTCCAACATATTTGCACAGCCCGTTAGTGATGTCTTCTTTAATGTAGTTCAAATCCCTCATTTGTTTAATCTTATCAAAATAAATGGTTGCTTGTTTTTCTACTTATTACTCAGCAGTCTATAATAAAAGGCACTGAGCATTCTTCTTTTACAACCTAGATTACCTAATATACTGGGTGACTTGGGGCTGGTTGCCTTCTGATGCCCAGAACAAAGTTGTAAAACTCCTAGATTAATGCTCAAGTGTTACAGGAAGTAATTCCTTTATGTATTTTTTATTTTACCAAATAAGCTTCCTGGTATTCAGACTTTCTATCTGTTCCATATCTTCTTTGGTTTCCTTTCTAACATTCACATACATTTGCTAACTTTTAAAATACCCAAAATCTAACTCAGAATTTTGAAATCAGCTCCCAGATTTTGAGCTGCAAACCTAAATATTTTTTTTATATTTTCTTTTCTTCATATGTATAACAATGAAACAATAGAGTGCCGTGAATTAACAGAAAAAGTAAACTTTCAAGAATGCAGAGTTCATCATTTTGTAACAATGCATAGTTTCTCTGTAATACAAAAGACAGCCAACATGAGCATATCATCACAGTCTATTTGATAGAATTTACTATATTTTTACCACACAAATATTTGTACATACTTGCGAATCATTGCTCAATTTTCCAGTCTGTGAAGACAGACTACTGAGATCCCATATTTTTGAAAGATTCTTATCCCACTGTAACAAAAAAATGCTTTGGCTTTTACTCAGCTTGGTCATTAGAAGTTGCCTGCCTTAACTTTAATGTCAGTGTTACTTTCATGACTCCAGGTATTTCATGAAAATTGGTAAAATCCTTATGTCTTCCCTAACACAGTTGGAAACACAGTGATCACAGGTGTACAAGGGCAGGCAAATGACAGAACTAGAGCGTGCACCCTCTTGGTTTCCTCCATCATGTGAATTAATAACCTAAGAACTACTTCTTGCAAATGTAGCCCCTGGCACACTTAATTCATATGGCATCTAATCTTTACCAAGGGTCTAGAGCAGAATGGTATATTTAGAATGATAATGTTTCATAGCCTAAAAAAGGTATGACACTGACTGAATTTAATCACTGACTTTTTCTGTGTAGATTCCAATAGACAAAGATTTTTCTCCATCAAGTGTTCCTGTTAAATGGAGATAAAATCTGTCTAGGGAATGCATCAGCTTGCAGTTCAGAAATCTGCTGAAACAGTCTGGGAGCCACAGCAGACTGTATATATGCCGGGAAATGGAGAAGCTCCTTGCATGCTTGATTTCACCTATCTTCCAATATCAGATGTGTTTGCTAAAACCTGTCTTCTGTCATTGTCCCCAGACTGGTAAACCCAGACTTTCTGGTTGGTTGAAAAACATTGATTAGGCTCTTTTGGCATACTAATATGATTGATAGTCATACTGTAATTTTTACTCAACTTCTGGCTCTCCCAACTCAAGCGTCAAGGAGTGGGGCATTTAAGGATGTGTAATCTGAATGGACAAACTGAGGGCAAGAGGAATATTCATCAGATTTTGACTGTATCATGGCTTGTGATGAACTGTGAAACCCAACCAGTGCTAATAGCTACTTAATAGTGCTTTTATTTCATTGCTTGCCTCCTTAAATAAATATTGGTTTAATATTTTGGTAGGCTGATTTTACTTGGAGAACAGGGTTGCAGTAAGTAACCAAGTCAGTTTAACCCTGGGATTATATTTGCACATTCTTGTTTCACTAGCAGCCTTTCAGTGTATGCACATATCATCTCTATCCAATCTTTTCCGGCCCTAAAAATGTTAAATATGTTTCCTTTATGACAGTTTGATCTTGATAGTGATGAAATAGCTATCAGGTAGAGTAAAAAGATGAAATATTTGTCTTTTCAGACAGTTAGGGTTCTTCAGGGGGGAGAATTAACTTCTGTACTCCAGTGTGAAATAGCCTGCTATCATACATATTCATGGATTTGAAGTGTTCAGAGCACTTGATCTTGCAGACTGCTTTGTATTGACAACTCCCAATGAAGTCAGTAGGAACTGAAATACACTGGGGAGCTCAGATATGCAATATTTAGGATATGGTTAAGTTTTAAATATTGAAATATATGACCTGAGTACAGGAGTTAATATCGAACAGCTGGCTGCATCCTCTATCAACAAGGATACATCCTCCTGTCAATTAGGTTCACTTCTATTATGCATCCCATGTGGAAGAAAACACATGATCACATACAAACACATGATCACATACGTCTATGAGAACATACACATTTCTTGCCTGTCTTACATGTAATTTAAATCTTTTCCCAATAGCCTATGGTTTGTTTCACGGAAAGGAACCCTGTTTTACTGCAGTTTGCAAATTTGCAGTTTTACTAGGCAAAGGTAATCAACAACTCAACATTTTGTGGTTTCTTAGGTTAGATTTCTGAGAAATGTGGAAATATTGTTTTTCAAATGTGATAAAGTCTCCAGAAACTATATAACCTTCTGCTTATTAAAAAATCAAGCAAAGAGCCCATGGATAAAATGTTAATATTCTCAAGTTCTTTTGCTAATATTTTTTTTTCTGAATGCTTTGGTCCTGTCCTGCAAAAGTCACCTGGAATGTTAGAGAAGGATAATGTATTATTGATACTTATTTCTTAGGTTCTAGTAGAAGAAATTCAAAGTTTCTGCACAAGAAAAGAACCCAAATCCTGGACCTCAAGGTCAGACCAAAATTCTGTGTTGCCAGATGCTGAAAAGATCTCTGTAGTCCCTGATTGAAGAAAGGCAAAAGGAGTCTTCAAACTCAGTAAAGGCTAGATTTTCTGGAATAGAAAGTTTCTTTTAGAGGTTTGAGAATGGAGAAATAATCAAGATGACTGCCTTATATTCTATCTGTCAAAAATGTTCATCTTTTTGACTGAATCTTTTCACAGTGTTCTGCATGTTCTGAAATGAGTTCAGCTAATACAAAAGGAAAATGCTGTTGAATGCATATGCTAGTTTTTGCCTGTGAGCAGTTATTTCAACAGAATTTCACCAGCCCTCCATTAACCACCTTTCAAAATTCATACTGCAAGCCTCTGAAGAAAGTCACTTTTTCATGTTTCAGCTATAAAAATAAATTTATTCAATGCAGAACACAGGCATAAAATAATAAAAAGAGGAACTGCTTCCAGTCTATTTGTGTAATTCATACCACATGTTTGAGTTGTAGCAGAGGTTTAGGTCAAAAATGTGTCTCATCAGAGACCAAATGCCATTTTAGTGTCAATTGGTCTGATTATTTCTGCCTGCTCCATTTCTTCATGCTTATCTCTTCATATACTTTGCCCATCCTTTAAAAGATCTTGAACATTCTACCTAAATATTTATCTTTACTACTGTGTAAACATGTCTTAAAACATCAATTAGGTATGCTAATGTTTAAATTCATACATGCTCATATCTATATGTATATGCATACACATAGTAGCCTAATGGCATTTTCTAAATGCTGTCAAACACACATGTCCTCAGGCACTCCCGTGATTGTCTGGCAGGACTATCTGACCCTATGTTTTTATATACATATAAAATATTAAATAAAATATTATAAAATATACAGTATATTTAAGAAATATATATTTTAATATATTATATAAATATCATTATATATGATATATTTAAGAAATGGACATCAAGCAATCACAGACCAGTATGAAAATATGTGGGTTATGTGGTTTAACAAAATGGCAGCTCCCTGCCATAAAATGGTGTCCAAAAGTAAACGGTGTCCTGATGTGTAGGTTGGAGAAGGCCTCCTGGGTCTGGTGTTCCAGGTGAAGTGACAGGGATGGCTGGTTCAGGCAGTCATGACAGACAATGTCAGCAGGGGAAAGGGAGAGACTGCTACAGCAAATGGCCTGTGAGCTTGGCAGGAGTGGGCTGGATTTCTGTGAGACACTGGGGACAGGGCACCATCACTTCTCGCCCAGTCATCAGTGATATCTCTCCTGCTATCCAACATGAAGAGAAAACAAGCAAAATATCCACATTAGGAAAAATATTTTTAGGGATTTTTCTTTTTCCAAAAAAGCTACATTTTGGTTGAAGACTGCAAAAGCTTCTGTATCATGACACATTTTGCTCTTTATCTCAACTCATTTTGCTTTCTCCATCTGTCAATAATTCCATAAGCTGTTCAATTTTGAATAATATTTTACTAGGTTCAGGATTAAATCAGAAAAAGTTTATCAAAGTATTTATTTTGTTTCTTCCACATATAAAACACATTGCTCACTTATCACAATAAAATCATTGCTCAGTGATGCAAAAGTTTTTGAAGTCTGAAATAACAGACATTTCTGACATTTTTTGTGGAAGCAGAAATATTTTTAAAATTTTTTCTATTCTTTCACAACATCTGCCATCAGTGATGTACAAAAGTAATTAAATACCAACAAATAAATTATGCTTACATATTTTCATCTTCCAAGGCTGTGACACTTCACTTTAATTTTTGTTAAAGAGGTAATTTGTGTATAATTGTATATTTAGACTGCATATTATATATTTAACCATATCTCTTTCTAAACATAGGGATATTCTAAAACTAGAATTCTAACACTAATCCTATTTCAGACTTCTGTATGTGATGCCATTAAAATTTATTCTCATTAAGCCAGCTGAAGAATCTAAATAAATTCAGCTTTACAGAAATAAGCTCTCATAAAAATAAGACAGTCTCCTCTGCAAATCCTATAAAAATGCCACTCCTTGTAACACCCCTTCACTATTCTTCTATATTTAATTTTTTTTTTTAAAGAAAGAATGGAAAATCTGAAACTTGAATCCCAAATTTATTATATATTATTCTTATATCACAGCATGTCTGAAATAGTTCTCAAAATTTTTTTCATTATTCGATGCTTCTCAAAAAATAATTACTGTTTTTTATCCATTTGACAAACATTGCGTGTTATCTGTTACTCAGTTATATAATTCTATAAGCTACTATATCATTTTATCTCTTACAGCATGTTAGTTTATACTACTTTTAAGAAGTACTTGGCTGCTACCAAAAGTGGTATTAGGTGCTTGCTTTATGTTCTCAATAAATCTACCAATCTTCAAGATCAAATGACAAGAAGGAAGTGACATCTAATACACTTGTGTTGATACATCATCTTTCTCAGGTAGTATTTTGCTACTGGGATACCTATGTTCAAAACACAAGTACAAAGCCCATTTATGCCAGCACTATACTGCCAACCACAATGAACTCTCAAAAGCATGCTAGAAGTTTCCTTCATGGAAGAGAATAACAAAATATTAAGAAACACCTGATGAGACCCACATCAATTCAGCCTAATCAGACCAAAAACACAGAGACTGAGGCATTTTCTCATGTACAAATATGAGAACTCCCTCTGACACTCTTTGGATGGGGGAGAAGGTCTTGGACAGCACCGAGCCTGGAGGGAGAGATGAGGCCCTTCTGGGCACCAGAAATTTTCTCTTCTGTATTGTTATGAAAGCTCAGCTAACAGTCATACAGATTCATGCACCACTTGGAAGGCCCAAAGAAATCAAAGTTTGTTGCTTTGGAGAAGTCTCTGACTACAGTAATAATGATGAAAAAGATCTCTTGATTATTTGAGTAAAAAAAAAAATCTGAACATTTAGAGATAAGGGATATAGATAAATGAGAGGAAGGAAGGAAGGAGAAACAGACTTCTAAGTACAGAATTCCCTTGAGTGATACATCTTGGATTATATTGCTTTTGTTCTATGACATTAAAACAACTGGGCCCATATCTGCCAATCTGGTGTAAAATGTAATTTACCTGTTACTCCAGTTACAATAAAGGTATCTCAAGAGAAAAATAAGCATGCCACCTCCAGGTTCACTACAGGTTTTTTAACTTATCCAGCTCAGTTAAAAATAATAGACTAAACAAAACATCCATTACAATTATCTAAATATTTTAAGCTCTTATTTAAATGTAGCACATAAAGAAAGGCATCCAGTAGAAAAGTATTTGGAGAACAGAATGTTAAATTGTTGCAAAAATAATTAATAAACTCCTTGAAATCTAGTCAGACACCCCATCTATTTTTCAGATCTGAAAATTAATGTAGTTTCTAATTTGAAAGATTCTCAAGTGAGAATATCCAGCTGTGTTTTTATTTCCATAAATAATTTTTGTTCTATGATAAGGTAGTAAATAAACAAGTACAATAAATTTCCAACAAGCATATATCTGACATTTTAAACATTTTAAAGCTTGACTAGCACCTAGTGGGAATAATCAATTTCCTTAAACAATTAGATATAAAAAGCAGTGCATTTTGCGCCAGTTTTAGTATACCTCGGGTAGTGGAATAAAATATTAGACTCAAGACCCAAGTGATTCTAGTCTGTGAAGTTTAATAATGGTCCTGAAATGCAAAATGCCTAGAGCAGATTATTGTCATTATAATTTAGAATTAATGCAGAAAAACAATGGAGTCTCACTAGACTCTTTTGATAAGGGTTTGACATTAGAATCAGAAAGTTAAATCTGGAAATCTACATTATTTTTGCAGTAAAAGCTTCATTCATGGTCAGATCTCCCTTTGTCTTTCTCTTGGTACCGGCTTAGTTGTGATTTTTGTCAAAGAGAAAGGCTTCTGTTCTGGGCAATCACACAGCAGTTAGTTGACAACTGGAGCAGAATCTGAAGATTTGCACAGTCTTTTATGGAAGAATAGCTCAGATATGTTTGTATTGTCACTGGTTATTACATCAAAAATAGCATTTTAATCAATGCAAATATACTTAGCAAGCTCTTTTAGAACAGAATGCTTTGTGGCTCATGTTGTTTACTCCCTTTAGCCAAAATTCTGGATGAAACCCCTTAAGTATTGTCTTCAATATAATGCAAAAGGAAATAACAGTCAGCTAACCTTATTTAGCTCTTCTTTACAGGCCTAGCAAAAACATCTAGGAGCTTTTGCTTTGTTGCTGCAAATGGATCCCAAGAATTGGTCGAAGTTGTTACCTCTTTGCACTTGTCATAAAAGACAGCAGCACAAATCATGTTGTTTAATAAATATTAAATACATATAATATATTTATTATAAAAAATATTTCTGTAGTTTTTATCTCTGCTTTATAACAACATTAGCAATTTCCATGAACATATTTTCCACAGATTCTGAACTACTGATAGAATTAATCAGCCATTCATTATTTGTAGGAAATAGCATGTGAGACTAGACTTGCTGAAATAAAACTTTTCTGGAATTGGATACTTGGAATTTTAAGAATGAGTAATAAAGATTTTACCATTGTAGAAGTATTAGGATAATAAAATAAATAATTAAAAATAACTTGTCTTACACCACGCTGTCTTGCAGCAATGTTTTGGAATTTGGTATATCTTACTGAGGAAATTAAAAGGTGCCTTTAGAAAAAGCTATTATATTATTACACGATCTTTTTTTAAGGTAGTGATAGAATTAGGTAAGAGGTGTTCACAGGAAATGATACATTCATATTTTTCATTATAGACATGCTTAACTCTTTTTTCCTCTATATAGTGCCTTATATTTCAATAGAAGAATCCTCTTGCACTTTTTTACCTTTAAAACAGTCTTCAGAAACTGTTTCCAAAAGACAGAAATTACAATTTGTGAGGAAGACTTGTGTATAAGCAAACAGTGGAATTTATTAGAAAATGGATTATGTTGCTGACTGAGCTAATAAGAATTCCCAACTATCAGAATTATATATATATTGTGAAGAGAAAATGAATATAAATGTCTGTTCCTCATATTTACTCTAAAAAGACAGTCTATTACATACCTCCAAACATTGCAGCAAGCTTTGATGTCAGATTTTCTAACTGTAGCATAATATAGAATATCTGAATAATAAAGATTTACCCACCTTAACTGGTGAAAACAGATCTCCATTCATCCATGTCAAGCAAATATCTGTCAGCATTGCTTTTGATTTGGTTAGAGAATGATGCTGCCCTTATACTAAATTATGTTTCCTTCATTAATGAGAGAATTTCCAGACAGATAGGCTGTATATATGTGTTTGTAGTCATCATTCCAGTGAGGTGGTATCTATAGAGTTTGAAAAACAATTTTCACTGAAATGAAAAGTGCATTTGGGTAGTCTATGTTAACTTTAGTGCAGGTCTATGAATTGGGAAAATGGAACAATGGAAGCAAATGGAACAACAGTGTCCTGTATTTTCTGTTGGGAGGAGGGGCCTCTTGCAAGTTGAAGTTTTCCAATCTGAGACAATGGTCTTTCACTTAGTAAAAAGCATTAGGAAAATTAATCTTGCAAAAAACACTTCAAGGAGAAAATATTTTATTCTGTTATTTACAAGGTTTTATATGATTGAGTTCATAGTCAAGTACTAGAAATATACATTAGACATTTGCAGTTTTAAAATTATTTATGAGGAATTTGCCAGCACACCAGTTTATTGCATATATACATTATATATATATATATATATACACATACACAGAGATATGAATCTGTACTATGCAGAAAAATAATCATTTTCAGGCCAAACATGGGAAACTATAGACTTTTCATTGTAGTTTCTGAGTTCTAGTCAGCAAATTGTGAAGAAGAATGAACTTGGGACCAGGAGAAAGGTCTCTATGGAAACCTCTGCACTGAGGGGCATTCATTATCTGTGATCAGTCCTACCAATTCATCTATAGTCAAGAGACTCCTGCCAAACTTCAGTTTTTTCCTGCAGGCCTTGCTTCATCTCAAGGTAAGCCAAAGCTTGGGGGGAAAATTGCCTATCTCATCCTGGCACATGTTTTGGACTCAGCAAGAAACTGAAATTGAGCCCTGGAGCTAGGAGACAGTCTTATGAAGCAATCTGTGAAAATAGTACCCTCTCCACATTATTATACCTCTATGTCAACTGGTTTAAAAATTCTGAGCACACATTACCATACCAATAGGTATTTCTCCCAGCATTTCCATATTGACTTTTATTTCAGTCCACTAAAAAAGTAGTATCTGCTTCCATGTTCAAAACTGGATCCAGTGTATAGCAGAAGATAAGTGGTCAAACATGGATTTTGCTTAGTTCTGATACAAGCTAATCATGGCCAGCATTGCACAGCTGTTGCTGCATAGCCTATGAAAGCAAGTTACAGTCAATTTAGCTTTCTTTATGCAGTAAAATTGCAAATGGAGTTTAGTATTCTGAAACAATATCCTTGGTAAACAGTGTTTTGATATATGAACCAAGAGAAAAACCTTGCTTTTTTTCTCTGGTAAATGGAAAAGAAAGGGCTGGAAATCTTTTGTTTTTACATGCAGACTTAAAAAATTAGCAATAACCAATGAAGAATGAAAATATACAGAAAGTAAATAGTTGTCCTATCATATTTTCATGTTAATAATGGTTAATAAATAAAAAAATAAAGTAGACTTTCACAAGGAAAAGTTTTCAACAGTTTTTATTTTCATTGGCAAATAGAGGTAATCAAATCTTCACCAGGATAAATTTCTATTTCGGTTGCATGCAAGGACTGAAATAGAATATATCCCATATTATTAAAACTCAGTTAAACTAAAGGATTGAGTTTACCTGAAAGAAAGGTATCACAGCTGATATTCTAATACTGCTTTGACTATTTTCTAAAGAAATTAACATATTCAAATTTCTGAATTTGTTATTTATTTGTTTGTGACAGTTTTTTTGTTTGCTTCACATTTCAGTTGAATGAGAAAACTTCAATAATCCCAAGAAGATGAAGAACTGAACTAACATAATTTCATTGCTCGGATAGTGTTTGCTCTTCTTCAGTGATCTGTATCAGCCCTTCTCTTCTTTCCTTCTTAATTAGTACTGCCTCAATGGTTGCTATCAACATGGGCATGTGATTTTCTGAAATTATTCACCTGGGACAATACAGCAGGTATCTGAATAAATGCAGATATCTGCAGATAAATGCAGATATCAAAGTAGAAGCCTTTGTTCCATTTTTTTCTTCCATCACAGAAACATTACACAGGGTCTTCTGTTTCAAGATTTATTTTCTAGCTATGCCTTCTGCTGCTGTGGTGGATGTCTCTGCTCCTTTGTGTGACTTATCAGAAAAAAGATCTTAACGATTACACATTGACATATCTCATTGCCAGCACTCAACTTAGTACATCTCAGCTTTAACAAGGTCTGTGTAAATCTTTCTATGCCTAGGTTTTCTGCTTCTGAAAGTTTCAGCCATAAAGCAACTACCAAAAAGCTGACCTCAGATCAGATCTCAACTCAAAGTGTTTGTCTTTCAGAACACACAAGTGTTCTCTGTACCAACCTTCAGTTTGGTATCTAATCAGGGACAGGCAATATCTGTTAATTTAATGTTTTCAGTTATTTACACTATAAAATTATTTTGAAAGCCATCAGCTGACATTAAAAAAAAAAGCAATCTTAAGGATACTTAATTGAGCACAAAATGGAAAACATGAGCATGACAGTGGTACTTATCAGTTCTCCATCACAGATGTATGCTGAGCAAAAACTCTTCCTCTGTCCCTCCCCTAAAAGCTCCAAAGAGAACTAGAAAATCTGCAGAGGATTAAAATAGATGACCAAAACTGTAGAAACAAAAGGGAAAATTTAATAACCATCAGACTTAGAAAAGTGAAAATGGAAAAGAGAACATATGAAATGGCATTGCATGTGATTATACTGTTGTCTGTACTCCTGTTTAGGACATACTTTTGAAGTGAAACTTCTGGTCATCAGCATTTTGTGTATTTAAAATTTAGACAAGCTTCTGTTTCTGTTTGCAGGTCCAGCCAGTAGCAGGACTGAGCATGAATTTCACACATACATATGCACACACACACACACACACACACACTCTCTCTCTCTCTCAAGTTCACTAGCTAAACATACAGACAACCCAGTCTATAGCTGCTGTCACTTAGACTTTGCAACTCATGCACACATAAAAAAGAGATTGGCATTAAAAAACTAAAGTAGTGAAGCTCAGTCATACATGGGTACTGACCACCCATTTGCTCACATACAAAAAAGCCTCCTCCCCTCTTTGTTTTTCACAGTTTTACTTCTCTTCCATCCACCTTGATCCTTCCTTTCTCCATCTTTATCTGATCCTAAATAAAGAGTGTACATGTAATTAGGTAATTATTTTTGTCTGATGCTGCATCCTTATCCAAATTTGATAGTACTATGCTTGGTCATCTAAGCCTTACCTCATATGACCAATATGGTTACTTAGGTGCTCCTCCCCCAGAGGGTTCCAATACTACTCACAATTATCTGTGAATCTTGGCTGTTTCTCACGTCTCCTCCTTAGCCATCTGTGCAATCCAGCCATTCCTCACAGCACTAGCTGTAATTTCTGCCAGCTTCACACTGTGTTATTTATGGTGTTCAGCAATTTCTCACGTCAAGTTCTGTAGCTTCTCAGAATCTGTTTGGATAGCTAAACTTCATGCCAGGGCTGCATATCTTAACACCCAGCACCAACCATTTTGCTTTATGGTCCTGCTCTTCTTGAATGACGTTGCTTAGTAACATTGATGTAGCTGCTACAATCATTAAGTGCCCCAGGAAAAGGAAAAAGAGAATTCACATAGTACATTCTTGCACCTGTATCCATTGAGGGTAGTATAGGGTTCAGTTAACCACTGAGCAATGCAACTTTTCCATCAAAATGAATTTAATTGAATGGAGGGGAAGATGTGCAGAGACTGAAGAAATGCATACAAGAAATGCATGCAAGTCTGGATGTGTTTGAGGTGAAAAATATTTTAAATTGTCATTGCTAACAGACAGCAGCCATGTAATTTTTAACTACAAAGGAGTTCATCCTGACTAAATTGCAACAAATACAAAATGTTTTCCCATCATTATTAAGCCTGAAATAATTGAGCAAGCTCTTCAAGAGTTTGTGCACATGCCTTTTAAATGGTAGAAAGGCAAAGAAGGTTTAATACACTGTATTTTTCATTACATTCTCCAGTAGAGACTCTAAGTTACTGTGTGATTCACAACATAATAGGACACCTAGACAGAGTTACGTGAGACTGATGCTATATCTTCTTTTGTTAGACCTGAGTAACCTTTAACTTTTCAATGAGAAGCTTGGTCACTGAATATACATTGCCATGTGCCATTTCTACATTTCTGAGGAGATTAAGACACCAATTAATACTTTAATGAACTTCTAATACTCAGTGCCTGAAATTGTCCTTCTTGTTAGTCACAAACTAAAAGAAATTCTACCCACAATTATCATCAATAACGATAAGCATTAAAGAGTGCTCTCATACATTCTGCAAGAATATAAGATGAGATGGCAACATGGGAAGAATTAAAAAAATGTAGCTTCATGGCAATTTGCAACTCAAATTAAAATCAAAACATTAGAACAAGAAAAAGTGTGATGTAATTGATTTACAATACCATTTTCCATAAATTCTCTTAACAAAAATTCTCCTAAGTCTAAGATGGGACATGAAGAAGAGATGATGAATACCTAATGGATTATTGACTGGACTACAATACAAATATGTTTCTACATAATACATTGTAGTTCTGTAGAAAACACCCACTAAAAATCACAAATTTATTATAGCATTTGGTCTTTTCTGGAGATGTGAAGGTGTATTTTAATGCCTTCATTCTGTTTTTAATTATGAAACCTCCTATTTTCTTAAGAAGAAAAAAATCCTTCTATCTTAAGAAAATCACCTAAATAAAAATTAGACAAGGGAATCAGAGCTATACATATCAATAAGAATTTTGCAATTTACTTTTTTGAGATTAGACTAAACACATTCTCTTCTGTTGTGTGAAAAGGAGGGGCTGAGCAAAGACAAAAATCTATGTAAAGTAAACACCAAACTGGACAAATGTCTCATCTTCAGATTGTAAAATGGAAATTCTAATGTGACATTTAACATTTTATTAGAACACTAAACTGAACCCAGCTTTTCTTTTCTTTTCTTTTCTTTTCTTTTCTTTTCTTTTCTTTTCTTTTCTTTTCTTTTCTTTTCTTTTCTTTTCTTTTCTTTTCTTTTCTTTTCTTTTCTTTTCTTTTCTTTTCTTTTCTTTTCTTTTCTTTTTTCTTTTCTTTTCTTCTCTTTTCTTCTCTTTTCTTCTCTTTTCTTTTCTTTTCTTTTCTTTTCTTTTCTTTTCTTTTCTTTTCTTTTCTTTTCTTTTCTTTTCTTTTCTTTTCTTTTCTTTTCTTTTCTTTTCTTCTTCTCTTTTCTTCTCTTTTCTTCTCTTTTCTTCTCTTTTCTTCTCTTTCTTTTCTTCCCTTGTAAATTAATATCAACAGTGGTGTATTACCTAGACAGTTTGTTGGACTCCTCCCTGTGAGGGTCCACACAACATGAGAATCACCAGCTGACATTCTGACCTCATGAAACTAATGTGTGGATGAAAGGACAAGGCATGAAGACATATGAGGGATGAGAGGATCTAGGGGACTAGTATATCTCTTTCATATTTCAGTTAACAGAAAGAGCTGACTCCCTTTATAGGTATAATAATTACTTGGTAGGGTAATAACGACTCATTATTTCTAGAATGCCATAAAAATCTGGAGTGGATAAATGTGTAAGTACATGACACTTATTCATTAACATAAAATAATATAATTGCCCATTTTCCTTTAATGAATCAGCATTAATTGTCAATTATTGCTTAGAAGTCAACATGCTACTGTATCTAAGAATGTATTATAAATTCAGTGCTCCCTTATTCTACCTACTGTTATGCTTTTTAATGAGTTTGTTTATGGAGAGCAAGAATTATGTTACTGCACAGTGCCATCTTCACCATTACAGACTTGTAAATGTCATATGGACATTTTCTTCATCTCATTTGGTGTGGAACTTTTTTGGCTAAAGCAAACAAAGGGATTGTTAAATGAGTGCCTTTCTTCTCACAGAAACTACATTACATCAGTATTTAAATTCATTAAGGCTTGGCATCTTTTATTTAATTCTAATAAGATGAGAAAATATTATATAACTCTTCATACCCACTCCAACAATAGCAATTCACTTGGGCTTAATTTCAAACTGTTGAAGATCCATTAATTCATTTTATTTCCTTAGAAAAATGTCTTACAGTGGCTTTTTTTTTTACCATTGTTTTTCATTTAGTCCCAGAAGGATTATTTAATTGTCTATACAGTAATTTATATCTTGGCTTCATAACCTCAGAACTCAAGCAAGCACTTAAAAACTTCAAGAAAAAAAAGCACATATATATAAAATCACTAAACCCTGCTTCACTTAGAAACCTTTTTGTTTATATCTTTTGCTTTCCCTAAGGTTTTGATTAGAGTAAAATTAAAATTATCCAGCTGTCATGTTCAGTGGTCATTTTTGTAGGTTAATAGTCTTACTGAAAAAACAGCTACAGAGTACACAAACCTGAATTACTTTTTTAAACTTTTTTATTTACAGGTAATTATGATATGTCATGATAAGCCTCTTCCAAAAAAGTCAAGGTGGGCTAAATTCTCCAAAGTCCTGTCCATGCCTGTATTCACAGAAATTTAAGTCATGTAGAGACATGTTTTTTCCTTCACAGTATCTTTGTAATGGGAAACAATATTAATATTTATCTAAGTAAGTTTAAGACATTCCACATAGTATTTTACAAAAAAATCTTGACTTAGAAATCTGAAGACTCCTACCAATGGTATTGTCTATGAGCAATGAAAGTACAGTAGTTAATTTATGCTCTTTCTCTGAGAGAACAGGGGGCTTGTAGTGGGGCAAACCTATTGTAAAAAGGTTTCATATTCTCTGTACTGATACTCAGAAAAATAGGCTCCAGCTTGAGGAGAGTTTCTGATGTGTTCTAAGAACACATTTCCTGAGCATCCAGTATTTCTGGAACTGAAGCTTTGTGGATGAAGCCAGCAAAAAAGCCGTGTTGAAAGCACAAGGGACCTCAGACTGAGACAACCAATGGGGTCGGAGGGGTGTATGACACAGTGGAAGGAGGAGCTGTCAGTTTGATAAGAATTATTTTTATTCATTACATTATATCATCAGTATTCAGCTTTAGAGCCTCTTCAGAAAGCCTTCAGGAACATTGAGCTGCTAGTTGTTTTACTCTCTCCTTTACTTATTAAACTGTCTTTCTCTGAACCCATGAGTTTTCTTGTTTTTCCTCTTCTTATTCTCCTCCCTGTTCTCTGGGGCAGGGCAGGGTAACAGAGTAGCTGTGTCGGGACTTAAACTTCTGGCTCAGGTCAACCCACCAGACCAAAACCAAAATATGATATGTCCCTTCAGCTTCCCACTTATATGTCTGCAAGTCCATGTGTGGGCACACAGTCTTGTCTGTAACAGCTGAGATCTGTTCTTTGAGATCTGATTCTGATACAGAATCAGAATGAATGGACCTGACTTTAAACTCACCTTTGCAGGAAAAAAATGGAAAATTATATGCCAGCTTTGTCTAAAGCTAAAGGCTGACTAAAAAATATATTCATGAGGCGAAGGAAGAGAAAAACTACATGGTGTGCATAAATCCAGTGTTTCTGCTTATAGTGTAGTAGTGTATCAAAAATTCATTAATAAGAAAAAATAATTAGTGCTGAAAAGAAATAATTTCTTTTTCTATAAATTCAGCAGTAGAATTGCTGCAGGCCAGTGTTAGCTCTCAGTGTTAGCCAGCATGTTTGATTTGACGTTAAGGACTAAGAGGCATCTGGGCCCCCCTATATATACACATCAGAACAGGAAATAAGAGAAGTGTGAAAACCTGAAATAAGATAATTTTATTAATAAAGGAAAAAATATATGCTGCTGCTTCTTCCTGCCTGCTTGCTTCTGCTCATCTTTGTTCTGTACCTTTTCTTTATCTTTTAAGCACCCAAGTCAAGGTCAAGTTTCATCTAGTTATCAGAAAGATGTGATCGAGTGGAACTGAACTGTAGTATATGATATCACCCTTCTTTTTTCCCTAAGTAGTCTCAGGTTCCAGCATTGAAGCCTAACAAAATGTAGCAAAGTAAATAGTTTATACCTTATAAATGCATTACAGGATTTGGATTGCTATGAAGCAGTGTGCAGATGCCCCTGAGCAGGCTGGCTGCTCAGACCATCAGTCATTCACTGTCTAGCAGTGCTGTTTCAGTAACTCGTTCAGGGCATCATCCTGCAACTAAGACAATTTTTAGAGACAAAAAATCTGTTTTTTAATCTTATGTGTTCTTTCAAATTAAATTCTTGGTGAAAGATGATACAAAACCAGCTACATTCTCCTCTAAATTCTTCTCCCTTTTACCTATTTAATCTATGCGACCCTTCCATGATGCTTTCCCTATACACTGGTTCTCAATTATCTGGGCATGTCACTGCAAGGCGGCATTCATCAACAAGAAATAAACAATTTCTTCTGCAGCTCATAAGAATTTAAAGCAGTAGTGCTAGTAAGTTCCTTATAGTCTTAAAAGTGTACAAAAGCTTTGAAAATGGGAAAAACTGTTTTTAAAAAGTCATTAGTTCTGTTTTTGTGAGAGCAACAAGAACTGAGTCAGGATAGGCTTCTTGAATTATATGGGTACTGTCTCAAGAACTCATGGTGTGAAATGAAGCTTACTTCTTACAAGAAGTCAGAAAATTGAATTTTGCTGTCTAACTTAATAGAATGTCAGTAAATCATTACTTCTCACAGAAGAATTACAGTTTTCTATACTGACTGTCTACTTATTAGACTAGGAATTAGCAAAGTGGTTCAGATAAGAAAGGATAGGAAGCCTGTGTTCTTACTAACACGAATTCCTGAAGTTTCTCTAAATCTGTGAGAAAAGGCAAACTGACTACTTTACTGCTTGTCATCTGTGTATATATATGTGTATGATGTAAGAGACACCACAGATGAATGCAATCTGCATCTGAAAGAAAATACAAGTTTGATTCTCTCAGATTCTTTTTAAAAACATACTTTTGGGAAAGATAATAATTTTAATATGGGTTTTTTTCTTTATATATGCATTTAATCTTGTGTGTGGTTAGCAGCACAAATATTTCTTCTGTTTGGTTTGCTGAATCACATCCTAAATGACATGGAGTAAGCCAGTTGAGACACAAAGAAGCTGAGAATAGCATGAAAGTAAGAATAAAGAATATAATCAAAATTAGAGGGAACTGAGGATTTTTTTGCAGGCTTCAGGAATGTAGGATTTAGCAAAGAAATTTTAATCTTAATATTGCAGGAAATAAGCCAATTGTTTGCTAAGCAGGATTTAGAAAGAAAGAACATGCTCTCCTACACTGATTTTTCAAACATTTTTCACTGTTGAGGGTTTTTTGCTTCTTCTGAGGCATCTGGTTCTGGCCACTATTAAAGATACATTGGCTGGAAAGGACAAATTAACTAAATTAGGCTGGCAGTGCTTACATTCCTATGACATCTGGTGTTTCTGCCATGTAACTGATATGTCACTTTGACAAATTATGTTACATCATGTGATAGTAATGAGCAACATCATAGAATCTAAGCAATGCAATCTGTAGTGACTCCAACAATTTAAAACAATCTGTTATTTTTTTTCAACTGTCTGTTACCAATTTAGAAGTTGAGAGGAATAAAACAAGAGGTTAATTTAAGTCCACATCTAGCCTCCAAAATATATTATTGGTTCTACTCCAATAGGTTTACTTCTATAAATACAGATCTGAGGTGCAAGCCATGAATGATGATTTAAAGATATCTAAACAGAATGTAAAATTCTTCATGAAGCAAAAAACTGGGAGAAATTAATTTTCTATCAGCCTAAACATATTGACTATATTCACTAATTTCAGTTCTGTCTATGATTCAGTGTAGAGAATGAGATCAGACAATCTTCTGAATGCCTAACACGTTATTTAAACTTATTCAAAACTGATTCAACTGAAGAATTTTGTAGCCTTGTTGCTTATTTCCTGAGATGTCAATGTATTAAGAATGAAGATATTATGCCAAACAGCTGGTTTTTTTTTAATTACAAAGGTGTAATATTGTAGCAGTGTAGGATTTATTGAAAGAAAATACTTTTATTTACTAAAGTGCTTTTTCTGCCATGACCTATTCCAAGCCCATTTGAAGATTCATATTTCTTTTACTTGCCAATTGTAGATTTTTAAATAGCTAGTTGATTTAGAACTGATTTTATGGTAAAGTACATCCACAGATGTCAAATTACTTTTGAGGATGACTGTGGAGATGTCTGGAGCCTATGATTGCTTTGCCTTTCTAGTAACAGATTTAGGGATGGATATCTTGGAGGAATGTAGTTGAAATGGAAAAGAATGACTTTGACTTCTATAGTAAGTGGTCAACAGTTGAGCTGTAAAATAAACCTACTGTCATCATAGTACGATCTAGTCCTGAGTTTTTGTGAATACCTAGACAACAGTGACTAAACAAACACGTCTATCAAACGCATATAAGGAAATAAATTAAAATATATGAACAAAGCAAATATTCCTCCATTTTGGATTTTAAAACAACAGCTGAACTTAGCACCATATAAAGACACCCACTGATTGTCTTTTGTGCCAAACCACTTTCCCAATAGGATACATGGGAAAATCCACCCCTATTTTTGTTAGTCAGTGATATTATCTGGTATTTGAAACAGCCTGAATGGAGAAAAAAAATTCAATTTTCAATTTCTAAGAAACAATTAAACTCTCCCAATTACCTGATGGTATTTTGTGAGTGGCCTCTGCTGGTCCTTATCTCAACTCATGGACCTTTTTTTATATTTTCTCTTCCCTGTCCAGTTGCGGAGGGCAGTGATAGAGAGGTGGGTGCCTGGAACATAGACAGTGTCAACCCATCACACCATCCAAAACAGATGTAAAGCACGGAGATAGTAATGAAAGCCAAAAACAGAAGTTAGAAAAGAGTTTTTAAAAACATGAACAAATACAAATATATTTTTTGTGTTCTTTAAAGAAGGTGAATCTCACAGTTTCTGCAGAGTGGCTGTTCTTCTGGTACAACAGTAAGAGTGAAAGCTGAAAAACCTGCCTGAGAGCTTTCACAAGAGCTCTAGAACAGTGAGATTCAAGATTCTACAATCATGTATAATTAGTTGTTTGACTGTTTGGATTCAAGACTGGGTATTATTCCAAAGGTATGTTGATGATTTCGCCCTGTAGTTGATTCATATTAGAGCAGAGTATTTACATTAATTTTTCTTCATCACTTCTGAAATTATGTCTAAACAGTTATAAATAGTACATTGCAGTGTTTGTAAATATATAAAATAATGATAAAATAATTTATATTTTTACAAGAATAAATTCTTCTACATAGCTAATTGTACAAAAATAGTAATTCTGTTTATTTTCTTATAATGATTAACCAGCATTTACAAAATTGTTATAGACATCAAAATAATATTTTATCATCTGATTTGCTTCTCAGTTTCTCATTTGGAAACCCATTTAGAACTGCAGTACTTTAGGAGAATTACAGAATCATATAATGCGTGACGTTGGAAGGGAATTCTCAACTCCTTTCATTTCATAAGTTTCTACAAGCAGTGCAATAACAATCTCCAATCCTTCATTACCTTTTTGATATGGGTAAAATCTTTTGCCTCCATCTTTGTCAAAAATTTTGTTTGTTTCTGAAAGAGAGAAAGTTAAGAGAAAAAACAGTGTTATGAAGTTTACTGAGTATTACAAATAATATTCCTCAAAAATCTTAAGAGTGTCTATATTGCAAGCCCTCTAGACATATACAGGCCTACCTAAAATTCGGAAACTTTCTTTAAATATTTTAAAAGTCTTGAAGTTCCTTACCTATTTACATGATTGACACTGAGAATATTAATACTGGATTAGGCAGAATTGCAATTTATTAGAATCTAGAAATACCTAGACAAAAGCATGAAATTTATGAATTCTTTTATTCCACTGTTTATATTTAATGGCTCATTCATGACTCAGTGCAAAACTCTGTATGAAGACATGTAAATAAACTGCCTATTAAACCCATTAAGAATCATGTCTACAAATCTGAAGCAGAATTTGAGGCAATGTTAATTCAATATATAAAATTATTATGTAGTAATGATAAGTTGAACTGAAAAACAACACAGTTATACTGGGCTCTTGCCTCTGTGTGAGCAGATGATTCAGGAGGAAAAAAAAAAACATTCCCCCATATTAATGTCCTATTAACAATTCATTTGATGAGAGGATTTATAGGCATCAAACAATTGTTCTAAGGAAGCACAGAAGAGGGCTTTCAGTCTAACTGAATTAAGGAAATGAAAGGATGAAGCAATAAAGGCAAAATCCAGGTTTGAATCCAAGTTGCATATAAAAAGGTTCATGTCTTCTTTGCCCCTGAACAGAAACTCATTTTCTGTGGCTGCCAGTAGAAGCCATAATTTATTCCAGCCTTTGCTAGGAACTGACTGGCTGACACATCTGGAAAAGGCAGCTTGTTCTGAATCCCTTCTCCTACAACCCCAGGTTTAATCTCAATACTCCACTAAGAGTTCCAGGAGTACAAAATAAATGCCTTCAATTTACCCTTCAAATTCCACCTGCATATGAGGAAGCCTATCAGCACTAAGAATGGAAGTAAACAGAGGATTAGTTTGGGTCAATGAAGTGCTTGTTGCTGCAAATTACCTACGTGTAGCATTGCAGGAAATGTCCCTCTGAAACATTCATGCATATGGATTGCACTTACCCAGCTACTGTCCAAGAGTCCCCGGGCTTACATGTGTGACTCAGCTCTGAGGTTCAGTTGTCTGTAGGATGCCTGATCGCAAGGAGCTTTATGGATCAGACATTCACACTTTGGAAGATTCATCAAAGACTGAGATGCTATAAATGCCTGTCATCCTAAAGAATCAGCATAGTGTCTGCATAAATAAATCCACAGTAATAAGAAATGCAAAGTTTCCAGTGTGCTGTGCAGCCATCTTGAGTGAATATATTTCAAGGACAGCAGCCTGAGAAAAAGTCATGACAGGTTTGATGAGCACAGGTAGACCTATATCAGTCTCATAAATTTTGAGGTGTTAGAGTTTAGTAAATGTGCCCACATGCAGTATCAGATATTTAAAATACATTGCTCCCGACTTAACAGAAGCCCAAGTATGCACTAATTATGTTGGCTCTGTGATTTCAAATGATACCAAAAAAAATTCAGAAAAATGTGAAATCTTCCAGAACCATGCCCAAGCATAGTAAAAAGTCAAATCCTTCAAAGGAATTATTTATTACAAACTGTCAGATTACTAAGACAATTTTTCCCAACTGCATATGTCTTTAGATTTTTGCATTTCTTTTAATACAAGGCTCTCTACTAGCATGTTTATTTTTTCTTTAAAAATAAATCCAGAAACCAAAATGAGGGAGCTGGGAAAGATGCTAATTATAAGCACAGTGAATCAGGTAGAAGGTAAAAATATAATTCAGATATTCGTGTTTTACTTGTTCAGTACTGCAAGTACTGAATTTTTATGTTTTTTTCTGGTTTTTATCATTGAAATTTTTAATCATTTGTGTTGTTCTCTGGACACTAGGAATACAAGAAATCTATCTCTTTCAAGAACCAAACAGGTCTGTAAAATAAAAAGCTTTAAAAGAATTACTGGAGGGCTTGTGCATCTCAGTGCAGTGCCTACAGAAGTGGGAAAGAAGTTTGCTAAGCTAACTTAAAGCACCTCAGGATTTTATCTGTAGATACTGTGCATAATGAAATAATGGGGTTACAGGGCATGTCATTCTCAATTTGTGGGAAAAATTACATTAAATATTGTTTGAATTGTCATAGTGAATATGTTGTTCATTTAGAAAATCTCCACATGGTTCATTTATATTTATGGCAGTTGTAAGATGTTAAAAATAAAAATATTGGAACATAAAAGTACTGTGAGAAATAATGACATAAACTGCACAGTATTACATCACTTTAATGACATAAACCGCACAGTATTACATCATTTTAATAGTTTGAAATTTTGGTGTTCCTAATGTAGTTTCAATTGCAATAGATCATGCAATGTAATTAAAGAGACAAGGTAATAGATAAAAGAAGACCAGGACAGAAATAGGCTTTTTGGATTTATAATTTTGAAATCAGTTCCTCAATTTGAAATGAATGAAGAAATGGAATTATACAAGCATTAAGAAAGTAGATGAAAGGGGAAATGCTGAATCTTGCTGAAAAAAGACAGGACTCTGCTGAAGCTCAAAAAGAACAGTTATTTCATGTCGTACCAATAGATTACAATTTCCAGTATGCTACATCCAAAAGCAGACAGTAGAGAAGGCCTGCGGAAGAAGGTTGGGTCAGACTGAGCAGGAATTCTTGGTACTCTGCAACTGTGTCTCCCAGATCCCTGACATTCGTATCTCAGGAACTTTCTGCTTCAGAGCTGGAATACATTAATCTCAGTGATCTTCCCCATCCCTGTTCATCCAACTGGTTTTTTGCATCCTTGCAGATGATTTTGTCCCTATATCAGAGAGTCCTCAAATATAAATAAATGAGTGAAGAAATATCTTTTTTCTCTTGTTTTAAATGTCAGCTGCCACTTGATATGATCACCTCTAGATATTATGTTAGATGGGGGGATTGTTCTGCTCTGCTTTGCACTGGGGGAGCCCCACCTTAAATATTGTGTGCAGTTTTGGGTACCACCATGTAAGAAAGATATAAAACTATTAAGAGAGCATCCAAAGAAGGACAATGAACATGGTGAAACCTTTAAAGGAGAAACTGTATGAGAGTCTGAGGTCACTTGTTCAGCCTGAAAAACAGGAGACGAGGCTGAGGACAAAACACAACGCAGTGCACAGCTTCATCACAAAGGGATGAGGAGGGGCATCCAGTGACAGGACCCAAGGGAACGGCATGAAGATGTCAGAAGAGATTATGGGGGGAGATTGGGAAAAGGCTCTTCACCATTAACTTACCTATTGCAGTAACACAACAATATTCTGAAGCCAAATAGTAAGAAAATAAAATGGAACTGTATTTATAAATTCAGTTGCCCTCTCCACAGCTATGGACCTTATTTCTTACAGAACTGTAATTTTTTTCAGGACTTCTCAAATCCTCTGACTTTCCGTACCAGCATTGCTGCCAGGAACTGGTTACTTAATTCAATGAAAACTGAGCTCCAAATAATGTTTCACTATTTAAATAAACACCCTCCTTTTCAAGACTGTCAGTCATTTGTGCTGTCTGTGCTTAGAGTTAACTTTGACCAAAAAAGTCACCTTGAAACTCATTCAGCTCACTCTTAAAGGAGTATGGCGTGCCTAATTCCATAATTCATTCTTAACATGAATAGTGTTTTATATCCAATATGACTCATGCCCAGATCAGCTGTCACCAGCTGCTAGATGCTATTACAATCACTGGAAACTGAGGGAATTTTTACCATAAAATAATTTAAAGGATTTAACAGCCTAACATCTATAAGTGTTCATTTAGGAAATAAACAACTTGTCTGATCTTGGTTAAACTGATTTACTGACAGTATGAAAATAAATGCCAGTTTTGTTTTCCTCATGGTATGGCCATTTCTAGTAGGGTCTACTTCCTGCTGTGTGAAATGCCAGTGGTAAAATTCTACATTCTAAGAACAGTCTGTGTTAGAATTACACCAGGGTTTAATGTGAGGCTATTGAATTGAAGAACTAAAAGAAACAATGGCATGGCATCAAATATTAACTAGCACTGCAGTAAGCTTCCTTATGCAGATCATCTCAATGAAGAACAAATGTAATATCTATAACTGCAAGGAAAGGAATTAGGAACTGTGAAACACAAACCTTTAAAAATTACAAGAGTCTTTATGTACTGGATAATGCTACAATTATGCAACTACAATGCTGTTTTTTCCAATGGTCAGCTAAACCAAAGGAAGGAAATACAGATGGACCTACTAGATACTGCCACATCTAGGTTCTTAAAAAAAAAAAAAAAAACAACCAAAAAACAATTGATCCTTCTACAATGTTAAACTTACTCATTACCACTAGGGACAGAGAAGCCAGATTTCCCTCTTTACCAGATAAGTGTGTTGTACTTGCCATTTTACTTTGCCATTGTCATTATTTAAGAGTAATTATAGCTATGCTGACTAGGACAGTTCTATGCAATCCTTGTTTTCCAGAGTTTATAACTCGGTAAATTTAATTCCCCTGGAATGGAATGCAATTTACAACCTGGTTAGACTGGTCATATTTTGTTACTAAAAGGCTTACTCGAAATGATTAAGCCATATCATATGGTATTGCAACCCAAAACAGGAGAGTTCTTTTCACAGATTTTAAATTCACAATTTTAAGATACTGTAAGCAACTAGCCATAAGCCTTCAAATGAGAACTTCTAGTCTTCTTCTATACTGAAAGACTTCAAGGAGCAGATTTATTCATCCTTAAAAAGAAGCTACTCCAGATATGGAGTATCTACACATGTGTAGCCAATTGTTACATAGACACTACAGAAAGTGATCAGTTCTCTAATTAGAAATATTTCAATGTTGAAACCTTGAAACAAGTGAAGTTCATGGAGCTGATCATGGAAATATAGTACAGATTAGGTCAGGTACAGAAAGGTCAACATGTCCTTCAGAGATCTTGCTCTAATATTCTCTGTTGTCTTGGAATAACTTTTTCCACTTTTCAGCTGATTCAGCCACCTTTGAATGCAGTTGGATTTCAAAGCCATTTGGAGGTTTCTTTGAAATGGAAAGAAACATGCAAGTAAGACAAGAAATAGTAAAAGAGAAAAGAAATGGAAAACAATACATAATGAAATTGCCCCATTTTGCAGAGCTGTAAATATAATGAAGTACAGTGTCCTCCTAGAGTCTTTTAGAAACAGTTTTTGCTCTCAGCAAGACCAACATAACTGCCCTTCGAATAATCCACTGCCTGAATGTTCTGAAATATAATCAGTCTTGTTCACCAAATCTCTAGTTTACATTCCTGTATCGTCTATCATTAACCTGTATTTCTTACCCTGTGGGGAAAAAAAAAAAAAGTAAATATTATCAGCTAATTAAATAAAATAATTATGTAGAATGTTTAAGAATTGTCAGCTTCAGGGTCATGTCATTACATTCTGTTTGTGTAAACTGATGTGGCAGAAACAGCAAGAAGCTTGTGGCTCGAAGAAGAACAACACTAGTGTTAAAAAAAATGTCTGTAAGAAGTAACAAATAGTGATAGATAGATAGATAGATAGATAGATAGATAGATAGATAGATAGAGTAACAGATAGTAACAGTTTTGGGAAAAAAAAAAAAAAAAAAAAAAAGAAAAAAAACAACCCAATAAACAAAAACAAAACCGAATCCCAAAACAGTTGATGTAACAGGGAAGGAACCAAAAGATAGTGTAGGGGGAAAGCTAAACAAGAAGCCAATCTCTCAATTGGGTCTGGGATCCATAGGATCTTATTGGAGGTAAGTCAGCTGCTCTTAATTTAGGTAGTTTGGGATTCCATAACAGCATAGCCACACTGACACAGTGTTTAATAGGCCCAACATTTTGCTTTTCATGTGTAGTAATGCATTTGGTTCCACGCCCTTCTGGCATATTCTCCCTGGATCCTGAAGCCTATCACTGTCATTACTCTGCTTTATTAAGTTGCACAATGTCTTTTTTAGTAATCCTTCTCCCTTTCCTATATATTTTGTAAATGTTGAAATCAGGAGTGAAAATGAAAGCAATCTGATCAATGAAGAAACGTTAAGTTGCTAAGTAAAAGACTGAGATAGCAAAAAGAGATTCACTTGTGAGGGACATATTAGTCTCAAAACAGAGTATAAGAGAAGACATAAATAAATAATCAAAAAGACGCCAGAACTAAAAAGGTAGAATAACAAGAAGCTCAATGGAAGCTAATGATGGCACTTCCTACCCCTCACTTTATCACTGCCATGAGCATTAAATTTTCCTTGAACCTGAAATGCAACATTTTCTCACATCAAGACAGCAAATTAGAGTGAGAAAGTCACAAACTGGGTGGTAACGACACTCTCCAAGGCTGAGTGACATCTCCTCTCACGCTTCCAAATAGACTTTCCTCATTAGTTCAGTGTGTTGAAACTTATAGGAAGCACATTATATTACATTAAATGGTACTTACCTACTTTGGGAATCTAAAGTGAGTAGTATGAAATGAGCTGAGGAAATAAAGACATTATCATTGTTAAAACCAAGCCATAGAAATTCAATATTGAATCTACATGAAACTTGAAGAATTGCTGTCTTAATATCATGCTAATAAAATAGCGTATTGTTTATTCTGCAGCAGATCCACTGGAATTTTTTGAATTTATATTTTTAAAGGGAATTGAGCAGTCATTTTCAGAATAAAATACATAGAATCATAAGAATAGGGAGACAAAGAGTAGGGGGTTCTCTTAGTCTATTGTACAACATTTTCTTAAAAATAATTAGCCAATATCAAAAGCCACCTAGAGTGGAATTTTAAATGTTTAGGCATCCACACAATCAATTAAGAAACAGACATGCACCTTATAGAACAAGTCTCAGACAAAAGAAATGGGAAGAATGAAGAAATCATTCCCCCCAAAGTGATTTTAAGGCAGCAAAGAGAACTAGGTAAAGTTAGTAACTAAAATATTCAAATCACTGTCATGAAAAAAAAAAAAAACAAACAAAAAAAAAACCAGAAGCAACTTGTCCTTGTTGAGGCAAACTTTTGACTCAATGCCATAAAATGAAGGAGAATAAAAAAAATGTTTTTATAATGTCTTTACCAATATGTGAAAGATTGAAAACTGTTACATCAGATATAACATTTTGTTTTTAACAATATTACATGGAATTTATTCTAAGATTAAATTCCTTTCTCCAAATACTGAAAGCAGCCACTGCTATAAGCTATGGTACTAAAAAAAAAATAAGAAAAAACCCAGACAATTGATATTGTGTGTGCTATTAATGGACATGAGGGAGGGAACGAGAGTCTTTTTGATCCCATAATGCTCTGCAGCCTTTGGTGATGCAGGTGGCAGATGCTGTGTGTTCCAGCACTAAAGGACAAACACTGACCTTATGTGTATATGTATGCAGAACACTACTTATAAGCACAGAGGTAGCATTAACAATATTTAGAAGTTTAATGGGGCCATTCTATGTTTTTTGAAAAATGGAAATGAATTCAGAAATCTGGGTCCTGAAAAATGCATCATATCATAAAATAATTTATGAAACACTAAGTTCAACTTGTGTAATTTATCCTATAAAAGAGTAGGGGCCAGGTAATATTGCTAATGCACACTGGGAAGAGATTTCTGACACTGTTTTTCAAATGGGAAGAAAGTGGTATAAGAAGAAACAGTGAAGGAAATTTTTAGGCAGGTCAGTTAAGAAAAAAAGTAAGGCATTGTGATTTGTTTGTTTCTTGGGGTTTTTAATCATATTGACTGGAGCTATTGGGTAATCAGATAAGCTCACTAGAATTTGAATCACTTGAAGTACTTATATAAAAATGGAATAAATTGCTGGGGCAAAAAACCCAAGTTTCAAATAGAAATTATGCCTATTAGGACAGAAATATTTTAGCCTATTTTATGTAAGAGATCAAATGAGATGATACAGTAATCACAGTAACCTTTTTGTACATGTACATCAACACCAGTTTTAATTTCATTATCAAATTCTTTTGGTTTTTTAAGATTCTTAGTAACATTGCAACATTTGAAGCTGCAAAGTAATAGTGAAGCCATAATAAATATATTTGTTCTGAACTCATAATATAATTCCTATTTTCTTTCAATTCCCAGGTATTATCTGGTTTAGGGTTAGGGTTAGGGTTAGGATTAAGTTAGGGTTATTTCATGTCTTCTATGTTTTTATTCGCAGTAACTTCATGGACAAGATACAGAATGCTGATATTCAAATTTATAGACACATTGAGTGCAGTTTGGAGACTTTACATTCCAGCACCCTCTAAGTTTTGGTATATGTCTCCTATGCATCATGATAGGTGATGTCCACATGGCTGCCTGGCATTCACTTTGCAGATTGAGGATGTGTGGACCACACAGCATGCCTGAACAAACAGGTCTTGACAAAATCAATGAAACTGGTGGTCTGTTGGACCTCTTCTTCTATATGTATTTTTATTAATTTTTTTGATGTGGCTAACCTGTGTACAGAGATTTTCCCCAAGGGACCGAATTTATTTTGCCCAACTCTGAACTTGGCATCCATTAACTCTCTTACCGTGCATGATTTCATTTTGTCAATTACTTTCTCATGGTAGCACGATTCTTGTCTCTCTAGTTGTTGAACTTCATAAGATCTGGTGGGTTTGTAGACATCAGTTTTGCTGACTTGAGGGAATGGTTATGTGAGCTTCATTACATGTATTTATCTCCCCTAAAAGGAGTATTTTTTAAAAAAAATTATTCTGTTAGAAGTTGATTTTTGTACTGAGTATGAAGATTTCTCTATATTTATCCAATGTAAATGCACATGTTGTCATTGCACATTTTAGTTATAAAGTATTGTAGTATTGTTGCAGTGTGTTCTTCATACACACTGATGTGATTTTAAAAAATCATTATCTTTCATTGAATATGCCTCCATTTTTTGTGCTTAAAAAAAAGAAGGGGAAGGGGGTGGGCTGAACTTGTATTTTGAGGCTCATTTCTTACTGTTTGTACTTTTAAGAGTAAATCTATGTAGTTGGAATTAATGTAAGAAAGTATACAATGTGCTCAGAGGAAAACGCTATTATAGTATGGATACCGAAAAGAAGCAATTGTGCATTTTTAAACTCAGTGAAAAAATATATTAGGTCATGATCTAATACTTAATATATTTGTCTAACTTTTTTTTTGTGATGCAATTAGATTTGACATCCTCTTTAACCTTTTCGATCTTTGTTTTTACCACTGTTGCAACTCAGTACATCTGTATTAGAAAGTTTGCTTTTTAAAAGCTTATAGTCAGAAAACTATATATTTGCAGCTGACCCTATAAGCATTTAACTTGTATTATAGTATCACAGACTCATAGAATATGGGTATATATACCAAAATAAAAGTCTAAATATGCTTAATTATACTTAAAGGAAGAATAAAAGAACTAAAAGTCAGATCTTACAGAAATTTTAAAGAAAATATATAAATTTTTTACCTCAGAAAATCTTTGCAGTCTTCTGTAGGCTGCTTCCAGACTGGGTTAGCATGGATAAAATTTTCTTACACAGTTTTGAAATAGTTTTTCTGTGAAGCATGTGACATAACTGGTGTATACAGTACTTTATTTGTCTTTTCTATAGTGGAACCTGCCTGAGTCACAATTCATTTAATTTATTATCAGCACTAACAAACTGATAAAACCTTTAGTGTTGTGCTTCACTGCTATGAATTTTTCTATTCCCTTGAAGTTAATATTTAGATGTAGTTCATGATTGCACTGTTTCTGGCTGAGCTGAAGTTCATTTTCCCGCAGCAGCCCCCAGTGCTGTGCTTTGCAGTGGAGCTGGAAAGGTGCTGGTAACCAAACACCAGTGCTTTGGTCACAGCTGAGAAGCACCAGCACAGCACCAGCGCTGTCTCTCCACATCCCCTGCTCCATCAGGGGGCTGGGGGTGGGCAGGGCCCAGGGAGGGAGCACAGCCTGGCCAGCTGACCCACACTGACCAAAGGGAAATGCCACACCATGTCACACCAGCTCAGATAAAAGAGCCAAGGAGGGGAGGAGGAATTGTGGGTATTTGTCATTTACAATGTTTGTCTTCTGGAGCACAATGCTATGTGTGCTGAAGACCTGCTTCCTGGGAAGTGACTAAACATTGTCTGCTGATGGGGATTAGAGAATAAACATATTTTTTTTCCTTTGCTTTTTCATGCAGACTTTTGTTTTTGCTTTAACAAACTGGCTTTTTCTAACCTACAAGTCATTTTCTATCTTATTTTCTCTCCTTGTCCAGCTGGGAAGGTGAGTGATAGAGCTGTGCAGTAAGACCTGGTGTGCAATCAAGGCCAATTCTTCATGATAATATCTCTAGTGGAGCTATGACTATGATTTTTTGCTGTAACTCATCAAACACACAAGCAACAAAAAAAAAAAAAAAAAAAAGAACAAACAAAAAACCAAACCAACCAACAAACAAACAAAAAAACCTCAAAACCAAAAAAATGCAAAAATAAAAACCTAAAGCTTGAGAAAGAAACTACAAAAATTTTTGCTTTGTTTTTTTCTTTTCCCCTAAAATAAATAATTGTGAAAGAATTATTATATATTTCCACAGAAAGCAAGTCTTTTTATCTGAAACAATACCTCCATACCAAGGACTTGTGAAAGAAACAAATTCAATAAATCACTAGCATCACCAAAAAGTGAAATGAGTAATTCTTCTTTTATTCAGAAGCAAAATGTCTAGGGATATTTATCAAGGATAAACAGAACTGTACTTCAATTCTTGTCTCTACCTGAGGAGCTTTGAACTCATCTGTCATATTTATAACATCTGACGAGGCAATATTTTTCCAGGTAAATATATGGTTAATTATTTTCATCCACTATTCCTTTCGTTGGAAAAGAATGTTGGTATGAATAATTGTTGTCTTGTTCCACTCCACCAAAAGCTGTTGATGCCAGAAAACGAAGGATTTTTTTTCCTGTACCTCACCAGAACCTCTTAAGATGCCTTATATATTCAATTCTAATAGGACTATTAAAAAAGCATTTGAATCCATTTATTATGTTCAGGAAAATATTTAAATTGTATGATTATTTTCTTTGATCCATATTCCTCTTGACAGTATATGCAAGCATCAAAAAGCTATTAAACCTTTATATCTGGAAATTTCAGTTAATGAAAAATTCAATCAGTCATTTATGATATCTCAAAAAAAAATTTAGGCCTATATACTTTTTTGGTTTCAAGATCCTGGGAAGATATAGAAGAACCTGATATATAGGCAACCTGATACACATTTAGTCACACACCTTACAGACCTCCTTGCTTATATGTAACATGTAAAATTATAAAATCCTCTTTTAGACCTTGCATATCTTATGCTGCAATTCCCTCAGAAATATCAGTGATGTTTAATGTGGTTTAATGAACTCCAGTGAGACCTTAACTGAACAAATAAAAAGCCAAAGAGGCACTTAATGAGGTATGGAATCTAGCATCATCAGAGAAAGGAAAAATACCCAGCATCAGAGAGTGCAGAAAAGGCTGTAATGTTATATATTATGAACACTGGTGGGGGAAAAAAAGAAGTAAAAAAATTCAATACTATCTTCTCCTACTCATATTCTTGAGCACTGCCAATTAACCTTAAAAAAATGCAAAACTCTTATAATGTAACAATTTCTACACTTGTGTTACATGAACTGCTTCTTGGTGATAACATTTTTATTTAATTATGTCTGTAAGCATCATAACTTATATTGATGAACATGGATTGGCATAGTTGTTTAAGCCTATAATGAACTAAATGTTATACAGAATACAATTTTCCTCTTCATTTACTTTAATTATTCTAGTTGTAAATGCTGTTGCCTTGCATGATTACTGAATAAATCTCACTGTAGGATCAATTACTACAGTTTAAGAATTAGACTTAAGAGTTGTTTTGTAATTATGTACAGTTTTTTGCCATTAGATTTCAGCATTATTCTTCCTAAAATATTTTGAGACCTAATGTCATTGAGAGTCATAAAAACATTAGTGTCAATGTCCTAGGACAATTAAATGCTGAACTTTTGTAAACATCTCACTACTTAATGGAACTATATATATTTTTTTTTAATTTGGCCTCTTTAATGTTTTAAATGAAAGTACTGGCAAATTAAATCAAATTTTGCTAATTTGTGCCAAAGAGTAAAAGCATCAATAAACTCAGGTGGTAGAGACAGATCTATAAACATCGCGTAGTTCTACCTTGGAGAAGGGAAGAGTGACCTAAATCTCTTATAAAAGAGTTTTAGAAAGTGTCTGAATAGTTCCTGTAGAAATGGACTAATAGAATGCTATACCTCTGCTTCAGGTATAACACTCAAGCAGGAATAAGCAATTAATTAAAAATCTACTAGCTGGATTCAGAAATTTGTTGACAACTGAAAGCTATTATTCAAGCTAAAGAATTCAATAGCATACTAAACTGATCTTAATTCATGGTGCAATCAGAATGACCCCATTAGTGTTTAATCTCTTATCACAAAATACAAGGTTAGGACCTCAAGTTTTCTCAGTTGATACATAATCCCAACTAAATGAAAGACTGATTCAGAAACATTGTGACAAATTACCATATTGATATATATGCTAATCTGCTCTGCTATCCCATTATAGAGGTTCTGAAATTAAAGCTTGCATCCCTCATTTTATTCTGTAGAAAAAGATCAAGAAAAATGACCCCACTTCTGTTAACATCAGCTGTTATGAACAAGCAAAATTTGAAAGATGAAATAAAAAATAATTCCTGAGCCAGTGACCAAATTCATAGATGGAGTTATAAATTAACCCAAATAATTCTAAGTGAAACTACTGAAAAAAAAAATTGACATATTTGAAGGTTTCTTACATGCCACTTACTGTACAAGTTATAACTGCTTAAGTTCTCTCCAATTTCATTTAATATTTATTTTCTCATTTTAATTTCCTTGAACTCACCAATAAAGGCCTAATTTGGAGATGATGTGCAAGCTGACTTCCTGTGTTATTGTTTACATCCAATTGCTCTTGTCTATGAGTGTTACATCTGATGTTACCCACAAGAAAGAAGGGGAAGGGAATTATGTCTCAGTAGAGTGCTTTTGCATTCATACATTTTTTGCATCTTTTAGCAAGCAGAGGTGACTTATAAAATATTAAATTCTTTGCACACAAGCAATACAGCTGTATGTTGTCACGTGGAAGTTACCAAAAGCTGTTCAAAAGTTGCTAAGGGCCCAATTCACTCATCACTGAGCATTTCATAAAACAAAACAGAATGAAATAAAAATTTTATATATATATATAAAGAAGTAAAAATACTGAAAGAAAGAAAGAAAGAAAACACTGAACAGCTGGGTATCACTACATCTGTTCTACTGACCCAGGTCTTGGTCCAGCCTGTAGGCAAATACCTAATTTTTTTACTTTTGCAACTAAAATATGAAAAACTCTCTTTGGACTTTTATAGAATGGTTTAACATGATTAAATGTATTAATTGGGTGATTAGATCTCCTTCTGCATCACTAGTCAAAACTTAATATACTCATGATGGTGTTTTAGTTTGTAATGTACCTTTAAATTCATTTCACCAGCCGTCCTCAGTGTTATCCTGTGTAACAGGAAAATGGATGGACAAGGACAGTCTGTTCTTTTGCCCCAATAACATCTGTAGATAGCACTGTACCAAAGAAACCACCTAGATGAAGTTCCACTGGGAGCTAAAAGAAAAGAAATTTAGCAGCCTGTTAGGTTGACAGTCAGATTTGTGGGAGAAAAGAAAGTTAATCTGGTTTTTCCATTTTAGCCCTGTAAAGTCTAATACCTGGATGAAGCAGAATGTTTTTAAAGGACCCTTTTTCATATTTCATCAGCTCTGCATTGCCCCTGACAAACCTTCCAAACCATTGTGCAATGAAAACCAAATATTCCCTCAGTATTTCAGGACAACACAATAATTTTGAACAGAGGCCAGTTTAACATATAGTAGATAATGATGAAAAAATTCACTTCAGTTAGTTGAGTAATAGCACTTAAAATTGTTTCATAAGATATTGAGATCACAGAACAGGATCTGATTAGTTTCTCTCTTCTTGATTTTTGAATGGATATTCAGCATATATGATGCTAATCTTTCCACTTGAATATTTGCCAATTTACTGGTTCCAATTTATTGTTATAAACTTTTTTTCTAATCTAGAAAAAATATTTCTATTAAAAACATAAAATAATCTTTGTTTTATTTAAAAGCAGAGTTTCTTCTAGGAGTTCAAATAGTGACTCTAAATTCTATCTAGTGAACGAGGTGCATATGAACTTGAACACTTAGAAGTGTATTTGGTCTGATTCCAGTTTTAGTCAGAGTGAAATTATGAGCAACTTCAGAGTAGTTGAAGTTCCCCCAATTGGAATTGTTTTTGGGAGAATCTTGTCTTTTCCATTGACTGTGGTGAAAACTTAGGACATCTATAGGAAAACCTAATTTGCTTCAATCCTGCTGATATTTGAATGTTCATCCATTCTGTATTACTGCACAATACTATTGGCCTCTGGATTAACTGAAGACCTTTACATACATTTCATATACATGCATGTATAATATTCTTCATTAAACTTATAGAGATTCTGATTTTTTTTCTCATTTTCTTTCCCATCTTCTCACATAAATTCATTACACTTCCTGTCTGTCAAATTAATTGAATTTTTCCATGATTTTGGAACTCAGTACTTCAGCAGATTCAGAAACATACAAGTAATGTCTACAAACACAGATATGCATAATGGACATCTCCAAAAAGTCAGTACTGCAGGAAATCAAAGAAAAATATCCCAAAGATAGGATATTTTGTAACACCTACAAAGAACAATATTCCAACCTTAGATTTTAGCTATATTGAAAATTAATCCTATCACCATTTTAGAAGCATGATTGAAATATTTTAGAGCCCAGATGACTCACAAAAATGAAAAAATATGTTATGCCAATTTGAGTTCTCATTTGAAATACAACTTATCTGACATTTGGTGTAAGTTGCTGGTTAGCTGGATGAAGAATTAGTGGTAATATTGTTGTAGAGTTATCTGATATCAAAATATAAAGAGACCTTTAGAGTCTGACTACCAAATTAAAAAAAAGCAGTGGTCACATCATCCTCTCAGTTTTGTAGCCTTCTCTCATGTCGTTAATGAGTTGTACTTTGATAGAGCAATAATGCCCAAAAGTAATGTTGAATACTTTCATCACTACAGGTCCCCAAATTAGTGAAATGTCTTTGAGCAGTTTAAACTTATGATGGAGAACATTTGAGCATTTAAATGCCCCCAGCTTGATTGCTTTCTTAGAATAGGGTTTAAATGTTTTGCCCCACTGCATTAGTGAAAAATGGCCATCAACCCAGAATAACCTGAGGTGGGCCATTTAGCAGGTATTGAAAATAGTACATGTATTACTATTATGCTGTCCAATAATTGCACCTTAACAAAAAATGCAAATCATTTCCTACAAATGTTGATTCATTTTCAATATCTGAGGGCAATAATAGGAACTAGAAATGTGTTCCAATGAATAATAGATTATGAAAGACTATCTTGCATCATTTAATCATTTTTCCCTTGAGAAAAAAAATCATCATGCTTTTGAAATCCTAATGTTTCGAAACTTGCCTATTTGAGGAACAATTATGCACTTCACAGAAATAGTGATATTTTAATTTATTTTGCTTTCCAAATTAGTAAACTGTAGACTTTCTATTCTAGACAGAGCCCCAGAATCCAGAGTTTTAGAATGTTATGCTAAGTCTTTCCTATATGTCTCTATACAAATAATATCTAATTTTTATACATCAGGATTAAGTTTTAGAAAATTGTCCCAAAGCGGAGCAGTTGTAGTCTTTTTAGAAAATACTGAATAGGAATCATTTTGGGTATGTTAATGGAAAATATTCTTGCCATACAGCTAGGCACACATGAAAAATTCATGAAAAATTTTTCTTTCACAATGATCTTTTTGGCAGAATTTTTTAATAAGGTCAAAATATTTTCACATGTGGAGAGAAGTTTTATTTATCAATTGCAAACATCAGTGTAATAATTCAGTCCTGTAACAGTTCTGCTTTCAAGGATACCAAGTGGTCAACTGTAGTGGTAGTACTGTCAGTATCTAAATGTCCAGAGTAATTTGTTTAATTTTGTATAACTTTTCATTCTTATATTGCAAATCTTCAAAGGATCTCACCCATTGGACTTACACACTAGAATGGAAGACAATAATTTAATGTAACTTAGAGAAACCTACTAGAGCCTGACATGCTTCCATTGTGCACCCAGATGATACTTTTAGAGACTCTTTGCCTGTGGGGAATAGAAGTTTCTGCCTGATTCTTTTGTGCATCTTCCCTGCAGAGCATATTCTGATGAGCTTTATTTGCCAAAAGATGCCAAATTGAGTGTCTTTTTATTCCACATGAGCTAGTGACTTCTGTTTTTTGAAATATCATTCCAGAAACTGAGCCCTATCTCTGTAACTTGTACTGGTTTATTATTTTCTCCACTTTTTTTGCTTTTACCTGCCAATTATCTTGTCTAATTCTTTTCCAGTTGGGATTAAGTGGTGTTTTGAGTGAGTATGATGTCAAGATAAATAGCTTTAGACCTTCCTAACTTCACAAACCCAAAAACATAGGCATATCAGCTACACTGTCAGAGATCCACACTTTTATTTAGTGAACCACCTTATGCAGCTGTACAGCACAAACTATTAATTCACTTTTTAGAACCCTTTACTCAAGCAACATTTCTCCCTCATTTGGCTCTAGAGGAATGGACCACAAAAGGTCAATCTAATCAGAAGAATGACATAAATGTTGGCTAACAGACTCATCTATGACAGTGTGTGGTCAACACACGCGAATGCACGCTCAGCACCAACCTGTGTCTGCCTCCACACTTAATGACCGGGTCTGATGAGCTGATGGGTTTCTTATGGGCAGACTGTTCAGATTTGAATACTTCTGCACAAAGAAAAAAAAAAGAAGCAATAAATGAACATGACACCTGCACTATAGCAGATTACATCTAAGAGGTATGCAGATTCATTATACTTTAAGACTGCAACCAGTTAGGTATTAGTGAGGTAGAAAAATAAAAGCAGGGAACTTCAGGGTAGCGTCTACTAAATAAAGTAAAAAGCATAAAAAAGTTAAGGTAAGAGGCCTTCCCCTATCACTTAGACACAAAGAAAGGGTGAGACTCCCACACTGATGATAATTAACACAGTGGGGTAAGTGTCCAAACTGAGTTGTTTGTTTTTTTTATTCATGTTCAGGAGTAATGGCAACCATGGCTCTAGTAAGCAACTGCATTCAGGCAAACAAAGTACTATCTAGAAAGGAGATGCAGACGTGAAGCTTTCAAGAAATAGCAATACCTGCTGTGGGGAAGACAATAAAAAGTAACTCAGTGGAAAATACCCAAGGAATATGAAAATAAAAAAGACATCCTGTTCCACTCATGTATGAACATGAATATATGTGTGTGAATTAATGTTGCTTCTGGGTACCATGTTTATTCTGCAATTCCAAATAATTTTGTGGAACTGGCATAAGATTAGAGTACTAGTACTGCTCAGTCAACTGAAAAGACAGTTTTGACTTGGATCAGCCTCATAACTCAAGTCTGCATGCATTGGTTTGGGATGCTATATATCTCCCTGTATCTCAGTAAGGAATAGTAATTTTTTTTTTCCTATTAACAAACCATCTATTTTGAAAGGTACAGTATTAATCTTCCTGGAAATTTTGCAGTATCTAAGAACATTATCACTCTATATATTGGTATACTGGCATTTGAGTAATGTAGGAAAAAAAAAAAAGAAAAATTTACAACAAAAAAAAAGCCTTCTTATCTAGCAGAAAATATTAGTAATATGTTTTTTTTCATTTACAATGAGAGCAAAAAAGCTTGAATTAGATTAGTTGTTTACCACTGGTGGTGGTTGTTTCCTGAATTAGTATGCAGCACATGAGAGCAATCTTCACCAAGCAAAACAGCAATGGGTGCATAGTAATTATGTTAGAGGAATGTAGACATTATTTAGGAAGGCAGTACTGGAAATGCATTTGTGGGAGCTGGATGATATATGAAACAGGAATCCAAGTTCTGCATGTGAGTGAATACATGTGCACAGCCTCATACAACTATTCGTGCTCTAGCATGTATAGGAAATAACCTTCAGTTTTCATCCATGTCACACAAAGACATAGACAATTACTTTCAGCTTATAAGATTGCAAAGAATACAAAAGCAGATCAAAAATCATGTTGCCAATTAAATAAATAAAAGAATATTCAATAGGTATAAAATACTTGTAATTCTGTTTTAAAATATTTGAAAATTATTGAACACTGTGTTCTTCATTTTGTCATCTATGTATTTCTCCATAATTCATTTTGGCTATATTTTTGTGCATTACTTTTAAGCTTTTCAGTTCATTAATTTGTTATCTAATTATATCTGATTACTCCCCCAAAGTAGTTCTTTTCAAGAACCACCAAATTTGTATTGTCGAATGTTCTGAGAATTTGTTCAATCCACAAAATTGTTTCACTTCATTTAAGCTCCAACACACTAATTTAGGAAAAAAGTGGACCAGCATTTTCTTATCTGTAAATATAATATCATCATTTTAACACAATCTTCTTATTGTCTTAGTGCCCCTCTGGTACTTTATGGAAATTAAGCAACAAATAGGACATTTGTCCTTGATTAGAATGAACAGATTTTTTACTTAATTCTATTAAAAGTTAAGATCATAAGTACTTAACCTGTTTGAGAAGCAAGATCACACCCACATCTGTTCTCTGGCATCTCTTTTATATTTAAGCAAACATACTATGCTTGGCGAGACTTCAAAATTTGAGACTTGCATTGTCTTTGTTTCTGTGATGTTACACATTTGCAAAATCTTTTATTATCTTTCTTATTTTGGAGGAGGGCTAGAATGGTTTTCAACTTACCTCTCTGTTGCTTGTTGCTGTCTAGAGAGATATGATTTATTGAGTTGAAATTCTTTCAGCTGAGTTTTGTTCTCAAAAGAAAGGGAACTTTAAACAGAAATTTGGTAGTATGTGTATCTTTGGTAAAAGGATTCTGTAAAGTTACAGAACGTGTTTCTGTTGTTAAAAAAAAAAAAAATTCACCTTTGTGTTTAACTGTGCTGTCAGACCCAGGAACAATCCTCCACAGCTCATGTGTTGATCACAAACTGGCAAATCTGATTTTGGTTTGTTTTTTTTTTTTTTCACAGAGAGCAGCCTGAACACACAAGCCACTATTTTCTGTTGAAAGATAAAGCACTGTTCTTGCAAGAGTTTATCTGAAGAGGACAGCAAAATTTTATCATCCTTACTTTCCTAAAGCAGGTTTGTATCTTATAAGCCTATGGAGGTACGTATTGGTCTTGTAGCTTGTTGGAATCTGGAGAGCTGGTGAATTCAGAGGCTTATATTCACTGACTTTTGAAGGCTGTGCTACCTGTAGCAAATCTTGGAAGCAAAAGAAAGAGAATTTTCTGTTGTGCCATCTTGATACATTTTCTAAATTTGATTTTTATAGTTAAACTTTTTTTTCTTGGACAGGACAAAAAAAGTAAGAGGACTTTCTGATTCTTATACTTCCACATTGCAGCTGGAAGTCCAAAGAAAAGTGTCCAAATAGAACTCACAGTTAAATCAGGCTCTGTTTTACATAATCTTCTTTCTTGGGAAAAGGATAAACTGTCCCATATAATTATTGTCTTCCCTAAAATGTGGATAGAGGATGACATCAGTGCTTAATAATGAAGTTTTCACAGCTGTATCCAAAAGAGTATTAGCCTCCATTTGGTCAGTTAAGCCCTTGTTTGTTTTTCAAACTGAATATGCATACATTAGCCCAGTAAAATACAAAAACTTGAGATAATTTATTGGAAAGCCCTTCAGAAAGCTTACTATTCAAATATCTTTATGACCCAACTAGATACAGTCACAGAAATTTTTCCAAAATAGGCTTAACCAGAGCAAGAGGCTTCCCATCTGTCTGAGGAACTGCTGTCTCTAAAAGAAGCAGAAGGAAAAAGGGAAGTAGATTCTAGGGCAAATATGTTGCTGACAGCATCTGAATGGAAGTTTATGAAGGATTGCCTTTTATCAATATCCATAGATTCAGAAGTAGGGATTAGACATCAGGGGAGGTTCACAGTTATCTGAATAAAGGCATTGCTACAACATGAGCTGTTCTGCAGCTTCTCAGCTAGCCAGCAGCTTTTGTTTCAGAAAACTAAGATTTTGTTGAAAACCTTGTATTTATATTCCAGGCATATGCAGATACTTGAGGCACCTAAACTGATTTAATAGACATGGGTTTTGGGAACTGAATCCTACCCTAAAGGTTTATCAGTTAATATTCTTCTGTATATTTTGCCATTTGAATACCAGTTTCCTTCTAAACACAACAGAACTCTGGAATTGTGACTTCCCAACAAGAAATCTGAAGAAATGCAATCACTTGCGAACAACTCCACTGAAAACAATGTTATAGCCATTACTCTAATAATATGCTGTAGGAAAATTATGGATGACCAGTGAACAGAAAGTCAGCAAGAAGCTTAATTAATTTATTTGTTACAGAGATCCTGTGGTCCAGGCAGTAATTAAGATTTGGCAGGCTCCCAAGACCGTCACCATATACTCAGACTGCTGCCTGTAAGACATGCAGTGGGTATTAGTAGCAGATTCTTAACAGCAGTTCAAACTTTAGCACCTGTTGTGCTGTTGGGTTTGGGACCCTGTAAGGAAGGGCCTAGTCTTCTCCTTTGCCACATAATAAATCTGGACTTGGCCTGGCATAGCCAGAGGCTGCCACATTATTTCTATGGTTTTGTAAACCTGGTGATGGAGAAAAAGCTCCTCTGTTCAGTGTTGTTCAGTGGTTCTACCTAAATCATTACCAATTTTTAAAGAGCTACTACTACCATCAAAAAAGTCCTCGAATACATTTCCCAAGTAATATGGAAATTAAAAATAAGGAAAAAAGAATGCAAAAAAACCAAGATTATCAAACAAGACCGTCATTTGTTGACAGGTGTAGGAGATTTAAATACTATAATATAATACAATATAATAAATTAATACAAAAAATATAATAATATAGTACAAAATTTTAGCTTTATAAGATTAAGTGATTTTCACATTACTATTGCATCAGTCCACCTCTCAGAATATATTGAAGAGAACAACAGAACAAAGAAGCTAGGTCAAACTGCGAGTAACAGTGGGGGTAGCAATTTTAATGCTCCTATGAATAGGACAGAATGTTATTAACATAAGACAACTTGCTCACAAATGAATGTGTTAAGTTTTATTCTTTCCAGGGGCAGAGTGAATGCTCATTGATGACACTAGCTATCCTAGGATGTATCAGGGCTGCCTTCCTTCAAAAATCCACATTTTTCTACATGTTTATCAGACAAAACAGACAACACTTTTCCGTGTTTGGAGTCCAGCACAATTATCAGTAGTAGACTGGATTAGAAGAGTGTCTAAGTAAATGAGTACTGGTAAATGAGCAAGCACTTTTAATGCTGAATTAGATAGGATAGTTAACTAATTTCTAAATGGCTGAAAATCCTTAGGACAGCATAGGGTTTTGGTTTATGCATTTCAATCTTAACTGTATGACTGCAGGGATAAAACATGCATTAAACACCAGTATCATTGTGTGTGTGCCTTGGAAGCACTGCTCACATCTGTATTTCCCAGCAAAACAATGTATAATTTGCTAACTCTGGTGACTTTTATCCCTCCAAGGAGTTCAAAGACTTCCTGTGCTAGGCAGTATGAAAACACACACTTGCAATGGTAAATACAATATATTAACTAGTGTCTCACATTGCATTGGATGAAAAATTAAGTCTCAGAGGCATTTCTGGTATTTGGAATAAGAGTTCTCATCACTTTTTGACATGAGATTACTCCTCTGGGCCTCCTTTTCAGAGCAGTGTTTCAGAGCAGTGTTATTGTGATGCAGTTATGATGGTAAATACCCAGTGGTGGACATTGCTCCTTTACATGTGCCTGGAGGAGTTTAAGTACTGTCTTGTCAATGTCACACAGTATATCCACCATAAGTGCTCTATGGAGTTCCCAAGTTTCTTTTCTGCAGAAAGAGAAGAACCCATGCATTATGTCATTTTATGGAAAAAATAAAAGAACTGGGTCATTTGACCATGAAGAGATTTTGACACTAAAAGAAACTAGAAGCGTGAATTAAAACAGCTCACATGAAACTTATTCAGTAAGCACACTCAAAGCTGCAATGCAGCACTGTAAGCCTCTGTCCTGCATCTGTAAGTCTTTACTCCATATCCATGACCAACAATATTCCCAAATTAACAGTAAATTTCAGAATAGGTCTATTAAGTCATGTCAGATGTGAGGCTACAGAATCTCAGGAAGAAAATACAGAAATAGAAATAATTATGATACAGGCCCAGCTGTGAAGGAGTAAGAGACTGGATATAACTCTGGGTCAGGTTCAGTATGAGAAACAGGACAGCACTGCATCTTTGAACTCTAGTGTCTGCAAAAACTGCGAGCAGGAGCACAGTCTCATTACAAATAATCCCTGCTACTGACATCTTGATAGTAGAGACAAGCATTTGGAGACAAGACCACTTCAATTTCTGGACTCATTACAGCTGACATACTTAGTCATGAAGATATATGAATCTAGATAATAATGCTGTAGTGTCTCCATCAAAAGAGGAATTCATGTAATTTTCTTCACTTTTAGGACAAATTTGCAGCATGCAAAAAATGTTGTCAATCAAATGGGATAGGACTCCATGGCTTTGTACAAGCAGAAAAGCTGATGTTTCATATCAGATGATAAAAAAATACAATTAATGGTGCATTGAAAAGGATGTTATTAGCAGAACAAGCATAACTTTCTGAAACCTCAAACCTGTCTGATTAACAACCAGATGATAAATTAATACTTAGTACCTAAGACCTTTGAGAAAACATAAGGGAGGAGTATTTTTTCTTAATTTTTCACATATGGCTTTATTTAATATCTGAACTAAAAAAAAAAGCTCTGTGGATATTTAAACACCTGAAAATAGTCAGGAAAATGGCATCAGCAGCTAGAAACCCATCAATTTACCAAAATGGATGTTTTTCTTTCAAAACATATATTTTAATCAACATTCTTATTTGTTGTGTCTTTTAGATCACAAACTGTTCATTGCAACAATTTCTCTGTATTTATGAAGATAATTTTTCATATTATGGGCACAACAATAACAAGAGTCAGAATATTTTTAAATTTAATGAAGAAAATATACATTGATTATATACTTGGTATTCCATTGGAAGTTGATAATGGTTAGAGCAACTGTTAATCCAGAGTGGATAGAATTCAACACGTGTTTCACTTGTGTGCCTCTTTCTTCTGGGTTATGGATGAGTTTCTTTGGAAGAAACTAAGAGGAATTGTGTTTTTCATTGGGAATGAAGAACAGATGTGTGTAATGAGTACACAAAGTGAGAAGGAAATCTGTGCAGCTATATATTACATCAGATCTTTTTCTATCATTCTCAATTAGCTTTGCAGAGCATTTACTACAATGTCACCAGCTGCTCTTTCAATTGATTGTTCAATTTTACTAAGTAAAATGCACCCTATATAGTCAGTTTTATTCCACTGCCTTGTTAAAAATTAAGAGACAGATTATAGCAAGCCAATGTACTTGTGCTTTGTCATGGCACATCACAGGAGACAAGAGTAACCAAGGTTCTTGTTAATGGATTCCTTGGGGTGGATTAGAGTGAAACAACCCTGAATGATTGATGTTTGTAAATATATATACACAGATATATAAAAATGTACTATAGTTTATTTTAGAACAATTTGGTTGCAAAGGAAATCAGGTCTGTAGCTGTTTTGATTGTTATTATCTATAGTAATAATATTAAGGCATTGCAATATGAAAGTACAAAAATATCACCCAAGGATGTGTGTAAAGGAAAAGAGTGAGAGAGAGAATAGGAGTGTGAAAATCTCACCACCCTGTCAACCTTCCATGACTCTTGATTGTTTCAACTTAGATGTTCCTTGGTCAAAGTGATGGCACATCTGAGGTGGGGGTGGAGGGGCAAGACTCTAAAACACAAAGTCCACTGGGCTGAAATACACTCAGTCTAGGTGGGAATGCCCGGGTACCTCCCTTCAGGGAGGAGCTTTCAGTCTTCTAGTGGAAGGCCTCAGAAATGAGTGTAGGAGTGTTCTGGAAGCCTTTGATGGTTTATGACACCTTCTAAGACATGACAGCTGCCTCTCGGGCTTCTGAGCCACAATGCCCCATCAGTCCTTCAATGGGATAGGGCAGGAGAGTGAGTTCTACAACCCAGGGGTTTGTGTAAGCATGACAAGACACTCCTTTCTGTCTCCACAGGGTTTTCTTCTCTTATCTCACTCACAGCACATTATTCACTTTACATCTTGGAGGCTGACCATTACACACCCAAAAGACTCCTGCTTCTAAATTCAGCTCTAACAGAGCACTCTGACACTTCCACAGCTGGGGAATATTTTGAGTCATTAACCCATAAAAGTCCGCTCTCTTACATGCTTCTATCATTCTTCCATTTTTAACAGCTTTTTTTACTGTTTGGTTTTTTTGGTTTTTTTTAATCAGCAACTAAAGGAAAGGGAAGTACATTAAGTCCATGGACTTTACATATCTTGTATCTTATCTTTCAATCTCTATAATTTCTTTTTCTCAAAGGCTTAATCTGTAATGAAATTAAAGGATATGGAATATGTTATTTGTTTTCTATGCATTGAGCTAAAATTGAGTTTGCACCAAGAAGCTTACCTCTAGCTTATATGAATGAGTAGAGCAATTTTCCTTAGAGAGGAAACCACTTCCTTCTTTACAGTACTGTATTGAAAAAAAAAAAAAAGCTGAATTATTATCCTAATCTATTTGATTTGATATAATTTATCCACTTTATCAAGTAGGATCTCATTTGTAAATCAATGTAGTGTTTCAAAGGCAAATCCTTAAAATCTTTGAATTTCATCTCAATCAATACACCCTTGTACTCTGCTTAGATTGAATTCTAGAAACACAAGATCCACAAAAGTTGTCTATTTTTAGAAAAAAAAAATTGTTTTTCTAATTATTTATATTATTGAGGACATTATACCACTTCAACATGTAAAGTAAATATTATTCAAGAATATTTGAGAACAGATACAGAATAAATAAAGTCTAGCTTAGATTTCTTTCTCAAATAACCTGAGTTTGGCCCTTACCTCTGTAGACATATCTTCTTTTATTTACCAACACAAGTGGGAACACTGGAACTATATGAAACCTTAATTTTTGAACTTTAGTGACCAGTGGCTACCTAAACATAGATTTTTACTCAATCTAGCAAGGGTAAACTCACAGTTCTGTGATGACTAAAAATTGAACAGAGCCACACAGCTGTGCTGTAAATTGTCAAGCCAAGTCTGAACATGTGTTTGGCAGGTGTTTGGCACAGTGGGCAAGAGAAAATATTTCATCATGATTAGGAAGAACTGGTTCTTGTAGACATTAATTACTTAATTCCTTTCTTCAGGGATGAATGTCTTTTTAAGCAGATAGTATGAATATGCTTTATGTAAGTGCATTGTTTCAAAGACGCTGGAATTTAAGAAAGAGGATTTTTTTAGTGTGAAAACTCTTAGGGTCCAGGATAGCAATAAGAGGTTATGCATAAAAAATTATTCCATCTATCCTTTAATCAGGGCAGCCAGACCTCAGCAAATGTCTACTCAGTAATTCTGTGGCAACACAGATACACATTGCATGCATCATTTATCTAAGTAGTGGCGGCCAAGTTTTACTGTGAGGCTGGAAAGAACATTCATGAAAGGGCATCTGATGACTTAAATAACATCCCCGAGTATTGAACTGTGACTTTCTCTAAGAGAAGAAAACCTCCTTCAGCAGGTTGAATGTGGGATTTCTACAATTACAATGGGGAAAAAAAACACAGCTAAAAATGTATCTAAAATAATTTACATCACCAAAGAAAGCAGCTTAAACAAAGATTAACCATTATTTCTGCTTAATTCGTTATTTAAAATTGATTTATGCTGAAGTATATACTGACAGCCTTATTCTTTGATTTTCCCTCTGTGATTAAAACAGTGGATTCTTCACTTGTTAGGGCTGGATTTTATGACAGTGTGTTAATAGTCAATCTCTTGCAATTTCTACAAGTGCCTCATCTAATACAATCAATAGTTTTTTCCTTGTTCCAGGTGTCATCTCTGTGATAAAATCTGTCTTTTATGTGGTTGTAAACTGATCATGGGTCATAAAATATAATGAGAGCATTTCACAAAGTGAACACATCATTACTCATTCTCAGTATTCCCTGAATGTCCAAGTAAATGAAAGCAAGTTTTATCTTCATATATTGCTAAAACTTATATTCTGTTAAAGACTTACCTAGGTAATGGTCCGTATTCCATTCTTATCCATGTTTAATTTGACAAATTGTTAAAGCCAAATTTTTCCAAATTATAGGGTGTCAAATCACGCAAGGAATAGGATGACAAAATTTTGAGTGATCAATTACACACTGAACAGAAGAAGACTGAAAAATCTTAATAGGGAAGCTTATCTGTTCCTGATAGACTACTGATTTATGTCGTTAAGTCTTTTTGCCATCAGAAGAAACATAAGCCATTGCACTATTTTAAACTGCTACTGACAATTTTATTTATTTTATTGGAAGATGTAGGTTTGTTTATATTTAGTAATGATGTTTTTCTTCCAGTTTATGGGCAAGTGAATAGCTATTAAGGAAAAAAATATTATACAGGAATATAATTAAATATCTAACAATGGAAAAAAAAATCTTAATAGATACTTGCACACATGAAGTTTGTGTTTAATATCTAGTATCAGTTAAAGTTTAGATTGGGAATACTTATCAGTAACACATTTCAAGATAAAGCAAGTGAAATCATTTGATGCATAAAAACCTAGATTCATAAATTACTTTTTGACGTACAATGTTCAATGAATTGTAATAAACCTCAGGGTCATCCAGGACCCTACTAGGTCTGTAAGATTCCACAACTTCATAGGAAATGTTATCTCATCACATCTTTCCTTGTTGGATCTTCTTATATTTTAATCCATAACCATCAACCCCTTTCTCAAAATAGGATTCAGAGATGAATCTGCCAGATAACACAAAATTCTATATTCAGTGAACTACCAGATAGGAAATGTCCCAGAAGTCAGGAGATCCAAATTCAGCTTATTCTCTCAATGATATGAATGTCAGTGTACACCTTCCAGAAGACCACAAATCTAGTATGATTTGCTATGGTGGGTCTTTCTCAGTCCTTACAACTGAAACCATTTAATTTTGAATGAATAAATATTAAGACAAAAAGGAACAAATTAAAAACCTAGAGTTGAATACATATGGCTTAGCTTAAGCATCTAAAAATTATACCTGTTGTCTGTTGTTGACTCACATGGGTCTCTTTTTATAGTCTCAGATGAATTTCCTTTTTGGAGGTTCCGTTTGTCTTCTTTGACTGTGAGTGGAGCATAGGTGATTACCTTATACTTGGATGTATAAATTTTATATGTCTAAAGTTATATTAAATAAATTCCTACCCCAAAGATTAAGGCAGGATGCTAGGACATGAAGTCATAGAAAAAACAGTCATCGCTCAAATTGTCTGGAAGGATTTTTAAAAACAAGAACTCCACTTTTCCAACCCCCTCTACAAAATCTGTAAGACTAAGCAGATAACCCAGTAGGGGCTAGAGACAGGAAAATATTTCTTCTGTGGAAAAAACATAATATCTTACATGGGATGCCTGTGTATTTATATTTTGTGATGTCTATGCCACCTTCTTAAAAGGAACTCTCACCTACCTAATATATATTTAACTAATGAAAAACACTTAGTTTGAATAAGAGTTTCCTCATGTAAGTTTTCAATCTCATGTGACACTCATTACTAGCAATTAAATAGTTTATCCCATAAAATCTTCCGATTGAGCAGTTGCAGTTACTACATCAGAAATTGGCAGCATTGTCAATAGCCAGGCAACAAGACATATCTTTCACTCATTCCATCACCAAAAAGGTGAGGACCCTTTGTACAGCCTCTTTTTCTGCGCCTTATATACTTATATCTTGTGCTTGGTGAACTAGAAAGCAGCACACTGTAGAATACCAAATCTAAGGAATTATAGACTAAAATATCCAAATTTATACTGATTTGCCATGCTGCCATGAATATACTGGATTTATAATAACTGATGTATAAGGTAAGTTATTTATATGCCTTGTGGTTTTTGTGTTTCACCATCTCTGAAATGTAGGTGACAAAGCATTAACTTTTTCTGAGGTAAGTATATGCTAAGAAACCAAAATATGAAGCACTCTAGTAGTTCACCTGTTGCTTGTTGGGTTTGACTAATATTTGCCCAAAACAATTGAAGACGAGCCTTATACTGTTTGGCTTTATTGGCAAGTAAAGTATTTGGCTTTATACAGAAAAGTAAAGACACCAGCTCTAATTCATGTTTAATAATGTGACCTGTCTCAGCCAAGTTGAAGTTGCTGGTTGGTATCTTTCCTTGAATGATACATGTGCAAAGACTGGGGTTGCCTCTGATGAGACATGCCTTTTTAAACATCTTTTCTCTTCAGACTGAGTCATTGTTTGTTATTTCTTCCTTTTCTTTTAGCACTTTGAATCTTTGCAATTGGGACACTTACCTCTGCTAAGTGTCAATAGATCTAGATACACCGTGAAAACCAGTAAGATACTGTTATTTGGAAAGCCATGTTTTTGGATATGACCTACACATGCCTAAAATTTCTCAGCTGACTAGCATAAAATATTAATGAGTTGGTGTCCTGGTTTCAGCTGGGATAGGGTTTATTTCTTCTACATAGCTGATACAGTGCTGTGTTTTGGATTCCAAATAGAATGATATTGATAACACACTGATGCACTGGGGTTTTTTTAAGTCATGTTTATCCTAAATTAAGGACTATGTTTTTGTGTGTGTCCTATGCTCTTCCAGTAAGAAGGTAAAAAAAGAAACTGGGTGGGACCATGGCTGGGACAGGTGACATTCCACATCATATAATGCCATGCCCAGTATATAAACTGGGGGAATAACCTTGAACGATGGCCACTTTGGGTTTAGGAAAGAGTCTGGCATTAGTCAGGAGGTGCTGAGCAATTGCATTGTGTATCACTTGTTTGTGAGGGTTTTCTCTTGTTTCTTTTTTTTCTTCTTTTTAAAAATTTTTTTTAGAATATTAAACTGCTATTATCTCAATCTACAAGTTTTACTTTTGATGTTCCTCTACATTGCACCAGGGTGGGGGAGAAAGCGAAAGGGATTGAGTGAGTGGCTGAGGGGAGCTTAATTTCTAGCTGGGCTTAAACCACAACAGCTTTGTCATGACTCTTTTTCTTCAATCAGTCAGGAAGAGTACAGAGAGAAATACATTCTATATGCTGTCAAGCACCAAGAGGTGCTGTGGGATAACTTCTGAACCTCAGAGCAACCACAACACACAACTGCAGTTTACCAAAAAACCTGGGTGTCACTAGTTGGAATCTTCCTGTACTCACCTCAGTATTTAAGCTAATTAAAAAAAAATCAAATTAAAAAGCTTATATTTCTCACAAATTACTTGGTATTAAAACCTTTTAAATCTTCAATGAGCATTAGTTTAGGTCAGATGTGACTTTAATTGAAGTGATGACTACAGATGAAATTTCACAGCTAGAATTCTGGATAGAACTTTCTTCATCTGGAGAAAGTTCTGGTCAGGAATATATATTACAACTACTAGGACCTGATCAATCATCTGCAGAAATATGGGGGCGAAATAGTTTCTCCACAGAACAGAGATTTTGCACAGAAGTATGTAAGAATTCTCTAGCAGTAATGCTGAGAATGAAACAACAATGCAATATGATTTCCAACATAAATGAAGCTATTATTGTACTAGAATGGGCAAATAGGAGTTAATATGTAAAGTAAATGGAGTTCACTCTCTTCAGTGTCAATAGGCCTCTGCTTAGTCATTGGTTCATTTTTTTCCAGATCTGAATACTACCACCTTTTTTTAAAAAAAATATGTACAAGGCAGTAAGAGCTAAAGAGTAAGAATGGCTCAAAAATTAAAAATAGTGGAGAGAAAAGATTATTTCACTGATTTTAGTAAGTGTAAATAGGAACTAACTGAAGGGAACAACTGTCTCCAGATGAATCCAGGATCACTGCAAAGACAGTAAAAATCTGTTCCATTACAGATAAAACAAGTAATGATCTTAAAATGAGACAGCTATTCTAAGACATGAGCACAAGGAGCCTGACTTTTGACCACTTGCCTCCTTGAAAGTTTAATGTTCTTTTTGTATATTTAAAACGTTGTACTTAAGAGCACATATGAAAGAAGAGGATTTAGCAATTATGTTTCACTACTCTTTTTTGAATTAGTAGAAATATATATCATTGCTCTAACAAGTGCAGATTCTTCTTCTTAAAAAAGGTTCACTAATCCCATCTCCAAAATCCTAATTAGGTACTTTAGAGTGTTTTTAGCAGTAATACCAATTTTCTCAAGTTCTTTGAAGGCAATAGCTCTCTTTAGAATGCAATTGGTATTTTTTTTTCCTTTACAACAGCCCCAGAGGTGAACGTTATCTCATAGTAACACACACTTTATTTTGTATCTCATTGCCTGAACAAGCAAGGTATTTTGTGAGTAGAATTTTTAAAAAATCCTGCTTTCCATTTTGCTTCTACATTCAGAACACAATCATATAAGCAAGGGGATTTTCCTATTCTTTGTGTTTCTCATAAAAACCTGTTTCCTCTTTGGTGCCAGTATTACCCTTAATTGCTATCATATGAATAACATTGGAAAAATTAAATCATATCACTCTACATGGACTACACCAGACACTTTGAGTGGCAACAGTGTAAAGTATGCTTCTGAATTGTCTTTTTAGTGTTCATGACAAAATGTGGCATAACAGTTCATTTCTTTGGTAAAACATATTAACAGTGTAGGATACTTACATATTTTACCTTTTCTTTGGCACTATTAAAATTTCAAATTTTAAGATGCCAAAACAAGCTAAATGTCTTTCTCAAAATGTCTTTTTGCTTCATACCTGTATACATGGAACTAAATATACAGGTGTCTTTTTAGTGCAAAGAAATCACTTATCAGTAATACACAGACCCAATGTGTTAGTTGTGCTTTCCCCCCATTATCAAAAGGTTGGTTTTTTTCAATATGCATCCAGGTCAGAAAATGGGGGCCTTTTGGCTTTGAGAAAAATTAAAATTCATAATATATCATGGAACTTTATGTCTAAGCTTCAGGGTAGGAAAAAATTATCAGTTAGTGTTGACTGAGGGCAGATACTTCTCCGAAGATTGCATTATTTGTCCTTGGAAATGTCTATTTCTTGCCTATTTTTTGCCTCTTCTTGATTGAAGAGGCAAACCAGGCAAACAGCTAACCCTAGATACCCTTTGGAAATAAATCGTCCAGTGAGATGAATTCCATCAGTGGGATCTTCACTCTCCAGTTCTGACAATTTAGAAGTCTAATTTATATGGCCTCAAATCTAAGTGAAGTCAGTATTGCATCTGAGGGTTCAGTTAATCTGGCAATACACATTTTGTGAGTCCAGATTTTCCTCACAAGGCTACTCCAAAAAAAATCAAAGGCTATTTTTGAACGGACTATGCTCCAGCAGTTTACTCCACATTACCATCTTCCAAATACCTCAGCAACTACCCAGTAGCTTGCAATTTACTAAGTATTTTCACCTCTGAAATTCTGAAGCATTTTTGCCACTCCTGTCAGAGGACTTGCAAATCTTTAAGAAATTTAAGGATGACAGTTTATTTGATGAGTAACTGTAGAAATGATAAGCAAAAGCCCCAATTACTGTAAATTAAATACTGAACTATAGGGTTTATGTGATTCTGAAATTACATTTGATACATACACTCGCATATACACATACACATACAACAAATAAAAATACACATTGAAAATCTTTTGTTAACATGATTTATACAGATAGCCAGAAGCAGCAACAAAGTTCAGACTTTCCCAGGAACACCAGCCAAACTTAACAAAGGGTAATTATTTTCTTGCCCTTTTTCCCTTTTTTCTCCCTACTCTGGTTCCTTTTGCAGGATCCTGATGAGATACCTTCCAAGGCTTGTTACAGCCTGTGGGCCTGTTTCTTTCCATTTTGTCTTTGTTTGGTCATCTGAACAACTAGACACACAGTGTCTTGTTCTTTGGTTTTTGTCAGATCAAGTTAGAATTAGCAAGCTGCAGCAAGAATGGTAGAGCCATTTATACACAACAGGCACATGGAAAGAAAGAGTACACTGTAAGTATCCATTTTCCAATCAATGCTTAGTCATGATAGAAATAGATGCATCTCCCTCTGGACTTCCATGGCTCTAAATAAAAGGTCTAATTTTAGCTTGTTTCCTCCTACTTCCTCCATGATCAGAATTTATAGCCTGGCACCTTTTATCAATAAATTTCTCCAGATGATATTAAATTTAGAGAGAGCCTAATTAGTACCATAATAAGTGGCACAAACTCAACACTGTGTAACAATTGTGCAGGAAAATAATATGCCTTGACGTGCTTTGCTTCACTGAATGGAAATGGCATGACAAGTCTGCCTCTCACCAGACTTAAAGTGTGACAGCAGAATTGTAACATCCCTACGATAGTCTCATACAGGATTTTGTCATCTCTCTTCTCAGCTTTCCCTTAGTATTTTTCCTATTATTATTGATTTTTAATGGTTACAAAGTCACTGCACATGTAATATAACCAAATGATCAATCAGATTAGAAGCAAAACTTTAAAATAACGTTCTGGTTTGAAAGGGATCAAACAAATCCTCATTAAAAATTCAAGTTTGAGGGAAAAGATAAGAAGAAATTGGTATCCCCCATAGTAGTCTAATTACTTTTTCCCTACATACAGTGGACCGAAAAACATTAATTGATCCAGTAGATAATAAAAGGGACTGAGAAACAGAAAAAGTGAGAAATACAGTGCCAGAATGCTAGAAATACTACAATTAGAAGGAAGAGCATCAAAGGATAATAATTTTTTTTGTAAGGAAACACTTCCCATAGGATCTAAACTTGCAAGATTAACTAAGCATCTTATGTTGCCACATACAACCTTCACCTTATGTGAGTTTCAGGGGGAACTTGGGGTTTCATCAAAAGGGCTCAAAAAGAGCTCAGAATTTGGCAGAAATTGTCCCATATGAGTGTATGAAATGTTTAACATGAATAAACCTGACTAAATGGAAAGTTATATTCACTTATGGGGTCAATGGAGGCTGTTGCCACATTTTTTTAATAGGCTATGTTCTAGGGCATGTTTTAGGTAAATTCATGTTGAAATATTTTAGAAATAGATATTTCACTTCCCGAATTAGCATGTAAGCAAATAAGATCTTGCAGGAAAATAACTGCCAAATCCGTTTTTAAGGAAAAGGCAGGAATAGTGGCATATTTTGTGAAGTCGAATATTACTGAATTTGATGTGTTTCTAATGCACCCCCTTTAAGGGACTAAGGTGAAAAAATGTCTTATTTCTACGTGATTGTATTCATGAAATAATGTAAATTGAGTTATTCAATGAGTCACAAAGTCAGCAGCAAAGTCACAAAGTCAAATGAAGACTCTTCATGGCCATATGCATGTCCATAAAAATTCCAGATACAGAGCAAGGACGAAACAATTATTTACTCTAACACTCTGATGGAATTTTAATGATACATCCAAATGACTTAATGGATATGCCCTGGAAGAGGGGTATTCACTACACTAAAAATACCCTCATAATAAATAGTGCTATTGTGTGGCCCTCTAGAAAGGGTGACAAGGGAGGAAATGAGTTCAGAGTCAGCTACATTTGCCTCTGTCATGGTTTAAGACAATTTATAAGGCAGACTCCTCTCCCCACAAACAGCCAACAACAGGGGACAAGGACAAAACAAAAAGAAACCAAAACCAGACAAATGCCCCTCGATCCATTTGCTCCCTGCCATCCAACAGGACAGCTCTCCCAATGGTAGCAACTCCATCAATAATGGCAGAAGAAACAGGGTCAGGGCTGGAACTTGAGCAGCATCTGGCACCAGGAACTTAGGTTGTGGCTGGAACTGGAACTGGGGCAGGGTAAAGCTGTGGCATCAATTGCCCTGCTTGTCTTTCAGCCATCAGGACCCAGCTGGTGCTGGCACTGCAGTTCTGAGTTGGTTTTGCGTTGTGAAAGGAAAGACGCAGACTTGCTGGGCACTGGAACCAGCAGCTCCCATTTGCAGAATTTGCTCTGAAACTGTTTGAGAAATACACTTGGAGGCCTGAGGCAAGCAAGGAGCCCAGAGAGAAACAAAGGAAGGCTTCAGCTTTGGCTGGGTGAAGAAACTCTTTAGCAATCTGCAAAGACCAAAAAGAGAAAGAGGCTCTGCATGAGTGTTCTCCAATTCTTAAAGTGACCCCGGCATCCCCCTCCTTCCTGAACCTGGGCACAGACAACCCAGTTCTGCTTCTGGCCCCTGGGTGTTAGAGGAACAGTGACAATCCTAGGCATATAATGTAGCACAGATATGGAATACAGTGCACATTTTTTGGGTTACCAAGGATACTGTCCTATTCAAGTCTCAAGTCAATAGTGCCTGAAAGCTGGCAAATCGGCTCCCTTAGCTCTGTATATAGTTTAATTTTTTAGGGGATTTTGATCAGGTGTGTTTCCCAACTCAGAAACACCAAATTCATTAAAGAAATGGGGAAAGTAATTACCAATGACCGTGTTCTACCCAGGAAATAATAGACAGATACAAAACAAACTGCTTGAAAATAGTTTTTGATACGCTTTATATATCACAGAGTTATCACAGACTTGTTTCTGTAAACACTATAAAATAATTATTTAAATTAAAAGTATAATGTGCTTTATTTTTCAACAATTTCTGTGATCTTTGCATTTCTAACAGTACTTTAAAATAAGAGGTTCTGTCTAACCAAATAACATGCAGAGAACACTGGGTCGTAAGATGACCCACCTTAAATATGGTTTATATTGTCCCTAATTCAAGTCCTTTAGTCCTTTATTGATCAAATCTCCAAAGTCTGTTCTCCTAATTTACATATGTTAACATGGGCATGTCTTTAATTTTGCCCAGCATTTACTCATAATCAACATGAGGTCATTATCACCAAATTACAGGTGCAAAGCAATGCAAGTTTTTGAAGGGATTTTTAATCTAAAAACAGGAGCAGAAAAATTAGATTAACTGGTAAAGTGACATAGTTGAATGACTAGCAAAGATGTGCTTTCTCTCAGTAAAAACAATTAATTAATGGCAAAAATGGAGGATTGTAAATCTGGACCTAACTTGTAAAAGGTATCAGAGATAAATCAATAGAATACCAGACAGTTTGGCTTTAAGTCAGAACCACTGATTTGAAACTATAAGAAATGTGGCAGGATAGTTTTTTCAAATGAAAATCCTACTTACCAAATTTTCTGTATTCTTTGAGCATATCAGGAACATGGAAGAACTGCAAGACATAGTACATGTTGTTTCCAAAAGATCTGAGCTATGTCTTCACTGGAGGTTATTTGGAAAGTGATGAGCCCAAATTATTTTATGACTATGGATGAGCCATGAAGATAGAAAAAATGAATTCTCATGTTCACAAATGACAATTCACTGCACTTTTCTTACCTTTGGATCTATGTGTTTGTATGTTCAGTGTGTAGTTACCACTACATTCATAGACATACAGTAAAATTAATCCTATTTCCTTTGCAGTCAGTCAATTTGCTTGAATCTGTTGCTGTTTACTGTCAGGAACCTACATACACCTGTCAAAAGGGAGAATTTTGCTTCTGTGGAACGTGTTGACACACTTAATTTATTTCAGGCTGCAGCAATTTACGAACACTCACTGTCATCAGTTAAGATCAGTTTGGAGTTTTGGTGTCACATTTTCCATATCAAAAGAGACAGGACTGTTGTCTGTCAAAAAAGAGATTTATTTATGGACAAGAACATATGACTTGAGCAAGAAATTCAATGTATTAAAAAGAATCACCAGGTTAATAAGAAATTTCTGCAGTCATCTGGTTTATTTGGTTTCAGGTGATACAAAGCCTGAGAGCATCTTCCATCCTTCAGTTTTAAGAGAAGTCCAACAATCTGACCTGTATTATTTCTCTGTTTGTAAGTCCTATTGCAGGAGTTCTGGATGCCTTTTTAGGTCTTCTTTTTACTGTCTATTATTTCATTTGGTTAAATACAAGAAAAGCTCTTCTCAGTGGTACCAAGCAATATGACAAGAGGCAAAGAGAAGAAAATGATGGACAGAAGTTCCACCTGAGCATGAGAAAGAACTTCTTTACTGTGCAGGTGACTCACACAGGAACAATTTGCCCAGAGAGGTTGTGGAGTCTCCTTCACTGGAGATATTCAAGAGCTGTCTGGACATAATCCTGTGCCATGTACTCTGGCTGATTGAGCTGCAATGTTGACCAGATGACTCAGTAGGATCCTTTCCAACCTTACCCTTTTTTCTGTGATTCTGGGAAGGCATAACCTGTATCAATGCAAGTAGTAAAACAAAGTGACAGAGAAAAAACACTTCATATTCCAGCCTTCGTTTCACATACTACCTGAGCAAAACAGAAGATGCTCCACAGCTCCATTTTTCATGTAGATGTTTTCAGCACTTGATTTTTCGTGGTTAAGGAACAAGCATTCATGTATGTCAGACTAAATATTGCAAATATAAGTAATTCAGGCACCCTAAAAGAAAATACTAATTTTAATTACTAAAACTATCTAAAGGTTTCCATTTGAAATGCTTTTATTTTATTAGTGAATGATTTAATAGTACCTGCTAATGTTATAGAAACAATACAAACCTGACACACAATATTACTTCAATTGAACACTTCAGTGGAAGCATTCAGTTGAATTCACCAAAACTGAATTTGTGTTTGTGGGGTTTTTTTCCTGTGTTTTTCATTTTGTTAACATTGAAGGACTTTGTTATAACAATGGTAATATTTTGTTTCCATTTTTAATTTTTAACAAATTATATTTTCTGGTAGGATAATTTTCTATTAAGCTCTTTTATGATTTGTGATGTGCCTATAAGCAAATGATACATACACATGAAAAAAGATTTCTGAACAAAACAATGACTGCAGTGAAGAGAATAAGTTTATCCTGTGTTGTGGGAAATGGCTTATTATCTCATGCTGCCAGCAGGAATAAAATTCTTTTTTTGTGAGTCTTCATAGTAAATATTAAGTTTCCTATATGTTTCCTGGTTATCCCAAACAGTTTTCACTGTGTAATTTATTACTTGGATATAAAACCAAATAATACAAAATGGTTTAAAATACATGTATTGTGTTTCTTGCTGTTATAATTTTTGCAGCATTTACTACTACAGAATTGTCATGGAAATTTCACAAATCTGCTTCACTATTTAGTTAACATCACTGCAGAAATTAGCCCTGAAGTGCTACAGATTTCTACAACCATAATGATAGTCTGAATGCAAATGTAATTGATGTCTTTCTTTTCCCAGCTGTTACCTTTAGCCACCTGACATTATGTCAGTAATGAGAATCAGATCTGAAATAAAAATTCCATCATATTCACAGAAGGATAGGAAAAGTATTATGAGAGTCTCAAGGCTAAGATGCCAGAAAATGTTTTGGTTTTTTTCCATTTCTCAGTCAATTATGCTTTTATTTCCACCTTTCCTGCCTAAAGAGAACTGGCAGGATGATTAATACAATTTCTACAGGCAGCTGGAATTTGCATTTTCTAACAGAGGAAGTGACAACCTAAAGCAATTCCCTGGTCTGCTAAATCCAGTATCAGACCTCTGGCAGTGGAAAACACTAACTGCTTCAGAATACGGAACAAATGAGTTCAGCTGTGGAATGTTTTAGGGATTTGCAACTGAGGCTGCACTCAACAAGCTAAGTACATTTTAGAAAAAATTGCTCCACTAGCCCACTACTTTCTTAGATGAAGATGAGGTGTACGGAAATATTTCCCTGCTTCCATTGAACCCTGCGTCCTGTAGAGATCAACAAGAACAAAGGGCTGACAAGAATTATGTCATATATTGCATTAAGAAATTATATAAAATTTGGAGATTTGGCAATTTAAAAACCAAGTGTCTGGGTTTTATCTTCTCTATCAGTTTATATGTTTTTCTTTCCTCTTTTTTTTTTTCTTAATTTCATTGTAATCAACGCACAAGAATCAAAGGTGCTGACCACAACCCAGCAGTATTCTTCAGCATGTATCTCACCATATCTTATTTTAGTGACAGGGTCCTCACACAGCAAACTACTAAATAGTTGAGGTACTCTAAACGTAGAAGTAACTTACACAAGCACATGTAGCTTTTAGAGGGCAGCATACATTCCTTCTAGTCAGTTCTTCCCAGGTGCTTGATAACAGATCTGCTTCTGTGACAGTATTGGGGTTGTGCCATACCAGATGTACTCCTAGTAGTTCTGTAACACCTGTAGTACCTCTCTGGGTACTGCTGTTGTGGTGGAGGTCTTATTTTCTGGTTAGGTTATTATTTTTTCTGTTTTCGAAAGGTTGCACTAAGCTATATTGAAGACCTGGACTGTTTGAACACATGAATGCTGTGTAAAAGAAGAAGTGAATCACAGTGTAGGTGATGAGTTGGTGAAGGATGGAGTTTTTGAAAGTACTGGAAAGGCTTTGAAAAATACTTGAAAGTAATGAAAATATGCTGGCAGGACTTATGAGACAAGGGATTCTAAGATTTTTTCAGTGTATGGTATAATATGGGTGAAAAGGCAGATCTCTGCAGGTGCACTAAATTTCTGCAATGAAGTGCTGATGGAACTCCACCAACTGCTTTTGCTGTGAAAATGTTTTGGAGAAATTTGACAGAACAATGTACATAAAGCCAAAGGATTATTTCAGTGTGTAGATGACATACAAAGCACACATGCTCTTTGTCAAGACAATCTGAGATTGCTATAAAATCAGTGCAGAAAACATTAATTATTAAATAACATATAAATATTGACCATAAACTCACAACATCTAGCCAATGAGAAGATACTTGCTACTGAATATATTGTATTGCTCTTTTACTACCCCAACATTGAGACAAGACAAGAATACTTCCCAAAACATTTGTGCTCTTAAATTTCTGCAAGCTTCATAGCATTGTGGGAACACTAAACTCCTCAAAGAGTTGTTCAGAATCACAGAGAATATGTGATAGCCCCAAACCCCAGATCCTTTAATATTTTTTTTTACCTAGGTTAAAACCCAGTTCTCTTTTTTTTTTTCCTAGTGATGTTATTCAGATGTCTCTTCTGTCTCATGAGTTTTCCTCAGACATTTAGTTTTGAAATATCTGTTTCCATGACAAAGCTGTTTGAAGTTAATCAAAACATTTATAAATGTTATTATGAAATCAGACAGGCAAAGCAAGAGGCTGTACACGCTCAGATCACATACCCAGGCATATAAATTCAAAGTGTTAATGAATAATACTGAGAGCTAGTATTCATATTCTACATACAAAATTCCAGCACTTGGATAGGCAATGTTATCTTCTGCCTGCATGGAGTTCTGTCTATTATTTTCTGGAGTCAGGTTCAAGCATCTGCCTCCCAATGCACTTTTGGAATATGACTTGCTCATTAAGTCCTGGGAGGGTACTCTTTTAATAAATAAAAAAGCAACTAAATAGATAAATATATAAATAAATCAATTCGACTACTTAAAAAAAATTACTACTCATGAATATGCTCATGTTTACATGCTGTCATATTTGTCTTGGTAGGAGGTCACTGACCTCTGGAGGTTCTGCCTTCAGAGCTTCTTACCTCTCCTTCCATTAAGGGGAAGCTTGTCCTTTTGTACGTGATATAATTCTTGCTCCACAGAAATAGATAAGCCTGTTTCACTAGTTTAATCATTTGCAGAGTAGAAGACTTCACTTAAAACGAAAATTTTAAAACTACTCAGATAAGATTTCATGGATAAACTTCTTTTGAAATAATGCTGCATGATGCGGCTTTCCAATTATAGGTGTTCTTGAAGTAATTTTCTCATCTTATTTAACCAGATTTTGAGACCATCATCTCCTGTTTTGTGGTATAGACAGCTTTCCTATATAGAAATATCTGAAGTCTTGAGACAGTGTCTCCCTCCTCTTTCCCCTGCAATATTTATTAGCATCTCTCCAGACAGCCACAGGCATCTATTGCTGTTCTGTTAAATTTGGTTCCCTCCTTAGATCACCCTCAAAGCTGAACACTTAGTTTCTTTTCAATTCCTTTCCTCAATTTCCAAGGATGAAAAGAAAAATAACATAATTTTTATTCTTATGCTTAGAGATGTATATACAGATTGTGTGGACTCTTGCAGGCAGATATTTGTCTTATTCTATGAAATTTGTAAGGCCCACAGCAATATTACCTGTTCTATATCTGAATGTTTCCTGCAATAGGATAATTTCAGGCATTTTACTATTCTCAGGAGTATCTGCTGTTTCAAGACCTCCACCCTGACTCTCTGACTCATTTTTCTTCTGGTTTGGTGTGAAATTCTAAGTAGTGCAGTCCTAAGTGGAACCTACTTTATCTTTTTCTGATCCATTAAACAGTGTGAATGGAATTTTTCTTTTCTAACGTAGCACCAGAATTTAGAAGTCTTGATTTAAGGTATGTATGTAGGCTCTAGTCCCTTGTGGCCAGTGTCGTTTAGTCAGCAGTTCAGTCCAATTAATTAATCTCTCCATGTGTCTACTTTTCTCCATTGATAACAGTAATTAGCTTAGAGGTGCATGTTTAAGTTGTACATCTGCAGCTGGATCAGATCAATCTCTATGTACACACTCTGGCTACACACGATGGTACTGCTGCCACTGTAAAGATGCTCACACTGGTTTTAGCCGTGCAGCAAAGCAGCTATGATAAGGCATTCAACACCGGCTGTAAAATCTTTCTGGATTAGGTCAGCTGCTGAGCTATTGTCACATACTACATGGCTAGAAATGTCTGCTTTAAATGTAGTCCTGTTCAAACTGCAGACATTGCAGAAATTCTTTAAGATTAAATTTGTACATTCCTATAGATTTACAGATCTTCACATGTTTTTTTAAATTCATTCCACTAAGTCTGAGAGAAGCAAGAATACTGTGATTTTCCTGCTGATAAAAAAAATGTCTTTCTTAAGGAGTTCAGAGAACTTAGAACAGGAATTCTCTAATTACCATGGCATCACTGCAGAGGAAGTAATTCAAACAAGGACCCTGTCATCTTGGTCCAGGATCTTCTTGTAGAGAGTCTAAGGTGGAGATTACTATAAATCTACAGAGATCTTCCTGATCTACAGAGAACAGTCTGAAATGGGTGGTTACCACTATTAAATCTGAGAAAAATGCATCCCATCCTTTACACAATACTGGAGATTTTGGAGAGATGTTAACAGCTGGAACCCTATGGAAATTTCCTGTATATCTTTTCCCAGTTAAAATTCAGTGAAGTGCTACAATTTTAATTTTGCATGTGAAATGTAATTCAGAAACCATATATAGACATATATGCTGTACTCAGTCTTGCCTATAATTTCTGTGTAATAAAATAATAATAGTAATAATAGCAAAAAAGGTAAATAACAACAACAACAACAAACAACAATAATAATAATAATAATCATCATCATCATCATCATTTTGTACTTACTCAGTTTCACTTATCTGGTGACCTCAAGGAATTTTTAAAAAATCACTTTAAGTAGCACTCTAGAGTTCTCTATATTTCATTATAGTGTTTTAAAAACATAATTATGCTGAGGGAAATATAATAAATGAATTTATTTATTAGAAGAGGAAACATAGTTTGTAATAAAACCAATTAATATGTGTGAGTTTAGATATGGTAATTGCACCTGGAGATGAATTAACTATAAATATGCAATGACTACACAACTACAACCCTGCTTATAAACCTTGGTTTTCACATGCCAGTGAAGAGCTCCATTGAATCTTCCACAGTAATTCTTTCCTATCTAATCCAGATTTCATTTGTGCCATACAGAGGTCAAGAAATGCAGTAGTGGACTAAGTCACTATACCATTTTAGACTAATTGTCCATTCCAACACTATTAAGGGAACTGCTTATTTTGTTTTTAATATAAAACATGCATACTGAAAATATTGCTACATATTTCAAATAATAAATTATTACTCATATTTGAATGTATTAATTAATTATTTTCATTATGCTATAAATTTTGAAGCATCTTAAATAGCCCTGTCCATTTTACAGATTTTACAATTACTGAAACAGTTGTTGTTAGCAACAGATCTCACTCAATACCATAACAAGCTCCTTATAAGCATTAAGAAACTAAATTAAATTGAAATCCCAGCAAAAAGTTTTGAATCTTTGGCATGTCTTCTAGCATGGTAATTATTGTATTTTTTCTGTGCACTAAGAACTACAAAATGAACTACATATACTGAAACAAATGTGTAGGTATATAACTTTCCACTCATAATGTGAATATATATGTCTGGAAATGATGTAACCTCATTTCCCATGTTCAGCCAGAGAGGGATATTTTGCAGAAATATCTGCAGCTAATAAAAATAGTGTGTAAAGGGTAAAAGGAATTCCAATACTTCATTCTATGCTGAAATATGTAAGAAAATAAAGAACTTTATACAACAGTCAAATTTTGGCTAATTCAGTATCCAGCCTTTCTCTTTTTATTTCAGTAATCCGTACTTGCCCAAGTGAAAAAGGTGAAGAAAAATGTAAGCTGGCCTTTTGCAGCACTGAGAGCAGCTCCTGCCTATATTTTACTAAGTAGGGCTTTGCTGAGAGTGGTTGTTCACAAACCCCACTGGGCTCCTGGTCTAGATGAAGTATCCAGCATAGAAATCTTGCAGTTGCCTTCCTTTTCTAGGCCAGCTTCCAAGAGTACAATCCTGAAGACTGCAGAGGCCAATGTAATACAATTGCCTATAGTGACTTTAAATTCTCCCTGTCTAGGGGAATGGTCAGTTTGACTATTTTGCTGCCATCATAAAAAGGCACAGTGAGGCTGAAGTGGAATGCCTTGTCCTTTGCACTGCCTTGTTTCCTGCAAATTTAGCATATCATTTACTGCTTTCATTAACCTTCTCTGAAATTCTAGTATTAAATCTTTTGAAGTGGTCCTATGAATGTGGGACTCAGCGCCTACCCAGCTTGTAATATTGCTTTGTATAACAGGATTATGGTATTTATATGCCATTTTTCAATGCCTATGATTTGTCCAAGCAACCTATTTGCAACAATACACCAAGAAGTGGTCTTCATTGAACAATCACTCACATTCTTCTTAGGAGGGTCAGCTCCATGTTAAGTTCTTTGCATTGCTGATTGAGTAGAAAGAGAATCCTTAACTCCTGACAAGGAAATTAAGGGCTTCATCCTCTCAGGAACACCCAAATATGCATAGAACCAGGACCAAAGCCTTTTAGAATTCAGACAATTTTTTTGCAAGTGTGTATTAGCTAGCATTTACCCAAATTGAATTCTGTCTGCCCTTATGCACCACTTGCATTAAGCATTTCTAAAAAAAAAAATAATTTAAAACCCTTTCTTTTGCATATCCTTTCAGACAGATTAAAAATGACATGAGAAAGTGAAGATGATGAGAGAGGTTTAAAATTAAACAATAGAAAATGTGACCAGACACAGTGGCTTGACAGATGTAGAGGTCTTCATCAGAAAAAAAACATTGAGCTTGGCTAACTGCAGCTAACTAGCAGACCCTGGATTTTGCTCACACAAACAAAAGTGTGGCTACCTGCATTCAGATCAGCCCTGTTTATGGCACGGGCACTACCTGCTAACCTGAACCATGTGCAGAAAACAATCCAGTGATAGAAAATGGCTCATGTTTTAAATCAAAAGGCCTTCTGTTTCTTCTAAAGTGGTTTGGGTTTTTTTCATGTTTCCTTTTGGTACAGATATTTCAGTTTAATATTTTAATAAATTTTTTTTAATAAAAAAAAGTCTGTTTTTCAAATCCTCCTGAGATCATGGCATCTAAATTCACGAAAGGCATAAAATGCCACACATTAATGATGTCTAATATCTGCCGACATGTTCAAAAGCCACTATTTGATGTAGTTTATGGATCCCACCTCCATGGCTGCTGAGACAGTGTTCAAGTTGGGTGCTCCTGTTGACCAGCAAACACCTTTAAAAACTGGGGATCCCCTGTGCCAGAGCGCCTTTGGGGTTCTTGAATATTGGCAGATTCACTGGGATGTCTCACAGGCAACCCATGTATTTTCTGTGTCCCTGTAAGGTAACATAGCCAACTGTATGAAAACATATTTTCCAGAGATTATGCCTTCAGAGGGTCATAAACTAAATCATTGAAGGTTTATCATAATATCTTGGTGTTTCTTTAGCAAATCCCGTTGGAATCAATGTTGGTGCAAGCACCACCTGACTGCTTTATTAACTGTTGTCCTTCCACTTGCTGATATTGAGGATAATGACTATTGATGGTTAATTATATGTTGTAGAAAGTAGTTTTCTAATTCTCCTAATCATCTTTTTAATCTTTCTAATAATTCTGTTTTACTCAGTATTTTTTGTAACGTGTAATAAGAAGTCAAGAAGACATCATGAAGTGTCTTTTCTGTTCCATTAACTATTTCCTGTCACACAACGTGGCAATATATGTGGCAATGTCTTCAAAGGTATTCCTAAATATTTCTGTATGTTCAGCTTCATTGAAGTTGCCCACCTGGCCTCTCACCATCAATTCAAATTGTATTGCCAAGGGCTGTTGAGCTGATGCATAGGTGAATTCCTCAGATTGCCAAGAATCTGTTTCTGTCCCCTTCCTTTGGTTACCAGTAAATTTTTGCAAATAAAAACTGTTAACTTGTTTTTAAAGAATATGACTCCTAGATACAAACTCATGTTATTTTGTTTGGCTATACCTTTTATTTTTCTGCCAAAAAACTTCCCTTCCTTTAAATTTCCTCTACCTTTTTGTCAGATTTATGGTGCAGAGAATTGAAAAAAAGGAAAAAGATAGAGAATACTGATTTTCAACACATTCAGCTAGAGTCATGTTTTACAATGTTCTCATTTAAATTATGAATTAAAATTAATAAATTATGAGAAAATGTGATATGACATGCAAACCTATGCAGAATAGTGCCCTGAGACTTTCAAACTGCTTTTGAATCCCATCAATTAAAACTGTGTAATAGTGAGTAGAGAGAGGCTGGATTTTCATAATTTCTTAGACCTCCAAGGGCCATGCAGATGATCTCTTCCAGAAGTATTTGCTGCTCATGTCTCTGCTTATATACTGTTCTCCCTCACCAGTAGCCCACATATACAGATGAAGTGAAAATGCACAGACTTTGCAATGGGTGAAATGTTCCTGTTCTTCATCAGTCCTACTGCTGCTTCATGAGTGAAGCACATTAAAACTACCCAGGAACAAATCCATTTTCCACAGGGTGAGAGATAAACCAGGGTCTATGATATCCATCCTTGCTGCACACAGGCAAGAACATAATCAGGGCAATAAAATGGCCTACAGCTTTCACTGCTGCAAATTTTCTACCTCTATTGAAATCAATGGAGCTGGGAAAATTTATATTAGGTCAGGGATTTGTACCAGCAGCTTCTGGGCACGATTCTTCTTTGCTTGTAACCGGTGTTTCCAGTTACAACTATGCAAAGTAAATGCAAACCTTCCAATTCTGCACTGGTTGTGCTTTATGCCTACTATTTTCAATTACTGCTTATTCTTTCATCCTGCAGCTACCAGGCTGTGAAAAAGTTTTAGTTTTGTGTATATATCATGAGCTTGCCTAGGCCTTTTAGGGCAGGGTAGTTGCAAGCCTTTAATATTGCAAGTCTAAGTGACTGTAAACAACCTTGTGGCTTATATGAACAAACTTAAGTCTTCCAAGGAAAAAAAAAAAAAGCTATATCACTAGAATCACAAAATCACAAAATGGGAAAGGTTGGAAGGGGCCACAGTGGGTCATCTGGTCCAACCTCCTGTCCCAAGAAGAGTCCTCATCCTGTCCTGGATGACAGGATTGTGCAGGACTGTGCCCTGACACTTGAAGATTTTTATATTAGCTTCCAGATATAAGCAGAGTGAACAGATTAGACAAAAATCTAAAATAATACAGGCTGTGTAATACAAGAGATGAATAGTTCTGAATCCAAATTTGAAAGAGTTATATTGGTAAATTCATAGAACTCTGTATGTTTGGATAGTCTCTCACTGATACACAAAAGGTTCTGATCTAGGATTGAACAATGATACCAAAAAAAAGTGTGATTCAAAGGAAAAACATTTTTTGTTTCAGGGGAATGTTCTTTCTTCATAGGACAGGAAAGGCTGATATCATGTTTTGAACTAAAACATGAGGCTGTAAAAATCGCAATGACAATTACGAAATATAGAAAATATAGTAATTATTGCACTGCAGCAACTCATATGATCGAAGACAGTAAAGCTATTTCATACTATTTGAATGCTATCCCCAATCCCAGGACTGAAACATTCTGTAATTGATGAGGTGGTATAGTCAGTGCAGAATTTGATGCTGGATTTTTATATATATTCAAACGTGTCAAGGCAGGTGCTGTTGTTACTTCCAATAACTGCATTAATTTCTTTTCGCTATGACTCAGCCTTCTTCATTGTGTCTGCCTTTTTTTTTCCTTTTTTTATGGGTGTACCTCAGTCTTCCAAAGAGCATTATTAAATTATTTCAGTCCAAAAGATATTATTTTAATGTAGGTAATGAATATATATGGAAAAATATATGTAATGAGTAAACAAGGACGAGCTCAAGAAGTGGGCCCATGGGAATGCCATGAGCTTTAAAAGGATCAAGTGCAAGGTGCTGCAGCTGGTCAGGAAAACTCTTTTATCACCACTGGGGGAGAAACAGATCCAGAGCAGCCGTGCCAAGGACTTGGGGTGCATGAGAGGCTGCACATGAGCAGACAAAGTGCCGTCCCAGCCCAGAAAGACAATTGTATCCTGGGCTGCATCAAGAGAAGTGTGGCTAGCTGGTCAAGGGAGGGGATTCTGCCCCTTCTCCACTCTGGTGAGACCCACCTGGAGTGCTGCATCCAGCTCTGGGGCTCCATTACAGGAAGGATATCAATCATCAGAGATGACTGTTGAGTTGGAGCACCTCTCCAGTGGAGAAAGGCTGGGAAAATAGATATTGTTTAGCCTGGAAGAGAGAAGGCTTTGGGATGACCTAATTGCAGCATTCCAGTACTTAAAGAGAGCCTGCAGGATGGAGCCAGACTTTTTACTAGAGGGTGTGGTGACAGGACAAGGGGAAATGTCTTGGATATCTTCAATGCCAGGCTGGACAGGTCTCTAAGCAACCATGTCATCCAGTGAAAAATGTTCCTGCCCATGGCAGTTAGGTTGGAACAAGATAATCTTTAAGGTACCTTCCAACCCAAGCCGTTCTATGATTCTATAATTCTATAATGAATTTTGCATTGTAGAGGACCCATTTAATATAGTCATTGGGCACCACTGAGTCTCCAAAATGGTTATATCTGAACTTATGCCCATTTTTTCCTTCAGCTGTACTATCTTTGACTTTATTTAATAAACCAGTGGGATTGCTCTCTTGTATCCCTGTGTCACTAGCTAAAGCCACTTTGCAACTGAAACAGCAAAAAATGGCTCTTCATGAAAGCCGAAATTGCTTCTTAAATTGAAAATATAATGGGAAACTAGATGGGCATCAGGATATTCTTTGTATCACACAAGCACTTTTGAGAAAACTTTTCTAAGACTGACATGGTTACATGACATGAGGATCTGGGCTGCATCCTCGTGAGTAGAACAACTCTGCCCTTCCACAGTAATATTAATTTTTAATTGTCTCACAGAGAAATATGGCAAAAGGAAGTAGAAAGAATAATTCTAGATAAATAGATACAACAGCCCTTTCCTAAATATCTCCACCAAAAAAAACAGGCTGTTTTTCAGACAAGGTAGTTTAAACCTTCTCTTCTGGTCATCCCACCAAAGCACATAGGTTGCACAAGTCTGCATCTTTCAAAGATGGTGACACACAGGTGTGAATATTAAAGAGTTCTGGCCGATTACAACTTTAATGTCAAAATACCAAAAATATACAGTCTCATAAAAAACCCAAACAATCTAAGTAGAAAGTAAGTGCAAGTGAACTTAAAAAAAAATACACACACTCTTCAGCAAAGAAAAAAATACAAAACCCTGTAGTGTATACGGATTATAAGGAAGCATTTTAGGGCTTTTTTTTGTTGGATTTTATGTTGGGTTTTATTTTTATTTTCCTTTGATATTCTTCCTTGCTAATTTAAATGAAAATATAATATATGTAGCTAACACTTTGGAGAAATTAGAATGATAAGATTAACCCCAGGCTTGTACAAAAGAAAGCACTATTAATCTTTGCTTATTTTTCAACTGCATAATAGAGATAAAGGGAATTTTATTAAAGTGCTCTGCAGGAATCAGGAACTTTATCCCGATATTAGTTATTTTGTTATTTTTTTCTAGCTAATATGAATTTTAGCGTTAAACTTCAAACTGACTGAGGATGCACTCATTCTCCTTGTCCAGATGATCTGTAAAGGTATTAAACGACTGGCTCAAATACTGAGACTTGAGGCTTTAAAAGTGTAACAACCTAAAGATCACACTTGCCTGTGTCAAACACTGTCAAGGCCACAGAAGGACTTTGAGATGAAATAAGCACAAGATGAAGTGACAGGATGGCAATAACTCCAGGCCTGGCAGAGACGAGATCTTCGTAGCTCATCCTGGGTAACACATCCAGACAAAAATTCCCTTTATGGCAAACCAGGTAAAGAAGCAGCTGCTTCTGTGCATGTCACAGTCAAATAAAGATCACCCGAAGTTATGGAACATATGGCATCTGTGACCACCAAAGGACAAACACACCCCTCCCCCAGATATGCCCCTGTGGATACCCAGAAGTTGGACTGTAAGACACCATGATGGGAACTAGAGATATGATAAAGGTGGTATTGTCCGGATGTTATCTCAGACCAAGGATGAGGTTATCAAAACTGGAGGAGAAGAATGTATCACTGATAATGGACATAAAGAATGCAGAATTCATGTGCCACAAGGAAAGCCAACACAGCAACTGCGCTGAAATCAGCTTAGATTGTGTACAAGACAATTCTGTCAGGGGGAGATTGTGATCACCAATTCACAGCTGACCAACTCAAAAAAAGAGAAAGACTGAGCATGCTAGTTAACTAGTGAATCATTTAACCAATAGAATCAAAATTGTGCAGCCAATGAGTGTTAATTCTTTTGTTTGCTACAATGTATAAATACTGAAACATTTTGAATTACCTTGAGACCACTCCACCACTGAGAAATCCCAGGTGAAGAAGGACCAACGGGACACCACAGGATCCACAGAGTTATATCTTCTGCTTAATCTGTCTCTTTCTCTCTCCCCAGTTTTCTGCTTCTTTCTCTCTCTCTACCTCATGTTAACTGTTAAATAACATCTACATTATTGACATCAGCAGACGGTCTCATTTGCATCTTAACTTGGGCAAAGGCATCTCTCGATAATAGTATAATAACAATAAGTCAATCTGCTTCACTAATTTTCTTCAGGATTTTTTCACTTTAAATCATATTTGTTTAAGCTTGAGGATATGTGAGGTTTTTAAACCATAAATGGAAAAAGAGAATGAGAGATATAAAATGCAGGGTATATATTATATAAAAGAGAAATTAATAGATGATCCTCTCTTTAAGACACCACAGGTCAGACTTTGTGTATACTGTGGTGAAATACGAGCTGATGCTTTTCCAGAGTTATGATAACCCTATGTAAAATTTTGACCTCATCATCTCAGTTAAACTTGCAATATTAGCATAATCAGCTGTCACTCTGTTTTCTCTTTGTTTTTCTCTCTTTCTCTAGACTAAAAACCTACTGCCACTTGTTTAATAACCACTTCAGAAAAATGGCTGATTCTCACAACTTATCAGACCAGTACAGAGCTCCAATCTCTGCAGTAAAAATCTTAAGGGTCTTGGTTGTTTCTGCTATATAAATAAGGCATGCAAGTACCAGGACTGAGGAGTAGAAATAGCTTCCACATACTTTTCTTCCTATGGCAACACTCATCTAATAACAGGTCAAAAATTAAGGCTAAGTGTTTAGTTAATGGGTGTTGCAAATGCAGGAACACATGTGAGGCAAACTGGTACATGTTGAACAAATAAATATTTGTAATCAATCTTTGCAAATATTTGGGTAAGTAATATAGCTAAGGATGACACACTCTATTCAGGCTATTCAGATACCCAGGAGCAAAAAAAAAAGAGAGGAAAGAATGTAGGATCTGACTGATCTGAATCCTTAAAAAAGAGTCTCAAATAATTTTTGTACTGTATAGAAGGACAGTAAGCAATTACATCCACCCTGTAACTTTACTCATTCACTCTATAACATAAAATTATATAAATACACTGGAAGCACTGAAATTAATTTTAAACTTGGAAATAAATACACTGACTAATACCATCAACAGAATCTAGTCCATAAAGCAGATATTTCCAAGTGAATCTTGTTGTTTCTATTGATGTTCAGAAGCAATGGCCTTAACGCCTAGAAAGACAAACCTTTTGAAGATAATAGGGGAAGAGGTAGCAAGCAGGAAGCATAAAACCATCAGAGAAAAGAGCAATGAAAACTCTTTTTCAATATTTTTGCACTGTTAAATACAGTTTGAAAGCTTGTGTTGCGCTATGAAACACAGAAATACCACAAAGCAGAAAGCCATGCCTGGCTATTATCAGAAGTCACAATTTTTCTGGCTAGGGAGCGCTCAACTCAGTGCAAAGTCCTTGATCAAAGGATGGTATCTCTGTTGGGAGCGAAACATCTGAAATGCTTTTGTATTTCCCTGTGAATATGGACAGTCCTGTAGGTTACCTTGACAAGTTGACAAGCACATTTACTTCTTTGAGTCTACCACTCATCTTTTTGTGCAGATGAGTTTAAATTACAGATAATTAATTGATGTTTGACTGGACCCCTTAGTTCATTAACCAGAATAAGAAAAGATCTGTTGCTCTTATAACTAGATGGATTCCTTCCCCTGGGAATATGAATGGACTCATTAGACACAGCTTCCTAATGATTCTGCTCTTGGAGTAGTGCTATTAAACAGAAGCTAAAGCTTCAGAAGAAGATAAAGCCTTTATTTCAGAGAAATATACTGCTGATTTAGAAGGGTTGATCTGATGATGCAATAGATCTTTGTCAACTTTAATGAAATGCTGTAGCAGTTCAGGAACATCACCAACACCTGCATTTCAAAGGCAGGTTATTTGTTCTCTGCTAAGCTTCCTGTGCAATGCTTCAGAATAACAGAGAGAACAGCAAAAGATCCATGGCTTGGGAACAGTGTGCTTTAATCAAGGCTGAATTCAGACCTGACCAGAATAGTAACGGCATTGAGCAGCAGCTGAGGATCTTTCTTTAACCTCGCAAAGACAGATGGGGATGGGCAGATGTGCTGTACTCAACAGTAAAACTTTTATTTCATTCACATAACAGCTATTTCGTGGACAGAGTTCACTTCTATTTGTACAATAATAAGGGCAGTATGCCAGGGTAAGCCTTTAAGTCTTTGTGGCAGAACTGTACTCAGTCACACATCATCAGCTGTGTAGCAGGTAGAGCTGGATGGCCTGGAACAAAACAGCAGTGCTGCAATTGAACATTCTTTGCTATTGAACCAGCTGTGCAAAGCTGACCAATAGGTGCTTCCTGAAAAGTAGCTAGCAATCTCTTTTTCCTGCTGGCAATTTATTTGAAATTGAGATTTTCATTCATCCTCCCTTCACGGGTTTTCATGTACATTTTTTGAAATCTGTTCAGCATTGAAAGCAGTGCGACATCACAGTGGTAATTAGCTTGATTTCCTGGTTGGGTCCATCTGGGTTCATCCATGTGCCCTTTCTGGATAACTTTGAAAGATTGTTTTCTTAACTCAAATCTAGCAGAAAAGCAGAGACTTGAAGGATAACAACTAGCACATTCCCCAGTTTTTTCTTCCTGCTGAAAACACCCCAGACCACAAGTTGCTTGCTCACTTCACCCCCCTGCTTCTGTGGTGGGATGGAGAGGTGAAAGGAAGGCACAGAAAAGGTAAAGATAATGGCTTGAGACAAGACCAACTTACCAGAAGCAGCAATTAAATAACAAAAACATAAAGTAAGAATACTAATATAAGAGTGTACAAGACAGGTGAAATGATTCACACTTGATCACACCTGATCACACACACTGGCAAAACACAGAAAGAAGTGACCCTAAACCTACTGTGCATGGTGTGGGGTGGAGTAAAATAACCTCAGGGTGCTTGCCCTGCCCCTCTTGGCTACTGCAAAAATGAACCCTCTCCTGGCTGGAACCAGGACACACAAAAAAAAACAACTAAAAACAAACACCCCACACAAAACAAAAACCCCACAGTAAACACGCATACAAACACACCCCAAATTTAAAGATTTATGGGGTTTTTATTATTTTGAAATAATTGGGGCTGACAGTAATATGCTAGATTCTTTCAGCCAGTGAAGTATAACATCACTTTGCTTATTTGTACAACACTGGGAAGAGCACACCTTCATTCTGAAGCTTGTAAATGACCTCTTTACTATTATTTAATGCTTTAAAAAATCAATAACTGACATATTCAATAAAACATGCAGCATAAACACTGATTATAGTGTTTAGATACTGATTGCAAAATCTTAAAATTCTTGAACTATTGGTTTAGATGTCATGAAAATGAATTGTACTGATCAAACAAATTTTAACTCTTTGCAGAACACACATTTTTTACATAAGTGTTTAATAAAAATTTCTTTACATTATTCCCTGGGAAAACAGGGGAATTTTTTTTTTCCTGTTAGTCTAATAAAGTCCAAAGCAAAGGTCTAAACTTACGCTAACAAGAACATTAAACTTTCCAATAGAGGATTTTAATTAATCTCTTTAGACATATGACTTTAGTGAATATTGTAAACCTTTTTCTTTCTGAAAAATCTGCTTATTCAATGATTAGCTCTAACAGAGTCTACCCAAATTAATTTGTCATAAAGGTTTACCCCAAGCATAAATTCATCTTTCTGTGTAGACTGTTTCAATGCAGCTCATTAGACAAAACAAGTATAAGTAAGCCATAACGAGCCTTTAAAGTATCAGTAAAATTTATTTCCACCCAAAAAACCCCAACATACAATAGAATTTCATAGCATATTATATTTTCAGAATTTTTAGAATGCTTATATTTTTTCTCCATTGATAGACTCAAGAGCATTCAAGCTGGTAACAATTTTTGTAGGGTGGGCTTTCTTCCTTGTACTCTTAAATATTTAGGTAAGAATATTATTGACCTTCAGTGCTAAGTACTATTGTTGTCCTGATGTTATTTATTCAAATCTTAAGGAAACTTTCATGTCTGACCATTCAGGAGATACTTTGGCAGTCACACTTGCATCACCAGAGACTTTCAGTGGTGGGCAGCCCCAGTGAGCTCCAGGGAATGCCTCACTTGACTCCCTACATACACCACACCCACATATTTGGGCAAGGTTTCCTTAATGGCTTGAGTCTCAGTTTCCCATAATGGCATCTCAGATCTCCGGGTCCTTAAAATAATTTAGTTATGGTGCAGCATATTCTTGAGCTTGTGCCTGCAAGGAGGGACTCTGAACAAAAGACTCCCTGGGCTTTTATACACTTGCAGTTTTTGCACTGATAATCTGGAGTCTTCCAGCTGAGTCCTTGTCTCCTGCTGGGTCTCTGAGTGTCAGTCACCTGGCTGGTGTGGAAGGCCCCCGTGCCCTTTGTTGTGCAAAGTGTTGTGCACCAGTTCAGGACCTCTTGCCACAGGCTCCTGCCACCCAGAGCTCAACCTCACTCTGCAGATGCACACAACCTCACACTACCTGCCCTAAATGCCTTCCTCAACATAACTTGAAAAATGATAATTAACTGATTTACCTGCAAGATATAGAGTTATGAACCTCTACTACCTATATTTATCAGATCATTGTTTAACGACTATTTCAAGAATAAATTACATTTCTATTCATTCCCATACCAAAGGAGACAGTTTTCTTTATTAAATAGGTAAATGACAAGTTATTGGTTCCATGTTCAGGAGGGATACACCTGGCATTTCCTCTTGCATGTGCACCAGCTGATGTCATGACTGTTATGTTCTTGGTTGAAATGTAAGCCAGTTTCAAGAGGAGGGGAAAGAGTGCTCCTATTTTCATAGAAAATCATAGAAAATGGATTTCAAGTCTGAGAAGGGTCTGACATCTTGGTCTCCAGTGACAGGACTCTCTTGTTTCAACTGAGGAATCTCATGCCAGTGTTGTCTTCTGAGGCTGATGTACAGGTCAAATGGCATGTTGATAAAAAATTCTGTCTTATTTCAGAATAAATTATGTGAAATACTGTGCTGGTTTTTGATGAGTTAGACTAATTTTATTCATGGCAGATAGTAAGAGGCTGTGTTTTGGATTTGTGCTGAACACAGTGTTGATAACACAGGGATGATTTTGTTACTGCTGAGCAGCTTCTCAAGGAAGTTGGGCGTGCATGGGAGATTGAGAGGAAACATAGCCAGGATAGGTGACCCCAAGTGACTGAAGGTCCATTCACTTAAGAGTTAGATGTGATGATCCTTGGGTGTCCCTCTACACCTCAGAATATTTTGTGAAGCCTGTGAAATCTGGATATGCCATACCACATATGATATATATGACATCATGGACAATATATAAAGTGGGAGAAAGGAGGAAGAGGGGGGATGTTTGGAAGTGTTTGACTTCCCAAGTCACCATTACGCATGATGGGACTCTGTTCTCCTGGAGATGGCTCAGCACCTTCAGACCCATGGGAATCAATGGATTAACTATGTGTTTTTCTTTGCTTGAGTACACAGTCTTTACTTGCCCTATTAAACTGTTTTTATCTCAACCCTTGAGTTCTTTATTTTTTTCCCTTCCAGTGATGCCATTGGCATGTGAGCAGCTACATGGGGCTTCATTGCAGACTGGGTTTAAACCATGACACCTGCATGCAGCTTAGGCTACATGTACTGAAATTAGGCTAGAGAAATTTGTTATTCATCATTTATTCCTTAATCACATATGATATATGCATCTTACCAGCTCATCAACATTTGTTGTTGGTTATTATGCAACTGATTGTCTTTGTGGAATACCATTTGAGTTTCATCTTCTTACAGCAAATGATCGATAAAGTCATTGACAAGTTAATAACTGTTTACCTCTTATCATTCCTTTACTACTGTATTTTGATTGAGCATGTGACTGTTTTGATTGTCTTGCTTAGAAAAGTGGAACATGAACTGTACCTAGACAAACTTTAGTGTTTCACCTATGCAAAATGAGAATGGTTTAAAATTCTTTTCTATTGTGTGTCTTCTCGAAGGTATCCCAGAAATATTTATCATCTCTATCTGGTATATGATTTCTCCAGACAGTTTTATTGTGACCTGATTCCTAAATTTCTCTCATCTATTTTTCCATTTACATTTGGAAAATATTGTAATGATGTTCTAGAAACATTGAAAAGTTATTAGAAACTAACCAATATTATGATTGTATTTTCTTTTGGATTCACCACTGTATTGGGTTTTCATGGCAAAATCTTGATAATGGGGAGGTTAGAGGTATGACTTCTGTCTTCTGAAAAGCTGCTGTAACATTCCCCTTCATCAAATGGAGCTGATGCCAGACAGCTACAAGATAGACCCATCACTGGTCAAGGCTGAGCCCATCATCAACAGTGGTAGCACCTCTGGGATAGCAGATTTAAGAAAGGAAAAAGTTAATGCACAGGAGAAAACTGAACACAAAGAGAAGAAGGAGAATACGTGAAAGTAACAACTCTTGCAGACACCATGTCAGAAAAGAAGGCAGGGGATGAAGTGCTTCCGGCACCAGAGCAGAGATTCCCCTGCAGTCCATGGAGGCTTCACCATGGTGAAGAAGGCTGTCCCCCTGCAGCCCATGGAGGACCAGGTGGATGCCCAAAGAAAGCTATGACACCATGGGAAGTCCATGTAAGAGACTTAAAAATCATAATTGTCTTAAACACTATTAACATCATGGAAGGATTTTGCCCACTTTGGAAACTGTACAAAGGAGCTGCAGTGACCGAAGTTCATCCTCCCCAAATATGACTCCTTGGTTTCAGAAATTTGGACTGTGAGTTAAGCCACCTGACAGAAACTTGAGATAAGACAAAGGTGGTACTGTTGTTCAGTTATCTCAGGTCTGAGGAGAATTAGACAAGACTAGGTCCAGCTGGGAGAGGCCACAGCCCACAGCCTCATCTGCTGAGGGATTTGCATGCTCTTTCCTCCCAACTGAGAGGGAGGAGGAGAGGTTTTGGGTGTCTGGTAGCAAAGTCTCTGGTTGGCATAAGACAGAGAGGGTTAACATCTACCACCTCAGGCTGATAAGAAGCACACCCAGCAGAGACAGGATGGTGCTGTCTATCATGCCAGTTGTCTTCCCTTACACAAGCTGAACCAGTTGTAAAACTCCATCCCCATGCCCCGTCTGCTTGGGTGCTCCCAATATACCTGGACGTGTATTAACCCATTGAACTCTATGTTTCATTGGGCCCCCACCACCAAGAAGGCCAGAAGAAGAGGACCAATAGGATGTTATCAGGATCCACAGAATGATGGTATCTTTCTACTTATCTTTCTGTCACTCACTTTCTTTTATGTCTTTCTATCTCCCTCTCCCTCACATTTACTGTTCAATAAAATCTATACTATTTGACTTCATCATATGATGCTGTTTGCATCTTAATTTGGGCAGAGGCATCTCTAATAAATCGATAACAGTTCATGCTGTAGCAGGCTTCTGGCAGAACATGGAGAGAGAAGTTCATGCAGGAGGTGTAGGAGAGACCCTTTTCTGAGAGAGAAGTTTGCATTCTTTCTTTCTCATAATGGCTTCATTTGTAATTACAGATTGCACAAGTTATCTTTTTAATTGATGATTAAAATTTTTTTATTCAAGGCCAAAAATAAAGTTGGGTGATTCATGTAGTTGTAGTTGCTGGCACGTTTAAAAAAAGGAAATATCCTAGTGTTCTTTTTAAAAAAAATTTCTGTGTGTACTGTATTTGATGGCATTATTAAGAAGGTCTGTTATCACACTGCTGTGCTCTTATTCTTATGGCTTGCCTTACAAGTATTTGAGTTATTGTTGTCTGAGATAAAGGCCACACTTGTAAAACAGAAAAATAAACATTCTTTACAGTCTTGTTTATATTTATATGCGAGGTGAAACATTTAATGCAAAACCCAGTAGATATCAGAGAGGGCATCTTTATCACAATAATATTTTCAATTTTATTTGGTCCTGGAGATGAAACCTTATCTCTTTTGAGATTCAGTCCTTGTTGTGCCATACTTATTATTCATCTGTTGCATCAGTTTCTGGTTCAATTTATCATTCTAGCTTAGGTGGCAAAAAAAATATTCTTCTCCATACTAAGGACTAGTAGGCCCTAATCAGAATTTTGAAAGATGTATCAAGGTAAGAAGAATAAGAATATAAACAGGAGAAACCCATCATACATTCAGTGCAATTTTCAAGGTCACAAATGATGTAAAAGATTCTCTTGACTTGTGTTCCTGTTGTTTTGGGGTATTCTTGAGCACAAATATTTCATAGTATTAGAAAAAAATACAAGCACCATGTTTGAGCATTTGTTTTTGTAAGAACATGGAGATCATCATGCATTTTATAAGGTGTGTCATCCTGAATATCAAAACCTTAAAAAATTAAATGTAACAAATCAGTAATTTTGTGAGTTTCACGTGTTTTTTACATATCCACAGAAACTGTTGCAGAGAGATTAGTACCTGAGGCTAACAACATCCATATGCAGCTATTAAACCAGGATTCCTTTTTAACAGATTTGTAGATATTGCAATGTTTTGTTAATGCTGGAAAAATGAAATTTGCAATGTTGGGACTTGTTGCTCTTGATATTCCACAGTAAATTAATGATAGTGGGGCCTTTGAAAAGCATTCAACTTATACATAAGAAAAGAATCATCACTGTAAGTAAAAGAATTTTTTTTAATACACTTTAAAAAATAAACTCACACAGATAGAGAGCTGTAATTTCTCAGTGGTAAAAAGTGACACACTGCACAATCCAACAGGTAATGGAGTCTTCATGGATCTTCCATCTTCTTGAAAAATGATTAAAATTTGAAGCAACTCTAAGAAAAATAGATAAAAAATATCATTTTTTCCACAAGACCTGTACCACATGGTCATCTGCAATGATGAAACATTTCACTTAAGAAAAAGAAAGAGCAAAAATCAATAGGGAATATTGTAGTAGCACCACTAAAATCTGCATAACGGCATGAATATGCATAGGAATTGTTTTTACAGTAAATCAAAATAAACAGATTTCTCTTGCATTTTAAAAAATCCAATTTTTTTTATTCCCTTTCAATATATTTTTTTGAAATTAACTTTTTCCAACTCCACATTTGTTTTGTCTTAGCTTGTATTTTGTTCCACCAAAAATAATCCAAATAAAAAAAAAGTTACTAATTTTAAAATATACTTCTGTGATATAATAGTTTAAAAATTTTTCCATAGTCATACATTTTTGCCAGTGATAATGAAATTGAAAATTTTGAAAAGTTTTCATCACATATTCCATTAACAGCTATAGGAAAAAAATTAATTTGTTAATTTTTCTGAGAATCTTCAGCAACTGTTCAGCACATTGGGAAGTCTTAATAATGATCCTTTAACTAGTTTCACAGTTCTGTGGTTCTAAATTTGTATGTGTTGTGACATACAGATAATGATGCCCCAGAGCAGATTTATAAATTGTGTGTTTTTGTGGTTAGAGTTTTCTTCATTCTAATAATAATTTTTAAATGCTAGAGAGATGACTATTATATTGATTTGTATTTCAGCATCCTGAAAAAATCTGTTTAGAAAGGATTCAGCAACTTTTCAGAGATTAATTTGCAAATATACACATTACTTGGATATCTAAAAATGGTGTTGCCAAGCAACGTGATAAAATACAAGAATGTTACTAGAAGAAACTAAAATACATATTAAATTTAACATTATATGCAGATTAATTCTATCCTCTAAACCTGGTATATTTTTCTGATGTCATATTTTTAGTACGTAATTTTCAACTAACATTCATCATGAAACAGGTCCTTCAAAGATCCATGCTTCTGAAATACTTGCCTTTATGTTGTGATTTGAAGCCATTGGATGAATGTTTAAAACAATGACAGTTGTTTTTAATTATTCATTACACTACTGAACCAGTATTAGTATTCTGTGGGACTCTGGAGTAACACTGAGCAGTGATTGTGGTGATGTTTCCAAATCTAGTCTGTACTTTGAAGCTTATGCCTTTCTGCACAGACCATTTCCTGAGGGACAGTGTGATATTGGCAGGCCAGCAGAAATGGTAATTGTGTCAAAACTGTACAGAGAATGACGAGGTGCTCTAGCAGGAGCCTAAAAGAAAGTGCAGGGTTGAATTACAGCCTGCAAATCTTCACCAGCTCTGAAGAGGGAGAAGTCTAGACTGCGCATTTGGCATTGATTTCTGAGCCATTATTAACTTTCCAGGAACACTTCAATGTAACAAAAGATAAAACTTCACATAACAAGAGCTACACCTTTCAGTTCTGCAATCCTACATAGTCCAACTGCAGTGAACAAGTGTCACCTAAGAAGCCAGAGGCCATCATGCAAAGCAGAATAACTACTTTCATGCCTGTATAGATTCACAGTAAATCTGAAAACAGATTTCCACTTCACATTATAAAAATGTGTATTTGAAGGAGTCCAAATCTTTTCTATTTCCCTTCTTTGACAGAGCATTTCAGTGGTGAAAGTTTAACACTTCTGCAGCAATTTTCACTAGAAAAGGATCAAGTTGAGTTCTAGCAGTGGTCAAATCATACACTATGGATTACCAACAGCTTTTATATCACCTTTTTAAAAGCTGAGCAAACAAGAACATAAAACAGTCAATGACATAGGAATACAAATGAACTTAATGAAATTTAATATTCTTTTTGCATTCTCTGAGAGCAAAAGTATCTAATGCATTACTGATCTCTTGTCGCAGCAAATACCATGTGGGGAAATAAGAAAGGAAACTGAGGGCCCAAAAAAAGCAGGCTGGATAATGTCACATCTCATGTGACATTGTGGGGTAGGACTGGGGCAGAGAGCCAGGCAGAGCCAACCAGCTCTGTCACGGAAGAGGATGGATTTTCATCCTGGAGGATGAATGGTATTGTTCAGGCATGGGTGGAGCAGCCTGGGGGCAACCAGTAGATGTGCAGTGTGCATACGGAGATTTTTGACTGTGAATCTCCCTTTAGACAAGGAGCCTTCCACAGCAGCTTAGCAGTGTCCTGCAGTGATGACTAGAGAGATCTTCTAAACTTCCTGCTTTTTTTCTCTTTCATATGCATGTTATGTACATTGCCTGGAAATTAAATTTCAGCTTATATTGATTTAGTCTGGTAGCTGTGTTTCAGTCCAAAGTTTGTTAGGTGCTCTATGGGGTCTTTCGGTCCTTTTCCAACACATCAGAAAAGGAAGTAGGTCCAGCTCAATATCTTGTATCCCAAAAGAAATCTATGTTTTTCAACATAACACCTTGTCTCTGGACTGTATCTCAGCTGAAAGTTTGCACAAGCAGCTATTCCCTACAGGAATGTTGAATTTTGTATTCTCCTTTTCTAAGGTCACCTGCCATACCACTCTGCTAGTACACCCAGCACTGAAATATATTTGTCATAAGACATCTCTTCTAGAATTTTTCTCTTATCAAGAGAAAAAAACCCTCATATTTTATATCTGTCTTTAGGAGTTTACATTAAGAGTGTGTCAAAATCTGTATATAAATTACTGTCTCGCTCCTATTTGCTTCCTGCAATAACAACCCACTTGGGATTATTATTCTATTCATGTTCTGGCAGTGCCTATACAACTAAACTAGCCACTGTTTGAGAGCACTCAGAAGCTGAGATGCACTCACCTGTATTGTTAAATTAATAGAACAGTCCCTTGTAAGGTTAACATCTGTATCAATTTCTACTTTTACAAGCAACTCCCAGACATGGTTTGGGAGCTAACACATGCCAAAGATCTTTCCCAGCAGTAGACTAAATGAGCGCAACAGTACCAAAAAATATTTTCCCATGCCTACTTGCCTTATTTCCTACTGCAGATAAGTAGATGATTCCCAAAAAGGAAATCTCTTTTTAAAAGAAGGTGAATATAGACCTGCCTATAGTCAAGGGAGTGGCTTACCCAGAGTATTCCTGTCCTGAATTTTAAAAACCATGAATTTGACCAGCAGGACAATGACAGGCGACTGACATGCAGAGGGACCACTAAATACAGTGCTTACTGCGTCATGCTACAAAATGCTATTTCCTAGATTTCAAAAGAGTTAAATGATATTTTCCCCATCAGTATTTTCTGATAGTAGAAGTAAATATAACTTGATTTTTTGCAGATAGAAGAAACTAAAATGACACAGACAAAATAATAAAATATTAATTAGGAATTTCCTACTTAAGCTACTTCCTTATTCAGAAGTCTTCTCTATGTTGTCATGAGATACTTCAATTTCTCAATTCTGTTTTTAACAATGAAACTAGTAGCTAAACTTATTTTCTTTCTGTGTCATTTTACTTTCCTTCTTCAGAGAACAAGTGAGGCTTCTTCAACCATCACATGAACAGGCTCAGTGTGATTATTTATCATCAGTCATTTAACAACTATCTGATCCAGTATTGTCTTCAGACACCTATTTGTCTCATCTTAAACAAAGACATATCTTAATGAACACATGATTAACTCGATGAAGCTGATAATAAAATAAAATATGCCTAAGCTGCATGTAGATTAATTTTCAAGAATATCAGGCTTCAATAAGGTTATTTTGTGTTCCTAGACTCTAAGATCCTGAGACCTAATAAATGTTGGCTGTGTTCAATAACCTCAACAATAAAACTGTAAGTTAAAATATGAACTGTAAATAAAACACTTTTGACAAAGCCAGTGAGCAGATACTTAAGTGGATATCTTTGAATAGTGAATTCACAGAGCTGGTTGGTATGTACCTGATGTGCTTGCATGGACATGAAAACAACTTTTATTCTTTTTTTCCTGCTGACCAGCAACAATCTTTTTACTCACCTTTTTTTTGCCAGAATATTTTTTCTATTAAAATAAAATGTGTCATTAACGAAAGAGGAAAAAAACACCTTGAAATAAGCCAATTTGAAACTCCTATGGAAAAATGTCAAAGAGAAAATTATGGCTCTGTGGAAATGAAGAATTTCTCTTTTTATTGAGATGAGGTCAAGAATGTTTTTGCAGTTTTCTCCATGATTTCCTATCAGCTATCATAGATATATATATATATAGCTAGAGCTAGAAGTTGTTCTATGATTTTTACTTTGGCAATAAAACAGAATTAACAGGAGTGTTCTCTGTATTTGGATACTTCTTTTTTTTTTTTTTTCCCAATGTACTATTTTAGAAATGAGATTTCTGTTTCCATTTAGTTATTTCCCTAGTCTGTTCAATCTGATTCCTAAACAGCTTGGAGCAGATGTCTGTCTAGCACACCAATACTTTCCCAGATTCAGACAAATCATTATGGTGCTGCTACTACTCAGTAGCATTCTACTCCCTTTTATTAATAGAGCTGTTACAAATGCTGATATGAAGTCACAGGAAAAAGGGACTATTGCAGCCTGGTAACCCAACTTATGATTGAGGAACTGTTTGCTGTTGCCACTGAGGGCACCAGTTTAAGTATTTTTATCAAGTCCTTAAAGGAATGATTCACAGAGTAAAACTTGCAAAGGTCTAAATCTTGGAAATCCAGAATTCCATTGTAAAACTTGCATCCTTATCAGATAATTCCTTAAATATCCAAGGCAGTCTTTTCCAAAGGTAAGGTATTTTAGTTAAACCAATGTATGGTAGAGTAATGGACTTTACATGCTTATTGATAATATCATTTTTTCCAATGCAATGGAATTAGATCTGTTTAAAAATGACAGATACGTTAGAAATCCTAGCACTCTACTTCCATTTTCTGTGAAAATATTTCTGGATAAAACCACACATTCAGTTTGCCAAAAAACAGCCAAAATAATTCTAAAATTGGCACTAATTAATAATTGTAAATATCTGCCCCATTTGTTAAATATAACAAAAACTCATGAAAAAATAAACTATCAGCACCATATTTTTCATTAAATACACCGCAAAGCACACATTAATTAGGGAATATCAAGAGTGTAAAAAATCATCAAAAGAGCACTATATCAACAATAATTGAGAGCTAAAAAATGCAAGCATTTTGTCAATTAAATATTTTCATTAGAAAATAAACTCCTACCTACCCTTTCTTGTTTTTGAATTAAATAATACGTTTATTTCATGGCAATTAGAAGTCGGCTGAGTCACATCTTCAAGTTAAAAATCTTTACTGAAGTCTAATCCACAGTTCTGTCAGCAATGCACTATATTTCAGACATGCATCTTACTCACCCTGGCGAAACATTCGCTTTTGCTAAATGTGGTTGCATGTCTGCGTGTGAGGCCAAAATGTCAAACCTCAACATCTTTGTGTTTCCCCAGAGAACTGTGTGATCTAATTAGAAGCAATTCTTTAATTACTCTTTCAATTACTCAGACCTTTCTTAACTCCTTTCCACAAAAGCTTACAAACGACCTCACTTTTGACAGATTCCTCACCATTAACATTTTTCCAGAAGATGTATGTTTGTTGTCAGGCATGAGAATAAATGCAAGAGGAGAGCTGCTATCCTGGAGAAGAAAATTACAAATAATTTCTCCCAGCCGAACAAGGTTGATAGTAGTGGACAAATGTAGGTTGTACATATCCCTTACACAGAGCCAAAACTGAAAAGGAGTTCCTCCCACAGCTGTATCAGGGGTTGTAGGCTGAAATGTTAGTTTATTCCACAAGCTCCTTACACTCTTGTTCTCCCAACTAGTCTTGCACTTTCTTCTTCTCTGATAAAGTTTACCAATCTTACTGTGCAGTAGCCTATGGCTTCCCAATCTGCTGACACAAATGTCAGGATAGGCTGAGCTGGCCCAGTCCTCTACTGCTATGCAGCGATCTACATTTAAAAGGACTAGGTTTCATTTTGAGTTAATTCTAGTGCAAATTCTCAGAACTGGCTGAGAATTTCCACAAAACTTAAGAGGTTTCCTAAACCAAGTAAACCATTCTCTTGATGCAGGTAATTTATAATTAATGTCATGCTGGATATGTTTCCAGCTGATCATTTCATGCACACGCGCACTTTTTCCTTTAGTGTAAATGTTGGTCTAACTTTGCTGGAATGTAATTTAGACCTTAGAGTCATTTTGTGCCCCAAAGATATTTTCATACATAGTTCATTTAATCAAGTTTATTATTCTAATATAACCTAGTTCAGGTGCCTCTAGCTATTTTATTAATTTATAAACTTCTCAAAAAGACAGCAGCAGAACATACCAAAGACGACAGCAATTGCTTGTATTTATACCGCTAAGATGGTGTCACTTTCTTACTTTACAGGAAAAAAAGGGTTCCATTATTTTCCCCTCAATGATTCTTTCATCTTCTTTCATTTCTAGTGTTCTCTTCCATCCATTTTGAAATGTGTAGGTCAATCCTTAAAATAACCTTAAAGTTAGGCTGAAACTGTAGGATAAAAAAGAGTTTAAATTTACAAAGGAATTAATGCAGAATCATTTTCACAGGCCGACTCTATCGTTATACCTTATTGCTTTAATAATCCTCTGTTACTTTTCTTCCTTTCCTTGCTGTTCACCAAATGTTGCAAAAATGGCTTCTGAGGAACTCTTCACATAATTAATTCATTATGGTTGTCTTTAAAATGCAGCACATCCAGTACTCTTATAGCCATGACTTTTTTCTGGTTTGTGCATTTTATTTCTCACTGTATTTAACCTATTTCATGATGTCATTTGAAATCACTTTACTTCAATAATCCCCTTAAAATGAAATAATCTGAGTGTGCTTGGTTTTATTAACTTCTCCTGTCCACATTATCTACTGAAGTGAGTGAGAGTTTGAACAGCAGGTTTGTACTTGGTTGTTGGAATTTTTTCTCATTTTTTTAAAATAACTATTTTTGTAGTGTCTCAGAAGCTAACAGAGGTATTTCTTTTTAAATAAGTGCAACAGTCTACATTAGATGGTGAGACTTTAAAATAATTCTCAGAGCTATTTATGTTCTTTGAAGAGAGTTCTTGTTAATATTGTTTTGTCCTCATTCACCTGTTTAGCCCTTAGCAAAGCAGGCTAACTAGGTTTTTCACTTTTAACATTTACTATGTTTCTTGCCAAGTGCACAAAGATTAATCAACCCAAAAGCAATATAACATAACCAGCTTCCCCAAAACTATAAATTTTCAATTATCAAAAATTTTTAGGCAAAGGAAATGCAGTGCTTCTTGTAAGTGTATGACCCTGAATTCTCTTCAAATTTTAGATTTAAAGACAGCCAATGGCTTTCTATAACTGGTAGTCAATGTGGTGCACACATACCAAGAAGAACCTCAAATTTCTCCTAAAAGTATGAGAATTCCTTGTGAAAATCATATTTGATGCATTCTGAATTAAACAGTGATTGAATAAACATGATGTATCTGAAATAACAAGAAAGAAGAGTGAAATAAAAAGCTGGATCCAATTAGGAACATGAGGAAGAACAGGGATAGCAAAGCTGAGCAACTTCTAGGTCCCAATAGCGCAGACCAGAGGTTAAATTGCCTAGAATCCCTAAGAGTCCGTGAAAGTTGACTTGTGAGATAAAACAAATTTGTAATGTGTATAGGGTGTGAGATACAACCACAGAAGATAGGGCAGAGAAGTTGGTGCTTGAATAAAGCAGCTGCAAAGGTCTAAGCATTTCCCACTATTTCCTACTTTCTTAAGCTTAACCATCTAACATGGGCATAAGGGAAGACATCTCCTTCCACTTGAGATCTGTACTCTCAAATGTAATTTAAAACACTGTCAAGGTTAATCTTTTCTGTTTCAATGAAATAGCAATACTTACACTCTCATTTTAGCAGTCAAAATTCTAACACTGAGCACAGAGATTTTCACTATGATTTCAGTTATTTCTGGCATTACTTCAACTACATAACTTGCTACATAATATTGGCAGGCAGACCTACAATATAATTTCCAAGATTTTCCTTAGTTCAAAAAGGATCTGAAAATTATTTGGTGAGAGGAACACAGTCATTAGGGAAAAAAAACTCCTTATTTTTTAGGAAAGCTGGTAAGGTGCAGAGAATTCCAAGCTCCTGTTACTTCAATCAAACTCTTTTTTTTTTAACCTGTACTATGAATGTTATGTCCAAAAATATATCAGCTCTTAGAAGGAAGAAAGGGTTTCAAGGGCAGAATTACTAGTGAAGTCTTTGCAACAGCACTCCTCAGTCAAGCTGGATTTGTTGTGCCTTTCTTAGTATTACTGATTTTGGAATATTTTTGTCTTGTTCAGACCTGATTCAAAGAAGGAGTGAGCACATAGCAATATTTTAGACATGTTTATGTCATAATAATTAATATCTAATCCAGAAAAGCATGTCTGATATCTATCAAAAGCAGAAACTAAACCACAATATTTTCCAATACCCTCTGGGGAAGCTTTTATCAAAACACTTTTTAGTTCCCACCTCTACATGAGTCTTCAACTGAGCTGTAAAACACACCAGAACTGAATTTTTCTTGAACCCACCATCAGAGACAGGAGCACTGTTTTATTCATACCCTTCAGCCTCAATAAAGCCTCTCTTATATTAGGCTGAGAATTGCCTGATGTATGGATTGTTAGGGCTGGGCTAAATGCCAAACTGTTCAGCTCTCCTAGGACTCAGTTCTGGGCATGAACACAAGCAGAACTTTATGGGTATAGAAAGCATTCATATCAAAATTGGAAGATTTTTATATAAGTAGTTAAATGACATTCAGAAAATGTAAAGAGATATTTTCAAACCTGAAATATAAGTTTGTTTTTTATTATTACAGTTTTTAAAAAATGTTTTAATTAATTCAACCAAAATCAAAATGTAATCACCAAGGTCAATCTTTCTGTGAAATTTTTCACAGTTATTGATATTCATCCTCTTGGACTGCATGCTGCCATGTGCTATTATCTCCCTTCCCCAATCAGCCCAATGCGTATTATTTCACTTCTAATGCATATTATACACTTCTAATAAAAATGCCTAAACAATGGAGAAAAATTCCAGTGTAAGAGGTCTGCTTACAGATGGTAATAAAATTTTGAACTCTGAATATTTTTGTGTTGAGAGTCTATTTTCTACTATGATTTGTCTTGTTGATGTGCATTTGGACTTTATCCTCCCCAGTTAAAAAAAAAAAATTAATGTGTTCTATGATTAATTTGATTTTTGGGATGTTGCAATTAAAAATTCAATTGCAGAAAAAGTTTGTCCTACTCAGGACAACTCTCCTGCACAGAATATCAGCATTGTAGTGAAATAGATTGGATGCATTTTACTTTTTTTAAGCAAAATTTTATGCTGGTAGGGCTCTGATTTGCTCACAAAGTGAGTTCATTTATAAATTAAATACAGTGCATAACAGCTCTTAGCTAAAACTTAAGCCTTAATATCCAGTGAAGCCACTTCATAGCAAAATTCCTGAGGACATCCAGTTTCTCTAAGAGGTACATGTCATTTAATCTGTCTGTTTGGCATCCTTGAAACAGGTGTCCACTTACCAGGAAACTTCGACCATTTGTGCTATCCTCACATTAAATGTTAATTCACAAAAACTGGATGTTTGTTATTACATAAAAGTGACATTCATGTGAAAGTGATTAAAACAAATCCTGCAAGTGACCTAGGAAAAATGAAAAATAAATTTCTTCTCATTCAATGAAATATGTCATACTGATTCTGGTCTGTAGACTAATTTTGTTGTCACATATTTTGGATCTTTAATGGAATCATAAACTTACAAAAGATACATTTTTCTGTCATACTTCTGAGATATTTGTTTACATTCTTGTCTATCAAAGTTGATATGTTGTTTCTTTCTGACAGAACAAAAAAATTGTCTAAAAATCTAAAATTCTAAATTGTAAAAAAAATCTAAAAGATGTTTGACATAGCCAGTGTACCAGAATGCAGTGCTGTGATTATTATAACAGATCAAGTGTGTAGAACACTTGAATAAAACTAGCAGGTATGGATAAAGAAAAGAAGTAATCTGTGTCACCATTGCAGGATTAATCACACCTGTTATTTTTGCTTTTAGATCTCCAAAATGTTTTCTGCTTTAGAGATAGCCAGGATAATTGCCTCATGAAAGATACACAAAGAATATAGGATAAATGTTTGTGCTCATTTTTTGATCTAAATCATATGGTCAGGACACTTTCAAGAGAGTTCATGTCTCTTATACTTAGGTTTTCAAGATTATTTGGGCACTGCAGTCTGCCTAAAATCAGAATATCTGGGGCCTGAAAAGAACTTATTCGTATTTTTTAGTATAGCCAAGTACAGTGCCATCAAAGAATCCTGCATGCTTTGGTTTGTTCTGTCATGGATGGAGCCACAGATGGTGCACCATGAAGATCCCAGCACACTGCTGGTAAAAGAAGACAGAAGCCATGGGATTGTCCCTCTCTCTTCTCAGCATCCTTACAACTTTCTAAGGTTTGATCCTATTTGTTTTTGTTTTTTTTTCTATAGGAAGACCACCTACTATCTTTCCACTAATTTTGTTGGCTGATTTGTCATTAAAAAAGCTTTGAACACCATTCCCCTAAGAGCTAAATAGTGTAACGATTGAGTGAGTGAGTGAGTGAGTGAGTGAGTGAGTGAGTGAGTGAGTGAGTGAGTGAGTGAGTGAGTGAGTGATCTTTGTGAGGTCTCAAGCATGCTGTTGAGGCTGTTTTTAAAAAGTTATCCTCACATATCTGTTAAGACTTTTGGAGGTGTGGGCCTCAGCTCATGTCTTGATGTTATGTAGCAGTGGTTGTATCATTACTCAAGAGGAAGTTTGGATTGAAGCAATCAGGAAAAGGTCCCTTGTACTGATTTAATTAATTTGGGTTGTTTTTGTTTGGGGTTTAGTTTTTTCCTCTTTTTTCCTTATTCATCACTACTGTCAATATAATATCTTAGGCATATGTAAAATTCCTCTGTGTCTCTGTGATGGTGTTAACCCCAGTCTGCAATTAAGCACCATCCAGCCTCTTGCTCATTCCTATCTCCACTGCTCTACCATAGGATACAGAAAAGACCAGAAGCGCAAAACTGAAAAAAATTATAGGTCAAGATAAAGACGGGTTAACAGGTGACAGAAATAGAAAAAAAACTCAAAGCCACCAACAATACAAAGCAACAAATAAACCCAAACAAAACCAACCAAGTGATGCAAAGGCACACACATTCCTAGCCAGCAGATGTGTGCACAGTCGGTCTTCAAGAAATGGATACTATGGAAAAAGTACACCACCAGTTTTATTTATTGCAGAGCATGACCTTACAGAGCACTGAATATCTCTTTGGTCAGTTAGGAACAGCTTTTCCAGCTGTGTCCACTTCCAATATTTAGCCTGTTTATATCCTACTTGTTATGGGAATAAAGTGTAGAAAAGAGGTATTGATGCTGTGAAACCACTGTTGATCAACAGGAATAATTAATATTGGAGGATCTAGGTTTTGTTACACTCAGGTGACTCTCACAACTCCATTGAATTGATTAATGACTCCTACTTCCTGAAAAGCTGTGGAAAATTCTTCAGGGATTTTTTTTTCTGTTGAATTTGATAATACATATAGAATTATGGAATAGATTGGAGGGGATCTTAAAGATAATCTATGAAAATTAGAGTGGACAAGAGGCTGTGAACACACATTCATACACTGCTCTACTGCTAGTACTAACAACCACTTGTCCTAACATGTCTAATCTTGATTTCTGAAGTTTTCTTTCTTTCTGAAGTATTTTTCTTTTTCAGGAAGGAGTAGCAGGAACTGGGAGAGAAAGATAGTGAAATACAGCTGATGTTTCAATGCCAGGTATATTTCATGTTGCAATATCCAAAAAAATAATATATAATTTTAAATTATTGCACTTAGTAGAATAATTGTTGTTATAAATATTATCATAATGAAGATAAATACTTTTAATAAGCTATCTGGAATGTTACTTATTATTTTACATCAACAACACTTTTAACATAATTATTCTGGATTTAAAATTGCATAAGAGTTGATAAAATTTCAAGCAGGTCCCAAGTTACCTTTCTTGAAAGATTAAATAATTAGAGCTGTTATTTGCAGGACTAAAAACATTCATATGTAAATGACAGCTGTGATCATAATACAGTATTTGATCAAAAACATTTCAAATGCAACCTAAAAAAGGAACTTTGAAAAAGACTGGTTCAGACACATAGTTGTGTGACAATAGTAAAAACAAACTTGTTAGAAGGGAATTCTAAACTTTAAAATCTAGGACTTAAAATATTGTTGGAGTTCATCTGAGTCTTCAGAATTCTCTACTATGAACTCCTAGATACTAAAAAAATAAAAAAGCTTGTCTGAATTATTTATCTGCCTGATTATTGAAATAGCAGTTCTCCCACACTGATTATTTTTAAATTTATTTTTATTTTTCAAAACTTGCTTCAAACACATACCTCTTACAGAAATTACATTTGGATTTGTCACCTGAAGTAATTGTTTTGGACCAATCCAATTATAACAGAACCACATTTTATCCAAAATTACAAAACCAGCAAATATCATTAGACCCCAGGATAATGACAAATGCAGACTGTTATTTTAACACCTTCTTTTTGTAATCCAAGTATAGCACATAGATATCTATGTTGCATTGCAGTAATAACATCTGACATTTTTAACACATTGAAGAATTTAAATGTCAAGTTAGGGATATTTGGAAATTTGCCCTTTGGTATAGTTCTGTTCAATAAGGCTAAGCCATTGTGTTTCCTGCACTGTGTAAATTGCATGGTGCTGTACCAGCCTGTCATCGTAAGCACAAATAAAGATATTCAGGCACGAGATCTTCTAAATGTAAAACATTCTACTACATAATACATTTCAGAGTTGAGATAGTAGAACTAGAGGAAAGATGAACAAAAACAGAATTCCAAGTCTCATAATTCAGTCACTCATCTTTGACCTTTAGGTAGCCAAAAGAAAATACCATTTTAGCCATTATAATGAAAGTTTTACATAAGCAACCTGAAGTCTATGGCATTTCAAAATAGTGAAAAGGTGTTGGAGGTGTTTGTCTTTATCTTTTTTGTACACAGCATAACTGCATAGCCCAGCACCAGAGAAGCCTAACAGAAACATCTGTAAATCACACTAACTGTTTAACTTTTTCAGACTGGAAAGTTGTGTGTCCTGTAATATTGCCATCTCCACAGAGGTTTAGCTGAGAGCTGTTGCTCAGCCTATCCTGAAACCCATAAAAGTGCCAGGCCTCCAGAGGTCTCCTTGGCATGTTCTTCTCCTGCTCAGCATGGCCTTTCAAGCAGGCATTTACTAGAGAGGATTATGGGGCAAGCATTCAGAACTGAATTACATCTTGGCTTGATGTGTGATCTTACATGTCCCTTCAAAACGCTTCAGCCTTTTAAAGGAGCATGAAAAGCAAATTCCCATCTTCAAAGAATGTAAGACACCCCAAATGTCAGTGGTTCCAGTGATTTTAATTTCATAATTGCTGTTGTGATATGTTTGAAATTATGGGAAATAACAAGAAGTTGGAATGTTGAAAATGTATTGTAAGGATCAGAGGGAGGAAGAAATTTAGGTTTTCTAACTATAATTTATTCTTAAATTCAGTTCCAGCATATCAGTGTGATAGAGAAGGCTCTAGATTAGTGGTTCATTAAGAGTAATGCATTTTTAGAAGAATTTGAATTAACGGAAAATACAGATTTGGAATAGCATAGAGGGAAGTCACTTCTTACCATATATGAGTGTGGAATAAAGGACAAAAATGAGAGGATAAAAAAAATTTCAGGCTGGCACCTCAGTAGCAAACAAATATGAAAGTAAAAGTCCCATGACATCTTTTATAAGGAAACATTTTTGTTTATGAATTTTTTTAACAAATTACTTTCTTTGTCTGGAGAGCTGTGCAAACTATCACAATAGATGGCTGCACAAAGAATTAAACTTTTTCCATAATTCTTATTTAGTCCTATCCTGTGCAGCAACACACAAACTGAACTATGTTGGAGAGACATATTGTATTTATCAGTATCACATAGTGGGGATTTAAAGATAAAATATATCTAACTATATATATACATACACACACACAGAGACACATTTATATATGTGTAGGTGTATATATAGGTGTATATATATATATTGAGTAGCAAGCTCCTGTGTGGGCAGAGTCTGTCAGCTGCACCACCTAACTCTTTATTTTGATGAGTTTGAAAACATACTGATACAAACAATATCTCTGTGCTTTTCCCTTGGACCAAAGGCCTTGTTGTACTGGGGGAGCTATCTTCTGTGAGCAATGAATGAGCATTTTTTTAACATGATAAATGTGCAAAAAAAATAAAAATTAGAAAACCTCCCACTCCCTAGCTGAAATTGATGTGATGGTTTCATAGTGTAGGCTCCCATGGTCATAGATCATCCTTAAGCTGCTTAATTCTGGTAAAAATATTAATTAATACTGTTGGCACACCATGGGGCTCATGGACTCTGGTGTCATCCTGGCGTGAGAGAAAACAAACTTTAGGTGTGGTGATATTGAAATGTTCCCTGAGGTGTCCATTTACTGGGTAGCCAGGTGTGTGATAAGATTTGGCAGATTCTTAGGGCAGTCATCACCTCCTATTGCCTGGGACTTTATACCTAAACAGGTCATGAATCCTGAAAAACTGAAGCATCACATGATAGAAAGATGCTTTGCCTATCCCAGTGAAAACCAGCAACTTTTCCCTCTGTACTGGGGCTTGTCCTTATGCCTATCGAGCCACAGTTCAGTACTCTCAGGTGACTGTAGTTGAATTAGGAATCTGAACTGCATTTGAGGACATTATGGCTGAGATAGGTATTCAAACAGAAACTACAGTAATTGCCCCAGTAATGGTTAAGAAAAAATGGATAAGGCAAGTTAGGTCCACATTGTCAATTAGAAAGGGAGGAAGAAGAAACAGGAGAATCAGGATAGGAGAGGTCAGAGTTGGTCCTTCAACAAATTGATTGAAAGGAGTGAGCAAAATCAAACAGAACACCAAGTTACACAGTCCCTGACCTCATCAGAAGTTTGGGACTTGTGAAAAGATTACAGCCTCCAGCCAGGTGAGTGGACTTCTGCCTGTCTGCTTCAGTGCTGGATAATGACACTGACAGTCAGCAGTTAGAAGGTCATGAAGCCAAACAGCTGGGATCCCTTGCAAGAAATTGAGAAATTGAAAGAGGAATTGAAAAAAAAAGAAGCAATTTGTAGTTTTTGGAGACAGCCCCTCTCAAGTGTGAGGGCAAGATATCCATTTAGAGAAGATCTTATGAACTTCCTAAGCAAGTGGACCATTGCAGATGAAAGAATCCACTGGCTGGGTGTATTAACATGCTGAATGTCATCTATAGTGAACTAAAAAGTGATAACACCCCTAAATATCCAGAGGATGTCTGTTGCTCAATGGCCATGTGGAGGAAGGTGATTCAAAATGCCTCCACATTACATTCCAGCAGCTTGGTAGCAAATGTATTACCCAGAATAGGGTAATAGGTACACCAGCTGTAAAGAGAGCATCCTCCTGGCTCCGAAACATAGAAGAAACTCTGTGTACTTCCAATTCTTATGGGCCAGCACCTCAGCTCTCAGGGGCAGCCCGAGAGATCATTCCTCTCCTACCCCAGTCAGAGGGAAAAGAAGCCCCAGGCAAAGGTCATATGGCACACTTTGATTCTTTCTGCATGATGAAGTGGTGTGGTGAGCTTACCTTTAAGCTGGAAGCCCATGCACATGAACTCAGAGGGGAAAGAATTGTTAAGGGGTTAACCAAGAGGGCTGTCAGAGTAGTTGCCACAGAAACACGAGAACATGATCAATCAGTGATCTCCCAGACAAAGAACCAAAATCACCTCCTTTGATCCTGGTGAGGGGACATCTGGGCTGGCATTTAAAAGATCAGACAGTGAGTACTCTGACCAGGAAGAGGAATAAAGGGTGCCTGCCTTTGGCCAGGAGGAGTAAAGTGATGACCAGCCATACTGGACTGTGTGGATTGGATGGCCTGGCACATCAGAAGCCCACTACAATCCAGCAGAAAAAGAGATATTAGCAGCCTATGAGAGTGTCTGAGCTGCCTCAGAAGTTGTTGAGACAGAAGCATGTCTCCTCTGGGTACCACAAGAGCTGGTGCTAGACTGGATTTTCAAATGCAACATTCAACCCATGCTACATGGAATAAGTGAATAGGATTGATTACCTAACAAGCCTGAATGGGGAAACCCAGTTGCCCAGGAATCCTGGAAGAGGTGGACTGGCAGAGATTCTGCAGCAGAAAGGGCAGAGATTCAGCAGCATTGCCTGAGAAGGTGGCAGGTGCCCAAGAGAAGCACCACCAAACAAGGAGTTATCAGAGGACGAAAGAGGCTGTGCTTCATGTAATGATGGATATTGACATGTATAGACTAAGCTTGTTTTTCTTCTCTTTGCTTCTGCACATGCAAATATTCCCTTTTTCTTTAGTAAATTGCCTTCATCTCAACCCCCAAGACATTTTCCATCTTAGTTTCTCTCCCTTGTCCAGATAGGAAGGGAAATGATAGAGCCACTTGGTGGGTACATGGCATCCAGCCAAGGTCAACCCACCATGCCCACCTAAATGACTCTGTGATTCTCTGATTTTATCAAAAAGCTCAAGCACCTGTCACACTGAACATCTTTTTTTGAGGAAGCTTCTCATTGACCTAAAAGTCCTAATGAATATTTTCTATCTTAAATATCCTGTAGCTGAATCTCTTATTTATGTCATGTATGGAGTTTTAAACAATTTTGTATCATTAAGATAAGAAGACATTTTATATGACTCTTGAAGTCCTCTTTATTTGTGTAGATAAGTCTATTTATTTTTTTTTTTGTCCTAGGGAAGACTGTCATGTTTAAAGCGACAAAGCTGCTGCTTGTCATGAAATAGTAAAGATCTATGTTTTCTTCTCTGTGCAAAACAGTTCCCATAAGAGATTTTGCAGGCTTTCATGTAAAACAGCCATAGTAATTTTATTTGTCTCCTTGGAATTTATTAATATTATTTTTTCTCATTGTTCAATAACCAGAATAATCCAAAACAATTGGAATATATTAATATTAATAAACTGTCAACCTGTAGACATTCTGAAGTAACATTCTGGGAATAAATCATAGATGAAATAACATCTGGTGAATAAATCATAAATACAGGTGTGTATACATTTGCACGCACCTAGGATTTATTATAACATAAATATATGCATGCATCAGATGTATGAACTAAAAACATACTGATTTTAAAAAATAATTCTTGTCAAAAAAACCTATGATGGTAGAAATAAATAATTCTGCCATCTGCTCCTTCTCTTGTTCTTTCTAAATAAAGTGTGACTAGTCACATTTTAGCAAAAGTAGTAAAAATGCCAGAACTAAAATAATTAATTTCTGATGTAAGATTCTTAGTTACTGGGCCAAATACTATCATTCACCAGCAACTTTTTAAAAATTTATTAAAACTTCTAGAGGTGTTTCAGAGAAACCAGTTCAAAGGCTGAGTCCATAGTGCTTCAATTGCAGATGTGACAAATCATCTAATGCCGAGTCCTCTATCTTAATTTAAACTAGGCTTTTATAGACAGCAGTTTGATGCACAAAGGATATTTTTACTTTATTTTTGAATAATTGGATTGAGTGTGCATTATGCTTAGTAGCCTTGGCCAAAGAACAAACAACTGGGCTTCCTGACCTCTCTGAATGCATTCACATCTGACTGCCTATAAGGTGTTTCCATTTCCATTTCAGATGCTTCTGCCTATAAACAAGAACATGGGTACATTTCAAGCTACCTAAAGCTTCCATCTGCCAATCCTTTGAACATGTGTCCTCACCTGACACCTGTACCAAAACAGATGGGATGCACTCTGGTTTGGCTGGACTATACACACTACAGACAGGCTGGATCCACACTCTGACTAGGATCAAGGTCCAATTTTTGTCCCCCAGAATTCCCTGGGAGTCTCTTCAAACCTGTCTCTGTCTTGATCCAAGCGTAGGAAACAAGCCTGAGTGTGGATGAATACATGGATCCATGCTCAGAATGGAGAATAGGTATTTCTGTTGTGTGACCCAGCACTGCCCTGAGGAGAGCTGCCAGAGGTATTTCAGTTCTGCAAAGTATGAGACAAACTCATTCAACAGCAGAAGTAGATACGGGATTTTTATCTTATTATCGAAACTGCATGTACCAGCTCTTCATATGGCAACTTCTTTTTCACTGGCAATTGCAACAACTACAATTCATTCAACGTCTACAAATGTAACCAGTAACTTGAATTTGTCAGTAGAAAGTGACCTGACTTATGAAATTCAAAGCAAAATGCTCATTAGCACTCAGTAAATATAGATCACTAAGATGAGTCTCCTACTGGCACTTCAGAGTGCATGACTTTAATTCAAGATGATCATGCTCTGCAAAAAAGCCTGTAAATATCATAAAAATATGCATACAAATGACAAAGCAATAAAACAGTATCTCTCAAACTTTAGAAATTATTATACGTATCAATAGATTTTATTCTTTATTTACAATTGATTCTCTACTTTAAAAAAAAAGCCCACATTATTTAGTTGCATTGAATTAGGCATAATAACATCCACTTTCCATTCTGGTTATAGTTTCTATGAAAAGGATAAATCTCATAACTAGTTCATTTTCTGTCTTCAGAAAGGTATGACTTTGCTATCATCTGAATAATCCATTACTATTTCCATCACAAATACTTAAATATGTGCTGAAAATTCTTTAGCAAAAAATAGACAGAGCTTCCACCTAAATTTCATTTAAAGACACTACAAATACTAAGACAAAAATTTATATTTCTATTAGCACTTTTCTTTGTTTCTTTCTCTTAAAGGTCAACACAATTAACATAGGGGTACCTGCAGTGCAATTTTGTTAACAACTGTACTGTCTTTTCCTCTTTCTGTTGTTCTTCAGCAGGCTCTCTGTCCCCATCATCAGATGTTCTTACACTAAAGCCAGACAGGAGGTGTTCTTGGCAGTTACATGATCCATATGTCAAGGCATGGAATTTTTTATTTTTCTTTAAGAGATGGGCTGTGACTACATACATTTCATTAATCAACTATTTGGCTGGGGTAAGAGGAAAGCTAAGCAGCTGACTACATGCTCAGCATGGGGTCTGCTTCCTAATTTTTGTCTCTCTTGTCAGAGGACAAGTTTTTTGAATTTTCAGCCAGTTTATTTCTTTGTGCATTTTGCAAATAGTATCTTTCACTAGTTCCAAATGAGATCCATATGCAAGTCGTTCAAAGGGTTATAGCCTCATGGCCACATGTGATTCAAAGCACACTGGCCAAAGCACCATTCACAGAACATTAATCAGACATTAGAAATAAACTAAACTTATTTTCTACATAAAAGCAGTGAATTATTATTGGCTGCTATTCAGCAAATAGCAGGCTTGTATTACTCTTCACAGAGATTGCCTATCCATCTGGCCACATGGATGCCTGCTGCCTGATTAGTGCTTTTATAGGAGTTTTGATTTGCTCACAGTAACACAAAGTGTACTGTTGTGTCTCCCCATTTAAAGACAGAGTGCTCTTCCCCGAACATGTCAGTATTCAGTAACTTTTGGGAATTTGGTTGTTACTGGCTTGTCTAGGCAGAGCATAGACAAAACTCCATATTTTGTTTTCTTGTTATCTTGCAGATTTCATTCCATTTTTAGTAAGGCTTCAACTAATCTTATGAAAAGGATATACTTGTAGCTGCTCTTTACTCATGTCAAAATCAAAAATAAAACAACTTTTTGTTACTTATAATTTATTTGAAAACTTAAATTTATGCATTAAATATATAGGAAAATAATTCAGTGGATGTAGGAATTGCAATGTTTAGAGCTTAAAGGAGAAAAAAAAAAACTAGGAAGAAAAGCATTTGTCATCTTAACTCTTTCCTAGCATCCCTGAATGCTTCTTTTCAAGTAGGAGGCATTCTACTTGACACAGTATATTGAGATATATATTAAGGTCTCTTCTACTTTGATGCAATCATTGAGTCAACACCAGGAGTTTGAAATGCATGGCAGTAATTAGGCTCAGACATCCACCTGATCATCTTGTGAGGGTTCTGTGAATCAGGATGAATGGCATTATGTAGACCAAAGAAAAGAAGCACTGAGTACTGTTTTGTTTTTTTTGTTTAATCCTATTCTGAAATAGACTATTAGGAAGACTACGTACATAAAAGAGAATTCTTTATTTTATCCCAAGTAGTTCTTAAAAAAAAGATATTAGCTGGCAAAATTTTGGCCCTTTAGGCTTTTTTATTAACACATATATGCAACTGAACAAAATAATTAGCATCAAATAACAAGCTTCCCACATTACACTTAGCTTCAATTGGGCTTTCTCACCATGGCACTCTAGGCTACTTTTATTGAGTTGGATGAGAACAGAGCTGTTGCTGTATTTTGGGGAATGAAGGGACATATTTAGTCTCAGCTGTTTCCAGTTGGTCCTCCAGTTAGTGTTTCTTCAACCTTTTTTTCCCTTTCAGAAAATCTATGTTTTCTTTAAATGAAAGGACGGACAAAAGAGCAAAGAAACAAGAAAGTAAGTTCCTTCCAGAAACTGATCCAGTCAGTGTTTCTCCCAGGCCCAATTCAGAGCTAGAAATGACACATAACCTGTGCATAAGAAAATAAGACCAATTTCTACTCCAGTACTGTACAACCTTTTTTCTCAAGATGAATGTGGGAAAGAGCTTCTCTTAGCTGCAGTGAATTTGTCCACTCTTTGTTTGAAGGAGAAAGCTCCTCTGTTTTCTATAGGTGGATTCTCTTTATTAGTAGTCAGTTTGACTTGGCATCTTGCAAAAAATGGAAATAGCTTTCAATCCTTTTGATGTCACTTTGGAGGCTGCAATTGAACAATTTGATATCAGTGGAAGGCTCAGTTCAGTTGCTGATACATCAGAGCATGTAATGGGGTTCATACAGTGAAGACATAAGCAAAGTCTAGATTTCATAACAAATGCCATTAGCTACCTCCAAAGCAGAAAAAACTGTCAAGCACATCATCATGATTTTGAAAGAATTTTAAAATTTACAATTTATGCATGTAGAAACTTAAGCAAACACTTTACTGTGAACAAACTAGAGAAGGCAGTGATTTCATTAATAATTTTGTGGTCTCCTACGCAGTTCTGTGGTGTCCTACACAGACCGTCAGAAGTTCTTCTAGCTTATTCTCTCTCTCAAAGATAAAAAAAGGCAGCTTAGTCCTCACTAACACCACTTGACTCAATTCTTCTTAAATGCATCCTGAGACTGTCTCCTAGTCAAACAAGTCTCCTGCTTCTCTGTCCTTTCTGTTGCAAAGCTTTCCTTGTGCAAAATCAAATGTCTCCAGCTGCTATTTAAGCCTTTTTACTACATACTCTCTCCCCAATGAACAAAGAGAGCATTTTCCTGATTGTTTTTTGTATACTCCAAGAAATTCTGAGTCAAAACTATATTCTGAGTCTGTTGAAAAACCTCCTATAATTTTGCCCCTCTGAGTTAAATACACTTCTTCCCTTTCCTCCTCCATGTAAATTTTTTCAGCAAAAGACATAAAAGTGCACATTTCTATTTTGCCGAAATTCTCACCATACCAATTGTAAGACTATCTCTATAGCCTGTTTTTGGTGAGTTTAATTGGAAGTATGTCAACTGGTGCATTTAGTTGGAATATCTTAGATTTGCTTAGCTAAATATCTTTCTACTTGTCCTTTTTTCATCTCCTTAAGTATAAGCATATCTTTGTGTTGCTATTAATAAACACTAATTGATAAGAATTGCCCAAATGTCAGCTGAAGTACTGGAGCACATTGAAGGTTGTTAGACCTTAGTCATCAGGCAAAAGCTCACAAGTTAAATATTAAGGAACTCATGGATTTCACAAAAGGCTAGTGCAGTCCTAAAACTGCTGATACCAAATTCTTTCCCATTGTCAGCTCTCAGTGCAAGTTCTAGTGGTATTAAATAAAATAGTTCTCCACTTGTTTGTGTTAAGTATAAATAGTCCCATTTGTGAGTCCATTCTGTTGACATATTTAATTAAGACAGCAAAGAATTCCAACTATTTAACATCTATAAAGAAAAACGTAAAGTTCATGGAAACCATGGGATGAAGACACAGGAAGCTATGTTCTTTGTGGTAATTTTAATAGTAAGATTGAGACCATAGGCAGCTCATGCACTTCTGACATCACAAACACTTCTGACAGGGGTTAATTTCATATCTGTCATGATAGCTAGCAAATTAGTCTCAGTGTAACTAGAAGTAATGGCTTGTGTCAACAATACTTCTCAGAAACACAGATTTACTTTGTAAGATCTCTTGGTAGGTACTGTTTAATTGAGCCATGGCTGTAGGAGAAGCTGAATATTACAGCTGGTATGCTGACTGATGAAGACCCCATTGCAAAAATTGCCCATTTTAAAAAATATTCATTTCATATTAATTTGTGAGTCAGGACTGAAACAACATAATTACTTGGGTATTTTGTAGACGTTTTGTTGTGGAAAGTGGAATAAAAAAATTAACGTTTCCTAAAATTGCAGCAGATACAGGGGTCGACACAGAGCACTGAACTATGTAATATGGACATTTTTCCATAAAATGTTAAATTTCATTGTTTTGTTGCTAGGTCCAGTTTGCTTATATTTAAAACAGATATGGAGGTAGACAGAGCAAATATTTAGATGGTAATTTTCAGCTGTAGGTTAATCAAAATATGGATATAAAACACAGCATGTGATCATGATAAAGCAAATGAAATCCTAGAATGTATGAAGGGAAGCATTACTGCTAGAGATAAGGAAGTGTTAGTGCAATTAGACAAGGCACTGGTAAGACTTCCTCTGCAATAATGCACACACTGTTCTGATAGCCCATATATAAGAAAGATTAATTAAACTGCAATAGTTGCAGAGAAGGGCTGCTAAGATGATCAGGGAAAAAAGAGCTTATCTTGTAAGAGTAGACTAAAATAACTTAATGGAGTCTGATAGGGTATATCATTGCTCTCTATAAATACTTCTGAGGTAGATAAATGCTAAAGAAGGAGAAAGCTATTTAAACTAAAAGACAAGGTTGACACAAGAGCAAATGGGTATAAATGGGAAAACTTAGGCTAGAAATTAGATGAAAGAGTGAGGTTCTGGAAGAACAAATCTTACTAGTTTAAAAGTTGGACAGGACAAATACATAAGGCATGTTTGCGTAAGAATAGGAGGGAAGTAGTCAAGATGACTAAGAAAATCCTTTCTGCTCTCTTCTCAAATCTTGCCTGTATGACCACCTGCATCTCCCATATTAAGAACTCAGAAAAACAACCAGAATGCTGTTGTTTTATTGGTAAATAATAAAAGACTGTCGCTATTGATTAGTTTGGTTATTCAAAATGCAATATATATCAAATTTCAGATTAATGATGCAGAGAAAACCTATTAAGTCTAAAGTCCATGCTTAACTTGACTCTTTACCTTTTATTTAGACAATAAAATAGGGACTTTCAAGGGGTATTCTATCTTAGTGTTTTTGTGGAAACAGAATTGTGTAACTGAGAATCCTGAGAGCAAAGGGAAGCCAGAAGCTAGATCATTTCTTTCCTTCATTTAGGGAAAATTTTGCCAAAAAACCCAAACTAGAGAGAGATTTAAAATTCAGTACATCTTGCAAAGACATGTCCAACTCCTTCAGACTTTCTTTTTAGCTATTCTGATCTGATATTGTTTTCAGTCCTTACAAAACACCTTTACACCTTACACAAACATTTTTTTTTTATTCCTTCTGTATCCAACACTTGCCCAATTTTTTTTCCCTACTAATTTATTTACTTTTGAGTTTATGTCCTTTCTTCTTTTCTTTTTTTTACTCCAAAGTAAATTTTGGGACTTGCATTTGCCTTTTTCCCACCTGTCAGTAAAACAGCTTTTACACCTAAAACAATTTTGTTCAGTAAGACTGTTAATTCCTTAGGATGAGTACAGTCCACTGCTGCAAATGTTGTATTTCCTAAATCAACCGTGTCCAAGTTTCCCCTGACAATAAAGCTTGAGTTGCTTATATGAATTAACAAAATATTCATATAAGCAGCTCAACTGAATGAAATCAGCCCATTTTTTTCCTCATCTGCTCATTTTCGTCTTTCTTTGGTCATAAATCTTATGGTACCTTCTGCTGAGATTTGAGAATACACTGTACTTCAAGACCACCGACACGTACAAGTGAAATTTTGGGTATGTGTAAATAATATAGAGCATAAAATGACTTTTTCCTTAAAAAGGGGGTCATGAAAAAAAAACAAAAAAAACCAACAAAACAAACAAAAAAACCCCCAAAAATAGTAATGCGCAGGTCCAGTTAACAGTCCAAACAAAATAATTTATTTTTTCAGCTATATCTTTTGACAATCACTTATGAAAAATTCTTTCCAGAGTGAAAAGGGTGCGCTTTTTTAGGTTTGTTTTTATGTTCCAGTTTGTTATCGTGACTATTTGTTGTTGTGAGTTGACCTTGACTGGTGACCAAGTGCCCACCAAGCTGCTTTATCACTCCCCCTCCATCAACAAGACAGTGGGAAATAAAAAAGCAACAAAAAGGTTATTGGTTGAGTTCAAGACAAGGAGACTGCATACCAATTACCAACACAGGCAAAACAGACTTGACTGGGGGAAAATTAATTTAATTTATTGGCAATTAAGCATAATTAGAACAAATTAGCATAACAAGAACAAATCTCAAAACTCCTTAAACCCACATCTTCCTTTTTCCCAGACACACCTTCACTCACAGCTTTTCTATGTATAATCTTCCACCTGACCAGAGATGGGGAATGAGAGCATGGTCAGATCATTATACCTTCTCTCTGACACTCCTTCCTCCTCATACTTTTTCCCTGCTCCAGCTTGGGATTCCTCTGACAAAATACAGTCATTCATGACTTCCAGCAAGGGTCCTTTCCACAGGCTGCTTTTCTTCATGAACTGGTACAGCATGGGTCCTTTTCATGGCATACAGACTTTCAGGAATGGAATGCCCATATGTGGGCACCCCCCAGAGTTGCAGGTCCTTACAGAGAACCTATTTCTGCATGGGTGCCTTTCTCCCTGGGCCACTGGTCCTCTCAGCCTGCTGCTCCAGCAGCTTTGTCTCACGGCTGCTCTGGCATGAAGGCTTCCTCCAATAGGAGCGTGGATATCTCTTCCACTCTGGCCCTCCACATTCTGCAAGGGGTCAACATGTGTTACCATAGTCCTCACCACAGACTCGGTGAGAAACTCTTCTCCAGTTCCTTGAGCACTTCCTTCCCACTTCTTCTCAGGCCTTGATATTGGCAGAGCTGTTTCTTTCACTTATTCTCAGTCCTTTCTGTTCTGCAGTTTTATTTCACCCTTCTTGAATGTATTATCACTGAAGTCCTACCTGTGTCACTGATGTGCTTAGCTTTTGCCAATGGTAAGTCCATCTTGCAGCCAGCTGGAAATGGCTCTGTCCGACACACAGAAAACTTCTGGTGTCTTATCACAAAAGTCACACCTGATACCAAAACCTTGCCACTTGAAACAAACACAGCAATATATTAAAAACTCCTATGTTTAGTATGATTCTCAGGAAGTATACATAACACTGCCTAGAATTTCAGATGCAAAACTCCATTTTTTTTTTTTCTAACTTTTGAGACATATCTATTTGCAATTGAACATATTGGTAAAATAGACTAACTATACCATAGCATATACTCTGTAAAGCTCAGCATTTATTTTATCAAAAAATACAAGAAGAGAATATAGCCCACCAGAGGTCAGATCACAGGTCCATGTATTATTACATATTATTTAGTAATATGTAATAATATTTACATATTATTACATATTATTTAGTCTGCAGTCAGTCCAGTCCAGTCCAGATTCAACCCAGTAGACATAAATGGACTTCTGGAAAATAAGTCCATTACCAACCAGTCCAACCAGTACAAGTTTATATATTTCCCTAGAGTACTTTCCCTGTCATTTTCTGGTAATTCAGCTCAGAGACCTTGCTGAGCCATTTGATTTGCCTGCTTTGTGATCCTCAGTGTAATCCTGTTTCAGGTACTTTGCCAATCTTCCCTTGATCTGCGCAGAGTTTTATACACACGCTGTCCTTTGATACAGGGTACCTGTTACAATACAGTTATTAAAATTGCTGGAGAGACACCTCTGCCCAAATTAAGGTGCAAATGAGACTATATGCTGAAGTCAATAGTATGGATTTTATTTAACAGTTAATATGATATAGACAGAGACAGATAGAAATAAATAAAAAGACAAGGAAAGGGAACAGAGAAAAGTAGTCACAAAGACTCCTTTTCACCACTCCATGGATCCCCATGGCATCCAGTTGATCCTTTTCTTCTGGTTTTGGTGGTGATGGTCACACAAATATAAAGTTCAATAGATACATTTGGGACAGGTAGTAATGCCAAGGTACTTCCCCTGGAGGGGGAACAATTTTACACTGTCTTTTGCAACAGACTCTGGATCTGTTGCATCACTTACCACCACAAAAAGTGCCCTGGTGCAAGGCCTCAGGAATGAGTCTGGGGGGTGCGTTGGGAACCTCTGATGGTTTATGATGCCTCCTCAGCCCCCTCTCATGTGAATGTCCATGTGTATGTGGCCTTCCCAAGGTAAGGGAGTTTAACAGCTAGTGACCTGGCACTCTGATGCCACCCCAGTCACTACAACCTTTTGTGCCTGACCCATGAGCCCATTGCTCACATGTATGATGTGCTTATTCCTTTGAGTGCTAGATGTTGTGTCCAGAAGGATCTATAGATACACTATCAAAAGCCTTATTGAAATCCAAAACTATTACATCAGCTGGTTTCTCTTGATCAACCAGGTGGGTTACCTTGTCATAAAAGGAAATCAAGTTTGACAAGCAGATCTTTCCCCTTATGAAGCCATGCTGGCTGTGACCAATGACTGCACTGTCCTTCATTTGTTTTTCAATACCTCCCAGGATAATCTTCTTGAGGATAATCCTCTTTACTGTGATTCAGTACCTTACATACTTTTTTTGATTTATCACTTTTCAAGACATCTTATCAATATTTGGCCTTTTAAAAAATCAATCACTCAACTACATCCCTATATTAACATTAAAAGAACACTTTGGAAGAAAATTTCTTCACCCTGCCATCAGAATATTCTGGAATAAACTAGGTTGGACTCTCGTCTAGCATTTTGTCCCCAGATATCTTTCAGCTCTGTTTTGGTCAAGAATGAGGAAAGCAACGAGGTCCTTGATTACTGTTATTTTAACAAAAGACTTCAATTATATTATTGTAATCTGTCATCCCTAATTAACATTAAATCACAAAAAATTTTTAAAAAAACACACAAACAACTACTAATGCTGAGTCAAACTATCATGACAAACTTTCCTGTCATGTCTAAACAATCCTTCATAAATCCATACTAAGTAGTAGGCTAAATTAACTACATCAGAAAGTCACTTCAGAATAAGAATTCATCAAAGAGAGTGACAACTTAGTAGGACACAATGCACCACTCATTTCAAAAGCTTATTGAGAAGTCTTACTTGATCAAAAAGTTTGTTTACTTGGGGAATGGGTAATTTAATTATCTATTTTCCTGACAAAAGGCATCCTTGTTGACAAGGGATGTAGGTATTAGCATATAAGGAATTTATTAGTTCACTTAATCTAACAGCTCAACATCAAAGAGACCTTGCCCTATAAATAAGCACTGAAAACTCACAAACCAAACAAGCAAACAGGCAAAGGTCGAAAGACAAAAGAGGACATGCTGCTGAAAATCTATTTTCCTGGCATCAATTTTGCTGAAGTATAGCCTTCCTCCACTGTGCTGAAGGAAAACACTTACCTTTGTAATACTGTTTGAAGTGCATATATGAACTTTTTGAAAGTTTGAAACAAGGCAATGTAAGTAATTCTCTCCTATCCCAAGGAAGTACTGTCTTTGTCATTGTTGCTGCAGTCAATTGTCTGTCCCACCACCTGGTAGCCACCTCCTAAGTGAGCAGAGGACTGCTGGCAACTACTTCAAATCTGGAAATGGACTGAGTTATTTCTTGATTATTTTTCATTACCAGTCTTCAAAGCTTCTTCCTTGCCCAAACTGTAGCTGACAGAGCAGTAGTGAATAATTTGTGAACCTTGCCTAAACAGATATCCCATCTTCCAAGGCAAATGTTCCATCGACCACAACATGGAGACATTATCAAGATGAGTAATATGATAGGCAGAGAAAGTTTTAGAGAAGGCAAAATAATGTTTCTGTGGGATAGAGCCTGGAAATGTGCTGTGTTCAAATGCATAGAAGGTAACCCTACATGGTGGACAGAGGGCGTGGGAAGTTCTCCAGTAAGTAAAATCAATGAGTTCTAGAATTACAGAATCCTGGACTCAAATAGCATCTAAAGGAGATGACTGAAATTTCTTTTTGCAAGAAATTCACAAAAGGAGAAAAGGCAGGATCCTTCTGTGGAATTTGAAAAGTGAAAGTGACATGGAAGAAAAAAAATTGTGAGAGGAAAAATTCGGTGTATTCCTTATGGGATCTCTGATGAAAATATCCAGTAGTCTTAACCTTCCGTTTAAGTGGAATGCTTTACTATTTTCCTTGTGGTGTGTCTTTGTCAGAATTATTCTTCCTTTGCCTTTGTAAATAAAGGGAGTTTTTTGCAAAAACCTCTGATGTTTTAAAGCCAAAGAGCCAGCTCTCTATGGATTATGCACTGATCATAGAATTCACAATCTGTTCTTGCTCTGTGGAGGGACCCAAGGAGTTGCTTCGAGGCACACATACATCACACAAATGACAACGTTCCCTCACCATACAGTAGCTTCTGCTGTAACTGGCACAGCTATGGAACAGAGCATTTGGTCCACTGCAAAGGGAGCAATTTCACAGACTATGGATGTTGCCAAGGAATACTTCACTTTTACAATGCCAACACAAATCTGAAAGTCACCAAGCAAGTACTTATGCAGTTCAAATAATTAATTATTTGGATGAAAGATCATAAAATAAGTATATAAGCAAGAAAATATAATCTCTGCATTTAAATCAACTTATAATGGCTTTAAAAATATTTTTAGAAACATTTAAGTATGATTAAATTACATCAAGTAAGGAATAATGCAGTAAAATACAGATAAAATCAGTAGCCAAATAATGCTTCTTCCATTTGGTAAGGGAAAAAACATAACACAAACAAGTTTGCAGACTTTTTTTTTTTTAATCTGGGAGGTGTTTGTGCAAAATTGAACAATATTTTATTTTTGTGTGTTCAGCATGTGAGGAAGATAGCTTTGCCTGTTGAAGTTTCCCTGAAAATAATGCCAGTATCAGCAATCATTTGATTTTTCAAAGACCTTTTTTCACTTCACTCTTCATGAAAAGTTGCCCAAGGGGGTGATCTATAAAACATAATAACAAGTTATTTTGTGCAAATGCAGCATTTATACATTCTGCATAATATGAACACTAACTTATGGTAGATGTATTTTAATATTGTTCTCTTTTAAATGAGTTTTTTGCTTTGGTTTAGGTTGGGTTTTGGGTTTTTTTGCAAGAATATTCAGTAGCTGTTTAATTCTGAGACACAGTATTTTGGAAGATCAAGATTAAAGAATATATATGACATTTAAAAGAATATTAAATGCTAATTGTGGACATTGGTTATAAACAATTACATACAAATTCAAATAAATGTTTAATAATAGACTGCATGGTAAGAAGGACAAAGGCTGAATACTAAGGGGGAGTAATGAAGGGGTTAAGGCCTCACCTTTGTCATATCTCTGCTTTTTGTCTTTCTCTTTATAATGTTTTTCCAATTGGTGCATCTGTCTAATTGCAAACAGCTGCTGGCAGGATAACAGATTTAGCTGTACTTTAGCAATCCAATGGCAAATGCTGATATCTTTTACTTCAATTGTCACATATCCTCATTCAAATAACCTTTCAGTGGGTTTGGCATTTGATCTGTTTTAAGAAGTCCTAATATAATTCAGGACAATCAAAATTGTGGTTTAAAAGTTTCACAGTATTCAAAGAACAATTTATGTCAGTTTCATTCTGTTTTTCATATACTTCAGTATCTGACAACAATTCCTATATTAAGCACTGAAAACATGTTTGTCCTCTTCTTTTTTTTCCCCTTTTGTTTTACTTTGTTTTCTTTTGGTTTGGTTTGTTTGGTTTTTTTAATTTTATTTTTATTTTTTCTTAGTAGAGTGTGCATGTTTGAGAGAGAAAGATATACAGTTAGATGCAGTCCTGGTGTAATTGATATTTCAGTTATTCTGAAAGCATGAAACAAATATCTGAAAATGCTTTATACTTCAGAATGGTCACATACTATATTGCAATTGAACTCCCTCTCATAAATGTGGTAACTCCTCTTACTGCTTTAAAATTATTTAAAACTATCACCTCCTATCCTTCATTTCAAAGAAGAAACTTTCTTTTGATAAGCTGAATGGGATCTTTGAGTGTAAACCATCTATCTGTAGTCCTCTTACTGCTGATATAGTAATGAATGCATTTATTGTGCACAGATTTATAAAATATTGCTAAATAAGGTGGCTGTTACACAGGAGGTCAAAGTCCAAACTTGAAAGCACACATAAATTCCATTAATTTATTGGAAAAAATAATTTCACAATGCTTCCTCTGAATTACCTTAAAAGTGCTGTTTAACTTAAAAAGATCCAAAGCTACTGTGCTCTCTTGCAGGTCACAGTTACAATTTGATGGCCAAGTAGTGGCCTTAGCAATGCTAAGGCAGACTAAATCTCCAAATAAATAAGTTTCTTGACATATAGGCTAATATAAAAAAAAAATCAGGTTGCTATACAAATTTTGCTTTACACCACAAGTTTCATAAAATAGAACTCAAAGTTGAGCACATTGGGAATGACCATCTGTGCCACTTACAGGTATCAAGAAACAGTAAAAGAGAGAAATAAACTACTATTCAGTCTACATTTCTGGACCTGTGTAGGGCAAGAGTGAATTGACTTTACAGTTAAGGTAAAGTTCAGTGTCTGAACTTTCAACTGGAGTAGGGATGGACAGGAAAACAAAGGATCTATCCTTTTTACAGGGATCAGGAAATCATAGAAATTTCTTTCTTGAATTCATGTTTATGTATTGACTGACTGTGTGTTGTGGTTTAACCTGGCAAGCAGCTAAACACCACACAGCTGTTTGCTCACTCTCCTCCAACAGGATAGGGAAAAGAACTGGAAAAGAAGTAGAACTTTTGGGTTGAGATTAAGAGAGTTGAACAGGACAGAAAACAAAGGGAAAATACAAATCCAATACACAGCACTGTACCACCTACTAGGTAAAAAATTGACTCTACCAAACTGAAATCAGGATTCTGTGGTATATATTAGGTCCAGGATGAGAAATGTAACCATCAAAAAACCCACACTTACTTGAGCTAGAATCTATGTCCAAAGTGAAATGTATTACCATTGTTTTTTCAGAGTCCTGCTTTTAGAATTTAAGTGTGTTGTTATAAATTCTGTCTGTTTGCTCCAGAAATTATGAGATTCAGAAAATGCCAAGTATTTCTCCCCAGTGAATATATGCAGAATACATTAACTTTTGCACTGTGACTAGTGGTTCTGAATTTTCTGCTGCAATCATTTTGCTAATAACATTGGCAAAAACCTAGTTTGGAACTGTGGTTTTGATATGTCCTCAATTCCTATTAAAGCTGTGTAAGAAAACTAAAAATAACTCTGAGGACAGGAATGAAAAATGTCAATTCAAGAAATAGGATAACAAGATTTTACTAGCTAGCTCAAGCACAGTCTAGAAAAAGCATAAAAGACAGTACAGCCCACAACAAATGTACATTTAGAGATTGTGTCAAAACATAGTCTGTGCTCAAGCAGTATGGCTTGTATTACTTACCTCTCTACCTTCATTTTGTCATCAATGCTGATGCTGTAATCCCTGTTACATGCTTTTTAAGGAAATAACACTTGTGCCAGGGCAAAATTGGGAAGGTAATAAAGAGCATTTCTGCACTGGATATATTCTCTCTGGTATTCACAATCACACAGATTCACAGTCCAGGATTATTGTGAATTCCTGAGTTGCATTCAAAGTTGCCAGGCTGCTCACATTTGCCTACATTTATTTGTAATTACTTTCCTGAGCAATATCATCTAAGCAAGGAAATGGGGGCAAGCGGGAGGTTGAAAGTCAACAGCTTTGATGATAAACACAGCAGGTGTGTATTTCATTCCATTTTTGTAACCCAGACAGCTAACTTCCCTTTTCTGAAGTGGAACCCATAACATAGATTCAAAAGGCAGCACAATCTTTCAATATTATAAAACCTCTTTGTTAATATTTTAAGAGACTCTGGAGGAATAAAAATCTTCAACTGAAATAAGCCTTTTTTGTTGCTTTCAAATTTAAAAATCTTCATACCTTTTTTGTTGTTGAATTTGCCATCTCTTTTTTACTAGTGTGCCCATTGAGTATGGTCTTATAATCTCAATTTGACATGTCTGCTCTCCCAGAAGCCAGTTCTGTAATTTATTCCTAGTTTATTCCTTGCTCAAGAAGGAAAAATTCCTTGCTCATCTTTGAAAAATAACTGAGGTCATTTTCTACTTCACAATCAACTATAGCTAAGCCTATAGTGCTCCAGCATATATGCAATACTTTAGCAAAAACATCATCAAGACATTTTTATTAATAAATATTCAAGCAGAAAAACAAATAATTTGGTTTGTTTTCTTTTTCCTTAAAGGCATTGTAGTCTGTCTAGCAGAGTCTTTACACTTCTTTGCACACACTACAAATAAATCATTCAATATGTGGTAGAAGACAGCTGGTTGTGTTTAGTAAGATATTCAAATTTAAGTTTAACTTTCTGTACGGTATGGAAAATAAATAAGACTTTTTCCCTTGTAGAAGCTCTGGGGGTTTTTTTTGTAAATTGGCTGAGTTTGTCCAATTGAGTGGAAAACAAGTGCATAGACAGGGAGTTCTTGTCTTTCTCAAAAGTAAACTTCTCCATGTAATTTTCGGCTAAAGAGTAGAGAATGTCTGGAGATTCAGGTAAGACTGTCAGTCTGTCCTTTTTGAAGAGATATCCTCTATTCCATGCCCTAAGGAATTCTAATCCAGCCGTTTCTTGAAGGACTATTTCTTAGCACAGCTCACTTTTGCAACAGCTGATCAATACTTAACTCCACAGCTGATAAGATTCAGGCATTATATTAAATGTTCTGAGTAGACTTTTACTGGTGAGAAATCAGTGAAATGAAAATAGGCTGAATATTATTTCCCTTTAAACTGTATTTAGAGCAGTGACTTGTTTGATTTGGGTTTTTTGGGTTTTTTTGCACAGCTTTAAACCAGAACTTTCTACTCTCTTGTTTTTCCCATTTCTCCAGAAGACTGTTTTTAGGTCTTTTTTTTTTGTTTTAACCTAAATCTCTGGAACAACAACTTTCACACTTGTACTTTTCTATTAATTACAGCAGTGCTGCTTCTGCCCTGTCCTTAGCAAATATTGTGCTAGTATTTTAAAGTTTATTGGAAGGTATTAGAAAGGGTTTGGAGATCCATGACATATGGAATTACATAGGATGTATGTTGAATCTCTGTTGTTTAAGGACTCTAGTCTTATCAGTCTTTTCCAGTCTTCAGCTCTGAGAAGTAACATTTTCCTTCATAGTTTATGTGTATGTCTTAGAGCACATCCATATAAACCAAAACTATGCATGATCAAATGGCAGAAACTGAAGAGCTTCAAAGGTAAAAAATCTGTGTTCAGAGACACCCACTTACAGTTCTAATGTAGATGGAAATATACCTAGATTTTAGCCAAATATAGTTATGTCCATATAGACTTTCCAAAGGCAAATTATTGAATTTTATAAACAGTTGATTGAAAATATTTGGTCTATTTGAGGAAATAAAATAATAATAAAAAGGGGAATTATTTTTTATTATTATTTTCTGTTCTCAGCAGTTAACTAATTTACCAGCATTGTTTCTGCTATGTGACTCAGTGATTAAAAACACAGAGGGGAGAAATTGTTTCCTTTTTTTTTTTCTGCTTCTCTTCCAAATTATCAATGCTGTGCTTAAAATTCTTTCTGAGCATGTCTTGATATGCTTGGGAATGACTGTTTTCGAAAAATATGTATGAATAGGATTATTCACTACATATTATGCATATTTTCTCTGTGTTGTTCATATTGCCACATTTCAAATACTTCAGTATTGCAAAAGCAAAAATTTTAAAATATATATAAAATTTAATTTAGTGTAGAATCCAGTTCTTTGACAAGAATTATGCTTAGTACTGATCTCAGTGTTTTCACAGTAATACAGGGAAGATTTGTTAGCATTAAAAACATTGAACTGAAACTTGAAAATATAAATACTTTCTAAAAGATTTTGAAAACCCAAATTTAACCAACAAAATTCAAAATACTCTGTAACATTATGAAAATCATAATAACTTTCAACACATCCCTCTTCCCGAAATGAAATACCAATGAAAAATTTTACTCTACTTAACACATCTGTCAAAACAGAGGATTTGAGAAGCTGACAATTTACAACTTATTTGTACAAGTGTGGAGTCATTACTGCTGTATACACTCTTAGATCCAAATCTGTTCCATACTACCACTGAAAATCTTTTTTCTGCCATCAGATCAGCAAATTTCAAAAGCTGATCATTTTGGAGAGTAGAAAGCAGCACTTCAAACATCAGACACAAAGATGTTGTCAGGCTTTAGGAATGTAACCGCATCAGCCAATATAATTAACTTTGAGGATCATCTTGGTAACACCCTCATGAGAAACTCTTCAGGATGGTATAATTTCATTCTTTCATCTGTCAGGTATGACTGCAGCCTGACAGCTTAGCTAGATTAGTGCATTTGTGAACAAAAATAGCCCATAGTAGTTGTCAGTCTTATTCTTTGTGAAATTCAATAGAATAAAACCATAAATACCAAGCTTAGAATGATAAAATAATGGAAAGCCTTGGCATGGAAGGGACCTTAAAGATCATCTGGTTCCAACCCTCCTGCCATGAACAGGAACACCTTCCACTAGACCATGTTGTTTGGCATTCCATCCAACCTAGTCTTGGACACTTTCTGGGATGAGGCATTCAAAATTTCCCTGAATAACCTCTTCCAATGTGTCACTGTGCACACAGTAAAGAATTCCTTTCTAAAATCTATTATAAACCTAATATCTTTAAGTTTAAAGTCATTTCCCCTTGTTCTATCACTACATGCTCTTGTAAAAAGTCTATTTCCATCCTTCTTGTAAGCTCCTGTCAGGTACTGGAAGGCCACAGTTTGGTCACCGAAAAGCTTTCTTCCTTCCAGGCTAAACAATTCCAATTCTCCCAGCCTTTCCCCACTGGAGAGAAGCTCCAACTCTCTAACTATCACAGTTGCCTCCCCTGGACTCACTCCAACAGGTTGATGTCCTTGCTCAGATGGGGTCCCAGAGCTGGATGCAGCACTCCAGATGGGGTCTCACCAGAGTGGAGCAGTGGGGCAGAATCCCCTTCCTTCAGCATTTGTAACACCACTTGTCCCTGACATCCATCACAATCTCAGCCACTGACTGCTGGATGTGACTGTCCAACCAACTTCTCCATCTAACACTCCATCTATCTAATCCATTTTTCTCCAGTTTACAGAGAGCAATGTCATGGGGGATTGTGTCAAAAGCTTTACAGAAACACAGATACATGACATCTATAGCCCTGAATATTCCTTCTGAAAAGAAATCTGAACTGACAATACTAAGGGAAGAATAAGAAAATATGCTCCTGGAAGCAGTTTGGATATGGTTGCAGGCTGCTTCTTCTCTGCTTTTGGTTTTCAGAGTCTACAACTAAGGTCCTGTTTGCTGCTCACATTGAGCCAGAAAGTATGGACATACATACTTATGGCATGTTTGTTACAGGCTGAAGCCCACAGTTACCACTCAGTCTAGTTTTCACTGTCAGACTCTCACTTGATGCTTTCCACCACAATTTCCTTTACTGGATTTCCAAGAGACTGAAAAAGGTTGTGGAGGAAATGCTCTGACAGATCTCATTACACAATGTGGCTTGCCAGCATACCTCTGACAATCTTTAGTAACAACTCCTGAATCCTACTAGTCAGAGAAAGGATAATTAAACTCATTCAGAGCCAACTATGCTTCTACCAGAGACAGTACAGAAGCTTTTTATAGTGAAGTAACAGCTGACAGTAAGACTGAGAAGCCCTCAATGCAAGAAGCCTGTATGAATATAATTACATGGATTGCTTTGACACTTGCTGCACATTACAATGGTAAAAAATACTATATTAATCTATATATATTATATTCTATATATTCCATTTCCCTTTTACTTATCATTAGGAAGTTAATTATCTACAAAAATGTTTGTCATTACAACATGAACAGAGCACAAATGTATTATTTTTTAACTGAAGTTTAACTGCATTAGTTTTAATGGAAGAAATAAAAATGTTTGATTCTGTAATTGCTGAATTCCCTCATCTCCTATTTTTGACTTTCTTCAAGGAAATAAGGACTTAGCCATTTGCAGTCCCATGTATACAGGGTAGAAAATGTTTTAAGGTCAGAACTCCTCCTGAAAAGTGCATCCTAGCTTCAATAAATTTTCTCCAGTGTTAGAAATCTATTAATTAATTTTTTCCAACCCATATCTTGAATTCAACACTGTGATATGCTCACTACATTTTGACATTTGAAAATATCTTTATGATTTTGCTGTGTGAAAAAACAAAATGAAAAATTATTCTTTCAGTCTTTAGTTTGCACATGGTTGGTTAATGCCAGCTGGACATTAAACTCCAAGAAAATGGCTCCCCTTCCCCCCACCCCCTCTGGTGGCAGAAACTATGAGTAGAGATAAGAATTTACTGAAAACAAACAGCAATGGAATAAGAAATTAATAGTAACAGCAACAATATTAGTAACAAAAGTATGCAAACGAGAGGGTGATTTACATACACAATATGTTCACCACCTTGGCTCAGTTTGGCATGGCCACAGAGACAGGATGGCAGATGTTTCCACACTCTGCCAGTGACACACAGCTTTTCCCAAGGCAGAGACAAGATAGTGGACATTTCACACCTAGCCTCACATGGTCTCCCATGACAACAAAAAGCAGTGACGGAAAAATCCCCCAAAACCTGGATTGTCTGCACTGCACCATGCCACCCGCTCCTGGACCACCCATGCTACTGGGCTTGGCTATGGCCCACAGCATTCGGCTGGGCATGACTCAGCTCAGATCCCTTCAGGTCAGTGCCCACATCTAGGCTGGGCTCTCTGCTTGGGATTTCATTCTCATGAGGGGTGGGAAGGGACAGGCAATGGCAGAAGGGGACAGAGTCTGCAGTGCTGAACCCTGAGGAAGAAGTGGAATGAAATGGCCCACTTGTGGTATACAGTCACCTTTTTCTTCCCCCTGAACCAGACAGTGATGACATGTTTGGCATAGAACATAACCAAGCCACACCCACAAGACTGTAGGGTCTGCCCTTTCTCAGCATCCATGAGCAAAATTAGGATGTTCATTAAGATTTTTTTTGTATTTAAATGATTCAAGTGTTTACATATATTATGATCAGTGTAGAATAGCTTTTCTTTTAAGAGATTCTCTTTTAATAATTAGAAATTCTCATTCCATAAAAGGGTAATATTGCAAGCTAAAAAAAATAAAATAAAAAAAAAAACATGGAATTTTCTGTGAGGACAAGGCATTTCATAAAAGTAGAATAAACAGGCTGGAAGAAATCTTGACAGATAAAGTAATCCATCCCCAACTGAGGACTTGGCATGCCTTCTATTTTATTAAGGTAAGCAGGTCTTATAACCTGTCATTTACAGATGCTGCTCTACTAACTCAGATAAGCTATTCCTGTGCTCAACCATTCTCAGCTTTAAAATACTTCTACCTGATGTCTCCCTTACTTCCTCCTTCCTTCAATGAAAGCCTGTTACTCATCACTATACCTGCAGAGAATAAGAAGGATGGATTATTCCTTTTCTTCCTGCTACCTTTTTTCTATTTGAAGATGGCTTCTATATGTCCTCTTAGCCTTCTATTTTCTGGACTAAAAAGCTGAAATCCTTTTTCATAGGTCAATTTTCATGGAATTCTGATCATTCTCTGTCCAATATCATTGACAGTGATATATGCCACTTTGCTGCATATTGATAATGTAGCAGTAATCAGCTTCCAAAAGATGATCCTTCCTCACTGCTTACTGGCTAGCTTCCATAGCTGGATAAAAACTCTGAAATACAGCAGTAATAAAGAACATAGCACTGTCCCTCACTTTTTTTACTCTATCTGGATAATACACCTATTCATAGCACAATGTAATCTAAGAAAGACAGTCGATGTAGAGATTAAGATAATGCAATCAATATGACCATAATTCTTATCACTTGCTATCAGAAGCAAAATCAGGTTTCAGTACGTTTTTCATAAAATCATTTCAGAAGAAATTCCAAATTATTTTTAAGTTTAATTTTTAGATTTATAAAAATAAAGTATCTGGTACAGATTACAGTTAAGGGGGCGAGAAAACTCTAAAACCACAAAATAAAGATCACTGTCAAGACCTGTCAATACACCTTCATAACATTGTTTTATCAAAAAGTAGTTTATTTTGACAGTGCAAAATTAGCTCTCCTGTTCTAAAATAATTCAGAAGACATTGTCCCCACATGAAACATAAATCTTTGAATAGAGACATAATCACCATAGACAATAATTTTCTCATTCAAATTTGTGAGGAAAAATGAATTTACTGTGCAAAAAGTTTTGACTTAAAAAAAAATTATTGGTTGTCATTAAAATATTAAGAGAAATTATAATTTAGGATTCAAAGTACTAAAACTTCTTAGGGAAAGCATACCTAAAGTTTTAAGTGGCTCCTACAAAGAGCTGTGCTCTCAGATTTTCAAACAGATCAATGCATTTAACTACATATCTGCCTATCTACTTGGGCAAATTTTCCTGTTAAAAATACTGCTGAAGGACAAGGCTGATTTTCTGAAAAATAAGAAAAATAAGGATTTGTGTGAGATATAGGAGGTACGAGTCAGAGGAAATGTGTTTCCTGGTAGTTATGATTATCTGAGGGAATTTAACTTAGATTTTAAAATATTATTACTCTAAAAATTGATCTGATCCACTGAAGCAGAAACACTTTACATGGAGACACAAGCTATTCTGGGATATTCAGAGCTTCATCTCTGAGCAGCAGCAGTTTTGACTTACGTCTGTAACAACAGGCTCAGAAGCTCTACTGTGATGGTTGTTTCAGATTCCTGCCCATCCTAATCAAAATTGATGCACATAACTTGTCCACTAGCATGGCCATCTGTCAGCATGGCATACTGCCCACTCAAAAGGTATTATGCCAATTTCAGTGTTCCAGCCTAAGATGGATTTAGAAGGCAACAAACTGAAACAACATAGTGCATTAAAACCAGCAAATAGTAGTCTATCCTTTGGGAATCCTCTAGCAAATTATACCTGATACCTTAGCAATCTGTGTTCCAATCCATATCTCCTGACCTGAACTGGAGAGCGAATATCAAAAGAGCTCCAGAAAGTGTCAGCAGATTCCTGTGCTGCCAAACTGCCAATAGATAAGGGAAGTGATTTACCCCTTCAACACAGTGCTCACAAGACCACATCTACAGCACACATCTAGTGTCCAGGTCAGCCTCCCAACTAATCAACCAGATCACAAAGCTGGTCAGAGGCAGGAGCACTTTTCCTGTGATAAAAGACTGAGGAAACTGGGCTTATGCTGCCTAGAGAAGAGGTTGCTTAAGAGGAAATTAACAACAGCTTTTCAATAATTCTGATGATTCTGAGGAAGACAAAGCCAGGCATTTTGCACAAGTGCATGGTGGGAATATGAGAAGCAGGGGTCAGCAACAAGAACAGAGAAAGTTCTGAAGGTTTGTTAGAAGAGTCATTTTCTGTGATGATGGCCAAGCAGTGGGATAGGCTGCCAAGTTGTGAAGATTACATCCTTCAAGGCTCTGAAAAACAGACTAGCTAAAGCTCTGAACAGCCTGGTCTGACCTCAAGGCAAACCTCCTTTTGTGAAGGATGCTGCCCTAGAGACCTCCTGGGATCCATTCCAATCTGGATCATACTGTAATCCCACATTCAGTCAATAACAAAAGTGATGCACTTTCAGAAGACACCTTAGACCACCTCATTTTATATTTTTGTCAGAAAATATAAGTTCCATGAATCTAGAAGAAAAATGTCCTTTTACAGAACTTCCTGAAAACACAATAAATAAAGAATTCAGGGTCCAGGCTCATTTGTATCAATGCAAATGTAGAGAGCCTGGCTACTTGAGATTTATATTCCATGAAACCCAAAGACAAATCCTGACAAATCAGATTTCCTTCTGATTCTTTTACGTGAGCAGTGATTGCTACTGAGGCAAAAGAAACACTCTGATACTGGATGGTGTAAAAATATCCATGAAGAGGATACAGCTGTCACTGAAGCATACACAGGATTGATTAGCTACTATTAGTCTATGGTAAAACAAATCTCTATTAGATTCTCATTTTAATAAGTAGATCTTTAACAAGAAGTTATACCTCAGTTAAGCAATTCACTATCTCTCTACAGATGTATTACTGTAAACATACATAAATATACACACAATAAAATGAAGGTAATTACCTAAATTGCATCTTGCTTTTAAAAAATCTAATTTCCCTGCAGTTTGCACATTTTTATTTAAATTGGATAGGAAAAATTAGACAGATGAATTTCAATTGCAAAGAAATTAATTTTATTGTATTTTCTAAGTCAATATTATTGGGGAGCAAAATTGAAGTCATTAGAAAGCTATTAACAGAGTAATACAATAAGCAAATAAATCAAAGTATATAAAAAAATAAAACAAAGTAGTTCTTACATAATTGGCAGTCCTACACTCCACCTTTGGTAGAAATCTTCCAGTACCACAGCAATGGGAACTCAGGGCTTGCTCTCCCTCCCACTTATAATTCTACATTTAACATCATGTTCAGCCTCACAAAAGCCATAGCTGAAGTCTTACATATAAAGAAATATTGAGGATAATGTTTCTGTAGCCAACAGCTTCATTTGGTAGCTGTTTCCTGATCAAATAAAACTGTAGTTCTTGGTTTTCTTTCTTTCTTTTTTTTTTAATCTGAATCCTATCCATAATCCTAATTTTTATTAAAACACTAATTTATGGCTGATCTGTAGGTCTGGACATTTTAATAACAAAATTTTCCTTAGGAAAGAGAGAATTTATTATTTGTCACGTTATTTTGAGGGCCTTTTTTCTGTTCTACTCTCACCAGGGCTCTGGGCTTCTTCCTAGACACCCTGGACTTTCCCCAGACTATAGATTCCTTGGACAAAACTTCTTCAGCACTGACTTCTCAAATCAGTCCCAAATTGAACTCCTGGACTTCTCCTTTTCCTAATCTAATCAAAACCAGGATATTCACACTATATGCAATCCTAGAACCTTATATCCATTAATTTCTTGCTGCCCTCACTTTCTGGCAGCACCCCTGCTGCAGTTGGGCTTATTTTACGCAGAGAGCAAGCAGAATTTCAAGATTAATGTTAGAACTGAGAAATGAGAAAGCTAGAGCTTCAGCTGGAATAACCAGAGCAGGAAGGAAGATCCTATGGGACAATGTGACAAAATGCTACACTCTGGGTGAAATCAGGTTAGGGCTGACAGAAAGAGAAAGCTATGCTATAGATTGGTGCAATTTTGGAGGGGAAATGGTCCCTTGGACAACCATGCTTGTAAGACAGGTTGTCTGTTATTCAGAGACTTCCTCCTGTGAAGTGCTGAATAAATAGAATTCAGATGGTGAACAAAACAGATTTCAATCTGTTCTCACATTTGTGTAGATGGAATTTGCACAGGCATTTGTTAACAGCTATAACAAATAAACAAAATAAACACAGGATACAGAATTATTAGCTTTGCTCAGCATTATACCTTCATTGTTTTTTCCCCATTGTTTTAAAATATAGCTTTCCTAAAACTCAGAATCTCCAAGATGAAGATATTGATATATAAATATATTATATATTTATATAAAACATATTATTTATTATTATTACTTATTATTTATTATATTACTTATAACATATATTAATTATTAGCTTTGTATATTATACATATTATTATTTGATATACCAATGAATGTCTGTGACTTTTCACCATAACATTTAATTTCCCACCAAAGATTTTCTTGAAAACGGTTAAGTGACGGGAAGGCATTTAATAAATATCAATGGAGAAATTGATAATTTATATAAACCAAATTTTACCTCAAGGAAGAAAAAAAACTAATAGACAGTGTCACTTTAACAGATTTACATTTCTATATTATATATTAGAGTTAAGATATTGGTTACGTTGTTACTTCTTTTGCAAAGATTACAATGTAAAATGTAAATGTGGACAATGTAAAAAACCTCCCATTCTTTTACCTTATTTTACATAAACTGTCTCAAGATTTGCCAAATCATTAAGTGCCTCAATAGGTTCCTCTGGTATTGCAAAATGAGTATATAAAATATTTCTTGTTAAATTATAGTTCTGGGAATTCTAAATTTCTTTATTTACAGTTTCATTATTTTATGTTTCATTATTTACAGTTTCCTTATTTTATGAAGGATTGAGCATTTTCAAGCTTTGTTTGGTGGGGGTCGGGGGGTTCGGTTTGGGTTTTTTCTGAATTGGTCTTTATTTTAGACAGATTATTTCTCTTCAGTATACTAAGAAGTTGTACAGGGAAGTTTTGAATTTTGTTTTTCTGATTCATGGGGAATTTGTTGGTCTTTTTAGCTTTTTGATATCAAACAGTCTTACGGTGTCACACAGAATAGCAAGAATATTTTGAATACACGTGAGAGACTGGTTAGAGTTACAATGCAAAGAATTATATTACATCGGGGAGAGGAGAAATAGGCCTATGGAAGACAACCATCTATCAGACAGTCATGCCATCACTATCTGGGAGCAGCAGGTCTAAAAGGTCACTACAGTTAAAGAAAGATTTTCTATTCACTTCAGTAGGATCAGTCACAAATACTTTCTAGCTGTCACAGTGCAGATTTCAGCCTGGACTCCATTGTTGCATGCCCAGACTTTCTGGCTCTGTGCTGGGGGGTTAGATACTCCCCTGTAACTCACTTGGATACTCTACATGCAGAATGATATGCCACTCTTGCAATAATATTTCCCATTTTTTAGCACTTTAACTTTCTGTGTTAAAATTAAAGCTTCTTGAGTGTCTCCCAGAAGTATTTGCACAAGGCAGTATATCAACTTTTGCTTTAGGTTTTGATTATCTATTTAAAATGTTGTGTACTCCATCACATATATTCACAATACATCACACCCTGAGACAGATTGTTCATGCCTCCTTATCTGCAGCAGAAAGAAAGGTGTTATACATAACTTTCTTTTTCCCCTTGTTCATTCATCCTCATGAGGTACCAGGCTGATATTGAACTCCTAGACCAACACAGTGCCGGCCCTTTCATGACTGTTTTAGCTAACTCTCCAAGAACAAAACCTCTTCTGGTTCTTCATGCCTTCCTACTTCTTCATATTTCCAATTTACAGCTGCCTTTGGAGTATATGATTATTTCAACCTACTTTTACACTTCAAACTCTGAAAGATTAATCTAAGCTTCTAGTCATGGAAAGATCTTCCATTTCAGACAGGTGAATATCCCTCTGGCAGTGTCTATCTTTCCCAACTGATTACAGAAGAAGCCAGCATTCCTCAATAAGAAAAATGATCCTGGAATCAGCTGCCAGTGTACACCTGCTCTTCATCTATTATTTTCCCCAATGTCAAAAGTCAAATTCACTAACCTGCTGAATGATTTTGCATTTTTATTATAGATATTGACATAATAAACCTATTTCATGTCATTTTTACTTTTCAATTCATATAAAAATTACAAAAAACAAAATACAAAAAACTGAGAGCAGCATAAGACAGTTAAGAATTTCATCAATATGTTTGTAGGATATGATTTGATGATATCGCACAGACCAGAACGAAGAGGTTTGGTGTGTCTGGGTAAGGAAGAGTGGGATTTCAGACATCACAGAAAAAAAAAAAAAAAAAACTTTAAAAAAGTAATGGAATTACCCTGTGGAAGTTTTCCGGGTAACAATATGTTGTGTAAAGAAGTTGAATTACATTAGACACTGCATAAAAATGTACTTTATATGAAAGTGAGAAATAACAACAAAAGAACTCAGATGTACAGGAAAACAAAATTTTGAAGGGATAACATACAGGAGAAAAAAGTGACATCAAGATTTTATTTGTTGCAACTTTAAGAGCTGAAAAAAAATATACATTTCAGGAGATCAGAGGCTGCACCCTGTATAACTTTTCTTCTTGTGACAGTGACAAGATAGTTGAGTCTTCGTATGTGTGTCCGTATTATACACTTTTCCTTTGTGCCCTTTCTGCTGAGCAATGTAATTTGTCCTAAGAATACCAGGTGGGTATTGCAGGAGGAACTGTCTGGATGTATACATAATTAATGTGTTCCAGAGATGGGGGAACTGAGTTGGTTTTGAATGGCTTTGGTGCACATGCATCAGGATATAAAATACTGCTGCAGTCTGGGCCAGCTGGGACAACTTGTCTCCAGAGGTTGCAAAGAGCTTTGTGTGGACCAATGTGCCCCACATCCGCTCTGAACTCTGTCAGGGATATCTGCAGGGTGCACACAGCATGAAGACGAGGAGAATGTGAAAAAGTGCCAAGATCTGGTCAAATACAGAAATACAGTTCTGAAGTAACTACATGGGTGTTGTGTTGCTTTGTAATTGTGGATTATGCAAGGCCAAAGACTTAGTCTGCATGTACTAGGAAAATTTGCTTATTTTATAGTGCTTTAGATGTAGACTGTTGACCAAATCTAAGACTAAATGGACCTAGGCACACCTAGAGTTCTTTGAGAAGTGTAGAAAGCAAGGGGTCTCACTGAAGAACAAGACTCAACACAAAGGACCGCAACTTTTTTATATTATAATCCATCGTAATAGACAGTAGAGTTGTTATTTAGGTTGTATTAGCAATACATCTAATTATAATCATCCACACAACCACTGTGTCCTACTTCTAGCACCTGGCCCAGAGCCTACTCTCAACTATGTCACACTGCTCTTGTGCCTTCCAGCAATAAGGCAAAGTATAAAACAACAAAAAATCTCTACCATTGCTCCAATCTCTAATTAGAACTTCCATTTTTGCCAGTGAGAAACTTATGCTGAGAACTGAAGAATCATAATGCTGATGCTGCTTTTTCCTATTGAAGTACCACGCATCTGCTAGAATAGCTAAATTTTTTGCCACTATTGTCCAAGTTCTAGAAATACATACTTTTATTTATATACACAGACACACACACACACTCAGCATCAAGGTCCAGGAAAGAATATTTGATCTCCACAGTGTACAGGCTAAATAACAATTTCTTTTTGACTGCTGTATTACATTAGCACCAAGAAGTAAATGCAGAACAGTGGTTTCTAAGTGACACGCAACAGTACTAAAATAGCATTTAAGAAAGGTATGTGCCACTAATTCTTCCAAAGACTTTAAGAAATGGGTGGGTAGTGAGAGATAAGCTGGCTGCTACTCCTTTCTATGAAATATCTGCACAGAAAGCAGTGACTCAGGGAGTGTCAATCTTGCTTAGCAAGTAGAACCATAAATGAGTCCCCCAGAGTGACAATTTTCTCATTAACATTAAAGATCATCTGGAATCCCATTTGTAACACTCTCATGTCTAGTGCATATAGAAGGTACAACATAATGAAGCTGATTAAATTGGGAACAGAATGAGGCAAAAGTCTATTTTACTCTCCTTTGGAATGGATTCTTAAAATATATTTTTGAGACCAGGCATGAAAAGAGAGCAAAAATGAAGATATAGTCAAATATGCAAAAGGGGGTGGTGGCTCATGACAAGACATTACAAGAACGGCAGTTGGAAGGAATTATTTCAATAAAATACCCTTAAACCCTAGAAGACTGTCCTTCTTTTGTCTAAATTTTTTTGGACTAGCTGCAAATAAATAGGGAGAGATCTGAAAGGTGATTGGAAAGAGCAGTCTGACAGACAATCTCTGATAAGAAAAAGTGACATGAAGGTGACTGTAGTTTAACATCCACCAACCTTCTATTTTCTGATCCTCAGATTAAAATTACTGAACTAGCCAAAGGAACAGAATAAAAATTACTCCAATCAGCATGAACACAGGATATATGGGAAGCAGAAGTGTATGGTCCCCTTATTTCACAATTATCTCTCACATTAATTAATGTTCTGTTTAGATAAATAAGAGATGCTACATACTATGGTCCAGTGCCATAAGCATAAGGAAAATATCTGAATAGACTCCTGTGTCTTCATATCAAAAAAGGTTTTCTGTAGAAACAGCATTACAGAGGCTGTTTATTCTATCCTTTTTTTATTGTTATTTCACATTTTTTAAGGTTTACTGCCTTAGTTTCCCTACTTGGAGGTGTTTTCACATATTTATTTTCCTTTCTTATGCACTTTCTAAAAGTTTCTGAACTACTATGCTGTCAATTTTTGTAGCATGTAGGGGAAGATTTTTAAACACGCTTCTGAAATAACTTCCTACTATCCAGCTTGATGAGTATCACTGTGAATATGGAAACCTCAGTCACTTTCAAATGCTTAAGTTTTTAAATAAGAGAGGAAATGCACTCAAAAGTTAGCAGGGGAAGAAATCACTCCAATCTCAAAACTAGGACAAGGTAAAGCCCAAAGACCAGGATAAATCAATTTATAGGAAACAGGTATTACTAGCTTTGTGTGGCCTGGTTTTTGGTAGCAGGGGGCAGGAGCATGGAGGTGGGTTCTGTGAGAAGATGCTGGAAGCTTCCACCATGTCTGGCAGAGACAATGAAGATGGACATGCTGCTGGCCAAGGCTGGGCCAGTTAGAGAGGTCAGTAACACCTCTGTGATATTTAAGATCAAAACAAGTGGGCTCACCGTTTTTTCTAGTCAGAGAAGAGGAGGACGTGAGAACATGTGAGGGAAATAGCATGGAGACACCAAGGTCAGTGGAAAAGGAGGAGGTGCTCCAGGCTGCAGAGCCCAGATTCCTCTGCAGGCCCTGGTGAGAGCATGGTGAAGCAGCTGTGCTCCTGCAGCCCATAAGGAACCACAGGGGATGCAGAGGGCCACCCACAGCCTGTGGGGATCCACGGGGGATGCACAGATCCACCCACAATCTGTGGAGGAGTTGCCCTTGCTGGAGCAGGTGGATTCCTGGAGGAGACTCTGATCCAGTGGAAGACCCAGTAGAGAGGCAAGGCCCTTGCTTCCAGGCTGGAGCACCCCGTCCTTGGAGGACATCTATGTCAAGAGAGACCCATGTTGAAGCAGTTTTGGCAGGATTACTGCTCATGAGATTTGGAGACACGCTGGAGAAGTTCACAAAGAGCTGTCACCCATAGTAGGGACCCATGGTCCTTCCTACTAGGGGAAGCACTCCACTCCTGGCAGTGGAAGAAAACCTTGGGTAATTTTCTTCGGAGACCCCTGCACTGAGTGGAAAGGAGGGAGGGGCTGGGGGAAGAAAATGTGTTCTTTAAGGGTTTATTTTACTTCTCATGGTCCTCCTCTGACTCTGTTCGTAATAAATTCACTTTGTAACATTAAGCTAAGCCTGTTTTGCCCCTGGAGTGTTTCCTCCTGGTCCTTACCTAAACTCATGAACCCGTTGTTAATATTTTTTCATCTCCTTTGCCCAGCTGTGACAGGGCAGGGTGAGTGGCATTAGGCCATGGGTGCCTGGCATTAGGCCAGTGTCAAACCACTACACTAGGTATCCAATCCATTCCACCTCTATCATGTTATCAAAATAACTCATAGTTTTTAATTAATTTACCAACATAGCACATGTGATAGAGGTGGCTACAAGAAAGACTAAGAATTATATGGAAAATAAAGTTGAAGTAGTAAAAGGAAGCAGGCAAAGGGTTTTTGAGATACCCAAATGAGCTCAGATACAATATCGTGTATTCCTGACATATCTATAATTGCTATAGATTTTCTTTTGTAATATAAGCAAAGAAAAATTGCTTACAAAAATAAGCCATTTTCTTTCCCAGTAAGAATTATTTTATTTCAATAGATTTGCCCAAGTGACTCATTTGTACCAGTCTATCTATAAATATTCAAGGCTAATTCTTGCACATATAACACAAAACACTTCCAATCGTTCATTGCAAATAGTCCACTATAATTGTTTGTATATGCAATGGCAACCTTAATGCTAGAATTTCCTAACTTTTCAGAAGTTTTTTCCTTACAACTGGAATGTTTTAAGTATTTTTCAAGAAATTTCCTAGATTTTAAGAAACAGTGCAAAGTGAAAAAACAACTTGCGTCACACATATTGTATGAACTCTTCCTTTTAGTGAGTTGACAATCTTTAGACTATGGGTCCTTCTTATTTTATTGAACTTTATAACATCATCAGTGACATTGTTACCCTCCAGGGAAGATTTTACGGGAAAATGAGATATCTGCTTTACCAGTAGATTTACTTATTAATTAGTATGTTGTCTTTCTGAAAGATGTGACGATTCTGAATTCTCATCTGAAATTATTCTGAACTGTATTACTGTCTCCTTGCTTTTTTCTTTGCCATGGTTGCCACCTTCACTGATTTCTCAGACAGTTTTGCTTTATGCCTTTTTCCTGAGATATCCCGTTCCACATTTCATTCTTGCTTCTCCAATTATTCTCAGCTCCCAAATCCATTTTATCCTTTCTATTCAAGGTGACACCTCAGTCTCTCTCAATTACTTAAATCAGGTGTTGTCCCACACATTTTGGGATGGCATATGTGTAAGCAGTTACTTCCTTTCCCACAGTTTGTCATGGTGATAATTTTTTGTCCATATAGATTATGCAGATCTAAGTCACCAGGCCTGGCATCTTCCTGTTATTGTGTCCCATTATTGTGTCCACAGTTTGAACAGTGGAATTTTGTCCAGTGTGCTAATTCCAAATCTTTCATCTCCGTGTAGGCCTGAAATTAACACCTTTCTCTTTGCCACCTATGCCAGTTGTGGTAGTTTATCTTCTGGGAACATCCTTCTTTCAGTGTTTGAGAAAATTTACTGCATTTTTAAAGTCCCCAACAATTTTGCACATCATTCTTTACGAGCAGTGAAAGGTGACTGCTCAAGACAGAAATATCTGAGCATATATTCCTTACATGGATCTTTCAACATTCAGACTAAACAAATATGAAGTGAGCATGAGGATATAAAAATTCTTAAAATCTCTTAGCAAATTTTACCATAAGTTTTTGTAAGTCTTAGGGAAAATTTTGATTAAACATTTACATATTGGAACAAATATGCATGCAAAAATATTAAGACACTTTAGAAGTTCTTTCAAGTCCCTACTACACAAAATATAACTTCCTTTATTTCAAAAGAGGAACAAGCCACCTATGACAAATATACTGAATGCAGTTAATACATTTCTAAACATTCTGATATTATGATTTGATGGGAACCTATACATATAATAGAAATTCAGAAAAAAATCTTCCTCTTGCATGCAGTAAAATTTCATCTATGTAAATGTACAAATGCTGAACAGGGCTGTTGAAAGACTCTTCAGAGTCTAGAGCTATAGAAATACTGAGAACTCTGAAAAATAACTTCAGAGATTTTAGGGTTTTTTTGTACCATTCAGGAGTAGGCTACAGTAGCAGACAGTATCTATATGCAACTCTTAAATCTACCCACAAATATAGCAAAGCCAGGGCATGAGATCAAACACTGGTCAGAAATTACTGACAATGTTTAATTGCTAGGAGCTAAGAACCTCATATGGTGCTTTAGCTGGGCAGATAGTAAATGTCAGGAACTATTTCCAAGGGGTATTTTGTCAAGGTCCATCTTTTAGGAGGTAAGGAAAAGAAAATTAAATGTATAAGTGGGGCAGCATGCCACTTGGCCCCAAAGCACTATTAAATTAATTCCATAGCTGATATCTGCGTTGCACTCATCTGAATGCAGAAGAACCAAAGACCACGAGGTCAATGCTTTCCTGGCCTTAGCTTTCCCTGCTATTAAGCCTATGGATTCCAGAACTGATCTGTAAAGCTTCAGCAAAAAAATGTATACCACTCTCTCTTATTTAAATTCCTACATCCATTAATATGTTAAGATCTCAAAACAGTTCTCATATGGTTTACAAGTATATGGTTGAGACAATCACTTCTGCAATAGTACAGTCAGTGTTTCCACTGACAGCAAAAGGAACAAGGCCATGCCTTAAAAAGGAAAATAAAAATCTATGAGAAACATCCACTGTTTCCTTCTGCCATTCTAATGTTGCTAAAATTTGCTTTAGAAACATAGCTAGACATTTGGCAAATAGATTGAGTTTGATATTGTCAATATGAATATGTATATTTTTCTTAGCTTGTGGATATGACAAACATTTTGGGTCAGACTGTAAGTTCAAATTTTACTGAACTTTTAGGATCTATGAAACAACAGAAAATGCCATTTTATGGTCCCAGACTCCAATTTCATCCCAAGATATTCATATTCTTTCTACAGTGAAAATGTCTAGGAAAACAATGCATGGCTGATGAACATGCCCAAACAAAAGAAGAAAAAAAAAGGACAATAAAAAGAAAAGAGAACAATAATGCATGAAAAGAGATTTCAAGAGGGTTATGTTAAAATTTTAGGGTTTTTTACTTACCTCAAACTGATAGGGAATTGCCTTCACTCACTCAAACATTCAGTTTCAAAGCAGAGTCTTTATAAAAAGTATTTATCCAACTTGCAAGTGATGGCATTTATAGGATATGCAAGTGCTTATTTCCTCTCCAAAACAAGAAATTTGAATGGATTTCTTTTTCTAAGTCTAAATGGTTTCAAAAGTGTTCTTCTCAGCAGAATATCCTGAGCACCTTACAGAGGCTTTAGTTTTAGTGCTTTCAGTTTTTCTGTGAAAGAGTCTTCAGCCAAAAATACAAGATTCAAGAACTTGGGAATAAACAGAAAATGAAAGAGCTCAACACAAATTGTGAAGGCTGATTCTGGAATCTAGCAACTGTTCTAATGGTCATGTATTTTTCATAAGTATTAATAATGAATACAAAATAAAAATCATTATTTTAACATGAGCCAAAACCCAGCACGCATATGTAAACTCTCCTTTGCATGGAACCCAGTCATCCAGGTAGACTCAAATAAGCTCCCTGAATGAGGACTCTGATTTCACAGTCACGACAATCCTTATTTGTGAATTTCAAATCAGTTCAGGTTTTTTAAGGTGCTGTGAAAGCCAGATCAGCTTGGATGCACACTGCCAGCATTTTAGTACCATTTAGCATAATTTTGTACCATTTAGTACCACGGTCACATTCACATGCGGAGTCTATGGTTCTTCAAACACATAAGAGATTAGAATTATTTTAGAGAATTTTTGTCTTACACTTCAGATGTGCTGCTATATTTAAGCCACACTGGGTGCCTAAGCTCCTTACATTAATAGGAAATGCAAGCATTCCTGACCTGAGCATAAATGAACTAAGCAGGCAACAGCTACATCCAGACTCTGAATTTTAATGCTAAGCAAGTCTAATCCTCAATAAGTATATTAATAAAATATAATTGAAATAGAATAAAAAAGATACATACTTATCACTATAAAAAGTACTGTCTGTGACCTGAAGGAAAAGGAAAGGCAAGTAGCATTAATAGTTTAACCAAGGAAAATGCAATATATTCATTTCCTTTTATTTTAAATATTGACAGCAAATTGCTCCAAATTGCTGCATAGCACCCAAATACTTATTCACTATTATACATAATAATATTATGTAAATTGCTATATTTAGCCTCTTTAACACTCCAAATATGAGGCTCTAGTGTAAGATGTTAATGCAGTATTTATTATTACTTGGTGACAGCACCTTCTTCACTAAAGATTTGTTATTTATTGATGTGACCAATTCCTATTTATAATACTGACAAAAATGACAAGTCCAATGCTTGTTTTAAACCCACAATTCCTCTGCATATGCATTTTGATTGCAAATGTAAAAGGATGACATGTATGACATGGTCTTTTTCCAGCATCACTGCTTCCTGTTGCTCTACTGCATCTTGAAAAGCCAGAATCACTATTCTAGCTGATTGTCTGCTTGTTTTTAAATCCAGCAACAGTAAAAAACAGACCAGAAAAATACAAATATTAAGTTTAAAACTGATTTTAAGTCCTTTATTATGCTTTTCCTTTTTATTCAGAATTGCACCTTACTAGCATAACCTAGCCTTGAACAAATTGGAACAACTGGCAAAATTGGTAAACTCCCATATTTAAAAAAAATATTTTAAAATTGTGTCTTAACAGTCTTTCATAAATGACTAGTAAGAATGAATACATTTTAAGGCATTGATCACAGTAGTATATAAATTTGTAAAATCCTTCTCTATAATCAGACGGTTCTTGTTGTCCTTGTATGCTGCAACATCACACCCCAAATGTCTTCTTATGACAGAAAAAATGTTTGACACACATTTAAAAAAGAGTGTTAAACAAACTTCCCAGTTTTCTCCCCAGCTCTTGCCACTTCTTTTGCTTTTTTTCTACATATTTAATCCATACGAAAGTTCCACAAGCACTTGGTTATAAAATTCTATATTCATGTATAGCAAAGGTAAATGTTTCAGTCCTCCATACCATTTCTATTTTAATCCTCCCTTACAAAATTCCAAACTGAACCTATGTATTTTGTAGCTATGAAAAACACTAATAAATAAGGGCTTGTATCAGTAGAATATACTTTATTCGTTAATCTCATTATTTCAACTCACTCTTCTACTCTGTCCTGAATTAATAGAAAGACTTAATTCACATTAGGAGCTTGACATTTGAAGTAAGACTGTGCAGTAGGAAATAAAAAGATTTTTTAACATCAAATAGTGTTTCTATAATGTACAAGGAAAAAAAATACTCTATTTTCTCAGTATTTAAATTACTTAGGTGTCCAACATCCAAATGAAATCTGAAAATCCTATTGAAAATTACAGCCTTTAGAAAAACTAAATGCTCTATGAAGAGAATTAGCATCAATTTAAATTGAAACAATAACTGGATATCTGAAAATGGAATGTGAATTAAGGACCATAGGCTTGTTTTTCACATGGACTAGTAAATCAGATTTTCTTGATTTCCTTTTGTGAGTAGTAGGGTGAATGTACGGCAAATTAATATCACACAAACTAATTTAAAAATTAAGTCTATCCAATTCAGTTTCTTTATTTGCAAAATGAGCATAATAAAAATGGTATTATATAGTATGTGTTACTACATACCATTAGTCATTATTGGTAAGTTTCTTGGACTATATGAGAGCATTTTCATTGTTTCTGATCTTTCTTTCCAAAAAATTATTTAATTATCTACTACTTTACTTTTTAAAAGAGATTGAGAAGGGTATAGATAACATTTAATGAAAATAAGAAAAGCAATCAATATAACAAAGTGGAATGTTTTAAATTTATTGTGTGTTTACTTAATCTGCAGAAAACAATTTAGAAGTACTTCAGCACAACTGCAGAATGACTGACCTGTTGAAAAGAACCTCAGCAGATCATTTCATCTAGTCCAACACCACTCTTTGAAGTATTGCCACCACAGCAGTTACTCAGGTCTATGTTCATAAATAAAGGGTATAATTCAATATCTCTAAGGATGGACACTGTATAGCCTCTCCATACAATAGGTTCTGTGTATGATAACCTTCACAATAAAAAACTTTTACTTTGTATTTAAGTTAAATTTCCTTTCAGTTTGACACTGCCTCTTGGTATTTCAAAAAGCACCACTAAGACTCTGTCTTCTTTGCTTCTTTCCCAAGACCATCAGAGATCCTCCTGAGCATTCTCTTCTCCAGAATGAATATCCCCAACCCTCTCATGTTCTCTACGTATCTCAAATGCTCCAAGTTATTTAGTCTTCCTGGCCCTATGCTGGATTCCAATATATTCTTGTCCCTGTCATACCAGGGAGCCTCAAACTGCACACAGAACTCCAGCTATGGCCTCCTCATAAGAAATCATTTTCTAAAAAGGAATGAGAAAAAACTTCTTTTTTTTTAAATCAGGCTACACTTAGTTCCTAAAATGGCAGGATTTTATTTTCCGACTTGAACAAAATTTCTATGGAAAGCTCCTTGACCCTAAATATTTTAATTACAGCAAGACCTGAATCAAACTTTAACGAGGATACAAATAGTTTAAAACTCAAGGAAAAGTCAATATGGTCTCCTGGGCTAAGTGAAGGGTTTCCCCCAAAGGTTAGTAACCAAAGTAATGTAAATAGAATATTGACATTGCAAGGTTTGTGTAAAGGCAGCTGTGAGAAGGCACAGCAAATTATCAGCCTACTCAATATGAAGTATCACAGAGACTGATTTCAAGTTTTCTTTGCCCTGTTTCATATTCATCCATGTCTTCTTTTGATTGCAGAGTTTGTTTATGGGTTTATAATTAGAGTTTCAGAACACTTCATCTGTCTTCTTCACTTGGTACAGAGTAGCTACTAAGCAAATATTTTTGTCATAAAATCACTGAAAATTTGACTATAGTCCTGCCTCTTGTTCAGCTGTAAATTGAGCTGTACATATTGCTTGCATTTCATGCGTCTGTGTTTGACAAATATACAAATATTTCTTTTACCAAACTTTGTGACAAATGGACACTAAAAATGAAGAAAAATTAAATAAATAATCACAAAATCTATAGCTAAATTTTGATCTCTTGGAATTATGCAGTATCTGTGAATACAGTTGTCTAAATCCTTCTTTCATTTTTTACATCCAAAAGCTGTCCAGCATCAATGAGATTAGATGAAGTAGTCTGTTTTTCTGTTAAACCTTCAAAATTCTCAGATTAGTAATCAGGATTACTACAGGAGATAGTAATTAAGTCCATGCCCTTTATCAGAAATGGTGACAATAGTAAATTAAAATGTTGCAAAAGTCAGTGTGTGACTGGAATGTGTACCTCAGTTTTTTAGCAAATAGATAACACAAATCTGGATTCCCACTATCTGAAAACTACTCATCTAGATGACTTAAGAACGAAACTGACTTGCTGCAACACAAGATTTTATATAAAAAGGAAAAGTAAAGAACAAAAAGTAGTGAAATCAGAATATTCTTGTCTTTAGAAAGTGGTGTGGACTACAAGTTTACGTTTCTATTCTTGTTGCAATCATTGTCACAAGGACAGATTCCTCTTGTGACATGCTGTGTTCTCATCTTTTGTCAAAGAAATAAAATCAATACCTCATGAAATTTTCAAAGTAAGTTTACCTGTTGATGGCTGTGGAATACTGAACTATTCTATGTGTGAACAGCTAAACCTGCTAATAGAGATATTAGACCACTGTCTTTTGTATTCTCTAACACTTACTAAAATTGCACCCCCTTATTCTCATAATAAAGAATACCATAAATAGAAGCTGTAACATACTGTATAAACTTTCATTATAATTGGGGAGAAGAAATTTTGGACTCTATCCCAGATGGCCCACAACAACCTTCTGATAATAATGACACACTTGCAATAGCTGTCCTTTTTTATCTAGTTTATAATGCCACAATTAGTTTTGTTATGCCCTTCTGAGAGCTGAAAATTAATCATTATTGTATAATAAAAAATATGGAACACAGAATTCTGCAATTATGAAACTGTGACATCCACAAAAGCAAATCTACAGAAACACGGAATTATTATAATATGGACTTCAATTTCCATCTACAGTCAGAAAAAAAAGCCCGTCATCGATTTTCATAAGAGGAAGATTTGAATAATTGATCCTGCAGTTTGAAATCAATAAGATGCCCTTTCATGTGCTGTTCATGTTGATTTGGTTCTGCTAATCTCTTTCACATGTAAGTAATTCATAGTTAATGACTGAACTGGATGATTAGCCCTGACAGGTTTAGATTCTGAATCCTGTGACAAATAAAATGTTATCACTAGAATTTAGGCACATCTACTAACAAGTCGAAGGCAAGTGTTGATAGCTATTTTTAAACTGAGAACCTCCAAATCTTTTCTCAGTTAGCGAACTACAGACAAAAACTCATAGTTTACTAATTGTAGTATTAGAAGAAGAAGTAGTAGCAGTATTAGCAACATCAACCTTTAATTGCAGAGATAAACCCAACAAACTGAAACACTCAAACTATTAGGGCTGGCAGAATATATTACAAATACTTTTAAATGTACAAATGTCACTTTTACATGTCATGGGCTTAAATCATATTTAGTAAACACAAATGTGACCAAAAGTGGACCTTTCCATGTTTTTCTTCCACGCTTTATTTGGCAACACAAAGGATGAGCCTGTTCTGCAATACTTCTAGGATCTTTTATATTACTTGTCTCATAGGACAATACCTTGAGCACTAGGATGTTTCTTATTCTCAAGGCATTGGCCTGATTTCAACCTACCAAACAACTGCTATGTGACTGTTCATCTAATTAAGTGGTAGCTTAAGTGAAGTTTAGCAAGATGGTAACAACAAAACAACAGGGTAAGACAAAGACTGCATCTTGTCTTCCAAATTCATCACAATGTCCTTAACATTTTGCTTCCCATTTACTTATGCAGCACCATAAAATATTTTTTCACATGCTCAGAAACAAAGGCAAGGCCCATATGCTCAAAACAAGCTTTCTAATTAATTAGTACCTGCTATTCAGGTTACTTAAATTCTCTGTCTCACTGGCTTTTTTTCCTTTAAGCTAGAAAGGCAGCAGATTTATAAACAGATTTGAAGTGAACTTAAATTTTAACAATCACTCACGTTTCCTTCCACTTACTGTTTTTTTTAAGCCATCCAGCTCATACTTTAATGACATCAAAAATTGTATATCCATGTTTTACTGCCATGGACATGACACTGGCATCAACCTCACCTCCTTGCCTGGTAAAATTATGTATCAGATTTCTCATGTTGAAACATATGAGATTGAGGGAGGTGATTAGAGAGCCAAGGGCAAATCATATCTGACTAACCTAGGGGCCTTCCATAATGAAGCGTAATATCAAATGGCTGCATCAGTGGACAAAGGAAGAGCCTGCATTTCTGCAAGTTCTTTTATATGGTCCCTGACAGGATCCCAACTGCTAAACTGGAGAGATAAGGGTTTGAGAGATGGACTGTTAGATGAATAAGGAATCAACGGGATAGCTGTGCCTAAAGAGTTATAATCAATGGCTCAAAGTCCAAGTTGAAATCAGCAATGAGTGGTATCCCTCAAGGGTCCATACTGGGACCAATACTATTTAATATCTTCATCTGTAACATAGGTAATGGGACTGAGTCAGCAAGTTTGCAGATAACACAGAGCTGAAAGGTGTAGTTGGTATTCTCGAGGGAAGTGTTGCCATCCAGGATGATCTTGGCAGCCTTGAGGAGTGGGCACATATTAACCTCATGAAATTCAGCAAGGGGGTGAATGGGTTGAGAACTACCCTGAAGAGAAGGACTTGGGCATACAGGTGGAGGTAAGTTTGGACATGAGCTGGCAATGGGCACCTTCAGAACAGAAAGCCAACCTCATCAGACCTGTGTCCAGCTGTGTGATTTCACCCCCTCTACTACATTCTTGTAAGACCTCACCTGGAGTACAGCATCCAGCTCTGAGTTCCACAGTACCCAAAAGACATGAATGGACCTGCTAGAGTGCATCCAGAGAAGTGCCACAAAAATGGTCAGAAGTCTAGAGCAACTCTCCTAGGAAAAAATAATGAGTTGAGGTTGTTTAACCTAGAGAAGAGAGGACTCCAAGGGGACCTTAGATCAACTTTTCAATACAAAAAGGGAGGTTTTAAGAAGGAGAGAGAACATTTTACCAGAGCCTGTCAAGAGGTCCTCCTAACCCAAGCCACCTTATGATTCTATTTCTATATGAAATTGTCATCCTCCTGCCCATGTGAAGATAATTCAGACTTATTTTGCAATAAGAAACCCACTGAATTCAGAAGAGATTTTTTTTTTTCCCCTCTTGCCCTACTCTGGAAGTTATTCCAGTGTAAAGCACAACCAATTTCTCAGGTGTACCTGCCTTTCATGACAGAATATATCTGCTCACAAGCTCTAGGTTGGCATTATGCCAGATTATTGGTATTATAATAATAATAGTAATGCTTATTCTTACATATAATTGGGTGGAATACTTACCTGCATGAAGACTGGTAGATCAGACTGTGATACAAACACATATGACACCAAATCTGGGATTTTAATACGTAATATTTAACACTGTTGATCACTGGCAATGAAAGAGTGATGCCCAGTAGTATTATATTGGTTTACATTGTTTTAGCCAGAGATTGCTCAGGAGACATTGAGAATTGTTGAAAACCCTTGTTGAAATAAAAAATACATGATCATACTTTAATAATAAAAGATTGCAAGCTGTTGAGCTGAAAGGGGGAATTTTTCACTTAGAAAAGCACATCTTTCTTTCAATATGCAAGGCACCTGTCACCCAGCCAGTGATAAAAAGCCAATATCCTATTTACTTTTTACTCAAAGCATTTGCAACTGGCAATCACCAGTTTCATCTATGATAAAAATTGGCAATTCATGGCAATTGTCTTTTTGCCATTATTTTGCCTTGCAAGTCAAAGAGAAAAACAATAAAATACTTTATTCATGTGAATGTCATTTTCTCATTTAGATATCATAAAGAAATTGCCTTTTTATTACAAAATTAAAAGTAGGAATTACTATTTAATGAAGATTAGTATCCACAAAAACACACATGCATGACTTTTCACAATCATTTTCATATTGCTTTTTCAGAGTAGTTTTTAATTAACAAATGTATTTTCTTCAATTTATCATTTCTCAGTGTTGCTTAGAAGTTGATAATACAACAATCTAATAATAAAAAGCAGTATTATGAAAGAGAAGCAGAGAAATGTTGTTGCTTTTTGCTTTGGCAAGAAATAAAAGAGGAGTAGATAAGCAATCTTTAGAGTGCCGTCTCTGCTTAGATTGGATCTCACAAAATATGACATATTTTCTTGTTAAGTGGTTATTTTATCTTTTTCTGCTTTGCCACTGAATGACATCTGTTTGACTTTAGACACTTACTCAAATGAAAATGCACTGAGCATTTTATTTGGAAAGCTGCTTACCTTCATTTCGTTGGTTTCAGTAAAACCAAGAAAAATGAAAATGCACAGCATTTTATTTGGAAAGCTGCTTACCTTCATTTCCTTGGTTTCAGAAAAACCAAGAAACTTGCAGAAATATCTAACATTTTCAGAACTGAATGCAAATAAATGCTATGGGATTTTTTCCATCAATTTGTCAAGTCCAACTGAAGTTCATATCCTGAGACACCTTCTAGAAGAACAGACACTGGGTGTAATATTTTTTTCTGCATTAGTGGTAGGGTCCTAATGAAACCCATAGAAGCAACAATGAAGATCTAACACATTCCTGGAGAAGAAAATCTATCTTCAGAAATCCTTAACCTCCTGATTGCCAGAAAATGGAAGTTTATATAAAAGAGTTATTACATGTTACTTGTTTCTTATAGTTTTGGAGGATTTGTTTGTTTGTTTCCTTTGTTTCTAACAAAGCATCAAATAGTAGCTTTGCTAGGAGGGGGCTTGTTCTGATCAACTAGAATAATTTATGTGTACTCCCACTGCCACATTTTCAGTGTATGTACTAACAGCAAGCGAAAAATGAAAAAATATAAAAACTATAAAAAACTGATAAAAAATATAAAAACTAGCTCCTGAAAGAAAGCATGATGCAGTGGTCTAAAATACTTGGAAGCATTTTTAATGAAATTTCAATGTGTTTTCTAGGAATACTTCCTGTAAAAGTAGAAGTCTTATAATGTAGGAACAAAATCAAAATAAAAAAATCAAAACCAAACCATAATTATAATTTTAAAGATTCACCACTAAATTATGATTCAGATGCTTCTAAACTTTCAACTTCTCCTTATCACTGTGTTTCATAAATTTAGCAAATATTTATTTTTTAACTAAACTTTCATTTCTACAAGTCTCTATTATGCAAACACCCACAACAGTTTCACCTGACCAGCAAGTCAATCTCCAAATTAAAACCTATGGCATCCAGGAGCAAAGGAGGAGTATACAAACCATATATCTCACATTTAGACATTTATAAGCAAACATACATATCTATAGGTACTAATATATAAGTTAAATACCACTCCAAATAAATAAAACTTTGGTATTTTTGCACCAACCACAATTTTCCATATCCTAAATGAAAAGTCTGCAAGCAAAAAAATCTTTAAAAGATGGGTTTTCAGTAAGAAGGTAATAAATTTAATAGGCTTTGAACATATTATTTTGTATTCTTTGCTGGGGACGGGTGAGGGTGGTGGTGGAAATAATAACTTGAAACTCCAGTCAGCTTTTAAAAGCACTGTGATTCCAGTTGACTTTTTAGTCTCCTCAACATATAGTACAACACAATAAGAAAAATATGCTAAATAGATGATACTGTAGAAAACTTTTTAAAAGCACTTTTAGTTGCACAGCACTCCAAGATTAATAATTTTTTTTTTTTACCATTACATGTTTTTGTATATAAAACTGTGGAAAGACAGTATAGGAAAATATATTATTTAGTACTTTTATTTCATTTACAGCTAGAGCTTTAAAATGATGATCTAAGCCCCCACCGAGAAAACAAATAATGACTAATTTCCTCCTTAGAAAGTTTAGAGTCCAAAAGCCAATAGTACAATCACATTTTTTGTTATAGTTAGGATATCTTATTACAGGAGTCAGAATAGCCACAAACAGTATAATACTTTTGAGTTTGAGTTTTCAAGTTTTTAATATTAGGGAAATGTCATTATATATATACAGATATGCCTAGGAGAAGCTTTTTAAAAGGTAAATCATATTTTTCAAATCTTCTACTAAAACCAAGTGGAACAGTATTCTAAATTGACTATATTTTAGTGAGACTTGATGAACAAGACTTTTAGAATTTATCATTCAGAGGTTTCCTCACACTTTTTCTTTCCTAACATCTTAGACTCCAAATTGGAATGTACAAGTTTTTGTCTAAGAGTGTGTCTTCCCAAGCATTGTGACAATATCTGAGATTCTTATTTATTTGTATATGTGAATTTACAATAAGAATGTTTTAAACAAGTTATCCACTAACTTCTATTGAAAGGAAGAGTATTTGTTGTCAGTTTTTATGTAGGCAAGATTTCCAGTGTCTTTGGATACATATTCCTGAATATAGTTACATTTGTAAGAAATACTTTAAACCCCACCTATCACTCAGTCGAACACCTCACTAGGTATCAGGGAAGCTACTTACACTGGTTATGCGCAGCATTTTTATAAAATTCTCAGAACAAAAAGTCATTCTATAAAAATTAGTACACAAAGAAATTTGCCATTTTTTAAAATCTCAGAACTACATTTTCCAAAATATTTAGAGGTTTGCGTTCTAGAATCCGAATGGCTGAGACAATTAGCTGTCTGCACATCAAGAAAGGGCTGAGCTCACCTCCGTGAGATATAATCTGCATGTTAGACACTTAGAAGTCAACATTCAAGTCAATGATAATTTATTTTAATTTTTTATTAGCTTCTACTTTTAAATTATCTATTTGCAGAAGTGAAATGTAAATTTAATTTAATCCATAAAATATGAAAAACTTAAGTGTTGCCAGACTGTGTCATGAACTTTTGGCTTTTACTACACTATACAGACAGAGGGTCATATTGCTTCTGTAGACATTCCAGGATTCTGTTGTGTGATCATGTATATATCTGAAGATGTGTTAGAGAAACAAATCTATTAAATACTTTTATTGCTAATAAAACTTCTGAAGACAACAAAAGTATTTTGCAATAATCTTTAAACATGCTGACCTCAATATAGATGTTCCCACATCTTGGGATCTCCTCTGGTCGAGATGACCCTGAGATGTATTAAAGTCTCTTTTCCCCAACCCAGATGTCGAAGAAGGAGTTAGAAGTCTTCGGCTCACGTTCTCAAGGTAGTTTATTATTTTTTATCTAAAACATTTTCTGTCTGGCCTGCCAAGGTCTGTTCAGCAGGTCAGTCCGAGGCACACTGCCCACCCACGGGGCTGGTGTTGTCTATTATACTATAAACTACATATTCGATACTTACAGTTATGTTCCAACACCTATAATCTATGTTAGACAGTGACTTTCTACTCTAAACCAATTCCAAAGTGCCACCATCACCAAGAAGATGGAGGCTAGGAAGAAGAAGGAAGAAGAAGAAGAATAGGACAACGCCCAAATCCATCTTGCCTCCTAGACCCCTACAGTAAAAGCCCCAAAATTTCTCTCTTCACCCTATAACTACTATTATTATGCTATCTAAACTTTTGTGACCTTTAATTCTTCATACAAAGGTGGCAATTTGTTCCATGGCTCGAACTCAAAGCCACAGGGTCTCCTGTGGCTGCATGCCAGGGTCTCCGACCCCCCTGCCAGGGATTCAAAGCCCCCTGGCTGTGGCTCAGATCATCCAGGACCATCAGAGAGATGTCCTGGGCTCTGACACCCACATGCAGGAAGTAAATCTTTATAAATTCAAACTCACCGAGACTCTAGCTGCAGTTTTTTGTATTGGTTGTTTCTGGATACAACAACATAGAATATTAAAAACTAGAAAATATAAACACACAATCCATAAAAGTCTACACTCTTCTATTAACTACATTGAGAAGCTGTACTGGGAGCCTTTATGAAAAGCAAAAGACAGAATCTGTCTCAGTACCATGAATGAAATATCCTTATATGACTTGCTTATAAAAACCCTTGAACTAATATTGAACTAATAGCAATAACAAAATCAGACCAGTATTACCAAGGTTAGTTTAATAGTGAAATCTCTTCTATTTGTATCTCCATAACATTTTTCAAAACTATTCACTAAGGAGAACTTCAGGCTGAATAGTCACCAAGTGTTGATTAATAGCCTATTTAACTCCAATTGAATTTAATGTAGCATCCAGTCATCCAAGTCATTTCTATGCCAAGTTTCACAATAACATTATCTTACTGACATTGTAAGAGATGTCAAATCAGATGGCAATGATTAGTACAGATCATATTCCTGAAAATTGCTTCACACAAAAATATAAAAATTAAATATTGAAGGAACAGTTATAACAGACATCACCTTGGCTTCAAACAGGAAACCCTGAAGAGAAAGGAATTTAGTTATAGTTTACTATAAAGTAAACTTTGCATTCTAATTCTGAAGCATTCACTTGAAGAACTTGATCCTTTACTTACTTGCTTAAATGGCCCCCAGTTTCTTGGTGCAGGGCAGAGTTTTTCACTGATTTGTAAGACATTGCATTTTCTTTTCTGTTTTCAGGACTACTAGCTTCTATCAGCTGCAGGAGCATTGAAATGTGCCTTGGAAGCCATCAATAAAATGATGATCCTGTGAACTTCATGAAACACAAGACAAGATACTAGTTAGTATGTTTGTGGTCTTTGTCCAGAAACATACAAAATTTTCATTATGTCTGACACTTGAATTTTCAATGAAATTTCTCACTTACCCTAGAAAAACAGCTCTTTTGTAACATCCTCTATAACATTTTTATTCTACTTTCTTATTTAGATTGTTTACTTCCCCATAGATGCAATTTGATTCAAGTACATTGTTGGTTATATGCATCTCTTTCAATGTGATCTCACAGCTATCTTCATCACTGCAGTGCAGTTGACATCTTCCAAGTAGAGAGACCAAATGCTACTTCATTGTAGCCAGAGTTCAAGCTGTCCATTCTCTGAATGACGAAGAAAAGAGTAAAAAGATTAATTTTAGCATACTACATTCAAATCCTGAACTTCCACTTTGCTTGTTTCACTGGATATCACAAGAGCACATCCTGTTTCACTAAGGCTCCCCTTACACACAATAATGCTGTTAGAGATGCTGAAATCTGACCCAACTCACTAGGCCGCCTCTAACACACATGTACTTGGGTAACAACATTAAATTTTCTTTCCCCAGTAATTTTCCCATGGAAGGGACATTTTGGAGTCAACAGTTTCCTCCATAAGCAAGACTTGTCTGAGCAAATCTTTCCCATAACACTGAATATGCTTACCGGCTGTTTTTATCATTAAATTTTTAAAAAAGAAAACAAACAAAGCAAAACAACACAAAACATTTCAGCATACCATACCAGGTTTCTCACTCTAAAATTACAATTCTTTGGCATAAAAAGATTTACCTCAGACTGTTATTGATTGTTTATACAGAAGTACATACAGGTAAACCTAAGCAGACCTAAATATCTGTCAATTTATACCAATGTTTGACTTTTGGTAAGAGATGAAGTAGAGAAATATTTTTTAAAAATGGAAAAAAAATCAGATTAAACCTCTTAAAGGCTTTTCGCGTAAGGTCAAAATAGGTACAAATTTTCATCATATAAATTATAACTATAAAATAACAGTTCTACTCCAAGGGATATAGGAGATGCCTTACTGTTGCAGCAGCAGCTGTGACAAAATCACACTCCTCAGATGTAAGATAGATACACATCTCCATCCCAAAGTTACCTCAGATGTAAGATGCACACCTCCATCCCAAAGTTACCCACCTCCAAGGTACAATTACCCCTTACTGAATATGATGCATGATTAGAGCCACTCAAGATCCTCCTGAAGATAAAGAAATAGTATAAAAACAAGTTAAGAATGGGGAGAAGTTAGAGAAGACGTTATCCTAACTTCTGGGATTGATTGACAGGCTGAACCTGGGACACCTATTGTGTAAGACCCATACTCATGTATGATGAATGATTAATGATTAGAGTATGTCTGTATATTGCTTTGAATATGTTTTTGGAGTTAGATACTGTCACTAGTGATCTTTGAACCTCAACCTGTCACAGTGTTATTAATAAAGAGGTTTTTTAATAAAAATAATTTATTCTGTAAATTATTAATGTGAGTCCTTCAAGGACACTAGCGTTTGCTGGCAGCAGGTAACATACTCAAATGAAAGTGGGGAGAGCCAGGAGGGGGTATCTCTTACTCTGTTGGTCTGTGTCCCGTAACAAGTCATTCAAACTGCTCTCTGATCCAGCAGATTTCTCAGTGGAGAGTCTCCATAACATTCATAAGGATGTTGGCAGACTGGTTCTTGGCTTTCCTGGGGCACTGACAGTAATCAAACACAAAATGTTTGAGGAAATCTCCGCATTCACATGACAAAGACAGATGCTGACAATCTATGTAGCTAAGTGTATTTGCACACAGCATGAGCCAAAGAAGAATTTAGCCCTGTAGTTCAAGCTTTTGCTCTTGTAGTCAGAAGAACTATCTGTGTTTGGCAGCAAGCCAGACAAAAGCAGTGGGACTGTACAGCAGGGCTGGAGCCTCAGAGTCCTCTCTGAGAGGACAGGTGGAACTGAAAAGTAGGATTTGCTGCTAAAATAGTATATCTCTGTACCAGTTTACAGTTGAAGTATGATTAGCTGTGGATATATAAAGGTATTATCATGCTCAACTAGGTAGCTGCCACTGTCAAGTTTGCTGCTCTTAACATTCCAAAGCAGTTAGTCAGAATCACAAAGATCATTGTAATCTGTAAAAAGCAGACCTTTAGAGTAACATGCATATAGTAAATTATATATTGATATTTATCCATGTGTTCAGATATATAGATGCCACCCATAGTTTTTCTGAAATAACTGAAATGTTTGCAGTGAATATTTGCCATTTTTTAGTCTTGGTTTCAGCTTTTGAATTTTGAACGTCACTGTGTTCTTATTTTAAACTTTTTTTTCTATAAACTTCCAAATGACAAAGGGAGAAAAAACCAACCATGGAAAACTTCATCTGTTACAGTGAGCTTTTCAGAGTGCTAGAGTGACAGCAGTCAGAGAACTAATGGAAGTTCCAGCAGATTCTGAACTTTATTGCTTATTTAACACTGTAATAAGCGCATTTCAATCATTAAGTGGAGATCTAAAATGCAAAGCAGCAACAAAAGTTCAATAGTTTTTAGGAATTTTCCTAGGCTAATTTATATCATGAGGCCATTAAAATATTCCAGATATGAAACCATGTTTTCACAATTCAGTTGAAATAATTTCAAGCACCTCCTAAATTATAGCACTAAATAGAAATGCTGCAGTGTTTTCTTATTAAATTTGTATATAGGCAGAGCTCTTTTTTTACAAAGTTGCTTATGTATAACCTATCATATACCTTAAATTCATGTACTTCTGTATGAAGGCAAAATGCAGTAGTCATTTGATTAACACTTTAGACTTATTTATGAAGCTGCCATATACTCTCCAGTGTTTGCAATTTGTCTACCTCCATTTTTACTTAGTCATAATCTGACAAAAACTAAATGGGGTTTCTTGTCTTACCATCACTTGGAAATATGGATTCTTTAAAGCTTCTTTTTCAGACATTATATAGAAATACATAAGGTTTAAGACATGATGTGAATATTACCAGCCACTGGAATACCATCAGGCTCTAATCTTACATAAATTATCTTCATTTCCTATCTTCATTTCATTGTAATGACAGAAACACACTTTGAAAATAGCATGTTACTGAAGTTACAGAAGTTGGTCTACAGAAACTAAGTGGAATTTTAAGTTGTTCCAAATACGAATTTTCTTACGTCTGATTTGCAGTCCATTATGGAAACACCTAATCTACTTCTTTAATGTATCACTAAGAGGACACTCCGTCAATAGATGAACAGTAACTTACAGTTTGATCGTGTAAGGCCAATGACATCCTGAATTCCCAAGATGATGGGATCTGAATATTGCCCATCATGCCACGAGGTCTTAACGTTAGGCAGAACTAAGCAATGGATAAATGGCTCAATTTTATAATTTAAGTGAAGGCTAACTACATAACAAAAGGAGCAGGTAAATGATTCACAGAATCACAGAATTCATCCACATAGTCAAAGAAGAAGGAATGAGATTCAGATGTTCTTGTTGTTTTGCTCATGATACTACATCTGTTTAAATAACAACATTCTCTGTCTTTTCATCTCTAAGGAATTCAAATTCTCTCAGGCTTTGCGCTAGTCTGGTTTCTGCTGTCACAGGACAATTCTTTGGAAGTAGAAAATCTGCTTGCAAGCTACAGCTGTCTAATACATGTAAAATGTGTTCTCAAAGGTGACAACACATGTCCAGCATGGCCCTGAATTTGTATTGGCTGCACAAGACCTGTAGTTAGCTCAGCTAAGAAACACAGCCATCCATCATTCCTCTGGGAGGAAACTGAGTTCAGTTATTCGATTATGGAATGTATTTACTTCTATTTATTCCTTCTTGATATTCTATCCATATAGAACGTTGTGATTCTGATACTAGTGCTTCAGTGATCTATCGTTCCTCATAAGCTCCCATGCATGTACTTTTTCTGTTTAACTTTCTTTTCCTGTCTGTTTTCTGTTGGCTCGTGAAAAATTCAGACTAAAGTAAAGAAATCATTACTGCTCAGAGCAAAGGAAGAGCTCAAACACAGATCATTTCTAAACTCACTGCAGCAGTTTTCCTTCTGCTTCTTTTATTTATTCACAGACTTCGGGCTACTTCAGCTTTTTGTTTTCTCACTGATCTTCCATCTTTTCTTTTCTGTAGTGTTTCCTTCTTGTCCCCATAATCTCCCAGTCTTTATTCTATTTATCCCTAAAAACCCTGTCTGGTAATCAGAATTGAATTGAAAATTAAATTTTTAAATGCATACACTTCTACACAATTCTGCACAAGTGTAGTTATTATAGCCCAGAATTGCCCTTGAGCACCTCAGTGAAATGCTTTGGCTAGGATCGGTCTCTTCAGAAAATCTTTGTGTGGCCAAAGAGCTAAAAAGGCACTTTGAGAGCCCATCAATGGTATGATTCACTCTCTGGAGGTACTTCATTTTCAGTTTACCATGGGGAGAATGGGGGGAATGACTGTGCAGTAATAGTGCTTCTGGCAATGCCTTAGCCACCTGGGAGGATTCTGGTCTCATTCATAGGTGACAGGTTGAGACATAAGGAGATAGGTAATGCTGTTTTTCTCAAAATAATATCTTGCCTCTGACACCCTCACTGGACCCCTCACTGCAACATGGTAGCAGAACCCTCATAAACCAGTTGATCCAGATAAGCAGAAATTTGCCTGGGTGTGCTTCCTTCATGCCCTCCACATGTATGAAATGAAACCAACCCTGAAAAGCAGTCAAAACTGCATTTCTCCAGAAATACGAGCTGACAAATCATGTTTGTTTCTCGTTACCAAACAGAGAAATTAAAGTGGGAAAAAAGTAGACTTGGGTACTTTTCAAAAACAATTGCACAGCAACAGTAGCAATGTAGAGATTTCTTCAGAGACTGAACACTTGCCTTCTAAGGGAAAGCATTATATATGTAACATATGTAACATTGCCATCTAGTGATGTCAGCTGTAACAATGTGCTTGAACAGCTCCCAGATGTACGCACAGCCACCTCCAGTCATAAAAATCTCCTTCCTCCTTCCTGGTCTTCATGATTTATTATTTGGTGCTCATATTTTTTAGACCTTCTCCTACATTTAAATTGGAATTGCATAAGGACCTTTTGAATGGGCATCTAACACAATTTACAGGTTTGTCAGTAAATGAATAAGGAAGTTACTCAAGGAGGCTAGGAATAATCTCACTTTACCTCTAAAAAGATGAAAATGTTTGTTCTTTTTGGTTGCATGTTACTATATCTGCTTGTCGTGGTTTAGAAATGGTATTTAATTCAGTAGTACTACTAAAACCATGCTGACATTTGACACTCCTTCCCCCTCCAACTGGCAGCACAAAAGACAAAGATCATGGGTTGAGATAAGAACAATTTACTGGAAACAGCAAAGAGATAAGATGAACAGTAGTGGCAATACATTAATAACAAAAGGTGTAAGATGAAACAATTTACATGGACCACCTGTGATAGCAGTAAGTTGGTTCTTCCCTACTACATTTTCTCCCCATCCAAAAGAGCACCCTCCTCCCAAGAAGTGAGAGCCCCTTACTCCTTTCCCTGGCAATGATGTGAGGTGGAATAGAACAGTCTCTGAGCCACGGCCCCCAACCCATGCCCCCTCCCCACCACTGAAAAAAAATCAACTCTGTCCTGGACAAAAACAGTGCATTGCTCTGGTATTTTCACTCAAAGTTTTCCCCAAAAACAATTTCTGGAGAGTTTTCCAGCTCATACTTAAGAAATTTAAAAATCAAGGACTCAGATAGAGCCTAACATTAGCTAGTAGTGGCATTGATGCAAACTGACATAAACAAGGGATATGCAACCATTTCACATAAATGGAAATAATCTCTTGAACAGGACTAAATTACATGCTTAAAATTAAATTGAGCTTGGGATAAATGTAGGTTATACACCATCAAATACATCCTCTATCTTCTGCCGGATCATGTTAGACTAGATGCCTAATTTCAAACCAGCTGTAGACAAGCACATTTGCACACATGAAATTGTATCAATGTAGGCATTCAGAAAGCTCAACAGATCTAATCTTCCTTAACATTTCACCTCAGCACTCAATCTATTCAACTGTTTGGATGGCTTCCTTGTTTTCCCAGAGTAGAGGGTTTTCCAGCATAGAACACACTGTGCAACACCTCAGCTTCTCACACACAGCTCAGTGGTACTCATTGGATAGAAAGACATAATTGATACATCTATGTCATCATAATGTACACTAAATATACTGAGAAAAATAGCTAAATATTGCAGAAATTTATTGATACATCTACTGACTCTGTAGGTCCTCCTATGACAACTTGATGCATGCAAGTGAAGGCATTTGTTCTACTTTTATACAGGAAAATTGAGGAAAAGCCTTGAACTTTGATGACATACTAATTATCTGCTGAACTGAAGATCATCCCAAGTAATTTTCATCCAAGTGATTTTGGCTTTTTTAGTTAGATTAATGTTTACTCACACTTTTTTTTTCCTTCCCTCTTTCTTCCTGTTCTGGAAAACACCAAAAATACCTTGGACTTGTTAATATATCTACCATTCTGAATAGTTTTTGATTGAGCTGGAACATGAATCACACTATCTGCAGGAAGCTATAAGCTCTGTCACTGTCTTAAATGTATAGTGTGAGTGCCTTGCCTTACTCCAAAATTATTCTGGTCCCTCAGACTACCAGAATGCTAGGTAAAGAGCTTTAATTTTATGTTTAAAGAAAGCTTTTATATAAAAATGTACAGTTTTACAAGGCACAATTCTTGTGAAGAGCTAGCAACTTGAACTTATTAATGAATTGTAGTGCCTGGAATGTTAAATAGAATAGCATTTTTTTGGTTTTCTTTATGACATACAGGGACACTTTATGGAAGGTATTTAAAAGTCAGCTATATTTGTGTTTATATAGAAATATGTGAGCACTTCCTTTTGAATTGGCTTTAGGTTTGCAAAAAAGAATAAAACACCAATCAGAGTCAGAGACTTTATTTTAGAAAAGGCAAGTGCATATTTGCCTGATAGGCAAAAAAGCACTGGGAGTTGGTCTAGAAACTTTAAATTCCATTTCTTTCCACCAAAAATTGTTCCATGTGTTGAAACACACAAAAATACAAAATTACGCCCTAAATACATACAGAAATTTTTAATCACAAAAAATTATGTGATGAATTATTGTACATCGTGCTTTACTACATAATGAATGACATTAAATGAATGACATGAAATTAAAATACGTTAATAATAAGGGATATATAAAATGTAAATGGATACCTTTACCTCTAATCTTTTCTGAAAAATGCTCCTGGATCTATTTATGGTAGTGATAGCTTTTAGCTAAAGCAGCAAGCTTATACTCAGGCAGTGTTATCATTATTCAAGGGATAGAATTATATATTCTGGGAATTGGAGTGCACGCACAAAGTTTGACATTGATGTAAATTATCAAGCCAATGTCCAGAGGGAGTATGCTGTAAATAGGAATCATATCTTTAATTCAATCCTCACTGGTATCATAGCCTGCCTCTAAAACAGATTAAATTAGAAATTTTGCAGAACAAAATGAAAGGTTTAATTCTAGTCTCAAAGGTTTGTTCATCCTCCACAATACAGGGCAGTGTCAATCTACCTTTCTCCATAAGCCTCCAGTGGATGAAAAACCAAAAAAAATAGAACCAGTCTCAAAAACTTCCCAGTGAAAGAAACTAATTTAAACCTCTCTCCTGCCTTACCTGTGGATAATCTTCTCCATCCAATGTCTCTTCTCAGCTGGATGGATGGTTTCTTTCTCTTCTATACACTATCCCTTTCTTCTAATGCATGCACTTTATTTCATGTGTAGATGGTGCTTTTGGCACAGAGGACAGCTGACAGGATCTTTCAGCAAATATTGCATGACATGGAGGTGTTTCCCCCTGCTATTAGTCACCATGACTAATGGTGAATTTTAAAAGGTAGAGCAAAGAGGTAGGAACCCAAACCCATGAGTAGAAATTTTCTATAATGATGTCCTGGATTCATACAGAATGCATTTTACAATGGAGTAGCTATGTAATTTAGTCTATCTGTCTACATATAGGGTTACTCTTGTTCATTTAGTGCAGAAACCCTGTGAGGCCCCAGTCAAAACCAAACCTCCTCTCATACTGGGCACGATATTTACAACAGTAAATACTGTGAATGCAAATGTTGTCACAAAGACCTCCAGCAGAGAGAGGTCAGCACTAAGAGAAAGCAGCACAACTATAAGAATTTTACAGAAAGAAAACTTGCAAGGTCATGGCCAAGGCCTGCAGGAATCCTATAGACATAGAAGACAGTTTATCCCTGAAGAGCACATCAGTATGAAATCTCTGCAATGATGAAGCACACTCACTTAAAGATGTTCCTTGAATCTGTTGTTAGAGTAACACCTTTGGAAGCTAAACCATGATAGTTAAAAATGAAGTTTTTATCAGCTGTATATGAAACATTAATAAGTACAAAAATAAAAAAGCTAGAAGAAAAATGAGATGGTTACTTCAAATAGTAAGTAGTTTAATCCAGAAAGACACTGACACAAATCCTTTCCTGAAAAATTTCTGATGTTCACTGGAAATCAAGTTTTGCTTGAAGCCAGTACTATACGCGTTACTTTAATAAATACCCACAGCAATGAATATTTATCATTTTGTAGTTTTAACGATCCAGAAGATGCTAGGTATCAGTGCTTGCAGTGTTATTACTAAATAATATATATAATATAAATACAACTACAGGCTTTACAAATAATGTTTTTGAAAGAATAGTACTTTTAAATGGTACTAACTAAGGTAAGAATATTGTGTTTCTTAGAACAGAAGATTGTTGTGAAGTAAATTATCCTTAAGAAGGAAAGTTAATGTTATAAAAATGAAATTATTGTAAAGGCAGAAGAAATAGCCAATTTCAAAGATATAGATACACAGCATATATTTTTGTTTACCATTTGAAGGTATAGAGTAACATGCAAATTCAGAGCAAACAGACTCTATGAATTATTAATTTTCTACCTTTATGTATATCAGCTCTTCATTTTGCAAGGGAATGGTCAGGTGAACAGGAAATACTATTGAGTGCTTCTCTGGCTGTCTGCCATACCCCAAATGATGGTTAATAAAATTACACCAACAGCTGAGAGATTGTCTTAAAAGTAAAAAAGAACATTTTAAGGTAAGAATCTGAACACTGTAAGTTTATCTTAAGAAACCATATATATCTAGAAGTTATCACTTTTTATAGTACAAATGCTCTAAGCTCTGACTTACTTTCCATAATGTTTTTAGTTAGCTATATAAATATTTTAATGTCATCTTACCTTATGCAGTGAAAGCTATTTACACATATTAAAAAGTTTCAAAAACCAGTGTTTCTGTGCTGAAAATATCACTATGTGATTTTTGACTAAACAATGAATTAAACTTTACAATTGTGATTGGTTTTAATTGAAAAAGAAGTAAGAAGCAACAAGAAAGCATGGAAAAGATAATTAATATTAGATCCTGTTCTTTATTTCTTGCATTATAAATCTGCTAAAATTATAGGAATGATGCATGCATCCATTCAATATCATCTAGCAGCAAAAAAAATTTTCATCAGTAACATTCAAGGATGATAGGAAAAAAGCTCTTCAATTTCTAGGTGCAACAAAGCTACTTATTGTTCTGTAAGGAAAAAAAAAAAAAGATAATTTCTCAGATTATCTTGTATAAAGGATTGGTGCAGAAAAATGGTCCAATCAGTCCCCTAAACCTCTGATACAGCACAAATTCATCATCATCAATGACTATATTCAAGGCATATGAGGCTGTCTACTCATTTTTTCATGCCTATCCACTATCCAAGAAAAGCATCTCAGCTGTAGAAAATGTTTGATGACATAACAGCTAGGCTGTAGATCCTGGTATCCCTCAAATCAGAATTTTGAGATGCAGCAGGGAATTTTCAAATAATCAAATTGATGTCTCTGCAATTTGTTATACTAGAGAATTCCTCTATCAAAGCAGCCTTGTGGGGTTCTGTGGGATTTTTGTGTTTCACTGATGAATCTACACTCCATAACAAATACATTTTATAAAAATGAAAACCAGAAGAGGTGTATGTGCTTGTCAAATAATTAGTCATGTCACACACTTGAGAGTTTAAAAACCAAGCTAGTTTCTAAATGTGTGCTACTATTAATGATAACTTATTTTAATGGATTTTAATAAATAATTGTTATATAGGTAATTCCCAAGAAGGAATGAAATCTATTTCACATCATCATTATTTTCCTATCAAGAGCCAGCAGAGCTACATGCTTGTCAGCAGAGTGAAAACCTAGACTGTGAATACATGGGAAGCATAATCATGTGGATATGACACTTCTACAGAGCAAGTGAAATTACAATTTAGAACTGTACAGATATAAAGAATATCATGATTTTTCTTGTAGTAGTAGAGCACTTTACTTAAAATATCCCTCTTGCCCACACAACACTATAAAGCTGTTGAGTGATACACTGCAATGTAAAGTTCTGCAATTCTTTGTCTCTTTAATGAAATAGCACAATGAACCAGATTGTAAGCTCTTTAGCCTTGAAAAACTCTCAAATAACCTATCCCCATGAACAAATGATGGGATTAGCTCTGAGCAGCATGAGAACCCCAAATGGCCAGGTGCCACAACTGACTGAACTGCTCTCATGTTGATGAAAAGCAGAGAGCTGAGAGTCACATCTGGCATTTTAGTAACACCATAACCTGTAGCTCTGTTAAGTGATAACATTTTTTCTGTTGTTCTGAGCAGCACATTCATTCCCTATTGTACAACTTACATTGTGCTGTTCTCTTTCTGAAAGTGCCAGCAGCAAGAAGACAATGAGCAGGGATTAATGGTATGGAGGCAGGTGGGCTGTATGAACAAAAAAAATATTGCATCACTGGTGAAGAGACGTGAAATGCTAGAGCTGCATATGTGCAATTCTCATCCCTTCTTGCTCCTGAAGCAACATAACGCTGAGGGATGGCTCAGCTTAAAAAACTAATATGAGCTAAAATGAAAAGGAAGAAGGTATCCCAGACTGAACAGCTTTAATAGGTATGGACAACAAAGATAAATAAGGTTAGACCCTTGCCAAGACAACTATCAGGATCTTATGTTAAATACATTTCTAATATATAAATTGTCTTTCTCCAATATTATTGTTTTTCTTTACTCATCTATCCTTTCTTCCCTTACATTTCTTTTCACATAAATCCTTGGACTCAGTATTTGCAAATGGAAATAGATTAACATATTTTAAGTATGTTCTTTTTACCAGATTTGAAGAGTGGCTAAAAGAATTAATCTGGCTTTTTCTGGACAAATGAAATACAAAATGGTCACACCACCTAATACATTATTACCTAATGTATCTTGTCAGTAATATCACTTTCTGTTTAATACAGCAATGGCTATGTCTTGTGCAGAGGTCAGGATATTTTCAGCCTCCATGTAGGTTGTCTAAATGGAGATGTGCTGATGGAGTATTCTCTGCATTTCTGGAGACGTACTGATAAGGCAGCCTGTGCTTTTTTTCTAGCCCACATATCGGTTGTCATCATTCCCTGTTTATTTTTTCTTCTTAGCAGTGGGGGAAAAGATTGCAGCTGGCAGATATTTCAGCCTAAATTTAAAACAATGTAAGCCTTAATATTTTTACCTGAATTGGAAGATTCAGAGATTTTAAGTACCTGTCAAGATATTGTCAAAGCCTGTGGATGGATCAGAAGATCCAAGGATCAGAACCCTTACATCTGTACTTTCATAAAGCCTCCTGCTCTGTGAGTTATCATATTTTCAGTTTGGGCAGTAGCTTCTGTCCTGGCTGCTCACTTCAGAACATGTAAATAGTGAGTGTATGGAGTAAGAGGTCTGAAGTAAAGATGCAACAAATAACTTCTGTGATCTATTGATTAATGTATTTAAATTATAAAAGGTGTCATAATGATGATCTAGTCTGACCCCTTAAATTATGCAGGGCAAGGAGTTGCAAGGGGCAATTTCTATATTAATAATCTCTGTATGACTTTCACCATATTTTTAAGAAAGTTATCCTATCTTACTTCTTCACATGATGAAGAACTCACCTCATCCCTTGCTGAGATTTCCTGGTAATCAATTAGTCTCACTATTAAAATTTCTGATTTATTTCTAGTTCAAATTTGTCTAGCCTCATCTACCAACCACTGGATCTCATTACACCTTTCTCTATTAGATTAAAAAGGCATCTACCACCAGAAATATCTTTCCTTTACAGTTACTTAAATAGCATAATCAAGTCACCTTTTAACCTTCTCTTATATAAACTAAACAGACTGAGTTCAATTAGCAAGCCTCCATCCTGCCTTCAGGAAAAAGGTGCAGTGGTACTCTTGGGAAAGGTTGCATGAAGTAAATCACATTATTTCACCAGGGGGTTTTTTTCTAAAGCTTAGTCTACAGTTGCATGTGATTTTGTTTTGCTTACTAATGTCTGGCAGAAACAGCAATAAAATGTCTTTTCCCTTTCCTCAGCTCCACAAATGCACTTGAGTGTGCTAAACCTGGTTGCTCCCAAAGATAACTTTATTCAGTCAGCTTCAGGAGAAGAATTTGTTTGATATTGCAAGTTCTACCCCTGAGATCTGGATGTTATTCAAGGAGTGAGCAGGACATGTAGAACTGGGGCTCAAAAATACAAGCAAGCTGAGTAGGATGAGAGACAATCGAGCAGCATGTTTCTACAAGCTGGCTTCTAGCAGATTTGCAAACTTATTGGAGACTGGGATTCTTAGTCAGTAGTCTCTTCTCGATTTATGTAAGTCATACACTTAGAGAAAGCCTTTGAAGTATATAAAACTAAATTCTCACTTCCAAAAAGAAAAGGGAAAAAAAAAGACATTTAATCTACTATACTAGAGAAAAAGATAATATCCATTCTACTCCAAAGAGGTTGAAGCTGAATATTCAAACATCACAAAGACAGAAAAAAATGAAATTGAGTATGTACATATGATTAAGCCACTGATCTGGCAAACAAGAGTCAATGCCTTGCACTCAGTAGAGGTTGGTACAAAATGCTTTAGCAGGGAGTCCTTTCAGATTAGGCAGAGCAGTAAAAGACACAGGGGGCGCAGGCTGGTGCCAAGTAGAAAGGTGTGGAGGAAGCAATGTTGCGGCACTTCTGTCTTCCCCTTGGCATGCCTTTTGTGTCTGCAGTGTGCTTGGAACTCTGGGCTTTGTGGTTTTTGGAATCCTAACCCTAGGTGTAACCCAAACCCTAGGCGGAGCTATTAAAGATGCAAGGTGGTGAGGCTGGTTCCAAGCAGAAAGGTCAGGAGGGAGCCATGTTTTGGCAGTTCTCTGGTCCCACTGGCATGGCTTTGTAGCTTCACTGTGAATGGAGGTCAAACTTTGTGATGTTCAGAACCCTAAGCCTAGGCATAACCCTAACCCTTGGCGGAGTACTATAAGCTGCATGGGGGTGAGGCTGTCAAGCAGAAAGGTGTGGAGGGAGCCATGTTTTGGCAGTTCTGTGGTGCCATTCACATGCCCTTCACAGCTGTAGTGCAAAGTGTGGAGCTCTGGGCGTTGTGGTTTTTGTAAGTCTACCCCTAGGCATAACCCTAACACTAAGGGAAAGAGTCAAAGCTGCCGGGGGGGAAAGCAGGTGCCAAGGAGAAATGTGTTGAGGGAGGCATGCTGTGGCACTTCTGCGTTCCCATTTGCATGCCTTTTGCAGCTGCAGAGTACTTGGAGCTCTGGTCTTTCTGGTTTTCAGGACCCTACCCATTGTCATAGCTCTAACCCTAGGCCTAACTCTAACCCTGTGTGAAGTAGTAACAGCAGCCTTGGGCTGAGCTGGTTCCAAGTAGAGATGTGTGGATGGAGCCGTGTTTTGGCAGTTTTGTGTTCCAAATTGCATGACTTTCTGCAGCTGCCCTGTGCCTGAAGCTCTGAGCTTTGTGGTTTTTGAAACCCTAACCCTAGGCATAACCCTAACCCTAGGCAGAGTATTAAAAACTGCCTTGGACTGAGGCTGGGGCCAAGCAGAAAGTTGTGTAGGTGTTCTGGGGTGACTTTATGCTTGTATCCCCAGTCATTTGTTCTGTCTATGCTGAATATTATGTTCTGCACCTTTAAGATTGGTTCCGAGAATGAAGGGGGAGAGAAGAATCATGGCATTTGTTTTCAGAAACAAACTTGCTCCCCTGCATCCCTTCTCATGGTTTGTGTTGTTGGCGGCATGGACAGACAACTGGAGAGAGCTCTTTTTGCTTTTAGTTTTTTAGCTAGCAGAGACAGAGAAGTTCCCTGGGCTGTGGTCTTTCTTTTTCTTGGAATTGTTCAAAGCTGGTCTCTACTGAAAACCCAGAAACCAGGAGCTCACACCTGTGGCCCCCCAGGGCCCGAGATGCTGCATTCCAGTGCCAGAGGGACTGATAAGAAACTGAGGGAGCTGAGCTACAACCCAGGACAAGGACTTTCTGAATTTGCTATCTCTTCAGAACAATGAGAGGTTTTATTGTCTAATATTATTCATTTTTTATGTTTCTGAATACTTTGCTTGTTAAATAAATAGGTTTTTTACACTTTTCTCCAGGGAAATCTTTTCCCAAACCAGCTGGAGGAGAGGCTGCTTGAATTTGCTTTCTGGAAGGACCCCATTTGGAGGTTTCTTCCCATATTTGCCCTAAACCAGGACAGGTGTCATTTTGTTTAATTCTTTAAGTCTAATTTCCTAACACATTGTGTAAAATGACCTACCAAACTGAAGTTATACTCATCTAATTTAATTCCCTTTGTTAAATGAAAATGTAATCTTATTCAGAGTAATTTAAATTTACTTTCCATTTTTATACTTCAAACATTTGCACTGGCTATTATTCTTGACTTTGTTTTTAACCTTTGAATTCTCATAGATCTTAATTCCTAATATTTGTTTCAGTACTTTGTTAGGAAGATAATTTTTCAATCTCTTCTTTGTCCTATTTGCTCTATGCCTGATGCTTTTTTCCTCCCATAGTGACTGTTGAATGCTTTTCTTCCTGTAGTGAATTTTGTCTGGAGACATAGGGACCAAACCTCAGAGCAGAATTTGCACAGCTTTGCAGAATTCAGAAAAAAAGTGGTGACAAAAACTCCATCATGTGAAGTCTTGGAATAAAGAGTCTCAAAACATTATACTTTAAACCAGCCTGATTTTGGACTGGGTCATCAGCATTTCTATAATTTGATCAGCAAGCTAGCACAGAGGAGTATGTCCATCCTGACAGAGGGACAGCCTGAGAATAAGCCTTATACAATGTGGAAAAGGAATGTCTTAGTTCCTTCCAGAAACACAGTTTTGCTGTCAGTTCACTGAAAGGTGCAACTTAGCATCCTCTCCATGGAAATATGGTATCTACATCACAGTCTTTTCTATGAGTATTGTGCAAATATAGTTCTAAAATTAACCTTGACTTTTTGGGCATTGCGCTGAATGGCAAAGTAAACCCAGTCTTGTTTTCATACTTGTGTTTACTTCAAAGTTCCTCTTCTAGCTCTGTCTCTGAGTCTAGAATATATTTTGTGTCCTGGTACTGATCATGATGGAGACAAGACAAGAATTGCATTGCCTGCTGCTGTTTTAAACAGTCAATATTCCTAAAAAGTTATTACATGTTTCTAAGAGTTGATAGGTATGTGATTGCATTGTTGTGTCCTTTAAAGACCTTGAGAAACTATTTAGAATAGGGAGGTTAACAGCTTCAATTTTGTTTTAATGAGATACTGAAGTCTTGAGAAGCTGTGGAGATAAGGAGAGAAATAACTACATGATAAATGAGGAAAAGCAGAGATGTAACAGAGAACTCGGAGATACAAGACTTCATAAATGAAAGGTTTGAGGAATGCTGTAGGAAATAAAATAAGGAACAGTGAAAAGGAAAGATCTCATCTTTCTATTGTGCATTTCAGTCATAGTCATAAGAAAACTGCATTGAGATCACCATCTTGTTCTGAGATAAGATTATGGTAATGCAAAGTGGATTGCTGTTCAAGACTGGGTGACTGACTTGAAAATATGCTGAGCTGTTCTGCATGACTCTTCAACGTCAAAGTCAGATTATTAGAGGTAGAAAGGAGACTGTGTGAGAGTTGGTTCTCCCAGGGTTACTGCAAGCAGGTTCCAAAAGATTTTGTTAATAGTTTTTTTATGAACCTGGTGCTCTTGTTTTCAAAAGACACAACAGAGGAGTTGGTTAATTTTTTCCCCCAAGAGTTAAATATAAAAAGCAGCATGACAAGAATATTAATTCTTGGATTTTTGGAAGTGTTGGGTTTGTCTGCCCAAAACTGCGCTTTTGAAAAATAGTGATCTTATTCTGAGATTGACATACTTATGCCTCTGCCCAACACCTGCTTCTCAGGAAACTAATAACACAAAACTTTTGAGCACCTCATTTGAGAGTGCTACAATTCTATAGTAAGCTTTGGAGAAAAATCAGGAAAGAAGTATTAAAATAACTGAAATTCATTGTCATAGACATCCTGACATTTAAGTCAGAATGATTTCTGAGTTTATCTTCCTTGGAAAGCAGGTATAACTACTGTAAAACGTAAAATGTTTACACCAGTTCTTGTCACAGAAAACTGTTTTCCTGCATAATTATTCATGTTAATGAGTAAAATTGGTTTCAACAGAATTCAATGGTTTTAGATTGTTAATGCAAAATCTTTTTACTGTAGGTACAAAACTATAATAATTTACCTTTACCCTGGGCAGACTCCTTCTGCTTCCTCTAAGGAGACTGTATTTTTGCAAAAGTGAGGTTCCCCCTTGTAAGTGTTGTAATTTTAAGACAGATTATTTTGCTTTAACAAAGGAAAGTTTCAAAAAAACCCCAACTTGTTATTGTCAAATAGCAAACTCAGAATAATTTGTTAATCAGAGTAATGTCCAGCCCTTGAGGATGGAGGACTTCACTCCCCAGAAGAAATTATTTTGAAAATTTCCACCACTTGGTGCAAATTTTCCTCTTCCAGAGGCAAAATTTTTGGTTTTATGCCTGCTGAGTCAATTCTGCTAGAGATGATTTAATAGAACCAAACAGAGAGCAAAAGAGAAACTGCTTAACTGCATTTTTGTTCTGATTGCAGCATGGCAGCAAAAGGCCCTCCAGCACACATTGTTTTGTCTCTCTAGGCAAGTGCAGCTGTGAACAAGGCTCCCAGATCCAATGGGAACTGAGATGTGAATGGGAAACAAAGGTAAGAGTTGGTCTGGCTTTCTGATCTGCAGTTTCTGCTGCCTGACTTCCCCTTTCTCACAAGGTGCTGACCCTCTGTGACCCTGCCAGCCTTCCTAGGAACTTTAAAAGCTGCTCTCCAGCTATGTGCTTCTATATTACAATGACCTTAAATCTGCCAAAAAAAGAGATTGATTTGGAATCTGGGTTTTTTTTGTGATGTATAGGAGTAACAGCTTTCAAATTTTAGGTTTGTCAGTGATTGTGTTTTATGCCCAATACAAGTTGTAATAAATTTTTTTATTTTGTTACTTTAAAGAAGTTACTTTAGATAAGAAGTTACTTTAAATAAATCACCAGAGTGTTTTTTTACAAATTATATAAATTATGTTAACTTGCTAACTACGCAGCTGGAAAGAGGCAGTATAAGGTACTTTGACAGTGAAAAATCCAGCTATTACAGGAATTTCAGAAGAAAACAGATTTAAACATGCTAGAATTAAAAGTAAAGAATTAATATAGACTAAAAATGAAAGAGTTAAGAGAACTATATGGTTATAGCTGGGTGAAATTTGTTCAGAAAACAGGAAATTTACTTAAAATACACAGCTGAGATCCAGAAATCCATGGAGTTTCATTCAGAAAACAGTCAGGGAGATATGTGAACTATGAGATTCAAAATTAGTCTAAAATGTAAAAATGTGAAAAACCTATTAAAATAATATTAAGAAATAATACACGTAGTAAGTTTTGTGTTTAACATGAAGATGTATAGGAGTGTTGGGAAATTCAAAATAAGGCTGGATTTTGGGGCTTTTGCTGGCTTATTATTTTGTGAAAAAAAATTAAGTGTAATTTTTCAGGTCCTCTTGGAAAAGATTATTTCCCCCAGTTTTAAGCTGTACAGCCTACCTGAAAATCCATTATACTTGCCACTCTTGTTGCTTTTGAAAGCATTTTTCTACCATGAAAGCATGTTCTGCTGTTCCTTTTTCTGCTTCATCTCCCTTTATCTTTCTGAATACCTTCCACCAAATTCCACTTTGTCTGATATCTCCCTTAGCAAACTCCTCTAGTGATCAAAGTCTTCCATCTCATGATCTCTTTCCTAGTTATATCCTCCTAAAATAAAAAATAGAAGTCTCTGCCTTGTTTTGGCAGATCTACCATTCAAGGTCGCTCCATTTGAATCGATGATCAAAGATTAGTAGTCTTCACTATGCAGCATTTCCACTGAATTAGAGGTATTACCACCTCCTCTGGAATTATCCCTTTATGGAAACAAAAGTTAAAACAGGATGTGATTGAATTATACATTCAAAATATTTCTGTAGTCTTTCTCACATTTACAAAGTTAAATTATAAATTAAATGAAAAGAATAAATTTTACATTTTTAATCTCTGTAAATTTTCATATCAATTTATTTCCAGAGCCCTTCCATACAAGAATTAACACACTTCACATATTTTCTCCATGCTTTTATTTCCACTCTAAACAAATCTGCTATTTAATACAGGTTTTAGAAATGTAGAATTTTTGATTTCTTAACAATAGGGAAAGATTTTTATGTATTGTCGAAGCATTTTGCTATTGCTCAGTTTTGCTTTTTTTTTTAAATCTTTTTAGTCTGCATACAGGATTTAATACTTTTGATTATTCAGTGTATTCAGAAACTATGCTTTGATGGTTAAGTGTGTCTTTCCATATCTAGAACAGATGACAGCAAATCACTGAAAAGATCCTTTATGGCATTGTTCCCAAAGGAAAACAAGATTACATTTCCAATAGACTATTCTATTCCCACAGTAATAAACTAAAAAGAAAAAATATTTTACAATTCCAGTACTTGAAACAGTTTTGGTGTTTTTTCCCTTTATTCTGTTCCTTGCATATTCATTTTGTAGATGATACTAATATTGTGCTATTTTTTTTCCTCACAGATAGTTTCCGGCATCAACATTGGCTTCTCTGTGTCTCTCTGAGTTGGTAATCCAATGCTTCAAATGTCACTCTTGCTTTCCACAAGAGATTTCCAGGACAGGACTAGGGGCTGTATATATACACCTCATTGGAATTTTACTTGCCTCTCAGAAGTATTGGCCAGTTGGTGGATCAACTGAAGTGTATGTACACAGTGGGAGAAGTAAGTCAAGAAAATCCACTTGAAGGTAGTCTTATATCTATCCTTGCAATATTTCTTTCATGCAAAAAAGAAAAAAAAATGTTCTCTGATATATTTTTATTTCCTGAGAGCAACAACCTTTAGTCTTGTATTTCTTCCAATTAAGCAGAATTGCACTGAGCCAGTAGAAGAATTTTTGTAAGCCACCTGAGATCACAATCAGGACTTCATTACTGGAAATCATGGAGTTTTTTTAGATCAGAGGAGTATCTTTGCAGAGCCTAGTGATGCTGAATTGTCACATTCATATTTTCTGAAAAATCCCTTCGCCCAGAATTTTTCTCCTGGGAAGCTGTGAAGCCTCAGAGAAAAAGGAAAACAATAATTATCTCATTGGTTTCTTCTGTGCTTTGCTCCTTTGGAATGTGTTTGAAGATTGTTGACCAACAGATTATTTTTTCATTGGTTTCTGAGGTGAATTATTTTGACTCAATGGCCAATCAGTGCCAAGCTGTGTCAGGACTGGAGAGAGTCACGAGTTTTCATTATTATCTTTTTAGCATTCTGTAAGTATCGTTTCTGTATCATTTAGTATAGTATAGTATTCTTTAACATAATATAGTATCATAAAATAGTAAATTAGCCTTCTGAGAATATGGAGTCAGATTCATCATTCCTTCCTGCCACGAGGGTCCCCGCAAATACAATACTGAATTTGGCTAATTGTGAAGATCTATTCAGGTGACTCCAGAGAGCTGTATGCTCTCACATATTAGCTAATTAACTATAAAAATTACTATTCATTTTTATTTAAAACCTTTTCAGACTGCCAGGAGAAGACATCCATCAAGTTATGTAATTAGAAATATTTCTTTGGCCTTCTTGCCACTAGACTTCTAAAGATTTTCTAGAAATAATTTCAGGGTTTCTATAACACTTTACCTTCAAAAGAATGTATAATTTTGAATACAAAATTCTTTAGTAAATCTCTCAATTTAAAAATTCATATAATACTGAGTCAAATAAATAATCCTTCCTGCTTCATTTTCTGCTATGCTGCTAGTTCCTAAAACTGTGATCCCTAGCTCATTGTTGAATAGGATACCACCGTGTTAGAGAAATGGTTTAGTGGAGGACTTAGCTGAGCTAGATTATGGTTGGACTTGATGATCTCAGAGGTCTTTTCCAACCTAAACAATTCTGTATCAATATCTACATCTAGGTTATTAAGGTAGGCGGAAAACCCCTCCCACTATCCTCTTTTATATCTCTAATTACTATAAATAAAGAAAAGAAAATTATGTTGGATTAAGAATTTCAATTTTTAGACGGCTAATAGAAAACAGAATGAAAATTCAATTTTAATTGAGATGTTTAGGCTACCTCTACTGGAAATATGCAGTCACCATCTGAGACTTCAGAAGCAAATTTTATCTACCCATCTAAGATGTTTATTTAGGATGGGATGAATCATCTTCATTAGTTATTCACCAGGTTTTATTCAAAAAAGGTAATGTTTTCATTTATACAAAATATCTTTTAGATTGCTAAGGTTATATGAAATGAGCCCTACCAAAGCATTTTTGCCTTTGTTAAAAAGACAAGGAATCAAACTTCAGACATTTATTTTCATAATTTAGCTTTATTTAGTTTTTAGTCTTGCAACTTGCTTTTAGCGGTTTTTAGCTTAAATTTCATACTTGGTGTAGATTAGATCACAATCACACAATAGTGAAATATGGCAAAGCATGCTCTCAAGTGGCTTGGCTATTTGGAGACTATGAGAAATTTGGTTTACAAATGAAAACAATGTAAAGCTGAGGAAGTCATTCTTGCTGATGCCAGTGCTTAGAGAAAGCAATGGAATTTGTCCACTGACTTGATCACAGAAAATAAATTTTGTTCCAGTAAGTATGCCAGGACCCAAACAGAGAAATATAAAGAGATTTGCACCATGTTAATGAAAGCATGGTCCATAAAACCACCTAAGCCTTGTTATGGTACAGAAAACTGTAAATATTATAAGTTATACTACCCTTGATGGTTTCTGCAATATTTCCAGCAAACAGCAGAAATTTAGAAAATAGATGTCTTGTTTGGATTGCAGAAGAGCATATGCTTTGATAACTCTGCTTTTTATAAATCATGTATGTTCATAATAATGAATCTGTAATTTCAAGTCTTTATGAAAATGACAAAGTTGCTGTTCATGCTAGGATATATTCTCAGTAAAAGATATAATACTGTACAATTTTGCATAAAAACTATGTACCTGCAAGACACAAAAGCACACCGATTGATTTCTACATATTTTTGCCTAATAGATACACAGTAAATGCATTTATAAGAAAATTACTGACTCTTGAGGGATGGAGAGATCTAGATAGTTTGAAGCATTGGTCAATGATTGATTGGATGCAATTTGAGAAGTCCAGTTGTCAGATTCCACACCTGGGATGGAGCACTGCCAGGCACAAGTATAGACTGGGAGAGGAATGGCTGCAGAGCAGCCCTGCAGAGAGGGATCTGAGGGGGCTGGCTGCCAGCAGGATCAATGTGAGTCAGCTGAGTGTGCCCAGGCAGCCAAGAGGGCAAACCCCATCCTGGGGTGATCAAACACATCAGCAGCATCTCGGCAAAAGGGGTGACTGTCCCACTGTTCAGCTTTGGAGCAGCCTCACTGGGAGTGCTGTGTGCAGTTCTGGGCCCCACAGCTTAAGAAGGATTTGAAGAGAATGGCAACAAAGCTGATGAATAAGGTTGAGTGAATGTCCTGTGGCAGGGGTGAAGGACTCTGGTCTTATAAGATCTGGAGAAAAGGATACTGAGTGGTGACCTCATTGCTCTGTACAGCTTCCCCAGGATGGGAAGGGGAGAGGGAGGGGCTACTCTCTCTCCCTGAGATGTGGTTGGAGGATACAAAGGAATGGTTTGAAGCTGCATTGGGGAGGTTCAGACTGGACATTAGGAAACATTTCTTTACTGGTGGTTAAACACTGGAATAGGCTTCCTAGAGAGGTAATTGATGCCTGTCAGTGTCCAGGAGCCATTTGGACAATGCCCTTAATAACACACCTCAACTTATGGTAAGCCCCAAAGTCAAACAGCTGGACTTAGATGATAGTTATAGACCCCATACTACTGAAATATTCTGTTCTAAATTAGCATAACAATATCAACAGAATATTGAAAATTTCAAGAAAATAATTTCTCATTTGCGGAATACTAAATAGTCATTGCTGTATTCATTGTAATAAATATACCAAACAAGACTGTTGTATGACTTGAATGGATTTCATAAAGCTCTATATCAGCCATTTTTATGAGACCAATGCAGAAATATTTTGCAAAATGCAATGGGTCCTGTGGTTCACAGGGTCAGATTCACTGTTCATCACAATTTCATCTGACCTTGTAAATGTCAAACAATAATTCTGTGAATAGCTTTATTTTGTTGGTAGTAGACAGTAATCATTATACATTCTGTACAATCTTGCAAGTCTGTCTTTAAAAGTATAAAGATACTCTTAAATCAATAAGCTTCTTCATTTACTCCTCAGACAAGTTTTAACACCTCCACACTTAAAGAGCAATATACTAATTCAAAATGTATTTTTTTCTTTCACATTTGAAGAGTTCCAAAAGGCCAGTTTTGATACCCATCTTTGGAGAGTCATCATTTATTGTGCCACACAATAAATAATGTATGTATGAAAGAGCTTAGCTTTATGTGTTATTAAGTATGTTAGGCTACTGTATTTTGTTTGTATCACAAGTCTAATTTATCTGAACAGCTTCAAGATTTTGAGGTAGTGAGATGACTTAACTCTTGTAATTTAGCAATGGCCTAAGTGGTTCACTCAATCTTGTACTATTCTGAATTTTGTTGAAGGTACTAGCTGCTGTCATAATACCAACATAGTATATTATTTTTTGTTGTCTTTAAGACAATAAATAAGTGAATGGCATTTCTAATTAAGTCTACTTTTATATTCTTGAAATGCTCTCAATTTATCAAGTTAACCAAAATCTGGTATGAGTCTCTTGTTCAGAACCATGCTGCTGCCTCTGATAGATATTTTTCTTGTATTCAGTCCTGCTACTGTTATTTCAGTATTTTTCTTGGTTAATAAAGCCCTTTCCTAGTCTGAGAATATATAAAGCAACTAAGTAAATATCTTATGAACAATGAACTACAAACCACCTTGGGAAATATGTGGCTACTGGCTCAGTGGGTGTCCTAGAAAAGAATAGTAGTTAAATCATTAACCAGCATGTTCAAAATGGCTGTGTATTTTAGTTGGTTGATTTTTTTGTCAAACCATTTCTAGAAATAGTTCACAAAATTTACAAACTCGTTTTTCCAAAGTAGGTTTCTACAATCTTTTAAGTAAGGCTTTTTATTCAAATCATGAAAATGTTTAGTTTGCTAACCTCTGTGCGTATCTGACATAAACTGTGATTGTAGATTAAAACCAATAAAAACAATTTTTCTCTATGGTGTTTCAGCTTTAAGTATATATATATAGATAAAAACTCAGGCCTTCACAAACTGACACAGACAAATTATTTTGAATCTCAAAGTAGCATGACTATACATAGAAAAAAAAAATCTATGCTGCTTCTTATGTTTCATGAGGAAACTTCTACAAGGATAATAATAGTAATTCATATGTAATACATATTTGACATAGTTGATATGTATTGAAGTTGTTGTTTTTATTTCACATGTCCTGAAGGTTTGAATCACTGCTTACTTAGACTAGATGGAATAAGTGGTATTTCTATTAAAACCATTATTATAATAACTTTGTAGATGCTGATTAAGTATATACTGCTTTAATGCAGCCTAATATATATATTAGGCTATTAAGCTTTGCCAAGATGACCCAAAGCAATCTGGCTGGGGCAGCTCAGACCTGACAAAAGACTAATTGACTCTGTTGAGAATAAGACAGCAAACAGACTCGGGGAAAGAACTAGAGAAGCAATGTAGGATCAGTAGCCTAAGGTTTTTGCCAGAAGCATGACAAAGGAGTAGCTTTACCATGAGACAACATGTTTGTGCTGAGATTTTGCCAAGTGAAAAGGTACACAGAAGATGTCTAAGGGTTGTTGGAGACTGGAATCACTGTCTGAGGACAGTGGTGATTTAGTCAGCCAACTGATGATAGTTGACATGAGATGCTAAAGAAACTTGGCCTTTTTAGTCTACTTAAGGGAAAATTAAGGGATAGATAGATAGATAGATAGATAGATAGATAGATGAAAAAAAATTATATTTAAAGATGAACTGAGTGAGAAAGGTATAGAAAAACTCAGTGCCTTGAAGCTGAAAACATACCCACTCAGACTAGAGAGGAGGTATATTTTTAATTGTGAGAAGAAATAACAACTTCCATTTTATTGTAGATTCCATCAGTGACTCAAAAGCAGCTAATGGTTTATTATGTGGGTGAAAACCTTCTCTTTCCACCTATACCTAGAAGCTGTAAGGTAGTTGGCTAATTCAGCAGAGAGACTCAGAACAGTATAAAGGTAGGTACAGACTGAGCTGGTTGCAATGTAGGCTAAGTTTAACTAGGAGGGTCCCTTCCTAATTTTGGTGTAAGGTCACATTAATGCAGCTGTTGAGCTTCAGGTTAAAAACTGGCTAGTATTTAATACCTTGAGAAAATAAAAGAATGCATATCCAACTTGCCACGTATACCTATTCTTAGGGAAATGCTGTAACGAAAAGGCAGATGTCATCAATGACTACCTAGAATAAGTGGATGAAGTTTCTTGAGTTTTGCTATTTAGTAGATAAGCCACATTCACATGCATCCCTTTGTCCACTAAAATCTATTACTCTAGGTGAAAGCAAATGAAAAAAAGAGTGATTAAGTAATGAGGAATGAATGAAATGTTATTATTTGTATGGCTACGTCTGCTATTTGTTACCGCATTTAAAATTATTCCCACCAGCAGAATGATCCCTGTGCCTTGCCTCAGCTGGTTGTTTGTTTCAGTCTTGTCATAGTTTGACTTGTGTTTGCATGGAAATAAGCAAATCTGTTATTGTTTGACAATGTGACAAAATGAAGTGCCATAAATTATTTAACCCTTATTCATTATTCTTAGGTCCATCATGTTTATGAACATTTCTCTCTATAAATTTTAATTCATTTATTCATTTAAATGTGTCCCTCAGGAATTTTTTTAGGAATGAAAGAATGAAGATTATGTAAAGCTGAAGTAGCTCTCTCTGGAGAAGTTGGGCAAATGGTCAGAGGGTATTATAATAAAATTTAGCATTAAGTATAATTTTTCACAGAACCTATTAAGGTTTGCAAATATAATTCATACTTCTGTTTTCTGTATTAGTCCATCTTTGATGCAATAAATCAATCCTTATTTACTTTTCTTGGAACAGTGATTGATATACTTCTTTTTAAATAGTTTAGGCAAGGTTTATGTGTCTTATTTTAATGACACTAGGTAAAAAATGCCATGTATGGTATTGCACAGAACAAATGATTATTCAAGAATTGTGACACTGTGTTGTAACCTAGCTACTGGAAAACATTTTTGAGGTAAATATTATTTGCATAATTTTTCATTTGATCTTGTGGGTATTCTGAGATCTAAGTAGACATAAGAAAAACTGGTTTGAGCACAAGTTGCTGTCTGGGTTTGAGAATTCTTTCCTTTCCCTAGCTCTGTAGTCCCACACAGTAAAAAACCTGCAAATTCGAAGTTGTTGGGCAACATCTGACTGTGCTCTGTATGTCAGCCTGTTTATTTTCTTTTGCTCTGCCTCCCACCTAGCATGAATATGTATCTAGGTCACGGGAAGTGGAACAACTTGAGGAGGAGAGTTTAACATCCACCCACTACTAGACATATTTTGACCCCTTTGGTGACTTATTTTCTTATAAAGACATAAATTTCTGAAAGTAAAATATCCCTAAGTTATGTTTTGGGGAAGAATTAACTGCTTTTAATCTTTCCCATGACATTTTTCTTTCTTGATGGTCTGGTACAAAGCATACTGGTTTTTTATTTGAATCAGGACTTAAGATGACTTATGGCAGCTTTGATGATATTAACAACTTACTATTATGCCTGATTTATTAGCAGAGAATACCCAGCTAGTCAGTGGGCCAAAGGGGAAAAAAACCCCGTATTAAGTCCACTAGCATGGTGCTTTCAGCTGAAGAAACAAAGGAGAATTTTGCTGCTTTTTTAATGGACAAGTAATTAATGAATACTTAGTTTCAAAACCCACAAGTTACCTTTTCCTAATATGTCTCTGTACTGGATCTGGTTGTGATGCTGTTAATTTTCTTCACAGCAAACTATATGGTTCTGTGTTTTGGATTTGTGGCTAAAACAGTGTTGATAACAAACTAATATTTTACTTGTTGCTCAATTGTGCTTGCACAGGTTCAAATCTTTCTCCCACTTAACCCATCCTCACCTTCCAAGGAGGCTGAAAGTAGGAAGCAGCGCTGCTGGGACTGTTGAATCAGCCAAAGGGATATTCCTACCATATAATGTCATGGTCAGCAAGACCTGTGTTCGTCATTCAATTAGAACTGTAGAGGAAGAAAGGGATGAGGTGGTTTGTTACTTCCAAGGTGGCTATTGCTCAAAAAACATGGGGTCTATCTACTGGTGGGAGGTGGTGTGTGATTTCTTTTAAAAAGGAACATTATCTCACCTTGATAATGCTTATTCTCTGTTAAGAAGACAGCAGGGAGTTAGCAGGGCTAGGAAATGACAGTTCTAGTCAGCATATGTGAAGTAATTCCGTTTGGAGGGCTTTTTTATTCTTTTAGTCTAGCTTATGGGTGCAAGCTATACTTACAGGCACAGATATAGTCCTTTTGATGCTTTTCTTCTCCCTGTCTGGCTCAATGAATATTTATGGACTGGAAAAAGGAACAAATTCAAGGCATTTGTCTCTCCCAGTGTAATGATTCAGTTCCTGGTTTCTACAGTTGACCTGAAAAATAAGACATTAAGGCTTGAATACCTTAAAGTAGGAAAAACTGTTCTTATACAAATTGTAGCAGCTCTCCATGTAAAAAAAAAAAAAAAAGTGAAGGGATATAAATATCATCTAAGACTTCTAAAATAAGAAAATGACAGAAGGACCTATTTCCAAAACTTAAAATTGTGAATTCTTAGTTGAAAGAGACATTTCCAGTGATAACTAATAAGCAATTTTAAGTATAAGTTCAGGCTTTTTTCTCTGAATTCTCCTTTGCTTACTGAAGGTAGTGTGACAATCAATAATCATAATTGGTAGTTATCAGGCAATTTATGAGGTCTCTTCATTTCCTCATAGATAGTCTAGATGCTTAGCTCAAGACTTTATATTTTATTGCATTGAACCCAAGCCTTGATTCATCCTACCATTGAACTTCACAAATGTAATTAAAACATTTAAGTGGTAGTTTTACTAAACTCCCTACAAAATCACTAGACAGGACACAATCTGCTGGGAGAAGGACTGCATGTGTGACACCTGAATCACTCTGGACACCCATACATCCTTTGACTGATTTTGTAAGGAACCATGGAGTTTTGTTTCGATGATAGAAATGTCTCTGCTTGAAAGAATTCTCTGGGCCCAGAGACAAAAGCTATTCTGTGGACACAGATCCTTGTCTTAGATTTTTTAGAAGGAGAGCTCAAGAGCACAACTTGTAGTAAAAAGTGAGTGCAGGCACATGTAAGGTGTGCAAAAACTGCAAAACAAGTTATTTGTAACTGAAATGGTTCTTTTCCTTCTTCATTTTTAAACCTCAATCCAGTTCCCACTGAAGAATAGAATTTCACCAGAAACATTTCCGTTACTTTAATTCACAAATGTACTTAGTGAAAAACAGCAGTTTCCCAAAGGTATGAATCAGCAATTTTTCCTTCTTTTGTCTGTAGGAGCTAAAAAATGTTTTTTCATTCCTCAATTTACCCAGCTCCTGCAATGAAAAATGTAATTATGCCTTGTTGAGAAACTGGCTTCCTTGTAACAGTTTTCATTCTTTAAATGAAAATAAAAACAAATGTAGTTCAGATGCCAGTAATTTCCCTTGATTTCTTTCCCAGTGTTAGACACTGTCAAGTGCTGCAGCAATGTGTGATGTTTCCCTGCTGTTGTTTTTTGTAGGACCAAAACTCTTCCATAATTCATCCACTTACACTATTTTTGAGGTTAATCTTCTTTCTAATTTGACATTCATTGATTTACCTTTTTTTTTTTTTTAGCATGCATAAAATACAATTAGAAATAATCCCTAAAACTGGATTATATATGTTGGGCATTGGGTTTCTTTCCTTTAGGTCCTTTTTACTTGTGGAATTTTTTCCCATTGAGTTGCTAGGAAGCACTGATGGCTGGGTGCTTGAGACAATAGGCAGCTGGCCAGGCCTCTCCTCCAAGAGAGGAGGAGGGTGTCTGGTGGCGTTCCTTTTGGTTTTGGAGTTTCTGTTGGAGGGACAGGTAGGGGACAGGGCTGGGGCAGCTCCTGGCTCACTCTCAGGTTCAGAGAAGGATGGCCAAAACTGTTGCTTGGGAAAAGGAATTCACTGCCACCACCATAACCTAGCCTGGAGCTGCTGCTGCTTCTGTGGGGTGAGAGACGCCACTGAACCAGGACTTTATTATCACCTTCCTCACTAAAAGAGGGGACCTACCACCATGTGCTTGTGTGCCTGGGAATCCTGAGCTCACCTCTCCCTGCCCTGTTCAGAGCCAGGCTGCCACTGCCCTGCCCTTCCTGCTTCTTTGGCGCTCTCTGGGTTCCTCTACACTGCAGTCCCACACTCTCTGCCCTGCCAGGACATCCTGCAATTCCACTTACCTCTGCAGATACGTCTCGTCCACCAGCCCGGGATTTTTGCTCATTCCTGCCATTCCACCTTGGTGCCCCTCGGAGTCCTGCGGCGGCACCGGGATCGCCGGCCCGCCGGGAGCCACCACCGCCCCTGCCGGCTGTGACCGTAAACGCGCCAAAGGGGAAAGGGCCGCAGCCGAGAGAAGGCCAGGACTGCGTCTGTGGTTCTGGTTGTTGTTACTGCCGCAGTTGTGTTGTTTGTTTGCCTTGTTATACATGCTAGTAAAGAACTGTTCTTCCTAGTCTCATATCTTTGCCTGAGAGCCCCTTAATTTCAAAATTATAATAATTGGGAAGGAGGGGGTTTATGTTTTCCATTCCAGCAGAGGCTCCTGCCTTCCCTAGTGGACATCTGTCTTTCAAACAGAGACAATATGGAAATATATCCTTTACATCTTATCTATTTTCTTTTTTTCTTGGACTTTTTTTTCAAGGATTGCTTTACACTACCTCTGAATAATGTTTAACTTTCAGAAGTGTAAGTCACCTGGATCACATCCTGTAAGCAATTTTTTCCTTCTCTCAGCTTTCAGGCCCTTATGACCAGTCTCTCAGATACAACACCAGCGGATCTTCTGCACGACTAAATTCTCACATTCGGCTTCCTAATATCTCTTGTCTTGCAAGAATAGGAGCTGATAGAGGCTGATTTGGTGCATGAAAGCAAGCTGGTAATTAATGTGCAGGTGGTGAGGTAAAGCAGTGTCTCTTGCACCTTGCTCCTAAAAATCAGTAGCTTTTCCCCCATGGGAATAAGGTGTGGCTGGCAGCTTTACTCAGATGCAGAGATGGGGCACAGGCATTGCCTGTGTGCACAGCAGAAATTGCCCTATCAGTCATCAGACCTCCAGGGACTGTGAATTAGGGAGATGAGGAAAAAGGGCATTTTACTATCATATTTACACGAAAATAAGAGTAACTGAGGGAGCTCTAGAAGAGGTCTTCACTGAAGCAGAACTGAAGCAATGACTGTGGCAAATGATGGCATTGCCATCTGAGTATTATTTATACCCTATTTACCCCCGTCTTCAAACACGCACTTCAGAGTGAATAAAGACTAACTATGCCACTACATTTTTTTCAGAAATGTTGCCTGACATGTTATCTAGGGTTTGTATTTCATTATACAGTCATTTTTAATACATTTATCTAATGACTAAAAACAAAAAGTGCAGTCATTTTTATCCTTGCTGTTCCATTGGTATGTTTGTTTTTTTCCCACCCAAGAAAGACAATTTTAGAAAACTTATTCCAAATATTCTTGGAGTGTTTCTTGTTTCAAATTGTCAAAATACAATTTCTGTAATAATACTTGTACTTTGTGTGGAAATCTAGTCTGATGTCATCCTGTGAGACAGACAGGTTCATTTGCTGCAATGTTTGTTTCAATTCCATTATCTGCAGAACCCCAGGCAAATAGTTTGCATTGTGGATATTATCCCAGAGCCAAGCAAGGGCTGTCATGTCTGGTGATATTTGACAGTTTGCAGAGATTGCTCAAAGGGGCAGGATCTTCTTATAACTAATAAGGCCAGTAAGTTCTCAGATTATCAGGTTCACACTTTATAATGATTTCTTCTCAGTTTTACTATACCCCAGTGGCAGGCTGGAAAGTTGTTTGATGAGCACGAACTAAACATATGCAGCACAGCCATTTCTGACACATGCAATTTTAATACATGCTGGCCACTCAGACTGACACAATCCAAAAAAGGCTTCTATTTGGGGACTTCATATTTTGAGTTTCAGTCAAGTGTAAAATGGAAGTTCTTCTATGTGATGGAATATTGCTGTCTTGCACTGACATGGACAGCCAAAGTGTCCTTGTAATCAGTTCACAACATTTCTTAGCATTCCTCTGCACTGAATTTCTGTGGAAACACATACCAGAAATGAATTCCTAACTCAGTGTGGCATTTTACTTTCTGCTGCTACGCCACAACTAATATTCTGAACCTGCCAAAACAGTGGTAAACAGCCTTTCCACTTCCTCTCTACTTATCAGTGACTTAGTTTTCACTGCCTTTCATTTTCACTGTGTCAATCCTGGCAATCCCAGTGGTCAAAATGACCAATTATTGACATGGCAGCAAAGGCACTTCAACTGTTTTGGTTTAGAGCTTAGCTTTGGTTTTAGCTTAGCTTATATCTAGGCTTGTTAACAGCCTTATAATTAGATTTCTTTCTAAACTTATCCTGCGTTCTATAAAAGATCCCAGAAGCTTAAGACCAAGCAATCAGTCTGCTAGAATTGCAAACATGTCCTTAATCCTGTATGGTTTTTAACTGCCATATTTTTTTCTGTGCTGCTTTCTTATCTTTGCTTTCATTCATGGAGTTCTGGAGACTGAGGGTTGTGCTTTAGCTCAGATCATGCATTGGTTTCCACCATTTTGATGCACTCCACTTTCCTATGCAGTAAAAATTGGTATGTGTAAGCATTTCCATTCCTCGTGGGATTCCAGGAAAAGGAAATAGTCTGAGTGCAGCAGAGTGTGATGAAAGGAGAAAAAGAGAATGTTGTTCAATTGAAATGGCTTTCTCCCTTCCTTGTCTCATCAGCAGTTCTTCATCATACATGAGTTCTGCAGTTTCCTCCAGTCAGTGTGTCCAGAGCCAGCTGCGCAAAAATTACAGTAAGTGGCTGCTGTGTGGTTAGGGAGGTGTTTCCACAAGGATTTGATGCAATATGAGGCAAGAACTCTGCCACAGGTGACAGCAGCTCATGTCACAACATTCAAAAGAGAATGTGCTCTAGACACATGAGAGTGGGGAAGTGCTGAGGCATTACACTTTGTAGTCTGTGCAAGGACTAGTCAGCCTTCAGCTTGACCTATTTCACCCATGCCAAGAGCACATTATGTAACAACTGCTGCTGTGGCTACTGCAGCCTCAGGGCTGAAGCAGCTTCCATTGTCCTCTTGCTTCCAGCTTGTGAGGGCTAACAAACTGAATCTATTGCCCTCCTGCAAAAAAATTGTATTAATTTATATGCATGCACCTTATGTTCTATAGAAATCCAGACATAAAGGTGCATAAGAACCTCTGTCTACAAAATATTAGCTTCGGGAATGTAAAGCCATATATTTATAGAAGTCTAAGTAATCATTAAATACTCCCCATTTACTAGACAAAGTAAAGCAAGGAAGGCAACAATAAAATGTAAATAACATGTATTTTGAACTACATAGTATTTGTATCTAGCTATGAAAAACAACAAATCACAATATACTTTATGTCTGAAGAATAGTAATAAACCCAAGCAAATAGTTTCTATCTCAGCAGTTTTGCAAGACAAACAGAGATGGAAGATTTGGGACTTTTAAGTAACTGTAATTTTTTTTAATAAAGTTGCTTTCCAAAAACATTGTTCAATGAAACAAAGGCTGATCTTAAACTTTTGAAATAAAATAGAATAAACCTGCTAAAATTTTCTAATTTTCCAACTGGTTCTAATTTTCCAATTGGTATTATGCAGCCTTAAACTTCTCCTAATTTTCTTTATAAGACTTAATATTTACCTGCCAGAAAAAGAATTTATTTCTGTGCAATTCTTGCTAAATAAACTAATTTTATTTTTCTGGAATTGCGGCTCCTGAAGGTAACTCCCTGTCCTGCAGAACTAAAGTTGATGAGCAATTCCTAATCTGTGCAGAGCCAGCCTTAATGTCCTTGACATCAAACATGGCTACTTCCTTCTGCTTGGAGCTTCTCCAAGTTAGGTCATCCATAATTCTTGTTCTCACCACTCATAAATACAGGTACGGACAAATCAATTGCTAAACACCCCCCCAGCTAATTTTGAAATCTTGAGCAGGATTTTACAGAATGAAGCTACAGTAGAAGTGATATAAATACAGAAACAAACACTGGGGCAACACAGATGCACTCAGCAGTCCTATTGAACTATTTGTACCATAACATTCTACCACTGTGTATACCCAGGGAGCCTCATGCTGACTGACAAAGTGGGAGCATATCCAGATGAGGGCAAATCTCTTGTCTCCATTGCTAAAGTATGTCTGGCTAATAAAGAAGAACACAGCGCCTCTTTCTTAAAACTCTGGCTTTGGAAATTGTCCCCTATGCCTCCTTTCTTCCACAAGGATCTTCATCATATGATTTTCTGGTTGCACTCCATCTTTGTTAGAAAAATGTCTTACTTCTCTCCTGCCTAATGTTGAACCTGCAGCACCTGGAATGTGGGCACCAGAAGGGCACAGTTATGCAGATCAGATTTATCCAGAAAACATACACTGGCAAGATTTTTTAATCAACCTTCTTACAAATATTTGCATACTGAAGGCTTTTGGTACACAGCTGATATTCTGAACGGGGAGATCATATTTAGTTTCTTATCAGTTTCACTGACTATGCTTGGGGTTGTGAATTTCCAGCACTGAGTTCCTGTTTCTTGGTGTGACTGATTCACATCCTCTGTTTCTGGGTGTTTATTTTATTACACTTAGGAAATTTTCTCCCCTTTACCAAATAATTAGCCTGATATTTATTTCCTCTTTGTTTAGAACTTCATTCACCTTTGCATGTATGTTTTATGAACAAATATTTGATACATTTTTTCCCCATTTTTTATTTCTCACTGGATCATTGATATTAATTTAAAAGTCTCACACAGAAATCTGCATGTATATCAGGGTAAGAGGCTAATATCTTATGTCTTTTTTATAATACATATCGAGGCTAATATCTTATGTCTTTTTTATAATACATATCTCTCCTTTAGTCATGAGACTAAAGGAGACCTGCTGAATGAGAATATTTAAGTCCATTTTTACAACTCTTTTGAAAATATTTGATTGCATATTTTCAAGATAAAAATTAAATTTTAGAATAATAATGAATATGGAGATTATTATGTATATACCTGTGCATGTATTTGCTACACAGGGACAAAGAGATTACTAAAGGGCTTTTTTTAATAGCTGGATCACACCAACAGAATTTATGAGTTTTTATTAGAGATTGGAGGGCCTACAGCACTGTCTTATAAACTGGTATCTGACTTTCTGAAATGGTTCACAGTGTTATTTGAAACCATCTAAACTCTTTTATCTTAGAATGCAAAAGCTCCTATGTCCAACTGAAAATCATTTTGAAAGCGCAGTTAATAAGGTAGCCTGATCTTGACCATTGATTATTAAGTGTTGCACAACATCACTCAGATGTTGTATATCAATTCATGACAGAATATGAATGTGTAATATAATAGTTTAGTATAATAGTCTATCAGATGTGATGCTAAAAAATTAATTAAAATTATTTCAAAAGGGAATAATTTTACATAGGTAGCAATTATTAGTGGATTTTAAGAAGATATCACATGATGCTGAAGTGGTACCTGAACTAAATGTTGCATTTTTAGTAGAATTAATAAAAACAATTTAAGACTGCCCAAAAAACATTGTAACTGGGTTGTAAGCAGTTTATTGCTATTGTATTTGTATAAAATATCATATGTGCTTATGAACAAATAATAAATTGGTTTTTATGCACAGTTCAACAAACACAACATAGACTGCAAGCAGTACCAGAGGAGCTCTATTACCATCTTATATCAGTTTCTCAAAATGCAGTCCTGAGAATGCTAACTTCCAACTCAAAAGCACTGGGGAGGCTTCCATCAGTGTGACTCTGGGATAGGGAGCTTTTGTAGGAGGGTTGTCCATCTGCAAAATTAGTTGTTCCTAAATCGTTCCTCTTGAGCTGCTGGTGTTCTCTGTGAAACTGTTACAGTTAAGAAGGAAATGCATACTTGGCTTGATAAAATTCAGTTTCTTTTAATTCTTGTTTTCTGTCATTTCAGTTCTGAGACAAACAACAAGCATGGGAAGGTTCAAGTCAGAAAGCACAGACTTCAAATTTAAAATATGAGTGTTGAAGCCAATGTAAGACAATTGGCCTGCCTTGGGTGGACTTCCAATCCAGTATTCAGTTGTCAGGCATACCGTCAGACTGGTTGTTCTTTATTCATATGTGATATCTCAACTTGCATCAGCCGTTCTATGATGTTAGTGAAAATTTTCACACAAACTGAGCAAAATGAGCATGTGAAATCTGGGATTTTAGATAATCACCACATTTAAAATAGAAATGTCTTCTCTCCAATTAGACCAAGTCTGCCCAGTAGACACCATGGGAATGGGGAGATCACTGAGCTAACTTTAATTTAAAGTACTGTCACCATGATAGCATGAATTTCTACACAGACTGATTTTCCTTCTTCTTGCGTGAGCAAATTAGTTTGAGTGTGCTCAGTATGTGAGCTAAATAGTTTAAAGCTTGTCTGTTTTTCCCATTATTGAACTATGGTCTTGACTACAGCTACTTTCCAATTAGAGAGGTAAAATCGTATTTTGGTTATGAAAAATTCTCCAGGAGTCTGAGCGTTTTAAAATTTCTGTGCCATGTAAACCTGACTTCCATTTAAAATAATGTTGATCAGACACGATGGTAGCTCTATAAATTTGGATACAGCTATTGACCAAAGAACTGGAAACAAATCATCCAGCTCACACAGGATTTATGTAGGATCTTATAGTGGTTAGTTACTTCTCTGTAAGTAATTTTTCAGTGCAACGTTTCTGTATGGAAAATGTAGCCAGTGAAGCAGTGAAAATCATCAGGATAGGTTTTAATTTATAGCCTCTATACTGTTACTGAGGTTGAGAAACTTTTATTATTACAAGAAAAGATGGCTTTTAAAATGCTTTAAAGTCCCTTAGCTTGTTTGGGTTGCTATGAAATTATAGATGCAGAGTAAAGTAGATATTTCAGTGTGGGATTATCAGAAAAAAAAAAAAGCTGTGAACCCTCATTTCTCAACAAGCACGCACATTACCGCCTGCCATCAAATCTCTTCTACCTCATTCATCCCAACTCCTTTTGTGCAATTTGACCTTCTCTGGGATTATTCCTTCCTTCTGACTAATCTTAGTCACTCAGCATTTATCCCAGATGATCTCAGTTCCTTTGGAAAAACAGTGTTGGAAACATTATGAAGGGAAGAGTCCAGCTCCATAAATCACCATTGCTGGAAACACATCCTTGAAAACAAGGACTAGCTTGCAAGTTGTGTGGTGCTGAAGAGAAAAAATGCTTGATTAATGTGGTCTAAGTCAGACCAGAATTAAAATGAACTCCACATAATTAACCAACAGCCAGAGAACTATGCATCCAGGATCAATATCAGCAATACAAAAAATGCACTAATGGACACTTTAAAAATGTTATCAAATACCTAAAATTTTCTCAACACTCTACTATCACTATTCTCATTAAATTCTAAGCTCTCCACGGTGTTATACATGTGGCATCCCCAGATGTCCTTTGTCCCACGCCTCTGGGCACCTGGATTTGAAGCATGTACACCTTCCCTGGGAGTGCCCCTTCCCCTATTTAGACAACTGTGTTCAAGATACAAATTTATTGTTATGTGTACACTGTTCCCTCTGCTAATGCAGGTCATGGAAAAAGCTGTCCATGAGGTCACATAAGAGCACCCCACATGTAGGTGTCTACATGTTGCCCTTGAGCTGTTCATCCTCTAGTTGAATGGCATACAAGCTCCTTGTGGGTCTGATTGGTGGTCTTCCTCCAAGCAGAATTTTATGTCAGAAATTTTTATGCTTCTTGTGTGCTTCTTCTAAACTTCTTGTTTTCCCGAGTCTCCCTGCCATGCAGTTCTTTAAAGATGGCTGTCTTAAACAAACTGCATTATTGGGAATTTCCTTGTGGTGTTACCAGGTGGGTTTTTTGGTAAATATCCTCTCAGTACACAATTTGGGACAATCCATTCAGACAGGCTATTTATAATCACATTATTTCCATTGTCTGTTCCAAACCATGTCACCAAGAAGAGGCCATGTGGATTCACTCCCTCACAGTGTGAGAAAGAAGAAAAGGGAGTTAATTACTTAGTGAATGGATAGAGATGTGCAAATGAGAGACACAAACTGGCACTTATGGAAAGAGGATGATGAGTAAATTTTGAAGTGCTATTTCCCCATTTCCTTAAAAATGTGGGCCCATTTTCCACATTGTGGAAAGAAAGAGATTCAGGTCTTAGTGAGGACAGAAGCCTCATCTTTTACTTTTTCTGCCCTCTGTTTTATCTGCCCATATCAGATATTAAACAGCAAAGTATGAGGAACAACTGCAAAAGAGTTTTTTTTGCCTAGTGACCAGGTAGTTAGCACAATCTTCACTAAGTATGAGGTTATTTCTCAGTCTCTCTCTCTCTCTGAGATATAAGCAAACCAGCCTGGCTAAAGCCCACAGAAGGTAGAAGGCTGTCCTTATTCACAGCTTTACTAAGACTTACACACCTGAACTAGAGGAACCTTCATTTTGTCACAGTATATCTGGGTCATGAGTGTCATATAAGTCAAATATAATTTATCCTAATTTTCATTATATTTTAAAGTCAATTTGTTAGTAAACATATTTGTGAAAGAAATTTTCTGCATACTGAGTTTGAGAGATACTTCAGTATCTGACTAAAATTGAAGGCCCTAGATCTTACCTGTATCAAACACAATAATTTTGCTTAACCACATAAACAATCATATTGTTTGGGGACAAGAAAGGCCCCAGATTCTCCCAGGGATGACATTGCCACAACCAATCTCTGCAAGACGGTCCTATAGATCCCTTCATTATAGAGCTATAGCTTAATAAATGTATCTGTGTAAAGGCAGAGATCTTTTGTGAATATCCCATCTTCAAATGAACAGAGTATTTAAATATGCCTCAATACATTCTTCTTTTTTTCTTCAATACATCTTGTAGGGGAACAAAATAATGCAAATTTGTTAGCAAATTTTAAGTGAGTTTTCAGCACTTGATGACAGACCATTACCTGGCAGAGAGCCATCCTAACTTTTAGAAAGTACTCTTCTGATTTTTCCTTGCACCAACTAAATAGGTCATTATACAACTTCAATACTATTACAGGAATGTATTTCTACCTGAGAAATAAAAGATCTGACCTCTAAGGTAAGAGAAGGTATTGTTTTCAACATTCACAGTTTTGTAAGTAGACCTCCCACCAAGTACTTTGGAACGCAATCATGGCAGATCACATAAATAACTCAGGACTCCTTAACTCCTTAACTATGTACATGCGTTACTAGTGGAACTGCTATAGAAGACATCAGGGAAAAAAAAACCAATGCAGGATATGTTGTAACACAATTGCTCTAACTAAATGCATTTTCAAGTGTGACACTTCTGTGTTTATCTTTTTATGATTAACTAGGAATAGTAGATGAATTATATGAGGGAAAAAAAGAACAGAAAATCACTGATGTTCTATTGATTTATGTCCCTGCTACTTTCCACTCTATGACAGATAAAATAGCTTTTGATTTGATCTACGTAAAATATTGTTAAACATTCCAAATGTTCGGCTTTAGCACTGAGCAATAATTGGAAATTATTTTACTTGAAAAAATTGCAGAAATAAATTTTTGAAAGATAATTTAGGGATGAAGACAGCAATATATGAAAAATTACACTCCACTAAACTTGTGGAAGAAAGAAATTGACCTGTTAGAAAAACTTAGAAATAAATGGTCCACTGCACTAAACTTAAGGCAAGACATGAGTTACAAAACAAAAACAATATCCCACAGCACCAAATACTAATGTGCTAACATTTTTTATATCCAATATATCCAGGTTTTCATAAGAAAGAGCATGAATAAATTGTCAGCCTTCCACAGCAGATGGAGGTGCTCGCAGAGATATTTCTGAAAGAAAATTCTAGCAGGCTGTGAATAAGTGATTTATAAAGTAAATAAAAGATCATTAATTGATGACTTAAATTCTTCAGGTTGTTAGATAAAATACCCATTGTCATGGACTGACTCACACAGAGAATAATCAAGAACAACCTCAGGCTGTTGTCAGAGATGATAATATCACCCAAAAAAAAGGCAGCTCAGCAAGTTCCTTGCTTTTCCTTCACTGACGAAGCAATCTGGAGAAAATCCCACACCTGAGGCACTTTTTTTTGTAACAGGTTAGAGGAGATAGATTAGTTTGAAAAAAATACGCAGAAAATAAGAGACCTAACAGATTTTTGTGTGAGAAATTAGAAAATCAGTAGGATTGGACAATATTCACCAAGACAGTGCTCATATGTGAAATTGCAGAGCAGTTGGCCAAGAGTGTAACCTGTCATCATAAGCAGCGACTGTGTCAGCATATTGGTGAGCTGCCAGTATAATTCCCAGACACAGAAAGTACTCTAGAGGAAATCTTAAACACTGCATCCTGGTAAGTCTGACTTCTGTCTCTGGTTAGATTATATAGTCTATTATAAGTATTATGGGAGCAGAATGCATGAAAAAAATGGTGTCTGGGAAAAGGAGCGTCACAGCTGAGTTTACAGAAAGAAATCTACTGGAGTTTTTCAAAAGTGTCACAGAATGTGAACAAAGAGGAACCACGTACGCAGTATATCTGGATTTTCAAGAAACCTTTGACAAGTTTATAGGTTAAAAGATATTAAAGACTCTGAGGAGAACACTCAGAAATGGAATTCAAGAATTCACACTCAATGGTTCATAAGGCTTATGCATTAATCCATTCCTTGGTACTCTATACATTCCAGCTAGCTCTCACCAAGACACGTTTGCTGTAGTAGATACTAGATATAAGTCTTTTAAGTCATGTCATGTTGCTTGGTTTCAGCATCCAGCTTGGTCTAATTCTTTATTAGTACTAGAGGTGTATTCCATGTTTTTATAGGATCTGAAAATATTTTTTAAAGAGAATATGCTGGAAACAAGATCATAATTTTACAAGGCATGCAGAGATAAAGCTTGATCAAGTACTTTTCCTTGAGGCAGTTCTTGGGATAACTTCTAAGTGGTAAGTAACAAGATGTCTACTTTTTGAGCGTGTCAGAAAGTACAGGTAAGGCCTCGCTTTTAATAGGTTATATAGAACAAACACTGAAGAGAGCTATAGACCTAGTCTGACAAAAGATTACACCCTGCTTAAACCACAGAGGTCCCAGATCCCATGCTAATGTCAGGAAACATGATGTCAACCCCATTTTTTACTGCAAGGGGGTGATATTGCTATGGTTTTTGAAGTAAGTGGGACTGATGACTCAGGATTCAGACACTATCCCAAAACTTTAATGATTTATAGAAAAACTCTCTTTAGAGGAATGATATTGTACATATGCATTCACAAATCCTCCTCATCCTACAGCGTATAGTGTTTTTAAATACCAGTGTGACCTTAGTATCCTGTGTCCATTCATTACTGCTTAGTGGACTGATGCATGCAAGGTAAATAAATTAGGCATTTTTTTCCTCAGACATTGACTGAGGTGGCTAGCAAGTGTGTAAAAATCATGACTGCATAGCATAGCTTCTTAAACTTCTCATAACTTCTACTTCAGTAGTTATTTAATACAAACATAAAAAGTTTAATAAATTATTGTTAAGACACAGTTATAATCACCACTATCAATCATAATAAATTGCATAAACCAGCTAAAAATCTTGAAGACTAATTACTTGATAGCTGATTGGCTGAATCTGTTATGACTAAAAAAAAAATCTGACATTTCTTTTGCTACCTGTGAGTAATCAAAAAATAGAATAAGATGATGCTGTCCTAAGGGCACTATGACCACGTGAGTGACAAATGCTCCATTCAGCACACATATGCAGGGCCTGACATTTTCCCAGTACCAGTAATTGTCTATCATTTTTCTTTTATGCTTTAACAGCTCCTTAAATATGTCAGGACTAGACATGCTTACCCTGAGAGAACATTTCTCTGAATTGATGGATGTAAAACATGTACAACACACTGACACTTGAAACTTCACAGATTTCCTAAAGCAACAAAGCTGTTAAAGGTAGGGCAAAGTTGATTAAGTGCAGAAGCATTTAACTTTTAATGATGCCTCATTGATACCCCGCATAATTGTTGCTATATTCAGTGGCTGTCTTTGTAAGTGCTCCTTCATTATTCAGCAGGCCAAGGCACTTTGTGAATGCCATCAAAATCAATTACAGTTTGGCTACTTTGGGGGGGCCAATGAGGCAAAGAATTAACCTCCAACTAATTTCCAAAGTCATTTAGTCACTGATAGCTTAGTACATATACTAGCACAGGCACTGTATGTTGCGGAGCATTTACAAAAATAAAGTTTGAAATAAGGTATCAGAAGAAAAGGATCTGAAGAGTAACAAGGAAATCGTTGGGGTAATTGTTAATGTGTGAACATTCCAAATAAATTTTGCAGATTAAAGATTTTAGGGCAAAATTTTATGCATGAGATTAATCCTTTAGACAGGTTTTCATTCACTTTTAAAAAGTCAGCACACTGATTGTTTTAGCTGAAATAATTAATCATTATTTACAAGACATGGTCATCCAGTTATCTAATTGAATCCATTACTGTAGAATATCGTAACACAACTAATTAAAGTTACAGTATAGAAGGAAAGAGATTCTGAATTAGAGAATTGCTCAGAAGATTCTTGCTTCCATCAAGCTTCAAAGGGCTTTCTTAGGCAAACATTTAATTCACCTTAATGTAAGCATCACAGAGAAAGCACAAAATGATAATCTGAAAAGGCAATCTTCTTTTTGCTCCCTGAAGAAGCTGACTATACAATCTGTGGAACATCTATGACATTTAGAAAAATGACTGTAATACTCTTAAGAAATATCTTTTTTCATTAAGTTTTTCCATTAAAAACACACCCGAACTCAGGGTCCCATTGCTTCTCTGAGAGAATAAAAGTATGGAATAAGTACTTAGGTTTAGGGTTTGTACAGTGACTATACACTACACAAACTCAGTGTAAATACACTGTATATGTGACCTGTACTTTCAAAGAAATGCAAGTTATTTCCACTAATATACAGGCACATCTTCTATATTGAGTCTGGCAATAGCACTGGTGAAGACTGTATGTCAGCAGTAGTATCTAAACTATGAACATAAGAATTATCTTCCTCCACAGGAAGTGAAAAAAAGAACAGGGTGGGAACAAATATCTGTGCAGTAAAAAATGCACCTGCTGTTTTGTGGTCAGTGATGACTGAATGAAAACATGAGTTTCTATGCTGTGAACAATGTTGCCACAGCAACTAGCCTGTGACCCATTCTCAATAGCCACTGCTTGCAACATGAAAAAGCTAAAAAGATCCCATAGTCTGTAATCGCTCTCAGAATCACTGTACTGAGGCTCTCTTATACTCCTTTTATGATCTTCCTGATGGAGCCATCCTGACTATCAAACACAACAGGTCACATATGAGTTTTGGTGCAAATTTTTCTTGAAACACAAAGAGATGGCATCTCAAGCATTTCTGGGTACAGAAAGAGATGAAGGCTAGCTGCTTCAGACTGAACACCACAATGCCATATTTCAGCACATGCAAATCCTCTATAATGCACTATATACAAATTTCCATGCAGTCAGGTTCCCACAAACTGGCCGCCCCTTGCAACTCTTGAAAAGCACAGTGGCCTTCAGAAAGAATGACATGCCCAAATGTTCCAGTGCTTCTGATGCACATATCAAAGTGTAGTCCACTGTATAGGGTTTAGGAATAATACAGTCAGAGAAAATATTATTCCATAATACTGCAAGATCTCATCCATCACCATGGAACCTTCATGAACACTAGTCAGTCTGAGTATGTGTGATGCCTGTATGTTTCAGAATGAGAGTAACTTCCCCTTTGAACAATCTGCCACCTATGCTCAATTTCATTATACAAACATCAGCAACACACTGATGTTTTCTACCATTCCCTTCTTGCTGTGGTAACTTATGCAGTACAAAGCCTCTGAACATATTCTACACTCCTGCTAGCATCCCCTGGCTTTACTTTCACTTGCTGAAAAATCAAAGTTTCTTATCATCAGCTATAAACTTAATGGAAGAGTGGTATCAAATACACATTTGGAAATGCACCACTGTTACAATGTCCAGAGACGACAAACAAATTAAAATGCTTGTTACAAGTAGTAAATACAAAATCAATTGGGTTGTGGAAAAGCAAACCTTTTTTAAAATAAAGAAACATTTCATATTTTTCTTCTTTGAACACAAGTAAAATATATCTATATTTATTTGTGTGGTTGGCAGCCATATTATGTGAATAGCAAATGGGTATACAAATAAATTATTAGATACATGCTTGGTCTAATAGATTTTCTAACCATAGTAAAAACTTTGGTTTCAACATCATAGGAAGACTTACAGAACTGGAACCTTATAGCTGGAACCAAATAACTTAGACTTTAATTCTTTGTGTTTGCTTCATACCATTATGACAGAAGTTTTGATAGTGCTTTTACCAGGATTTAAGCATCCTTATGATCTTCAGAGGGTTTGAAGGGGATGACATGCACCATATATGTTCTCCAAAATTTGTATGGAGAAACATAAAGTTCAAAATAATGAAACAGATTTTTTAACATCAGTTAAAAACATCAGTTTCAACTAGGTGAGCAACACTGATTTGCATTACACTCACCTAAAGGTAAAAGTACAGCTTACATTGATGAACATAAATTCAACACCACAAGAAAACAAATTACAGATGCTGGAAAAATGCCTGTCTTTGGCATAAAACACACAGCCAAGTATCACGGAAGCATTTGATATGGTAAAAGTAGGATGTGGTGGAATTTGGAGTGAGAATTTTATATTTATATCTAATAAACTATAATTTATAAATATACAATTATATAATTTAATTTTATAATTGTGTGTGTGTGTGTGTATATATATATATATATATATAATATATGTATAAAATCAATAGGAAAATACATGATCTGAGAAAGACCTTGTAATTCCTTTACAAGGGCAGTTACCTCTGGGTTAGGGTTGCGCCTAAGTTTAGGGTTAAGTAAACCACAAAGTCCAGATCTCCAGGGACTCTGCAGCTACAAAAGGCATGCCAAGGGAAACACAGAACTGCCACAACATGGCTCCCTCATGTGCTGGTTTTGCATTAACTGATTTTTGGTGGGGAGTGAAGAAGTCAGCCATGAAAGTGAATTTTTATGAGAAGCTGTTAAGAGATTCCTCCATGCCTGGCAAAACCAATTGCTGGCTCGCTCTGAGAATAAGCATGCTGATAAGCCAATTAAAGAGCTGAACACACCTCTGTGAGATTCACATTTTAAAACAAAAAAGCCTGGGAAAACCCCTGTTGTTCCCAGGTTTGAAACAGGTAACTGGGCTGGCTGGGTCCAGCTGCAGCGCTGCTTGGGGCAGGCGGGCTCTGCTAAGGCCCAGGCTGGGCCAGCCCCGGCCGGGTGCGGCACAGCTGAAATTCTGCTGCTGCTGCCGAGGTTCACCTGCCCCTGCCAGGCAGGAGGAAGGGAAGCCGTCAGCATGCTGCCAATAAGCCCTAGCCTGGCTGCTGAGATCTTTGCCACTTCCCTCCTCCCCCCAGAAGAATTCTCCACCATAAACAGCTCTGGCCAGTGCCCGACAGAGATGACATGGCCATCCACAAGCCTGGCTGAGATATTAACTCTTTTACTGTACAGATGAAACTTGCAGACATCAATCCTCTCTCAAGTGAGAGAAAAGGAAAAGGTGAAGACCTGTAGAGAAACAACATGAAGACAGCAAGGTCAGTAAAGAAGAGGTGAAATCCCAGATGGGAGGAGAATGACAACATGCGTTAGGCTTGGGCTGAAATTCTATTGTAAGGCCATGGTGATGGACTATGACACACTGGAATATCTCTGTAATTCATGGAAAGCATAGGGGGATGGAGCATTCAAACTGTAAACATGAGCAAAGGCACTCATGCTGAAGTAATTAGATGTTGAAGTAGCTGAGATCCAAATAAGAAGCTTGAACTGAGAAAGACAAAAGTAATGAAGACCCTTTGCTCCCAGGGAAGAGGAAAACCTCTGTTCTCAGAGATGAACATGATGACAGGGATAAAGAAGACCTTTGCTTTTGAACAACTCATCCTTAAAATAGTGCCCCATAAATTGACATAGCCCATGAAAGCAGCTGTGGGAAGGCTGAAAGGCACAGGTGCTACTTTAACACTGTGAACAGATTTTCCTTTCCTGGGTGGCTGATTTGCTGTGACATTGAAGCCCAAGAGAACTGTTTCTTGTGGAGAAGTCTCCATGGCATGGCATGAGAGAATCCTCTCCTTAAGTGAAGTGAAGTGAAGAAAGACTGTTTTAGAGGTGGTGAACTGACTGAAAGTCCCAGGTTTTGTCTGTTATGTTGTCAGTCAGAAAGAAAAGAGGGTGTGGGGGGAGGAAAAGTGTTGTGAAAGTTTATTCTGGTTTCTTATTATTTTTCTTTTAATTCTGTGCATAAAGTTTTCTTTATACTCTTTGAAGTTTGAGCCTGCTTTGCTCTCCTCCTAATTCTTATCTTGCAGCCAAAAATAAGTAAATAGTTCTAGTAGGTGCACTGGCATTTGACCAGCATAGACCTACTACATTTAATTAGTGCATTGGCCAGGAAACTCAGATAGGTGAACAAAAACCACTGCAACACCAAAAAAGTATACTGTAATATGAGTAGTGGTTCAAAGACAGTTGATGTAAGGTAATGAAATGAAAGAACATTGTTTTAGATGAGCTCTCGTGTACCTCTGAAATTTGTAATAGGTCCATGCTCATTTAGTGATTCTATACTTATGCTCAAAGAGGAGTAAAGACAGCATACTAATCATTGTTACAGGTAATAATTAACTAAGCAAACTTGTAAGTACAGTGGAGGGGAAAATACATAAAGGAATATTATCCATTTAGGAGTACTAGTGAAATAGTATAGAAGATATCATTCCCCTAGGGATTCTCCATAGGAATAATATTGATAATAAAACCAAAATAAAATTCCACTTCCTAGGGAAAGTTAAACAAAAAGGATTTTGAAGCTAATGAGGTAGTAAATATGGTGTTCAAGATGTTTGGCTAACACTTTCCCACTGAGAATTCAGCTCAGACTTCAGCTGCCTAAGGGGCCTTGATCTTCTCACATCCTTGCTCCTGCACCTTTTTTCCTAAAACTGAGATTGTTAGTGACAGACATCCTTCCCCAAGCAAAGTTTGTTATACCTTTCCTGCTACATTTATGTGAAATACTCACTCTTCTACAGGCACTGAAACACAAGTCCTTAGCAGACTGACAAAATATATCCAACTGACCTCTGGCATGGCTTGCACTGTTGCTTTGCCCTGTGTTTTCCCTTGAAACACAAGAACTACTTCTGGAAGAAGTTAAAATCATTTGTTTTGACAATGTAAAATTAAGGATCTGGCTGTCTTCACCTGTTGACTGACTTAGTCCTTAACTAAACTATTCTCCAGTGATTAGCTTACTGTGAGGAAAAACCATTATCTTCTGCCTGGAAGGACTGTGTTCAAATAAGTCATAGTTTAAGTACATTTACTCATACATTTCATATAAAATTTACTAGTCTCTCAGTCACATGCTATTCAGCCATACAAAAATTATTAATGCCTTTGGTTCATTAGCAATTCTTGTATCAAATGTGAACCCGTATCCAGTCTCTGATTGTTGCCATGAAACTAATCTTCAATGCGAGTCACTTCAATTCACACATTCTGAATTAAACCCTCCAGACAGATATTGCTACCAGGTAGGCCAGAGCTAACTCAAATAAATCTAATGTGTAAGTTACCCTACTCTCACATTTTTCAGGTCCAAACAGAGGTGGTGTGTTTTCTATCACATTTTCTGAATTTCTATCTGACTTGTAAACAAATATCTACCTTGGAAAGCTCCCTACCTGTTTGAGAGAGAGTCTGGAAATACACTTTCTCTGTTGTGGTTTAAAATCCTTCATGCCCTCTGACACTTCTACTCTGGCTAATATAGTCCACATTTTACCTAGAAGTAGTCTTTTTAAAATTCAGATCAATACATTGATTGCCTAGCTCTGACCTGTACTCTATTAAAATTTGATAAATATTTCAGTCAGCAGCTGCAATCAGTAAAGTGCACTGAAATTAATACCTGAAAATATCTGGAAATATGTATAAAAAAAATCGTAAGTTATACAGAGAAATAAAATTTGTATTCATGGGAAAGGGGATACTCCAGCTTCCTTTTGGAAGCTATAACTACTGCACAATACATTTCAGCATATTTCAAGAAATAATCTTTTTATATCCACATATTACTTCTGAAGTTTCCTTCTCTGTGGGACCATACTTAGCTTATGTTATCAAATATAAGACATTTGTTTGTGCTGTTTGAAAAAAAAAATCCAATATCTGCCTTTAAAACATCTGTGGACAACCTAATTTTTTGTGTTTATTATTTTCCTGCTTCAGGAATTGCCTGCTCAGAAGTAATTTCACTATCTCAGTCCTTATTTTTAGTTACTTACCTTAGCCCTTACACAGGCTGTACATCATTGTGGACATGTGCTTTAACCATAGTTCATTACTTGCATTGCGTACAAACGTAATTTTTTTTGTCTCCTCTCTGACAAATATTTTTTTCCCTTTCTTGCCTATTAAGTCACTGCAGTGCATGTGAAGGAAGTGCACTTGAATAACTTAACTTGTCTCCTGTTCCAGCTACACCATTTTCATTCTGTGGATACTAGCTATAGTAGTTTATCTTTAACCAAACCATCATGGTTAAGTCTACTCCTTGTGGTTTTCTGGTCATGCTTTACATAAAAGCTAATTTATGTAAACCAGTTGTACTTTTACTCACTTACAAAGTGAGCACAACTAAGATGGCAGTTTAAGGAAAACTCTTGAAGTATAAATGTTTATAAATGCGTAAATTTGTCTAGGATTGTCTATCAGATATTGCTCATTAATAAAGCATAAAAAGTATTCGGCATCAAAAATGTCTCACAATATTTCCCCCACTGAGGTTAATAAATATATTTTTATATATTCGTGTACATTTTCTTGACTAAAATGTAAGTGAATGGTTTCTTTTGTCTTTTTTAATTCTCTTTTTCTAAAGTGACCAAAATCAAGAATGTTGTAATATAATACTTGTAGTAATAACTTTTTTAATTTCTCCCTTAGAGTAAGTGAAGATTGTTTAAATTAATAGATGATGGGATGAACTGGGTCTTCAGTTCTCCTTCATTGCTAGGATAAGTGTCTCGAAAAGCACTGTCTGGCTTTTCCTCAGCTCATGAATCCTACTTCTGAATTCACCTTCGTTGACCTATGTCAGATCAGGTCCTCTCACCTTTTCCCAGGAGCTTCAGGTTGTGCTCTGTTTTAAAATGGATAGTGGCTTTGTCTTATGCTTGTTAGAATTTGCTAAGCAGCAACAATTGTAAAGGCCTGGTTCAAATCTTCTCCCCATAGTGTTAATTTCCAGTCTAAGGTTTTGTTCCTAGTATGGTTCAAGATTTATCAAAATCCTGCAGTGACAAAAATCTAAAATGTTAGATTTATCTGTATTCTGTTGATAAAAATATGTAACACAGAAGTTTCATTTTTAACTAAAGTGCATTGTTGTTCACATTTAAATAACAAAAATCTAATTTATGTCAAGCAGAGAAATGCGAGCAAGAAAAAATTAATTTGAAAAAGCAGTTGTTTTATAGGATATTATGAAACATGAAACCACCTTCAAATTATCTGTTACTGTACTAACATGAAAGGCTGCTTGAAATTCTTCTACTTATTTTTCTTATTTCCAGGAATTTTTTCTTTGATGAAGCCAAGACTGATGAAACCTCTTCTTTGTTCATACTCATAGTAACCTGTACTACTTGGAAATTATTCTGGCATAAATTTCTTGTAAATAAATTCTTCACTGAAGACAGTATAAATTAGAACATCATAAGAAAACTTGGGTTTCTGTAGACCCTCCCCAAATTGCAGTGGCAACCACAAAGGCTATTTTGATTTGTTGATCTATTGTAACTGCAAAATACTGCTGAATAAATAGGAAAATGAAAGTAGAGGGAGTTATTTCATCAAGTGATTGATGTTTCTGCTTTTACTATAAGTCACAGAAAAGTAGTTACCACCATCATCCATAGAGCTGCTTTTAAAATTAAAATCTCCTATCGCAGTCAGTATTATCCTTTCCACCCAACCATGGATTTTATCAGGATGTCCTTGTCTCATACAGAACTTTGCTAAGAAAACACTTTATCCTCTACTCAAGGTAGTACTAAGAAGATGTAATGATTTCGGGTTACTTAGCAACACAGGCAATAAACATATCTCTTTAAAGATGACAGTCCCCCTTGCTAAGAAACACCCTATCTCAGTTTACTGCACTGGGGTTTGAGGGGCTGGATTATTTTCTGTAAAACAGTATCCAACAGTCAATGACACTGTGTTAAACATTGGATTTATCAGAAGAGAAGAAAAACAAAATAAAACTTTAGAAAGCAAAATGACTTAATGGCTTTCATTCCAGAGAGGCATTTCCCTAGCTTTTCTGTATTACTATCAATAAGCTGATGGAATGGTGGTTGAGGAAGCAGGCAATTGAATCACAGCTTTTGGGGGAGCTATACTGTGAGCTAGTGCTGTCAGCTGTGCCGCAGCAGTGCCCAGAGTGGTGTCTCCTGAGGATGCCATCCCACAAAATATCTGTGCTCGGCCCCTGACCCAGCACTACAATGAGCATGAAGCAACTTACCTGCTTGATATCAAACCACCTCAGTGTTTCTCTGCTGCAAAACCCTGTAAATACTGTGTCATTACTGATGTGTTAAGAACCCACAAGACATGACTTGAACTCACGTGACTTCCCAGTAACTTGTTTTACAGCCGGTGCTGTAGCTTTGTCATTTACTTATCTTGTGTAAACTGTGTTCACATAAATAAACTTAAGCACTAGTTGTCAGAAAAATACTAAACAAGAAGTTAAAGTAGAATATCTTTTTAGTTCTAACATAATCTGTGACTGAAAATATTCCTGTTAAGTTCCAGTTATATGTCAGCAAAAGTATGGGGACAGTTGCAGTTCTGGATCAAATATTTATACCATTTGATCCAAATTCACTTGTTTTTCTTGGGGCGAAATTAATTTTAATCTGGGATATAGTAATTAGAAATAAGAGGAAACAACAGATCAGAGAAAGATATGTAAAAAGGAAAACCCGACATTCTTGAGAAAAAAAAAAGTGAAACTATCCTCACAGATGCAGTACTCACAATAGCCATCAAGAGAAAACCAGAAGATTCCATTCTTCTAAAGCCTTTTTTGTCTTTGCTATCTGTGATTCAGCTTTGGAATTAATTATGACAGGTTTTATGACTACAATATTTTAAGACTAAAAATAGAATGGGAGACTGTTCTATCATTTGTATTGCTGAACTCTTTGGTGCCTTATTAATGAAATACTGCTAAAACAAAAGTTCTAGAAACTCTAGTATCTTCAGACCATAATTGAATATCTACTTTTTCTCTTCTATGTCATGACACTGCAAAAAGAATATGAGTCTGGTCTTGGTTTAACTTGATTTTTTTTAAATTATAGTGGCTGCAAACAAGTCAACAATAGAAACTCAACTATTAGGATTTCCATGGTCAATGTCAGAAGTGATGTCATTCTGGAAATAATCCTAGTAAAACTGCACTAGATATTTTCCACACTTCAGCAGCATGGCTTATCTACAGATAGTCATTCCTACTGATCAAGGATCCCATGCAGCAGCATCAGTGCTGGGCACATATGGAGAAGAAAGAATGCAATTTAACATTCACATTTGGCACTCTCAGTAGGATTCGTCTGATTTGCAAAGGAGGCAGACAAGAAAGGCAGCCATTAATAAAGATGATTCACTATGGTAGATGATCTTTGAAACCTGTACTTAAAAACATCAGATCTGCTTATATCCCTGAATTCTGCAACTGTTTTTAAATTTTTTTTGCAAGTAAGTAAGCTATTCAGATATAACAATAACCCAATAATTCAAATGCAATTACACCACAAAACCTAAATATATTCCCTTGATTCCCTTGATTTGCAGAAAGCTTTCAATAGAAAAAATATTGATGTGCTCTGGATTTAGACTTGTTTGGATAACACCCAGCTCTCTGGATTTCTAGTTAAGGGTTCCACAGCTCTCTTGGCTTAGATTTCACAGGATGAAGTTAAAGATACTAATTACTTCTTTGAAATACCAATGGTCCCCAGAAAGAAATGGTTTGGGGTTTATTTTTATGAAAATTTTTAGATCTCAGTAAAAAGAAAGATTTACAAAATACTAAAATTAGGGTTTTAAAGAGAAGTTCAATAGCCTTTGAATAAATAGAAATAAAATGGACCTAAGGAACATCAAGACATATGTTAATCACAGTACTTCGTGTGATAGTCAGTTAATAGTAAGGGGCAGATAAACTTAAATGCCTAAGAGATCTGTGGAAAGAAGAATTCTGAAAAATTAACATTGTTCAGAAGACTCAATGGAGATAAGATTTCCCAGACCCATGCTATCTGGGAAATCTGTTGTATCTGTGCTTTTTTTTTTTTTTTCTTCTTTAAGGAACAAAAATACAAAACTGCTTAGTACTCTAGTTTCAGTTACCCTAACAGTTACGTTGTGGCTGATCAAGAAATCTCCCAACATAGTTTGAATCAAACTCCAGCCCAATGGCAGCAACTAAGGTGTACACTAAACACAGATTAATTTGTGGAAAAACAATTCAGCATTTCTGATGTTCAGTAAAGCCCCAAGACACTTTTTCTAATCTCTGTGTTCATTCTTTGCAAGTTATCTGCTGTCAGTCCCCATCATAGGCGAGATGCAAGGCTTTTGGATTGTTCAGGTCTGGCCAATCTTGCCTTAGTTTGAGACCAGAGGCAACTGCAGTTCCACTGAGGCTGTTGACATGGCACTTGCAAGATACTAAGCATAAGAGAAAAGAGATGTTTTTGGCTGTATTTTATCTTTGCATTTAAGAAAGTTTCCACAAACCACATTAAAAAAAAATTTGAACAAATTAAATTTGTTCATCCACTTTGTACACTTTTTAAATTTTAGGAATTTTTTTAAATTCTATATGAAAAAAAGATCGTGAAGTATCTTTCTGAAAATCTTCACTGATTTTCATTACTTCCTCAATAGTTTAAATTAATCCCACATGTGAATGAACCATTTTGCTGATATTCCTCCTGCTTGCTTTATGGCAGCACAGTCAAATACTAACAAGTGTGCAGCCATGTCCTTTCTGAACAGAGCAGCACAGACACCTGCCATCAAAGAGCAGATATTCATCTCTGGTTGCTGAGGATTTATTTAGCTATCAACTTCATGTACAGATGAACAGTATACAAAAAGGAATATCCCCCCTTGATGGCTTTAGGTCACCTACTCTATTGTATCTTTTTTGGATAAATTTTGAACTTTTATATATCTTGTAATACCTCTAACCAAAACCCCACTTCCCCTCCCTACTTTTTCTCATTTTTGTTTACTTTATCATTTTGCCTTTATCTTCTCTCCCAGTTTCTCATGACTCATGTAATTTTCATTACATTACCATTCTGAAAACAGTGAGAAATCTGTCAAGAATAGATGTAAATTAGATGTAATAGTAAAACATTTGGGATTTATTTCAGCAATCTGTGTGATATTAAAGACATAAGGAGGAAAAGAGAATGCTTGCTTAATGTATGGTAAAGACAATGCTAGGCAAAGTGGAGAATGATATATAAAGACAATCTATTCCTTCTGAACATGGTGTGCTCAGATCAGCATGTTCAATCAAAACTTTACAACCTATAACATTATGCCAGCTATGACACTTTTAAAAATGGAAAGGGAGTATTTGTTCACAAAAATCTTCTGCAGTTATTGACATTATTATTTATTATGAACAATTTATATGCTTGGTTCTTTATTAAAGAAAAGTAACAAGCACAAATCTTGGCTTGAAGATTTTATGATGAGTCTTTCCGCAGTAAATCAGCTGGGCAGACTTCTGCTGGTGTTGTGTCTCTACATGAGGCCAGGAATCTGCTGCCATAGGCAACTTGCAAGGTAAGATCTTTTTTAAAAATCAAAAATAATAAATGAAATAAACCATCAAAATTGTTCAAAACAATAAAAATGAACACAGCTCCTCACACATATATTTTGATATCTCTTCATTTTAACATACATAATTTTTTAAAAAATTTCATATGAAAGTGAACATGCTTTTCACTTCTTGCAAATTCAGTAGTGATGCTTCCACTCTTTTGCAGGTTCTCATAACCCAGGAGTTTGACAGAGGCCTTTTTCCTTCATATGAGAATTCTAATTCCTCACAGCTGTGTAGCAAATAGTCACCAAAGCACAGCCAGAGCCTAGCAGACTTCCTCACAGCAGGAAATCATGCAGGAAAGATACAAAAGTCTGGAGAAATCCTAGGTGGCAGAACAAGAAAGAGCATAGGACCTGACGTACAACAAGTCAACAATCAAGTGTGGAATGATTTGGCAGCAAATTTGGCAGCACACCATGCTGAATCAGATGGCATGTCCATTACCGAAACAAACAACGTAGGAACAAATGAATCATTAAGAATCATGTGAAATGTGTGGGCTTGAAAAGCAAAATTTGGCTATGAAGAATGTTTTGGAGTTACAAAGTTGTATATGTTCAGCGGAATAAGGCTTGAGCATGAGTGAAAATAATTACTTTGGAAGTCTTCACTAGTATGAAAAGGTTACTGCTCTTAAATAAGTAGGTCTTTATTAAAGTAAAAATCCCCATCATTTATCAACACCTCTAACTGTGGTTCTAAATTATGCTTTCTGGTTCCTGATAATAATGCAAGCATATTTCATTGAATTAGGCTGAAGATTAACGGAAGAAGAAAAAAAGTGTCAGGAAAGAGAAAAGTAAAAGAAAACACCAGAAAAATAATATTTATTTTATGGAGGAAAAGCAACCAGCCAAAATACCTTCTAAATCCAACAGAAACATCAGTAGATTTAAAGCATTCTATGTAATACTGATAAATTGTCTTCAGTCTTGCTGTAAATTATGTATTGCTATATGCATAGAATAAGGAAATTCCTATATACATATGAAATATGAAAATTTACATTTGCTTCCAGTTTGGCTTTACAGTAAGAAGAAATTCAAATGACTAGACCTGTGTCACACTGACTCAGCAATGTAACAAGATTAGAAATATTGTTAATATTTTATTGTAAAACAATTCTATCAGATTTCTCTCTGTTTTATATTGAATACCTTTTTGATTTTTCATGTTGTATTGTATACTGACAAAGAAGCTCCTGAACAAATCATAGAATCATCACACTCTAAGCTACTATTAACTCCCTCTCACCATGGTAAAGGTGGTTTTCTCTCTCCCTATTATGTATCTACCATAGCTTTCCTGTTAAAGAAAATTATCAGATATTCAGAACCCTTTATACCTTCAAGCTACTGAAAAGTAGTTCTCTTTTAATACCCCAACTCAAGAGAGTTTTTTTAATTAAAGAAAAACATCCATTTTAATAATGTATGTTTCTTATTTATAGATTGCCAGTGAAGAAGTTGTCTGTGGGAATAAAGTAATTAGCATAAAAATACCACAAATATTTGTGGGTAAGATCTTACCTACACTATTTTGATGGTTTTTAAGGAGAATAGACTGAAAGACTGAGAGTGCACAGGCGTGGTCTGATACTGTCCATACCAGCAAAATCAAGTCTACATTATAAATTGCAGGCAGTTACCTCCACTGAGTTTCGGTTTTAGAACAACAACAAAAATATGTTAAAAGTTACTTTCTCCAGCTCCACACTTTTAAATAGATTTATACTTCTTCTAATACCTAAATTTTCAGCCTTGTGGTGGTTCTTTAATATTGCACTTTTAAACAATAATGCAGTTCCTTAGGTGAAGAAGTCTTCTTAGAAAATTGGGGTCAATTTTTCACGTCTACCTATCATACCATACCATACCATACCATACCATACCATACCATACCATACCATACCACACCATACCATGCCATTCCTGTCATAATACAGCCCTCAATCCTGTGTTGAATCTTTCCATGTGATAGGCCAAATATGAAATGTTCAATGACTTTCTTTGAATTCTCCAAGCTAAACAATATTCATACACAGTAAAGCTAATTGCTATCCTTCATAAAATTGTTTGCATTTTACCCTCTAGAGCTTTAATTTCAGTTAGCTGGTAAAGCTAACTATTTTACATTTTCAAACATCCCCACTAAACTTAACCCATCATTTTCTCAGGAGACTGGAAATAATGTATTGCTGTACACATATATATTCCAATTTTGTTTATCTATTTCCAATTTATATTCAAATCCTTTTTTCCCTTCACAAGGTATTCTTATAACAGGAATTTGCACAGCAGAATAATTAAATCAATGAGAGAATTCTGGTAAACTAAAGGTAGGCTTACTTTGAATAACTCCCAGAATTACTTCAAGGGATATACCTAAGTTCCTCTTCAAAAAGTACTAAAGATTACTCTAAGAATATTTACAATGTAGGAAGTGGATATAAAGCAAAAAAATTAGTAGACATTATGTATTAGCATAAAATAGTTGCTTTTGGGTGCTGTAAGGAATGAGTATTTTTTGTTTCAAGTAAGCTTTCTCTTCTTAGATAATTTAAGAGACGTAAGTAATCCGTGGACATGTAGAAGTTCTTGCAGCCAAAGAGAATAATCGTCCTCACAAATACACTATGATTCACATTAAGTTCAGGGTATCTCTTGACTTTCTCATGGATATACTTTCATCTTATTTCTGTCAGCTGAGTCCATACAGTGTTTTTGGCTGTCATTAACAAGACAAGTCAAAAAAGTTGTCAAGGTTATGTTTCCTGACAATTTTCATTTCTCACTTCATTGACAGACAGATTTTCCTGCTTAGACAAACACATTTCTGTATTTTCCATCAAGGTCTTTTGTACTTGAGACATTTAGTTTAAAATTAAAATATTCAATATTTGACAATCTTATCAGAAACCTTCTCAAGTCCTGTGTTTAGCCAAGGTGTAAATCAAGGTGGTTTTGATTCTAAATCAATTTCGGGCTTTTAACTGGCACTATATTTTACAGTAATTTTTCATCATTCAGGAAACATCACATCTGCCACTCTGGTAGAAGCGTTTTCTTGGTGCATTTCCTCCTCCTGCACCCATTTAATGTAGTCTCACCTGGCCACTGGCCATATGATTTTACAGACAATCCATAACTCACCTCATATGAAGAAAGCAAAAATAATTCCAGCAACTAAATTTGCAGTGTGTTATTAAAAACAATTCTACTAGTTGCAATCAGAGGAGGAATTAAAAACCTTTAGTGTCCTTTTAAGAACTAATGGGTAGTCTGCTGTCTACAAAAACCATCCCTTAAAAAACAAACAAAAAAAACCCCTTATAACTAAAGTGAGATTTCCAACTAAAGTGAGATTTCAAAATCAATATTTTGACCAAAGGAGAATTTAATGTGGAGAGAGGCGGACAGAGAAGTAAACTCTGCACAAAGATGTCTCCCATAGAGTGCAGTTAAGCACATTTTTTCCAGTGCAGAACATCTGAACTAATATATAGCCTTAGCTTTTTTCTTTCTGACACTTAGTAAAATCAATGCTGGACACATGTATGCAAATAGCTGTTTCAGGACTGCAAGCTTTTCTGAGGTTATTGATAACATAAACCAGAAAAACCTTTCAGAACATTAATATACTACTATAAATGACCTTTCAAAATCTTCAAGCTTCAAAGTTACACCAGAATTGACAACACAGCACTGCAGAACTGCATCTGCTATCAGAGTACTCCTTGTCTGATCTGGAATCCATTGCATCCATCCCATGGCAGGAGTCACAGCAGGTCTGAACTTGGAGACCATAGTTTGCCACAGGACTCCCAAATGTCAAGTATATTTGTACTAAATTAGTCTTGTTTTACTTGGAATGCAATAAAAAAAGACTGATGTCTCAGCCTTGAAACTGCCCACATGAAGGAGCAGTAATTGCTTTCTCTCACTTAAAACAAACAGCTTGTATTTTGCTGGGAATCTTTAATGTGTCTAGAGGACTGATTTAGTAAGTCATAATAGCTATCCTTTGTATAATCCTATCTGATATCCTTAAGCTTCCTTCTCAGAAAATAAAGATGCATTATAGCTTTGCTGGAGAATGGGAACATCTATTCTTTTACTTGAAAAACTAATTCATTTTATTGCTACATTACTGACTACCAACAAAATATTAACTGGAAATTCCGCTCTGTGGATAAATACCTAAGTATTCTCTAGGGTTAATAAAAGCCATTCTTTAATACACTACAAGCAATGACTTTTAAATTGTTTCTCTCTCTGTGAATGTTAGTTACTACTTTCTTTTAAAAGTCGTGTACTATCAAAGGGAGCATAAGTTATACTATGAAGTTTTCAAAGTAATCAACAGTAATGTTCTGTAATTCTTATATATGTACTTTCCCACTTTAACGTGTCATGATGGGAAGACCTGTATTTTTCGTCTAAATCAGATGTAACTGAGTTGGTGTGGGGATAGCAATGCTCACTCTGTACTTGGCACTGGTGATGCCTCACCTCAATTTTTGTGTCCAGTTTTGGCCCCTCACTGCAAGAAAGGCGTTGAGGCGCTGGAACAAGTCCAGAGAAGGACAACAAAGCTGGGGAAAAGTCTAATGAGTGAGACATATGAGAAGTGGTTGAGGGAGTTGTCATCATTTTGTAGAAATGGAAGCTCAAGGGACACCTTATCACTCTCCACAATCACCTGAAAGAAGCCTGTGACCAAGTGGGAGTTGGCCTTTTCTCCTGGGCAACCAGTGATAGGACAAGAGGAAATGGTCTCAACAAGGGGAGGTTCAGGTTGGACATCAGGAAAATTTCTTCACTGAAAGGGTGGTGAGGCCTTGGAATGGGCTGCCCAGGGGTGTGGTGGAGTCACCAACCCTGGAGGTATTCAAGAAACTGGACATGGCACTTAGTGCTATGGTTTGGTTGACATGTCAGTATTTAATCAAAGGTTGAACTCAATGATTTTGGAAGTCTTTTACGATGTTAATGATTCTACTATTCATCCACTATAAATATATAACTAATTTCTGAAAATTCTGGACTCTATCAGCAGTCCAAAAATAAACCAAAAACAAGTGTGCCCTCCTTAACTGTTGCATGAAAGGAAAGCACTGGTGACTCTTCTAAGGACATCAGCAGAAACAGGTGCAATGAAACTTCATCTTCCACAGATTCAAATATCTTACTGGGAATGTAGCTTAGTGGAAACCCAATGGGCTATTACTACTTTTGAAGCTGTAGTGTTGGTGTGCATGTTTAAGACTCCATTAAGCTAAGCACTGTATACACACATGGGAAAAAGCGTAATCAAGGTTTGATCCTTACCATCAAAGAATCTGACCTCTAAAACAAATTACTACAGGAATTTCAGCAGTGAGATGGAAGACACAGAAATAGAAACAAAGGTATTGCACAACATGATGGTGGATGATACAACAGTCTCATAAGTAAAACTGAAGCAAGGAGAAAAGATCCTTTAGCATAAGTCTGTTGAACACATTTATGGTATTAGACACTGAGGGCCACAACTCATTGCCTGCAGGAGTTTCTTCCACTTCTAAAGACAGTCAGCTCAAAAAAATCTTTTTCTGCTTTCTTAACCCAAATGATGAAGAAAAGTGAGACTAGAAGCTGAAAACAAACCTTCTTACAAATAAAAATTTGATATTTGAAAGATTGCTACATTTAGGGGCCTGTGAGCAGTAAAACATCAGGACATCAGTTGCTGCTCTTCTAGTGATCTATCATAATAAAACCCAAACTCATGGTTAAGTACAAAATATATCAACCAATTTTTGAAATTCCTTTAATGGTAACTTTTTTACTGCAGTATCCCAGTCCCGAAAAATTCTAATTTAATGCACTTACCAAATCCCCACCATTGCTATCACTATAGGAATGAACAATAAAAGTCACTGAAAAAATGTTACTTACTTCCAAATATCAGTGCCACGTTGTGCACCCAGAACATCTGTCATTTATGAGATACAAGTAGAAAGGGACACAGAAATCCATAATGTATTTTAAAAGGAAATATAGTTAAAGCATTAACTGTGAAAGGAGTACATACTTTGTTTCTTCAAAGAGCCAATCAAGTATTAATTAATTCTCAGGATCCTGGAAGACAATCACATAATCAAGTTGTTGGGTTTTTTTTACAAAAAGCTTGCTGAAAAGTAGTGTAATCTACACTGTATTTTTCAATATTTTGCCTCAGACCTTGTTGGATATAAAATATTATAGTAGGATCATTAAAGCTGCCTTTGACTTTGAAAAACATACATTATAGAAATGTGCAGGTCTTATGTTGGGAAGCATCCTATTTTCCATGTTCAGTCCTTCCCAATTTGAGCAATAATGTCTTAATAGTTTGAATACAGGAGAAGGAATTAAAGACCAGTGTTTAACTCTTAGTGTTAGCATGAAAATTCAGTTTTCTAAAACAGTTTTCCTATTGAGAAAACAGGAATTACAGTTTGTCACTGCTTTCACCTTCATGGATTTTAAGCCTCAAACAATGATATTAGATAATATGAAAACCTCAGATAAAATAATACAAAAAATTTGGGATTACCCAGGTCATGCTAGAAGATAATACTCAGACTACTGTTCTGAAGAAGGCCTGTCTTTAGGTTTTGCTTAGTCTTTTCTGAGCAGTGGCTGATCATACCTTTCTGTCTTTAAGCAGTGTTCCTGTAACTTTCCTTCATTAATACATACATAAAGATATAGACCTGGGAATATCATACCCAGCCTCAAGAGCTGATTGTTTCAGAGTACACACAAAAAAATTCAGTTTGCACTGATACCAATCTCCTGCCAGAGCTGCAGGGCCGAGTGACAACAGGAAGTCACAACTAGGCCTCTTTGGCAGTGAAGATTACTAAATTTGCTGGCTCCTAATGCACCATAAATTTCAATGTTTTGAAATATTAGCAGCAGATTGGATGAGAATCAGCCTTTCCACTTTTTGTTGTGTAAAAGACATGCATCTACATATACTCCAAGGCAGCAGTCTGAGGTGCAATTCTTAAGTTCTCTTCTGCCCTGTCCTACCTGAGGAGCAACCCTTGAAAACAGTGGAAAAACCCTGGAAACCACCTGTCTTGCCTTCCAGTGGTTATGACTGTTAGGCCCTAAACCAGAAAATTGTCAGAAAAATTGACTGGAATTAAGAAGTTTCTTGTACCCTCTGCTACTTAGTACATACTGTTCTTCAGAATTTGTGTTAAACCTCTCCAAAAATATCCCACAGGATAAATGATCCTTCTCTCCCCATAAATGTTCTTTTCTCTATAAGCTAAAGATAAGGACACTATTGGTCTGAGTTGATGGAAAAAGGCAGCTAATCTAAAGTGAGTCAGAGGATAATTCAAAATCGAGCCATTTTGGACAAATTTGCAAAATAAAACAAAGCCAAAACCAGCCATTATGAGGATAATACTTGCTCAATTTCATGGCCTAATAAGAAAAAAAGATGCACTATAAAGCAAGAAAGGTCCTTTTAGTTACCTTCCATTTGGGGGAAAAAAAAAGAGACAGCAACTTTGCACCACAGTTGCTTCACAGAGTTTATGATGCAGTTACTTGGATTCCATGTTACATATTCTTTACTTTGGAAATGAAGCTGTTTGTTCATAAACATTGTAGAATAAAATGCAGAAAAGGCAGGAGATCTTTACACACAGTCACAGACAAAACCACCGGTGGGACAAATATTAAATTCTTTGTAAATATCTCTAAATAGGAGTCACACAATTTTCTCCACCTGGTTTATCTTTAATTAAAAAGTGCTGACAGGGGAAAAGAAGCTATTCTGGCCAGAAAACTTTTCTTATCATTTTTCTTTAATATTTTTTGTGGGTTTTTTCCCTGTCTCTTGAGTGATATTGCAGGCTAAAAAACAGGATGTTAATAACAACTGAAAAAGAAAACTAAATTTATACTGACTTCTCTTTAAAAAGTTGTTTTAAGCCAATATTTTTATCACTATGTCTTCTGTACTGGAAATATTTTCTTTGAGAATGGGATACAAGTTTATCCATAGAGCTGCACACAGCTAAAGGATTACTCATATTTGGGGAAAAATACCTGCAAACAATCAATTCTCTTAGCAAGAATGTGAGCTCTTAACCCTCAAAGTCTTAAGCTATGTTCACTGTTTTTAAACAAATGTGAAATAACAATGTATAATATAATTTTGAAGTAATACCCATTGTGTTTCAACATGTTGTTTCAGGCTCAGCAATAGTAATACCATTCACTCAGGTTCAAGTGAGTGAAAAATGAGGGCCACATTCAGGCATCTGCAAAAGCCCAGGTAGACAGACTCAACACAGTTTTTCAATCCTTGTCTCTCTTGTTAGGTTGACTGGTAGAGAGACTGTATTTTCTTTTTCCCCTATGAAGATAAAAAGCTCTGTATTTTCTTGCAGGTAAAAAAACAAAGTCTCCCTGTCAATTAATTGAAAAAAAACAAAGCTCATATTGACTGAACTTTTATTTGTGTGTCAGAAAAACATACAGAGAAGCTCTCTAACAAGGGAGTTTGGTGAGAATAAATGAGACTATACTTGAATGGGATTTGCAAGATCACCTTTATTCCACAACTACAAAAGGTGAAAACTCCAGTATCCTCATTATTCCTGTGAATTCATGCTTTGTCTTCATACTAAAATATTGAAGAAGCCACCAACCTTCTCTTAAAAAGATATCACCCAAAGAGACATTCACATAGGCAAGTACCACGAAGCCAATTGCAGGATTATAACTGGCAAGTTTAATTTTGTCATGCACCTGGAAAAGGAAGAATTTGTTTAGAGAAATTACAGGATTGAAGAACCATTATTCCTAGTAAATGCTATAAGACTTTTGGGGTGCCTAGATATCATAAATAAATTAGCAACTTTGGATCAGTAAGGTTGGATTAGCATTAAACATATTCAAGGGTTGAGTGCTGGAACCTCACTGCCTTCTGCTTATTAGATTGGTTGTGAATTTTACTCTGCTTGTTAATTTCATTTTATTTTTCATAAAATTATAATTTAAAAAACACATAAATCATGTTAAGAACTTTATTGTTTAAAAGCTTAACTGGAAGTTATTGGATCCAGATACTAGTTACAATAACACCAGATTAATTATTTGTGACTTTGCTTTGCATTTGCTATAAGGTAACATTTTATTTTAAACTGCCTAGGAGACTGTCTAACTTGAGCTGACATTACTTACACACCATTGTATAAGATAACTTACAAGACACTCCACTGATCAAAATATTTCTTTTCTGGTCACACTTGCTCTAATTAAAATATTTTCACTGTTCTTTTTCAATATTTCTCATTCATAGACCTTCCTTTTACTTAATTTCCCATTTCTGTACTGTTCTAAGTCTTGATTGAGGTTGTGGACTCTCCATCCCAAGGTGTTCAAGACCAGGCTGGATGAGGCTCTGAGAAACTTGGTCTAGTGGAAGGTGTCCCTGCCCAAGAGAGAGGGGTTGGAACCAAATGATCTTTAAGGTGCCTTCCAACCCAAACCATGCTATGAGTCTATGATTCCATCAGTTTGTCTTCTACAGCTAACCTACTACACTTTAATTTTACAAATTCCCTAGGAGATTAAATAATCTTACCTGATAAAAAACAGGGCACCTACCTGTCCAAAGCAACTTTATCTTAAGGGTGCACACTAATCTGGGTCTGGATGGGAAGGAGTTAATTTTCTTCACAGCAGCCCATACAGTGTTTTGCATGTGTGACTGTGGATAACAGAACAGCATTCTATTTGTGACTGAACTGTGTTTGCATGACACCAGTGTCTTTTTTCTCATTTTGTTCCACCTGAGACTAGGCTGTGGGTGGGCAAAAAGTTGGGAGAGAACACAGGCAGAACAGCTGACTCATAGTGTGTAATTTCATCATTGATAAAAACCAGAATAGAGAACATAACCTTAAAAACATGTGTATAACCTTTTTTAAACCAAGGGAACTCTTTATAAAAATAAATTAGTAATTTATAACATTTTTATTAAATAACTACAAATATTTATTGTTTAGGTTTGGTATCTGGGATATAGTGAAAGCTAAATATTTTGAATGGAGGCATTATGATTCCATTTTTTTAAAGGAACTTACCTACAATCTACAACTGGTGAACTTTTATCCTAATTTATCTTATTTATTGTTTTGGTTCTTCATGTTTTCTCACGGCACTGATTTCAAAAAGAGACTTTGCCTTCAGGCTCTGTTCATTCATGGACATTATCACAGGTCTATAAAGATCAACTTCAGTTTGTTTTCCTTGCAATTCAATAATTGATTCATTATCTAGCTCCATGCTTTTAAAATAGTATCAAATTACACATGAACTAAATACCATTCTTGCACATAGATTCATTGGATATATATGAATTCATTGATTTTTGGGTTTAGTGAGGAGAAGACAGGAATTCTGTACATGTAATGCAAATTAAAGCAATTAATTAAACAGTCATTTGGGGTTATATGCATGTAAATAAGGATTAATGGGATTCATTACATACTCATAGAAGGTAATTCATTACTTAATGCACTTTTAGTTCTCTACATGATCAGCTGGGGTAGTGAAACTGCTGTTAAAGGTGTAAATTCATGTTCAGCTACATCATCTGCACTAATTTCAGAGACTGAAAAAACAATGACACCATAGTAAGCTTGTTCTCTTAAGTCTCCTTTATAACATTTGAAAAGATTTACTAAATCTGAAAGGATAATTCATTCCATTTAAAATAAAATAATTATAGGTGATATGATTTTGCCCAATAAAGCTTCTCTTTCATTACTAACTTAGACTAGATGTCAGAAGGTTTATGTTAGTTAAAATTAATCCCCTCCAAAGCTACCTCTTCAGTTTCAAAACATACTCTTTGGTATTTCAGTAGCTCAACACAGTGTTGTAAGAAGTGAAATGTCAGACTAAATATTCAAGTTTAGACAGTAAAAATGTAGAATTTATAAATTATTATTTATAAATTTTTAGGCCGTACCTGTTACCAGATGTTGGCCATAGTCATGACTATAATCCTGAACACACTACGAAATTCTTACCTCCTTCATCCACACAGGTAGAAAACAGCCAAACATCTCAACTGAAGTAGTCCATTGGCTGAGATCGGAGTATTCAGGTGTTTTAAGGCAAGCACTGTGCGAGTGCTTTGCTGGATCATAGTCAAAGCCTTCTCCAGGCTTCCTGATGGCTTCTTTATCCTTCTCCCTGCCTTGCTGAATGGACTTTTAGGTTTAGGTAAAAAAATATCACATTTATTTTCTCCTCACCAAAACCAAATTCTGCATCTTCTCAGACTATTTCACTTGAAGCCACTGTTCACCTTTCTTACCAGCAACTGTCCCTTTTTATCTTTCATTTACAATAGTGCTAAAAATGCTTTGTTTTTCTTAAGAAATACAGAGACATAGTAATAATATTTGTAAAAGACCTGCTATAAGAGCCTTTGAAATCAGTGGAAGTCCCTCCATTGATTTCAACAGGTTTTGAACTGAGTTCTAGAAGATTAAATTTAGGGAAGAGCAATTAAAGGGATTTACTCTCATCAATAGTAAAAAAGTTCAGAATGTCTGTGTATTAATTCTACTGAAAACAATGGCAAAATAACTGTTTACTTGTCTAAGATGAATTATTCCTAGCCTCTGTCATATCAACAATTCCAATAATCAGCATGTACATATACAAATGTATAAAATGCAGAAATGTGTGTAGTAATTAAAAATTAAATTATAATTCAACAGATGTAATGAGATATAAGTATTAATAACCTCATTTAAAAGTCTGATGAATACAAAAGCTCTCACATTATAATTACTATTAGAAAGAAAAGAAGTCTTGTTAATCTGGTGAGCAGCCGATGGTACAGAAAATTATAAATAATGGAAACATTGCACGAATTAATTCTAGATTAGGATAGAATAGTTTATAATTAATAATAGAAAGACTATTTTTATCAGAAAGTATGATCATAAGAAAATAGGATGTTTTGGGTTAGAAGGGATGATTCTTCTGGAGACTGTTCTAATTATTAGACTTCATTTCTCACACATGATTCTCAATTTTTTTAAAAGGGCCATTCTTTTTCTTGCAACAGGTCTAAATGAAGCTAGATCCTGGCCAGTAGCATCCTACAAATAGAGCATCAACTGAATACTAATGAAATGTCTCTTTTCAAAAAGTTTCAAGGCTGCCAAAGACTAATGGGAGACTTTTCAAAATGGAGAGTAACACAAAATACAATTGCTTGGGCAATTTTAGGCAATCAAGTTGGTGGTATTCATATTGATTTGTTATGTATAATTAGTGACTATTATATTGGTTAAATTAAATCTGAAGACACACTGTTTTTTTATTAGTCTGAGCTACTTCTCATCTGTAGAGGCATAGCTGCTGGAATAGAAAACTAAAAAGATGAGGCTACTATTATTTTTCCTATTTGGCAAAGAAAATTCATTACTGCTATATCATACAGAGTATGCCACAATATTCTATATTTGTATTTTTAGTTAAGTTTCATTAATATCTGTACCCCCATCATCATCTTCCCATGTCTTTTAGTAACAGACTCATCCTGGCATATATTGAATATATTTTGCATATAAATTCCAGATAACATAAAATACAAGTTTATCTTTGCCTTCAATTAGCATCATTATTTCTGTTTAGTTGACAGTTCTTTGAAGATTCAAACTGGAAAAACTGTTTTTATTAATCATGGCAAGAAATGCTAAGACAGCTCATGAGAGAACCCTTCTTTTACTTATTGGCTTTTTGTACAAGCTGTATTGGCAAAGTCATTTCACAAGTTTAATGGATGACTCCAGCTTGTAAAATGTATTGGTCAAGGTAGGTCATATAGAGTAGTATTTACAGATATTGAACCAGACAGGTTCAGTAACTAGAGTAGTTAAATAATAATGACAAAAGGCTGCATGTTTACCCTTGCTTTTTATGCGTTCCATAAATATTTTTGTGCCATAGGAAATTTAATGCTATAATGCGGTCAAAAGATCAGACTTTAATTACTTTCTAGTTAAAATTGACATTATGTCGTAATTTTTAAAACCTTTCATCAAAAGCTTGATTTTAACTGATAAAGACAGAAGTTGTGCCATCATGAAGGCTGGAATCATTTGTGTTCAAAAACAAGACATCAAGTGTCTGTGGCAGTAGCAGTAAAGGAATTCGGAAAAATCCCATCATTTTAAAATAAAAAGCATTCACAGTAGAAGCTTTCAGTTAGCAACCAGCTATTAGAACTGAGTCCAGTAGTCTGCTTTTTCTCAAGATTTGGGTTTTCTTATGCTGTAATGTTCCTCTAATGCAAATCTACTGTCATGAAAGAAATACTGAAACTCACACAACGTTGTGTAAAGTTAAGAGATTATCAGTAAGAGATTATCCTTTGGTATCTTTTACAGACAGCACCTTTTTCCTTTAATTTGGATTAGCTATTTGCACCTTCCATTTTGAATTAGGATTTAGTCATTCACCATTGGTGAGAGGCATTGAGTGCCCACTAATAGTGAATAGTTTGCTGTCTCACCTGTGAGGTTTGCCTTTAATCTGTCATTGATTTAAAGTTCACTAATGTCATTCAGTATTTCCACATAGGCAGCAGGAAGAGATGTATATGATTGTTCATTCCCATGCATTGATCTGCCAAAAACTAGCCAGCTTATTAACATTCTCACAGTACCACAGTGAAGCCACTGAACTCTTTAGATGGGTATTGGTCTATTGTTTGGGCCTGCATGAGTGCCTTCCCAAATTTTCTTCAGTAAATTCACAGTGCATACAGTGCCTTGTGATTGTCCTTTTTTAACCCGAGCAAACAAACACTCACTATCACTGTGTTTCATAGCCCTGCTCTTCTCTGCCATCCTGTCTTCTGCCGTGGTTTCACAGAAAGAAAGAGATGCTCTGGAGAGGGTTGCACCCATGTGGATGTACCCAGTGACAACTGGGAGTATCACACAGTGATGAACTGGGAGTATCACACAGCGATGAACTGGGAGTAGGGTACCAGAACTAGAGGCTGACAAGGATCAAAGTGCCTGAGGAATTCTACTTTAAGGTAAGGGCCATACCTTTCCAATTCCTGACCAGTGAAAATATACTTAGCAAAGCAACACTTTCATGCAGCTTGAAAGAAAATATGAACATACAAAAAACCTTTTTTTTTTTTTTTTTAGTGCTTACAGGAATACATTTTGAACACCAGGCCGAAAAACGTACTGAACTCTTCAGACAACGTACCTTATGCTGTAGAGTAAGTAAACACAATGACAATTAATGAAATAAAGTTCTGCATTTTATAGAAAAGAAAATTGCAATTGTGATAAAAAGGGATGAGCAGAGCAGTATAATATTAAGGTATCCTTTAAATGCAGAAGTAGTTACTTCACAACAAAATGAAAGGACTCTGCCAACAAGGCTTTCAAAGTTAAATAAATCTACTTTGGTTTGTTGTTTTAATTTAGTAGGTCAGTATTTCAAAAAAAACCCTGGAGATAAGCAAGCTGGCAGGAAAATGAAGGGAAAAGTTGTGGGGAGGGTAGTGAGAAAAGGTTTTGAACCTGAATTACTCTTGGCGTTTACAGGTTGTGAGTAATGTTAATAAAAATTACAGCTGCAACAGTGATGACTCTCTGTTATAATACATACTGTCAGGAGCAGCCTCTTCAGTGACCTCTGGTAATATGATTCTGCTGGTGGATGCTTCTGAATCTGCTGAGGAAGCAAGTTAGAGCTGCAGAAATGGCAAGACATCCTTCATTCCCCAAACAGGAATCTGGCACTGAACCGGAGATTCAAAAACTACAGCATATATATTGTGCAAAAATAAATAAGAAAATAAAAAGCCCTTTTTCCTACATGAGAGGAACACTTCTATTCTATGGAAGATAAAGGTCATGATAGCACATAACCACAGACTCTTTGTCTAACAGATCAATGGCTCTTCTTTTGTCTGTGTAAAAATGCCTTTTGTCCACAGGAAAACTGCTGAATGAACATAGTGATTGGAAAAAGTGTTACCTTTTGCATGCTGGAAGAAAACACATTTATTGCTCATATCTTTTGTTATACCTTCTTCAGCTATAGCACTCTATTTTCACCTTCAACATACCTGTAAAATTACAAGTGCATCTATTATCTACAAGCATTTGCTAGAGAAATGCAGTATATAATTACAACAGTAAAAACCTACTTAATTTGCAGTTCTTCTGGAGTTTGGTTTTATAATTTCAATAACACTTTCAAAAGAAATAAAAGGCAGCTGCTTACCTTAGCCACTAATCCTGGACAAAATTTTTTGTCAAAGTAATACACACTAAAAAGTAACTAATCATTAACACTCCACCAGTCTACTTGCTAGATCTGTAACTACCATTTTCCTGGGGTTTCTGCCTAATAGAAGCTATATTAATTTTTTCAATTTTTCCTGAAGTACTGGAAAAGTAGCTGGAGAAGCTGTGTTTATGTGTAACAGAGAGTCAACTCCCTGTTGTGAACAGGCTGTTTCTTGCCTATTACAGTAAATAAAATACCTACGCATTGTTTAAAAACTTATTTTAATATTGACATGTTTGTACTGCTTCTTTTCCTTCCTCTCTCTTACACAAAAAAAAACAAAACAAAAAAAAAAAAAACTTGTGAAAAATATTTTTCTGTCTAAGTGATTATGGGAAGTAATGCATGGGAATAACAAGTGCAGTGGATTAAATATTATTTGTATCCCATCTACTTCTTTCACAGAGAACTTGTCTCCTTGTGTTGCATTGAAAAAAATAACAAAAGTCTTTTTCTTATAGCTAAAGAAGTTATCCCGACATAACATTGTTTTTTTCCAATATTCTTGGCAAATTTAAATTGTTTCGATATTTACCTAATATTAAAATTTTAAATGTTAAATAAAAAATCACCCTGGATTAAACAGAACATTATAATTCCTTAAAACTGTGCATTAGGTTTAGATATCAGGAACCTTTCTCATGTATAATGTGAAACAGTAAAGTAGCAAACCCCACCATCTTGTGACATTTGGTGCATCTATAATTTCTTGATGTAACCACAGTGTGTTCTCCAGAGAATATTTTCCCAACTTTTCCAAATTGTATCTTCTTGCCATGCAGGAAATCCCAGGGAGAATATAGAAATTGAGAATATTCAAAAACAATTCACTTGCATTGTGCAGAAGAAACTTTTAAAAGTTTCCGAAATAGTCTTCAGAGATTTAACACAATCCAATTTTTCAAGTGTCTGTTTCAAGCTCTCCTATTCTGGTGTTAAAATGCTGCAGTTCTATGCTATATTTCTACACCCTAGCTCTAACTACAGCTGGAAACAAGACCATATAGTTAATTGTCAAGTGTGGTGTCTTACATGCATAAAGACAAACACCAGTGAAAAACATGTTTCTCAGGCAAAGTACTTAGAATCATTTCAATGACTTTTATTTACTGAAGAGCGAGAGCTTCCATCTTACTCCTGGATGTAAATGTTTTTATTACCATTGGCATTATCAGTCAAACCTGTTACTTCAGTGTCTAAGGGCCTTTCTCCCCACAAAAAAACATTCACTCATTCAACTACAGAAGGCACTGTAGAGCCCAAATAATAAGTGTTTTCTCTACTCTAAATGAGAAAGGCACTTGTCAGGACTAAAAACATGGAATGAGAGCAGTCACATCACAACTCTTCAGAATTTGAAGCTTGAAGTCTGTAATCCTTGGAAAAATAATCCCCATGAATTCTGGGAGAAGCTAAACAGGATGAAGTGAAGGGAAACAGCGTGAAGTTAATAAAGCAGGGATGAATAGGTAACTAGAGCATAATAAAAGCCAAGGTGAGAATCAAGAAAAGTGGATGGAGAAATCAATTCAGAATTGCAGAAATTTTTAAATTGCAAACATTTTATATATGCATTTATATATGAATTATATTTTTTATTATAGATTTCCAAGCCAAATTACTTCTATTCTTTTATGTATGAGAGCTAACAGACTAAGAGAATCCTTAGAAAGATTTCTTCAGATATTTCATTGATTTCTTTTTGTGACTTCATACAGGCAAACAACAGCAACAAGAGATTATTCACTGAAGTTATTGTAAGGCAAGCATATTGGACTATTTTATTTTTAATACTGCTTTTGAAAAAAAATAGTACTAACTGCTAGGGTTATTTTCCTAGTCTGATTCTGGCTAATTTTACTATAATATATCTGGCTAATTTTACTATAATATATCTGATAATTTACTGTGTAGATATATATGTATATGCAAAATGGAATTGAACAATACATTTGTATGTAACGAATAGATATTGCGCATACTTTTAGTGTTTCTGGATTTGAAAGATCAGTTATATGAACTGACGTTGAGAACTCCCTTACATCTCTTGAAACAAGAGCTTTAGCTCCCACACTTGCAATGCAGAGCCAGAGCATTCCTCCCTTCTGTTGCCTCACTGCAGGCATCTGGGCACAAACCCTTTAATCTCGGGTTAGACTCAAGCTCCCCATACAGGAGCAATTGCCAGAGTTTTGCCGCTGTAGGGTAACTCCACTTTCCCTGTAAGGTTTCTGGCTTTGCAGAGTCTCAATCAAAGGCAATAACTCCTACCTGCAAGTTTGAGCTGTGGCCTTTAAATCCTCACTTTAGCTCCAGTACCTGGCACATGCTGCAGGCCAAAATTCGCCATGACACAGTGTCATGGTTTGAGGCTGTGTAACCTATGACACACAGTCACACAGCAAAAGCACAAGAGATAAAGCTGTACACTGATCATGCGTGTGCATATGCATACATGCAGCACCATCTCAACAGGCAGTGGAAATCAGTGTGCTTGCTCCCATATGAAGAATGCACAATTGACTCTTTTTTTTTTGGAAACTTTACTACATTAAAAAATAGTCAGGCACATTTTCAGAGTTGAAACTCGATAAGTAGCTGAGGAATAAGAACCTTGGGATTTAAACCATATATATTTGAGTAAGTTGCCTTAGACTGTCTTTGCAGTCAATGGAGACAAGTTGGCATTTCTGGGGCACACTTTATCTCATCTTAAAATAGCTGTCTAAAGCAGGTCAGATGAATTGTCCCCTTGCAGTGCCTTTTACTCCCCCTGACTATAAAAAGCATGACTAGCTCAGAGGTACATGTCTACACTGTAGACATTTACAGATAGGTAATAAATTCCATGCTATATGATTTATGATGAGCTGACTTTGATGGCCAAGGAAGGATGAGTTCCAACTCAATTTTCCCCTGCTCCAAAGCTGGGTTGTTTATAGGGTTTCTCAGCAAAGTGGATACCACTATATCTTGAAGGAATTGAACTCGTGCTATACCCTTACATTCTTGACACTTAAACATACGTTCAGTTATTCATAGAACTGCTGGAGATGTGGTCATCTCTGAAACCATCCCACCCTTTTGAAACACTCCTTGGAGCATTTGGCTGAATGAACTGATAGACTGAAAGTTATTATGTGAAGACCAATAGAGGAATATGCAGCTAGCACTGCTACTTAACTGTCTGAGGGAAACCATGATAAAAATTTCAAATAGAATTAAGCAAAAGGATTCTCACTTTGCATTTGTCCTTAAATAATTAAGTGAAATGAGATACAATAACAGCATAAATAAAAACATTCATCTCTAACTATATATTTTTCTTCTTCATTTCCTTCCTACTCCTGTTACTCAACTAATTCAATCTTTGTGATAAAAAATACCTCCTACTGATCCCACTGAAATCAAGCTTTATTAAATATGAATAAGTGTTTCATTTCATATTCAACAATATGCTGTTTATGCACTGTATATATTTGTCTTATAAGCTATAACATTTCTGTGATTCAGGGACTGTCCTTTATTTACTGTTACCTTCTTAAGTATATCATCTAAAAACTATCATATATATGATCAAAAGAGTAGTGTTATTTGCACACAGAGAATAATAAAATCACTCTAGTTTAAGCAAACATCTTCTTAAATAAGGAAATATCTTCTTAAGTGATGGTCATACTGAATTTTAATATGTTACACTTTCCAATTTTTTACTGCAAAACTGAACTTTGATTTGTAACTTTTCAGGCTCTATACATGGCACAAGGATGAATGCTGCTTGAAAATAACTGGTAAGTAAATTTGCTATTATTACTCTTGCTTCTTTGTTCATGGAGAGAAGTGGGATTTTTTTTCCTAACAGTATTGCCATAAAGGAGAACCCCCAGATATTCTCTAAAAGAGTTTCTCCAAAAGAGTTAAATTTAAAAACTATTGAATGCATTGAAAAATCTTACACTGGATTCAGTTTGCTTTGCTTTTGGCCCTTGTAGGACCCACGAGTACTTTAAGGACAAGAGAAAAATAAATTATTTCTATTTCTTCATGCAATTTTAAAGGATATTTTCTACTTTTTTTTTTTGCTTTAATTCCATTGTTCTATGAGAACCTTATTATGATACCCCATTTCTTTGTGATAGCCTAATCCATTTCAATATAAACTCTTGCAAGAAAGCTATCTTTTTTCAGAAGTAATATTTTCTCATTTCAAGGACTAGCAGTTACTATTTTGAGTTAAGTCACTTTACTACAATACTCTGACTATAGATAGAAGAGTCAGAATACAGAAAATTATAGTCCTAAATTCCTGTTACACAATAATTCTCATTTTTATCCAATTTATGTAGCCTCACACAGCATGGAAATACCATATGATCAACATTGGTCAGCACCTCTCTAAACTGAAGAGAGATGGATTCGATGGGTGGACTGTAAGATGGATAAGAAGTTGTTTGGACAGTCACATCCACAGAGTAGTGGCCAATGGCTCAGAGTCCTCATGGCCATCAGTCACAAGTGGTGTCCCTCAGGGGTCAGCATCAGGACCAGTGTTATTTAATATCTTCATTAATGACACAGACAAAGGGCACGAGTGCCCTCGGCACATTTGCAGATGACACCAAGCTGAGAGGTGCAGCTGAAACACCTGAAGGATGGGATGCCATCCCGAGGGACCTGGAGAAGCTCAAGAAGCAAGCTGGTGGAATGTCATGAGTTTTAACAGGACAAAGAGCAAGGTGCTGCAGCTGGGTCAGGGCAACCTCTGTATCACCACAGGTTTGGGGACGAACAGATGCAGAGCAGCCCTGCCAAGAAGGACTTGGGGTGCATGAGAGGCTGCACATGAGCAGGCAAAGTGCCCTCCCAGCCCAGAAAGACAATTGTATCCTGGGCTGCATCAAGAGCAGCGTGGCCAGCCGGTCAAGGGTGGGGATTCTGCCCCTTCTCCCACCTGGAGTGCTACATCCAGCTCTGGGGTCACATCACAGGAAGGACATCAACCTCTTGGAACAAGTCAAAAGGGAGGCCACCACAGTGTTTAGAGAATTGGAGCCCCTCTCCAGTGGGGAAAGGCTGGGAGAATTGGGATTGTTTAGCCTGGAAGAGAGAAGACTTTGGGGTAACCTAACTGTGGCCTCCCAGTACCTGATAGGATCCTACAGGAAGGATGGAGAGAATCCATTTACAAGAGAATTTAGTGACAGGACAAGGGACAATGGCTTGAAATTGAAAGTGAGTAGCTCATTTGAAAGAAATTTCATTACTGTGAGGGTGGTGAGGTGCTGGAACAATTTGCCCAGAGAACTTGCGGATGTCCTGGATGTCCCATCCCTGAAATACTCAAGTCCAGGTTGGATGGGGCTCTGAGCAACATCTGGTCTAGTGGAAGGTGTTCGTGCTCATGGCAGGAGGGTTGGAAATAAATTATCTTTAAGGTATCTTCCAACTCAATCCATTCTATTATTCTATGTTTACTTATAAGAATTTCTAAATGTTGCATCATGTTGGGTATGGATTGAAATTCCTCTGTAGACATCAAAGGTCTTCTCTAACTTCCACAGGCCTTGCTATACTGTGATCAATACATAAAATAAATAATTCAAGTAGGCAAGACACCTGGAAGTATATCTGGGAGCACAAAAGACTATGTAGGGAGAGCAGATCAGTCACAGTTACACCAGTGTTTGACAAGTGGATATGCTCTCTTAACAGGGTTAGATGAATTCTTTTTTCAAGATTTTGAATATTGGCTGTTCATTTGCTGCAAGTGCTTAATATATGAATTAAATGTCACAAGCACAAGGAATATTCTGTATCCTATTAAAACACTAAATTTTTGGTTTACCTTCAGGTCCATGGTGCTATATATGGCACAGTTTGTTTTGTACTCAGTTTGAAAGGTTTCACTGGGCTTTCTTGTGTAAGAATTATGTTCTGTAAATATGAAACTGAATTTCTAATTAGGAAATTTATCAAACAGAAAGAAAAAATAAAGACAGAAGATGTGACACTTGATGATTAAATATACTCCTCTCAGGACTGGAAGAGGGGTTCAGAAGATAATTGTTGTTAATTTAAAAATGGCCTGAAGAAGTAACATAAAATGTACTCTGATTAACTTTGCCAGTTGGTGAAGCTATACATTTTTTACTTGAAAATACTTGTATTTCTTCTGTTCCAAGAAAGCACATAATTAAACATTAATTCAATTTTAATTGCGTCCCTAGTGAACACTGCTATGCCATTTTGTCTTTTAAAACTTTAGCTAGTTTAAAGCAAAAGAACTTGTACTGGTAAATCAGCCAGAGGCATGATGTTGTCTTTGATTGACAGCCACACTAGTAACTCTTTTAATAAGATGAAGATGATATGGTTGGTATAGATAATTTTTCTCAGTGTGGGTGAGAGCCTCAGGCACTAGTAGTCTAAATGAATGAAATGAAACCCTATGCTTTTAAGTAGAGGTATAGCTAATCCAACGCTTCCCTATATCAGGCTATCACATATCAAATCCTCTGAAGTATCTGTCCAGCAACAAAGGAGAGGTAAAAACTCACTTATCTAATAAAGTGTAAGTGATTGGAGTTATTTAATGTGTGTCCTTCAAAAAGAAGTTTTGTTGCAGTAATTAATTGGACGATGATAGATGTTTCCTGTGTATACATGTGAGCAATGCCCATAGTGCTGCTCCAAAGACTGTCCTATGCAGGATGCTTACAAAGTAGGAAGTGTGGAGCTGAGGATCTAGTTTATAATCAGGAAGAGGAGAGTCTGAGACTGATGGAGATGAGTTGCAAAGAGCTTTGGAAGTAAAATAGAAAAACACTGCTATACAGCCAGGAAAGGGGAAAATTTGCCTGTTTTGGTGAGCAGCCAGGTTTCTTCCTTGGACCCTTCTGCACTAACAATAAATCAGCAATTTCAGCAATAGACTTTCCTGCTGCTCTAAGTAATTTTCATGGCAAAAGGATATTGCCTGCTTAATGCATGGTGTTCCTCTAGGCTCTTTTGTGTTGCATAAGATTTTTGTGTGGTGAGGTTTTGGTAGCAAAAGGGTTAGAGTGGTGTTTTCTGTGAGAAGCTACCAGAAGCTCTATGTTTAATAGAGCCAGAACCAGACAGTGCCAAGCTGGACTTGGCCCTGGACAAAGCCAAGTCCACCAGCAAGGGTGGATGTGATCCCATCAGCCTCTGGGATAACAATTTAAGATGGAGAAAAGGTTATTGTGCAGGAGAAAATTGCAGCCAGAGAAGAGAGAACTGAGAATATGCAAGGGGGACAGCTCTTCAGAGGCCCAGGTCAGTGAACAAGGAGGGAAAGGAGATGCTCCAGGTGCCAGAGCAGAGATTCCCCTGCAGCCCATGCTGAAGATCACCACGAGGCAGCTGTGTCCCTGCAGCCCATGAGGTCTGGTCGAGCAGACACACACCTGCAGCCCACAGAGGACATCACACCGTGTCACAAATAAGTGAGGTTTTGCAACTGATACAATACAAATGCATCGCTCTTTTATGGCACAGAAGAAATATTTTTATATGCGTTGCTTTCATGTAACATTAATGGTGTAATTCTTTAATCAAATAAATTGCTCTTCTCCGTGCAAACAAATGGGTATACTGAAGTCAAAATATTTCAGCATTCTGTGAGAAAATCACCTAAATTTCATCAGAAACTATGCTTGACATACAGCAATGGTAGAAGTACCAAAGTGAAAGGCAAACTACCGACAAAATCAAAGCAATGTGATTTGTCATGCAGAATGTTAGTTTTCATCTTAGTTTTAAGGTGTGATAGTTATTTAGGGGCATGTTGTGATGTTCTACCTAGGTATTACCTCTGCACAAACACAGACCCTTTTCCAGTTGATAGAAAGACTCACAGTGATGAGGAAAGAAATTCACATCAGATAGGCAGGCCACAACTCAGTAAGCATTTCTAAATGTTATGCATATGTCCAGATTGCTTTAATAAATAAGGGTCGATTTAATCATGTATGAAAGCAGCTTTGTTATTCAAACACTTCATGTGAAAATGTTGAAGACTTCTGAACAGGAAGATTTAAATTTTGGTTGAAGAATGTAAATTCATTAATTAATAAATATCTTTTAACTTTATTTCATTGTGTCAATGCATACATTTTTTTCATTACCCAGTCAGTAAAGTTCCACCTTGCAATGTTTCATATCAGCCTGTGGATACCAAAGATCATATATTTTAGCAGCATTTCTTTTCCAGCAGTGGGTGGTCTGATTCAAAAAGCTGAATTTTTTTTTTTGTATTAAAAAGCTAAGCTCAACTTTTTCTCTCAGAAAATGTTATTCTGCTTGACTATGTTTATTTGAAAGTACGTGTGTGCATACATGTGGAGTCCAGTGCCTAGTAAACTGTATTATGTAGCCAGGAGCATCTCAGTGTTTCCATAACTATTCCTTGCTTCTTGAGATTTATCACAAGGCAGTAAAAATTCAGCTAACTGAAAACAAGGCTTCTGAGCTTTAACATACTTTGCTTCAATTGGAACAAAAAAAAGTTTCATCTCAGCAATGAAATTCTAAGGAAATAAAAAGATAAACTACAGAGTAAGAAAAAGCTTCCACAAAGGCTGTATTGTTTTTGTCTTTCTAATAACAAATTTTCAGACCATTAATTAAAAGGACATAAATTAAAATTTAAAAAGGACATAAATGTCTAGATAATTCCAAGGGAAAATGCACTTTAAAAGGTCTTCTGACACCTATAATACATAATTCTAATTTTTGCACAGGATTATATTTTGGATTTTGCTTTAAATCCAGATACTCTCCTTATTTCTCTAGGTTGGATATATTTTTTTCCTGTTATAAAAGTTACATTTTTTTCCTTCAAATAAAATTAATATGAACTGTGACCTATGTCTCCGTTTTCTCCAGCATTTTAACATGCAGTACCACAGTTGTATGTCAAAAACATGGCTACTAAAAAAAGTCAAGAATTAAGAATCTGCAGACTTTAAACACAAATACAGCTCAAGAAGAATGTGTTCTTTTGAAATTATTCCTTTTCTACAGCATCATGAATCCGAGGACAATCAAACTTTGCAGAATGTTCAAATAGATGAATAACTATTTTATATGACAGAGAGACAGTATCAAGTCCTATCTGGGAACTTTAAATGGACTATGAATCTATGATGCCCACATGTCACGGAAGGAAATTGTTATTATGAAAAATTATCTGTTTTGAGATGACAGTCTCTAAGAATTTAAAGATCATATTCTTTGTCTCAAACACTGTCAAGGCCACAGAAGGACTTTGCCATGAGATAACCACAAAATGGAGTGTCAGGATGGCACTAATTCCAGGCCTGGCAGAGCAAGACCTGATTAGCACGTCCTGGGTAGCACACCCAGACAAAAATTCCCACTGTGGCAAACTGTGTAAAGGAGCAACTGCTCAGAACATCTCACTGGTCAAACAAGAATCAGCCCAAGTTATGGGACAGATGCCATCTGTGACCACCCAAGCTGCCCCCAGGATGGAACTTCATGGAGCTTGATCTGTAAATTAAGCCACATGATAGGAACCTGGGATAAAATAGAGGTGGGTTTATTGCCTGAGGGTTGTCTCTAACAAAGGGAGACGTTCACAAAGCAGGAGGAGAGGAATGTATCACTGACAATGGCCATAAAGAATGTAGAATTTATGGCCACACGGAAAGCTAATTCAACAGCTGCACTGAAATCAGCTCAGGCTGTGTAAAAGGTAATTCTGACAGAGAGACATCACAACCCACCAATTCAAAACACTGAGCATGGGAGTATTTAGCATTAGAAGGGAGGGAATAATTTAACCAGTAAAATAAGAGAACCGTGGAGCCAATAAGCATGACTTACTTTGTTTGCTAAAATGTATAAATAGTGAAAAGTTGTGAACTACCTTGGGACCCCCCACCACCAAGAAGCCTAGGTGAAGGATACTGATAAATTTATCCCATATACCTATGGGATACTTCTGGGTCCATGGATGGTGATATCTTCTGCTTGATCTCATTCTCTCTGTCTCTTTTTGTTTTCTTTTCTATTTCTTTCTATCTCTTTACCTTACATTTACTGTTAACTAAAAATCACATTATTGACTTCTACATATGGTCTAATTTGCACCTTAATTTGTGCAGAGGCATCTTTCGATAATCAGACCTTAACAACAACTTTGGGCTTTTCTCTTTGAATTATGCTACACTCTATATTCAGTTAAGAGCTCACTGCAGCCAAGACATGAATTTACATTTTCCACCCCTCTATTGACTGTTCTCATTTGTTTTTTTTCATCATTGGGAAACAGCAGGAGTTCATGGTTCTGTATCTGCCACACTATTATTACAGTGAGAAACAGCATAATGGAAAGCAAAGGAGATTAGATGAAGTGCAGAAATTAATCACATGGAATTGGTGGATTAGGTTTTCTGACGTAGCTAACTTCTCTGCTCCAATTCCACTGAAAGCACTTGGGAGAGGTAGCTGAGTCTAGAACCCTTCCTTTCCTTGCAAGGAAAAACAGGAATCATTCTTCAGACAGCAGACCTCTAGACTGCTTTGACATGATATTTTCAAAGGGTACACACATATTTATACATGAAGATCTATTTTTCTAAAGAGGAAGTCTGTGTACAGGATATCAATGCTAAACTATGTGCAGCATCCTTAAAAAAAAAAAAAAAGCTGCATAAAAAGTTTATCTTCTAATGACAATTTCTTTTCATTACTGTAGATGTACAATTTTTAATGAACTGAATAACATCTGCTTCAATAAATATTATGTTTTCTTGCAGAATAAAAGCAGTCTTCATTTTAGGGAAGAATATAATATTTACAGTACTTTCCAAACTCGTGAATCAGATTTTGACTAATTGAAATGTCTAGAAATTGAGAAAAAAATTATAAAATTAGGTTTCCACAACAGAATGCTGCTCATTTCCTGTTGTTCACTAATGATAAGGACCCTTTCTTCTTTGGAAGGAATTTTTTTCTGAATATTACCTCACCTGTAATCCATTTCTGGTGGTTTGATTTTTTCTGAAGTGTTTTATGATTACTATCTTCTCTATGTACTGATATATGTACTGAAATATGTACTGATTGTAATACTCTGTAAATTACTGATTTATGAATGTAACAATAATGAAGCAGCAAAAGAATAGTCAAAGGTACAGAGTTACATTCTGTGGATGTACTGACCAAGCTGTCAGTATAAAACTCTGAATGGATAGAAACAGGTTCCAGTATGCTGAACTGTAGCAGAAATTAATTCCACTCGATCATCCTAATCCTGATTCTTAACTGTTCATCTTAAGCTCGATTCATGTTGGAATGCTCTTTTGCTTTTCCAATACCAAACATCATATGTGCTTTGAAAAGCAATGGTTTAAAAGACAACACATGCTCTGGGATGAATACAGTTATTCTATTTTCAATATGTAAAAAAAAAAAAAAAAAAAAGTGCAAAACTTACAATTTGAAAATAATAAGTTTTCATGCATTTTAGTAGTACTTATTATGTATTAGGTATGTATAAGCATTAGGTGTGTTTGATTTTGATGCATCCCAGAGATGCACAGCTCTTATGTGGATGATACAAAATGTCTTCTCAGAGCTCCTTAAGATTTTGAAAGATTAGGGTTATGATATAATCATGTGACATCCCAAAAAGTAACTTGGATTCTGTTATAAAGTTTTATATTCATACAGCTGATGCATTGGGCTGCTAAATCCCATTTTTATTGTATCTTATATTGTGGTATTCTGTTGTAAAGGCTTTATTGAACTCCTCTATTTGTTTTGGCTTGATGGATCGAAAAATTGTTTGAGTTGTACAGGTCTGATCACTTAACAGGTATTCATTTAAATGGGTAATAAGATACAAGGGTTGTGTAATGAGATGGAAAATTGCTAACCACATATTAGGTAATTACTATGGGTTTTGTCCAAATCAATTTTGGCAGAAAATAATAAATCTAGAAAATAGATTTGGAACCTACATTTCAGGTTGGTAATCAGTAGGTCACTCTTGTGAAAATGTTTTCCTATTTGTTCTTGTTTAATGGGAAAAAAAGCCATTGCCTTATTTAATAGCATTTTTGTAGTGAGATACAAGAGTCGTATAAAAAGGGACATGCATCTGAGCTAAAAATGCCCTCAAAAACAAAGTCCTGTCTTCTGTCTTTTTTTTCCATTGAATATTCAGATTTTCCTGATCATCTCCTACAATAAGTAGACTACATAATCGCCAAAAAAGGAAGGAGAGAAGCAAAACTTCTATATGTGAGTAGGAGACAAGAATGACAGCTCAAGGATGGGTTTACTAGGGAAGACTTGGGTCATCCTTTCCCCAGCCTTGCTGTGGTTTCCCAGTACGGCTCTCCCTCAGCCCTCCAGGCCAGAATCCACACCAGAAGGAAGTTTGATCTCTCTGCCAGAACACCCATGCTGGCTGCAGGGTGACAGGGGAGAATCACAGCAGTCATGAAGGCTCCTTTGAGCCGTTCCTTTCCTGAAGCCCCCCTGGAGGCCATTATCACAGTTTTCTCAAGGTGAGAAATCTCATTCTCTCCATCCTTTAGGACTGCAATCGCCATATTTTATACATATCTTGTTTTTACAATTTCATGTCCTTCTACCTTGGGTTTACCACAACCCAGAATTCAAAAATGTCTACTCAGCATTTCCGTGCAGTCATTATCTGTGCATTTTGCCTATAGAATAGCAATTCTTATGTAAACAGGCCAGAGTGCAGGACACGTAAACTGCTGTGGTAAATTTGTGCTTTATGCTATGGGAATTGACATCCAAGCCTCTAAGATAAAATCAAGGAGCTAAAAGTTATCCCTGAACAGCTCAACTAACAACAGCAAGGAGAATAACAGCAGCTGCACACGTCTCCCAGCTCTTACAGACTATAAGGATATCTTCTAGGCTATTGCAATGCAAAGTGAAAAGCCAAAACTATACAATTTCTGAATATTTGGTTTAAACTCAGCCTTAAAGAATAGTATCTGTTCACGTGTTCATTTGCAACTCAAACACTTTCTCAGAAGCTTCTTTCCCCAGCCCCAGAGCTACTGCTTGCTAAGTTACAGTTATGATGTAACTACTAGTCTGTGAAGGAATTTCAATGATAATAAATAAAATATGCTTCTGACCTTTCTCCAGTACTGCAGCCAGTGAACCTAGAAAGCCTGGTACCCATACTGTAAAACAAACTTTCTATGCAGAAAATACTGACAGAAGCCAAAATTCCTACTGGAAATAGTCACTGGACTGTGATAACACCTATATGTCTCTCTCTAAGTACCCAGGAGGTATTTAGAAGACATCTAGTTTGCTCAGGTCAAAACTTTAAAAAAAAATATACTAATTATAGTAATAACTCAGCAACATAGACAAATTAATACTGGTACAATGACTGCTGCCTCACACTGGTCAATTTTATAATATAAACACTGTATGGCTTATGCAGACTGACTTTGTACCTGTTACAATGTCAGATCTATGCGTGGGTTCTTATGTTATCAAGTACTAACCACAGGACAAAGCAGAATTAACAGTTTGTTCAATCACACACGGTGATGACATGCTGTATCCTTATAAACATGTTTTTTTAAAGACAAGGAGGTCCTGCACTACATCTGCAGGAAACAAGAGCTACTGTAAAGCAAACAGGAAGTAATAGTTACATCATTAATTTCTTGCAATGTAATTATTACCTACACCTGAGCAAGGTCAGGGTCTATCCTTACTACTGCCCAAAGATTTGGCACTAGCACATTGCCCCACAACTCACTGAGAAACTCCGGGGGTTTGTGCAAATAACAGATGGTCTACTTTCTGCAAGTGACAGGTGCATTATTTATGGACCAATATAGTTAATTTACTGTTAGGTCCCTGACTTTAAATAAGCTCAGTGTGGGCAGATGCCTGCATTTGCCCAAAGCCCTATTAAAGCCTCTAAAGCTTCAAAGGAGCACAAGACTCAGAGGAAATGCAGCTCACTGCAAGCTTGGGGATGTAGTATGGGTCTCAGAATTACATTAAAATAAAATTAGTTTTCTCTGCTTCTATTTTAAGAATTTTGTTTATCATAATACTTCTTGAAGTCAAAACAAAACATGTCTTGTTCTCATTCTGCCTTCAGAATGATTTGGCAAAAATTCTCTTTTCTTAAAAAATCATACTTTCTAAGCATCTCAATTCCTTATGCAAATTGAACTGGACAGTAAGGTCAGTTAGCAGTGAAATAACGTCATTTAAAAACAAATCCCCATCATGCATCAGAACTGTCCATTAGGGAAACATTAGTGCGATAAAAATTTATGTTTCCCAGCTTGCAGCTTCTGACTGTCTATTTTAATTTTCTTTGTATGCCACTGCATTATCTGCAGTGGATTTACTATTCTGCAATACCCGATTTTATGTGATCTCTCTGGTCCTTTTTGTCTTGCTTTCCATTTACTGCTCCATGCTATTATTTGGTTGCATGAAGCTTGATCTTGGCTATTACTTTTTTGTTTCATTTCTGCTGCCAGAATAGTTTTGATCAATACAGCTTGTAAAGTATTAGCTCATAAAATGCAGTGCATTTAACAAAACTTTTTTCATCTGTTCTAATAACTTTCATTTCAAATACAGAAACTATAAACCATATATGCTTCACTTCTGTCTTTTTAGTATATTTTGCAGACTATTTAATATAAAATACATATGAACAGTTAGTTCATCCTTGAAGAAGTGCATTGAGTTTGAAGGTTTTTAATACTGCTGTATAAATTTATTCTTCAAGATATTTTCAGTTCCAACATGAAGTGTACAATATAATGGGGCAGAGCTACCAGGATGATTTAACACTTACCTCTAGCTACAGATGTTTTCCATCAATAAAAGGGCAATAATATAAAAGGGAGTTGTGGCAGTCTCACTTTCTGAGAACTCTACAGGGTAACAAGTTTTTATAATGTATATAACTGAGTTCATGTTTCTATTACTAAAATTATTATCCCATAAAACCACACCAGGGTGTCTTTCTAATGACATTTTTATGCAAAATGTTTGATTCAACAACAAGACCTATTCAAACCTTTAAAACTATTTATGCACAGTTGAACGAACAATTGTTCCTCTATACAGTCAGTAACCTAATCATTTTAATCTTAATAACCCACAGAGAAAACTCATAAGCAGTTATTATATACTGTGTGGAGTGCTTTCCATTCACTTTGGAGATTTCTGTAATAAAGCTCTGCCTGGAATCAGAGAACTTCTCCACCCCTAAGGGCTACAGGCTGAAGTCTCATGTTTGGAAGTAAGAAAAATTCTTATTTGCCCTCAAATAAAGTCAAACTGAGTATTTATCAGAATCAGAACTCTTAAAGTAAAATACACCAGTGAAAACAGTAACTTAGAAAGCTATCACTAATTTTGCTTAAGGAAGTTCTCTTCTGAAGCATACCCTCACCAAATTGTGTCTTTTCAGATTTCTGACTAGCTGCAAGTTGGTTTTCACTTTAATATTGAAAATATATAAAATACATGGGTGTTAAAAATTGTATGCTTACAGTTCCAAATGATAGTTTATGGTGTATCTGAGATATCATAAAGATTCTGGTTTTGGTTTTAAATCTTTTTCCTAAACATAAATCAGAAAAATACTTGGCAGCAGAGAAAGCAAAAGGAAATAATGCTTAAACACATACAGTCAACTTTTACCTCTAGAAATCAGCTTCTGAGTAAGCTTTACCAAAATGAGTCCTTTGTGTTCAGTTTTAATAGAATGAAATGTTTATTGATTAGAGAGTTGTTTGGTCTAATAGAAAATATCTTGTATTTTGAACAGGGGATTAATGAAGACTGTTTTCCTATGGATTTCCATCCTATATACTATGCTACATGTGAGTTCTGCAATCTGCAGCCTCAGTAACTTCACATCATTCTTCTTCAGTTTTTGTTGTTCCCTCTTACACACACCCTTTAACTACTGCAGCAGCAGCTCTCTTCACTGCACATGCCTGGCCTTGCAACTCAGAAAGAGGTGATGCCAGCACACAAGCCTGCTGACCAGCCCGTGAGGTTTTGCATATCTGGGTGAAGAGCAGCAGGAATTTGTTGAGGTGGCCTGAATGAGCACTCACATTGCAGCCTTTCTGCTGGAGATTTTCAGTTCTCCCATCTATGTCTTCTAGTCAAAGTGTGGTTCCTACCATGTTTGTAGAAAGCCATTATGTTCTAGATCTCTGTACACTTGGCTGATATTGGTTCTTGGTTAAAAACCACAGAAACTAGAATATGACAAGCAATTCAAATTTCTCTTGCACGCTGATAATCTCCAGTTCCTCTGGTGTTTGCTTATATGCAGAGACAGCTGGCACAGGGGAGGACAGTTTGTGAGCTGGTCTGGTTTGCATTACAGAAGTTCCTCTGTACAGACATGCCAAGCACCCATGAAAGCCTGTTCTGCATGCTGAGCTGTGCTTTCCCCTCAGCTCAGTGATAGTGTGGATATTATTTTCATTACCCTTCCTTTCAGCATGGGTAGTCCTTCACACTTTTGCTAAGCCATTTACCTATCTTACTGGAATACTACTCGAAAAGTACGTTTGCATTCAATGGGCTTGAAATTACTATACTACACAAGCTACAGACCAGGTTATAATCCCGTTCCTTCATGACTAAATGTAACTTGGAGAATCATCATTAATCTGATTTCCATGGTGCAGTTCATAAGTACTCTTCAGTGACGACTCGCCACTAAGCCAGTTTTCATAATCAGGAAGCAGAACTCATTGCTTGGCTCCTACTGGTTTGTATAGCTCCATTGCTTCATGTTTTCCATTTCTTATTTTGGAAGGCTCTTCTAGCTATATACTGTTATGTGAGTGTTTGTGAGCCTCAGAAAACACATATTTTTAAGAATATATTTTCTAGAGTGTGTTCCAAATATGTAATGTTCAGGGAGACTGAAATATTAAGGGCAGCAGCAAAGCAGTATTTAGAATTTTCTCTCTAGGGTCAGAGTGAAAATCTAGTCTTATTATTAAAATTCTTTACTCAAAATACAGATGTTTCTCTTAGCTTTGCCATAAGGTTTTTTGGTAACTCATACTATCTTTCCATGTACATACTTACAGAGGAATGGAAGGAAATATTTTTTCTTATTTGCATTCTCGCCCCACCTTCTATTCAAAGTCATTCCATGCAAACATTATAGCTAGTCATGGAGTTAATAATAATAAAAATGGCAATAATGTTGGCAAGGTCATAGCTTGTGCTTTCTGCTCAGTTCATTGTACAGTTTCGAGCATCAGAATTTTTACCTTTATCATCTCTACTGTAGTTCCAGCAGAAAGTCCAAGCACTCCCTCAAGCTGCCATGTCATACAGCACTCATTTGTATTTATGTTGTTAGTATATAGATGAGAGGAAGCAGATAGCACAAAAGTGCATACCACAGTTTTGGTCTTTGTAGGATCAGTTAAAAACTTCTGCACAGTGCCTGAGGTTTCTTTTGTGTACATCTTTGCAAGAAGCACTTCTATTATAAATCTTGTCTGTTAATAATGCAAATTGGCACTAAAAGGTGGGATAAGTTCTGCGGACTTAAAGGATGCAGTTGCAGATCTCAAAACACCATCCCCATAAGACAAGCCACCACAACAGAACTTCAAAGCATAAACAGCACAGCAGGAAGGATCTAATTCCACACCTTTACCTCCAACAGAGGGAAAAGTTTGGAATTAGCACAGCAGAAAAATTGAACTCTACAGACTGTGGGAAAGAAACCCACTGCTTATACCCATGCCAGCCCATGTTGTGGGAAATTGGTGACCACCCTGGGAATATCCAGGACCTGACCTATATAAAAGTGGTACCTCCAGAACAACAACCTGGGGACTCCCACCCCAGGGAAGACCAGGGTAAAGAAGGACCAGCAGAGCACTGCAGGAATCAACATGATGGTGACATCTTTTGCTTAACCTCTCTCTCTCTCTCTCTCTCTCTCTCTTCCTCTTTCTCCCTCTCCACCCCCCATCCCTATTTCTTCCTGCCTCTCTACCTCACAGTTACTGTTAAATAAAATCTGTACTACTGCTTTTGGCATATGGTCTCATTTGCACCTTAATTCAGGCAGAGGTACCTATTGTAATTGGATCATAACAGGGCTGAACTCATGGTTTTCTGAATGTATATCAGTGGGAATCATTTTGAAAAAGAAAAGTTGTTACATATTACCCATGGAAGAGAAGTTAGAGCTAGATAATCTTTAAGGTGCATTCTATTCCTAGCCATCTTATGATTCCTATGAATATAACAACAATTCTATGATTCTATTACTATAACTTATCTATGGAGCAGCTTATCTCCATAAAAGAAAACATCCGTTTTAGCTGTAGCTTTTGTTTATTGATTGAGCATTTTCATGCGTGTTCAAAGCACAACATTCAACATCCTGAGTTACCCGCAGTTTATATTTCAAGACTGTCATATTTCTGATGAGACCTAATGTTAACTCAATTCAAAGGAGAAATCAAGTTTTAATGCAGAAATTTGCTGGGTTCTGGAACCAGACTAGGTACAGACCAGTTTAATTAAACTTTGTGAAAGATGATGAGATTCATTTATAAAGGTGTCAAGAATGACAGAAATGATTAAGAGCTGAAATGCTAAGCAGGATTCTGCTTTTCAAGTCAATGTATGTAACTGGTTGTTCTATTACGAATGTGGGTTGAACTGCTGAATTGTATTGCATTATGAATGTCATGTATTGTATTATGTACGATTCTGTCAGAAAAGGATCTGCAATTTTCCCTTAATTATGTATGTACCTGAATACATAAAAATGAGCAAATAATTATATGTTATCTATGTTCCTTTATTAGCACATGTCTTTCAGCAGTTCAAAGTATTTAATCAGTAATGATTTGCTTGCATTGAAGTGGCCTTCTTCACCAGCACTGCTGTGGCTGATTGAATACTTTAAAATTTTTAAAATGCTGGTTTGCTCTGAGACATATTAACTGGCTCTTCATTTTAAAGTCAAGAAGTTGACATTGTCCAATCTGCAGGCTTAATGAATCTAATTTAATGAGTTTTTATTTATTACAAACATATTTGTATTAAGTTCTGCTAAGTGAATTTAAGCTATACTAAAGATATTAGCCTGTGAGTCCTGAATTGCAAAACCTCATATATATACCAGGGCTGGCAGCAGTTCATGTACCTCCTGTTATGATCCAATTATAATAGGTACCTCTGCCTGAATTAAGGTGCAAATGAGACCATATGCCAAAAGCAATAGTACAGATTTTATTTAACAGTAACTGTGAGGTAGAGAGGCAGGAAGAAATAGGGATGGGGGGTGGAGAGGGAGAAAGAGGAAGAGAGAGAGAGAGAGAGAGAGAGAGAGAGAGAGAGAGAGAGAGAGGTTAAGCAAAAGATATCACCATCATGTTGATTCCTGCAGTGCTCTGCTGGTCCTTCTTTACCCTGGTCTTCCCTGGGGTGGGAGTCCCCAGGTTGTCGTTCTGGAGGTACCACTTTTATATGGGTCAGGTCCTGGATATTCCCAGGGTGGTCACCAATTTCCCACAACATGGGCTGGCATGGGTATAAGCAGTGGGTTTCTTTCCCACAGTCTGTAGAGTTCAATTTTTCTGCTGTGCTAATTCCAAACTTTTCCCTCTGTTGGAGGTAAAGGTGTGGAATTAGATCCTTCCTGCTGTGCTGTTTATGCTTTGAAGTTCTGTTGTGGTGGCTTGTCTTATGGGGATGGTGTTTTGAGATCTGCAACTGCATCCTTTAAGTCCACACAAACCCTGACCTGAAAGTCAAGTTAATGATAACAAGATCCCCACCTAAAGCCAACTTTCATAGTCTCACATCATTAAAATCCACTCTTCACTGATTTTACATTCATTTAATATCTGGCACTAATGAACTACTTGAAACTCTAGGCTGAAAGTCAAATGACACACTGTGTTTAGCAGGACAACACAGTAAGACCTCCAAATACATTTCCCAGTCCAATAGCTTCAGATACATACTTTCCAAGTTAAAGCAAATTTTTAACAAGTGTTCCATTCTTTAGTAGGACATTTGATTGAACAGCTGGACACTAGGTGGTTGCAATCATCATATTTCACTGTAACTCACTGCTTTTTCCAACAGTCCTTGATCACTCAAGCTCTCTAAAAATCCAACCTGAAACATCTGTATCTAAAATGAGTATAGCAGCAAAATATTCCATAACCTCTTAGTGAGAAAAAAATATAATGATTTTCTTAGTCAGCAGGAATCCAAGAAAAAAAATCTGCCATTTTTGATACTAAATGATACCAAAAATAAACTGATAGATCCCAGAAATATTAATGAACACTTGTGATAATTAGTCATCATAATAACTCCCTCTTCTGCATTGTATCTCTCAGGAGAGAAGGAACTTAAAAGTAGATGCATGTAAGGTGAAAAAGTTGCTGAAACTAGAGTGTGGGGGGTGGTGGGGGTGGTGTGGAAAACAACTTAGGATAAAAAATCCAAGAGGAGGCATGTAGGAGTAAAGACCAAAAAAAAGTAAACACAAATTTTGTAGCTAGAACCTACAGCCCCCACTGTTATATTGTCATAGGCACCCACTGCCTTTTCAGAAATAATAGTCATATCTTAATGTATTGAGGAAAGTGTGTGTGTGAATTTATGAATATATACAATACATATTGATGCATTTTGTGTTTGTGTTCACAGAAACATAAATCAAATAAAGTCAAATGACGCTTGTAAAAAAAACTACCAGAAAATGAGAAGAAGAGATGAAAAATCCTGTCATTAATGCATTTTAAGATTTTCCTGGTGTTTGTACTCTTTATAGTCAGTAGATGTTAAAAAACTGCCAGATTCACAAATGCCCTCTGAAATTTCATGGAAATACAGCATAAGTTAATGGGACACTGCAGATGTAATTGCTTCATGACTGCAACTCTGAGGAATTTAGAACTTCGCTTCTTATTTTAGGCCCTTAACATTATTAGATTCTAGCACAAGTTAAAAATATTATGTAGGTACTGATGATGTCACTTCTTTTGTATTCCTTGTGGAGCTGAAGTGTGCAGCTGGAACCATATAAAAGCTGAGGAATTACTGTGTCATTTGAAGTCAAAATTATTACGCTTGAATTTCTGCAACTGTAGGTTCTCACAGGACTACTGGCCTCCAGGCTTATGGAAACGAAACACACTGCTGCTAGCCAGGAGAGATTAGTAAACATATTGCTTGTGCTTCAGGAAAACCATCACTGGTACTCTCCCAGAAGAAGGAGTTCTGCTTGGTATTTTAAGTAGCAGCTGCTCAGCATGCTAAAATACCCTGCACAGATTTATTCTGTTTTGCTTTCCACAGAGTTCTTTTCATCTCAGTGACCGACAAGAGTGAGACAGAAGGAGAAATCTGACATTAAGCTGAGTGGTTGCTGGCACTTTCCAGAGCATAAAACAGCCCTAGAAGAATTAGGCAATATTTTAGGAAAAGAAGTTTCTTACTTGCTCTGTCACTTCTCCCGTATTCATATACACACATATGCTTTCTCACTCTGTCCCACTGAAAACACACATATGTACACAAACAGAATCACAAAATTACAGAATGTGTAAGGAAAGGCGTCACAGCAGATCATCTGGTCCAACCTTCCTCCTTTATCAGGGTCATTGTAGAGCTCATGGCACAGGATTGTGTCCAGACAGTTCTTGAATATCTCTGGTATTGCTGGAGATACACAGTGCCTTGGGCAACCTGTTCAGGTATTCAGTCACCCAAACTGTAAAATTCTTGCTCATAGTCAAGTGAAATTTCCTGTGCATCAGCCTCTGCCCACATGTCCTATTGCTTAGCCCCATCAAGAAGAGCCTGGCTCCATCCTCTTGACACCCTTCCTTCAGACATTGAGGTTGCCTCTCAGTTGTCTCTTCTTGAGGTTGAACAGGCCCAGCTCCCTCAGCCTTTTCTTGTAAGGCAGATGATCCAGTACCCTCATCACCATTGTGGTCTTCCACTGGACCCATTCCATAAGCTCCAGGTCTCTCTTGCACTGAGCCCAAAATTGGACACAGCTCTCCAGACATGCCATACCAGGGCAAAGTAGAGGGGGAGGATCACCTTCCTCAAACCGCTAGCTCTTCCTAATGCACCCCAGGATACCACTGGCCTTCTTAGCCACAAGGGCACTGCTGGCTCATGGACAATTTGTTGGAACTTGCTGAGAGGCAGCTGCCCCTTCATCCAAATCATTGATGAATAAGTTAAACAATACTGAGCCCAGTAATGAACCTTGAGGACATCACTTGTGACAGGCCTCCAGCTAGACCCTGTGCCATTGATAAAGACCTTCTGGAATCTCCCATGCAATCAGTTCTCAATGAACCTCATTATCCACTCATCCAGTCCCCAATTCCTGAGTTTGTCTATGAGGATGTAGTGAGAGACACGGTTGAAAGACTTGAAGAAATCAAGGTAGACAATATCCATTGCGCTCCTATCCTCCATCCAGGTAGCTGTTACATCATAGAAGGCAAACAGGTTGGTTAAGCATGATTTACCTTTAGTAAGTCCATGCTGACTGCTCCTGAACACCTTCTTGTCATCCATATGGATAGAGATGGCCTCCAGAATGAGACACTCCATCCCTTTCCAGGAACTGTAAGGTTAAATGTGACAATGTAATTATATGTAATTACCTGGGGAGCGTTAGATGGTTTCAAAACTGGAGTGATGCTGGAAACCCTCCTAATTGTCTCCAGAGGACAGCCATAGGGTTTTAAAGGATTTCTTCTAAAAAGATTTTTGGAACGTCATTCATATGACTAAGCTGCCTACTAAAAAACCACACATGCCCATGCAAAAAGCACAAAAACAAAATAGTCCAAAGTATTATGCCTTCCTCATGCCAGCTTTAGGTCACAGTCTCACTGAAAGATTTGAAGAAAATCACTGTGAACATCAGTTCAGAAGAATACAAAGGAAATAGTAACGTCTTACTCAAATTTTTTTCCTTTGCTCTATTTACCATTTTAGAATATATTGCTATGGTTGAATGGACTAGGAAAAGCCTCCGTTGTATTTGACAAGCGCCTTTCCAGTGGGGCTAAAATTAACTGTGATTTACCTTTTCTGCACATATCTCACAGAGACTATGGGTCTAGATAAGTTGTAAGAGTAAATAATTGAAGAGAATAGTGAAGTGTGCTTTGGTACCCAAGGAAAAAAATCCCTCTCAGTTTAGGGAGGTACATCTGAGAAATATGTGGGCAGTGCTGTTTGTGTATGAGAAGACTGATGACCATGAGTGAATAAACAAGATTTAAAAAACAGCACATGTATGTGATATAATCAAATAATCATGAAATAACTTTAAACTTTGACTTTAAAAGTCAAAGGATGCACTCTAGAATGAGACTTTTAAATAAAAGTTCTTTTTAATTAAGAAATTTTCATCTCTAATATTCATCTGCTTAAGATAAAATGTTAGAATGTGGGAAGGAGAAGTTGAGAAAAGACAGAATTGGGGATAAAAATGAGGAAAGATGAGAGATGTGTGAGATTTAAGATTTCTTGATAAGAGTTATACAGGAAAATAAAATGAAAAGATAACAAATCCAGGAAAGAAATATCTTGGGTTGAGAATGAAAACACTTGAGTTTAGTAGGCATCTGAAAATGCTCCACTCATAAAAGAAAATTTGAAGATTAATTTCACTAAAATTGGTTTGTAAGAGCTGAAAATGAAGCTGTTAAGCACAAATTTTCATAGGAGTTTCTACAAGATCCTCTTGACCTGATATAACAAAATAGCTGGAGGCTAGGAGAAAGAAAACCGTGCTATCCTAATTTCATGTATGACCAGAAAAGTCTAGACAGGGAGAAAAAAGTTTTTTGAGAAATTTATCCTGAAGATCCTGTTTCGTGGAGTATCTAAATAGAGACAAAATTAATTTGAGTCCAGAGAACAATGGTTTGCCATTATTTCAGGAACAGAAACCACGTCTGTAGATGACCTATTGTATCCACTAGGCAACAGCTCCTGGGTCTTCAGATGCTTAGTTATTTTTAGACTCTATTTACATAAATATCATCAAAAATATGTAAACAACAATAAACTTCAAGGAGTTGATGCAGTCAAAAAACAGGAAATTCCATTAATGTGAATAGGTTAAATTGGATTAAAAGTTCATTAGTAGTAACCAAGAATCACTATCTGACAAACAGAGCCTTGACATAGACCACTTTTTTTTTTGCAAAAGTATAACATACTCTGAGGAAGCAGTCTAAGTTACTTGCATCTGACACTTTCACATATACAGATAAAAATTACAGAGAGCTCTAACAAAAGTCTAGATTAAATTCTTCAAAGCCAGTCATACATCTCTGTTGAATTTTCAGGAAAAGCCCTGGATGAATACTTCTTTAAATGGGCATTGGTTCATTAGTGTGTATAGAAATACAGACTTCTTAGAAACATTTGCATTTATTTTTATTTTCCATTGAAATTAACTATATTTATTGTCAAACATTTTCTTTGAAAATATTCCAAATGGTACTTTGAAGCTATATTTTGGTAGCTGAGGTATAAATAAGCTCTGTGCAAAATGTGTAATAGAGTCTTCTTTTCTCCTTCTTCCAAATCTGGTAGCTGGGGAGTTAATAGTTCTTGGAAAAACACAAACTCTGTTATGCCAAATTTTATAACTCTTGCAGCAAAAATGACTTTTTATTTCTGAAGTGTTAGGGAAATGGCATGGTCTCAAACATTACTCATGGCACCAGTAAATTATGGAAATAAATGCTGTCATCTGCTATCCTAATCCTCCTCCCTGTCATTTTAGGAGGAGAAATTATCATCATACAGTATCCAAAAAGCACTAATTTTATAAGGAAAAATGGATTAAGTTTTCTTATTTACGTGCTGTGAAGATGTGATGGCACACAACTACAGCAGATGGATGTGTCTCATTACAAAGCTAGCACTCTTGGAAGTTCAAAGTACAAATTTGTTTAAAAGAGGAATAAAATGAAAAGGAATGCAATGTGTAACACTAAGATTCAGTTCCCGTGATAAACAGTTTAGAGAAAAAAAATCTAAATTATGTATAGAATTATTTGGCCTCATCAAACCATAAGTAGTTTGGGTTACAAGTTTCTTTCATCTCCTCATAGCAAATATAATTTAGTTGTGCATATCTTCAATATTACACAACTGAATTTGTGTTTGGGGAAAAGAAAATAGGCCATTTTCCTCTTTTAAACCATATACATAATCCTAGACCTAGAAATAATTGCGGAATTATAATTTCAGTAATTACTCAGCACAGTTAAAGATATCTCAGAGGTAGTAAAGTACCAAGAAGATGATGTGTTGGGCACATTATTTACAGAATCACAGAATATTCTGAGTTAGAAGGGACCCACAAGGATCGTTGAATCCAGCTCTTCAGTGAATTTCCCATACAGGGATAGAAACCACAACCTTGGTGTTATTAGCACCATGCTTTATCTTGAAGCCTAATGACATGTTTTTCCTAAAGATTTTCTCTTTGTGTTATACAGACAGCCTAAAGTTAGATTTGCAGTATAATCTCCAAGGAAGCTGGAAAAAGTTTTTGTTTTATTGAAAATAAAGCAAAACAACCAACCAAACAAACAAACCAAAAACTATTTCTCCAAAATGTCTGGTATCTTGGACTTTTAACTGGTTTCTCAGTTTTCTTCTGCAGCATGTACCAGCATTAAAAAAAGGACATTTTCTTAGTATTTTTTTTCCTTCAACATTTTTTTTTTTCAGAGGCCATTCTTCTCTCTGAAAAAACAGTCCAACCAAACATCTTTTAGCTTATCAGTAGTAGTGTACTAGTCAACAGTAACAGTTTTGAAATTAAAAAATAAGAAAATAAACAAAAAGTGTGATAACTTCAGGGTCTAATCATGACAGGAACTTTGCAAGTATAGATCTTTCTTGATATTGTTTATTTTGGACTTGCCATTAACATTCTGTTGCCAAAAATAATATACTATCTACATCAAAATAATTCTCTTCCTATTTTGCATGCTTCCCAGGTCTTTAAACAAATCCTGTAGATGTTTGGACTTTACATTTTTTATTATGTTTTTTCATGTATTATTAGTTTGAAAAGCTGTTCTAATTATAATACTTATTATGATGAAATGGAGTTGGTTTAGCCTGTTAGGAAAAAGGGTTGTTGTGTAATTACTGATACATAAATGATCTTTTCCTTGAACCATGCAATTCCTGCACTCTAATTAGGTCTCCATATCTCATTTGCATAATTTTTTAATACTCTGATGGAATGGAATATTCTCTTCTCAGGACTGGTGAACAGTTCATTAGCAGCACTAAAGGAATTAGAAATTCATTGTGAAGATAGCTCTCACTCGTGCTAGTCTTTCTGCTGCATCCCAACTACTCTGTTCTGTTGAACAGGAAGTTTCACCTCTCTGTGGCCTCTTGCTTCTGAATATTCAAGCTGCTTATCAACAACAAATTTACCAGCTCAGCTTCTCAAATAATTTACAGTGAAGGAAATATTCTAGCACTCAGCTGAATGAGATATGGAAAAGTGTGATGAGTGAAGGATGTTTAGAGGTCTATGGGCTATTTTTAGTTCATCTCCACAATGACATATTATTTCCTGAAGCTTCCTCTTATCTATATCCTTATATTGAATTCCTGACCATGGTATCTCAGGGTTTCTGTTTCTTTGGGCATTATTAAAAATGAGAGAAGTCCTGATCTAGGCAATTCTAACTTGCAGTCACAGAAATTGATATCTGTACATTGTACCCTTGCTCAGAAAGAGGAGGTCCCGAGGGCAGAACAAAACAGGAGAGATGTGGTGGGCATTTTAAGTACATGGCAGTGGCAGCAGCATGACTTATCTTAAATTAACCTGCAGGGTTTCTTCCTTTAGTCTTTTCTCTCCTATTAAGGGCTTCCCCACTCTTTTAGCACCTTACAGATTTTTGGGTTTTCTAATATTATCTTAAATTGGTATTTTTGTCTGAAGTCTGCCAATGAAAGTTCTTGTATCCTTTTGATTACAATTATCATTTCCTGGAACATAGAAGTAAATCATCAAAGCTGTTAAATCCATTACTCTATTTCATGTAGCCTAGATGCTGAGACAGTTAAACTAGTAATTTAACACTTGAGAAAGGAAATTTTGTATACAAATATATGAATCACACCTTTTGCTCATTACAAGATCATATTTAGAGATATTTTAAAAAGTCCAAATTCTTTTTTGCTAAACTGTCTCCATCAGAGCAAAACGTCATATATCTGTTCCTAGTTCTTATTTTTCCTCTCATTACACTACAAATATCTTGATACTTCAGGACTTCTTAGGAAGAGGCCTTTTACAATGCATTTTTCTTTTAATTTACTTTTTTACTTATAATATAAAAGCCAGATAGGTACTGTATGTCAGAAATAGCCTGGCCAGCAGGACTAGAGTAGTCATCATCCTCCTGTTTTTCAGCACTGGTGAGGCCACACCTCAAATTCTGTCTTTGGTTTTGAGCCCCTCACCACAAGAGGTGCTGGACCACATGCAGAGAAGGGCAATGAAGCTGGTGGACGAGTTGGGGCATGAGTCTGATGAGGAGTGGCTGAGGGAGCTGGAGTTGTTTAGCCTGGAGAAAAGGAGAAACCTTTTTGCTCTTTGCAAATACTTGAAAGGTGATTGTAGCCAGGTGGAGCCTCTTCTCCCTGGTAACAAGTGACAGGATAAGTGGAAATGGCCTCAAGCTGTGTCAGGGGAGGTTTGGGTTAGACATGAAGTAAAATGTCTTCACTGAGAGGGTGGTCAAGCATTTGAACAGGCTGCTGAGTTAAGAGGCAGAGTAACAATCCCTGGAAGTTTTCAGAAAACAGGCAGAGAGGGCACTTTGGACACACTTAAAGCATGGTTTAGTGATGGACTTGGCAATGTTGGAATAATGGTTTGACTTGATCACATTACAAATCTTTTCCAACCTTAATGAGTCTATGAATAATAGCCTCAAGTAAAATTGTGTAACTCTGTTAAAACTCTTAACACCTATGGAATCATACCCTCCAGCAAGGAAAAAGTATATGTTTCTGTCTTACTACACCACGGAAACTCATCATGCATTGCTGTAGAAGAGGACTGATTATGTGTATGAATATGATAACATTACTGAAATGTTGGACCCTTAGATTTTTTTAATAGACTCTTATACTGCTTTATTTCAGTACTTTACTATTTTACAGTGATGATGATTAGCATTATTACCAGTTGTTAAGACTGTGCTATATCTTTAATATATTTAAACTGTACATATATTATCAGAGAGCACCAATGCAGCCGAAGTCAATGGGGAATCCTTGTTAATCTCAGTGATTTGGGGTCACACTGGGACAGAATTACATTTTCATATACGTGCTTTTCAAACTGAAGTGAGACTTCCTCTCAATGGTCTCACTTCACAGCTCATAAGCACAATAATTTGAAAAGAGCGGCTGCTATACTTATGGAAAGAAATTAAACTAGTTATTACCTCTAGTAAGTACTTTCTATTTCACATAGCTTCAGAAATGTAGTGTCCATTAAAACCTTTTATTATGAACCTGCTAATTAAATACTTTGCAACTATTGTTTACAATTTATTCATCAGGAGGCTGATGCAAATTTGCCTCTTTCCATTAATGCTCTTTGATGGTAAGGTAGGTGTATTGTCTGCATATATCTGACCAAATTAAAATTTTAATTACTCCCTTGTGTTCTCCCATTTTAGTTGTTTGGTGAAGCAGATTATTTATATGTGGATTTCAAATGGCAAAACAATAATTTAAGTCTGTCAAAATAATAGGAAGGGAATGCATTCTAAGACATTCAACTACACAGAGATCATGTGAATCTCTTAAAAACTTGCTATTGTCTGCAAACAGAAAAAAAATACCATTGTATTAAAAGTATTGATAAAATAAGTTCATTTCAATTATTTAATAATTTGAATGTCCTTAAGCCTTTCCCATCTGCAGAGAGTTTTCCAGTAATGGGCAGTCACTAGGAAAACAGCTTCTTTTAAGCTTTTTGATGGTAGGTATGTACATGCAAGAGAAAACTCTTCATATAAATGAGAGAGGAAGAGACTTAGTCAGAGAAAAGAAGATGAAGACAAAGGTTTATAAACCTGAAAAGAAATCTGTAAAGATCTATGCAAAAAAATCTTTTGTAGTTACATTAATTAATGTATAATTTTGAAAAATCAAAGTTTTCAATTATCAAAAAAAGTATTTAGAAACAGGTTGACATCTTGGAAAGAAAAGTGGGGAAACTTAAACCAGTTCCCTGTAGCCAAGTCTTTTAGTAATTTTCATAAATTCTTTGAGTACCCTCCTTAAACCAATTCAACATAAAACTCTATTAATAACAAAGTTTTGTACATTTAATTTGGCATGCAACCACTGTAATCTACATGAAACTAATGAGGCTGCTGTAATTGTGCAGGACAATAATCAACAGCTACTTTACTATTGGAGATATGAACTGAGAAAAGCTTTTTGTTTCAAAAAACCATGCAATGCATGTACACACATTGTCTCAGGAAATAAAAAAGATTGTAAACAGACACGATAAATGAAAAAGGGCTAGGATCATCAGTTATTTTGGTCTAGTCTTCTGAAAATTAAAAAGAAATAATTCTGCACATTAAGTGCTAAGAGAAATATAGAGCTGAAATATGATCCACAGTAACAAACAGCAACAGAAAAGCAGCAATCACTCATCTGTATAGTGACTTTTCACTATACTAAGGCAGAGCTAGAGCCTTTCTCCCAGGCTGTGATTCCATATACTGGAAAACTGCTGTCTGTCCTGATACACTCATACACTGACACAGGAAAAATGTGCTGCAGTGTGACAGAGAAGCCAAAGGCCTCCTAGAAGACACACTCAGATGTATTCACCAGTGGCATGAGGAGAAGAATCAAAGTAAAATGTTTATGTTGAGATAAGAACAATTTAATAATTAAAATTAAAGTAAAATACAGTAATAATTGCAAATAATAATAAAAATGATTATCAAAATTTAAAAAACACGTGATGTGCAACACAAGTTTTCACCCCCTGCTGACCGATGCCAGACCCCCCTTTCCAAAACCAGACTGACCCCCCCTTCTGGGTAAGTCCCCCTAGTTTATATACTGGGCATGACATTTTGTGGTGTGGAATATGCCTCTGATCAGTTCTGGTCAGTGTCACAGTTGTGTTCCCTCCCAATTTGTTTTTTTGCATACCACCTCACTGGCAGAGCATGAAACAAGAAAGAAAGTCCTTTACATAAGATAAACCCCACCTAGCAAATGTTGACCATTCTCATTCCTAATGCAAAACACAGCACTGTAAATTACTAAAAAGAAATTAGCTCAGCCCTAACTGAAACCAGGACAGTGATGATGACCCCAAAGAGGTAAAAAGAGTGATTCCAGTTCCTTCTTTTACTGGTATTTTACCAAAAATGTTACTTTGGTCAGTACCATTATAGTTAGTACATTATATGTGGCAGCTAGAAATATACTTTGATTCATTACAGTTATTTGACTCATCAGTTAAAACTGTTGAGATCTGTCTTTCTTCTTTCACAGGACAGGAAAATTAATTACTAGAAGTCCTAAGTTCTTGTTATAAAAGTGCTGCTATATAAATTACCTTAGTGTCATACATTAGCATTTGAGGTAATGCATCTGGTAATATCTGGTTACACAAAACTATCCACATGGATTATTATAAGGCTAAATAAATTATTTGATCCTTACTGTCCATATAAGCTGTTAACTACATATTTCATTCACTTGACTCTAGGTGCTATTCTACATTGTTCTTCCCTGTCCTATTCCTTTGTTCCTACAAACACTCTGTGCCTATCCATGTCAGCAATGTGCAACAAGTAGGCATTGAATGCAGGAAGGAACTGGTCAGGAACACATAGGCAGTGCTTTATCATCTTCAGCGGCTACACCTGTAAAGTCCAGTAATTGAATTCACACACTAATGCACTCAAATGCTCTCATGCAGTGTTTCTAAAAGAGAGTGGTGACACTCCTGGCCCCAGAGTTTTCCACTCATATGGCATACAACGCCTTTAATTTCTGCCGAAGTGCCATGTCAAGCAATAGTGTTTCCAAGTGCTTAATGAAAGGGGCAGACCTGGATACAGCTGGATGACAGAGGATTGTATCAGCTCAAATCTCCAAGTTATTTAATATTCAGCATTTCAGCCCTGTTCATTGTTCAGACTTCAAGGGAACTTTTTGCAAAGTCTTATATGCTCTTTTCAATTTGCCTTTCAAAGCCAAGTTTCAAATTAAAATTAATGGTGCCACAAGAGTGTAAATGACCTACCTTCTTCATGCTTCCCCTCTGTGATCATCACCCACTGTGTACTGAAGGTACTGTACATTTAAACTTAGTGGCCACTCTAAATATATCTCGCTTTATGAGACCTAAGGTAGAAGGTTGTTCAGCTACTAAGTCTGTGATCTCCAAAAATAGCAATAAATAAATGATTAATAGTACAGTTCAATGTATACAGAGTCTCAGAATGATTCTGCCACCTAACAATACCCAGAGACCAGCATCCAAAACAGATGTGCCCTCTCCTTCACGGTGTCTGCATTCTGTTGCTATTGCAGTTAAATGCAAAATCACGCAATTAAAGTACGTTTGCAGTTTTGCCCTTTCATCCCAAAACTACATTGACCTAATTTTTTGTTTGGTTAGCACAAGTTTTTTTCAAGCTTTGTTTTTTTAGCATGGAGGTGAGAGGCTCTATTTACTCATATATATTAACCACAGCACTTTAAAATATATAATGAATAATTTCTTCTAAAGATTTTTTTTAAGTCTGCCAGAGATGATGAAGTTTGTTCACTCTACCCCACGTGAACATATTCTCTTTCTCTTGCAGATCTGCTAACTATATTTCTGTTCAGGACTGGAAAAGAGAAGCCTCTCATCAGCCACTTGAACTTGTGGAAAAGAGCAGGGTAGAATTACACATAAAAAGCAATAAAGTTCTTCATATACAGATTTGTGTACATTATCAGTTTTTAAGTCTTTTTTATCTACACCAGAATAATGCAGAGGAGCTTTAGGAATCTCTATGCTGTCCCAAAAATGAAATAGTTTCCTTTTTTATTACCACTTCCCATTGTTATTATCTATGCACATCATATTAAAAACCCCTTAGAGAGATACTTTATTTTAAAAAAGACCTTAATAAAAAAATAAAGCTAGGTATTACATCCTCTGGTGAAGACTCTAGAGGACATGACAAGAAAAGAAAAACCATTGTGTTTCAGAGATTTTTTTAAATGTCTAGATTTGGTTCTGCTACAACATGTAAATAGTGCATCAGCACACACTTATTCAGTTCAAGTAGTTTGCACTCGAGCCATGACTGACAAAGAGCAGCATATCTAACACAGAGAATGTGTCAGAGTACTGAGGAGGACTGAGTTAGCCATGTGTCAATGGTTATTATTAAACCACAATGCTGTGCATTATTCAGGTCATTTAAACAAGATTATTACAGGCAGAAAGGGTTGACATGCAAAAACAAAGGAGCACAATGGAGCTAAGCATCACCTCTAACTGCAACCACTGCCCACGTGAACAGCTCTTGCATGTGTTGATGTGATTAATTTTTGAAGCACAGAGGATATGTAGCAAGATTATTCATTCAAAATGAACATGAATTTAAATGTGGTACTATTCTTAGACTTTTTTATTTTCACTGAGCATTTGGATGACATAGATTATGTCATCTATAACACCATATTTGCTTTTACTGAAATGTTCAAATGCCTGCTATAAATCGTATGTTCACTCACATATTTCATAAGATATTGTCCATTTGAGTCATATGTATGACACAATGTAGCTATCCTGAAATGAGCCAAATTTACAAACAACTTCAGGCACAAAAGGTGGGGTTTTGGTGACATAACTGTATTTCAACACTGATTGTCTGAAAAATATTTAATTTAATTACCCTCACCTTTCTGGTGTTAGCTAGAGTGCACAGGTTACACAGTCAATTTTTAAAGGGTATCTGAGAAGTAATACAAAATTAAAAACATGGAATAGCAGTAAAACTAGTTTCCTGACGCCTTAAGTTTTAGCTCTCATATTTTCCAGATTCTGTACTGCATTAGTGTAACTCTGAGCTTCATATAAAGTGTCAGCAAGTTCTCCTCACAGTTGAGTTAGACAAAACAATCCTTTTCCAGCCTGAGAACCAAGGACACCATTGCAGCTTCAGGCCCAAAAAGTATAAACAACAGGGAATTGAGGAGGGCAATCTGGGAGGATGGAACTGCATAGCCTGAAGCTGTAATTGGACACTTAACCCCAGTATGTAAATGGACCAAAACTTATAAAAGTGTGAAATGGTGTGACCCAGGTTCTATCTTGGATGTAGCCTTGGTCAGGCCTTGTACTGCCCAAGGTGTGTCCTTTGAAGGCCTTTTAATAAACACCTACTTTATTCCTTTAACACTGTCTAGAGTCTGTTCTAGGTAGCCTCTCAAGGCATCATTCCAAGAAAGCCTGTAGCTTGCAGGAAGTCTATGTGTTATTTAGTGTTACACAGAGTGCTGGGGAAGAAATTAATCAGCCAAACAGCTTGCCTGTACAGATTTATAGGCTACTTCTGAGTAATATGTAGTTTGTTCACTTTCTCTTTGCCAGCCATTATCTAACAGTGCTAAGTCTTCCTAATTAAAGAGATAATCCTTTAACTGTGAAATCTATATTCTATTATTTTTTTTTCTATTTATTGTTCAAGCTCTCTTTTTTAAAGATGAGTCTTGGTTTTCACTCTAGGTTGATTATTAGTTTCATCAAGGGAACTCTTTCAAAGCTTCTCTCTAAAAGGAAACATGTTCAATAAAATTAAATTACTTATCTGGAAAAGGATAAACAGCTTTGTAATATTAAAGTAGATTGAAATAAAACAGTAACACAAATCCTAATGTAAATATAAAGCATAGTAAAATTTTCTCTACATTCTTATTAGACCTTTTTCATCTATGTTTTCAGGACATAGATATTTCTGGTCACATATATTTTCAAATACTGATGATCAAACTTCTGATTTCATGTTCTTGGAGCTCTATACTGACATAGTATTGTGCAATAACTTTGAACACTCTGGAACTTAAACTCTCCCTTCAGGGACAAGTGAAACTAATTCTAAAGAAGAAATACCTGGTGTCCAGCCTTGCTGTAAAGCAAGGCCTTTTTCTGAGAGCAATGTGTTGCCAGTGTGACAAGACTGTGCTGACTGCAGCAGGAGATTCACAAGTTCTTCACACTCTCTTTCACTGTGCAGCAACTTCCAGTTTTAGTTAGGAGTTTAATTAAAGTTGAGACTTACATGCTACCACAGAGAGACAAGGGTTATTGAGCCCCAACATCACTTCTGTCACGTACCAGGGACACATAGTACAGTGGCTGAGCAATAATATATGTAATGCTTATTCATTGGAAAGATGAAGGTCAAGCTCAGGCAACACAGTGACAGTGTCATGGCTGGAAGTCAGAGCTACAGGAGCAGGAAATGTTAACTGACTTGACAATTTGCATTTGCTCAATTCACTCGAAGTTAACATGGCACGTTTCAACAGCACTTACCAGTCAGTCAGCCAGACAGGCCATTAAAGCACAACTATTTTCCCTCCTGTTTGCACCAGCTGCTTACTAAAATAATACTAAGTAGTAAGATAAAGCAAAAATAGTGCTTGCAAGTAACCCTCACTAGGCATTTTTGAATGAAAATCCTTGCTATTTTTAATTTAGAGTATGTGTTAAAATCACTAAAAATAGATTGCAACTCCACAGCGACAACCTTAGAGGCTAAATAATTTTTTTAGAGGAAATCTTTGTGCTAGCTGCAAGGCAGGAAGAGAAAATTCTCACAGTTGCTAAAATGTGTGCATTAACCTTTCTCATCTGTGTATTTATCCGTGTCTTATAACAAGAGCAGATATATATATTAACAAGGCCTGCAAATAAGACATAGGTCAGCTTTTTATTTGGGCAGGACAGAGAATGAGAAAAAAAATAATATAATTCCTGTTGAATTCTGTGTTTGTATGATTGAACCAAAGAAGTAAAGATACATTTTCCTTGCTTTGTTAGGATTTTGTCACTTTTCTTGTTTTTGTCATGGGGAATGGGCTAGTTTTAATTCATGAAGCCATAGTGAATTTCTTCCTTGCAGCTCCTTCTTCTTTTTGTTCTCATGAGAAAATGTTTAGAAACATTTTCTCATTAAACAAGTCTCCTCTTTGTAAAATAAAATTGTGTGGGGTTTTTTTTGTGAAATTTACTTTCTTGTGCCCAGTCTGTTCCATCCTTTAGACTCACAAGTTATTTCACATCTCAAAAAAAGCTACTAGGTCTGTTTTCTGTGCATTATTCCCTTTCTAAAGAGCACTGTAGCCAGTTGCCGCTTCTTTTAAGTTCTTAGTCTTTTTGACTAGTTTTCCTCTTATTTTCTCTCACTCTGAATCTTAGAAGAGTTTAATGGGCTGTTCTGAGGTGATGACCCTGTATGAAAAACACTGTAGACTTCAATAGGATTCTTTATTACAAGAGCAGACACATTAAGTGTATTTTTGTCCTCCTGCTCTTTTTAGTTCTTTTTTTTCCACCAAAAAACATCTGTTATGTTTCTGAATGAATTGGTAAAAAAAAGTTCTGGCTCCTGCTTTTTTCTATGGCAATGTAACTCCACTGGGATTTATCTTTTGCTTATGAGCATCCCCTACTGTCCCTATTAGAACAAACTGCTCACCCTATCAGGATTCTGCATGCAATAATAATGCTAATTAAGACTGATTCCATAATATACAGATATACCATAACAATAACAATGTAATATAATCCATGTAATATTAAATTAATTTTACCCAAATCTATGATTATGGACCAAAATGCCAAAGCTGTGAGAGCCAAACTCTTTAAAGGGAAGTAAGAAAGTGTTCAGCAAATGTGACCAAGGAATTTATTAATCAGAAATTCAATTCAGGAGCACTGTGAATAAATCTTTCTGTAAGGAATCAATAAACAGTAATAGCTGTGCCTTTCAGGTTTATACTTTTACAGTAGTTGCTATGAGATTCTTTAAATAGCCTTAGTTGTATTTCTTCTGTTAGTAGTACCTCGCTCCCCAGATGGCTAAGATACAGCACATCAAAACAAACTGCTGCCTTCTGGTGCTTTTGCTCTGTCAGCTGCCTACTTTTCAACACTTGCAGGAGTATGCCAAATGCCTATCTAACACATATGAGATATGCCAGTACAATACACTGAGATCTGCAATAAAATTTTATTAATGGGTACAAAACCTGTACCTACATTCTGAAAACAGATATAATTAGACAGCAGGGCCTATACATTCTTCACTTCAGGTTTAGATTTATGACTATGAAGATCCCTGAAAATTTCCAATTGACTGGTATAATATACATAAAAAAATAAGTAGAGTTGAATCCTATATAATTTTAAAAACTCATTTCAATACTGACCATGCAAGAATACCTCAAAATTTATTTTGGCTTCAGTTATGTCCTTACTACCATAGGAAAATTATCTTTAATGACACAGTAAAGATAATACTATTTAAAATAGTTTCTCTGTTGCCAGGTAAAAATATCTAGACCAAGACTGACTATTCTATAGTTGTATAATAGATGTGCATCACTTGAGTACTAAGATGCAGGTCAATGATTTAAAGACGGTGATTGATTCCAGTGCAGTGAATGGATTTATTAGAGCACAGTGTAAATGGCCGGGTGACTCTCATTTTCACAATTTTTCTTGACCTGTCAAGTTGTTGTCTTATAAAGATCAAATATTTATTGTTTCTCATCTTACTCAACATTGCCTTCATGATGCATGCTTCAGCCTAGATATTATCATGTCATCCTTTGTATCTTAGAGATCTGATGGCTGTAACAATGAAAATCTGAAGACTAAACTGCTTATGGTGACATCAATCACAATCAAAATGCATTGCCATGCCTCTGACCAAGTCACCAAAATACAGCTATGAAGATGAAGGTACCTCACATTACAGCTGAATAAAAATACATAAAGACTTTTTTTCCTTTCATGAAATCTGTTGAATAATTGATCAAGGGAAAGTTTAACTCAGATTTATCCAAAGGACCATGCAAGATGCTTTGTCACAAAACAGAGTTGTTAGCAGTACTCTTTTTCACTGTTGCTATTATTATACAATATGTGCTTACATAGTAAAATGATAGTTTAAGCTATTAAGTTTTCCCTTTTTTTCTTTAGACTTTCTCTTATATATGTCATAGGGAAAATAGAAACATGATCAAAGTAGCTGGAATTATTTGAAGTGTTTTTACCTCCAAACACAGTAATAATTTAAAGCCTCTTTCTTTAAAAGTTTAAAGGTAATGTACTGGCACCAGATATCCCAAAACATAATATTGAGGTTATGAAGGTTTGAATTAGAATAGTTAACTGTAAGCTTGCTTGTTTTCCTTTCGCTCTTTTTTATATAAAATAAAAATATTTTCAGTCATACAGTGTCAAACCCTGTATTCATGTGCCCTAGTTTAGGTGTTTAAAATCTTTGTGCTTGAGTCATCTTGGAAACTCCCTAATGCAGATAAACCAGCATTTTCAGAAGGTGATTCATGTTCTCTATCTTAGACAACTATCAGGAAAACCAGCATACCCTTACAAACTGTTTGTTTTTCTTGATAATTGATTAACATATGTCTCTGGCTGTGTTAGACATGAAAGCCTAACTCCTGTAAGTCTAAAACTAGGTGGAAATTATTATCCAACCATTTTCTCTTCACTACAATAAATTATCCTTTGTGTGTGCCCCTCTGGAATATCTAAAATATTTGCTAACATATCTGCTAAAATTGATATCACACATGGTTAGATAAAACAATAAACCAGAACAAAGATGTGACTGTCATATCCATACCAGTATTTTTTTAAAATTCCAAAATCTGCCTTTAAGTGAACTGAGTTTGAAAGATTAGAATGGGAATTTGATAGGATTAAACAAATCCTATATGTGTTGCATGTTGTGCTGTGGGATTTCAGCTATTTTGTAAAATCATAGAAACACTAGTTGGAAGTTATCTCCGCACATGGCTTAGTTTGAGCAATAATGAAGCAAAAGTTCACCTTCTTCTCCTGCATGGAGCAGGACTATTGAGAGAACTAGACAGGATCAGTCATGGCTTTGTATTAATGCAGTTTTGAGCACCTCAAGAATGGAGGAAGACTCCCTGCCTCTCTCCAGGAACTTTTGCAAAGTGAAAATGTACTTACAGTGAAGACTTTTTTCCTGATCTGCATCCTGAATCTCCCAAGATACTACTTGTGGCTGCAGCACTCACCCCCTCCAACGAGAGTTTGAGTCCTACCCTTCTGTAGGTCCCCTTCAGCCAGCAGCACTCTGTGATCAAAAAGATGAAGTCAATGGCAAGGTATATGCAGCTCACATGCTTTCTATATACTAGTTAAATGGAGGATATTTCTGCTTCTGCTTTCTAAATTTGGGCCTTCAAGAAAAAGAGTAGATTAGCAGTTGCAGACTTCTTTCATTTCTTGCTGAATTCTACAATATAAAGTCTTTGCTGGAGCAGTTTTACTTGAAAATTTCTGATTTTTTTCTGATTGAACAGTTCAGACCAATTTAAAATCAAATAAATCCATCTCAGAAGTGACAAAAAGTGCTGAAGCATGAGTGAGTGAGTCAGTATCAGCTGGCTAAACTCAGCTATACACTCATTTTCTACAACAAAATTCAATCAAATTCCCTGTATCCTGAGTAGGCCTGCTGCTATTACGGCTGTTAATTCTACTTCTGATGTAAATAAAGAAGATAAAGGAAGTGTTTTATCACCTCATAATTATGGTGCTGCTTGCACAGCAAGGAGCATTTATTCTAGTTCAAAGCACAATATTTCAAATGTACAAAATACTGCTTGTTGTAAGAAGAGTAAACCTATATGAAATGCTTTAGCAGATGTAGGTAGTATGTTTCTACAAGATTAGTGTCACACAGAAATAAAAAAATAAGAACACTGAATAAGAAAATGAAGATATGGCTGCCCTGAAATGTAAGTAGGTCTTGAGAGCAGCATACTTTTTATTCAATTATTATTTTGAAAACACAAACAGGATAAATTTTATATGTAAAATAGACTCACATTGCATCCAAAATTTTGTCTGTCTTTGTGAACATTGAAACAGTACTGTTTGTCAGAAGAATTCACAGAAAGGGAGGTTTTAACTTTCATGTTGACAAATATAAATTATTATGTGATTTTGTAAATCTTTAGCATACAGAATCTTGAATATTAGACTATAGAGTTTTGAATATTTTTTCCATTCAAGTGATAGAAATCATTCTAGTTGGCTTATCAAACTAATAGCCAACAAATAAAAGAAGCTACTAGGAAACCTACTGAAATACAGAAGTATGTATTTGTTTTTAAAATCATATTTCTTTTGAGTAACTCACTCTTCTAAAAAACTATGATCTTTTAATGACATTTTACAATACATTAACTATTGTGTGCTGTTTGAGACAATACAGCTGTGATGTCAGAGCTAAAAGAGACATTTTCACCAAGCACATTCCTCAGGTAGTGACAGGTATTGCTACTGTGTAACAGGATTTCCTCCCTAACCAAGATAAAGAGAAATTGTGTGCCTGGTCTAGAAAACGAAAAAACTAAGTGAGTTATTTCAGCAGTTTGGGAATAAAGGCAGAATTTACAGTCCAATCAATCCTTTTGACCATGGTGGTTAATAGCTGGCACTAAAATGGACCATGGACCATGGACCATCAGCCTGCCCTGAGAGCAAGCAGCACACCATGGCTCTTGTCCTCGTGGCTCTGGTCTCCCCCCTGCCAAAACAATATGGCCTCATCTCTACTGACTTTGGGAATGCTCCCTGCTAAATATTTCTTATTCAAAAGATTCAAAATTAAGCAAAATTCAAAGGTGTGTGATATCTTTATGTCAGCACCTCATCTGCCACTTGTACCCAAACCACATAGCAAGAAGCAAGTCTACTGTCAGAGACAAGTGCAGCTGCTTTCACTGGGAACACAAAAGCAAACCCCTGCTTTTCTCCTTGAATTATGAATATCCCACCACACTGCGTGAAAGAAAGAGAACCTTTACTCATTTTGCCAAGAAAAGCTTGATTTTGGAAAATCAGAAGTAGCAATTAATGCTATCATTGTTGTAACACCTTTTTTTTAATTGAGAATATGTCTTGGAAAATCAGAAAGGATAAAATCAGATTGCCAAGGGCCTAAGTAAACCAGACTTGGTCAAAGAGACTTGGATTCTCTAGTTATGTAAGTTAATTGGTCACTTGAGTTGAAAAACTTGCAGGTTTTAGAATATTAAATGAGTGAGATTTTGGTGAAGACTTTCAAGCATAAAATCAGGAAGTTGATGTGGAAACCTGATACCATTTCAGATAGGATTATATGATGATGCTGCCTCCTCTAACAAGGCATTTGTATTAGAATCAAAGAGGTCTCTCACATGTGCATGTTTTCTTCTTTTTCTGCTTCTAAAAACCCACTTCTATTTCTGTGTAGAAAAAAAACATTCCTCATCTCCCCTTCAACATGAATAGAGCCTGAGATAGTAGGAGCAGTATTTTGGTTTTGATTTTTCTATCACTATTACCCAAAAATTTATGTTTTAAATTATATATGAACAGTCTCTCAAAATTAATGCCACTATTTTATTTCTAAGGACTACATTATACATAATGAGCTAAACTCTATAGCTCTTATAATAAAACCAGCATTTGCATTAGCAAAATAAATTTTCTCTTACTGATGACTGCCTTTTTTGCTGAGATGATTTGCACATGTCTATTTCTTCTAAGGAGAGGAAGATGTAGTTAACTACCGTAAGCTAAAGCAGCTGGGTTTTAAAAATGCACACAATAGTAGACAAAACTTCATTGTCACAGGGTGATTCATTCTATGCTTTATTTCCTTCTAACAATTTTCTAATTGAAGTCTGGAGTTTTAAAAGCATTTTTTGTTCTGAAATTGCATAGCAGTGATGGAGCCACAAGAGGTTTCCAAGGTGAACACTATGTATGGCTCTGTGAACATTTCAAACTTGCATAAACTTGTATAGTCTCTAAACTTACCCTCACCATTCCTCAGCAGTCCTTTGTTCCCTCTTCCTTAACCAGCAACAGCACTTAAGGAACCATGCAACAGCCAGACTGGGTTAACTTAAGCATTCCACCACAACCACCCTATTTTTTGCTGGGTTTTTTTCAGCCTAGATCTGTTTCTGATCTTGTTCTCTGTCCAGCTGCATGGATACCAGTCAGCACTAATAAGCTGTAGAAAAAAGAAGGGACAAGCCTCCACACTTACACAGAGTGCTAATCCAGTTCTTTCAGTATCAGAATAAAAACCTCAATGAATCCCAATGTAAATTTTACAGAGGACATGTCTGTAAAAACATGCCACTGAAAAAAAATAAGGTCGTGTCTCATATGACAGTCAATATTCTTCACCACAGAATCACTAAATTAATATTTAAGTTCATAATTAAAAAACAATAGAATTGTATTATACCCTCAAAACCCAAGAATTTTTCATATTACATTCAAGTATTTGATCAGAACATATTTCTCCCACATTATATTGATGTATTTCCTCATGCAACAAGCACTCTCCAAAGAGAGATTTCTATATGCAGCTGAAGGAAAGTGTGACTACTTGGTGGTAGTCAGAGATGAGAATATTGTCTTCAGATTGTGGTAGAGTTAGAGCTTAGCAGAAAGCTTTGTACTGATCTCCATACCATACATTTTGTTATTTTTCTAATTATATTGTTTTAAATTTGATTTAATTTTATATTCATGTTATGAATCTTATTTTTTTTGTGGGATTCCTGCTTCTGTGGCCCATTCACATATATCATTTGTCTAAGCTAACACTAATTGTGAATTTAATTGACATGTATAATGAAAATGTCAATGACAGGGTATTTTTAACACATAGTGGCAGCTTCAGATTTACTCCTCTTCAGTTTTAATTCCTGATAGTCATTGTCTCATTTAACTTAGGATAGAATTTTAAATAGAGACGTTTTCATCTGATGACTAAATGTTCCTTTTTATCTCATTTGTATCAATTGTCAGTGCACAGAGGCATTACCATGATCAATTCAGATGTATGAATAGTTGTGCCACCCATGAAAACCATCTCAATCGAATAAAGCACTGATGAAATGCCTGTTCTTTTGTTTTAATTTTTACTGACATTCACTGCTAAGGCGTCTTATAGGACCTTGCATTTTAGATTGTGAAGTGCTGGACTGTAGAATAATTCAAAAGTTCCAACTGATTAGAAAGCTTTTTTAGTAGCCTGGTGTGGCAAGCTTTTGAATATTATATCTGAGTCACATATTTCACTGAACAATTCTAAGGGATGAAGATTAGAATTTTAATTTTGATTAACTGGGGAAAAGGAAACTTAGGCCAGTATAACAATAAAGTCCTTCAATTACAAACTTGATACAATGATCTAATCTCACTATAATTCTTTTAAATAAATTGATAATCATCTTTTATTTTACACCTATTTTTTTCTTTTTTTTTTCCTTTTTCTTTTTTTCTTAATCTTACACAGAAAGAGATGGAATGTCTCCATTCAAGTGTTTTACTTTTCAGCTAAGCTAGAACTCCTGGACTCCAGTAAACAGTGTGTGAACAGGACACTTGCCAAGCATGTGCAGGGGTTCCAGTACACAGCTCACGCCTGTGCTGTCAGTGCCTGGGAGCACTCACTGCCTGCCCAGCCACTCTCCCCAGGAGGCTTCTTCTCTCTTGCACTTGTGGAGGTGGCAAATTTTATCCTTCAAGAGCTCAGAAACTGAAGCAAAAATTGTTATTGAATCAACTTGTCAGATCCTGTGCTCACACAGAAAGCATCCTGGTTGAGGAAAATTGTCTTTTTATTGGCTGAGATGAGATGTTTCTAGAACCAAAGTCTTCTTCAAAGGAAACCTTGAAAAGTCCCAGTCTTCTGTCCTCACTCCAACACTGTTCATTTATTTGCCATAAAAGCTGTCAGACTTTTATCTTCCTGCTCTCATTTTGTCCTCATGGCTCTCTTACACTTGAAAGGCATCCCAAGTGAGCTAGGGAACTGCCACAACAAGACAAATAACAGGCCAAATTTAGGAAAGTGCCTCCTTAAAAATGCACCCTTGAGGTTAGGTGTATGTGTCAGGATCATTGTTAGATCTCAGCATCCATAATCATTAATAAAGAGTTATCAGATACTGGTTTTGTTGCTGTTTGGTTCTTCTGTAATGTGGAAACCTCACTTCATGCTGTAAAGATACTATTTCTGTTTAGAAGATAAAGATTTTTTTAACTTATATTATAAAAAAATAAAAGTAACCATTTCAAGAAAAAAAAAGAAACATTTAGCAAAAAAAAGTGAACTGTTGCTGTAGAAGTTCTACTTCTTTGGAAGCAAAGAATTACTTGCTTAATTCATTATATAGGAAAGGATGAGGAATTTCATTCAGAGATCCCGGCAGGAAGTCCACCTTGCAATCTACCTGAAGTATGAAAGCTTCATAGGCTGGTTTTGGTTTAATACTGATGTTTGGTTTTAAGGAGAACTCCCAGTCTTTGTAACTAGCTATTGCAATAAAAATTTGAAGCTCAGTGTACCTCTGAGATATTTCAATTTATACTTATAGCTATTCAATTTGAAATAGTTACATAGATATAAAATCTGTCAATATCAACTGGACCTGTTATAGTAAATAAACAAATGCAAGGGGTGTTGCATATTTGAAGTTAAAATCCTCTCTTTCCAAAGTATGACAGCAATAATTACCATTATACAGGTCAAAGTTCATTTGGGGATTATAGCCAAGTGCACAGAACCAAAATTGTTTTCTTTACAAGAGAATTCCCAACAAAACAGGTTATTAAAGAGGTGACTGATTTTCCTATACTTTTTTTTTTGTAAATTATGACTTTCAAGAACAAAAACCTCATTTTTAACTTTTTTACAACTTTTTAAAAGTTTTTCAATATACAGCTTATCATCATTGTTTTGCTTTCTGTGTACTCTATATAAAATTGTTTCTGGTGCATTGCCACCTGTACTTTACATATATTATTAAAATTATAGGGGTTAAATAAAATAGCCTTAAATTATGTTTCCCTATTGATATTGAATGTTTTAGAATCAAGTAATTATGTAATTGGTTCTCATTGCATAAAACTGAACTATTTCATGTTAATTCAAAGTAATATCAGTATTGTAATTCAAATTATTAATATACCCTAGAAGCAGACTATTTCACCATTATAGTAATTCACAATAGATTAGGTTATGTTTTTTTCAACTCTTCCATGCAGAAAGTAAAAATAACTGCACTCAATATTTTTCTTTTTCATAAGTGTTTGGGTTAAGGAGTATAGTCTCAGATCTGTATTATCATGGATTCAAACAGGATAGATATTCCAAAAGGATGCATACTTTGCTGCAAGTTTGGAGGACAGTTAAGTTCCATTACTAATACCACAAGTGCAGAGCAAGGTGGGAACTGAGGTGTAGTCAATGGAGCTCAGGTCACCACAATCAGTGTACTTTGGATAGTGGGTTCAGCTTTCCCCAATAGAAACATAGCCTAAGTCAATTAGATACAAGCTTTTAACACTTAGTCTGGTGCAAATGTTTATATTTTTTCCTAGCTAGTCTAAAAAAAGATTCAAATACTCAATCTACACATAACTGGTGGGACAGATCCTGATCTCTGAATAAACCCCATTAGGACCTATAAGTGTTTCCAAAGAAACACCACCTACATTTTTCTTTCTTCTGATGCTCCAAACCATCTGCATAGTATAATTTGTCTGATTCATTAGCCAAGTCAAAGAATTTGCTAAATTTATTATTATTGTATTAATGTTGATTTAAAATGTGTTCTTGTAGTGGGCATGGAATATTAGAGTTTAATAATGTAATGACACTATCAGTAGATAACATTCTAGGAGATACTACATTGCTGTCATTAACTTGCTGACAAAATCAGAGCTAATTGCAGTCACTTTAAATCTGGTATGCTATTTTCTATAAAAATAGACCAAAAGAGAAGAAGTTTATTTTCATTTTCAGGTCACAGTAGTCATTACAACTCTATTTCTAAATTGTCTAAGCCCCTGGGGGAAATTCTGTCCTTTTTATTGACATAACAATTGTTTTAAAACTGAATCTTCAATAGTCACTTTTGCTTCAAATTGGGGAACAATGTTTTTCAGGTATTTAACACACGTTTCCTTGTGACACCTGTAGCTTCAGAATGATTCCTAAATGCCCTGTCATATGTCAGGGGCTTTCCTAATTATTTCCATTTGAAGATCCTTTCATCGCACATTTGTAAAACAAGGTTATTCATTTTACATAGATGTAGGTTTTGCTTCATGTTTGGTGAGCTAGCTGGAGAAGCTAAGCAGCTCTTCTAGGGTCCCATGAACAAACTGTTAAGGATTAAGATACACAAATAGAGATAAGTGCTGATATTAGATAAACAAATTAAAGTCACCTTTAACAAACACCAATGCAAAGTAGAAGTCAAAAGAATTGTTCACTTACTAAATCAAGGTGCAAACTGTTTACAAAGATTCATCAAGAGACAAACACACAAAATAGTGAAATTAAAGAACCCTCCATCAGTCTGGTACTCCTAGCAATTTAAGTTTAAACAATTCGGGACACGCATTAAAACAGACCTGTTCAGGGTACAAGGATTGATCCTCATTAGTTTAAAGGTTTAACTAGTACCTTTCCATGCCTAAGACACCTCTCGGGAGACAATTATTTTTAACATTTGTTTACTTAATTAAAAATGATGGTATACGGGTTTGGCTGGGCTAGAGTTAATTTTCTTCAGAGTAGCTGGTATGGGGCCACCTTTTGGATTTCTGCTGAAAACAGTGTTGATAATTCAGAGATGTTGTTAACACTGAGCAGGGCTTACAGAGAACCATCGAGGAGCTGCACAAGGAGTTCCAATGGGACACAGCCAGGACAGCTGACCACAACTGGCCAAAGGGATGTGCTATACCATGTGGTGTCATGCTCAGCAGATAAAGGTGGAGGAAAAAGAAGGAAGGGGGCAGATATCCAGAGTGATATCATTTCTGTTCCCAAGTCACCATTACTTGTGCTTGGGACGCTGCTCTCCCTGCAGTGGTTGAACACCTGCCTACCCATGGGAAGCAGTGAATAAATCTTTGTTTTACTTTACTTGTGCACTCAGCATTTGCTTTCCCTATTAAACTGTCTATATCTCAACCCAGGAGTTTTCTCACTTTAAGTTTTCCAATTCTGTCACCCATCCCACTTAGTTGTTAACTGGAATTAAACAATGACAGAGGAAAATGGATTTACACTGCCAGTTTTTGGAGTTTGCATGAAAACACAGTGTGTTTATTCTCTTAAGTTACACACAGAGTCATAGAATCATGGAACAGTTTGGCTTAGACAGAATCTTGAAGATCACCTGTCTTAAAGAAAGATCATCATTCCAACAACCCCATACAGAACTATGGAATCATTCAGATTGGAAAAGACTGGTAAGAGGCTAAATATATAAAAGAATAAATACAAATTTTTTTGTGTCCAAACAGCCTGTCTAGAGATCACTAGCAGCCACATAGAAAACAGATAATGAAATTTTGGGGAAAATCTGATTAACTAAAAGAAAAGTTTAGGACATGCTAGCCATTCTCCACTAACAAATTAATTATTATATTTCAGTCAACAAGTCTGACCTCTCTCCAGGTTAGAATCCTCTTGCTTCTTTTTGTTCAGTATTTGATCTGATTTGGTATGGAGAACAGGTGTAAATCAAAACCTAAAACAAATATAAAATTATACTAGATCCTCATGTTTTCTCAATTATTTTCAACATGCCTTGAAGCCTTGCTTCTTCAGATTAAATTTTTCATGTTCTCCAGGATAAATAACAGATCTGAATGCTCAGACCTGAATGAATATAGCTTCCTTTTCATTTTTCTTCAAGCAATATAGATGCTTCTAACACTTCTGATACTTTTGTCCTCAGAAGGTGTGGTTCATTATGTAGATTTATATTTTAATAGGAATTATTAAGATGTGAGACTCTAATTTTGTGATGAAATTCTGTGATTATATTATTACTAGTTTGCATAGAAAATTATATCATCTTTGAACACTTCAGCCCAAGCTAGACAAAGCAGAAGTAGCTTCCAGCATTTTTCAGCACCTTACAGTGTCACAGTGTACTGGATATAGCACCAAAGCTCTCAAAAGTACTCAAGCTATTAAGTAGGTACTACCAAATGTGTTTAGAATCCTATGTTCACCAACAAAGGAGGGAGGGATAATATTTTTAAAACATGCATAGGTCCTCCTAAAACAGAAAGGAAATCACTGTAAGAGTCAAAACACAATATTTCCTCATTACTATAATGGGAAAAAATATAGAGAGAGTCTGATTGAGTAGTGCTGTTACTCTATTGCCTTTGTTGAAGTTGCATTCTACAGCAAGGTGAAGGAGGATTAGGTCATTATGACTACATAGTATTTAGCAGATGCCACTATCATAGTCAAACAATGTCTTTATTGTTTTAAATAATTTTAGAAACAGAAATTATCATATAAAATATTCAAAATTATTTTTATTAATTTCTTTTTCATTATTTTTGCAATCAAATATCAAATAGAGTAATTCCTTAAATTTTATCTTTATTTCCCGGTCTTACATAGAGGTTCTGGGGAATAAATGTGAAACAGATGGCTAGGTTTACAAAGCTTTACCTTACTTAGTAAAATGAGGCTCTGTGCAGATGGACCTGTAGATAGTAGTGCCAGTATTGTACTTTATCCATATGGATTGCAGGAGTTATAGCAGAAATAATTATTTTCAAATTCCTCCTTGGATACAAGCTAATACCTCCCAGTTGATATGGCTCTACTCTTTCTAGTTAGTACCACTGATCTAGCAGGAAAAAGTAAAATAAATATTGATGTGTTTTCATGGTCAGACACAATACATTAACTATACATTAATATTTTTTAAGAGAATACTTTTTTTTCTGGGCATAGCAACATAAATCATTCAGGGGAGCAGGCACTGTGTCAGATCAACATTTTCACATCAGAGGATTCAGGTTGCTGTAGACAAAGTTTTATGGGATGAAGTCTGTGGAGCTAACAGGCAAGAGGCAGTAAGTTGATGACATTAACTATGACAGGAAAAAGTTGTTGCAACACCTTTAAGAACTGATCTCCATTTAATCACAAGTCTGTCCTCCAGGACTTACTATACTCAATGGTATAGTGGGAATATTCTCAAATCATACTTTTTATTAAATCCTGTGTCCTGCTATCAGCCAGTTATATGCTGCTATACTGCAGCATATAAGGTGGAGATCTAGCGGATTGGATATAGTATAAGAACCATGGGAGGGACTATTCTCATCACTTAAAAGAAAGACTCCTCCAGTGGTTACCTTACAGACTGATAAAATATTTAGGATTAGGTCTATATTGAGAAAGACTGTGGAAGCACAAAGGCAAAGCATCAGCAAGATTTTTGGACAATCTTGTAGCAAAGGTTTTTTTCTGCGGTTTAGATCAGATAAGGGAATATTCATATTTCAGACTTAAACTAACACAAATTTCAAACTGTTAGGAAACAATAAATATGGAAATGCAATTTCTGACAATCACAAACACCAAGACAGAGGTGTCCCTTCCTTGATGTTGTTATGCTCTCTTTAAATATGAGTATGATTTAAAGTGTTGATGCTGTCATTTACAGATCTCTAAAGAAATAATGCACAGGGTTTCCAGTTGCTGCTGTATCTGAAATACACAAAGCCATAAATAAGGTAAGAGCCAATGATCTTTACAGAAAGAAAATCATAGATGTTACTTTTCCCTTTTTATATTCCATTGCTCTTCAAACATTCCAGTTTACCCTATTTTCTTCTTTGGTGAAGTTTTCATTGTCTGATCACAAAATTACAAATCAACAAAGTTGGAAAGGACCTTTGAGATTATTGAGTCCAAATTATGACCTAACACCACCTTTTCAACTAGACCATGGCACTGAGTGCCACATCCAGTTCTTACTGTCGTCAAGGACAGTGACTCCACCACTTTCCTGGGCAGCCCATTCCACTGCTGAGTCACCCTTTCTGTGAAGAACTTTTTCCTGGTGTCCAGCCTAAATCTCCCCTGGCCCAGCTTAAGACTGTGTCCTCTTGTCCTGTCTCTGGTTCTCTGGGAGAACAGGCCAAAAAACCCCATATATTACAGCAACAGAAGTACATAAAAATCCATTTGAACAATTTAATAAAAAATTCTGACAGAACAAAACAATATAGTACAGTACAAATACTCCCACACAAAATTTTACTTTGAGTATTTCAGACTGACAGCATAACAATAAAGGGTTAGCTTGAAATACTTGCAAAGGTGATAACATTTTAGAGAAATTTGTTTCTGAAGGTATGTAAAAAATACACTGGTTTCAGACAAAGATTTTTTTTCTCTAGCATAAGAAATATTTTTCAGTTTAAAAATAACTTTTTCTTTCTACTGATCTAATTTTGCCCTTGGCTACCAGAGGCATTATTTGCTCAAGCTGAAAGGAAATAACAGCTGTGAAGTTGTTCATATATGATGAATGAGAGCATAATGTAAAACAAGGTATCTAAACCACAACAAGCAACAGCATATTGCTCAGCTTAAAATCTAAATTCACATTACATCCTTTTTATATACTGAGGACAATTTTGTGCATTTTCCCTCAGAGGCCCAAGTTTCTTGTTTAACATGCCACTAAAATTGTAAAACCAATCTATTTTATAAAGAAAGTCACAAAGAAACAAGTAAGCATTATATCAACTGATAGATACATGGAATATAATGAATAATTTCTAAAAGTGGAACTACCACTCACATCTGAAGATTGCTAATCCAAATGTGAAGTGTTTAGCAACAATCCCAGCTCTCTCAATTTCTCCTCATAAGAACTTGTGCTTCAGACCCTTGCCTGGCTTTGCTGCCCTTCTCTGGACACCTCACCCCAGCACCTCAATGTCTTTGTTGTAGTGAGGGGCCAATAGCCAATACTGGACACAGAACTGGAAGTGTGGTATCAGTGACAAGTACAGAGAGACAATCACTGCCCTAGTCCCTTGGCCACACTATTTCTGATCCAAGCCAGGATGCCATTGGCCTTCCTGGCCACCTGGACACACACACCAGCTCATGCATAACTGACTGCCAAGAAGCATCCCCAGGTCCTTTTCCACCAGCTTTCTATACAGCTTTCCAGTTGCTCTGTCCCAAGCCCATAGTGTTGCATGGAATTTTTGTGACCCAAGGGTAGGACCTGACACTTCTTCTTAGACCTCATGCAGTTGAACATGACCTCAGAACATTAATCTAGCCTATCCAGATCCTCTGGAGAGCCTTCCTTCCCTCCAGCAGCTCAACAATCCTGGCTAATTTAGTGTCATTTGCAAACTTACTGAGCAACCCTTGACCCCTTGTCTAGGTCACAATACAGATAAAAAATCAGGGCTGACCCCAGTACCGAGCCCTGGGGAGCACCACTGGTGACCATCCACCAGTTGAATGTAATTCCATTCACCATCCTCTCTCTGGGCCTCAGAGTCCAGCCAGTTTTTAATCCAGCATAGAATGCACCTGTCCAAGGCATGAGCTGCCAGTTTCTCCAGCAGAACACTATGGGAGACAGTGTCAAAGGTTTTGATAAAGTCCAGGTATACAACATCCACAGATTTTTCTCACTCACTAGCCAATCACCTTGTCAATGAAGATGATGGTCAAGCAGGACCTGCCTTTCCTAAATCCATGCTGACTGGGTTGATGTTTTTCTGCACTGGTTGTTCTGCACATGCTGCAACACGGCACTCAAGATGATCTGTCACATAACCCTACCCAGCTCTGAGATCAGGCTGAAAGCCCTCTAGTTCCCCAGATCCTGCATTGAACCTTTCTTGTAACCACAACTGCTAATAAATCACAGAATCACAGAATCACAGAATCACAGAATCACAGAATCACAGAATCACAGAATGTGCTGAGTTGGAAGGATCACACAAGGATCATCCAGTCCAATTCCTGACCCTGCACAGAACTTCCCCAAGGATCACACCTCATCCCTGAGAGTTGTGACCTCTCCAAATGCTTCTTGAATTCTGTCAGGCTAGTGCTGTGACCACTTCCTTGGGGATCCTGTTCCCATGCCAAACCATCCTCTGGGTAAAGACCCTTTCCATAATATCCAATCTAAACTTCCCCTGACACAACTTCAGGCCGTTCTCTCAGGTCCTGCTGCTGATCACCACAAAGAGATCAGTGCCTGCCCCTCCTCTTCCCCTCATGAGCAAGTTGTAACTGCAACGAGCTCTGCTCCAGGCTGAACAGAACAAGTGCCCTCAGCCACTCCTCACACAGCTTCCCCTCAAGGCCCTTCACCATCTTCACTGCCTTCCTTTAGACAAACTCTCATAGCTTTATAACTTTCTTATATTGTAGCACCCAAAAGTGTCCACAATATTCCAAGTGAGGCTGCAGGAGTGCAGAGTAGTGCTGGGCAATTCCCCCTTTTGCCGAGCTGGTGATGCTGTGCCTGATGCACCCCAGGACAGGGCTGGCCCTCCTGGCTGCCAGGGCACTGCTGACTCACATTCAACTGGCCATCAACCAGGACACCCTGGCCTCTTTCTGTGGCACAGCTTTCCAGTATCCCATTCCCAAATCTGTCTGTACATCCCAGGTTGCCCCATCCCAGGTGCAGAATCTGGCACTTTCTGATATTGGCCTTCATATTGTTGGTGATTGCCCTGCTCTCTATGTTGTCAGGTCTCTCTGCAGGGCCTCCCTGCCCTCACAGGAGTCAACAGCTCCTCCCAGTTTTGTATGGTCTGTGAACTTGCTCAGTATCCCCTCCTGTACAATGTCCAGGTCATGTATGAGGATGTTGAAGGGCACAGGGCCAAGGATGGAGCCCTGTGGAGCCCCACTAGTGACAGCTCACCAGTCTGATGTCACCCCATTCACTGTAACCCTTTGTGCCTGACTCATGAGCCAGTTGCTCACCCATCACATAAAGTGTTTATCCAGCTGAGTGCTGGACATTTTGTACTAAGAGCTAGCTCAAAGTTATTGTTGCCTCATTGTTTACAGTGGGCTACTATTTGATAAGAAATTTTTTTTTTTCTTTTTAAATCATAGGATTTCTTCTGTACTTCCCATTACATTTTTGTTCTTATGCAGAAGAAATGTATCATAATGTTTTAGCATGAAAAGTGTTTTACAGTAGCAAGATTGACTTCATGCTAAGTAAATTTTATTCCCTTACATTAGCTTTTGGAAACTAAAGCAAACACATCAGTGGTTTTATGTCATTCTCTGCAAGACAGGAAAGAAATGTGCAATTAACACTGCATGCAGCTTTAAAAGCTTCTCTCTTAGTAACAAACACAACTAATAAAATAGACAGATCTGTTTCTTACAGACTTAAATATCTTCAGCTTATATATTTGCTGGCATAATATGTAATAATTGAAATAATTCTGAAATTGTTGTCATGACCAACCCTAGAATATGATGTTGTGATACAACTCTGTCTCTCATGCTTCATAGTGTAATGAGAAGATAGCCCAATTTTTTTCCAGTCACAAATGGATCTTATTTACTTTATGCTTCCACTCTTTCCAAATCAGTATGTTCTAGTTAAATGTGTATTGAGCACAGAAGATTTGATCAGATTTTCTGCATTGTCCAGTTAATGAACTTCCACTAAGAAAGATTTTTAGAAAGTTTAAGTTAAGACTTGAGGTATGAAATAATTATTGCATGAAATAAAACTTGCAACCTAAAATAATAATAAAAAGCAACAGCAGAAACTAACTTTTTAGCAGAAATATTTATTTTAGTGTCCATACCGTTCTGCATAAATATTATGTTTGAAATGGATACTAGAATTCAAGGTGGCTGCTTGTAGAGACATTTCTTTTTTAAGAAGATCAGGAAAATACAAGTTTCTTTCTTTCTTTCTTTCTTTCTTTCTTTCTTTCTTTCTTTCTTTCTTTCTTTCTTTCTTTCTTTCTTTCTTTCTTTCTTTCTTTCTTTCTTTTCATGTTTATGAACTCTAACCATTAAAAATGCTTCACAGGAATGTAATGATATCTTCCATATGCACAAGGGGAACAGCATGCTGAAAACATGGACACCACATTCTGTATAGAGGAAAAAAATACCAGTACTTGTAAGTAAAATCTACAGTGATAATGCTGAAGGAGATAGCAAACATGTTGCAAACAAGGCTCTCTGCAGAAAGGAGGAGACCAGGAGGTTTTCAGAAAATGATAAGGAGAGTCTGAACTTCAGATGTTTGTCTGAGAAATATGTCGAGTAAAAGGTGGAAGGACATTAACAAAGCTGTGGGCATATTTCAGTGATGGCTGGATGTGTTGTCGGTATTTTCATACAACCTGGGTGGCAACAGGTAACTTTTAGAGAAGAGATATTCCAGGAGGAATGAAATTCCCACAAGATAAAGTGAACCTGGACAAATCAAATGAATGTGAAAAGATTCACCAAGTAAAAATGTTCAGAATTCCTCCCTGGGGCTAAACAGGCTTTCTGCTTTTCTTATATGACCAAGAAATACTTGCCAAGTGGATGTAACAGTGTTAATTCCTTATAAACAGAGTTAAAGACCTTTCTAATTCTTGTGGTTTAACCTGCCAGGCAGCTGAACACACAGCCATCCACTCACTTGCTCACAGTGGGGTGGGAGAGCAAATTAGGAAAAAGTTAAAACTCATGAATCAGGATAAGGATAGTTCAGTATGAAAGAAAATTAAAATGATCATAATAATGATAAAAAATATACAAAATAAGTGAGGCACAATGCACTTTCTCACCATCCAATGAGAAATGCCCAGCCAATCCCTGGGTAACATTCACCACCCCCCACAAATTTCCCTCCATTTTATTGTAGAGCCTAATGCCGTATGATTTGAAATATCCCTTTGGCCAGTTGGGGTCAGCTGTCCTGGCTGTGTCCACTCCCAGCTTCCTGTGCCATTCTCCTCTCTGACAGAGAAGAATGAGAAGCTGAAAAGTCCCTGACTCAGAGTGCTGCTCAGTAACACAAAACCTTCAGTGTGTTATCAACATTATCCTTATCCTGAATCCAAACCACAGCACTGTACCTGCTGCCAGGTAGAAACCAGCTCTATCCCAGCTGAAATCAGGTCACTAACCAAGATCTGCATATTCTAAAACACTTATGGTTTGTACACAGAGGCTTTACCATATGTGTCTTTGTATTTTAAGAATCAAAAAAGCCCTTCTTCTATTTTGATTAGATAAGCTTTCATCTGAGCTAAAGGAATAGCAAGATGGTTTCATATGCAAATATTGCAATAAAATCTCTTCTAAGTAGGTGGAATATCCTATTATTTATTTAGTCACCTCATTCTATGAAAAAAAGAAAAGTAAACAAAAGTTCTAGTTTAGATCGGTATCAAAAAGATATTTTAGAGTTTTCTTTGAAAAAGTGAAAATACAAGTATTTTTTCCTTTTTTTAAGAAAAAAATTTCTTTTTTACAAATTGTAGTCTAAGAATCACATTAATTTTGAATAAAAAAGTACAAATCTACAAAGGACTTAGTTAAATAATATATACATTAAATAAATAAATAAATAAATAAATATTCGGGCCATTTTTAAGTTTTCAATATATCAGAAAAATTACTTTTCCCTTTCTTTCTTTCTTTCTTTCTTTCTTTCTTTCTTTCTTTCTTTCTTTCTTTCTTTCTTTCTTTCTTTCTTTCTTTCTTTCTTTCTTTCTTTCTTTCTCTTTCTCTCTTTCTTTCTTTTTCTTTATTTCTTAAATTAGGAACATTTTTTGGTTTTTGTTTTGTTTATTTCTTTGGCTTTGTTTTTGGAGGTTTTTTTAGTTCTTGAAACATTGTGTGTAAATTTACTGACTATTTTCTGGGGGGGAAAAATCACTTTAGTAGATTGACCAGAATGAGCTCCAGAGCTCAAACTCAGATGAAAATGATGGAAGTGACTGATCAGGACCTGTACGACCTATCACTGCAATTCACCATGACATTGCTGTGGTATTTATGGAAAAAGTAATCCAGACACAACCACATGTTGTGAAGCTGACAAATTATCACAACAAAAATGTGCAATGTGCCGTAACTGCATTTCCTAATGGCTCTTGGCTTCTGTTTCACATTTTCAGTTTTAGAGGCTAGTCCCTCATTCTGCAACCGTCTCTACTGCATATACTTTGCGTGAACACCTGATCAGGAAAAGAATATTGTTTCTAATTGAAATGTGTCTTTTAGTCTGAGTGAAACAATTTCCATCTTTTGCTTTTACAAGATATTTATGAATACCTTTGAAATAAACTTTGAATCATTGAAATATTAATTACATGTTATTAAATGCTGTACCAAAATAATATATTGTATTTACTTCAAGCATTTTGTTCTACTGAAACAAATCATTTAGGTTAACACAAGTTTGGTCAACACTTTAACCAGACCAAAGCTGTTCTTTGCTGGTGAAAAGAGTTGAGGCTGAAATACTTATTTTTAATATATGCCATTGCTCTTGCATGCTGTGCAGCCAGCCTAGGCAGCTGGCTGATACATGGACAATTTGTTAGGTCTAGGGAATCTCCAAACTGAGAAGATATGTGCCACTTTGGGAATTGTAAGAAGATGGAGAGAATTGTTCACTACATTGCTATGTTCCAGATTACTCCACAAAGGATTGTTACAGTAAAATGGGTTTGGTTACAGAGAAATGGGGGCATTGTTCCCACACTAAGCACTGTGGTGAGATGCTTGAGATTATAGCTGGAATGGCTATAGCCATCCAATTGTGACCCTAAGGGCAGGAGAGATGTCAGCAACCCGTGAGAGAAGAGGCAAAGAGTAATAAAATCCAAGTATCCATATACATGCATCAAAGCATGTCTAAAATACAACTCTAATAGTTACTAGAAACAAATCCTCTTCCCAAATACAGTGCAAGCATCCACACAATAAATTAATAACCTAAACCTTAAAATAACCTAAACCTAACCTAAGCCTTTAAGCCACACTAGGAAAGGAACTACTAGAAAGGATCACAACAATTATCAACAGCTCAGAAAAATTCCAGTTATTTGTTTCAGAGTAGCATTCAACCAAGTGGTAAGTTATTGTAAACTATGTATGTTTTCCATTTTTCTCTCTCATTCAAAATTCCTCTCTTCATGTTTCACAGGGCACTCTTTCCTTATGTCATACATTATATGATACTATTTATGTGTCCTTATGTCAGAATCCTTCCATATAGGTTGCTATTCTCCATCACAGAATAATAAACAGTACCATGGAAAAGTTGTTCCCTATTTGTTTGAATTGTTCTAGTCATCAGTGCTAAGCTACAATGGCTTCTAGTTGTCTGTAAGTAGACTTGTCCTTAGGGCTTGGAGGGCAGTTTATTTTTCCTGAATCACAGTATAAATGTGATGCAGTTGAATAGACATTGTAAATGTACCTGAAATGCTATAGGGCCTTCACCATGACAAAATGAGGATCATGATATTTTCTTCTTTCTTTGCCTTATAAATTGTGGTAATTTTTGTTTTAGAAGTAAAACTGACTGCAACAAAGGGAATTATATTGAGCTGGAAGACAGAGACAGAGAGTAAAGTGAAGCACCCATAATCCAAGGGAAAATGGTCAGTGACATGCTACACAACTGAGACACATATAAATCTTTTGGGTCTCTAGGGATCCACTTAAGGGCACTGAGGGAAGTGCTAGAAGAGCTCACTGAGCCACTTCCTATTATTTGCGAGCCGGGCAAAGGAGGGGATTGCTCAGCCCTGCTCTGCACTCCTGCAGCCTCACTTGGAATATTGTGGACACTTTTGGGTGCTACAATATAAGAAAGATATGAAGCTATGAGAGTTTGTCTAAAGGAAGGCAGTGAAGATGGTGAAGGGCCTTGAGGGGAAGCTGTGTGAGGAGTGGCTGAGGTCACTTGGCCCGTTCAGCCTGGAGGAGACTGAGGGGAGACCTCACTGGGGTTACAACTTCCTTAGGAGGGGAAGAGGAGTGGCAGGCACTGATCTCTTTGTGGTGATCAGCAGCAGGACCTGAGAGAATGGCCTGAAGTTGTGACAGGGGAGGTTTAGATTGGATATTATCCAACCAACCCAGAGGACGTTTGGGCACGGGAACAGGATCCCCAAGGAAGTGGTCACAGCACTAGCCTGACAGAATTCAAGAAGTGTTTGGACAATATTTTCAGAGACATGGTGTGATCCTTGGGGAAGTTCTGTGCAGGGCCAGGAGCTGGATTGGATGATCCTTGTGGGACCCTTCCAACTCAGCATATTCTGCAATTCTGAGATAGCACAAATAGATTGCTAGTTGCACTGACCCAAACAGATTACTCATTGACTGTACAGACCAGTACACAATGGTAAGTGTTAGAATAGACTAAAAATTACCAAATTGTTTATGTTTGCTCATAAGAGACTGGGGAAAAAAAATTTTATCAGCCATGTGATAAAATAATCACAAAGCAGGAAATTAAGCGTATTTCCTTATTAGCAGTGATTTTCCAAACTTACAGTGTGGAAAAGCTAGAATGTGTGTGTATGGTGCAGGTCAAGGTGAGTAAAATCAAACAGCTACTGAACACTTTACACTTACTTACACACTTTACTTACAGACATTTGTTTTAGAGCTTCAAGTTACTGTGTTTCTGTACTTGCAAAATATCACTACTGTAACTGTGTTTCTTCTGATGTGTGCTCCTGTAAACAAGAACCATAGGGAGCTTCAACACACATGCTCCTTCCTTAGGCTTTTCACAATATATGCACTTACACAGTCACAAGCTCTGTAATAATCAAAGAGGCCATATCAGACTGGGAAGTTTCTTGCTGATGTTTCTTACTCAGACTGTAAGATGTGTCTTACAAATCTTCCATTATTAATTATGGAATTATTCCATGTTTTTCAACAGTTCACTCCAAAGGCTGTTCTTACCAAAAGTAAGACCCAAAAGTAAGACCCAACAGGCTGTGAACAGCAGCAGAATGGATGAATGTGGGCCATATGGATTGTTTTCCCTAAGTAGAAAACTTAAGAGAGACAGACTCCTCTTCTGTCTTAATCTTCTCCGCTGAAACAGCTGGAACCTACATTTGTTTTTTGACATTTCATTTGTTGTCTTCAACAAGATCTTACTGTGCATCAATTGTTTTCTCCTTTAATCTTTTCCCTCCTCTGTCCTTTTCCAAGATCTCTATGCTTTAAAGTGATTTCTTTCACTTTATATAGATTTTGTGTCTTTCACACCTTGGTTTTTGTTAAAATTTTGCTAGACAGCAGAATATAGGCCACTTCTTTTGCAACTTCACAATGGGCTAGGGTCTAGATATTGAACTGCTCTGACATCAAAAAACAGATTTTGGTCAAAGGATATCTGTGATACTATCGTGTGTTTGAGGAAATGTTAAGACTATTAAGAGGTAAGAAAAAAATATCAGCTTCAGGGAGCCTGAATTTTTCAATAAGCCTGAGAACTTGCAGATGAACAGAGGTCAGCCAATGCACTGTGAGAAAGGAATTCTTGTGTATTGTGAGAACAAACTAGACTTTGAAACTTGCTGTGTCTCAACACAATCATGATATCAAACAGCCAGTCACATGTGGGTACATATATTAAACTGCAGCACTTCTATTGAAACTGTTTGAAAATAGCACTTTCAGACCTGTTTCCTCTACATCCTCCGTGTTACACCTGCATGCTCCAGGGAAAAGCTAAACTTGCTACTATTGGACTTTGAAGTGAAAACATAGCAATGAGGAACTGAATTAGATTCTATATCTTTATGGATCTTCAAAAGAATTTGCATTTTATGTTCCAGAAATATGATTAAACCATCTCTATTGTTTCATAATTTAACATCAATGAGACTACGCCTTGAAGGCATTTACTGATCAATAGAACTGTTATTACAGTTTATAATAATTGAGAAATAGATAACTTTAGGGAAGTTTGCAGACATGTCAATTAGAAAATATTAAACACATCTACGGAAGACTCATGGTAAAACAACAAAGAGAAACCCTCAAGTTTTGTCTTTTGCAGTCATTTTTTCTGCACAATCCTTCCCCTTAGAAAGAAAACAGTGACATGAATGGAGCACTGATCCAGTTATTAACCTACTGCACTTGTTCTACAAAGAACAGCCGTTGTCCATCTCATATAATAGAATATTCAAAACACTTTAATTCCCATTGCAATGAAGGCCTCACAGCTCCATTCTGAGAAATTCTTATCAAATATAAAATACCATTAAATTAATCCAAATATTTTTGTACCTTTAAATATGTAGTTGGCAATTTTTTTACAATGTAATAGAATAGCTTACTGTACACTGTCTGGTACTTGTCAAAAGAACAGACAATGTATAAACACTGAAAATAAAATTGCATGTGTCAAATCTGAGAGAAAAAATATGTTGCTTGCTCAAAATTGAATGAACACTCTACAGAAATGTAGAACGTTCTGCCCCAGCAGGTTTAGTTACTCAGACTTCATTTTACTATGTTATGCTAGGACAAAGATTTATGTCTCCATTAAAATAAAATAGAACTAACACAGACTACATTGGTTTTAAAGTAGAAAAATGGGGAAAGTAACATATTGCCAGGGCCAATGTTGAATAGCACCAACAGACACAAACCCATTGCTAAGCATTTCTGGAAGACTCTCCAAGTACCTCACCAAGTTTTGAGAGAGTTGAGCTCTATTGTAATGAATTATCGAGCTTTCCTCTTCCATGTGGTACAGCAGGGACACTCTGGTTCCAGCAAATGTTTTCCCAGGTTTATTCTGATCCAGTGACTTCTCTTGTTTTCTATCTCAATCAAGTAAAATTGGGTTTTGTTCTCAAGCAAGTTATAATTTATTTAGTGCTCTGTATATATCCTAAAGGTCTTTGCATATTGAACAAATAAACATAAGGATGATAAACACTATTAAATCTTGTGGAAAAAAAAAAGTATTCTCTCCAACATTCTTCCCAAAGTGGGACTCTTGGACTCTTGGAAGAGGAGAGCTGCTGCAGGTTATTTAATTTCAATTGAATTGTAGCTATCTGAAATTTAGATACCCAAGTCTGAATTAATTGTGCTATATTTTTTCTGTAGAGATGACAAAAATATATAGGCAATTCTAGAGTTTGGTTAATTTTAGATGTCAACAGCAGGATGAAATGAAGTGCACCCCAGGGTGACCATTACTCTTTTCTGAATCCGGAGAACACCTGAGGTGTCTATCAGGCAGTAGAAATATATATTTAAATGTTCACTGAAATTAAGTCCAGCCTGTTTGCCTTACAATTTTATCAGAAAAATTGTAACTTTCATTTTAGGGAGGGTTCTAAATGTCTTTTTCTGTTTGCATTACTTCTGATTGTATAAGTGGCTTGCTGCATCATCAAGGCCACCATCTGAAACTACCCCAGAACAAGAAGAAACAATCCAGACAGAGAATTATTTGCTTTACAGTCACTGGGACTATGTATGGAGCACCATGCAGTGTATGGTTTAAATCTGGAACCTGTAACATTTGGTAATCCTGGGCCGGGGAATATCTGAGAATCCAGCATCTTTACAATTCCTCGCAGCTAGGAGTTAAAGTTTGGGTATTTGTGATGTCACTTCTGAGCACAGATAGTTTATACAGTCATCCAAAGGCACAATTTTACCTATTTCATTTTTCTCTTCTGTGGCAGTATCAATTCAGTATCAGTACGTACTGAATTGAAGAACATGGAAAACCAGCATACCCACAAATACAACTAACACAATTACCAATAAAATCAAAATAAAAAACTGTGACAATAGTTTAAAAAACCTGTAGAAAATATAAATTCCCACTGTCTGAATATCGTATTACTAGAAGAGAGTAGCTTATAAAAAAAACTAGAAAAAACATGCTTTGTTTGAAATAATCCAATTACTTTATTATTTTATTAAATGTGTTGCTGTATGCTATGTTATTTTATAAAATGTGCTGTTATATGGTACAGGCAGCATTCAAAATAAAAATGGGAAAGTTTACATATAGAACAGATTTCTCTACAGTACATACAAAATTTTCTAGTTTACATACATGAAGTGGCCTTTATATCTCATATTCATCCTGTGTGATCAACAACAACTCAAATTCCATAGTAATTTCATACATATTTGTAAAATTTTAAAATCTATTACATTATCTTTAAAGAAATATGTACCTTAAAATATTTTAACACAGTCTACCAATGGCAATTCAGCAGAAGAAAATATATCTGTTTACTGGAAGGCTTCTGTACCCTTCCTTTGCAGTGTGAAGAGAAAATACCATCTTTAAACAGGATGTTGAACAGAATGTTGCTCATAATTCAGTAAGTAACATACTTCCTTCTGAGCCAGAATTAGAGTTCTGCCTCAGCACACTGTTTTAAAAGGTTTCTTTTTGCTGCAGCTGCCATCTTTCAAAATTATTCTTACTGGTGACATTCTTTCCACTGGTGGATTCTCAAACTGTCCATTTTATCTTTCATTCATGTGCTTATTTATTTCTTAAGCAATTTCCTAACATTTCTCTGCAATATTTGCAATAACACATTAGATAAAAGATAAAAACAAGCAACTGCTGGAAACATTAATAATTTTAAATTGTTGTCTATTTAATATGTGCTCGATACAAGCTCTTTGCAACACTCTGCCTCAACAGATTTGAAAAATTACCTGGCAAGCATTTCACAGTATGTAAATGATATCAAAGGTTACTGTCAAGGTTCTTTCTCTGCTGTCTTTTCATGAAGATTTCTTTTTCACAGAGGAATAAAACCTAGTTACAAAGAATGGCAGAAGAATTGAAAAAAGATTCTGACAGTAGACCTTTAGCTGGTCATAAGTACAGCCAAACTGACAAGTAACACTTGTCCAAGCCAAAACAAGGTTTCTGGTTCAAACAACCACTGAAGTTCAGGGTTTGGATGGATTTGTGAGAGTGTTGTCAGTCTCTTCTCTTGTCTGTAAACTTTCCCATAGCAAAGACCACTGTGGAGGTCAAAGGAAACATTCAAGTCAAAATGGTGACAGCCATTTGGGATAAAGGCAGAAGGTTAGAAATTATTATCTAAGCCCTGCTGACTAAAATACATAATTCTCACATAATGAAAATTGTCAGTAAATTATATTTTTCAGAATATTTTTCAGTTAGCTAAGTTGAAATTTCCTTGGCCAAGTTCAATCTTACATAAACATGCACCAAAGAAATAAAACACTAAACAGGCCAGTTTAGTTGTATTTTTTCTTTTTCTTTTTTTTTTTTGTCATATTTATCATTTTGGCAGTCATCTGTGTACATCCTTCGAAAGTCATAAGCTGGACAAACATTCTGCATTTTTTTCTTCCTTATTTCACCTCAGAGGTCACAAGGAGTTTATTTGTTGCTCTTGTACACTATGAATGTGCAGACCTTCGAGATGTCTCCCCATCCATCAGGTAGTCTTGCCAGCACTGATGCAGCATCATTCTGTAGATACAGAACATACGTGACCTTTAGGACTTGTGGTCTTATTCATCTTTCCTTCCCTTAGTTTATTTCTTCCCTCCTGTATTCTCATCTGTACAATCCATTTCAACTCCTTGCCTGCAAATCTCTTTTTCTATTTTTTCATTCTGTTCACATTTTTTTCTTCTTAGTTCCTTTTTTATTCACCCTCCTTTTCCACCAGTTCTATCTGTGCCATCTCCACATATTCTCAAGTATTAGTCTTCCTTTGTCTTTTTTTTCACATCTTTGTTCAATTTTCAGTGGCAGGCTGTTCCTTTCCCCTTTGTCTTGCAATTTAGAAAGCTCTAGAAGTGCTCCTCTCCAGCTTACAGCTAACCTATGAGAGCATTTATTCCCTCAGTTCATTGAGATTTTTCACTGTTTTTCTTTCCAGAAAGCTTCTGTAAATTAAAAGGCCAAGACTAGCCCATTTTCTCTTGGCTAGAAAAAGGAACAGATTCAGATCATGCAGTCTTAGTCCATTTCCATCACCAGCAAGCTCACAGGGATCATAACTGGATTATGATTCTAGCAGCTGCAGCTGGCAGATCAGGATCCAAAATTTATATGAGCCCTGATGGACTCCTATGGGGTGAAGTTGGCATGATAACATATATGTCCTGCCATAAGGAGAAATATAACTCTAAAAAACTGTGTTGAACATTGTATCATGGTGCCTGTCACTCTGGGAGAACTGAAGTGCTTTTTCCTCCTCCTAGATTGTATTGCTGTGTTATAGCCAAGACAATAATTTGACCATAGCCTTCTGAGGATTTTTTCATGCAATGAATATTATTGGTGTATAATTCAGTAGAAGACACTAGGGAGCCTGAGAACCAGTGCTTTTTGTTTTCTTATCCTTCTCCTACTATTCCTTTTCATATTTCAGAAAGAATATTAATATATCCCTGGGTAAGAACACAGGGTAAAGCAACATCACTGGGGAAGAAAGTTTATTTACTAGCACAGTCTCTGCAGATGTACATACTCTCATCAGATACAACTGTACTTCTAACTCACAAGACCAAAATTTTACCATTTACCAATTTTTATTTCTTCTGTGTGGCCAGCTATGCAGAACTACAGGTCAAAGAGCCAGACATCAAAAATGTAAATCTGACAACAGCTAGTTGATTATGTAAGGAGCTGAGCAAACCTCTACATACAGCTCTTGCCATTCAGTCATTTGAGCAGTGTTAATGTTACCAGCTCTCTGTAACTCCATAATATGTACAAGCAGCATCAAAGTCTCTCTGGACTGAGTGTACAGGAAGAGAGGCCCTACTCTAAAGGCATTACCACATCTTTCAAGCAAGACACAAGTGACTGTGACAATCCAAGTGAAAAGACAATGATGAATGGTTAACGTACTGCAACCATCATAAACCTACAAATGCCTGAAATTCATTAATTTATGTCGTATTGATTTATTCAGATTCCATCCACCACAGAGCCTAGTCACACTGGCCTGGTTGATGCATTGCTGACTGTCTGCAGGTTCATTCATTTAGGCAGAAGTTACAGGCAGATGGTGTGTGCTTTTAGCAAAGATTAAGGCCACAGTTTTGAGCTTGGCAATGTGTATAATGCTGTAAGTACGTCACGTACATGAGTTCCTTAGCACGTCACAGGCATTTATGCATGGTATTCCAGAAATCACTTTTCCAGAACCAGATCTTTTCTATATACTTTCTATAAAGGCCACAATTTTAAAAGGAGACATTGCTCTTATTTTTGAAGCTTTTTATTCTTTTTATTTCTCTATTGCTACTGTAGCTTTCTTTTTAAGATATTTCTATTCCTATTAAAAGTCTATATATGTGTTATTATAAACCTGTGATTACCACACCTACCAAAATTTTACAATTCTCATGAATCCTTCAGCCAAGCCTGCATATTTCCACTCATCCTGGCTGGGAAAGAAATTCTCTTTCTATACAAGGTATGGGAAGCACTACAGTTGCTTTCCTGTACTTGTTGCAATTCTCTCATGCTCAAATGTAAAAAGTAGGGACCTGCCTTGGGTAACCCAAAATGCTACTGTATTCCATAGCTATCTGTGCTATTGTCATATGCCCAAAACTGTTACTGTCTCTTGAAGACTGGCAGCCAGAAACAGACTGAGAAGGTCAGGGGTGCCAGCGTGATTTTAAGGTCAGGGCCACTCAGACAAAGTGCAGAAATGCAAGCCTCTTGCATTTCTTTTTTGTTCTCACATGGGAGGTGGGACAGTCCAAGGCAGAAGCCTTCTTTTGTTTCCCTCTGGGCTCTGGAGGAGGTTGCTTCATGAGAGGCTGCATTTTGCAATCCAAAACTGTTTCAGAGTGAATTTCACAACACCTGTCTCCAGTGTGGGGCTGGTCAGGGCTAGGCCACCATTCCATGGTGGTCGATTTTCTTCCTCCCCGCATTGAGGCAGTGACCTGAGCACCAACACCCACAGAGTCCAGTAGGCAGCGGCACTGACCTCACACACACACCCAGCCACGGCCACCAGCAAGAACTGGGGAGGCTGACACGGCGAGGCCAGAGCTCCCAGGCAATGCCAGCACCCACATCTGGCATCAGAACTGCTTTGTAAGCTGCTGCCTGCCCAGTTTTCTGTTCCTGGGAGAGGGCTAAGCCCGGCAGGATTTGCCTGCCACCTTTGCCTTTGTCTCTTGTGCGGCACAGTTGTCTGATCAGTGTGGTGCCATCAAGGGTTTGTCCCTCATGCACCTTTGTCTCCTGGAGGTCATCTGTGGAGCACATCACCTTGGAGGAGAGGTTTCCCTGCCTTTTTGCTTCTCTTTGTTCCCAGGTGTGGGAAATGCAAGCACAGAGAGCTCCCAAGGCCTCCAGCATACAAACTCAGAGATAGAGATGGATACAGTGTTTGACCTAAGGCCTTGGAGAAGGCTTGAAGCTTTAGAACAGAAACATGAAACAGACATGAAAGAAGAGTAAAGATCTGTAGTCTCTGCAGAAATATGTTCTAGTGCAAGTAGATTTAGGCCTCATATATGTGAACAAACATGCTAAGCAAGATAGTAGAAGATTTTAAAGTTTAACAATAGAACTTGTTATAGAGTTGATAAAAGGTAGAAGATACAATAATGAGTTTCTGTAGAGTTAGATAATTGTATAGAAAAAGACACATTGTGGTAAATTGTGAAAAATGTAGCATTAGCAATTGATTATGAAGGTGCTAGCAAGCTTTGTGGAAGTAGCTGGTTGGATAAAAAATTTATAAAAGACATTGTAACTAGAATTATAATGGCTTCTGATGCAAGGCTTCTAATGTGATGGTTTTGGATGTAACGACCTTATAGTCTCACCCTTCCATGAGACTGACTTTGCAATAAACCATCTTTTAAACACCTCCTCAGTCAACCCTGTCTTTATGTATCCCAAACACTCAGGGAGACAGGGATATCCAGCAACTTTATAATTAGTGATGATCACCATTATTTTTTGCCTGTTGCTGTTTCATTTCTAAGTAAACTGTTACTTTTTTCAATTATATCTACTTACATTTGCCTCTCATTATTGGTGAAAAAGGAGTGGTTAAGACTAAAAGAGGAGATGACTCATTTTAGAGCATCCTTCCCCGGAAACTGTCTTAAACCAACACAGGATCACACAGGCCTGAGATACATGTGAGAGTGACATGTATCTTCATTTAAAGATCCTCAAACTTCAAAACATTATAAAACTCTCCTGATGCAGGTGGAAATCCTTACAGTAGTCATGTAATTTTGTCATTTACCACACTCCCACATCCTTTTTCAGATATTCTCTGCCATTCCCTTACTAGATTATTCATCACAGAGCATATATCATTCAGATAGTTCCTGCTAATTAAAAGAAAAAAATTGTGTTACAAGTAGACAACTTGAAATTGCACTGCTTTAAACTTAGTCAGCCCATGACTGTTATCAGATTTCCACTTTAGTATTGCACATCTTGCACAGCAGGCTAGAAATATGTGATTGCCCTTTTTTTTTTTTTGCCAATGGAATGACTTTCAGCAAGAAGCACAGACTCATTTTCAACATCTACTTTTAAGTCATTAGTATGTCTTGAAACAGAAGTCCTAAGGAAGGCTATACTACCTCAAATTTAATTAATAAAATAGTGTACTGGCATCTGATTCTTTTCCCTCCTTCATTCTCTTTCTGTTGCTGCAGGGAGTGACTACTTCATGATCTCACTGTGACCCAGCTATAGCACCACAAAGCATACATGCTTAGCATTAGTTAGAGGGAAGATTGTCTTGCAAACAATATCAAAAACTCACTCAGGTCTGCCAAACTCCTGGTGCAAGTACATGGGCTTCCTCCAATTCTAAATTTTGGAAATGCATTCCCATCCCACAATACCCATTTTATATATATTTTTTTTTAATATACATACTTTTATATATAACATATATTTTATATATATATTTCTACAGCCTATCACTGCTACTGCAATTAGTTTGCATTCATCATGCATGATACAGCATGGAAGAGGGCAGAGAAGTTTATTCTCAGCAGCAGATATGACATGTGAATATAAAATACAGACATCAATTTGAGATAGTGCTGACATGTCTTATACCTCCCATAAATAAAAAGAGTGTAGGTATACAGCAGAGTAATCTCTCACAATAATTTTCTTCTCATCTGCCACCACTGATTTTAATGAAGTTACTTTGGATTTACATTGGTATGCTAAGACAGGGAAGTCTACATTATAGAAATATATAAATGTGAAATTCTTGAAAGAAGCAGACAGCTTAAAAGCTCAGAGACCTTGAAAAATGTGATTATGTAGAAGCACACACTAAATCATGGTAATTTGTGTGTACTTGTCTCAGATGACAGCCATGTTTGAATGTTTGAAAACTTATCTCTAGAAATATATGACAACAATTTCTACAGCTATATACTTTCTGGATATATCCTAGTGGTAAAAAAATGTACAGATAAACAAGGCAGTATATCTGTGTACAACTGCTGTTTAAGTGAATGGAGTAAATATTACAGTCTACTAGTAAATTCCATACAACTCTGTATTACTTACATCAAGCTTGATATATCAAAGAAAAACATTTATGATGGACAGCTCTGATGTGAGAAAAATAACATGTGCTAAGGATCAAGCCTGAGGAAAATCAACAAAGAGCTCTCTTCAAAAGCACTTTCAGCTACAACTTGTCTTTTTCCAGGTTATTCACAGAAATGCCAATTCTCAAAGTTAGAAAGTTCCAGACAAGAAAATATTAGTGCTAATTCAACTAAAAAAAAGGCCAAAACAACCAAAAATGAAAACAAAAATAACAAATAAACAAAACTAACAAACCCACGCACAAACACACACACTGAACTTTTTCTCATTTTCTTTCCAATTCACCCTATATGAGCCTGTGGTCTCCCAGAAAGCCTGCAGGTTCTGACAACCTCTCCTCAAGACTGTGATATAGATAACCTTGCTTGAAGGTGCTTCAAAAAACCACCATGGAAAATACCCATCCAACTCTACAGAAAATGCTGAAAAATAGATGATCTTATCTATGCTCTCTATAATATCATTTCAGTAATCAAAAATCTTGAACAGGAACTGGTAAAAAATAAAGAGCCAACAAAGAATATTTATTACCATAGTCTGTAATAGGAAGAAGTGGAAGTTTTCTCATAGTCTGCTTTCAGTTAATGTAAAAGGAGTTGTCACCTTCAATTTATTACTATTTTGTTTAGTGTGCCAGACTTAACATAAAGATTACTTCTTTTACACTGGTGGGAATTTGAGTTATGCAGTGAATACCAAACTTGGCAGCTTAAGTATCCCATTTTTAGGATTGAGTTGACTACATCTGAATTCACGATGCCTCAATCCCAAGATGAAGAAATTTGAACAAAATCATACATGTCTTTAGGCTATTTTTTTTTTGGCTGGGGTGAATTTCACCTTTTCAAAATAATCTATTGTTCTATATGATATTTCTGTGTCTACATCATTGTTGCACCTGAGAACTGAATGTTAATGCCACTTGATAGACATAAATAACAAAAAGGTTGTTTCTCCTGATCAGTTTGGGGTTTTGGCAGATTTTTTTTCTAAAGATGTATGTTTAACTGTTCTATATCAATATCCTACTACAAAAAAATAACTGAGAAGATGAAAAATTCTTCTTTTTTCACAGACATGCCAGTTTTCTTCTGGCTATACACCAGATATGTTACAAAAAGCTCGCATTATTCTGTACAGATGACTAATCACTTGCTTAATCACTTGCTACTACTAGTAAAATATAAAACCAGGAAAATAGTAAGTGAACAACTTTTTCATATTTGGAGGTAATGATTACCAATCCAATAGGTATTTTTAGTTATATACATATATATAAACACACCATGTGTGAAGACCTACAAGACTAAATAAGCCTCTGAGGTTCTAAGTTTCATACAGCCAAATAGGAGTTTCCCAATAAGCACCTTATATCTGAACTTTCTTCTTAGCTTTAGCTCTGTCACAATGCAAGTTGTTCAAGAAATTACAAGTTTGATATGTTCATGGACAGGAAAAAAGTGAGATCTTGGTGGCTGATGATGAACAAGGAAGCTAGGTAAATATCCATGGGTTGTGTTTATTATTTATTTTTAGGTTTTATTCAATCATAAAAAGGACAATATTAAAAATAAATCTGAGCAAATAGCATGGTTTACATAGTGTAATTATTTACAAAATATATAAACATCTGCCTACTCACAGAAAGTCACTGGCAGGCCCCACAAATTTGTCATTTAGTACAAGGGTCTTTCTCAGCTGATGACTATATTGCACCTTTCCCAATTTTCCAGTCTTGCTTTTTCCTATTTACTCATCTTGTTCTACAATAATTATTCAAGAACATTGCTGATAATTAATTTTCTTAAATTTGTATATTTTAATCTACAGCATGGTAAGGCAAAACACTCTGGTGCAGATTCCAGGTTTAAAGCTGGTTCCATTTTCAGAGAACTTCGGAGCAATGATCTACCAGCCCTTATTTCACAACTGATTCACCAGATAAATTATGTTGTGTTAGGAGTACTTGTGCTGTCAAAGGAAGGGAGACAAAAGCTGTTTTTCTTACTCAGACCTTCCACACAATCGATGGGTATCAGTAGACCGAGAGAAAGAAAGCAGAAAGAAAGCAGCAGAGATTGCTACAAGCCATATCTGTACTTCTGAACAAGAAAACTAGTTTGTATTATTTGTTACTTCTTGGCTCAGGAGGGAGAAATTCATTCCTTCCTTGTATGTAAATAAGATTGTACCATAATAATACTTGACTCTCATCAGTTTAGCTTCTTGAAGAAATAACCTATCAGTCCCTTGTTTATTGGCCATTTTGCTGATAATGCATGCTATTAGTTTAGTCAATATTGATACAACTATATATTAGTAAAGACATGAAGTTGAAATACTGACTACAAAGCAAAAATATTTCAGAATATTTTGTTTGGAGAAAAGAAAAAAGCTTTGACTTTCCCTTGAAAAAAAATGCTGCATTAAATTTAGCAGTCATGAGACAGTCACATGTCCCAGAAATGTATCTTGGACAGAAATACTTTTCAGCAGTCCATACTGATCCTAGTCCATAGAACTGATGAAAATTAGAGGTTAGGAAACATTATTCTCCAAGTCTTCTTGTATGTCAAGTCTCTTATTCAGGAGTTAAGAAATTATTTATATTTTTTTCCATTTTACTTTATATTGATTCTATTTTTATAAATAGCCAAGACTTTTCTTGTCTTTTAAATATTAAAATAACAACAACAGAAATAAAACAAAAAATCCAAACAAACAAAAGACTTCAGTACTCCCACTGCTATCAGTTACCAAATTTAGAAAGCCAAATTTGCATAATGAAGTTTTTATCTAGACAAGAGAATTGTAGGATTTTTCTAAAACCTCTCTACTAGATTAAACTGGATTAAATAGTCGTCTAATCAGGTAGCATCATCTGGTAACAGAAAAGGTCACAATGGTGACAGAGCTTCATTATCCCACACACGAGCATTGCCCACTTTGGTTTTTGTGACATCCATAATACAGAATCAGAGAATTGTTAGGGTTGGTAGGGACCTCTGGAGGTCATCTGCAAACCTTCCACATTCACATGTGCTTCATCATTGCTTGGTCAAATCCTTGTGAGAACCACCTGCTTTATAAGCTTTCACAGCATATGTTTACTTTTATATCTAAGTTCAAAACATGCTCTGAAATGCAAATTGAGTTAAGATTACACTCATTGTAAGAGATAGGATTTAGAAAATGGGTCGAACTCCTGTTTTTGCAGCTGACTTTTACAGGACCAAGCCTTGATATGTCAGTACTAATAACTGTCAAGTGAGGCAACCTGATACACTCCCAGGTTAGGTATCAGTGTGGGTTAGAATTAGCACTCCGATAAGTTAAAGAAATTTAAAACCTGGGTTCAAAGAGCAAGTTAAAACCTGGTCCCAGCTGGTTCAGGTATCTTATCCTGAAGGTCAGTCTGTTCTCTGACAGCCAGGATTAGCATTAAATTGGAGAAAATGCAGACTGAAGATCTTTTTAATTTATAGTTAATGCATATTTAAGATGAAAAATAATGTGAGCAGAACTAATGATATAATGTTGGTACAAAAGTGGGAAGAATTCCTGATTTATCATTACGTTTAGAGATGTCAGTTATATATAAGAAAGCATAGTATGAGTAACTCTTGTTGGTGAAGCCTGAAATGTTGTCAGCTTTCAATAAGAGCAGATGTCAACAGATTCTCTGATTCTTTTGTCTGAGACACTGGGTTAGAATTACTGTTTAGCAGTCACATCAAGGAGTTATATGTACTGACACATTCAACAGGGCTCCCACAAGAACACTGACTCCTCATGGCACACTCAAAGACCTTGCTGACCTTCTGCTGCAACACGACTTCAGTGTCTGTGATCCAACGCCTATCTGCAATGTGACCTTGGCTCAGTTTTACTGAGAAAAATCTTGTAAAGTGAGAAAGTATGCAGTGAAATCCAGCAAGGTAAGGAAAAAAAGACAAATATAATTGTTCAAATGGCAATAGTTGGCAGATCAGGAGCTCAGGAGGGAAAATAAAACTACTGGCCCAAAAGGTATAAAACCTTAAAGAAAAAAAAGAGAATCTAAAGATACAAACTCAAATAGAGTGTGGATCAGCTAGCTGTAAGGCACGAGGGGTGCCAGCATTTGCACTGGTTAGCAAAGGCTTGGGAAATACCAGGATCATGAGTTACCATTAGCAGTTTACTTATGTTAAGTATCAATTGTGTGCATTATCCAACCAGTAACATCTCAAAGATGTTTCCTGCTTTTCATGTCTCTGCACACTGCAAAAGTTGCCTACATACAGGAATTAAGAAAGAAAGGGTTACATGGCTAAGTAAACAAATCTGATGAATTACTAAGACCACTGTTAAACTAAAATTTGGGTCAAGTCTTCAGTATGATGGTCTGAAAATTTTCATGAATCTTGGAAAATCTATAGGGATTGAACAAGGATAAATGCTAGCCTAGTCTTTATAAATTGGACGAAAGACAACATGAGCCCAGGCCTCTAAATAGATTGCATGTTAAGGTACAAGCTGGCTTCACCAATCCATCATAAAGGTCAGTTCTGAGATTAAGACTTGGATAAGAGCAATTGTAATGGCATGTTCTATGGCCAGTTTAATGTTGACTCCCCAAAATTCCAAGCAAAAGAGGGCTGAAATCTGTAGAGACTAACTGCTGGTGACAGTACAATGCTAACAGGTTTGCCTAGTTGGTGTCTAAGGCTGGGATTTGGCACAAGACTAAAAGTCAAAACTAAAAGTAAACTGAAGAATTGTTTCTCCTTTGGGATTTTGAAGGCCCTGGAGGGCCCCTGGATTAGGGACTAGCAATAATAAAGTGGACTCTGAAGTTACATACTTTTTTAGTCAAAAGTCAGGATAAAACTTAAGGAACAAACAAGTGTGAATTGCTATGTTTTGTTGTTTCTAAATAATTTTATACACAGGTCAAAGGAGAACTGAATTCTGTACTGTTTCTGCTGGTGTTATAAACTAAAACTCAGTTTAGGATTGCAATCAGATTAAGCCTACATATGGAAATGCTGTTTTGAGTGATGAACCTACAAAAGGTGAATAATGTTTCTTATGATGTGCTATTTTATATTTTATATCCAGGTTAGTCTTAGAAATAAGGTAAGGATTTGGTAAAATTTAGATTGAAGAATTAGTTTTACAATCTATTCTAGGAACCTTACTGTAATAAAAAAAAGAGCTAACGGTGACATGCAGTCACTTGTCCTGCTGTGTGGGTAGATATCTTAACTATAATTAATATAAACATCAAGGTCCAAGGTCAGAATCCTAGGGTGAAGGCTCCTGGGCTGTGTTGGCTAATTAGTTCTGAGATGGTTCCAGGGTGAAATGATGACTGCCTCAAGTAGGAAGGCATATCTTTCACTCTGACTGCTTGGAATATATTACTGATTATTCTATAAAAACTGGAAAAGAGACATGAGGAATGGTGACAGCAGGAGCTGGTACACTATTGCTAGTATTAATTTAAATATAGTTGATTAACCCTAACTTTGATCTAAATTTTAAACCAGAGTTAGACTCTCTTCCTAATTGAGCTCTACTTATTTGAATTTAGTAGTGGTTCCATTAAAGTTTACAGATATACTGTTGTCTGATAGAAAGAGAATTTGTTTTCCAAACTAGGTGCAGTTACATGGCCTTTGAAAAAAATTCAGCACTGTGCTGAGATTACAAGTTGACAAAGCAGAAGCTGAGAGATTTGTGTTTATTGATTGATTTTCAAAGGTCTTTTATTGCATTATAAGGGAAGATAATAAGAGACCTATTGCTCTTTCAGACATGGGTCTGATTGCTTGATCAGTAACTTAGATCTGTGAAGAGTGAAGATTATCATGGAATATTTCAGAAAGAAAAATTATGCCTGTGTCTACCTGAGATTTTTGCCATTTGTACAGGGGGAAAGCTTGCATTGTATTAAATCTTGGTTTACTGTTTGGATCAATGAGAGCATTGGTCTTAGTGACAGAAAAAGAAGCTAAATGTAGGGGTTTTATTCTTCTGATTAATTCCAGAAGTCCTGTGGAACTAAATAAGTTACTGAAGAAAATCAGAAGCTAAACCCTACGAAAAGATCTAGCTAGTGAGGAGACAATGGCTGGTAAATCAGGCCACCATTCAGGCTCAGCCTGCTTGAGCTAGTTCAGGCTATGTGTAGACAAAGTGTTTACTGGAGTTTCCTCAGTCTAGCTTGTTTTGAAAGAGCTGATTTGAACAGAGGTGATAAAATTTTACGGCCAAAAAAAGGCTGACCTGTTTATTAGGCTTGAGTCACATAAATGCACATGGAGAGTAATATTAACCTTGTCAGCTGGTTTTGGCTGAGCTGGAATTCATTGTCTTCATAGTGTATATGGGCCTTTGTTTTGGATTTCATGCTGAAAACAGGGTTGATAACACATTGATGCTTTAGCTACTGCTGAGCTGCACTTAAATGTCAAGTCCTTTTCTGCCTCTCAGCCCAGTAGTGAGGAGGCTGGGAGTGCACAAGCAGTTGGGAGAGAGCACAGCTGGGATAGGTGACCCCAGGTGATCAGAGGCATATCCCATCGTGCTGAACAATAAAAACTGCAGGAAGGAGGAATATAAAAATTTGAAGCTAAGGCATTTGTCTCCCCCAAACACTGTTAGGACTGACACAACCCTGCTTTCCTCATGATGGCTGAACTCCTGCCTGCCTATGGACGGTGGTGAATTAATGCCCTGCTTTGGTTGCTATTAGTAGTTTTTGCTGTACCTATTAAACTGCCTTTGTGTCAACAGATGGGTTTCCCCAGTTTTATCCTTCAGATTTTCTCCTGCATCCCATTTGTGGGAGAAGGAGGGAGTGTAAATAGCTGTGTGAAGCTGTGCCTACTGGGGTTAACCCTCAAAACTTTGTAAAGAGCGCCCTCCATGTAGAGGTGAGAGCACTGTGAATTGAACCATTCTGTTAGCAGTAGGACTGATGACTAGTCTGGATCCTCACATGAAATAGATCTTGCTTTATCGTAAAGCTTAGTGTTAGGATTCAGAATTATCAATAATCTTCTTAAATTGCATTTTCAACAAAAAATAATACTTCAGGATAAAGCTTAAGCAGGTACAGCTTGAGCAATTCTCATGGGTATCAAGTACAGAAAGTAGAAAGTCTTCAATTTCATTGAGAAGAGACCTTAAGGCTGAGCTGAAAACAGATGTCATATTAAGCACAGGGCCAAAAGTACCTTTCATTCCCTTATCTTTTAAGTAGACTTTCAATAGACCTAAACTCTTTCAAACTATAGAACTTCAGCTAAAGTTATTAGTTACACCTAAAAGTTAAACAGACAAAAAATTCTGGGGGGTTTGTTTTGGTTGAGGTGGGGGGGTGTTTGTTTTCCAATTTGGTTTACAAATGAGCTTCAGACAAGGACAAGACAACAATCTTTTTATGGATTTCCTGAACTCATTTGAATAATGATTTTCATTTAAGTTTTAGGGTGGCTTCAGAAAACAAAAATCACAGAAGCAAGCTAATTTTTAACAGGTATTCAGAATTGACGTTAAGATACATATTGGTTTGATTTAGGTTAAAGTTAGTCTCATGAGGCTAATATATTTCTAAACAAAGCCTAGGAATAGGATGATGGTTATGGTTCTGTAACCAGGGGATGCCAAAATGGATGCTATAGCCTAATTGAAAGAGACCTTTGAGACAGATGGGAACAAGCATGTTGTTAATGTAATTGACAAAACAACTTTGTCTTGAGACACAAAACAGGTAGAGAGCTAAAGTTATAGGTGGAGTTTGAATTCATTTACAGGAAAGAAATCAAAGAAATATATTGTACTGAGAAGACGTTTAAAGCAACAACCTATATAGGCTCAAATTTCAACTGAACAATTCTTATCAGATTTCATTTAATGTCCTTGGTTGGCCTAGGTAACCCTGGGTTATACTATATAATTCTAGGTTGTCAAATAACAGACAACCTAACAAATTTCTATCGCATTTGGACAGACCAAACTATGCTTCACCTTTTCTCAGCTACCCAGGGCACATCAAATATGTATGATATGGTTGTGCTTTTTTTTTTTTTTTTTAAGCTTACATTTTGGGGGTTTGAGGAGTTTTTTTTATTCTTGGGTTTGGTTTTTTTTGTTTGTTTGTTTTCTTTCTTTGTTAATTGGGAACTTTTTGTTTGGATAATACCACTATTGCTTCACAGGTTTAAGACAAGAGAAAATTAACTTCTCTTGAGAGTTTTTGACAGCATACTTTTGTGACTTCTTGCATAATGAAAAAGGTGACTTTTCCCTGCTGAAGGGAAAGACATCTGCTGAAGGCAGATCTTGAATCTTCAGCCTGTCTTCCAGATGTCTTTTAATGCACAGTGTTTGAAATGAACACTCCATGAAAAAATTTTCCCTGTCTATCTACCAGATACCAACAGAATGTTTCCTCCAGGTGGACACTCTGCAGGTTCTCCCTGCAAGGGGGTAAAGGAAGGAAGAAGGGACAGAGCCTGTGCTTTATCTGTCAGCCTCACAACCAACAATAATTCATAAGTTTAGACAGGAAAGGGAGAAAGGGAGAACCTAGCCAAACCTTATATCAAAGAATATCAACCAACACCACTCACTCAAAAAAAAACAACACCATTCTCTCTCAGGTATGTGAGACACAAATAGAGAGCATGAGAAGTGGAATGCTTAATTTCAGAGCTCAGAAAGAGAAAACAGTCTGGCAGACAATGACTGGTGTTTCTCAAGTTCACTTTATTCTACTTCATATTAGTCCTGAAAGATCTGAAATCTTGTGTCTTGGCAACATTTGGGAGGATTTTCACATGGCTAACACAAAGACTAGCTTCAAACCAAATATCTATTGCCTAATCTAATACCACAGGGAATCTACAGCATCTAAAGAAAGGTCTCTGGTATTTTCTCTTAATGTTGTTCTTGGAAATAGCTTTGCTGTCTTGGCTGAAGCATCCACAATGGAAATCCAGTTGGATACAGACATTTTTCATAGAAAGATTCAGCACCATATTGCAGAAGTTTGACAGAATACAAAATTTGAAACAAGATGCTTAAATTACAAGTACCTACCAGCCCCCTCTAGAATAATGACTAGATAATTACTGCATTCTGCATGCTATTTTAACAGGTTGAAAAAAATCCACCAAACCAATTAAATGAAAGTGGAAAATAAATTTTTCATTTTGATATTTTAAAGAGGGAAAACATGGAAAATTTGACACAAATCTTGCAAACTGCCAAGTATTAACTAACTCTAGACACACACTGAAAAACTAGAAAATTGTTGAGTTGGTATGGTAAACAAGACAGCATCACCTCCTCAGATTCAGGAAAGAAACAAGAATTCAAATGCCTTTGCTGAAACAAGATTGCCTCTAATCTAAAAATCAAGGCTTAAGAACAAGTTCCAGAAAGTTTGCACAACCAATGTCAAATGCCCTAATGGAATCACCTTCATTTTTATTCAGTATGGCAGTAATAGTAAAAAACCTTTGTAATCTGCTCTTGAACCAAATTAAGTGTTAGAGAACCTGGAGCATTTCCAAATGCAAGGAGGAGAACCTTGGGGTCGATAGCATTAACTCCTATTTCTTCAGCTTCACTGTGCAAAGATCATGGAGAGCATGATGGGTTTCTTCAGCAATTCTGTGGTAGTTTTACAGAGCTGCCAGACTAACTAATAAATCCAGAGGCACTTCTGCTGCTGTTCATCTATTTGTGGTGGGTAACAGAGAGCAACACATTACCCTCAGGAAAACAACTTATGTTTTTCAAAATGCTAAGAGGGTATTTTTTTATTTGGAGATATTTTTTCATGTTGTTTGGAATTTTTTTTCATCTTCTACTATTATTGCTTTAAATACTACTCAGTACTTGATCATTACTAGGGAGAGGCAGGTAGAAGGGGAAAAAAAAGCGAAAAACCTGCTTGTGATCTAACAAACACTCTAATGTCCTTTTGACAGGCAGATTTTTATTAACCTAATGTTAGGCAAAAACTTCATAGTAATATGCTGTGTAACAAACAGAATGTAAAATATATTCTGAACTACTGAAATATGAAATTATGTGTTTCAGATTCATATTAAATTTAAGCCAGTATTGTGGAAACTTTCACCAACAAATCAATCCAAAAATTTCAGCAATAAAGTAATAGCCACTATAAAAAACTGAGGTGAAATTAGTTCCTATTCACCAATAGTCTACTTTTAGATTTTATTTATTAATTGAAAACAATCCCCTCAATATGCAAAACAAAAGTGCTGAAAAAATACAATTTTGGTGTTTTGAGGTTACTTGTGGGTGTTGGACATAGAGCATCAGAGGGAGGAAAAGGTTCTGGAACTACTGGTAAAATTCCAAAATCAGATGTAAATGTTTGGTATTGATCTGAAGCTAAGTCTTCTGCTAAATGCATTATCTGTTCAGAATGGCTTATTGAACAGAACTAAGTGTTTCAAAGCCTGAAGATGCTTGGCTTTTATGCTATCTATAGTGACAGGATACAGCTATGAAATTAACCCTAATATTCACCAAAGCTTTGGAATTGTTTTGGTGCAGAGTTGAGTCATACATTAACATTTTCCAAGGAAAAAGCAAGGTTAAATATGCCCTGACAGTGCTACTGCAGAGAAGGAAAGACAAGTTTCATTCTGGCACCATCTGAGCTGCAATGGGGTGCACATATTTGCAGTAGTGAAGATAGCTGATAAGTGCTGATACTCTCAATTGCATATGCAGGAGGTGGGGAAATGCCAGTATCAGACAAAAACTAATTTTTTTCCAAAGGGCAAATGCTGTCCCCTCCTGTCCTCTCAAAGGTTCCATGAATAGGGAAAGAGCATATTGTCCCCAAAGTATATGGTGGATAACTGGCAGAAAGGATTGCTTTGCAGGCTAGACATGTCCACTATTGATTTAAAGTTCCTTCTTTCTGTCTCAGGGGCAGGCTTAAAGTTGTCTTTCCCTTATGTCCAAATGCAAAGCTGATATTTTACGAGAATATCAGTTGCTTCATAGTTTATAGACTGAAAGGTGGGGAGAAAAGGTGGTGTGAGAAAGGTGAGGTGTCCTCATGCCTGTTGATACTCTGCACTGAAACAAACATACATTTCCATCACCTGACTGGCCAAGACTGAAGGAGAAATCAAGTGACAATGTGAAACCACGGCTGCTGAAAGCCAAAGCTATCATGAGACAGTGAATCTCAGAGCTGGCTACAGGTTGGTCTTTCTTATTCTAGGAAATTACATTTTCCTGCATTGAAACACAGCAATCACTTTTACAAAGTGACTATCAAAATCCTGTCTTAAGCAAAAATGTGGTCCTGTGTTCCAAATACTTAGAGACTGATTCAAACCCCACCAGCATAACAATATCTTTGAATTTATTGAGGTTTTTTTGTATATTCTAACATGAAAGGGGAAAACTTCTAACACCTGAGGCAGGATTAATCAATAAGTGTTGAATTGATTCACATAATGACATTTCTCCTTAGCTATTCTGAATAATTTCATTCACAAAAGAGAATGAGACAGTCATTTTCATTTACCAGTATGTCAGGGCTTTCTAAACAGGCATTGAATATCTACATTCATTTAGCTGCATCCCTGTTTGAATGAGGCTTAGAATGATTCACCAAAGCATTTGAGCAGTCATTTCCCCCTGAATTCTGCAGGTTAGTTTCCACTCTGCAATCACAATGAAAATACATAAAATAAAAGAATGCACTGGCTACAGATAAAGTCAGAAGTCAGTACAAAGTCAATACAACTGATAATTTTTTTCATAAGTAATACTAATATAAGGTTATGACTCTCCCTCTACTTTATGACTTTAGTTATCTTTTCTAACTGCTGATTACTATTACTATTAAGGCCAAATGTTTTTGAGAGTTCAGTGGAACCAAAACAATTCTTATGGGGTTTGCAGATTTCTTATACATTTTTTTTTAATCTCAGAGTCTACAGCACACGCTGTGGTATTTTTTTTTACTTCAGGTGTCACCTTTTTTGAGGGAAAATGTGGATAAAGGGTTTTTCCACTGAAAGTGACCAAATTTGTGTGGAAAAATCTGTGCTTAAAAACCTGGAGTTTTCACTTTACAGTAGAAAAATAAATTATTAATTCTTCAGAGGGTGAAAATGACGGAGAGATCATGGGTATGCCCCTGAAGTGCACAAGAAATTATACCAGTGGTCCCCAGAAATTCAGACTCTCCAAAGGAAGCTGAGGACACCAGTACCCCCATCCTCTACATGCTCGGTATGGTATCACAGGGAGCGGTACACTGGGAAGAAGAGCATGTGCCTCAGCCAGCTGTCTCAGCAGAGCTGGAGCCCCCCTCTCCAGCAGGCAGGACACATCTGCCCTAATCAGGACCTGTGAATATGCTCTCAAAAAGGGGCACTTAAACCTCCTTGGTCCTTTCTTACACAACAGACACCAGGAAAAGAAGTGCACAAAAGAAACCAGCACAATTGTCAGGAACACTCTGAGAGAACTCCCCATTGACAGATCCCCACTGACACCAGCTCAGTGCCTTCTTTAATTTCTTCTTTCCCTGGGTTAAATAAGAAGGCTCTTTGTCCCAGTCCTCCTTCTGGGCTGGCATGTTTGGGCACCTTCAGTGGTTGTTGGGAGGAAAGCATTAAAAGCAGAAGAATGGCAAAGAGGATGGTAGGTTCATTAAGTAACCTTGCTGCTGGTAATGCCAAGGCCTGGAGAATAACAGTGTGGAAAACCACATATATTGTGCCTTTTGCTGTTCATCCTCTGACTGTTTTGAGGAGTAGGGTCTCTGTAGAGATAACATAGGTGTTTACAGAGGCCTGGAGGCACCCTCACTGACCTGCTTGAGCTCCCAGTCTTGGGAGAGAGAATATAAAATCTCAGAGATCATAAAAGAGCACAGGGGAGATCACAGCATGGGCTGCACGGACCCTTGATAAATGGGTGCAAACAGCAGCCTCAGCAATCACCAGGATGGAGCAAACCTGACAGTCCCAGCATTCCCACTTTTGTGTCTCCACTCAGGTGCTGCTTAATGATCTTAGCAAGGTTAGTGAGGTAATAAAATAAATTTACCCTTTGCATTTCAGCCGTGGTCTTGTGGTTGCCAGCCTGTGTCAACACACACAGCAGCAGATGCAAAGATTCTGAGAGCAGGATATACAGTGTTGAAGTAGCAAGCAGTGGTGGCTTGGTTGTCACACAAAGGGACTGGTGAGCTACAGGGGCAGACATTGGTTGGGTTCCAGCCCAGCGGGGCCCTCAAGGTCTTTGCTGACCAGACGGGCACTGGTCCAGTAAGGTCAGGTCAGCCTGCAGAGCCCCAGGATTGGCTCCTTTGCAGTGCCAAGCTGCCATTATCCAGCTGCCCCATCAACACCAATGACTTGAACCAATCACCAAATGATCCTGGATAGCCTCCTTTCCTCCTTGACCACTTCTTTGTTGGGTTTTGTCTTTCTATATTGCTTTTTATGCTCTTGAATCTGAGAGCTACTTGGTAATCTGGTCTCAACTCTCCTACTGCTGGCTATAATTTTATCCTTCTTACCTTTCAGCAAAATTTCTCTTAAGTCTTCCTCAGCAGTGTGAGCAAGGTTGTGCAGCTGAGACAAACCAGAGCTGGACCTTGGAGCTTTAGGACACAGGCAATTAAACATTTTATAAAAGAAGGTGGTTCCAGCAATAGTTCTTCTCTCACCTTTTCCTAACATGATCTGCATGGCATATGATCATGCAGGAGATAATCAGTGGTTCACAACTGTTAAAATATATCTTCAATAGCACAGATTTATGGTCTTACCAACTGCAATATAAATGCCTGCAGAGCACACAGGATTTTTAAGACACTGTATTTAAAGTAAGAAACAGAGATCCAAACAATCCCCAGTGATTCAGAGGTGTAGGGGTTTTTTTTTCATGTGGAAGGCAGCTTAAAAGGGGGAAAAGAACACTTACTTCAAGGTACATGCCAAAGGAGAAAGAGGCCTCAAAGCACTTTCTGGTGTAGCTCCTTGACTTTTTCCAGCAGACACAAAACTTATAAACCCCTTGGCTTATGAGAACAGAATTTGTCTGCCCATTTGCTATTCACCTTTTGCTCCATTTGGAAAGTCTAGAAATATTTGTTAGCACTTCTAATAGCAGAAAATCAAAGCTCAGACTCCAGTACAGAAGAAAAATAATGCTGGTCAGGAATAATGTCATTTTCCTTTAAAGAAGTAGACAGTATCTGTAACAAATCTACCTATGCAAGTCTCCAGAAAATAAATGGTTGAGCTTGCTAAAGCTATATTTGAATCAGATTTAAAAGAAAAGTTTCATTTATGTCCATTAATTCACCTTCTGTTTCAGAGGAAGGGTGCAGTGCGTTCCTATTTCCTCTGAAGTACTGAGCTAGGCAATTATGATGCCCCAGAGCTGCAAGAGGAACCCAGGTGCTTCACATATTTCAATTTTTATCCAAGCTTTACACTTCAGGTAATTGACTTGTAAGGAAAATCATAATCACAATCCATCAAAGTTGTTTCAGCATGTGCCTAGCAGTGTACACTCAAAGAAACTTCAAAAAGAATAAGTGTCACACTGAAAAGGGAATATGGGGCTTGTCCAAACAGTGGAAGTCAAGAGGCTGCACACTTCTGAGGACAGGGTCTTGAAGTTTCATTTAAAAATAGGACTAATTTGGTCTTCAGGGACTGATTTACACCACTGTATATCACAGTTTATTGTGTTGGATAGACCTCAACTTACCATTCAATTTATTTTTATAATCTGTAAAAAAAAATTAAAACATTTTCTAAGACAGTTAAAACTTTAAATTAGATCATAGAGTCAGTTGTAAATTAGATCATAGAGTCAGTGGGGTATATTTCTGTAATAGCTTTCAGGTTGAGAGGCTCTTATTGCAAGCTCTGTCATTGCATACTTTTTGTTGCATGGATATAGCATGTCAGGGGGCCACGTTCTGATCATTGCTACATTGACAACATAAGAGATGTAGAGAGCTATAAGAATCACTGCATTTTATTCACAGCCTGATCATAAAATCTAAATCTAAAACAAAGCGTCCAGCTCAGAGCAGCAATCTGTTATCCCCTGTCTACACATCTTTCCAACATTTCAGCTCTTCCTCAAAAAGACAGCAGGAAAAATTATGCAACCTGAAGAGAGGATGCTAGCTGCTACATGAGATACATGAATGCTGCTACCTCATGTTTTTACCTGTGTGCTTCTAGTAGGTTTCCAGCTCTGTGAGCCACTGGTTTATCTTGAAGCACTAGGAAAGCTGCACTGGAAAAGACAGCTGAGACAGAAACCATGTGGCAGCCACACCTTTCAACAGATTTAATTTGCTCACCCAACTGCCCTGTTTAATATCTTCTAATGCAGTGCAGCATACTAAAAATTCAGATGAAGTATCTCACATGAGAAAATCATAACATTGGTGCTAATTATTAAGTATGTGCAGTCTAAAGAAACTACACAGCTCTTCTACTTCTCTGACACATTTTTCTGTAATAGAAACGGGAAAATCAGTTTAAAAACACTGATTAATGCCCATCTCGTGATACCTCATTAATTAAGGCAGATTTCACTACATACATTTCCACAAATTACTCTACTACTAGTACTAAATAATTGAGTCTAAGGTACAAAAGTAAAAATGTAATAGGATTTAATGATGTGCTAAATACACCTAATGGTCTCCTCTCCCATGAAATGTTAGAATAGGCTTTTTCAGTACCATCTAGATGTCTCCCAACAGGTACAGTTCTGTGGTTTCAGAGAATTTTTTTTTTAACTTTGTAGCTGAAACTTGGTTATAATGTTTCCATTACAACACAGGCATTTAAGAAATAAAAATGCTGACTCCCCCAAACTAAAAAAGCCACATTTTAAAGGGTTATAAACATTTAATTATTTTATGATTTAATGCATTTTTTATCAGAGTGGCAGTTTTAAACATAGATTTAAAAGCCCAGGCTGAACAGCTGATCCAATATATCTGGCTGGTAATACTGCTCTCGACAAACACATTTGATGAGCAAACATGTCCTCCTAGCCACCTACACTCATACCCATCTGCTCAGATGGCAACATGCCTCTGAACTAGGTAAGATGCCAGTATTAGAAGGCCAGAGAAAAAAGCCAAAAGTAGGGCTAAGGAGAAATCTAAATAACATTGCACTTATTACATCTTCTTCCTGAATTTCATCGTACTTGTAAGAATAATTACACTATTGCACACTGACTTTTAAAATTTTGTTCCTGTTGCATACAATCAAAGGACTAGCAGCACACAGGAAAGGAGAATTGGTTGGCTGGGGATACTAACAGCTGCCAAAAACCCTTGAGATGAATTGCAGCTAGTATTTGAGAAGCCCATTAAGGACATCCATCAATTTACTTTGAAAAGGTAGAGACAGCATGTTCTGCAGGTGAAGATAGTTCCCAGGAAGACAGCACCACCTGGGACAGACACAGTCAGTGCTGAGTCTGCACTATAAGTTCTGTCTCTATAATGACAGCTTGGAGTGGCAAGAAGTCTAGCATTCACCCAGTATGAATCACAAACTTTGTCATGTTTGTTTTTCAAACCTGTGCATCGTACTTCTTAAAAAACACAAAATCTGAGAAAATTTTATTTATCGGTAAGTCTGCAGCTGATGCACTCACTACAGTTTTGTGTCTTTACCAACGTGAATTGGATGGAAATTATTAAGTATTCTGGATGGGGAGTTAAAAAATGGGAAGAAGCTGATTCTACACTTTCAAGTATATAATTAGTAGGGGTTTCCCAATTTTAAGGTTTTTACATTACCAAAAATAATTTCCCTTTTGGTAGATGTGCTTTCTTTTTTTTTTATAACTATAATATTGCCCACAACAGTTTTTAGCATATGTAGGCACTATTTTAGAAACTACATTTAAAAAAACAAGAAGGCAAAATTGACAAAATATCTGATAGCGAAATTGACTATTAACAAAGTATTCATTTATATATGACCTGTAAAATTTTGAGATGAGACTAGAAAAGCATTTGCCACTTTGGCACCCAAGCCCCATTTTCCAAGCTTTGGAAAATACTGATTTTAATTATTAGGCCATATGCTGCTGTGTATACCTCTTTCTAAGCAGAATGCCTTCGCTTTGGGATCTCTCCGAGACTTGGCCACCCTGACAGATCCAAATCTCCCACTGACTGTACAAACTACTTAGGAACAGTTCCAAAGCCCAGTGGAAAAGATTGTTATCATACTTACCCTATTCCCCTTGCCATGAGAGCTGCACACAGTGGAGAAGAACAGTCCCACCCCCCCTTGATATGGTTAGAGTTAATTCTGAAGTTCTTCATCCTTTTTGTAACACAGCAGAGACAGTTGAAGTTACTAATTTTTAAATGTTTTGAACTGTGGGAAATCTATGCCAAGAAGATGAGTCTTCCAGTTCTCTCGAGGAGGGACAATGCCAAGTGTTACAGCCAGCCATGACTGGAGAAAGTAACCAAGAGAGGATGGCTGCACAGAAAGGAGGACAGGGAGTGCATCCGAAAATTTTCATTTGTGTCAATCCCCCTTAAGCTTTTTGCCAAACTCCTAGCAATTCAGGGCTGGTTTTTTTCAATGACATTGTAGAATCTGTAAGCATCTAGTTTCTTGATGAAATGTCATTGAAGAAAAAGAAAGCAGAAGGAAGACACCAGACAGAGATCAGAGCTCCTTCACTAAATCAGAAAACAAGAACCTCAAATACTGGTCTGTTTTCTACCATCATCTCTATGGATAGTCTATGTTGAATAGCTGTTAGCATCATGCCTTCTACAGTAGTTCATTTACTCTTTATATAATTAAAATTCTCCAATCTCAATTTTACATTATGAAAGGGACTTCAGTTGCAAAAAAAATCGAGCTCTTAGGTCTGCTGTAGCCCAAGAAGGCATCCAAGCCTCAGTCCATTCAAGGCTAACACCATAAAATAATGTGATTACTAATGCTAACTATGTTCTGTTGTTTCAACATTTAAAAATAGATACTGAGAAAATCAATATCTTACAGTCATAAGAACCACTCCTCTAGCAAATGTATTTGAAGGAAGATCAGTCATATATAATCTAGAAAAATCTTATACTTAATAGAGAAATAGTAGGGTCATTTCCCTGTGTTGAGATGAATTTCTCCTATACAGTTCATTTTCTATATAAGCATTGCTTTGTACCTGAAAGTTCTATTTCTCAAAGCTTGAGAACACTACTTTTTCTTCTTATTTCTTGGGAGCTGCTACTTAGAACTTTTGAAAAATAACCAGACTGGAGTTAGATGGGATAATACCATTTAAAATTAAAAAAAAAAAAGTTAGACTAGTTTGTACTATAGGGTTGTATGACAGAATATGTCAATTAAATTATTATTGATTTAGAAGAGTGGAGAAAAGTACATTCTAGTTAAATCCAGCAAAATAACCCCAAGGGACTAAGTGTTCACAAAGTAAAGAAAAGAGAAATTTCCACCTTTAATATATTTTTCTGTCTCAGCTCTAGGGCTGTCTTCTAATCATGTACTGAATTAGCATCCTACTAGCAGTATTGTTAAATTTCAGATATGCAATCAGCCTTATACCTTGCTGTTAATCTACCTAATGTACTAGATCTATCTGTAAAGCCCAGTACTATTGTTCAACTGTGCAGCAAACTACACAAGAAATAAACACAATTATAGAGACAATACAATTTACTTGCTTACTATATCCTTCATACCTGAGGTAAAAAATGCTTTGTAGACTCAATCAGTTAGGGACTAACTAGAAGAGGAATATTTTAAGTGATTTAAGTAGAAGGAGTAATTCATATATCAGATGGTAAAAAGTTCTCTATTGTATTTCTTAAGATACAAGGTGTTTAGGAAAGATCAAATGAAGATGTGAGTTGAAGAGAAGGTTGGGAAGAGGAAGAGCAGATTGTGAAAGGAAAGCTGAGCAAAGCCATGAAGAATTTTAACAGAGAGAAGCCCAGCATACAACACCCCATTCTTCCATAAAGCATGGTGTGGTACTGCCTGTAAATTCCATTGAATTTAATATCAAGGCACTTCTGAAAAGGTTACTTGGTTCCCATTTACATATTTATCCAATGGAACACCCTTGGAGATCTGATACCTGGCACAATAGCAGTAGCACACAACTGATAAAATGCTGGAAGTCAATATGAACGTTTGGCAATCCCTGTCACAATTTCAAGGCGAAGGAGAAAGCTTACAGTTGGTAAGTGGGCATGACTGGTTTTCCTTGTTGGCAATTTGCAGCTTTGGAAAAGTTGTACCTGCCCAGGAGATCTCTTAAAGAACATGGTGAATCAACAGCCTAAGAAGATTGTGAACTTAATCATAAGAAAAGGGAAAGAACTGAAATTGTTACATTAGTCCTGTACAGATCTATTTCAAAGGATAACCTGATTATATTATGAAAAATACCTCCCTCATAAAAGATCCAGGAAAACAGAGCACAGGATTTCATCACCAAACAACGTAAGAAAATGTTAGTCTGCAGCTATGATTCTGATCTTCTGTTCTTGTTTATCCAAGCAAAATTTGGAGAAGTTGTTCCCTATAAACATCAGGAAACAGCATCAAAAGCATATAAAAGCCACCACAGAGAGGGCAGTTTTAATCAGAGAAGGATTATCTAATTCTTGTCCTATTAGAGGGTAGAAAATAGACAGAAGGTTTCCAGGTTTCTGGGAAAGCCTATACTATCATACTTTGGTTTTCATTGGCTTTCCTAAAATACACAAAAAAAAAAAAAAGCAAAAAAACCACCAAAAAGTCTTCATTTTCTCTCTAGAAAATAGCAAAATCTTTGAGAAGGAGTCTAAATGTCTCTCCACTTATTCCTACAATGTCTGAAACAAGTAAATTACCTACAAGTTAATATCACTGTAAGAAAAACAGACAATACTTAATAATTCTGAAGATCTCAAAACTTTAATAAATACATCATACAGCCCTACAGTCAGAGAAGCAGCAGAGCCTGCCAGAACAGCCTACATTATGCTGGAACCCCTAGTTATGCCTCTTGCCTTTTTTTTTTTCTCCAAAGAAACAAAAGTACACATTTAAAAATGAATGAAGTTAGGACCAAGCAAAGACTTTTCCAGCAATTGCTTTCATCATTCAACAATTTTTCTTAAGCACAGCAGTCTCTCCTGAATAGTCTCAACAGTGTCCAGAGGCCTGGTGATTATTTCATGATTGAATAAATGTGACTGATGGGAAATCAGAACACTAAAACACTTGAGTATTGTGCAATCTGACCAGGCAGAATTGCTGTGAAATTGTTTAGCATGTTTCATTGTTCTTAAAATTGAAACTGCAAATGCATTTTTAGACCCACTAGAAACCAAATTCTTTCACTGTTTTTTATGCATAAAAATAAAGAAGAAATTCCATTCTTGCAGTTTTTAAGAATCACTTCACATCTGTATTTTGACTTACATTGATCATTTCAATAAAATTAGCTCATGGATTTCTGAATATTCCAGAGAATAGTTCCACTCTATATCAACACTTTCTTATCTGAGCAGTAGGAATATGTACTAAAGTAATTTATATGATTCATCCATTTTAAGGCTATTCTTCTCATATCTTTTACTCTGTCACCTGAAATAAATGTCCACACTCTTTGCAAAGGTGCATATGAATCTCTATTGCTGTTTTCAGATGTATAAACAATATCACAGGAGAGCCATGGAAAGACTGCTGAGCACCTGATAGAAACACTAAATGATACATAGTGGAAAGGAGGCTTAGATTTACAGATTTGTGCTGAGACTGCATTTATTTCATATACACTCAATTGTAAAAAGATTTTTTCAACATATATTCTGCTCTAGAAATTCAATTTGGTGCATTGCAGACAATATCATACCTAGAAACATAACAGCAAAATTGAGAGCAAATCTTAAATTCCATTTATCCTGTGGTATATTACAACTACTTTAACTCTTCATTTTGAAAGTTTTCTTAGAGCACTCACTAATCATTATCTTATTTATCAGATTTAGTGTCAACCTTCTTAAGGGACAAGTTTGAAATTTTACTTTAAATATAATTTTTAAATTAATTTTAAAACTCTATTTAGAACAATAAAATGAATTTAATATATTTATTTTCATTATTCCTTATTATTACAGGCTAAGAGCCAAAAATTACAAGATTATGGAATACTGGTGTAGAAGTTGAGAAATGATCCTTGTTCAAATAGCTACCAATCTCAATCAACAAACAAGAATGGATGGAAGGAGAGGAATATACCTTTCATGCCAGCACAACAGAGTATGGTTGAGAGCTCCATGATAATTCTAAGACCGATTCATTTTTATTTCATTACTTCACTTTTTGGGTGAGAATCACAGAAACCACCTGCATCCTTCAGCCTCTGTGTGAACGGTTTTGTGCAGCTTTCCTTCCAGCTCCCTTCTTAGGTAGAAAATGTGATTTCTGCTTAAAAATCCAATTGTTTCCATATTTTATGCGAGAAATAATAGAAATTTGCATCCCTTGGAACTTCCCAGTCATTATCAAAGTCTACAACTACAGTTAGATCAAAGTCTTCAACTGCAATTAGGTGATAGAGTCAGTAGGGAATTAAGAAAATATATCCTTTAGAAGAAACTGAGAAGTTTGGTAATGAAGGGATCTTCATAAATGACATGCTTTAGTTATTTCAGTGCTTGAAAAGCAAAATTAAACTCTCTAGTGTGCTGTCTTTTTCACGCTGTGCATCATACTGGAAGGGACAGAGGGAAAGGGGGAACAGCTGCCTTGGACACCAGCAGGAAGTCAGAATCACCAAAAGATCCCACTGAGCTCCTGCTCTGTGGGCTATGGATGACTTCCAACCCAGATGCACACTTCTGCCACTACCCTTGCCTGCCTGCAGTATACACTGAATTAAAAATCGTCTCCTTCCACTTCTGTTCTGCTCTGCACAGTCACCCCCTCCTATCTGCCTCTTTTTGATCTTTCATGCAGCCAGTTTGTTGATGGTGACTGGGTTTTTTCATTGCTCAGAGTAAACAGAATCCAAAATTATAAGCAAACAGCTGAGAACGACCTGAAAGTGCTTACAGCTGCTTAACTTGTGGTGTTGTTCAGCTGGACACAGGATATAAGGGCTTTGAAATAGCTTTGGGAATCCTCAAGGAGAAATACACTCACGATGTCACAGGACATCAGCTCTTGGAACATCTATCACACCCACCTCCTGCACCCAATTAGAATTTAAGTCACCACAGATATGTTAACAGGTAGTTTTGGACAGGAAGCGTTGATTCCCAAACACATCTGGATTATGTCATTAATAATGAATTTTCAGGTTTCCCTCTCTGATTCTTTCCATGCTGAAGGGTAAGTAAGGAACTTCCTGCACAGAAGCCAGCCAAAATTATCCAAAACAAAGGTGATTACTAACCTCAGTACCTCACATTTCCCTAATTTAAGGAATAGTAAGAACACTTTAAAGAGAAGTATTAAGGGTCCTTTCAGTCTAGGAAGACAACAAGCTCATTTGACCTAAAAGCAGATAAAGGAGTAACACACAGAAGCCAAAACAGGGAACTAAAATCTGAGAACTACTTTTTACTTAAAATCAATTTGGAAACCTTTAATCTTTCTCTTCAGAATAAATCTGGCAACTTTCAAGCTAAGGCAGTTTTGTAATGGATTAATGCAAGGTTTATATTGAAAGATTTATTTAACAGTAACTTTAGAGAGCAGAATGGAGTGGTAAAGCTTTAGATGGAATTCAACTCCCCTGGAATATGCTATTTCAGAAAACTAGATACACTAAACAAAGAGAATATAATGTAAAAATTTTGATAATTTATTTTGAAATAGATTTATTCTGTTTTTTTTACCATATTTTGTAACATAAAATATTTAAAAATTCAAAGATTAAGAGAAACATTTCTACTTTATTGAAATTAAATGTTCAATATGAATTTTAAAATATTGAGGTGGGATTTTTTTTTTTTGCTTTTTCCTTTATGAAAAACTTCAACATTTCAGAGTCTATTTCCCCTTAGAAACTTTGACAAATTTTGACATCTTTTGAAAATAGAATGTCCATCAGACAGATAGTTCCAGTCATTAGCTTTTTAGCTGGCACAAAACTTTAACCTGTACCATGTATGCTGTGTTTGTAAGCTGTACAAATATTAGCTGATGGTTTTGAGCTCTTCAAATCCATTTTAAGGTAACTGAATGTACAGCAAAGTATGTGCACTCAGAATATGTAAAGGGAAGGCAGGGAGAGCACAGGAAGGACATTATAGCCACCTGAAACAAAAACAATTTAAAAGCTTTGAAAAAAAAAACCAAGACATAAATTTGGATTACTGAGTATTTATATTGTCATAGAATTGTCATAGATTGTTATTGATAAAATTATCTTTATCACTTTAGCATTTCACAAAAATGTCTCCTAAACTTTGAAATGGTTCATCCTCATTACCTCTTGTATGTGACTACTGCAGTTATCCATTATTAAAGAACTGTATATATCTATTACATAGAACAATAAATCATCAGTTGTATTGGTTTCAATAAATTGTTAATCCTTTGTCCTAGATTGCAAAAGTCAATGAGCGGGTTAAAATTTAAGCTTCCCATAGTAAAAACACCTTTTTCCACTACACTAGAAGGATTTTAGCACTTACATCTCCTCTGTGCAAGGTGCTGAGGTCAACTGGTTAAGGAATTCGAGATGGAAACACACAATGGACAAGTTAGTGTTGGAAAGTAGGTTACTTTTAACATGCTAACTGAAAAAACAGAAGAGCAAGGAAACAATCATGTTGCATCTACTTAAATATTAGAACTTCAGCAGATTTGTGAACTCTCATAATTTTATCATGAGGCACCTTTGTTGTTTTTTTTTTTTTTACTTCAAAACACAACCAAGGCATCTGAACTGAAGACAAATGTATTTCTGGTTTTGGTTTCATATGGAGGAAAACACTGTATATATTTTCCCAAACTTTTTGTTTCCAAAGAGACTGGGTTCCTGATTGGCCTCCCAAATGTGTCAAGGCACCTCTGTGTTCCTGCTCCTCAAATCCACCAAACCAGAGGACCTCAGGATTGCACTGCCATTGGTACCAGTTGTATGAAGTAAGGTTTCCTTGACATGAGAAGTAGCACAGACAAAGATGAAAGGGATACCTGCCCAGTTCTCATATCTCCCAATAGATAATGGTCAGATAAAAACCAACACAGACCTAGGAAGATCTCCAAGGCCAAATAACCTAGGTGTACTCATAGAAGCCCAGACATCTGGCTTGGAAAACAATAATAGGAGCAATATTAAGGAAAAAATTATAATTTAATAAAATCAAGCCGGTTTTGAGTCCTGCCAGTATTTTGATTTGGTTCTGCCCAGCAGTGGTTTTAGTAGGAGCTAAAAAGAGGAGGTCACCTTCCCCCACCCCAGCACTACTGTGATGTAGCATAACTAAGTGGGGTAGATGAAGGAAAATAAACCATTTTCTCTTCAGAAAATTGCATTCAGCTTTCTGTTTTGTGACAGCAAAATGTTTATGCTTCTCACCATTCTACCAGCCAGTCTGAATTTTTTGCAAAAGTCCACCATAAAATGCATAGAATTTCTCCAGCATTTATTTTTGCCCTTTCTTCATAATAACTGAAAGACTCACTGCAACTTTGAGAAGGTCTTTAATAATTGACTTTATTTCTTTCAGTCCCAGAAAATAGAACTTTTCTTTTAAAAATAGATTAAAAACTCCTGATTCTGTTTGATAAAAAGTGAGTTAATTATACCACAGTAAATTGCAGAAGGTCATACTGACATCTGGCGGCCCTTTGGAGATACTAAAAATTGCTCCCAGCAAATACTCAATGCAGGAACAGTAACAATATGAAAATGACATTGTGGTTCTCTTTGTATCTGTCCACATTTAGCAAGTATTATTCAAGACCTGAGTTAAGAGGTAATGAGAGCATGCTGAATTATGGCGTTTAATTAGTTACCAAGTTAAGTCTCATTTGATGCTGCCCTGGCTGCAGGCGTCAGAAAGCCACAGGCTTTCATAAATAGCAATTAAGGGTGTCAAAGCTATCACCACCACTCTGCAACTGCTCTGGGAGTTATCAGAATATTTTTCAGTGCCCATTTTATTAAATAGAATTGCAGCCATTGGGAGCAAAACCATCTTATTACTAATATAGCTGTTGTGGGATCTAGTAGATCCAATCATGGACCAGAACTCCATCACAGAAGGCACTATACAAACCATGAAAATGATGGGCCTGCCCACAACAGACTATTGTCTAATTATAAGAAAACAATCATCAGATTGAACATGCTACAGGCCAACACATTAGAGTCCAGTCTCTGAGAAAATATCACTAAATAAAAACCTTTTTTTAAAAAAAAAAAAAGGAAGCAGAACTCTCCTGTGGTAGTGTAAGAGAACCAAACTCTGAGAAGTGTCTCTTTCCTGTTAAAACAGCATATATTTTGAGAGGAAAATATCTCTGCTACATCTATGGAAGAGATTATTTGTGTAACAGGAGAAGTTCCCCTAAATCAGGTACAGCAAAAGTCTTGGGAGACACACTGCACCACTACTGCTGCTAAAAGAGAAAGCAATATTTCCCTTTCTCCCCTCTGAAACAAGGAATATTTTGTACTTTTGCACTCACTGTTGTGAAATCTGCTATGATGTTTCTAAATGTTGGCCATTGGAGAGGGGGAAAGAAGTTATCTGATTCCCTCCTCCATGCACTAAAACACAAAAAGAAAACCATATGAGCCTTTACTGTTAGCTGTCATCAAGAATTTCATTCTGGATCAAGAGAACGAAGTCCTGTCAGCAAAGGTTCTCCTGTCAATTCCCAGGCAGCTGATTCCATTGCAAGATTAGCAAGAACTAGAGTCTCCATCACAGAGAAACAAAGCCCACAAGAAATTGGAAAATAAAAGATATAAACTTCATCCTGAATCTGTTCAAGGAATCTGTAGCTATTTCCCACACAGAGGAAATTCTGAAGAACATTTAATAATATTAAAAGTCTTTGTAATTTGATGACATTTTGGTTCATTTAATTTTTTCTGCCACAATATTTTAATATTGAGGCAGGCTACCTATGGTTTATGGCCTACATCTACAATATTGCCTGAACAATTCATTCAGTTTGCAACCTACCAACTTACTAGATCCTTTCCCTGTCTCCTTCAGATGCAGAAAACATATCATAATGCAAATAAATTATTGTCACAGCTCAGCACATGCTTCCTGAAGCCTGGCATCTTGTGCTCCCTAGCCACAGGATCAAAAGGAAAGAACCTTCTGACTGCAAAACCCAATGCATACCAGCACTTGGCTGCTACAGGTCATGCTCCCTTGCATGAAGGAGCACAAACATGTTTTGGTGGTCCATCCAAAAGTCCTGCTTAATGCTTTGCTTTCTCCATGCAGGACCAGAGTTCTACCACCTCATGATGGAGAAGTGCCAGAAAAGTGGCCAGCTTCTGGGATGGGAGAAGATGTGAGGGCAGGTTTGTGAGGACAGGTTTGGGCAGTATGATACAGGCAAGGAAAGGAAACAAAGGAGCTGAGATGAGGAATAGCCTCAGGACTCTGTTTTGCTAGGGACACTAGTCCATAAAAGGTCTGCAAATGGTCCCAGGGGTGAGCAAGGAAGAGATGCTTTTGAAGGAAGAAAGAAATTCTTCAGGCACACAAGCCCAGCAAAAAAGAGACATGGCATTGAAAGAAAAATACAGTCTAGATGTAAAGAACTAGTTTCTTAATATGTATGGAAGAGAAACCTTCTAAGCAGACGCTGATGAGCTGACAGAATATGACTGCATATTATGATTGCTCTGCAGTCACAGTTCTTCAGTTGAAATAAAAAATATTGATGGAGCTTTTTATTGCAACCACCCACTGAAACAAACACATTAGGCTAATGACCTAAGACCAATAAAATATCCCAGTTAGTTCAATGTTTATGAATTGCTGGGCAACACATTTCATGTTACCACAAAGCACCTGCATCAACTTTTAAATTTAGTTCATTTTTGCTTCTTACTGATCCATAGGCTTTTAAAATCTTGCAGGTTGCACTACGTTACCCAGTTGATACTTATAATAAAGATATGTGATTATCAATAGAGAACTATTTCTAAGGGGAATATTTTAAAACAAGCATGATATTTTGTTTCTAAGGACTTATAAGAAAGCCTTTGTGGTACATTCATCTTAAGTATCTACTTATTAACCAGTACAGTTTACTGGCTATATATTTACTGGGTGTATTTATAAGCCAGATTATCAATTTTAGTTATTTTCACTACTGTTAAATTAAAAGGTGCAGTGAGTTTGAAAAATGAGTGTTTTATACATGTCCTAGCCTGCTAAACCAGCAAAGCTACCAGTGTTGGTGAAAGCCTAAATCACAATAGGAAAACTGTGAAGATTTGTAATCATTGAGGAACACATTCATCATCTTCTATATTAATATAAAATCAGCAAGTCTTCAATAAGCTGTAGCACACCAGAAACCAAAGAACTCACAAACCTGGAGAACTTCACAGGCACAACCACATTCAAAAAATGAATGTATACTGAAAACTAAAAGAATTTGATACCGATAAACCAGAGGAGTCCAATTCTTAGATGTAGTAATATACTACTGCCTCAATATCATTTCAAAACCCCACATCTTTGTAAATAATGAACAGATTTTCAAATAAGAGCTCAAAAGACACTGCACAGGACTTGTAGCTCCAATCTCTAGCAAAAGAAAATGCAAAGTTGAAACAGTTGTGGAAAGCAGCTTTAACATCTGTTACACAACCACAGCCTTGAGAGAATGCTGGAGAGAAACTTTTGGCAGAATATATACTGACTAGGTCAGGAAATTTATATTGCTCTTCATCTCAGCTCCTAACATCAAAAGATCTTTCTCAGTTCTGGGCACTGAGGACAGCCCACCGCTCTGGAGCTCTTAAGACCATGAAGATTGCAACTGAGTTATACGCATATTTTCTAAACAAATTAATTAAGAGAAACTACATCTGACAGAAAATTTTAGGCAAAAGTTAGTCAAGCACCACTGAACTATTCAGTATACAGTAGCAGAGCACAAGGAATAGTTGTATCTAGTTGGTCTGTTATTAGAAAAGGATACTCAAAAGAACTTGCACACACTACTTTGAAATTTATACGTTACTCTATAATGTTGCTTTCCCTTCAAAACATAACTCCAGAAGTATTCTTGAATTACTCAGGAGCATGTCAGAATAGGCCAACCAATGAATGCCTGCTTATCACTGAATTGAAATTCTGTTTTACAGACTATGTGGAACAGTGCCACTGGAGTGCAGGCATGTTACTTCTGTCAGTCACCAATACAGCAAGTCCTGCTGGGTCACTCCAAATGCCCAGCAGGACACATGGCATCAAAAGCTGACTGCAGGAGTAAAAAGGCCTTTGAGCATCAGCTGAGTCCCTGGAAATTTTTTTCTGCTTTTAAAAAAGCCTATTCTTTTAAGGACTTTCACAGAGAATATGTAAAAACGTGTGCCTACAGTGTAGTTGGTTTGCCACACTCCTGTATCTGCATACAAATGTTAAAACAAGCCTAAGTAAATTCTATGAAAGAGAAAAATTTTACATTTTTACAGACTCCCGATTATAGAAAATATATGTGTCTCCAGGTGAATATATCACACATGAAACAATTGCACTGGCTAGTCTTAATAAAAATTATTTTATATAAAGGAATACTGTAAAAGAAAATTGTGTGGATGAGGGGAGGTAAGCCTCGAAAAATTAAGAAATTAATACGTGTATCTACATTTATTGATTACTCTATAAGACAGAAATATTAGCCACTAGAAATTATTATCTCCCAAACTGCACTTTAATATTCACTGTGTTCACTTTCACAGCAGCAGAAGCAAGTGTGCACATATGCCCCAGCTCTATCTCAGGACATTAGTCCATTAATTCAAATTATGAGTGTTAGAGCAGAATTAACCTTGGGATAATTTCTGTTAGAAAATACTCCCCACACTATCTTAACTATTAGCATTTCTATTTACACAATATGATTGATTTGTTATTACTCCCAATTTAAGAGCAATTTTTTCCCTTGGAAAATTTAAATTGCTTCTGTATAGCTTTATTTATTGACATAAAGAGCCCAGGTAGTACAACAGTTATACAATGAAAAATTTTTTTCTAATATTTAATCTGAACCTCCCATCTCATTGTAAGGCCATTTCCTCAAATCCTGTTGCTGCAGTCATAGCAGAAGAGACAAACCTCTACTTCACAACAACTTCCTTTCAGGTAGTTGTAGAGAGCAATGAGCTCCTCTCTGGGCCTCTTCTTCTCAAGAATAAACAAACCCAGCTTCCTCAGCCACTCCTCAAAAAACACATTACTCAAACCTTGCTGCATCTCAATGTCCTTTTTAAAGTAAGAGGCCCAGAACTGAATACAGTACTTGAGGTGCAGCCTCACCAGTGCTGACCACAGGGGGACAATCACTACCCTAATACTGCTGGCCACACTACTCTTTCTACAGCCCAAGATACCATCGGCCTTTTTGGCCACCTGGGCATACACTGGCTCACGTTCAGCTGGCTATAAACTAGCATCCCCAAGTCGCTTTCTGCCAAACAGCTTTCAAGTCACTCCTCCCTAGGTCTGTAGTGCTGTGTTGCCGTCTTGCTGCAAAGGTTTCATACCTTCTTGGAGATTTCTCAAGGGCAGCTCCTCACAGCACTAACTCATCTCCTCAGCACAGCCAACAAACCCCATCTCTCCACTTGATCAGCCAACCTGCTCTTTTATAATACCCCTCTTAACTGGATCCAGCTGTGGCCTATTAAGGGCAGGCTTGTTCTTAATGCTTGATAATTGGCACAGCTGTAACTCTTTAGGGGTGAGATTACTTTCACCACTATCTCTAGTCTCCTGCCTTCTATCTATCCACAGTGCTGCATCCAGTTGCTGCAACATGAGTGAGAGGACGTGGCACCTTATTGAACCTCTAGCATTTGTCCTCAGCCCATTGATGGAGTCTGTCCAGCTCCTCTGCAGGGCCTCCCTACCATTGAGCAGACCAACACTCCTACCCAACTTAGTGCCATCTGCAGATTTACAAGGGTGCACTCAATCCCCACATGCAGATCACCAATAAAGGTGGTAGACAGGACCAGCCCTAAAACTAAGCCCTGGGGAACACCACTGCTGGGAGCACCTGGGAGCACCAGCTGCCAACTGGATTTAACTCCATTTGCCACAATTCTCTGGGCCTGGTCATCCAGCCAGTTTTTTACCCATCAAAGAGTCCACCCATCCAAGCTGTGAGCAGACAGTTTTTCTGGGAGGATGCTGTGGGAGACTGTGCTGAACACTTCACTGAAGTCTAGACAGGCTACATCCACAGCCATTCCCCCATCTACTAATCAGGTCACTTTGTCACAGAAGAAGGCCAGGTTGATGAAGCTTTTGTAAATCCATGTTGTCTGGGCTGTACCCCCTAGCTGTCCAGCATGTGCCGTGTAATGGCACTCAGGATGATCTCTTCCATAACTTTGCCTGGAACAGAGATCAGACTGGCAGACCTGTAGTTCCCTGGATCATCCTTCTGGCCCTTTTTGTAAGTGGGCATTACATTTGCTAATTTCCAGTCAGCTGGAACTTCTCCAGTAAATCAGGACTGTGGGTGGATAATTGAGAGTGCTTGACAGGGTGATTGAGAGTGGTGGGAGTGTCTCAATATAGCCCTGGAGAAGCTGCTGTCTTTCCTTGCCTCAAAGGTGTATTGCTGGCTCAAGTTCAATTTTTTTGGCCACCAGCACCTATAGTTCTTTGTCTGCAAAGTTTCTTCCCAGCTGCTCAGCCTAGTAGAATATACTAATCTGGAATACTGTATTTGTCCTTGGGTACAGGACTTGCATATCTCTATTTTGTATTCATTAGATTTTCATTTGTCTATTTGTCCAGGCAGTCGACAATTTTGTGAATGGCAGCACAGCCATTTGGGCCTCTGCAAACTCCCCAAGCATGCACTCTGTCCTATCATTCAGGTCAGTAATGAAGGTTTTAAACTCTTTTGGCCCTTTTATCAGCCTCCAGAACTAATAACTGGCCTCCATCTGTACTTCAGGCTAGTGACCAGAGCACTTGGAGCACAGCTGTTCAAGCAGTCAGGCCATTTCCAAGCCACATCCCCATCTAGCCTGTATTCTGTCACTTATGAGAGACAGTGCTGCTGTACTGTTAAAGACAGGATTAAAAATATCCACCACTCTTCCTTCATCTATCTACCAAGCAATTCTTATCACAGAAGGTATCATGTTGGGTATGCATGACTCCTGCTACATGAACCCACACTGACTGTTCCAGATCATCATCCTGGTCCTTGCATTAGGATAAGGCTTCCAGAAGGATATGCTCCATCCAGGTTCCAGGGGGTGAGGTGAAGTTGACTGGTCTATAGTACCACGGATTCTCCTTCTTACCCTTCTTGTAGGTACCCTTCTGTTTTCCAGTTCAAACATCTGAGTTCATGGTGTCTTGTGGGTGTATTTGTGTGGCCTGAATCCAACTCCCCATGTCCTGCTGAGGGGTGAAGAGAACAATGCCAGCACAGCCACATATGAACAGATAATTATCAAGCATCCAGAAAGATCCTTTCTAATGTATCTCCGTGCTAGAACCAGCTAGAAAACTGCCTGTATCTTTCTGTAAAGATTTGCCCTAAACCACTTTGGTAAACCACATACTTGTGCATGAAAAGCTACACACACTAGGAACCTCAGAATCTGAAATGCTGGGCTCAGAGACCTCTCACCTCATTTGGACATATAAAAGTTAAACACCTAAATATACTCGAATCAGCTGAAGGTCTCTTCAGAACCAGAGGTAAGAGGCAGATCAGAGAACAGTCCACTGTAAAGGCAAATCAAATTAATTAAATGATCAAATGAATCAAATGAATCCTGTTGTGCAGCTGTTTCTTTCTCCGTTATATCTGGAAGTCAAATATAACTGATTTAATCTTCAATACCTAACCTGTATACTCCAACATATAGCAAGATGATCTGCCTCATCATTTTATCTTCTTGAATTTTTAGCTACTTATAGAAATACAGAGGTAAAATATAATCAATAGCAGCTTAGATTCCTTAGGCATAAAATCTTAGATCATCAGTTCCAATCCTTCACTCCAAGGTGAGAAAAAATATATTTAGATCATTCTTAAGACATGTCAGTCTGATTTGTTCTCAGAAATTTTCATTAATGGGAATTCTACCCCATGCCTTGGTAGCTTGCTCCTGAGGAATCCTCATAACTAGAAATTGCCCCCCAGTCTCAACTCTCCCTTAGAGAAAAGTAAGGGAATTAAATTCTTGCACAAAATGGACGTGTGAAGGTCATTCTCTAGTTTCCTTTTGTGACCGCTTTTAATCTCCATTATTTCTCTTCTAGAAGAAAACAATTCAGATGTTCAGCCTTCATCATAAATTTTATACTTTAAACTTCTGATTATTTTTATTACTCTCTTAACCCGCTCTCTGCAATTTCTCAGCATCTGCTTTAGCATGAAATACCCAGTATGGTGATCAAACTCCAGCTGAAACCTTACTACTGCCTGCCAGCTTAGCAGAATGATTAGTTGCCATGCCCTCAATACAAAACTTGCATTAGCATATCCCAGAATGACACCCCTTGTGAATGGCTTAGCATTGTGCTGTTTAGTCAAAACCAGTTTGTAGTCACTCAAGTCCTTCTTTTCTATGTTGGTGTAATACTTTGCTTTTTACTAATTCTTAGCAATGAATCCTTGTTCTGCCATTTTGTGCAATGTCATCTTAATATCCATCATTAAATCATCCTGACACAGAACAGTTGTTTTCTCCTTATCCTCACTATGCACTCAAATGTATCATACACAAGGGAAGAGTGTTTGCCACAGAATCATTTCATTTTCAATTCAACTTTAGCAAAATAATAAAGTAAAAGTGTAAAGTGATAGAAATTATACAGTCAAATATATTCTATACCAGTGACACTGATGACAACCCATGAAGCAAAAATTCTTCCCAAAAGAATTAACCTTTCCAAATTCATGAACTATGTAACTGGGACAAGTAGAACCTGTGAATTAATACAAAATGCTATAAGAGATGACAACTTATTTGTCTTACATGCTTAATTGCTCATGTATAAAATACAAAACATTTTAAATTAAAACAACTGAGCAAAACAAGGCAGAGACTAAATGTTAAAATACAGACACATATCTCTAAGAGATATTCAGGCTAAAGAATGTAATATCAGAATATTTATAAAATTAAAAGGGAAAGTGAACTGTAAGAAAATGGAAGCATCTTTACCAGGGCAAGAAGTAATTAACCCCAGTGATAAGGTACCAGTCTGCAGGAAAATTTAAAAGAAAAAATATAGAAAGGTGATTTTGCATTTAAAGACAGACATGATGTTAGCTCAACCAAAATGAAAAAAGACCTATGAGACAGACTTACAGTCCAATACTTTGGATTATTTATTGATGGCACTAGTACACATGAGCTAACAACAGTAACAAAACAAAAAAATATCCTCACCAAAAGCAGGTACTCTGTGATGCACAGTATGTGCATGAAAGGATGAACTAAAGAGCTGGACAGACACACTGAATAATCCAGCCTCAAGGAGAAGTCTACATTACAATTTTCAACATCATTTAGTCCAAATATTCAGTGAATGTCACTGTAGTCATTAGGCAGTAAATTGCCAAGGAGTATTCTATGTCTTATGAAGAGGAGGTCTAGAAATGTCATGAAGATTGTATTTAAGGAGGTTTTCTTATTCTTATCTGTGTTTTGTACTATTTTTAATATTCTTTTTTTTTGTAAATTATATTCACTTATGGATTTCAGTTATCTCAGAAAAGAAAATACACTTTTATCTGGTAGGTGGGAAATAGAGAAAGCAAGGGAAGATGTTTTCCTTCTTGTAACTTGCATTTGACACAATAAATTAAAACAATGGCTGCAGTTCAGTGGTCTGCAGGCTTTGTACTCCAGATAATAAAACAAGTTACTGCAGTCTTAAAAGGAATCACTTTCTCTAAGATCTCCTCAAAAAAATGCAGTTACACAAATCTTGTCTGTTTATTGCAGATGTGTGGGTAAGGAACAGATGTGCTTTTGGCAATACAAATATGAGGAACTGGCATGATTAATTTGTCCAAGGACCCGTGTACAGAAATATTTCACTGGGTTTCATTTCATCACCTCCCCATTTTAGTGTCAAGGAAAGGACACAAAGAGGAAACTGAGAGGTTCAAGTCTATACAGTTATCAAAATTCAAGAATACTTAGCTACACACACCTTTCTTCAAGTCATATTTTTCAGTTTAACTGATCATCAAAAAGCCTAGGCGTACAAAAGTGGAATTAACTCTAATGAGTTAATCCAGTATGTTTTTACTTGTGCATCTAAAGCAATTCCCTGAGTCAGGTTTCAGTCAAATCCACAGCTAAAGTAGATTCACAAACAGCAGTGGCAACCAGTGTCAATATTCATAACCTCCAGATTCCCAGAAAGCTTCATTATTTTTTCCAGTGTAGGGTTTTCCAGTTTCACCTGTTCTTATACATTACCTCCAAACTGAACTGTAGAAGGTTTCAACTTCAGCTCACTTTAAAATTACAGTTCCTTTAGAGTGCATTTCTCCAAATTCAGACTAGTACAAATTCCTACAGGCACAGATCATCTGCTCTGAGGTCTACATACAACTTACTTGATCTGACAGTGCAACTCAAAACACTGGTCACTGTGTTCAAAGACTCAAAACCTTGGAACCTGAACTCTGGAAAAAAAAGTATAATCTCTTGTTGTTCAGAACACCTTGAAAATCACCCTGAAGCCTCCTTCTGCTGTCATGACTGTTGTGCTCCATTTTCTGCCTGTACCAAAGAACATGAAACTCACTGTCTCCATTGCTTTGGAGTTTGTCTGCAGCCACCATGCACTGTTCATCTCTATGTGCCTTCTCTTTCTTTCCATCTCTTTTCACCTTAATCTTTTTCCTACTATGAAATTTTGGTCTAATTTATTCTACTAAATGTATGTATCCACTAAATGGGTGATAAAACAATGAAGAAAAAAAAGGTGTGTACTTTCATGTTTTGGGATTCAATCCAAGCAGTGGAAAGCATTGTCTTAACAGAGGTTAATGCATTAACCTCTACATTGTCTTAATTGCTTTTTTCTGTTTAAACGTACTCACTTTTAGATATATAACAGGTTTTCCCTACTTGTAGAAACACAATATTGGGAACCAATGTTCTACAAAAATAAATAAAAATTAATCTAACATTTTTCTACCTAGTTCTCCAATTTTGCATACGTGTGTTACTCCCACAGGTTGTCACACTAGAAGAATGCAACAAGTACAGGGTTTTGCTCCTTTTGGGATTAATTTGAAGTCTGTTTTTATTGATGGCAAGTAATATGTACGCAAACAATTATCAAAAGACAATTTTTCTCCCACCAAAAAATAATTTCAGAAGGAATGAACAATATTATTGTCTTTTATAATATTTTGTGAATCAGAATATTAGAAATGTTTAAGTCAAATTTGCAAAAGTGGACATGGACTCACTTTTTCAAAAGGAGGAATAAAAACATGTATCATTAATTTTCTCAGGTTCCTCTGTTTTTTTGGGTTTTTTTCCCAAATCATGAGGTTAAAGAAGTGCCATTACAGAACCATAGAATCAGAGAAGGACTGAGGTTAGGATGGGCCTCTTGGGATCAAGTTGCTTTCCTACTGGTCAGCCCCTATCTACTGATGCTTGTGTCTTACCCAGTGCAGGGTGTTGCACTTCCCCTTGTTGAAGAGGTTCCCATTAGCCCAATTCTCCAGCCAGACAAGATTGCTCTTGTCACAGCACAAGCCTCTGGGATGTAAGTCAGTCCTCCTGTGCCATCAGTATAATGGTGAGGGTATGTTCTGTCCCATCACCCAGATCATCAGTGAAGATGTTGACCAGGAGTTGCTGATCACCGCCCTCCAGGCAGATGTTGTACCACTGGTCACCACCCTCTGGGCCCAGCAGTTTTCAACCTGGCTCCTGTCTGCTCAGCCAGCCCATACTTCATCAGCCTCTCTGTGAGGAAGTCTTTTCTGTGTCCACTACTATAAACATTTATTTTGATTTCAAAAAATCAACAGAAGTGATTCTTTTAACACTGGATTTATTTTTCCAAGGGAAACAAAAGTCAGAATTCTTAATTTTAATTATCACCTTTTACATGATACTAACTTACATCTAATAAAAATAAGACAGCATCAAGTTTTAAGGGTTTGAAATACCTTAGAACTTGGGTACCTTCAGAGCTTAACCTACATGTTTTATTTATGCATCTGAATTACAGATCTGGCTGTGATGGAATTAGTGCCTTCAAGCCCTGTTGGGAGGCACTGTTTGAAAACAGTGTTTTGAGGATTTTTTCATCAGAAATGAAACATATGATGTTTCCATTTCAGTCTTGTTTGCTTCAGCTGCACCTGAAGGCCTTCCTACAATTGTGTTCCCTCCAGGAGAAAAGCAACAAATAACTTTATAAGATTGCATTTCAAGTGACTGTCTCTTACTGGTCTTGATAATATCTAATTTACTGAAGTGAGAGCACAGGAGGATGGAGAAAAGTGAAAACAATTTGTTCTTGACCACAGAGCTTAGTGTAAATTATTGGCCCATTCAAGGCAGAGATTTAATTCTAATACTGTTGAAGACATGTCATTATTATTCATTAAGTTCTCTGAAAGCAAGCAAACTGCATCTCTATGTCTGTTTACTGACCAGTTCACAAGGAGCTTTCTACAAAGTACTGTGGCTTTTGATTTGACAGATGCAAAATTTTTTAAAGTATTCTTTTAATTACAATTATAAATTATGAATAAGGTAAGTTTCTGCACTTGCAAATATTTGAAATGTTTCTAAGTTTATATAAAGTTCGTTGTGTTTTATTCAATTTATAAGATACACAGACTGAAATAATTTGTAGCATGTATGGACAGCAATTATTTCTTTAATTAATTCCTAAAACACGCAAGTTTGTTTATGCTTTGCAATTAATTTTAGCTACATTTCATCTTACCACATATCAAAGAAAAGGTGAAAACATTCTGTTTAATTGATACCAAACAGAAGCCATGTATATTTTTATGGTTCTTGGACATCTTTTTCCTTTAAACTATTTCACCTAATTTGGGAATTATTTGGACTCATTTTGATCTATCCAACCATGCAAACAGGAGTGCAGCACCTGCTTTCACATAAATGTCACCTAGCCTAGCTGTGCCCATGCACAAGAGAAAGGGACTCGTGGCTCCCCATGCCACTAGAGTTATCTACTGCACAGCAGCTTCCCACTGTTCACTGAACCTGAAATTCCTGACATTATCATCTTGCCACGGCCAACAGTAATCTGTGAGGAAGATAGAGGGTGGGTATAGACGCTTTCAATAAGAAAGCAAGTTTTTATTTGGGTAATATTAATCCATAACAATGACTCCTCTCTGACTATGAGACACTATAAAGAAATCAAGGACAAGGATCCTGGGCAGCTTGTAACATCTGGTGGTTATTTTGACAACATCAGTCACTCCTTTCTCTGTGCAGGCTGTAAGTGGCATGTAAGTAAATACACCCTTCAACAGCCTCAGTCTAAATAACAAAATCTGTTCCAAGATAGTAGCTATCCACTTGCTGCAGCTAAAGCAGAATGTAAACCAGTTAAAATCAATCCAAGGTTCTGCTACAAGCCAAAAAATTAACACTGTGTTTCAATAAAACTATTAAGCTGGTTGAAGTCTAAGAATTACTCAGTGCCTAACATGACATCAGGGCCTACATGCCACAGCCATATCAACACAACTTACATCCATTCAAGACAAGATTTGGGTATTTTGAACAAGCTCAGCAGTACTTCTCAGTATACAGAGATGAATCCTGTTATTACTAGAGACTTGCTGACCCTAAGTTGTTTATTAGAAATTGCTCGCTTGTAAGAAGTGATATCATTCCCATTGCTAAAACCTCAAAACTAGGCTGGCACAGAATATAACAAAGTGCAGTGCATTAATCAACCCTGAATTGGCATAAATCCCAACTTCAGAAAGCCTAATATACAATTTCTTCTCTTAATTGCTACAGTTCTTTGCTGTGGCCTTCATTGTTTCTGCAGCTAGTCCATGATTGATCATTAATACCATGTTTTCATGAGTTTTACCTGTGATGTTAGCTTTAATAAATCTCTGAAACTGCTCTTACCTTTAAATACATGCTATCTCTGCTCTGCAAGGTGTCTCCCCCTAGGAATTTCTGGTGATATTTCTGTTCCTTTAAAAAAGAAGGGTAAGAACATTCAGACTACCACCTCCCCCAAAACAAATATCTCCTTTCTTTGTAAGACCTACAAAGCCATTGTACAAAACTGCTATAAACCACTGGGTCCTCCTCAGCTGAGAGAACTGAGGGAAAACACTGAAACTGAAAGCAGTCTCCAATTTAATTTAATTTCAAGTAATAAAATTTTCTACATCTACAATATGTATAAATAAAAATATTCAAAAAATATTATTTTAACTAAGATCTTATTTCACATGTCACACCACTTGACCTGATCCCATATATTGACCTCGGTGTGCAATAAATCAGTCACCCAATGGCATTGCAGGATAGGGGCATGTTCACAGAAAAATCATTCTCAGTCACTATCCAAAATTGCTCAGTGGATTATTTGTAATTTAGTTTTGACTGTAAAGATTTCTTAGAGTAAGTTCATTAATATTTATCCAATGCTCAGCAATCAGAATTTAAAATCAGTAATAGAAGCAGCACAATTAGCACACGTGTTCAAAGTAAGAAGGGTTATTGCTGTGGTTGAGTTGAAGAAACATTTTTACAGCTTAGAATTCATGCTAATAGGAAAAAGCAGTACTTAGATTCAATTTTCTCCCATTAAAGTGAACAGGAGTCCTGACACTGAGTTCAAGGACAGGAGAATCATGCCCCAGAAAGACAGATGTCAATAGTCAAAGTCAGCAGTCATTAATGAATATGACCTTAGCAGTAGAAGTTTACACCCTCACCCATAAGAAAATAAACCATACTATGGTTTTTATTCTTCTTAAAACTATTTCCAGAAAAATTGTATATCTCAATCCTGATTTACTTTGTGCTAGATATTATGTATTGAATACTCAAAGTGTTCTTCAACAGTCTAAACCAAAAATTAGACAGTGTTTTTTCTTCATCTTAGGTTTTAACCTAATTATGGCAAGGCAGATGTTTCTAGGGCTTGTAGGTGCCAATATAAAGTAAATTAATAAATGGAGTGATAACGAGGATTAAGAAATCCATCATGCAAGTGAGGTCAAAACTGATTATTTGGGGCGAGGGGGGTTTCTTCTTAGTACAATAAGTATCCTGCTACTTTTTTAATCCTCTAGCAATTATATTACCATTAAATGATAAATAATAATTTAATATTTGTACTGCTGTATATAACCAATAAGTGTTTCCATCCTCCAATATTTGAATAAGGAGCTGAACAGTAGGTCAGTCAAACAACCCATCAAAAAAGAGTATTATTTTTTGTGCTTGGTGTGCAGCAGAGGCATGAAAGAAGCCCCACTCTAAATGGCAAATGCACCATGCAAGAATAAGACACTGCACATATGGCATGGAGTCAGCAGGCTTTGATAGGGAAGCCAAAAGCTCTGTGCTTTGCTCTGCAAATCCACAGAAGCCCTGCCCATGCGTTTACATGTGTGCATATATGCATATACACTCCTGCCTAATCAGGCATCCCATACTGCATGTGTACTTTGTGTGAAAAATAGAAGATCTTCTCCTGGCTTCTCCTTCATTTCCTTCACTTCTCCTTCACTTCAGAGGTAGTGACACAGGAATATATCTGTGCAGGCTGTAGCATCCTTTTTTCCTCATTTAAATCTGGAAAATTCTGATAAGCACATTCCAGGCTTGCATACAAGAGATTGATGTGATGCCCCTATTTCTAGCAATGAATCAGCTCTTCAGTGTGATACGTATTACCTATTAATTATGTAGTGCTCCCATTTTATAAAATCTGTTTGCAGACTCCGTCTGGAATAATAATTAATTACACAGTACATATTATATGCTTTATTTCTCTCCAGCCTACATTCAGCTAGCTGCTGTTATTCATTATGCCATATACACTGTTTAACCCTTAGCTCTTCCTGCATTGTACTGAAACCCTAAGACTCAGCTACAGAATCCCTAACCAGGCATCCTGAAAGAGCTGAGGGTCACTGCCTAATACCTGAGTAAGGGAGGAGGACTTCACAGTCAGGAATACACGTAAGAGAGTTGCCTCTCTGTGTAAGCCCCATGCCTGGCACAGAGAAGCAAAAGAAAGTGTGATCATCCTCTCCAGGCCAAATCCAGGGGTCAAGACTAAATCAAACATATTCTGTGCAGACATTTATGCCACCTTCCAGGTGTAGTCAGAGCCTGATTGATATCATATGTTTCCAGTTTGAAATCCCAAGGCTTATATACTTATATACCTATATATATTGTATTTCACAATGACTTATCCTATAGCCACTGATCTTTTAACAAGACACTTGATATTTGCATCTCAATCTGTTCTTTTCAAACATATCATTCTCTATTCAAAACGGAGGGGAAATTTCAGCTTCTAGCGGTCAGCAAGATATTTCCCAATTGTCATTATGGGATTTGATCACTTTTGATAGAAAGAATCATTGTGGTGTTTTCTTTTAGTAATTCTCCCATTAAGTTAATAAACTTGATGTAATATAGAGAGCATTGCATAGCCTTAATGTCACATGGGAAACACAGATTTCTCCATAATTTCTGTACATCAGTGGATAAAATTAATTGAATTACATCTCATTGTATGAAAGAGAAAGAATTTTGTACTAAGGTATTGATTCAATCATTACTGTAATTTACATGGAAGATGTTCCAGAGGTGTCATCCTGTAACACTTCATCTTTGTTACAAGACACATTACAGAGAAACCTCTGACATACTGTGACTTGTTCCCAACATTTTTTCAGACAGTTTTCATCGAAGCTATGTAGCTCTTTTTTCTCACTTCAGTTTCCATTTTCTTACCTATTCTTTGCTTTCCAACCTAACTTTTGCAGAGATTGCATCTTGCTAGTTCTGGGATCAGAATGTTTTTCTATTCCATCTATAAATTTAGAATATTTACAATGGCTCTCAGAAATCTACAGACAGGTTCTCCAAAAATTCAACTCTTGACTAGTTGTTAAGACTATCTAAACTACAGTATGTTCTTATTTTAGTCTCCAGCTAAGTCTATGTCATAAAGTTATAAAGAATTACTGAATGACATAAAATTCAGTGTCCTGGTTCTTCACTTCGTAGGATCTGCATGCAGTTAAATTTTGACGACTTGTTTCATTGTGTTCCAAGAAGGCATTTAAATTCCCTAAGGAGACAATCAAATTGTTTTTGACAACACAGATGTATTTGTTCTTTCCCCCTCTTTCAGTGAGTTATGAGGTCCAAATTAAGCACTTCTGGCAAAGACCAACATTCCCTTCTGCCCTTCATTTCAGACATTTTTATTTTCTAAGGCCACTTTCAGCTACCTTTTCACAACATGTGGGCATGAATGTAAAACATTCATTGATCAATTTTCAGACCAAATAAGACAGGTTATCAGAAGCTTGTGCTCTTCCACACTATGCCCTGAACATTAAAAGCCTTTCAGGGGCTGATCTTTCAAACACTTATTCATGCAATCAAGTTTTACTGAGCTTCTTGCATGCTTGAAATTAAGTACCTACTTCAGTATCATGCTGAACTAGACTCTAAATCTTCTTTATTACCAACAATTACTAAGCCCCATTTTTTCTTTTAATTTTACCTAGCCTGTCAGACAAACACACCCATAAAACCCAATCTGTTATTGTCATTCATATATACAATAATCCCCAGCTGACATCATCTGAGCCTGAAGTAGACAAATAAAGAAGCTTACACCTGCCAGGGATAAAACAAGACAGTTACAGCAATGAATTTGCACTTGAAACATTTTAAATATTTTAGATTATAGCAAGTATAGTCTCATTCTCAAGAAAAGGGAAACAAATTTATGTTGCTTTAGTATTAGCTCTTGAACTATCAAAGAAATCTCTGATATAATGAAACATAAAAGAAGCCTGCAAAACAGTTCTATAATGAAGATACAATGCCTGATTACAACATTGTCCATATTTGTGCAAATCTGATATGAAACTTTAATTTGTATGCAGACACAACCCTGCAAATCTGGGCAAGTAATCAATTTCTATCAGATTCCTGGGAGTTTATGACATCATGTGCACCTGTATTTGAAGGATGTAGCCAATGTCCTTTACACTTTCTTATAATTGCCCATCATACAAAATCACTGATCAGAAAAACCAGTGGAGCTTTAAATTCATCTTTGCATTTTTTGCAAAAGTTTGGGTATGGCATTTAAGCATATCTCATCTGATGCAAGCCAATGACCTTTATACTTTCCCACTCTGTACCTACTCTCCAAGGCTTTTATCAAAGTTAGAAGGCCGATACCTTTAACAACATATAAATTCATACCTGTCAAAATACATGGACTCACACCGCTGCCTCTTTCCACACTCCATCTGCTGCTTTTGTTATTTGTGACCACACTTCCTGCCATGCCACCTCCTACCTGGGCCAATTTGCCTGTAAACTGAGCTCAGTCAGAAATGAGGAATGATCCTGAACTTTCTTGTTCTGCCTCTGCCTCTGTTTTTGACATTAGATGAGGGGTATGCTGCCACCAGGACACTTTCTTCTATGACAGAACACAAAATCCTGTTATTACACTAGACCTTCTGCAGAGTTGCACAACGGTTAGTCAATAAACACTCAGAGAGTCAGAAATGGAAGACCACCTAGATGCCCAGGCAGCTGAGGACAGCACCTTCATCTAACCCATTGCTCTTCTCAGTGGAAGCGTGTGCAGATCAGCAAGAAAAGAAACTATTTCCAGATTCCATCACGAATCACTAGAGTGATTCAAGTTTTGCAATGAGGGTAGACTTTTCACTATTTTTATTACCGCATTGAAGTGACACCAGAAAAACTGAACAACATGCAATGTAGTCTCTTCAAATAGTTACCATGACGATACTCATTAGATGTTCTATGCCAAAACAAAATGCTTCAGGTTACTTTGAAAATGTGAAAAAAGCTTGAAATTGTTCATTTTTGTCCTAATTCTGTCACTGCATGCATGACACAAATAAGCAGTACTTTGATTTTTTTTTTTTTACAGCAGTATTTTCCAAAAATAAGATGCTTTGCTTATGCCTCACATTAAAAAGAGAGGGAGCAAAATAGGATATATCATTAGGGACACAGAAGCAGAAGTCAAAATAGCATTTAAAAAGAGGAAAAAAGAAGAAGAAAGAGCACAACAGCAGCTGAGAGAAAAGAAGCATTTCATTTCACAGTGATGTAAGGAAAAGAGAAAATCCTCTACAAAGGCAAGATATCCCTTCACTTATGTTTAAAAAAGAGGAATTCAAATGGGAACAGACTCAAAGAAGCACTATCACAATGATTATGAGAATTGAGAATTTTTGAGAACCCTTAATATGTCTCATGATACCAGTTAAATTACTTTTATCTGCTTGTCTTAGAAGAGAAATATGATAAGCTTTTATAAACACATTAAAAACAGTATTTGAGAGGGTGGAAAATTATCCAGATTAAAGGATAATAAATAGTATAGATACAAAAGTGACTGTCAATTTGCCAAAAATATATTTTCACCAAAAAATAGAAGTGTTCTTGTCACGTGCAGAGCTGACTACCCTATGATCCTATAATCTTTTCCAAAGGAAAATGAAGATATTTAAAGTTGAGTTCAGGCTCTAAGGTAGGGCCTCTAACAGAGCATCTCTAGGAAAGTTTCATGTAAGAAAATTTATAGAAATTCTGCTAAGCTACATGGGTATTAATAAGCTTTCCCTGCATTTTTCTAAAAATGGGTTTGCATGAGGCATGAACCTGTTTGGTTAACAATTGATACTGGCATTGCTCTTCCAGAGAGGAAAAGTCACAGGTGACCCTAACTCTCATCTCCCAAACAAAACTTACATGACCCCGAATCTGATCTCTCAAAGCAGCAGCAGCCAGGGCAGAGTGGCTTGTCACAGGAACGTTTCTGAGTTGGGGAGAGGGCAGGTGACTTATCTCTGGGGAAAACCTGAGGTTTCCCAGCTGCACACAACCATGCAGCACCAGAAGCTTCTCCTTGCTGCTGAAGAAAACAGCTCAGCCACAAACAGAAGGCATCCTCCCCTATAGGCATAGCTACAAGCTGTGCCCACGCATTGTTTGGAGTGGCACAGCTGGCATGGGCCAAAGCCAGGACAGGAAAGTGTGAAAAGTTAGAGTACAGCATGTCCTTGATGCACATAGCTGCAACATACAGGTTTAGTTAGAGGGAAAATGCCCTGTGCCTTGTGACCCACTACAGCACTGCAGCAGCCCTGTCCTGTTTGTCCCTGTAATGGAAAGCAATGCACAACTTTAACAACAATGCTCTCAGGTGAATAAAATTCAGCTGACGCCACTTAGTTATATTGTTTCTGAAGTGCTAGCAAGACTGAAAAACTAGTAAAAATTATTTGTAACGCTCGCAGGCATGTTTATGAACAGAGAGAGGGAAACAGATTTGCTGAGTATGGAGGTGGTGTTGTATTTGAGAGCACAGTTTCTTGTAAGCATCCATATTGCCTAAATTTAGCATATACAATATTATCCACCATCAGATCAGCAAGTACTGTATGACTGAGATCAGCACAGGCAATTTTTCTACATGAGACAATATTTAATGCAGTGTTGGGTGAATAACACTTTTTTTAATCTATTCTCAGAACAGGACAATGTTTCTTATTTATAAATAACACCTCCAGTCACTACTTTAATCTACACCTTTCATTCATTATGGATAGGCTACAGCATATGGTGATAGATCTCACAGTCTGGGGATTCATTAATCTATGGTGAGCTGAGAGGTGATTTATCTATGGGATAGAGGAGTCTCCTGGGCTCCCAGAGAGTGACAGTGTTACTGCTGACTTACTGTTATTCCCCCACAGCTGTTCACAAGCAAGCCTGCACCTCTCCAGCCAGCAATGCAGTCTCCAGCCCCAAGGATGTAAGGCTCAGTTACAGTCTGGATGAGAACTGGCAGTGTTGTTTGATGCACAGAAAAAATCCCAGGCTCCATGTCAAACACAGCAGCTGCAGCAGCCTGCCTATTATACACACATGCAGAAGGTCACACCACAAGGATTTTACACCATAAGATACAGGACTACTGTTCCCTAGACTGTTGTTACTGTTGGGGTGCGGGAAAAATGTCCCCTGGTGTTGCATGCCCTCATTGTCCTCAGGCTGACGCAGCCTCACTGCAGCAGCAGAGCTCCAGAGCAGTCAGTTCTGCCACCACAGCCCACAGAGCATACTGAAAATCAGCAGGTTTCAAAACACTTCTCTCTCTTTTTTTGTTCAATGGATAAATGCCAAACAGCCACCTTCTCAGCTCTACCCACATCCACCACCAAATTCCTACCAATTATCTTTCTTGATAGAGAGGAATATTCTCTGCATGAGGTGCTCTAGATACACAGAACTAAGAAAGATGAACAGGATTTTCTTGCCCAAAAGTACACTGATGGTTAAATTTTTTTTGTTGTTGATGTATGGCTATATCAGTTAACCTTCCTGTCATCTACAATTGGATCTGAAAGTACTGTCTTTTCAATTTCAGAACCCTGGGCTATAACCATTCATGCCAGAAGTTTCTTTTATTTGAAATGGGGACTAAGCCTTGCTACACATTGCAGCTGTCAGATGTTTGACTGAATGTCAGAAGCAGCTGAGTTGATATACAAGCAGTTGTTTATAGAACTGCTTGATTTGCAGACACCTCCTGATTTTACTTTAATTGTCCTACAGCACGTGAACTGTAATAATAATAATAGTGGGTAGCTGCCATGGAAAGGTTTGTAGAACACAAGATATTTAATCAAGAGAGGGAGGAATATATTTTTCATTTTTCATTAAGATAAATATGCTTTCAGCTCTGATTATATGCCACAGTTTTTCTACAGATAACAAAAACTACCTCCAACGTGAGAGTTAAAGAATGCCCTGTGTCATTATGCATCTGACTTTTCCTGAGGTTTAAGGCCAGCATTCATGTTGACTGTCCCAGGAGCTCTGACTGTTCAGCACTGCCTGAAAATGAGTTACTTCAGTTACATACAAGTTAGGGAATCAGGTGGCTGTGCACTGCTGCTCTCCTGTGGTCTACAAGGGAGTTTCCTAGGACAGAGCTGGGAAACAAAGGAGGTGAGGTTTACATGGAGAAGGGTCTTCACAGGGGAAAGACAGGTGGTAAAGGATGCAGTGTATAAGGGGCAGCATTGGGCTGCCAGACAAAGATCAGAAGTCCTTTCTCCTGGGGACAGGAGACAGAAGGAAAACAGAGCCAAGGGCAGGAGGAGAGGGCTCTCTCCTGCATTCCCTCTCAAAACTGCAGGCAGAGAGCAGCACAGTGCCCTGCAGTCAGGAGAAGCAGAGGTAGAGAGGGGCTGGGCAACCTATCAACCCAAAGTAGCATCGTCATCTGATAAGGGACCTTCTTCAGAGGTTTTTCAACAGCCAACTCAGCAAAACTGCTCCCAGTACTGCTCTGCCCTTGGCAGGGCAGACACTGAAGCCCAGCCTGACCCTTGAGCAAATATTTGTGTAGTGCTGCAATGAATTCAATACCCAGTGTTTTGCAGGAAACAAATATGAGTGATATGTAAACATTAATAAATGCAATTGACCACCAAATTTCTTTGAGACATTAAGGGTACACCTAGAGGTACAGCCTGGAAGAAGGTAGACAGCAGGCAGGTGAATTATCATTTTGTACCTTATGTTCTCAGAAAGATAAGTGAGACAAGGGAGGAGAAACTGGGCATGTGAAGCTCCTGAGCGGAGTTATAATAAAAACTAAACTGCTTAGATAAATCTGTAGCAAAGTAGTAAGACTGTAATGGACTACTATATTTTATGTTGTGTTCTGCCCTTTAAATGGAACCATTCAAGGAAGGACTACAAGATATTAGGACTAAATATAAATGAGAGAGAAATCAAGGAATTTGTTACTAAGAGGAATAAGGTACATCCAAGTGGGCTTTACTTATGCACATTCAGCCAGCTACAGACTCCAGATATCCACAGCAAGGCTGCAGAACAACAAGCATTTAAAAAATTTTAAAAGTCACCACAATCCCAGAGGAGAAAAACTATATTTTTGAAATGGATTTCAGCATCAAACTTACATTTAAGGATTCTATAAATTTCTGACTATTAGGCAGGAGACTAAAGGGCAATGCAAAATACCAGCATTTGGAGGCCAGGAGAATTAAAATTCCTCAAACAGCAAAACAAGACTGAGAAACTCTCCACTCTGGACTGCAGATTTTCTCTCTAGAGAGTTATCTTTTTGAGTTATACTGTATGCTCCTGTAGGTTTGTGAATCCTCTTCTGTTCACCTTCTGGTTTGCCTATATTTCCTAACTTATGGCTAGCTTGGTAGAGAAAGCAAGATACACTGATGACCTGGACACATAGCAGTTTGTACCCACTGCATCTTGGGATCAAGAGATCAGAGCAAAAGAGAATGTGTCCATCTTCCTTGGGACCACTCATGGAGGAGTCCAGCTTCATCGAGTTGCTCGACTTGTTCACCAACAAGTCCATGAAGCTTGTTCTTACATGAGCCTAAAACCACCAACTCCAAAAGCAGAGGGAGTGGTGTCTTCATGTGTCTCCAATTTACAGTACCACCCATAGATTCTCTGCAGGTGGTGGCCATCAGTCTTGGCTTGTAGGTAAGCACAAAATATACATTAAAATACCCAGGTTTTGTTAAGTACTGTGTGTTAGAATCAGAATCTTAAACAAAAATGTAGAAAACTAGCAAAGATAATGTATCCAGTACATTAAAAATTACATAAACTCAGATCTAGATTCATCCTAGCTAAATGTCAGAATCAGCTGAGGATCTTCCATAATCCATAGACTGGGGAGTATGAGGAATCTACAAGAATCAACATCAGACACCTGAGTGCTGACACTGGAGTCTCCCTGGAGCTCTGTAGGACCCAAGCCTTCTCAGGTCAGAACTAGTTTCTGCAGACACTTATATTCAATAAATGCTGAGCACTGCTAAATGTGAAGGCTTGACCCCAAGATGACACTTTCTTATCTTCTTTCTTTGCAGAAAAAAAAAAAAAGTTTAAAAGCAGAAATCCAAAACATTGTTCAGTAATGACAAAGAGCTGAGGACTTTTTAACATACAATAGCGGGAAAGACTTGGAGAAGTTTCACTTGCTAGCTGTGTGCTTCAGACCACATTCATGATGATGATTTTGGGATTGTAGGAGCAAAAGCAGAAATTTTCAAAAGATGGACAGTATTCGCCATGGAACATAATGAAATAATTTTGATGAATGGAGTAGCAAGTTAACTGTGTAAAAGTCATGTATCCATCATGTTACCACAACCATCATAAGATAGACTGCTCAAAAGATGCTAGTTTTAAAAAAGACAAAACAAACAAATCAAGCAAACAAACAAAAAAACAAACAAAAATGCAGAATGGCAAAATATGTAAGTAAAGTGGGTTTATTCCATTTTAAACATAAAAACTTAAAAGTATTTGAAGGGTAAATCTGAAAGAAGAAGAAATTCCTGGGTTTTTTAATAGTAGCCCCATCCTCGCACAAATTAAAATAGTAGAAAGCCCTCACTGTATCAAGAGTATCAAAAAGTTCTTGATCATTGTATAGTGACATCCAATATTATACTATTGGACTCCCTTCTCTCTCCAGAAAGCAAGTGTCAGGGAAAAAAAAAAAAAGCCCTAAAAACTTCCTCCCAAGACTAGATTACTTAGCACTCCTGGATTTGCCAAAAGGAGACTGGCCCTTTTCAAGTAGCAAGGATGATAAGTTTCATTGAAGAGAAGAAAGAACACATGCAATTACTGAATCAGTTCCACAGATGAGCATGGTTTGCAGCAAATGCTAATGTGACTAATGCCTTCTTCCATATCAATATCTCCACCATATGGTGACAGTTGAAGACAAATGGTTGTTCCTGGTTTCTTAACAAAAAGTGACATGACTGAACTATGATATCAAATTATGATGAAACTTAAGTAGCACAGTGAAAATAGTACACAATGGAAAGTCATCTATCTGTGCTGTCTGCAACAACAATTTTCTTAATCTCAAAGGAACATAGCTGGTACCACACTTAGAGAAGAAGGAAAAATTATGCTCAGAGTTACAAACAGGCTGAAATGATTTAACCAAATATTCTTAAAGACTACTCTGAATCTGCAAGAAATTTTATTTTAAAAGTGTATGTCAGCATTTTTGCCGTGATGATACCCACACAGATATACCACATCACTTAAGCTCAATCTTAAGTAAAATACTTGGATGTTTCATAGCTGCCTCTATACTCAAAAATCAAGCATATTTTTACTAGACTCCTGACTTGCTGAATTTTATGCTCACATGTTTAAGTAAAAGAGACTGACAGACACAGAAATGTTAAAAGTATTTTAATGAAATTATATTAATATAATGACATGACTCAGATGTTAACTGTAGATTCAGGAGACCATTCCATGAGTTCCAGGAAAACTCCCATGAGACTAAATGTGTAATAAAGTTTGGAGAGGTTGCTCACTTTCCAATAACTCTACATTATAAACACAGAAATTTCATTCTTAGAAGAAACAATTTTCAAAGTATGGGGAAAAAGAAGACCTTTGAACAGACTGGGGTGAGGAGGTAAAATTAGTCATGGAAAAGCTAAAGAATTAGAACTAAACTTATTTTGGCAACAACACCTTCTTCCTCTTATGTCTGTATAGTATGACATTTTTCAGTTACATAGTAAACTACTATGTTGCTTGAATATCTCTGTCTCTCCCATTGCACTGCACAATTTCCAAAGGATCATAAGAAAAAAAATATCATTCTTCTGTACTGAAGATGAACTCATCCACTGTCTATGAAAGACATGGAAAAACAAACAGACCATCTTAGTCTCTCTTCTTGTCTCCCATTGACTGGAAAATAGCTGGTAATTTAATTGAGTACTTTTAATGCAGGACAGATGTGATAGATTCAAGCTACAAAATTCAGTTTGGTTTTACCTATAAAATGTACAGTGTTCAATCAAGCTGTCACAAGGCTGCACTGTTGCATGAGGTTACCAATAAAGACCAGAGAGCCTGACAGGTTTTTTTACATGAAGAGCCATTCTCAACATCACTTAGCTTGCTTTTGGGAGGGAAGAAGTTAAGTCTGAGAAAATGGACTTTGCAAAAGGCAAAGAAGCCATTGCTGATGCTGTAAGTGCTGAGAAACAACAGATGCATAGGGGACCCTATGAGATGGATTTGTGTCACCTCCAATGCCTATTTTGCAGATATTTGTACAGAGAGATTTGCAGGCTACATTTTAATTTATAACAATAGAAAATACTTCCATTTTCTCACCAAATATAATGAAAAAAGTATGTACAATGTGTAATGTAATCTGTCCTATAACTAAGAACAGTTTGTCTGACAGGCCATTTACTGATATGCATGATGCTGTGTTTTTATATGGTGGTCTTCTTGGCATATAGCATCACCAAACACTTCAAGGGAAAACTTTTCTCCTCAGATTTTAGGTCCATTTTGAATAACATTTGAATGACAGAAGAAGAGGGGGGAGGAACTGTCCAGTCCACATCTTTGTTATTTATGCTGGTTTTAATAACTCTTTTTAACTGTTGCAATTATGGTGAATGAAGGCAGACAAAACAGTAGGCCAGATTAACTTTGCCTTTTACTTCATGGAACAGGTATTTTGCTGAAAACTGCTCATTAATTAATCAATCACTTTCATTGGCCAAAATATGTCCAAACCCTATTTCTCAAAAAGAAATTATTAATTGCTGTACTAGAACTATCTCAAGTAAAAATTTTACAAGTAAAACTTATCATAAGCTTTAGAATATGTGTGGATGTATCACAAAAATTATTTCCTTTTAATAGTTAGAATATAGACTGAATTTGCATTGAGCACCATATACCTGCCAAGCAGGCAGCTTTGTTCAATATCTAAACTTATTTTAGTTATTCACGACTTTTAAATGAGTAGAGGTTCTAACAAGAAGTATTACATGAAAATTGCACCAACTGAATAATAACTTCTGCACAAGTTAAACACTTGGTTGAGCAAAAAAGACCTATTACAGCTGCCTCCTGAGGAGAAGAACAGCCAACAACTTATGTTTTCAATGAGCTGTCCTGTCTTTTTAACCATGATGGAACACATTGCTCCAAAACCAATCAATAAAAGACAGCACTACATCTGCCCTCTATCTAACATTCCACAGAACAGAAAGCTTTTCAGTGAGACTCTTACATATGTTGATGTGACAGAAATATAGTAGAAGAAAAACTATGGTAATTAGTTCTTTTCATCTCAGGAATAATCTGTTCCTGTAGTGCTTTCTCGTAGCATGAATGAGTTTGAGATAAGAGTGGAGGGAACAGACTAGACACAGATTTGCATCTATGCTTTACACTAGTTAGGCTTTAATACTCCTTTTGGCTTGGGCATTTTTGTACACACACTCAAGTTAGAAAGACTATAAAAACCCTGCGTTGTAGGTGGAATCACAACAAAATAAAGTCATATTTCTGAAAGGGGAATAAATCCTGTGTCAGTCATTGACCCAGCTTTTTCCTAATATTTTCAATTTAATGATGCACCTTTCACGTCCATTTGACAGAGGTGAATTGCTAGAAGACAAGTAGATGTTATCAAAAATTAAGAGCTAAACTCAGAATCTATTCACCCCCCTGACACCCTTTGAAGGCCCTCAACACAGGAAAAGTTTAGTTTGGTATCATGTCTCATGTACCCTTAACCAGTGTAACCGTCCCTGAGTATCAACTGTTCTATTAATTATTTACCCTGGTCACATAAATCCTTTTTTAGCACTGCAGTAATAGTACTTGTAACATGATTTAGTGTTGATCTATATAATTTATAAAAGTCTAGTTGATATTTTAAAGCATCTGTTGCACATCTGGGAAAATATCATACTTCAACACACACAGTTTAGTGGAACTGATGCATACAGAAACAAATCTGTCAGTGAAGGTGATAGGTGTACCCAATTCTCTCAGTGGGTACACACAAACTCTCTGCTTTATGGACACTCTCCCAGTAAAGAAATGCTGACATCACTATAAGTATCTCATAACATTACATGGATATATAGCTTTGCCAAATGTGGCAGAAATGATAGCCTAGCTGATTGTAAGGTTGCTACATGAAAATTATTAATTTTAAAGCTTCCCTTTGATTAATAAATGTCTGGGCTAATTAATTTTAAATAACATATGATATTCCCTTAGAAGTTGAATCCCTTCTTTATCATCACTACTGTCATAAACTCAGTCACAAGTTCAGAATTCAGCAAAGAAATCTAAACAATTCCACATTAGACACAACTGTACAGTAAAAAAGATCAGAAATAAACATAACACATTTTTTTTATATATCATGTTTACAGATTCCTCTCATAGGAACTTTTCATGCTGAGAAAAATTCACAGATATTACTCAAAATTTCTGGAACCACTGACAGCGATCATCTCAGTTTCTGTATGATGCCCTGACAGCATTAAGAAGGACCACTACTGTCTGTTCTGGAAGGAATAGAAGAGACTGATACAATCATAAAATTATTTGCAAACTTCTACAAAAACTCCAGAGGCTGCATTCTTAGTCTCAAGCAAACATTATCCTGCATGAGCTCAGACTGGGCAAACACTCTCAGAAATAATATGATCGATTTTTCCCTAGAAAATGCTCTCCAAAGCTAACAAAACAAACTTGCACACAACAAAGAACACTCACTCTTCTTTATACAGTACTTGGGTTTAGTAATCCAGCTACTCATTGTTGCAGTGGAGACAGCCACAATACACAAAGTATCACCATACAATTTCAGAAAGCTTCAACCCCTACAGAGTAACACCAAACCACATCAGGTTTCAGGTGTCTGCCCATACAGAGCAACATCACTTGAGAAGACTGCAACCATCTACCTTTCTTGTTCTTTAGCCCAAAATTTATGCTCCTCATGTTTATGCATTGCCCCTGTGTGCCCTCTGCTCCCTTTGGTTGGTCAGTGCCCCTGGGCTCTCCATGACTCATTGCTGTCAGTGATGCTCCCCTGTTTCTCACAGCTGTGCCCACTGGGGATGAGGCTGCAGCCCCACTCCCAATCTCCACAAACTGTGTACTTATAACTCATCATCCATTTGCTCCCTAAAAATTTCAGGTGTTCAAATGAGAAGCAGTAACAATACTGCTTGACTTCATTGCCAAGTCCCAAGATTAATAGTAACAGAGTGCCTACCAACAGGAACATTTTGGAGGTGATCCATGGGAGGAATGGCTTGAGGTACCCAGACTATCAGCAGAAGTCACAGCTCCTAAGGATAGCTCTTAATGTTAGCACTCCCATTCAGGCCAACCAACACCTTTAGCCACATGCAGAGAGACCCTGCAAGCATACACCTTGTTTAAACTAAAAGGAATTGTTTATTGACCAAAAAAACCATAAAACTCCCCTGTATTTTAATCCTCTGAGATTTTATATATTTTCAAAATGGCTTTTATTTTCTTCTCAATCTCTGCCACAACAACCCTACATCTGATTGCATTTTCACATTCCTTATCTCTCTGTAGACCTCTCATAGCTGGTTCTCCCCATAAGGCAATTTCTTCATAAGCCAGGGTTATGCATCTGGTCCATGCAAAGTAAAGCCAAGAATCCTTGGATATCACCAGTGCCAGCCTGGGCCAGGGAAAGTCCACAGAGGGGGTTACAGTGTGAACAGGTTGTGCAAGTGACTACTTAAATGAAATACTAAGTTATTCTTTCACGTACAAGTACAATTCTGGTTCTTGTAGTACTGAGAGGGAAGGTTTTTCTTCCTGTTAGCAACCAAGTACCCCCATCCCATTTCAGAGGCAGCACTCAGGATGACCAGCTTCAGAGAACAACCTCTACTGAGTCCTTCCAAAAACAGTGCAGTCCAAGTGAACTTTGCACTACAAGGATCAGCCAGATACAATATGAAAATGAAATACTCAGGGTTTCCAGACATGCAGCTCCAAATTACTGCAATGACAGCTACAGTATATGCCCCAAAAACTGACACAACTTCAGTCTTACTTGGGGGCCCAGATATAGGATGTGCATCCACAAAACCAGGATCATACGGAGTAATGCAGTAGAAAGGGTTATGCTGCCTAGTGCTACACCCATTCAGCTTCTCCCATCTTGTATTGCTTCCTGATGGGAGATTTGTCTGTAAGATTGTGGGAATCTTTCAAAAACATAAAAGGGTCTTGATGTGGTTAACTTCCATTTGATGCCCATGAAAATTTGAGTTCTTACAGTTATTTGTGCCTCTCAAGATGTCACTAAAATTACTTTTGATTTAATTATTGTAAGCAAGGATAATAAAGTTGATTCTGCTTTGTGCCGTTAACAATCTTTGTCCTGAATTGCACTGCCTACATGTTACATTAATAATCCTTTTGCTATTTAATTTCTCTTGACTAGCTCTTTAGAATTGATTAATTTATTCTCCAAAGCATTATAATGACTTTGGGCATACAACAGAATACATTTAGGATTAGACTTTACATTTGGTGTAGTACTTTCAGGTTCCTGGACATTCAAAACCAGTGAGACCATTTCTACAGTCAATTCAGTTTCTTACTTGTACAATTCCTCCATTCTTTTAGCTTACAAGTGAAGAGGTGTAGGTTACAAAGATTTACATAACTTAATTATGCAAAATTTAATCAAGAAATTACATTTTTCTTATAGCTTGAAGTAATTCCTAAAAATCTAATTAAAATCTCTTTAATTAATGCTGCCAAAATTGTTCAAGTGTCAAAGCAGATCATATTCTTCACCTCTAGCAGAAATGATAAAATCATTTTACAATTTATATGCACTATTGCTTCTGGGAAAAATATGGCCATTCGACACTTTCTAAACACTCTGCTCAAAAATGTTCAAAGAAAAACTGTGCAATGAGTCATACTGGCATTGTACTGCACATGACAAGCATAGAAAAATCATGATTATTCTGGCAAAAACAGTGTACTGAGATGTCAAACACTGTGTCAGTCAGCAATGTTATCTGAAGTGTACACTGATTTATTACCAATTGGATGAGGCAAAGTACTCCATTCTGTCTAATGCATCTTCTATTTTATTCATTAAACAATAACTTTTGAAACTCATGTCTGATCAGTGTCAAAAATGCAGGGATTGCCCAGCTAAATCTCATTCATTGTGGTCAAAAGTCAAAAAACATGTGAGGAGAAACTGGGTAGTCACAAAAGCTATTTTTCTCTCTTTACCAGCAAAACCTGCACAGGTATACCTGTTCTTGGAAACATTGGCCTGCTCTAGTGACATGCACACAGAAAAGAGCTTGAGCCTTTGCAATGCAGGAGTTGTGTCCACTCAGCCTTTCATCACATGTGCCACCAAGTAAACTGGGGACTCATTTTGTGCATCTCACCCCACAACCTTCTGCCAGCAGCATGTTCCATGACCACCACAGCACGCCCCACCGAAAGGAATGCAGCTCTCGCATTTCTCTGAATGTCTTAACAAATCATGCTGCAGCCTTCTGCACTCATGGCAGACAGTAAGATGGGGACCAACACTAGGGCCAGCATCTCAGGAACATCCTCTCCTTCTGACAGGAGAAACAGTGTAATTGCACAGTGGCATGTGCAGGGCTGACAGGGGATGCACATCGGAAAGACAAGAGGGAGTGGGCAGAGAGAGATATAAGGGGAGGAAAAGGAATGGAGATGAGGAACAATACAGTCAAAACTGTATGTTCAGAAATGGGGCCACAGAGAGTCAAACACCATGTCCCTGGGATTTGTGGCTGGGGGTGCACCATTCCTGGTGTCAGCTGTTCCACTCCTTTCCATGTAGCATGGCATAAAAATGCCAGGAACACTCAGCAGGTCTCCATCTCAATGCACTGGTATTATTGCAAGACCTCTCCTGCTGTCTGTTATTCTGTCTAATGGAAACTCACTTGAAAAGTTAGTACAGACACTGTGTACCAAAAGATCTCTGGCTCCCAGACCAGAGATCATCACTCTTCCTCATCACTCCCTGGATGTGCTTATGCAAGATAGCAAAAAATCAGGAATACAACAAAGATAAACAGATCATAGAATCATAAAATATTTAAGGTAGGAAAAGACTTCTAATATCATTGAATCCAACCATTAACCTAACACTGCCAAGTCCACCATGAAACCATGTCTCTAGGTCCACATGAAGATAGATAAACATGCAAACACACATCCACACCTGTAATAAATCACCAGCAAAATTTCTCCTAATTCCATGACAAATGATGAGATTCTTCTGCCTTCACTCAGGCAGGAAGTGAAGGTATAGACAAAAGTCTGGGGGCACAGAGCTAGTAAGAACATAAGAGATCCAGGTCTGGTTGATTAAAGGTTTCACCTGGAGTTCCTATCACAACCCAAAACTGAGAGCTCCCTCTTCCTTCTGAAAATACTTTCCCTGCCATGATGGAGAGAAAACCTATCACTCCCCAAATAATGAAATGTTTTCTAGCAACTTCATTTTCTTTCTTTTTGATGTGTTGTTAAGAACCTGAGCATCAGTTCTACCTCCTTCAGGTCAGCAGGCTGTCTTATTTTGTGAGTACCTCAATTAGCTAGTAGTAGTAGTACATTTCTCATGTCAACTGCCTTTTTCTCATTATTCTTTGAAAGATCTCAGATGCATTGGAGAAGTTGGTGGGGGTAAAATAGAAGTTTGAGGGTCATCTCTACAACTGAAATCTGATGCTTTCAGAGTTAGAAGACCTGCAAACCACAAGGCATTTGCAATAAATCATGTTGTTTCTTATTATGCACGAGCACAGGTGTTCTGGAGAGGGATCCAGCGATGACTCCCTGCTTAATCACATACAGCCATTCCTCCTGACTGGCTGCTGTTATGGTTTTTACTACTATAATTAATGCTAACAACAGTAATAATAATATTGTCTAAAGCTTGGTAGAGCTCTCAATTAGTAGATCTCATAATACTTCCCAGGAACCATTAACTTCTCAGTTTGTCAGTGGCATAAATGAGATGAACTAAAGCGCCACTTACTTTCAAATGCGCATCACTGTCTGACACTAATAGGACTGGCAATTGCCTTTATCCATGTATGTGAGCATAATTACTTATGGTTGTTGTCTGAAGTGCTGCCATAAACTAAGAATTAAAAAGTCTCAAATGCTTTTAAATAAGCTGCCTGCCAAAAGAATCAGGAGGGATATCAGCATACAAAGTCTTTAGAGACATAATTTAGACAGTGAAACGTTTCAGTTGGTTTTTCATACTTTCTTCCTACCAAATTGCAAATGGAAACTTTCCGTTATTATCAGACAATTTTCTTATTGTATGTTTCTGTTTAAAAATTTAGTTAGTCCATGACTGGCACAAAGCCAATGGCACCTCTGTGCTTGGGCATTCGTGCACCAGTGCAAACCACTGTGCTAGTACAGAGCATCAACACCACAGCCATTTCCACAAAAGCCAGCCCAGCTCAGAACACATACACCGTAATTCTCCCTAATAAGTTCTGCTAAGAAAAGTAATTTCCTGAAGTATAAGGCCACCTGAATGAAGGCACAGAGTGTTGAAGTTAGTGGGAACTTTTTGCGAGTTCTGATGTGCGTTAGGATTTAAAGTTACTGAAACAGTTTTTAAAGCCTAACTTCTTGTTCCTTTTATTATGGATATGAGCAGGGAATTAAAAGTCATAAAAATGAGTTAGAAGAGCATTATTTATGTATATGCAATGTCAGTTTATCCACTGGAAACCTGTTGCCAAGCAGAGTAATAAGTGTTGTATTAAAATTTTCAGGATTATACCTAGTATCTTAATTTCTCTTTCATAGTCAAGTTAAAAATTATCTTTATTATATAATGATTATATATCCCAAGAAATAATTCCATTTTTCATTAATTATGACAAAATTATGACATTGCAGGATTTAGAACAGGCTGGGAGAGACTCAGAACTATGCTATTAGTTGACTCATGTATTTCACACTATCAAAACACATAATGAATGTAGCAGTTATAAAATTTACCGTAGGAATAAAGTTTTAAAAATTAATACACAGGCTGCTAACCTGGTCACTGCAAATAAAAAGAACATTGAGTTATGCAGGCAAGTTGGACTCAGATGGGGTTGAACTTCTGGCCGAGCAATCAAGGTGCCTTTTGCTTCCAAAAATGAGTAATTTTTACACCATACTCAGTACAGCTACTCACAGCATTATTTTTATCTTTGGTTGCAATAATGCATTGGAATAGCTGCCCTGAGCAATGAGTTTGTGACAGTACAAGTGAGTCTTGTGCAGACTCACTACAATGCCCAGCTGTGACCTAACAACTTTCTGCCTCATGTCACAGGCAAAGCTTACTAAAAATTGCTAACAAAAGTTGTTAGAAAACTGCATAAGACCAGACTTAACATGAAGGAACATAAGTTTTCCTCTTGCATACTTTTCATGGACACACTAAGACAGCCAAGATATTTCCTTCTGGTTTACATCTTTTTTTAATTGCAAGACTGGGTGTGCCCAGTCTTGCAATAAAAATTGTGTGAGGTGAAAATTTATTTCCTCCAAATATCTGTGATAAAATTTCCCCCTCAACACCTCCCTTGACTATGCAGAAGTGTTGCACTGACCTGAATGGAAAATGCAAAATGATGCAAAAGCATCATTGTAGGAAAGAAATGTTGAAAAAGGTAGTAAATGCATAACCTTTTCCTCATGAACATTATCTGGTTCCTGCTAACAGCAGAGTTGCATACTGCAAAATATGTTTTGGGGTTTTTTAGACTGAAACAGCCCATTACTAGCAGTTCATTCATTCATTAAGTACTGTGGACAACATAACTCTACTTGTATGAATTATCCCCTTATGTATGCTAAATATGGACAACAGCTGCATTTAGCAGATTTCATTGATTGCTCAGTGCTCCTGAAGTGTAGAGAAGTGCTGGGTACATTTAGGACTAAAACATTTCCAGGTCTCTTTTTCGTTATCAGCCAAGGGCAGTTAATCCCTGGAGGAGAGGAGGTACAGTATGTTTTTAGTTTGCTGTTCTCAGCATCAAACTTGATTGTCTTTATTCTCCTCCATTCCTTCCCAAAGCAAACAACTGGTTGTCTGCTTCCTATTCCCCAGCGGCCCAGTTATTTCAGGCTGCTTGTCTGAATTTCCTTGAAGAATCCTGTTTCTTCCAGTCAGACTTCAAAAGAGAATTATCAAGTGGGCATGGCTGTGTAACTAAAGATTACTTTTTCACTTAGCATCCTCCTCATGTTTTTCAACTCACTATTTTTTTTTTTCAAAACCTCCGCTTCCTCTGTACTTTGAACAAAATCTTAATCTTCTTTCTCTGTCCTATATTTGTCTCCAGTTGCACGGAGACAGAAGTTTGATGGGAGCACACAGCTGTGATGACTACTGAGGGACTGTCTGAGAAAGGAAGAAGTTGGAGATTATGGTTCTTAGCACAAAGATTGTTGTTGGCAGAAGTCTGAGATGAGGTCCTGAGGGAAGCACTTCTACTAGGAGGAGTGCTTTGAGGAACAGGATGAGATAATTTAAGGTGGTACTGTAGGAAATGGAAAAAAATGGGAAAGATTAGGAGAGGAGGAGAATACAGTGATGAAATCACAGCAGGATGAGAAAGAAATGCTAAGTACAATTCAGTTCCTGAAAGAGAGGCATTTAGTGCTATTTGAGATACTCTACAGTACTTTAGACATCTCCATGGAACTGGCAGCTGAAATACAGTACACAAGTGAGTGTTCCTGGACTTGCAGGGGAAAATTTCCAAGGACATTTCAAAGGAAAATAAATCCTTATGAGTATTTGATTGGACTATTCCTGGCATATGTGGCAAGACATAGAAATAAGGGAGAAACAAGGACCACTCTATAAAGAAAGCACAAAAAAGTAATCACAGAAAATGGTAAAAGCAAAGTAAAAAAGGGAAAACTTGACAGGTCATATTAAAGAGAGAAAACATGTTGGAGAGTAGAAAGCACAGAAGCAAGGGATCTCTGGGGTAATAGTAAACAAGCAGAAAACTGCAGTGCTGTTTAAAAGCTTCACTAGAGAGCTACTGGCAGACACTCCCTACACAAGTCAGGTTAAACTTCAAAAATATCCATGTCCCACAAGACCTCAGGTTAAACACAGCTTTTATTCTGTAATCTCAGAACCTCATGCATGAGTATATTCAATTAACATGTGGAGGTTCTAATGATACATTTTGCTTAAAGGTAATACATTTATTATTTTCCAAATTAGAAGTTAAAACTAAGGAGATAAATTTTGTAGGTCAGCCACTGAAGCACATACTTTGCTTATGTCTGAATCCATGTTTCTTGCCAGTTGGTAAGAGTGAGCAAATGAAGGATCATAAAGTCCTTTATCCAGTAGAAGGAGAGGGGAAGGAAGAGGGTGGAAAAGAAGCAGCTTCATCCTCTTGCCTTAGATCAGCTGGGCATGACTTCAGGCACTGGGTTGTTTTTCAAACTGGAAACAAGAACTGGATTGATATGGTCAGATCCAGGCTCAAACTGAACATTTTTCCCCGCGACTTGCATTTTGCATATTCAATTCAGATTCCGATTTAGTTGGATTGATAAAGAACTTGAAAAACATGCTATTTAATAATAACTCTGCCTGGATAGACTGGAAAATAAAGATGGCAAATCATTCAGCCTAATAGGTTTTTTAATTGCTAAACATATTTATAGATTTCATTGATTCTTCTATGGGAACAAGGAATATATTCAAGATGGCAGATAAGGGCTTACCTTCAGTGGCCCCAAATTGCTCATCTTAGGTTTTAAGTCTGTACATAATGCTAACATACTGGAAAGAAAAAATAGAATTTATTGCAACCCCTAATGTCTCACCACATAACCAAAATTCTGCAAACATAAATTGCTCTGCATAAGGCACTTTAGCAGGTAAGATGCTGCATTAAGCATCAAACTAGCTCTCGTGATGGCTTGACATGCAAACTTGACTTCCTGTGTTCTTGTGTACCTTTATCCATTTTTCTTTCACTGCTAATGAGCTGCAGCATGTACAAAGTGTTATGTAGTACCCTGACAAAAGGAGAGTCCCAGTTCCTATGAGATTTGTGAATGTAGAAATAAAAGTATTAAGAAAGGGTATCCATAGCATCCATAGCTTCATGATTCTAATTTAGCCTAGGAGCCCAATCTGTTAGCCAGTAAACCACAGTTCCTGGGAACTGCCTATGGCCTTTTCTGCTAGGCAAATGTTACTCCTCTTTAGTGAAGCATGGTGCCTATTGCTCAGCAAGAGAACATCCTCCCAATGGAAATGTACCACATGTTTGGAGAGGCCTCATGGGCCTACAATGCAGCAAAACAAAAGTAAAATACGAAAACTTCAGTTCAGCTGTTGACTTCCTACTGTACTTCTCACGGAAGACGGAGAGTAAGAAGAAAGATACAGCAATGTAGTTTCTATTTCAGAACAACTGAGAACAGATCACTGTAACATGCAGTCATTTGATCCATGTGAATAGAACCATCAGTGCCCAGCCTGGGAGCACAGTTCATGTTTTCCCTAAGAAATTAAAGTAACATTAATTCTTGATGAATTAAAGAATCTTCTAAATACCAACCATTGTTATTTGTTTTAAAAGCATTTTTTATCACCAGACTATAAATGGGGCAATATACCTGTAAGCCTGTCACTCTGTAGAGAACAGAAGCTGAATATCTATGACAAAGAAGAACTGTCTAATTAGTCTACATTTAAAAAAAAAAAAAATTTGCTGTCAACCATTTAAACCATCTTTGTGGAAACACTTTTCCCAGGGAAGCTATTGACAGGATGTGGATCCCTGAGAATATAAACCTTCCTCAAAAGCAGTCCTATTTCTGTTGAGTTGTAGAAAACTATATTTTCTGTGTTATTTTATATTTGAAGTGCTAAGCATAAAATTAAGGAAAGATATGTTTAAAGGTTTACCAGGGCTCCAGCAACAATATTGTTCAACTAATGTACAATAGCTCATTTCAAATAACAAGGCCAATGATTTATTTTATGGTATATGGTAAGTGTCCCTAAACTTAAACAGTTTAAAGCATTGATGTTAGTTTTTCAGAGGACATAAAGCCCATGCATTAACAGTGGCATGAACAGAAGAATGTGAGGTTGAAGGAAAAGGGGTTGAATATTAAAGCTGTCACTCCTGGGGAAGATGGAGGCTATTTTTGGATCTTCCTTTTAAATTGTGCTTAGAGCAATAATGCATTTATTATCAGACTCCATTAGTACTTCTACAAGGTAAAACTTATTCTGAATGCAGTGGTACAGGGGCTAGGTTCTTTCTAAGATACTATTACATAATTTAGAAAACATAAACCATACTTCAATAAATATTAGTATCTTTAGCAAAGCTCAAATGAGCTATTTTCCAATACCTCATTATGTATCGTGCCTTCTTATTCTAACAGCAATTAGGCACCAGGGAGGAAACAGATCTAATACCAGGAAAAACAACTAAATTAGAGATGGCATAGACTTGTTTTGCTCTAGTTATATCCCTGAAGATGAATCTGGTATGATGTAATCAAGAAACTGCTAAGAACATTGGTGAAAACTCTGCTTAATTATTTATTGGACATTGATGTTTATCGATTTGTATAACTCAGTTCTTCACATAGTACAATTTGTATGCTGTGATTTACAAATCACAGTTAATTTCTGGTTTTTTCAAGGCTAGGGTTCTACACCTTTAAAGTTTAAAAATTAGAAAACTTAGAAAATGGGGAAGTTTTCATGTTCACACTTACCACGACTTTCAGCAATGCATCTCTCTACAAAATACTTATTCTCATCCTTATCACCCAAAGCACTATGGTATTTAAACAGGGGCAACTAATATTTGCTTGTAAAAAATCTTTATTTCATTTTTTACCTTAGAGAAAGATTGTGATATTTGGCTTTCCAATATATATAACCAGAAATAAAAATCCCTGCTAATTTTAATATGCTTTTGGAGCACAAAACTAATTACTACTCTGAAGTTTACACACTAGAAACAAAAAAACCCAAACTTCTCTTTTGCCATCTGAATTGGCAGACACCACATGTAGGGGGTTTTGTGTTTACTTGCCATTCATAATTGGAAATCTCTTAACATCAGCCTTCAGGAGTATTTTTGTCACACTATCTGTGAAGCAAGAATCCTGATTTTCTTTCCGTATTCAACATATAATACATAAGAGAGATGGTATTGCAAATAGAAAAAAAAATCCCTGAGCTTAATTAAATTAGTGGTTATTTGACTACAAGACCCAACATGAACATTTTCCAAAATACTATGTTCATTCTTTTAAAATACTACATTCACTCCTTTTGCTAAATAAACACCCCAACAAATCAATACCTTTAGATACATTGCTTCTAGGTACCTATATACCTAAATCTAAGTCTTATTTCAGCCACCTTCAAAAATTTCAAAAGATACCCTTCACTTATACTGCAAGGACACAGGATAGCCTTAGAATTCTTTTTATTTGAAAACTATTTATACGAAAGGATTTTTAGTTGTGTGTATATATATATATATATAACATATCACCTATGTGTGTTCTGAAAAATAGAAAAATGAGTGGATTTGGAACTATAACTATACTTTTCCATGGACCATCAAGTTTCCATCATGAACACACCAGTGACATCACTGAGATTTTACTTTTGTACATGCAAACAGAATCCAGACAAGACTGGACAAATACATCAAACAATAATAAGCCATATTGCTTATTGCATACTGCTTAGGTGTGTGTTTGGCTTTGATTACACTTTGTGTGTACTATATGCATCATTTTCAGGCATCTCTGCTGTAAATAACTAGAGTGGTAGACTCTGTGAAGAAACAAATGGACTCTGTAAAACAATATTCTTGGGTATACCAATATAAAAAATTAAGAACTTCACTGGGAAAAAATTTGGCATACCACATCAAATGTGACAAGCAATGTATTAATTAAATAGACTAGTCACAAGTTTGCTGTGGTGAACTATGGAAACAGGTCACATTGTACTTTTGTGTAATTTTTAGAAGGATGTCTGAGCATGCCTCCCACTCTCCCTCATTTGTTCTGTCAGCAACACTTGTCTCTTTGATGTCTAATTGCAAACTGTCTGTATAATGCAACTCTGCTGGTACCCACTACACCCAAGCTCTACTTTATCAAACCAAATTGATTATTACTGGTCTGAGGAAATTCTTGATTCAGTTCTCAACAGAGATGTTATAAATCCTCAGATAGCACTGAATCTTGTAGGTCACACATGGCCATTCTGAAAAAACAGTTCATAAACTTGCAGTCCCTGTCAAGAGTCTAGTTACCACAAACAATTCAGAGGAGGAGGCAAAAATAAGAAGTGGCATACCATCCAAAAGAGGGTAAATGACACAGGGGTGTTAGTATGGGGAAAATCACAAGCAACATTGCAATCATCTGTGTCAATTTGAAGGGAACATAGTTTACAATTCAATGTTATATATAATAATAACAAGAAGATAAAAACAATGAAAAAGAAAAATACAACAGAAGAAAAGGTTTTTTCAGTGAATACAAAAATAAAGATCACAGTGAATATAAGAATTGGTAAAGCCATCACTGCAATGCAGTTACAGAAGAGGAAATCAAATAAGTGAAGAAATTGCCTTTTAAAAATGTTTCTATGCTTTTATTACAGAATCAGCACCAACTGCGATTTAAATCTCAGGGGTTTTTTTCACATTTATTGCTAAGTAAATTGCTAATGTTTCAACTGGAAAAAATCTCTAGCCCTAGTGCTGGTGAAGGGGGAGAAAAGCACAACTTTTTTTAAAATAAGAACATCTCTATTGCACCAGGCCATGGAACAAAATCTCACCACTGGGGCCCATGTTAAACTCTTACAGCTACCAACATAATTGAAAAGGTTTATCTTCCTACAAAGAAGAGAACTTTCACTGAACTACTGTAAAGCACACGTTTTACAATTTCCTCAAAGTTCCTCTTGGCTGCCATCCAGTAGATCATACATAGCTGCTGTGCTGCAATATGCAGTGGGCTTAAAAGCCTTTTCTGCAGAGACTAGTGGAATGTACACTTTTAATGGTGCATCATGTCATTAAAAGCAGAATAAATTTTGATGCACATTGCACTGGCATGTATCTTAGATGGGAAAAACATGTTATTGCAGAATTGTTTATGTGATCCATTCAGTTCCTCCGAAATACACTTGGTATTGGCCTCACATAATTACTACAATCTCTATTTTTGCTTCTAGAATACAGGTTGTATTCATAGTTGTAATACATCATGCCAAACATTACATGGTAGAGGTCTGCAGTAGGGAATACACTTTTGTTCATAAGATGCCCTCAAGATTTGAGGAATCAGTATGGATACAGAGAATTCCTGTTGGTTTCACAAATTTTTGTGGTTCCCTTTTGGTTTACTGACTCACACTAGACAATAATGAGAAACTGTCTCCACTTATAGTCAAAGAGAAATATGCTTTACAGTCACGGAAAGTGATAATATTCAGATTTGAATGTGAAGCCAGTTTAAGCTCAATAATCAAATTTAAAAGAAGACTGAAAATATTAACATAGCTCTAACGATATTGGAATAATAGTGTGTGAACTCCAAAATAGCTGAAGTCTACTGAGTTTATCTACATGCATACATCAGACGAAATGTAATGAAAAAATTTCTTACTATGAGGGTGGTGAAACATTGGCATAGTTGTGGTAGAAATCCCATCCCTGGAAACATTCAAAGTCAGATTGGACAGGGCTCTGAGCAACTGATCTAGTTGAAGATGCCCCTGCTTATTGCAGGGGTGGTGGGACTAGACAACCTTTAAAGGTCCAAGGATGCATCTACTTAAGCATCACTGTAATTAAAATACAATAAACTCATCAGATGTGCGGGTTTCACCTGGGATAGAATTACTTTTCTTCTCAGTATCTGGTAAAGTTTTGAATTCAGTATGAGAATAATGTTGATAATACACAGATGTTTTAGATGTGGCTAAGTAATATCTACTCTAAGCCAGGGACTTTTCAGTTTCTCATGCTCTGCCTGTGAGGAGCTGCACAAGAAGCTGGCAGAGAGTATGGCCAAGACAAAGGGATATTCCACACCACAAAACATCATGTCCAGTATATAAACTGGAGGAAGTTGACTCAGACTTCTCCTTGGGGACAGGCTGGGCATCCATCAGCAGGTAGTCAGCAATTGTATTGTTCATCACTTTTTCTAACTTTCTAGATTTTTCTTGTCTCCCTTTTCATTACATCATCATCATCATCATCATCATCATCATCATTATTGGGTTTTTGTTATTATTAATATAAATACTACTTCAATTATTAAACTGTTCTTAACCCACAGGTTTTACTTTTTTCCCTATTCTCCACCCCATCCCACTGGGGCAGAGGGGATGTGCAGTGAGTTAAGCTAATGGCTGCATGGTTCTTAGTTGCTGGCTTGGGTTAAACCATGACGTCATTTAACTCAGCACTTTCTTCTTGAGGCTGGGAATGACAGTTGATCATTGCCATTATTACTTTTAAATCCCTGGGAGGCACTCTGATACTCCAGTGACAGAAGTACACAAAGTCTGAGGCAAATAAATGGATTTTCTAACTGAAATCTAAAACACTATTATCAGTTTTTTCAGAAGATGTGATGTTAGTCCCAAGGGCAGTACAGTGATGGGGACACACTGCCTGATGTTATAAATCCCATACAGTTTTTCATTTCTGTCCCTTTCATCTCCCTTGTACCATGACCTATCCACATGCAGAGAACTGAATGGAAGGGACTTTTTACCAGAAGATTTGTGCCTGGAAGGAATGAAATGCACTTTCTTTGTATTCTCTCTGAACAATGGATGATCTTTCCTGCAGCAGCGACTAACTAGGCACTACTGAATCCAGACATTAAGTCATGAACATTTCACAATATTTTCAGAAATGGACAAGTAGTTGCAGGGGCCAGAAACTTTGCAAGCAGATGACTTCACACTGCAACTTCCATCTCAATTAGTTTTCAGTTGAATGTCCAGAAACATATGCACATTTTTTTCTTTTAAACCACGAGATATATAAAATAGGAAAAAGTACTTTTTTCAAAATAAGAATCTGGGTTTTTTTGTTCATTTAATTATCCACCTGCCTCAATTACTTCTCTGAAAAATATTTTTTAGTGTGAAAGTTTATAATGGAAATTGTTGTTTAGTCTTTACTGTGTATCCAACTCAGTATTACCTTTCATCATGTAGGGAAATTTTATCTTCAAGCAAAATCATAATTTGGAATGTGGTATACAAGTACACTAAATTATTCTGCTGTTGTTATTGTGGTTTTAGTAAATTATTATTTCAAATCATAATCTCATTTACTGTCCCTTTCTTACAAATAAAGGGTAGAGGAAATGGCTTAGTTGGAGTTTAATTTCCCTACAGATGGTAAAACCAGCACACTGAGCTACAAGCTGGCCACAAAATACACTGACAATTTAAAATACACCTTTGGTAAAGTCATGGCTTTAACAAGAATTCACACTTAATCATAACACTGTTGAGATGACACTATATTTCATTACCTGAAGAGTTGAGTTCAGGATCTATCTCTCTGTGTTATAATTCAGTGGTTTATAGTACTAAACTGAATGTATTTGAAGTATAGACTATGACAGGCAATAATGGAGTGTGTTTAACTACAAACTGTGACAGGCAATAACCACATTCTGGTTATCAGGGAAGTATTATACTCCTAGAAATCTTGAAACACTAGTGAGAGAGATTAACATGAGTCTATAAATCTAATGAAGACATCTGCATTAGTCTTTCCTCAAACGATAGTGACAAGACAAATTTCAGGCTGTAGCTATCATGAATTTAACTTCTGACAACTTTCTTGTTAGAGTGTAACAAATACTAAGTAGTTGGTTACAGGTCTCCTCGGGCACCAGTGAGAGACAGCAGAGTAAATACTCAGGGAAAAGCAATAATGGTAAAATCAGAAGTAATAAAACCCATAAAGCATCTTAAAATAGCTCTAAGTGTATGAACACCTAATATAATAGAAGTCCTTCATATAGACTTCCACTCAATAGTTCAGAATATCATGCACCTTTAAAAACGTGAGGAAAAAATAAAACAGCGTTGAAATGCATAAACAGCAACTTTTCTGTATGCCTTTGTCAATGAACATGTAATGTTTTAATCCAACAGCAACTTTAGCTTTATAACTGGAAACTTGGACATTTTGCAATATTTAACCTTAAGTGCTTTGGAAAGAAACTGCAAAAAGTAATCTACTTATTCTTTCCATGATGAAAAATGACTGTGCTGGAATGGGGCTAAAACCAGCCCAAGTGTTTCTTCCTCTTAATCTAAAGTTTGCAAGCAGTCCAAGTAACTTTGAAAAGATCACTTGAATATTTAAAATAGCTACTTACCACATCAAGCCTTAAACCTAACCAACGAATGCTAACAAAAATATAAACGCAATAACATTATAAAACACTAAGTTATAAAAACCAGATTGACATGAATAAACTCATTTAGATAAGAACTCAGTTTTGCATCTATCATGCTGAAAGAAGCATGTAGCATGTCTTTTTTTTTTTTGTTCAGTCTAGTGCTCTCCCAATTGCACTATTGAAACATCCAAACCTCGACCTCACTTTCAATGGGATAATGAGCTGTTCTAGCGAGATGGTTTTTTAATCTTTGGAAAATGTAATAAAACATAAAAGGTGTTTGCAGTCCTTTGTGGCAGAAAGCATTAGAACAAAGGAATGCATGTTACCAAGCATTTTTCAACTATTACATGCAGCTTCCTTTTTCTAGCTGCCCAGTATTTTGACTAAACTATAAAACAAGTACCAGAAAAATAAAAATAGAAAAATATACAGGAGTTTGATAAAAATTAAATAAATCCAAGAATTCCTTTTTCTTTCTTTTATCTTAGAATCATGGCTAGGTGAAACTAAGTGCTTTTCATGCACACGTCTTAGTTTTTCTTTATCTTGTTAAAGGGTAACTAACTGGTTACTTTTCTAAAGGTTTTTTAATGCATTGCTGTCACTGAGATTGCTTTTTATGACTCATTCAGGTTCATCTACTGCATTTTTCCATTTATTGCTACCTGAAATTTTATATGCAAGAAGAAACTCTGCAATGATTGCATTTGGCCTCTTAAGAATTTTTATTTTCCTTTCATTTACTTTTCTTTCCTTTCTATATTCTTCTCCATCACCCAGTCTCACCCCACTGAGGTTTTATTGCTGGTGAAAGAACATTTAATTACATGAAGCAAGCACACTTTTTCACAAATACATGTGAAACAGATGACATGGCCATAGAAAACAAGATATATGCATCCAAGATATACTGTACCTTGCCAATGCAGTTTGATAACTTAACATTAAATGCTCAGGAGAAATGTGCCCCTCAGGTCAGCATTATTCAGATCAGTACAGATGATTGGATAATTTGGCTTATTCAAAAAGCATTCCTTTATGTGATTTATATGTCACCCATTGAGAAGAAGTAAGTCTTTGGACTGTCTCCTGTAGGGAAGGAAGATGATATTTATGACAGAAAATGCCGAGCTGCCAGTATAGGTCTTGGGTCCACCAGCACTTTTTTAGTCCAATCTCTTCAGTGTCTATTTAACATACTTATTGGCTCCTACTGATATAGCTTCTAATCTGAGGAACATGTATTCTTGAAATCTTGTGGTCTGAGAAATAGCACTGCTCCTGTTCTCACAGTTGGGTAGAATGAGGCACAAGTATTTTAAATAATTTGCTCAGGATCAAAGAACAAATTCCTGCTTCTCTACAGTTTAAGTCTGAGCTACAAATGCTCTTGTCAATTTAATGACTTCTGAACTCTCAAACTCACTCATGAACAAGCAAAGCAGAGCAGTGCCTGGAGAGCATCAGTCTGATGTGGGGCATGTGCATACCTAACAAGTTCCCAAACCACAAATTATGTTACAGCAGAACAAAATCCTCTCTTCCACAGATCCCTGGCATATCTATCAGGGCTTCACTGGTGGACAGAAGTTTGAGGGCTGAGACAGGACAAAACCCATTTAAGTACTGAAATCAATGTTGCTGCATAACAATAAAATGGGATAAGACTACAAAGACTCTGATGCACACTGCTGAGTGCATGTGTCCTGAAACTACACAGGCACCTTCCCCAAAGCAAATCTGGGAAGAGGCAGGTTCAGCACAAGCTTTTTCTACTTCTTTCATCCTGCTGCAGCTGGTGCAGCAAGCACACAGCTTAGAGCCATTACAGGCAAAGGAAACAAACTGTTATGGAAGACAGGGCTGCTGAAGCACAGCTGTGCTTTGGTTACATGCTGCTGGGCCTGATGCCTTTGGTAGGGAAGAAAGGCCTCTTGTGGCCCTGAATGCCTTCCTGGGACTACTTGGGGGAAAAATACCCATCATTAGTATAGAGAGAAACAAGGACCTCAGACTGAAAAGGTGTTTTGTCAGTGAGACAAAGTCTCACTATGGCATTTGTTATTGGCTCTGGGAAAAGAAGCCACAGAGCTGTGTACTTAAATCCTCTGAGTCGTCTGTGTTGGAAAAAGGACTTCTATCTGTCCTGAATATATAAATCCATCCTCTTTTAACACTGCAAATACATGCTTCCTGGTTCTTTGAGATCCAGACAGTCTCTAATAAAGAAGCTGAGGAATTTAACATTCTTCCTTTTGGCTGTTGAGAGCACTTGCCCACCACTATTATATAAGTCACCTAGAACCTCCTTCAGTAAATGCTCTAAGTGCAGCTTAAACCTAAAACTGATCTAAGCATGGACAGAATAAATCAAGCCAGATAGGGGCACAGGGCTAAATGTGAGCAGAAGTTTTCAGAGGTAGCTCAGGGAGCCTTTCCCAGGTGGGAGGTGATCAAGCTTAGCTGAGCCCTCCTGCAGCCTCTGGCTCCCAGGAAGAGTGGAGTGTCAAGTGAACCATAAACCTTGTTCATGGTTAATGTCATTCATTTAGGAGCAAGGATTTTCAGAAAAGAAGACCTGTGTTGATTGTTTTGTGTGAACAAATGTTTTGGATTTTTTTATTCCTCTTCTCTCACTGAAGCTTCAAAGTAGCCAGTAGCTTTGCAGTGCATGTCTGTGATGTTTCAGATGTATGAACATTCTGTAATTACAGCATGAAAATCTGTGGAAGGATATTGTTGTCACTTCCTAGCCCCAAAGCTGTTACAAGAGACCAAAATTTCTTGTTTTGTAACTAAAAGACAGTGTTTAACATTAAAACTACCTTATTCTAAATCTGTTAGCTTCAAAATAGTCCTATTTATAAACATGGTGATCCAATTTAATTCAGTTGCCTGTTTCAGTGTATTAATCTGGCTCATTCAGCTGTAGGAATCAGCAAAGGTAAAATCACCGGTGAACTGATCTGTTTCAAGCTCACGCAAATCATCAACATCAAATTTCTCAGTGGCTTAATTTGTGAATCGGAAAGAGTTTTACTGAACCTAGCAACTGTCACTGATGTCTGATAGTGTATTAAAGTACTTGCTTCCCTAATTTTTATCACTTTTGATAGATAATAGCTTTATAATAGCTTGAAAATTTTCCCATCCCCACCACTATAGTTTCTTCATTAACAGCAGCCTACCAGCTTAAATATACTGTATATAATTGTACAGTGTTTAATATTCCCTGACTACTTTCAATTTACAGTATCTCCTTTCCTCCCCCCTCTCACAGAAGAATATTATATTTTGACCTCTTTCTCCCATTTATACCTCCTAAACTGCAAAAGCTGTTGCCTTTTCCCTGCTGTTTAAAATGTCTTCCAAGCCATCCATCAATTTATGTCAGAGTGGCGCAGTGAGGGAAATGCAGCAGGGCTCTGCACCTGCACCAAATCCAGTGTTGTGCTGGGCTGGTGAATAAAAGCAGCAAACAAGCTGCAGCATAACAAAAACAAACCCAGCAGACTGATTACAGCAGTGGGTAGTACTAATGTCTTAAATTAAATATGTCTGACAGTATCCTCATCTATTTCTCACACTTGATGCCAGGATGTACTTAACTTCAGCACAGGCCATGGCAGCCTGCAGCATTATAACAGGGATGGAAAGAGTCCTGATCCCAACAGAGAGCTGTACAGACATGCAGCTGTACAGCACAGATATCAATGGAAAAATATGCTTTGTGTCAGCTGATCCTAATGGAAAGAATAAAGCCTCATCCCTGCTGCTATATCTATGTCTGGTTATTACTTGGATTTCCACAAAAATATCACCACGAATCCATCTGCCCTGTAGTTCATGTACATCTCATGCAATTAACTTGTCATGACTAAGAGGTATGGGTTCTTGCAACATTTACTCAAATTCCAAAAATTGGTACAATATAATGTATTTGAAGTCATGACATAAAACACCTGAAATGAGAAATGTATTTCTGAAATGTACAGACTTTTTCACAACACTTATTTGCACTTACTTAACCTCCAATCTAGTTTTGCTCTAGTACGATCTATACATAGTATTTGCATGACAGTGAACCCAAGACACAGCCCCAAGCCACAGAGTGGTGGCAGTTCAGGGCCAAGCCGTGCAGAGCACAAGCCCCAGTGGAGTGACACCAGTGCTGGAGGCAGATGCTCAGAACGGTCTGAGGTTCCCACTGCAGCATGGCACAGTGCAGATGATCTAGTTTCTGAGGGGGTTGGTTTGCCCTAGATCTCCATTGTCTGCTTTGTCAGACAGGGCAATGGGAGCATTAAGCTGTGGAAGCTCTCATTAGCCATATTACTCCTGTCTTCCCAAATACCACATGGCCCTGGTGCAGGGCCAGTTGCCATATTGCTTTCATCTGGAAAACCACACAGAGCACTACCTTAGGGAAGTGCTCTTGTTTGCTTGGTGGTGAATATCCTTTCGTGGATAAAAAACTCTCTCCCTTTTGTACAATTTTTGTTATTAATATTGCTGTGGTTATTGCTATTTTCAGTAAATTGTTATTCCAATTCATAATGTATCCTAATGTTTCTCCATTATCAAAAGGGGAAGGGGAAAGGGGGAAGCTTGAGTGTGTTTCATTTTCCACCTAGGTTTTAAACTACTACATCATCCTTCTTTTATATAGAAGTGTATCAATCCTGCAACCCTCCCCAAATACCCATCTCCTGCCCTGCACATGGTCCCTTCCCCATTTTCATTGGAATGCAGGGATAGAAGCAGACCCAGCAAAAGAGAGCCATGCCATCCACTTATGCATAGCCACATAAGAGAAGCTAAAGAAAAGACTCACCCTGAGGGGCAGCGAAGGTTGGGTCAGCTGTCAGCACTGCAAAGGAAAACCAGAAAATGAGGACCGAGGGCTAATAAGAGAGCTAAAATTCTTTCTGCACAGTGAAGTACATCTAGACCATGTTCTCTTTAAGACTGCCTGGCTTCAATGAGTTCCTTCATAATCCCATGAAATACAGAAAATGACACAAGACTTTAATAGAGAAGCACTATCCAGTATTATACTAATCTCAACAATACAGCACAAAAAACGCCTATATTTGGAAGGAGTGATACCAGACTTTGTCTTGATTAACACTGTTTCCAGGCTGCAACTGAATAATAATTAAATGTAAAAACTCTGCCTTTGCATACTGCTAGGGTTAATAGTTTACATACAGCAGAAGTAAAGAAGGAATAAAATTATATTATTTGTCTGCCAAATCAGATGAAATTGATCTGTGCAGAAGATTTCATACGTAAAGAAAGAAACACATTGCTCACTAGAAGGCAACAATAAGACTCATGTCATTAGAGTACTACAAATAATCTAATTTGTATCACAGATCATGTCACTACGGAATTTTGAAGGGTGCATAATATAATCTTGTTCTCCATCTTAGGAAGTTGTCCTGTGGGCACATGTCCCATGTTATGCTTTTGTAGCTTGAAATAAAAGAGATAGATAATCCTGAGTTGGGCTATTTAACAAGAATCAAACACTTAATTGCATAAATGTCAGAAGCAGTCTGAGTAGAAAAATTTATTGTAAAATTAATCACTCCTAATATTAGAAAATCCTACAATGTCTCAGTTCTCAAGTAAATTACACTGTCACCTTAAAAAATCACTTTCTGGAGGGAAACTTCCGAAAATCTCAGACACTGGTCTTGCCTGGCCCCCACTATCTTCTCATGTGCACTTTCCTGACCTCTGTTAAAGCCTTCCTTGTAATCTCTATCCATCAATTTTTGTGTAAGACATTACAATGCTCATGGGAGTAATTTGCAAGTTACTGAAGTTGAACAGGTAATCTGAGAACTTCCACTCATATGCCTTCTGAAAAAAGGACTGAAAACCTGAAGAGCTCAATTCTGTTTAGCATCCTCCTACATTAGCAAATAGCTTGGCATTGCCTTCACTATGCAACCAAATTACAGCATCAGAAATATTAACATCAAGGTCTTTGTTTTTATCTTACCTGCTTTTCATCACCTGAGATAATGAGAACCTAACTGGAAAAACTACAATGGAGCACACCAAGAGGAAGAGAAAGGAAGCATAAAATTTTGCTTATTATAGATTAGTAGGTGATATCCCAAAAGAGAGATGGAGAAAGATGTCATGCTTATCTTTTGCTTTCCTTCTCTGTCTCAAAACCCACCTATCACCTGTGATCAAGTTATAAAACTGCTCTTTTTAATGACTTAGAAGCCAGAAAAAATTCCACTCCCATACACATCATCTGTGGTAAAAAGCCTTCATGATTTGTGCCATTTTGTTTTGGCATGAAAAGAAGACAGTAGAGCTTATCGTTATGATGAATGCTGGATTCTGGATATTCTGATGATATGATTCTATAAAAGAAGAGTTTCAGTATTGCTGAAAAGATCCTGTACTAGTTCACCAATTATAAATATTTTCAATCCCTCACTGACAATCTGGAACAGCCCCGCCTCATTAATTAACACTAATGATTAGGAGGATCAAATTAGTGACTAATGGATGAATGCATAATAAAGCAAGGCAATGCAGCAACAAAAGTCTGTTAATATGTTTGTTCAGAACAGTTTCATTTATTTTTAATGCAATGATTTATGATTAGAGTCAATTAAAACTTTCTTTTTATAACTATTTTTATCTATTTGAAAAAATACCTTCCTTGTGGCAAATGCCATTTTGTTAAATCTGAGATATCATGTAGTAACATCTGAATGCAAGGAAAAAATTTACAGAGAAAAGGTGTACACTTCCTTATCTCTCTGGCATCCTACCAGAGGTTAGTTACACTGCTTTGTTCAGACTAGTGTCAGGCAGAAACACTGAGTCTATCTCCAGATAAACTGGTGTTCCCACAGAGCAGAGGTCAGCGTTATCCAGATTTTTGCTTGGGTCCCATATGCAGTACCCAGCCCTTTTAGACAAACCTCTGCTCATGCACATTAGCCGAAATAATGCTGAGTGCCTTACTTTTAGAGCATCAGGTTTCCAACCTGGCTGGTTCAAAAAAAGCCTTGTGCCATACATGCTCATGCCAAGAGACAACCAGCAGCCTGGCAGCTCTTAATCAAGTCTCCAGTAGAGATTAGGGAAGGCCTGCAAGCATCTCCTGCATCCCCCTACTGTAAGTATGTGTGTATAGTATGGCAGGATTTCCTCATATCTATTTTGGCCCCATGTACTGTCCATACAGCTGATCGGGACTGTTTCATCCACTCAAAAAATATCAGAGTAGCTAATTACCATTTCTCTAAACTGAAAAATTCTAATATAATTCTTTTTTCCATTAAATTGTTTAAAATCTACTCATTTTTTGTTTCATTTATTAAATTATAGAATTTCAGGAATTGCATTGCGTGATGTGTTAGAATAATAATGGTACACTTAAGCCCTAAAATTCAAACTAAAAGTTATTATTGTAGAAAACTTGAACTTTCTTAATGTGGCTGTGTTCTACATTTCTCCCTTAGGAGTATCTGTAACATCAGCAGCTGGATAGTGAAGGATATACTGGAATAGGCAACAGCTCCCATCTGGCATCAAGCATCTGTGTTACCTTTCAGATAGTGTATTTATTGGAAATACATCTTCCAGAGGGATTTGAATATGAAGGAAATCTAGAAGAAAACTCAGTTTTATGTAAAAAATGCAAAATGTTAATAAAATGCAAGTTTGTAAAATTTTGCTTTAACACTTTTTCCCAAAATATGATTGATAATCTGCCATGATAACAAAAAGGCAGAACAGAAACTATACATATAAAACAGGAAGCCAAAAGCTGCTAATTAAATATGAATTTTGAGCTCAAATGATCACTGCATAATTCTCTGTAAAGGAAATGTATTACTGAATTTACCTGCTCTTCTAGCAGCCCTATCTTATATAAACACACCCAAAAAAGGGAAATTCTCAGTGGAAGTTGAGTCCCATGGAGGTCAAGTGGGGGATGTCTACACAGATGGACTTGTCATGAGCTCTCCTATGCCCTACCACTGAGCCATGAACAGGTTCATCCCAGGAACCACACAACCTGATTTGTTAAATGTAGAGCTGTGGGCGGTGGGAACAGACATGGCTGTGTCACTCTACACAGGAATGATGCCCCAGGCTGGCTTGGCTTACATCTTCTGCCAGGGATTTCTCTGTTGGGTGACAGCACTGTGTTAGCAAAAGTTGTGGTGCTTTTCCAGGGCTCACAGGTTAGCCAGTGGTGCTCCCCAGCCTGGGAAAAGAGTCCCTATGGACAGCAAGGCTTCACACTGTTCCAGCAGAGACGAAGCAGTGCCCCTGAGCCTCACCCCTCTCTCTTCATTACAGAGCATATGCACAAAGTGTAAATAAACTAATTCACCAGGGAAATTATTTTCTGTGTCACTTAATTTTCTACAGCCTCTCCTTCCAGAGACCTGAAAAGGCTGGTATTGAACAAAGAGGCAAAAATAATTAACCTCTCTCACCTTCCAATTGATCAGCTGTGGCCGTCCTCACTTTTATCTGGCTACAAGGAATAGGTTTGTGGAACAACTTTTCTATAGTTTACCACTGGTTGCTGCATGAGACATTATGAGATCTACTGATGCAGAAAAAACTTATAATTAACTATCTGAGATCTACAAAAAACTGAGCTAAAGGGTCAGAGATGAGATCTCACCCCTTATCACATGTTTGGGGAAAATTACCAGCTCAGTGACAGAGCCCAACCTCCTGCTAGCAACAGTCTACTCTAGAAGGATTTAACTCTTGGTCATTATTTTTCAAATGGAAATTCTGTTTCCATGTTGCTCCAATGAAACACCTCAAATGAATGCACAAGTTTTCCTTTCTAGTAACCCAGGTGCAGAGACTTCTAAATATTCATAGCTAATGGGTGATGCAGGTCTCAGAATAGCTGTCTGCCCCCAAGCACCTTTTAACATTACTCAATAAAGCAGCTGTGAAAATGGTTCCAAACTTGTGTTACAAATAATCTTCTCAAGACAGTTCTCTCCACACATGAAAAAAGGCATATGTCTTTTTGTTCTGGACAAAATCTTCTGCAGATTTTGACCAATGACTTGTGGAAATGGTCAGCAAGTGTCTTACAATAACTGTTTTGTTAGAAAGTCAATGCGCTTCTGCGGACTGTGTTATGAACAGGACCCTTCTTGCAATGCTGACATAGGAGCTCTTGTAACACCTCTGCCTCATTTTTAGACAGAGAAAAGGCAGAAGAGATTGAAGATCACATAGACTGCTGTGTTTAGAATGGTGTTTTGCTCAGTGATGTCACACATCTTACAGTCAGCGATAGCCCTGAAGGGTTTTTGAGGGAGAGAAGGGTCCTGTTGAAGTGAAGGGGGAAGTGGAGCCTTGCAGGGCTTCACAGGTGGCACTACTTTCTGGAAGCAGAAAGCATGACCACAGCAAGTGGGAAGTTTAGTCATCACCAGGTGACCAAGGAGATTGTCTTCCTGTGCTTGTATCAGAGGTTCTGTCTGCAGATCTTAGGTGGGCCATCTTGGAGAAAGAGAGGATGCTAGTGCTGATTTGGAGGATTTAATATTTAGGCATGTCAGGACATAGAGACCTGTTACCCCAGCCATCCCAATGGAAACTAGATGGGTAGCATGTCTCTTAGATCTCAGGGACCAGAATCACTGCACTAGTTATCCCTGCTCTCTAGGGACAATGACTTTTTACCCTGCTATTGACTGACCTAGACATATTAATTATGGTCCTTGAGTCCACTGAGTCAAGGACTTTTGAAGCCTACATTCAGCCTGCATGCAATTGCTGTAGGTCTGAAGTACCTGAAGTTTTACTTCAAAAGCAGTCAACCTTGAAGTTTGGCTGCTGTTCCTTTAAAATTCAGAACAGGTCTGCTCTGTGTGGAAACACAGACACACTGTTCCCCATCTTTACAGTTTGGACTGATCCAAATTATGAACATTTTACAGGCTGTATGTACTGGTCTCTTAAATATTTTTCTCTTGAGTATCCTCATATGTAATTTCCTCTCTTAAAGTCTTTCTTTACAGCTGTTTTTGTCTGCTCTCTTCATGTCAGTGCATCTCCTAATTCATTTGTGTTACCACTAAACTGAACTTGAACATACAAGGAATTGTATTGTTAATCTTAAATAATCTGCTGTACAGCTTGTTATCTTTCCATAAACCATTACTGCTGAGATGTTTGACAGACAAAGCGCAGCTAGTAGTTCAGTAGTAGATAACAGACCCTGGGGACCTGTGCAAAAAAATGAATCAGGAAGGAATAATTAAATTCGTATACTCTACTGAGGCCTACATGTTGTACTTCTGTGAGAAAGAAGTGGCCAGCTGAGTAAAACCCAGGAAACATAAAGATGCATTAAGATAATGCCAAATAATATGGAAATCTAGTGGTTCTTAAGTAAACATTCATGTTCATCTATACCTGGAGCTCACCAAGACTTCCAAAACAACAGAATGCACAATATACAAATAAAAATCTCCAGGGGGCACTGAAGGCATTCAGCTACCTAGCTAGCATTCTGATTGCCAGGGTGGGACACAACAAAGCCAAAGCCTCTTGCAGACAAAGTGCTGAACAGACAGGTAAGCTGTCCCTAGAGGACAGTGACAGTAACAATGACACTCTTTTTTTTTCATTGTGGTCAAGCCTAGAGATATAAGCAGAATAAAAATCTCCGTAACATCTTTCCTTGAGAACAAACAAAAGCAGCCTGGTAAAAAGATCAGATCTCTGGGAACAGCACGAGTCTTCACCACTGACCACTCACTCTATGTCACGCATAGCTGCTAGGTGCAGAGGAGAGCCTTCTGACGTGTGATATTACACCAACAAGGCACTTCAAATAGATCTCTTTGACTTTCATATAAGAAAATGTACTTCTTTCTAGTCTTCTTTATCCCTTCTTGGAACAAGGAGAAAAATATTCTTTTCTGAATTTGATCCCTGATAATTAGAATTAATTATCACAATACTGAATTTCATTTTTGTTGGGATTTTTTGTTTGTTTGGTTTTTGTTGTTGTTGTTGTTTTGGTTTTGTACCTGCATAAACAAAACAAAGATTTTTTCCTAAGTAGCCTAACACCACAATTCCTCTGAAAACAACAAGGTTTGTATTCCAAAGTTAGTTACAAGTTTCAAGCAGACTATCAATTGTATTTTATATACATATTTACTCAACTACATACACGCATATTTATTATGCATACAAAGACACAAATAGTACAAGGTGTATACAATACACCACTGCAATTTAAAATCCATAGCAACATGCAAGGAAAGCTCCAGTCTTTGTAAATAAGAAAATTATTTATTTGATTACTGACTTAAATATCTTGTTAATAGAAATCAACCAAACAAAAGTATATACGTGGCAGAACAGCAGTACCCAGAGACAAAACAATGTACCCAGTTCTTTCACAACATTTATAAAATGTTTTTCTTACACAATTAATATTTTCATCATCAAAAGTAATTCTTTCATTAGCTTATGTAAAATTCATACCTTGTCTTCCAATAGCATTACATTATTTAGAGCTTAAAAACAGAAGCCAGTGTTTTTAGAAATGTGATGCTGAAAAATAAATTCATCTACTCTTCCTAGCTTGTCTACTGTATGGGCGATTCTATTATTTTCTTTTAATTACATTTTAATAAAATGTAATGGCAAATCAAAATCCTGCAATCTGTGGAAATGTTGCACTATATTTCATCAGACACCTTTCTATTTGTTACTTATTTACCTCTTACCCCAGTTACTGAAAAGGTTGGCCTACCAGTAAATCACTGGTAGGCCAGTAAAATTATAAATGTCCATTTTTCTTCTAGTTACAGGTTAGGCTTAAACCTAAACTATTACAACTCTACAATAGTAGTGGAATACTCAATGCCCTTTGCAGCAAGCTCCTTACAGATATAGTGAGCCACATGGCCATTCAAATATGAAGTGAGAAGCAAGGAGTGGTTAGGTAACTGAAAATATGGGGAATGGTGTTAAGAAAGAGCTAACTGCATTCAGCATGCTACCCAATACCAAATACACACCAAAAAAACAGAGTAACTGTACAGCTCTGAGAATATCAAATACAGCCAGCTGAGCACTAACCACAGAAGGAGGAGAGTTGTTTCACCATTGCTAGCTACTAATCCTTTAATTAAAAGCATCACTTCAAAAGAAGAATTTGCCACTTCTTTATATCATGCTTACAGGTACAGTTTCTCAGCTTCTTTAAGATAAAGTCATTATCTTAAATTACCTTATCTTAAAGAATAAGATAAGGGCTCTGCCCCAGATTGTTACACTATTTAGCCATTCCACACACCCATCCCTCCCCACCCCCCCCCCCCAAAAAAAAGGGCGGGGGCAGTTGATCCACAGCAAGCAATTTGTAACATTGATGTTTCCTGGGCTTCTTATGAATCAGCACATCAAGTCTCTGATTTATGAAAAAGTCAGAATCCCAATAACAAAATACACCTTCAAGATATCTGCAATTGGTATTCTTTTCCTTTTTTTTTTTCTTCTGTGCTAGTCTTCTTTAACTTCAGCTGAAGTTTTTGTCTTGAAGTAATAGATTTTTATAAATAAAATGCTCATCCCAAGAAGATGCATGGAAAACATGAATTCTTTATACTGTGCAGTATTTGAGCTGGACCATTCACACCCCCCTGGATTCAGCCAGACTGGTAAAGTTGGTTCAAGGTGTTGGTTAGTGGCACTGTCTCAGAATTACAGGGAAACAAATTACCAAGTCTGGGTGGAAGCAGATTAACTTTGCAAACAGCTGCCAATATCCATATCTAAAGCTATTACCCTGAGCCTATGGGTTGTTTTGGCTGTTTTTTCCCCACAACTGCTTCAGGTGGAATCCAGTCAATCACTTTAAAAGGGAAAGCCCATGAAGGAATAAGGGCAACCTCTTTCATTCTGAGTGGATGGCAAAAGCACAGGGGCAGGATCATCCTGAATCACCACATATGCTTGCTAAACAGACATATATTAATTAAACATCTGCAAACAGTTTAGTAATTGGGAAGTAGCCATCTGTGAAGTTTCCACAGGGTAAAGCAAATTAACAAGTTTCACACATAGGAGAAGCAAGCCACTAAGAGTTCAGTGGGGAAACAGCTCCGTAGCCACACAGCAAATGTGGTGGGAGAAGAGTCTTGTCCTCATGTTGTCCTGGTGAACAGGCTGAAGATACTGCTAAACAAGCTCACATGCTTATGGGTGCAAATCTAGCTACAACAACATAATCTAATTAAGCTAAGAAAGTTACCCTTTCATGGAATGTAGATTAGAACCCTCCATTTCCTTAGATTAGAAGCCTTAGTTTCCCTCCTCCAGTGCAATGCAACTTGGAGCTGTGATTTGAATATTCCTTTTGTATTCTGTATAGACTGTATTCTGCACAGTGTTTTGTATTTTGGGAAATCATGCTTTGGGTTTAAAGCAAAGTGCATTGTCTAGAAGCCTGCTTACCAAAGGTAGGTGTGGCATAGTACTTTTCAGACATTATAACCTCCTGGAGAGTATTTGGCCATTTCAGTGAGGTTTTGCAAGATTGTTTCTAGGCATTGCCCCCTGGTTTTTTATCTGGAAAGCTCCAAGATCATTTCTGGGGAAATCAGAATGTGCCCAAAATAATCCACAAATATATGCACTTTATGTCATGTCTACTCTTGTGTGAAACAACAACCCAAAGAACCACAGGTTTATGTGCTATGGACTTTTTGCATGTACCACCCATGCCAGGGACTCAGTTCTTCAGCAGTAATATGGATGGGTATTATTCCTATCACTTGCAAACTGGTAGGATTATAGCATGCTTCAGACATGGAATAACCAACAGCAGGTCTCTAATTTCTGGATGTGAAAAGACTCATTTTAATAGCCTCATATCAGATGCTAGAACAAATCATCAATAAAGACAAACCTAGTTGCAGTTCATACTCTGTTTCAAAAGGGGATGGAAGCTCAGGAAAATGGCCACATACAATCCCTACAGATGTGCAGAACTGTATTTCAGTGAAGCAAACTCCTCTAAAGCAACTTGGCATCACTGTTGTAGAGCTGGTTTAAGTCCCTACATGTCAAACACAGCTGCTGCATTTCAGAGACACGGCATTCCTAATGATTATGGGAGGCACTCATGAAACACACACTCCCATGAAAATACAGCTTTTCATTTTAGAGGCTCTAAAATCATAGAATTGCAGGATTGTTTAGGTTGAAAAAGACCCTTAGGTTTGTCAAGTCCAATTGGCAAGCCAGCAATGCCAAGTCCACCACTGAACAATGTCCCTAAGTGCCACTTCTGCACATCTTTTAAATAGTTGCAGGGATGGTGACCCAGCCACTTCCCTAGGCAGCCTCTTCCACTGCTTGACAAACCCTTCTGTGAAGAATTTTGTCTTATTAGCCAGTATAAACCTCCCCTGGTACAACTTGAAGCATTTCCTTTTGTCCTATAACTTGTTACCTGGGATAAGAGACTGACCTCCAGCTGGCTACAATTTCCTTTTCAGATCATCATGGAGAGTGATAAGGTCTTCTTGCTGTTTCCTTTTCTCTAGGCTAAACAACCCCAGTTCCCTCAGTCATTCCTCATAAGACTTGTTACCTTGCAGTACACATCCCTAAATCAGCAACCAGGTTTTCATACCATCACGTAATGAGTATTTGGTTAATTAACTCACAACTCCATTAAGCTTCAGAAAAGTACCGATTTTGAGCACTCCTGTGGTTTTACCTGACACTGGATACTTCATCCAACCTGACCATTCCATCGAGTCTCCTGACCCTTCTCCACAGCAGTACAGTCAGCAGCATGGATGGAGAGTTGCTGCTTGATGGAGGGGTCGTACTACAAACAATTTTGTACCGTGCCTAAAAAGTAAAATTGCGAGGCAAACAGTACACGAAGACGTAGCTGCCACTAGATGGCATAAAGTGCCCATGGAAAGCAAGAGTATTTCTGAGAGCACAACTAATGGTCTCTTCACTTAGAGGAGTTTACTGGGCCATGGGCAAACAGAGGTAGGAAGGCAACAGGGCAGCACAAAAGCCCTGCCTGAGTACATACTGTGCCTTTCGAAAAGCTGTATTGTATCCCAACGCTGTCCAATTCTCCACCTCCCATTGCATCAACCTGTGTTTTAAAGCTAACTAACAACAACAGCAACAAATACAACAACAAAGTTGCACCTGAAGCCCCAAAGGCTGTTCAGATGTTCAGAGAAGCTTTAAAGACAGCGCACAATAGAGTTCAGGACTCTGGGTGCAAGAGACTGTGAAGTTGTGAGGATAGTGAAAGAGGAGGGAACATAGGAAACTCCTGAGCCATTTGAAAGGATTTACTCCAGAAGTCTTGTTGTTGACCTGTGGAGTGATTATGTGATCTGTTCCACATGATAGGAACAGAGACTAATTAAATAATACAAAATGACCTCACCTACACTAGGCCTGGGGACATACAACACTGTAGGAGCCACTTGAAAAAACACTGGCACCAAACACTAATCATCACAATGATGGTGGTGTAAGTTTTCTTTTCCAAACATACTGGGGAACAGATCTCCCAACATACTTCCCTCATGCAAACAGCATCATTTCCTTTTAACACTAGGCTGGGAAGTGACCCTTACTGTCATTGCATCTCTGTGAACACAAACTGAGATGTCCCTGAGGGCTGAATGACTGCAAAGGTCACAGGTTAATAGGGCAGCAAGGACTTGTACTATACATCCTGGCAGGTCTGCTACAAAGGACCATATTACTGGCAAGCTTCATTTATTCTGGCAGGGTGCTACAGAGAGAGTCCATTCATCCCCTTTTTGCTAGTAGATGTACTAACCTACTTCACATCAAAATCCACTTTCCAACACTTCTTCAGCTGAAAAGACTTCACAATACCTTGCAAAGCACAATGACTCAAAAAAGAGCAAACTGAAGCCGCCCAGAAAGCAAGTGCAGAGCCTCTGGGCCTTCACATTCTCCTGTGACTGGGACCAACAGGGATGTGTTCTCAAGCGTGTTTGTAGCAGGCCGTGTGCTGTCACTTGGCTGGTGGAGCAGCAAAACACAAAATCAGCGCTGGCAGCTGGCACAGCAGCAAGTGCCAGCAGTTACCACGGTGTACGGGGATAAAGGCTCTGTCTGGCTTTCCAGAGGGACAAGAGAGAGGAGTTGGGGAATTGTCCTGGAACTCTGGCATTGCAGCCTTGGAGCGATCACCTCCGAGGTGACTGAGATCTCCGGTGGCCCCCGCCCGCTCGGGATCCAACCCCAACCTGAGGTTTCCCTTGGGACGCGAGCCGAGCGGCACCCTGGCCATGCGCTGAGGGCAGAGCCCAGAGCGGACGAGGCGAGAATTGCTCGGGCGCCTGCCGCAGCCTCCGGCCCGGCCGGAGCAGCCCGAGCCGAGCCTCACAAGCCGCGGGCCGCCTCCTCCCCGGCCGCCCGGCCCCGGCCGGCCCCTCTTCCTCTGTGACGCCCCCGGTAAATCCCCGCGGTGCTGCCGGCCACTGTGGCGCCGCAGGCTCTGTTGGTGCCCGCAGCCGGCGCCCAGAGCTGCCCGACCCGCTCCGGGAGCAGCAGCGCGTCCCAGGCTGGGAGCACTGCGCATCCCTGCCGCCCTCTCGGAGGATCCACACCGCCGCCACTGCGCGGGGCGACCTTGTCTGCCTTGTACCCGACGCCTGTTCTGGTCCTTTTCGCTTCCCTGCCCTTCATCCTCGCCCTGTTCCTCATCCTAATCCCGTCCTTCGTCCCCTATCCACACCCGGGGCCAAGCAGCCCGCCGGGTGCTTCCTGCGGCTGATCGTCCCTAGCAGGGCCATGTCGCACGCCCTGCAGAAGAGAGTCGGGTGGCTGTTGGGCAGTAGGCGACAGCGGTGGCCATCCAGTAGCCCGTCTGGGCAGCCCTGTGCCGAGCTCAGTGACAAGGTCCAGGGCAGGCTGAGGCGGTGGCGCTGGTGTTTCAGGAGAGGCGGCAGCGGCCCGCGAGAGCAGCTGAGGCGGTCAGTTCTGGGGGACACTGATGGGACACCTTGGCTGCCTCCGGCAGGCACTGCCGCGGCTTTTTCTGAGCCAAGCTCCACTAGTCCTCAGCAGGCTTCTCTTCAGGAAAAGGCAGAACGAGAGTATCAGCATGGTGCGACCAACACCCCCCAGCAGCTTTAGATGCCACGTGGAAGCACCGCCCTTAAGGCTGTGTGTGAGATCGCGTTCAAGCTAATGGCTTGAAAAGCGATATTTGTCCTGTCAGCTGGGAGAGTGAACTCTAGAGTTTTTCGTGGCTTGGAGCCGCCTGGTTGACTCGAGCCCTGTTGGAAGTGCATGCTGCCGGCCTGCCGCTCTGCCACTGTCTCTCTGCAGGGCTGTTGCACTGCTTCACATCACCCATTCTCTTCTGCCCTGTGGCTCTTCCAGTGTGACTGGTACATGCAGGTCTCCTCTTGGCTGCTCTCAGACCCTTGGTAGTCTTGTACTTTGTCTGCTGAGGACTGCCAGAACGTGTTGTCTGTGGTGCACTCTCCTCACACAGACCCAGACTCACTGGGAAACTTGCCATTAGATCAGCAGCAAGGGTGCTCTGCAGGAGAGGGGGTTTTAAGCAAAGGACCTAAGTGCTATGAATTGGAGCATTGGGAGAAAGAGACGAAGGGGAGATGATGGATTCCAACCACACATGAAGAGAAAACATCTTGCTGTGTAGATGGTCAGGTAGTTGAACAGCTTGCCCCAGGAGTTCGTGCAGCTGCATCCAGGGGGGATTTTGAAGAGTCATTGAACAAGCAATAAACAGCATAGCCTTATTCCATAGCTGAGCTGCACTGCAGAGGCGGTGGGACTGGAGACATCCTGAGGTTGTCTAATTCTAAGCTTCCTTGTACTTGGCTGTCCTTTCACTGTTCTTGTAGGAAAGGGGGAAAGAGTAGACTTGAGAGCAAGCAGGGAAAAAATGATGTGGAATTGGACATATTTTCCATTAAATTTTGGATGCTTTAGGACTGCTCTTGTGGTTACTACAAGCCATGAGGCCGATGTGGATGAAGACAGTCTGCGCTTGCAGGAGAGGTTGGAGAGGGCTGAAGTGGAGGTATGGAAAGCCTGTTCCTACAGGAATAAACCATGGGGTTCCTGTCCATCATGAAAAAGGACAAAAGAGTATCCTGTGAGCCAGAAGAAGAGAGACCTAAGCAAGTGATGGTTACATTGGGCTTTGATTTTTCCCAGTCCCTCCTGACTTTGTGCCTCACCATGGTGAGGTAAAGCTGCCTCTCCTCAGGGTTTCACCACTTTCCAGTCAGGGGCGTGGGATTCCTCTCTCTGCTCTACATTCGAGGTCTTCCTGGTTTAAGAACACTCCCCAAGCACCCTGGCATGATTCCCAACTCCAGAGCAGGTCTGATGGCAGAGTTTACCTGGAGCCTTTGCTGAAATGGTGCTCCCCGGGATATAACTGTTGCCATCCCTCCTGGACCCACCACGCTGAGGCAGAGCTGCCATTCCTCAGGAATCCACTGCTTCCCGCTCAGCAGAAGCTGGGCACCTCTCTCGGTGCTGCATTTAAGGTCTCTGCCATGTCAGAAAACTCCCCATGCTCCCCTGGCTGTGCTCCAGAGCAGGTCTGCCACAGCCGTTTTCCTCTGATACTTCCAAGGCTCCTTCATTCTTTAGGAATGAAAGCACTTCAGTTCATGCTTTTCTGCAGTAGCAAATAAAGTGAATACAAAGAGCATCATCACAGGTCCCCAAAAGGGTCAGAGCAGCAGTGACAGTGTTTAGAACCATGCTCTAGGAAATCTGTGGAGGGATGGAAGAGGCCATCCCTCTCCCATCCCTCCACAGATTTCCTAGAGCACAGAAATCTGTGCTGTAGATTAGGAAGTAACACAGCTTGTGTTCATTAGCTAGTAGAAGCAAAGCTTTGAAGGTACTTGAGATGACTACAGTTCTTTGGACGGTGGGTATGGGCAGATATCTGCAGCATGTGAATCCTTGGGCAGCAGCTGAATCCTCTGTATAAAAGCTTATCTGAAGACTGTGGATCCTTTCTGTCATTTTACAGCTGCGGGAGGTAGAAGAACACTATTGTAAGTCTAAGCATTTTCCTCATGACTTGAAGATTGCATTGGATGATAAGGACAGAGAAGAGCTGGCTGCTGTCCAGGAACTGCAGGACCAGCTGTTGGCATATTTGGAGAATCAGGATACTGTGAAAAGACTGCAAGAACACATGCAATGGTGAGGGAACAATGCAGTGGGATGAGGTGTCTGTTGCTTGCGGGGGCTGGAAGGAAACCACAGGACACATACTCTGACTTTGAAGGACACTCTTGTTTTTCATTTTGTTACTTCACACTGTTCATCTGTAATTGGAGCTCTCCTTGTAGAATTTTCTTCAATAAGACCTCTATTTCTCTTAAAGCCTTGAAATTGAAAACACCAGATTGGAAGCCACTGTCCAGCAACAAAGTGACAGGATTGAAGCCCTGCAGGGAGACCTGCAAGCCTCTGCCTCAGTAAGCTGCTCATAAATTTCTCTTTTGGAGACTCCTGAGCCTATTTCTATGGGGAAGTTGTATTGTGTACTTTTCCTGAAGACCTGAGGAGGGCTCAGTGCCTGCATTCTCCTGAATACAGGCTTCTCAGAAAGCAGCTGAGGACCTGGCATTCATAGCAAGTGACCTTTGAGTAGCCTGTCTAGTCTCAAATAGAAGGAGTGAAGTTTTCTGTTTCCCCCTGCCCTTTGGCCTGCTTGGCTGGAAAAGGAGGAGAGAGAGTTCATTGGTTTTCTGGCTACCTGCTGGTGGCCAGCAGCATTTCTTAGTTTGAATTCACCCTGAACACAGGCATAATTCTTCAACTGAAGAAGTAAAAGCACCCATAATATGCTCAGCGAAAACGTCATGCTTGTGGAACACCATTTCCCTAGGACTCAGTGCCTGCAGCAGAAGGTTGCCAGTGCAGTTCTAGAGCAATCTACATCCAAAGCTTCACTGTCAGTTACTATGAGCCTTGAGGCTGACTTGGAGAAAGGCAGCCTGTACTTTTGTAAGGAATTGGCTAGGGTGTGAGCAGAGTTAGGGAAAGCCTGTGCCTTTAGGAAAAAGCTGTGCATGCCCATCTCTTCCAATACATCTTGAAAAAGAGCAAGACAGTATTCCGGGGGAAGGACACCTAGGAAGTGGTAGTTACCTTGGGCTTTGACGTGCCCTCCTGCCTCCTCCTCTAACCATGGTGATGTAGAGCTGCCTCTCCTCAGGGTTTCACCACTTTCCAGTCAGGGGCGTGGGATTCCTCTGCTCTACATTCATGGTTTTCCTAGTTTAAGGACCCTCCCCAAGCACCCTGGCATGATTCCCAACTCCAGAGCAGGTCTGATGACAGAGTTCACCTGGAGCCTTTGCTGAAATGGTGCTCCCTGGGATATAACTGTTGCCATCCCTCCTGGATCCACCACGCTGAGGCAGAGCTGCCATTCCTCAGGAATCCACTGCTTCCCGCTCAGCAGAAGCTGGGCACCTCTCTCGGTGCTGCATTTGAGGTCTCTGCCACGTCAGAAAACTGTCCCTGGTGCTGTGCTGTGCTGTGCTCCAGAGCAGATCCACCGAGCAGTTTTCCTCTGACACTTCCAAGACTCCTTCATTCTTTAGGAATAAAAGCATTTCAGTTCATGCTTTCCTGTAGTAGCAAATAAAGTGAATACGAAGAGCATCATCACAGGTCCCCAAAAGGGTCGGAGCAGCAGTGTCAGGGTTTAGAACCGTGCTCTAGGAAATCTGTGGAGGGGTGGGAGAGGCCGCTGTAGAAGATTAGGAAGTAGCACAGCTTGTGTTCATTCACTAGTAGAAGCTTTGAAGGTACTTGAGATGATTACAGTTCTTTGGGCAGTGGGTATGGGCAGATATCTGCAGCACATGGATCCTTGGGCAGCAGCTGACTGCCCTATATAAAAGCTCACCTGACAACTGTGGATCCTTTCTATGACGTTACAGTTGTGGGAAGTGGAAGAAAAATACCGAAATTCCGAGTGTTGTGTTCACAACTTGATGGCTACCTCCAATGATAAGGACAGACAAGAGCTGGCTGCTGTCCAGGAACTGCAGGACCAGCTGTTGGCATATTTGGAGAATGAGGCTACTGTGAAAAGACTGCAAGAACATGTGCAATGGTAAGGGAACAATGCAGTGGGATAAGGTGTCTGTTGCTTGCGGGGGTTGAGTGGAAACCATAGAATAGATACTCTGATTTTGAAGGGCACTTTTGTTTTCAGTTCTGTAACTTCGTGCTGGGACTGGTGCTTGTACTGGTGCATTTTCTGGCAGTAAGACCTATATTTATTTTTAAGCCTTGAAATTGAAAACACCAGATTGGAAGCCACTGTCCAGCAACAAAGCGACAGGATTGAAGCCCTGCAGAGAGACCTGCAAGCCTCTGCCTCAGTAAGCTGCTCATAAATTTCTCTTTTGGAGACTCTTGAGCCTAGTCACCTATTTCTGTGGGGAAATTGTATTGTGGACTTTTCCTGAAGACCTGAGGGGAGCTCAGTGCCTGCATTCTCCTGAATACAGGTTTCTCAGAAAGCAGCTGAGGTGATTACAGTTCTTTGGGCAGTGGGCATGGGCAGATAACTGCAGCATGTGAGTCCTTGGGCAGCAGCTGACTGCCCTGTATAAAAGCTCACCTGACAACTCCTTCTGTGACTTTACAGTTGCGGGAGGTGGAAGAAAAATACCAAAATTCTGAGCGTTGTGTTCAGAACTGTATGGCTATCTCGGATGAGAAGGAAAGAGAAACAACAGCTTCTGCCCTGAAACTGCAGGACCAGCTGTTGGCATATATGGAGACTGTGAAACAGCTTGAAGAACACGTGCAACGGTAAGAGAACAACACAGCGGGACAGTGTCTGGTGCTTGCAGAAGCTGGGTGGAAACCACAGAATAGAGCCCTTGATGCATTAGAGCAAATCATTATGGTTTTGAATGATGCTCTTCATTTTCAATATTTTACTCTGTTCTTTTGGAATTGGTGCTCTGGCAGATTTTTATAGTAAGACCTGTATTTCTTTTTAAGCCTTGGATTTAAAAATACCAGTTTGGAAGCCACTGTCCAGCAACAAAGCAACAAAATTGAAGCCCTACAGAGAGACCTGCAAGCCACTACCTCTGTAAGTTGCTCATACATTTCCCTATTGATGAATCCTGAGGCTAGTTACTTATTTATACAGGGAAATTTTGGTGTGTGTTTTTCCCAGAGAGCCAAGGGGAGCTCAGTTCCTGCATTCTGCCAAATAAAGGCTCCTCAGAAAGCAGCTGGGGACTTCCCTGGCTTTCAGAGCAAGTGGCCTTTCAGTATTCTCTATGCCTGTCCTACAGAGATCATGCTCTTTCATGAGTAGATTTTTAGCAGTACTAATTTGTCCTTCATCCTGAGTGAAAAGACTTAGCTCCAGGATTCTGCCTTAACTGCTGATGGTAGTAAGAAGGCACAGCTGCCTCTGTGAGCCAAGCTGCGTGCTTGAACTTGGATACATGCAACTGACAGGGGGGGAGAGTTCTCTGTTTTTTTTTTTGTGATGGTTGAAGGTGCACTGTCTCTTTCAGGCACAGGCAGCCACTCAGGAGTTCATAAAACAAAGCAGAGCCAGTCATCATGATTCACTGACCAACCAGCTAAAAGACAGAATTAAAGATCTTGAATGTGAATTGGACAGGATAAAAGGTACTAAACAAGAGAGTACTTTTCAAAAACAATGTACACAGGCAGAAGTGGAAAAGTACAAGGAGCTGTATCTGAAGGAAGTGAATATTAGCAAATGGCAAGCAAAGGAACTGGAAAGGTGAGTCCATATCTTTGGGAGTGGTAATAAAAGTGACTCTTATTTCCTCACGCATCTTCTTTCCAAATCACTCTTCTCCACCTGCTTAGTGTGGAAGCATGTGTGGAAGCATGAGATGGCATAATTCTGGTGAAAGACCTTTCCTCTTCATCAGCCTTCTCTTCATCTCTCTTTAGTGTTACAGCAGCAACACCACAGTAGCAACATTGTGGCATGAACAGGTTATTTTTCAAGTTGATGATTTTTTAACTGGCAGCTTTTTTTGCCAGTCTCTATAATCTTTTTATCCTGTATACAACACAAAAGATTAATTTCATGTCAATTACTCTTTGAGTGTGAATAGGCCCCTCAGAGAAGAGAATTCTGTTCTGTTAAGGAAAAATACAAAAGATCTTTTTTTGGCTTCTGTTCAAGCAGTGGCCCTGAGCTTTGAGCTTTCCTTGGGAAGGGGATCCAGCTCAGAATTGTTACAGAGGTGATGTACCTTCCAGAAGAAGCTGTGTAAACACATGGCTTTCACAGAAGGCTTTGAAGCCCTCATGCTGAGCACTCCTAAGCACTGGTGATGCTGCTCCTTACACCTAGTGCGACATCTTAGAAACAGGCCCACCAAATAAGCTCAGGTCAAATGATGAACTACTTTTGGGGGTTCTTCATCTCAGAAGTAAAATAATAGTCAAGGACCTGGAGAGTAACTTTGGGAAAGTGTTGCTAACAAAGGTAACTGTTTGTGTGCTTCCAAATGTTTCAGAGCTAATGAGAGACTTGAAGAAGCCAATGCTAAGCTCCTCCGGGAGCGCCATAAAAGCAAATCGTTAATCACGAGCAGCATTGTCAGCGGAGGTCTGGCTGCAACTCCAGTTCTGTATTCAACTGCACTCGGATATCCTGCAAACAGTTTAGGACTGGACAGAAGTCTTACTCTAGGGGGAAGCTTCCTAAGCCAATGTGAGATGATCTTATCATCAAGAAAGAGACTTGCAGCTTTTGTGGCCAAGGTAAGCATTTTGAAATACCATTCTTGACTCCTGCTGAAGAGTAGCCATATGCAAGGTTCTCCCTTTTAGCCTGAAGTTAAAATCCATTTATTGTTCCATGTCACATTACGTAATAGGTGAAAGCAACTGCTAATCCTCAGAACAGTGCACAACTGTACATGGTAAGGCTGAAGATTTTTGGTCATCATGGATGTAAAAATTTTACTCTTAAAACCTGGTCTTTCCTCTCTGAGTCATAAATAGGAAGTACTGTTAGTGGTCTGTATACCTGGATTTGGAAGATGGGGCCTTAGGCAGAGAATGTCTCTGCTGCAAGTATCGCAAGAAGATTTTGGGACTCAAGGCCACTTGTTATACTTACAAACTGTCAAGCTTCCATCCTAACAGCTGTGCCAAAGGCTGCTGCAAATGAATATGGGTGTCTTGATGCAGAAAAGAATAGTGAACTCTGCTAGCTGCAACCAGTGTGAATTGGTGGATTTCTGAAACCAGTTTCCCTGCCTAATGTGAGAAAGGGAATGTCAGCTCCCTACGCTCTCTCTCAACTTCTGTTCCTTTTCTGGTTTCATTTTCCAAATGCCTCTTGTATTTTAGTGGTCTTTTTATTGTGAGCTTTTTTCCTTGCCTCGTGTACATGTAGGCCATGTTCTTGTGTCTCACTGAAGACCTTTGAACTAAAGGCTGTTTTTCTTTCTTCAGATCCTTAATCAAAAATCTTCTCTCTCTTCTCTGCAGCCAGATATATGACAAGGTTTGTAGCCTGTCCTGTTTAACCTTGGGTGCTATTGCAGATGTTTGTCTATTTATGCTGCTAGGTTTGATTCAGACTCACTGATGCATTCACACTGGCCTAAAGCTGGAGACACTTTGAAGTTGCTGGTTTCTCTTGAGTAAAAGAGTGACTTACTGCTGAGTAGTTCTGTGCTTTATGTCTTTGTGAAGTTATGGCTTTGTGGTAGTTCAGCTTCTGTAAGGTGGCACCGTATGTATGGATTTCACCTCTTCTGATGGAACTTGGTTAAACTAGAGGAGAAGGCTCTTTACCACCCTTGCCTGTTCTGACAGTCAAAAAGTCCTGGGTAGTAACAGCAGTTGTGTGTGCAGCAGCAGTGCTGCTCTGAAGTTGAGTTCCTAGACCCTGAGTACCATCTCATGGGTCTTGGAGGATCCAGCTTACTCTGTGCTGAAGAAGCTCCGTGGGTAAGTAGTAAGTCAACATCACCTCCTGAAACAGAGTTACTGAGATGGTGACTGCTGCAAGTGACCCAGTATGTTACTGCCTGAAGAGCTGAGCAGTGAAAAGAGGTACCTGCTCAGGATGTTTGGGCTAGTCAGCTGTGATGCCTTCTCCTAAGGGCTTGGGGACCAGGAGAACAATGGAGACACTGTCAGAGTCCTCAAAAATGTAATTTTATTCTAAGGCCTTTTTATTCCTTTTCAGAGAAATCCATGTGTTTGCTTTATTTCCACTGATTTCTCTTTCCTTGGGAAGGGATGAGAATTACAAAAAGGTTACCAAAATAAGTAAGAGGCAAACAAGACCTTTTTCGTCTCTTGATTAATCAACACATGTAGCAGAGAGTCCTGTGGAATTCTTGTCATTGTGAAGGCTTCATAAACTGGGGAAAGTGCTTTCTTCCAACAGCGCAACTACTATGGCTTTGCTTAGAATTAGTCCTGCTATAGGACATCTTTTTATCTAGGCCTGAGATTTTGTGCCTCCTTCCACTACCCATGTCTCATTTCATGTTCTGGAGGGATCCCTCTTCCCCAGGACAAGATTTTACTGTCCACGCTTGAAGAAAACTTGCAGCTTGCGGGGAGTTGGTTTTTTGGTACCACTGAGAAAAGTTTGGCTCCATCTCTGTTACTCCACCCCCCTGGTAGTTAATACACACAGACAAGGTCGCCTGAGCTTTGTCTACTCCAGGAAAGAAACAGTCACAGCTCTCTCAGCCTTTCCACATAGCTCATGTGGTCCAGGGCCTTGGGCATCTTCTTGGCCATCACAGGCCATCATCTCCATTTGGGATGATATTTTTAGGTTTTATCATGTTGTCTGTAGGGTGTAAGAATGTTACAGGAGTTTTAGCACTTACATTTGGGTCATATTATGTATATTATGTCTTAACTGTATATTTGATGTATAATTCTAGGCACAACAGGAACTGGATGAAAAAATCACTAAGGAACTGAAAGAAGGTAATGTGTCATTACATTTGGAGTGTTATGAAGGAAAAAGTTGTCTATTTCTAAGACTTGACCACTTTCAAGGCATTGTTTTCAACTTCTTCTGCTAAGCAGAGATTTTTTTTTAAACTCTCCAGTTTAGACTTGAATGTGAAAAATTCCTGCTTCCCAAAATACTGCATAGAATGTTATGCACTTGCCTAGAAAAAAACAAGCAAAAGAAAATTCATCCACTGCTCCACTCAGAAACACTCAGCTTAGGATGAAGTTGCTATTCACTAGAGTTAATCTCCAGCAAACACATCAAAGAAGACCCCCAGATTTTTATGGATCTTTACAGACTTCAGCCATCCCTTTCTTCCCTGTACATGGGTTGCATTCAGTACTAAACCATACCTTACATATTCTCTGCTGTTAGATCTTGGTTTTTGTTGCTATGATTCATGGCTTGTCTTTGTAGCTTAGGTGTTGCAGTCAGTCTTGTTTTGAAAAAGTAGAAGAACACGATCAGGGATAAAAGACAACATTTCTTTGGGAAGAGATCATTCAGTAGTGCTTAGGCAAACATGAGTTCAATGCTCACAACATGGAGCATAAAACACGCTCTGTAACTTGAGGCCAGGCATCCAAAGATGAAATCCACTTGCTTCATGATAGTTGGTCCTCCAGAGGCACTGCTTTGCAGGGACTGCGGCTGTGTAGTTGTAGTGTCGCAATAAAGTACAGCTTTGAATGTTTAAGGAAAGCAAAGACTTCAGGTTGAAGAGCTCTGCAGGGGCTACATTAAGAAGCACTGTTAAGGGCCCCTGGAGTGGTGTGGAGTCCCTTAGGATGTTTGCAGCAGCCTTTGGCACAGTTGTTAGGATGTGTGTAACTGTAGGCAGAGTTTGTGGTGATTGGGAATGGGGCTGTGGCTGTGCCTCATCCCTAATGCTCTACAGCTGTGTAGGACAGATGAATAGTACTGAAAGCAAAGAATCATGGAATGCTGAGGTGTACTGACCAATCACAAAGGGGCAGACAGAGCACACAGGTGTAATGCATGAAAGAGGAGGGGTATAAAAGGTTGTACTGAAAGTGCTGATGCTTAGACCCTTCTTCAGAGTCAGTAGTTTCTTTTCTGTCATGTAGTCTCTGGAATGTCTGTCACTACCTTTAGAAATGCTGTTGACTGATAAGCACACATGCGTAAAATGTGTTGCTTCCTCTTGCCCAATTTGTCCCTTGCTACATGTCTTTGGAAATTTTCAAGTCTTGTTCGGATTTGCAGACTCTCAAGTTATGTGAAATCTTCTTACAGTGTCTGATGTAGAAGTAACATAAAGAATCTTGTGTCATTTCCCCCAGCCACTGCTGAACTTGAAACTGGACATGCTGGATCTTCTAAAAACCTTCATGTGGACCAGGACCCCCTTTGCAGAGCAATAGAGGAGTACCGTGATGTTTTAACCAAAAATTACATGATTTGAATGAAATGCTGTGGAAAGACTCTGAACATTTTTTGCTTTTGTAGAAAGCACATCTATGGTTTCCCTCTCCCCAGTTCAGATGTAAAAAGTTGTTCATTGCAGTCTGAATATAAACTTAAGTCTATTAAATGTCTGTCAAGCACAGTGCACTCATCTGTTGGGTTTTTTCTGTATAACTGGCTTCTTTTGCACTCACAGTAAGAACCACATCTGTTTCTTCTGACCAGCAGATTGACTGGTCTGGATTCTTGAGCTTGACAAAACTGTCAGAAATGTTTCCTCTTACAGCGACTTCACTATGTTGCATCACTCATGTTCTATGTTTGAACAAAAGTTAAACCAAAGTTTCCATTTGTTCTTTCTTGTCCTTTCCCTTAAAGTGGAACGTTTCCAGTGTTATTTTCCTGCTTAGAGACATGTTCAAGACCTGGATGTTGAGAAGAAACACCATTCTCAGGTCTTGCTGGGAAGTAGACATCTATGGAAGTCTATCTCACCAGTCCTCATTTCCTCAAAATCATGAAGGCAGGCATTAGAACTTTGAGACATCACTCTTCATATATACACCAAAGTACAGTTGGCAAAAAGTGCATCAAAAATAATGTTCCACCTCCTCTCCAGGTAATCCCTGTGAAAGTTACATTTATTAGCAAATGTGTGGGTTGTAAATCCCAAATGCCCTTTGGAGGCTAACAAATTTGATTAAACAGTATATTGCATGAGTTCTTCACATAATTGAAAATGAGACCTTGGCTAAGGAGCAACAGTACTGTAAACTCTAAGTCGCGGCAAATGATGTAAGAAGCAGCAGTAACCTGTGATGCCATATAAGCTGATGAAATCTGGCTGCTTAGCAGTTTGATCAAGGACTATGTGATATAAGCAAATCACTTGCTTATGTGTTTTGATTTAGTACCGATTTCTTTTTGTCTGATGCTGGTTTGATTTTAAACACCAAGTATGCATAATTATTTCAGAAAGTCTTAGTCTTTCAAGAAATTGAAACTAACTTGAACTTGAAAAAAGTCTAATAATCAGTATGTGAGAGTCACAGAAAAACCATTTACCAACTGAAGATTTCAGGGGCCTTTTCTGGGAACAATCATGGTTCTCTTCCTCAGTGTCTGTTGAAAACCATGTTTAAGCCTATTCTAAACTCAAATTTATCTGTATCTGAAACATGGCTGACGCAAACTAAGCACAACAAAACATTTTATTAGACAACAAAGTGAATAATGTCATCATTTGTGGATAGATAAAATGTAGGAGAATAGACATAGTGGTGAAAGTAATCTAGCCCCTAGGGAGTTACAGCTGGGCCAATTATCAAGCATTAAGAACAAGCCTGCCCTTAACAGGCCACAGCTGGATCCAGTTAAGGGGGTATTATAAAAGAGCAGGTTGGCTGGTGAGATGTCAGATTGAGTTTGTTGGCTGTGCTGAGAAGAAGGAGTCAGTGCTGTGAGGAGCTGCCCCTGAGAAACCTCCAAGAAGGTATGAAACCTTTGCAACGAGATGGCAACAATTGGTGACCCTGATGTGATCAAGGACCCAGGATGGTGCTGGGTTCCCCCTGAATGGCAGTGTGTGCAGCAGTGTGATAGAGCTGTGTGATAGAAGTGGCAAATGGCATGGCCACAACAGCAGGGGGTGCCTCAGCAATAGCATGGCCCCTGAGGAGTATGGGGGGTGGTTTGCTAAGTCACTGCTACATGAGCACTGGAACAAAGGCACCATGGAGCTCTGAGAGGCAGAGTCAGGGCTATGCAGACAACATGTAAGAGAAGCCTTCTAAAACTGTATAGTGGCCATCTCCACAGTAATCTGACATGATTGGGAGTGGGCTGCAGGGTGAGGTGCAGCCAGAGATGGAGCCCAGCGTAGCAATGAGAGCAGCAGGGGAAGCTGCCTGATCTGGACCTGGCAGATTTCGACACCTGAGGTACAGGTGAGCTGCTGGGGACACAATGAGAAATAACATATTGAGTGCAGGACAGATTTTTTTTTTTTTAATTTCTTTCCATGTATATCAAACAAACTGTGAAATATAGCATCAAAAAGGGGGTAAGGCAGCTGCAGATTTGGCTGCCACCTGGAAATCACTTTATAATACTTTAAAAGAATGGAAAACAGAGCTAGACAAGAGAGCCTTGCAATGATCAACTAATACAACAAAATCTGTAGAAGGAAGAAGAGAATTATTAAAACAGCAGTGGGGACTGCGGAAAGAGTAACTCTATTCTTTAGTATGGTGCATTTGTTTGCTAATGAAACATGTGCATTTTGTTTGTGAATTGCAACTATGGATCTTTGATTAAGCATAAGTTTAAAAGTTTGTATTCCATAAGCATAAGTACACTTGACAGATGCTGGATCAATGTTGTTCAAAGTTCTATAGCTGTTGATTTGTTGCTGCCTTAATATATAGCCTTTAACTTATTCTTGTGAGTTACCTTACAGAAGTTGAACAGCGGTGGATATTGTCAATATTCTAGAGACATATACTTTCACTGTGACATAGAAGTCTAAGTAACTTTGTAATTAAAAGAAAAAGGGGGAATTGTGGACAGATAAAATGTGGGATAATAGAGATAGTAGTGAAAGTAATCTAGCCCCTAAGGAGTTAAAGCTGGGCCAATTATCAAGCATTAAGAACAAGCCTGCCCTTAACAGGCCACAGCTGGATCCAGTTAAGAGGGGTATTGTGAAAGAGCAGGTTGGCTGATCAAGAGGTGAGATGGAGTTTGTTGGCTGTGCTGAGAAGAAGGAGTCAGTGCTGTGAGGTGCTCCCCTGAGAAATCTCCAAGAAGGTATGAAACCTTTGCAACAAGATGGCAACAGTCATTAACCTTCTGCCTACTCTTTTATTTGTGTAGTTGTTCACTGCTGGAAGAATGAAAGCTCACATACCTCTCTATCAAGATGTGTTTCTCACATATTTTCTGTACTCAAGCACAGATCTGGGCAGGGCAGATATTTGCACTGCAGACTCGGAATAATTGATGCATTAAGTTCATTGCACAGATGCACCAAACCCAAACATAGGTCTAACCCTACAAAGCATTTTAGCTCAAATTATTTCATTGCCATCACTGGAATCACTGACAGACTGTTCATTGAAGAGGAATGCACACTCTTAATGCAGTTGTATTCTGAACATTCAGCACTTTTCAGAATGAGTAAGATTGGCAATTAAGATTAGCTCTGCCATCATTGCTGCCATGAATAAAACTTTCTACTTGATTGTTTGGCATTGTTCTGCCTAATTTAGCCCAGGGCTATCCCAAATATTGTCTGCCTGGGTAGGCAGTCCAGCACTATGCTCTCAGGACCTGACATTTTGTGGCTATCCTAGAGTTGGTGGCCTAGGACTGCACTCTTAGGACCCAACAGCACTGCTCAACAATAGCAAAAACACCTTGACGCTATCATCACTATGTTCAGAACAAATCCAAAACAGCCCCATACCAGTCACTGTGAACAAAATTAACTCTACCACAGCCCAAACCAGCACAATAACACAATGATGTTTTGGCTGTTGCTGAGCAGTGCTTATCAGAAGTCAGGGAGTTTTCAATGTCTCATGTCTTAACCAGGGGGGAGATGCAGAAAAAGCTGGGAGGAGAAAAAGCTAGGACAGCTTACCCAAACTGGCCAAAAGGATATTCCACATCATAGAAACTGAGTCAAGTTAGACAGGATGGGCATCAATCAGTGGGAGGTGAGCAACTGTATTGTGGATCACTTGTTTCTTATGGATTTAGTTTTTCCTTTTTTAGAAATTATATTTCTTACCTTTTTTGTTTGTATCAATTATTAAACTGTTCTCCTCTGAACGCACAAGTCAGGGTATTTTTGTTACTTTTTCTAATTCTCTTCCCCATCCCACTGGGTTGCGGGGGTGGTGGTGTGTATGCAAGGGGTAGTGATCACTCTGAGGTGTGGTACCTCAGTTTGGGTCTGGGGTTAAGCCACAGCATTCAGGAGTTGAAATAAGTTCTCAGTACATTGCAGTCCTATGGTCAGCAGACATTTCTCCCTTTCTTATGGTTTATAATTTCCAAGTAGTTTGCAAAATAAGACCTTTGTCTTTTTTATTATTTTTCTCAACTAAACTGAGCCAAACCTAACAAATCCAATTGTGACCAACCTGACCCCACAATAAGAGAGTTCATTTCCATGATAACTGTATATTGGTAGCCCAGAAAGTGTGAGCCAGTGAATTTGTGTGGTTCTGAATATGCTAGTAAGCCTCTTCTGACTCATAGTATCATAGAAGATTCTGAGTTGGAAGGGACCCACAAGGATGGATCATCAAATACAACTCTTAAGTGAACGGCCCAAAAAGGATTGAACCCATAACCTTGGTGGTGTTAGCACCACTCTCTGACCAACTGAGCCAATGTCATACAGTAACTCTTTTACTGTATTGAAAAGAAAATTTCTTATTCATCACTTAGAGGAAGCCAAAAGAAATCCCTTCTACATTCTGAATGGAAAGCTAGCTGTTAATCCACCATGTGCATGGGATATGGTGTGTCAGGCTGGACTGGGAGCAAATAAAACTGCTCCACTGGACTCAGCAACTATCCAATGACTCCAGAAGGCTCCAGAGGCAGCGCACCAAGGGCACCCCCACAGCTGCAGCTTGGCCCTTACAGCAAAGCTGCTGAAGTCATGGTCTGCAGGATGTGTTCTAACTATCCTGCTCCCTACAAAGCCTCAGAGTCGGCATTACTGAGACATGCAATCCTCCCAGGCAGCTTTTCTAAGCTGTACCACTTCTATAAATACAGCAGTTGCAAAGCAGGTGTACTAAACCAGATTCTTAGCAGCATATTGTTATCAGCCCAAGTCTTTACTGAGACTTTTCCTTCCTGGTAGTCAAAATTCCCCAGGTGGTTTAATAGGGGAATTAGCTGTATTGGCAAAGGGGAATTTCAGACTGCCATTTTATACCTCAGCTGTACAAAGATTGTGAACTAAATTACCCAGCTACAGTGAATCGTGTTGAAGGAAAGGTGTACCTATAGCAGACTAATCCAAATACCAGTGCTTATGCAACACTTAAGTCACACTTAAGCCCTATTTGGAAATCTCCCTGTGGTACATAAGTCTTGTAATGAAACAAGAATTCAGGAACAGGAATGAAACATTTCATGTAGACAGGAAAAGAAACAACTGCTATTACATGATACTGATAACTACAGCTAAGCATAGAGAACACGGAACAGGAAAAGCAACAGAATAGGAAATACCAAAATTTAAAAAACCCCTCAAACCTAAACCCAAAAAGGAAGGATAAAAATTAAATTTAAAATAGAAATGAATCAAAACTAAAAACATACATGTTGATATTTTCAACAACACCCTGAGCCATAATGATTAAAGAAACAGTATGAACAAAGATTGATACAAACAACTGACAGTTGCTTTAGTGACAGACTAGCTATTTCTTTTGCATCTTTCTTGACTAGTAAGGAATGAACAGTTCCTGTTGTACCCATATGACTCCATGACCCATCAGCATCCTCTTATCTTCAAAAGCAATGAAACCAAATTTTAGTCCATTCAGCTATCCCAGTCATCAACTGAAGCTGGCATTGTAATCACATGGTTTTTTATTGATACCATTCTGAAATACTTGACATAGAATTAGGGTTTCCTGGTCTTAGCTGGGGAGTAACCTATACAAACAAAATTATTTTGCGGCTGAGCATGTGTCCAGTTGAAAAGATGAGATTCTTTCTCCTGAAGAGCACAGAGATGACTCATGTTTATCCCATGTTGCCATCTTGTAAATAAAAACTTGCCTTTCTTCTAAGATGGCTGGAAAGAAAAAAAATATATCCAGTTAAAAATGCATTTTGCTCTCAATTTTTCTATTAAATGGTCAGACTGATTATAGAGACACTCTCAAAATGGTTACTAGTAGTTATTTCCTAATACTCATAGAAATTTAGGTTTTGCAACCTCAATCTACTTAGCTGCAGTTTCAGCAAAAGAGTATTTTTACATCTTTTTACAATTATTATTATTATTTTGGCTTTTTTCTAGAGTTCAGGTCTGAAAAAACAGAACACTGCTAATACACTGAGAATCAGCTAATGAAAGTGTCTGTACATCAGTCACTGCAGTACAAGAGAATATTGTCAGTAGCAAATATTTGATAAAGCTGTGAAGATTCATTCTGGAAAGGAAAATAAAGATTTTAATATATGTACCATTCTTAGTGATGAAGGAAAAGAAAATATTTCAAAGGGCTGAATCACCTCCGTACAAAGTGTTACTATATCCTTGTCCAGTTGCAATAAATATTTTTACTGTTTATCATAGTGAAATGTATTCCTCTTTGAATTAGGTTTTGTTTGCCATTTGTTTTTCAGAAATTCACATGCAAAAAGGAGTTTCTAAAGATAAGAAAAATTGTTTTGGCAAGGTGTTCCATTAGCCAAACACCCTAGGGTAAACTGTACCATGGCATCATGTCCCAATTATATGGCATCTGAACTACCCAGTGGCATCACTGTAACAGGACAATATTAATAATTATTCCAAACTTACCAAATATTTTGCTTTCTGTACTACGTTTTTATACAGGCCATCTGCCATGTTTGTATTCCTGTGTCAGTGCCAACTTAGCCACACTTATCAGAAAGTAACTTTCTGAGTGTGCCATGGCTGTTAGGGAAACTTCCAGTCTGGCCATCCACAGAACTCTGAGTCCCACAGCCCAAAGGTGTCACAGGGCCAAAGGCTCTGCTGAGGCGAGGCCTGACGCATCTCCCCGCACCCCGCCACTCTCACACGGTCACACCAGGCTCCCTCACCGGCTCGACCCCGGCCTCCCACAGCAGAGTCTCAGATACCTCGTTCCATAGAGCAGTTTATTCCTGTGCAGTGACACAGACACAGCTCGAGCTGGTGCCTCTGAGCAGAGCACCTACACAAAGAACCTCTGGGCTTCTGCAGCCTCACAGGGGCCCCCTGAGCCAGTCTCGCTCTTCCGCCCGAGCCATGGGCTCTTGTCCCACTCTCCATGCTCAAGGACTTCGCTGGCGTCACCGGTCTTCATCTCCTTTGTTACCCAAAGAGGCAATTCCAGGCTCCTGCTGTGTTTCCCAGAGTCTGTTCACCTGACCAGCATCTCCCATCTTCGCGCCCTTGGATATCCCGAAGGCTGGCAGCTCACGGCCTCTTGTCTCAGGCTCCCACCCAAAGCTTAACCTAGATTTCAATCGGCAGCTTGCGATCCCAGCTACCTGGACCAGACGTATTCCTCAGCATCTGGTCAGGCACGTAAGCAGATGATGTCTGAAGCTCTGCTCCATCCCCTTTCCTCTTGCATTAATCCTTGCTGTCTGTTCTTTTCACCCAAGCCCGTTAGCGGCACCCACGCAGCCCCGAGTGCCCGGGGACACTAATTCCATCGAGCACCGCTCCGTCCCTGACTCCCCGCCTCCCGCGGCCGCGCCTGCGCCAGCCCGCCCGCGCCTGCGCGGAGCTGGCCGTGCGCGGAGCGGTGGGACGGGGCTGCCGGGGGCAGCGGGCTGTGCCTGGGGCTGCCGCCGCCCCGAGGTTCGCTCCGCTGGAGCCGCATCGAGTCGAGCTCGCTGCCGGGGCTCCCCTCCCCTGTCCCTGCTTGAGGCACAATACAGCCCGCCAGTGCTTCCCGCCGTCACTCTCCTTAGACGGGACCGTGCCGGCGTTCCTGCTGCGGGATGAAGAGGATCTTCGGGTTCGGGAGGAAGAGGAAGGAACAGCCGCCGCCCGGCAGCGGCTCCCTTCCCTGCTCCGCCGGTGCCTACGAGCTTCGGCAGAAGGACCTGGGCAAGCTACACCGCGCGGCCGCCGGCGGCGACCTGGCCCAGGTGCGGCAGGGACTGAGGAAATACAGCATCGACGGGCGGGACAAGGCGGAGCGGTAAGGGCGGGAGCCGCGGGGCGGTCTCGGCAGCCCCGGCTGCAGCTGTGGGAGCCCCGGGAGCTCCCCGGCAGGAGCCGACCGGCAGCGCCGCTGTGAGGAGTGGGAGTGCAGCCCTTGGCTTGGGCTGCCAAACACCCCTTGGACCCGGCCAGCCGTCGCCTTACTGTTTTTGACCCGGCCTCCTCAGTGCCCTCATTCCCGGACTCCTGTGTCCTTGCCCAGGAGGGCAGGGGTGGAGGCGAGCTCTTAGCCTGGCAGAGGAGACTTGCAAGAGAAGCCTTATGGCCATTCTCTAGCCAGGGTGTGAGGTCTGAGTGTAATCGCCCCATCTCTATGCACCTCTGAGGGCTCAGCGTGCAGGTTCAGGAGTTGAGCCCAAAGGATGCGCTGCTTCAGCTGGGAGCAACATAAAGAAAGTTGGACACTGCAGTTTAGGAAGGATTTATAATGCAGAATAAACGTGTTGTTTATTGATACTGCACGCATAGTTGCCTTTTCTGAGTGTGATGTGGCAGCCTAAGCCACAGTGTGGTTTTAGGTGGCAGTTAGTTTTTCCTCTGAGGCTTTGGTGCAGCTGATCAGCACCTTGGACTGGAATATCTGGTCAGTATCTTGCAGGAGAAGCTGTTGCTTTCTGGCAGGTGTTGTGTGGGGGTTTGAGTCAAGCACAGCAAGCACTTAACAGTCCTACCTTAAGGAGAAGCCCTGGGTTGCAGCACAGTTCCTAGTGATCTATCATAAACAAAAGGGAATCACCTTTTTTGGAAAGGCTCGGAGTCAAACCCTTTGTGATATACCAAAGAGGGGCTGGTTTTAGCAGAATAGTTCAGTTTCCTAGGCTGAACTTCTGGCAGCAATAAAGTTCATTTAGTTTTATTGCCCTAAAAACACCTACTAGATTTGTAGGAGGAAACACATGCAAGAACTTCCTCGGTGCTTGTGTCTTTGTGTGCAAGTAGACTGGTTAATTGACATGACACCTAAGGACTGCTTTTCCTTCTGGCAAGGCTTTAAATTGAAGAAGAAAGTTCAGTCTTCCTGTGCTGGTTATGTATTGTGGAGAGGACTTAATCTGTAGTAGTCTTTTTATGACTGTGATAGTTAAACATTACAGGAAAGTCAAAAGCTACTTTCCTGTAGTCAGGATCAGAGTGTTCTGCTCTTTGTTTTGCTGTATGTTGTTAGAGGCTCTTGGATGCAAATGTGGTCTTGGTTTTGCTTCAGTAGTAAAAAAGCTAGAGGAAAAGGAAAAATTCTCAAAGTGAGGGGAAGCTCTAATATTCTTGGAATCAACCGATCTCTGACATTTTCAATACACTTCTGGCCCATGAATGATCAAAGAAAAACTTAGAAGTTGATTTGTCATAGTCCTCAGATTCCCTGGCTTTGTCTCTGTTGCTGTGCCATGTGTGTAGTCCCACACTGCAGAGGACAATACCCAATGCCTGGGCACAGGAATTTCTGCAGATTCTGTTCTGTTGGGAAATGTTCCCTTACTAAGCAGAAGCTGTGGAGGGTTTTTGCTAGCAAGTCCCACGCATTTGGTGTGCAGCTCCTGTGCAGCTAATGGAATGGGTTCTTAAGTTTGAGATTTGCAAAGTGAAACTTGTGGTCATATCTGTTTATAAAAAAAACCCTGAAATTATCCCTGTCTGTGCTAATTCAATTTATTTAATTTTTAGGACAGCTCTGCATCTTGCTTGTGCAAATGGCCATGTGGATGTAGTTACATTTCTAGTAGAAAACAAGTGTAAGCTAAATCTTTTTGACAATGATAACAGATCACCACTGATGAAGGTACGTGGACTGTGGTATGTTCTTGCAAGTGAGACTTACTGATTTCTAACTAAATGATATATTTTTCAGGATTCTTTATGTAGACCTTTGTAAAATCATGCATATTGTGATTGTTGTGGAACGGGCATATGTTAGTCAATCTTTGAAGATGCTTTTAATTCCCAGTATTGGGAAGATGGAGGAATTGCAGCAAAGTGAAACTGTAAATGCTAAAGTTTTTGTATTTTGTTTCCAGGCAGTACAATGCCAGCAAGAAAAATGTGTGGCTATTCTGCTGGAACATGGTGCTGACCCAAATCTGGCAGATGCTGATGGCAACACTGCCCTTCACCTGGCCGTCCTGTCTGGTAGTACTGCTGTAGCAGGGCTGTTACTTCAGCATGATGCTCATATTGATGCCCAAAATAAGGTAAATTTTTATATTTGTTAATAAAGTGCTTTCCAAAAGTTGCATTCATATTTTTCTTACACTTTTGTTTGTTTGTTTTAATTTTGATTTTTAACTTTATCTGCGCTTTCAGGAGGGATGTACCCCTCTTATTCTTGCTGTCTCCGAACATCATGAAGAAATAATGGAGTTTCTCCTTAAAAAAGGAGCTGACGTGCATGCTCGAGATCAATGTGAAAGGTCAGGGGCTGTCAAAACTTTACATGGGTCTCTTTAATATTCTTCGGCTTGGCTTGAGGGAGGCATGGGAATGAGGTTTGAAAAAAACACAAAACAAGGAGCCACACAGACGCAGTTACTTCTGTGTGGCTTGTGAAAGATGGTCATACCTCAGTGGCTTGCTGTCATATCTCGTTCAATGCTTTCCACATTGAGGATTGCAGAATGTTACTGTCTGTGATGGCCTTTCTGGCAGGAAGCCTGTCACTAGCTCAGTGACATTCCCTCAGATTGAAAAGCCATCTCCTGCATAGTAGTAGAGTTTCTAAGTGTTGTCTGTGTGGAAGCATTTTTTTATATTAAACATTTAATTGTTTTGAGACCTTCTCCAATTTTATTGTTTATCTTAATGAAAAATGCTTTTTCTTTCCTTTTCTTCATTTTAAAGTAAAGGAGAGTATGCTTTTTTGAGGGTGAACAGAAACAAAACTATTTATGGTGAGTGTAAAGCAGTCTATTTCATATCGTATTTCTTGGATCCTTCAGAACCCCGCTTATGACTGCTGCTTCTGGTGGAGAGCTTAATGTGATAAAGGTTCTTCTTCGGTATGGTGCTGATGTTTCCCATAAAGACACTAACGGATGGACAGCAGAGGATTATGCTGTTATTCATGGATATTCTAGGTAAATTTAAACTGTATCACCAGAGTAAGTTGTCAGTTATCAGTGTGGTTTTTGATAATATTTGATAACAGCACCAAGGTTTAATGATGTGCTGAGACTTGTCTAAGGGTGTCCTCAGTGATGTCTTCATAGAATCATTTAAATTGGAAAAGGCCTCTCTAAAGAATCAACCTAACACTGCCAAGCCCACCACTAAACCACATCCCTAAGTGCCAATCTACAAGGTCTTTCAAATACCTCCAGGCCTGGTGACTCAGCAGCTTCACTGGTCAGTCTGTTGTAATGCCTGACGACTCTTTCACTGAAGTAATTTTTCCTAATATGCAGTTTATCCTTCCCCAGCACAACTTGTGGTCATTTCTCCCGTCTCCTGTCTTCTTTACATTCCAGTGTCTAGTGTTAACTTGGAAGTTGAGGAAAATTTTTACCCAGAGTTCTCTGTTAGATTTCAAGTTTTATGGCTAAGCTCACATTTGCTCACTATAAACTCTAAAATTTGTCTGTATCCTACAGTTATCCAGAGGTGAAACTTGACAGGTACCAAGCAGGAGTTAATACCTTCATACATTTGAATATGACTGTAGAGTGAACATGACTGTAGTGAATATTGAACTGTGCAATAGTCATGCAGTAAGTGCATATGGGTACATAAATCTATATGGCTATGGATAGAGTGAAGATAGGATAAGAATAGGTTGGATAAGAAGTGGCTGTTAACTCTTCTATTAAGTGGTATATGCAAGTATGGGAATATTTTTTACCTAATGCATTTCTTCTCTTTTTCTGTACAGTCTTAGCAAACAACTGGCAGAATATGCAGACTGGGAAAACACAGGAGAAGCTTCTACAGGTGGTGGTGCACGAGGCACCACAGCACTTGGCACTCCACACAGGGCAGCAGCTGCTGGCTTTACATTGGGTGCACCGGCTGTGGACAGAGGAGGTAAGAGCCTTCACCATGGAGGAGCTCACAAGGACAATCAGTGTGGCTTTTCCTTAGTGGGTTTGTGTTGTTAGTGCTTACTGCTGGCTTTAGTGGAGGCATCAGATGGAGTAGCACAAGCTTTGTGAATGTGCTTATTTGGTGGTAGTTGGAAGTGCTGCTTGTCAGGCTGTGAAAGCATTTGATTTGCATTCTGTGTTCACTTCTTGGGGTTGTTACTTTCTATCTGTCAGATTGTCCACCTATTTGGGTTTTCCTAGAGAGAGAGAGGAGGATAGGAAAGGCACTAGGCAAAAGTGTTTACTTTTCAAGTGTGTACTTCTGCCTAGAGATGGCAACTGAGATTGTGAAAATCCAATTACAAAAGCAGTGGGTTCCACCTGAGTAGTTGTTCCTCTTTCTGTACTTGGGAAGCAACAGAGAAATGAGCAGAAAAGGTATGTGTCTTGTTAGTTTTCATGGAGTTTGTGTCTTCATTTTAACGTTAATAGTTCCATCTGCACTAAGGTCTTTCTTGCATGTCCTGTTTCTCAAAATCAGTTATGACTTTCCATGCAGGTGTTGTAGAGACATACTTAGCAATATTGGAAAAGTAACTTTGCTGGCAATAACATTGCAGTGTCCATGAATGCTGTATTGGCTAGAGCATAGTTTGATTTACAACACAAATAATGCTTTTCTTCTACTTTCAGTAATTATGATTTATTTTTTTTTTAGAAAAGAATTATTACTTTGTGATCCAGAAAAACAATTGGTTTTTTTTTTGATCACAAGGCAATTTAACTCCTTCAGTGAGTTTTAAAAATTCAGTCTATGGTTATGAGCTCAGACTACTAGAGGAATCTTTGAATACCTTAGTATAAATGAAATAGTGTGTCTTGTACTTTACATTTCAAGCCCTACAAGTGGGAGATTTTATTCTTTCTGAATTTTTAAAGGTGTTTCTTTGGAACTATGTGGCAAATGGGCAGAAGACACTGCTCAAACACAATTCATTATTCATTTAAATACAGTTCCTTAGACCATTTTTAAATGTCTAGAAAAATGAGCAAAATATGGGATATTTTTCCTCACTGACCTTTCCTAGATACAGGAGTTTAATTTAGAGACAGGCTTTGTTGCTTTGACTTAGGAACACTTGATTTCACCTGGTCAGAGATTTGGAAAGTTGCTTGATAGATTGCAGGAATGCAATCTTTTGCCCAAACAGTGCACACTGTTACTGTCTCTTAGAGATTAGTAACATAAAGAGAATATTTACCTGCATTAATTATGCAGTCTCTAACTTGCACAGAAAAAGTACAGGTCCTGCAGCATGAGAGTCCTTCTAATATGCTGCAGTAACAGACTTTGAAGCCTCTGTTAGAGAGAAGTTGGAATGATCTCAGGAGAACAGAGAAACATATTTTGGAATTATTTTTGTTTCTGTTGCTCTTCTGTACAATTTTTCTGGAATCCTCAGTGTTGTCTTTGTTCCTTTTGCTAATTTTGCACTTGTTGAATATATTTCAAAATACTCTCCTTTAGTGAGCAATTCAGCCTACTTCAAAAGTTGGCTTTTGTTTATATGAATATTTACTGTGTGATGTGTTGTTCCTTTCTTGTTCCTGGGTCCCTATGGAAACTGTTGGGTTTCCATCACAGAGCTCTTTGAAAAGAATTCAGTGATTTCTATCTCCCAAGTTCAGTAAAAGCTGTCCTGTATTATCTCTTCAGAAAGCTGAGAAATATAGAAGAGGTGAGAAACTATCATGCAGTCCTTTCTTAACTCTTTAAATGTATCTTGCTTTGATACAAGTAATTTTGCCACATTCGTTCCCTGTGGTAAAATCTATAGAAGCAGGACTCCCTTCTGTTCTGAGATAAATGCTGCATCATGAAGAAATTTGGTGTCAGCTGCAATAACAGAATGAATTCTTGCATTTTACTAAGTGGGATGGGTAGAGCAGATGCACAATGGTTTATATTCTGAATTTGTGCTTCCCAACACACAGACATGTACACACACAAATACACCAGTCAACGCACCCATTTCAGTCCGGTTGTGGCCTGCTCCATAGTCCTGGGGAACATACTGCCCTCTTGTCCTGTCTGAGTGGTTCAGCATGGTCAAATGAATATAAGCAGGACTCTTCCAACTGAGGTAGAAGTGGCCTGTGTTTATATCAGGCACCAGCTGACACAACTTTTAAGATTAAGATGAGCTGATTTAAGGCAACAAGTTACTGTGTTCCTTTTTTAATGAGGGATAACAAACGTGCTAAAACTGTAACTTAAGACGAGTGTGTGTAAATAACATAACGTCTCAAAGTTGCATGCTGGTCTGAGTACAGGGAGCCAAGATTTCCTTGAAGCTTCTGGATAGTCTCCAAAGTTTGGTTCTTGACACATACGGATTTTTGAGATCTTCCTTAGAATAAGGACCTGTGTGTGCTGTATGCGTAAGGCACTGTACAACCATGAAGGAATTTAATTAGCATCTCTGCTAGACAAGTAGTCAAGTTGAGGGAAATACAAAATTATCAGGAGAGTATATTTTCGATAATATGTTTCAGTGTTTCAAAATACTGAAATATGGATGTTCTACATGGAGCAAGTACTTTAAGTTACTGTTTGACACTGTCCCTTGAAAGCAGAGTTCTTTAGACTCTGGTTGAGTTGTTTCCAGCACTTCTGACTGTAGAATAGGCTGATAGTCACAGTATGTTCTCCCATTGCTGTAGCTGTTTTGATGTACTGCTTATGTTTTCCAAGTTTCTGGAAATTCCAGTTTATTCTGATGTCATTGTTCCATCTGTCCTTTCCACGCCTTTTCCTAAATGGATATAGGAATGCAACAATCTCCTAACCAGACATCAAGAACAGGAAAATCAAGGAAAGGTATTTTATACAGTAGCATTTAAAATATGAAACATGTTGTGCAGTATACAGATATCAACACATCTATGATGTTTATTATCCTGGAGGCTCCTATTTTGATGGTACTGGTTTTATGAACTACATTTGAGAGCAGGCTTTGTGTGATTTTTGTTTGTTTGCATGTTTTGCCTTTGTTCTTTATTATTGAATTTAGTGTTTGCTTTGTGTCATCGATGATAGTAAATAATTTTTTAAGTAAGCCCTTCTTTTACTCTGAAATGGAAATGGGCTTGAATTAAAGTGGAAACAAGCAATCCCCAGAGACTGCTTTTCTAGATCCAATTTTTACTGTAATCAGAGTTCTGTCTGAGAGGTAGCTCATGAACTTTCTCTTTTGCCTTCTAAAGGACAATGTGACTTGTTCTTGATCACTGCTTAAAGTCACTATTTACAGAGTGACAGAATATTTGGAATTAGAAAGGATCCACAAAGATCATCAAGTCCAGCTCTTAAGTGACTGGCCTATACAGGGATTGGAACCCACAAACTTGGTATTATTAGCACCATGCTCTACCCAACTGAGCTAATCTATTAATTGGAAGCAAAATTTCAGAAAACTTACTCAGCTCTTTTGATTACTTATAACTGTACTAATTGAAAATATAACTGAAGTCATCCATCAGGCGTGATAACCGACTACCTCCACACTGGAGCAGTGGTGGAGATGTTTTTACTCAGCTTGGGAAATCAGCAGGTAGGTTAGACTGCTGGTGCTGATTGAGTTAACAGGAACTGTGGTATGTACAGGTAATTATTATTATTTAAATATTGTGTATTTGCAAAAAGAAACAGTAAAAATTAGAGAGTGTGTTGTATTTTTAAACTGTTAGCTTGTCCTTGTTTCAGCTTCTAGACTTTCTCTTCATGACATGCACACTGTATTTCGTTGTCCATCAGCCCAGTGCAGGTCAGGAGATCTACTCATCAACATTTCTACATGTACCCTGTCTTTAGAACAGACAAAATTTCCATGCTCTTTTGTATTTAATGCTAGTGGAGGAGATGTCTTCAGGCATATGATATGCCTTTGTTTTCTTTTCCGCTTAATGATTCTGCCAAATACTTTGGATTGGTTGTTATGATAGTTGACAAGAATTAATTATCAAGAACTTGAGGAATACTGAAATAGGTACTATTGGAAGTTGTGTTTATTTCCCCTTCTGTTTTGGGAATTGAAGAGCCCTTTTATATGATCTTAGCTGTTGATAGTTGAGAGGTTCTAGCACTCTTGAAGCTGGATTCCTAGAGGTCAGGTTTCTTCAGTGGGTCAGAGATGTGCTAGAGTGCACTCTCAACAGTTTGCAAGCTTGTTGGGAGGATCAGTGGATGCACTTCAGGGTAGTGCTGTCATTCAGAGGCATTTACTCTGCCAGACTGTGTAAATGAACTCTCAGGCCTGTCTAGCAAAATTCAGCCAGGGCAAATGCAAAATCTGCACATGGAAAAGAACAACCCCTTGCTACAAAGCATGCTGGCACTGCCTGGCAGGAGAGATGCCTTGCTGAGAAAGCCTGATGGGTCTTGGCAGAAGAGTGAGCTGAGAATGAGCCAGCAGCAGGGTGCCCTGGCAACAGTGTCCTGAGTTGTATTAAGAGCAGCATAGCCAAGAGATTGAGGAAATTGATTATCCACCTCTGCTTGGCACTCTCTGGATTATGTCCAGTGCTCTGGGTGTAATTTGAGCCTCCAGTGCAAGAGAGATTTGTCTTTCAAAAGTGAGGAAGCTCAGTGCAAAGCCATCAGGTTCATCAGGGACAGGAATATTTGCCCTTTGAGGACAGGTTGAGGAAGCTGGGATTTTTCAGCCTAGAGTAGTGAATTTGCAGAGGACCTAGCAGCAGCTTCTAGTATATGTGAGAAGACAAATCCAGGTGCTTCCCAGTGGTACATTGACAGGAGGCAGAGATATAAGAGGCATAAATGGCAACAAAATAGTTTCAAATTGGATGTGGGAACAGTAAAACAGAGGTTGTACAGTCTCCCTCCTTGGAAGTGTTTAACACAAGACTGGATAAAGCCCTGAACAACCTTATCTGACCTCATAACTGAGCCTGCTTTGAGAAGGCTGGCTAAGAGACTTCCTGAGGTTCCTTCTGACCTGATTTATCCTATTATCCTACGTGCAAGTCGTGTTTGTAACACTGATGAAAGCTTGGGGTGTGCTATAGAGTGCCCTGGGTTTGCCACTTTTGTCTGCTGAATTCCCTTTTTGATGCAGTGTACAGAAGTGTTGGTGATTCTTCTACTTGAGCTTTAGAGCTAGATTATGCTTTTTGATTTTCATTACCTTTGCAAAAAAACCCCTGAAACTGGGTAGAGCAGCAGACAGTGTAATATCTACCATAATGTTATACATAATGCTGCATAAAATAATGAATCTCTGTATGTGATGTGTACTTGTGTGTAAGATGAGTACTTTGGAAGTTCTTAATGTCTTGCTAAACCACCACCATTTTGTTAATTGTTTACTACTATAGGATATTCATGTTATGCCTTTTTTTTTAAGTTTAGGGGTGTTTCTATGTTTTTTAAACTTCTAGGTATAAGACTCCAGAAGAGATATAGCTCTGGTCTTTTTATTTCCTTTTTTTATTTTATTTTTTTTTTAATTCAGTGTTGTTTGAAGATGCAATTTTGTTCTGGAAGTGCAGTCATTTATGCCGCCTTGTACTAAATTTACTACCCAAAGCATTGTTCTATTATGATGTGTAGAGTTGTCCATGTAAAATGTTGAATTTTTGAATGGTTAATTTTTAACATGCTAAATTTAATTTCAACATGTTGATTAATGTTTAAACAGCAATAGATGACTTCTCCCAAGGAGACTCAATAAGGTGAGACTTTTAAAATAATAACACTTACCTGAGGAATGACTTAAGAGACACGGTACTCATTTTGCTTTGCTTTTAAAGAAGCTCTGAGAAAGAGGGGAGCGATGACAGTTGGCATACCTCTGAGGAAGAGGAACTTGATTTTACCCCCAAGGTATGGTGCATTTACAGGAAAAATATCCTGTAAAAATAAGGGGTTTGAAAGCAAATTTTATTTGGAACTGAAAGAAACTGCAGCTCCAGTCAATATTGTTTTCTCTTTAAAGTAATCTCTGGCATGCAGCCTTCCTTCTGCTGTGAGTTTTTCCTAAAGGACCTGTAGCTGTGACAGAGTATGCAGTAGATTTGTAATTGGAAACCAAAAAGCAGTAGGTGACAAGATAGCCACGTAGTTTTATATTTTTTCTTGTTCATATGAGTCAGATTTGCAGGCTTCAAAAATTTGCAAGTTATTATTATAGCCTATCCTGTTCTTGTCTAATCATTGTTATTGTTTTCTGTAAATTTGGGGATAGATTCCTAAGCGATAAAGGACATTGTTTTATCAAGATCTGTAAAAATCTTCATCACCTAGTTCTCCTTTCCTCAGCAGGTTCCTCAAGAGTGCTCAATGAACAGATGAGTTACTCAAATGGGTCATCTATTTTCTTCTATAAGATGACATTCAGTACTTGCATGTGATCTCACAATGCATGTTTTTCCCCTTTTTTTTCTTTTTTTTTCTTTTTTTTTGTTTAATGCTCGGGTAATACTCTTTTTATTAGTTACAGGCTCTTATGCCTACTGTTTTTACTAATAATTTGTAGAATTACAAACTTCTGAGTGATGTCTGGAGCATCAACTCTGTTGCATTGGCATTGTGCTGTGATGTAGAACCTGAGTGTGGTAGTTCAACCCACTCTGTAATGCTAGAGATGTAAGCATGTTTAGTTTTAACTTGATTTTATTTTCTTGCACTGATTTAAATAGAAATGATACATTTTCCTGCCATGATTTTGAAATTTAGTGGTATTTTCTAAGTGTACTTGCAAGGACTAAATTTATGCATTAAGTATGGGGATATTAGTAGTTACCTTGTGCACATTTGCAAGTAAGCATCCTGAAAATGCACTTTTAAATATAGTTGAATTTTACTTAAGTATTGCACATATTAGAAAGATATTTTTAGAACAATTATGCACATAAACATTTTTGGAAACAATTTGCAGAAGGGTGCCTGCACATGCTTACTGAATTGGATATGAGATGAGTGTTTTTATAGTTAGAAGTATAGAATAGAGCCAGCACTATCACAAGGACAGTCTCATTATATTTACTGTTCAAGATTTGATGTGAACGAAGGATTTGTTGTTGTTACTGTTAAAAAAAGAATCTTAAATAAGTCTTTGTTTACAGAAGTTGCAGAAGCCAAACCTGACACTGTTAATGAATGCTTCACAGCAGTTCAGGAAAAACAGTAAGTTAATTTGCAAAAGGTTGCATGATATATTGACATACAAAGTAGACTTGCTAAGTAGCTTTTTTTGTTAGTTTGGGGGGGTTTTTTAAATAGTAAATGAGAAAAGTAGCATTTTGTAAACACGACACTGAATAATTCAGAATAAAATAAGTCATTAAAATGAAGCTATTAATCACCTCTTAAGTCCCTTTCCTTCATCAAGTTCATCCTCTGTCCTGCTCAACCTCTTCATTTCTAGACATTCCCAAATGGCTCTTGTCTTGTACATTAATCTGATAACATGCCTGTTACTGTTTCCATAATTCTTTGTGTTCACATGCTTTTTTTTTTTTTTTTGTACTTTAAGATGATGGCGGTGGTTCTAGAATTGAAAGTCCTAAGTCACCAAAGAAAAGTCTCAAACAAAGAATCCCACCAGGTGCAAATATGAGCAGAGGGGACAGTGAAGAATTGTTTAATCAAGATGTCTCAGCTGCAAGCAACCTGGATGAAGAAGAACTGGAGGAGGAAGAAGAGGAGGAGGAAGAGGATGAAAATGACAATGAAGATGGTGATGAAGATTATGAGGAGGAAGAGGAGGAGGAGGATGATGATGGTGAAGATTTTACTGAAGATGAAAAGGAGGAGGAAGAGCTGAAGGATGAAGAAACTCAGTCTAATGAAATACTGGAAGAGGAGAAAACAGAACCTAAAGGGGAAATTAATCAGAAATTAGAGTATTTCAGTAAAGCAAAGTATGAACGAGATGCTCGATGTGGAACAGGAAATGTCTGTGAGGATGATGAAATAAATAAAGAACATGATGAAAAGGTGGAGGAATCTGTTGATTCTCCTGTGTCTTTCATAGCTGAGTCTTGTGAAGGGTTTCAAGAAAATAAAGCAGCAGTGTCTCCAAAGATCATGAATAATGAAGTATCTTGCAAGTCAGTACCAAAACAAGCTGTCTTTCAAAATCTGAATAATCTGCAAGATATGCAAGAAAGCTGGAACAGAAAAAGCATGATTGAGGAGAAATTTCACAGAAACGCTGACTCCTGTTTTCCAGACTCTGAAGTGACAGAGTGGAAAAAAGAGGTACCTCAGCCTCTCGTAGATAGCTGTGGTGTTAAGGAGAAAAGGTCAAACTTCAGTGATGGCTTTGAACGTGGCAATAATTGGTTAGCAGGAAAACCCCCGGGACCTGAAAGGCCAACCTCTGTCATACTTGAACATGTGGATGGTGAAGATACTGAAGAAGAGGAATATGAAGGAGTAGATTCTAAAGTCTATAAACCACTGAAAAAAGAAAGTGAAAACTTGCCCTTAAATAAGCAAGAAGAAAATTTGAGAGCAGCATTTCATTCAAGCAGTGAAGTAAGTATATAAGGATGATTCAATCACAGGGTATTTTCAAAGGGTCAGATATGTAAGAAAAACATACTAAACCAGATTTATTTTAATAATTATTTTTCACTTATATCCATCTTTCATTCGTTTTTGATATTAATTTTTTACTTGGAGTCAAAACAGTTTCTTTGCTATGGTATGGTAATAGAATATGGAAAAAGAATAGGCAATAGACTCTGGGATGGGTTTGTTTTTTCTCAGTTCTGTTACAGTTTTTATCTGTGAAGTTTTACTATCATTTAGGAAAATTCATGGCATGATAGCTGAAAGTGATGAAACAAAAAAGAATTTTGTATAAGATTGAGAGCAGGAAACTAATGATTTTCAATGGAGCAAAGTAGAGGAAAAAAAGAAATATGCTCCAGAATGTTGGAACTTAAATGAAGCTGGAGTTAGACTGACATGAGGAGTTGTTTATGGAGCAACAGCAAAGATGATGTTTCTTGCTATTCTTTTCAGCTGTTTTGGTTGATGTCTTTTAGGAAGAATCATCTGAACATGAAGAGAAAGAGGATGCTGGCAAAAAGCTACAAATTACAGTTGCTGAGGATGTGAAAAATTCTGTTTGTAATGATAGGCATGAAGTCCACAAAGCTTCAAAGGACAATGCTGGTGAGAGAAATTACTTTGTAAATCCTGACCCAGGTGCTTCCTCTACAAATATTAATGCATAGAAAATGAACTAAAAAGGTGATTGACTCCTGTGATAGCAAAATTTTCTCTTTCCTGTGAGTCCCAGTGGGCATTGGCAGAGAAGGGAAAGCAGATTGTGTTGCTTTTCATTCATTCTTAAAGAACTGAAATTGTAGCATTGGGTATGAAGCAAAGTGATACAAAGCAAGTGCCATTCTTGATTTGTTGCTATGTTCTTCCTGAAGTGATCTGAACAAAATTCGCAGATAACAAAGAGAAGGAGGACTGGAATGTCTTGAGTGACAACAGTATTCTCTTTTATCATGAGTACTGTCATGTTGAATGGCTGTAATTGCTCTTGGCTGAAACCAGGGAAGGATTTGAGTCAAGCTGAGAGAAAGCTGTTCCAGTGCCTCACCTTGTCCAGTTTTCAAATGTAGAAGGTCTCTCCAGCACCACATGTGTGTGTTTGAAAACATTACCAGCCTAGTCGGAGTAGAGCACTTTGGTACTTACCTGAGGTCTGACAGTGGGAAGACAAAGCACCATTTCCATTGTCTGTCTCCAGAGAGTAGCTTGTTGTAGTAGACATTACTAGAGCTGCTGCTCAGATGCTGTGCAGGGGGCCCTGGCAGAACCTGCTGTATTCTGGTGTTGTGCCTCTACCTGCTCATCTGCCTATATGTGTTTTACCATAAGTATGTATTTGGCATAGTGTAAGTAGTCAGAGTTCAGATTGGAACCAGCAGTTGCCTCTTCTGGGGTGGGTGCCCTCACAGGCATCCAGCTTCTTCCCCCTTCTTGATGTGTATGTGTCCACCCAATTGAATCCTGAATCCGTTTTTCCTAATGGAGTAGCTTAAAATAGAAATACGATAGTAAAGTCTGGCTAGTAACCCCCTGAGACTGAACCTTGAAATTGTCTTAAAATTGCAGGGAAGCGGTTTGAATTTTAATCCCCCCTCCCCAAGACAGAAATAGCTTTTGTGTGTTTGGGTTAAGTGTTTGAGGGAAGGGGCTGGGTAACAACTTTGTCAGGGATGATCTTTCCTAGTAGCACAACAAAGGGAGGATTGTTTCTTGGTGACTTTGTGCATGTTAGTGTGAGGAGGTTTTGGATAGTGTTTCTGTGGTACTCCCTGTACAGTGGAAAGTGATGGCAAATGCCAAATTTTGGAGCTGCAGGCTGGAGAGACCTTAACTCTGTATGCAGCAGAACTGCAGGATACTTCCGTATCTTCCTGAATGTTACCCAGGCATGCTGGGTATTGTCTGTAGCTTTGTTAGCTGTTATGCATAGCCATCCTCTGATAGAAAGGAAGAAAAGGGAGCAAAAGGAGATAGCATGATGTGTCTGGGTGGGAAGAAACACTTGAATAAAACTTGCTTCTTAGTTTGTCCTCATCAATGAAGCCTGCATCTTTGAATGTACAAACACTCAAGCATCTCGCTTCTTACCTTATTTGTAGATGCCTTTCCAACAGTGGGAGCAGAGCACGAGGAAGATGCTGAATCTCCCTGGGATTCCGAGGTACTTATTGTGAAGGACACAAGGGTTTCCACTGCAGTAAATAGAAGTAAGATCCAGAATCACTTGAGAGCTTCCTTTTTCATTTGGACACTACTGTTGATAAGGCTTATTTCCTCTTTTCTTCCTTTTGCTGTATGTTTGTAACTGGGGGCTCTTGAAATAATTCTGCTCTAGGCCAGCTGCTCGTTTAGGTTTGGGATGAAGTTAGGTGGAGCTAATTGCTTGGGTCACAGCAGCTGGCTGAGTTTGGTTTCTAGTATCATCCTGAAACAGTGAAGTTCCTTGTTGCTTGAAATATTCTTACCTTTTCACTGAGGCTGGCAGGATTGTTGCTTTTTCACCATGCTGCCCTAGTCTGACCTGGTTAGCTGTTGCCCTTGGGGTCTACCAGCTCGATGGCTAGCTGCTTCTGAGCAGATCCTCTCTACCTTTTGCAGGTGTACTCTGGCCCTCTTTAAAATCACGTTCAGCAGAGGCACTGCACATGTTGGCCTTGTTTGCCTTTTTAATTCTTTCTGTCCATGGCAATCAGCAAAGTCTGTAGCTAAGTCCCTCTGGTTCTTTTGAGAAAAAAGGACTCTTCCCAAATTAAAATACAAGGCTCAAACATTGTTACTTTCAAGGTAATTTTAAGCTCTGCCTTGCTAATTTTTGTTCAACCCAAAGGCTCTTGCAGTTGGGAGCAGCACTGTGTTCATTCACTGCCACAGGATATATGCCATGGGAATGTCCGTACCAACTTGAATGTCATGTACAAGTTCAGTACAAATGCTGGACTACTGCAGACATGTAGCTGTTGGTTCACAACCTGTATCTTGAGTTACCATGTCAATTCTTCTTTGTAGTTGTCTAGTCTGTCAAGATTTGTCAGCGTGGCAGAATAGTGGTATGAAGTTTTGCTTAGGATCTGAAAACAAACACAATTGCTGTGATTTTCCAATATACTGTGTTTTGATGGATTCATGCCAAGGGCCTTAAGAAACATTTTTGTATCTGGAATATACTTGATACTGTGCTACATGAATTGGTTTAGCAGGAACTTTTTGTATAGCAATTAGTTGAAAATGCATTTGTACCAATTCTCATTCATGTGTTTTAGGTTACACAGACAGATTCTGAAATGCCAAGAAAAATGCCATGTGGTGTGCTGCTCCCAGCTGCAGAGAGACATGGAGCATGCTCCCAGTTTGTTTCAGGGGAAAGTGACAATGGTAACTTCCTGGTGGGCTAATGTTTGTCTGTAAACATTAATAAGATAAAGTAAACTTTTGTCAGTGTCTGTCTTAGAAATGCTGTCGCAGTATGAGTGCAAACAATACCAATGAAGTGCTTATTGTTTGTTAACTAATGCCAGTAACCACAGCACTTGCTGGCCTGTTTGTAAAGGAAATTCTTTGCATTATTTTGTTCTTCCAGTGAGTATCTATTTTTTTTGATTCAGGTTCTTATTTCATAGTGATGACAGGTCAGTCCTAATAGACATACACTTTCTCAACATTTAACATTCTTAGATGATAATGCAGCAGAAGACAGCTATGATCTGGCTTAGCATTTTTAATCTTTAATGGCTTTTTGATAGCTTATGTTGTGCTTTGCCTAGGAGCTAAAGTAGGACTACAGGTACAAGGATTTTTGCTGAGGATTTCTGCCTGTAATTTGTGACACTGTCTCTTGAGTGTCTTGTGCAAAACTTTACAAGCTTGCAGGAGTTTCAAATGCAGTTGTTAACTATTTGTTACAGAATTCTGCTTAGACAAGAATTCTACTAAGACAAGTTTAGGATCAGTGTGAAAAGATGGTAAAAGGTGGTTATGGTAATCTTTCTAAGGTCTTTCCACACTGCTGGAGCACCAGGTTTACTGAAATTGAATACTGTTTGGTTTTTAATGGTGGTTTGTTTGTTGTTTTTTTTTTTTTTTAATATAAAACATAAGCAACTTTATTTAAATAGAAAATTCTTGTCATGGGGCCATTCTTAATAATTCTAAGTATTCTTTCATATACTTCTTTAGTCAGAAGACTCAAACCATAAGATGACTTAAGCAGAGGATTTGAGAAGTGTAGGTGGGATTGAAAATGATTTAATGTTGGACAAAATCTAAAAAAATATTTGGAACTGTATTATAAATGTAGATTAAAACCAGACAACATTTGTTTCTGTTATTCCCCTGCAAGCTAAACCACAATAATCTGAACACTGCCTTGATTTTACTTTGTTAGACATGTATGAGGTTTTACTGTCTGCATCCATGCTTTCTTAGTCTCATCAATGGAAAAGAACATGCTCCTCAATATTAAGCACTTGCAGAATAATCACAGTCATAGTGCTGTTTTATGATTATTCATTGCAGCAGATCAGCTTTGGCTTTTGAAATAATCCTTTTAGAATGCAGGATTCAGCTCCTTAAAAGGACTAAATATTTTAATCTTGTTCTGTTAACAAGCATGACCTTACTGCTTCACCTATATTGTCCTAGTTCTGTGATAATCATATTTTAAATCCAGGGTGTATGATGGGAAGCATGCATTGTTCTTTTCTTGTATACTAAGACACATGCTGCATGATGAGGTGAATGGAATGTTCAGTATTGTACTCTTGATGAAATAATGCTTGTGACTGATACTTAGTTGTAGAAACTGCTGATGTTGAATGGAGTAAAACGTATCCACAATTTAAAAAAATAACATTTCCCAAAATATTTTTCACTTCCAGGCTTTTTGGAGAAACCCAACAATCCACAGGTAAGTATTTGTTCATGTTAGACTATCTACTTATTCTGCTCATTAAATAGTTTGTAGTTACTTTGAATTTGGTGTTTTATCATTGAATTGTCTTTCATAGCTGAAGACTCCCATATCTGCTTTGGAAATGAATGAAACATCTCCTGAAAACAGGCAGCAGAAATCAGGTACATTTGTCTTAAGTGGTTCTGGATTTAGCTGCATAATCTTTTAGAAGTATTTAATAAAGCATCTGTTTTATGTTTTGCAGATCTGTTGCAGGAATTTGATTTAGAAGATGTTGAGGATATTGAAGGTATTTGTGACCATCTCTTTGTCATGTTTTTTCATGGACAGTCACATTGTAATTGCAAATCTTTTCTTAATTTTAAATTAATGGTTCTAACAAGGTGTTCTGGAAGCAGAAGGACTACTGCAATATGCACCTGTACATGTTTGCTCCCTCCTACAGTCTACCTTTCCATGATGTTGGCTTCCTCCAGCATACATGTTGTCATCTTCCCTTTTCAGGCAGTCCTGAAGATGGAGGAACATTGATGCCTTGTGTCTTTCCTTCCTTTTCCCTTGTTCTCTGCCAGTTACACGGAAATTTCAAGATTGATTAAACAATATGTGAAATAGATCTTATGAGCTCCAATGGTCCTAAAATCTTACTTAAAGACTGAGACTTCAAACTCAACATAGCTGCTGTTGAAAATTTCTTTGATGGGCAAGACTAAATGGGAGTTTGGGTTGCTTTTGATTACAGCAGTCTTGATAGTGATAACTGAGGATACCCTCTGCAGTAACTTCTGTGGTGCTACCTACAAATGTCACTTGACCACCAGCACATCTGTCTGGTTTTAGTGCTGGCTGGAGCCTTCATCTGCACCAGCAAATGGTATTAGGATATCTATAAGCATGACTAAAGTCTAAAGCTCCTCTTGTTGAAAAACAAGGAAAAAAGAAAAATGCCTGTGTTCCTTGTAGAACATTATCCTTAGATAATCCCTAATTATTTCTGTTATTGTCTTTAGTATGTATCAGACTATCTGAAATGCATCAGAGTTATCAAGAGATCATCATAACAACTCTGTGAAATAAGTACTGTCAATTCACTAGTGACTGTTGTGTAATGCCTTGTGCTCAAATACCCAACAGTCAAATCTACAAAAAATCTCAGAAATTTTACCCAGCAGTGAGGTGGAAGGAAAAGGTTGTTACTTCACACTGTGTAACTTGGGGTCAGAATTGACCTCTGGAGATCTTTGACTGACTGAGGAGCTCAGACTCCAGTTCAGACAGAAAGGTGTAACTCTGAGCTTGTATCAAATGTTAAGAACCCTTCCCAGAATGAAGGCTTGCAAAAGTACCTAAAGCAGAAAATGCCAAGAAGTGGAGTTGCACCCTTTTTTATTTTTTGATGATACCTATGTATTTTTCTCAGTCTTGCTGGTTTTTGGTGTTTTTTTTTTTTTTTGTAGGAAGGATATTTTGTCCCTTTTTAGCAGTGAAACTTTGTATATAGAAAGGCTATTGTGTAGAATCCATGGTGTTATGGAGCAAGACGGGAGGTGCAGAGTGATAAGGGTGAAAAGCCTCTATCTCTTGTTTTTAGATTCCCCAGTTGAGTTGCTAAGACTCATTTCTTTCTGCAAATTTGTCACTTGAAAGTGTACTATATGCCTTCCACAAGAACAATGACAGTGAGGTGCTGCTTCTGGATTGTGTCTGGGATTGCCTGGAAAGCAGTTTTCTGGTATAACAGAGATTCAGGGTAGGGTGCCAGACTGAGTGAATACATCTGAGAAGTTTGTGACCTGCCCATATTATATAGAAATTCTGAGAGAGGGAAGAGTGGAATCCGGTTTTCAACAGTATAAGCAAAACGTTCAGATCATGGATTGTTTCTCAGCGTGACACAAGTCTGTCTTTCAGTTCCCATCTGTGTCTTCTGCAACAGATAAGGTAGCAGTTTGAAATACTCGGTCCAGATCCTTGTCTAGAGACAGATTTGTTTCATGGACAGAGTAAAGCTGGGGCCTTAAAATATTTCAAAGCTATGATTTTTTAAATGATTTTTTGTGTACTGCACATATGCACATAGGAGAATTACAGTTGATGGAGCCATATTTACTGTATGGCACACAGTGTTTCAAAGAGAAAGATCACGGTAATGCAGCTTTAAGAAACACAATTAGTTTGTGACCACTTGCAGCAATTTTCAGCAAATTTCCTTTAAATGCCATGTAAAAGCAGTGTACACAGATGCATCTTCAATCTGTTTTATGGTAATTTTTGTCTCTTAAGAGCTCACAAATTAGAGGTGATGTATTGTTTTCTTTCAAGATTTTTCTCACAAATATGATTCAAGATGCGCTCTAAATGTAAATATGTAGCATTAGGTCATGCTGGTTATGAAAATATAGTTTTCTCACTGTAGGTGAGTACTCAGGATCTTCTTTTCATATGTCATCAGCAGCTGAAAAAGAAGATGATAAGGATGCCATTGAAAACTGTGGAGTGTGGGTATGTAACACCAAAGGTTTTGCATTAGGAGTCTGAAATAGTAAATTGTATTTACACTGTAAAGCAAAGAATTATATATTATACACATGTAAAGTGAATGAAACTTACCAGTCAATTAATAATTCTGTAGAATCCTGTAGATAAAGGTTGTACAACAGCCTGAAGTAAAATAGGATGCATTCTTCTTATGGTGGGGAAAACTCCTTATTGTTATATTGTATACTTGCTGTTACACTAATTTGTTTCCAGCTGGTTTGCTTAGACTTTGTTCAGTGTTTTTCCTTTTGCACAGTGCTGAGAAACAGTGCAGTCAAATTCTTCTTTTTCCCTATGCAAAATGCACATTCAAGTAAAGAAGGAAATTTGTCTATAGTATGCTGATCTATTTGTTTAAGTATGCCTGGTCTTCCACTTTGTAACACATGAAGAAACAAAAAAAAGTTAAATTTTGTGACCTGAACTCTTTCCTTGTCTCTACAAAACATCTGCTTGTTTGGCCATGTTAGTAAGTGTTTGAAAAGTTTTTTTTCAGAGAGTGCTTTAGGTGGGAATAAGGCAGGCATCCTGTTTGTGTTTGGCCTACAATAGGAGAGGGAGAAGGCTGGATAGAGGAGTCTTCTGTAGCACCTCAAGGGACAGTGGAGCAAATTACTTCTACCCCACACCCAGGTGTGATGGAAAAGGAACATGCTTAATAGTGACAGGCAGAGCATGGAACTTAGGCCTGCTGGAAGTGGTAGTGGTTGGGCAGTGACCTTGGGGAATGGTGAGGCTGAGACATGGGAGCTGGCTGGGGTGTTCCTTCCCCGTTCTGAAAGCAGGAAGTTTTGCAGAGAGAGGAGGGCTTGGCTGTCAAGAGAGAGGAGGTGAATGGTCTCAGCCCCGTGGGACTAAGGCTGCAGTCTGTATGGAAGGCACTTGGAAGCATATGGGGATGGAGCATGTGAGGAGCAGGGTGTGGGGTCAGGGACAGGGGCAGACTGGGGGGTGTTAAGTGAGGCATGGTATGGTTTTCACATACGTTTGGGTTCCTCACTTTAGGGATAAGGAAAGGAATGGACAGGTTTCCCTCATAAATGCTTTTCTTGGGATCTTGGAATGAAATTTAACATTTCTATGCCTTGGGTGAAGAAATAGGCCCAGTTCTCTGTGTTGAGTACAATAAAAACATTGTCGTGTTTATTAACACTGTGTTAGCTTAGCTGACAGGGGATTGTAAAATACCATACAGTAGGAAGGAAGGAAGGTGAGGAAACATGGGCAGTTCCAAAGAAAAATGGTATTAAAGCAATAAAACGTGAAAAAATAAATTGCGTCTAACAAAGGACACTGGTTACAGAAAACAGGCAGTCCTAAACGTGAAAGTAACTCTCGTATAGACAACTCCAATCCTAGAAAAGCTGTTGTCTCTAATAAGTCGTAGTAGCTAGTAAGCCCTTTATTTTTAAGAAAAAGCTGAGTCAGTGAACCTTTAATTTAGTATCCCTTGATTTATAGTATAAAAATTGCTTTCAGAATATCTTGATGCTGTTATTCCTGTTACATGATAGGATGAGTTTGCAATGGAAATTGCCAGATTAACTTCCTTTTTCTTGGTAATCTTTTTGTCTGTACCTGTTTGCTTAAGGATAAATGTATTTTAGAAACTACCAACTTCATAGAAAAAACAGCACATGAAAATCAGACTGACAAAGCAGAAGTTTCACATCAGGAAGCCCTAACAAAAAATGAGGAATCGCACAGTGCTGACAAGGAGTTAAATCTAAAACCTTGGGAAAAAAGATATGAAAGAATGTGGGTTGAAAATGAGAAAAGGGAATTAAAAACAAATTTCAAAAACATTACAGCAGAGCTGAAGCAGTTGTTTGGTGAAAATGAAGCTGGGGAAACTGCTTCACTTGTGGAAGAAATACGAGAAGATGGCTTTGGTGAAGAATTGAAGAGTTCTCACATTATTTCATCTCCTGTGACAGAATCAAGTAATAATTTAGAAAGCCAGTGTGAATTTGGTGATATTAAACTTACACTAGGTGGAAAAATACCCAAAATAGAAATTGTATTTCCAAGTCATGGTGTTCTTCCTGATCAAAATAGCATAAGGACAAATGAAGATGATACCTGGAATACAGACAAAGAAGCTGGCATTAACAATGTAGATAACAGGAAGATGTCTCTAACTAAAGGAAAGAAAAAGAAAATGCCTACTATGGAAACAGAAGAGAATGATAATGGAAATAATAAAAATGCAGAGGAAGGTCCTGCTTACTCCCTGAGACATAGCTTAAAATCAAGTATTTTGGGTGACATTTCTAATATTTTTCCGAAAATAAGACCTGTTTGTACAAGTGATGAAAGTGCTCATTCTGTAACAGAAATGAAACTTAAAAGATACTCTGGATTTAATGATGATGTTCCCAAGGACTGCCATATCAACAGTAATGTAGGAGAAACGGAAACTGAAAGTCTTTTCACTAGTGCTCAGGAGTGTGATGTGCTGGAAAGGAGTCTTGATGAAGAGCTAAAACGAGATCTGGAAAGATTTAAGTGTAAGGTAGGAATGCTGCAAACAGTATTCCTGGCTTTGGAGAAAGAGAAGGTACAGCTGCAAAAAGAGGTAGTTCACCTGCTACTCCTTATTCTTTAGTCTTTCTCCGTATCAATGGTCCTGTTCACTTCAGCTATTCATCATTAAACAAAGTTGCTTTGTGCAAATTAGTTACTGTTTGAATGAAAATACAAAACTTATTAATAAAGACAGCAGTGGAAAGTTGCCTTTTCCCCCTTTTCAGAAAACACAGAATGCACTATTGTTCCAGTTTAACAGTATGTGGCACTCAGTTCCAGTGTAAGAAGTTAGCACTTCATTGACATAAAAAGTGCACACAATTAAATCAGTTTTGATTCTCAAACAAAGAATGAAAATAGCTTCTGAACAGGGTCTTGACTGAACTTCTCATTTGATTTCTGCATGGTGTGTCTTCATTGCCCTTCACTTAAATTCCTGTTTGCTGTGAGTGGAGTTGTTTCTACTTGTGGGTTTGGAATCTTTTTCCCAGCTACCCCACCCTCCATGGAGAAAGCAGTAACCAAGCACACATCCACTTGCTTTTTTATTTCTGTTTTCATAACAAACATTGTGCAGTTCTTGTAACTCTTTAATCCATCAGTAATGCTTTTACATTTTTGTTGTTCATGTTTTAAGATTCACTGTTGTTTTCTTTCTAAGGACTATGTTTCTGTTACATCATAGGATCATGAGTAAATTTGAAGTACTTTCAATGACAATACACTTTGTAATGTAATTTTTGTGAAAATACTCGCTTATTTTTTTTATATTTTACTTTTCTTCAGAGGTAAACCCTGAATTATTCAATCTTGAATATCGTGTTTCTCTTCTATGGAAAGACTGATTAATACTTGAAACTTAACTTTCTTTTTGTAGGTTGAGAAGGAAAAAAACAAAGAAAGATGTTTCATTATGCAGACAGTGGCAAAAGAGGAAAATATTGATAAATTAAATGCACCACCATGCAATATTACTAATCTGCAAATGAAAGAAAAGCTTACCCTAAGGAAGAATGACTCTTTGAAAATGGAGGATGAAAACATTACAGAAGAAAAACTCAGCAAGAATTTTTCACCTGAGGAGAGGTCAGAAATTATTAAAGTGCCAATGAAAGTAGAAACTAAAGACGTGATCTCTAATTCATATTTGTAGGATTACTTAAGTATCTTTTAGGTTTTCTAATATTGTTCTAGTTGAAGCAGTTTCTTTGATGCTGAAAGCAATACTGAGCAGACCATTGCTTCATAAACATATAAGAAAAACACTTTTTTTAGGAAGAGGGAAAAGATATTACCAAATGAATATTAAAAGTTTGAAGGAGGCACTGATATTTTTATGAAATCCTAAGCAGGAGGGTTTTTCTGTCTGTCCTTCAAAGGAATCTCTGCTCTTAATACTTCCCCTAATGTGGATATAAGATACTGCCTGAATCTTGTTCAGGTTCCACATTCCCCCCTCATTCCTAGGGCAAGGTATTTTAAATAATTTTAAATACTCCACAGTCCTTGGAGTTAAGTGTGTGTTTTATCACAGATATTTTTAATCTCAGTTGTTTGAGATATGACAGTTTCTGACATCATCTTATGTCTGTTTCAAATAAATATTTTCTGTTAAGTTACTCAATAGGTAGGTTTTTTCTCCTTTCTGTTTAATGTAGCGAATTTGCCCTGAATCATGATGTTGCAAAGAAAAATAAAGGACCAACTTCAAAGCAGAAGGCTAATCAGCAGATGAGTGGGAATAATTTTCAAGTACCAGATGATAGCACTTTCAGTGAAGCATCTCAAGAGGAGGAAAGGTACTGAATATAAGGAATGTTATAACTAAAACTTACCTAATTATAAAAATTGACCTAAAGCTAAAGGTAAGTTTTTTGTAAACCTGATATGCACAGTGGTTTTTGTTCCTTCATGTGACCATATTTTTGTACTCCAAAAGACATCTTTTTTGCTTTATGTGCTTTGAACATCTTAGCCAAGTTCATTATAAAGACAGTGTGCACAAGTGCTGAAAAATTACCTGAAGATCAGTGTATATGTAAACATACATTTTATATTTTTAAAAAGGGAGAGGAGAGTCTTATTCAAGAACAAAGTTGCTATTTCATCACATGCATCTTAGAGTTTGAGGTTTATTTTTTTTTTTTTTCTTTAGCTGTATGTCCTCTTGACTTCTTGCCTCCCTCAAACTTAACTGTAGGGGAAAAATGAGAAACAGAAATTGCCAACAGAATACAAGCACTGTTCAGCAATAGCCAAAACACTGGTATGTTGCCAGCACTGTTTTGGTCAGATATGTAACACAAAGTATTGTGTGGGCTGCTCTGAAGAAAATTAACTCCACCCCAGTCAGCCTAAGTACATTAGAGAATCCAAAATTACACGTCTTTGGCCTTAGGGGAAAGAGTCTAAATACTGAAAAGAACTAAACCTCTAGTATTAAACAGGGAATGCACATAACTATGGATCTGTATATCTCCATGTCTGTAGCTATATGATTCCTGTCACTTTGAGTGAACAGTTATTTCAGCTATTTGCTTAATATCTTGTGAGAAAAAATCATCTTCCAATAAGGATGATATTTTTTTCTAGTATTCACCTACGTCTAAAAAAACTCTTGTATTAAATTTTACGTTAATTCCCTACAGAAATTAGGTTTTCAAAACAACTTTAGATATTGTCCTTAATGCAGGATAAACATTCCAGAACTGAAATACATTTCTCTTTTCCAGACCTGCAGCAAAAACAGCGAGTGAAAAGAACAAGGTACTGTAAAATAAGTTTCTTGATAAATAGTTTTATCAGCTTTTACTCACTCAGATGGGACCAGTCATATGGCCTGTGAATGAAAGAATGAGTCATTCATGCATGTGTAATATTACATAGTTGTATACAGAAAATACTGTATTGTTTGTAGGTCAGCATACAAATGGATGTAACTGATGACCTTGATTCAACTCACTCATCTGACACAACATCAGAGGACGTCAAATTACCAACGTCCACCTACAAAGAGGCTGTGTTGCTCTTAGAACAGCTTACTGTGGATCATACAGGTATGTTCTAAAGTCATTTTTTCCTCAGATGTTACAAGTTTCTCTTTTAAATCATGGTTTCTTTGTGTGCACTTCTAGGTATTGTGGTTCATTTATATGTAGGATAACACCTCCCCACCACCCCCTTCATCGCTGACCCGTGTGTACAGAGCAGCTGTTTTTCCTATTTCTTGCCTTTGCCTTTGTGGTGGTTTTGTCTTCTCCTAAATATATTTTTATGAGGTGCCACCAGCATGGCTGAAAGGCTCAGTTGTGTCCTGCAGTTGGTCCATTGTCTTGTGTCTGGAATGGGGCAACACCTGGCCTCTTCTCACAGAGAATTCCCACTGCCTTCCTTCATTCTTCCCACGGCCAAAACTTTATCACCTACACCAAATCAAAGAATTTGCACATTATAAAGTATTTATGCATATGTGCAACTTTGTCTCGTCTGTCTCAAAACAGGTTCTGCTATTTTACTGAAAATTCAAAACATACTTCTTAAATATGAACAAATAATAGAGCATGAAAAAAATCGATATGCTGCAGTCTGGAGAGAAGTAAGAAAATTGGAAAGTGAAAAGGAGGAATCAAAATTAATAGCGGAAGAGACTCAAGATTTGAAATCCATATTGGCTCATCAAGAAGTGGAATGGAAAAGTGATATCCAAAGCCTTAAGTATGTAATCTTGTGTTCTGATAATGTGTTACCTTGTAACAGTATATTTACGTAGATAAACTTAAAAGTGACAAAACACTCAAGAGTTTATTTTCATATACTGTAAATGTGATACCATGGATAATGGAATGACAATGGAATTCTTTAAAAAGTTAAAAATTAGCATAAAAATATAAAATCTGAAAATATTTAACATTTTTATGGTTTGAGTTGTTTCTGCAAGTTCATCGTGTAGAATATCTAATTTTTTTATCAGTGCTTTAGTTTCTCAACTCTACTGTTAATTCCCAGGTTTACTTTGAAACAAGAAGAAGAAAAGAGGCTCAGAGTAGAAACACTATATGAGAAAACAAAAGAAAAACTCAGAAGGAAAGAAGAGCAATATTGTAAAGAGATGGAGGAGAAACAGCAGCTTGAGTTACAATCAAGGAATTTAGAAATGGAGTTAGTAACACTGAGAAAGCTCTTCAAACAGGTATGTTAGATAATGACTTAAAAAATTGTTTTCTTATATTCTGCTTCTTTTTAATTGTTGTTGTATTCCAGTATATCTAAAGAAGAGGTACTTTGTTCATGGAAGAGGCATTGGGTAGCTATTGCCAGATTTTGCAAACAGCTGGTTTCCAAGTAGTGTGTTCCCTTTTTTTTTGTTTGTATTTCAAAGCCTAACTTTGAATTATTTTTCAGAATTATTATAAAATAATAATTAAAATAACTAAATTATTCTGTATTTCTTCTTAATTTTCAGAATAAAATTAAAATTTATAGATGGATTATTGTAACTGTGGAAAGCAAAAATATTAAAAGAATACAAGGGAGAGTGGGGTGATATTGGTAGCTTTGTTTCTCTGAAGTTGCAAGTAATTTAATTGTATTATTGTTGTAGGTTGAAGACGAGCGTGATGAAACACAGAGACAGCTCTCTCAGGAAAAGAGTGCCAGAGCCCTGCAAGAAGGCATTTTGAACAACCACCTTTGGAGACAAAAGGAACTAGAAGAGGAGACAAGAAGAACTACAGGGAAAAGTTCAGATGTAAGGAGATTTTTTTTTCTAATTAATTCAATTTCACCATGTTTGTTCTAAAGTTATAATAAAACTTCTATTTTTTTCTGCGTCTTGATGGATTATTTGCAGTGTAATTTTACTGTGCAAATACCTCTTCTGTTTTCCCTTATGTCTTTAAAAGTTTTGGAAAGCAGTATCAGTGCTGAATGTACAAGTAGAAAGCTAAAAGAAAACACTATTTACACCATTTCTTGTCTTGTTTTTATTTCCTTGATATTTTATCATCACTTTTTAAGGTTTCTAGCAGGGAAACACCTAGCTACCTACATCCAGGCTGGCAAGGAAGGAAATTGACACTCACTCAGTGTTTCCATTACTTGGGTTTTTTTAAATTATTTATTCCCTTATCAAACTTGAAGTATGAAGTTCTTTTCCACCTCTGCATATTAAAGTTTTATGAAGAAAGATCAGCAATAAATTAAACTCTCAGTACTAGTTAAAATAATTGAAGGAGAATAAGCAATCATGGACACTATAAAAAAAAGGTCTTGAAATGTTTAATGAATTTACTAAGAATGTGAAATTCTTGGAAGAATTATTTGTTCTTGGCTATGCTACCCAATAAATACAGGGTGTATATGTTTACATGGAAAATAATTTGTATAATAAACAGGCACTATACAAGAGTCTTGCATTCCAGGGATGATTCAGCTGTATAGCCAACTTTCAGTAATGCCAAAAAAGTATTAAGACATTAAGACATTTAAGTATTAAGACATTTAAATTAAGACATTTAAGACATTTATTAAGAGGAAAATACCCTTTTTAGCCTGGTAAACAGAGATTTTACCCAACTGGTAACATTGCCAAATTAATCCAAAAGGGAATATTTTAAAGACTTGCACACACAAGAAAGCACTGTTATTTTATAACCTTTATACCTGAAACATTTTGAATAATTTTATTATTTAGTTCCTGGTTTACAGAAAAAAAAGGTATTATGTATTTGGTGTGTTTATTTATGGATATGTTATGCTTTCATTCTGTGCCTGCATTGGACACATGCACTAGTTCATCGAGTATCTTATGTGTTATCTGAAATTTCATTCTCATCTTTGCAGTCATATTGCACTGTTAGAAACAGTAAAGTGCAGTTTAATGCTGAAGTGGTTTTGCAGAATTATTTCCCACCTGAATATTTATTCATGTTCCCTATCATTCAGGAATCCGACACTGAGAGAGAAAAGGATCTGTTGTACAAAAATCAGTTACTGCAAGATGAAATTGCCATGCTAAGACTAGAACTTGATCAAATAAGACTTAGACACCAGGAGGAAGAAGGAAAATATTTAGAGGAAAATGAGACCTTGAAAGAAAAAAATGAAGATCTCCACAAAGAACTTAAGCTGAATGAGGAAGCCTTAACGCAAACAGTTTTTCAGTACAATGGACAACTGAACTTACTAAAGGCAGAATCTGCAATGCTAACTTCCAAACTTGAGCAGACAAAAGAAAGCAAAGACAGACTAGAGACAGAAATTGAGTCATTTCGCTCACGCTTGAACACTGCTGTGCAGGAACTTGAACGTCACCAGTCATCAAGAAGCGATGTTGAACGAACGTTTCAGAGGGAGCGCGACGAATGGCTTCGCTTGCAAGACAAGCTCCATCATGACCTCTCAGATGTGCGAGAAGCCAACAAGAGCTTGTCTCAGCAGCTGAGTAAAGCTGAAAGCAAAGCTAACAGTCTAGAAAATGAGCTTCACCAGTTAAGACAAACGCTCAGAGAGAAAACATTGCTTTTAGAAATGACACAAAAAGAATTAAGTCAAACCCAGTGTCAGGCAAAGGAATATGATCATGCTCGACAGCTTGAGAAAGACCAAGTAAACAAACTTATAATAAAGCAGGAATCCATGCAGGAGCGATTGGCCCAGCTCCAGAGTGAAAACGTTTTGCTCCGTCAGCAACTAGAAGATCTGCAGAACAAGGGGATCATCAAAGAAAAAGTAGTTAATGATGTCCAAGATCGGTTTAATGATATTTTCAACAAACTCAGAGCTGATACTGAAAAGCAAGTTTACCTAGTGGAAGAGAGAAACAAGGAATTAAATGCCAAGTGTATTGATTTAAGAGAACAAGTCTTCAAATATGAGACTGACAAAATAGAGAGAGAGGTAAAATACAAACTTACAGCAATTTAAAGTTTTCCAGTTCTTGAAATTATTTTGTGTTTCTAAAGTGTATCAGCTATAAGCCATATGCGTGGGACTAGATAATGATTATTTGTTCTGGTTTGTTGTGTTTCTCTTGAAACTGTGGAAGGGTTTGGTAAATGGGGTGTTACTGCTCACATCTGAGCAGAGAGCAGAGAAAAGGTATCCAAGTCTGCTTTGATCAAAAAAGAACTTGTCATCTGTTTTTCTTAGTCCATTTTTTTGCCCTATAGAATTGGTTTGGATATTTGATGATTTTTTTAAGTTTTGCACTGATGACACAAGTAAGAGTGATGTAGAAGAATGATCCAATATGTGACAGTTGAGAAATGAAGATGCAGATGAGTGAATTGTGTAAGATGGACTTGTATTAAGTTTCTGTCGAGGAAAAACACTGCTTTTCCCTAAGTTGTTATCAAAATTGAAGAGTATTTTAGTGTCCAGGTATTAATTTATGAATATTCTGGGGACTCTAAGGGGTCTGCCTAGATAATGCATCATCTGTGTTCCTAGGAGTAAGTAGGGTATTCTGTAATGATAGTGTTCTGGCCGATTTCAGAGCAATGTTAGAGTAATGACTTAAAAATTGCCTTACCCATTTTGTTTAACCTCCCTTACTTTCTAGAAAATAGGAACTAATAAAATTCAATATTTAGACACACTGGTGTACAGTTTGTCACCTTTTAGTGATTTGAACAGTGATTTAAAATGACACTTCCTTCTTCCTAACAAGTGCGGAACCTTTGAGTGGGATATAGGCATGTGTGAGATAACTGCTTTATTCTTCATTTGTCAGTTCCTGTAAGGTGTGTGTGGGGAGAGAACTCCAGCAATACTTTCAGTCATTTTAATCTGTGAATTGCTGTGTATGAAGAATCTGTGTATTCTTCATACCAAAACACCAGGTTCCCTCTGAAAATACTACATCTGTGTAACTGTATGAACTATCCAGGTTTTTGCAAACCTAATATGTCAGTATAAAGACAGTTGTTATTCTGAAACATACTTATTAAGACAGCTGTAAGAGGACGTGATTCAACATATTGTTAGAGTGTATCTAAAGGGAGCTTTTAGATATAGGTATTAATTTAATTATATTTGTAAAATGTCGGAATAGAACAAAGAATGATGTGATACCAAGTCCTGTCTTCGGTCAACAAAATAGTATCTGCAGTCAGATTATGGCTCTCGCATCACAACAGGTTTCTTTGGATTATGTTAGTAAAATTCCCATGATTGCAGTGTGTGCTTATGCACAGTTTCAAGAAGAACAATATCTGGACCTTTTTTATGTATTAGGAAACAGAAATCCTCATGAACAGCTGCTGACAGTTTGGGGGTGCTCAGCTGAGAAAGATGGAGAGGTGATTGTGCATATGCCTGCTGGTGACATAATTTCACTTGAGTTCAATTCAAAAACATATCTAACTCTATAATCAAATAAGTCAAAGTAAAGGGATTTTTCGTATTCTTACGACTTTATTCATGCTCATTTAATTGTTTCATTAGGGCATGATCAGACAGCTGCAGCAGGAGCTTGCTGATGCTCTTAAAAAGCAGTCTATGTCAGAAGCTTCACTCGAAGTTACTACGCGCTACCGCAGTGACCTGGAGGAAGACAAGCTGCACTTGCAAAAGGAATTGGAAAAGGCTAAAACCAAGGTACAAAATGTCTGTAGTTGTAGCAATAAATCTTATGGTGGCTGTTAAAAGTAGGATTGGATGTTGTCCTAAAACCCCAGGAAAAAATGAAACAGGATAGATTTAATGATGTGTGAATCAATTGCATTGTTTTATAAACTTAGTGTCTTTGACATGCGGACATTATGCCCTAACTTGGACAAAATTGTTTGTTTGCAAAGATGCTTTTCGCAATGAATTTGTGTCTGCATTTTTGCCTTGTTACCTTTGGTTTTACCAAGGAGGTTGTCTAATTTCTGAATAACAATAGAAGTATTGGACTGCTGTTTGGACATTTTTATGCTACTCCTTTCCCCCTGCCCCCACTCCCCCCACCCTGCCCTGTCACCAGGTAACACGTCAAATTCTGAATGCTTTTGTAACTTACTCTGCATTTTCCCCCTTTGGCCCTGCTATAATTTGCCATCCTTAAGTGGCTTTCCTGCAAGGAAAGTATAAGCTATTTCTTAGTTAGGAACCACCTTTCACAGTGTTTTTCCAGGGTATGGGCGTATGAAGGTCTTGGAGTTCTAAAAGGAAAGTAACTTAAAATCTAGTCCTTATGAGGGACTTCTGAAGTCACTACTGACAGATGAATGTCTTAATTCATGTTTTCATAGAGGAGCAAACAAGTGAATACAAAGAGCATTCTAAGTCACTAAAAGAGTCAGAGCAGCAGTGTCAGTGCTTAGAACTGTGCTCTAGGAAATCCATGGAGGGATGGGAGAGGCCACTGTAGAAGATTAGGAAGTAACACAACTTGTGTTCATTAGCTAGTAGAAGCTTTGAAAGTACTTGAGATGATTACAGTTCTTTGGGCAGAGGGCAGATAACTGCAGCGTGTGAATCCTTGGGCAGCAGCTGACTGTCCTGTATAAAAGCTCGCCTGACAACTGTGGATCCTTTCTGTGACGTTACAGTTGCGGGAGGTGGAAGAAAAGTATCTTCAGTCTGAGCATTGTGTTCGTGACTTGAAGAATGCCTTGGATGGTAAGGAAAGAGAAGCAACAGCTTCTGCCCAGAAACTGCAGGACCAGCTGTTGGCATCTTCTGAGACTAGCACTACTATAAAACAACTGGAAGAACACGTGCAACAGTAAGAGAACACAGTGGGGCGAGGTATCTGTCACTTCCAGGTTTGGCTGGATACCGCAGCATAGATAGGTAGCCTTGTTGCATCACAGAAAATTATTAAGATTTTGAAAGATGTTCTTTTTTTATTTTGCACTGTTCTTTTAGAAGTGGTGCTCTGGCAGATTTTTATAATAAGACCTGTATTTCTTTTTAAGCCTTGAAATTGAAAACACCAGATTGGAAGCCACTGTCCAGCAACAAAACAACAGGATTGAAGCCCTACAGAGAGACCTGCAAGCCTCTGCCTCAGTAAGCTGCTCACAAATTTCCATTTTGTTGACTCCTGAGCCTGGTTACCTATTTCTGTGGGGAAATTTTATGGTGAGGTTTTCCTGAAGAGCCAAGGGGTGCTCAGTGCCTGCATTTTTCTGAATAGAAGCTCTCGGGAAGCAGCTTGCTCTACTTTCCAACCATCCTGTTTTGAAAATTTTCCTGTGCTGTAACAAGTCAAACATAACACTCTAAAAAGTAAGGATTTGACAGCAGTACACTGGTATAACTATTGTCTGCTTTAGACCCTTCATAACATCAGATGCTGCTTTGGGGACTGCAGTGTATTCCGTTTAAGGTATTCATCAAGTTAACTGGTAGAAATTCCACAGGATGTATTGATGCCAAGCCCTTTATGCTAGAGACCTGGCTGACATCATCAGACTGAAACAAAAAATTACTTGTCCCAGAGCTTTTGCTGTGCAGAATTGCTTTTTCTTTGGCTACTTGCTGTGTGTCTATTTTCATGAAACAGTGAAGAGGACTGCTTGTGACATCTGCAAAACTCAGTGTGAGCCTTGGAATGTACCACAGCTTCTACACAGTGGGTAATTTTAGCTCAAATAAGGTGCTAACATCTGTGGCCTGAATTAAGATATATTTTTGCTGTTGCTTTTTGTATTATAGCCACTGAACTAGGATTCTTGTTACAGCTGTAGTTGTCAGTTATTGCTGAACGTATTTTGAAAATCACTACATGTGATAGTCAAACTTTGTGATGTACTGATATTGTCAAGAGAAGTGGGAAGGCAGTCACAAATCCTTCCACTTTGATTAATAGGGCATGATTTTCAAGTGTACTAGGGATGAGAAAAGCTACTCCTGCCTGTTTTCACTGAAGATTCTTTATATCCCACATGGTTTTTCTCTCTCTCTCTCTGCACCAAATGGCAGAGGTGAGGATTGCTAACAATTTTGCAGTGGTATGAAACTAAGGCCATTTTGATAATTGTTGCTGGGTGTAAATTATGTAGGAATAAAGAGGTGAAGAAGTTTTGTGTAATACTTTTGTCAGTGAGGTGTAACTTCAATCTAAAAAGTGATAGTGTACCTTCTTGCTTCTTGTAATGCTTCTATAGGTTCACAACCGCCTGGAAGACTTGATAATGAGCTTACAGACAGCACAGGCAGCTGCAGAGGACCACCACAATCAGGTACATGACAGGCTCTGTGAAGGATGTTTTAGTCTTTGAATTTTTTGTGTATAGGTAATTGATGAAAAGATCATGTGGACTGTGTAAGCACACAGCTGTTAAATATCCATCTGGTTTTAGGGCAAGGCACTCTCAAGGGAAAAGGCTATGAGTTTCCTCATTTTTCTACTTCTGTGTTTTGTATGTGTTGTGGTGTGCAAGACAGTTGTGTTCATCATTGTGATTCTTCTGATGAATACTCTTCCCCATCCCACCTGCAGGGAGTGAGCCAGTGGCTGTGAAATGCTTAGCTGCCTACCAGGTTTAAGCCATAGCAGATGACTGATAGAGTGGATGTTGTGGACAGCATGGAGATCTGTGGTTGAAAGCTGAGAGGAGAGCAGACTTTACAGATCCATATTTTCTGTGTAATTTTGTGAGAGCTTGTCTTGAGGACATGACCGGGTTTTTTTATGAGACCCAGTGTTTTACCACCTCTATGAGGACTTGAGAAAGTCATACACCCTAAGGTTGTTTTTTTTACCCAAGACTCTGTGTTAAGTGTTTTGTCACTTTCTGTAGCCAGTAAACATCTCCTGTTTCTTCCTTTCTTGCTTTTGTAATTTTCTTTGGTTTTCCCCTTAAAAAATGCCACTAAAACCATCTAGTCAGCTTCCAGTCTTTAACTGAATCAGCAAGTTGTGTTCAACTCAAATACATCTTACATCTCTTAGGCAAATCTTTGTCCCTTTAGATAGAACCATCCATACCATTGTCAATTTCAAAACATTTTCTTGCTCTCAGGTGATATACAGCTGTCACAGAAGCCATGAGGGTAGGGTATATTCTGTGGTGGGCACTAGAAATGAATACATTAGAAAGTATGTAATGAACTCTGGAGAGCCTTTGGAAGAAAGCTACAGGGTGATTTTGTGTGTGTGTGTTTGTTATTCCCCAAAGTTCAGCCTCATCTAACCACCCCTATAGCATTCATTCTTTTTACCATCCTCAGTTTGTCTTCTTGGTTATGTATCCCAAGCTGTGTTTTACATTGCACATTAACAGTAACCATAGATATTGGATGGGGAGAGGAGAGAGTTTCCACTTAAGTTACAGCTTTCTGTTACAGCGTTTTCTTTACGGTCACCTTAGTTTCTTCTTCTGCCATTGTTGCTTTTACAGGTGCAAAAGCAGAATGTGCTGGCTCTGACATCAAAGGACTTGCAGAGCATGTGGGAAGAGCAGTTTAAGTCAAGATCTAACCTTGAAGAGCGTGTTGCTCAACTTGACAGGGAAAAGGCAGACCTTTTTGAACAGGTAAATTTAGAACATTCTCCAGAGACCTAAGCCAGTACCTGAGAGAGCCACATTAACCTTTTGGTCAAGTTCTTAGATAAGGAGCATTTTTTCATTACCCCTGCCATTCAGGGCCTGGATATGTTGTGATTTGTAGATCATCCAGGAAGCAAATGAAAGCTATCTGGGTATCTTGTGTAAGTTCTGGAGTGATTGTCTTTGAAAGAGTTCCCAGTATTGTTTGCATCAGTTGAGCACATCAAGCAGGGCTTCAGTTCCCCAGGTCTTTCTTGAATTCCTTCTGGCCATCTTTTGACCCCTTGTTTTCTGGGCAGGGTTGAAGTATTTAATTTTTTCCAGTGCAGTGCAGGGAGGAGTAGCAGCACATTTTCAGGGTTTTGGATGCTTAAAAGCTTTGCAGAAAAACACAGTGAAGGAATTTTGGGGAAATGAACCTAGTGCTTGGGAAACCAGAAATGACTGACAGTTGCAATGAGGCAGTCTTTCCCTCTTTGTCTGTAGAGGAATAAAGGAAGTGCGAAGCAACTAGCACATAAGTAGCCACAAAGAAGGGGTGGAAGGGAGTAGTATATTGAAAAAATTCCCAAAGATCAAATTCCTCTGCCTGCTTATCAATAAGGATCCTGTAAAAGCTTTAGATTAATTTGTATTCTCCCATAATAAGCATACCTAAATAATCTTTACTATGAGTTGAGGACTCTTGAAAGCAGTCCAGCATCTTCTCCACCTTTGTATCAGTGGAGGCATCTGTTTTTGTTCTTCAATATTGGCCCAGTTTGCTCTGAAACCTGACACGTAACTTGGCTAATGGAGGTGGACTGCAGCTTCTCCCTGGAGAACACTAGAGACACATTGCACGTAGCTATTGTTCTTACGTGTCGTGTGTGTCATGTGTCTTTTCTGTTTTGAAAGTGTGAGAGTGAAAGAAAGAAAGTGAAGAAACTGATAGAGTTAAAACGCCCAGTTGAACTCCGTCTGGACCAAGAAATGAGACGAAACTTAGAATTGCAGAAAGACTTTAAGAGGTATGGCTTTTTCATATGGTGAAGAGATATCCCTGAATAGAAGTCCAGTTTTATTGAACTGTAATGTCAGAACAAGTATACATACTCTGCGAGCAAACTGAGGTCTCGTGTTAGTTCCTGCAAGGTACCTCTGTGCATGAGCTTATACTTACTTATAGCTGCAAGAGGAATTGCCAGTCCAGGTTGCCCTGCAGTTCTGTGGGGGTGCGGAGGGTAGCCTTTAATTTGTCTTTTCACCTGGAATTTGGATGTGCCAGGTGATTTGTGGCACAGGAAGAGCAGGGTTTTATCTTCAATTCCTGGTACTTTCAAGTATGTTAAAGATGAAGAAAGCTATTTCTGCATACCTTACTGGAGAGCATATGGAAAAGGTTGCTTATTCCTGTGTTTCATTGTTTTCTGAACTGATTTGCTGTTTAGATTGAAGAGACTTCTCAACAGAGCTACAAAGAAAATAAAGGTGTATGAGGAGAGAGAAATGGAGTCACAGCTTAATTTGAAGGGAGAAATGAAGAGCAGATATTCTGAAATGGTCAGTGAAGTTGATAGATTGAGAACAAAGGTGAGCTCTGCTTAATTTGGGCTTTGTTTGGTTATGGTGTTACTTTTTTTCAAACCTGTGTGAAGCTTTGCTTGTATTTCTTGTCATGCTGATGATTTGTTTTCCTTGGCTATATTTTTGATTTGATTTGTCTCTCTCAACGATTTTTCTACTGTTAGAGAAGCAGGTCACTATAGTAATACTGGTGTAGTTGTCCTTATGGGTAAAGATGTATGTGCAAAGCAGCATCTGCAATGGCACCAGAAGGACAGACTGTCACACAGAGGAAGGACAAGCCAAGAGTGGCAGCAAGGCTGGCAGGGTCCATGACCTCATGGTGCATGGAGCCATCCCACAGGTGCTCACCAAGAAGTACAGAACTGGTCTGGTGACAGCAGGCAGGGTCAGCCAAGAGAGCAGATCCAGCAGGTCCTCAGGGCAGGCCCTAGGGATGGGCAGTTCTGCTTTCCTACCAGGACATCACGTCCCTGACTGAGGGTCAGGGCTGAGTATACAGATAATAAATGCAGTCTCCATGGACAACCCCTTTAGTGATTTTAACAGAATTCACTGCCTTTAAATGCCTCTAAGTTTCTTTTTTTTTTTTTTCCCCACATACAGGTTGCTGAACTTTCCCAGCAGCTAGACATGGAGTCCAAAAAAAGCATGCAGCTAGAAGCCCAAAACCGGGAATTGCGAGAAGAGCTATCTACCCTGCATGGGAACTGTGAAAAACTGGAGAAGAGCAAATGCCAGCTGAAAGAAGAAGTGGCAAAACTCCAACATCACTTGGAGACTAACATGGTGGATCACAGCCAAATAGAACAGTATAAAAGAGAGGTTGATGAACGAGCAGGGCAAGAAATAAGACAAAAACTACAAGAAGTCAATTTGTTTTTGCAAGTGAGTGACTTTCTGATATGTGTCTGTAAGCACTCTGTAGGCTTTGGTTGTGGTCACCATTTTTTAGTGTTTTGATTTGGGTGGCTGATTCTGTGTGTTAGTGTTGTACTTGTGTGTTAGTGTCTTTGCCAAAGGAAAGTGGGAGATGGGCATATGGCTGGGCAGGAGTGCTCTTAGGATGTGTAATGTGCCAGCAGGTCCCTGAATCAAAAGCTTGCCCAAGGCAGGTTTCCATTTTGCAGTGCTTGGAGCTGTCTTTGTTCACTGGTCGGCTTCTCACTGTTCATGCTTGAAGAGGTGTTGCACCTTCCAGCTGTCACAGCCAGACCTACAGGTCCGGTTTTGTCCTTGTACACGGGAGAGTGCTCAGAAAACAGGTGACTGGAGTTGCAGGTGTGGAGATGGGGAGGAGGTGAGGCATCCTACTAAGGAATCCTGTGAGGAATCCTGTTCTCCATGCCCTGTTCTATAGAGATAATGCCCTTTCATTAGTAGATTTGAATAGTGGTACTGGTTTGGGCTTCATCCTCAGTGATAAGAATTACTTACCCTGGTGGTAGCTTCAGGGTTCTGCCTTGACTGCTGATGGTAGTGAAGAGGCACAGCTGCCTCTGTGAGCCAGGCTAGGCCCATGACCTTGGGTACATGCAATTGACAGGTGGGGAGAGTTCTCTTTTTCTGTGTGGTGGTTGAAGGTGCACTGTCTCCTTCAGGCACAGGCAGCCTCCCAGGACAGACTAGAACACATCAGAGCAAGTCATCATGCTTCTCTGAGAAACCAGCTAAAAGACAGAATCAGAGATCTTGAATGTGAATTGGACAAGATAAAAAATACTCAACAAGACAGTACTTTTCCAAAAGAATGTATACAGGCAGAAGTGGAAAAGTACAAGGAGCTGTATCTGGAGGAAGTGAAAACAAGACGATGCCTAGCAAAGAAACTGGAAAGGTAAGTCCATGCTTTTTTTGGACTGGTAATAAGAGACTCCTTTTTCTTCATGCACATTTCTTGTTAATTCCTCTTCTACACCTGGCCGGCATTGAAAGCCTATGATGACATGTTTGTGGGAAAAGTACCTCAAGACCCCTCCCATTTAGCAGGCCTTCATTTCTCTTTAGTGTTTCAACAGGAATACAACTGATTGTGGCATTAACGGGAGGCTTTTCAAGTTGATGTTGTTTTAACTGGTAGCTTTTTTTGCCAGGGTCTGTAGTCTCACCCTCTATACAACAGAAAAAATGAATTTCATGTCCTTTATTGTCCGAATAAGGGTAGGCCTCTCAGAGAACAGATTTCTCTTCTGTGAAGAAAAAAATAGAAATAATCTTTTTTGGCTTCTGTTCAAGCAGTGGCTCTGAGCTTTGAGCTTTCCTTGGGAAGGGGATCCAGCTCAGAATTGTTACAGAGGTGATGTACCTTCCAGAAGAAGCTGTGTAAACACATGGCTTTCACAGAAGGCTTTGAAGCCCTCATGCTGAGCACTCCTAAGCACTGGTGATGCCGCTCCTTACACCTAGTGCGACATCTTAGAAACAGGCCCACCAAAAAGCTCAGGTCAAATGATGAACTACTTTTGGAGGTTCTTCATCTCAGAAGTGAAATAATAGTCAAGGACCTGGAGAGTAACTTTGGGAAAGTGTTGTTAACAAAGGTAGAAACCAAAGGTAACTGTCTGTGTGCTTCCAAATGTTTCAGAGCTAATGAGAGACTTGAAGAAGCCAATGCTAAGCTCCTCCGGGAGCGCCATAAAAGCAAATCGTTAATCACGAGCAGCATTGTCAGCGGAGGTCTGGCTGCAACTCCAGTTCTGTATTCAACTGCACTCGGACATCTTGGCAACAATTTGGGACTGAGCAGAAGTCTCAGTCTAGGAGGAAGCTTCCTCACCCCAGCTGAGAACACATTATCCTCGAGAAACAGGGTTGCAGCCTTTGTGGCCAAGGTAAGCATTTTGAAATACCATTCTCGACTCCTGCTGAAGAGTAGCCATATGCAAGGTTCTCCCTTTTAGCCTGAAGTTAAAATCCATTTATTGTTCCATGCCATATTGTGTAATAGACCAAAGCAACTGCTAATCCTCAGAACAGTGCACAGTTGTACATTGTAAGGCTGAAGATTTTTGGTCATCAGAGTTGTAAAAATTTTCAGGAGGGTAAAGGCTATAAAATATTTAAGTCAAAGCAGTGAACTGGCCATGCCATTGTTTTACAAGAGAAACTGTGACAAGGAGTACTGTAGCATAGGGAGCTCCCAGCTAAGCTCATCATGAAATTCCAGTGTGTGGTATGGCTAACCCGTTTAAAGTGGCTAGAGTCACATTGAGTGATAAATCCAATCAGACATCTCTGAGACACTTTTTTCTTCTTCCTTGATCTTCACTGCAGCAATTTCTTCACAGAACTTGCATTAGTATGTTAATACCAACAAAAGGATGCTTCAAAAGTAGGATGATATGAATGGGATGGCATAACTTTGCTCTTAAACTTCACTGCAGAATACGTACTATGCATAGGAGACATTTGTTCTTGTAGTTCCTGCCATGTTATTTCATGAAATGGTAAAATTACCTACTCTTTGGCAAGTCTTCACAGCTTTCTCATTTTATAGCAATGCTGCAACCTCTGCAATGCCTCTGGTCCAAATATGCCCTGTAATTAGCGGTCACTGTGATAGCACATCCCTCACAGAAGGCTGAACATTATGCCATGAAAACCCCACACCAATAGTTGTAATCACTGAGAGATCCACTTAACATGGCCGAGCTTCTCTGTTGAGGCATGGTATTCTGTTGTCAAGGGAATGTGACAAGTATTTCTTCACTTTTAAGTCCTTCTCAGTTTGATGGTCTCCCCTCATTGGAAAGAACCCATTTAAACCATATGTCTACATAGAGCACCTGTTCTACAAAAACCAGCCAAGAGAACAGATGGGACCAAAGCAGCATTGGAAATGCATAGCTGTGGCAGTTACGGAGATGAGCTTCTCTGTGTAGCTGTGAACACACTTTTGAGGGCAGAGGTGGACAGACATTACTGGAAGAACTCATGAAGTCGTTAGTACTGTATCATCTGCAGGGGCTATTCTGCATACAAGCACTAGAAGGGTAGGAAAATTGCAGGACCCACTGTGAAAGGGAAATAAAAGAGGGGAGAGCAGGAGGGGTAGGGAGCACAGAACAAGAGAGGGGAAAAAAGGACAGAGAGATGGGAGCAAGACATTAAAAAAAGGCAAAAGAGGAAACCATTCCTCTGCTAGGCAAAAAATGCTGCCCTAGGATACAAGGAAGAGTTTAACAGTTGTGGCTTTTTTGGAGAAAAATGATGAAAACGGACAGTGAAGGGAAAGAAAGTCGGAGTACTAGGTGCTTCTTAAAACTCAATTACAGCAATGGTTTTCAGGTAGTGCTTTTCATTTTCATTTTCCAGAAGACATTGGAACTCTCTGAGAATCTCAAAGTTTTGTCAGTATCAAGATAGACACGTTGATGGGTTTGCTCCCTTCCCCTAAGTAGGGAAGTTTAATTACAGAAATTAAATATTTCTCCAGGCTGTTTCTTAGCTTGTTGTTTTATACAGCTGCTAATAAATACAGATGTATAGTTCAAACTGCTGTGTAGACCTCTTCAGTGTTTTTTGAAAAATGCTTCCAAATCCACTTGTGAAAAACATTTGAGCTGATTCCAGGACAAGTCTGCATTAGATCTGAGAATGGTGATACTGTTCTCTCTCGGTGTCCTGACTTCAAGAGCACCCATAGAGTTTCTTTCCAGAGAATGTGTGTCTCACAGCTTTGAGCGTACTCTCAAGGAAGTTGTTGAACAATTATGTATAGCATTTTCCAAGTTTCAGTTGCAGATGTCCAGTATTTTCTTCTTAACTTGGGGGCTTTCTTCTATACTAAGATTTTTTTCTTCCTAGTGCAGTTTTGTTGGTAGGACTTTGAAGTTCTCTCTGCTCTTGATCACAACCTATGGTTGTTGTCAGCAGAGGAGCTGCAGATAACTCACTCTCACTATACACAGTTTGTCTTCTTAGGATTCCCTTTGAGCTCTAATACTGTATCAAATTCTGAAGTTTTATTCCTTGAATAAGGGTGAGTCAAACAACTGCTATACCACAGAAAACTTACCTATTTCTTACCATTTCAACCAGGTTCTTTTAAGAGAAAGATAGAAATCTCAGCATGCCAGATTTCTCTCAATGAAAGCAGAAGGCTGGTGTCTGGGACTCAGATTTCCTGCTGTGAATTTATCTGCCTTCATACTAAATTGAGCTGCACATTCTGTTGTGATAAGTCTTCCTGAAATCACCAATTAGGGAACTACTGAGACTGTCATGGCACCACCTGTAGCCTCAAGTACCTCAATGTTCATTGTGTTCAGCGAAGTCTTAAAACCTGGTCTTCCCTCTCTGAGTCATAAACAGGAAGTACTGTTAGTGATCTGTGTAACCAGAATTCGGAAATGTAGTGCATAGCCCAAGGCAGAGAATGTCTGTCTACTTGCTGCAAGTATTGCAAGAAGATTTTGGGACTCAAGGCCACTTGTTAGACTGACAAACTGTCAAGCTTCCATCCTAACAGCTGTGCCAAAGGCTGCTGCAAATGAATATGGGTGTTCTGATGCAGAAAAGAATAGTGAACTCTGCTAGCTGCAACCAGTGTGAATTGGTGGATTTCTGAAACCAGTTTCCCTGCCTAATGTGAGAAAGGGAATGTCAGCTCCCTACGCTCTCTCTCAACTTCTGTTCCTTTTCTGGTTTCATTTTCCAAATGCCTTCTTGTATTTTAGTGGTCTTTTTATTGTGAGCTTTTTTCCTTGCCTCGTGTACATGTAGGCCATGTTCTTGTGTCTCACTGAAGACCTTTGAACTAAAGGCTGTTTTTCTTTCTTCAGATCCTTAATCAAAAATCTTCTCTCTCTTCTCTGCAGCCACATATATGACAAGGTTTGTAGCCTGTCCTGTTTAACCTTGGGTGCTATTGCAGATGTTTGTCTATTTATGCTGCTAGGTTTGATTCAAACTCACTGATGCATTCACACTGGCCTAAAGCTGGAGACACTTTGAAGTTGCTGGTTTCTCTTGAGTAAAAGAGTGACTTACTGCTGAGTAGTTCTGTGCTTTATGTCTTTGTGAAGTTATGGCTTTGTGGTAGTTCAGCTTCTGTAAGATGGCACCGTATGTATGGATTTCACCTCTTCTGATGGAACTTGGTTAAACTAGAGGAGAAGGCTCTTTACCACCCTTGCCTGTTCTGACAGTCAAAAAGTCCTGGGTAGTAACAGCAGTTGTGTGTGCAGCAGCAGTGCTGCTCTGAAGTTGAGTTCCTAGACCCTGAGTACCATCTCATGGGTCTTGGAGGATCCAGCTTACTCTGTGCTCAAGAAGCTCCATGGGTAAGTAATAAGTCAACATCACCTCCTGAAACAGAGTTACTGAGATGGTGACTGCTGCAAGTGACCCAGTATGTTACTGCTTGAAGAGCTGAGCAGTGAGAGGTACCTGCTCAGGACACAGACACCGACTTGAGGACTAGTGGAATTCAGTATAATGTAAAACTGCAGTGAATTCTGGAAGGATATGCTAAGCTAAGCAAAGCACATAATCATTAGCAGAGAATTATAAAGGACAAGCTAAGCAATGCACCTAATGACTATTACGAAAGAATGCCTGTAGGGGTAAAGAAAGATCACCAGTTACTCCAGTACTTTGCCATAATCCAAGTCTGAGACACCTCAGCTGTCAGGGAAAGGCGTCACAGTGAAAGACTGGAGAACCAAGGTAACTGGGAACTCCTGTGGTGCATCCACCTTGCAGGCCACCAGGCTCCCCCAGCTTTGCTGTGAAAATAGCCCAGCTTTTATACTGTTAAACAAACAAGCTGAGATAATGTGTAATTTCATTCACCTGTTGGCTTTCCTCCAGAGCCTGGCCAGGGCTCAAGGAGGAATCAAGGGAGTTGTCTTTGATCCTACACCCGCTTGGTTAGGCCAGATGTGGCCTCATCTAGTTTCTAGATGCAGAAAGGTAAATGCATGTTCTGCCAATAAATGCACACATATAACAATACTTTGTTAACAAGCAGATATATATAGATAACATTTCATTGGAAGGTTCATCTATAGTCAACTTTGGCTCCAGGCCTCCTGTTCAGGCCTTGTTAGGGCCTGTTGTTCAGTCCTTGGTACTTCATGCCTTCTCCAGAGGGGGCAGTAGGACAATGGTGACATTGTCAGTCCTCAAAGGTGTATTTTCATTCAAAGGCCTTTTCCTTCCTTTTCAGAGAAATCTATGTGTTGGCTTTATTTCCACACATGAAAAAAACTTGAGGCTTGTGGGGAGTTGATCTTTTGGTACCACTGAGAAGAGTTTGGCTCCATCTCTGTTACTCCACCCCCCTGGTAGTTAATACACACAGACAAGGTCGCCTGAGCTTTGTCTACTCCAGGAAAGAAACAGTCACAGCTCTCTCAGCCTTTCCACACAGCTCATGTGGTCCAGGGCCTTGGGCATCTTCTTGGCCATCACAGGCCATCATCTCCATTTGGGATGATATTTTTAGGTTTTATCACGTTGTCCATGGGGTGTAAGAATGTTACAGGAGTTTTAGCACTTACATTTGGGTCATATTGTGTGTATTATGTCTTAATTGTATATTTGATGTATAATTCTAGGTACGACAGGAACTGGATGAAAAAATCACTAAGGAACTGAAAGAAGGTAATGTGTCATTACATTTGGAGTGTTATGAAGGAAAAATATTTCCATTTCTAAGTCTTGACAGCTTTCAAGCCATTATTTTCAACTTCTTCTGCTAAGAACAGAGATTTTTTTCTACAAGCTCTCCAGTTTAGACTTGAATGTGAAAAATTCCTGCTTCCCAAAATACTGCATAGAATGTTATGCACTTGCCTAGAAAAAAACAAGCAAAAGAAAATTCATCCACTGCTCCACTCAGAAACACTCAGCTTAGGATGAAGTTGCTATTCACTAGAATTAATCTCCAGCAAACACATCAAAGAAGCCCCCCAGATTTTTACAGATCTTTATAGACTTCAGCCATCCCTTTCTTCCCTGTACATGGGTTGCATTCAGTACTAAACCATACCTTACATATTCTCTGCTGTTAGATCTTGGTTTTTGTTGCTATGATTCATGGCTTGTCTTTGTAGCTTAGGTGTTGCAGTCAGTCTTGTTTTGAAAAAGTAGAAGAACACGATCAGGGTTAAACGACAACATTTCTTTGGGAAGAGATCATTCAGTAGTGCTTAGGCAAACATGAGTTCAATGCTCACAACATGGAGCATAAAACACGCTCTGTAACTTGAGGCCAGGCATCCAAAGAGGAAATCCACTTGCTTCATGATAGTTGGTCCTCCAGAGGCACTGCTTTGCAGGGACTGCGGCTGTGTAGTTGTAGTGTCGCAACAAAGTACAGCTTTGAATGTTTAAGGAAAGCAAAGACTTGAGGTTGAAGAGCTCTGCAGGGGCTACATTAAGAAGCACTGTTAAGGGCCCCTGGAGTGGTGTGGAGTCCCACAAGATTTTCAGTGTGTAGTCTCTGGAATGTCTGTCACTAGCTTTAGAAATGCTGTTGACTGATAAGCACACGTGCACAAAATGTGTTGCTTCCTCTTGCCCAATTTGTCCCTTGCTACGTGTCTTTGGAAATTTTCAAGTCTTGTTCAGATTTGCAGACTCTATAAAGTTACGTAAAATCTTCTTACAGTGCCTTATTTCCCACTGTCTGATGTAGAAGTAACATAAGGAATCTTGTGTCATTTCCCCTCAGCCACTGCTGAACTCGAAACTGGATGTGCTGGATCTTCCAAAAACCTTCATGTGGACCAGGACCCCCTTTGCAGAGCAATAGAGGAGTACCGTGATGTTTTAACCAAAAATTACATGATTTGAATGAAATGCTGTGGAAACACTCTGAACATTTTTTGCTTTTGTAGAAAGCACACCTATGGTTTCCCTCCCCCCAGTTCAAATGTAAAAAGTTGTTCATTGCAGTCTGAATATAAACTCTACTAAACGGATGTCCAGCACAGTGCACTCATCTGTTGGGTTTTTTCTGTATAACTGGCTTCTTTTGCACTCACAGTAAGAACCACATCTGTTTCTTCTGACCAGCAGATTGACTGGTCTGGCTTCTTGAGCTTGACAAAACTGTCAGAAATGTTTCCTCTTATAGTAGCTTCATTATGTTGCATTATTTGTGTTCTAACAAAAGCATTCCCTTTGTTCTGTTTAATCCTTTCACTCAATGTGTTTGTAAGTTCTCCAGTGTTATTTCAATGTTTAGGACATCATTTGATGTTCTTTGAGCCCAGTGCTTCAATCCTGATGCAGTACTAAGTTCTGCTAATTAACTTAGAGTGATGTTCAAGCTGGAGAAAAGGGCACTTTGCATTGTTGTCACTTTATGCAACGTAAGTTTAAAATGACTGTGACTGTGTAGTAGTGCCAAGACTTGTTTTATGGGCTTTTTGGTATTTTTATTTTGTATCACAGAATGAGTGAAGTTGGAAGGGACCTCTGGAGGCTATTTGTTCTACCCCTCCTCCTCCAGGAGGACCACCTTTAGTTAGTTTCCCAGATACGTGTTGGGTTTTTAATTACTTTAAAAAATGGAGACTCCAAAGCCTCCATAGGCAACCTGGCCTCATGGTCAGTCACTGTCACAATACACTTGAATATCATGAGGGATATTTAAACTCAGTACCTCTCATGTTATTGGTGTTGATTTCTGTATTAAAAATTGCTGCAGCTTCAGACTTTTGCAGCTCTTGCTTAAACACGGTACACCTGAAAACACCTTCAGTGGGAGGGGTAGAAAAGGAACATTAATATCATCAACACTCCTCAGTACTCTCCAGAACTTGTGTGATAGGATACTCAGGTTTTTTGTTGCTGCTAGCAGCTGATGATATGGTGTCTGTAGCACAAATGTGGTGGAAAATTGATAGCAACCATATAAGCAGTTTTACTTATTTCAAGAAGTTACCAGTTTTTAATTAGGATGTGTGTTGTCATTTCCCATCTGCAAAAGTCACCAGCAGAGTATAGAACCAAGTCCCAGTTCTGGAAAAGTAAGAATAATTGTACTGAGAGTAATCAAAACTGAAAGAATTTTAGGGTTCTACCCACTATTTTAAGGACTTAACAGATAGTGAGAAAAGCATTAAATGCTGCTGTAACACTCTTCCTTTTTATATGAATACATTTTTGTGAGGCTATGACACTGTATTTAATTTAACTTGATATTTAATAAACTTTGCAGTCTAGAACATGGCTTTGTTTTATTGTTCCTCTTCTTGACACTGCTTTCCACCCCTTCCCTGCTCATAGAACTCTCCAGTGCTCTCAGCTGCACCTTGCCTGTTCTCCTGTAAGAGACTGGCCTGCTACAGATGAATGATTCAAACACTCAACCATTTGCAGTAACTGCCCAGGTGCTGCAAGAGCCTCGACTGGCTCAAACAGTCAGCTGGGTGCTTGGCCAGTGATGCATAGAGTGGCCTCCCAGTGCAGGTGGGTGTGCACACCTGAGGCTACAAACTGGGTTTCCAGATAAGGGACGGGCTGGTAAGAGGCAAATCCTTCAAAGTGGGATAGTCCTTCTTACCATGCCAATATCTTCATTTACATGGCTCAGCTGTGAGAACTCCCTTCTGAAGTACCATAGGATGAAGGTATTTATCTCGGCTGATGCGCCATGATTAATTGAGCTATAATGGGTAAGAGATAGATGCAACACCTTAGAAGACGGTCAGTGACTTATGGAATGCCCCGTGATCCAGTACTGCATCATCCAGGGGAATTACAGGGGCCTTTCCACCTAGCCTCAGCTAATATAAACCCCATGGACCTGGTGTTTTGTGGGCTCTGTCCTCCCCACTTGATGGATTCAGTCTGCAACCACCAACAAGACAAAAGAACCAACTGTCATGGGAGCTGTCATTGGAGCCTATGGGGTGGTGATACTTCTGATGTTTATTCTGTTTCTCAGTCTCTTTTTCTCCCTTCTCTCCCTCTCCTCCACTTGTCTTTTTCCTATCTCTCTCTACCTCACATTTACTGATAAATAAAAATTGAGACTAATGCCGTTGGCATATGGTCTCTCTTGCACCTTTAGTTGGGCAGACACTTGTCTCTAATAATTTTAATAACCAGTCAGATCTTAACAGCTAGAGGCCAGGCAAATGTGTCCTGTAGTAGAAGCTTTGTCATCTTAGAAGTTTCTCGCTTCATTAAATTACTAAGGCTCAGGTGGCCCATGGCAGAGAGCATGGGATCTTCAGTACAATCATAATGAATGCTCTGCTGCTTAAAGACCCAAGATGATGGAGGGCATTGCTCAGGCATTCCTGTGTGTTGAAGAGTGGCATTAACAGTAGGGTATCCTGGTAATTCCCTTTTAGCTGAGGGCCATTTTGCTGCCATCTGCACTTTGGTTTTGAAACTCAGAAAAAGCATAATTAGAACCAAACTCAAAACTATTGACACATACAGTGTAGTTATAAAACACTATACATGTCTTGTGCATAAATGAAATGGATACATACAAACATATTAATGTTTGCCTTTCTTACTCCTTTCTGCATTGGCTGGACTTCCATAAAATGGTGAAATCAGAGAAGTTGCCGCATAAAGCTCAAAATTACTTCATGGATGTTATAAATGATGCAAGTTAAACTAGTCTCTAGACAAATCAGGAAGCTGTCCCCTTCAGCCACATAATGATTATCACTTAACAATCGATAACAATTGCTCTGTTCCATTTCTTATCAGACTGTTTCGACTTGGATCCTGACAATTTTAGTTGAATGTTAGCTGATGACTTTTCACAGAAGCTGTCTTGAAAATCAGAAGTGCAATTCCAGAGCAATCCTACCTTATTACAGTTACACAAAATAATCTTAAGTCTTTCTTTTCAAAGTCCTTGACCATTTGCACTTCCTAGATTTAAACTGCACTTACGCCTGACTCTTGTATCCAGGATGAGTTAGGACAACCTGTAGAAGAAACACAGCAGAAAGCAAGAAGGCTGCTTCCGTTCAGCACTGATGAGCACACACGTTCATGGATTTTGCACTTGCACTTTAATCATGGAAATCATTCTGCACGCTCCTACTGCTAATGATCTGATTGTTAGGAGAAAGGCTGGCCCCAGTCCTCTTGACTGTTTACATCCTAATGTGCTGGTTTTTAAATCTGTTTCCAAACTGACTGAGGTTCTATTGTCTGATGTTTCCTCCACAGCATCACACATTTTCAATCAGCACCAGCTCCTTAGCCATAATCACTTCCTGCCTTGGCTTGTGTTCAGTCTTGTAACTCAGTGCAAAGCAGAACTGTATATTTGGTCTGTATGCATGAAATGGTACAGATGAGGTGGTATTTACATGGCAGTTGGCAAGAAATAGTTTCATTAATTGGAAATGCTACAAACCAAATTTCAAACTATTATAGATAGCTGGGGGCAGGAGCAGGGGTTAATGCAGAATGTTTTTTCTTGGTCTTTTGCATGCACACGGCTTTGAATACAAGCTTGACAACCTGTCCCCTGTATCCAAGATCTCTACATCACACACAGATTCACCAGTGTGAATGCTGCAGACCCCAACCATACATCACTAGCAGCTCTGGCCAATTTGCAGAAACATGGCAGCATTTATGTGCATACAGGTTTCCATCTGCATCATAAACAGCGCTGAAGTCTGAAAATTACACAAGTAAGAATTACCAAAAACTTAAGCATAAAACTACAAGGCAATAACCATAATTAAAAAGATTTTAGGATAGGATGCTTCCATATAAAATTCCAGTGCCTTAAAATATTTCTGAGTAGAAAATGTTTTCTCACAATTTCTCAGTATTTCTTACGATTTATACAGATACAATAACTGTACCTGTGTTTAAGTGAATTTCACTACAATGACCACTGCTGTAAAGCCCAACTTTGCTCACATGCAACAGATTTCCATCCTAGTTATTTCTATTTTTTATGCATTAGAGTACTTCAGGTCCAACTTCTTCAATTTCTCCACTGAATAATTTCCACTCACATTTCTACACAAAGCACTGTAATCATCACTGCTGCATTCAACACTAAAGATAAAATAAACCTAGAGTATAAAACAAGATGGCAGGAAAACCATTAAAGAGGTTTTAGCAGACAAAAGCAGTGCATGCACATGTGCTTGTCCTCTCTAAAGCAATGAAAGCCTTTCATCTAAAAGTGCAAGGAAAGAAGTTGAGCACTGAGTGAAATTTTTTGGCATCCGGTGGCACTGTTAGTGATGTAAGGCTGAACAGCAGCAGCACATTGTTCCAAGCAAGTTCCAGAGCTCCTGGAACGTGCTGCAACGCTCCAGGAAGGAACATTAACAAGTAGATAAGTCCTGCTTTTATGGCTAGTAAGCAGGTTTTGGCAAAAGTCTGAATGCTATTGTGTTTTCAGCTTTGCTTTTCACCTGCGTCAGTGGAGCTTTTTATTTTCTTCAGGGAAAATGCTACTGATGTAAGAAATATCACATTTCTGCCATTACTGTAAAAATTACAGAAAAAAAGGCCCCTGAAAAGGATTCAGCAAAAATATAGCACTTTGAGAGAGACCATCAGGAACAGGATTTCCAGAACAAACACCTGGCTCTTTACTATCTTCTGTCATGTGTTTTTGACCTAGGTCTGGTATACACTTTCCCTCCCTCACCTCAATAATCTTGAACTTCTGGCACGTCTGGGTTTCATGGTTATTTGTCCATGAATACCTGATACTTGAAGTTATAATGCCTTATTATTTGAGCAACAGAGAAGTTAAAACTAATTGATATGACACAATTTTTCTGGCTACTTCAAGTTCCACTTAATCCACGGAATTCCTTTCAGTATTCTTATCAATAAGCTGCAGTTCTCTCAATTGGAAAGCAGACATAAAAAGCCATTAGTAAAAATTAGTAGGCTAGCATACACAGGTGTCACAAATGTACCACAGACCAAATATAACTAGCAAACACACCTTGGTGTTCTAACTGGCATAACTCACATTCAGTTTCCAAGTCTCTTCAACTGAGGCTTCTCCTTCTGGAGAAGTGCTGTTGTGGTCATTGCAATTTAATTCCTAAAGAGTAACAGCACGACTTACTATTTGTCATGTTAACAATGGAATAAATTAAATCTTTCATACCAATGCATGGAGAACACAACTCTGGTATTTAAGGATAATTTCTATATTAATCTCCAGAATAATATTCTCAGCAGAATGCAGCAGCATGCAGCAGAGGCTAATTGGTAGAATTATGTTGCCACGGGTACAAAACACCTATTCAGGCACACAGATCTGGTACATCTGCTACAAAAGTAGTATGGCAATGGCCATGAGATAAATACCATCAACCTGCACTTCATCTTCAGTTCTAGATGTGTATCTCAGCTGTTTACTTATAAAATGGATTGAAGAACAAACACCACCTCCAGGGCTAAGGACAACAGGCTATAGCTGATAGGAAAGGTCAAGTGGTACAGAAATTGTCTACTGTGGGATTACATCCTCAAAAGAGAATCCATGTTCTTTCAATCCAGTACAGCCAGTAACCTGCTTGTAGGCCACGCAATATTTGAAGCACTTTGACTGCAAGTATGTGAAAGGGACAGGGAGGTCAATTTAACATGGATTGCAGTTAGAGAAATTGCCCTTGGAGCACAGAAGGTAGTTTCTGTGTTTCTTCATGCACACCAAATTTACTTTATCTCTTCATAAACCAACTCATTCATTACACTGGAGGATTTTTCCACTACTAGTCAAGAGTTGTCCTTTCACTCCAAGATCTCTACTAACCAAACAAAAGGAGGAAGTGACCAGCCTATGACAATGCAGGAAATTTAATGGCATACGACAATTACCTCCAATTCAGCATTACTTCCTTTTGGCCTTAGTATTACCTTTCTCTGCCTCTCATTTTTGTACAGTATGTTTATTACTCCGCAAGGACTCACTGGATTTTATTGAATATCACCTCTTATTTACTGAATATTTAATCTAGGCTCATTGCAGAAAGACAGTTTCAGGAAAAAAGTATTAATGATCTCAGCAGGGCTCATGGGATCATGTACCCCATGGAACCAGCTGACAGTCATAAGGCACCAGCAATCAGAACTCTTAGGGAGCACCTTCAGTTCCAGAGAGTTACTCTTTTTTTGTTAAGAGTAGTTTTCTCTCCAGGAAGAATAAAGCAAAGGCTTTTAGCAGACAATACTACTTATCTCCCAGGAGAAATTTGCTTTGCTACATTTCTGCAATCAGTGTTAAACAGGAGAACCTTCAACCCAGCCAGCTGGAACACAGCAAACATACCCCTGCTCAACACAGAACTATTATCTGTGGTGCTCTTTTCTCACTCCATCCAGTCCTCCTTCATACCTCCTCAGCATCTGAGGAGTTAAGTTTTCCTCTCAAAAATTCAGCTCTACTCTATTTGCTCTGTTGTACCTTTTGACTACCTTCAATGTGCTTGCACTCTGACTGCAGAGTTTCTCTAGTGTGAAGACACAAGACACATACACAGGATTTACATGTGCTGAGCTTCCACCCCCCCACTCTTCCTCTGGGGACTAACACTCTCTAGCTTTCCTCAGAATCACTAATATTAGGCCATCAGTCTATGTCACTTTGTGGTTTCAATTGCATTGATTTTTCCCATCTTTCTTCATTTATAAAAACAATGACATAAATTACTCTCATTGGTGATCTGTTTTGTAGCCTAGATTGTGCTGCAGTCTTGATTCAATGAAAATAGTCTTTCAGACTGGTTATAATTCAACTCCATGCATTAAATACTATTTTACTGAGTGATTTCTCTGCAGCATATACTTACAGGTACCTAGTTAGCCACTATAGCTTAGAGTCACCGAAAGTTCACAAAGCTTTGACAGCATCTTAAAATTTTAAAAAGAATTATCAAGTCCTACATTTGATTTCAAGAAATCCCTTCTGACGAGGTCTCCTGGCTTTGATCCCTTCACCATTGGAAATGATGTGTTTGAAGTAGATGGTCTCCAAAATGCATTAGCATTCCATGATTAATCTTCAAACATAATTTCTCAGCTATAAGACAATGTATTTCCATAGTTTTTCCAGTGCTACTAGAAGTATTCAATCCATGTGTTTCAACTATAACTCTCCTAATACATCCAACAATAAGTAGTGCATTAAAAATCTGCTCATTCTGACTCCTCTTTGCCTCTGCACTTTTTGCTGAGCTCTAAAAGATCTAATTGAATAAACTGCTTTTTCTTTATCAATAAATTCAGTTCCTATACTTTTCTCTTGTGAAGGTATCAGCACTTCAGTAGCAATAAGGCTTTTTTCTTGACTTTTTAATGAAACTGATTCTCTTGACATAACCAATTACAGTCAGAGTTAGTACTGACTTCTGGTAATCACAGGAAAACCCTAATTTGACTTATTCAATGTTTGCTCAGCAGCTCCTGGTAGAAATGTGCAGAGTACTAGACCAAAAGATGGGTAAAGGCAAAAAAAGGTTTGCTGGGCTTCACATGCCCCACCAAGAACAATTTTAGAAAACGAGGTAGAAACTACAAGACTTGAGACACATTTTATGGAAAACAAGTACCTTCAATGTATTTGGCTTCCAAACAGTGAACTTGCAGTGAAAAATACTAAATCCCACTTAATATTAAAATTAGTATAAAACCCCCTAATATGCATATTGAAATTCCTTTTTTGTTTGTTTTGACAGCACATTTATATACAGGGGGAAAATACCAGACCTGTGGGACAGTGGAGAATAAAACAGCTTTGTTCAAGAGTACAGACTTCATGCTGATGTGGCATCAAAAACACTACACTGCACAGAGCTTGTCCCACCTAGCTTGGTACAAGAGGTCTGTATGTGATCATTGTTACATGGGATCCTCATATTCAATATGAGGCAAATTTCTTTCAAAATAATGATTTACCTACCAAAAGTACCTCTGTGTCTTCTAAACTACATTCTAAGACAATGGTTACACATTAGCAAACACCAAATTCTCTTTCTGTAGGTCTTACCCAAATTTTGAGCAATATGACAGCTGTTGAAAGGTGAAGACAGAGAATGAGTTGGTCTGGAATTTAATGTCCTTCAAATAAATGAATGCATTTGGGTTTTTTGTTCCTGCTCAAAAGTCTGTTTCTCCAATTTGTCTGCAAGGATTAAGACATTACAAACTCCTGCACCTCCAGTGGAGTCTTGGAGAACAAGGTCTGACACCACAAAGAAAAAAAAAAAAGTATTATGTGCATAAGTCATTAATTTGACTGTGAAAGCTTTTAACATTCTTCCCTTCTGCATACACACATGCACAGAAAAAATTACAAAGAACAGTTTTCTACATACAGCCACAACTACACTTAGAGATGGTTAAACATTAAACTGACTGTTACAAATCTACCCTCAAATAATCTGGGATAACTTGAAAAAACCTTGGTTTACCTTTAGGAATTAGACCTTATTTTAAGAACAAGGTATATATACACAGTATCAGGACCATCACTGATACTGATTGCATTTCCCAGTGAAATTACGTAGCATGAAATCCCAAAAGAAATTCAATGAAAGTATCTTTAGCAAAATGTAGAAACTTTAATTTACATGCAAAACTACAACATATTCATAAGAAAAAACTGGTGACTGAACAGATTAAACACAATTTGTAAAAACGGTCCACATTGCTAAATAGGTCTGTACAACCAAAGATTTACAAAGTCCCTGTGCATTTTTATCTTTTCAGTGCACAACTGAGTTTAAAGGTTCTGCTCGAATATTCCCCAAGTCAAGAGCAGAATCTGTCTCTTCATCAATTTCACCAATCACAGCACTGCAATTAAAAAAAAAAATCAGGTTATTATTTGTTGAAATCAAATCACACAGTTCTAAAACAGAAGCTGTATTTTATCTTCTAACAAGCCTTACTTCCTGTTGAACTATACCAACTTCTGATCGCTGCTGTTTATTCCATGAAAGCTTCTAGTGATGGACACAGAGTGCTCAAAGTACTTTGTACCATGTACTGTTTCTTTCCTTTTATTTTTCAACAGCTTCCCTATTTCATGAGAGTCCCCTATTTTGAAGTTACTGTTACTTAGCTGTTGATTCTTTTTACTTCTTCCTATATGGACAATGAATTTCAGCATGTTGAACAGTTGCATGAGTACATAATTATTACCCATAATAAATGTTTGAATCTGTTAAGACTGCAAATAATTATATATCACAGAAGCATATTCTGAATATATTTCAGTAATGTGGCTGTATGATAATGTCTTTCATCATACACTTCAACTGTATGATGAAACAGTGAAGTAGTAAACCATTATTTGCTGTTTTACACACATTTTTACTATCTGCATGAAAAGCTACTGGTAGAATGGCATACATAGTCCCACCTTTGTACATGTGTCAAATTACTTTTTCTTAAAAGTTTAAGTCGAAAGTGATGGAAGTATTCAGAATGACCCACTTTCTCAATGATGTTAGATAAATGCACCTAGATATCAATTTAGGCCTTGGCATTTTGTTATACAGAAGTATCTATTAGAATTAGAAGATGAAAATTCCTATCCAGGCTCATGTGGTCACTGCAACATGGTCTTTTTCCAGCTGTGATAAAAAAATAATCTTACTTTTGCCATTGGTTTCACAATGCTGCTGCAAAAGTGATCTTCCAAGCTGGCCCACTTACCAGGCCTTCTTCCACTTCTCTTGTGACCCTCCCATGGGCTTGGTACACCTACAGCTACTTCCCTCTGCACTCAATGAGCTTTCACCCTCATTTTGTGAAGGAATTTTATATCAAATACCAACTCATACATTTGACATGTTACTACACTGGCTTCAATACTTGCTACACTGTCAAGTCAGAACCTTCAAGGATTTTCCAGATTATAAAGTGTTCTCTGTGAACATCTGCTCTAAAGTTAAAAAAAAAAAAACAAAAAAACCCAAAAAAACCAAAAAACAAAACAAAAAAAAAAAAAAACAAACAAAAAAAAAACCCCAAAACAGTTGCAAGTCAACTTTGTATACCAGATTGCTGACTTTTTGCACACAAGTTCTATCTCATTTTTTAGTGATTATTCTTTTCCTCCATCATCTCCCAGCCTGTCCTTGGAGGAGAGATGCTCCAGCCCTCAGATCATCTTCAATCTCAACATTACAAGGTAAAAGAAGCATAGATGTTTGCTATTTAATATAGAATTACAGTCATTTGTTTGGGAAGATCAAGTCCAACCATTAACCTAACACTGCCAAGTCCACCACTACTCCATGTCCCCAAGTGTCACTTCTACACATCTTTTTAATACCTTCAGCTTTGACAGTACTTTCAGTGCTACCCACAGAGATGCAAGCTGTGTGGGGCTATCACAATTTACAGAGATTATGGATGTATAAATACACACACAAACACGTGTGCACCCACACACTAAGTCTGTATGAAAGGATTTAAGCAGGAGTAGGCTATACTTACACGTTATCACCTCTTACAATGTATAAGCCCAGCACTACTTGCTCAACTCCTTGTGAAGAGCTGAACACTCGTTCATGGCTTTCATCCAAAATCAAGTTTATGGTCTGATCAAAACCTTTGAGTGTTCCCTGAAAAAAAACACAGAAAGAAGCACAATGCCACTGCCCTTAAAAATTTCCTCTTTGCTGTCAAGGATATCTTAGAGTGGCAAAGTAAAGGTACTGGAGAACAGATGCTCTATTCAGTTTTTACTCTTTGGCTTAAACACAAAAGCTAAGGAATGAAATTTTAAAAGCAATAACCAATTTAAGAAAAGCAGCCATGCATTATTGTGTGTTCATGCTAAAAGACACAATAAGCTTAAGCTTTATTATTAAAAAAAATGTTTAATTTTATCAATGATGTTCCTCTAGACAGCAAATTTTACTATTTCTACACTGTTTTTTTGTATGGACGATGGACGTTTGCAGAAATTTAAAAAATTAAATAAAGACCAGAAAAGTTGGATTCTTGTGGTCAACAATAGTGAAACCATTCCTAACAAGCAATTTTAAGTGGTATCTCTTTGAAGATCGCCTTGTGTTTACTAAATTATTTTTAAAAAATGCAGGATTTTGTGGCACTTAAGTACATGTTTGGAAAATTGTTAACATAAATTTACCATCACTAATTGATTAAGAAATTCACACTCACATAAGAGATCAGCTTTACACGAAGCAGCCATAACATGCATTTCTATCACCTAACAACGGGTCATAGACACCAACTCCATTCAGATCTTTACTGACAGGAAGAACCTTGTAGCACACACAAAGTTTAGCAGACTGACTTCAGCCAAGCAGATTTGGTGAAGCCAACACATTTCTGCTTTCTCTTTCCAGAGGCTGCACAATGCTAAGTGCAGACAGAAAGACACAATCCTCCTGCAACAACCACACTATTAAGTCACACCCAAAACACAAAAGAATAAAGGATAGGGGGAAGCAATGCAAGGGAAAAAAGCCCAGAATAGAGAAGCAAAAAACCCAAGAATATTATACAGTCCAATATTAAGTTGGCCTATCCTCAGGTTTTCAGGTATAAACAGAAGCCCACAACACTTCTCCAGCTGATGTTTTTCTACAGCCATAGGGAAGAAATGGTTTTAGCAGGAAAGCTGAAGAGCATACAGAACAAAGTGGACGTTTTAGACAGAAACTAAATTACTGAACAGAAGAGGAATGCATCTTTTGGTTATTCCCACAGGAAAAGCCATTTGACAAAAAGGCCAGAGCAGCTGCACACACAAATTTATCAATGGAAAAAAGATGACATGACATGCAAGAAACAGTAAGTGTTCATACAACTATTTTTAAAGCTTTATGGCAATTGTTCTATACAATATAATTTAGTAGTGTGAGTATATGAGACTGTCCTAACAGAGTTTCTTTACTGCCATGATGGGAAGTCTTTATGGGGGAAAATAAAATGCTAAAAAAAATAAGTCTTACCACAATCATTCTTCCATCAGAAGTAATTACTGCAACAGTACCTGATATTTCATTAAGGAAACATTTAGTCATATCTGAAATGGAACCATTAATGCTTTCTGAAGCATACAGGTTTTATGAGCCACTTAGAGCCTAAAGCCTGTCAGCACCTTTTTTAAAGCAGCATGGTTGACAATAACATGTGACAACACAGTATTTTTCATTAACATCTCCTTGGAAGTCTCTCTTCACCTACCCATGGACAGTCACACACAAACATGAAAAGCCTTAAAAACAGAATATAGATTTGAGATCACCTCTGCTCCCATTACTAACTGCACTGCCTCAAAATGAAAACAACAATTTCACAAACATTTTAAGTCCTTAAAAAAAACTTTAAAAGGCCTTAAAAAGCTTTGCAGTGGTGATCTCGAGGCTAGTATTCTGCACCCCTTCTCCCTGAAGATCTGATTACTCCAATTCGATGTTCATATATTCATCATCTTGACTAATTCTGGGTAACTACCTTACCGTTTGTGAATAAAACTGAAAATGCCCATGGGTTACAAGAAGCACAGAAAAATTCACACCAAAAGCGCTGCAAGAAGCCCAGCTCACAGGCTGTGAGCAATCTAAAGGCACGCTAACAGCCCTCTAAGGGACAGCCCGCCGCCAACCCCGCTCATCACAAAGCTCAGCGGGCAGCTGAGGCGGGGCGCTGAAGGGGACCCTGCTCTCGGCCTACCCTCCGGCCCGCCAGGCCGGCGTGCCGCCAGGCGAGGCCGGCAGCGCGGCAGGGAGGCCGGGCTGCCGGGCTGCCGGGCTGCGGGCCCGCAGGATACGGTTGATGTAGTTCTCCAGCGCGGAGGTCATGGCGCCCGCCTCGGCCCGCGCGGCGCCGCCACCGCCGGCGCGCTGCTGACGTCACGCCGGCGCGCTGCTGACGTCACGCCGCCGCGCAGGCGCACAGCCCGGGGGAACGGGCCGACCGCCAGCGCGGGGAGCGCGCACGCGCCGGGGGCAGGGAGCGGCAAGGCGGTGGGAGAGGGCCGTACCAAGGAGCGATGGCCGCGTGGGGGGGGGGGCTGCGGCGCCCCCTCCGCGGCACGTGGCACCGCCCGGCGGGGCGGGCCGGTTGGTCCCGCGCGCGAGCGGCCGCCATCAGCCCCGGGCGGCGGGGCGCCGTCAGCGCCCGCGGGCGAACGGCTGAGGGGCACTGCCCACCCCGAGACCCGCGACTGGTGGTGTCCCGCCAGGGGCCGGTGCTGGGGCCAGCACTGGCCATCGTTATAGGCCACATGGAGAGTGGGACTGAGTTCGCTCTCATCAAAATTGCTGATATACCAAGCTGTGTGGTGCCATCAAAAGGATGCCATCCAGAGGCATCGGGATAGGCTTGAGAGATGGTCCCATGTGAATCTCATGAAGTTCAGCAAGGCCAAGTGCAAGGTCCTGCACCTGTTCAGGGCAATCCCAGAGGCTGGGTGATTGAGAGCAGCCCTGCAGAGAAAGACTTGGGGGTAATGGCTGATGAAAAACTCAGCTTGAGGCAGCAGAGTGCACTTGCAGCCCAGGAAGCCAGCCATGCCCTGGGCTGCATCAAAAGCACTGTGGGCAGCAGGTCAGGGGAATGGATTGTTCCCCTCTCCTCCTGGGAGACCCTGCTGTGTCACAGGCTCTGCCAGCAGAAGGAGGACATGGAACTGTTGGAGCAAGCCCAGAGTAGCACCACGAAGTTGATAAGAGGACTGGAGCACCTTCCTTATGAAGACAGGGTAGCAGTTAGGAATGTTCAGCCTGGAGAAGAGAAGGTCGCATGGAGACCTCACGGCAACCTTCCAGTATCCAAAGGGGTTCTACAGGGAAGCCACAGAGGGACTCTTTTTCAGGAACTTTAGTGACAGGACAATGAGTAATAGGTACAAACTGAAAGAGGGGAAATTTAAGTTAGATATTAGGAAGAAATTCTTTACTGAGGGTGGTGAGATACTGGAACAGGTTGTCCAGGGAGGCTGTGGGTACCACAGCCCTGGCAGTGTTCAAGGTCAGGTTGGGTGAGGCCTTGAGCAGCCTGGTCTAGTGGAAGGAGTCCCTGCCCATTGCAGGAGAGGTTGAGATTAGATGATCTTTAAGATCCCTTCCAACCTGTAAATTCTTATGAGTCTTGCTAGTATGGGAGCCATGTAATCCTCTCTAGGTTTCCTGTGGGCTGCTGGTGTGAGGTGGGCAGGAAGGAGGCCTGACTGCTGCCTTTCCACACAGCTACCAAGTCCCACACAGCAGCTTGCCCATTTCCCAGTCATGGGATGGGGGAAGGAATTGGGAGAATAAAAGCTGGAAAACTCTTGGGTTAAGATAAAAATAGTTTAATAGGGAATGCAAAAGCCGTGCACACAAGCAAAGCAAAACAAGGAATTAATCACTGCTTCCTATGGGCAGGCAGGTTTCCACCATTTCCAGGAGAGCAGAGCCCCATCACATGTAATGGTGACTTTGGAAGTCAAATGCCACCACTGTGAACATCCCCCCTTTCTCCTCCTCCCCACTTTATGTACAGAGCATGATGTCATATGGTATAGAATATACCTTTGGTCAGTTTGGGTCACCTGTCCCAGCTGTGTCTCCTCCCAGTTTAGATTGTCCCTGTTAGTAGCCCAACTTCCTTTTATTTCAGTAAAAGAGACAAATTGGCAAGAGGTCCAAACTAGGACTTTGTGTCCAGCCCATGGTTTAATTCCTGTAGGGAATACAATTTCTTGAAAGGAGAATGCTATTGTTTGTTCTCCTAGTGTGCCAGTTGTTTTCTTGCATACTATAGCCATCTGAACCACAAGGAAAGCAAAATTAATTTTTCTAAGGCAAATTAGCCAGGGTAAAAAAAAAAGAAAGTATTCTTTGGCACTTATGAAGGTACCTACACCAAAGTAGTCTGTGAAGAATTTGTCTAATGGCTCAGCCTTTATCAGAAACATGACAAGAGATGTCAGAGAACAAAATACTTTTGGAATTGGGCATTACATAATTCTCATCCTCTTAAGCTTTTATTATAAGGAGCTTAACAATTTCTACTAATGGTTAGACCAGGATTGCAATAATTATTCTGTAAGAGGCTAAAGGGTTTTTGTGGGGCTGGGGGGTTGACATTTTCCTTTTCATACTCTTCCTTCTCTCTATAAAGAGACATTCTCAAAGGCCAAGAGCATTGGGATACGAGGACGTAGGATGAAATCTTAAAATACTTGCAGAACATTGCCACAATACCTGATGTCAAGGATCTCTGATCCATCTGTTTATATTAAAAGTGTCCCTGAAAACCAGAGAAGGGCTTTTTTTAAAACTGTTTTTATTTTACAAAGGAAGATTAGAACTCAGAGAGTAAGGCCAGACTCCTGAAGTCCGGTCCCCAGGCTTTGCCAAACCAGGTGCTTAAAAGCAGTTAGCATCCTCAGGATAAAGGAACTTTGAAAGGAGAATTACTGGCATCATCTACTCTTGGGCTCTTCCTGAAGGCAGGCAGCTCTGCCCTTTTTCTCACAGCCCTAACTGAGCTTCGGTCTCCTGTTTGAAGCCACCACTGCTCTTATTCTCTTCTTACAAAACACCCCCACACACAGAGGAAATGGAGAACTCTAATTCAAGCCCGTATCTTTGGCGGGGCGGGAAGTATTGCCTGCGTCTCCCTTCAGGAGCAAGGTTTGGCAGGCTAAATGGCAGCTTGGGGCCCAGGTCGCAGATTTTGAAGTCGTGCCGGGCGGAGGGAAGGCCCGCAGCTGCGGCGCGTGCCCAGCAGGGGGCGAGCCTGGCCCGCCGCCCAGCGCTGAGGGCAGCGCGGGGAGCGGGGCCCTGCGCCCCCGCAAGGCTCCTCCGCCTCCTTCGCTACCCGAGAATGAGGTGCGTTTCCCACTGAAGATGCCTGTGCTTCGCCAGTGCTTACAAAGCGAGCCTACTGTGACTAACTCACATACGGACATTTCACAGATTCACATTTGCATTAGACCAGTCACGTTTTATTTCTGGTGACTGTATAACGCTGGCAATATTTGGGATCAGAAAACTGTAGATAGCATCCCTTTGCCTGTTCCTTCTCTTCAGTTGCTGCAGAGCTGCTCTTGGGGACATACTGAGTAATAATAATGCCCATTAAACTCTCAGTTGAAGAAACAAAATACCCTTTTAAAAAAGCTTCCTTTCTCTTACATTGTTTAGTTATAGCTTACTTGCTAATTACATTTCCTGCAGTAATTAAAATCAGTTTATTTCTGCAGTTGATTGTCCATACGTTAAGGTTGCTATGGCAAGTGATTGCTCCATGTTATGCTTTCTGCAGGGTATGTGACCAACTAATCGTGCCCTGTAGTGTCTGCACACTTTCCGGCTTCCTTAAAGTCTGCCAGGGCAGGGAGGAAGCCCTGCAGTGGCACTTGTAAGGTGTGTGTGCAAGCAGCTGTGTGCAAAATAGTTATCTGGCCTAAGGCTGGTAGAATGCCTCAGTAAATGCTTTGTTGCTAGTCACTGTATAATGCTTATCAGTTTTACATCTCTTAAACCGTGCTAGCTGCTGCCGGCTGTGCTTTCCATAGTTACTCAGAACAGCCAGATTTTATAGAGCCTGCCATGCTGAAGGGTGAAATGGCTTTGTGATGCTCTCATGAGAAGAGGGGCCCTGACCACTACTGCTGAGCCATGGCATGTCAAGCCATGTCCCTGTCAGATCAGATCAAGAAAGGTGCAAGACTCTCTCCTCCAGCTACCTTGGAAGCTGAAAATCTAGTATAATCACCTAATGACTGTTGGAACAGGAGTTTTAAAGAATTTAATATAACAAAACTGCTCAAATTAGTAAATCTGTCAGCCTGCTCAACAGGAGTTGCATTCCCTGGTTGCTGCTCAAGAAAAAAATAGCACCTGAGGTAGGGAATAATGGCATGGTACAAACAGAAGAAGAAGAAGAGGAAGAATCAGGCAGTATGTACTCCACAAGAAAACTAAGCATCCCCAAATCCCACATACTTAATTTACTTAATCCGATAGCCTTACTAATACTTTCTGGGACTCAAAGTTTTAAATCTCTCTGATTTTCACCTACATGCTCAGAATAACACTTCATAGAAAGAGCTTAGCCCTTTAGCTTGTCTTTAGTTTGCACACACCCAGGCTGGCTAAACATGATTGGTTATGTGTTCAGGAAAAACAGAAGCATCCCTTCACCTCTGCTTTATTCCTCTAAATCTTTAGAGACTTTAGGGCCCATTACCAGCAATTCAAGGACATAGGGTTTTTTTCTGGTAGCTGGAGAAAAGTAGCAATCTCACTCATCTTACGCATGACTAGCTGCAATCTAAGCTGTGTTTCATGTATATTATTATATCAAATGACAGGGATTTGCAATGAAACAACTGGAAAATATCACAGAAAGTTAACAGTCTGAAAAGGGTTGGTAGACTGTGAATGTGTTACAATGCATTAGAAACAAATCTGTAGCATAAGATCTCAAAGTATTTTTTATTTATCTTTAGAAATTCATAAACAAACACCTGATCTAAATTTTGTTATGATAGCAACTGCTGCTATGGGAAACATTAAAAAATATTACTCCAAGTGCTCCTTTATATGAGAAAGTGCATATTTTCCCCAGCAATTTTTGCTAAAATGTGCAAAATACCATACCAATCTTAATGAGAATATCCCTACTTTATGTCTTAGCATAAAAAAATAACTGCATGTTTCTGTTGGCAGGAAAACAAACTCTTTTCCATTTTCCTCTTTTTTTTTCTGAAGAAATGGATAACAGCTGTAGAAGTTCAGTACCATTATCCTCTTAGCTAATAATTTTAGGGGATGTTATGAGCTATTGGTAGGAAAAATGCCATTGGTAATGGGTCATGTACCTACTACAAAATAACAGAGCTAATGGATTCTTGTTTTCAGTTGCTCTAAGCAGAGCATAAAGACAATTCTGTTGAACCTAGAATAAATAATAAGCTTCAAGTAAGTGACATTTACTAGTATGTCACAGAATCATTTTTACAGTCATAGCTGAATTGCATTTGCTAAATTGCTTTCATGAAGTAGGCTTTTCCTTCTGATAGATTCCCTCCTTCTCAAAGTATAATTCATCTTCCTGTAAAAGCACTGATCCTAATCTTTAGTCTGCGTTAGGATGACTAGATCTTCCAGTTTTAATTATAAAGTCCTTTATCTTAATACTCTGCAGAGATGCCCATTTGACCCCATTCCACTTCGTGTTTCATATGCTCTGTGGCACATAATCACCATGTAAAAGGAACAGCACATTGTCAAAGGGCTCTGTTCAGAGGTGACTTACATTTTGCCTGCTGCTAGATATAATGTAGATTGCACTAAAAAATCAATATATTTCTGCTTTGTAATTTATATAGCATCATTATATTTTGAAGTAGCTTATCCATTGTACCACAGAGCAGTCTTTTGGCACCAGGACCTTTGAACCAATTATGAAAGTGGAGAAAGATTATACTGCAGATTTTGTCCTGCCCAGAAGAGGTGTTGGAATCCTTGTTGGAAACCCCAATGAAAAATGATCAACAGGAGAAGATAAATAGGACTACCTGCATTCCTTTAATAGGCACTGTGTTTTTTCTGATAAAAGACGTAGGACCAGAGGGCAGCAGGAGGCTATTTTTCTTGTCAGTAGGCAATGCTGTGAAAAGCAAACCTTGAAGAACAAGAAACAGAATTGCACCAACAGAATGAAGAGAGGTGGTACACAGGGATGGCAGATGCTATTCTTTCTTCAGAGCCCTGAGGCAGGCTGTCTGTTTTGTCATTATTTCTAGCCTAGGATTTTACAAGCTACTGCTTCAGCTGGGTATTTTCTCTTATTACTTCCATGATCTCCTTGGTAATCACAGCTGGCATCCTTGTTCACTGCCAGAGTATGTGCTTGTACTTTTAGGCACTCTCTTCTTGTCCTCTGGTTCATGTTTCAGCTGGCACTTGAGACATCTTCTAGTGATGAGTCTTTTTAGCTGCTGTTGTTGAGATACCTAAGTTGTTTAATGTGTGGGGAGTAAAAACAGCTTCAGTGAGATATTTGAGCTTTACTGAGGACCTTGCTTGTCCCAACTGAGGTAGCTCATGGCTCACTCAGGTGGGCAGCTGACACCAATGGCAGGCTAAGCACTGAAGCCTTTGGTGTGAAAAAGAGAGCTTTATATATATGCTGCACCTTGGACACTGTCAGCACAGGGGTATCTGGAGGGGAAGGAGGAACTACAATTGCAGAGATTAATACATGTAAAAGCAAGGGATAGCAGGAAAAATCCTTTTGGTTGGCTTTCTGTTTGTACAGTTGGTCTAAATTGGGGAACACCTTTGTAAATAAACAAAAAGGGAAAACCAGGACTTTGGATCATGACGAGATGGAATTTTATTGTAACTTCTTGTTTGAAGAAATATTGTCATGGGTAAAGCTTTTTGTTTGAGGCAGATCAGCTTCATAGCAAGTTGCACAGTGCTTAAGATTTTTCCCCCTTTTAACTGCAGGAAAAAAGCTCTTAGATTACCATGATCACGTGTCAAAGGCCTAATTGTGACTCTGGAGTGATGGATGGCACAGATAACCTCTGTGATATTTCTGGGCTATTTGAATTGGCACATCTAACACCTGACCTGAAAGTACTGCTTTGGTTTTGCAGCTCTATAGTGCTGTAAAGCTGAGGGGGGCAATGATAAAAGGCCTTGAGAAGTGTCCTCCTGTTGGGCTCTGAGCTGCTCACCTGGCTCTGGTGTAGAAGGGTTACCTGCACAGTATCTACATGAGAGGAGAGCAGTGTGTCAGAGAGCACAGTGCTAACCACTGGTAACTTCTGCCTTTTCATTATCATCCATTGTGCTATTGCATTATTGATTAATGCTGTTGAAAGCCATCCATGCTGGTGTCTTATGTTCTTACTGAAAAACACTTAATATCTCAGCCACATCTAATTGAATAGCAAGAGGAATGAGTGAAATACAATTCATAAGCACTCCTTTTATAGTCAGTGACAAAAATATATATCACTGAATGTTGAACCCATCCTGAAGGCATAAGATTTCAAATTTTAATGGTTTTTTAAAATATTTTACTCAATTTCTGCTAGCTATGGTGCTGCTATTAGTGTTCCCAAGAGTCACATGCTTCATTTATTGTAGAGGCTAAAATTATTGTTTCCATTAGTTGAGCATTACCATGTCTCAAAATTATTGGTAAATATTATTCTAATCATGTACTAAATCTGCAAGTTGAACTATATAGATGCTCACTGAAATAGCAGAGTTTCTTTTGAATTCAGTGGTGAAACTATAAATAGAAATTTTTTTAAAGCTGATTTTTAAATGTGGGAATTACAATGGCTCCAGAAGGCATCAGTCAATATTAGGGCCTCATGGTAAACCCTCCACACAGACATGTGAAGAGAGAGAAAAAGTTCTGGCTACAAGTACTTTGCATAGTGAATAGTCAAGAGAAAGTGCAGAGGGAAGAAGGTATTAATGTCTCCATTTTGAAGCCCTTAACAGCATGCCTTAACTTTTGTTCAGCCCAGAAGTGGTTAGACAGACTTCATGATCATTAAAGCTCCCTTCCACCTGAAAATAATCTATTCTGTTTTGTTCCATAGTATTTTACAGAGAGAATGCAAAGAAAAGTAATTTGCCTAGGGCTGCTCTGTTCCACCTATAGAAAAAAAATCAGGTTTCTGAACTATGTTCTAGGCAATTTCTAATAGTTTATTTTGCAACACCCTTTTGGTCTTTGAGGCAGGCTCTTCTGCTTCCCCCTCAGCATGTAATTTGGTACAGAATATGTAAGATCATTCCTCATCTTGCCCCTTCTCCTGTCCTTTCCAGAGACTTCAGGACTTTGCTAATCACCTTCATTCTCTTTCAGCCTCAGAAAGAGAAGTTTCAGAGTGGAATATGGATGCTACGTGTGATGTAAGTGACTATTATCATCTGCCTCACCTACTTGTCTGACTTTAAATAATTAAACAAACAAACAAAAAAATATAATTACAGGAATCTGAAATAAATTATTAGAATGGAAATAATATTCATTGTCATTCCTGGTGATACTGGCTTGACACATTAGGGTCTTTATACGTCTTTCAAAAATGGTTTGTGATTTTTTAATGTCAAATAAGTGATGGAGCAGGTACCACTCTTAGGCAAAAAAGGCCACTGCAAATTAAATCACAGTAACAAGATAAGGCTGTCACTATGCAAGTCTCTGCTGCCCTGAAGCTAATGTGCACAATCTGTTTTTGCAAGTGCTTTCGTGTTTTTGCTCTTTATTATGAACATATACAGCATGTAAGTGTTTTTAGTATTGGCTGACTCTGGTATTTTGTAGTCACGATTGTGGTATTTAAACAGGAGATGATCTGTTCTGCACATGGAAAAGGGACTGTGTTAAAGAGGAAATAATTTTAAAAAGCATTGCTTTTTTTTGGCAAGAGGATGTTATGTTTATTTCTCAAAGAACATACTCAGTGTTCATTATGTTCATGTACATACCCATGCTGATTTGAATCTGATTTCTATTCCGTACCTCGGAAGCATTATCACCATGTTAGAAATGCAAGTGTGCTATTAAATTGCAAAGTTCTTACATGTATATAGTCTCATCTAATTCAGATGTTGTATAACATGACTTCCCAATTTCACTCTAGGAGCTGTGATTACTTAGATTAAATAAGCAATGTCACTTGAATAGCAACTTCCATGAATAATGGGGATCTTTTTATAAAACTTCATCATCTTGTTAATACCCAAATGCATTTGGTATGGTAAAACAGCACATTGCCATTAATTAAGAAAATTTCGTTGAAAGAATCTGCCTGGCAGTGATTTTTAAAACACATTTCAAGACTTTCTGAAAGTCTTTAAATACAAACATGACATGATTGTGTTATGAAGATGTGTTTGATGAGGTGAAAGCAGTGAAGATTTGAGAGAAGTGAGTACTGATGTTATCTCCTGAATAAATTAAGAATCAATAAGTTTCTTAATGGAGAGCAAGAGTCAAGGTGAAGGTGAGAAGGACAAAACAAAAGAGTAGGAGGTGAGAATGAATCCAAACAGGTCCTAAGGCAAGGAGGAAGTACTTTCTCTCTGGTTGAGATAGTCTTTAGATTTGGTTCCATAGGATATGATGGAGTTGCATAAGGGCATAATTCTGAGCTCCATGGTCAAGGCACTGGTTTGACATAGTAAAGGAAGCTCTCTTCATGTGATCTAAAGATAGGTAAGTAAAAACAGTCATCTTTTGTTTCTGTTCAGCCATTTTGGTAACTTCTGTTTCTATTCAGCAGTTTTAAGTGAGAAGTATAGTGCTCTAGGCATAATTGCCTACCAGCAGATGGGTCCTCTGGGGGAGTGGTATGGCTATCAGAAAATGTGAAAAATTAGGTAGGATGACTGGACCCTGAAGTAATCTTAACACTCCCTTTCACTTCTTCCTGCCCATCAACTTCAATAAACCAGTGCACAAAAGCTGTTTGGAAAACGGCCAATTCAAAACAAAATTTTGTGTGTCATTGTAGTTATATGAATGCTAAGCAACACCTACAATGAAGCAAACTGTGGAGAAGCTGTGCCCTTTCAGAAACATTTCATAGAGTTCCATAAAAAAAAAAAAAAAGGTAAAATGTCTTTGGTAACAAGTCTAGCCTAGAAACTTTTCACAGCAGCTTTCCATGATGGTTTCAGAGTAATTTATGTCAAAAAATTCAAATATCAGTAGAAACTGTGATTTCCGTAGGTATAAAGTGACTCAGTGTGATATCATGGTGATAGAAGTGTGATACCATGGTGAAAAAACACACAGGAACTTCTGTTACACTTGTGTGAATAGGTGTGCAGAACAAAAAACCTCACTGAATGTCAAAGATGTGATTCTGTCATAGGTATTATCCCATCAGGCCTGAGGTGATGACATAAAATTGTGCATCTCTTGACTTAGTAGGTCTTTCATAGTTGATTTCTGAAACTATATGCCAAACAGTACCACCATCTTTCAGTTCATTCTAAGTGACAGATGGGAAAGACTTGTCACCCTTCCCTGTGTGCTGTGGCCCAAGCTTGTCCTGGAGAAGACAGTGAAATGTGTGCACATTGGCTGTGATGTCACCCCAGGAGGCACAACTCCAAGGCTAGACTGTAATCCTTATCACATGTATATCAGTAATTCCTTTCTTTTCACTGGAGTTTCACTGCTGATGTGAGGAACATCAGCTACAATTCCTGACTGTTGGAAATCAACCAGAAATTTGATTTCTGTAGATGAAACAATAGTTTAAAACAGCAGATTTATTAAGTCTTTGACTATGAACTGGAAGATTTATGTATGAGCCTAAGTCTTATGGCTTTAAACTTTATAATTTTAATGTAGCCTTATTTTTAAAATGGAATTCATTCATGTTACTACTGTGTAGTAATGTTTTACAGGCACTATTAATTCTTATCCAGGATTACAAATATGCCTAAGAATGAAATGGATGTAGATGTTATGGTATTAATTTATGTATTTTTGGAAAACATCAAAGTCACATAACTTTATGACTAATGATTTAATTTCATTATACAGGTCTGCATTTTCATCTTCAAAGAAATCTGCAACCAATGACTAATTAATCCTTGCAACAGTGCTTTGAAATAGGTAGATAGATGTAATTAATTCCATCTAACCAATTCCTTGCCAAAGGCAATATGTTGAATCAATATTTAAACTAAGATTAGAGGTCATTCTTACTTTTCAGTCATTTCACTAAAGTAGCAATTCCCAAGTGTCCTTGATGTGATAGTTTAGATGGACATATGCTTTGGCCTGTGCCAGATCTTCAGTCTCTATCATCCACTTCTCTGCCAAAATGCTTTCTGTCCTTCTTCCCCTCAGAAAAGTCTTCCACTCTGGTCAAGCCACATGTGCAATGTCCTGCTTTTCACCTCCAGAATCCCATACCTGCCTTTTTCTTTCTTATTCATATCCCTCCTTAACCAAGTCCTTGCAACCACAGTCCTCCTCCCACGACTTTTCTGTCTTCCAGGTGCCATTGCCCCTCTCTGGTGGATCCTTGCTTCTGTGCTTGGCATGCATGTAGCATCCCCTAATGAAATAGCATTGCTTTCCCCTGCCCTGGCCTCCCCAGCAGCCATGAGGAAGCTCTGCTGGTGTAGCTGCTTTTCTCTTCTAGCTGGCTCATTCTTGTGTGGTGAGCAGAGAGAAGATTGAAGGTAAGCCTTGCACCATTAAAGAGCACACACTGTTCTCATAGGCCATGGCCCATACCAAGGTGCACCTGCAGTTCACGTCTGTTGTTCTAGGTGGAGGTTCCTGAAAGGCTTTGCCTTTCATTGTGAGTCACAAAAGCAGTTTATAGGGTCAAGGGCAGGCATTGTCATTCAGTTAATATTGATGTCAAGGGAAGTTCATGAGTGTGGAACCAAAGAGAATCTTATCTAGTCAAAAAGAATACTACGTGCCTTGAAGATGGACTAGTGATAATATTGACTGGAGTGAGGCAGGTCTTGAGCACCATGGTGACCAGCAGGGATTGCAAAATGACAATAGTTGTCTGCAGCAGACTGTGATAATCTCCTGATTTGACAGAAGAAACTAATTCTGCATTGCATTCAGTGATGGATGTGGTACAAGAAAAGAGAGGAAAAAACAACAGAAAAGGAGATCCCCATCTCATTTCATCAAAGATTGGCACAAAACCATCAGAAATAGTGCCAGAGCCTGGACTTCCTACTGTGGTGGTGTTTAAGATCTGGTCAATCTTATTTGGCTATAGCTTTTCTTATCTGGTACGAAATAAGAGTTAATGTGGTATATTCTGTAACTTTAGATAATAATGCATGTTTGTATTTTGCTTTGATGTAATATGTCAGACCAGAAAAAGTATTCACAGTGACTGTAGGTAGTCTGCTCCCCAACAAATTAGTGAAGGAACCAGAAGTATTCCTGCAGGCAGCTGATCTGACTGCCCTCAATTGACATGCCAAACATTTTTGGACCCGTCATTACTTTATACAAAATGTTATGTCTTCATGTAACTGCAGGAGACAAAAGAGGAGGATACACAGAGAACCTGAAATTCTTTAGCAGCATTGCATAGTAGCTAAGGATATATTCTAAACCTGATGCGGTATTGCAAAAACTCTGATTTCTCTCAGCATTCCTAAAAGTGTAATTTTCTATGGGTGAGACTGCATAGCTATGTCTTCTTTCCTTTAGAAAAATGTTTGATGCTCTGCCCCTTATTTTCAAGTTCTCTGCAGCTGACTAAAAGGGCAGATAGCTTCCTAAAATAGACAACCTGACACAAACACAAATTGACTGAGATATGACTACATAGAATTTTATGTGGTGCAGAGGATCAGATAGATGATCGGAATTGTCCTGCTTGGCTTTAGATCACTGGATTTACTTGGGTACTTAGTCTCTCCATTCAGCATGATTCAAGAGAGTAAAATCCAGATCTCTATAAAATAGGAATTGTCCATTCAACCAAATGGAGAATGGCTGAGTATAGACATATGGCAAATTCATTTTTTTGCAAGCTGTTGATAATCTCAAAGAACATGTAGTAACAGAACAAATCAGCATGATGGTGGAGGTTCCCCCGCCACCCACAATGGGTGATATTTTGGGGCATATAAACAGGATTGAGTTACAATAACACATCCTTTTCAGTCTGAGTAATTTTCACTGAAATCCAAGATGACTGGATGCATCTGGTTCTTTCTGGTTTAAAATAATTATATACTGCAAATATATTATATACTGCAAATATATGCAGGAGAAGGCAAATCACTTAAGGACTTGTTTTAGAGGAAGTAACTTAATGAAAATATGAATGACTGTCAGTTTCCTGATATAGTTCAAATGTTAAATGACAGGTAAGCTGAGATCACACAAACTGGATGGCAAAGCTTTATTGAATGATGCTGTTAATGAAATCCTGCTTCTTGACGATTGATTTTTTTTTCACAGCAATTTTGGAGGTTGCTGCTCTGATATTTTCTCTTGCACTTACATGACTCTACAAGCGCATAAGTTATATAAAACAAATATAGTAGGGAAAATTTGTTGCATAAAATCTTGAAGGAAATTTTCTTCTGGTTTAGAAACATATTTTTTTGATTTCTGGAATTAAGGACCTGAGAGCATCTGACAAGCACAAGGCTAAAGCCTAACCCCACTGAAGTGTTACCAGGTACTGTAATGAACAGAATCCTTTAATATGATGACTGCTGAGATATATTTGGTGTTCTTTGTCTGTCTTAAATGGAGAGGAGAAAATGAAATGGTGACTTTTCATTATGCAGATTTTGCAGGCAGTTTACTGTGTTTAATGAACTCTTACAGCATATGCAGATGAACACTTCCCACCCTCTCGCCACAGATCTGACACACAGTAATCACATGTTCTGTGTTTCTGTGCTATATAATGGGTACCTCTACCCATAGAACCACAGCACTCAAAACTGAAGCAAAGGTCTTTGGTAAAGACTTCACTTTGCCAAAGGTTAAATCTGTCATGAGAGACTGACCACTGGTGTCGTCTCAGCTTTAAATCAAGCCAAAGGCTAGGTGGTAAGTAATAAAGTCTGCTGCCCTTTCTGTCCTACAGCAAAGACCAAGCAAGATGATTATTCCATTTTGGCTTTCTCCTTCAGAGTCACTGAACTCCCGTTGCTTTGAGCTCCATCTGACCGGAGTGACTTTGCCAGTATCCTATTGGAATTGAGGTAGTCCTACAGTACCAGTTCAGGTAAAAGGAAGCATATTGAGCACTTTCAGTGAAATTTGGCTCATTACAGAGAACACACATCCATCTGTAGGGTGCCTCTTAAGGTCAGCTACGTATAACCACAGACTTTCGCAGATCTCCTTTTTGCTGCTCACATGTTAGGCATAGTACTTCCATTCCTTCCTTTTCTCTCTTTGTTAATATATAATTGTGTCTGCATGTGTATGTTCAAGAATATTTGTTATTCAGAGTCTGTAGATAACTGCACGATAGCTTCCTGTCTCTTAGCTTAACTGGTATGGTGCTGCTCGGGTTAGGTCAGAGTATGAGCAAGAAACTTTGTGAACAAGTCAGTGGCTAGACTGCCAGGTGGGAAATGCTCATGCTGGGGGACTATTTTTCTCCATTTATACTACTAGTCCTATCTTCATGGTGGGACTGGTATTTGGACAGGTCTTTGAAAATGTTTTAACTATCTTACCATTACTTGGAAACAAAAGTGAACTTTCTAACAACTGGAATGTCTTTCACCGTGACAAATTGTTTATCTATCTATCTATCTATCTATCTATCCATCTATCTCTGTATATCTCTATATCTCTGTATCTCTCTCTATATATATCATATATAATATCTACTTATATACCTTATGCATAAAATAGGTATGTATGTACATCCACATATATATATAAAATGCTTACGCTGCCATTGCCTCCAATGGTAACATACTTCAATTGTGGTCCAGACAAAACTGTGAAAGTATTTTAAGGAATGGTTCAATGGATTTAAGTTGCCAGTCTTGAGAATTGCTAAGCATGTATGCTTGGTACACTGTCAATATCAGACTCTTTAATTATCTTAAGTTCAGTCTATAAAAGTGAGAATACCTTATGCTACTTGCAAGTTTAGTTCTCACAGACCTGCTAGATTTTGCAGTCAGCAGCTTTGCAGATGAAGCTGTTCAAAGTCCAGATTTTCAGGGAGGCTCTTCCCTCTCTTAAATCAGTCCTGTGACTTAGCTAGTGAATTGAAGGCTTGATTGTCTTATAAAGAAATCATCTGCTTTTGTGCTGGGTTGGGCTGCAGTTAATCAGCTCTCCAAACCTCTGCCTGATCATACTGCTTCAGTGTAAAACCAGGTAGACAAGGCTTAAGAAAGATATTTAACTCCTAGGTGGCTGTAGGCTAGTGTCTTCTGTACCTAAGAACAACGTGTCTTGCTCTTGATTTTGCCCCCAGCCTGTCTTGTTTTTACCTGCAGAACAGTGCAAGTAGAGACCACAAAATAATAAGCATGTAACGTACTTCAGAAGTGACATAAGAAATAAATTATATCAATACTGCATCCCTTTTGTTTGCTGTGAATCAGCTTCAGCTCAGCCTGACTAGAAGTTCTTTAAGACTACCTGGCCACCTCTTCCCCCATGAGCCTGGGAAGACCTCTGTCTTCTCCACTCTACTGCAGGTTTTGAATCCAAGTACTGCCTCTATACATACTGTAATCAAGCTAGAGTTACCTGCACAAAATCAAAGGGAGAAATTCCTGCAGTCAAGATGTTTTTTTAAACTTTTGCTCTCAGTCCTTACTAAACTACATGATATTTAGTGATCCAACAAGTCCATAGTCCCTGCCCAGGAAATAAAATGGTAGTATGTTCTTGGCAGGGATTAACGACATTGAAATACTGGAGAAATTGAACAAAATGGGGATATTGTGTAACAATGAAATAAATCAAATTACCTGAGTTGCCCAACCTACAATTTCAAACTTCCGTGTGAAGTTTTCAGAGTTTGTGTAGCAGGTTTATTTTGCCTGCAGTGCTAGGCAAAATTAGAATAGTTAGGCATTTCTGTAACTATTTTCTTTTCCAGCACAAGTATTTATGTATTTTATTTAATTAATTTTTAATTAAATTTAAGATACTGTTGTCCATCTGTTTTCTTCATCAGTGGTGGCTTTAAAGAAATACCACTAGAGGGCAAGCTGACAGCTGTAAGCCATCTGAATTTTGGAACTTCAGTCCCCCAGATGCTGAGGTTGATGAGAAATTATTAGCTCCAGTGGTGCTAAAATAAACCTTAAAAATCCATTCGCTTCCTGAAATTCTTAAAAACTTCCCCAAAGCCCTTAAATATGGAAAAGAAGCTATTTCATTTAAGCTAAGATGTTATGAAGGACTGTTAAATGTAATGAAATATCTATATGTATGTTGTTGATCAGTTTTATAAAACAAGAATATACAAGCATCACATCACGTGTCCTTCTTAAATTAGCTGGAGTTCTCTAATGTAAATAAACGGCAGATCTTAGCAATTCTGTTATAGGTGAATAAGGTATTTCAGCATGCATACAACATACAACATACACACATCTATCCATGCCTACAAATACATTTACCTCTACATTAACAGTATAGATGGAGTGCTGACAAACATGAAAAAGCTGAATTTGATTCCTAATACTGTTTTATTGTTCCCTAGAGCTTCAAAAAGTGCTTTAAAAAGTACCTAATGCAGTCCTAGAGCCAGAGGCTTAAAACTTGTTAGATGCCATAAACAAAGCCACAATGCCACAATGGTCCTGGTCAGTGCTTGAATGAGAGGCCTCAGAGGCAAGAAGGGACTCTGTGGCATGCATGTATTTTTTACTTTTAATCCTGTTACTCCTTCAGTTTCCTGCAGAAGTTCTTGTATTTCAGTTTGTTCTCTTTAGGAAACCTTTGTTTCCTTTTCTCCTTGTATTTCAAAAGAAAATTGTATACAAACAGTTGGAAAAATCCTACATTACCAGCTGGTATTTTATTCTAAACACTGTGTGCATAAGCCTTCAAAGGAAATAATAAGCAGAGTTTATAATTAAGTCTTTAGCATTTGGCTCTTTATTTAAAGGATGCTGTGGATAACATCTCAATTACCAAGTTACTGTGCCTGGAGCCTTTTCCCTCTAATTTTGTCCCACAAGTGCATGTTCCTGTGATAACACTTTTCTGGTACACGTATACAAGTCCCTAAACAGACTTCATGAGGCATACAGCTTGTTGTTATAGTAAAGGGGTTTCCTCCTGCAAAAATTGTGCATTAAGCCTAGGAAAAAAATAAGACTTTCAACAAAACTTTTGGAGGCTTCCTCCTAGTGGAACACCCTGAAACTTTGAGCTCTTCTTGCGTGACAGAGTGGGCCTGTAAGTCCCTATATCAACACCCTTTAAATCCCAAACCTGGTGTGTCAGGTCCAAAAGAAGTAGACTTTTGTGTCTGATAGGTCCTCATGAGCAGATCCTGTTGGCCACAAATCCAGCTGAGATGCCTGCCCTTTTTCCACACAGCTCAGGTCTCAGAGGAGTTCCAGAACTGAGCCTTGAGAGCCAGCCAGTTCCTGCACAGCATGGACATAGCAACAACACCTCCTGGAAGGTTGCATGAAGCCCCTTTCCTATGGAGGTGGCATCCCTGGGGTTTGGGAAAAAATCATGGAATGTTGAAGTGGGGGAGAAAAGTCAGGCGCTACCTTTTAGGACAAAGTGGACTGTGCAGATGTTATTTGTCCTGTTTGTCTTTTTCTCTTGCTGTCGGTCTCTCAGCTAATCTGACTGTTGGTAACAGTGGAGCCATCAGAGGTGCAGGCAAGGAGTGCAAACAGAAGCATCATCCTTATGATCCAAGATGGGGAAGGAGATTCCATTCAAGCGACTCTTCTTTATGAAATCCTGAGAGATCCTTAGTTGCTAATGGAATCCTGCAAGTAGTGATTGCAGTCCCTCATGGGGTATTAGTGGCATTGGGGACCAGACAGCTCTTAGAAGCTAGCACAAACCCCAGAGAAGCCCATTGGTTTTGGAAGGCTTCTGTAGGACTGAGTAATTTATTTAATGGATGGACGCACAGCTAATATTTTTCCAAGGAGCTAGATCTGTAATAGATAGGGTATGGCACCATTTTCTGGCTTGACTATGCAGTGGATGAAATTTCCCAACTTGTTTGGGGAAGAGTGTTTCTCTAGTTTCTGTGATCTAAGTATTCTTTCTAAAAGTTTGCATCACCACTGTTAATCATGCATATTTGAATAGCTGTGTGCCCTGTACATCAGGTGGCTAGATAAGATAGTGTTATCTAATGATGATCTTTGTAGCTGGTTGGGTATAAGTACAGATAGTCACATTTTCAAAAGAAGCATACACAGACACATGCACACAATCTGTGAGAGTTTTTCAGTGGCTTATTCTTTAATTTTGCAGGTAATGATTAATTTTTTTTTGTGTCCAGTTTCTCCATTTGTCCTTTATCTGGTACCTAACTACTGCTAAATAATGCTGATCACTGGAGTTCCTGACAACAATGCGCCAGTGGAAGTGCTCTCAAGACAGCATTATAAGAAAAGACAAGGGATAATGAAACTCACAAGACACCTGATTTTATTTCCAAACATAAAACTTTAAGTTTCAGAGAAAATGTTTTGTCTTTCATATTTTCATATTTCATAGAAAAATCAATGGAGCATGAAAAACAGACCTTGGAAAATTAACCAAAGCTGTAATTTTCTGCAAAAAGACTGCTTCGGTAGAAACACTTTCATCAAGCTGTCAAAAGCATGAGCCCCCCTGCTGATATAGTGCTCTGCTGTGAATTGGAAAAATGAGTGTGGATTCTTAGATATTTGCATACATCCTAAAGACACAAGTCAGGTTCCAGCAGAAGTTTGTTTTCATGCAAGATGTCAGTCTCTTGAACTCCACTGAAAGCTTTTACTCCCAGGCAATACATAGGAGATCTGCTTCCAGCTCTTAACTCTCCTCTTGCCTGATCTCTCTCAGAGCATCAATAAGAAGCTATTTGCACTTCCTGACTAAGATGCTCCTGACAATATTAAGCTATAATTGATCCTCAACTTCACCATCTGTATCAGTAACAAAGTAAAGCATACATTATCTTTTTGTAACACTTGCTTGAGTTGTGCAGTGGTTTGCATCAAACTTTTTTTTGTGTTAATGATATCTCCTTGGAATTCCTTTCATAGTATAAAATAGTTAATTATCAATGACAATCCTGCTGTGGGTTCTCTTTATTAGCCCTGTTGTCAAACAGCAAACAAAAACTGTGAGTGGTCTCTCTTAGTTCCTGTTGCTTTGGAAGCTAGTTACATGTCTTAATTTGTAAATTGGTAGTATTTTTTAAAAAAATAAATTTCAGAGAATCTTGGCTGGTTTTTTTAATCTTTCTTTCTTTCTTCCTTTCTTTCTGTATTGTCATTAATGTGCTCTGTTTAAGAGCTCTATTTCAAATTGGTAGGCTGCAGATTCTGAATCTTCTCAACCAGCCTTCTGGAAGCTAATTAACTCATAATTCAATTTAGAGCAGGACTTTATCAGCAGAAAGTCATAATCAGAGAGGAAGGATGGGGTAATGACTAATGAAGTATTTTTCCAAGGTCTTTACAGTCTTCCTTGGTGACCTTAGAAAATCTGTGTAAGCACTCTTATTTTCTTTTCCTATGTCTGTTTTATCTAGAGAAGAATTATTTTGATCAAGGACTATTGCTGTACATGAGAATGACTTCAAAGTGCTGCTGTCCTGATAATATTCTTCAAATATGTGTCATGTTGCCTTTGAGTCAGTAATGGGTCTCAGGAGCTTTTCCTAACATAAACAGGTTAGAAGGGTCCTCTGTTACTTAAAGTCTTGCAAGTCAGAAAGTAGAAAAGCATGGAAAAGTCTTTCAAAGTCCATGGTAATAAGGTCTCCACTATAAAATTTTAATGCAGTATAATTGTCATTATTTAGTTGTAGCTTTTAAATGGCATTTTCATTTGTTTTGAGATGCATCTGTCTAGCTAATGAGACTGAGAAGGAACTCACATGAAATATCAGCTAAGTCCATGTAATTTTTAAAAATAGTTGTTTTGGGAGATAAAATGTAGAATGGGTACACATCCATCCCATGACATTTCCTCTAAGTACGGTGTTAAAAACACATCTTCATCTAACATCTAGTAATTGCCTAGTTAATACAAAAAAAACTGTTAGGGTACTTTGTCTTCTGTAGCATACTCAGACATACTGAGTTATTTTTACATTGGAAGGCAGGAGAGAGTCTTATTTTAGTACTACCTATTCACCACAGTGCAAGATTTCTGGCATTAAACTGAAAAAGGCTGTTTTATTTTTGCCAGGAGTTGAAATGCCTTTGAAAGTTGCCAAGCTGACAACTCTGAAGACTGGCATCATGGTTTTATCTGTGGGATGGGTACAATGCTGGCAGTGATTGCTCAAGCTGTCCTGCATTGTTCTATTGCCATCTACTTCAGGCAGATGTAGAAGGCCCACCCATAAAAAGGAGAGAGACAACCTTCATGACTTCATATTGAAAAACAGTAACAGTTCTGCAGGGCTTTTAAATACTGTAATCTTTTGTTGGAATGACACTCACACCACCATGTTTATTTTACATCTGTTTTTGACTGATACAAGTTGAAGATAATTAAGTCCATTGAAATAAGATATTTTCTCCCTAATTTTTGTGTAATCAATACAGAAGTGAATTCTGCCAAAGTAAAGTAAAGAGTCTAAATTTAGGAGCAGCAAACTTCTAATGTCACTCCACACTCCCCATCAAATTGAAAAAGGTTGAGTATCCCTACAACAGACTTAGAGCTCAACTCACCAGTCTCCCTACAAGCTCTGAAAGTCATTACCTTTAGTCATTCTCCTAAACTACCTGAAAGGATGTTGTACCAAGATGGGAGTTGGTCTCTTTTCCCAAGAAACAATTGATAGAATAAGAGAAAATGGCCTCAAACTAGAGGAGGTTTGGGATATTGGGAAAAAAAATTCACTAGAAGCAGTGAAAAGATTTCACAGCCTGCCCTGGAACAGGCTTCCCTGCCCAGGGAAGTGGTTGAGTCATCATTCGTGGGGGTATTTCAAACAGTGTAATAGATTGATTTGGAAGGAATCTTTAAAGGTCATCTACTCCAAGCCCCCTGGCATGAGCAGGACTTCTTCAACGAGATTTCCCAGAGCCCCATCTAATTTGGCTTTGAATGCTTCCAGGGGTGGGGCATCTACCACCTCACTGAGTAACCAGTGTGAAGAAGTTTTCCTTGTATTGAATTGAAATTAACCCTCTTTTAGTTGAAAACCTAAAAAGTTTGTTCCCACCTTGTTGTAGGCCCACTTCAAGCGCTAGAAGGCTGCAATAAGGTCTCCCCAGAGCCTTCTCTTCTCCAGGCTGAACCATCCCAAGTTTCTCAGCCTCTCCTCATAAGAGGGCTGCTCTATCCCTCTAACATCTTGGTGGCCTTTCTCAGGACTCACCCCAACAGATCTGTGTCCTTCCTGTAATATAGATGTGGTAATTAGGAACATAGTTTAGTGGGACTTGGAAGTATTACAGTAATGGTTGGATTCTTAAAACTCTTAAAGGTCTTTTCCAAGTAGGTGATTCTGTGAATCTAGGATTCTAACCCACGAGGTTCCCGTTCTCTCCCCAGGAAACACTGTACAAGATAAAAGTGTTGTGGATAATGTATGGTCTTGAGAATGCACTTTTCCATATCCAGTTCCCAAAATACTTCAACAGAGGAATGCCTTGATACTTTTTAATATTCTGGAGCAATGTATTTATATTTCTCTGAATATTGCCCAGGACACCGATACTAATGAATCACATATTCTTATAGGTTTGAGATATTTTACTTTTACCTAGATATTCTGAGTTTGTAATACCAAAGAGATAAAATTTCAAACAAACAAAAGTACTCAATTTTAAAATTCCCCCCAAAAATACTATTTACTATTGTAAATATTTAATAACAGCCTAGCTAAAAATGTTAAAGAAAACCATCAATTGATCCTAAGCTTGTATCTGGAAGTCATCTAGCTCACAAGCCATAAACACTAGTAGTTGCCCAGTCCGTATGATCCATATGAAGTAGAATTAGCACACAGTATCTAAAAATATTGCATTCCTGGGAGATGGTATATTAATGTTGGACTGTAAAAGAGTGAGTGTGTTTCTTTTTAATCTTTTTGATGATGCCTACAAGGGAGCAGCAAGGTACTGGGACTGGGTTTCCACTGAGATTTCTACCTCCTTTGTGACTAGTGATCCTAAAGTTTTTCAAGATGGAGACTGATCCTCATAGCCTGCTTTTCCTTGTGTGGAAATGTTAATGCCCCTTGTACAGTCATCTGCTCTCTTATGGTAAACATGGCCTGTCTAATCTGCTAGCAAATCATTACTGTAGTGAGAGGTAAAATGCTCTGCCTGCCCTGGCATTCTGTAGAATTCATCCTGAAGCCATTCTCTACCGGGCACCTTAAATTTACTGTGGACATGTATCAACATGGAATTTGAGCAGCATCGCATTTCTGTGGCTCTAGAGACTAGAGGGTTTGATGATCAGTTTGGGATGGCTAATTTCCAAACCTTGTCCTTAATTTGGTGCAGTAATACTACTGCTTCTGCATACACATGCTCATTCTCTGCCCAGAAAATAGCCCATTCACTGCCTGACATTTTTCTTAGCCTCGTTTTTTAAGCACCCCTTTCAATTTGCTACCACAAGGTACATGCAACCAAGGCTGTTAAGCTGTCAGAAGTCTGAGTGTTAGATTGAAGCATGTGACACAAGCATCAGACACTCAAGACAAGTAGCTGAACGTTGTAACTGTCATAATTACTTTTCCTTTCTCAAGTAAGAAATATTTATTCCTGTTTAGGATCTATGTACTTACATTTTTCACAGAAAATGTTTTGCTGGTCTTTGAACTGCAAATTCCTCAGGTCTCCATAGGAACATATGCTAAAGGATGAAACTAGATGTTCTTGTGAAAGCTGAAATCTGCAGTATTTGAAAGATTTAATTCCTAAAAATGTGCCTCTTGATCTATTGTGAATCAGACATCTCAGTCTATCCACTCCCTACTTAATGCAAGAATAAAAATCCCCAAAATATTTCAGATTTATTAGAGACTTCTTCAACAACACAACAGAATGGAGAGTATTAAGTTATTTTCTTATAACCATTAACTACAGTAACTTTGAAATTAAGATAAATCTTACCTTCAGGTTAGTAATCCCAGCAAGAGTAATGAACAGCATTCTGAGTATAAGAATATATTGACCTCATGAGCATTTAAGGCAACTTGTCACCTCAATGAGCTTGGCAGAATAGTCAAGGGATTTTTTCTATAAATTATCTCATTTTGTTCCTCTTCCAAGGATTAGCACTTACTGTTCTGGGCTTAAATTCTGGCTTCCTCAGAAGAAAGGTAATTATAAAGTTTTTGAAAAACATATAGAACATTATACTTATTGTTACAAATGAAAAATATGCCTGGATACATCTAATTAGGTGAAACATAGTTGTACATGAAATGTATTTGCATGCTGGTGGTGACACTGCAACATGCTGAATGTCAGAAAAAAGAAAAAAAAAGTGTTGCCTCAGGACACTTTTTGTCAGATGATAGGGAATGAAATATGTATCTCAGATTTTCTCTTTTGGCATGCATTTAGTCAGAAGTCACTGGGTAGCAAAAGATGCTGAGTGACAAAGAATCTTAAGGGAAAAGCTCAAATGCTGAAAAGAGACAGAAGAGAAGCCTTCACTTGCAGCATGTTCTGGAGCTTGTAAAAATGTAATCAGTGCCTTCCTTCACTGTGGATAAAAGGATGTTTGAGAAGCATCTCTACTCTGATTATATTTTGCTTCTTAAAAATGCACTAGGACTACTTAATTGCTCCATCTGCCTATATACAAATTCTAAAACCAAAGGATACTAACTTTTCACATATCTTTGATTGTTTCTAGTAGAGATGAAAAAACACCCAAACCACCTCTGTGAAAAGAGCTGTGATCTCTGTTAAGATCCCTATCCAGAAGTTTTATATTTATTTAATGCCTCAAGAAGGTTGCTGTCTCTCACAACATCATTATTAGAGCCATAGACAAGGAATATATTGCTTTCTTGGAAAGCTTTCTGCAAGAGCATCATACTGTTCAAATTGTAAACAAAGACATAAACAATGTGCAAATGAAAAATATTATTATTTCATGTATCTGGTGGAACATATTATTTTTATTTATGCCTACAAGTAGTAGGCAATGAGGTTCAGCTCCCAGTGGGTGGAGACCAAGACAACACATAGGACTGAGACCTGAACCTTAGAAATATTTTTTGATGACAACAGTATACTTTTCCTGACATTTGATGTCTTGCTTTTCTGACTGTAATTCCTTCTTCCATCGTTACCTCCTGGAACATTATTTTGAGTCTAATAGGTTGAAACACTATTGCTTCAAATTAAAAGGTGATGCTTTAATCAAAAATCTCTCTTAATAGAGTTGTATTTGAGATGATGCATTTTTCTCACATTTAATTGCACCACGTTTAGTTTGATGTTTTGAAATATGATTCACATCACCTTTGTACCGTTAATGTAAGACAGTTTGATAGTTCATCCATCAGCTATTAGAAAATAGAAGGCCAAAGGCCTATATTCACAAGTAAGTAATGCAAGTATAAAGCAATGTCACCATAGCAACTTGGCTTGCACACAGGATGCTGTATTTAACCTTAAAAACTCTTGATTTCTGAGATAAGTGAATTCTGTGTGATAGTGGGACTCTGCCTTCAATGCTATAGCAGTAGATTTATCTTAGAAATACACAATTGCTTTGACCCAATATAACTTACAAGAAACCAATGGTGTATGAGCACTTAAGGACATGCCTCATGGAAATCTTGACTTGCAGGAAGAAATGTGCAAGATTGCTTGCTTTTTTTGTGGGACTGGGAAGGAGTCAGCTGTAGAGTTTATTGCAGTAAGACAGAAGCATCTTAACCAAAAATATCTGTAGGAATTACTCTTAGAGTTATTGGAGGGGTGGGGGTTTTTGTTGTTTTTGGTTTTTGTGGGGTTTTTTGTTTGTTTGTTTGTTTGTGGGGGTTTTTTTGGTGTTTTTTTTTTTTTTTTTGTTTTGCTAGTTTACACACGCCCTTCTATCTTCACGGTTACTGAGAGCTTTGTCAGGTAAAGGGAGAGAAATAGGCATGCTTTTGTGTTTCTCTTGTGGGTTTGAATTTTCAAGATCCTAAACTAGCTATGTGGATGGTATTAATTAATAATGTGAATCTATATGTCCTCAAGTGAGGTAAAAATCATGTGAATTAGCTTCACTAGAGGGTCATGCTGCTAATAAAACAAGCTCTAGATAGCCAGTTATTGAAAAACTGACATTTCAATAACCTTTGGTAGGGAACACAGGAGTTTTAGAAGTGTGAGATCATAGGATCAAAATGAATTCTTAGAAAGTACAAACAGTGGCAGGTTTGAATACTATTCCCTCTCAGCAGTCAGGCTGTAATGCTTCACCATTTCCCCATCTAGCTCAACGCTGGCTAGCATGATAAAATACCCAGGTCAAGAGGCCAGATTTGCTGGAGGGCCTGTTACCTAGCTGCCTTTCAGGGTGCCTAAATCACGTATTATTGAGTTTCACAAACCCCTCTTGAGCTACTTTGTATCTACAACCCCTTGGCACCTCAGTTTCCAGTGGTAAGTGGCCCCAAGTTCTTACATTTCTGCAGAAACAATGAATACACAACTACTCAGTGTCCTACTCATACCTCCTGCTCTGGCAAGACTGGCAAATGAGGCCTTTCCTGTCTGTATCTCACCTATAAATAAAAGTGCTCATGTCTTTATATATAATTATTTTCTGTTGAGAATCATCCATTTGGAGCAAGGAAATGTGAAGGGCAACTTTATGGATGCCTAAATTCCAAGGGAAGATTTAACAGAATAGTCCCCTTTAGCCTTCTAAAGAAATTATCAGCAGGTTTACCAATGATTGAAAAAAAAATACTGGTGTTCATAACATTAAAAAAAAAAAAAAGAGCCACTATTATAGAATTATATAATTCCTGAAATAGTGTGGATTTCAAGTATATAACTAAGAAATAGGCATAGAAACAGTTGTGTTAAATGTTTGGGGTTTTTCTCGCACTCTGCTATTGCACTCTTGTTCAGGTACATGTGCTTGTACTATGTTTTAGTACCCTGTCTGAACAGATAGTTTAAAACCCTCCATTATATTTAAGTGTATTTTTATTATTTCACAACCAGAAACTGTCATGAAAGTAGAAAAGTGCTGAAAAACAATCTGTTAAATAAGAGGACAAAAAGGAGCATTACTACTTTTAAAATTCCTGCCAAGTATCAAAATCAGGTTGCGAGACTAGCTGAGAGTATTTTGTCCACCCCTTCAGTTTCCAAGTCAGTAATTTGTAAAAGCTGTAGGTTTTTAAAGAGTCAGGTCCAATGCTTAGTAAATTCAGATGCCAGAGATTCCCCATTGCAGCAGAAATCCCTCTTTTAGGAGGGATAAATGTTGAAAATTTCCTCCTTCAAGACAAACACATTTTGGCTCAGCTTTTCAGTAAGGTACAATCCTATTATTTGCTGTGCTGCTCCAGTGACAACTTCTCAGTGGATGACTGCGATTAGAGACTGTCTTGGGGCCAGAGACATCCATCTGCCCGTCTGACCATCCTGCTGGGACATGGGCTTCTTGACTAATTCAAAAACCTTAGGCACAGTGGAAAGACTGTTGAGGCATATCCAGTCCCTGACTGTGACTCATGCTATTCATGTTACTCATCCATGTGGGCACTAATGAAGTGACTGTGAGGTTCTGGGAACACAGGGGATGGAGTCCAGGTCACAAGTGATGCTTGCCAATACTCCCATTCAACTGCAGAGGCCTACCCTGGGTCATATGAGTCATGAATTTGGATGCAGATCTTTACTAATAATGTCAGCACTGGGCTTCAACTTCCTTAAAAATAACATACTGCTTTTTAAAGGTGGAACGGTGGGAAGGTGGGAAGAGGGGGACTGTGACAGGGAAACTGTTTATTACCAGTGCTCAAGCTGGGAGAAGGACTTTGATCTAGGGTTAAAAAGATGCAGCCTCACTATCCAGAGGAGCCAACTACAGAATTTCAAATACTGTTTGAAATGTTACATGTCATTCATGTCATATTGCAGAGACTAGCAAAATGTCTAGCCTGGTTCCCAGGCTGACCTTCAGCTGCAGATCAGACCATGACTTCAGGTTATTTAACATTATTGTTATGGAAAGTTAAACTGCTTGCAAAACACTCTCTGAATTCAAAGAAGGACATGTAAAACAAAGGGTACTATCTTATAAATTCACAGAATTGCAGAATGTTTGAGGCTGGAACAGACCTCAGGAGGTCTGTAATCCATGCCCCAGCTCGAGCAGAGTCAGCTACAAGAAGTTGCTTAGGTCTGTGTCCATTCACGTTTTGAGTGTCATCAAGCTGAAGACTCCACAAACTTTCTGGGAAACTTATTAAAAGTGTTCGGCCACGCTCACAGGAAAAAAAAAAAAAAAAACGTAAAATTCTTGTGCGTATGAGTATAATTTCCTATATTTCAGCTTGTTGTCATTGCCACAGCCTCTCAGGAGATGGCTGAGAAGGGTCTGGGTCCATCTTCGTTACTTCCTCCCGGTGCATAACTTTTCTGGAAAGGTGGATGTTGGGAAAAAGTGTCATAACAGACTATAATGCTAGGCACTTCCACAGCCACGGTTGTGGTTTACCCATACCCCGGTAAAGTGAGTGCTGAACCACCTCATGTGGTCATGGAGTGACTGCCAAGAATAATTTTCACATTAAGAATGTGAACCCTCATGTGGAGTCCCATTTCTTCTAAGTAGCTTTATTAATGATTGAATGATGAAGTTGAATTAATATGTTTAGAAAATCTACAGTCAATATGAATGGAGAAGTTGTTCTGACTTCAACTGGATCAAAACTGGAAAATAATGAGTCTAAAAAATCAGACATCCTCTGAAATTAAAAGCAGATGAACTTCAACAAAGACATGAAAATAGACATGTAACAGAAGTGACTTTACACAGAGAAGGATCTGAGGATTGTGGTGAATCACAAATTGACTATGAGTAACAACACAGTATTTTTTCCAAGAAAAAGTCTTGGTCAAAAATACATTCCTGGGAATACAAAAATACATTCCTGTATTCAACCCTTGGGAAGTAACTGTTTTGCTCTGCTTCAGAGCCAACTGGATCTCAGACCAGGTATCCACTTTTACACACCACACTTTAAAAAAGATGACTGAAAAAAATCCACAGTATGGAGCAAAAATGCTAAAGTATTTAGCAAATGTAATCCATAAAGGTAATCCCATTCCTTTAGGCTACAAAAGGGAACATTAAAAGGGGATGTTTAAATCTTGTAGTATCTGAAAAAGATAATTATAAATAGAATAATGGCCACTTGTTACTTAAGACCAGAAAAGGACAAAAAAAGCTATTGCAACTAAATATTGTAATTTCTGAACTGCATTATTAGTTTAGTCCTTTAAGAAGTAATATTTTGACTTTTGAAGTATTTAATACTGAAGTATTTAAAAATATGTGTGAGTGTGTTTTATTGGATGTATTTAAGGACAGTTCATACTAGCACCTGTTGGGGACAGTGCACGGGATGGACACAGGACAGCGTCCTGTTGTCCTTCCCAGATCTGTATCTCTGTGGTTTTAGGACAATGAGTCTCAAAGTAAGTTAACAGGCAAATGTAAATTCTGGCTCCAACAAAGAACACACCTTGGAAGGGAAAGGTTCACATTTATCACAGTCAATGGATAGGATAAGGATAAGCAGAAACAAAAGCCCCAGATATTTTTTTCTCAAGTGTCCTGAAAAAATAATACCTAAATTTTTCCTACACAGACCCCAGACTTGGTGTAAATCAGTGTCTCTCCATTGGCTAAGAATGTGCACTTTGTGGAAGATGAATGGCATCAAATTTTTGTAGGTAATTAAATTAGAGGTATCAAAGCTGTGTTCTGAGTCTGGCAACAATTCTTAGAGAGACAGAAATCCAACTTTAATTTACCAGTCTGCAGTGTAAAGACAAGGTTATTAATCTGGTACATTCAGTTTTTATTAGTAAAACTTAACTACACAGCAAAGCTCTTGTGAAGGCAATGGCTGCTACCGCTCTCCCCCAGAAAATGCAGTTGCAGTGCCAAACCAACTGCATACGTGCATACAGAAACAAACCTGCTGCTTTTTGTCAGCCAGAAGATCTGAAATGAACTTTGACTAAACTGAAAAGGCACAGGCACCCCTGGGTGTTTCTTAGCTAAAACCTTGCTCTCTTTCCAGTTGCATGGGCTGCACTCAGAGCAGGAAGATCCTTCTCCTTAGTGGAGCAGTCATTGATCTCAGTCACTGTGAACTGGCACTCCTTCTTGTGGATGCTGTATCATTCCTCACTAGAACTAAAACAATCTAGGAATATAATGTTTTCTTGATTTTTTTAAAGTATAATTCCAAATGGCCTAATATATCGTGCAAACTGATCCCATAAAGCATTTTTGTTGCTGAATCTTAAAAGAGTGTTGCTCCCTTTTGTTAAATTCTATGGATTTTTCCCTAGAAGAAGCCATTGGTAAGTGCCTTTCTCTATGGCAAAGTCATTTCAGGGCAATATGCAGAAATTTCTTTACCTACACAGAGTAACTTCATCAACATCTCTCTAAATAATTTTATAATAAGTTTTGTGGGACAGATTCATTCCTGAGGAAATACAGCAGAAGTCAGTATAAACAGACTTATATGAGTGCCTTTTTTACCACAGATGAATTTATCACCAACTCTGGAGCTGAAAAGTTTGATCCAATAGTAAGACATCTGAGAATGAAAATGCAAACTTATAATAAGATAAAAATACTGTCACTACCTGATAAAACCTATGTTAAAAATACTAATGTTCCAGCAAACCAAATTAATTCCAATAATTACACAATCATTAAAGCAACAGTCTAAAGGGGAAAATACCTTCATAGAAGAGTTCATATGAACAGTTATTTAATCTACTTTTTAGACTATCTAGATGAATGACTTTTTGCCTAATATAGGACATTCTATTATCAGGTCTTTGCAGTCATTCTAGTTAATTACTTCTCTGCCAGCATCATTTGTACTCCTAGATCTCTATATAAGGCTAGTTTAGAGGGAGAAATTTTACTCCTGCAGCTCTAGGAGAGGCCTTTACATCATTCTGTGAGTAATTTCACACTATATTTTCCTCACATTATCCAGCACTAAATAGACAACTATTAATTTCAAGGTAGCCTTTTCAGTAGTGTATCTGATGGCTGCTGCCACAATCAGAATTGAGCATTCAAATTCCATTTTATCTCCAGTATCAACATTTCAGTCCCAAACACAGATCATTAACACCATGTCCATGCTGCTGCTTAACCAGAAATGCACACATATTTCAAAAGGATGTGTTCCTCTCACCCACCTTCCCCACTAGGGTCCCTAACAGCCCAGTTATAGACACATTTCTTCACTCCATTCTCTCAGGAACCCAATGAATATTCATTCCATGCAAAGTGGAACAGTTTGAACAGAAATAATGGGATGCCTCACCTTTGTGCCTTAAAATAGCCGACCTTTTTGTGATCAGCATATTCACCTCCAAGTGGGAGATACCAGGTCAGATTCCCTCATGCAGCAAAAGAAATTTAACCCAAGCCTCACAAAGCCATGCTAGGATAGGTGGGTATTATGATCCAAGATTTTCTTCACTTTATCTTTCTGGTTATCTTGGCTTAGCTTGTGTCTACATGTAACTCTTGATTCCTTAAATAATATTGGTCATTTATGAAACAAATATGATGGTCTCTCTGATGCGTGGCTGGGCTTCCTCTCTGTGGAAACGGTGTGCACAGAGCTGAGACTCCAGCCCTACCTAAGCAGGATAGATATGTACTCAGACTGAGAAATGTGAAAGTGGTCACTCTTTACATGGTCTGGATGCTATCATTACATAACTTGAGATACTGGAATCTCTGGGAGATCCCTCTCTTTCCTCATACTGTGTGGAAGGCAGAGCTTCACAAGCTTTTTAAACTGGACAAACAGCTAACCCTTTGGAAAGAAGTCTGTCTTGCAGTGTTGCCACAACTGTTTTAATTGAAAAATACCTGCAGATATTTTATCCTGGAAAGTCTGTTTATTCCTTTTGCTTTTTAAACTCTCCTTGCTTGTGTGCCTCTGTGTGTAACACTATATATACATTAGGGGAAGATGTGTTTCAGTTTTGGCACTGGTTTTATGCAAAACCTTCTGATTTCTTTCAGACAACTAACTGAGAGTTGTGGGTCCTTTATATACTATGATGGCTATCTGTTCCACTGCCAGAATCTCTGCAAACTTGCAGTGATTCATAATTGTTACTGAACTTTTCTTCACTGCATTCCTGAAGAAATGGTTTGTGCTAAAATCCCATTGTCAGAGATGTCTGCTGCTTTTAGAAAGCTACCTAGAAAATCATGTTTCAGGGCACTTTTTAATGAAGAAACCATTTTATGAAATTTTATGCAGTGGGAACCACCCCCACCTGGAGCTGTGAGTATTCACTATGCCTGCAAATTCATCCACAGCTGTTTCATATTAGATACCCAGAAAATGAAGAAAGCATAACTTGTGGCCACTTTTTGAAAACTGTGGTTTGGATGACCTTCTCAGCACTGTGCAGAGCTTGAGGAGAGATGCAGGAACACAATCCCAGCTCTGGATGCTAATAATCAGATTTGGAATGAAAGTGGCAGGTGTTGGTTGGGGGCAATATTTTCCTCGGGTTCCTACCCTTCATTTGACATAGGACAACATGGACTGCATGCATTGAATGTGTCAGAATGCCTGTGAAAATAAATAGTATATGATAATTAAAATAAAGGCTTCATTGTAACATTTTTTATAAAATCAAAATACTCTTCAACAGCAGTAGTAGTCCAGGAACAGCCTGTCTTGTTCTTTCTGAGTGGTGGCATTTCTGGTCAGCATGGGCAAAAGGAACTGTGGCTACAGAACCAAATGTTGGCTTATCAGCTGATGTGGTAATGTACTTTGGTTTATAAAGGTTATGGGGAACTGAGAGATGAACATGGCCATGGATTAGTTTATATAGTCCAAACCTTAGGAAATGAAGCAATTATATAATGAATTCATTTGAAGTTTTTTTCTTTTCTGGCAGGTGTGAGAATTTAACTTACAGGAGATGTTAATAGAAAAATAGTACCAAGACTCACTCTAAAGCTTACTTTAGGCTCAATGAGAAAGCAAGTACATATTGATAGACAGTGGGGACAGATAAAACCTGTGACTGTTATTACCTGCAGTAGTGGTCTCATGGTAACCTGGGGTTAAACTTGATAGTAAAATTAATGGAACCAGGATGGCTTGTCCAGAGGAGCCTCTGTGTGTATACACAGCATCTGTATGCCCATTGAGTTGAAGGCAATGTCAGGAAAGTACCTATAAATATGACCCAGAGAAGCAAAGCCTGAGACCTTTTGAGGCACTGAGGCAGGAAAACTTCTACATTTATTTCTTCTGTGGCTGGCTAAGCAAAATTACCTTGGGTTTTTTCCTCCTCTTTTTCTTTTGTTAAATAATATTGCAAAGCAAATGTCCCTTTTTTCTTCTTCCCTCCTGTACCCCTTCTTTTTTTAAGTAAGATTGACTTTTATTTGAATGCTTCATAATTATTTTACCAAAGAAACAGCAATGGTAAAGCAGACTTCAGGCCTGAAACAGTCTTGCAAATGCCTTGGAAAGATATCATCTGAAAGCAGTAGGGGAAGCAGAGATGTTAACAGATAAACCTCTGAATTGAAGTCATATGGTTTTTTTCTGCGATTCTGATTATTTATGGTCATTTTTGTTTCTATTTATGCCCTTTTTCCTTCCCTTCTTTTAGGAAGTGCACAGCAATATTCATGGAAATTTATTATCAAAATAATAAAATTTGCTTTGAATTTATCTTTTACTTCATGAATTCTAAGAAACTATCTGGTCTAGTGTAAAGTATGTAAATTTAAATAGCATAGTTTCTAGAAGATTTAGAAGACAATTTTATTAGACCTGTTAGAGATTATTAGATATGCCTAGACTTAATAAAAGCTAATTTTAAATCTTTTTGAGTCAGTGTAGTTTCACTGGCAACTTGACTAAATCAAACCTTGACCAAGGAAAAGTAACGTTGGAAAAAACCCCATCTTTACAGATACTACTCGATAAATGGGGGAATCTGTGGATAGATAGAAGGTAGGAGAATAGAGATAGTGGTGAAGGTAATCTCACCCCTGAGGAGTTACAGCTGTGCCAATTATCAAGCATTAAGAACAAGCCTGCCCTTAACAGGCCACAGCTGGATCAAATTAAGAGGGGTATTATAAAAGAGCAGGTTGGCTGGTCTAGAGGTGAGATGGAGTTTGTTGGCTGTGCTGAGAAGAAGAAAGAGTCAGTGCTGTGAGAAGCTGCCCATGAGATATCACTGAGAAGGTACGAAACCTTTGCAATAAGATGGCAATAGGAATCATGCGGTGATTTTTATATATCACAGGCTGGTCCTCAGCCTACCAAAATAGAAGTAGCAGAAAATAGTTTCAGTAGAGGTGCTGAAAATAGCTTTAGAGGCTTGGTTCTGCTGGTTCTACTTCAATGTCATTCCTTGAAAGTAGTGATTCCTGCAACACAAACTGAAATGTAGCTAAGCCTCTTGTCCTAGTTTCTAGTGCAACTAACCCAGCAATACAGTGTAAGAAGATGCTGCTGGTTCAGCAGCTAAATGGAAATGCACAAATATTGTTCCAAAAGTAATGACTTCTGATCACTACATTAAATTATTCTGAGAGAAGTCATGCAAAGTCAAGTCCAGGCTGGATGAGGCTCTGAGCTACCCAGTCTGGTGTTTAGGAATAGTGTTTCTTTTAATTTGTGGCCTACAAAAAATGCTGTAGTAATTTTTTGTGAATGTTTGTATAACTTCCATTAATAATTTGTGTTGCTTTTATTGACATATAGCGGAACAGGACTATATGATGCCTTTCACAGTGTGACTTTATAAAAGGGAGGCTACGCTTCTGCTGCGGCAATACTAGCTTCCAGGAGAGGGAGTTTGTTCTTCATACCTGATTCAACTCATCTCAGACAAATAAAACAAGAATTGTAGATAAACCTATAACAATAAAACAATAGGAAACATCAGATGTGCAATTGTGATTCTGTGATTCAATACTTAGTGTTATTGTAGGCTGGCTAAAACACAGACAGTATGCTACACTACAGCCATTTTCTGAGAATTCCTATGTAAAGTTTGATCTTTATTCTATCAAGATGAAGGTTTAAGAAATCAAGAAGTCAGAATTGCAACTGGAAAATTTTGGGGGAAAAGGACAAATGCATAATTTATACAAATAACAAAAAGTCACTCTTGCAAATGATTATAACAATTAATCCTTGAAACATGATAAAGGGATGTGGTGCTCACCCTTGCATCATGGTCGTTGCCTTGTTTTGCCATAGGTCATTACATACAGACTAGAAGGAGATGGGGCAGAACTTTCAGTAGCAAAACGTATCCTTTATATCCTCTACATAGTAGAGAGAACATCCTTTCATTGGCTATTAAAAGGTTCATAAGATGATCTGTGATCCTTCTTGAAGAGTAGCTTTTGTTTACCCAAACAGATGAGATGACTTCTATGTTTTTTCAATGTTGATTTCCATTGGTAAAGAAGCACCAGGTAATGACTCCACTAACAAAAGCTAAAATGTGCAGGGGAAGGTCCAGGACAGTTTTTCTTTGATTTGCTTTGTGTAGAAACAGATTTGTATGGCACTCTGTAAAGATGGAGAATGAGTATTTGCTTAAAAGAAAGATGTCTAATTCTGAGTTTGCACAAATTTTAATTAAGTAGAAGATAAACCTTATTTTTATTTTGCCTTTTATGTAGCAAATAAATTCTTTTTGTAAATTATTTTCCAAGGATAATCCCCAGCAGACAATGGTGAAATGATTTGAAGAAAAACAGAGAAAGATTGAGCTTTCATCTTTCCTCTGAGAGTATGCAAGCCGTACTCATGAGAGATATGGACAAACTGGCATGGCAAGAGATACTGGAAAACCTAAGCATAAAGGAATATGAAAGATATGGCAGGAGAGAGAATTTTTAAGTGGAATGCAAAATTATGCAGAAAACATGTGAGTTATGTTCTCTCGAAGCTGAAAATTACTCACCCCTTTCATATGCAAATGTTGTAAAGATGCCTTCTATCTGAAAAGGTAAGAGCACTCACTTACTAATGACACATAATATCAAACATATTTTAATTCAGTCTATTTGGAGTCTGCTAGTCAGGAAATTGATCTATGCAGCAACAAAAGTAATTTGAGATATTTACAGAGGTTTCAAAAATAGGCTATACATTTTTACCAGAAGTCTGTATCCGAGAAGGTGGAAGCTAGAATTAACTTCAATTTCCTTGGTGACAGTAATGGCTGAATGAAAGTTTTCCTATAGCGTGGTAAAGCTGGTGCTGTGGTGCAGCCTTGCAAAAAGTTTTTCCTTTAAACCAGTGCTCAAGATTTTAAGTGAAGTTCTAGTGCGATTTCTCATGCAGAAATCTTAAGTGAGGTATTTGAGGGTTTGGTTGCATATAAAAGAATTTACTTACACTTGAGGGTGAGCGGATAAATTGGAGTAACAATCTAATTAAAAGATAATTTACAAAAAATGAAATTTTAAAAATTCAGTGTCTGACTTTATTTGTAATATTCTTGAATGAATCACAAGTTTAATTCTCTCTGCTAGAAAATTATTAAACCCCCCCAAGTTTCTGTTGGGATAGATTCAGCAGGGTGTCTAAATAGCTAGTCTACAGAATTGTTTGAATTGTCAAAATGTTCAAGTGAGCTAAAAATAGGCTGAAATAAAGTTACACAGTTTGCTACCTCCACAAAGTTGTATTCTTTTTCCCTCTGGTACTTCATGCATATCAGTGGAATCCTTTGTTATAATAGGGTCTCTGCTCCTCATCAGTCAAAAATAAGGGGGAAGAAGTGGGTTTGGAGACTGCGCTGTGCAAATGTGTCCCTGCCATGTCATGGCTGCACTGCTGCCACTGAGCCAGCCCACCACCTGCACCCTCTGCTGTCACCTCCAGCAAGGATGGCCTCAGCTTTGTCAGAACTCTTGCTGGCAAACAGATACATGCATGTCAGGCTTTTTCGTGATCTTTCTTCTAAAAGGTTTCATCATGTGTGCCAAAATTGCCCTGAGTTGACAAAATCTTAATGTCTTAAAAAAACTGTCAGTTGTAAGAGATCAATGCTAAGAATGTGTGGATCTTGTCCTCTGTAATAGATCTTCTTAGAATGAGAACTTATGACACATTTTGGTAATATCACATGGGTACCTGCTGCTAAATCTATTTTCCAAGGAGTCACAGGCCAGAGTGGAGGAAAATTACACTTTCTCAGCAGTGGTGACATGCTGCCCAGCTTTATTCCTCTCAGTCTGCCTGGCTCCCATTCGCCACAAATCCTCCAGCTCAGAAATTCTAAAGTCTGATTGAAAGCCTGCTGAAGTCAGAGCTAGTCCATTTCCTCTGAGAGGCAGAATGATAGCTTTTAGCACATCAGTAATATTTTTAGTGCATTTAAAATTATCACATATTTTACTAAGTATATTTCAGAGGCAAATAATCAACTTGTGGATCTATAACCAAAATAAATTCATTGATAATAACACTATGACAAATTTATTTTATGCTTTTGGTGGGCTCCTAATACCTGTCTACTGTGCAGCAAGTCAAAATCACAGTGCATGTGTGTAGGATATACAGATAACTCAGTCCGTTTTCCTCCCTCAGTGAGACTGAGTCATGAAAGGAAAGGTTCCTTTCAGATCTTGCAGGATATTTGTTCTTTAACACAATTCTGTATTTTGTTTTGTAACAAAAAATGGTCTTTAATAGCTTTAAGGTGATCTCTGTTTGTGTAAGGAAAGATGTGGAAAACCATTTGGCACACTGTGACTAATGCTGAGGGAAGCTGTTTTTGTTATTGTGTTTAAAGAGGATTATACAGTAAAATTCTTTGATTTTAGCAATCAGGAAATTTTAAAAGAAGCCATCTGATCATGGCAGCTCTGTGTCTCTCTGGAGTTATTATATTCAATGGTAAAACAGGCGTTGCTATGGCAATTAAGCATTTTTCAACATTTTTGGGTTTTTTCAGATTTCTTCAGTTATTAATAATTTTCCTGAAACAGTTTGGAAAAATACTGGTACATTAGAATATCACTTGTTCCTCATAAATAGACTATTTAATCATTGTTTTTTAAAAGTCTGTGTCAAATATCCCACTGACTCTTACAGAAACGTGGCTTGACTTTAAATATTTCAATTTCTGTATTATTTCCTTTGAATATATGCTTTCTAATCAGAAATATTGAAAATGCTATGGTTTCTGACACACAGATTCCACCAGGGCTTTTGCAGGCACCTTGTTTGTGGCGGCACAGTTCAGCTAACTTGGGAAGCCTCAGGCCTGTCTCGCACCTCCTGCCAATGCAGTGTTGCCTTTTGCGGCAGTGCAGCACCCAAGCGTGGTCATTCTCAGCACACAGTGCCCAAAAGACTGTGAAACCAGAGATTCTCATATGAACAAGACAACTTTGTAGGCAGGAAAAAATAAGAGATTATAATAGAATCCTATAATCTTAGAAGAGCATGTTTGAAGGGACCTCAAGAGTCATCTGGTCCAAACTTTCTTGTGAAAGGCACAGTCTAGACAATATGGTCCAGAACTGTGTCTGCTGAATCTTAAAAGTGTCCAATGTTGGGGTATCCACCACTTCCCAGGGAGTGGTGAAAACCACCCCCAAGCTACCTCTGCCTTAGGGTGCCTTTCCCCCATAACTGACTAGCAGGATGCAATGGAGAAATTCCTGTACAGCAGGATCCTGGAGGTAACTCCCAGACTGGAGCTGAAGGCTATGTCACCCACCTCTGCAACACCCAAAGTGACTGTCTCTGCTCCTGGGGAGAGCAGAGACCTCAGAGGCTGCCTGGGCACCACCAGGCAGCTCAAAACAAAAGTCCCAGTAGCCAGGCACTGGGTGAGGAGATTCCTGCCTGTGCTTTGCTCAGACTGTCCTTTTGGATGTCCACCTTTTCAGACATATCAAGTGGCTCAGTCCTGTGAAAAGACAAACTGGGCTGTCTTCCATCTTGTTGAGAACATTTGAGTGATTAAAAGTATCTTCAGTCTCCTCTTTACTTGGCAGCTGCCCTGATAGCTAAGGTAGTGTATAAACAGTGATCAGTCACTGCTGCCACTGCCGTTAACAGCCCTTGCTGTTTCCATTTCACTTAATTCAGTGCGTGTGCAGATCAGGCCTCCAGATGGGTCTCCTAAGAGGCATGCCTATTTTGTGAATCTTAAGATGAAGATGGAATTTTAGGTGGGAGATGGGATTATATCATATGTTCAGGTCAAGTAAGAAAATAATATCTCTGGCCATTTGTGCAAACAGAATTTGGCACCCCAGTAAGTTTTCTTTGGATAATGCTTAGGTACAGACAAATTTTCAGGCATCAGAGGAGGGGTCAGGATTTTTTCTTTTTGAATCGATGTCTTGAACAGTGATATCTTCTGCTTCAGCAGTGCTTTAGATGCCCAAATGTGGGTTTTTTTTACTTGTCCTAAAGGAATTATGAGACTAATTGTCATGTCTGCTTTGCCAAATACCTAGTGTCTATGTCCTGTATATAGTACTGAAATATTTATGAGACTTCTGCAGTAAGATGAGACCAGTATAGACAAAGTTTTTTACCTTATTTTTACTAACTGGAACTTCTACCACTTTATTAAGAGCTCAGGGAAAAAAGTGAATGGTTTGGTGCAAGATCATTCCTCAAGTTGAAAGAAGCCTCTTTTCCTTTTCTCTGCTGGAGTCACAAGATCTGGAGCGCATCAACTTTGAAGAGACTTCAGCCCAACATGATCTTTCCAGTCTGTTTTATTTAACCAAAGAAAAAATTTATTCCTTGGCACAGTATTCATTCTAGTCTTGTATTTTTGGTGCCCTGATTTTTCATACAGGGTTCCTGCAGTATTCTAAAATTACTTTTTTTCTGAAAAAATATGTACAGGTAACTTGGGCAAGTACCAGCATAGGTCTTCTCTCAACTGCTCCTCTCTTCTCCCTTCTTCAGAATGGTAGTTTACATTACTTTGATACAGTATGCCTTACAGTATGCTTCCTTGTTTGCTTACTCAACAGTCAAGGATCTATATCTTTAATTCAAGATTCTGTCTCCCAAATGATCACACTTAGTTCAGCTTGTAACAGGAAAAGCATAAATAAGCTTTTTTTCACTGAAATGATGCAGGAAAAGCTGGCCTTAGAGCTCAGACAAGGAGCTGGCCTCAGTATATTGCTGGGTCTGTCCCCAGTGCTTTGGATTATCCACTCAGGTGATTGATGAAAAGTGTGGTAACCCAAAGTTTCTATGGCAAACATAGCTAAGTCAGCAGATAACAGCTTCAGAGACAAGAATATCTCATTGTCTGGTCCATGACTATATGTCAGTGATGCAGACTGACTGGCTCAGAGTTCAGGAAGTTCCTTTTCCGTTTTGGTCTCAATGATTTCTTTCCTTATCCAGGAAAGTGTGTTTGTCAAAACTGTAGTCTGTAATGGTATTGATTATATCTATTATTCCCAGGCATCACTACTTTAGGTGGGATGAAACCAATATGAGAAATGTAGCCAAAGAATTTGCCAACAATAGCAGGTCAACAGTCATCGTTGCCTTGTCTTCTCATTTTCAGAGAAGTCATTTATCTCTGGTTAATTATCCACCAGATATATTTAATACCAACCAAAAATCAGGAAACCCCACAAAGATTAGTATGCATTTTCATGGGTTATCTGAAACTGAATTTCAGATGAAATCTGAAACAGATTTCATGTGCTTGGTTAATATTCATTTGTAGTCTTTTGAGCTAGCCAGGTTTGCAAAGTGGTCAGACACTAGTGATAACACTGATCTCTTCAGTTAACAGAAGTCAGTTCGTGCCAAGGCCTTTCACTGGAAGTCTTCACTGCAAGCAGTTAAAGTTTGCAAAAATGAAACAACACATGTAGCGTGTCACAATGAACAAAACATCTAGAACAGGTTACTTTCCTGCTTAGACTTGACAGTAGCTTCTGGAGATTTTTACCAAAATAAATTGCAATTCTCAAGGTAGCTTCCTGAGCTGTACAAAGGATGTGAATAGATGGTTTCTGAATGGGAAGGATTTGCCCAAACCCTGAGCTAACAGTAAAATTTTCTCAGTATTTCAGTTTCCTGGGCAAGTGTGGCTCAGAGTTTTGACAAATATTTCTCCTTCAGGAAGAATGCAAATTTAGAGTTCTGGAATTTCAAAAGGGCTCAAGTAGTTAGATGTGTACCTCTGCAGGATGGCTTTGCTACAATGACCGTGGCTTAGCACCACTTGGCAGGTTGTAACAAGGCCATTTTTTGATAGTATTCCTGAAAGCAAACAGATTTCAGTAAGCTCAGCGAGCCCATTGCCCTTCAAGTGTGTATGCCCAGTTTTCCTAGCCCAATAAACACCTTGGGAATTCTACAACTCTGTGAACACTATAGCTTGAGCTTTGACCTCGGTCAGCTTTTGATCAAGGACTAAATTTTTATTTCCACAGTAGTTCAGCAACTTTCACTCAAGGTCTTTGATCTTTACAGATAAGGTCCTGTTTTCATACCACAGCTGTTCACTTACCATTCATGTGGTGTTTAGGCACCCTTACTCAGATCAATAATGTTTGATCGATGGGCAAAGATTGAGATGAGCCAGAACAGGCTTGCAGGAATTTCCTGAGGAAGAATGACAACAGCCCAAGTGTGACTGTTAAACATAACACTGAGTTGGACACTGAGTGTGCAACAACTCACTTGAGCATCCTTTGCAAGTACATGTACTGGAAGAGGTGTGCCATTGGGGCAAAATGAAACCACTCACAACAGAAATATTTTTTAACAAAAACTGCTACATGTAAGATTCATCGTAGCAGATACTGCCATCTTAGATGCAGGGAGCAGATTGCTGGACAAATTGGATATTTTTATGAGGTTCACTGTGATCTGGTGACAATGTCTATTATTTAATGATGACATCAAATAATAATATAATCATTGTCACTTGGCAGAGCGAGACTGTGACAAATCTCTTGCTGCTCTGGGTGCTCCTCAGTTTCAAACCTGTTGTAACTGTGTTCATAGGTGTCGCACAAACAATTTATGAGCAGTATTTAAGGAGGAGATAAAATATTTATCAAACTTCCTAACAAAGTATTAGGTAGTCTCTTTGCTTCTTCAGATTTTTTTTTAAGGACTATATAATATTTTGGGCTTCTGGATCAATGGCAGAGAGCTACTCAGATCCTTTTCTGGCTTATTTTTTTGTTTTGATGCTCACCCAAACCCCTTAGATTTGATTTTCCACTTGCTTCAATTAGAAGCAACATGAAAAATAAATGGTTCTGGGGTTGTAATGCTATAAACAGAAACAATGGGGGCTAAGACCCTACTTTTTACTCAACTCTTTCATTGCTAATATAAAACTTACTTTAGCAGAGCTTCCACTATTGCCTCATGCTAACACCATACAACAGGTTTATTCTATTAAAGACACCTATAGAGCTTCTTAATGTTGTGTATCTTTATTCAGGGGCTGCTTCTTGGAAGAGGAAAGGATTGTTGGAAACAGGGGAGGGGTTGGTCTCTAATTTATTTCAAAAGAAAACAAAACCTTTCCACATAAGCTCAACAGAGAAGGAAGACTCCACTTAATAAATTAACTAACTCTTCTTCTACTTCATTCAAAAAAGATATACTGAATATGCTGGTGCTGTTACAAAATGTTTAGCTTGTGTAGTCTGAACTTTGTGTAGATCTTGTGTGAGGCTCTGGCATTTCCTTTCTAGATTTTTAATATCTACCAGTTCATGCTGCTGCTGCATTTAAAAACTCCTGGATCTCATATTTACTATTCTCTATTTCACTCTAGGGTCAATTGCTCTCTAAAGGGGCCTTCAGCATTATCCAAAGGACAAGTTGCTTAATGCCTCTCTTCAGTATATGAGTGTATTTTTCACAGTGAAATTTGGTGGATGCTCAGGGATTACTCTTCCCTGGAACAAGGAGTTCCGGGGTGCAGCTGGGTGTTACTCAGGATGAGAACTAGGAAAGATTCTCGGGACAGCAGTCTCACTACCACAGGACTAATTGAGAATGAGCAAGCAGAATCACAGAATGGTTGGGGTGGGAAGGGACCTCTGGAGCTCGGGATCACCTAGAGCAAGTGGATGTCTGTGGCTGCCCAGGCCTCAGGGCCTGTGGAAATGCAACTAAACATGCAAACTTTGGGCTTTCAAATGTCCCAGACACTTTTCTGACCAGAAATATTCAGACAAATGAAGATTATTAATAATATAAATCATGATGTGTGAGTTACAGAACCTGCTCTTTTTTTCACTTGAAGGTCTGACATGTGCTAGAGCAACAGCCACTCAGCACTCACCAATTTAGGCTCTTTAAAGCTCAGTCTATCTGAATAATTATTATAGTCAATGCATCAGACAATTTTTGTTGCTGCTACCTTACCTGGCAAGCCACATTATTTTGGGTAAAACTCGCTGTATAATGCATTGCTTCTGAAGTGTAGGAACATCAGACAGTGGGAAAAAATGGGGAGAATAGTTTCTGATTAGCTAAGAACTCAGGTTTAAATCATGTCACACCACGTAATGACAGGTAAAAGATTTGCTGTATCAGAATTACTGATTTTCATGGCTGGTGACATTTCATATCCACTGCTTCACTTCTGGAAGGAATGATTGCAAGTAAAGGTAGACTCCCACTAAATTGTATTTCCAACCCAAGTTTGAGATCTGAACTGAAAATTATAGATAGTCCTAAATGTTTTTATCTTTAAAACTCTCTAAATACTTTTTTTGAGATGTATGCTCTGTATCTCTAAATGGGTCTCACAGAAACACTGAATTTTATCTCAAAAACTGAGAATAGTGATCTGGGGTGGTATCTGTATCTTGAGCTGGTTATGACTTATTGTAATTCCTGAAAGGCTAAGGCCTACAGATATTATGTATTTCTGATGGTGACACTCTATGTCACATCAATACTTATAAACAGACATGAAGAATTATTAAATTGTAGACCGAAAAACCATTTAACAGTTCTGTATTATGAAAGAAAAAGTTCCCTGGATTGTGGCAGGCAAGGAAGGGTCAGAAAACCCCAGCTGTGTTTCATGCAACACGGCTGCTTGCGAGTAGGACTAAGAAGTAAAAATACATTGAGCTGTTGATGTTGACTCAGCCTTCAGCTAAATTAGAAAACAGAGATAAATAGGAGATAGTAAAAATAGAACATGTCAATTGAAATACACATGAGGGAAGATAGTCCATTCTGCAGGATAGGAGCAGAAGTACGGGAAGCTGGTATCAGAGTTGGAAGGGAAGGTCTTATGATGGGAGAGAAGGACAAATGAACCAAAGCTGAAGACTAAAACTTAATCACTGATGTATCAGCACATTAGTCAGAGGGAGGATCAGAAGGTGAGAAAGGAGAACAGGTGAGAAATCATTAAAAATAATGACTGTGAAATTATAGGGAGATTAAATGATGAAGCACAGAAGGAGGAAGAGGAAATATGAAGTTGAACTAGAGAAAGAAATAAGAGAACAGCCAGTGCAGGCCAAGTTTGTGAACATGAACACTGAACTGGGACTACCTTTTCCAGGGTAGCTTCTCTTAGCTATATAAAAGTTGTGCTGTGAAGATTTTCTGCTTTTGTGAAAGGGGACATCCAGTGCTTATCTTGTCACACTCTCTTTTTTTTCTCCTTCTTTCACTTCCAGAGGCATTGTGTTTGTCCTCTGGAAATCATCCTTCTCCTGTAAGATATTAGGCAGCACACTTTTCTTAGTGCCTGATAAAGAGCTGAAACAAGCTATTTCAGACTTAGGTATTTTTAGTGCCTCACCAGTCACTCCTTTAATAGGCTTTTATGGCTCAGCACGAATTCCCTGCAGGTAGATACTGAAAGACTAATCCAAAATTGCATGAAGACAACTAAAAGAAGTAGCATAATATTTGCAAGCAGATCTGCAATTCCTTTGTCCTGAAAGAATGTCATCAGAAGCCTAAGCTAAAAATACATTTGTTCAATATGCTTATCTTAGCCCTTTGAGAGAAAAAAGAAAATAACAAAAAATATAAAAATAGATATAAAATAATGGAAACAGGAAATATGGGGTATTAGAGCTCTTTCTACTTAGTACAAAGTGTAGCAGAAGGATGTCGGGTTCTGCTAAATGTATCTCCATTGCTAGATAGTTTATGAATGACCATTTCTTTTCAGGCAGCAAATCTAATGATTCTAAAGATTTAGTCTTAATTTTTGTCTTGGGCCTCATTTGGGCAGTTAATAGCATCAGGAAAAATTCACCTTAGATGTTGAAATGACCAGGTGCAGCTGATCTAATTTAGACAGGAACTACATGACCAGACATAGTCATCTCCTTTTTCTTCAGCAAACAACTGTTCCATTGAAAATTTCAGAGACTGCTACCAGCTGTGTGATAACTCTTCCAGAACATATCAGATTCCTAATGAACAAAACTGTTCACCCAGCTTTGTAACTCACCCAGCCGTGGCACCTTCACTAGTAAGAGAGCACAGTTGGTTGCAGATCCCTGCTGCAAGAGACCTTACACTCCCCACCGCCCACGTCTGCTTTCCACGGTAGGTTCTTGGCCACCAAACAGCTGGTGGGTTCTGGCACAGCGATGCTCCCTGAAACTAATCAAAGCACATTTTTCCCTTAAAAGTACATGTGTTAAGCCTATCACTCAGCCTCAGTGTATTTAACCCCTCAGGTTATGGGGGTGATCAAGTGCTTCCTTATGACATTCATTTCCATTGCAAAATAACAGTTTGTTGGAAAATAACTCCTCAAGCCAACACTTCTGCCAGTTCAACCTTTTCTTTGATTTTATTCAAAGTCTCTGCTTGTTTCTGGTGACCTGGAGGTAGGCTAGGGTTTCCAAGTCCCCCAGCTGGTGTTGCAGGGGTAAGGTAACCAGTGTCTGAGCAATACATAACTCAAGTTGTCACTGGAGTTAGGGTTCCTGGGCTCTCTTGGCTAGCTGTCTCTGCAAATCTCACCCCAAATGCTGGCCTTCCTGGTGGCAGCAGCCTCTTGATCACCAGGAGAATAGATTGTGGTTAGCTGGGTATCTGCTGCCTAGGGTCTCCTTATCAGCCCAGTGAAGGAGAGAGCAGCAGTTCCTTGGTTGGTCTCTCCTGGTAGCCAGCAGGTTTTAGGGTTTCTCCCTCATGCTCTCTGCTCATCCCTCTCTGCAGAGGAGGTTTTCAGTTCTTTGGGAGCCTGCCTACATAGCGGGCAACCAGAGGAGCTGGGCAGCCCAGGAAATAAGCTGAAAAAATGCCTACATCCTTCCAAGGCTTTTCCCTCCCACAAAAATGTTCTGATTGTTAGCTTTTGTGTCCCAGCTTAGCACAGCTTTGCTTTTCTTTCAAAAATAAAGCAATTTGGAAACAAAAGACAGTCTTCCAACCAGCTCTGGTTATTTTATTTCCCTTTTTGGGCCATACCTGGATACTCACCAGGATACCCTGACTGGGGAGCCAGAAGCAATAGGCTGTCATGGAAACTAAGGCCCAGATTTCCATCTCTGGATGGAAAGCCAACCCAATGAGCATTAAAATAACCTCTGGATCACAGTGAAAGTTTGGCCTAGTGGCTCTATGGCTCTACATAAAAAGAGAAGTCTAAGCTGGGCAATACTTGAGGTGCAGCATAAAGCTGTTTTGGCTGCACTCTTTTTTAGCTAATCTGATGATGTTTGGACCACATAATTACTTCAGCTATTTTTATGAGAATAGGTACTTCATGCTCTTAAACTCGGAGAGGGAAAGAATGAGAAACAATGAGACACTTAAATAGCAGAGCCTTAGCTGGTTATTGTCAGTATGCAGGCAGAACACGTGTAAGTGGAGCTCACTGATAATAACCTGCGTAAGTGGAGATCACTCAGCAACAGTAGCAATTCAGAAAGCATCTAACAAGCTTTAGACCCATATAAAAGTCATGCTGACACTGTAGAGTTTTGGAATTTGGGTTCTTTCCTTTTTTTTTTTCTTTTGTTTTCTTATTTGTTTTTGGCTTATTTTTGTGGTTTGTTGGGTTTTTTGTCATAGTTTTTGGGTTTGGATACATTATATATCTGTGGGGATTATTACATTATGTGTATCATAAGGAGATGCTTGCCTATTAAGTGTTTAAGATTGCTCTTTTTAGATTTATCATGGCAGGAAGAATTAAGTACATGTTGTTACATATTAGCAAGATTGACTAGAATATTACATGGCACACATATATCACATGTATTGCATTTTTCTGAGGTTTGTACTTCTATTGTGATTTTTTAAACCTGATCACCTTAAAATTGTGATGAATGCATTCCTCATATTTTATTTTTCATAGTAAGTATGTTTCATAAATACAGCATTAAAATGTTGTAATGGCTCTTCAAAGATCAGACCTCAGAAATTGAATGGAAGTTTAAGAAAGTATTTTGATAAGTCCATTGGCTGAAAAATGCCTTATTTGATCAAGTAGAGAGGAAAATTGTAAAAAAGAAATGCAAAGAACAGTGTATTTAAATTCTTACTATAGAAATTTTAAAAAGATAGCAAGCAAACAATCTTTAGTGAGCTTTGTCAAATATTTAGCATTTTGCTGCATTATATATATGTGCCAGTATTGAAAAAAATATAGGAGAAGTAGTAGCTCATTTGATTTAAAAAAGTAGTTGTCAAGCACCTTTCATCCACTTTCTAGATGGTTCATAAAATCAGCAATCTATCCTTCATTTCAGTAGAGAATCATACTGGATGTCTTTTGTGGGCCACCTATTGAGGTGTCATTTCTTATCAAATATACTCTAATTGTATTTTGGTGACTGATTAGCAACTCCAAAGTATTTGAAATGACATGAAACAAAAGTTATCAAATGAAAATAAGTATGGTTTGCAAAGCATTAATTTCTGCTATTCATTGATTTCATGCTCATGAGTTCAAAAACTTAGCAGGTTCCAGTGAGTCACACAGTTTTTAGTGAAAAATAGGCAAGGCTCAACTGTGCTTGAAGAATTAATTACTTTTTTACTTGAGTAAACTTGAAAGAAGAGAACAAAATACCAGTCTGCATGTAATTCTTTTAGTATTAAATCTGACTTTGCAGTTGTCTAAAAAGCTTTGACTTTTCACAGTCAAGTCTTTCCACTCAACCCTAAAATGAAAAGTGCAATCTTGTGTTTCTCACAGAACCTAGCAGTGTAGCAATGAATGCCACTAATTCATCCCAAAATTACGTAGGAGGAGAAGTGGGCTTACTCCTCAGCCATCTTATTTATATAAATAATAATGCTGCCTCATTTTTCTCACAATGCTTTTTTTGTTTTCTTCTCAATCTGAAATATTTTCAAGAAGCTGAGAAATCTACACCTTGCAGTCAAGAAGAGTTATGAAGAGGAAAAATAGTGTCCTGTGCATCTCCCTGTCTGTGCTGTGTAGGCTCCAAGTCACATGCTGAGTTCTCCTTTGTTGCTCCTCGGAGGGCACCCACCACCCACCTTTGTGCTCCTGGCAGCAATGCCTCACATCACCTCCTTTGCCCCACTTATATTCATCACATGAATGGTTTGTAAAATGTCTGTGCAGAAGCACTACATATACAGATAAGAGGAAAACCAGCTGCCTTCTCCAAGCCCACAAGTCTGATAGAATCAGACCTCTTTTTCTCATCTTAAAATCTTGCTCCCGTCTCTAATTAGACAATAATTCAGTGCTGTCACTGGCATAATTGGCCATCTGTGTACTTTCATATGTGTGAAACAAATACTGGGAAAGGTTACACAGTCTGGTGCCACTAATGCTCAGGAAGGATTGATGGAGACTAATCTAAGACTAATCTTGGGAGCTGGATTTGAGCTGAAATTCTCTTTGGAAATGTGATTTTTCTTGTTGGCTTTGAGAGTTTTGAAAGGACCAGACAGTACAACAGCAGAGTCTGATGGCTGGTGGAAAAGCAAAGGTGGGACCAGAAGGCTTGCACTTTGTTTCAGGGGAAAAGACAATTGTGTTTTTCATACTTGTTGCTCAAGTTTTGATTTTCTTCTGGACAGCTTCCATTATTAATGCAAAAAAGGACAGTATTTCAAAAACACATCTTCAAAGTGACCTCTCTGAGAAACTCAAATAAGAGGCCATACTAACTATAATACCTTTTGTCCAAGCTTTTCAAAACTTTAAAACTAGTATGGAGAGGGGAGAATCCTCATCCTTACTTCAAAAAAGTTCACTGTAATAAGAAATCATTGGACAAGGCTGCCAGCCTTGAAAAGGTTATAATGGAAAAGTGACACTTTTCTTGTGAGATAATACCTGGTGAATATAAAGTATTGACAATCACATCAAAGGTCCATCTCCATCCACAAAACCTATTCAAAAATAATTTTCTGGTCAAAAAAAGAAGCCTTCTCTCAGCGAAAGAAAAAGTCTTGTATAAGAGTCCACTTTCTCTTTTAACACATAAGGGAATATTGCTCAGGTATAGAGATAATAAATCATGAGCAGTTAAAGTGGTTTTCATAGTTCTGCAGCAGGATGAAGATAAATTTTTGAAGATCTGCTTCTTGGCATCCTCTGCTTGTAGTTTGCTTGTCTGCACTCCCAGGAGCCCAGCTCAACTCTATCAAAGGTTGAGGGTTTTCCTTCCAGTGACGAAGCTCTCCAAAATGTTATTAAATGACACAGAAAGTGGTGGCCAGGAGAAAAATGCTGCTATAAAGCAGTATGCACATGGTATTACGCACCAACCAGGGGTGTCTGTATTGTGATCCTACTTTTATTGTGATCTTTCAAAGCTTATGTATGCATTACATGTATTCAGATATCTATAAACATCTACTATATCTCACTTGTCTTTGAACTGTGAAGTCAGAAAGGCATTTTGATATTGAAGTCCAGCCTGTGTACACATGGTCACACACATTTATGAGCCAGCTTTGCACATAGAAACATTGCCTTGCCAGCACGCACATAAACACATACCACTCACAAAAAGCCCAGGAAGCCCAGTGCTGTTCCTCCTCTCCAGCTGATTAGGATTGAAGTCCACAAGCGGAAAATACACATGTGTATTTTATGTATTGTATATATAAAAAAACACATTCTGGATCATTCTGATAGCAGGTCAGAACTTTCCTGGTCTCTCCATGTGCTGGTACCCAGATATACTAGTTTTGGAGTTTCACCTTCCTACTTTTCTGCAAGTCCATCTTGAAGCTCTCTAGCATTCACAAATTTCTACTAAGAACAGAAGATTATTGTAAATAGGATTAAACCAGAGTATCAATTAGATTGTGGTGAGGAAGCACAGAGCTCAGTTGGGCAAGTGCACTAACAACCTGTTTACACATAAATAGGTTGTTGCTTTCGTACCCATTTATCTCCATTTTCACTTGCTTGTTCCTTCCCAATCTACCTTGAAGCCTGTGCTTTGTTTCATCCCCTAGATATCCCACGAGTGCCCTTCATTCCTATGGTCTCCTTAAGCCCTGACACAGTAAGGTGCATAAAATCCCAAATGCCTTTCCCAGTGTCCTGTAGTGATTCCTGTGTCCTTGTAGGCAATAACCCCTGGCAGTCTGCAGGGTCTGGGGTGATAGCTTCTTCAGTTAAATCCTCCTGGTGGGTTTCACACTGGATGTGATTGGTGAATGCTTCTCCTTGGATTGTTTTAAGAGCAGCCATTTCAGCACATGTTGGTATTGCCTTTCTAGGGTTTCTCTGCTCCATTGTTCATCTGCTCTTTGCCAGGCCTTTGTGATTCTGGTGGTTAGCCTTTAATCACATGACTAACAACCATCAATCTGTGCCAGAAAGGCCTGGAGTGTCTGATTATGAACTGGATGTGACTATGACAACAATCCCTTAGTGCTGTAGAAAGATGTGCTGAACCTGAGATTGCTGGTCTTCTTTTAAAATTCTTTTTGATATTATGCCCAAGTACAGTGCTGGGGAATATTATACTCCTGAGGGATTATTGTCTGGAACTGAAGTATGGGGTGAAGAAGACTGTGTGCTTGTAATGTGACAACAGTGTCATTGTCCTAGCAGGTTCTGGGACAAACTTGTGTTAGAGGACATGTCCTACCCCAAATCCAAATTGGATTAAAATACTGTACTAATTAAATATCTTCTGTTGTCTCATTGGTAAAAACAATTAGCTCACCTTTTCTAAAAGCTAGCATAGGAGATTATTAGCCATCTCTCACATTTTACGCATACTGATGGGAGCCCCTAGGGGTGGAGCCAAAGACTCCATCACCTTCCTGAGAGGCAGGGCAGGAGGCCAAGGAGACAAGGCTCAGGATGGACAAATAGGACTGTGCTGCCTGGAGGCCACCTCCTGTAGCTTAAAGCTATCCCATGAAGGTCATAGTGGTAATGCCACTGTGACTTGCTTAGCAAGATGTCAAGTCCCAAGCTAGCCTCAGAAAATTGTAGGGATGACAAAAGAAAAGAATGGAAAAGCACCACTATCTTTCTTGAGGCAGAAGGAGCTATATGCATTCTTACACAAATGTCTTTTATTTGGGTACAACTATATTTGTCTCTATACCAAGGTGCAGTAAAAACTTCTGTGAATGCAAAAATATACTGGCAGAATGTTTTTTCCATGCTAATGTGGAATACTGGGATATGAAAGCAAATTATTAGTTAGAAATTTGTGAGATGGAAGTGACTGTGGTCCTCCCTGGTAATTAGCAATAGATGGAGCATGTAAACCAGAACAGATTTTCAAAAGATCTTATAGCAATAATTTCAAAATGGAGTGCTTTAATGATTCAATAGAAGTCAGGTTAGAGATACAGACAAAAATGGTTCTTAAAACACTAAACAGCTTGGCTGGAAGAGAGTTTTTTTCTTAAGAAGCACTACAGAATTTAATATTTTGAGATTATTGCTTTACTATAAATTGTTTATCGTGGACAGGTGTCCCTGCCCACAATACAGGAGTTTGAACTAGGTGATCTTTGATGTCCCTTCCAACTCAAACCATGCTAAGTTTCTATGATTCTGTGACCTATATTTGTATTTTAAATATAATTATTACAGTACTTATCTAAGGTACTTTAACTTAATTTTATACAGTTTAGGCTCTAACTCTTTAATATGTGTGAGCCATTTCAAGTACTTTTTTCATACCACCCTCCCCACCACCACCCCCCAATTTGACCAAGGGACATTATAAAAGGATATGGCCAATGTTTGTGGATCTCTGAGTGTCCTTTGACTGTGGAGGAAATGGCTTTCTACTGCCTGCACAACAGTCTGTGCTAAGGCTGTGCTTGCCTAGCTCCTGGCAATCCTGGGATGCTGCAGGTGCATCTATCACCATGGACTGCAAGCGTGTGCTCACACACACTAACGTGGGAAATGACAATTCAGGGCTCTCACCAGAGAAGTAAACTGAAATCTGATCTACTCTTCAGTAGTACTTAGTACTTAGCAAAGGTCCCTCTGTGAGAGGACTTCAGCAGCTTGCACTCAAACACCATGTCTTGGATGGTAATCACTCCTGCACGTGTCTTTCCCAGATTCAGGAAGGCAGTGTCTGAGGGGCTCTTTATCCTGCATTATTCCAAGGTTTATCTGTGGAGTCAGCTCCACTCCAGACCACTCATTACTTTTTCCATTAGAATCATACAATAATTTCCTTTGGAAGGGAGCTCTGAAGGTCCTCCAGTCCAACTCTTCTGCAATGAGCAGGGATATCTTCAACTAGACCAGTCCAGCCTCACCTTGAATGTTTCCAGGCATGGGACATCCACCACCTATTTGGACAACATATTCCAGTGTTTTACCACCCTCATTGGGAAAAAAATTCTTCCTTATATGTAGTATAAATCGAACCTCTTTTAGTCAAAATTATTACTTCTCGTCTTCTCACAACAGACCTTGCTAAAATATTTGACCCCATCTTTCTTATGGGCCCCCTTTAAGTACTGAAAGGTTGCAAATGCCACCTTCTTATTTTAGAATGTTACTTAACATCACGCCAGCTGGAGTTTTAAATATTTCTCCAGAAACTAGATCAAGAAACCAGTGCACTCTGTGATGAATAAATTAAGACTGTAGAGCTGCCACATTGCCACATGCACTGTCACCTAACTAAACGAGTGCACAGATACACCACCAGAGCTGTGTGAACAGTCTAAAGAGATCTCTATAAATAATTATCTGAAAACCAAGTTATGAGTTCATGACACCCTCACATTCACATCTAAATGAAGACAGGCTATTAAATTGCACATTTGGTCTAGAGGGATGTTTGACATTAAATCTCCAGTGGTGTATTTGATGATGGCAATGAGTGCTTGCCATTTGCCTTCTACTGTACTCTTTAATCCTCAGGCAAGCCCAGCAATGCGTGAGTTACTCAGCCAAAAATGTCTGGATAACCACTGCTCTGTTACAAAACCCTCACAGGCTCTGCACTTGGGAAATGTTGCAAACCAATTTGAAAATAATTTTGAATAATGAGCATATCTGAAGATGTTGAAATCTGCCTGCACATATTTCTCAAACAGAGGAAGAAGTGAAAGGCAGCTATTTATCCATGACTGATTAACAAGGAAAGTGTTAGAATTTAACTTGCCTGCTGATGTGTTATGTGTGCCTGTAAACTCTTAGGTAAGTGTCCACTGCTGACTTTGTGCCCTGCTATACTTGTGATAGGATTTGAGCTATTTTTCCTGTCCTTAAGGCAGGCATGTGTAATCTACTTTCTGAATCAGCTCTTGGACTGATAAAGCTTACAGAGCTGATTGTATGCATGAGGATAAAGCAAAACAAGAACATGTTTACCTTCATTGCTCAAAATTGCAACAGATGAGAAGCTCCTGCCTCGGAAGCAGCAATGGCCATGAAAGAGGGATAGATGAGGGTAAAGCACTTTGATATTGACTTTAATATCATGATCCTGCTATCTCGAGTACAACTGAGGCCCTTTTCTTTCTCAGGTTTTGCCCCAGTGCTTGCACTCACCCATCGAGGAGGGGTTTTTACTAAGTGGCACAATGTATGTATGACCTTGAGGCCAAAAATTGCTTTTGCTTGGACTGATTATTCTCTTCCCATCTTGCAGTTGCAGGCTAAGTCAGAGAGGTAACCCCCTGCCTGCCTTCTCACAAATCTCTTTGTAGCCAGAAAGGCAGGCAAGTTCATTGGAAAAGTGGTATGGAGCAAAAATTCTATTTATGGCTGTAGAAAGAAGAGCAGACCAGTCCAAGTGCTACCAAGAACTGCCTTCTTGGAGAGGGCACAGGGTCTGAGATATGGAAATGATCCAAATTACCCTGTCGTAACCCAAGAGCTCAGAACTGGATGGCCTCTTGACCATGCAGTGAAGATCCCCCTGAAGGCGCTCCCTCTCTGTGCAGAAGGGCCTGTGGCAGGTGCCTTTGGGGACTGCCCTCTCTGGGCAGGGGAGGGCACCTGACTGCTGACTCCCAGCCAAGCTGCCCTGGTGAGAAGTGTTCTGCCCTTGTTTCCAGGTCTGCAGAGGCCAGTGGGTGATGTGCAGATATCTCCAGTTTGTGACTCAGGTCCCAGGGGTACCAAATTGTCTTCTGGTGACATCTTCATCTCACTGGCACAGGGACACCAAACAGGTATCTTAGATGCCACAGTTGGTGTCTAAACTTAGGTGACATTGATCTCCCACTGCTCTCTCCCTTCTAATTCCCAGTTGTCATTAGTCATGTCTTTACACATATATAGCGATTTTGTGAACAAAACTGACATGCAGAGTCTGAGAAAAAAAGAAATCAGGCTGAAAACCCTTTTGTAACTAACACTCCCACAGAGAGCTAAGAACAAAAGAAGAAAGGCCAAGACAAAATATCTTCTGGTGGTGCCAGGGGGATGGAGGAGGGAGTCATATGTCTATTTTTTATTGCCAAGCAACCATGAAAAACCCCATATTATATATCACTGGTATAAGGGATTTAGGCTTTTCAGGTTTTTCTATTTCACTTTGGATATAAAGCTTACAAAGAGCAACTCTTTTGCAGGAAACTTTACAGCTGTGGCATAGACCTACAGAACAAATAGGTTATTTAAGAAGATATTTTTTTTTAAAACCTCAGTGAAAAAAGTTAAGAAAATTATCTATTGGGCAAGAGAAAAGAGATGAATATACAAAGAGTAGAAGTCATCAAGAACAGGCAGATAATCCTTTGAGTTATTCATTTACAAAATCATTGATTGATATAATCCAGATTTCTCACCCATCAAACAATGTTGTTAAGTGACATTCCATCCCGAAAATCTCAGAAAAATCCCAGATTGCAATCACTGTAAGAGGAAGAGCTGCCTTGTACCAAGATTGTGTTTGACCTCCTCTATTTCTTTCTCTTTGTTTTTCATTGATAGTGTCTGACAAGAAAATGAATTATCTACATATAGTCAATAGTAGATGTAGGGGTTTTCTCTTCCTAGTGTGTCATGTCAGTGCATAATTTGTACAGCATAATATACTTTATTTATTACTCCTGAAACCTGGGCCAGGAGTATATCTATATATCATTGCATTTCTTTTGCATATCTGTGCAACCTAAGAAGATTAAATGTATTTATGTAGGACATGTCTCATGTCAGAACTATTCTTCAACCTTTCCATTGAGAGAGACTGCTCAGACAGTATTTACTGAACAGTATTTTTCCAGGCTCTACAGCCCCTCAGGTATCTTCTTTGCCCCAAAGTTTACTGTGAGTCATTAATTGCAGCTTCATAATTTCTACCATACAGGGCAGTTTATATCTTCATCTTTGCAATTGTTATTATGTACTTCTACAGCTGAACTTAATTTTTTTTTTTATGTTACACATCAGACTTCTGTCCACTTTAATATCTTTGCTTGTCTTGAGTGGGACTACTGGAAGAGTGAAACCCGTTGTGAAAGAGTTGAACAGCCCAAATAAGGACTTTGCAAAGCAGAAGAGAATATTATTCCCTGCTTTTTGCAGCTTCTGTGCCAGTTTCACATTCTCAATATGGTGTTTGCCCACTTCTCAACAATGACTTTTTTCTGATATACATGTGCTGTCCATGATGAGCTATTAAATGGTATCTTTAAACTGCAGAATATAACAGAAAGGCTGACTACCACAAAAAGTAATCCTCACAACTAACTTGGAGAACTTGGCATAGTAGTCACAAAGACTTGCAGAATACATTGTGACCCTGAATGTCATATATGTGTCAGGAGAGAAAGTCAGCTAAACAGACTGATGTTCAGCTTTTTTCTGCCTTGGATTATGGTACTTTGAACTATTAAGGCTTTTGATGTGATTTTAACATCAAAAAATATTGAAATAGGATGAGGTAGGTTAAAAATTTAATCCATGTTTTTTTTATTTCAATAGGTATTTAACGGGATATAAAGGCGGACAAAATCAATGACAATAGAGGTGGCTTTTCCAGAATTCTTTGAATAGGAATCCACCAGATCAGTGTAACCAATTTTTGTAAAACCAGAGAAGTGTTCACTATTTTTGTCTCACACTTTTCCTTATGCTTTCATTTTTTTCTTTCTGCTCTCTTCCAAAGCAGTTCCCCAGTTAGTCTTGCCTTTACTGTGCTTTCTCTGACTTTCCTGCTGTGAAGATCACTTTCCAGTAAACACCTCAGCTGCTTTTATGCTCTCTCTCTCCTGATGCTACATTTCTTCTTCAAGTGAAGCTTTTTCCTCTTTTTCCAAGCCATCCCTACTACTGACTTTATAGCTGTTCAAGATCCCCCTCAACTTTCTCTCATAGAGCTGCAATCCCTCTGCCCAACTTCCACCGCCTTTGAGGCCATGGTACCATCTGCCACACTACCTGCCAGGTCTGACATCTGGATTTCTGGTCTCTGCTCCTGGGCTGGAACACAGATTCTGGTGAAATAAGTGTCCCTGCACTTTTCATTGCCACACTCATTCTTCTTCAAAGCAGCAACAATAAGCTAAATAAGATGCATATTTGGTGAAAAGGTCTTTTTTTATAATATATATATAACTCTAGGATCTTAGGGTGGAAAATAGAAGAGGGATGATTATCTGTGGCATCCTTCTTGGAAGGATTGTGACTTAGAAGCCTGAACACTAGGCTTCTAGAAACCAGTCCCATGGCTGCACTTTCTTGGCTCAGTGTCTCTGAAAATCAAACCAAACAGTCGTGTTTTCCTACAAGCTATACCCCTGCAAACAAACCAAATGCTGCTTAGTGTCAATAACCTCATATTTGAGGGCCTGAAACTATAAGAGAATTGGCCAGCATATATTATAAATAATATCTCTGTACATAAGAAAAAGGCTCAAGGACAAATGAGTCATAAAACTGATTTTTAAACTTTCCTGGAAAGCCCAAAGATGAAAAAGTAAAAAGTAAAAAGGATTCAATACTTTGGATGTATCGTTAAAAGGGTAAAAATAAGAGACACAACTGCATCTGCAGTGCATGCAGATATTCCCACCCCAGGGGCTGTTTGCACATATACATTCACTAAGATGTTGCAGAGGCAGCTTGCCACAGAGTTAGCTGTTGCTCAACAGCTGTGCCTTTGCTGACACAGATTAAGTGATTTGGAGCAGGAGAGAGTCTGATTCACAAAAAGTCTGATGAATTAGAGTTTTGTTAGGACCATTAAAAACACATTCATGACAAAATATTATTATCAGTCTCTGTTGTGGGGATGGTGACAGGGTTAAAGGAGATTGTCAGTCTAGAAGTATACAAAGATCCTACTGTAGAATAGAGAAGTGCTGAAAAAGATTTTTTGGGGTATGACTCTAGGATATACAAGTTATGATAATTGCACTATAAAATATGTGCTTTCCTCAAACATGTTTTAGACAGGGCATGTTCAATTTGGGCTGTTGTGTGCAGGACCAGGAGTTGGACTTGATAATCCTTGTGGGTGCTTTCCAGCTCCAGGATATTCCATGTTTCTGTGATCCTAATCCCAATCAGTACCTAGATGATAAAACTGAAAATATATTGTCTATAGACTTTTGTCAGACAACAGATTGTGTTCAAACTTATGTAACATGCATAATTTTTGCTTTGCACATCTGAGGCCCAATATAGCAAACAGACAGCATGGTCACTTGGGTAAGAGCATGTGTAACAAAAGCTCAAAATGTACTTGCTTTTGCACTGGAAGTCTTTGTCAAAATAGCTGCCTGATTACACAGTACTTCCACGGTATTGCAATAATGTAGTCATGTGTATTATCAAGACCTTTAAGTCATGTGTCATTTTCATTTCAACTCTCAGCTCTTTGGCCTTCTGACTTTTTAATCAGCTTGCTCCTGAAGTTTCATCAGTTTTGCCTGTCAGAGTCTAGATGTTTTGAGCAGTGTCATTGTCATGAATGAAACATTTTCATTCATTTTTTGTCTTGTCTCCATTTTCTTTCTTCATTTTTATATTCCACAGTTTCATTTTATGGCCAGGATTTCAAATTGTGAAAAGGCAAACAACATGGTTGTTTCAGAAATTAAACACAAAATTTACTGCTTTGCTCATTCTTCCTTTGCAAATGCATTTTAATCTCTCCACAGGCAAAGAAAGCACTTACAGTTCTAGGCATTTCTATTTTAACCTTAAAGTGTATTTTATGTTCAAGGGAAATTTATATTATATTTTACAACTGCAAAAATTAAGCATACTCCAATAAAAGGGCACACCTTTCATAAAGCCTTTCACAAAAAAATTTGGACTTAAAGCTTCAAAGAAAAGAAAGCACCTCTAGAGCCACAGGTATAAAACAGATGCAAGTGCTTGGAAGCAGGAAGTGTTTCTGTTACCTACAGTCATGTTGTACATGTATGGAAAAAATTGCTTTATCAGGCACTGTGCAGTAGACAAAACTATTCTAAATGGTCTTTCTTCACAGCTTTGCTGGTCTGAATTTTCAATAATGTGTTTTTATCAGAGAGATCACACTCTGACATATGAAACAGCTAGGATTTGCATTTCAGTTCAAAACCACACTGGTGAAAGCAAGGACGTTGCATGTTTCTGTGTTTGCTTATCTGGGATCTCACCTGTGCTTTGTAGATTAATGGATATCTCTTCCCAAGACACAAATTTGTCAATCGGGAATTCATTACCCAGAGACAGATTCCTTATTAATGTTTATTTTTGAAAGTGTGTATAATTACTATAATATTAGCTGAAGTCTACTTTTCACTTTTCTGATAACCTGTGATGCTGCAGAAAGCATATTGACAATGTAATTTGGAAAGTATTTCTTACAGGCTGCCTAACAATGCTCAGCTACAGTTAACATTAAGCCTTTAATTTCTGACTGACATTATTGGACACTCCAGCTCTTCATCATCTCTTTAACTAGTTTGTCTAGTTTTTCTTTTTGTCTTCCTTTTGGCTAAATGAAAAACATCTGCTTCTTTATTTACCCATAGCAGAGTATTTGCTGTGTAGCTTTGATGGCAATTTTGCATAGCAAAATAAGAGTACAGAGAAACAATCCCATAAAAATTGTGTATAAACTAGTCAGCAAAAAGTAATTTTTATACTATAAAACTCTCCTTTATGAATTTTTTAGTCGTGATCTAACTAGAGGTTATAGTTGGTGGGAAACCAGTGAAGACAAGCTGTTGAGAACAAACCTTGGAGTAAAGAGTGAGAAGGCAGTTTATCACACCTGCTGGAGGTCCTGCCCTTAGCCAGAGAGCTGCTAGGCCTGGAAATGAAAACTTCAGGGAATCACTCTACAATGATAACAACCAGTAATAACACAAAAAAAAGGAAGGGCCAGGGTTTGCTGGCTTAGGGAAAGAAACACAGGGAGACTGTATAAAAGTGCTTTGAGGCCATCCTAAGCTACAGTTGAGGTAGCAGAATATATATATAACCTATTTTGAGACCTGTTTTCTCAGAGAAAGAAATAATACTTGGAGGCAGTTGGCTGGTTTTAATTGCTCTTGTAATTACACCTGGAGGGAACAGAATTGCAGGCACTGAAAATAACTCAGCCCTGCCAAAGTAATCACTGTTAGTGCTGCTCTGTGGGTTAGTTAATCAGGTGACTGTGTGGAGGTGTGTGGTGGTGAAGGGGGTAAGCTCTGATGAGAGCCATACTCAGAGACAAATCTGAAATATCTGCAGGGTAGACTGGACCATGGGGATGTCCAGGGCATTCCTATCACAGCAGCATGTACCCTCGCAATTGAATTACCAAAATACCCAGAGGCTGCTCGTAGTTTGTCTTTACATGCCAGGACTAAGGCATGGTAAAAAGTCAGGCATGCCTCCTGACCTGTCTCAGCATGTCAGGAGGACTTTTGCACCTCGAGCACCTTACACACCTGTAACTGCATTAGGTGACATCAGTATTCACCCAAGTAACAGCACTGAAGTCAGGGTAGGAAATGTTGAGCTTGCTATCCTATCTCCCTCTACATACCCACTAGTTGTGTACTGTGGCTCGACCGCATGATATTTACCTGAGTTTTCTCATTCAGGACTGTCAAAAGTCCCCTCTAGCCCATGCCCAGCTGCACCCTTTGCACCACCATGATGTTACATCAACAAAAGGTGCTTTATTCTTGCCACTCAGACAGGAAAAGAGCTTGAGTGTGCTGACATGGACAGCATAAGGCCTGTCAAGGAACACCTCAGAGTGACTCTGCTGAGCATTATCAGCAATGTGAAACTTCGGTGAGACATTTGACAACCACAGTCATCTGTGGTATTTCCAGACTGCAGGAGTGAAGCTTAATCTGCACAAACAATTATGGAAACAAGTCCCTCCTTCTCCTCCTTCCCTGGTGTTGTGGAACTCATCTTGGAGAAGGGCTGATGTCCCGATGGGGTAGAGATTTGTTGGAACTGGGGCTAAGTAACGATTGGCCTGTTTTTGAAAAAAATAGAGGAATAAGAAGTATGGCTGACCTGATAATTGTGACAGATACTACTTGTTACAGGACTTCTTCCAAAGACATTTTGTAGGATTTTGAGTAAAGCAAATAGTCTGCAATTACAGTAATTTGCCTGCCTCTGTACCCAGAATCAGCAAGTTCCCATCAACTGGGAATTCAACTGACTTGCTTTCTTTTGCAGAATTCAGTTCCATTAGAAACAAACATGTTCTGAAACTGTCAGTTTTGAAGGAAAAATTTCCAGTGCTATTCCTCATTCCAATTCATCATTTCAAAATTATATTTTAGACAAGGTCATTTTTCTGAGCACAAGTAAAGCCTTCGATGCTGTTTTCCACAGCAGTGTTTGTCCCTGGAGACACTGCCTGCTGATGGCTTGGATGGTGTACTGTTCACTGGGTAAAAAACTGGTGGATGTTTGGGCCCAGAGAGTGGTGGTGAATGGAGTGAAATCCACACTACAGCTTCTCCCTGGGGCTCAGTATTGGGCACAGCTCTGTTCATTATCTTTTCCAATGATCTGGAAGAGAGGAGCGATGGGACCCGTATCTCAGGTGTGAAGCACGAATGTGCACTTAAATGGAATAGGATCCACAACACAGTAATTTCTGACATAGCTGCTTGATAATGCACAACAAAGATCAGTGGCATGACTTTGCTTCGCTAGCTGCCCAGGGGTTCATCTTATCAGCAATTGCCTCATTAGCCACATCTCACAAAGCAGATCTGCATGCAACCTGTCATGACTGTCAGTGCAAAAATAATCTTAAGCAAGAAGAATGGCATGGATGAGAGCATCTTGGTCCATAAAGTGTGGCAGCCTGAGCAGTGCATACATCCTGCATTGCAGACTAGATCCTAGGGTTCCTTAAGAATCACAGTGATAAAGTTATATTTGATTTCTTTGTGCTGAGCACTGAATAGCAAAGCACAATATCCAAGCCAATATTTTTAAGTCCATAAAACAATGTCAAGTTAAACAAGGAAAAACATACCTGCCTCAGCTATCAAATGCCACCACCTATACTGAAGTCTAAGACTGATGAAGCTTTTCAGTGGGAAGTTTTTTATTTGCAGCAGCCCTAAAGAAAAGAAATCAGAAAGATGTTCTCAGAAAAGAATGAGGTTTTAACTCCTCATTTTGTCTCTGTTTAGGTGCTACACACACAGTGGCATTGCCTATGTCTATTTCTGTGATTATCAAGCATGAACTAGATCTCTATATGCCTTCCTACAAAAATCAGGTTGGATTAAGAGCAATCCCTTAAATAACATTTCATTTATTTTACGTTCAGGATGGTGTCTAAGCAGGAGGCTGCAATTAATGACTGCATTAATGACTTAGCACAAACAGGGTATGTGTACTTTCCTCTCCATTTATGGAGCATCTGGCAGCAAAATTAACTGACCTTCAATGATTCCTCTGCATTGTCATTGAGCGCAGTACCAGTCAGTCACTTCTCTTATGCCTTCTGAAAGCCAAACAGACCTACTAATTTGCTTTTGTGTAGAAGGCAGAAGGTAACAATAAGATGATATTCACAGTATTCAACACTTAATTATTAGATTTCTGCAAACTTTTTGGTTAAGATTAATGATGCTTCTTTCAAGCAGAAATATAGTATGAGAAGGCATTAATCTTCCATGAGAATCTGAGGTTATTTATCAGCAACAATAACATAATAAAGTAGAGAGTAGTTCTGTAGCTATTCTTAAAGAAACATCCTCATCTAAAACTTTTACCAGAACAACATCACTCCTGCAGTCTGGAAATACCACAGATGACTGTGGTTGTCAAATGTCTCACCGAAGTTTCACATTGCTGATAATGCTCAGCAGAGTCACTCTGAGGTGTTCCTTGACAGGCCTTATGCTGTCCATGTCAGCACACTCAAGCTCTTTTCCTGTCTGAGTGGCAAGAATAAAGCACCTTTTGTTGATGTAACATCATGGTGGTGCAAAGGGTGCAGCTGGGCATGGGCTAGAGGGGACTTTTGACAGTCCTGAATGAGAAAACTCAGGTAAATATCATGCGGTCGAGCCACAGTACACAACTAGTGGGTATGTAGAGGGAGATAGGATAGCAAGCTCAACATTTCCTACCCTGACTTCAGTGCTGTTACTTGGGTGCTTGGGGTTTCAGGGACTGATTTAAGATATGATTCAAGCTGGCAGTTGGAAAATGGCACTATAATCATACCCCCTTCTCTTCAAGATAGCTTCCTCTGCAAGGGCAAACCCCAAATGCTTATGTACATGGTGGCTTGTTGATGTGCCAGCAAGTGGTTTCAGACCAGCTTGATGGCTTTTCAGAGGCCAGTCAGCAGCAGCTGAGGCCTTGCCTGAGTCTGCAGCTGCTTTCACAATTCACAGCACAGACTTAGAATGTCAAAAAGTGTGAAGGTGTTCTTAAGAGGTGAAAAAGCCAATATTATCTGCAGTGATCGGATTTTTATTACTTACTGTTTGCTTCAGACCTCAAACGTTAGTAACAGAGAAAGGAAGTAAAGGGTAAAAGCCAAAAAATCACAGGTTAATAAGCAAACCAAAGAAGCAAATACATGAAAGGTGAGTTGGGGGCAGGAGGCAAAATATACACTGAGTTACCCATACCAGCTTCCTCAAGCAGGATCTTGCACCACATTAATCCTTGTAGACTTTTATCAGACAGCATGTAATTCCCCCAGTGATAATAATGCACCACCTCACCTAACAGCTTGTTATGCTGACTCCCTGTTCTCTCAGGTCAGCTACCAAAAGCAAGAGCAAAACCAAAAATCTGGGGCTGCTGTGAAAGTGGGCTTAGTGCAGCTGGTGTTGGAAAGGTGAAGACCAGCATGGGCATCAGTGCTGCCCAGCCCTGCCCCTGGGCAGGCGATGCAGCTCCCCAGGGCCAGATGTGCAGCCATGCACCGCCTGCACTTCTGCCCACGCTGCTGCCAGACACAAACACCCTCAGCTGCTTCCCAAAAGTGCTGGCATGGCTGCACAGGTACTGTGTAGCTCAAGGCTAGGATAGGTGCCAGCAGCTTCTGTGTCCTGGGGAAAGCTGGAGGCCGAAAAACCACTGGCCATGATCAGAACAAGCCCGCTGCCCTTGCCAAGCCCCATGGGAGCTGTGCTGTGGTGCCCTGGGGACATTTTATGATGCTTTTATGGAGGCAGTTTCTTCTTTTTAATTCATAGCCGTCTTGTGCATAGCAGCCTCCTTCTGTGAGTTGGCACTCATTCACCTTTTCAAGGAGCAGTTAGATCCTCAGGGAGCAGTGTGTTGTTATGCTGCTAGGTATTGTTATTATTACTTAGTATTTCAATAGTTAGTGTGATGCTTTAACCAGATGAAAGTGGGATTTCCAAATAAAACCTGCAAACAGTGAATCTATTGAGAAGTATGTTGCATAAAAATGAATCCCACTTCAAAGGCCTTACTCAGATTAATACTGCTATAGCTTAGAGCAGAATTTAGTCCCATGTTATTACCTCTGGAGGAAGATTAAGGCTCAAGATGCAATTAGTTTCAGTTTAGTGAAAAAGCCAGGATGGATCAAGTATTCCAGTAGCGTATTTTTCATAGAAGACCAAAAACCTTTCCTGTTGTTGTCTGAATTATGTATTTCTCAAAGTTTTCCCTAAGTCTTTAACAAACCGGTCATTAGATAAACAATATCTTTGTATTTCAGGGGGTTTTGGGGGTGTTTTTTTGGTCTTTTATACACTGAAATAATTACTTCTGTAAAATTAAATGCAAGAATATTGGTATGAAAATGTTCTTAGGAATAATGTCAGTTCTGTTTCAGAATAAAGTCTACTTGTATGAGCCCACTGATACTGGATATAAATACTTTTCCCCAGATACAATTAAAGCAATTCAAATCTTTATGGGAAACAGAGCCATTTTCCTATTCCCATGTATCTCTTTCAATCAATGTGAGGAGGCGGCAGTATGGGAGTCACTAGAAACACGCTTTTTGCTCTCCAAAAATTTAGATTTAGGAGGCCTAATAGGTCTGTTTAATGTCAATACAGTTCTGTATTCTGGTCTGGCACTCTTTATTCAATAACATTCTCTAAACTCCAGCAATTTTATAATGCCTTAATGCCAGAATGGATCAGGTCTATTCTTTGTTCTTTTTCTGCTACAACTGATCTTTTTACAGTGGTTAGTTCCCCTCTCTCCTTTGTTTCAAATCAAAATTAGAGAAAATCTCTAAACATAAACAAGGTTTTTAATAATTTTGCTAATATGGACTGCAAACTTCTTTGGGTAGGGTCACACTATAGGGTTGCCAAATCTTTTAGCTCCAAGTGATGAAATATTTAATCGGGATCTCTCCACATTACCATAGACTACATGTTATGCATTAAATGTTTGGTTTGCAAGTAATTCTGGAGGATATTTATTTTTCCTTTTTGAGAAGTGTGCTGAATAGAATAGGCTATGGAGAAAGCAGGAATGCTTAAAAGGAAAAAGAAAAAAACATTTTGAGAAAGTTTCATTTTAGACATAGTTAATATAATAAACTTCACTGTTTGCATCAAGTGATGCTTAAGTATGATTTCTGACAGGCACTGTAATTTGAGAATAGGCTTTGTGATTACTAAGACAGTAACTGGTTGAGAGTAGCAAAGGAAATAATGAGGAGAAGTCTTTGTCAGAGGAATGTTCACAATTTGAAAGCCCCAAGCTGCTCTAGAAACCAGAGCTTCTCTCAGAGACTTAGGGGCTCCAAGCACCCTAATTTCTGAAAGATAAAATGTTTTCCCACTGGACTATGGAGAGCTTGCGGGATGTATTCTAGAGAGAACATCTGAAAAAAATGTCTTTTCCTCAGAATCACCCCCTTTCTAATGATAAGGGTGAGAGGATTAGGAATGTGATCCCCCCTCAAGCTCTCTGGAAGCAGAGCTCACAGTTCATGTGCTGCGGTGGGTTAAGGTGCTCTGCGACTATTTCCTTGATGAATTACAAAGAAAATTGCCTGTCTTTCTGCGTGTGTGGGTGGGCAAAAGACTGTTAAGTTATCTGTTTTTGTATGCTTTTGTTTGCACATCCATTGCAAAACATGCAGTCATCACTGGATTAAATTGGCAGCCAGTTTCCAGCCAGTCCATATAGGCTGGAAGACCAGCCTTGTCTGAGGTCAGTGTAAACCTTGAGTTCTCCGATTTCTGACATGTCTGACAGAGGTTTCTATATGTTAATACAAACCTGAGATATATCCAGCAAAGATCTAAGAATTTGAGAATACCTTATTAACCATAGCCTTTCCCTCTATCAATATAATTCCTGTCATTCCATTGCCCATAATTTTTTCTTGCCTTAAATAGAGGTTAAATAATACTTCTGATTGTTTTGAAAAATTAGAGCCACTTTTTCATATCCTCTGTGATTAAACATACCCCTTACTGTAGGGATTTGAATTATATGAAGGCATTAGCTCTCTATTATAATTTCCTAGCTATTTTCAAATACCTTGGTGCTTTCTATTTAGCTGTGTTTAAACAATAATCTTTGGCATAATAAAGTAGGAAATAGGATAAAATAACAACAAGGTAATCATTCAAAGATCTTGAGAATTTTACAAACCATCATCATTATGGATATAATTTGCTCTAGAGGCTAAGTAGAAGTATTTATAACATTAGAGTAGTTTGAAGTCAGAACAAGCAGTTGTGTAGATACTCAACAGATACTTTATCTTTATACTCAAGATAAAGCTTGGAAAACCAGGAGCAGTGGGCATCAAAGACTTCCACAGAGCTGAGAAGATTTCTAGAATGACATACATATAGTCTGAAAATCATCAGTGGAATATCTTTGTCCAAAATGCTAAGCCTTAGTTGTCTGCAGTCCTACACAAATGCTGTTATTGATTTGTTACATTTGGACAGCTCTACCTAGAGACTAACTTGAGAGCCCATTTGGGCACAGAACAATACACGGGATCCATATTGAAGGGTCTTACAAGTAAAATAAATGTAAGGAAAAGACATGGTATGAACATCAACAAGGCAACACTTGAATGTCTTTTAGCTCCCTTTAAGCACTGTCTTTCAAGTCAATTGCATAGAGTAACAAGTAAATGCAAACAAAAAAGTCTTGTATTGGGTAGAAAAGGGCAGCAGAGGAAAAGAAGGGGTGTGCCTGTGGAGGCATGGATGCACATGTTTGTGAGGGAAAGAGAAGGGTTAGGCAGGAGAAGAGCACTGAGGAGGTTTGTGGTTACACAGGGCACTCCTCATCATGGTGCAGTGGGTGCAGTGTCCCGGCACACGTGCAGCGGGTCCTCTGCATGCACACATGCACCAGTCACCAGGCTGGGTACGCCAAGGAACCTGCCCTTCACTGTCCTCGTTCCTCTCTTCTTGGGGGCTGTTTGAGACTTCTCCAGGCAGCAATCCCAGCTCTGCAGATTATGCCTGCCAAAATCAGCTTGTACAGTCCTCCCTCATGGCATGCTGCAAGAGGAGGGTAGCACCAGCAGAACTTGAATACTTGCTGGCAGATTTGTCAGTGCAGACAGGTGCTGGTGGGTGAGTGCACCAAGGCTGCTTTGGCAGCTGTTGTGGATGCACCAACTACCTGGGCTGCTTATATGCAACAGGAAATACACTTTCCCCATGGGAAAGCAAAGGAGGATTCATAGCCAAATTTCAATAATACTGACTAGTTACTGGGGCTATCACAGATTTTTCTTGATTCTTGAAATTAAATGGTCAGTTGTTGTAGGTGGCTTTGTGCGACACAGGAACAAGTTGTTGGTGTGGGCATGATATGATACAATTTTCTCCAGAAAGACAGTTAAAACCTTGTAAAATTATTTGAAGCAGGCTCTGTGTGTTAGCTCAATTTAGCATTTTGCCTTCTGTTACAGAAGCCCCTCTTAGGACCTGACACCATCACACAAATAGGAAATACTAGAAATAAAAATTCATTATATATCTGGGTGTGAGAAGGATCAGAAATAATAAATCCATGTTGATTAGAACATAACCATATGGAAAATTCAAGCTTGTGTAGCCTATGTGCACTTTGCCAGCCTGGCACACTGAAAAATGCCCATGTCAAGTGCTATTTTATGAAAGGTAGAATAGTATACTGGCCATCCAGATTTAAATTCAAACATGGCCCTGGATTCATACCTGCAACACACATTTATGATGAACCCGGGAGAATATTGTATTAATGAATGCAGTTTATACACTACTGGAATAAATGATGTGCCACAGATGGAGAGATCACAGTGGGATCAGCTTGAAATGCATATTTTTCTGATACATTAAGCCAAAGAACTAACTGCAGTGCAGTTTCTCATGCTGAGGTATTTTTGACAATTTTTCCTTAGGTTTGCTTGTAAAGACAGAATAAATTGTCCTTGACATTCATAAATATATTTCTTCTGTCAGTCCATGCCCCTTCTGTCTCTATGTGATACCCCATGGAAACAGTGCATGGGAGAAGCCATGCTTAGTATTCTGCAACAGCAAGTGCCTGAGAGCTCTGAAATGGGGAGCTCCCCCCTCCAACAAATTACTGCAGGGAAAATTTTACCATGCTTGCTTTCAGCCTACAAATATTTGCCTTTGTAAGTGTAATGCAGTTTAGGAAAGCAATGCTGATGGCATTTTCAAGTGAATCTGGATTTCCTGTGTTACAGAGTACTGGAGAAAGATGAAGAGCTGAACCATCCGAAATAACCACCCATGCTATTCCAGCTAATAACATAATCCCTGGACTATATTTATTTGCATATGTACATGTATGAAATCTTGCATATGTACATTATATAGCTTGTTACCACCAAGAAGAGAAAATCCTACCCCAGCATCTAATGATGCTAACTGTAGTCCAGTTTTCCTTCTTTTCCCACAGTCATTTACATAAAGACCTCATCTGAGGCAGAGATTGTGTCTGTCCCAATATTGGTCATTTGCAAATGCAAATCCATTTCAAATTTTGTTGTTAATCTGTCACACAGGTCTTTCCTGCAAAATAATCTGTCACAGTCTCCTTTGCAATTCTGCTTAACAGGAACTTGAGTGTTTAGGCTGATGGTTCCCTTCCTGTCATCCTGACAAATACTCTGCAATATTCTTTAGGATTTCTCTGCCTCTCTGGATTAGTTTGCTGTCTCTAATCTTCTACTACATGATTTTTTTTTTGTTTTGCTTTCTTTGGTGATTTGTACAGCTCTTCAAATGAAGAATGTTGGTCCTTATGCATTAATATAATGCAAATAAATAATAATAAATGAAAAGTGAATTCATTAATAATACACTTAAACAGGATGAGAAATGAACAGTAAATCCTGAAGGAGTTAAACTAAATTAAATCAGACAGAAAAAAAGAGAAAGAAACTCAGGGAGCATATCCTGCTGGCTGCCTTTTTTTTTTCCCAAAGATAAAGAATGCAATCTGTTTCCTATTTGAAGGATAACAAGATTTTCACAAGGTCCGTGTTGGCTAACTCAGACACACCAAGATACCAGAATTCAGATATTTTTCCCTTCTCTTAAAGTAACAGGAAATTTCTAAGCAGCTGTATGCTTAGAAACCAACCGACAGGACAGTTTCCCTTATTCCATGTTCTGCACCTGAAGAAACCTGCAAAATATAAATTGCATCAGATGCACAGAACAGGCATTTTTTGCTCACAAAACCGTTGTGCTGAAATGCCACATGTACAGCTGAGCTGACCTGGGCTGTGTGACCCAGCTCACAGTGCTCAATTGCAGCTGAAAAGCTGAAACACCACCCTGCCTTTGTGTCCTCCCTCGCCCTGTTCTGCCAGCCAGTGCAGAGGCAGAGCAGAAGGAGCAGAACGTGGCTCAGTATCTCTCAATTCCAAAGCCACTAAAAATAAACCCATTGATAACCAGGCAGGCAGAAGCTGGCGCTGCAGCGAGCATGGGTGCGGCATTGCCTGTGGAAAGCGCAGAGGCGTGAGCTGGTGGGAGTGCTTCTCATGGAGGGTACCCAGTCCCCAGAGGAAAACGACTGACATAGCGTGGAGATTGGCACTGCACATTTGCAGTATGCAATCAGTTTAGATTGCGTGGAATGTGGGACCCAAACTCGGCTCTGCTTAACCCCAAACACTGCATGCACGATGCCTCTGCAAGCTCCGTTTCCATGGAAATGGACGTTAGCATTAGCTTCCTTCCTAAAGTGAATCTATTAGACCCAGCTCAGTGAAACAGGTATTTTGTTCTCATTTCATTCTGAGAGAAGATAAGGATTAGTTTGAAATCTGCACGTGGCATTTTAGGAGCATGATTTGATTATTCTTTCTGGGCTTTATAAGATTGGGAACTACTAGAGCGTATTATGTAGGTAGAAGAATAACCATTTAAGCTAAGGCTGACTCAGATACGTAACTCTGCCAAAACCTTATCAATCTCACACCAAAAGGAGGACAAAATAACTGCTTGCCCTCAAATTAGACTTTATTGACTCACATGCTTGTCCTTCCAAAAAAGTATCATTATTCTGATTTCTAAAAGCAAAGAAGTTGTTTCTGCTGCCCTCCTAATTTTTGTGAGGATTGGATGTATTTCCTGCAAATAAACCCTCCTTTTTACCACAACATTATATTAATAAATCGTCTAAGTCAAGTGAAAAGCAGACTTTTTTTTGTAATGATATTAAATAATAAGATAAACTCTATCTCAAATATAAAGGAATTGCAGGATTTATATAGATTTGGTGTCAGTATACTTTACCAAAAACACTGCCTGATCAATTTCTCAACAAACTCTCAAAGAAATGGCAAATCTACAAGGAGTATTCTGGAAACAAAAAATTTAAAGTAAACCTAAAGAGGTTGCAAAGCTATTTTCAAAGCATGGGAGATCACAAAAGATTGACAGAATTAGTACAGTGTTCACCCAGTTTAAATGTGGTAATCTTATTTAAAGTGGTCAGTAAAAGGACTAATGCAACAAAAAAAACAGAATAATTTTTCATATTCCCTCTTCATACCTGTAAGCACTGGAGAAACAGAATATCTCTGTGGGGGTACATTGTCCTGGTTTTATGGATCATTAAAAATGAATCACAAATAGAAACTCAGTTATGGAATCATTATTTCCCTTTCTGTGACAGAAACCTAATAAGATTTTAGATCCCAGGCTGGATTTATGGAACGTGGTTTACAGTTAGTAAGACCAAAGATAATTTGGCCCCTCAGACAGAATCAAACTGAAACTTTTATCTAATTTTAAGTGTGGTTTTGGTTCTTTTGAGGTAAGGTCTCCATATAAAATAACAGAAGGTTGTACATGTCCTACCATGCTGATATATATGTCAGCATGACCCTTTGCATAGCAAATAAAGAGAGCACAAGCAAGGGGGCCTCTCCTGAATTGCAGGAGTGCTCTGGTAAATTCAGGAACATTCTCCTCTCCCACCAAATCCTGCCAGGCAGGGTGTGCCCATCATCCCACCCATATTACCAGCATTTTACAGCCATGCCATCTTGTGAGGGACTGCAAAAGATATTGACAGAATTAATGTCTTCTTGTTTTTAAAACTTTTTGTTTTTTCCCACTAAGTCCAAATTTTCTGAGGCCTTCTGTGTAACACCTTTAACAGTAAAGTTTTCAGGTAAACCTACAGAGTCTTTTTTCCAAGTCATTATTCCTTCCCTTGCAAACCTTGAAGTGTATAAGAAATCTAAAATTCTTAGAAGTGTATGCTTCTGTCATTCTAAAGCAAATACATAGAAAAAAACCCAATTATTCAAAAAATCTGCATATGAAACAAAATTCTTTCTAACATGAATGTGGTTATAAGTGTGTCTTCGTCGAGCACAACTAATTCTATTGGGGCATAACCTGATCTCCTACCCTGCAACAATTTACTGTTTATAACACGCTCTTTTAGATCAGTTCCTGATCAAATTAATACCCAGTTCATTAAAAATTATTGTACCAGAGTAGCTAATAAAAGAACTAATTGGGACACAGGCCAACATCTCCCAGCTTCCTGATAGAGTTCTGACATTTTAGTACTTTTAATTAAGTGTATGTGCTGGTGTTAAAGTGTGCAATAATTTGTGCAGTAAAGATATGGAATAGGTTTCAGAATTCTTTCTTTGGGAGAAGACAAATTTATATTTTGGTTTTGAAACAGATGGACAAAGCCCTCTTATAGTTCTGTTCTTGAACAAATGCATGAAATTTTGGAAGCTTCTCTCCTCCTCTTGGTTTCATAATTCTGCAAAATCTTTCTTTTCTCAAGTTTTTCAAAATTTCCCTGCCTGTAACAGAAGCATAAAGCTGGTTTTTTAGTTAGCTTTATGTCAGAAATCTGAGCAGAGATCTCAAAATGAGAATGAATCTGCAAATAAATTAAATTTCTGTTTTGTTTCCAACATCACTTCATATTTTCATTTCTCCTCTTTAGCATCCCGTTTGCTGGGGATACAGTTTATTCTTCTTGTGACACTTTCCAAAATGTTTGTTGCCATCATCATTTAGGTCAATAGAAGTTCTGCAGTGGGCCCCTGCACAAAGAGACTGAGACTGCACCACAGATACGTGCAGACAATGGGACAGATCATGTACAGAAAACAGGGAGAACCTAAAATCACTAAGGACATCACAATATGGGTATGGATCTTGCTCATGCCCTTTCTATCCACAAACAAATCCTTATTTTTGGACATGCTATTGGTCCTTCCAACTGACACAGCTGAAGTTTGGGCTAAAATTTGGACTGGGAATTCACTTGGATCAATCCTTCATAGCAGAGACAGATGTGCACAACGACACACATGATCGGACCAGCAGCTCCCCATTAGTCACTCCATAAGTCAGAAGAAGATGCAGGACCTTCCTGTAACTCATCAGGAAGGAAGCACCAAACAGCTCAGACCAAGGTGACACAAAGACTTGTAGAACATGCTGCAAGAACTTCTGGCTGCCTAGAAAATCTGCAACATGACTATGCATGTCCATGTGGTACCCAAAGAGCAGATTGCTCACTCTAGCTAATTTTCACTACAGTTACAGTGGGAAGGCCCTGTAATACAGTGGGAAGGCCCATCTAATAAAATTTTCCATTTCAATCCACTTATTTTCACTGTGAAGCTATCAACGGTGTTTCCTGTGTTTGATCTTCTTAGCTGAGGAGGTGACTGGGTAGATAATAAGCAACTTCCATTTCACCCCTATAAGTCCTGGTCTCTACCTAGATCCTTGCCTCCATAGCATACATTTGTCATTTAGAGTAATTTGGAGGAACAGTGTGGAAAGTTAGTTCTGTGTCTGAATGTATCTTTTTTATATTGCTAAGAAATCTTATTTCATGTCCAGAATTGTCTGCAGGATACTTTTTATAGGCATATAAGTCAATAAAAGGAAGTTCAGTGACATTTATGACACAGCGTGATACTTCATATATCAAAGTTTTGACCCTTTTTAAGGGTTTGTATTCTGAATAAAGATAACTGACTGTAATTATTGCATCACAACTTATAATGAAATAATTAAAGGAAGAAAGAAAAATAATGGATTTGATTACATTTATCTGCCAACTTCTATGTGTCTGTTACAATGGTGAAAATCCTAGACAACAACCACAAAATTTAGGTTAAGGAAGATGATAAAGGATTAGCATCTGATCAGGCATCTATAAACAAGTAATGTAAAAAAATGCTTTTTGCACCTAAAGCCTAATTACTTGGGGAGAAAGTCCTTCTCTGCACACAGAAGGATAGATCATGTGCTAGCTCTAATTTATGCTGATCCTTATATACTGTGCAGTAGGGACATGCCTTATCCCTTGACTGCCTCTATGTGACATGTAATTTTTTACAGTACTTCCCAGTGATTTTCAGAATCCAGAACAATTCAGCATGAAGAACAATGGCATGCAGGACATGGTGAGTTGTGCCTGCTCCTGTCAATGCAGTTATGTTATCTTCCAACAATATGAAAAGAAATTGCATATTACCTTGACTATGACTTGCTTTTGTAACACCAGTAAAGTGGCAAATAATTTATACCTTGTCTTTTGCAACCTAGCCATATCTTCTTTCTGAAGTCAATTTGGTCTTTTCTCTCTCTTCATAATTTATTCTGTATCAACACCTTAACTTCTGAAGAGGATGAAGCCATGTAGGTTTATGTACAACAACCACCAGACATCCTACCAAATACAAAATGTTTCTTCATTGTAGCATTTATCTTTATAATCTCTCTGAAAGCTCTGCAAAATCTTTGGGTGATAATACTGATACAGTAAGCATGGTTATTTTAGGTATATGTTCATATTTCAAGATTAGCAGGAGAATTTTTTTTAATATGGCAGTTACTATAGTGACAGTGACAGTTTCAGAGAGGAAAGATGATATTGTGATAAAGATATTGTACTCAGATTCAGCTGAAATTGACAGGAACTCTTCAGAGAGGGTCATTATGATCTTTTTATTTTCTGGTATTTTTTATTGTGGCAGTGCTTTGGTGAACAAGTTGTTGACCTGAATTGCAGAAGTAAAGCTGGCTGAGAGTTGTTCTTTCATTCTGCAGAATTCTTCTACATTTAAAAAATATTTTTATTTTGTATCAAACAACCCCAAATCTCTTGAAAGCCATTTTGTGTAAGTAAAATCAACCCTTCCTGCAAAATCTAATGCTCAACACCTATGCTGTGTGCAGAAGGTGGACTTGACTGCCTGTCCCTAAAAGCCTAATACTGCTACATAGTGAGGAAGTTCTGTGGTTTACCCTGTTTTGAAAAGGAATTTCATTCTTTATTTGGAAAAAAAACCTACCCAAACATTTTCTGATAGTAACTTTGTCATGGTTCTTTGTTGAATTCATTAGAAATTCAGCAAAGAATCATGCAAACACTGCTTTGTTTCCCTAAACAGCATCTATAGCCTGCAGAACTCTGCTGGTCAGTTTACAGTTATCTAAATGAAATCAAGAATCAATCTGTATTGATTTCCTGAATATGTGTGTGTAATTCTACAACTTAAAAGGTTGAGTTCTAATTCAGGCTTGATCAGAGTGTGCCTGTTTACATGTCAACATTTAATCCGTGACTAACAAGCTACAGAAAGCCTGTTCTCATAGTTGCAACCAAGGATTTTTTTTGGCTCAAGTTGCAAAGATAAAACTCTGTAGTCCAAACCTCTTCAACAAACATCTTGAAAGGAGCCTGCCATCTCCCAATGAGCTGTCAATGTCCATGATAATTATTGAAGTAGCCATGGTATATCAGTGGTGGCCCAGGTAGTCCATTCTTGCCTCTATAGAGCCTTTGACAGCTTAAATTTACTGTACATATGGGATCATTCATGGCTGCTGGCAGCTGAAATGATCATGGCTAAAGTCCCAGTGACAGCTGGGACAAGGTTCAGGCTTCTTATCTCTACTCCATTTCAGTAGCTGATTGCCAGTTTAGAGCTGGCAGTGTGAAGCCTTGCTGTCTGTGGCCTGCAAGTGTAAGCCATTGCTGGACACAGCCCAGCAGAGACTGTCCCTTCCAACCCAGGATATTCTGTAGGATGCTGTCACTAGATTCACTTAGGCAGCACCAGAATTCACTGATTTTTTTCATTGCCTCATAGACAAGATCAGTATCTAACTGACTGTGCTGGCAGAGAAGATTCAAGACCAGAATTTTTATTCCCAGTTGTAACTGAGAACCCATTCCTTATCTCTTCACCTCTGCTACTTGTGAATACTCCAGAGGAAAGTCTACTAGCTTAGCTTGTACCACCAGTGTTCACTGAACTGTGAAATACTGTCCTGGAGGGACTGGAAGTGTCAACATAATCAATTACTATATCTCAGGAAGCAATCCCAGAGAAGCTTCCTGACATTAGGATAAAGCCTTTCCCTTTGCACCCTCCCAGCAAGAACAGTATGTTCCAGCCACATGGTAAACATGCCACATAGTAAACTTCTGGTAATACCACTGTACCAGAAACACCACGATCTCCTGAGACAAGGCTGTTTGTCTTTGGTAAGTTGAAAAACTTATTTTCCCTTTTATTTTCACCTTGTCACTTGGGTAATGTTGCCTCTAACTGGTGACCAATGATGGACTCTCTTCCAATGCAGGATGAAGAAACCAGATTTACTTATTGACACAGTGTTGTTGGAGTGGTGTAATGAGAAAACTGTTATGTCTTATTTGGAGGTGATTTGGCTCGTGGGCAGCATTGGCATTATTGCTATTTGGCATGGAGCTGAAAGGCCTAAAAAGCTGATTATACTGAAGTGTTTGAAAGAGGGATTCAGGACACAGCCCTGAGAGCATTAAAATCCTGCTCAAGCACAATATGATTTAAAAGGCTGCTGTTCCATTCCTTTCTGTACCTGGAAACCTCTATCCTTCAGACCAAAGTACTTCCTATTTTGAATAAGGTGATATGAAAGAAACATTGTGGCTTACTCCACAAATTAGCTTTTCAAAGGGCTACGGAGTCAGAGCAAATCTCTGTTGGTTCTGCTGGCAGAGGGTAAAACAAGCGGTATTTAGGTCTTGAAAATATAATTCCATCTGAGCTGCTTTGTCAGCCAAATCTGTAATGTTTAGTAAGACGGGTTCAATAGGTCACATTACCTTGAATGAGCTGGTTCATAGTGGGACCCTGGGTACAAGCTCTGCAATCCATCAAGAGAAGAGGATGGAATCTGGAAAGGTTGGATACTTTATAACAGAGTAACAACAAAAATAATATTAGGGTTATGGCAAATAGAGTTACCTCAGGACCTGCAGAGAGACCTTGACAGATTAGAGGGCTGGGAAATTGCCAGCCTTATGAAGTTCAACACTAGAAAGTTTCTGCACCTGGGATGGGGTAACCCTGGATGCATGGACAGACTGAGGAATGAGATAGTGGAAAATAGTAGCACAGAAAGGGACCTGGAGGTCCTGTTCAATGGAAATTTGAACATGAGCCAGCAGTGCCCTGGCCTATCCAGCCAGGAGATGGGGTGCATCAGACACAGCATCACCATCCGGGCAAGGGAGGGGATTGTTCTGCTCTGCTCTGCACTGGGGCAGCCTCACCTCGAGTGCCAGGGGGTGGTTTGGATGTCACAATATAAGAAATATAAAGCTATTGGAGAGTGTCCAAAGGAGGGCAGTGAAGATGGTGAAGGGCTTTGAGGCAAGCTGTGTGGCTGAGGTCACTTGGTCTGTTCAGCCTGGAGAAGAGGAGACTGAGGGGAGACCTCACTGCAGTTACAACTTCCTCGTGAGGGGAAGAGGAGGGGCAGACACTGATTCTTTTCTGTGGTGACCAGTGACAGGACTTGAGGGAATGACCTGAAGTTTTGTCAGGGAAGGTTGAGGTTATTAGGCAAAGGTTCTTCCCCCAGAGGGTGGTTGGGCACTGGAGCAGCTCCCCAGGGAAGAGGCACCAAGGGTACCAGAGCTAAAGAAGTGTTTAAATCACTCTCTCAAACATACAGTGTGATTTTTGGGGCTGTTCTTTATGGAGGCAGAAGCTGGGTTTCGATGATCATTTTATGTCCCTTCTAACCCAGGATATTCTGTGATTCTATGATTCTGTTTTAAGAGGAAGGTGAGGCTCACAGGAGGAAGAAAATGGCAAAGATGATTTATAGTTGTCATGGTTTAAGCTGAGCTGGAAATTAAGCATCACACAGTCACTTGCTCAAGCCCCCTCTCTCCCACCCCACCCTAGTGGAATGGGGAGGAAAATCAAAGTAAAACTTGTAGGTTGAGATAAGAACTGTTAAATAATTGAAAATAAAATAAATTAATAATGATAAAGGACGGTAATTAAAAGGGAAAAAAGTGGTGCATGATACAATTAGTCACCACCCACTGACCAATGCCAGACCCCGCTTCCTAAACCCAGATTGGCCCCCCTTCCCAGTAGCCCCTATTTATATACTGGGCATAATATTCTATTGGAATATACCTTTGGTCACTTTGGGTCATCTGTCCCAGATATGCTTCCTCCCAGTTTCTTTTGCAAACATCCTCACTGGCAGGTCATGAGACTCCTGGGAGCAGGGTTGGAATTGGGTCTTAACCAAAAGGACAGAGACTTAAGCATGGTTAAGTCAGCATTCATCTTATTTAGGCTTTTTTTACCCCTTCACATCTTATCTGCACAGTGGTCCAGCTTAAAAATGGAGCTGGAAAACAACCCCACCACAATCATATCATCAGAGCCACCACCCACCATCAGGAGGTAGATAGGGAGCTATTTAGGTTGAGGAACCAAATATTTATCCTACTAGGCTGAGTGATTGCTGTCTCCTATCCTGTAATTTATTCCTAGTTTGGCATCTATTCCCTCAAGAGATCAGAGAAGAGCCTGTTCAGACGCAGCCTATGCCTGGGGCTTCCTGTAGGTTAGTCCTTGGCATCTCCCTGGATATCATCCAGCATCATTCCATATTGCAAGTTCCTCAGCACCCTACAGAGTTAGAAAAACAAAATAAAGGAATCATCTGAGGGACTTTTCTTTTTGTTGCACTGATGTGTTTGTTTTTTAATAATTTCAACATCTGAATTGGAAGACAAGGCTTGGCTTCATCTCACCCACATTAAACCATCTGGAAGATAGATGTTCAGTCCTGACTAATCATGTCAGCTCCCTCTGTGTGCAGTTATGGCATATGATCCCTCCAGGGATCAGTTCTTCTCACAGTTTTAGTGTCCTCTTCAGCTGTCTGTCTCTCTGCAGTGATTTCTTAGGGAGATTGTATCATTATTTCCGCCAGGATCTCCACTTTTAGCTAGGTTAATGTGAGTTGAATATCATTACATTCTACAGTTGTACATCAAAATGTGGTCCAGTGTAGTCCATACATTAGCCACAACAAATGCTAGAACTACTAATTTGATTGCACAGATCCTATTTTTTTTCTGAGAATCTTTGAGTTAAAGATCTGTCAGAAATTATTCCGTACAGAAATTGGATAATAACATCCTGAGCCCTGCCAGCATGTTTCTGTTCAGGTTAGATGGAAGTTGAAAGAGAATGGAGAAGGTGGTGGTCCAGGATCTACACATTAGTACACATTAAGGAGACTGTCCCAAAAGGGAAAATTATCTGGTTGCAGCTTTTCTAGTGTTTGAAGTTTAAGAGAGGTTATTTTACAACACTCTCCAGACAAAACTATGCATCTGTACATATGTAGGACATTGAAAGAATGCAATGATTTCCTCAAGGGCAAAGTGATACCCCACTTGCATAAGCTGTTATCCCTGAGGCAATGTGAGATTATGCTGTCTTTTCCACAGAAGCCTTATTTGTGGCATTTAACCAGATCTAATAGACTTGCTATTAGACAAACACTGGGAGCTAAAGTACCATAAAGATGCAAAGAAGGCTGCTTAAAGTGGTGGGATCTTATCATATTGTAATAGTTGTATTTACTGCAGTAAATACTTTGGATAGTATGTAATATTATTAGCAGAGAGTTTTCATAGCTTTAAAGGATATGCAAAGGTGCTTTAAAATGATGCTTTCAGTAGCTGAAGGAAAAGAGGATCATGCATGTAGTTTGTGTCGAAACTGTTGCTTTCAAACATCTCTAATTATAAAACAATATTTTTAACAATCCTAATATTTGAGGCTGGGAAGTTTATCTATTAAGCAGCTTGATTATCTTGGCATAGGAAGTAATGGCATAAATCTTCTTCTGGTACCTGAAGGGCAAAAATATAATTGAGGAACAGTTTGCAGTGGTGGCTGCAAGCCATGTCAGTGCTGGTTGGTCCTAGACCAGCTGTATGGTGATCTACTTTCCAGTTTCCACACAGTAGCCTCAGGCTGCCCTTGCTTGTACCAGTTTCCCAAACCCCAGCACTGCTGCTGCGATTGCTGAGAGCAGAGAGAGACACATGGGAGGCATGGAGGGGGGAAAGGTGCCCTCACCAGAAGAGCCCACATTCTGGAACCTTCCACCAAGACCTGTGCAGAGGAGCAAAATCAACTATTGGATTAGACTGGCTTAGATTTTACAGGTTTTTCATTTTGCCACTAGAGGCTTTTTGTATGAATTTTTCCTTACACTGTTGTGCTTTGTTTTTGTCCGCAGTGAGGTTGTACTAATTAATATTGATCATGCTGTTTTCATAGAGCATTCCCTTGTGATGGGAAAGCTGGGATATAAATAGTTTTCAATCATTATTTGGATATGTTATATATGTGATATTTTAAAAATACTACTGTGATATAATTTGAAAAATAATATAAATTTAATAGAAAAAAAGTGCTGTCTTCCTTCTCTGAACCTTCTTTTTTAAAATCTTACAATCATCAATTAATTTAGTTCCCTGCATTTTTTGCAACAAGAGCTGAAATTACTGTTTTGTCTTCAAAGAGGATGGGCACAGCAAAATCTTCATGCACCTGGGCAAGTATCAAGATGTTAGTGGAGGTCTTGGAATAGGGCTTGTATGTAGGATATGTGTATATGGGAGATGCTTAATGCAGTACAGAGGTATTTCTGTATTGCTTTTGGTAGAGGCTAGGAATCAAGTTTGTATTAGAAATGGCTGAGACATTTCTGCATAAATGGCAATTTTTCAAATGCAAATGTTTCAGAAAGATGTATCAGTTTCAAACAGGGACTTTTACTGGGGCAGGGGGACATCAGGGTAGTAGAGAAAACTGCCAGGAGCCAGCAGTGCCAGCAGTGCTTTCATGGGACAGTACAGGTTAATGTCCCATTACGCTATCCAGAGGGACCTGGAAAAGCTCAAGAAATTGTCCCATTCGATTCTCTTTAGGTTTAATAACACCAGGTGCAAGGTGCTGCATCTGTATTGCCAAAGGTTTGGGGATGAACAGATGCAGAGCAGCCCTGCCAAGAAGGACTTGGGGTGCATGAGAGGCTGCACATGAGCAGGCAAAGTGCCCTCCCAGCCCAGAAAGACAATTGTATCCTGGCTGCATCAAAAGCAGCGTGGCCAGCTACTCAAGGGAGGGGGTTCTGCCCCTTCTCCACTCTGGTGAGACCCACCTGGAGTGGTGCATCCAGCTCTGAGGCTCCATCACAGGAGGGACATTGTCCTGTTGGAGCGAATCCCAGGGAGGCCACCGTGAGAGGGATGAAGCACCATTGCTACAAGCGAAAATGGAAAGAGTTGGGGTTGTTCTTCCTGGAAAAGAGAAAGCTCTGGAGAGACCTTATTGCAGCCTTCCAGTACCTGAAGGGCAACTATAAGAAAGACAGGGACAACTTCTTAGCAGGGCTTGTTGTGATATGACAAGGTAATGGTTTTATAATAAATGGTATCATGCTAAATGGTATTATCTTGGATATAAAGAGTTTTTTTACAAGGGTAGTAAAGTACTGAATCATGTTGCCCAAAGAGGTGGTGGATGTCCCATCCCTGGAAACGTTCCAGGTAAGATAGATGGGACCCTGAGCAACTGATCTCATTGACGATACCTCTGTTGGAGGTTGTGCTTGATGACCTTTAAAGGACCCTTCCAACCCAAACCATGATATCCTGGGACAGGTCCTAACATTTAGACATCCATCTTTTCGATGAAATTGTCAATATTTTTTCACTGAATTAGGCTTTACTGAATATCTTAGAAAGATTTTAATTTAATTCCACTTGGTAGTAGCAAACTCCCAGTAGGTGTCACAAAACAGATTCATCTTGATTGAGTTGGTTTTGTTTAGAGTGGATGTATAGATAATTTTAAAAATCTTTCAAGGTGTCATTCCAAAGATGCACACCTATAAAAATAAATTATATCAGCTTACATTGCGCTTTAGGAAACATGACAGTCAGATAGTCACACATATTTTAGTTTGTTTGTGGTATTAGCCAACAGTATCTCTTTCCAGAACAAATGTGTTTCTGTACAAATACATAGAAAAAAATATTCAGCAAACTTCATAATCTTGCTGGCAGATTTTTTACACATAAAATAATTTTTAAAATTTCCATTAATTAAGTATATTAAATCATTACATTATAGGCCCAGAAATAACAGCTTCAGCCTTTGGAGTACAAGAAATCTGCATGCTACTTATGGAACCCATAGCAGAGGTCTCATGATAATGTGGTCAGAAGGCACAATGTAGGTTATTTTCAGGTATTTTATGGAGTACTGTTACAGATAAATAACGTCAATTTATAAGGAGAAGGTTATGAAAAGTAGCTCCAGTAGCATTTCTAAAAATCCCCTTAAATATTGTGCTTTCCCCACCAATATATGTGACATCTCTCAGCAACATATGTGCTGCTGGGGGTGTGAGAATTTTGCATAAGTTTTCTCTTAATTATTTAACTGATTCATGATTTATCTCCTACATGTAGATAACTATCCAAAATCCTGATTACATTATTTTTATGTGTCATCAAATAATTTTATATTGAACTACAAATTCCTTAATAGCTTAAAAAAAAACCCCACTGATGGATATATATATATATATATGCATGTGTTTACTGTCTTGTTTTAGGCTTTAATTTTGTGCCTTGATAGTCACTGCATGAACATCTGTCAGTAGAAGTTCTGCTCCAGATCACACAGAACATAATGTGAAAAACTTCTGCAATGGAACTGAACAATTTGTATGAAGATTAGTACTCATCTAAATCTTAACAGTAGTCTTCATCACATTTTGAACAAAACCATCCATAGGATGAGAAAAAGGGTTAATCACAAACTTCACTTAAAACAGCATGGACAAACATGGTTCATGATATAATTTCATTTTTAAAAGCTGGATTTATGGATTACAACCAACTGAATCAATTATTCCTGTGAATACAGAGAAAATAACTACCTTTCCAACAAGAAGCAGCTGTGTTTTTCCAATACTATTAAAATTTGAATTAATACTAAAAGAAACAAAAAATTAAGGGAGTGAGTGGATTATAGGCATTGCTTGTTCCAAATGACATAATTCTACCACAGACTCCACACTAAGTATTTTTGGTAAAATGATACTTCAGCTTTAACTATAACCTTAACTATAACCTTAGTCATATTTACTGAAAACTCTTCTCTGTGGAATTGGTAATCACTCTCATGAACAAAAGAAAGATGAAAACCTCAACATGAATAAAATATTTTAGTTTAAAATCTGATTAATTAAATCTCAGCTCTGTCCTTCACAGATTTCTTTCATGAGATGATGGCCAGTAGGGACCACTATAATTCGTTGGTCTGACCTCTGTCTGCAGACATTTCCTCAGAAACGGGATTAAAACATATTTTATAGGAAGACATGTAATAATTTCTTGCAGACCTAGAGTTATGATGAATTTACAGCCTCCTGATAAGCTGATCCAATTTTTACCTACTTTCACAGCTAAGAAAAATCACATGTCATTTTAGGGCTCAGAGTTGTTTTTTCTCCCCTTTATCTTCAGTCCAGCTACAGGATCGTTCCAATGCCTTTGCCTGGGAGACATTATGTGAACAAAAGCTTTGTTCATGGATCAGATCTTAAAATAATCAAGCAGTACTCTTCAGTGTCTGCCTTGTAAATTTGTCTTTTGTGACCCAGATTATTTGTGACCCCCTTTGTACACTCTGCACTTTCCACACTGTTGCTTAATGGGACTGTCAAGAGTCAGAAGCAGGATTCCAGCAGTGGTTTTAGCACTGCTGTGTTCAAAGTGCCTTTCCAGCTTATTCTTGCATTACCCTTGGAGCGTATGCAAGCATCTTACTAAGTGCTATGGCCAGGTCAGCGAAGGACACTTGAGTTTTTCTAGTGAATACTTCAACAGGTCTCTCACCTGCGAGAACAGCTGGCCTTCTTTGCATCCAAACACTATACAGCACTTGCTTGAATTAGAGTACATTTTGCTGGACAGTGTTTTTGTCCCTAATCTCATCATTTGCTGCCTCCTCCATCTTGGTGGTATCTTTATTTTACAGTTAAACTACATGTTCCATGGGTCCTTGATAAAAGCATCCAATAACATTGGTACAAACTCTTCTAGGAGATTTCAGGAGACACTGTAGATGCTGGATCTAGGACTAAGTATGAGTTGAAACTCATTAATATCATAATTTCATTGAGATCTTAATATGCATTCCTGAGTGGAGATTAGTTTTTCACTTCTCCATTGGCTTTCACAGTACCTTATTTTCATTCCTGTCAGAATTTGTAGAAGTTTTTGAATCAATAAAAGAGAAGCCCTTTAAAATCAGTGGTGGTTAAACTTCTCCAGAACATGTAAGAGCCTGTGATTGGCCAAACAACATGATCAAAATGCAGATGGGTGTATGTTGTCTGTGATACCATGAAGAAATACAAGAATTGGGCAAGGTATTTTCACAAACCATCATACACAATGGTGAAGGAAGAGGATGAAACTATAAGAGCAGCTGAAAACTCAAAGAATAGAGAATTCAGTTTGTTGGGATGTTTTATAAAATCTGCATGAAAAAGTAATGAGTGGGGTAAGGACAGTCACTGAAAACAAACAGTGGTACCAACTGCTGTGAGGGTGAGCAGAGCACTGAGACTGCCTAATTAGGACATTAGTTATCCCACAGTCCTGTGGGAAAGTCCAAAAGATACAAAGTTCATTGCAATTTTTTGGAGCACGCTACTGCTGAGCTTCAGACCCTTGCATGCTTTACAAATAGCTGTGTAACAATCAATCAGATTTTTCTGATTGATTGGTTTTTTTTCCTCAGGATGTTGGTTCATGTTGCAGTCTTACCAGTAATCAGGCAAAATCTCTTAGCAGGTGAAGACTGCAAAGTACTGCTGTGAGAAAGGGCACTGACTTATTCACCAGCCAGAGGAAACAGGTGCATGATGAATGGTGCAAGGAAAAACAAGTGAGCAAGGATCTAACCTAACTTGAATGGAATGGCTCTTCAGTCTGCTTTGTAACTTGTGGTTTTGGCAATTTTTGGTATGCACTACAGAGGCTAAATCCCTCCACTCTTTCTGATACTTTGTGCTACACCAATTGACCTAAGGATAGGATTTAAACATAAGGTTGTCCTTGAGGCAAGGACTTTGAAACCAGAAATGTGGAAATTAGCTTTTCCTCTCCTTTAGTGTAGATTTACCACCAACTCAGAAACCTATGACGCAGTTTCCTCCTCTACCTCTAATGACACAGATGCCTAAAGTTCTTAGCCTGAAAACCTGAATTTACCTCTGCTTATTTCTCCATGTAGGATGAATGATTCATTTTGTTCCATGACGCTGCTTCCAACTGCAAAACTGTTACATAAAGGCACTCAGGCCTTCTGCTTTTCATTCAGCTTTGGGAATTTCCTCTGCTTTATCACCAAGACCTAGGTAGAGTGAAGTTCAGGATGATTTTGAATCAGCAATCCACACAGAGTATATTTTTTTGTATTTATGTTATGTTTCTGTTATAGTATACTTTCTGGTATTTAACATTTATCCCACTTCAAAATTCAATATTTTTAAGTTAAATACTGCTTTGTCTTGTCTATGATCATTGTATATCAGCATGATATTTACCCAGTCCCAATTCAAGAAGACTGTCCTCTTCAGAAGGGAGCTCAGGAATCTGTGTATATCACAAGACCAGCAGTGGGAAGAATACACACAGATTTAACAAATGAATAGAAATGGCCTGCACTGGGAATAGTTTATTCCCCAAAATAACTCAATTAATTCTATTTATTCTTGTATATTTTTTAAAACCAAAAACGTATACAGCTCTTTTAATTGTGAAGGTTTTTTAGTCCTAATTTTTCTCCTGGCTCTCAATATTTGTTTATTTCTGTTTATGAGTTTTATGCTCATCTATAGCTTCAAAGGTAATTAAATATGCACCCTCTGATTAGGCAGGCCCCACACATGGGCAGCATCTGTTCAACACAGTGAGATGTAGACTGACCTATATAGAGATGGGTGATGAAGGGATGAGGACTTCTCCTGTTTCCTCACCCAGGTTTCCTTTTTGTATGATAGACTAGGATGCTGCTTTGCTCCTAATATAATGGTTAACCATTCCTAACAAAGTGATTTTCAGTAGGTGAAACTTTCCAGTTTATTAGCATTATTTTGACTTTGAAAAAATGATAATTAGTATGTGCTAAAATGGTATACCTGAGGCTTTCTGCTATTAGCTCTGAAACAGGAGACAAAGAGCCAGGAGTAATAGAACATTTTAAATTTGGTTTGGGAAGTATTAATATGCTTCATGTAAAACTATTATTTCTGTTCACTGTAAGCTATTATTGAAACATATTAAAGGCAATCATCACAATATTCTAGACATCATACTATTCTCTGTCAGTATGTTATTAAATAGCATCATATATATGACAAATGTGTTCTCTAAGCATTTAAATGATTTGTTTTGTTTGGGGAGGAGGGGAAATGCAGCAAAACAGCACTATTGGGCCATATTTTTAGCTGCTGCAAATTAACATAGCTCCACTGGGAGTAGTGCCAGGAATTTAAAATTATTGTTGAACTTTACAGTAGAATCAGCTACTGTGGCACTTCAATTATATGGAGGGCTGGGGTGTAGGAAATATTTGAAAGAAAGCATAATAGATTATCTGTGGATAAGCTCTGCTTCCATGCCAGGTGGGCTGAATAAAATATTTCAAGCTGCAAAATATTGAATGTATGTAACATGTTTCAGTACTGGCATTATAAATACTCTGTAAAGGAAAAACTGACGCATACAAACTCCATAACTTTCTAATACAGTAAAATTCTCAGTATGCAGACTCTGAAGTAATAGCTAAAACCCTGTTTTTATAATCAACATGGGGATTTACATATTCTCTAATGAAATCCCTGCTAAATAAGCCATATGGTCATAACACTATGGTTTGCAGCAAGAGAAAGAGTATTATTCTGAATCAAAAATCAGATAGAGGCAAAAGATGAAACAGTTAACCATTTTTTTCAGAGGGCAAAATGAGATAGCAAAACTTGTGTTCTAAAAATTAGGTAATAGGAAAAAAATCCCCACAGTTAAGAGCCATAAGATTTTTTAAATGCTTAGAAGTGAAATGCAGTATATGTATAAAGAAATATACTAAAATATCCTTACAGTGTGGCTGAATGTTTATTATATGTATAAGCACTGAAAAAATCATTTGGCACCATGGAGGACAGGTCAGAGCAGTCATTGTAATCCAGTGTGAGGTCCTAAGAATACTGGTGGGACCAGAGTAGAAAACACAACTGAAAGTAATCTAAGATTGTGTAAATCAATCTTTCCTGGAATGCTGTGTTCAGTTCTGCTCAGCTTGTCTTATTAGATCTATAAACAGGAAGAAGAAGGGTTCAAAACTGGGTCATTGACATCATAAGCACTAGTGGAACTCATCACTATCAGTCATCATTAAAGTCAAGACAAAAAAAAAAGAAAAAAAAAAGAAAAAAAAGAGAAAAGGATTAATCTTACAGTAAATTAATGATGAAAACATCAACAGTTATAACAATCAAGACACATCACATCTCCCATAGATGGGAAGACCAAGTAAGGAATTAGCAGGACCAACAAGGATTCTTTATAAAAGTTATAAGTAATTTTCCCCAGCTGCTAACTGTTGTCACTTGTCTGGACAAGCCCCATCTATGTAAACCAGCAACGGGTATTGGGCCTTTGGTAAAAATATGCAGTTCTGTCTGTGAATCTCAAAATGAAGAAAGTTATTAAGGAAACTGAAATTGAGGTGCAATAATAATTCCTTGGTTTGTAAAGGAGAGGACTCTTAGGAAAAAAACATGTGGAGGGTGATACCCATAAAATAGCCTAGAATTAAGCAACAGGGGGTGTTAGCAGTACGTGATTAATGGTTGGACTAGATGATCTTTGAGGTATTTTCCAACCCAAACAATTTTATGATTCTATGAAAATCATAATCCTGAAAGAAGAAATAAAGCCTAGAGCCCATTACCTGTTTCAAGTGCTGCCACCCTGGTGAATAAAATTCACTTCTATGAGAAACTCATCTCAGACACAACTGGAAGTAGAATTCCAGTAATGAAACACAAATTTTTTATATTGATTTCCACACCAAAGCATGGCCTTAGGATTCTGGTTTTAGCCCTTTAGAGAGTAGAAGTGAAATGAGGCATTTCCTCATTTAAGATGTAATGTTAATGTGCAGCCTCTGCTAGTTTCTTTTAACATGCTATTACTTCTTCCTTGATAAGATTCAATTAATTGGTGAGATAATGAAATAGCTAATCCCCAAGAATTGTTATGTAACTTACATTAACTTGTCTTAATAGAATGGGAGATACCAAGGTTAGAAATATTTTATTTCTTTACTGTTTTCAGCTCTTTTGCACATTCATTTTACACAGTAAACATTCAGTATTGTAAAAAACTTACAACCTCATGCATTTACTGTTTTCGCAGCACAGCTCTGCTGATTTGTTCAGTGAATGCTTGTTTTGTTTTTATTAATTACAAATGTGTATGTAATGATGCACCGGTTTGATATCATTATGATACACAGGCTATCTAAAGCTATTGCCTAAGGACTGTAATACAATCTGCTGGATCCTGGGCAGAATTACAGAGTGCTGTACATTATCCTGTAGTTCATGCATCACTGAGTGTTTTCCTCTCCTAATTAGAGACCAGCCAATTGCACTATTTATAATTACTTAATATGATGAGCATTTATGTAAAGAGGGGTTAAATAAAGAGAGATTTAGCAAAAAGCACAGAGAACAGAATAAATATTTAATTAGCATAGCAATAATCTTCAGGATACTGAGATCTTCAAAACTCGTTTTCTATTAGTTTGTTCTTTAGAGACCACTTTCTCCAAGTGGAAAACACACTGACACAGTCATAAAACCCCCTTCAAGTCTTACATAGAAAAACACTGACACAAAATCTTGATCTGAATAAATTTCTTGATGCAGATAATGTTATTTCAAGGCACATATTATGTGCCTTTTAGGAAACAGGAGTAATTGTTCCATATTGTTCCATAAAAGCTAAATTCTGTTAAAATACAGGAGTATTGGGGGGTGTTTTGGGGGCATATATGCTCTTCAGATTTCTTTAAATCAGTTTTTCTGAAGGTAATTCAGTTAATTATTCATACTGAAATTTGGAGGAAAAAACATGCAAAAACCCACATCTAGCACCATGTGCTCCTGCTACTTTCCTGTGAAGCAAAACTGCTTCTAACCCAGTCCAGATCAAAGCAGAACACTTCAGCTTTCTCTGCTTTATATTTTCTTCTTGCCTCCCATAGATTTCATATTTCAGGGACTAGAGCATCTCATATTGTCTCAAAAGGCCCAGTTGCTTGAATAATTTCTTCTCTAGCAAATTTGGATGAAATTATTAATGCTATGATTATGCAAGTAGTTTCTTCCTTGCTCTTTGATGCAATCTTATCTGAATGATGCAAGTTGAAAAAATAAAAAGTGCTTAAATGTAGTGTTTCCCCTAACCCAAGTCATACAGACAACCAGGCTAGCATGCAACTGTCGTTGATATTATACCAACAGATCAGAGCTGAGAATCTGTGAGTATATTAGAGAAGGAATCTTTTGAAGTCCTTGATCAACTGAAGTCACCTCAACACATCTTACCACAGTCCTAGCAAAGGAAAAGGTTTCTGTTCTGTTTTCATAATATTTATAACTTGTCTGGGCTCATCATGTCTGCAAAGTAAATTAGAGGATGAAAAACCATTTAACATAAAATCTGATCTGGTAGTATCTTGGGAGGGACAGAATAAGATTTACATTCAAAGGCAGAAATACAGGATATAAACAAAGCTATGAAATTTTAAATTATAGTAAACGTAAGATGAAGTTGTTTTGGAAAAGCCAAGGCTACAAACATAAAGCACTTCAAAACAGCTAAGCAATAAAAAGCATAACTCATCATTTGTCAGCACCTTTTTGGAGTGCTTCCAAACACACCTCTTTAACATTGCTCAGCCTATACCATTTACACAAACCCAAATGTTTAGAAATGTACATCCATGAAACTAGGGGCTTCTCTCTCCTATATGTCATGGCTAATCTATGCTACAACTTCCCAGAGATGACAGAGGCAGGACTTAGGGGAAGTGCGTCTAGAACATCAGGTTTTTGTGGTCTCTCTCTTCATGCTGATCCAGTACATTCCCCTTTGCTTCCCAAGAGGATACTGTACACTGAGATATAAACACAGAGTTGAGACCTCCTTACATATCAATTGTGTCTCAATGGTGTGAAGGAGTGACAGAAGAGGAAATCTTTATTCAGCAAAGGCACAAATACTCTAGAAGCAGAAATGCAGATGTAGCAACATGTGTAGTGTATTTACTTTGAAAAATGGATAGATAGGTCTCTAAAGACAAGAGATGAAGCTTTAAGGAGTGGTGGGCAGACTGTGACTTCATGTGTTTAACTTCAAAGACAAAGTTACACTTCCATCTAATCAACATCTTTCCTAGTACAATCCAGTCCAATCTGTGTTGAATATATCTAGACTATCAATGCATACCACTGTGGAAAACATTCATATACTCTGGCCTAATTCAGTGTACTGGAACAGTAGACTTCTTTCAAATTTTCTAATGCACATTAAGTTAAAGAAATATGCAAAATCTTCAGTTACTTGCTACCAACATAGTTCTGTTGCAAAATAAAATTAGAAGACAAAGCCAAAACCAGTTGAATTATGTCAGTGCTGTGGATGGGGACTGTTGGAAGGACACACAGCAGTGAGAACACAAAGGAGTCTCACACTCAGGCTGCAAGTTTCCAGATGTCTCAACAGCTGGGCTTTCAAGCAGTATGGATGGTCTGAAAGAAAGGCCCAGCACACACTGGCACCTGGACAGGTAACCCTGCTGGAATTCAGTGAAGTATGCTTTTAAAATAAAGGTTGTATTTGTGACATTTAGAATAATGATGTAGCAACAAATGATTAAGGGAAGGAACAGAAGCTCTGGACTGTTTTATGTTACTCTTCCCCTCAATAAGGTGGTTTTTATTGATGCTTTAACTTGTATTTGCCATTCTATAGTATATGTCTTGTACAGATGCTATAAAAGACTGGTGAAAGTTGTCATGTAAAGGAAAACTGTTGTACAAGATATGCCGACGTCTTAAGGCTGATTGCTGCTCCTGTTTTCATGCCATACAAGACTGCAATGTTTCACAAGGGTAACCAAGATCAACATAGTTTTTTTGTTTCATGCTGTGAGAAATGCTCATGTTAGAAAACTCATGGTTTATTTAAAATATCTTAAATATCACAGTAATCATATGAATACTTCCTTTGACACAGAGGATTTTCCTTAATGAAGGATAATCTGTTTGGTGTGTTGGTTTTGTCATCCAAATTGATCTCCTGTGAAACATTTTGTACCTTCCTGACCATGCTGAGAAATGTTCTGCCAAGCTATTATTTTAAAAACCTAGTGTCCTTTCTGAAAAGCACATTTCTTTCTTAGAAGACAGACAGTAGAAGGTTAAAGTTATCCTAAAGGTAAAATAAGGTCAAAGCTGTTCAGAGTAATCAAATAATTTATCCTGGGAAAAGAATACTGACAGGCTGAGCTAATGAAAGAGTTTGGTTGATTGATCATTGGCTATCATGTGATGGGACTCTCTTGAATGTCCACAACTTGTTGATCCCTTCTGCTTCCCCTGTATTACTGTACCCATCAAAGAACACACATCAGGAGCTCTGCTACAGTTCTAACCAGAAACAGGGCAAATATTTCTGAAATATTGATTAGTATCTTTAAATCTAAGTACTTCCTCAAGCTGATGAAAAAATTTCTAAGCCTAGTAAACTGGTTGGAAAAGATCTCTTTTGTTTCCCAAAGAACCACTGGAAAGTCATGTAGTCTTGATGTGCCTGTGAAATAACAAAGTTTTTAGAAAATATTCCTTTTCTGGGTTTTTTTTGTTTGTTTGTTTGTGGTTTTTTGTTGTTGTTTGTTTATTTTGTTTTTGGGGTTTTTTTGTTTTGTTTTCCTCCTAATCCTGCCAGCTGCGCATTCTTGGTTATATATTTGTTCTAAATGGAATAGCGTTTGTAATTTAGGCTATATGTGATCTCTACAGCTATATTTTCCCTAAAAGGGAGCATCTATTATCAGCAGTTATTGTTATAATGCGTTGCTCCCCTCATGGTTTGCAATCAAGAATTTCAATGTCACCTTGTGTTTCTCCTTTACTTCCAAAGACCTTTATTTGCTAGCAGTCCCTAATTGCCACAAATCTTTCTCCTGTCCTGCTGCATGAAGATCTTACAGCTTTGGTTCCTTTTTTTCTTCAGATGAACTGCAGTCAGTTCACCTTTTATATATTCTCTTCAATTTATTGAAGTAGCAACTAGTCAAGTGCTGTACAAGTCATGAAGTAATTAAAACTTGTAAGAAAGGTATCATTTTGATCAATGGCAGGAATGGGGACAGAAAAAAACTAACCATATTCAGTTAGAGCCAAAAAGAACTCCCTAGAAAGCTCCTGCACTCTCGGAGAAACCAGATGGCTCAGGACTTACATGGTATATAGATGTGTTGCTATCTGAATGTTAGAGAACTTATAGAGCTGCTAGAAAAAACCCTGCACTCACAGAGCATAAATCTGCAATAATTCCTTTAGCCTTTGCGGCTGCCAGTGAAATCAGAATGACTCTTTGTTTTCCCTGTTTTATGTGATGAATAATATGATCATCATAAATGCAGAGTGTCAGAAACCCCCTGTGTTGCATCACAGGGATGAGAATAGATTTCCTTTAATGTTGCTGGGCAGCAATTCGGACAAATAGATGCTCCTGATGAATACACAGTCTAATGTCCAGCTCCTGCTCTTAACACAGCAAATAAAACTTTTTCTTCAAACTTGAATTTAATCAGAACAAAAAGAAATCCTGGTCATTTGCTGTCTGCTTTTCTTAGGTTTGCCCTAGGCAGTTTTTAAATGACATCTTAGACAGTGTGGAGATAAATAAAGAATTTAGGTTAAGGTTTTTAATGTCCTTTAGCTAGATTTCAGATTTTTGTGGGACTAAACTGTTGCAACTTGAAGACTTATCTTCAGGTGTCTTAAGTTTAAACAAAAGAAAAAAATACAATAAAAAGTAGGACAGTACATTAAGTCTTGTTTGTCCTTGTTCCTATTCTGGATAGAAAGCATAAAAATTTAGTGTTTAATATATGTGAACCCTTGTACTGGACAGTATATACAGTGGAAGGCCAGGTTTATTCACCTATGGTTTGTTCACTGCAAGGCTGAACTCAGATATGAAGGTCATGAGGATAGTCTCCAAGCAGGGAGCAGCTTGATATATCCATGTCTGGAAAAGAAGTTGTGAATGGATTCAGCAAGAGAGGGGGTGGGCAGCATCAGGCCCAAGCTTCTATCCATACTACCTAGGCTCATGGGCCTCTAGTTTCTGAACAATCCTGGCCTAGGAGCAAAGCAGGTCATCTGAGACTGTGTGTGCTGAAAGCAGTACTTTGGTTCACAGCCTGAAGCAGGTCACAGACCTATTTGGTGCTCAGTCTCACTGTGCTGCTTTTGGAGCTCTATGACCTGATTCAGGGAGAAGTAAGGAAGTAAGGAGGGGTGCAACCACTGGCTATTTTTCTTTTCCTCAATTAAATTAGAACATCACAAAATGTGTTAAAAGTTGTTGTTCCTACAATATTAGTCTGACCTCAGGTTTTGTGTCTGAATGTGCAGAAGCTGTGAGTAATTAGAAATCAGTTTATAAGCCAATGTAAACTCTTGTTTACCTAACAGGGAATTATTCCAATTGATCCCTTCTAAGAAATACTTTTAGGGTTAATTGCATATTTCCATAAATAATATTCATAGCAGCCACTATGAAGCCAGAAAGAAGACATGATAGCAGACATCCTAAGATATTGTGGATGATATCTACCATTGGCCAGGCATAGATTTACAGAGCAAATATAGACTTATAGCACTGCCCTAGCACAGTGTGAAGCACCAAAAACTGTTACACACTGTGGAAGAGGCAGTTCCATGGTTGCCATCCATTTCAGAAAAATCAGGAACTGGAAAGGAGATGCATTGCGGCAGTGACCGTTCACTGCACGGTGACAGGTAGTGGCAATGGTATTCTGAAAGGCAGACTTCTGCCATGGCAGAGCTGGGATGGGAATGTCACAGCACCTAAAGGAGGAAAAATGTCTCCAGATCTCACACTGCATTGATCTCATGAGAAGGGGGTAGAGATTCCCATTGTCTGCCAGGTCAGCCTACTGGTTTTTGCCATGAACAACAGGCTCCAATGGAAATCTTCTATGGTTTCTAATCTAAATGATATTTCTAAAAGCATATGGCTCATTGCTGCCACTGCCAACCACTTCTGTTTATGTCAACAAGGCACTAGAGGTCAGAGGTTTAGCTCCCGGATCTAACATGCATTTCTGCACTGTAGTATTAAAAGACAAAGTGAAATTGCTTTTACATCCAATCTCATGGCTGACACAAACTAAGATAGTTCTATTCGTGGCATACATAATTCTTTTCATAATTGGAGATTCACACCTTTATTTTTACAATACAAAGAAAAATCATATTTTTACAGTATTCATAAACAAATTAAAATAAAAGCAATCTAAATCTGAATGGTACAAAATTCTTACCTTCATGAAATTCAGAATTGCCATATATTTCTAGTTTTTACCAAACGTGGCTGACTACTAAATGTGCTTATTTATGTTTGAGATAATCTGCAACTCCAACAGCATAACATGAAATTTGTATTTTTAAGGTAAGATCTTAATTATTCTAATCCTCTTCAAAAGTCTTTTAAAATACAACACCTTTATCCAGTGCCAGGAGTTTGTATGTGCCTTAGCAGCATAAAATGGACACAATGAGGGGTGTGCCAGCCAGAGTCTGCATGGAATTGATATTAGCAGAAATCTCTGTTTGAAATAACAGTTGTTTCTTTGTTTAATTGAGTTCATTTCCCGAGCTGACAAAAATTCATAACAATATTGTGAATGAAAAATAGATATGTTTATGAAGCAAAAATGTAATATATTTTATTTTCAGGCTGATTCTAGTGGTTCTAGTATGCATTTGAAGTTTGAGCCTACTTGTGTCAAAAATCCATGCATATTAAACACATTTTGAGCATTTCTGGTGCACTGAATTTCTGAAGGGGAAATCTTCCTTAAGGTGAAAAAACACAGTGCAGAGCTATAAGTGTGTAAGAGGATTACAAACCAGATAAGCTTTTTTTGAAATGGACAAGGATCTCACATTTTGCATACTTTTTGTCTCTTAGCAAATTATTGAAGTCCATTCTATTTGCTAGACAAATCTTGCAAAATTCAAAAAACATATTTTAGAAGAATTGCCTGGATTAAATGTAAGGTTTCAACAAACCTGAACATACCTTCAAATATTTCTTTCTTAGCTACTTGACAGTGTTATCTCACACACTGCTTTTGAATTAACATTTAGAGAAATGTTCTTCAGTAACTCTATGTAATAAGGTGACAGAAATGTGATCAGCTATTGGAGTTGTATTTGCATGCCTTGAAAAACGATTGCCATTTTGCATCTCCGTATGAAGAGCCCAAATTCTGCTCTGCTGCACACTTCTGCAACAAATCGATCTAAGATGAATCATGATGATGGTGCTACAAGCAAAATTCAACATATATGTGAACATCAGTCTGAAATGGCAACCCAGGTCAACAAATCCATTTCCCTGTACTAACAGGCATCTGCGGAGTCTTGAATGTCCTAAACCCCCTGCTTCCTGCTATAATAGTCCCAAAGTTTTCTTTGCCACAAACAACAACTACAACAAATAATTTTTTACAAATCTATAACGACCTACAGAAAGTAAGCAAGATGAATAAAAGATATTCCTAATACTGTAGATTCCTGCATAGAAGGATTTTTTTTTTTAATTTGCATAAGGTACCTAGGACAAATACTGTGCCCTTCAATATAGAGGAACACAACAAAATCAAAAAACCCTATAATAGTTCCACTTGGATTAGGGGGAAAGTTCTTCATGGTCCTGAATCTAGCTATCAGTTCAACTATAAGCTTACTTCAAGTGGCACCAGGAGCATTTCAGTACTGTGCCTTTGCATCCTGTCTAGACATGTTGCCTATTTCCAATTGGCTGGTCATTAGAGGAAGAGAACAAAAGTCAAACAAAAAAATACCTATGAGGCAATTTATACATCAAGAGAGAAAAGGAAAAAATAATTCCCCTTGGCCCAAAGGCAGCCAGTGAATGCCCTGAAGCAGAGAACTAATATGTATGTCACAAGAAAGCAGTGATCCAATCTCCTTTCAAAACTTCTTGGAGACTTGGACCCAAAAATGTACATCTGTCCAACCTCGTGTTTGGTATTTGAAGGTGTAAACATCAAAACAGTTTTTTGCAAGTATAGCTTCTCACTCTGGGGAAAAAAAAAAAAAAGAAAAAAAAAAAAAAAGGAAGCTTTTATCTCTGTAGAATAAATAAATACATAATGATGCAAAGTGACATTTCACAGCCTGAAGTCAGCAAAATAAGTACTCCATGCCCAGAACCTGCTGGTACCTGGTCATCTTGGAAATGTAGTTAAAGAGAAGATGTGCAGGCAAAGAAACTGGGAGCAAAGGTTTTACAGCAGCATACAGAGTGCCCTGTGAGAGCCTTGAACAAAAGGTCCATGCCATTCTATCCCCACATCACATATTAAGGTTCACTGCTTGGACATGCTATTACTCAGAAAACCAAAGCACGAGAACCTGTATTAGTAGAACTGGGGACTTGGCTGGATTTCTGGGAAGTCTCATTTCATGTTCTAGGCACAGCACTTAAATTCTGTCACAAGAGGCCTAATAGATCAGTAGAAACTTCAGAAATAAAGTTGTGGTGAAGGCCATGGGGATCATAGGAATACAAGTATTTGGGGAAATAGGAATTCTAGTTTATTTCTATAGCATCCTAAGCTCATTTTTTCTGGTGTATCTACTTTGCTTTTATTAAGTTATCCATTCCTATTTGCTAACATAGGCTAATCAAATATAGACTTTATGGAAGATGAACATATTGCCCTCATCTAGACCATTATATTTGTTTATGTGTGTGTCTCTGTGTGTGCATTTCTGAACTGAAAGAAAAGAACTAATTGTTTTTATTTCTTCTAACTTGAGAAGAAAACATCAATTATTTTTATTAGAGGTAAATTTGTTTCAAAGAATATTGTTTGTGTTGCAGTAGTGCTAAAATTCCAGCTGGAGTTGGATACCATGCCTATTTGGCATGCTCTGTACACATCTATCTATAACAAAAAGTGTGCCTGATCTCAAAACCTTACCATCTGCACAGTTAATGAGAGGTAACAATAGGCTGCAGCAGAATGAAGAAATAGAGACACAGTTTAATCAGCCATAATAGGCATCAACCTGAAATGAGCCAAAGACTCATCTTACAGTGCTTAATCAAAGCAAAGTGTTCTGTTATCTAATGTGCCTCTGTTTTGCACTGTGTAGAGGCAAAACCCTTCAGAAAGGTCATTCCTTTTTCTGGCCAGTGATTTCAATGACAAAAGGAAAAGTATTACTAATTTAGTATATACATATTACAAAGAGAAGGGTTTACACTGCTCCACATGATCATGATCATTGAAAGGAAATAAAATGGAGTTGTCTTGTACAAATAATATTTTAGATTTCAAAAGATGGTAATGAAAATGGCAATAGAAAAGCAAAGGTATTCTAAAGGAAAGAGGATCTACAGTCAGATTTACAGGCAAATTAATGCAAGTTCACTTCCACTATATAGAATTAGATAATACAAGAAAATGGTAATTTTCTTTATATACATTTAATACCATCAAGTTGAATACTGCTTAGATTTTTTATAGCTAAAAGTCCCCTTCAGTGCGTAAGATGTGTGAGAGACTTTTTGGTACATTTTTATTTAATTCTTTTTAATGGCAGATATTGCTGCATCAAACCAATTTCTAGCAGATGATTTTTACACAACCAAAATCACAATGACTAATCAGAAGTGCTCCCTCAGGTTGCATTTTTAGGCAGTTTGGCAGTTGCCAGCTCATGGAAAGTTGCATAAATGAATGTATCTTTTCATAGAAATTCTTGGTAGAAAAAAAAAGATTGATCTATTTACAAGCTAACGCACACTTTTTATTTTGAATATATTGCATTCTTGAAAAAGTAGAAAGAATAAAATTGTAACTTCTAAAAAATACATCTTCTTTAATATTGTAAGTTAAAAAAATCTTTCTCCAAATATATACAAATAAGATTTTTCATGTGCATTTAATATATACCTAGTGACTCATGAATTATACCTCTTAAGTACCAAACTGGATAGCTGGAATCCCACAGAGTGAGAAAATGCCTTCCCTCCCCTCTGAACAACCATTTCCTAGGGCTTCCTGACTAAAGAAAAGAAAATGGTTTCATAAATGGTTTGGGTTTTTTTTTTTTCCCCACAGGGATTGAGGGTAGATTTGCATTGAATTCTTGATCTCCTGATTTCACACTCTGTAATGAACCACAGATTTCTCTAGCATTAGTACCACAGGAGCTGAGGTTGGGTACCTGATGCTCCCCTTGTCCTCTTCAGTCTGTCTTGCTGCTCAGCCTGCTTTTCTGGTAGTCCCAACCCACTGAGTCCTGCCAGGAATGGATGTCATGGAAGTGCACTGGGAGCAGTGATGAGGATATAGCAGAATGAACATGCTGTCAAACTGCGTCTGTCTTTTACGTATTCATTGTAGGAAAATAGAGCTACATATTGCAGCTATACAGTAAAATAGTATCTCATCCAGACCTCAGCTTGTATGGGTATGTAGCAAATTCAGAATATCACCTAACCAGAAATCCAGTGCTTGGTTTGCATAATACCCCAGAGTGATGCAGGGGATGGTCTAGGTCCATACGTGGGTGAGGTTTGTCTGAGGACACACATGGGATTGCAGAAAGACACTGCTTTCTGGCTATTTTTTTTGAAATTGTAAATAACCTTTTCCAAAATATATAGTTTTGCATATGTATTTAGGAAAGGAAGACATGTGCCATTCATTTGGTAAAAAGATGGACTAATTATCAGGCTGCCAGATGGCAAAATACAAACTATAATTCACAGGCAATCATTCAGCACAGATCAACACCTCCCGTATGGCTCCCACACCCCAACACCAGTTAAAAACACAGAGCTGCAGAAATGAAATGCTGCAAGGATCTCAAGATACCATCTAATCCATCCTCCTGCATCCAGCAGGGAAATTTTTGGTCAGTGCAATACATTTTTATTCCACAGAAAGTCTCTATGGACAAAAGGTTTCAGTAGTTAAAAATTCCTTCAAATGCAAAATAGAAAACAAGAAATCCTCCTAAACCCCAGAGCAAAACCTTAAAGAATTCACTGAAACCTAAACCACAGAAACCTCAGAATACAGAATAACCACAACACAAACTGACTGCTGCAGACATGTGTTCCTTTAATGTGGTTACAAGCAGAGCATGCACTAGGAATCTTTTTATTGCACATGGGATCATTCACATACAAACTGAGCAAACCAAAAAATACATTTCTATAACATGTGCAAAAAACCCAGATCTGACAGACTGTAATACAAGCTTTGCTGTAATGGGCACGCAGAAAGCAATATGATGGACAAGCTATAAGAACCTGAACAGAATATGAACAACATTCACCACTTCTCGGAGCCAAGAAAAGCACTGATGAATCTGTGCAGGCAGGCACGCAGCTGCTGTGTGCTGCGTGTGTGGAACAATGCAGGTGCTCCTGTCCCACCACAAAACACAAACCATGAGCTCTCCTAGGCACTGGCAGCAAGGAAGGGCACCCAAAACCTAGGAACCCTTGTTCAAAGTGACAGTGCATTTTGCCTGTCACTTTCAGGACCAAATCCAGTGCAGTTGCCTGGTCAAATGCCCAAGGGGACCCAAAAGGGGACCCAAAACCTATGAACACTTGTAAATTTATCTTCATAAAAATTAATTTTAAAAGACTGTAATGCCTATGTTCACTCTGGACTCAGACACACATTAAGTCAGGGCTCTTCCTTGTGCAACTCTTGATTTGCACCTGAGAATTGTTGCTGTGCCACCCTGTGATCTGGAGACCAGTTTTGGGCTTGTCTTTGTGCCATAGTGCTGGGTGTACAACACTCCACCTGCTGACTGGCTGAGGACAAATGGCAGAGAATGGCATCTTACTGTGGTTTTTAATTAATTCCAGATTTCTGCACTAGGTTCTCTAAGAAAAAAAAGATGGTAAAAGTCTTTTATACATTCACAATTGTCAGCAGAGAATATATTTGGGGTTGTCTTCTCTGTGTTTAGAAGAGAAAATAAGAATTTAGAATGTATGTACTTAATTAATGCCATTTCTGCACAAACCTCCTAATCAACATTCATGGTAGTCTGCTTTAAAGAACTACAGCATTTTCTATTTCTATATTTGCTGGTTGGTTGGATTGAGTTTCTTCCCTCCCTGAATAAGAGAAAGCAGAACAAGAATGTTGAGTTTCTTTCCCTTGAAAACGTTCCTGGTGGACACTGACCAGAGCCACTTCTGCGCTGGCACTGGTGGTAGACAAAAGGTCCAGCTCTCAAATAGTGCTGGATTTTTGGTGCCCTCACATATGAACTGTGGGTGCTGAAGTCTGTTCTAAAGTTGCCACAGCTCAGTCTTCTGAAACCTCAACAATGATGGGAGATGTGAAGCCAGAAGGGGAGTGGTGAGCTCTGGCAGGTATCCTTGACTGCAGAGGCTGTCTGCCTGGTTTTGCAAGCTAGTGCATTTTCCTGTCACTTTCAGGACCAAATCCAGTGCAGGTGCCTGGTCAAATGCCCAATCAAATGCTATATACACTAGAAAATTGCAACTAGGTCTTTACCTGTGAAAGTTTATGAGGGAAGGGAAAGCTTTTTATTTTCGAAGTTTAGCATTCATATATTTGCACAACTCCTGTGGCTATCAGTATGTGCTAGGGGTTTTTCTCCTGTTTGGTGCTTTAAAATTTAACTTTCCATATGCACTGCAAATGTAGGCATAGGCATATACCCTTTATTTATATTTACATTTACAAATGGACATGTTTGAAATATTTTGGAATGTAAGTACATAATGGAAAAGTGAAGTATATTAAAGAACCAAACACATAAAATGTGAGAAATGCACTTTTGCAAGCATATATAGTGTAAACAGCAAATTTAACTGTATTTTCTACAAGAACTACTGAATGGCTGGTAGCAGATTTTCTTACATTAACCTGACTACCTGAAATTTAACATTGTGAAACAATAAGCATAGAAATGTCACTTATTCAGCTAATATACCGCTATCTTTCATATTCAGATTTTGCTGGGATGCTAATCGGAAGCTTGGATGTCAGGCTCTTGTTAATAGACTAGTCCCTGAGGTGTACCTGCATGACAACACATTTCCTCCTCCTCTGTTCCTCCAGTTGGAGATCACCTCTGCCTGAGTTCTGCTCTTCCCACAATACTTTAGATGCTTAGGGAAAGGCTGCTATAAGTCAAGACACTTGGGAGAAACAAAAGTGGCTTTGTTGAATGTGAAAACACTTCGGAAGCCTGTGAAGTGGGTGCTGTGTACTTACTTTCCCTGGAGTTTCATTTTCACAAGATTACGAAACAGTGTATTTCAAATAACAGACCAGACGGGCTGTGTTTCACTGAGTGCACAGATTCCCTGCTCAGATGTTCCCAGTAGCTCCACTTTCTGAATGGGAAGGTTATAACTGCTCCCACCATGTCACTTCCTACTTCTACAAGTGCTAAATCTTTCTGGGGATTCATATTTTTTGTTGCAATATTTACATAGTGCTTGACATCTGCAAGGTAATTTCATAATCTTAACTTTATTCAGACAACCATACATTTCTAAGCACCTTTTTCTGCAAAAAACCCTGTAGTGGGTCAAAGAGTGTTATTGGTTTTGGTCCTTTACAGAATAAAGTGTGCCACTCCATGTAGCAACTGCATCAGAATCACGTAGTCAAATGATGTAAATATTCCAGGATAAGGGTGGTTGCATCCTGGAATTCAAGAATTACCTCAGAAGTCTTTGTTTTATATCTAAGGCAAACACTATATTTGGAGTACAAATTTAAAAATTCTGCAGCCTTTGTAAATTATAATTGTAACTATTGTAAATATGGAAGATATTTCGAAGTTTTGAAACAAAAGGCTTCTCCTTCTTCTGAGCAAGATTCAGTTCTTACTGGAAAAGAAAGGCAGAACACAAAGGAAAATATCCCCCTTGGAGCTGACCACTCTGCTGAGAGTAAAATAGAAAATGTATTCCATAGCACTTCTCTGCAGGGCCGATAGCAAAAACTGATTTTGTAACATCTTTTCTATATATTTACCCCAGATTAAATCTGATCTGCTCTGTGACATTATCTTGATAAAGCAAAGTATCCTAAAAGGTTAAGACAAACATGACTTGAAGACAGGACACCTTTTGTCCTGAACCCCCATATTCACATGAATTGTAAGCTACAAGCATACGGGATGTGTGCTACAATCAGAGTCAAGGCCACAGTGGAGCAAGAGAGGCACCAGATGGTGACAGATGTGAGGGCCACCACCTCAGGGTGCTCCGCAGGTCCAGGGCACGCTCTGGCAGCCGAGATGAACAAAGAAGGCAATGAGACCAGGGGGGAAAGAGCTCCAGAGAAAAGAGTCCTGGGGGGAATAAAGCAAGTATGTCTGGCCTACAAAAATATCCTGCTCTTTTCTGAATACAATGAACAGCTTTGTGCACAGCCCTGCAAGGCCTATGTATAAACAGTGCTCAGTTAATTTATCTTATTAAAATAATTTTATCTGGGGACAGAGAAAAATCTATGAACATTTCCTGCATCTGAAATTCACTTGTATGAACAAAATCTCTAGTATTAATTTTCATACAATTTCAGTTACCTCTGTTTCATACTACCCTAATCCCAGTTATTTCAGCCAACATTTTACAACATGACACCTGAGTGGGTCCATTACAAGAAACTTTAAATGTCATAATCTTAGAGGGCATCTTGTGGGATAACATTTTTAACTGGATATATTCAGACCATAGTTTTTCTACACCTTTTAAATGCTGTGTATAAGGAACCATAAACAGCCTTTGTGGAAATGAAAGTTTGAAATCACTCTGCTGAAAGCTTCAAACATTTGTGAGATTCACTATTTATAGACTGATTAGATTTACAACTCTACTAACAAAAAGGATAGTTCTCTGCATATTATGTGTTGTTCCTATTTATGCTTCCCCTTCTCACAAAGCATGCATTGCATTTAGCCTTTTGTCTTACACATAGGTGACTGCTCTACAGTTTTGGGATTTCTCTTTCCATTTCTCAGTCTTTAGTACTTGAAATTCAATAAAGATTAGATTTTGCATATTTGAGTTGGGTGATGATTTTATTGGCATCTTGACTAAGGGGCTCTAAGATAAAATTTAACTTCTGTAATGCTTGTAGCAGTCATAGACAAACACAGTGTATAGCATGCATATTTATAAGGGAATTTCTTTTCTTTAACTTTTTGCATTAACCATGTGCTATCCTGTAAAAATAAGTCTGCCCAGAAAAGGTGAATAATGTGACTCCACTAGTATCACCCCTCCCTCTATCAGTCCTGTGTCCTACTGCTCTTCATTCCCCATCCTAAGCTGTATGCCACAGAGGGGTGGTCATTCTTCTGCTAAAAATAAGGCTTCTGTGATGCTCAAATGGTGTTAAAATGTAGGGAACATGTATAAATCCACCACAACCAGCTGCAATGAAGTGAAGACCATTACAAACACCATGCTCCTCCCAGTAGCACATACATTTATAAGGCTCCCCCAGGCACTGCATGACACTGTGAGGACACAGTGACTGAGTGAGTAGCCACTGTGCAGTAACATGACATTTTATAGCAGGGAACCTGTGTATGGTAGGCATGGTGCCACACAAAGATTGATTAGAATCAGATGGTAAAAATGCTTTGCAGTTTGTATCCTGATGAAATTGCTGGAGTGATCATTAAAATGGTAGTCTGGTCCTCCTGAAGCAGACACACCTTCCCCAAGGCACTTTTCCAAGCTCTAGATATCAGTTCTGGGATGGAAACAGTTGTATACACTCATGTATAAATGTAATTTTGTGGTGTACAGTATGGTACAGAGCTCACATGCCTACCAAACTCCGATCAAAACAGATGTTCCCACACCTCCTTTGCTGTTTCAGAATTCAGCAAACCTACACTTAGTTCCTGTCTCTATTCTACCACTGCAGTATTGTCCATGTGGGTAAAAGCCTACTCCAGTTGCTGTTACTGGCAAAATTCCCATTGACCTGCATAGAAAGAGATTTTAATTCTTAATCTTCATGTTCCTCATCTGGTAAATAAAGAAGATATTTAATTTCTCCAAGTACATCTGTATATCTTTATTCAGACTATAAAATCCCTTTGGACAAAGACTTGTTAATTTGTGCTGTTCTTTAAAATTAATGTCAGTAATAATCTGTGTCATCTCCAAGTCAACATATGACAGCCTAAATATCAATACTGTAGGTTTCTAAAAATCAAGTGTGCTCACCAATGGATAAGAAAGTACAACTAACAATTTGCTGGTCAGCACTACACCAGCTGCCTGCCCAGAAAGAATAAAGGTTTTCCTGCAGCTCACTGGAAACTTAGAGCAGCTCATCTGCCCCAAGCACATTGAACAATTAGACCTTTCTCTCTACTCTTACAAAAAGTCTGATTATTGCAGCATAGTAGGTGCTTTATGAAGTAGCCTGTTCTCTATTGAGCTAGATTAATATGGTTTAGAATATTAAACTTAGTCTTAGATAATATCTAGCACAATATCTACCTCAGTCTCAGTTGAGATCTCTCTGGGCTACAGTGATATAAATAATACTTAAATAATTACTGTGGGAATTAACTGATATTTAGCAATTTCAATTTTATTACAGCATTTGCCCTTTGAAAACCACAGATGAAGCAATAGATTCTATAGGAACATTTGACACTTTGAAAACTCAACTGTAGTTAATGACAACAGAAAGATCTATGGAGAAAAAGATGTAATGAAATCTCGTAACAAGTTTACAATAAAATAAAAAAAAATTATCTATAGCACAAACTGGAAGAATTCATTTTACTTGTTCTATGTATTCAGCAAAAGTTTTAAATATGTAAATACTGAAAGCATTCTCTTTTTCTCCAAAACTGCTGAAGTTTAAATTTTATTTGTAGCTCTCCCTTCTGTGAGACAGTCCATTCTACTGGGGAGGCCATGTATTTTTTCAGTCTAGTAATATCTTATTCCAGTGTGATAGATTTTGTCTTACACTGCAGTACAGAGTGAATAATTTTCCATTATAAGTAGGACTGTTTTCTCACTTCAGAAAAAAAAAAAAAGACTTCATTTATATCCTACCAGCATTTAATTCACTTTGGGGTCTATTTTTCATTCTAGTTAGTTGTGTAATTCATGCCCATCTGTTTCTCTGCAAGCCAAGTGATAGTTTTTATTTTTGAAATGTTTTCTTCCTTTTCTATATAGCAATAAATTTTACAGCAATATTTTGATGACCATTTGACTATTTCCACTTGTTACAAAAGACATTTTTTAAAAAGAGCACTAAAGAGCCCCCTTAACATCCACAAGGTTCACAGTAAGGGCAGAAATCTTCTTCAGTCACAGTAGAAATGAAAGCAGGAGTGCCAAGTTTATGCTATGCCTTCACAGTCAAAGGGATGTTCTAGTTTCTAAATGCAAATCCTTTAATATGGTCTCTTAGCTCTAGAAGAAGATAGAAGAATAAGGAACAGGAAAACCATCCCTTAAATTCACATGTCAGAGTTCTGCTCAGATCATGAATAGACAGCAGGAAGTAAAATACGCACTAAAGGAAAAGGGAGATGCAATTATTCAGCAGTAAAAATAGTGAAATTATCCTTGGGTTTCACTTACAATGGAAAATTAGATTCTTTCATTTCAGGTGAAAATATGAATGTAACTTGAAATGTTGTAGAACATCTTTATTAGCATACATTATACTGTTTTGTCATAACTTGTCCTAGCTCTCACCCACAGCATGGGAAAAGACTTCTTCCTGCCCTTAGAAGCACTTCTTAGCCTGGGCTCCAGCTGGTCTCCTGTGCAACAGCAAGACCTCCTTATTTCCTTCCAATTTGTGTAAGACCAGAGCAGCTACCAGATTCAGATGTTTGTGATAATTGTTCCTGTGCTGTATTCAAGGGGAAGAAGAAGAGTACAGTGTGTCAGAGGCCAACCACCTCCAAGGGATGCTCCTGGAAGGAGAAGATTATCCAGTACAGTTTACCCTGAGCGATCCCTGCAGACCCAACCTAGTCTTTGGCTTTTGTGGCTGCTGTGGCAAATCAACTTCCTCTTTTCAAGCTTAGAGAAAAAATTAGTTGCTTTAAAATGAAACATTTCAAATAATATCACACAGTGGTGAATTGCAGTGTTGGTAGCAGGTTCACTTTACTATCCTTCCATAAATACAAAAAATGCCCTCATTGAGGCATCTGCCCTCAGCCCTCATTTTCATTTCCAAATAAGCTATTGGCACCCTAAATTTTTGTTTTCTGTTGCAGGGCTCCTGTAGCAAAGCAAAAGAATCATTCCTAAACAACTGTGAAGATACATTAGAATTAGTTTTGTCTGTTTTGAGGCATACTCACTTTTTTTTCTAGCCTATCTTTCCAAGGATGTAAAGTTTACAAAATTACACCCTTTGTTGCTTCTTTTAGCTGCCTGGCAGTCGTTTCCCCTCCACCCCGTCCCAGTCATTTCTCATTATTTTTGGCACTCCCTGACCAATTTCAGCCCCACAAAGCAGATGGTTAGAGATCTCAAATACAACAAATGTCTACACTGAAATATAGATGCTGATTAAAGAAGAGAGACCTTACTCGTGTTTCCTCTGAGGTAAGGGCAGAAAGAATTCAGCATGATCCTTTCAGCAGCATCCAGCTGGGCAATCAGCAGGCATGTCCTGACTGGCCAGTTATCATCCACATTTTAGCAGGCTTAATGCAGCTATTTTATACAGCTAAAAGCAGAAAAAAATAGCTTGGACTTCTGTGAAGTGGTGGTGTGGGAAGAGCTATATTAGCACCAGCAGGCTGGGGAACTGCTGTGGTGTGAGCAGAGGGCTCGGGGCTTTGGGAGGGGCAGCGCTCAGTGCAGGGGAAGCGAGGAGGACAGCAGGTAACCCCGCAGTGAGGCAAAGGGACATAAGGCTGTGCTGAGTGTGTTGTGGTGAGAGTATTCTAAAGGATATGCTTAATTCACATCTACTGCACAGACCCATAAGAAACCCAGCTTCACCAGTTCCACTGGCTGCGGATTATCTGCATTACCATATTTACCAGAACTTCAGGAGTGAGAAAGAGTCTATGGTTTGGAAATCCCAACAGAACTCATACAACTGAGCTTGCATTATGAACCTTCCTGCAGTTAAGCAGGCAGGACTGAGAAAGCCCAGTAACAACTTCAGGAACATCTCCTACAATGGTGACTTAAAGGGATCCCAGAAATTATTTTTCCTGTTCAGACAAGTCAGTCTGGGACTACCTTGCATGCCTTTCATGTTGTGTGACTAAATTTTACCTGGCTCATTTTGATTTTATGGGTTGATTCTCTGTTGTCTTAATTTGTGTAACTTCATATATTTCCTAATTTCCATGCATCTGAATCAAGAGTATAGAAGAACACAACAGGAAATGGTTTTCCAGTCTTGCAGAATTCTCAGCCTTCCCCCACACCTTATCTGACTGAAATTGAAATTTTCCAAAAACATCAGAGGAAACAAGATGAAATACATCCCTTCATACTGGAATAGCCGTGTAACATGGTCATTCACACAGAATCCACATCACCACCTGAACATCCAGAGGAGTGAATTTAGAGGGATTCATATCCAAGCCTATAGCAGTTTATGAATGTTTGATCTTTAATATAAAGTGTGTTTATATCAACATACAAAATACGCAAAGATATATGCCTGGATAACTTGTCTGTATGATGTGTGATACAGAAAAATCAGCAAAACCTGTCTTCCGAGCCATGTCATCATAAGTAAGCTTTTTCAGTTTTCAGATTTTTCAGGTATACATGTAGAACCTACAAGTTTGCATGTAGATGTATAAATACAGATATGTGCACATACAAAATTTGATAATATTAGGCTTGCAAGCATGATTACAGAACAGCGAGGTCAAAGTCAGTGCTTCTGCATGCCACTCTCAGTGCAGTGAGGTTGGACATCTGTTCACCTCAGCTGTCAGTGAAGCCACAGGACTGGGACAAGACTAGCTACATGCAGTTGAGGTGCTTCACTTTTTGTGTACTATTTTATTTTGCCAGTGAAGGTAATCTGCAAGATGAATTACAGAATGTGATTCCCTCTCTGAACAGGCCCAGTGTCCTAGCAGGCTGTAACAGCCCTTGCTTGGATTCATAAGCCAAAAGGGAAAGCAGCACAGAACAATTGGAGAGTTACATTCCTGCTGAGTTATACTGGTGGTCAGACAAGCCTATTATGTCCTTTGAAAGATTAAATAATTAAGCAATAGGTGGACATCCCTTCCATAGAGTTTAAGATCGTTAAGCAAAATTACTTGGAAGCATTCCTAGCCTTGCAATTGTTCTTATTAGATTTAATAGTATCACAGGATGATGTGGGCAGGCAGCATCTTTTCTGATTCAGTTTGAGTGATGAGCTTCATGCTGTGTAATTGGAAGTCAAGTCATAGTACTACTATCCATTATTGTTTTCCATTATTATTTTCCAAAACATTGAAATATTTTCCCTCAGCACTGTGCATAAATGACATAGAGCTGAGAGGCCTTTGTTGAACGGCTACCTGCCTTCAACAAGCCCTCCCAACAATTCATTTAAAAAGTAAATAGATCAATAAAGTGACAAAGTAGTTGAGTGGATATTACTCACTTCCTTGGTAATGTCATCAGGCAAATAAATACACAGTTATGGCTTGTCTACACAAGGAATAAAAGACAGCCAATTGTACAGACTACATATATAAAAGATTATCCCATCACTTTTTTGAAGACAACTCAGACCATAATAAAATAATCACACTCCAAAATTTTAACATTCTGTGCAGTGCCCTAGAAATAATACTGTTATATGAAATTAGAAGATGTAAAAGGATCCTCTTTTCCTACCTGTATTCTCTTCACATTTGGCCAGAACGTGGCTGAGATCCACCTTTATTGCAAGTGAAGGAATGAAGGAAGAGCTGTTGTGTCTCCAGTTTGCTCAAACCTCTGTGAACTCCTTCTGGAAAGCTCAGCCATATGTGAGTGATAGAGGCACATCAGCATTCTCTCCCTTCGGAAAGATTTAACTCTCATTAAATTTGGAGCCCAGATGAGCATAGAAGAGGATGGAAGAGTAAAATGAAAGCATGAGCAACATTCTACTTCACATACCAGTCTGTGTACTGACAGGCTGTGTAGCAGCTGATAATGGTCTCCTCACTGTCTCCACTGCATCTAACTAACAAAGGTTCTTTCCTCTTCTTTTTATTTAAATATGTAATTTTACCCATCACCAAAAGTTGTTATTATTGGGAGATGGTGAAGATATGTCCCTCAGCATATTGAAAAATGTTATTTCAATTAATGATGATTTTCCAGGATTAATTCTTAATTTCATAGTGTTCCATTACTGAAAAAGTCAAGGTGTTTACACTAGAAATTTAAGTGGAAAATATCCAGGTTAACTCAGAGCAAGTATAGTTCAGCACAGTGTCTGTATTTAACTTCTCTGAAAAAATTCCTTTGTGTCTGCTAAACCTTCTTATAAAGACACTTTAGTACACATGTCCTAGGGCCCCAAAGCTATTGGTGGGTATCTCTGACTTTCCAGTTCCTTTCCCTTTCTAGGAGTTCATTCTGATTGAAACCCTGTTTTACAATTAACTTTTACTTATCATTTAAAATAACCAAAAACTAGCAGGTATTTCTGTTCTTCAGTTTTTCCTCAGAGTAAGGACTTCTTAAGCTTAGATCCCTCTTCTTTTTCTAAAATGTGGCTTCACCTCTATTCAGTCCATTCACTTCCTTCTACATTGTTCTGACCGAGCTTCCTCTGAAGCAACCTCTTGAATACCTACCTTGTATTTCTGGTGATTTTATGACCAGCCAGAAGAAATGATCAAAACTCTTGGGAAAAACATCCATTGTCCTTTTCAGGTTTCAAAAATCTGTCTTGACAAGTGACCATTTCTTTCACTCAGTGATATCACATTTGAATGTGATTTCTTTCACTCAACAATATCACATTTGAATGGATCACCACAGAAGTTCAGAGAGCAGATCTTTTCATTTCCGTAGAGGGTGCAGGACTTTTCCCATTATATCATGTGGCAGGGAAGCACAGGAGGCTGAATAGTACCACATTCAAAGTGGATTTAGGGTTTAACAGAAATATACACAGAGGAACCACACAAACGTCTCCAGAGAATCATATGAGGTTTACAATACTTGCTTTGTGACAATAGAGCTGAAAAAAATATTGAAGGGTGAGTGACTGTAATTCCAACATGAAAAGCTTTATAGTTTTCAGTTCCACCCATGTGTAGCAATTGGAATCACAAACATTGGTATGGCATTTTAAGTGATGGGATTCCTTACTACCTCATTATCAGGGGCACTGGTAGCTGCTTTCCTTCTCTGTTGCACTCACAGACTTTGTGCCTCTCTTCAGTTGATTAGCATCTTGAATTTTGACACAAGATTATTCTGTTTATATAGTGATCTGGGCACTACTAGTGTAGGTTCATTTCCTGTCAGTCATGGTTTTCTTACGTCAGTGAGCGCATTATTTTCAAATGCATTTCTTTCACTCCTGATTCATGTAGGTCGTTATATTTTTATACAGCCAATGAGACCAGCAAGTTTCTAAAATGGCCAGAATATTTAGAACAGTCTGACAAACTGTACTGTGTTCCTGCTTATTACTGTGCCATTATGTTGGGAAAACAGAGCATAAGTAAATGCTAATTAGGAAAATAGGTGGAAAAGCAAGACAACTTCAGTACAGCACTCAGCAACAAAAATCTAGGAGATACAGAAGTTAAAAAGTCAGAGCTTGCTAGTTTTACAGAAATACAAGTATGGGATCCTTAAAACTAAACCAATTTAACAAGCAAAGGAAGGAGAAAAGAAAATAAGGCTAAGAAAGTCATCAGAAAATCTTTTACTGTTGTTTCTTTTTATTTGAGGTCCTAGCTATTATTTACCCTAGCACGTGTATAGCACAGGGCAGATCTCATGTTCCAATCTACCTTTTAAGTAGGCAGCTGTAAATCAGACAAATGAGCTTTTCTAATTCTATGTACTGCAAACACTTTACAATTGTCTACACCAATCTGTCTTTTTAGCCTTTAGTAGGCACTATAATGATTTTTTTGTTCTCTTGGATCTTGGATTATGAGAGTATATAATGAAGGAGGCCTCTGTTTCCAAACAAGGAGGGAATTCAAGAAGAATTTGTCACTGAATGGGACAGCTAGCAAATGAAAACAAAATTTTCCCCAGAAATTATTTACGGTTCTTCCGGTACAAATAATATGAAATGCACTGATGTAGCTTAGCTATGAGTGAGTATGAAAACACGGATATTGTTCAGACAATATATTTAATTATGTGTGACTTTCTCTGCTTTTACATCATGTTTTCAATAAAAGTATTGGAATTCTAGATTATCTTGAGTTAAGCTTTTGCTAAGGAAATTCAAGAAAGTAGAAAATGCTTCCATGTCAGTGGAAGACAACTAGGAAAATGTAAAGTTTTGTAATGATGGTGGAGGAATATGGATGCAAGTTAATTCCTTAATGGTCACTGTGCTCTATTTTTCAGTCACATGAATGGGGAGGGGGTGGGAGCAGGAAGGCTAAGAGTGCGGGGACAGAAATTGAGGTACAGCTACTGAATGTCAAGGTTTTAAAACTTCAGTTAATATAAACCTAAAATAAATTTGAAATCTCATGGAAGGTTATTTGATTTTGAACTTGAGCCTGTCTCTACCCCTGCCACCAATGTTCCTGGCTGTTTCATTAAAGGTACATCCATTAGAAACACACTTAAGGACTTCACAAGGCTTCATCTCAAAGCAACATTTCTGACAAGAAAAAAAATATTTATTTCAGGATTTTCAGGGTGGGTAGGAGTTATCATTTGCATTTGTGCTCCTCTCAGCTCTTGGAAGAAATTATATCTTTCCTCTTGTAATATTGCTGCTAAGATGTACATGAATGTTTCTTTTTGTTAAATAACAGGTTAACCTTCAGTAAAGCTGTAAGAAAAAGGTTGAACCTGAGGCACAAGTGGTTTAAGTTCTTATTTCCCAGTACTATGGAACACTGAATTGACATGTTTGATAGTTTTTTCATTAGGTTGCTTCTCTTTTGTTTTGTTTTCTAATAGGTCACTGAAAAATACTGTTCTGGGTTTAAGCAAATTGAAGGTCAGGGTCAGTAGGCATGCAGCTGGCATGCATTGGCAGTTCATTCTTTTGGTTGTTTATTTTGTACAACACCCAAGAGTCTGGTCTCCACTAAATACAAAATTTTATTACGTTAACTCTGACAAACTTCAAGGGTATAAAAGAAGGTGATATCTCTCTACACTTAGACCAGCATGTGTTCAGGTTCTCTGAACTTCATACCAACAAAATGGGACTGAAGCCTCAAAAATCTTAAAAAGCCCTGCTCCTGCCCTCTCTTTCATAAAAAAACCAAGTTCATAACTGTAAATTCCTAAGCCAAGGTGACTTTGCTGCTGGATTTGGGCACCTCCAAAGCCAGCTTCTAGCTTGCTGGGCAATGATGCAACAGGTTTCTTTACAGATCTGAGTCTGGGAGAAAACATTGCTGAAGACAACTGAATTAAGCATAATGCTATCACAGACAGACACTGAAGTGGAAATGAGATGATGACTTTTTAGTTAGAGTATGTAACTAAATACAATAGCTGACTAATGAAAAGTACTGATCAAAGAATCCTAAACCAAATACAAGCTATTTCTAACAAAAAATGAAGGAAGCAAACAAGATATACAGCAGGAAATAACCTCAGGCCCGTTTCACTGTATCAAATGACGAGAAATGGTGCAAAGTAATACCCCAAAATGTAAGAAAAATAGAGAAAATCAATACACATAAACATCATGTTCATTTATTTCATGTTTCAAATCAGAAGAGTGACAGAAAAGACAAACACATTGATCTAACACACATCAAGAAAGAGGAGGAGGTTGTCATGAAGATTCATAAGATTGCAGCTAGTAGTCAAAAATCAGTATTACAAATAAGACAGGACGTGAGTCACACTTATTTGTAGGTTGCTGTGTGAATTCCGTCATATAAACAAACTGCATTGGTTGGGCTCTAGCACAGACGCATATCCTGAGCCCACCTGATTTGTGGTTGCTGTCATGCAGTACATCTTGGCTCCTCAGAACTCGGCAGTGATGGCAAATCCACCTGCTCTGGAAGTGCTACCAAAGGAAAATCGCTGCTGAAAAACAGATATTCCTAAATCTGTTTGAACAATAGGATGTTCCAACATATGCATTCACATTCTTTATAAAATTCATTATAAAATTACAGTATGTTAGTTTTCTTTTTTAGGAACATTATTTTAATTTCTTCATTTCTCTGCCTCCAGTGTGCCATTGTGGAACATACTTTTCATTTTAAAAACAACTGATTTCCCTAGCATAGCACTTAATTTAAAAGTACACATACTATTAGTAAGATGCAATGCTTGAAAAACAGGGTTCAGAAGATCTTAGTCCAGCTTTCAAAGAAGAAAATTTATTACTGTGAATGGCCAAAATTTTGTCTTTGTCTAATTTTGTCTCAGTTGTGTATCAACATTGTGAATGAAATTACTGCTCCTCATATCTTTCCAGTTGGAAGCAGTGAAAAGAAAAACAGTTAGTGGCCTCAACAAGCATGCAGTGATGTTTTGGAGCTGAGAATAGTTATGGAGGTAGCTGTGAAATTTTCATACTTTCTGCCCTCATTTGATTAAAATTTAATGTCTGGACTTCTTCACTGGAAAAGGACAGGTTCAGTGATTTTCCAAATCAACATTTTGTGGCCTACCTCATAAGTTTGCTGGCTAGCATGCGCTATGGGTATTTGAAGCAGGACATTACCAGTCTGACAAGTGTTCCAATTTCTGAGGCATCTCGTGGTAAATTTTCCAACATCAGTATTCACGGCTGTTTTCTGGCACATATCCATCTAAAAGGACACAGCTCAGGAAACAGAGTCAGAGCTTTTATCCTCCTGCATCTACAGGTCACATAATCCAAATTGTTTCTGTTCCCCTTTGCTACATTTCATGCTCCTTCTGAACAAGTATCAGGGCATCCTTGTCTGCACAAAGATTTTCAGCCACACAACCTCTTATTAGTGTCTCTTTGAGCCTCTCCACCCACAGTCTCATTTTCTTTCTTCAACTGGAAAATAACTAGCACTATTTTACTTGCACTAATTGATAAAAGTTCAATAATTTCTTTCTCTGATTTTCTTATTACTCAGTTCATGTCCTGAGACAGTAATTTATTTTCTTGGACATTGGTTACAGTTTGTCACTGTCACATCACAAGACTTTCCAATATGCTGATGTTTATGTTTTCACCTCCAGTAATGACTTTCCTTAGTGTGACTTCCATTTTCCTTTGCAGTACCGGAGTAACTTCTTGGCTACCCTATTTAATTTCATGGTGTATAACCATTCTCAGTATTGATCCCCTTAAAAGTGGAATGTACCACAAATATACCTCGTTATGCTTGTAATGACTAGCTACATAGGTAATGCTAGAGAAGGAAGAGCGGCTCTCCCTTCCCCTAAACACAAGCCAGTGTCATCAATGATATGCAGAAACTTATCTCATGGTAGACACTACCAGACTAAAACTTGCCTCTTTCACAAGATTTAATTTCTTGGGTTGCTTATTTCTATTTCCCTGTTGCCACATGAAGCTGCTATTAAATATTTTATTTTACTGCTTTCATGTTCTAAGGCTTTCTTTTTTTGCTCAACGACTGACCTGAACTACTCAAAATAAAATGCCAGTAAAGATCAGTTAAGAGCTAAGCATTTTAATCAGGGAAACAAATGAAGCCATATTGCATTCTAGTTCAGCACCTTTAAACAGCTTACTGTAACCATATTGCTGTTCAAATCCCTTTGCTGCAATTACAAAACAGCATCACAACAAAAAGCAAATATTAGGCTTGGCACAGTCAGTCACCTTTGAACAATTTATCAAATTCTGAATTTTCTACAGATTAATAATGCTTGTCCATCAGAATGAAAAACTATTCATCCTATGATGTGTCTAATTGCATCTTTTCAGGATCTTCCATGGAAAAGGCCCATGACAATAATTAATACCTTGTGCTATATACACCACAGCTTTGGGCGTTGCCTAGCAACGAGCATCCGGCAGGCTTCCTAAGGGGCCTCAAGCGAAGGCAGGGGAGCAATCCCTGCACACTGCCATGAGCCAGAAGCAGCTTTGTTCTAGGCTGCTGCTCTGTTCTGCTTCTTTCTAGAGTGATCTGCAAAACAAAACTTCCTTAAGAGGTCACATTTCTGAAAAGCCTTTTCAAAGACTAAAGAGAAGATAAATGCACATGCTTAATTTTTTTATACTCTGGGATGGCTTTTACCTTCAGAAATACTACCAACATCCTCTTGTTATCTGCTGAAACAATTTGTTTTCAAAATAAGTGTTTCTGTGGGTTCATGTCTACTTCTTATTGGAATAGTTGTCCATCTCTGACAGGATGTTGTGCTGATTTTTTTCACAATCAAATGGTTTTTGGACAAACAATCCATTACATTTAAAAAAGTACTTGTGTTGTGTTTTTACACAAACACTGCTGTATCTCAAGAGTGTCTACAGTACAGAGTAGCACAAACTTCACTGAAATGAAGTCTTCCTCTGCTGGAAAAGCATTCTTTTTTGACAGTGCAATTTTTTAAAGTACCAGTTCATTTCCAGTTCAATCTCTTTATCTTGGCAAAGGGACATCTAAATCTCATTTCATTAAATGTATATATTTACTCAGATATTCACTTCAATAAGAGAAGGAGGCTGGAAGGAGGTAAGATTTCCCTTCTCAGTCACAGTTTCCAAACTCTGTGGTCCTTACCAAGTCAATGATCTTCTCTTTATCTTTGCTTTTGCTTTAAAATAACAGCCCAAATATAATAAGACTCAGAAAGATATTGTGGTTATTTTATAGCCCTTTAAGAAAAAGTGACCAGCAGCAGGACATATTTATTTTTTTCAGAAATTTTGCAGAATTTATATAGTTTAATCCTAAATCATTCAGCATTATTTGAATAGTAAAATAAACAATAAAATAAGCAATAAAATTTTGATGTTAAAGTGATCATTTTATTAACAGGACTGTGTAATATGTGTTCTAGAATCAGGAAGATGTTAGACTAACTGGCAATCCAGTCCTAGGTTTCTATGACTCATATTTTGTAGCTGTTATAAAATAACAAAGATCAAATATTATGTAAATATTCCTCAGTCCAAATCCACTTTCTTTTTTTTTTCTGCCTTTGTCCTGCAGCAAGATTATTCAGCCTCCCAAGATATTTTGTAAAGTCATATTCATACAGACGTCTGGTTAAAGTAGATCTTCTGTAGAGCTTTGGCTTAGAATTCATGCTCAGTCTTGAAATCTCAGAGGAAATTGTCAAGGCACAAAGGGCAAGAGAGTCCCCATAATCTATTGATGAAACTTGGGAGATGGTGAAACTCAGGAGCCTAAAAACTCTTTTTATTTTTGCAACAAAGCCAGTTCATACTCATCCTTTTAATTTCTTTCCCACTTAATTCCCAGTAAGGTAGGCAAATGACACACTGGGGATCAATCCCACACAATCTGAATGACATCTCAATCTTGAGAGACATGCTGAGCAAAATTCTAATGAAAGATAATCTTATGGACACCCAGAATTTAAACATTACAGCAAAGGCAGAATCCCTAATCCTTGACTTAAAGATTTCACTGCAGTTGCATACTGAAAAATGCTTGTACTTGACAGGAAAGACTAGTCAGGGTTATCTCTCTCCTGCTCATTGTTTTTCCTCTGTCTGCCTCATTTACATGTAAATAAGTGAATTTTGCATACATTCAGGGTGCCACCTGAATTTCAATTTTGCCTTTTTTACTTATGATTTCACAATCAGTCTGTCTTATTGATTTTTTTTCCCTGATTAAAACATTCATCAGGTCTTCTGCTACCTATAAGCTTGAAGCACAGACTTACACATGAGTTGCCTACCTTTAGTTCAGGTCACTATTAGTCTTGGCAATATGATCACTTCAGTTCATGGAACACACACACACACACACAGATCTCTTGTCTTTTCATAAGATTGTTTTTCAACTTTGAGAGTATAAATAAAGTTACATTGCAAAAGTTGAGTTATATCAGTGAGTAAGTCATCACTTTCCTACAGGCAAACAAATTTGTTCCTCTTTTCTAGCAAATGCTTGTTTTCCAGATGGGAGTTAACTCCTCAGTACAATAATTTCTGTTCTGTGTCATCAGCATAGGAGCCAGTTCTGAGCTGTGATTCTACAATTCAGTGATGGAGATAACAACCTATTGAAGCAGTTTTGTGTCATTAGCAAGGGAATTTTTCCCTTGTGGAGTGCTTCATTAGCAAGGGAATTTTTCCCCAGTGGAGCATTTCATTACCAAGCCCCAATATAGGTGTTCTGTCTAAGTGCTAAGGTAGTTACCACCTTCCTGAGAGTCATCCTTCTTGGCAATGAGTTGATTAACCTCCCTTGCAGTTTTATTTCTACAATTACAGAGCAAAAGTCCTCTTGAAGCTGTTTGATGTGCTGCAGTCCTGAACACAGCAGTGCGCTCACAGTGAGATCTCAGAACGGTGGGGTTTGGCAGGGAGGACAGCCTCCACTATGTGCACTATCATTTCAATTCTGAGTTTTTTTGAGGATACAGTGGTTCATTTTGCAGTGGTACACCTTCATCTTTACAGGGGGGAATTTAGTGATCCAATTTTATTCATAAGATGTCAGCAGCAAAAGGCAATTTCAAAATTAACATTTTGTATAATGAAAATAAGCAAAAGCTAAAGCAGTAGCCTTAGAAATCAATGGATTATTTAAAAAATAAGAGAAAAAAAAAGAAAAAATATAAGAGATTCTGTAGTAAAATGATTTAATAGTCACTGAAAAATATTAATTTCATGGTGTGGTGATTTGTGAGCAAAGAGTTAAATTCCAAAATGAGGTAGTGCACTTCCCAGCACTGCAGATCACTGCAAAAATGCTGCCAGTAAGGGAACAGACTCTTCCATGTCTGGCAGTTGCAGCATGAATTCTCCTGCCTCCTGCCACTGCAGCCAATATGATCACAGCAGCAAGCATTTCTCCCATGTCCAGAAAAAAATAGTGGGGTTTTTGCTTGGAAGTAGTGATGCCTGTAGAAGTATATTAGTCATCATGCCTGCTCAGGGAAACTGGTTCTGAGAATTCTTGATTCCTGCACCTTTATTGCTCCAGTTAGAAAACATTTCTGCATTTTCTTCACAATCTTTACTGGTACCCACCAGTAAGAAATGAATGAAAGAGAGAAATAGGACATAGATTTTACCTTTTCTGAATATTTTAATACATTTCCAGTTTGATAATTTTAATTGTTCTATACCTTTCTGGTATTTAGAAAGCTGTACACTCTCCTTTTTTGTCTTGACAGCAAATGAATTACTGGTTTTTTTCTTCCTCATAGGAAAGCTTATGTATTTCAACTCCATGAAAATCAGTGTGTGATCTTTTTGCATAATACAGACTTCAAAATTTCTCTAAAATAAATGTTTCAAATTCATAAGCTGTAGCCTATTTTTAGTTTCCAGATTCCATTCTGGGCTCAGATTTCCAGAACTTAGGCACAGCAAACACTAAAATTTTAGATTCCAGTTGGAGTGAGCTTCTTCTCTTCTTGTGTTAAAAGGATGTCTCATTTAGAATCCTTCTGCTCAAGGTTAACTTTTTGAATTGTCACCCAAAATTTTTGGCTATTTACAGGATGTTACAGTAATGGCAAAATGATGTTATGCAAAGCAAAGCCTCAGTGATGGCAGCTGTCTCTTCCTTTGTACAAGATACTTGAGGACATTGCCATTTTGTTCTTTAGTATGATGTGAGGTTTGCAGTAGGCACTAAATACTTCATGTTATGTTTTAAACATTAAAACACAGCACATAAACATTCAAATAACCTTTCCTGAAATGTCAGTAATGCTGACACACAGAACATTCTATTTTGATAGCTTTTTTCCCTTTTTTTTTGTTTTTTTTTGTTTGTGCACTTGTCCCTTTCTAAGCAGATTATAGACAGTTTTCAACACTCCAGTCAGGTGAATCACATCACTAGTTTATAATAAGAGTCAACACTGTTGAATTTATGCTCACCAATCAATCAGTCCAACACTTTCTTCATTAATTCCTTCTGCATAGTCAATTAAAGCATCTCTTCTTTGAATGCCTACTGAGATTCTATTTTGTTCTCAATGCTCTGACTTTGCCCCCTTTTCACCTTTCTTTTTAATGTTATTTTAAGATCCCCAGAAGCAGCCAACATGCCCTCTACAATATTGTCTCTTTTGCTATTGAATTTCACCTGGACAGTGGTGTGCTATCTTTCAGAGAAAGCAAGCAATTCTTCACTAAACCCAGCTCAATGGCTCAGAGTTATCTGTGTGCTCTGTGTTGCATATAGGTCTCCAAAGCTGAAGTTTCCTGAAGAAGGAATCAGTGCAATATTTGAATTATGTTGTTTGGCTTGGCTTGATGAGTCCTAGATGAGGGTGATGGAAGAAATGTCTTAAGTTTTCAGTGGGATGATCTTTGGAAAGATTTTGATGATACAGTGATTAATTACTTTTTATCAAAAATCTAATATTCCGCAAAAATTTATCTTGGGACTTCAACAATCTCCTCCTTGCTTTAAATTCAGACACAGGCTTTTTGCTTGTTTATAAAGGCAAATAAAATACTATTTTACATTTTTTTATTTGTTTGTTTTCCCATGCAAATGGTTACTTGCAAGGCAGGAAAGCCACAATACATTGTACAATTGAGACACACAATTTGCTTCCCTGTCAATATAAAACCAAGGGAGGCATTTTTTGTCACTGCAGTTGTGTGCTAATGGAGGGAATAAGCATCATTCAGTTCAGCAGCTACATCCTGTAAGGTCCCACTGCTTTGTGCCAGCTCTCTAATCCTAGGAAAGAAATACACTTTAGGCCTGCTCCTAGGCTCAGGATTTTCTTTATGTTACTCAGGCCAAACAAAATCAGAACAGAAAAAAAATAGTTAATTGCATTCAGTTTGCCAGCTACATTCTAAAGGCAAAACAGTGAGCACCTTCCTCTGAGAGCAGCAACTCCTTTGCCTTACTGTAGTGATAAAATTGTCTATAAAAGCAAAGGCAATTTCTTCTCCTAGAAGGGCTCTGCCTTAGACATGCATTAAGGAGCTGTTTTGCCCTGTATAATGAAGGCATAGAAATGACTGTGCACTATGACAGCAGTCATGAAGTCATGCTGTCCCTCACTTGGAAGTCATTCCTAACGTGTGTAGATGCTGTATTACTGTGGGTTTAGAGCCAGTTCTGAGAGAGGATGTCAGCAGCATAAGAAAATAACCAGAGAATAACTAAGACCTTGTCCAGTGATGTAGGAACAATCAAGGAAAAAAACATCTTCTGCTTTGAAGATGATGCCCAGTAAGAAGGTGTTCTTCATGCAGCAAAACCTCAGAGACATTTGGACCATATCACCATCACTGATGACACAGTGGTTGCTGTGCAGCACAAGAATCTACTCCCAGCAGTGACTGGCAATATCTAATTTGGATTTTAGTGCTCTCCTGCCAACCATAAGCCTTGTTGCTGTTGTTAGGGGAAAGATCGAAGAAAACACAAACATGCAGTACAGTCTCATACGATTACAAACATCAGTAATATTTTCAAAATGTTGTGATGATTCATTTCTTGACATAAAGAAGAAACATAGATTACTCCTCCTTCAAAAGCATGTCTGTCATCTTTTTGACCATAACAGCAGGTCAAACTACATCCGGCATATGGATGATGTGCTGGATATTAGTTGTCTGGAGATAGGCTTTTAACTGGAGTGTTGCTGGTCCATCTATTCTATTAATTTTTTGCTGGCTAAGATTGAACACTCCCATCTCTCTCAGAAATCATTCTAAATTTGTCTTCAGATGAGGAAAGAGAGATCAGTTCTCAAGTCTTAAATGGCAAGCTATGACTAATATAATATTCATTGTTATTTTGATAAATGTACACTTGGTAATTGATAAAATATCAGCTAAACCAGTTTATGATCTCAGCAGAGCAAGAGATAAATGGTGCAGTCTTTGCTACATCATTGCTCTGACATATATGGTGTTAAAAAACAGTATTTACACAATGTGTTGTGTTCACATAACTAACTGTGAGGGACAGCAGATGATTCTAATGCAATATGGAAATACTGGCAATGATAATGGTAGAAAGGAGTCAGTAAGAGAAAAGATATCCTCAAGCAATTTTAAAAACTTCAGTATTTTAATCCATTTTAGAGAGGAGTATGACAGAATTCATAGGAAACAAATTACTTTTGTTGCGTTTCTTGAAGGCAAAGCACCAAATAATCTTCCAAATTTATATAAATAATAATTATGAGTAATGGATGTTACTTTGCTGTCAATAAAGAAGGCAAGCAACAATTTGTCCTAAACAAGTTAAATGGTATTAGAGTGCTGAGAACCAAGAAAAACAATGTTTTTTTAGGCTATGTGTCATCAATGTAGCTTAGCTTCAGTGATAGAAGGGATGTGAGCACAAACTATAGTTATAAAAATGTAAAACTTGAGTAGGAGAGCTCATTTTTACGGAGAAAGAAAAAACAAGCGCTAAACCAGAAAACATCTGTTTAACTGGATTTATGTACCCTGTAGTGGATCCTATACACTGCTTTCTTCTTTCTCTGTTCAGTGTGCTTTTACCTTACAACTGGAGTTTATTCTACTAATCACAATTCCCCTTCTGGTGATGTAAAGGAGAAAAATTTAATGTATGAGTTTACTTCCATCCTTAGGTACAGCATGCATAGAAGAGACATGCTGTCTTTGATCAAGACATTGGCCCATTTCTGGTCCTGGTGTCAAGGGATTTAGTTCAGCAGACTTGAGACAGCCTTGTGAAAGCCAGGAGCCTGCGAGGCTCAAAGGAGCCTGCTGTTGGTGGCTACAGAGTAAACAGTGTTGCAAATTCAGCTTATAATAGATAAGTTGGTTCCACAGGGCAGTACATTTAGATTTGTTTTGGTGTAGGTCCCCATTGCCGAGGCAAAGCAGTACAGCAAGATCATGAGGAAGATCCCCTGGAGAGGGGCAGTGCGGGGTGCTCCTGGGTGGGGAACACTGAGCCTTTGTAGCAGTGGGCTCAGCTCAGCTGCCAAAACCTTCCTCTGGAAGGAATCCTGAACAGGATTTGGCTTCAGTACCCACCTGGAACGGCAAAGGGCAGCCCCAGGTCAGGGTGGCCTCCAGCACCGCGTCTGAGAGGTGCCAAAACACTGGGCCTGGCTGAGTGTACACCTTCACACAAGGGCTGAAAACATGCCTTGAAAAGAAGCCAGTCAAGCATTGCTGGCAGCAGAATGTTCCCCCAAACCTCTCTAAAAGAGAAGGGGAGGGAGAGGTGACTCCTTCAGTCAGCACCCCCAGCAAGGAAGAGACACAGTTGCCCTTCCCTCAAAGACTTCAGTTGGTTTAAAGGTCTCACGGATCAGGTAAGCCAACCCACTGCAACTCCCTATTTTTTCGTCCCATCCATAACCTTTTCTTTCCTTCTCCTGCTGCTACACCACGGGGGTGGATAGGGAGGAGAGCGATGCGTGCGTGGGGCCCGGGTAGCGCGGTAGCGGGGACACTCCCCTCAGCCACCATTGCTCGCCGGCCGCCCGCGGCGAGGTCCCGCTCCCCCCTCCGCCTGTCTCCGGGCCGCCGTATGGAGGACGGGGAGCGGGTGGGTGGGGAAGCCCGAGCGCCCGGCGGCGGGAGTCGCTCGCCTCTGCCGGCGCAGGGGGCGGCTCGGCTCGGCTCGCAGCCCCGCCTGCGCGGCGCCGCAGGGGTTAAGCGCCCTCGTTCCCGGCGGGATCGCTGCCGGCGGGGAGCGGGTTAAGCGCCTGGCGGCGGCGGCTCCGCCACTCGGCTCCGCACCGCGCTCCGCGCCGGAGCCGATACAGCGGGAAGATGGCGACGGAGGGAGCGAGCGGCGAGCCGGGCTCTGGCGGGCGGGAGGACTCGGCGGCCACGGCAGCGGTAATCGGCCTGGCGGGAGAGGGGGGTGCGATCCAGCCGCGGCGAGGAGGGTTTCCCCATGGGGTTGGGACGAAGCGGTGCCTGGAGACCTGCCTCCGCCGCTCCGTCCCTCCGCCCTCCTTGTCCCCCGGGGCGGGACGGGGTTCGCTGTGGGACCCGCCGCCGCCGGGCACCGTCCCGCCCCGGGCAAGAACTGGGAGAGGCGCGGGGTCTCCCTCCCTGCGGCTCTCCCTCTTCCCTCAGCGGGGGCGGTGGGTTCTCGTCCCCATTGTTCCTTCCCGCTGCTCCGGCTCGGGGAACGGCGTGCCCGTGAGGGGCATGGAGGGGGCTCCGCTCCCCGTCTCGCCTCTCCCGCACCCACCGCCCCTTTTCCGCTGCTTCGCACAGCGAGGGGCTGCGCCCCGGCTCTCCCGGAGGGCTGAGGTGCTGACAGCGGCTGGGGCGGCGGGACCTGTCAGACCGGGGCGGGGGGAAATGTTGCTCTTTAATCCTTTGCCGGGCCCGCAAGGCGCTTGGCTTTCGCCTGCCTCTCGTGAGGCGTTTTCGGCGCACAGGCACCGTCCTTTCCCCCCGCCCCAAGTCCCCGTCCCGAGCGCCGGGTGTGCGGAGACGTTTTGGCTCCCAGGGGCAGGATCTGGCTCCCCGCTTAAGTACCCTGAAAAGCCGAGCAGAACGCCCTCCCTGCCGGCGTGTCCTCCCTGCGGTGGGTGAGGCGGCTGGGAGGGAGACGGAGGGACGCGGTGCGGTGCCAGCCGATGGTTAAAGCGGTGTCCGGGGGAGGCTGCGCTCCCCTGGGCCAGCGCCGGGCTCCTCGCTCCGGCTCCACACGCCCCCAGGCAAGGCTGCAAGCCTCGTCTTCCCGGGCGGGCTGCGCCTCTGCTGGGCCGCGGCTCCTCGGCCGTGCTCTGGCAGACCTCTGGCAGCCCGGCGGATCTCCCTCTCCCGCTGCATCCCAGAGCTGGCGTGGTCCAGCCTGTCTGGGGCTTCCCGGGCGAGCCAGCCCTAGGTACTCGGCTGGCCGACAGCCGCAGGTCCCGAGTCGGGCTGGAGCTGCTCGGTCTCGTAGCCACATGCGAAGTTCAGGGCAGTAAAACCGCGGTGGTGCCCGTTCTGGTTGGGATCGTTCCTGAAGGCGATGACTCCCGAAGCTAGGGGCACTAGTTTCTCTGAAATATAGGTTATTGCTAGCATTTTATTTGTTATTATCTTGTTTACTTCCAAACATGCACTAGTTTTTATTTGAAACCTTGTTCCAGCTGTGTACGTAATTGTCCTTGTGTGTCTTAAAATCTGCAGTGTTGTGGAAATTCAGTTTTCCTTTAAAAAAGCAAACCTTATGCAGTGCATATTTATAACATCGCTGTCTATTAAAACAACGATATAACGATAAAATTAATATTAAGGTAAGAATTACTAAAAACAAGCTTACATACTTTAAAGCCCAGATGTTCATCAAAATTATTTCTACTAAATATTTTATAATATTCATATTAATACTGCCTTAATTTTCAGTTTTAAAATATCAAATGAGTAGCCTGTAAGGAAGTAGCACTTCAATATTGCACTGTTAGGCAATAAGCCACTCATGCAATTTGGTGTTCTCATTGTGAAAGGTAGGAGGGCTAGTTCTCCACTGCACACTCATTTTAAAATATGTTTTTAAAAGTGAAGAGATGCTAGGATGTAAACTGTGTGTTTCTTTCTAACAAAAATAAGAGCTATACTTGAGTAATAACAAAATATTTTTAAATTATTGTTTTCCATTTTAATTTGCCTTCAGTCATTAATTTTCCTTTTATGTTTTTTTCCCTTATCAGTATAAACATTTTATTGTTGATTAATTTTCTCTTGTACAGGAAAATAAAAAGAAAACCTCTGTGCAATGAATTTTTTTAAAAAATACATTTATAAAACCTAAATAATTATTTTGAAGGGTTAGTATTAATAGGTTTTTTTTCTGTCTTTAAACTAGAGATACAGAATTATGAATTGGATCATCTGGCTTACTTTTTGGATGACCATAATCATTCCGATGACTATTTTATAAGTCACATTAAACTTAAACTTATAACAAAATATTGTTTTCAGTACAGTTTTTTGGCTTTTAGTTTTGTTCTGTTTTATATTTTTTCTTTTAGTTCTCAGAATTCTGATGCACAAATGGTGCTGTAAAAAGCTGTGAGATTTTCTGAGCTTTTTCTCAAGAAACAGTATTTGTATTAGTAATGTGTTAATGTGTAAGTTTTATGCTGTAAGCAGAAGGTGTGTGACACAGGACAGTACAATAGGGTTTCTTGATACTAAATACTGTTCTTGTGTCTTGATGCAGTATCAATAACATCACTGAAAAATAAAGAGTTTTCCTGCTTTTTTTAGAAGCACTGTAGAAAAGGGAGGGAAGTGCTTTACATTCACCAGGGAATTTGACTGGAAAAGCCTAGACTGTTCTATAGTGTGTTACATTTAGGAGCAAAGATGACAATCTTGTTATTCTGAGTTTCCTAGGATAAAGCACAGCATTTGGTGAGCCCATCACTCCTTTCCCACAGAATACTGGTATTTTTGTGGTGGTAAGGATGACAGGCAAAAATGGCAGGGGAGTGGTTCTGGTCCTTTTTCATACCTGCTCAGCATGATTGCACTGAAGCCACTGGAATTGTGTTGATGCAACTTGGATAGAATTGAGAGAAAACATATGTGTGTGTTTTAAAACATCTTTGAAGGACTTCCATCTGCCTAATGTCTACCAATAATGATTATATAATAGCAAGAAATAATCCAATTTGACAGTCTTTTTGTTGAAACATTGAACATCAGCCTGCTGTGCAGGGAGGGTTGGCTTGTCACACACTTTAGCTTCAGTGTAGATTTAACAAAGCCTATGAAAAGCCTGTTATATCAAACATGAAGTCTGTTGAAGTTATTCAGTAAAATTTTTGGGTTTGATTTTGCTTGACCAGTGATCAAAAGCATAAATGTTATTTTCTCCTCAAAGACAGTGCCTTCTGCTGTCTGGAAAGCTGTACATATAGCAGATGTTGATAGAGTGGAATCTTCACTCCACTAGAGTGAGTAAGGATGTTGCACTGAGAATGGGCGCACACCCCAGAGGATCACTTTGGGTTGCTGTGGGTCATGTAACAGTACAAAAAAGTTACACTACATTAAAAACTATCAATATTTTTAAAAAGTATAAACTGAGAGAAATTCCGTGATACTTTGTGGTGACATTGTGAGGTATTTTATGCCTAGCTTGGTGTATTCACTATTTATAGATCTGTAAGAATATTAGTAGAACTGCCGTTCAGGTCAATATAGTGAAATGCTAAATTTTGGCTTGATCGTATCAATTATATAGGCTGATTTAGATCAGTTGGAAAGATTCTTATCTGAAAACTACTGCAAGGAGTAGAAAATGAGACCATAGCCTTGAAAAGCAAAGACTGTATCTCTTACAAGAGATTACATCCTAGAAAGTGGTCACTTACAAAAGGACCATTAGCAGCCCTGTTTTCATCTGAATATCAGTTTCAGTGCTGCATTATCATTCAGAGGAGTTATTTTCTTCTAGTCAGATGTGTGACGCCATTGTGTTTCAGCCTGTAGGTGACATGCAGAGACAGCACAGTTCTGTCTGTTCTAGTTCTGCTTCTCTGTGGTGAGAGATTGGTCTCGATCCATCTTGCAGTGATACTTCAAACCTCCTTTCTTCCTCTCCTCCCCCTTCTCCAAATTACAGCACTGCCTTTTCTATGCCTTCTACTCCTCAACCTGCAGCACATCTTCTCTTCCTGTGTTGTGAAGGTGTTTGGGGATGAGAAAAGAAAGCCACTGAATGCAGTCCAATTTGTAAATGTTCTTTTCTCTTCCAAGTGTAGACTGTCACACTGTCTGTCATTAGAGGTGAAGTGCAGAGGTGAAAATTCTGAGCCAGATGTGTGAAAGTGACATGGGAGGTGTAAAGCTGATGGATGCAGTTGTTTTCCTAACTGCTTTAACTTCGTTTGTATAAGCATTGCTTTGGCCTCAGAGGGGATATACCAAGATAGGAATAGAGATGGAAATTGGGACAGGAAGACAGCACTTTGCAGTCTGGTTGTGCACCTACTCCTACCCAAGAAAAGGAACAGTTGATTTAGAACACCTGTATAATCCTTGGACATATAAACCAGAAGCTGCCAAGTAGGCTTAGGGACGATGTACTGGTATGTACAAGTGATATATGAGTTAAAGCTTTCTTGGGCATTGTGTTTTGGTTCTCTCATAGCACAAAGTAAGGTGTAAAATTCTGGAAAAGAGATAGAGCTTCAACAGTGTGTACCTACATCTGTATTTAATAATTTACTAATTGTCTTACAAGTGACTTATTTGAAAGCAACTTGCTGAACAGAAATTGCCCATTAAATCTAAGAATTTAAACATTATTATAGAATATTTGTGGGCCTCAGTCTTTATAGAAGCCTAACTTGCACTGAACTAAAAAATGGCGAAGTATCTTTGTGGCTTTTAATAGATTGCAGAAATGTTTTAACAGCCTGACAATATCTGTGTATATATAAAGGTCAGTGTCCAAGTAATTTTATAGGGGTTGGGGGCTGGATGTTTGGGGTTTTTTGGTTGTTGTTTCAAAAAAAATTTCCCAGGTCTGAGGTATATTTGTGGTTATTGCTGAAACTGTTAAAAGTTTTGCTGTTGGCTGAAGCCAAGAAAGCCCACAAGAGCTAACCAAAACCTCCCCCACACTGTTTAAAGGAAACCTTCTGATAAACCCAGAAAGCTGGGGAGGTGTTCTCGAGGAGGGCAGAATAAGTGGGTAACTTCTTGTGGTGAACAATCCAATAAAAGTCATTGAGCTAATGGACGTTATAATTAAATGCACGTACAGTACCCTCATGATCCCTTAGGTATGACTATGAAATTTTATGAGTCTTGAATGTTAACATCAGATGATATTCTCTTCAGCAAAAAATTCCATATTAGTTGGGGAACAAATTCAATGACATTGCTTTTCCTTGAAAGATATTTGTCTGCTTTCATATCTGTTTCTGTTGCTAAGAAAATTTCCTAAAGGTTATATCTTCTGAAGTTCATCTTGGATGTGGTGGGAAATGGACATGTATTTTTGCATCAGATAATTTCTGGTGAAGCAGGGAATCACAGATTCTTACCCTAGTTTCAGACTAAAGAACAAACCTTCCATAGGCAAAGCAATAAACTGTGGTTTTCCCTGAAGTATTCATGAATACTATGTGGATATTATAACCACTGCTTTTAACAGTCTCTCTGTTTGCAGTTTTCTTTATTAGAAAAGGGCTATGATTCATTTAACCACATACCCACTTCCTTTTATAGTTGGTGGGGTGAAGTAAGTGGCTAGAAGGAATAACCTGTTTTAGAAACAGGTTTGTGAACTTCACTGGTTTTGAGTGAAGTGACTTAGCTGGCTTTTGAAGGTTTGGGTAGAGGTGTGAATTGGGTTCAAAACACTTAAATTTAGTCTATGTGTATGCACAATATTTAATGTGCTGTTACAGTCAGTGGAGCCATGAGCAATTAGTTCTGCTGGTGGTTAGCTGAATAGCTTTTTTGTTTGTTTTACTGGACTGATTCTACTCCATTGAAAATAAAGGGACATCAGGTACCTGGCTTGCATAGCTGGTACCATTAGGTACCTCACTTACATACACACACACAACTCACACCTTTAGGTTTTCACCTTTAGTAGCCCATTTGTGATACTCTGGGGCATCCCAGCTGGACCTCTGCTACTAGTCCAGTTGGCATGGATGATTCTCCTAAGTTCTGTGTCAAATCTGCCTGTCCCAGAAAAGCTGTCTCTGATTCCTGGGACATTTCAAATCATAATAAGTAGTTCTCTACAGGAAACTAAAGAGAATTAGTGAGAATAGATATTTATACTCGATCAGATGAGTTGTACCTGGGAAACATACTTGGTGTTGTAAAACTTACAAGCCATGGTTGTGTTTCTCTGGTGCAGTTGTTTCACTGGTCTGGCAGATATGGGACCATCACTATAGTAGAAGTTTATTTTGTGTAGCCTAATAATTAATAGCAAACCTTTTTAATTTTTAGAACCTTTTCTGGGAAGTCTGCTATGTGAATCCTCAAGAAGATTCTGCTGTGTATTGATGAGAACTCAAGTTAAAAAATGTGATAAATATAGATATGTACCTTTCCCTTCCCTTCTGAAAATACTTTTTTTTTTTATACTTTTGACAGCTTTTCCCTGTGATTTCTTGTACACTATTTTTATACTTCTCCCCACCTCACTCCTGCCCTTCCAGCTCTCAGTTATGCTCAACAGGTTTCTTCTCCAAGTCCTGGATTACCCAGCTCCATCTTTTAAAAAGCTTTCTGAGCAAGAAGGAGCTTGTTTCCTATGGTCATTTGTGATTAATTCACAGCTAATTTGTTTTTTGCCTGTGTTATGTTTAGGGAAAGTACTAAGTTGTGGCTTTTACACTTTACCTATCTGTTCCAGCTTCTGCTGAAGGCAGCAGAGTTTGTAACAGTTGCTGCGATAGCAGAATGAACAGCGCTTTTAGTTCCTGAGGTTGCCAGTACTATCCACTGGGCCATGTCAGCAAAACCAAAGTATTAGCACTACCAATCTCTCACCATTTTGGGTTTGGTTTGGTTTGGTTTGGTTTTTGGTGTTTGTAGGGCTTTGGTGGTTTTTGTTTGTTTTTTTGGTTTTGTTTCGTTTGGGTTTGCTTTTTTTTTTTTCTTTTGAGAGAGTGGTGTGATGCATTTAGCTGTAAAGACTTTTACCATTTCTACTCTAAATTGCTTTGCACGTGAGAAAGACTCCATTCTTTTCCTGTGCCTCATGGTGACCTTCACATTTAATCTTCTTTCTATCTTGGAAAATGCCTTTCCAGTTTGATCACTGCTGTTCTGAGTAGTCCTTCTCTTGTTCAGAATTGATGGATTTTTCTTCCTTTTGGCTTGTCAGAGCTTATTTTGGTCTTTAGCAATGCTGTTGTCATTTTGCCTGTATGGTTTTTGTAATGCACATGCAGGTAGTTGGATGAGTTTTAGCTAATTAGCAGTTTGCTCCATTGTTGGTGCACTTGCTGCCAGGCAACACCCCTTACAAAACTGATCGGAAAGAGTAATGTGGAGTTTGGAAACAGAGAGAACTGAAGTAATGTTTTTCAGGTACTTTATTCTTATAGACCAAATAAACCAAACATTTTGAAATCTGAAAGAGGTAGAGGAAAAAGTTCTCTTGTGTTTTGGTTGTATATACAGAATATCTTCTAGGGCAACATACTCCCATATCTCTGTTATAAAACCAATACAATGGCTGGCTTGGTTACATAGTTGTTAAATTGATGGTTAAAGTTTTACAACCTGGCACTCTGCCACAAGTGTTCTAGCAAAACCCCAGGTGACACGTAAGCCACAGCTACTAATGCAGTCTCTGCTTTCTTGAGATCTAAGACTGCTTCACTGGAAGATGTTAGGAGGATTATTTTTCTAGATCTAAGCAGCACTTTTTTCTATGACTTGGCCAAACAGTGCTGCATCTGAATAAGAACTAGGGGCAAGCCTGCCATGATTGCCATCTTGATCCCCAGAAGATGGCACGGAATGTTTAAGAGGGAGGATAGTTTTATTTCATTGTATGCTTTATCTATTCAAGTCTTTAAGACGTTTTTACAACCGTGATTGAGAATATTTCAGATGTTTAAGCCATGTATTTTGGTCCTGTTGCAGCTCCATGAATGCTGATTCAGAGATTTGTATGGGGAGAAGACATGGTAGCATCTTCAGTGGCTGCCACTGACCCTTTTATCCTGTGTGAATGGATTCGATTTTGCTTATCCGTAGTGAACAAATTGAAGATGGCATTAAAGTACTGGAAAAAAGTAGTCATTCCAATTTCAGAATTTGTCAAATAAAGTTGGGAGAACAAAAAGCCTCAGTGAGCATAAAATTATTGATAAACGAGAGCAGAAAAATGATGGTATTATCTTTCATCCTAAAAAGCATTTTTCTGTTTGTGTGTCTCTTCTGGTTGATTGTGGACAGTTTCATACTTCAAAATGAGAAGGCATCACACAGAAGTACCTGACAATAAAGGTGGTGATTCTACACAAAATGTGCAGTTGTGCTGTGGAATGCTGTGGGTGCTAAAATTGCATAAAAATTCAAAGAACAAGGGGGCAGGTTCACAACAGATCTGTCAGCTGAGGGCTGCTGTATACAAAATGACCATTTCTGGCTCAGAAGGTGAACAAGCTGAAAATTGCTGCAGGTTGAGAGAGTATTTCTGGAAGTGTCATTATGGGCTTGTTTTGTTCTAGTCTTGATTTCAAGGCATCCCTTATTGGCTGCTTTTGAGGACAAGATGCTTGGGTAAATGGGTTTTTAGCCTCATATGCTAGAGTCGTTTAGATGTGAAATGGTTGTGCTAGTTCTTATTTTATGTTTTTAAAATTAAAAATATAAAAAATAATTTTAATATCTTGTTGGAATGTCTTTCTGTTAATGTTTTTTTAATGTTTATTTGTGTCTAACCAGCAATTACCAGAGAGCACACTTAACTGCTAGTTTTTGCTGTCTTTTCTTATGTCCTAGTTCAAGGTATACACTTGAACAAAATTTATGTAATTGCTTAGTTAAAAATCTCATTACTGTATCACAATATGTTGAAGACTGTCTCTGGTTTGTTAAGAATGTTTTCACTTATGTCTCAGGAAAGACTGCAGAATTAGATGTTTCACCTGTCAGGGACAGTCTTTTGACAAAGATCCATCTTTATATGTGTACTGTACTTTTGTAGATGCCCCTCTATTACTTGCTTTCTATTTTTATTTTATATCCCGCACTAGTTTTCCATCTGAAAAATGGAGACTTTATTCTCTATTATAAAAGAAGTTGTATGAAGATACCAATTCTATCCTTGAAGTATTAGGTTTTGTGAAGTGGTTCACAGAAGAAGGATGGTGGATAAGTGGTCCTTGTATCTGACTGAATTAAATTTAGTAATTAGAAGTGCCAAGTGTGAAAACTGCTGCTAATGCCAGTAAGGTAAAATCTACTCTACTGACACTAGATTACATGAGGAGCTGTATAAGTTTAGTGACTTTTCATTTTATATGTGTCCTTAGGTCAGTGAGCATTATAGAGAGTTGTGAGGAGCACTGTGAGAGGCTGCTGCAGCCTATACTGGAAAAACACCTTCAGAGAAACCAGTTGTTTCTCTTGATTCATTAGTATGGAGAGTAAGAGCTATTTTTTGGATTGCAGGAATAGTTGACCCAGGCAGCAAAAATAGAAGATAACTGTTGTTCAAGCTAAAGTTCTGGTTAGAATGGATGGCCCCATCTTCAAAACAGTTATGCTTAAAAGAAATAGGGTGGCTGGACCATTTTTTTGAGGACAAACTGAGGGAATTTGTCAGCCTTCAGAAGAGAGGGCTGAGAGGGGACCTAATCCATGTTTATCAGTATCTGAAGGGAGGGTGCCAAGGGGATGGAGCCCTGGCTGTGCTGAGTGGTACTGAGTGGTTGTAGGAGAGGCAATGCAGAAACTGCTGCACAGGAAGTTCCACCTGAATATGAGGAAGAACTTCCTTACTGTGCTAGTGACAGCACTGGAACAGGTTGCCCAGAGAGGTTGTGGAGTCTCCCTCACTGGAGATATTCAGGATCTGTCTGGACATAATCCTGTGCCATGTGCTCTGGGATGGCCCTGCTTGTGCAGGGAGGTTGATCTGTGTTACTCACCTAAATGAGGAAACTCAAGCCAACATAGATTGCATGTAAATAGCTAAAGCTCTGGCACACACTTCTCACTAGCCATTTATGCAACTCTGCGTATTTTAACTGCAAAGTAAAAGTGTAACACAGTAATACTAACATAGATCCAGCTTTTGGGTATTTTAGTTCTATGGCCTTCTAGCCTGAGGGAAGAGCTACTGTTCTGCCATCCTCTAGCCTTGAAAAAGTAGAAATGGTACTTGCCTTAATCTTTATTGGATTTTTCTCTACTGAAGTTCCTGAGTAGCTGAATGTTAAGATTGGATGTGCTTTGGGGAAGATACAGTATGTCCACATACATGGCTCACCTAATTTGGCAACAGATAACTTCATACTGAAGATAGCTGAGTGTTTGCTTTGCAGGGCTTTCTAGTAAACACATCTACATCATAGCTAAGAGTCTAGTGTACCTTACAGGGAATAAGAACATATTGAATATCCAATCTGGGCAGCTGAATCTAGCACATGGATTTTTTTTTTTCTCACCCTGAAAGTAATCCCCTTCTAAATTCATTAAGTGCCTACTTGTGTTAGCATTGTGGATGGTGAAAAACATATTTGTATTAATTTTATCTACCTTTGTGATTTTGTGAATATTATAACATTTTCCTCACCACACCTCCAAAATCAAGACTTCCAGCTTTGTAGTGTTCTCTCATATAGTACTTACTCCTTTTCTCTTCATTCTTTTAGTTAGCCAATTCTACACTTTTTAGATAAAGACTTTATGCAGTACTTGAGATGTGGGTTTACCAGGGGTTTATATAGCAGTAAAAGGAGGTTGTTCACCTGTAAGTGAAGAATTATGTGCCAGCTTCCACATAATCCTTTTTCCAGATTATTGATTGAGAACTTGACTGGTCCTAGAGGTGCTTACCTGTTTCCATCTTGGAGAGTGGTTGTTACCCATGATGTTTGTTTCCTATCCATGAAGTGTCTTTTATTCCTATACATTTGGATAGGAGTTTCTGTATAATATTGGATACAGAACCTTGTCCTAAACTTCTGGAAAATTCAAATACATCAGTGTCCAGTGGATCCACTTTACCATGTGCCTGTTGACATTGTTGCAGATCCGTAGCAGTTTGTGAGGTGAATTTAGTTTTACAGAGACCGTGCTGATATTCCCAGTGTATGCTGCGTGTATGTGCTCAACGATTTTATTGATCAGCATAAACTCATTCTCCTGTCTTGCTCAGGGTGGCAGTCAGACCTACACAGTTCTTAGTAACTGTGGAGTGGAAAGACACTGCTGCAAAGAATGTTAGTGCCTCTTAAATCGGAACTGTTCTCTCCAGCCAAACAAATGGGACTGCAAATAAAGCATGCACATGAAACTTCATGTCTTTTCACAGATTGTCTTTCAGAAGTTCACTTTCAGCCCAGTGTGTGGTGGTAATTTGGTAGCTGTTTGCACAGGTGCCTTAGGTGCGTCATGGTTAAGATCCTTTCCCCCTCTCTTGCCTTCCTCCCTGTAGTGCTGTTTCACATCTGTTCAGTTGTTTCAGCCTCTGTGAAGCTGCACAAGGGAACAAAGTCACAAAGTTTACCATTTCACCTTTATCATTCACAAGACATTGCAGGACTGATCCCTTGCAACAATTTGAAACAATATAATATGTGAGGGCTTTAATTTCTTCACTTAAAATAATCAGACTATCTGCTATTAATTTTTACTTTATATAGTACAAATAAAAATACCAACTTTTAACAACTGTAGATGAATGCTGACTCATCTGTGTTTCAAAATAACAATGACTATTGTAGTCAGTGTGCTCATCAGTGTTTTGTTTCTTACAGGCAGGAGAGTTTGATGTGGATAACCTGAGCAAGCCAGAACTGCGAATGCTTTTGAGTGTAATGGAAGGAGAGCTAGAAGCACGAGACCTCGTGATCGAAGCCTTGCGGGTAAGTTAAAGTTGTGATTTGCTTTTAGGCTTTTTTTGAAATTCTCTTTTGCCACTTCCTTTCTACTGTACATAGAATATTGTTAATGGAGGAGTAAATTGTCATTTTTAAAGTTTTGGTTGACTAAATCTCAGTAATCCCAACATATGTTCTTGTTTAGTTGTAGCCATTTGGTAATTCTAGGTAATTTTGGTCTAAAACACCAACAAAATTTCAAACAAATAAGTGAAAAAATCTGTGGTATTGCTTGCTCTTTAAATTACTTTATATTCTAAAGTCTGTTATTTGTGAAAGGAAGGAATAACTTCAAAGAAAAATTCAGTCCATTTGTAATTTGTTCTGATGGGCTATACCCAGTCATACACTCTATTCAGTGCTTTCATTTTCAGTGAGATGGAAGTAGGGACAAAAATCAGGTGATCATATCCATTTAGGGAAATATTTTTGTGGCTTTTTTGCTTGTTTGCCTTTTTAAATAAAAGGTGAAATGTAAGATAGATGCTCTTAACAGCACTTGCAAGTATTTGGTTAGATTTTTACTGTTAGGCACATGTGAAGGTTAGTTTTCTGCTTCAGAAGATTGCAATCTGTAAGGCAGCTTAGTTTATTGAAAATGTGCATACATAACTACTTTAATTAAAATATGATTTTTTAAATGACCATGTTGATTTTAATGTTGATGTGAAACAAAATAAAATTTAACAGAGCTTCCAAACAAACTGCAGGTTTGGGTGAAAAACAGTATTCTACGGTTTAAAAATATTTATAACTTGAATAAGGGGAATTGTACTGTTCAAGGTTTTAAAAGTATCGTAAAGCAAAACCTTAATGTAATAAAATACATCTAGTGCTAATTTTTAGTAGTGTGTATAATGATTATCAAGTAGTGGGGAACATTTTCCACTTGAAGTGTCACAGTAACAATTGTAAACGCATTTTTATTCAGTTTTAAGTTGTTTTGTGATGTCTTCAGATGACCTGTTGCAAATGGAGCTTTAAAGTAGCTGTCATTGATGTACATGAATTAATAAATGAAGGCTTTATAGGTATAAATCTCTCATAAAATGTAATGATCATTTTGTAATGACAATAAAACACTAGGAGCAATATTTTTCTGGAGTATTACTGCACTTTGAAGTTATTTTGTGTTTGGCCTTCAGTTATATGCATATGTTGAAATGTACTGCCTTTTTATCTAGCTGCTTCACAATTTCGTGGCTCATTTTCCTGGACTAGGAATTTTATTTTCCCTGTCTGCCAGGTGAAGTTTTGTAAAAGTGAAAATAGTGTGGACAGCATATCCAGAATCTTTTTTTTTTTTTCTCTTCTAACTTTGAAGGAATGCAAATAGAATATTCAGTCCATTTTTTATGGACTGAATATTCAAGCTACTACACTGCATATAAAAAAGTTTATATTGAAATGGATCAAAATAGAGAAAAAAAAGGGAGAAGAATGCAGTAAACATTTCATTATGGTAAACATTAAATATTCAGCATAGTGCAGTCCCAGGAGAAAGAAGTCTATATCAAATTCAGATGCACCTGGTGAAATGGCTAGTATGTATACAGTGGGTTTTGATGATTAACACAGATACATGTGAAAAGTAGTTCAGTTTCACATAGGGTATTTAAATGTTGAAAGTTGGGGGGGTGGGATATTTTTTGGTTGTTTTTTGGGGTTTTTTTCTCCTGCATCTCAATTTCTTCTTTCTGTAAACAAACTCTGTGTGTAACTCAAATCTTCCTGGCAGCTTGCCTGGTTAGCAGTGCTAGTACTGGGAAACTTGGAAGCCATACCTGCTGAAGAACTGTAGGCTGATATGTTGTAGTATGATACTTTTGGATCTTCTGGCTTCTTAGCTGGGAAGCCACAAGTCAGCAGTGTTAGCAGCTGGATTCTCCAAGCTGCACACTATAAAATAAACAACTAGCTAGCCAAATATAAAAGTGTATAACAAGAAAATTCCAGTGGAATCTTGTCAGATTTGTACTTTGATTTGCTGCAACAAATAGGTATACATAGTTTGCATATTTGTTTTCATATGAGGGAAAGGACTAACATTATTTGAACAAGAGATGATGGTCTGTTTCAAAATTAATAGAAGTTTGTAAGTGTGTTTTTGTGTGTTAGAGGAGTTGGCTTGTTGTGGGGTTTCTGTAATCCTACTAGTAGATGAGGGCTGTTTCAAAGCCCAGTTTCTATGATAGATCAGAGCTTGATAATTTCCAACACTGTAGTAGAGAATGTGTATTTTTCCTTTCCTCTTAAGTGAAAGGCCAGCAGTTTGAGATTATGTGAAGAAATCTTGTTAAATGAAATGGTCATCCTGGGGGCTGGGATGGGGAAGGAAGATAAGTTTAGTTAGTAAAGTGTTGATTTTTATTAAGGTAATGGAGTTTGTGCCACATGATAAATTAGAAAGAATCAAACCCACTGTCACGTGTAACAATTAACACTTTTTATCGTGCCTTTTATTCATCATGTGCTGTAGAGTTTTCATTGGATTTTATATAATATAGATACCTTGAAGATCACTTTCCAAACAAAACTAATATTTCAAGAGGAAATTGCTAAGAAATATGCAGATGTCATCTGTTTACTTCCACATTTCCACAATACATTGTTGTTTCTTTATAATATGCATAACTGATTGTTGTGTGAAATAGTTAGAGTTATTATCAATCAGGGCAATTTAAGTTGCTGGACAAGTTCAGCCCTGTGAAAACCAATAGACTTGAAAAAGTAGACCTTTGTGATGCTTAGAGTCAAATTTCCAGGTTTATTCTCCAAGTCATAAGTTAATTTACTATGGAGAAGAGCATCAGGATTCACCTCAAAGGATCTTTGTGGAAATCTTTCTCATTAGCTCTCTGATTTTGTATAACCACTACACCACCAATCACTAACATGATTTCTCTTTTTTTGAGTCTGTAATTTCTGTATTTTAGTAGCTTCATGATCATGGTTGTGCTGCAATTAAAATTAGATTCAGATTAACATTTAAATCATTGAAATGATTCCATTAGTGAGAAATAACTTGCTGATTAATTGCTGTTGAGTGTCCATATAGTTAAAAATGGAGGGAGACTTAACTATAGCTGCTGCCTCCATCTGTCTCAATTATCCAAACAAACTGTCTGCCTGTAATAAGAGGATAATTTATTCCTAATGTGCAGGTAATGTGGCCATATAATCAAAGCACAGGTCTGGCCTCCCACACCTGTGATGTCAGATACAGCGTTCATTTGTTGGGGGTTTTTTTCCCAGACAAAAAGTGGTTGCTGTGGCTGTTTATTTTCTAGAGGATTTTTTTGAAGTGCATTGACCCTCATATGAGGAATCGATGTGGTGGTAATAGCTATCAAGAATAGAAATGTAAATGCTAAATACTGCTTTTTCTCACAAAGTTAAATCATTTGTTGGTTATTTTTGATCTAAAATTTTGAAGCCCCATTCATTTGGGATTTCTATTTATTGTAAAAATACGTTTATTTGCTTACGTAGATTTCATTAGGTGGTAAACAGTAAATTGAAAATGTATGCTTGCTTTTATGGTATACATTATTTAATGTGAACAAAAAAAAGGCAAATTCTTACCATACTAGATTTTTTAATATACCACATTGTATGGATTTAAAACAACTTTATTTGGTTGTTAAGAAAAATCACTAGTGAATTTTAAAAAATGTCTAAAAGAACTGCCAATACCAACAGTGGATATATTTTTGGTTAATTAAATTTGACTGCAGTATCAGTGAGCTTTTCTCTGAGCTTAAGTGAGCTCCAAATCAACAGATTCTGTATATGTGCTGGCTGAGTCAGGCAGACAATATATGAATGGCGACATGAACTTGGTTGTAGGTGTTTCTTCAGTGTTGGAAAGCCCTACTGCATTTAATTTTTACTGTAACTTCCTAAGACATGAAGGCTTGTTTTCTGTGTATGTGTTTGTACCAACATCTGTTTAATTTTTCACCCAGTTTCTGAAAAATCTGACAAAATGCTAAGCATTTCAAAAATAGGTAGTGCCATAAAACCAGGCAGCTGAGTAACAAAACTATGAGACTTAAGACTTCTAGAATGAATTTTGGGGTTAGAAGGGAAGAAATCTGGGAGATATCAGGAAAAATGGAGTGAATCCTTGTAATTTAGTTGCTCTCAAATTGACTGATAGGGTGAAAAATTACACATATATTAAGTTTAATCTGTCAAAGGGAGCTACAAATACTATAAATTGTAGACACTTACCTGCAGTAATTGTTCTAAGCTGGGAATCTAAAATGTGAATTCAAATTTCTCCTATGCATATGAATCTTGTGAATCCAGAATGGAGTAACAGCACACAGAAGGTGGCTTTGGAGGTTGCTGGCCGGCAGCAAGGCAGCCTGTTTTGTAGCCAGGTGTCTTGGAAAAAATGGTAACTCTGTAGAAGGAGGAGCAGAAGATGTTAAACTGTGTGTAACAGAAAGTTATTGTTGTAGACAGTGTGATGGCAGTTGTCGTCTTGGTGGCAGAAGTGAACCATGAAATAGAAGTCAGATAATGCCTTATTTGCATTGTCACTTTTGGATATTGTAATTTCTTTGCATAAAATTAATTTAATAAATTTTTGGGAGCTAATTATCTGCAGATTGTCCTTGCTCATCTCTGCATGTCATGTCTTTGCTTATCTGTTAATACTTTTGATTTATTGAATTTAATGATGGCTGTGTATCCACTTTCTCTTCTCTTAAATGTAGTTTGTCCCTACCTGTCCAATGTGTCTGGTTATGCTTAGAATTTTTACTTTCCTAATAAGAGTTTAGTGTACTTTTCTGGATGGGTCAGTCAAAAACTAATATTTCACTACTGCAAGCTAATTAAAATTGATTTCAAGGAAATTATGAAATATGGATAAACCTCAGATAAGTTATTGGATGAAATTATTTTTTATAGTATTTCGTTTGAAGCTGTTTCTGCATCTGCTGATTTCAAGTTTTAGAGTAATGAAGCATGTTCTTTGAACCTAATTGAAAAGGCATTGTTTATTACAGCCTTAATGTTCAGATTTTGATTGGCCCCTATTTGATCATGGTTTATATGTTCTGTTAGTTTATATTGTGTTATATTTACTTAGATTCATGTTTTGTAGTAGTAATTTTGTAAGTGTACACTTTGATATGAATGGAATCAAGTCTCACTTTTTCCAAAAGATGTTGGGCTTGTGACAGGAGCAATCCCTGGACTAAGTAACTTTGCTGATCTGAGTGATCCTGCTATTTCGACACATGTAAAGGCCACTTCTAGAATTTATTGACAAAATAAGTTTTCAGTCATGTTAAATCACTTCTTATGGTAGTTATTTGCTGTTTACCAAAGGGGGACATTGAGCTTTTCCTAAACCATCTTAAATAAGTCCTATACCTGTGTTGCTTCACTAGTCAGGTGAATACTGTTATTCCAGGCTCTCCTAAAGCTGGAGAACACAAGTATGAAACTATGAGGCTTGTTTTCTAGTGTGAAAACTCTGTGGCCTTGCATTGCAAACAGCCTTTTCACTCTTTATTCCAGCAGTGACTGTTAAATTGATCATAGTCTCCTTTTGTTTTTCACATATCTCAATATCTTTATTGTTGGCAGGCATGATCTTACCAATTTTCCTGACAGTATTCTGCTGATTTTTAATTTGGATAATTGTTTTGCTTTTCCCACTTGATTTCTCCTACCCTTGTTTGATCTTTCTGCATAATTCAACATAAACTAGTGGGTAGAGATTGATGCACACATTAACAACAATAATAAAATATTACAACATCATGTTAATCTGTTTCTCCAGTTCTGTGATCATTGTGAATTATACAAATGTGACTTATTTGAAATGTTTTATCTGTTTGCCATTATTACCCACATTGCTGACAATGAGAAATGTAACTGGGTCATCTGTTATCTGTGTTACATTACCCGAAATTTTCCATTTTTTAGTTCAGGGAACAGATTTTCCCTATCTAAAGGTAGTTTCACTGATAGCAATGCTCAAGTGCAAATGAGTACATAACTTTTTTTCCTTGGTTTGTGTGTCTCTTCATGTTAGTGTTGCTGAACAAGAAATGTATAAGGTTTGTTCTTGGTTTTTCCAAAAAAATATAGTGATTATCTGTAAGAAATAATTGTGATTAAGACGAGATTTGATTGCGGTCCTTTTCAACACCTTTGAGAATACACAGCTTCAGTTACCTTTGTTGTGCTTGGGTGTACATGTTCCCAGGCATTTCTCCCTCGCACTCCCTTTTGGTGCTGTTCTGACTGGTGGACAGGTCCACGTGCTGCTGTCACAGAGAGAGGCATAGGTTTTAGAAGCTCTGGCAGTGTAGTTATAATACTTACCACTAGGTCTCTTCCTACAGACAGAGTTCCATTTTTATTAATAAATGAAACATTTGAGAATATAGAGCAACAGTGATTATGGTGAATTAGCACTGAGGTAGCAAAGTAAAATTTTAGCTACATATTGTGGAGATATAAGCTGTTACGTGGAAACTGCTATTTTAAAACTGCTAACTGTAATGCTGTTAAAGGAGTTCCAGCTGAAAAATTGCTTTGAAGTTTTAACAAACAGCGTAAAATCCAGTGTTGTTTACTTTAAAATGTGCCTTTCTCTCAATCAAAATAATTTAGTAAAATGTGTTTGCTCATTCATGTTCTTCACTATGGATAGTATCAATAATTAAATTCTTCTTGGAGGTAATACATATTGCTCTCACAATTTACCATCCAGTGAATATTAAAAATAATTTTAAAACACTGACATCTCATAATCTGTCTCAAATCTATAACGTGAATAGAAGAGACTACTTCAGTTGAAAGGGGTATGAAAAATAATTATCTAGTCCAGCTGCCTGACCCACTTCAGTGCTGGCCAAAAAATAAAGTGTGTTTTCAAGAGCATTGTCCAGATGCCTCTTGAACACTGACAGGCTTGGGGCATTGATGACCTCTGTAGGAAGCCTGTTCCATTGTTTAAACACCATCTTAGTAAAGAAATGCTTCCTAATGTCCAGTCTTAGCCTCTGCTGGTGCAACTTTGAACCATTCCTGTGTATCCTCTGACTGGATTTCAGGGAGAGAGAGTAGCCCCTCCCTCTCCCCTTCCCATCCTGGGGAAGCTGTACAGAGCAATGAGGTCACCCTCAGTGTCCTTTTCTCCAGATTTTATAAGCCCAGAGTCCTTTCCCCCCTCACAGGACATTCACTCAAGCCCTTTCAGCAGCTTTGTTGCCCTCCTCTTCACATCCTGCTTAAGCTGTGGGCCCTGAACTGCACACAGCACTCCCAGTGAGGCTGCTCCAAAGCTGAACAGAGAGGGACAATCACCCCTTTTGCCCAGATGCTGCTGATGTGTTTGATCACCCCAGGATGGGGTTTGCCCTCTTGGCTGCCTGGGCAGCTGACTCACAGCTGACACCCAGCTGACTCACACTGATCCTGCTGGCAGCCAGCCCCCTCAGATCCTTCTGTGCAGGGCTGCTCCTGTCCTCAAGAGAGTCAATAGCATTCCCAGTTTGGTATCATTGGCAGCTTTGCTAATGGTGCATTTGACTCCTGCATCCAGATCATTGCTGAATATGTGGCAGAGAGCTGTCCCTAGGACTGAGCCCTGAGAAGTACAGCTAATGACAGTCACCAGCCAGACATAGCCCCATTCACTACAAGCCTTCAGCCAGTTCTTCACCCAATGCATTCTGAACCTACTCATTCCATAAAGTGCTGGAGAACTTGTCCAGGGACAGTATCAAAAGCCTTACTAAAATCCAGGAAAACTACATCCACTGCCTTCCCTTCATCCATGAGGTAGCTGACTTTGCACAGAAGGATATGGAACTAGTTTAATAGCCCTTTCCCTTTGTGAAGCAATGATGACTCTGCCTGATGATGGCTTTGTAAATACATAACTTGCATACTTTTTAATTAAAATACGTAAAGCATGGTAATAGTTTAATTGCCATGCAGTAATGTGGGATGGTATCTTAACTGAGATTTTGATAGCTTGAAAATATGAAGATCTCAATACTCAAACAGAAACACAGATTGATTTAGTAAAAGTTTTAGAGTTGTGTCTTTGGTATGCTCTGTTACTGAGCTGAAGAAGCTTTGTTTTTAACTGCTAAGCATGAAGGTTAAAGTGCTCTATTTTGGTTAGAGATGAAGTCAGATTTCCTTTAGCACTTCAGAAGAATTTCTGACAGATTTCCATGCAAAGAATTATGAATTGATTTGCATGAATTTCAACTATAAATTTGAACATGCAAAAAAAGTCAAGATGACAAATGGTTATTTAAAGTAACCAGAGAGCTCAAGTCTCTTCTATCAGCTGACACTCATTATCAGTATGAAAATCTGTATTATTTTCAGAAATAAATGTCTGGGCGGTTAGATAATCAGAGCATCAAGCAGTGATATTTCCTGACAAAATATTGGCCTATAATTTTCAAATGTTTAAACACCAGACAACAAAGCTGTCATAAAATAGGTCTAGTGTAGTCTTTTTATGGAATATCTAGATGGCTCTTCTCAATCAAAACCACATGTTGTTTCATGACTTGAACTTTTTCTTTTTCCTCATTTAGAAACCTAGTGCAAGGCTTGAATTTCACCTTTTACGCTGTGTGAAGTGAAGAATATTTTATATTCACTGCGCTGGTTTTTTTCTTATTGGGACTGGTCTGTTAGTAACTAATCTTAGCCTTTTAATATGGCACTTTCCTTTTAAAATCTGCATCCTCAAAATAGTGAGTTTTCAGTACTCTAAGGGAGAAAATTGATAATGAAGAATTGGAAGCATATGTCTGTCTGTACTCTTCTTTTCGTGGAGGTTTTTGTCTAGTAACAGGGAGGAAAAGAAGGAGGTTGTGCTACTTATCAATATTGTGGTAATAATAATTGGTGCCATTGGATGATACTCTCCTTTATGGAGTTAGACCCCTAAGAAAAGGATAAGGGTATTCACTGCGTGCACGGGTATTCACTGTCACTGTGCTGAAGAAAGGAATTTAGGCTGCAGTTAAAACTGTAAGGAGAAATTGAGCATCACATGTTCATTGACAGAAATCATGCTGCAAGATAGTATTTCATCAGTCACTGATGTTTGCTTTTCCATTTTTAATTTTTTCTATACAACTTCATATGGAAGTAGCATCTTATGATACTTTGACAACATTCATTTACGTCTGCATTTAAAAAAAGGCAACTAAAAAGACTAACAAAGCCCCCAATCTCAACTGTGTATGAAAATTGCTAGCATTATTTAAAGACTCATTCTTAACTCATCATAGAAAGGCATGATATCCTCCAGTCTGATATATTACAGGTGTATCTGAAAGTACTACTTCTATTGTGAGTATATACTCATTGATAATTCTCTTTTGCTTAATTGAATAGCTACAAAAAAATCACTTAAAGAAACTATATAATTTCACTGAAGATTTATAAATGTGTTCTCTTTCAGACATCTTCCTTTTTTAAAAAAATCAGTTACTGTTTTAGTTTTATTTTGAATTAAGAACTCACCCTCATCTTTAACATAATGTATAAAATAAGCTTTTACTGCCACCTCTTCTGTACTGGTTAGTTTTAGAAAACTTTTTATCACTCCCTAATTCATTTATCAAGAGAAAATATTAATATGAACCTATCAACATCTGTTGAAACAATTATCATAAATGTAGAAAAGGAAATTAATCAGAACAACAAATGCTCTTGAAAGGAAGGAAATTTTGTTTGAGGGTTCTGGGGCAGCTTTAATTCAGTTCCGTTGTTCCCCAGCAGCATAGGACATGCAGTCCTATTTTTGATGTTTATCATTGGTTGTATGGAAGATTTGGAACTGCTGAGCTCTCTTAACTTGGCAGATAAATGAAGAGGAAGCTCTGAGATACATAGTGGGGAAAATACTGCATTAACCTTAAAAGCTCTGGGGCTTATATGAATTTTGTTGCTAATTGTGAAAACTTATTTCAATTAATGTATGCAACTAATATCAACATAAATTATTAAGGATATAAAATGAATAATGTAGTTTATGTGATTAATTTTTTTGTTTTCATTATTTGGCTTATTTCTTATATACATTAACTGATCATATTTCTTTTTCCTAGCTTTATCCTTTTAGCTGTAAGTCCACAGTAATAGGTATACTATTTGAAGACCTCCTTGATCCCTTGCATTCATGTTTCAATAACAGGCAGAAAAAGTCTAATTAGACTTCATAATTCTCTGTTTGGTTACTGAAAATAAATTTTTGTTTTCTTCTGAAATGGAATGCAAGAAACAAATAGTTACAAACCAGTTCTTATACAGGACTTGCAGCTTTACCCACAGGCCATTTTCATTTTGTTCTCTCCCTGTGCACCCCACTGCCCATCTTCATTTGCCAGTCGATAAATGGGGTCAGTGGCTGCAGAAAGGTCAGGTTAAGAAGTGAAAATTTTCATGAGGTATCTTGTAGATAACTTGAGGTAACTTGAAAAAGGTTGGTGCAGGATGAATGAGGTGTCTTGCTGTATGTAGTAGGAGGCAGGCTCCCTGAAAGAGTCTTAAAAGAAGCAGTTTATCTTAACAGCCAGATCCTTCAGATTCTTGTTGGCTACAGACTTAGGAGAGAAAATTTGAGAATAAACCTCCCCCTTGTATTGTATAGCTGTATAATCCCTAGAGATTTTTTAGTACTGATTTTTTATTTTTGAAATGTCCTGGACTTAAAGTTCTGTTTCCCATGTCATAAAAAGTATTGTCTCGATCCAAAGCAAGACGTAAGACTTGTTCTACCAATATTTGGTTTTTTTTCCTTCCTCTGAGAACTCATTTTTGTCATTTGTTACTTGACAAGATTACCACCATCTACAAGCTAAAACAAACAAACAAATAAATATATGACAGCCCTAGAAGAAATCACGAATTATGCAGTAATGTAGGTGTAAAGGTACCTGGAGAGATCATTCAGTCCAGTCTTCTTAAAGCAGGAGTATGGTCAAACATGGATTGAGTTGCAGTTGGATTTATCCAGTCTATCTTGGGAAATCTTCCAATGATAGAAGTTACCTGTTTTCCCTGGGCAGCATGTTCTGGTGTTCAGCTGTTCTCAGTGAAAATAATTTTTGTCCAACTCAAATTTCTGTCATTAGATCATGGGACAAATGACACTTGTCCTGTCAGCCTGTAAACTCAAGCACCTTTCTCCCTGATTGTCTCTGTTTCCCACTGAAAAGTCCTACTTCTACTCAGCTCTTCCTTGAAGAGGAGCTGTGTTGTACCTTTTGATCATTTTTGAAATGATCAAAATGAAAACATTGAAGATCTTTTTCAGATCTATTTTTTTGGTAGTGCATCCTTGATCTAACATAATGTTACAGATCATCCATAAAAAAACTTTGAAGTTTATTTTTTTAAATAGTGGCTTTATTTTAGTCTCCATGTTTAATGTTTCAGATCTTGTGTAAAGGTTTAAAAGTTCTATATAAATGTGATGTGCTTACTAACTGAATTAAAAAGCTGTTGTAAGTAAGTTTAATCTTTTGCTCTATTGCTGTAGTGAATTTCATGCATTAACTGTTTAAAGGGGTTTCGGTTTTGTATATTTTGTTTTGATTTGTTTATGCCTACTGTGACTTGTCATTAGCAGTTACCTCTTGGAGGGTTTACCTCAAATCTTAAATCATGAGTTTGCATACCACTGCCATAGGCTGAAAAAATATCATTTCCCATGGACAGTTTATCATAATTCTAAATACTTCCAGTCTCAGTCCTTCCATTTAAAGGTTCATTGCTGAGCAAATGAGTATGTGCACAAAACTGAAGCTGACGGTTTATAAATTCATAGAGCACCTTTCACAATACAGTAGTCCTGATGATCTCCTATAGCAGGTGCATGTTCTGTTTGTGAAAATGTTGTGTTTGAAAATTAATTCAGTTAATTATTCACTAATAAATAGTTTGGATGTTATTTTCTCTATATATTGCTGTGAAATTGAAGTTATATATGAGACAGTACTAATGCTGCTTTAACACAACCACCAAATTACACAGACATTTTGATAAAGGAGTATGATTTTAGACTGCATGTTCCACAGACTTTCCTGAAAAACAGATATTGTGATATTGCTACTAACTCTTATGATTTGAAATTGAGTAAAGGAAGAAAATATAAGAGAAAAAAATTCTGATTCTAACATTCATATTTCTCCCATCTGATGTACTTAAGTGATTTGCAAAGGGACAGAAGTATTGTTTAGAGGCTAGAGGAATCCTGTAAAAAAACTCAAGCCTAGTTTGTCCTTCTGTCACTTTGTGCCTAAGTTTTGGGAAAATACTCATCATCTCCCTTTCTACCAAGTTTTTGCTTTGTCTTTTATTCTAGTACTTTCTTTTTAAATCATGTATTTTCATCCCATGAAATGATCCAGTTACTGTATTTTATATTTATAGTCCTTGTATAAAGACACGGAAGCATTTGTTTCAATATACATTTCATTCCCCTTGGAGTTGGAAGCATCTCTAGATGACTTTGCTGTCTATGGTTTGAGAGTTGCCAGTCTGCTTTCCCCTGTGCTTAAGGTTATGCAGTTACAGCTTCAGCCAGTCTGTCAGCCCAAACCATGTGCTGTTTGAGATCTATAGCCACTTTAATTCTGGTTCTGATTTTCATTCAGATGGAGCTCAGCCCTGCTATATAGTTTCATCCTTTTCTTGGTTAATGAATCTGAACCCCAGTCGTATTGCTGTTTTGGCAGGTGCACACTGAGTCTTTCTGCCCTGCTCTATTAATTGCTGGGCATGTTAGAAAACATTTCAAAGAATACATTCATATGACATGCATTTAGTATGTGCCAAGAGGACAGCTGGTCATGGGTCATAGAAAAAAATTGAAAATACACATCATTTCACTGGCTGGCAATCTCTTTCCATGAAGACACAGGTTATGCCTTTGTCTCTAAGGTCAGTTAATCATCTTGGCTTTTTCTTTGGATTTAACAATGAGGGCTCTTGGTGGTCTTCTTTTTGGATTTACAGCACACCTGCTACATCTGTTTTTTCCTTTACTTTGATATCTCACTTTATACAAACTAAGTCACCCTTAAGTTGTTGATAATTTATAGATGGACTGTGCATCCCTCTCTATTTAAATTTTTAACCTGCTTGGATTTATCATCTTGCTTGGCTGATTAGCAATGTAATCCATTTATGGTAAGGCTTTTGGTTTTGATGGCTTCCTTTCCATGAAGGTTGAATTCCTAAGCTACATACTGTCCTGTAACTTCATCTTATAGAGCCACAAATTAAAAATACAGTCCCTCCTCCTAGTCCTGTAATATTACCTTTGGAAGAAGCTTTTTTATTTTATAAGTTATAAATTAAGGGATTGAAATACTAGAATGATTAGACTAATTGGGGGTTACTTGCAAGGCACTTTATAAAAAATAACTAGGTTCTCTCTGTTATTTTTATCTCTTCAACCAGTCACTACCTGACTTGGTAAGCCAAACTAGACTTTAGGTCTGAGTGAACTCTGTCAGCTTTTTCTGAAGTTATGTTCCAAAGACCTGGTCTTTTTAATAAAGATTTTCCATTTTTACTTATTATTTATTACAATGATAAACAAACTAGAAGTATTTCAAGCATCAGAGTATACAGGCACACTTGTTTCTTTTCCAGACAAATTCTCATTTATGAGGACATTTCAATGTTGTTGACAATATGTAGAAAAAAGTTGTGCATTCACTAAGGTATGTAATTTGTAGTTAGTCTTTGAGGGGTTTTTCTAACATAGTTCTTACATTCCTCTTTGTTTTCTCATGCCCTGAAATGTGTGTTATCATTCATGAACTTTTCATATGTTACAATTTTAACTTCAAGCTTTCCAAATGATGCGCTAACCCATTGGGTAAGTGTTCTCCTCTTTTGTATCTCAGAACTGGTTTATTCTTCCCTTTTTTTTTGTTGTTGTTGGTTTTTTTTTTTGCTTATTCTTCAAAACAGAATTTGAACCAAGTTGCAGAGAAAAGTTTTTTCTCTATTTTTTGATTATTCCTCTTTCTTGACAGTGTTTCTCTGCACTGTGGGTGTTTTTCTGATTTTTTGAGGCACATTTTTCTTGTAGAGATTGTAAATGAATACCTAAAGAAAATATTTTAAAACCTTAAATTACATATATTGCTTTCCCTGTAGTGTAAATTTCTTCTATGTGTGGATGTACTTCAAAGAATGCATTTTATTTCTCTGTTCCTAGTTTGCTTCTTTTTTTTTTCTGTTAGGCCCGGCGCAAAGAGGTTTTTATCCAGGAGCGATATGGAAGATTTAATCTGAGCGACCCATTTCTGGCTCTTCAAAGAGACTTTGAGGCAGGTGCTGCTGATAAAGAAAAGAAGCCAATATGCATGAACCCTCTGTCCATTTTAGAAGCTGTTATGGCTCACTGCAGGAAAATGCAAGAAAGAATGTCAGCTCAGTTGGCTGCTGCTGAAAACAGACAAAAGAAGGTATCCTGCTATTGACTTTCTCCTTTTCCCTCTCCCAGTTTGTTCTTTCATGTCACATTTTTAATTTGCGTCTTTGTCTTGATTAACATTACAAGTGTTAAAATGTTGCCACTTAATTTTCATATAGGGTGAGGTGGTGGTTTTCTGGTGATATTTTGTAGCACACTTCATTTGTGCTGTGAATTTAGCTCTATTTATGGAACAAATTAAATATAACTGGTACAAGTTGATACAGTGGATATATAAGTAGATAGCTCAGTGTGAACTGAGCATCATCACAAGATATTTTTAAACCAATACTGTTGAAGCCTTAAGAACCTATTTTCATTCTAACCTGAATAAAGTAAATAATTTATTTTATTTTTGTATTAGGTGGCTCTATTTCATAAATCAGTAAAAATGTTTTATACCTCTAAAAAGACTTTTTTGCATATTTAGAACATTTACTGTAAAAAGAAAATAATTTTGGAACAATTACATTGCAGAAAAAAGTGCCAGATTGAAGATAAAACAATGTCATTTTGATAGTGAATGATTGGTTGGTGACATGTATTTCACCAGTATGTAAGCCATACACTTCTTAAACATAGCTAAATATGAATATGTTGGGGAGGGGTTTCTGAGAGGAAAGAGATTAAACTGTCATATAAAGTATTAATCTAGACAAAGTATTTTTGAATAAATAGAAAAAAATGCTCTCTACGTGTTTAATCATCTTCACTGCATATAAGATGGATAGAAATGTCTTCTACTGCTGTGATACAGTTTTTGGTGACAGTTTTACATTGACTTAAAAACCTCCAAACAACAAACAGGCTAAGACAATTGACATAAAATTGATTTTGGTGATGATTGCTCTTTGGGAAAAAAATATGCATGCAAAAGTCTTGAAGTTGCTGGAAATACATGCTTAAATTAAACCAGCAAATATTTTGTTGTTACTTTAGCTCTGTTGTTTAGTTTAGTTTAAGCATCATTGCTCTGTTAAGACTTTAGGATAACAGATTTTAAAAAGAGGATATCACTATGATATGTAAGTCTTCAAACAGTTTAATGTGAAGTGAACTATTATATGTACCTCGCACTTGTTTTTGAGAACTCTTAAGTATTAAATTTCTTTCTCATAAGCTTTTTCAGTAAACATAAAAATAGGAAAGGGCAAGCAAGCTTACTTGTTCTGACTGAAGAAGGGTATTGGGAGAAACCTTGACACATCTGCCAGGACAGTGGAATTAGTTTCTTGTTTCAGTGCATGGCCACAAGTCTCTTCTTGTACCTAAATTCTTCATTTATCTCTGGCTTTTATTATATGGACAGATATATGCACCTAAGATGGGCTCACATATTAAGAATATATCAATATATTAATATGTAAATTCAAACTTCGTCCCTTTTTTGTCTTTTTGTACCAAAGTCTGTATCTATAAGTCTGTACAGGAAAAGATGCTTTTGTCTTTTGCTTCCTAGAGGAATACATCAGGTTTTTTTCTTTAAATCTTAATTTTAAGGATTTGAAAACAAACTACATGGTGTTGAGCAGCTGTGTGCATGACTGTCTACTGAATTACACCTTTGTTGTCTAAGCTCCATTAGAAATGCTATTTGTACAAGACACTCTTAAACTCCTTGGAAACAGATGATGTATCTCTCAAACATCTCCATGTATTCACAAACCTTTCATTCAGTGTTTTACCTTCCCTCCATTCCACATTTTTATGTCTGTTTCAAATCCTTCTGTTGAAGAGAGTAGTGAAGGTGTTTTGAGGGACTTCAAAAAATGTTCAACAAGGTAGGGTGACACAGTGTAAGAAAAAAAACAGCCTAGGCAAATGTAACCTAAACACAAGCCAGCTGCTGCCCCTCCCTCCAAGAGTGGTTCCTTCTTCTCTAAATGTGTGATGCCTCTGTCTTCGTGTTTGGAATTGGTTCACTGTCCCACTCTAAATAATGAAGTCTGTGTACAGCTGTGTTTATTTTCTCTGGGTATTACTGAACTTTAAACAGACTCTGAGTGAACTCTTATTCTGGGGGGGGCTCGATATCTGTGAATATAATCACCTCAAAAGTATTCTATGAATAAAATTGTCATTTGATCACAAAAAAACAAGGCATAAAAATATACTAGCATGTAGAAAAATCAACGAGGTGCACAAAGGACTGTAAGGCTTACCATGTACAAACATCTCACTCTTAGATGTCATCTGCTTTGTGTTAAGTCTCCATGCTCTTCCATCTCTTCGAATGCTTTTCTTGGAGCTGCTGTGAAAATTAATTTTGAGTTTTCCTGGGAACACAAAACAGATCATCAAAATGACAGTTCTTGATTCGTTGAGAGTTTGCAGAGGAGTTAGTATTGGGATGCATGCTCAAAGAAAGGCAAGTGTGGGTTGTAAAAGGCCTGTTGGTGTAATTTATTCTAACCTTGTGCTTAAAGCAGATCATCATCAGTACATCTGTGAATTTGTCTTGCTTAGTCATGAAAACCCCCAGGAATGGCAATACTGCATATTTTCTGCACTGGTGTCCTTGTGAAGAACTTTTTTCTGAGACTGAGCCTCTCAAAGGGCAAGTTTTCTTTTCTGTAACCTGTTATTATGGAGCCCCACCTGCCATTACCAAGATCAGTTTTACTCTTGTCATTACTGCAAGGGCCCTTCAAAAGGATGTGGCTGTTAGATTCTCTCTCTGTTTTCCACTAAATTATGCAAGCCAAGCTTCCTCAACATTTTCTTACAAGGTATGCTGTCTCTCACCTCTGAAGGGCCTTTGCTGGTTAATTGTTTGTGGGACATGATATTTTTCTCTCCGTATCCTTTTTTAACCCCTTTTCAAATCCTTCTTGGACTCATTTTCAGGTGTTTGTATTACTGATATGATACAGTGTAAGCATAAAGTACATTTTGCAAAAATCAGATTCTACTTAGTTCGTAAACTCATAAATAATTGCAGCTAGTTCCAAATCTGTCATCTAAAGGGAAAAATACCATGTAAATATTCAGATGCTTTTCCGTATTTGAGATGATGCAGCCAAGAGAGCAACAGGGAGGGAGAGGGAGACATAGGAGACAATGTAAAATGAGAAAATAATGCTGCTTTTGTATATTGAGATCAAATAGAGGATTTACATTTTTATTAGGGATCCATCCTTTAGATGCAATGCTTACAAATAAGGTATTATAATAGTATGGTAAGCTGATTTCATGCCAGTTAAATTTAAAATCTGTTTGTAATTATTTTGAAGTAAAATAATTTCACAACACTTGATTCATAGAATGAGAAGCTCATCTGAAAACAAAATAGCAGAATAATAAAGAAAGTTTGACAAAAAATATTTTCACTACAATATTTATACATCTGCAAGCTTTAGAAATTGTATACATTTCTCACTATCTTTGTACCTATTTTAGCAAAGAAAAGAAATGGTTGAATGCTCCCCTTGTTTTGAAATTCAAGTGAACCATGCAAATGCTATATCCTTTGAAACAGCAGTGAAATAATTGAGGAAAAAGTATGGGTTTTTTTTCACTTGTAAACTATGCTTGGACCATTCCTAAGTACAGTGTCATTATAATATTTTGTTAATTTAATTTAGTCCTTTAACAGAACTGAAGAGATATTACTGCTGATACAGTTTGTTTAGCAAGGACTGATAATACCATACCTTATTTTTCATATGTTTAGCACTGTTTTTGGGGCTCTGAGCAGCCTGGTCTAGTGGAAGGTGTGCCTGCTGTAGCAGAGTGGTTGGAACTTCAAGGTCCCCTTCCAGTCTAAACCATTCTATAAGTCTGTGATACCATTTCTAAGAAAGGGTGGGTGTCGTTTTGTGAAAGCCATTGTGCAGAATGTCAACCTGGGATTAAGCTCTAAAACCCTAGTGCAGCTCCTATGCTGCTAAACAGGTTTTGAAGTATTTGAAACCAAGATGATGTTTAAAATGTAGACATCATTTCCCACAGTGATTTTTTCCTCATAGGTGTTTTATAAAATGGTGTATTACCATATTTTTGCAGTGCTTTTCTAGAAGAGGGTCTATGAATAAAAGCATAAACAGTAGGCAAAATGAATTAGAGGCAATGGCTATATGAATAAGGGGGAAATTATTTTTATCTGTTATCTGCATTTTAGTAATAGTAGCTTTTACATCACTGATATCAGTGAGACTTTTTACTGTTAGTAAGTACAGGAAAATATTTCTGCCTGTGCCAAAAAGTTGTCTTGTTTATAAATGTTAAAACCTGATACAGGATACCAGTTATATTCATGATGGACTTCATCTCCTTTCAGGTGGAGGAAGAGATAAAACCTAACCCTGTCATTTCTGTCCTCAAAGATTTTTTGCAAAGCTCATCTCTTACTTGTGTTTGGTTCCTTTACTGACATGACTTTATGTTATGTCCTGTGTCAAATTTGTGGAGAACAGGTAGCTCCATCACTTAGGAATCACAAACATTTAACCATTTTGGAGAGTGTCTCTCTTGTCAAAGAAGGAAATTCAAAGAGATTACTTAGTTTCTAAACTGCTGTACTGAGATGGCTCTCTCTTTCTTTTGCTTGTATAAGATTATAGGCACTTATGTTAGATATCACAAATCACCTTCCTGGTTTCATTTTAGTCATACTCTCAAAGATTAAAATATCAGTGTCAGGTTAATGCTAGGTTATTATGAAATGAGAATTGTTAATGATAACTATTTTCTGTCTTCTTACAGTTGGAAATGGAAAAATGTCAGTTACAGAATCTTGAGCTGGAGCACAAAAAGCTATCTGCTCGCCTTGAAGAAGAACGTGGAAAGAATAAACATGTAGTATTGATGCTAGTGAAAGAGTGTAAGCAGTTGTCTGGCAGAATTGTAGAAGAAGCCCAGAAACTGGAAGAAGTGATGTCAAAATTTGAAGAGGAAAAGAAAAAGGCTACTGAATTGGAGGAGTTTCTTGCAGCTGAGAAACAAAGGAGTACACAAATGGAAGCTCAAATGGAAAAGCAGCTGTCTGAGTTTGACACAGAGAGAGAGCAGTTGCGTGCCAAACTTCACAAAGAGGAGACACACACCAGTGACCTCAGAGAAGAAAGAGATAAAATGATCAAAATGATTGAGCAATTAAAAAAGGAGAATGAAAGTAAAGCTAATCTTTCTCAGAAGAATAGGGATAAGAGTGTTGTTTCTATTTCAGTTGAAACAGAAGAGCCAAGTTCAAGAACTGTTGCTTGTCAAACAGAGACTGTAATGATGGACAGTAGCATAGAAAACGCTAAGAAGTCGCCTTTGACTGTCTCTATAAAGCCTTCTCCAGTGAGCCCACTAGCGTCTGGCAATACAAAAATGAATGTGTGTACCAATGCAGCATTTGTGAAGCCTGTCATTGATAGGCAATCTTCATCTAGTGAACTTGTCCCTCCCACAACTCCTGTTCTTGCACAGAATCAAAACAGAATTGAAGAAAATGGACCAAGTACAGGCTCATCCCCTGATTTATCAAGTAGCACTTCCCCTTTTTCAAATAGTAATTCCCTTTGCACCCCTACCACACCAACTGCCACAGCTCAGAATTCCTCACTCTCTTCATCTATACACACTTTGCATTCACCATCTGCCAACACTACTGGCCATCCAGGCCTAAATCCACGAGTCCAAGCAGCTAGATTTAGATTTCAGGCAAATACAAATGATCAAGACCAAAATGGAAACACAACCCAAAGCCCTCCCTCAAGGGATGTATCCCCTACCAGTCGTGACAACCTTGTTGCCAAACAGGCAGCTCGCAATACTGTTACCCAAGCTCTTTCAAGATTTGCAAGCCCTCAGAGTAGCGCTCAGACGCGGCCAGGGACCTCGCATTCAGTGGAAGTTGGCACTTACACCCCAGTTGGTAAAATTACTTTAAAGACTCCAAGTGTATCAAGAATTGACAGAGGAAACCCTCCACCTATTCCTCCTAAAAAACCAGGGCTTTCACAAGCTCCTTCTCCACCACACCCACAGCTTAAAGTTTTAATGGATAGTAATCGTTCCCCAAATACAAGTGCAAAAACTGACAACAAAACCATGACCTCACCTCTTTCAAGTTCACCACAAGGAATCAGGGTAATAAATGAGGAAATTATTTCTAAGTCCTCACCTCAGCTGCCACCAAAACCTGCTATAGATTTATCTGTGGCACCTGCAGGCTGTGCCATACCAGCCATAGCCTCATCTCAGGTGGGTGCCTGGCCTTCCCACTTTCCTGGACTGAACCAACCTGCATGTTCAGAAAATTCCTTTGTCATTCCCACCACCATTGCCTGTAGCTCCTCCATAAACCCTGTTAGTGCTTCATCCTGTAGACCATGTGATTCAGACAGCCTCCTGGTAACAGCATCAGGTAAAGGGATTGATATGCTACAAACTGTCTCCCTCAAAAACAATGTTTTGATTTTCTTATATGTCTTGTTTGCTTTATTTATCTTGTAACTTTATCTTTCTTACTTTGTAAAAGCTGAATTTTAATTTGAATTTTTTCCACGTCCCAGTGATATGGGAATTCTTTCGCTGATTTAGTAATGTTAAAAATAAGTTTCTTCCTCAAGAAAGTCTCCATATGGAAAGCTTTTTTTTAAAGAGGACTAATGTTTAAAGGAAGTAAGCTGCAGATTAGAGTATACTAAACAAATTCGTTTAAATTTTTTTTAATTTAATTTTGGTTATTGCTAGTATTTTTGACTTCAAAATGCTTTCTCAGTCTGAAATGATGTTTTGAATATTACCTCTTCAGGGGACCTTCCATAGAATATGTATTTCAATTTTGTGTGAATCTTTTAAAGAATAAGGGATAGCTGGGGCTGTGGTATTCTGCTGTGGCAGCAGATGGTTGCACATTAAGACATGTAATTGCCTGTATGACAGTGTAGTTTCCTATATATCACTACCTGCCCATAGAATATGTTTCATTTTTATTTCTGTTTTTCTATAGTTCTTTTTTTGGTTGTAGGCTTTGTTAATACTCATGCATGGCATGTCACAGGTTTACTTCAACACATACAGGCACAAGTTTACTGTTGGAAAGTTAAAATCTAACTATTGATTATCTTAAGTCTGGAATCAGTGTGTGTATCTCCTACTCATTTTGCATTTTGAAGGGGACTTACTGGTGTGTCTAATGTGCCACCAGCTTCAGGGAATCTTCTTGATGGCATTAAAGTGAACAAAGACAATACTGATCTACCTTTCAGTGAACTGTATATCTCCTATAAAGCTTTTTACCAGCATATTTCCCTGCTGGGATCAGTAGCACTAGAACATTAGGTATAAGCTCCTCTTTAGCTGACCTGCACTGCAGTGAGAAAAAAAGAACACTCAGTTATGGAACACTTTAGACCTTCATCAGCATTGAAGAATGTTTGAATTGTCTCAAACTTTCAACAGCTAGTTCAGTTATGGTACTGCAGTCCCTCATAACTCTAGTCCCTGCATCATCATCTGTAGGGCACAGATGCCCTACACAGCTGCTCTGCTTCCAACACTTAACCAGCCACTTTCTCTTACTAGCTAATAAGGGAGTTGAACTCAAGCACCAGTCCTGGGGAAGCCACTCCAATAAGTGTGTGGCAAAATTGTGTGAGGAGATTCCAGGTTTTTGTGATTAAGCAATATTTATTGTCATTCTACTTAATTGAAGACTTTTCTACATGTATCAGGAGTAACCTAGTCATCCTTTTAACATTTGGTTGTCACACCCTATTGTCAGAATCCTCTCTCCTTTCTGAACTGTTCCATAAAAGTATGAGCTCAGCAATCTTATCCTTCTGTTTGTCTTCTGCTCCTTAGAGTCAACAACATTGGGATTTGATGACTGCCTATTAGTTTGCTGTTTTTCATATGGATGTCCTGAATTTTCATCTTAAATTCATATTCCAAGATGAGTCTGACTGCCATGTCAGATAGATTATTAGTCTTCCAGTATTTCAAGTATTTTTCAAACTTAATTTGCCTTTAAGTGCTATTAGGCTCCATAACAGAATTTTAAAATTCTTTAAAAAAAAATCCAAGATTTTATCAACATAAAACAAATGACTGGAAAAGTCAGCTTCCAATTGAATAGTTTTTGTAAGCAAGAGGTTGTCTTCCACAACACAAATCCTATCAGCATGAATTAGGTGTATGTAACATTTAGTATTAGCTTATTTATCCAATATTTGGTAATCACTTAAGGTAGTTATTTATTATTCTTTAGAAGAATAATTCTCATACCTTAAAAATTAAATTACCAGTGCTTTTCTTCATAATTTCATGTATTGTTTTACTTTAGTTCGTGCTTTGAGATATTAACTTCTTTCTTAGGAGAACAGTCATTCTTTTCAATCAGACTCTGCCCCAAATACTTAATTTGTGTTTCTTTTGAAATGTGTGACCTTTCTCAGGGAGATTCTCAGAGAGGACTTTTTTGTCAAAAATTTAGATTTTTTTAATTTTTAAGATTGCTTTTTTTCTCTAACTCCCTCCACTTTTTTTGAGGAGGCATGGAAATATTTGTTGATTTAATTCCATTGTAAACCTTGCTCTGAACATTTCATGGTAGTACTTTGTAAGTGACGCTGTTCTTCAGGAATATTTGCAATTGCAGATGGGAAACATGATCCAAAGTTCGCTAAGAAAGATTGCTTACCTGTATGTTATTTTATTTTATTTTATTAATATAGAGATATTATTTTAGTATCTCCTTTACTGACTCCATAACAGCTCAAAGAACCTTAATAACTTTGTCTGTAATATTCACATAAATATTCAGGAGGTTATTTGTGTTCTACCCAAAATAATGCTTATATTTTATTGCACTTATTCTTCAATCTCATTTTCTTTATGTTTTTAAGGGAATTTAATCTATTTTGGCCAAGTGTTCTAGCAAACTGCATAACTAACTAAATTTAGAGCAACGGATATTATGCAAGTGTGGAAAACATTTCCTTCAAAATTATATGCTAAGAAAAATAATAGATTTTATAAATATATATGGAAATAGAAAAATAAACCAAATGTATTAACACTGGTTTTGTTAAGATAATGTGGTCAGTAATACCTGAATTCATGCCACTTATTCCCTTTTTCAGCTTCTTTTTTAATTATGACTTTCTTTGTGGTGACAAAAATCGAACAAATTACGAGTACTGCTGAAACCTCCTTCCCATATCTGCATTTGTATGTCCTCTAGCACAGAATCAGTTCATTTTATTAATGATCTCATTGATTTTAATGTGCTTTATTTACTTTTTTCAGAAAATGTTTAGAATTTCAGTTTTACATTCAGTTAAAGCAGAACATGGTTAAGTCTTATTCATTTTATTGTATAGTAAGTAGTGAGCTTCAATCCAAATTTTTTATCTTTTTAACAACAGTGAAAAAAAAAATTTAACATATTAAAGGATATTGACAAAATCCTTCATTTTTATACTTTTTTCTTGGTCATTAAATTCATACTTCTTTCTTCTTACTGTGGAGTCAGAAGAATTGATAATAACCTAATCACTAAATTATTATATTTCTTAATTTTAATACAGTTTCCTGGTGAGCTCAGATTGATTTAGGAACATATCAACAGCCTGATTATCAGTAAGGAAGTGTCTTGGTTCTAGGAAAAGGAACTCTTCAGAGCAAACTTAAAATGGGAACTCTGTTCCCTGTCACTTAGGCATTCTGCTGAAGTAATGTGATTGTATCTTCTTTTAGAGATGGCTACTGTACCACATGTTGCTCTTTTCATCTCTGCTAGGAAAAGACATGGGCCTTCATCATTAATGTTAAGCAGACTGCGCATAGAAATGAACATTTATGGCCTGATTCAAAATCTGTGGCAGTGTTTTCATTAACTTCAGCAGCCTTTGAATTGGTGCCAAAATGCTTCTGCTCTGTTTGGATTTCTGCAGTTCAATGGCTGTAGGAGTTCAAAATGGAAACAAATGTAGGCGTTTGGATTACCATATCCCTGGGATTTCTGCTTTCACTTTCTTCTTACTTTTTTTACTTGCTTTCTGTGTCACTCTTGAATGAATTTCTTTTTTTTTTTATTTTGCTCATTTCTGTAATGATTGATTTATTCTCTCTTTACAATTGGCTTTGAAGATAAAAGTGTGTGTGGTGGGTGGGGGGGTGAAGGACTGAGCTAGGCTCTGAAATTAACCGTCTCACATTCTGAAGCTGATGCCAGAAGCTGTTTTTGTCTGTCCCTCTGCCCTTCATCACTGCATGCCCTACAAGCTTTCACAGATGCTTCACATTTCCTAACTTTTTGAGTCTGTAATGATGTCTCTTATTTATTGGTATCTTCTAATGTTGATGCATTTTGTTGGATGAATTGAATTCTATTATACTGCTTGACATTGATAATAGAATGTAAAATTATATTTATGGGGTTTTTTTGTGTCTTTATCAGTAGAAAGTTTTCATTTAATGCTAACCTAGTATAATTAATTTCATCACTGAATTGCAACAATGTATTTTTCTTTTCAAGGAGCTGAAATGTAAATTAAGATGGGACATTAAAAAATTCCTTTCATTTTGGCATTTCTCTTAAGGATGCCCCAAGAGCAAGCAAACAAATAAGCAAATAAACGACATCAAAAATTGTATTTTTTTTAAAGGAAAGGAAACCCAAAATACTATTCATATTACCAAAATTGCAGTGTTACTTGGATAAACAGTTTTAGTGACGGTATTGCCACCTTGGCAATATCCACTATCAGTTAGCAACAACAAGAAGACAGTAAAAACTACACAAGTACTATTTTAAAAGCATAGATATATGTAAAGCAACAGCTGCAGCTCAGTTAGTTTCAAAGAGTAACAAAAGGCTGGAAAAATAAAACCACTTTCACGATGGAAAGGAGTACTAGAAGTTCTTCTTTGGACCTTAGGGAGTTATGTAAGATTTAACTGTTCTCAAATGGTGGAAATTAAAGAGAACATATTTTTTTGCCACTTAAAGAATACAGTTTACTTTGTATAATATTTTTTATAAATTTCAGAAACCCTCAAACCCCTCTGATTAAAAGTATTGGAGAAGTAAGTATGACTAAGAGTGTTAATAGTCAGAAAGTAGCTTCAGAATTTAAGTTATAAGAAGATGTATAAAGTTAATTTTACAATTTATTTTTTGTTTAAATCTGGATTTATAAGGTAATTTCATACCTGCAGTGATGTCTTCTTACAGTGAATATAAAAAAATAAGTTTAATAATAAGCTAATAATACTGGGAAATACTAATCATATGTTTATATGTTTAGATACTTCACTAGTAAACTTAATTTAAATTGACAAATTTAAAATACTCCAATCATTTTTTTGTTGTTTTGGGGTTTTTTTAACTGGAATCAAATTATGTATTCTTCATTGGTATTGCTCTTGTGTAAGTCTTGATGTTAATTAAAATGATCGAGATCTTACAAGGTACCCAGGCCATTGTTTCTGTAGAATTCTGTGGGGAATTTCTGTATTTCATTTTATTTTCCAAAATATGGAGCAGACTATCCCAGCATGGTACTGCTACTACCACATACTTTTTCCAGTTCAAGATGTTGGATAGCACTTACCAGCTTGAATGGAACTGAAGATAATGCCCTGCAGCTCTTCTTCAGTCTCAGGCATTGCAAACTGCATTAAAAGCTGCCTCAACTTGCTTTGTATCAAATTTCAGCCTCATATAGTAGCCTATTTGTGGCCACAGAAGACAAAGTTATTTATTCAAGAGATAAATACAATGTGTATTTTCTCTTTCAGTCTTTGCTCAAGGAAGGATGTATAAAATATTCCATGCCTTATGAAGCAAACTTCATATACTTAACAAAGTCCCTACTAAAGCTGATAAGTAATCAACAGAACATTTAACCACAACTCCTAAGCTTTCAGAGTTTTGGATTGAACATTCTTTGTTAATGGAGTGACTTAAAAGCCTTCATACATTAAATTTGTATAACCTGTTATTCATTCCCACTGGAGCATTTTATAATATATTGTTTAAGTATCACTGAGTAAAAGGAACATTATCTTAATGGAGAGTTCAATAATAAATATATTTTTTCTGTATTATTTGTGTAAATGATTTCTACATGTTTTTTCAAACTTATTGAAAGGCACCTGAAGTCAATAATGGCTCTCTATGCAATTTATCTTTATAACTACATGTGAGTTATATAAACACCAAATATATAAATACTAAAGTTTGCACTAAGGAGGATAAAATTATATGTGAAAATAAGTACTTAGTTTTGAAAACTTTTCTATAGATACTTAAAAAATATTCCTAGCATATTGCAAATAATTTAAAACTTGTCTGAAACTTCTGGTAGCTTTGATAATATAAATTTTTCTTGAGACATCAAGATGCTACTACCATTCACAAGTTTTACATTGGCCTTTTGTAGTGAGGTCCTGTTCATTTGTATTAACAAGTGTCACCCCTTAATGCAGGTTTTATTTTCAGAATACCTTCTAAGTGTAGATAAAGCACCATCACAAAACTTTTGCTAAACTAACAAACGCAGTCATTTTGAAGCTACTTTTTAGTACTTAAAAGAACACAGAAAATGCAGGGCTTGTTTATGTGTCTCTAACTTCTGTTGCTTTAACTCGCAGGCTGGTCTTCCTCCCTAACCCCTTTGTTAACAAGTGGTGGTCCTGTCCCCCTGGGTGGCAGGCCCACCCTTCTTCACCAAGCTGCTGCCCAGGGAAATGTCACTTTATTATCAATGCTGCTTAATGAAGAAGGACTGGACATTAATTACTCTTGTGAAGATGGCTATTCTGCCTTGTATTCTGCTGCTACGAATGGACATACAGGTAAATAATACTAAGATCTAGTATGGCATCCATGTAAACTAGTGAAAGATTACTTCATAAGTTTAATATTCAATTAGGTCAAATGCATTCTTCTTAAACATGTGAAATTGAAAGTGGGATATATAGATTATATGGCCAAAATCATACTATAGCATATATATAAGTAATGCTTCTTGAAACGAAAAAATGGTTCTGCAGGAACATCCATTCTAATTCTCCACTCCCTTCATATAAAAAGCTACCAGATATTGTCACCCCATATTCTGTGAAACACTAAAGATCTTTCATAGCAATAGGAGCTTGAAAGAAAGAACTTTACAGGGAGTAAGCAGCAAAGAATAGGTGGTCATCAGGGTTTTGATCTTCTGCAGCACAGTGAAAATGATGGAAGATACTGTCAGAATAGTGTGTTACTTGGGAAAGAAAATGAACTGTCTTTACTTTTGACCTAAATAGCCTTCATTTGTTACCTAGGCTCTCCTGAGAAAATTAAAAGGTGTTTTTTTCTTTCCCCATGACCCCAACCCTCCTCTGTGTTAAGGAAGAAGCATTTCTGAGCCTTTCAACAGTCAGTTTTATGAATATATTTATGAAATGCCGTGTGTTACTAACAGATGTGAGTTTCATGGATACAAACTCCTTGCAATAATTTTCAGACTTTTAACACAAGGCTCTCAAACAGCAGTTTGTTTTAAAAGTCCCGTGCACATTCCTGTAGCTTTTTCTACCTACATAAAAACCTCCACATTCTTATATTGCAAGTGGTATTACTATGCTGTTTTGGACACTAAAGATGAAATACAGCAATAACAATGGCAAATATTCCATTAATTTTTAGTAAAGTCAAAATTTTATTTCAGAGTAGAAGGTGGAACATAGTCCCATTAAAGCCACTGCTTTCAAGAGTACTTTGTGGTTTTATTTAATGCAATATTTATTACTGACACAATTACAAACCCCTGATCCAGTGTTCCAGATAGTACATAGGCTATTTCATAATTCTTTTGAAATATTTTAAAAATAAAACTAAAGTTAGGATACAAAATCTGCAGCAAGGCAGATAGTGTACATTTTTCTCACATGTTCAGGGTTAATTTTGCTGCCAAGCATAGGGTAGGAGGAGTTTTCATTTTGCTCAAAATGATGTATTTTGTCTTTGCTTACTAGATGCTATGGGTTTTTTTCGGGGGGGGGGGGGGGGGGGTTAGGTTTTTGTTTGTTTGTTTGTTTGTTGGTGGTTTTTTGTTTGATTGGTTTTGGGGGTTTTTTTAGAAACATCTGGGCCTTTTCACCTGAGTTTCTTTCCGGTTGCCAAAACCTTTAAAATATGAAAAAGTTGTTTTTTTTTTTTTTCCTTTGGTGATTTTTTCCTTTTTTCAAATTATCTTAGCAGTATTAAGAATCCAAGTTAATTATATTGTGTGGAATTATTTTTCTCACTGAACGGGTGTTTGGTCTATTCTTCTAGACCTTACATAGGTCTACCTACCTTCTAGACCTTCTATAACTTACATGAAGTTATCATTGCTAATGTTTGTGGGAGACCATAGTTGACCCAATTCTTCTTTATTCATCTTGTATTCTAAAATTGCATCAAAGCAAATGATTTTCAGTTACTGAGCAGCTCCTACTGACAGCAAAGGCAATTTGGTTCCTTGTTTCATTGTCAAAATTTCAAATAAGATAGACACTTGACAGAATTCTGCAAACACAGTAACAAAAACAAACATATGCATATGCACTCTGTAATTGTTTAGTATGTTTTATTTTTTGAGATAAAAACTGTATTACAGAGGTTATGGTGCTGGTCTTCTATTTGTAGTTGACAGGATGCAAAAAATGCTTGGTTGTGCAAATCATCACATTTCAGCAACTGAATTGATTGTATGAATTCTGAATAAGAGAATCACACAACAGCAGTGTTGATGTCTCCTTAATAAATTATATGAAAATTGAAAGGTATAGATCTATAAAATTTTTGGACAAAGATTTTTGTGCTTAACTTTCTTATATAATAATATATATGTAATACATAACAATATATATATATAATCCTTTTTCATTACTTGTAGTTTGTTCTCAAATGAATGGATATATGTAGCAATTCAAAGTGAAGACTTTTAAAAACAAGTTTACTTAAATTATATAGGCTTAAGAATGGATGTATAGGAATAAATCTTTTTAAAAGTCCTTTCTAATGCCTCTTATTAACTAGCCAGGTGGAAAGAAATTATACTGGCTGTCATTTTAAGGCTAAAATAATTTATTGTTCAAATTTTTCAATGTGTTGAGTTGTGTTGTCAATGGTAAGTTTCTGTTGTTGTGGTTTTTTTCCCATAGAATCATACAGTCACTTAGATTGGAAAAAATCCTTAAGATCATTCAGTCTAACCATAAGACTTGACACAAGCCTACACTGGTGGGTGATCACACCATGATTTAATTTATTGAGAATATTTTTTAAGTGGATTTAGTGACTAAATGGATTTTGAGATTTCTAAGTCAACTAACCAGATTTTCCTATTTCTCCTGGAGAAGATTTCATTAAAAGAAAAGACTAACTTTAGAACTGATAAAAGCAAGCATAATGAGTACTTCCCTTCAGAAAAACCATGTTTTGGAGATTCTGGGAAGAATGGAAACTGAATGATTCCCACGCATTTTCAGTGAAGAAATACAGTATTTGAGATGTGTAGTTAACTAGAATGTGGTAGAGCACATCGTAACCAGCATGGTGGCAAGCAGCTGTTACATGATCTCAGCCCATTCTGTAGAAAAAAATTGAGTTACAGAAGAAAAAAGTACTGAAATATTCTGTCCTGATCTATCCTAATAGCAAAATGTGTAGCTTTCCTGTTTGGAAACAGTTGCCTTTTGAGAGCTGCAGCAGAGGGTTTTTCCAACACATGAAGTTAATAGCAGATGCTTTGTTTCCAGCACACACTGTCCCTAATTCTGTAGGTCTGAGAGAGAGAACTTCACCCTAAAAATACACACTTTCTTTGTATTTGAATGGACATGAGGAAACTGTTAATGTCATGATTTTACCATTAGCAAAGAAGGAACTGCTTTGGGTCTATTGTGCACTTAGTAGTTCGCTTAGCTAATAGATCTGCATAGGTATGTGATGTTGCAAATCGTGACCATTCTGCACCACGAAGAGGTGGGGAAGGACAGAATGAAAGTAAGAGTTCCTGAACCTGAGAGATGTGGAGAAAATAGTATCCTTTGGACTCAGCTGTGTGCTAATCATATGCATTTATGGTGTAATTGATTCTCTTCTATCCTGAGTATTTGGAGGCTGTGGCATCCTGATTGATAGAAAAAAACTGGAATGGTGTGGGAAGTAGAAAGGAGTGAGGTGCAGAGACATACAGCTACATGGAGTCAGCTTTGTCAAGCCACGGATGTATCTGCATGATGTTTGCCATCACTCTGGAAGAACTAACTACCCAGCTGTGGTGGAGAGCAGTAAAATCTCCAGGTGTTTATCTTAATTTGCTTCCATGTTTTGCTTTTGCTATGACCAAAACTTATAACTTAGTGGCACCAATGTCTGTCTAGTACCTGCCCTTCCATCCAGTCCTCCCCACTGCTTATTACTTTTATGGCAGACCAGAGTGAACCCGAGTGAATGAGCCTGGACTGATCCAAATTACCCTTCTCCAAATCCCAGTAAGAAATCCATCCAGAAGACCCAGGCATCTGGCAGATAATTGCTCTTTTACTTTATATGCCACCAGAACAGGTCATGTGGAGCTTACTGGCTCACATGTTCTGCCTTATGCAAGTAGCTGTATTTCCTCATGGTCACACTTGTCCCTAAGAAGCAAAAGCTGTTTTCAGAAGCAGTATTTTCACAGAGATAAGCTTCATCAGAAACAGCATTTATACAGACATAACCTACCACCTGAATGATCTGCCAATCAATAAGTGTGAATTAACCATGCCTTTCTAGACAGGTAGTCTTGTTCTGTGTGTTCATGGCTTTTGCATGGCTAACATATGCTTTATGAATAAACAGCAGAGTATTCTAGCCAAATACTTGAAACTTCTAGATGAACATTTTTTCAACAGCCCTCATAAACTTTAGAAGTATCTTAGGATGTCAAGGAGGAATCTGTATTTTCAAGTTAATAATTTAATATAGGACTGGGATTGACAATGAAAGTAAGGAAAGAAAGATAGGTCATTCGGAGCAGAGTATTTTTGTGTTAAAAAGTGAATGAAAATATAATTTTATTTTAAGTGATGCTATCTTACAATTGAAAGGACTTGGTAAGTTAGTTAGTTAGAGAGCTTCTTTATGACTTAAAAAAAATTACAGGTCAAGTCCTGGTAACTTACCAACTTTATAACCAATTTTACAACGAAAAATAATTTCACATCAGATTACTTACTTCAAAATTAAAGAATCCTAATTTACAAAATCATAACATAGAGTGATTTAAAATCTTGTTTATTAATTTTAAATTATTTATTCAGTCAACTCCACAGCACCTGTATTAGTATTTGAAAAAATTGTAACGGGAGTAAATATGTTGAAGAATGGTGTAGACTAGTCATATTTATAAGTAGTTCTTAATATATTTTTCTTGATATCCAAGTCATTCTTAATATGTATTTGGTTCTGATATCTAGAGTTAAACTTCACTAACAAAACTTGGCTTCAGGATTTTACTGAGTGCCAGAACAGCATGCATTAAGCTTGCTCAGAAATCAGGTCAGGAGTTTGTAATTGGTGTTGTAGCTGAGCTTATTTTCCAAGTAGTAGTTTCAATTACAAAAGACTTGTTTTATTTTGGTCTGATGCCAATTTCAAGAACGAGGAGCAGATCAACTGTTTTCTTCAAAGTTAATTGCATCAAATGATATTCCAATTTGTGGATGAAAAGCCGTCTAATTACTATGTAATTAATTATCTTAAATTAGCTGTAGGGATGATGGAATCAGGCTGGTACTATTTTTAGCATGTGGTTTTGGAAATATATGAATGGGAATGGTTTTGGGAGTTTTGAGTTTTTCAGCTTATTTTGTCATTGCAATCACAAGTCAGTGCCCTAAAATAAAACTGGCCAGTGTGTTGCTTGAGGTCTGTGTGCCTTGTGAACATCTCCCCTGTGGCTGTCATATTTGTCACAACTGCCAGTAGGCAGTGATGCCTTTAGGGACTCCTGGATAAGTCAGACTCCCCACTTGGTAGGTGAAATAGCTAATACTGTGGGAGTTGCCTGCAGTGGGCATGTGTTTGAATCCCAGCAGAACCCAACCCAAGCCCTTTTTGCAGAAGGATAGTGATGTCCCTGGGAGGCAATTCTCATCTTTCTCCAGCAAACTTCTTCTTCAGCTTTTATTTCAGTCCCCTAAGGTGTGATGTGTAGTCCAAAAGACTGGCTGATTGTTGCCCCTTGAGCAGACTTTAGCCACTGGCAATTTTAATGCTGATCTTGTTGACTCATTCCTTGGTTCTGCTCCATTTATAGATTGTGTGAGATTGCTGCTGGCTGCAGAAGCACAAGTTGACGCTGCTGATAAAAATGGCTTTACACCCTTGTGTTCAGCAGTTGCTCAGGGACATGTCAAGTAAGTGAAGCCTTTAAGATTTTGCATGTCAGCTGTTACTCAATTTTATATTATCTTTACACTGTGTATGTTTTCATTACATTATAGTTGCATTCTTTTGTATAAATAGACTTAACTATAATTTATAGAAAACATCTACTTAAATTAATATTCTTATGCCATTCTGATTTTAATATTTTCTATTTGTTTTCTTTCCAATTTCAGCTCTTAAGGTTGCTGAGCATGTATTCTTAGCAATTACAATGTGGTATGCTGGTCTACATGAGCAATCATACCACTGAATTTCTTCATTTTCTTTGAGTTATCAGCCATAGTATAGGATTAACAGAGAAAGGAAGAAGGAAATTAGTTTTCTACTGATTTTTTTAGCCATAGAAAACTATGAATATCATATTCAGAGGCAAATGACCATCTGAGTTTTCTCTTAAGTGATACATAATCAAATACCTTGCACAACAAAACAAGGGTTTATTAAGGTTTAATTTTTTTGTGTTCATATTCTCTCACTAAAATAAATATCTTCATACTTCATTTAAATAGGAAGTTGTTTATTTCCCTGACTTACCTTCACAACACTTTGCTGTGTATCATCTGCTGTGTTGTGGTATTGCAGACTTTATATTCTTTTTGCCTTAGACTTACATATGTAATATGTTATCCCTAAACATATTTTTTGCTTTTACTTTTTTAGATACTGAACATGAACTGAATTGCAAAATTGAGCATGGAATGATAGGGCTAGCCAAAAATGTCAGAAAAAACTACAAATGGTTCAGGCTGTTTGATTTGTTGTCTTTTCAAAGTTCAAGCACAAAAAAAAACATCTGTAGTAGGTAGAATTTGGGGCAACAGTATTGTCTGTCTCCTAATGTGGGGTTAATGACAACACTAAACTGCTCTTAGTTGCACAGTAGGTGTCTGTCAGAGCCTTGATAACCCATCCCCTGTGACATCTTCATTAACCTTGTTCCTGAGCCAAGACAATACTCTTGTTCTAACCCTAGTTATGTAGTCAGAAAAAAAAAATTCTAGTTTTTTGAAGATGATCCAGTAGCTAATTTTAGGAGAAGAAACTTCCAGAATAATTTCCCATGTGGTCCAGGCCACAAAGACCCTGAACTTGAGGTGGAAAATCAATGTAGCTTTTTGAGATTCACCAAATACAATGTAAAGTGTCAAACCAGATATTTCTAATCTAGCAGACTTAAAACAATCTTGAATTGCTCTATGGAAGTGTCTTGTTGTGAACCTTTCTTAAGATGACTTTGTGACTGTAGGGGTAGGATGTATGGCTAATGTTTGCTAAAGCAGAACATTATTTGGTTTTACTATTTTTTTTGTTTGTTCGTTTTGTTTTTTGTTCAGTTGAGCATTTTTGTAAAGCATAGATAAGTAATTCATATCAATGCTATCTGTTTTACTCTTCTCTAAAATTGTGCATTTTACCTTGAACTTAACTGATTTTCTGACTGGATAAAAACATATCAAAAACAATTTTCTTAAATACTTGTGATTTTTTTAGTATATAGTTACTTATATTCTTATATATATACCTGGTTTAAATATTTTGTCACAGTATATTTTGTTACAGTATGGTCTCTTAATCAATAATTATTTGGCATTGCACTAACTGCTTTGATGCTTTATTGTTGATATGCTTTCTATTTTAATGGACTCATAAATATCAAGCTGGAGAACTGGGAACTTATCTTTGTTAACAGTGCTTGTTTGAACTGCAGAGTGAATTGACTGGCATTAAGATTTTTGCAAGGTCTTAAGTGTTGTTGAATATCTAGGTTGGGGATGGGAAAGGTAGCCAGCTCTGGCACAAGAACTGGGGAAAAAAAGGGACCTATGGCTACAGGGCTGCAAGGAAGTACAGGAGGTTGGATCTGAATCCAGCCCCAAGTGAATTTGCTCCTCAGCACTCCATCTAATCTTCCATCCTCCATCACCCAGTAGCTGCTAGCAATGCCCCCAAGCCATCCTTTGGAGTGGCCTCCACTCTGGTACCTACTGAATGGTAGGGTACTGCCATAGCTGTTTTGCTGCCTCCACCAGGTTACTTCCCTAGATGAGTGTCTATTTTGTTGGTAAAGCTAATCATTTCATTTTTTTCCTTTTCAATTCTATTTTAAATATGAGTAGTCAGAATTGTTTCTCTTTTTTTGCTCAGCTGAATGGTTTTCTTAAGCGGCTGTCATCAAGTTTTTATCAGTCTTGTGAAACTGAGTGGTTCACATTCACAATTTTTAAATGCAGCTACAGTAGTTTAAGATTTACATGTTTGAAGTAGCCTGGCTTTATACCAATGTACAAAATTTATACTTATATATAATTTATACTCGTGTATATGGATTGATCACAGTTAGATCCGTATCTGTAAAATCAATACTTTATTTAAATGTCTTAAGTTATAAAGAGGCGTTGCATGTCTAACATAAGACAATTTTATTGCTTTATTGTTTGCTGTAGATGTGCAGAATTATTAATTATGTATCAGGCTGATATTAACCATGCTGCTGAAAGAGGACAGACGCCTTTGTACCTGGCCTGTAAAAATGGAAATAACGATTGTATTAAACTATTGTTGGAAGGTGGAGCAGATCGAACAATAAAAACCAGCGTAAGTTAAAATAGTTTGTAAAGTTACAGTACCTTGTATAGTACTGAATATGGACATTAAAATGTTTATTTAAACTTTTCTTTAAAGCTGAAATAAACCATATAATTTGAAATTAGTATTTTGCTATTTTCATAATACTTTCTGGTTTTTTTAAACTATATCTTGTCTAAAATCTCCTAAATGATGTGACTTTCATACCATTTTAAATATTTCATTGGCAATTTGCTGCATCTTTTCTCCAGCACTGGATTAGTAAATGCTTCCACTTTTTATGTTAGGGCACTTTATTGTTGTCCTTGAAGGGACAACACCCCAAAACTTCCTTGCCAGTATTGTAGATTCTCTTATATCACAAATCGCAGAATACGGCTGAAAAAAGTCATATCTAGAGGAGAAGGGAAGGAGGACTGTCTCAAAATTAGTGCCTACATAATTGCCTTTTTCAGGTGCTTTCTATGCACCTGATAAAGGCAATATTTTTTATGACTGATGTAAGTAGATTCTTATGACAATAAATGTGGATTATAGACTGTTCCAAAACACAGCACAAAGAGTAGTAGCTTCACAGAATATTCTACTCCTCCTGTAATTATTACACTAAATTTTTTATCATTCATTTATTTTGCAACTGGAAAGTAAAAATATTTGACTTGGTATGAGAGAAAGTTGTGATGTCAAAACTGTGAAACTGACTAATAAATGGATTAATGCAACATGAAACAATATTGATAGTTGGAATCATTTTTGTTTGATGCACAGAAAGGAAGCAGTTTACTAACAGCTTGTAAGCCCTGTATCACTTAGACTCTTCTAAAAATTTTGAAGATTTTATCTGTTGGACTGTCCTTGGAGAAAGCTGAAAAATTTTTTTTCTTCTACATTTTCTTCCCTCTCTTCCACCCAAAACATATACAAGCAACTCTGTTTTCCCAAAGGATTATCATGTCACTCTTGCTTGTTTTCTTAATTTCCAGACAGAACCTTCCATTCAGATTCTTTGCTGATATAAGTCTGCAAACAATTTTCTGTGTGTTTGGTGGCAGCGTGCTTCTTTACTGTGGTTTCTTTTTTAGGATGGCTGGTCACCAATTCACGCAGCAGTGGATTCTGGTAATGTTGAAAGTCTCAAGCTCCTTATGTACTATGGAGAGCCAAACAATGGGAACTGTTTGATGGACACAGAGCCTACTTTAGACTACTCTGATTTGGAGAAGAGAGAAGATGACTATAGCAGTAGAGTAAAGCCTGTTGTTTCTGCAGATCTCATCAACCATGCTGACAAAGAGGGTTGGACTGCTGCCCATATAGCAGCATCAAAAGGCTTTAAGGTTAGTCCATGCAACAAGTTACAGAAACCTGATAGAATTTAGGCAAAATAAAACCTTTTCTTTTATCTTTGAAGAATTGCAACTTAGATGTCAAGTCCAAGTTGATTATGTAGGTTATAGGCCAACTTGATTTAACAGAGAAAGAGATAGACCTCCAGCAGACAATTTGTCCCAGAATCCAGGTGTCAAATGAAGTGAATTATTGTATTTAAATGTCTACCTCTTATGGGACATTAGTAAAAAGAGGAAACATCATTACTTGAGACTTTCAAAGTTAAGGTGAGATGAATCCCACCCTGAATGCCAATTCCTTGGATGTCATATGCTTATAGATATTAGATGGACATAATTTCACTAGGAAAAGTTTTTCCTCTGTGAAGGAGGGGAGAAGAAGAAATTTGAGAACTAGATTTGTGCAGACATACATTGTTTAATTTGTTAATTTGGGCAGCCTTTTTAGCAGGCAATGAAACATTTTTGTGAGGTTGGGATAACTGATGACATGGAGGATGATTTGACAGGTTCTACTGATGACAAACAGGAGGATTTCTGGAAATGTAATATCACTTCTTGACATCAGAAGCTATACACTTGTAACACGGACCATTTAAAGGACTTCTTTTTATATGGTAGCTGTCAGTCAGATCTCACTGTAAAATTTTTACCCAGTAAGAAAATAGAGAGTGCTAAACACAGAAGAGTGAATTTTAAGAAAATACAGTCCAAGACTTCAAAAATCAGCTTGTGTTTACATGCCTAGTTCAATACCTTCATTATGTTTGTTTTTTTCCCTGATAAATTTACGTTCAAAATGGATGTGCTCAAAATAGACACGGATTTAAGATTCAGTTAAGGTTAGGAGTTTTTCTAGGGACAGCCACTGCTTACTCAACATTTTTCGTTACAAAGAGTCAGTGTTCCATTACCAATGTCTGTTAGGCAGATGCAGATTCTCATTCCAGCTTCCACTCTTACGAATTTAGATGGAGTTTAAGATACTTGCTGTAGTCTGCAAATACCTAAATAATGTGCACTATGTTGGCTCTTTCTGCAATAATATAATCCTCAGGAACTTAGAGTCTAGGTTTCATTTTCTGTCTAAAACTGCTTTGACTAGTGATCTCTCTGAAAGGTCTGACACTGGAAGTCTTCACGTGTCTTTCATTAATAACTCCTGGGTTTGAGTTTCTAAGCGCATTCCAAGTCAACGGTTTAATAGGATCTCCATTTGGGGTTGAGGGGAGTCTCTTAGGTGATGAAGGTGATATACAGCTGGCAATCAGATTCCTGGTTTTGATGTTGCAGAGACTATAAAAATGTATTTGATTTGATGCATTTATTGATTTGAGATGTGTTTGGCATATTTAAAAGCTAAAAAAGCTTAATAGCAATCTCTGAGTGCTGTTAACACTTTGACTTCGTTCTCTAATCCATTATGTACACTGCATGTCACTCATTCCAGTGCATGATAGCTGCATATAAGCAGTGCTGACACTTGCATCCTCTTGTTTTGAGATAGGTAGGGGCCGTTCTTTACAGATAATTCTGCTAGGACATCTTAGCTTTCATAGGCATCTTTCATAGGCAGCAGAGACAACAAAAATCCTCATTTTACTAAGGAAATAAGCTTGACTTCTTTGTTCTGTCCCACTTCTTCCTGCTTTAATTCCCATTTTCAGCCTCATAGTTCAGTCCTAAGCCTTCTGCTGTTCTGCTATTCATTGCTTCTGTTTGAGAGATAGTGTTAACAAACTAACCTGTGAAGAAAATATGTGCTTTTTTTCTGCTTGATATCCTTCTGGAAAACTTAGTGAGATAAACATATTTTTAAAGTACTTATAGGTGCTATAACTACAGCCTGGCAAAACTTCACCTCACAGGCAGATAGACCTTGAATGATTGCTGTTTTTATGAAAGGTCTGAGGATGTCAGATACACTGACAAAAGTATCTGTAGAACAGCTACAAAATAGGTAACACTATGTCAACCAGCAATTGGCCAATATTCCACATCAAAATACTCACTAGCTGTTTCTCTGTGTTTTTAAGGTTTGGTTTCTCTACTATGGTTAATCCCAATCATTATGAATACAGTATTAAGTAGTATAATTTCCATTGGTTTCTCTTTTTTTACTAGTGGATGTGTCTTTAAAAGCATATCTGAGATAGAAAAGCTTTCATGGAGGCTGCCTGTATTATTGCAGAATGATGGTCATTAGAAACAAGGACTTGATCCTTTTTCTGATTGTTGATCAATCAAGTTGAATGTAGTTTCATGAGAACTCTTTTATCCCACACAGATTTGGGAGGATCTATATAGTTAATAATTTTTCATGTTACAGTATGGTTCTATCAATCTAACCATACTGCAGCATACTTAGCAAATTTAAATGCTAATAGCTTGTTTCTAAATTCAATGATTTTTCCTTTTGTTGAGCATATGACATTTTTAGAGGGCATCATGTTGTCATCCACAAGATGTTTGTGCTCTGACTTAATAAAAATACATTTTTATATCACTACATTCCTATGATGCTTGCAGAATTTCAGGTTTCTGCTTGCAGAAATTCTGCCAAAGAAGAGGCTTGCAAGATGATTTTAAAATTATTCCTTTTTTGTGTCCCACTTAGGTGTCAGTCATGATGGAAGCTCCTGCTTGGTGAATTACAAAAATTGATTTTATGGATTGTTACCTAAATAGATTCATTTATTAGTCTGTATTAAGCTTTAGAATTACTTATTGTTGCTTGAACATTGAGGCCAAGATGTTCAGACCAGGATAATAGGTGTGTGTTTCTGTCTTTCTTATCAATACCTAAACTAGTGGCCAGATGTAAGAATTTCTTAATTCAGCTAATCAGCACTTGATGGTATAGAGACTGTAGAACCCTGGCTCTATGTGTTCTGCTTTTTTATAGTCATTATTTGAGACTTCAAAGTCTGCTATAAAATATTTTACTCCTGGCTTTCAACTCTGTGAGAAACATCATTTTATCTATAGAACCTCTGTAGCTGATTGTCTTTGGAAATGCATGTGTAAGAATTTTAATTAGGAATAATCTAACTGCATATTGGTAGAATGCTTTAGTGCAGCAAATGGACAAATAAATAATACAGTTCCTACCTTTGCAGAACTGTCTAGAAATCCTTTGTAGCCATGGTGGACTAGAGGCTGAGAGAAAAGATAAGTGTAATCGAACATTGCATGATGTTGCTACTGATGATTGCAAACATCTCCTAGAAAACTTAAGTAAGTAAATGCTATCAGCACTACATAAAAATGTTTTTAGTAAAGAACTTGTGGGGCAAAAATTAGAAATATGAAAAGGGTAGTTGTCACTTTTTTGGCACCACAATATTAAGTTACTTTGATCTATCAAGTTTCTATTCTCCAAATTTTGCAAAAGCATATGATAAAATTGTGTTGGAGGTTATTAAATTCCTCATGTCTTTGTTTCTAAACCATTCAAAAAGATGGTACATATTGTACATTTGCAAATGCCCATACACTCTTAAAATTTCTGAATTTAATATTAGCAATTACTTTTTCAAAAGCTAATGCCTTCCTCTTATCTTTTCTTCACATTCTTGCAGAAATAGTCACTTAGTGGTGAGTAGCTGTCAAATTCCCTCAGGCTAAGATGATCATCTAGTCATATCTGAATCTCTTGTTAGAGCACAGTTTATTTTGTCACTTACTGGTGAGGGGATTATTTGTTTGATTCTTCAAATATTTCTTAGAGACAACATCAAAGAACTTCTTTTTTCCAGCATCAGTAACTTCTGTAAGAAGATTGCTCTTCTGTTGAAACCTGTCATCTTCTTCCTTCTCTGTATGTTTTCTCAAAATTCAGCAGAGCAGGCTCATCTGTGTATTTCTTCAGACAAAACTTAATTCAACCTCTCACTAGTTTTGTGGGTTTTATATCACTATATCAATCTAGATATATCTGTATCTACATATACAGAGAAAAATATCTATATTTCTCTGCATGGTTAGAATTATGGCATTTATTGATCTGTATGCTCTCCATTTTTTCACTCCTTTTTTGTGTTTGTCTTGTGGGATATAGGGATGTGGGTAGTTAAATTCACTGGTTATCAACAAATTGAGGAAGTTTTCTGTCTGCTGCTTCTGATTTTCCTCTTCAGCTGTTTTAAATCCCAGTTCTTACCATTTTACTGCAGGTTCAGAGGGGAATACAGCTCACTTTCTAATAGGCACTCCTCCATAGTCATCTTTATCAGACTGAAACAATTTCTGATGGCTGAATCTGCAGCCTGTTAAATTAATGCTTGTATTATTTCCATCAGTCTTAGTATCCTGTGTCTCTGGTCATGCTTTTCATGAATACAACAGCTTTTATCAGGTCAGAACCTTTGGCCTCCCCTTGTCTTCTTTACACCTTACGCCAAGACTGCATTTTTGGGTAAGGTGTCTGTGTACCATCCTCTACCTCCTCACACTCCAGTAAGATTTCTGCTGTAGGGACAGGAGGATCTGTGCTCTGACAGATCTGAAAGACTGGGGCCAGGATTGCCAGCTATGCCTTAGAGGTCACATGTGTTTAGTTTAGGCATATTCTGTGCCTCTGTCCTAGGGGCCTGTTCCTTGTGGAGAACCCTCTGTACTCCTTACAGTCTGTGCTCATTTCCCTGAGGTCCAGCCATCAGAAGGGCAAGCCTTTGATGCATTTCTCACAATTCCACATCTGAAGGATGCCTCTGAATAGTCCTTTCCCATTGGTAGGCTAGTGGGTTTAAATCAGAGCTTTTCTGACATCAGGAAAATTTCATTGGTTTGTATCAGCTGAAGATCTGGCTTCTGGACACAAAAGGGAAACAAAGATTATGTTGCAAGACATCATAATAATCTGATATGGGTTGTTTTTTATGGTGTACTTTCTAAATTTTAATTTTAATTTAATAATTTCTGAAACATATTGTTCGGCATGAAAATTAGAAGATAGATTGGGGTTTTTTTTTCATTTTTAGTCATCTAAATGATCTCCAGAGACTACTGCTTCTGTTGAGTTGTATTCCAAAGAGCAAGATTTAAAATACTTCATAGTTTCTAGAATGTGCATATAAATTTCCTTTTTTAATATTTTGTCAATTTACTCTGTAACAAAGAAAATATACCCTTTCAAGTGCATTTTCTGTCTTAGCTCTTAGCTTTTTATTTAAAGATGTTTGGCTCAGCTGTGTTTTCCATTTGTGCACTAGTGCCAGAAAATTATTTCCTACCTTGATAAGAAAAAATGTACATAAACACAATGAACTGAAAAATTAAGACATTGCCTACCATCTGTCTTAATTTATAAGTAATTAGTCTGTAAAGACAAAATATAAGATTAAGTAAATTTTGTCTTGTTTCCTGTTATTTAAGCATAATAATACTGAACTGTTTTTTGTAAAAAATTATAGATGCCTTGGTATTTTCATCACTGCTCTGATTTTGTAGCTTTCCTTGCTAATACTGGTTGTTATTGGTTGATAATAATGGGATTATTTAGAGTTTTACAGTTTTTCTCATAGTTGGTGTTGTGTTTTTCAACAGATGCTCTTAATGTACCTGTAAGGATTTCAGTCAGTGGCGTTGAACCAGTCCATTGTGGTACAGAGGAATTTGATACAATATGTGCTTTAAATATCCGCAAGCAGACGTCATGGGATGATTTTTCAAAAGCAGTGAGTCAGGCAGTGACAAACCATTTCCAAGCAATCGCTTCTGATGGATGGAGGAGCCTAGAAGATCTGTCATTTAATAGTGCTGCAGAATCCAACATTGGCCTCAGTGCAAGCAGTATATTTTCTGTCAAACTAGGTATCAACATTGGTGTTAATGATAAAAGCAAAACTTGGGGGTGTTCTCAAATTTGTGAAATCTTCTAAGATAAAAATGTCTTTGAATCACTGCATTTTTTAAATCATAGACTAAGAAAGACTAATACTAGAAATGAAACTTTGAACAGTGCTGCCATGAAAGTATTCCTTACTTTTAGCTGTGTGTATGAAACAATTAATTATGCACTTTAATATAATCTTGGAGCTCATGAGGCCCTATGTTAATTAGTCTTCTAGTACTTCTGGTACTCCAGAGGAGAAATCTGTATGTCAGGTGAAGCTAAGTTCTCACCCTGAGTGCTGTGTGCGGTTTTGGATGCCACAATATAAGAAAAAGCAATTAGGGAGTGTCCAAAGGAGACATGGGGATGGGGAAAGCCTTGAGGAGAAGCTGTGTGAGGAGTGACTGAGGTCACTTGGTCTGTTCTGCCTGGAGGAGACTGAGGAGAGACCTCAATGCAGTCTGCAACTTCCTCATGAAGGGAAGAGGAGGGACAGGCACTGATCTCTTCCCTGGGGTGACCAGTGACAGGACTTGAGGGAATGGCCTGAAGTTGTGTCATGGAGGTTTAGGATGGATATTAGAAAAAGGTTCTTCACCAGAGGGTGTTTGGGCAGTGGTACAGGATCCCCAGGGAAGTGGTCACAGCACCAGCCTGACAGAGTTCAAGAAGCATTTGAGCAATGCTCTCAGGTACATGTGACTCTTGGGATGTCCTGCGCAGAGCCAGGAGTTTGAGTTTGATGATCCTTGTGAGTCCTTTTCAACTCAGGACATTCTGTGGTCCTGCAAAAACAATTCAAAGCCCACATGGCTTCTTTACAGTACATCCAGAATAAACAGTAAATACAGACTGTAAATCACCAGCATAGGTAAACAGAACTACTGTTTTACATAACTTCCCTTAGCAAGGTACAAAAGAGAAATCTTTAAAATTATGTAAAATTGGCCAAAATATGGTGGTCTTAGTAATAGTTGTATAGGTTTCTGAAAATCCATTACTTCATCTTAAATCTTATTCCTTCTTTACCTTCCCATTAGCAAAACTGAACCCTGGTCATGTTAGAGTGGGCAAATTATTCTGTTTTAGTCTATGTGTAAAGATAAAAAGATAGGCTAGCTGTTTAACTTGTGTCTCAACTGGCAGAAGACACAAGTAACTTCAGTTGTATATCAAATAATAGCATGCTTTAGTACATCTCATGCATGGGACTGGTTTGTTTGTCAAATTTGTGAGTGTATGCACATAATCTTTGTAAGCAAGTGAATATGCTTGAGTGTAGGACATTTTATATACATACAAGGAATATCTCTCTCTTTTTTTAACAGGAAACATTACATGGTCAACAGGTCAGATTTTTTCCCAGCCACCATGGGACTTTTTGAAGAACAATAGAGCTGAGCATATCACAGTGTTTTTGTTTGGTAATTTTCAAGTCATAATTTTTCAGTTTTGAATGTTAAGATACTCCATATGAAATACATCATTTGAGAGTCATTTGCTACTGATTTTGTTCTTCAGTGTTGCTTGATTCTTAGAGACATCATATCTGTTTAGTCGTTTAACTAGATTTTAAAGTGTCTACAACATTTTTCTGGCATTTCTGTGCCAGAAAATATGCTGCACATAAAAGTCTTACTGCCTTTTTCAGCCGTATAGTAGTATATATACTGCTTATGTCATGGTTACCCATGAATCTATGGTGCTGGATTAATGTCTTTCATTTATTCAGCATTTTAATCTATGTAGCCTCTAATTATAAAAGGTCACTGTAGAATACTGCATGAAAATCATATGTATCAGTCATACATGCATGTATACATGAGAAACTTACCAAAGTTATTTGTATGTCTCATTTTAAGGACCTCAAGAAGGCTGTTTAAACAGTGTGAGTTATGCATCCATGATCCATCTTCAGACACTTCAGAATTATCTCCGCCTGGTCAGTAATAAGCTAGCTTCTCTCTGCATGCTACTTGTTTGTCAAAATACTTCTGTAATAGTGTTGACTAAAATTGGGAGTTTTTTTCTCTGTGAAAGAACATCAAGACTTGTAAAAAAATGAAATGGGATGAAGGCTATTTTAAAATGGAGTTCCCCCTGAATTTACCCTTAACTTTAGTCTTGTGAGGGCATTAACTTTCTTCTTTAAATAGCTGCTCTCTGATTAACTGAACTGCTTAAAAATATATTAAAAGCTCTCTGATGTCTTAATTGCTTTCCAAGGTTATTTTATTCCACTTTTTGAGGAGAAAGTAAATTAGAATGACATTCACGTAAGCAATTATTTAAGACGTGAATTTTATTACGAGCTTATGTAGAAATCTCCTGTAACACACCTTATTTAATACCACAAAATGTAAGAATAATAGAATAATATGAGATGACTTTCATAGATAATTTCTTTTAACATTGCATAAAATCAGAATTAGTTTAGAACCTGCTTATTTCTGCTGTGTCCTTGGATAGTGTTTTATGTTGTCAGGAAAATGTGCCACAGGTTTCTGCTCTATTCAGCCATATTGCCAAGAGATTGCAGAGATATGACATTTTAGAGGTAAAACAGATTAAAAAATAATTGTTCTACTGTACTGATAACATGATCCCATTTCTACTGCAAATGAAGTCCTCAGTCTTAATCCTTAACTTAGTAGTGACTTAAGTTGATGATTTTGGCATCATTGTATATATTTTAATTCAAGAAAATATTTGTGATTACTAAATTTATTCTTCCAGATCACTGTTTTAAAACAGTGTTGTACTGTTGTAGTACAACAAATGTAGTTCTACAAATTAGGATATAAATTTATCAATATATTTCAAATATGTTGTATGCAAATGTCTACTTTGAAACTAGTATAGTAAGGATTATCAACTTCAGTAGTGCAAATCAAACAATTTTGTCTTTTAGGTGCTGATTGTGTCATGTAGGTTAAAACAAAATCCAAGTCTGAACTTCCAAGAATAATTTCTTTATGAAGTAAATATTTATATTTATCTGTCTGTAGGTTGAACAATACCGTAATGTCATTTTCCATGGTCCAGAAGGAAGTTTGCAAGATTACATAGCATATCAGATAGCAGCCTGCATAAAGGTATTTGCACAAACATATCAAGTGAATTAGTCCATAAACCAGAGTTTTCACTATTTCACCAAATATATAAATTTTCAACACAGCAAAAGCAAGTGGCTGCAGGATCTACATGTGAGATTGTTAAAGTCGAAGTGGATGCTGGTTTCTCCAAGGAGCAGCTTGCAGAACTGTTCATCAGTAATGGTAAGGTTATGTCAGAAAGACTAGTTTTGGTGATTTGTAGGAAAAGTTTTAACAGTGCAAAGTAAAGGAATACGTAAACCATTTTGCATAGTGGATGGCATGTTTTAATGGAACTCATAGTTTTTCAGGTGCTTGGGGCCAATTGTGTGAGTCTAAACTGAGGGAGAGCTCCCAATAAGGAGTTCTGTCAAAAGTTCATGCCATCTAAGTAAAACTAGTCATTTTGAATACCAACTTCTGTCTCATTCTTTTTTCCCCTTGTTTGTGATCCTTTAAAAGTTGATTGCTTTGGTTCAGATCTACTGAATCAGAACTGAAGATCTACTGTGAGTGCTCATGAACAAAAGCAGAGCCATCCTATCAGGCTGTACAGTGCCGTGCAGTGCTCTGTTCTGTATGTTCTCATACTGCCTGGTGTAACTTCAGTCTGTGGCAGTTTTTTCCTCTAAGGAAATCCTGGTCACAGTTCCCAGGATAGCTTGTGCCAGTGATTATTCCCACATGTCACTTTCAGTGCCATGGGATTGGTGGGAGAGAAGAGGCCATTTAGTCAGAAGTCTGCCAGGCATTGGTGCTAGGCCTGGAGGCAAGAATGTCATTTGTAGTTTGGTTTGTTTACTGGCCACTGTCTCTTAGGAAAGCTGCTTCTTTTGGGTGCTCTTCTGTGTCAGCAACACACTCTTTTTAGTAGTCTGGTTTTGCAATTCAGTATGTTGCTTCTGGTTGTGTCTCTCATTTTTCTGCCATCTTCTTTCCCCACTGTTCTGCTGCATCTCCTTTCCTGAGAGCATTTCCCCTCTAAATGAATCCATCAGACACAGTGAGGGTACCTGTCCTCCCTCCTTTCAAGCTGTAGCCTCTCAGTAAAAGATAGTAGCAATAGTCAGGAACTAAATAGCAATGATCAGGTACAATCAGTTGCTGTAAGTTTTGCCTTATTAATGACTGTTGTTAGTACCACTTTCAAAAGGTTGTGAAACTGCAGGACACAGTATAGTCAAGATAAGTGTTTATGTGTGTGTTACAGAAGCATTCACCTGGGATTTAGTGTTGCAAGAACACTTGCAAAGCTGTGTCTTTTTTAAGTGGTAAGATGTTAAAATCAGGAAAATTAAAACAAAATATTTAAAATGTTAATAAAATACAGAAATGTCATTTTAATACTTTTTAGGTTCAGATGCTACTGGGTTTGCCTCATACTAGCTCTGATTATTTGAGTGATTCTTAAAGATATTGAAAGAAGTTTGGAAGAGAAGATTGCCTACTTCTCATAGAAGTTTGCTACTGTCTCATAGAATTATAAAGTTTCTTACAAACATGGACTATTCTTAAACCTTTTGTCACTACATGGTATAAAGAGTACATGTTAAAAGTTTAAGATGTAGTACAGCAAATTATAGAAATGTTTAAAGAGGTCTTTGTTATCTTTTCTGTTGTATTTATATTCAATGTACTGAAATCTTTCCTACCTATGAAGATCCTATTAGCCATTTCAGGAATTTATTTTAATCATAGCCTTCAATTTTTTTCTTAATATACACTATGATATTCTTTCTATTATTTGATTTTATGCTTTCAATTTTGAACTTATAATCCAGTCTGTGTGGCCTGTAAACAAAAGGAAAAAAATAAAAATCTTCTGTTACACTAGTAGCAGTAAATTCTGTATATATAAATAGAAGTAAATCTTCCTAAGTATACATTAATGGGATTTTTGTATTTCAGCTTGTCTGATCCCAGTGAAACAGCCTCCTGTAAACAAGACAACAATTGTGATTTTAGAAAATCTGGAGAGAGCTTCTTTATCTGAATTACTCGGAGATTTTCTAGCACCTCTTGAGAATCGGAGTTCAGAGAATCCCTGCACTATTCAAAGAGGTATTTAAAGAATTGGTTTGCAGAGATGTTTTTACTACAGTACAGTTTTATTGTAATATTTGACAAACAGGGAAGAGGAGAAAAATGTAATTTGTTCAGTTTTTATATTTTATTGTAAACAGTTGTCCCCTTTACAAAGACACCATATTTTTTAGCTAGTTTATGGTGTTTTGTGGGTGGTTTTTCCTTTCTAATTATGTCACTGCTTCTTGCTTCTGTAAGAAATCATGACAAGGCTTTGAGTACTTCAGTTAAGTGTTTTATGGTTCCTTTTTAGCAAATGGAGTTTCTGGTGCCTTTTACTTCCATGAGAACTGCTTTTTACTGGGGACCATCTCAAAGTGCCATCTTCATGGCTCTGACCTGCTGGTTCAGCAGCATTTCCGTTGGGTTCAGCTGAGGTGGGACGGGGAGCCAATGCGAGGCTTGCTTCAGAGGATTTTAAGGAGAAAAGTAATAAACAAGGTAAGAACTCGAATCAGCCTCAGCAGTTATGTTCATCACCAGGTCTGTGAAATGTGTATGATGGTAATGCCAAAAGCAGAGCAGATAACTTGTTTCAGGAAAAAAACCATTCATTTCTGACAAGATACAGGCTGTGTATCTGGAAATGTTGTGCTTAGCCTCAAAGAACAGTGTGTGGTCATGGCTAATTGGTTGGTTGCAAATAATGATACTGTGGCTACTTGCCTGTCAACTGCATGAAACATCCTTCAGTAATTTTTCAACATTTTCTTTCATTCTTCTGAGAATCAGTTCAACAAACATACATAGTCTCTTCTTCAAAGAAATTATTCTCAATATCTAAAATAAGGTAGTCAGATATGTGTTTTGTCTAAGTTTTAAGCAGAAAAATATTTTCCATGATTTTCATATCAAAAGAGGGGCAAATTTTATAATTAGAAAAGTTGTTTTGAGCTAATAGATCTGCTGAAGCTGAAACAAAAGTCCAAAAGAAAATAAAGATGGGAAGTCTGTTTTAAATTAATAAATAAACAAAAATGGGAAATTAAAATAAAGATGTAGGTAAAAGAGGAATAGTGGACTTTCAAAAGTTATTTGGAATACCATTTGAGTGTGATAGCAGCTATTACCAACAGTCAGGCACTGTTAGACATTGGCAGAGGGAGTTTAATCAAAACAGCTGCAAAGGAAAATAATCTTGGCAGAAGTTTTGAACAGGCTTAAAAAGGGAGATTGTTCTAGGAATAGAAAAAACTACCAGTAATAAAGAGTCCTGTTGTGCAACAACAAGACCTACTGTCAGTTTTGAGTGTTCAGCTGGATGTGTCTTGGTTATCCTTGGGGATGTCATCTCCTGTACCCTTTGCCACAGTTCTCATCTATAAAAGCTTACTGATTCAAAGAGATCCTGCAGAGGAAATGGGTGGTATTTGAACATTTCAGCCAGGATAATGAGGAAATTTAGAAAAACTCCTAAGTATTCTTTAATTGCAAGAACCAGAATACAGAATAGAAAAAAAAGAATCATGGGAAATCTATGAAACTCTTAATAGACTACTTTCCTTAGATTATGTTTTTTAAGTTGTGACTTGTTCATAGTCAAAGGCTGCATCAGACTTACTCTGCCAAACTGGTTTGGCTAGAAGAACTTGCAGCATCACATAACAGATGTAATTTTCAGGCTATTTTTTTGGGCTTGAAAGAAATCCTTAGTGTAATAGGTTAGAATTTGACTATGAAATAGGCTCCTACCTCTGACTGAAGTTGAACAGAATTTGGTTAGTAATCTCATTAAGTTTAGTTTCTCTTGAGCATATATGCAGATGGTGGCTATTTGGAGAAAAAGAGCCATGTGTCTTCCTGTATCTTCCCTAATTAAATATTGAAATGCCCAGTGTGGTAGCACATTTTTTGAAATTCAAACATGTGCCATATGTAAACTCAAATGCCAGTTGGTACAGGACTTAAAATAGTGGATTGCAAAGTCAAAAATAAAAGATTAATCTGTTGCAAAACTCTAAAGCAAAGTAGAAACACATGTATTGTTAGAAGCACAGACTATTTCAAAGATCATTGCTCTGTATTATGATACCTTTTTTGTGCTGTAATATTCATGTGTTCAGGTGAAAAGCTCTTTTCCTGTTAGTTTGAACCATTAGGTTATATGGGAAGAGTTTTAATGTTTTTCTACTTTAAGTTCACCTATAGACTCTATCAAGAGGCTCTGGCTTCAATGCTGTCATTTATTATCCCTGTACATCTTTTAATGCTTCCTTTAATTTAAATTGTTACAGAGGATAATCCTAGGATTAGGATGATGAAAGACTGTAATTTGAAGTCAGAGGAAACAGGAGATTTTTCTGGCACTAAATAATTTGCCCTTAACAAGAAAGACTAAAAACACAAGTCTTAGAGGAAGACATCTTTTCTTCACTGCTACTAGATCTAAAATCAATATGGAAATCCACTGGGCATATGTCTGGATCAGATATTTCTGTTCAGTGCAATTGGGCATTTTTTCATAATGCCTTATTTGTATCATATACATTGCATTGTATATGGTACATATCTCTTGTAATCCTAATATTAAACACTGTAGAAAACCACTGCTACCAAAATTTCTGCCTTAGTTTCCCACAAGAAAGTAAAGGCATGTCAGTTTATTGATAAGGATATATCTGTTGAAGTGTAGTTGGGAAGATAAGTTTTAATACAGCAAGATGTCATTATATTCTATAAAAAGCTTTGACCTGTTCTTGACTGTTCCTGATCTTTTAATAGCAACACATACAACTAAAAAAAAAAAACCCAAGCCTTCCTGGAGTTTCAAGGAAAGTGTTTTTAGTTCTGGTCTTATGCCATGTCAAACATCTTTTCTCCCTGCAGTTCAGAGGCAAAGTACCTCCTCCATGTGATCCTGTGTGCAAGATCATAGACTGGATTCTTGCTGTTTGGCACCAGCTGAACTCTTGCTTATCACGTCTAGGAGCACCTGAAGCACTGATGGGGCCAAAGCATTTCTTCTCCTGTCCTGTGGTTCCAGGGCACAGCCAAGCAACAGTCAAGTAAGATTTTTGTTTCCTGTTTGATGCTGTTCAGTACCAGCTAGATACTTACCACAAATGTAGTGGTTGTGTTTCTCCCAAAACCCCGCTGACTCCAGAACCTTAAAAAAATTTAATTGGAATTGTTGAAAGGTTTAAATTTCTGTTGACTATTTAGTTACTAGAAAGACAATTCTGAAGGATGCAAGTGGCAAAAGGGTGTCTAACACTGCACTAAAGTCAGTCTTCTTGAGATCTTTCATTTATTTTATGACACAGAGGTTAAAAGATTCAAGAAAAGTTGGTCAACTCTCCTTTTGAATTTTTATATAAAGGAAGTTTGGAGAATGATTTCTCACTCTTTTAAATATGTTGTATAATTAAAAAACATACATACATACAGTTTAGAGATATCTTAGTAAGTAGGGCAGTGTGGTGAGTTCAGTGCTGGTCAATAAGTTTAGTTAGTTTAGTATGTAAGTTTAGTTACACATACTGGCTAGGGCCAGTAACATTAAAAAATACTGAAAAATAATGGAAATTTTGGCTTTTCTTGCCTACAGTTGCATAAAAATATCATCACATTCCAACTCCATATGCTAGCAAAAGATAAAAGAAATTATTGTAGAATTTTAAATTATATTAATTTCACACTAAGATGTTTTTTGGCTGTATCAAAAAGATAATGAGCCTCTAATTAAGATTCAGACTTACTCAGAGCTGAAGTATAACTTTGATTTCTGGAGATGTGACATAACTTTTCTTACCACTCAGGTAACCCCCTCTACTCCTTCTCTGACCTGTTTCTCTTGTAATACTTTTTGCTGACCCTTCTTCCAGGAGCCTCTGCTTAACACATGAGGGAGGGGCCTTTGCCTAGCATGTGCAGAGGCTGTCTCATTTCATGTTCTGTCTGCAGATCTTGATATGTTGCTTGGTTTTTTTCCTTTTTATTCTCGACAAGTACAGATTAGATACTAATCTTCAGAGTAATTATCAAAGTCTAAATGTGGACATAAGATTGACTTGAAATTGTATGGGTACTGGGAAATTAAAAAAGAATAAAGCAGACCATGCATCTATCTCCCATCTTCCCTTTGAATCATGTCCTCTGAAATGTTTTAATAACTTATTTATTGCAGTGGCATTAATAGAGGACAGAAAAACTATTCTTTAGATATCTTAGTTATACATTTCTGAGTCATGATTTCTTCTCAGTGTAACTCTGACTGGTTTCACAGTGCTTTATTTTGAGTACAGCCCTAAAATGCCTTTTATTTTAGTCATATGCCAGCTGACTTTTCATTTTAATGTAGTTTTTGTCCCCTAATAAACAACTAAAAAGCACAGCTCCAGTGAGCTCTTACTGGGCACTTTTAGTTTAGCAGCATGATAGCTAACAGTATGGTCATGTAATTAATAACTTTTAATTAGCAGCTCACTGATTGCTGTTATTTCAGTCTAATTAACCACTCCTTTCCTCCTGCCCCTCCTCTCCACTGTGCTATTCTGCTGCTTTTTGCATTTTGTAAAGCTTCTCTGAGTCAGTCCAATTTATCAGGACAGCAGACAGCTATCTACAAATTGGGTTCACTCTGGGCTCAGTGTTAGCATGAGACAAGAGGAAGAAGCAGCAGCAGGGCAGGCAGAGAGCGTGTGACAGGAAATTGTTTCCTGCTGCGTGTTTCATGTAGCTTCACCTACTTTGGTGAGTAGAGTGAATAAATGAAGAAAATTTTAACTCCATTTTTTCTTGGTTTAGGGAACTGAAGATGATGTTCCAACAGGAATGACTCACTTTGCAGCCCTTTTTGAGGGGAGGGGTGTGTTTTACCTTTCCTAAGTATCAGCTATATCAAATAATGGGGGACTTGATCAAGATGAGCATAAACTTAAAATTGAATTTAAATACCAGGATGGAATTTTATTTAGAGAGCATGCCCATCCTCTGTTATTTGTTAGATTAGAATGGCCTCAATTAATTTTATCTTTGCAGTATTCATTTCTGATCATTTATACTGGCAGTATTGCAAAATGTTGAAAGCTGACATAGGCAGAAATTGAAAAGAGAGAGTTCTTTATGACTAAAATACAAGTAATTGTTTATTTTGGTAGCTTAGCTAGCAGAAACAGACTGTAACTATATGGAATAATATCTACAACATTATGCTAAGGAAGATTCAAGGTCCTTCAAGGATCATCTGCAATACACATTTTTCATTGTATTTTAACAACTGTACTAATTATTTTTCTAAGTAATGTAACTTTATCAAGCTTATAAAAGCACTTTGAGCATTTATGTATCATAAAAGCTCAATCTTATGCTTCACAACTGACAAAAAATATATCTTTCAAATAACTCATGCATTCTAACTTTTTTTTTAAAAAATGGGGAAAAAAACCCCAAAAGTCATCATAATATTTCAGGTAATGATGGCTTCAGTGTATCAACATGTCCAGCAAAATCATCCATTTAAGTCAAACAGACATTTTAGCCTTCATGTTTTCTGAATGGATTTCTGCAAAGCTGAACACAGCATGATAGCCTATAATTTCTTACAGACCTTTAATATAAACCATCTGACTCAATCTTACAATCTGCCTCCTGTAAGAGGGTATACAAATAAATAAAAAGAGTTGGAGTTGATCTAAAAAAAGATTGTCTTAGTGTCTGTTGTAGATGTGAGCTGAGCCCTAAGTCTGAAATTTCTAGCCTTTATCCCCAGAGAACTCCTATGTTATGAGAAACAGCATTTATTTTTCCCTTACAAAAATTTTTCACTTCTTTGCTAATACAACATAATGCCTCTCTCTTAAAAAAAGCAAAAGTCCCAGAAGACCCTTTAATCAAATTTTGAATTTAAAAATCAGACCCAGTCTCTAAACCAGACAATCTGGAATATGCACAGCATCCTGGAAACACAGTTCACCATAGATCAAATAAACAAAAGAGGAGTAAGAGCAAAGCAGCTCTGTGAATAGAAATATCTTGTAAACTGGACAAGTTTGGAAGTTGAAGAATACTGGAAGGGGTACAATCATAAGTGAATACCTCCTTTTTTCCATGCTGGCAGCAAATAGGCTAGGAATTAACACCTGCAAGCATGGAAATTTTACCATGCACTTTAAAAAAAATTTTTTAATATATATGAACATGCATCTTTCTGGGACATTTTTTAGCCTTAAATTGAAAAGAACGTTTTATAATCTTTATCTGAAGGAGGAAATGCATCAGGTGGTAATTTTGTCAAGGCAAGCTAAAGAAATTTACATCAAATAGTTTAATATAATCAACAAGTAAACCCTTCCTTAAATAAAATCAGTCCCTCTCTGAAATGGGATACTTCTTTAAAATGCAAAATCTAATATGTTACCAAAGTATAAAATAACAGCTTTTGATAATTGCTTTTGAAATTAAAGTATTGGTTTTGTACCACAGGTGGATGTCCAAGCTATGGAATGCTGTGATAGCTCCCAGAGTACAAGAAGCCATACTCTCCAGAGCCTCTGTGAAAAGATCATCTGTACCAGGACAAGCAATAGCCAAAAAAAGTCCTAGCCAAGGGCAACAGGCTGTTGTTAAAGCTGCTCTCAGTATCTTGCTGAATAAAGCTGTTTTGCATGGCTGTCCTCTACCCAGACCAGGTAAGAGTGAACTGTCTGAAAGCCAAGTAATTGTACATTGCTGAACTGGAGCTTTTAACTGCTTCCTTCCATTTTTAAAACTTCCACAAAACACAGCTGTACTTCTGAAGGGAGGTGGTGGGGTTAAAAGCATTTGCTGTCAGTTAACTAAGTAGTTGTCTAAGGTACTCCAAGAAGAACCATTTGCCACAATCAGTTCTTCTTAACACTGTTTTACTTTTGTTTCAGAGCTAGATAATTATATAGCAGATTTTAAGGGAGGAAGTTTTCCTTTATCTGTGGCTTCAAGCTACAAAAATTGCGGAAAGAAGAAAGGTGAGAATGCTTCTTGGAGAAAAGTGAGCACAAGTCCTCGCAAAAAGTCAGGCCATTTGTCCTCCCAGTCATGGAATAAGCAGGAGACAAATACTGAAGGTAAGTAAATAAAGCTTTTCATTTTCTGTTCTGAAATTTGTGGGGGGGTTAAATGGTGTAGATGCAAATCAAACATTTCTCCTACATAATGAATTTAAATTTTTCAATTAAATTGCACTTATATTGATGTTCACCACTAAAACATTCCCCCAGAAATTACTTCTTTGTGACTGTGAGGTGTCCTAAGTAAGTTTGGTTGTCCTAATGCCCTTTCTATTGCCTAATAATGAGGCAGACATTGACTCAGGTGGTGCAATTATAAGCAGTGGTTCCACCTCTGACTGTATGGAATGACACTGCATCAGTCTCTTCTCTAATACCAGATGAGAGAAAGCTTCATTACTTTATTGGTACCCCATAGATTTACTACATATTTACAGTATGCATACTTTTTTGAGTTTCCTTACACTTTATAATTTCACTACAATAATTACTACCAAGTGAATCCAGGCAGCAATAAATAAATACATTCCTCCCCAGATCATGCATCCCTTTTTCAGTCTTACTAGAAAAATTGAGTAGAATAATGTAGAAGCCATGCAGTGGAAGAAAGATACCTTTGGGTGTAAATTGAAGATTTTGAATTGTTTTTCACTTCAGTTGCAAAAAAAAATGTAAATAATGGTGTGTAGTCACAGATACTGTAAGATTTTTAATCATCTTCAGTATGTTGCTTGATAAAGAGGGCTTTGTATAAGTGAGTTTATGCATCTGTATAAATGTGGAAGTTATTAGTGGCTGATTCTTTTGAAAATTCTTTTCACCTCAAGATCATAAGTCATATAATAAGCAGTTTATTACACAGATAATGTATGGATTATTAGAGATAATGTATGGATATATTCAGAAGCAACATAATTCTTCTAAAAGAGACATATTTCTAGAAGGAAAACTTAGTATTATTGCAATTATTGTATATGATATAAAACCGAAAAACTTCCAGGGGGAAAAAAAACCCAAAGTACTTGCTTTCTGAAAATAAAGGTGACTACTTCAGAGGGAAGATTTAGGAAGAGAGAGAAGGATTACACACACACACACATATACATTTTAGGAGCAGTAAGATTCTAGCCTCAATTACCTCATATACAAAGAACCCAAACACTCGATGCTTGCTACTTCGCAGCACTAAAATGAGCTATTCATTTATTCAGCTCTTGTTCAGAAAGACGTCTGCTTTTTCTGACTGCAACTCTGATGCCCTGATTGCTAGTTCTCTGTTTGAATTGTGAATTTATCTAATCCTGCTAAGAGGATTTAAGAAATAATGAACATAACATGAAGTGGGATGGTTGATGTTGTATTTTGTACCTGAGAATTTTCTTAGAATCCAGTTAGTATCTGTGAATATAAGTTAAAAATGGAATAGTCAATTAAATTTAGTAATCTTCTGTTTGTAATCAAATGCTGTTGATGTTTTCAGTAAAGGTAAATTGTTTAATTTTATCTCATGAAGCAAATTTAAATATTTTCTTGTTGACAAGAAATTTCTCTTGGAAAGAACCAGTAAGGATTGTTCAAATGCCTAACACGGAAACCTCACGTCCTGTCTTTCACAAAAGCTTAGACAACCCAACCCCTATTTGCCATTTCAGCAGCTCCTTATGCTACCCTAAACACTTTCAAGGGATGTATTCTGATCTTTGACAGACCCTGCTGATGTAATTAGTTAGTAAATGGGAACACATTTTCCTTGTTTATCATAGATTTTAGAAAAAAGAAAACAACACACATGGTAACACACTAACAAGTCAATCTCTCTTTTGTGCAGGTATAAAATCTAAGACTGTGTTGCAACCAAACTGCAAGAAAAGAGCTTCTCTCACCACAAAGTAAGTTTTAATTTCTGGTATTTGTGACACTTTGTAAAAAATAAAGATGATGGCATTCTGTTGTAAAGCGGCACACTATAATTAATAGATCAGCAGTTTTTTTTGGTAATGGTTTGGTCCCATATCTGAAGAAAGGAAGTATTTTTTAATTTTCATTTCTGAGAGGAAATAAAATGTATATACTTTGGTATAATTTTAGAATCCATTTCTTTATTTGAAGCCTTGCAGCACTACATGTCTTTTTATGTAACAGAATAGTCTATGACTTAAGAAAATTATGTAACACTTACTCTGCCTTGAAAAGTTGACCGTATGCTTTTATCAACTGGAATTATATTTTAAAAACTCCTCTGGCTATTTCAGCTTGCTGAATGGCAATTCAAGATGGAACAGTACATGCATTTTAGTCCCACTGATACAGAATTTCCCTGAGAAAATGTATGAATTAGCTAGAGGGAACTGCATTTGAGACTTCACTTCAGTCTGAAACCTCAGTTCTACCTTATTCACAGGCACAGAGAAAATAGAATATTTATGCTTCCAGTACACCAGAGGTTTTTTTAAGTGTTTGGAATTATTTCCAAAAAGCAGAGTGGAATAAAATTGATTGCTGCATCTTAAAAAGAGAGGAGTGAGAAAAAACTAGAAAGAGGAATCCTTTGTTAGATTTTCAGAATAGAGAGAATTTGTATAGTAAGATCTATTATGAGATAATTATTGACAACTACTGCTGTCAAATGTTATTTTGGTTTTGTTTGTAGTAGTAAAGGTAATTTGGAAAAAAAATAGTATTTTTGAGGTGTCTATAATATTTATTTTTAAATTCTGTATAATAGCTTAATTTAAATGCTCTCTCTGATTGTTTGGGGTTTTTTTTAACCAGATCTTCAGAGAAGGATCATTTGAGAACATTAAATCTAGAGCAAAGGCTGTCTGTTGGTTCTGATGATGAAGTAGATCTTGTGCAGGAACTTCAAAGTATGTGTTCCAGCAAATCTGAGCCTGATATAAGCAAGGTAAACACAAGGCTTTTAAATAATTTACTACATTACCATATTCAGTTGTTTTTTATGTGTTTAAAATAAATTTTTTATTTACAAGCCCTGCTTGAACTGAAGAAAATTATTACATTATTTGGGAATAAGCCAAAGTCAACTAATATATGAGGGTAAATGTTGTGGTTTAACATACACTATTTTAAATTACACTTTCACCAATTTTTCATGTAAAGATTTTGTAATGAAGGATGAAATTTCTATGAAATCATAGAATAGCCTGAGTTGGAAGGGACGCACAAGGATCATTGAATCCAAAACCTGGCTCTGCACAGGATCACACCAAGAGTCACACCATGTGCCTGAGAGCATTGGCCAAATGCTTTTTGAACTGTCAGTGACCACTTTCCTGAGAACAGCCATCCCTGCATTACTGTTCCCTTGTTATGTTTGATGCTCTCATTTCTCCCAGTGGGAAACTCTTTTGTAGACTTAAAGACATAGAAAGTTTTCCCTAATATGCATTGAATATTTGGTTTGTTTAATACAATCCCATCAGCCTTCACAGAACTGGCTCAAAGCTCCTTTGCTCCATAGGCATGCCCCAAGCAAGAGGATGGATTGGTCTAGTTCTTTACCAGTGGCAAAAGAGGGTGAAGGATGCTTACAGGGCTCATAGTTTTGGGCTAAATTCTATCTTGTGGGTGTTTATGGGAGACATGTTGAGGCTGAGTGTGGAGCTGTGGATCTCTCATTTTTCCTTTTATACTGATGCCCTGCAGCTTTCCCTGTGGCTCAAGTTATTTATTCTTTTTCATCTTTCCTCCTAGCACAGCTGATGTGGATGGCTGTGACAGCAGGCTGTGTTCACACTGGAGCAGCTGTTCCACATCTTTTGAAACATGGATAGAGTCAGTCTCAGGCTATTGCCCAGTTAGGCTGTGCATGACATCCCCTAGGATTTCCCTGAACGGCGCTTCCATTACTTTTGCTTTATTAAGTATTCTGTTTATTCTTAGAAAACAACCAAGTTTTTATTAAAAAAATAAATATTGTGTTTGGGAAGATTTTTCAACCTGTTTATTGAAACCCTTTATTATAGTGTTTTGGTTTGGATTGTTTTTCCTAAAGTATTTACAGTACATGCATGAGTCACATGCACCAAGCTGGCAAGCTAATCACTAGTCAATTAACAGGGATTTACTGTAGCTGTCCTTAAAAGAATGGGATGTGCTTAAAGAAATGGTAACCAACTTAAAATTGTGTTTAATAACATGCAAAGTATAATTGCTTGTTGATGACAATTCAAGGAAATACGGGTTAGATAAGGAAGGAGATAGATGTCAACTCTTTTGTTCAGTTTCCTCACCATGGGTGGAACCATCCTTGGCTGGAATTTCTGTTGTTAATTCCCCAGATATCTAGTAGAGCCTTGCAGAAGTAAGGGTGCTGTTGCATGCTTTGTGTGATGTAATTTCAGGATGCCAACAGAAAAAGTACTTCTGCTCTTTAATTTGCCCTTTCACTCGAATATATTCCTGCTTCCTTCACTGGGTTGGGATTCAATACTTTTGCAGTTGCAGAATTCATTTGGATCAACTTGCCCCAGGATAAAATACCTAGTTTTCAGTGAGGACAGCATCTTGAGCATGCTCTGTCTGTTACTTTCTAGTCATGAAAAATAGAATAAAGGGAAGGAAAAATAGAAGGGAAGAAACATGGCAGGAGAAAGAGAAAACGATCATTCCTTTCTCTGATGTTCCTGGGGGCTGGGTAAAATTTCATGGGATACTACCCTTAAGCTCCACTGAGAAGTATTACTCTGGAAATTCATGTTTAATCTTCCTCTAATTGTAGTTGATATGAAATCTCCATCTCTCATCTTCTAAAAATGCACTCAAGAGTAAAGAAGGGATGTTTTAATTGTTCTTTGGATATTTATGGTATTGCATTGTACAGAAACAATGAAAATAAAATCAAGCCTCCAAAAATTGGCAAATGTAAACATAATCTCTGTGAATAACTAAAAAAATCACCATTTCCTTATCTTTCTTTAGATTGCAGATTCTAAGGACGAGTTACTGATGTTTAGTAGCTCCCAGAACATTCCTGTATTTTCAGCAAGTGGTACTAACCCAAATAAAACAACAGCACAAAAGGTAGGTGAAATGAGTTGTACAGGAGGATAGGAAAGGTGTCTTGAGTTTCTCCAAATCTGAATTTCTGATTGGATCCTAACAATTAGTGCCCTGTTTATTACAAGAAAAACCCTCATAATTCTTAGGAAACTTGCTAAACTACCGTGCCAAGTTTCTTTCATGTGTCTTAATAGAAGCTAAAGATTTATTAAAACAATGGATGTATTTGCTTTCAGTTTTGGCTTTCTACATAAAGCCATCTTCCCAGGCCAAGTATTTTTGACATTACAAGTTATTTTCATCAGATATGAAGAGAAATAAGACCTGGGTTTTTTGTTTCCTCTCAATTAATGTCATTTGGTAAGTTTGCAAAAGCACCACTTTTAAAATTCTTGATGTAAAATTGCTGGTTGCTCTGATGTCAAAGCTCTCATGGGCAAAAATATTGAAAAGACATGCTATTACCAAACTTTGTGAAGAATAGCATTTTTTACGGGTATTCAGTTCCTATTTTTGACCTAACTATTTGCTGAAATATACAGTCATCTTGCTATGTTATATATGTAAATAAACTTCGGTAACTTGAGAGTACTTTCAAGAGCGGGAAGATAAGATGAATATTATTGGAAGAGATAGTAAGTCTACTATCATCTTCTTTTCAGAAATTTTTATTAATGTTTGTGGGCGCTACCATCCCTACTAAATGAAAGATGAAATTATGTCCTGCTTGGAAAATTATGTTTTCTCTGTTGTTACATTTTGTTCCTTTTTTTTTTTTTGCTCTGTGTTCGTGAACATCAAGAGGGCTTCTGAGCTCAATTAATCTTAGCCAGGGCATAATCTGTGGTCTGTATTCCCTTACCAGGCCCTTTGCTGTGTTCCTTTGATATGGGTCTTTTGGAGGCCAATCCTCATGTTTTATCTGACTGCAGTAAATTGTTTTCTGGAGACACCATTTTCTGCTGACACAGTGAAATCCCTGAAACTGGATTAAGTAGCACACCTTAGCATTAAAAGAGCTGACTTTCACAGACCACCAAATATTCTGAATTGGAAGGGGCCCACAAGGATTTTTGAGTCCAGCTTTTGAGTGAATGACCCATACAAGGACTGAACCCACAACCTTGCTGTAATCAGCACCATGCTCTGACCAGCTGAGCCAGTCCCAGGGTCCCATGCATCAACAGCCTTGCAATCATTTTTATCCATATCCAAATATTCAGAAAGTTAGAGTACTTTCTGTAATTTTACTTTAAATCCATAGAATAGTCTCCACTAAAAGAAATAATTTTAACCTTGCAGATCCAAAAGTAGGTGTACTCCTTTTGAATATTTCTCTAAACACATTCAGGCATCCCAAATCAGAGCTTCACACACTAGTGATGCCTGGATAATTGGCTAAGTCAGTTTACCTACCAATTCCTACTGTACATTTCTCCTAGTGATTTTTTCCTTTAAAAATTCCTGCTAACAACAGAAAGCATTATTATATTGACTTGCAAGTAGACAAGCTTAGATACTTGGGAGGTTTGTGAAAAACTTGGTCAAAAGCTTTTATACAGAATATAAATAAAACATTTTTCTGTGAAGATGTTGGCTGAAATGAGGGAAACACAACCCAGCCATGTCAAATAGTGATACTTATTTATAGACAAAATGCTTTTTTTTTCCTTTATTTCTAGGATGGAGTGCGTCCTCTCAGCAGCAGTCAAATTGTGGAAAGCAGCAACAGTAAATCAAAGACAGAGTTGGGTGTTTCAAGAGTTAAATCTTTTCTTCCTGTTCCTAGAAGCAAAGTCACCCAGCCTTCTCAGAATACTAAAAAAAAGCAGCAGCAGTAATACAAGGCAAATAGAGGCAGATAATAACACAAAAAGAGAGATTTGGAATTTGCACAAAAAAAGAACAAATATAAAAATCCAATAAATAAACCTGCCTATCTTACAATTTTTGTGTTCATATAATCTCTATTGTGAAGAACCAAGTACTTAAATATGTAAATATTTTTTAAAAACAAACTGTTACCCTGTAATGTAAAGTTTGTACAGGACCACAGTTTTATTTCTATGTACATCAGCTAGAAATTATATTGATTTAAAGTTCAGAAATGGTCATTTTGCCTCCTTCATAGATGGTTGGGTTTTTTCTTCTTTTAATATGAAAATTACTTATTTAAATGATAATATTCAGGGGTACCTACCACAGGATTCTGTTTGTGTATATACTGTACATAAATATATTCTATTAAGTTCACATGTTAATCTGCATTCAGATGAGTTGCACAATCTATACAACAATGGCTTAAAGCTATTGTTCATGCATTTTAAGGACATTTTATCTTCACTTAATGAAAAATTAGTGAATGTGGCAATAACTGAAATGTTTGGAATTGCAGATCAATTACTTTCAGCTACAAGCCATATTAAATTCTTTGATTTCATCATCATCATCTGCCTGCTGAATTGTGATTTTGTTTTTCTCAAGCTTCTCTTCATCTAAAATGTAATGAATTTCCTTTATAACTTTCATCTCTTAAAAAAGGAAAGAGATTGAGAAATTAAAATGCAACAAAAGTTATTTTTCTCAGACTCTTAATCTTTGATAGAATTGAAGAAAATGTGATCATTTATTAACTTAGTTTTTCTTGTATACTGTAAAAACTTTTATATGCTTCATTAGTGTTTTAAAAGCATCTGAGAAATAAAAGTGTTTTACAGAAACAGATTTTACTGACAAGGAATTTGAGCAAAAGCTTAACTCTACAGTATTATCCAAGATAATGTAGTAGCAATGAGTTACTATGTAATTATCAATTTCTGTTGTGGATTTAAGATGTAATTGCTATAAAATGATACTTGAGTTGCAGTTAAAATTAACTCTTTGTCATTTTTCTCTCCACCACTGAGGTAGATCATGTTCCCATGAGGGACAGTTGCTATGCAGGGCATATTTCCCCAGCCTCTTTCTACAATAGTTGCAGTTACATCCTTGTGAATTGTAGGAATGTGGAAATGTGTGCTGTCAAGATAACTCACCTGTTAGGCAGGGGAAAGTGCAGACTTTTCTGGAGATCAGATTTAGATGCCTTCTGCTGGGTTAGTGGGAGATGATTTGGAGAATTTGGACAGTGATATGCCTCTAATATCCAAAAGAGCATTTTTCTCAAAATAAGCCTGGAGGAGGAAAGGATTAACTGTTTCCTAACACTTTGCCTTTGTATATAAAACAGTTATCCCAGACTCATGTCAATAAAATCTTTGTATGGCACATTGTCTTTCTTTCTCTGAGTTTGTGTGTGTGTGTTGGCTCTACAGATATTGAAGCAGAAGCTTATTTCTGAAATAATTTCCTGCACAATATATTTAGAAAGTACCTCGGTTTTAGGCAATTGCTGTTTCACTAAGACTTCAGTTTGCTGTGATATTAATGTGTAACCAAATACAGATCATTTCTCTAGAGATTGATTTTTACTTTTATTTTTTATTCATTTTTGTGCTGAAAAATGGATGCTGCTTTTGCTGGTGGTTCTTAGCAGAATGAGTCAGCTGCAAAGCACTGCAGGTCGGAGCAGTGAGTCTCAGCAAGTAGGATCCCTGATGTGCTGAAGCAGTGAGCAGTGATGTGGTAGCTTGTGTGAGAAGCTCAGGTATGGAATTCATGGCCAAGGAGGAACACAAGTGGAAGACACTATTTGTAAGGATCACATAAATTTCAACATTGGAATTTGTAATAATGTTGGTTGGTTTTTTTTTAAGAGCTATAAGAAAAGAAAAACCCTGAATGCTTCTAAGCCAGGTTTGTTCCGCATTTAAAATACACCTTGGAAATGTCACACTTTATTTAGATCAAGAGTTAACAGTGTGCTTCTGTGTGGGAAGATACTGGGCAGTGTCCCAAAGCATGCTTTGAGGTATATTTTAAAACTGCATATTGTCTGTGAGAGTAAAAACTAATCAGTACTGTACTGTGCATAAAAATCTGCAGAGGACAGAGTAACTTTGGTCATGGTGTGAAAGTTAGGTCTCTTGCTAAACTTAGCATTGCCTTTCAATGCCCACATTATCCTTCCTTTTCAGCCTGCTGTCCTAACTCTCCATCTGCATCTTTCACCTTTGTGACTTCTGTCTGCAGTCATTTTGTTTGTTTGTCAGTCAGTTCAACACAGTTTGTGATCTCCTGCAGCTTTTATCTCACAGTATCTTGTAGATCTCCTTAACTGGTGGTTCTCTTCTGCAGTAAGTGCTAGTCTCTCTTGTTTGACCACAGCAATTCCTGCCCTCAAAGAGTGAACACCACAAAACCGTGACACACTTTGCTGTGGGCATGCAGACTTCTCTGCTGGCTTATCACTTGGTTTGTGATAGCTTGTGCTGAAGCAAGGCCAGGCTCTGTTCATGAGCTTGGGGTTTTGCTCTTTTTTCAGGTTATTCCTGTGATGCTACAAACAGCACTCCTCATGAGTGACTTGTCATATCAGCTGCTCTCACTTTGGGTTTGTAATGGGCAAAATCCTTTCTCTTCCTTGCTTTCTGTGTCTCAAGCAGAGAGGATTGGAGTGTGCTGTGGTGGGCCACACCCATCCATGCTGCATCTGCTCCCAGCTATTACCCTATAACTTTGAAAAAGGTGAGTGAAGGGAGACCCCATCTCCATGGAGGAGTATCTCAGAAAGTATAGGGAAGCTTCTACAGGTGAATCCATTTGACAGGCCACTGGGGCAGTGAAAGACTTTTAATTTAGCCTTCATCCGACTACACTTCATTCTTTATACACGTCTCAATGTCTTCAACCAGAGAAACATGAAAGATACTCCTCATCCATCTACTCTGGTAAGTACTAAACATTCCAGCTCTTCACTTCAAGCCAGTCCTGAAAATAAAAGCTTTCAGCTTCTCTCCAATGGGTCTTATTTCTTGGCAAGAACATGCACTATGTTCCTTAGTTAATTCCTTAAGTTAATGTCTGAGTCTGTCGGACAATATTTGCCTTTTTTTTTGGGTTGCTGAGCATGAACTCCAAAATTGAAACTATGAAGAAATCTCCATCATTCAGCAAAGGCAGCAACATTCATCAGCAACAGCAGAACCAGCAGGCCTGAGGCACATCTCTTCCTGTGATACAGCTCAAGTGATTTACAAAAGACATCCAAAACCCTCCAAATTTCCAGTAGAACTGGAGAAGCAAAACAGCCTCTGATGGTGGAAGATGCTTGAAGAAAGGATGAAGGATCACTGTCTTGGTCGTAACTCTGGCCAAAGTGATATTTATGGTGATCAAAGCATAGGTAAGAGACTTGAGAATTACTAAGTGGGCTGTTCTTCAAGAGACTTGAAGAAGTGACTTTAAGGGAGCCCAAGGTATGGTGGTACTAGGCTGTTGTATCACTCAGAAACCTCTGGCTGCATTTTACAAGGGTTGTATTTTGAGGATGAAGTGAGCCCTGGGGAATGAACTTAGTATAAATATTGTTTATCCTAGGAACAGGAAATTGGTTTTAGAGAACCAATTGGTTCTCTAAAACAAACCAATTATACCAATTATACCAATTTATACAAACCAATGGGGGTTTGTAAAGGAAACTTATTACTGTATTGCATTGTATTGCCTAATTTGCAAGATGTTTTTAGACAGCAACTAATGGTCCATTAGTGAACAATTGTACGTCAGTTCTAAAGTGGTGTGGGGTTTTTTCCAAATGTTAAATCATAGCCAAGTAATTATAGACCTAAAATACCAAATCTATAATAGAGAAATTTAGAAAATAATCACCATTTTTTAAGTAAATAAAATGGAACAAATTATGTAGTTTTGAAATTATTATACAGGAAAATGCTTTAAAAGGCCTGAAATTACTAAGAAATAACTTAAGCCTGTTGGTTAAACTGAGGAGATAGAATTCAAAAAGTATAGATGCCATCAGGTGTTTAGCAGCACTGATGTGACAGCCTAAGAGATTTGAGGCTTATGGAACTGGAGGAGGTGGATTGTAAGAAAGGCTTTGGAAATGGATATTGAATGAATAAAGCACAGCTGGTAAAACACCAGTTAAGCAACTGAAAACAAAGTTGTTTGTTGGACTAGCAGGCTTGTTTGACTCCAGTGAGATACTGAGCAGTTCCCGCTAATGACAATTGTCAAGCTACTTTGTGTAGTTATTTTGTATATAAGATTTATGAAAATGGAGAAGTGTGCATAGTTCAAGTTTGTTTAGGCTATCCTTGCTTAGCCTTTGCTCTCCCAAGAGCTTCTTAGTGCTGTACTAGCAGCATAGCCACCCTTCTCCACTGTACTTAAGGGCAGCTACAGAATCTCTTTTCAACATTTTTTGTTAGCAGGCTGCAAAATTAAATCTCCACGTGTAGTATTACAGTCAGCATGCTCTTCTCTTTGGCTGTGTGTTGCACACACCCACATTTCTGCATAGGTGGTTTTAATGACAAAGTGCTGTGGTAAGAGTCTGTTCTGTTTTATCAAATGCATGCAAAGCAAAACACATGAGAAGAAAAATTCCCTTAAGTAATGCTCAGCCTGTGTTTATGAAGGTCATTGTTTGTTCTTCCACTGTTTATGGCCTCATTTACTTCTTTTTTATTTTCTCCTTTCCCTCTTGTGCTCCATTTTCCATCACGAACAGCATGTGCAACTTCCCAGATTAGTTCCAGGCAAACATCCCTGGGAGCTGTCACCCCTGACAGAAAGTACAACACTCCCTCTAGAAGGTAACGTGCTCTTCTCAACCTCTGTTGGGAAGGAGGGGCTGTGTCGTCCTCATGGAGGCTCGTACTAACTTACCTCCTGCTCCAGCCTGAACTCCAAAGGAGCTGAAGCAGTGGTCTGGGACTGAAAGAAATAGCACACTCTTCTTTCAGTTGCCCTGAGAGGGCAGCATCTTGCCTGGGCTCTTTGGGACTGGCAGTGTGATGGTGGTAGCTGGGCATTGATGGCAGAAGCTGTTTTGGTGAGTGTTGTAGCCCAGGGTGGAGGCAATCAGTCAACAGATCTACTTTTTCCTTCAAAGTCCTCCTTCTGAATGTTTGTATCAGCAGCTTCCATATGTCCCATCCGCTACATGTTCCTGCTGTATTTATCTTTTTCTTTCCTGAAATGTGCCCTCTGCTGAATCCAGCTTACCTACCACCTTCTAACTCTGGCAACCACACAAAACATGAACAGTTTCACATGCTCTGAAGCATGCACTAGTTCAAATGACAGTTGTTCTTTTCTGCTGATCTTTCTGATCATCTTGTTTATTTAGATTATAAACTCCCCCACTTGGTGTGTCTGCTGTAACTCTGAGTAACATCCTGAACAAGAGCGACCCTTGGCACACCTCCTTGGACTTGGCCACACTTCAGCAGCCCTGGCCTCCCAGCCAGCCTTGGCCACGTACTCTGTAAAGACTTGTGCAAATGGAGAGCTGACTATGTCAGAAAAGGGACAAACGGTGTGAGGTGAACAGTTTGAGGGGATAAGGGGAGTGGAGATGGGATTCAAAAGTGATGATACTTCAATGCACAGCTGGTTTTCCATTGTTGTAAATCAAGCAGAGCTTAGTGGCAAAAAAAAGGTGACATGGCAAAATTGAGACCAAACGGTAACCCAGAATGCTCTGTGAGCAAGAGGCATTGCTTTGTGGAGAAAATCAGGCGTCGCAAGGTGTCCCCCACGGAAAGAAAGGAAAGAGACCCAGGTAAGTGCTAGAAGATAGACAAGCATAAAAGTACAGTATGAGGGACAGCGCAGGGGAAAAAAAAGCCTAATACTTGCAAAGGAAATGTGTAATGAAGGCCAGAAAATATACAGTGGGGGAAAGAGCTGGAGGGAAACCAGCGTGACACAGAGTGAGCAGCTCCAGAGTGAGCGCCAGGGCCTGCGGGCTCCGCTGGGCCCGGCGGCGCCCTGCGCAGCACCAGCGCCCAGGCCAGCTGCTGCTCCGGGACGCCTGAAGGAGTCAGTCCAAGGCCGAAGGAGTCAGTCCAAGGCTGAAGGAGTCAGTCCAAGGCCGAAGGAGTCAGTCCAAGGCCGAAGGAGTCAGTCCAAGGCCGAAGGAGTCAGTCCAAGGCCGAAGGAGTTAGTCTTGCCTGTGCAGCTCTCGGCGGAGCGCTGAGGGGGCCGGGCCGAGCGCAGGCCGCTCGAGGCCCGCAGCACCACCTAGTGCCGCCCGGGCAGCGCCGGCAGCCCGCGGCGAGGAGAGAGCGCAGCTGCTGAAAATTACCGCCCTGCTTTTGGTGGGCAGCAATGGCTGACGTGGAAACAGCAGAACCGGTCCACAGTGCTTGTCCCATTAAGGGAGGGGGCTGTAATGTGTCATACAGGCAGTTTCTCTTTTTAAAAATTTATTTAAAGAAAAAAATAATCTAAAACACCTGTATATCACTAGAATACTTTAGTGCACAAAGACAGCATTGGACAGTACCTGGCCAAACTCTGGGGCTGCCCTCGTTTTCAACAGCTCTAGCATAATGAGACATCAAAGTCTAGTAGCAAAATACCCCTGCAACAATCCAAATATAAAACTTTTTGTACAAATATATTTTTCTTCATAGTACATAATCACTCTTAAAATACATCATTTCCTTAGCAAAAGTTTGCAACAATATTAAAATAAATAAAATATCCTAGAGAACATCCAGTTCCATAATAAAACTGCAAACCAGAAGAGTATAAAAATTAATTTCATTATTAAAGTCTACTTCAGAGAGGTTTCGTCCCCTTTTTTTTTTTTTTTTCGTTAGGTCAAAGTAGAACACATATAAAGATGTCAGACCTATACTGACTATTACAGATCCACTGCCCGGAGTCCCTCCTTTTGCTAGATACAGATGTCAGCCTGCACTCATCCAGTTGTGAGTGTGTGCAGGGTCAGGTTAACAGTCTCCTAGGTTTTAAGAGGAAATGCCAATTTTCCCTTAACTGTGGAGACATGACAGATGTTGATTGGCTTCCAAGACAATATCCTCTCTTCCTTCATTTTCACCTATGCATGTGGCATTTGGCCTTTCCTGCTAAGCTGAAATTACAGTCGCTGCATGGAAAACAAAGAGGAGGAAGTTTTCTGTGTGCCTTGCTGATATCGTCCCTTAATTCTGTTGCAGGAAGTGAATCCACAGAAGTTTTTTACATACTGATTTTTCTATTTTCCACCCAGATTTGATTTTTTTTTTTTCACATTCTTCCTGCTGTCTAGTCCTCTCACCCCAGCAAGAACATTTCTAAAAGTTTTCTGAAACAATTATGTCAGGCTAGGCAGGTTACTTCTGCTTGCCATCTCGTTTGTATGCAATCAGAGCAGCTTTCCAAAGGAAATCTGGTTTCACCACTGTAAGTGGCAAAACCTCAAAGAATGTGCTAACTTGCACACGATTAACCACAGAAGGGAAGTAATTCCCACACGCTCATGCGGCCGCTTCAGTAAACACCTCCTGGAAGGCTGAATTTGTGCATGGCTGAGGCAGCTTCAGAAGTGCTGGTCCTGTCATGATGGGCACTGCTGACCATTCACTCCACAAAGGTCTCTGCACAGCATCTCACAGTCTTGTCTCCTGCACTTCTTCCTCCGTCTCCTCCTGCAAGGCAGTGATTTGGGGCCGGGGTTTACGTTTGCTGGAGTTTCTGTGGTGTGCTGGCAGTAGCTTAAGGCGCTCAGCGTGACTGATGGCCTGCCTGAAGGAGCTCTTCTCGTTCAGCAGCTTCTGAATGGATTCGTACTGCCTCAGTTTATTGTCCTCAATTACCTGGAGAAACATCACTCCGTTAGATGAGCAGTGCTGACAGAATTCAGCTAATGCAACTAATGGAGCAGGGGAGACATGAAGACATGGCAAACATCTTCTAACAGAAAAAGCCCAAATTGCAATTGCTAATTTCTAGTCTGCAGTTTCTAATTAAAACCACAAAAACATGCATTCAAATTTGAACATGTAGAAAAGGTGTCTATTGCCCAAATTACAAAGTGTTACTGCACTGGCACTTTGTAATTTGGTTTTACCTCTGAGTCCCTTTATTGAAGTCTCCCAGTACCTTGGCATTTCCCTGGCACTGCTAGACCGCCCAGTTAAGGAAGCATTAATTTTTCTATCACAAGCAAAGAGAAAAGGCTGCCAGCAAGGTGCCAGCCTTTCTTTGCTTTCTTCTCACTAAACAAGGAAGCACTGCTCAGCTCTGTTTGAAGGAGACAAGACGTTTACCCAGTAGGGTTGTGCCAGTCTCCCTGTCAGACAGGAGCCAAGGAAAAATCAGGCTCCTTCACTGGCACTGCAATGTCAGCACATCTCTGGCACAGGTCTGACGGGAGAGAATTTTTAGCATCTCTAGTGCTAAAATGTGGTCTGGAGGCTGGGAAGCAAGGCTGAGTCCAGCACACACCGAGGGGCAGCACATCCAAAAGGATGTACAACATGCCTACTGACTAGCCTGCTTTAACTCCAGGCACTGCTCCTCCTGCTGTGCTAATGCACCAATCAAATAGACATCAAAACCGTGTTTCACTCTGCTAATAAAATTTAGATGCCCCTCTCACAGAAGAGTGAAAAAAAATACAGAGAGAAGAACCTTATTTTTAAGAACAATTTACATAACTTGCTTTTTCTTTACTAACCATTTTTATGTAACAAAGGAAATACTCCAGGACTCTAGTAATTTGTCCCCTTGATTACACATGAAAGGAATGTTTACATGGCTTGTTGAAAGAAATCAGCAATTCTGATCATCACATACTAGGAAACTCCTCTTTCCCAGGCAGTCTCTTATTGCTCAAGTGCAGCAGGTTATGCATTTGCAATTGTAAAACTCTGTGAGATGCTGAGATTTTTCTGAATCTCCTGAGCCAATCAAAAATATAAGGCACCTAGATCAGCAGCTGGATAGCCTACACAACTTTCCTTCTGGTTGAAACTTTCCTTCTTGCTCCTCCAGAACATGACCCAGCTCATCTGAACACAGATGTCTGTCACAGATCAGGTGAAGGAGCAAACAGGAACCTGCTGCAGTTCTGCCAGTGGGTACATTGCTCAACCGCCCTGAATGACCCCCATCAATCCAGAAAACATCATCATTTCCACTTGGTGTGTTTTGCATGTTCATCAAATGTGGTCAGAGAGCAGTAAGTGATCCTATGAGAAATGCTCACCAAAAATCTCTGGCATTCCAGCATCGCCTCCAGCCTGTGCTCGGAGAGTATCACCGTGCAGTTGGCAAACGCGTGCTTCAGGGTCTTCCTGATCACTTGGGAGGTTCTGAAAGGCAGACAAACAATGCAATGTGCACACCCATAACTGCACAGGCCCTTAGCACACACAGCCATAGAGTAAGGGTTGTAACCAGGCTTCCCTGACCCAGAATTACCAACATGCATTACTGAAATTAGCTTTAGTAATAGGCCAGACAAGTTACAAAAGATCTCTTTAGATGGTGCTGCCTCATGGGTTTTCTTATTCCATATTAGAAAACAGAACAAATGAACAAAACATACACAGGGTCCAGGTGAGCACTTGGTTCATCAAGCAGCAAGATTTTAGCTTTGCTGAGAACTGACCGGGCAAGGCACATCAGCTGTTTGTGGCCATGACTGAGGACACAGCCTCCATCCACAAGAACAAAATCAAGCTTGCCTGGAAATTGCTCTATTACAGACTTCAGCCCAACCTGCCAGAGAAATAAAAGGACACAAAAAGTTAGCAAGACATAATTGCTGGTGACTGTGGTAATCATTTATGTCATTGTAAATGCTACAAAAAGGGAATTTTGAAAGGAAAATAGGCCTCTTTGGTTACTAGGAGTTTAAAAATAAATGACCAAAATTTTTATGCTACATTATAGCAACAGAACATAACACCAGTCACCATGGCCACTGTCTCTACAGCTCTGACAGTGTTTCCAGGTGCTCCTTTTGCTGCCCCAAATGTCTTGTGCATTTTGTTTGTACTAAAGGCACGAGGGGCTTCCCTCTGGCACTGGTGACAAAGTTTTGAGAGTGTGCCCATGCCGAGTGAAGCTGCTGCCTTTGGACCAGAAATCAGAGTCCAGCCCGGGAGATGTTTTCTGACTGTTTCTTCCAGTGCTCCTGCTTACTGTCCCTGGGATATTTACACCTCCAAGCAATGCTTTCCATCTTCCAAACCAACTGTGGTCCTTGGCATTATCAGCCGAGTTTCAGAGACATTTTTACAAAATACGAAAGCTAGGAAATATATGTGAGTGTCATGGCTCTATAAAACACTATAAAAATGTAATGAAAGTCCAGAAATTTATAAAGGCCACCTCCCTTGAATTTTTAAAATATTACTGATCTGCAAATAATTTTCATCCCAAGGAAAACAAAAAATTGGAATTCCTACAAAGTGTTTTCACTTTGCATGGAAACAGTATTAAACTGTGGGGTATAGGTATATGTGTTGTGCTTCTGAAAAACTTGTGCTTTAAATTTTATACAAATTAAGGTCAGTGTTTTGTTCCTCTATCTCTTTTGAATACACATTGTGTCCTTAATGAAATTTTGCATTCAATGGATGGAAAAGGTCCTTTCTTCTTAAAACTGCACAAGGTCTCTCCATAGGTTTCAGACAGCTGACTGGAGAAGTAAGACTTGAGCTTACAAGTCTGACAGATTCAGGTGCTGAAATATGGAGGCAATAAAAAATGCAACAGCAGGCAAGGCCTTGTTCTCTGCAGTTGATTGCAAGGAGTGTAAAAAGCTGAGGCTGATCTCAGAAGGATCCTCTAAATCCTCAGCAGTCAACATGGGTCTGGAATAAGCTGACAGCTCATTTCTGTGCCGTGCTCCCAAAGTTACACTGACTCACTGCCGAGCCAGACTTCAAGAGCATGAACTTGGTAAACAATCCAATCACTCCTAGTAAAAAGCATTACAGCTCTTTCTTTTTTTATTTGCTTTGCATTCTTGCCTGTGCAATGAAAACCCCAGTATCAAATACAGATTTGCCCAACTCCTTAATGATAAACACTTCAAAATAATTTTTTTCCCCGCCATTGTAAACAAGGCTTAGCTCTTTAAAATCCCAAGCTCAATTCAAACACACAGTGGAAACAATCCTCCAAAGCAGAAGAGCTTATTTTCTTCAAGAAAGAGGATATTGATCCACACTGAATTTTTTCCAGAGCCTTAGAGAAGCAGAGAAACTGCACTGAGTAAGCTGTTGCCTCCACTAGGGCTGTCTGAAAAGCTGCTGTCTCACCATCTAAACAAAAAAGTCATGATATTTTCATTTGACAGTAAATTACTCACAGAACCTGTCTGCCTTCCTCTTTTCCAAATATAAGGAAGAAATTAGAAAAACCCAAGAAAGAAAGCAGAGTTAACCTCCTGGATGGAAAAGGAGGAAGCTTTCAGATTAAGTCCCACACCTGTAAGCATTTTTTGATACTTGAGACTTGTGATGAAGGAAAGTGGCACCAAAGTATGGCTAGATCTGTATCAATTAGGTCATCTGTACCTTGGGAAAAGGTACCCACTTTCTGGGCTGCGGTCCCTTCCCTCCTGTGTGCTCACCTGACTCTTCCTGGGCATTACAGACACCTCTGCAGCCCACGAAGCACTGTCAGAGCCAAGAGGTGGCACCTGACAACTGCAACGTGTGGCACCAGTGCAACATGGAAACAGAATCTGACCCCTAAGCTTGGGAATTAGAAAAAAAGTTGTTGTTGAACCCTCAATAAAATATTAGAAGACAACCTTCAGGTTTGGAATTCTAACATTCCATGACTCTTATTTTCCATGGCACAGGAAGGTCCATGACACGAGTAGAACAAAAGCCTGAATGCCTTGTCACAGAGAGCTCCTCTCAGCTGGCTTCCCATTGGCCTGAGAATTGAACTCACTATTTATATAAAACATAATAGATATGGTTTGCAGCACAGCATGACCTTTCCCCTGCACTTGTTTCCTAAGATTCTACATAAATGTAAAATATGACAATCATTAGACCTACACTGCACCCTGCTGTAACCACATCACCAGAGGGAGACAAATAACACTGAACAGCTTTACCTCCTCTGCAACTTTCCATATTTCTTCATCATTCCACTGCCCATAAGGATCCAAATTCATCCGAAAACTTCCAGAAAATATGAACACTTTCTGCAAGAAAAAAGACATACAGACACAGGTAGATAGATAACCTGAAACATTGTATAAAGCATTGTAAATTGTTAAGCATACAGGCAAAAGAATAACCTTCTGCAATTACCAGATAGCGCTAACTGCAGGTTATTATTATTTTTTTTAAATACTTAAAAAAAAAAAGGGGGGGATTTTGAAAATGCTTATATATTAAGATTTTGGCACGTATTTTAATAAAATCATAGCCAAACTTGTCTGAAAACCAGCAAACCCCAGATTTCAGCAGTTTTCAGAATAAAACATTTCCTGAATTTTCATTTTGAAATAAACATTTTTAAACTATTTTTGATTCTTGACTATGTAAAATATATTCAAACATACCAAAAGAAAATTATCCACCTAAAGTGCATGTTTCCACAATTTTGCTTAGAGAGGAAAAACTATTTGTCAAAATAAAGGGACATCGTCCAAAGTTGGTTTTCATCAATTAATTTCTTTTTCTAATAAGTTGTAGCCAAACACGCATTTCAGCATCATTCAGTTCCCGGCATTTCACCATGTCCCAGTGCCATCTCTACAGATGTCCTTTCCGTGTCCCACTGTCACAGCCCGCTCCGTGAGCGCTGCCCCGCGCCCGTCTCCCGCCGCAGGAGCTGGGGAGGATGCTCATTTCCTGGCGCTCAGAACACGCCCTTCTCCAAAGGAAGTTTACTGCTCCAGTCTGCTTTCCCCATCAGTTCAGGCAGGCAGGTTTCGGCCATCACACCTTAGATACACGTTTTGTAGCTCAAGAAGCAGTGACTCAGACAAAATTAAATATTTGTTGAATCTCTCTTTACATGGGGCGGATTCTAAGAGAAATTAGATTCTTCAAGGGACACTGAGGCTGTACAACATTTAAGAAGGTTTTTTCTATGCTGTAAGGTACACCCACTGCTTGTAGTGGGGAGAACTTGGTCTCAAGGAATTTAAGTGTCTTGTTGAGAAATATTACCATTTGCTTGCTCTTTCTGTGTACGTACACAACAAATACCAAGGGGAAAAAATTGAGACAATTACTTTCTCCCGTCTTTCTAAACAAAGTATTTATTTAGAGAAAATATGTTGAAATGCCAGTAATTCACAGCCACGCAAGTTCCTGGAGTCTTGGTAGTGAAACACTACCAAAAGCAGGGAAGGATTAGCTGCACCAGCAGAAAATAACAGAGAGAATAGACTTAGCAAGTGCTCTTCCAGAGTTTGGCCTGTCTACCACAATTTCCATCTGACCCAACCTGGGAACTTGGCATTCTTTCATCAGATTTCAAAGTGATTTATACACACATTTACATTAATAATTTAATTATGATTAATTAAAAGTGTAAACATTGCAGAGGAAAATAAATTACATTAATTAATTTGCTAGATTAATATATGCACGCTATTGCCAACATACTTGGTGTAAAAGAGAAGGAAATAACTAATTCAAGAAACCAGAGGAGAGAGGCAGCTGTGGTGCTGTGCACTCAATGGGGTGGATTTAAGTGCAATGATACCTTCAATGCATGGCAAACAAACACTGACAGAGCTGCAGAACCACACTCAACTAAAAATTAGCACTGAAGTAATTTTTGTAGAGACAACAGGGAAAGAGTAGACTCTTTCCCTTATAATTGTTATTGTTAAAAACAGTGAAAGTTCAGGTGAAGTACAGCACAGTCCTTTTCCCATGCCCTGCACTGGTTCGGTGGCGAGTGGGGTGACATATTTGCAGCAGGATTAGGTTCTTCCAAGGAGTGGGTGTGGTGGAAACAGCAATGCTGTGGAAACAGTGTCAGACGTGGGTTTGCTCACACTGCGAGCCCCATACATTTAACTAATGGAATGCATGTTTTCATTTCTCAGTGCTAAAGAATAGTTAACTGAACAAACCAGTTCTAAAGAAGATAGGGCTGAATAACATTCCTGCTGAAGTGCACCAGGCAGAGCAATAAGGGGTACAATTTTCCTCTGAAGCTGCTGCTATTTCTAATAACTGTGCTTTTAAGAAGCAGGGCACTAAAAGCAAGCTATTCCCAAAAGGAGGGTTGGTTTTTCATCCCCACAAAGTAAATATTTCATTGTCCTAAATTCTGGTACTTCTCTCTCCATTTCAACACCTCCTTCCTCCTAGCTCATTAGAAACCATATAGGGTTCACTTAAGTAAATACCATATGAGTCACCTGGGCAGTTAAGAGTCTGCTTGAAGAGAAGCAGAAACAAATCTCTCCACATTCTTAAAAACTTGAAGTCTAAAGTGAAACAAAACCACCCAAAAGTGAATATGAAGGACTTACATTGCTTATAAATATGGAAGAAGTAGAAATAAGGAGGGCATTGGAAGAGTGATTGGATGGCTGGGTAGACTGGCAGCAAATCTGGAATAATTTCCTTCTTGGTCACTTGTTCAAATTCCCACAGGATAACAGTGGGTGTGATTATACAACAAACAGTTTCTTAGACCTGACATCCACCCAGAAGCAAAACATTTGGAAACATAAATATGGTCATGTTTATGTTCTGAGCACCCCAAATATTGCAAATCAACCTTTCTGAAGGGCATTAATTGCCCTTAGTGGCTACAGCTTCTGTGTATTGGTGTCTGTGGCAATGAGATTCCCAAGCAATTTATGTGTTATGTGGAGAATCAAGACCAGAGTACCTAAAGAAATGCTTACAGAAGACTTAAGGATCAGCTGACAAGAGGATGCTAAAGAGTAAGAGTATCCTGGCTGTGAATAGCTCATGCTGCAACCTGTGTGCAGGTCCCCAGCAAGACCCATGGACCCGTCTTCCCACATGCCCCAGGGCTGGAGGACAAATGTAACATCAGCAGCTCCATACACAGAGAAGTCAGGAGTAACAGCAGCATGACCTCCTTGTAGCCTCCTCTGCTTTGCCTATGTTATAGCAGCAATATCAACACGAAGTAAAATCAAGTTACTATGTGAATGCTTTAGCAGTAGATGCAAAATTAGAGGATTTGTTTTCATAAGTGTCCTTTAGGGACTTTACATTGACATAAGAATAAGAGCACAGAAACAATAAAAACGTGAAAGGTTTCTGGGACCAGTTCTGTAACATTCTCCCTTGAAGATGCCAAAACAACTGCCTCCCAAAGAGCTTACTGGTAAGTATAAGTGCTGTGCCCCTGGAAACACTGAACCCATGACGTAGAAAACAACCTCTACAGTGCCCAAAATGAGCATGAGGGGTTGTTAATTAACGTCCCCAGTTGCTCTGTGCACAGGTCTGATGCAGCAGACACTCCCTGCTGTGGTGATGCTGACTCATCCCAGCGCCCTGCAGGACCCTCTGTGGGAGCACCTCGGGAAGTGGCCCTGCTCAGCAGCTGCACCAGGCAGGAGTGTGCTGGCACACCAAAAGCAGCCATGACCTCCAAAAGTAAGCAGGCCTGAAGGGTATGAGAAATAGTGCTGGAGACAGACAGCCAGACAGACAGAGACAGACATATACAATGAACAGAATGTGATAACTGCTGAAGAACTGGAACTACAAAGATAAAAGTTGCAAAATTTCACTCCTTCAGTAAAATAAAGGCACCAAACAATTTTTTTTGTCAGCTGGCTGCCCTGCAAATTCTAGAAAACTTGTTCTCCATGTTAAGCTTGATTTTAACTCTATATTGAGTGTTTACATGCAGAAAACAGTGTGAGGTCCCCTAGGATGCATGGCATAACACTAAATAAAACATCCTAAGTCATCCCCTTCCTCGGAGCTAGCAGTACCTCATGGGTCTCAGGTGTCTTATCACTTGTTTTAACTGGAAATCAACTGCAGGTCTCATGTTCTCCATTTATGTCCTCAATCTGACTCCATTAAATACTTCAGGATGCAATCTGCATGAGGACCCATGCAAGAAAGCCTTACTGTGTTGAAACCAAATGCAGCTGGAAATCCTCACTCGGGAAATGTGGTGGGCAAATACCTGCAGAAGAATTGTCAGAAAGGCCTGTCCAGGAAGAAGAGATAATGGGTGCAAAGTACAGCCTGGTGTTAGATGAGCAGTTGTTTTTGGGGGAATGACAAGCAGCCTGTAGGAGCAGTCTTGGGCAGGCTGTGAGAAGCTACAGCAAGGAACTTCCTTGTGGGTGCTTCAGGAAATATATTTCATATTATTTAACCCTTCATACCTCTACAAGGCATGACAGTCAGATTTGAGATACTGAAAGAAACAAGGGGTTTGCCTTTGCTTCTGCTCAGTGTGATCCCTGACCATCCTGCAGTCATTCCAGCAGAGCCTGCATGAAGCAGACTGCAGAGTCTGTGTGTGCTATGTGTTTGTACTTTAGTGAGGTTCCCACAATGGAAAAGCATTTCTTTTCTACTAAATTGGGAAACTTAGGGTTAAAGAAGAGAAGGAGAGTGTTGGAAAATTTTCACGAGGAAGCCTGCCTCAGATACAGCTCCATTCTCCTTTTGTTGGCGAAGCCTCTCCTGGAGACAGTGAATATCCAGGTGTTGCTGTAGGAGAGTGTTGCTCCCAGGAAAGGAAAGGCAACTTTTTTTTCCATTCCGAAGCTTTAGGTGAATGGCAAAGAACAAAAGGCTGCCTTTGTTCTGCTGGGAAAGGCAGGGTGGCATATGCAATTTCTCTTTCCTGCTGGGAAAGCGCTGCTGAAAACTTCATTTTGTTCTGAATGTGGGAACTTTTGAGGCATAATGTGCAGCTCTTTGCCAAGGCTTTGGGACAAGTGCTGTGAGCTGAAGCATGCAAACAGGCTGGCAACTCTCATGACCTTACAGAGAATGGAGGGCTGGGATTATTTGGCATTGATCCATGTATCAGGGACTTCCAAATGTGAACTAAATGTGTAATTTTAACAATGAACTAACAATGCACCTCACTAGCAGAAGGGCAAGTTATATGCTCATGTAATAAATGTCTCTTGCATTTTGCTGATGGCTGTGAAATGATATTTTCTATACCATTTGTGACTCTATAGTGAGTGCTCAGGTGATGAGTGCTATGAGAATTATCCCTCATATTTTCACTGGGACAATGAAGGTACTTGTTACCAAGCATTCGGATTTCTTCTCAGTCCATGCATTCTCAAAGACAGCTGGAGATGGAACACTGAAATTCTGGTGGGCAGCCACATCCCAAAGGGCAAAAGGCTTAGACAAAAATATGACTATGGGAGAGATAAGGCAGCCCCTTCCAATACAGAAATTTATACTTGGCTGTATAGGGAAATTTTCCAGTGCAGACATACCTTTCTGGTAAAAGCATCCTTCATGCAATACAGCCATGCTTCAGAATGCTGTATAACACACCTGTCCTCCAAACTAAATACCAGCAACTGCACATGCAATTCACTGCACAGCTGCCTTGATCTGAATGGGGGACATTTTTTCATACTCACAAGCAACAATCACTCTGCAGAACTGAACCAGCAGTTCTTTCTATTTATAAAGAAATAAAAGTTTAAAGGAATAGATAGATATGAAAATGTTGAAGAGAAGACAGAAGTGATGACAAGAGGTCAGTTATCAAATGGCAGCTTGCCAAGCAAGCCTCAGCTCTGCAGGCAGTGTGTGACTGGCAGAGCTCAGGTAAGAAATGAATGCAAGCCGTGGACTCAACACTGCTCTGTTAGGCTTGTTGTTAGGGGTGTAATGTGGCAGAGAATAAAGGGTCTGTTCTGACAAGGACAAAGTGTTAAAAAATTTCTGCCTCTAGAAAATTTCAAAGCATGAAATGCACAAAGAAAAGAGACGTGTGCCTGCATTGTATGCCTACTCTAAATAAATGACACTTGGGCTACTATGGAATAACTATTTGAAAGGGAAGCAATCAAAACTGATCATCTCATAGAAAAATTGAATTCTGAGTCCTCCTTGTGTTTGCAAAATCAAGGCCAGCATGAATATTTCAGTGTCTTTTAACAGTGACCCAAGCTGTAAAACTTTGGCAATTTTTATGTTAAACTGTCTGTCTGTCCCAGAGTCTCTCCAACTATTTTAAAGTGCCTCATGTAGTCACTGCAACAACAGCTATATACTGCACATAAAATCACCAGCTTTCTAAGACAATAACCACCTTCCTCAGATGGGAAACTGTCAGGGAACAAACCAAATCTTTTCAGCAACAAGATGGAAACAGCTTTACTGTGGGGACAGCATGGGGGGAATTGCACAGTTGGGGTTTGACAGCTAACAGTTAAAAGGGGTTGCTTGGCCCCTTGGTCAGCCTATTCCTTTGTGGGTGTGTCAAGGAGATCATCCAAGGTGATTGAAGATGAAACCATATTTTTCAGTCTCTGGGGCTAGTAGCCACCCTCAAGGATGGGTGGATAAAAGCAGGAGAGGCTGCATGGCCCCTGACAGTGTGGCAGGCTGATCTGCAGTCGGTCTCCCGCTGCCGCCTGACACGATGAGCGACTCATTGGTAAGATTGCCATCAAGTGTTACTTGAATTAGTCTGCCACAGTCACAGGATTGCCATAGGAATGAATACTGTTATGGAGGAGACTGTGCATGCTTGGAAACTGAAGAACTATCTGATGTATAACTGTCAAAGAAGAGATGGCCAATATGTGTTACTCATGTATCAGTGTTGTTGGTAAGGATAAACATCAAAAGTACAAAGGAGTTCAAATTCTGCCATTCATTCCATCAGTTTTTGTTTGTACCCTTACAATGAGCAATCACATTTTAGTGTTATTGTATGCAGACAATAATGTTTATTTTTCAGACAGATAATCCACAGCTGTAACTGATGTGAGATGCTGTCCAGTGGCAGGAACATTGGCAAGAGACTCAGGAGCCCTAGGTTTGCATGTTTGCTACCAGTCTGCCAGGAAAACACACAATGTGCAGTATCCATGTGTTAACCATATGTGATATAGAGCTCCAGAAAACAGTAGCTGAGAACACTGATTGTAATTTTTTTCTTCATGTGGCACTGTCTTATCCTAGATCAAAATGCAAACTGTCTCAGAGAGGCAGGGATAGGCAGCTGGGAACACTTCTGTTTGAGCATGCTGTACCTTCCCATTCTTAGAAGAGCTCTTGTGGGAGCAGCAGAAAAACCCTAAAAATGCAGTTTGCTGTGAATCATTGCATCCTTCCACCCATCCATGCCACTCCCCTTTTCACAAAATCTGTGGGGTTTTTGTTTCTTAGCATACAATAAGGAACATATTAAAAGCAACTTTGTGCATACAGATACAGAACCAATGAAAATAAAGGCACAAAAATATTCAATAATCTCATTACCTGAGGAATCACTCCAAATGCTTTTCTCCATTGCTGCACGCTGACCGTGTTCCAGGAGACTCCATCAATCTGGATATCTCCTTCCGTATTCAGCAGTCTTAAAAATGCAAAAAGTAAAGTGCTTTTTCCTGAGCCTGTTCTTCCTAAAAGGCCCACCTGCAATGCACATCATACAAGCAAACATTTAATACTCTTCACATATTAATCATAGAATAAAGCAAAAACCCGAGAGGTCTCAGAAGTGGAGAACAGTCCAGATGGATCTCAATGGGATAGCAAATGTCATTTATGTGGGAATGATAAAAGCCTACAGCAAAGGTGGAATCAAACACTGGGCAGACTCTTCTTTGTTTTGTTAGAATTAACTAGATGAAAATCTGATGGCCTACCTTAAGCTGAAGGTCAGAAATTTACTTGTTTATTATCTTGCACTGATCAGCCCAGCTCTTTGTGCCTTTTCCCTTCACTTTTCCATGAAGCCCTCATCAACAAAATCACATCCAGAAACCAAAAACTAAGTAGGGAGTGCATTTGGATCATCATAGTAAGCTACTTCATTCTCATATGATTGAAAAAAAGAGCCTAACTCTGATTACTGAGGTACCTTGGGGCAGAGGCAGGGGTTATAGCAGATATCCCTTTGGACACCTCTAAGCATCTGTGCAAGTCCTCACCCTTCCCAGGTGATGCTGATTTTCCTTATCTCTAGGGTGTGAAGAAACATAATAATATAGGTTTTGGGGGTTTTTAAAGTTGTATTTCCCTTGTAGGGGAACCGGCCTATGCCAAGAACAGGCAAATATCTACAGTCACCACCAACAAACTCCAAGCTGCTGCTTTTCCAACATCTGGGTTTACACAGCTAACAATGCCTGAGTGTGGGCTGCTTTTGTAGTGTGACCACACTGAAGAATGGCTGAAGGCTTGTAGTGAATGGGGCTATGTCTGGCTGGTGACTGTCATTAGCTGTACTCCTCAGGGCTCAATCCTAGGGACAGTTCTCTTCCACATATTCAGCAATGATCTGGATGCAGGAGTCAAATGCACCATTAGCAAAGCTGCCAATGATACCAAACTGGGAATGCTATTGACTCTCTTGAAGACAGGAGGCCTTGCAGGGAAATCTAAATAGTTTGGAACACTGGGCAGTATTTAATTGCAATTTAACAATCCAAATGTCAGATTCTACACCTGGGATGGAGCACTGCCAGGCATAAGTATAGACTGGGAGAGGAATGGCTGCAGAGCAGCCCTGCAGAGAGGGATCTGAGGGGGCTGGCTGCCAGCAGGGTCAGTGTGAGTCAGCTGAGTGTGCCCGGGCAGCCAAGAGGGCAAACCCCATCCTGGGGTGATCAAACACATCAGCAGCATCTGGGCAAAAGGGGTGACTGTCCCTCTCTGTTCAGCTTTGGAGCAGCCTCACTGGGAGTGCTGTGTGCAGTTCTGGGCTCCACAGCTTAAGAAGGATGTGAAGGTGAGTGAATGCATCCAAAGGAGTACAGCAAAGCTGGTGAAAGGGCTGGAAGGAACTTCCTGTGATGAGTGGACAGGAACATGGGCTTGTCTAGTTTGGAGAGGAGGCTGAGGAGCAGCTGATCGCTTATCCCTGGGATCCAGTGAGAAGATGTGGAAATGGTTTGAGGCTGCACTGGGAAGGTTCAGACTGGACGCTAGGAAGCATTTCTTTGCTAAGAAGGTGTTTAAACACTGGAACAGGTTTCCTAGAGAGGTGATTGATGCCCCAAGCCTGTAAGTCTTAAAGGCCCTTGGTAATACATTTCAATTTCTGGACAGCTAGACAGCTATTAAGTGGTGAGGTAATGGGACTACATGATTATTCCATCCCATTCCATCCCTCAGCAGAGGAGAACTCCTGTTTACTTCTTGGTGTACTACCTATGCAGTAGAGACCAATTCTTTCCAGTTTAAGGAGCATCTGAGCCCGGGGTTGATCACCAAACTTGAATCACAGCCCTTGAGAAAAGGATTTTTGTTTTTACTGCTCTCCCCCCTCTCTGTACAGTACAAAAGTGTCTTTCCTTTTCCTTACTCCACTGCTTCAAGGGATCTTCCAGGAAGTAAATCTACCAGGCTGCAGCAGCACCTGCATCTTGACATTCCAGGAATCACAGGTTTCCCTCTTTCAAAGGCAGAGCGCCTTCAGGATTGTGCTACAGGAAGTCAGAACTCTGGGTTCAAAATTTTGGTGTCCTCAAACGTAGTAGATGAAACATTGAGTTCATTTAAACCAAGACAACCCTACCAAACCTGCCAGAGACTGGTGCTATCCAAATTAGGAGTGAATATATGCCTATGTCAAGGCCAGGGAGCTGTCACTGACCCTGTTTTCTCATTTACATGGGACAGTTAAAATCTCCTCCTCCTGTGTGTGCCTTCAGCTCAGGAAATCACGAGCCCTTCTTCCCATTCCACCAGGGATGGGTCTTTAGCATGAACTTGAAGCAAAGTGTTACACTTCCACCTAAATGCTGTCCTGAAGCTAAAGCCCTTTCCTAAACGCAGCCCCAAACACGTGAAGATTAGTGAGGTTTGCCAATCCTGTAAAGAACAGAGCTGTTCACGGTCTGCAGTGCGATAGCTCAGGGTGGTGCAGAGCCCTCATGGAATGGAGAGACGGCACCTGCATCCCCGGCCACCGGAGCCAGCGGCGCGTTTCCCTTGGCACGGCAGCCCCTATTCTTCTGTGCCCTGCCCCACCGGGTCAGGCTGTCCCCAGCACCTGCATTCACCAGGCAGCTTCCCTCTCCACTGCAGCAGAATTTCAGGCACAGCAATGCAGCTTGGGAAAGTGTTGTATGTGTGTTTTATCCTAAGTCATTTCTGTTCTTCAGTTAGTTTAGAAGATTATTTTTTTTGCAACAATTTCCTTTAGAAAATCTTATGGGACCCAAAATCCTCTTTAGCAATTTTATACTTAAGCTTAATAGAAGTCAGAAGAAAACCACAATAAAACAGTGTCTTACCCTCTGCCCTGAACTTATTGAAAAGGAAATGTTTTCTAGTACAGCAGCTCCACCTTCACCGTATTTGGCTGTGAGGTCTTTCACAGTCATTTGGCCCCCAGATGGCCAGTTCTTCTCTTCCTTCACATGCCTGTTTTCAATTACAAGGGCATCTGAAAACTGATTATTCTTCTGTGGCTTAATGCTTTTTGTCTCTTCTGTTGGCATGTCGATGAATTTAAATATTCGTCCGACAGACCGCATCTGCAAATCAAAACAAACGGTATTCTAATTGTAATTCATACTAAACTATCAAAACAAATTAAATTAAATTGTTACAAATTCCTAGCCAGAACAGTGAAATCTTTTTTTCTGTGTTAGCTACTGTCATGAATAACCCTAAACTTTATTGTTCTATGATATAATTTTCAAAGGTGGGCTGCTTCTCCTCTAGAGCTCTAGATTCCATTGCACTTGTACTATTGACTTTGGTGCAATGTGTGATTCCTCTTGCTTCCTTTTTAAATGGACATAGTGGCTCTTTCTACTTGAAAAATTGTATTTTGAAAAGTGATGACTTGTATCTAGGAAAACAAAGTATAATCATAAAAACAATGTGGTTCACTTAAACTCTTTCCTACAGGAAGGTATGGGGTTGCCCAAAACCTGAAGTTCTTTGAATAATGACTGATCTCCAAAGATCAGTAGATTGCATAGGATTTGAAAAATGCAAAGCAGTAGCATTAAGTAAAAAAGGAACAATCATTAAACACTAACATTTGAGTACTTATGAGTAATTATAGTTTTAAAAAAATTGTAGGAAGTTCCATGACAATGAATTTTTTATCAGTAATTATATATATCAGGTGAAATAATAGTCTTGTAGTTTGTGAACTTTAGACTAAAGTTGCTAGTAGCAGTCTTTGTGCACTTACAAAGGAACATGGGACTAGAAAGGATCCTCTTGAGCTTTTTATTAAATGGGTCAAAAGTCAATGAATAATTAATCTCCTTCACTACAATTTCACTGATCAGGTGGTCAGAAAATGTGTTTTTTACTTTATGGACAAGTTTGCTGTTATAACCTTCTCAATTTTAAAATATAAAGAGCTCCTTTTGGTAGCTGCCTTTCCCATTCATTTATGGAGGGACACCTTAGATCCTGTCACCCTTTTTTCTCCAGGACTAAAGAAAATCCAGGTTGAAGCCTCTTTCATAATACGTGTTCTCCAAACTCCCCAGTTCAAATCAGGCTTTCCTGTCCGACCAGAATGCACACAGAATTTTGGATGATGTTTTACCAGAACATTATACAAATACTTTGTTACTTCCCTATCTATACTAGGAATATCTGCATTAATCCATGCCAGGATCATACACTATTTTCTTTGCAGTCACATCTTACAGTCAGCCTTTGAGTGGGGGTGGTCAGCCAAGCTTTCAATTTATCCATTTCTAACCAAGACTTCGCTTACAACTGAGGTTATTCTTAGCAGTCCATAAATCCAAGCCTTTGTGCTTTTGTTAGTGGAATCTATTTAATATCTCCCATTTGAGGTTACCTAATATATTTAAACTCCCAGGATCCTTTATACCAACACTGCCTTTCAGCTTTGTGTCATTGGTGGATTTCTTCAACACTCTTTTTCTTTGTTGAGAGCATTTAAAAAAGATTAAAATGAGCTTAGTCAGCAATCTAATCTTTGTTGAGTAGCCTCCCTACAGGTTAATACTTACAGCTTAATGTCATTTCCTTTCTGACCAACTCATTAACTAGTTTACAGTTCTTGTAATAATCCTGATGTCCTTCATTTATATAATTCCTGAAACAGAGCCACAATCAATGCTTTCCTGAAGGCAAATGAGATCTATTACATTACTTGTGTCTGGAAAATATATCATCCCTCACAATTATGAGGATAGTGTGATGCAGCCCTAATGTCAGCAAACCTAAGTAATTCTAATCTATAAGCATCACATTTTTAATTAATTCTTAAAAATAGTTTCTAAAGACTGTTGCTGTCACACTAACAAACTGATGGTGGTATCAACGACTTCTCATTTCTCCTTCTCAACAAAAAATTGACAGTTGTTATTTTATCACATGCCACCACCACTGCCTGCTTGTTTGTTTATTTGAAGTGGCCATTATAAGATTTCCAGCTTCTTGGCCAGTTCTGCCTCAACATTTGGGTGAGAGGTCTGCTCTACCTGGTATGGATAGCATTCCTCCAGTCTGGTTGCACAAGTTTAAGTGAAATGTCCAGCTGCAGAACCAAATCACCCCCAGCTGAAGATTCTGATTTTAGATAGACTGACTCACAGGTGTGTGTCCCTCCACAAACTGTACAATTTAGGAAGGCCAGGATTCAAGCTCTTTTGCATGTAATTTCTACCTCAGATATTATAAATCCCATTTCTACCTTCTGTTCCACTTTTATGTCCACAGATTAAGCACTGCCGTTTTAGTGAAAATTAAGATAAAATATTTATCCAGCTTTTGAGCCATTTGTAAGCCTAACTCTGATTTTGTCAAGTTTCTCTTATTTATCTGCTTCTTGATCTCCAACACGCAGCTTGTTTGGGTTAACATTAAAGTCCATTCTGTAGAGGCTGTAATTCCTAACATACTGTCAGAGAATGTTGTTCATGCTGGCAGTCCTAGAGTCTTCAAATGTCCTATTTTTCTCCTGTTCAGGAAAAAAGTTTCAGGTCCTTACTTGAAGAAGACGTGACTTTCCTTTACATTCAGGTACCTAAGTGCCCAATTACAACTAATGAATTAATTAGATTCCTTGTTTTACGAAAGCCTGTTCCTGTAAACAGCATTTATTCTCTAATCTGTATTCTCAGAAATAGATTTCTGTTTAGTGGTATCATGGAAAACCCTTTGTACATCTTTGTTTTACTGCTTTTATATTTTTTCTGAAAAGTGCTTTTAGTTGAAATATTAGATACAATTCCTTTTTGCTCTTCAGTCCCAACTGAAATGCTGTTAGGCAGATTTTCTATGTGGAAGCAAATGCAAAGGAATAGTGGAATCATAGCTTATATCTCAGCATCTTGAAAAACCATTGTGACAGAAGTTCTAAAAAGCATGCTAACACACAAGCCTATCAATTCTTATTTGCATGTCAACCACTGTGCAAGATGGAAAAGCATGGTCATCATCATGTTCATGTATATATGCCAGCTCTCTTTGGTGATACAAACGGGAAAACCTTAGATGAGGCTGACAATTTTCTCCCTGCCTGACTGTCAATAGTAAGTTCCACAATGAGAACCATGCAGTTATTTTAATTGGTGTTTGATGGTACCTTTGTTTTCATAAATCTTGCTTTATAGAAATATAGTCATTTTAGAAATGCAGATCTTTCTTGGCTTCATCAAGAGCTGTGAATGTTTGTATGGGCAGAGATTCCCCCCAACTGCCCAAGGGGCCATACCACTACACACTGTCCAATGTCTGCTGTGAAGCCAGCTGGGTGAAGAGCCTTTCTCTACAAAAGAAAATTTCATCCCAATGTCCTAGCTCCCCTGACAGACTTATCAGTTATGTATTTTAGACAGTTTAATAATTTAAAATCAATTCTGATTCCTTGTTCTATAGCTTGAACGATGATTTAAATCTGGGCAGAATGTAGCATGTCAGGAACATTTGACAAAAATATCCACTCTTCCTTTCAGAGATAGAAATGTTCTGTCATTCATAATGACAGGTATAGGATAGGTGACAGCAAATTTCTTATCCATTATTTCCATCAGTACTGTGCCAGCTATCTTTGTGTTCTTTGACTAGTACTTTTGAATAAAGGGGTATATTTACTATTTTCATCCCTAAGTCTATAGCATAGTACACTATTTTTAGCCTTGCCTAATTGTATTTTACTGAGATTTTAATAACACTGCAAATTCTTTTATTTATTTCCTCATTAATATCACTTAAACTCTTCTTAACTTTGAAGGAGAATTCATAACATAATAATATAATTCATATTTCCAGAAGGTGGAAGAAATAATTATTTTACAAGTAAGCTAATAGAATTAATTTAATCAGGCTCTGTGCTATCTTCTACTGAAAAGATATCAGACACACACGGTATTCAGTGACTGTGTTGCCAGACATCACCTCCTCACAAACACACTGCTTGGAAAGTGCACTGTGCAGCTGGGGGATCTGTGAGAGATTGGTCCAATGGTTCGTGTTGTAAAAAATCTTGTGTATGAGGTCACTGCCAAAACTGGCTCTGTAGGCAGAACATATGGTTTTACTGAGGTTCCACATCATCTGCTATTACATATTGGATGCATTTATACTTCTGAACTGCAAAAATTGAATACCTAGTTCATTTAAAACTTTTACTGATTTTTTTTTCTTTTTTTTACACTGCTGTGCAGGCAGGCAGAAAAAAGAATGTTCTAAAGATTTTTTTTTCATTATGTTTCTTTCCAGAAGACCAACACCTCACTTTGAGGACTGCCATTCTGATGCAGATTTTACAGTCAAACTTGTGTTTAAGTGTTCTCAGATTTTCTGCCAACAGTAGTAAAAAACATATTAAGATCATGTCCTAGATTTAAAAAAAAGTCAGTAAAAATAATCTGTAAAAACACCATTCTTTTTCACAGCTGTACTTTTAAATTTGATCCTTTTCTTTACCCTGTATTACTTTAATTCTTCAGCATCCCTGATGTACAGGGTGAGGCACTGTGACGTCTAGCAAGTCGGGTTTTAAAATCTCCTTGGGAGATTCTTTTTGTATCTCCTTATATAAGTAATCTTGGCAACAGTAAAAGCATGGCATTTTCTGTTTCCCTGATAAAAGGAACTCTCCTTCACAGCTGAAGCGCTGCTGCTGCAGGATATACATCAGTGAAAAAGAGGTTAGAAAACATTAAAATAGCCCACTGGGACTAGCTAATGCTTATCTATGAAAGCAGCCCATACCGAAAAAAATTATTTTCTGTTTCCTTATGAAGGAAAAAAAATTCAAAACACCACAAGGCTGCCTAGAAGGATAGGAAGAAAAAGACTGAAAACAAACTAAAGGGATATTAGCAGAAATGATCAAAGGGAAACAATAAATCTAGCCTAATTTTTAGCATTACATGAAGTAATGGATAGCTGTCAGTGACCATGTACGTTTGGAGGGGAGGAAGGGGGATATGGGGGGTTGTTTGTTTTTAAATAAAGGCAGAGCAGACAAAGTATCAGGGCTGGCTGTAGAGAATGAAATGCCAAAACCTTTAAACCATTATGGGGTATTAAGAGACAATAGGGATTTTTAATTTGAAGCCAAACGCATACAACAAAAATTGCTTCAAAGACAGTATCTGTGTATGTAGAAATAAAAACCAACCTAGGAACTCAGATTTCTTCAATCTGTGTGCCAGTGTCATGGAAAGCTCAAGATGGAGATTGTGTGGAATAAAGTCAAATTTGCCACCTACCCATTTGTTTGGCCAGCTACTCCTTTGGATGTGGCTTTCAACCACTTGCTGAAAACTCCAGCTTATATGACAACAAAGACTGTTACCTATAAATGTGCTACCTACAAATGTGCTATTCACTCAGGCATGCTTATCTGCAGGCTTGTAAGCACAGATATCACAGTTGCTTAAGGAAGGGCTAGAGTGGTGTCCACTAGAGCAGTGTGTGCCTGTCTGTAACTGGAGGCATCTGGAGATGTGTCAGTTCTAGTCACTCTGGTCCTGTGGGGAGCTTCAAACTACCTCTAGAGAGAAAAATAGAGTGTAACTAAATAGGCTACTAAGTCAGGAAACCCTCTGCAAAACATCTTTAACCAAATAATTGTAAAATACTTTGATGAGGGAAGTGCTAAATGCAGAGGCTACAGAGTAGGAAAAAATACATCTGTATCACCCAGTGAAGCAGTTTTATTATCTTGACCCCATTAAGCTATTTTTATCTACTTGTCCACAAGAACAGCTTTTGAATGTCAAGAAAACCATCCTGCCAGTAATATCTATTAGTTTCTCCTCTGCAATAACTAACAATTCATGTCATGAGGGTGAGCAGTTATCCACTGGTAAACGATGTCCAGAGGATCTGCTCTATAACCTGATGGACCTTAGAAGGATATCAGTAATGCAAGGTAACACATAACATAACCAGTGCTCCAGCACAGTCTTGTGTCTTAATACAGAGCAAAATACTCAGAAATGTCTAGAGCAACTTGAGACTCCCTTTCCAAGGGAAAGAGAGTTACTTTCTTATTGCTACTAATAGGTGACATTTTAACACTACTGTACTTTTAAAAAGGGGAAGTTCTCCTTTATTGATGCACTATTGTGTGCAGCACCCTCTGAATCCTACAGCAGGACTTCCTGTTGCTCTTGTGGAACACCTTCAGTTTGTATTAAGCCATGTAATATGCACACATTATTTTTATACAGATTTTTATATTTAAAGTTATCACATTCTTCCTTACAGGGGACGGAGTCTACAAATGAGAGCCAAGTGAATTAACATGGTTGTTGCTGTTGTGGTTTCACGGGGGCTGACCTTCTAGAGAGAATCTCTGCAGAGAAGGGACCTGGGAGTCTTGGCAGATGACAAGTTGACTTCAAGTATGCCCTTGAGGCCAGGAGGGCCAGTGGTAACCTGGGCTGCATCGGGAGGAGCGTGGCCAGCAGGTGCTCCTGCCCCTCTGCTCGGCCCTAGGGAGGCGGCATCTGCAGCGCTGGGCTCAGTTCTGGGCTCCTCAGCACAAGAGAGACAAAGAGCTACAGGAGAGGGTCCAGTGAGGGCCACAAAGGTTATTTGGGGTCTGGAGCATCTCTTTTATGAGGAGAGACTGCAGCAGCTGGGCCTGTTTAGTCTAGAGACCACTGCGAGGGGATCCCATGAATGCATATAAATATCTGGAAGGCAGCTGTCAGCTGGATCGTGTCAGGCTCTTCTCAGTGGTGCCCAGTGACAGAATGACGAGCAGTGGCTATAAACTAAACTATATACATAAACATCAGCTTCCTCAACTATCAGCAGTCACATGTGCAAACAAGAGGTTAGATGCTGTAAGTGGTTAATTCCTTGTTCTGAGGCTCTTAATGATTTCCCTCAGGGTGAATCTAGTTGAATAACTTATTAAAAAAAAATAATGTTAAACTTGTGAATATTGCTTCACTGTCACCATCTGCCCCAATTATATATTTTTAATATGACAATTAATTTCAATTAATCAGGATTTAAGGGACTCTAAAATCTGCTGTAAAATTTTGTTTTCCAATGCTAAAATGGTTGGGCTCAAAAAGCTGATTTATAGTTCAGAGCAGGTAAGACAGGATGTGGGAGATCTTTTTTCTCAGAAGTATTTTTTGGTTTGTAAGACTATGGTATTTTGTTACACAAATTCTGTCTAAATTAAATCCTAGAATGAATGAAGTGGAAGAGATCAGTAACTACTACATTTTAAAATAAACACTAAAATTTTCATACATTCGAGCTAATATATGATGAAAAGTGTAAGAACAAACATATTCTTTTATGAGTTTCCTGTCTGCTTCGCATATCTCAACAAACAGGTGCTGACCTCATTAAATGCTCTGTTTTAAAGACAGTCCTATCTATGAAAATTATGCATGACTGCAAAGTCTTATGTCAGAGAGCATTTTACATAAAACCAGAAAAAGACTGCCAGAGAAGTCAAGGACAGATTTTTAAATCACTATTGATGATAAGTGAAAGGATGTCAAAAATATCCATTGTGATCTGTTATGCAAAGCTTCCTAGCAAGGAAGGTATATTTCATATCTATAAATACAGGAAATAAAACAACCCCAAGCCTTTTCAAGGTTTTCCTATCACTGCTACATCTGCAATCTGAATTCTCAAGTGCAAGTATTTGCTGTTGAATATTCCAGACCATAAAAACTTCTGATCATGGAAAAGTTCAGTTTGTGCCATCCCAAAGCCAATAGTTTGCTACCAAATGTATGCGTGAAACTTTTTTGACACATCTGCATAATATTCAACTCTAAAGATTAATTCACTGCACAACCATAATCAACAAAATAAGACAATTCCTCAAAAGAAATCACAGCAGCGTGCATTTTTTGCTTACCAAACTATCAACATCTATGCTTGAGTTTACTGCCCACTGCAGGGTTCCCATGATGTTCATAGCTAAAGTAAGAATAATTCCAGCTGTACCTGGTCCTTCACCTGTGGAGAGAAAAACACAATTCAGTTTCTGTGCAAATGAAAAGCCATTCAAAACCAGAAAATTAGCATGTGTATCTTAAGATGCATGTTCCTACTCTTGCCTCTTTTACTTCATGGAGAAAACATGGATTTGTTAATCATAAAAGGGACGAAGAGCTAAATCATAGTTTAACACCTGGTTTGTTGCTAAATTCATTAGAAACCCCAATCTTGCTTGGCAGAAGAATATTGGTACTTAAACTACAAACAGAATCACTTCTCTGCAATCTTGATTTGACTTTCCTTTTTTCAACACACATGAATCTGTGAAATTACTCTTATCTAACTAAAAACCCACACACAGCTAAGAACTCTAAAATTCAAAATGGCTTACATTTTCACTTCTTTGACAAATAAAGGACATTCTCCTCAGTGTTTCACAAAGATGAAGATGTAAAATTTTTGCTTTAATTGTTGGCTGTTACAAGCATGGGATTTCCTTTTTTGTCTTCATACAATAGAATACAAGCATTTAATCTACCACACTGTTGATTTTTAACCTCACTACATGTTAAATGGAATTGAAAATTTAAGCCAAATGCCTTTCTTTGATTTCTCCATTTTTTATATAGTTTTCTTCAATAAACCTCCTCCTGTTTTTCTTATAGATGTCTGGTTACATAAGTAAATATAAAAGTAAGCAATAAAAGCAAAATATTCCTCATGAAAGCTGATAGATTAAAAAAAAATAATTTAGTGTTGCTCCAAGGGTCTATTATTTATAACAGTAAAGGTTATAATGGTGGCAAGATGACAAATATTAATATTTTTTAAAAGTTTTTTAACTCCTTTTCTCAAGTAACAGGACAACTAACACAAGAAATTATTTTCCTAAAACCCCCAAACTACTAAGGACACAGAGTGAGAAATGAGAAGGACAACAGAGAACATTGTTTCCCATGAATGGTAGGGGAACTAGAAGTCTCCTTAGTAACAAAACAACTTTAAGTGCCTGTTTTCATATAGAACTATTTGTATGGTGTCTCCTTTTGTAAGGAGAGCTAGGGCTCCTTCCACAAGAAATAGAGGATAACATTTCATAAACTGTACAATATTTGATAAAATACAAGCTCTTATAGAAGTCCTTTTCAACACTGAAGCATGGCTGAAAGAAATTAGAATACTGTTAGTTTTAAAAACCTCCTCCATAAAATCTTCAAACTCTTGTTCATCAGCAACCATAGTACTGAAACTGCATACAGATCCTGCACACAAAGTTCATGTAAAACTTGGAGAGGTAGAACGACGTCAAACATAACAAAAGAATAGTGAGTAAAAAAAACTGTATTTGAAGTTATCTCTACCTGAATTTTTCCACAAAAATGAATTATTAACATTTTTGGGACATCATATTCCTAATTTTTGCTTGTTTGAGTCTGGTTACACCTGGCAAGTCATGGGCCCCACTTCAAATACGAGTAAGGTATAGTGTCATTCTCATTTATATACTGTGTTTACTAGGAATGATGAGCCATTTTTCAGGGGATTTTGAATAGAATTTGCAAAGGAAATTGCAAATTTCACATAGGAAAATGGGTCAGTGGGTTGGGAATTAAAGAACTGGATGACAATTTCTCCTAACGGTGTGGGCTTTAAAAGATTATTAAAACTTTTCATGTCTTAGCCATTTGCAAGTGAGAGAAACATTAACTTCTATTTACTAAAAATCTTTGAGCTCTACAGGTATGATCAACACCCAAGCATGTCAGAACAGTAATGTGGTTTCAAACTCATGAGATAATTTTACAGAAATTAGTATCAACAAAATGAAAGTTTTGTCCCTTCAGTTATTATTTTCAGATTAATCCCTTTAAAGAGTCCTTTATAATATCAGACTGCAGGCAATAATGGTGTTACTTCTACTTTAATTAAATTGTATTTGCTACTATGACATACTGCTACTATGACATCAATGACTGCAATGTATGCTAAATTCCACAACAGCTTTTTTTCAGAATTTTCTAAAGCTGAGCCATTAAAAAGAAGCAGCATACTTCTACTTCAGTTTTCGGGTAGTTACCATACCTGTAGTTACGATAGAGATAAATGCCACAGCAACAAAAAAGACAACAAAAATAATTTCTATCCTCATCTGGAACCAGCGCAGTGTCGACAGGTAGAGGAACCAGTTTGCCGTGTGTAGGTTCAGAGCTTTGTGGAATAAGGTCTCAAAATACGGCTGCCGCCCAAAAGCTCGCAGTGTCCACAGCCCTTTCAAGCTTGTAACGAGATGGGTGAAAATTGGGCTCCGAGCTGCAAAGTGTTTCAATTAGAACATCATGAACATGCATGAGGAAATGCCTTTGATATAATCAAACACCCTGCCATGCTCCCCCTCACAGCAGTGTAGCTACTGCCAGTGTGTAATTTACATATGTTGCAAACTACACGACTGAAGCAATCCTAAAGAAGGATATACAACAGCAGTCCTTGCAAGAATGGGTTGAAATTGCATTCAGTGTATTGACAGGAAGCGATCACCATAATTCTTCATAGATAGCACATAACTATTTGTCTCATATCTATTGGGGGAAGCTCCCGGCATCCTCGTAGGATGCCACAAGAGAAAAGCTGCTCCTCCCCAGCCAAAATTAATTCCTGCAATTTTGATAACTCCATTATATGAAGCTTTCTTAGCATTGGCAGAGTACTTTAATGCTCCAGATTCAACTGCAGTGACATGGTAATTTTAAGCAGATCTTGCATTACATAAAAAGTGGTGAGCCAGTGCTGGATCCCTGTGAACATGAAAGAAATTTAAATTTAGGTCTGAGGAACTCCAGAATTACACTTAAGTAAAAGGGAAAAGGATCACCACTGTTTAAAATTCAGGACTGATTTGCTGAGGATCTGCCAGTTTGCTGCAAAGCCAGGCAACAGTGTCTGTTGTGGTCTGCAAATTCACACTTCCAAATGAGGTTTTCAATTTTATTTGAAACAGTTTAGTCTCTTAATGGGGGACAGGAAGGAAATTTAATCAAATAACTTATTCAGAAATCAGAGCTCTTTGTGGTTAAGATATATACATTGACATTTTTCCTTACAAAGAAACAAACTCAAAAGGTACATACCAAGTCTGACCACAATTTTGCAAGTTATATTTACTCTCAAGAAAACTGTATGTTAGGATTTTATTTGTTTTCAGCTGCAGTGGTGATAAAACCCATCTTTTAAAAGGCCTTTTTTATTGTTCTTTGGCAGCAGAACACTCAGTATTGGCTGAATCAGTAACAACCCTGACTTTAAGGAAATATGTGTTATGCTCCCAAAGACAATGTCATCTTGCAAGAGAAGACGCAAAAAAGAGGAGAAAGAGTGAATCACTTCTCAATTGATTTGTTGTGGATTTAAAAGTCTACCAATTTTGCTGCTCCTACCTTCAGATTCCAGTTGTTTCAGCTGCTGAGAAGTGTGGAGGAAGTATGCCCTTAACAGAATAAAGGCTGCTATCACAGGCACTGATGCCAGGAAGATGTAGGGTTCTAATATTGAGACTACTGTTATAGCGCCAATCACAATCAGTATTAACTGTAGAATGAAAGAAAAATACTATTGATATAGTAAACTTGTCATTTTATAGACTAGAGATTGGTGATGAATCTCCTGCCTATGGCAACTACGTATTGTTTCAACAAACATAAAGTACTAACCTAAGAAGATTTGCAGCTGAGAACAAACCTCCACGAAAAGATAATTAATAACTTGGACCAGATTCATAACCTATTGCAACAAGCTGCCATCCTTTCTGATAGATGGCAAAAATATTTTCTATAGTACAATCTGTATTGCAGGCTTCAAAAAAATGAAGCCACAAAAAAGCAATGGCAGCTAGGCACTCACTCTCCACTTAAAATGTAAGAATGACCCTTGCAATATCTGCAGCCACCTACCAAACCTACCGGTGCTGTCCCTGCCTTGTCTGGACTAGGTGTGCAAGACTGTCAGGAGCTGAGTGACAGCCTCCTGCAGGTTCTGGGCAAAGCAGTCTTGCTGAGGATCAGAAAAAGTGGGAAGTTGTACTTCTTTGGTCAAGGGACTGTAATTCACACATGAAACTTACAATACTGCTTGTCCTGATCAGAAGACAGGAAGTAAATTGTACAAGAATCTGTGGTATGACAAATTACCAGTTTCAGGAGAAATAAAAAGGTGTTTAAAGGTGTCAGATGACAAAAGGAACAAAATTGTTTCCGAGTTTATCTATTTTAACCTACTGGAGACTCCTACCATTTTAAGACCTCATTCTCAGTAGCTCCAGACAGATTTAGCTAAATCTGGTCTTAATCTTTACTCTAGAAGAGACTTAAACAGGTAGACGGCTTTCTTCTTGTGTCTAAATCTAAAGAAAATCAAGTATACCAGTGTACATAGAATAGCAAAGTTCTGCTTTGTTACTTTGGGGTGTTGCTTCTAACACTAAACAACTACTTCAAGCTGCAAACTTACCAGCATAAACCAAATAAAAATGGACAATTTGGGACAAAATTATGAACATTGCATTGACACATCACTGCAAAAGATCAGTCAGCAAAGAAACAGATCAAAAGCAAACCTAATTTCACATTAGGAAGAAACCTGCAGTGGGTGCTTTTGCTACTACATCCACACAAATTCAAGGAAGGATTTAAATTCCCAGTATTCCAAGTCAGAGGTCTTTCATGAACAGGTAAGCATGTTCTAAGTTTCCTACAACTTTTTTTCTCATCAGAAATCTGAGCAATGCAATAGCAGCATCACATTATATGGAAAAAAATAATTACATTACAGCTGAACTAGTTAAAGGAGGAATGGATTTGAACCAAAATAGAACATGTTTAGATTAGCTATTAGGAAGAAATTCTTTACTAGGAGGGTGGTGAGGCATTGGAATAGGTTGCCCAGAGAAGATGTGAATGCCCCACCCTTGGAAGTGCTGAAGGCCAGGTTGAAAGGGGCTCTGAGAAACCTGATCTCATGGAAAGTGTCCTTGCCTTTGCAGAGGGGCTGGAACTAGATGATCTTTAATGTCCTTTCCAGCCATAACAATTTTATGATCCTAGGAGTTCTTTCACTATTTTCCTCATTTCTCTTAAAGGAATGGTGATGTCTGTGAGTTACACTTGGCAGGCTCCTTTACCACTGGTCTGCAGCAATGCAGGAATGGATTTGTGTTTACTCATTACTTCAAGATGCAGAAATTAATAACACTTGTGTCTCTCTCTAATTGTTAAGAAGCAAATGAGCTATTAAAGTGATATTGGGCCAAGTGATACAGTTCTCACATTACTTGAGATTACAGTCACTCAGTGACTGTTAGAATTCCCGTTTCTGTCATTTACTCGAATTTTGTAAAGGTCACCATGATGTCATACTGTTCTAACTGCTGGTCCCACAGTTATTTCACTAAAAGTTGAATATGAAAATCTGTGTTATCTCATAAACTCCAAAGTAAGCCTAAAGTTAGATAGAAGATGATATTTTCTCTAAAAAGACAGAAGCAAAAATCTAAACTAGAAGTCAACTGTATTGGCATATAGTTGAGGAATAGCAGCAGAGGGCTCATGTAGCCCGGTTCAGTGCCTCAGATGCTGAGCTTTCAGCCCTGGGACAGAGGCCAGATGAGGAGACATGTCCCACTGTTTCCCAGTTTGGAAAATGCAGGTGGTAGTAGAAGTAACTCAGCAAGTGTTCAGGGTGGCAATGACTGCAACAGCCAGTTGGATTAACCAACAGGAGTTTGTCATTTAGGGGACACCAGTCATGATCACAGGCATGAATGTTCAGTAGCTCACTATGAACTTTTGGGTGAGACTATATTAAACCTTAGGGACAAGCATACATGCTAGCAGCATCTCACAGGAAGGATCTTCAAGAAATGAGGACTGGCTGATAGAACTGGATTTAGCCTTAAGACAAGGCTTAGGGAGATCTCATCACCTTGTATGACTTTATATTTATTATACTTATATAAGTTATAAATGTTTCTGTGTATGCAGTTTGTTAATATTTATATAATTAAAATATATTCTGTTTATATAAATAATAGTTGGTATTTCTTGTGGACTATGTGCTTGAGCCAAATGCTTTTAAATGGCACACAGTGGGAAGAGGCAATGGGCACAAGCTGAAATGAACACAATTCCATTAATTCCATTTAAACATAAGAAAAAACACTTCTAGCATGGGGAAGGTCAAATACTGGAATGTGTTACTCAGAGAACTTGTAGTTATCCAACACTGAGCTTGGCCTTGAGCAGCCCTAGCTGACCTTGGCTCTCTAGCTGAACCTGCTTAGAACAGAGGGGTTGGAGAGGTTCCGGGTTCTAGGTCCACATATCCCTTCCACACTCTGTGACTCTTCAATAGTCATCAGAAGGAAAAAGTCCTAGCTATAACTTCTCCGTATCTTTCAGAGAAATCTGACTTTGCTCCTTAGCAGAGTCCATGGAAGTCTGAATCTATGGAGGACCAGAAGAAATTGGTTGTGAAGGAATGACTGTTAAAATTATTCAAGATGATGGGTAGGTTCAATGATATTCAGCACAAGAACCTGGAAAGACAGGGCAGCTGTTCATGCATGTCTAGAAGCATCTGCAGCTGAGACTGAGGAGAGAGAGGTCAATCTATGGGGCAATAGGGTGTAGCTAAACCTCTGAAAGGCATTAGAATAGAAAAGCCAAATACTGGGATTTTCCTTATTCTTGAAACCATGAAAAACTAGTCAGTTTCTTGTAGAAAGTTTGACATTTAGAGACAGACTAATTAACATGCTTCTGGAATAACACCCCCATGGCAGATCCAAAACATCTGAAACAAAACAATTGTATCAGAAAAGACAATAATGACTACTGTTCACACTGAAGATTATACTGTTGATTCAGAGTTCCAGTGTCTGTGTTTACTCATTCAGCAAATCCTTATGACATGAAGTAAAGCTGTGATATACTTGAACCTCTTCATGTCAAGCTGCACTGGCCCCTCTGAAGTCATGAGCCAATGTTATCAATTCCTCACAAAGATATAGGGAAAGAAATTCTGTCTTTATCAGATAATCATGTTGGTAGGGACTGTAAAGCAGGCAAATTCACAGATGGAGACAGGCAATCTGTACAGCAGAGTGTTTGGGTTGATTAAGTTGGGCTTGTATATCACCTAAATAAGGTAGAGAGGAACAGGAACACCAGGAAAGATTTGCTTCTGTTTTTAAAATGTTCTGGGAACCAGAAAAAGTTGGCATTTACATAAAAGATAAAGGAACAGAAAGGTCAAGAATATATTCAACTGAAGAGAAGTAAGCTAAGGGTGATGCTAGCAAATTAGGAACAGAAGAGCTTAAGGAGGGGAAGGTGTGAAAGTGATTGAATGCAATCAAAGAATAGCATTAAAAAAACAGCTAACTTGACCCAAGATAACAGAAAAAAACTAAGGAATGTCCTTTATGAATTACAGTTGAATCTGGGCAGCAGCAGGGATACTTGTCCTGTGGGGGTCTGCAGGGTAAAAATATTTCTGAGCCTGAGTAGTAAGAGTGGTTTGCATAAACAGTGGAGGTAAGTACACACAGAGGCAAGCACTCAAAAATTAAGCAATACAGTTGAACTACTGCTATAAGACAGCAAAAGTTACAACTTTTATTCTACAAACCTGAATGAAGTCAAATACTGTAAGTGGAAGTAAATCATCCAGTACTGCAGTATCTTTTGAGAATCTGTTAAGCATACCACCTATGGATTAAGGGAAAAAAAATCAAACATTTTAATACCCCCCCAAATCCCACATTTATTAATTTAACAAAAGGTAGAACTTTTTCTGAATACAAAATATTAAATACAAGATTTTTTTTAAGGATAACCAATTCCATTACAGTTTAGTGGAGTTACATTTCTGTCCCCCTGGAGGAATTCAGCTACACAAATTCTATTTCAGCTTTTGAAAAAAACACCAGGAAAATGTAATTTTAAAAAAGAGAAAACTAAAAGGGGCAGAAAGAGAGGCACAGTACCCCTTTTTCAACAGGCCCTGATGATACACACGTAATTTGCGTATCAGCATTTGCATGGGTTCGTAACCTGGTTCTTAATTTTTGAGTAGAATTACTGTATTAAAGATTATGTAACAACAAAGTTAAGAATATAAGGGAAAATTAAGGAGAAGCTAATTGTTGTATCATCATTTAGCAGTGTCTCCTGTGATCTAGTACTTATCAGTAAGAAACATATGATATAGGACTTTCATGTAAAATGGGAGATGGAACTTGTTGCACCAGTTACATAATGAGATTTATATCAACTCCCAAATTTGAATATGCATACCATCATTCATACTAACTGATGTTTTATGCCATTTTAGTAGGACTATTCATAAAAAAGGCACTATTTATCATCCACATCTGATTCCTTGTCACTCACGACATAGCTGACAATATGTTTCCTATTGCAGTTTTTGACAAAGTCTATTCTTTAGAAGTTGCTCTACTTTTATTGCCTAGAACAGTTAATGGTTTATTTTCTCCAAATTTCTTTCTTACAGGGTGATATTTCAGAATCAGAATTGACAACTGAAATATGTCACACTTAAGTGCAATCAAGTTTCATTAAAAGATTCACAAATTACCTTATGTGGCAAACTTCTAACATTCCGCTTGACTGAAAATGTAAATGGAAGGTAACACTGTCCTTTAACAGAATGAAACCATTAAATTGAAATTAAATGCATGGATGAGTCAGTCATCTCCCATTTCAGTTACCTGCTTTCCAAGAGTTGAAGGCTGACATAGGTGCATGAAGAACTGCATGCACCATCTTCTGATGAAGAGTTTTAGACACCGTTATAAGTGTATGCACGAGGGGCAAACCTCTGAAGATTCCCATGGCAAGCAGGGTATCTGCCACACCCACATAGATGTAAATGATGTAGTAGCTGCTAGTGTCAGTGACAATCACAGGAGGTCTGTCAGAGGTGCTGTTTTCTGACTGTGTTGAATTTGCCTTCAAAGCTGTCCTGTGTGATGGAAATGAAAAAAAATAAATGCATTACTGGGAATTGTGTGCTTTTTCTCTTTTATTTACTAAACAAAAACAAACAGTACTCCAGTGTCCATTTGTTTTAAGACTATGCTAATGATTATAGATATTTCCAGTGTCATTTAAAAAATATTGTTATGAATGTACGAAATATAAATTATTAATTGCTCTGGTAGTCTCTTGCAAATCTGCTGCCTATTTAATCATTGACAAACCTAACCTAATCCAGGAAAATACACCCACTTTTTTTAAACCGAAAAATTAGTTTAAGTCTTGAAAAAACTGAATTACTATGGAAGTAAAATTCTTTAGGTAGACTACAAAAATCAAAGCCCTTAGTGTCTTAATGTAAATGGAAATCAACATGAATCACTCCACCTCCAGTGAGACCTATGTCACCAAATGCTTCTATACTCACACACACTCATTGCTGCAGGACAAAAACAGGGATTAAAAGCATTAACCCAGGAAAAGCCACTGGGTTTTCTGCTGTTCAGCACATTTTAACCTACAACTGCTGACGCTGTCACTTCTGGGAATTCTTCATATATGAGCTGTAGAAATGTTACAAATGAGGGTCTTACAGAAATGTTCCTAAGCAAGTCTTACCAGCACCTCTGAATAATGGTATACTGAAGATAATCAGGTCCCTGCATCCCCAGAGTGAGCTGACCCAGGAAAATCTTGCTTACACTGTTGTGTACTTAATAAAAAGACATAAACCACTCAACTGTTAGCACTTAAAGAAGTACCAGATACCACCTACACAAGGTGTTTAAATTATCCATCTATGAACCATTTTGTTGACCATAAGATAGTGACTATCCACATAAAATTCTGGCAGAATTTATTTATTCTTTACTGAAAAAAATAATATAAGGGATACCTCAGTTTCTCAATAAATTATCGCCACTACTTACTTTTGAAGAAACCACACCCCACCAAGAGAAGCAGCTACCTGTGACCAAAGAAAACAGAGTCAGAATTTGGTTTATCACTTTATGTAATCTTTCTCTCTTATCTTTTTTCATTGACTTTATACCTGTTTTTAGAGGGAGCATAACAAATGTGTGGAAGTCAAACCTGCTTAAAGCAAAAACCTTGTAATATCTGCTTCTCTCTCCACGGAAACAATTTAGTGCATCCCACCAGGAAAGCTACATTTAGACTTGTATTACAATCAGGCTCTCAAGTGCCCGAGAGATTCTTGAATTCTAGAAATTCTTGTGTTCTTTTTTACCATACTATTAACAAAGGCTTGTTAATGTCTTCCTACTGATAACTGTATGCCTTAACAGATTTTAAGTTTTAAAGATTAATATTTTTATGACCCCAGAAGAGTAAGTCTCTCAGTATCTTCAAAGGCATCTGTTCAAATATGAATGTCATACCTTTAACATTATTATTTTTGCATTGTTGTTCTTGCTGTGGTATATTCATTTGGTATACTCATTTAACTGATATTGCCTTGCTGCTTAGTTTTACACAATTTTCCACATAATCTATTGCAATATTTTTAAAATGTAGAATTAAACCCTTTTCATTGTGAGATGGTTTGGCATTTAACAAGAATTTATTCTGTAACATATTCTTGTCTCTCTACCAAGATACTGGATTTCTTCATCTAGTCTATTACATTTTAGTTTGCTCTGTTCCTGACAATGATCATTTTTCTAAGGGTTAAAACAGTTTTTACATTTTCTTCCCATACATTTTTGTGTCACTGGTACAGAAATATATTGTGGTAATACCCCAACTGATATGCATAACTGAAGGCTTCTCTATGGGACCCACCAGCTTTTGCAGATCTTACAGTAAAAAATTCAAGATTGACCATGACGGTCCTGAATGTAAGTATTTGTAAGAATCAGGCTTCTTTCACAATAATATTTTTACATCTCCCAGCAGAATCCTATTCTCATCTTGACTCCTTACAACAGAGGAGTTTCTTCAGCTGTGAGGATGATAGTAGGCAGTATTGTCACAGAATAGTTTCACAAAGCCTTTCTCTGTGTTTCCTTCCAAAACTGCTCTTGTTGCAGTTCAGCAGCCCTAGTCTCTGGGTATTACATCCATGAGACACAGTTTTGAGCTGCTTAAGTGAGCTACACAACACACTCCTCACAAACCTAGGAAATAAGTACAGTTGGTGTTCGATTTATGGTGACCTGTGTGAACTCACCTCCAAATCTGCAACAATCCATTCAAAAGCAATTCTTCCAAAACAATCTAGTCAAAATCCAAACTAGCATCTCTAGAATTTCCACGATAGTCCCACCCAAATCTGAAGGGTGTAAAACCACCACTTTCAATTTACTTGGATGTTCATCACTAGCCTCTCTTCACTGTCTCAAGCTGGAAGGGTTCAAACTCTTAGCACAGGACACTTGGACACTTGGAATGGTATTTTAGCTCATACACAGAGATATTTTCAAGACTAGGCTGCCGCTGGGTATCTTCTAGCCTATTCATTTACCAATAGGCTTTTACTTCAATGATAGTCACACTGGAAACTTTAAATTGTATGGAAACATAAGATTTTTTTTAGTCATAAGATTGTTTTTTTAGTTAGAAGATGAAACTTTTCAAACCATTAAAAAAAAGGTTTGGTCTATTATAAAAGCAAAAGTGTGTAATCAGCATTAAAAAAATATGCTGAATATACAGGAATAAATCTGATGTATCTTAATATTAAAATTTCCTTTGCCTCTAAAACTCATATTCAGCTCTGCTGTTGTTTACATAGCTATTTTCCACAACAATGAAAATGCAACTTACATGATAAGAAGAGCCACACATCTAAGTGCTGCCTTGCTTCTGGAGTTGGTTTAAAAGTTACTATGTTAAACTAGATCTAAGCTCCAGGATTTATTCCTGGTCCAAGTGCACTATCTTAAATCATCTGCAATATACCATTAGTGTAAATTCAGAATACCATCATTCATATCTTTCTCCAGCTGTGGTGATACTAGAAGTTTGAATCTCACCACAGAATTGCTAAAAAACCCTTTGCTGACAATCAATCAGAAAATAATCCTATATTCCTAATGGATTATTCTCTTAATTCAGTTCATGTTGAAAAACACCAAGAGAAATTGTCACCATATTTTGTAAGTTGATATATGAATACAGTTTCATTGATTTCTCCCTATGAAACTTGCTCCTTCCCTTGAAAAAATACTTGATTGAGGATATTTACTATACAAGAGAACATTAAGAAGTTCAATATGTTTTTCTAAATTGAGAGACAAGACAAAAAGCAGGCAATTTCTGATATATGAGAAACAGTCAAATGTCTCCAAAGAGCCAGATGTTCTTCAGTATTTGTTCTGATATTTTTCACCTTCCTTGGAAAATTCTTCTCTGTATGCTGCAGGAATACCCCTTCCATCTTTCACTGCCACCACAGGCATTCAGCACACTGCCTTACTCACCACTCTTCTTTCACTAGGAGCAAAGCTAGTAACTCACTTTTCAAAGCAATTTTCCAGAATTCATGTATGTGCTGATCAAAAAATATTATGGCAATTATTGTTGTTAACTGCCTAAGGCTCTGCAAAGCTAATTTTAAATGAAAAATGGAAGATTATTCACCTGTGAACAAGAGACTTGCATAGGGTAATAATTCTTATTTATGGTACCACATAGAGAAAATAAGCTGGATAATTTGAGAAGATGGGTCTTCTGCTGCTGTTTACTAACCACTAACTTTGGTGAAGAAGTGCTCATTTAAGCAGTAGAAAATCCCTGCAATTTAGTTTAGCAGCCGTTGTCAATAAGTGATGCATACAAGAACTTATGTCTTGATGCTTTATCCATTTTCACAAAGAACAGTTTGAACTTCATTTGTTGCAACATGACACCAAACACAGGTTTCCTTACCTCAAATAAGAAAACAGTCACACACAAAATCAGAACAAAAATCAAGTTTTTGTGGATAGTAACGTATCTGAAATAGGTATTCCATGTAGTAACAGTACCCATGCTCTCAGCATCATCACTGAAGCACTCCTGTCAAAAAAACAGTGAAATAATAGTAAGAATACTAATATCTTGTATGAGAATTTCTGACACAACAATGCTATCATTCTTCCTGCTAACTTGCTGCAAATAATTGAACTGAAGCATTAAATTGGCTGATAATAGCTAGAGAGGAAGGTACTGACCAGTTGAGTCACCTTTGATATAAAAATACAATCAAGAGATTATTTGAAATTTTCAGACAACAATGAGAGAAGCTAAAAGATTTGTCCAGCACTACCAGAATTAGAAACTATTAATCAATAGCTATTTTCTTTCAATGGAGAATTATTATTGTGGTTTTAGAGTAAATTTATAAGCACTTTGAGCACTTTTATTTTTATGTTGAGCTCAAAAGGAAAAATGGGCAGTGCTTCAGCAAATTTTGAATTTAAATTTTCCTTGGACTTCTGTTTCTACCAAGGGAACTTCCCCAGAAAATTTTATTATCCAGAGAAAATCAGCTGTCCATTTTGAAAATGAAAGTTGTCCATCATAACAAATTGAAACTATAAGAAAAAAAATTTAGGTCCGGTTTTTAGTATAAAACTCAACCTTCTGCAGTTTTTGCACATCCATAAAACCAGAGTAAAATCAAGCTTACTCCTCCATTCATTATCTGTATCAGGACACAAGAACTAAGCAGTCTGACAAATTTATCAAATTTGATCAAATTCCAGTTTTAAAAACTGTGCTAGTACTTCAAATGTATTTTATTTTTTCTATGAGCCTTAATGTTTCAAAGGTGAATTTTACCTAAATGCTTTAAAACAATGTTTTTCCAAGTTATGGTTTCAAATTTTATTTTATCCTAAGTAATCTGAAAGATAAAGTGCAGGAGATGTAAATTCTGTATTGAAATTCCCTACACTTAGCACTGAAAAATGAACCAAAACTAAAGCAATATAATTTTTTTGAGGATTTCAATGATTTCAAGATGATACTTGAGTTTAAAAATTTTCACAAGTATTCAAAACACATATTCTGCAGAGAAATGCTGCATTAGGAGGGAAACAGTCCAGCGGAAAAACAGATGAGGAGTATATTACACTAAACCACCACCATAAACCAAAGCCAAGATGAATTCAAATCAACACACACCTTCAAATCCTCTTCACTGATTTCATCAGTTATGTCCAGGACACTGTCCCGAGACACACGCCTGGTGTAGATATCGATCTCAGAGGACAGGTTTGTCTGAGGCACCATAGACATTTTCCGAAACGTTGTACTTCCCTTTTTGGAAAAGTTTGGTCCGTAGCTCACAGCGGTGCTCGTCATCAGGTTCAGCACCGACTGCCTCCTGCACCCCTGCAGCAGGTGGTCGGCCTTGAGCATGCCGGTCCTCAGCAGAGCCATGTCCCCCTGCTCCACGTCAGGCACCAGCGAGAGCCTCCTCTCCGCTGGCTCGCTGTGGCCATCATCCATCCCATTGACCTGCAGCCCGTTCTTCTGCACTACTGAGAACTTCCTGTTGGCATTCAGGGGGTTCATAATTACAGAGTTCTTCCTTTTGTCGTTAAAATCTGATTTTTGCTTGAAAGATTGCTTCTTTATTTCACTGCGTGATCCCATGCCTTCTCCTTCAATGGAGAATCGTCGGAGAGTCTCAGTAAGGATTGAATTTCTTCTCTCTGCGCTGAACTGATCAAAAGAGTCAAATCCCATCAGCTCTGAGCTGAAGTCTGGCCGCTGACCCTGAAGTTCAGAAAATGTTCCATAGAAATAGCAGCTCCCTTCATGTAAGATTAATATTTTGTCAGCAATCTTTAAGTGTTCCAATTTTGAAGTAACCAAGATCCTCGTTTTATTTGCCATCAACTTGCACACACAGCTGTAAAAGAAGGAAGTGTGAACATTTAGACTTTTTTGTTTTCTTGATTAAATGACAATTTCATCCCTTTCACTTTCCATTTGCTTTTACCTGCTCTGCTCCCAGTATGAGCAGTCTTGGGTGCTTCCTCAGACTACAAAGGAGGTGGTAAAGCTGAGATGTGTAAGGGGTGAGTACTTTATCGCAGTAACCAAAACAGAGGCAAAATTTAATCATGTTCAGGTCAACCCTAAAAGCACACTTTATCATGAAGTATTTCTTTTCATCTTAGGGTTACTCAGATCAGCTGATCTGAGACTTAAGAGTATTACATCAATTTCAAAACTTCAAAATTACAGTGGTTGAAAAGCTCATGGATGACAGTGTGTGTCCATACTGTTTTCATCAAAAGCATAAGCAAACGTCTGACTTGGGCCAACCTGCATCAATCATCAGGAGGGAGTTTCAGATGATTCAATGTTCAGTGATTAGAAAAACAAGTCAAAATATAGCTTTCTGTAAAAAATTATACTTACAAAGCAGGTAATTGTTTTAAAGTGAAAGACTTTGTGATACAATTACATCAGATATAAAATCACACGCACTGGGAGTACAAGATTCCAGCAGGCTCAATATGTTAAGACGGAAGAGGGAGCAGTAATGCTCACACCTGGCCCAGGATTTTTCCCCACACAGTGCATTGTTCTACTACGAACAAAAAATACTCAAAGTATATACATAATACTACAACATTCTACTATGAGACGCCCTAAAAATGAACATCCCAACAGGCATTATTTTGATCACTTCAGTATTTTTGTACTGCTATTAAAAACCCTTCATTTTACTTTGTGCTGCTCGGCGAGATTCTTAAACACAGTCTATAAGACATACAATACCTTTCAAATATCTCTTTTTCTGTAAAAATGTCTAAGTGTCCAAAAGGAGAATCCAGGAGATACAAATCAGCATCTTTGTACACTGCCCTGAACAGAAAAAAAAAGAAATGACATTTACTTTTTCATCTCTTATAAATTTAAATAAATATAATTTTAAAAGAATGCCTCAAAACTTTTAATTGATAGGTTTTCTACAGCATCAATATAGAGCTGAAGTGTAACATGAAATGTACTTACAAGACATCTTTTAAAAGAGCCTTTTCTTGCTGCAGACCACATTACAAACTAACTCAGTTTTCCATTGTTTTTGATGTAATGAAACAAAGCTGTCTTTTACACAGATTACTCTGTGTAAAAATAAATCTGTTTAGGGCCTGAATCTGACAGTCCCCAGCGATGCACAATGACCATTTCAATGGGAATTTAATGTCTACTGTAATACCTACTGGTGCCTGTGGGAATATTGCTTATACGTAAATAAATACATGAAAAGACTTAGGTCTCAGTACTTAATTGCAAAGGTACTTAGAACAAAATGGTGAGCAAATAAAAGTGTATTAATGAGGCATGGTCTTGCAAACATCACTTGCAATGTGACTGTACAGTTTTCAAGTTGAAGACATCAAACAGGACCTTAAGCTGTATGTACTTGGACATGGATCACTGAGACCTAAAGCTCTGGTTAAGAGAGTTTTAAAAAAAAAATGAATGGAAGTTCAAAAAACCCCCTGCCTTCCTCTGTGAGGAGGAAAATCATTATGTGATATCAATCAGAGTATAATTAATAAAGGAATCCAGCCAGCTGCATTTATGTATTTTTAAAGTATGTTAATCAGTGTGAAAATATTTAACCACCAAAAGAAAAAGCCCTCAATATTAGCTCATTATGTTAATAAATCTAGCAACTTTATTGATACATCTTGTAACACAATGGATTTCACTGACCATACATTACGTAGTGACTGCACAGCAACAAAAATTCACACTGTTCTGTATGCTTTTATCAGCAAGAAGTTTGCAGGGTTTTATTGCTATAATTTGTGTGTTGCACTTAGTAGCTACAAAGCTGCTGGCTTTAGAGTGCCAGGCCAGCAAGCTGACTCAAGTCCAGGACACACACTGTGTGTTCCCCTTGGTCCTTTCTTTGCCCCAGTTGCAGGTGCAGGCAATGACAGTGCTCTGGAAGAAAGACAGGCTCATGCAATCTCCACTGGCTTCTCGTGATAGCTGGTTGATGTCACTTCTGTCACAGATTGTCATTTCACTTGACCTTGCACAGACTACACCAGGTAGGTTTATGCAGCCAGCCCAAGAACATAATGTCCAGATTATCACCAGTTTATTACCTAGGTACAGCCCAGGGCTGTAAACCTAAATTTACACCCCTAACATCTCAGAGCTTTGTCTGCAACCCACACCTCAATACCCACATACCTTGTAGCACACTGCTTGGACTGGAGCCCAAAAAAATCTAAGACAGTCACATGTAATTGTTTTAAAAGTTACTGTTCTACAGCTGACAATAAATACATAAGTTCTGTGACCCTCCAGAAGACAAGCTATGACCATCTGAAAAGCGACAGACAAGATTATCCATAACTTCCAGGAAACAGTCTGTGTAAATGGTGAATTCTAAATGAAAATCTAAGCGGGCTTTGTAGTTTTGGGGTTACGTGCTTTAAAAGCTTTGCTTGATCTTCGCCTCCTCTTTCCTCTTACTGCATAAACCAGAACCATCCATATGCCTCCTCAGTCTCCCAAAACCACACTGAAAGATTCTCTATTTTAATGATCCAATCGTTTAGCCTCACACAGACATGCACATCTTTCATGGGATGCCAGTACAGATCACTATAATGTGATTTTGCTTCTATGTAGTGTTTCTGGGCATGGGAATCAACACAATTTGCACTTGGCACAGAAATAAATGAGGCCATTTACACATCAGAGCTGTCATTTCTGGATTTCTCACAATAGCTAAGTGACTCTGCTGAAACACATGGCTAATTTATAAGACAAACACCTACGTTATTGTTCCGTGGACCTTCAGAATTACTTACTAACATTGCAAGGTCAAACAGACAAGGCAGCTATTCATACGTACTAACTAGTCACTGCTTTCTATTTTTTATTTTTTCTTATGACAGACAGAAGCCCAAAGTGTTAGCACAAAATGTTTTGGAACATGGCTGCTTTTTTTTTACCTCCATTTACCTGCAGACAGGCAATATGTCATTGATCAACACATAAACCACTTTGAAGAAATGTCATAAAAGGGAAACATCCTGGAATATTTATTTGTATCTTTCTATGGGTTTCTTCAGTACATAAAAAGCTACGCTTAGAGGTCAGAATTTGTAAAAACGTCTTGCATCTGGGAGGGAAAGATTCATCTTAAGCTAAGCCATAGCTTTTGTCTGACATCAAACTTTTAAAATTCAATAAATTAATATGCAGGTATATAATAAAATTACATAGCTGAACTCATATTTCTGATAGTAAAATCATGTTCCTGATATATCTGGAAGATATTTATTTAGCAGGACATAGTCCACATGTATTTAAATGCTTAGTCACAATATATTCCATATCTGTAAAACAGTGCACTTCTTGAAGAGCAGAATACTCACCTTGCCAATGAGATCCGTGCTCGTTGACCTCCACTCAGAATGATTCCACCTTCACCCAGCAGTGTGTAATCTTTTTCTGGGAACTTGGAAATATCCTGTTAACAATTTATATTTTTTTTAAGAATCAGTATTTTCAATATCCAAGAAACTCAAGCTACAGATTTGATGGAAACATAGTGTACAATTGTCTACAGACCGGTTGGATAGCAGTTGTAAAAGAAAAAATTCCCACAGGGGTTTTTTTATTTCATTTGTTTATATAATCAGAAATAGTGATAAGAGAAAACATATCATTCTATTGCAGAAAGCAATTACAAGCTGCAAGATCTTAAGAACAAATATTTGTCTGAATAGTTAATCTCCATAAAAGCAAGCAATGTACCTTCATACAATGTCAGTCCAAGACATTAACTGCTCTAGGGTTCTGTCAAATAATGATAAATGCACTTGCTGCTGAAGTTAGGGAAAGCAAGAAGCAAACTCTTTCTGAGCTCTTCAAGACGCAGAGAAATATGTACTTCAGGCAGGTTCATTAAAAAGGCTTGACAAGCATTCCTAGCCAGGAATCTCATGGCTGGCAAAATGTTTGGGAACCAAGTTCCACTGCTTGGGCTGTAAGTTATTTAGAACTCATGACTATGTTAAAAATGGATCTTTAGCCAGGGATAAAAACAGAAAATACCATTTCACTTTCATGTGAGACACAGAAAGGAGAAAAGAACACTCTTGTGTCCCACTGGCAGGAGTAGCCAGAAATTTTCTTGAGAAAAAAATATTTAACACTGAAGTTGATGATCCATGTAAACTACAGAAATTCATGGAAGTGGAGAAAAAGAGAATGGCTCATGTACCTGAAGGTTGTGTAGCTTTTCTACTTTTAGAATTGCTCTAACAAAAATATTAATTCTGCCTTCAAGCCTTACCTGACCTAGATCTGTAAGCCAATGCAGTGACACCACTATCACTGTGGTGGATGTACTTTCAGCAAAGTTTTCCCTGAAACACAGGTTGGATGAGCTTCCTGTGCCTCATGGTACCTGGGCTTCCAGGGGATACAATCTCAGGGCAGTTTGCCATGCAGTGAGAGGGGATCCCTGACTGTGCCAGGAGCTCCCAGTGCCTGTCCTCACAGCCCAGCAGCACCACAGTGCCTGTGCACACCTTGCCATTCCCAAGGCAGGGATCCCCCGCCGCCAAGGAAGCTGACTGAGGCATCCAGTACCAGAGAAAGTCAGCTCCAGTCTGCTCATGCACCACAAATGTTTTCCTTTCAGTGCAGCTTCTCTGGTAAAAAAGGGTGGCATGCATTATGTCTCAGAACTGAGCTTCTGAGAGGGATCTTTAGGCTGTGATCTGGAAGTGGTATCCTGTTTTGGGGTCTCATCCTGTGGGCAGCCGAGAGGCAGGCAGGAATCAGCTGTCTGCAGGCTCTCTGCAGCACCCACAGAAATCCTATGGCTTTCACACTGGAAGACACACAAAGCACTATCAGAGCAATACCGTCTGGGATTCTGAGTTGAGCTGCTCTCTGGAATTTCGTATTTCATACAAAAGCACATACAATCCAATTTTGATAGCCCCTGCTGTGATTTTGATGGTTAAACACTCTCTGTTGGGCAGCCTATTGGCATTCCAGGCCTTTGAGATGTTGCAGGGAAAAAAATAATTAATTAATTAATTAATTAATATCCTTCCAAAAAATGTTTCCTTCTTCCTCCACTGCAAATTGCCCTGACCTCAGGAACAGAGTGAACAATGCTGTTCAGACTTGGAACAGTGACAGATGAAGGGTCCAGCCGCTCAAGAGCTAGAAATTTGACTGCCTGCTCTGTCAGGAAATGGGAAATTCTCACAACTCTTTAATTTGATAATAACATTTACTTCCTGACTTAGAGGATTCTGACCTTAAAATCAAGATGCTCTTATGTGTGGAAAATCTATTGCAGGTGATTTTTAAATTATCCTCACATTAACTAGTTCTTTCCCTCTCATAAATGGAGTCACACAAGCAAATCCCTGGTATAAACAAATCAGTTCAAGTATTTGCAGAAAGAGGAGAAATGTGAAAAACAGTGCCAGAAACAGTTTTAAAGAAAAATTTTCTGAATGTGACAAAATCACCTTCCTATAAGTCATGAAGTATTTCAAGAGAACACGTGAAATTCTGACATAAAATTTTTTGGCATTTCTTTGAGACAACCTGGTCAGATCACTCGTGGTCTCATTATGTATGCAGGAGTCATGTTAACCATCTGTAAGTTTGGCATTAACATAGGGGTTTGCATGATTAGGTATCCAGATCTCCAAGCTGATTTAAGCTGTTTCCCATTTCTACCAGCACTGCAGCCTGTAATGGTGCTGGTGCCCTTGCTGTTTCCCAATTCTACTCCGTCCCAAAAAACCCAGATGAAGAACTGGACCCAGCATCTCTTCTTCTGCAAACAGGGTAAAATTCCAGCTCTACTGAAATTCATTCCAGAGCTCCCATTGCTTTAAAAGTTGTGGGATTTCATCAGATGTATTTCTTTGCAGGTGTGTCAACATGGAATTTTAATCAGACTTTTAATGAGTTCCCCTTCTGCTCTCCTCTACCCTTCACCTCAAAATAATATATGACATGGAACAGACAAAGAACTTTTCAGGCTGTAATTATAATAATTAAAAAATGTTTAGTAATTTCTTTCAAAGGCGTAAACAAAGTAATGAAGTCCAATAGACACACAATGCTAGTTGTTGGAACATGTATGACCTATTGTAAAAAAGTACATAGGGCTGGTCCCAATACATCCTTGCTGTCATTTTGTGCAGGAAGTGAAATCAAGCCAGGGACAAACCTAATGTAATGATGCTGAACAGCACAAGACTCAGCATATTAATGAAATATGAACTAGGCACTGGATTTTCTTTAACATATCTATTTTTAAATGCTTAAATTGAGAAATTGGTTGGTAACTATTCATATATGAAAACCTCTACAGATCCCACAGACATTAATTACTTTAGTGGATTCTTCTAATATCAGGAGCTAAAAAGTTGCATACTCAAGAAGAAAGCACCCTTTTTAATAGCTATTTGCATTTTTTGCAGATGCCATATTCATCAACCTCAGCAGCAAAGGGATGGCCCTCATAATACCTTTGGGGTTGGTAAAGAAGAATACAGCCAGGATAAATTCAGGGTGAACAGGAAATACGATCTTGTTATTAAAAAAGGAAACCTCAGAATGGACTTCACACTCCAAGTCTTTTATGTAGAGATTAATTGTTATCAGAACCATTGGATAAATCATTAGCAACCATGAAGATAATAAAGTATGACTGAAAACAGTCTCTAAGAACCAAGAGTTGCTTTATGTGTCTAAGGTTGCTCAAACTACTTAAGCAGTTCTAATGCTAGAACCTAAGTATTTTATTTATGTGACTTCTTTTTCTTCCCTAAATTTGTCCTTAATTGTGTGGGGTTTGATCATCTCTCTTTTGCCCTCTCTCATAAAAGACAAAACAGTCATGAAACTAATGGAACAGAGCAGCAGTCTTGACTTTCTGCATTTCATCTTCATTCTATTTCAGTTCTCTGTTTACCTTTTGTTTTTATTATAGTCACCTCTACACTAATCTTATCCCCTTCCTTTTCTTCATTGCCATTAACATTTCCTATGCTTTTTTCACAGTTCCCAGAAAATCTCCCTACTCTCATTGCTACTGAAGTACTTCCTTTTTCACCATTATCATCTTTTGAATTTTTAAAGTTCTGAAATCAAGACTTGTGTTTCAGACTCATACCTACTACAGAATACCTCTATGAATTTTTAAAATGTGGAGAATTTTCAATAATTTCTTGTATCTTGACTTTTAGGTAACCAGCCTGAACATACATGAATCCTCATTTTCCTGGGAATAAGCCAGAAAACCAGATTTATTTAAGTATTTCAAGTAAGATTTTTTAAAAAAATTATTTTATTTCAGTAACTCTCTTCTCTCTCCCTGTAGTTTTTTTAAGCCAAGACTTTTGTTAGACTTTAGCTGAACCTTTTATGAAGGATTTGTGATCCAAAAACATAAGCTTTGTTTTTGCAACAGTTTGTGACCTCAGAGTGTCAGGCTCACCCAAAACTCAGAAGAATACTGGCAAAACTCACTTTCTCTATGGCAAAATATTTCTGTGGAACATATTTTTGAAAAGTGAAGTAGTCAATGCACTACATGTGGGTACATTAAATGCAGGATAAGAGAATTCAACATGATTTCAGAAAAGACACAGAATATAGGACAACATCTAATGTAAACAGCCTAGAGGCCTATAGCTAAGACGGGAAAGGGATGGGGAGACTTGTGTTGACTGAAACGGTTTCTTAACTAAATGTTATCAAAAGAGAACAATGCAGGGGGGGTTTATACATACCTAGGTGATCACTGATAAACTTCTTGAAGTGAGTGCATTTGGGAGTTTGTCTCTAATCAAGATCTTCCCCTGTTATAAAGAAACTGTTCTAGCCTGTTAAATTCCAGTTCACCCAGAAAACTCATTGTCTGCACTCCACAGCTGATCTGCCAATGATTTTGGGCCACAGATAAGAATTTCAGTTAGAAGAGTCTGTGCAGGCCAGCAGATCACACCAGTGTGGGATGGAAAAAGCAAAGGTAGCCAGCTTTGGGGGCCACTTGTCTGAGGTGCTGTGCTGGTAGTGGGAGGTTTGACGTGGTGCTAACACCAAGGTTGTGGGCTCAATCCCCAGATGGCCTTAGGAGCTGGACTTAATGGTCATTGTGGGTCCCTTCCAGCTCAGAATATTCTGTGAATCTGTGACATATTATGTGGACTTCCTGCCTGAAAGAGGCATTTATATTCTTTTGGCTGTTTATATTAGGATGTGATAAACTTCACCTTGACATGCCAGTGGCTCTCCCCAGCTGTGAAGACAGGTTAAGTCACTGGCTCTCACATAATTTACACCATAGATATGTACCTGATTAGATAACCAAGCTACCATTTGATACCCTCTTGTAGAGATTTACATACCACAAAGCACTCTGTTCCACACTTGAACCCTTTATTGCTCCTCTCTTCCACACAGTTTGTCATCTGCCCCTTTCTCTTGTGAAAACGAGGCCCAAAGTCATGACACAAAGTATTTCACTCACTGACAGAACTTCTCAACACCTGCTTATTTACTCATGTGACCAAAAACAAAAAAAAACCCCAAAAACCAAAAAACTGAAATACCACCAAACCAACCAAACAAAAACCAACCCAAAATCAGCACAGATAAAAGGAGCTGGAGCAGTACCTGGGGTGTAAGGATGGGTTTCTGTTTTGGAGCATTCTTAGCACTGCAGTGAACTTCTCCCCCCAGGGTGGATACCATCCTTTTTAAGGAGATGTTGAACACATGTGAACACAAACCTGGGCTTGGCCTATTGAGTGTCTCTTTCTATAGTTAATGTCTCCACAATCTAGTTATTAGAAAAAAATTAATCTCCTGTACTCCCAGTAAACCCAGCTCAAAACCCTACAGAATCTGACCACAAACTTCTTTCATACTATTATATAATTTAATTTCACATGGAAACACTTCCTCTATTTGCATGCCATGTTAAACATTGCATTCATCAGCAGCTGGTGTCTCTCAAACCAGAGCATGTGTTTACTTAGAGAGTAGTAATCTCTCAAAGGTAGTTTGCCATTATGTGTTTATAGACTCTTGGGTAACTACTGAAGGATCACATGAATTAACTAGGTGGAAAAATATCTATCTTACATAACAGAAAGGTAAAACTGAAAGTTATGGAAGTATGGTTTGAAAACTCATGAACTACTGGACCCACCCAGATGTGATAGGATGCTTGTTTATTTTTACACACAAATAACTGTAACAGGCCTGCTTCTGTAGTCTTGACTGGAGGAATGTCTTCTCTTAGGATGAGTTTGTTCAAAGTCAACAGCATTTAAATATTCATATTTAAATATGAAAATTCCTGTTTCAACTGTCCAGAGGTTTTATCTGCTTAACTTTTCAAGTTATTACTTAAGTTACCACTTACTGTGATAAAATCAAACAAAAATCCCATACCCTGCATATAGCAGGCTATTGATGCTGATTTTTCAACCTAAATATCTGAACATCAAGTCACATTCCTTTCCCATTTTTCATGCCACAAGTAAAAAGGATTTTACAAACCCACATACCACCTACAAATTAAATCCTACAAATTTCCATTTATATTCATGTTATCCCTGCCATTACATTAATACAACCTCCAATTAATATAATCCTTAGGGAAGTCACATTTTTAGAATTACTTCAAATTTAGTGGCAAGTTTCCACAGACATACAAATTCTGAAAGTTCACAACTCTCAGTCACACCTCTCAGTAGCTTTTACAGTATATTTGATCCTTAACTTGATGTGTTTGGCAAAAGTTCAGACTCTCTTGCTACAATTTTTTATTATGAATGTGATGAAAGGTACTTGATAAGAAGGGTAAACCACTTTGTCAAAAGTGCTGCTGAGGCAGCACCAATTCAGTTTATCTTACTTTTTGAGTACCATGAAACTTGCCTCTCAGACTGCTCTTAGAAAATGCGCTCAGAATCCATACCAATTACATCTTGTCTTCTCTCTATTATAGCATGCCAGTAGAAGACTTCAGAGGTAAGGCCTGAAAACTCAAAAGTACTCTTATTAAAACAATTCATTTCAAAAAAGTTCCTAAATAAAGGAGAAATGGTAAGGACTACTGATCTATACTGGAATGGTTTAACCTGGGAGGTCAAAACCTTCACCTTCTTAATTGCTCACTGGGACCTTAGAGAGCATATTAAATTAGGCATGCATCCTGTTTTGTTGCTTGCTAAAATAATCACTGTTTCTCAAAAAAAGGAAAAGACAGCAAGAAGGTAGTGGAGAAGGAACAGGCAGCCCTTTTCCTATGCATCTTGAAAAATTTTACTGTGATGTTTTGAGAATGTGTCCTGTGATTTAAATGCATTGGCTTTCCTTTGAGTTCAGCATCACAAAAAAATATGGGCAATGTCTACACACAACTTACATCTCATTGCAGTCATATTCAGTGTGTGCCAGGCTTTCAGGAAGAATTTTTGCCAGTAAGGCTGTTTCTTTTGGATTTTAACAACACTAATGAAACTCTTAATTACCGGCCCTTTATCTCAACTCCAAAGCACTCTTTCACCCCTTACTGGTGTTCTTTCACCTTTTACTGCTTTTCTCTTAACCTCTTCCCATTGACAAACTGCAGTAATGAGAACAACATTGCAAAATGTGATTTTAACTCTTCTGATGCCCTGTTACTCTCAAAGGAAAAATATAATCAGGAAAAATATATTATAAAAATGTAATTGTAATCATGTTCTGAATCATTTTACACATATAGAACAGGTTACACCACCATAAAAAATACATAAAAAGATAAGTTTAAAAAGTATCCTAGGCATACTTTCACTGATGCACAAAGATGAAGTTGAGAACCCTCCTCATGACTCTTTAGTATTATGTACCTGCACGGGACATCCTGAAATTATGAGAAGCTTAGATCTCACTTACTTAGATCTGAAAAACTTCCCTCACTGAGCCTTCAACCCGTGACTGTCTTTCATCATGGATCATTTCAGCAGCTCAGATCCTGTGCACTCAGGCTGGGTGTCACTGTGGTGTCCCTTGCTGTCCCCATGAGCCAGAGAACATTACAGAGAAGAGCTGTGGGGACCAGGGACCATGAATGAAACCATTGACCCTGTACTGCTGTCACATGTGTCATTAGGTGGGACTACTCTCCAAGGAGCACCATTAAAACACATGCTTCCCACACATGGACTCACAAAACTGTATCCACTGTGGGAGAATGCCCTGTGTCTACTGCCCTGTGTCTGACACACCCGGCTCAGGGGCATTGGGTGGACAACAGCCACGCTGTGCAGGACAAAAAAGGGTACTTGAGAGACATGTACACACTAATTAAGCTTGTGACCTAAGGCACAGACTGACATCCTAGTGCACTGTGCCCTACACAAACACACTTTGTCAAACGGTCTTGGTAAAGCATTTCTGAGGTATGCAGATCTCCAATATATCATAACAATTTTCTTCTTAATCTTCATCTATCTTCTGTTTCACAGTACATCATGAACAAGTTTAATGGCACAACTGGAGGGTAGGTGAATTGCATCAAGGCAAAAAGATTAAGAAGCTGAGGAGAGAAATCCCTTATGAGAGTTAGGGAAGTACAGAGGTAGCTATCTGAACTACTTGGACTAAAAATGTCCCATTTCAGTGCTCTAAATTCCTATAAACTTATGTAAGCTCAGAAAATAAATAAAAGAAAATCCTTTTGTTGCTCATAGTTTCCCTGCTTTTCAGTAATATTTTTTGTGATTAATCAAAATTATCTAGAGAAGAAATCATCTTTTTAATCTTCCTTTTGATGGTTCCACACACAAACAGAACAAAGTGCAAAGCTGTGAGAATATCTTTTAGAACAACATAAAATTTCCTTCATTCAAGAAAAACCTACTGAAGCAAACCTGTTGTTTAGATAATGGCTAACATAACCAGGTTTGCCATTCTCTACAACTTTACAGAATCTGACATAATCTAACATTCTAACCTCTGAATAAAGGTCTGATTTCCCATACAGGGAAAATTCTGTTCTTGGGCACGTAAAAATGTGGAAAGCTCTGGGAAATATTTACTCACACTTTCCATCTTTCATAGTTGCTTAGAGATAAATTTACTTTGCATACTTAGCTACTCTAAAGAGGCTCTAAGTGATATCTCCTTAGTATATTAACTACATACCAAATCAAAAAAGTCAGGACAATGTAGCACTGACTTTTAAGAAAATTCTCATGCACCCCGAATTGTATAAGTTACACTCCTCTAATATAATTTCCATCTCTCTATAGACCTAAAACAAAGTGGAGACACTTTGTGTGACATCACCTGGCTTCAGCATCCTGTTCTGCAGCAGACAAGAACAGGCTGTGTGTGGTAAGAACAGGCTTCCCTATGTGCCTGGAAGCCTCAAACCCATGTAAATGGGTTTAGATGTGACCCACATAGAGTGACCTGTGGTATTTCATTGTCAGTAATAAAGAAGAATGGGAAAAAACATCAAATTTATGAATTCGACTAGATCTTCAGTTTGCTTCCTCTATGGGCTGATGGTGGAAATGGCAAAGTTAAAAGGGCTCTTCACAGGTATATTACTTTTCACCCTATTACCTGTATTTACCCACTGGGTCAAAGAAGATGTCTTTGTATTCCATAAGCATTTTGGTGAGTATAGAGCTTGGAAATAAATTTGACTTAGCCATTGTTAAGAGCTTTATATTAATTGACTTGGAGCATAGGAGCAATAAGGAAATAAAGTCTCTTGTATCACCAATCCTTGGTTTCTTGAGGGCTTCACATAAGAACTAGACTCAGCAGGCCTGTTTTCAGGTGGAATATACAGCTACCTAGGAAGGCTGCAGAGATGGGAGCAGAGTGAACTCAGGCAAAACTCCTCTGGTTTCTCCTTTCTGAAAAACGAGAACAAGCACCCCCGCACGAACTCCAATGCAAAGCACTAATATAATAAATCCCTAAAAGGTTGCACTGGGGAATAAACAGGAAATTAATATTTGAAATCCATCCTTCACTCTGCCATACTGAGTCTTGTTTGGTAACTAATACATGAAAGCTAACAAGACAAGAAAGTATAATAATAGTAGTAAGGTAATGCATTTGGCTTCCTTCCAGACTATTCTGCTTCTCTTCAGGGCAGCCCAATTTACTCAGTCCAGGAGAAAAAAGGTGTATAAGTATCAAACCTGATCTTAAACAATAAGCCCTGCTAGGAGGTGAAGCATATCATTCTGCACAGAGCTGCACCAACACAGATCAAAGCTGGCTTGATTGAGCCTGCCTGGAGAAAAAGGAGCTGCAGCCTGCTGAGACACTGAGCTGTGCCACGACCACGACCAAGCTGTGCCACCAGCACTGAGAGTCACAGCAATCACCTGCTGATCCAGGAAGGGCCTGGCTTGGGAAGCCTCCTCTAGCAAGGGCAGCTTTGAACTGCAGAAACCTGTTGTTTCTTGGAGCTTTGGCATTAACTATAACTTTCACAACCGGGGTTAAGGACAACTCTACAGAAAGCCTGACACAGAGGTTGTTAATTCTCCTGTCTTCAGGAGCTTCCCAAGAGATTTCCGGCAAACCAAATGAAAAATCCAAACTGAATAAGATGAAATGGCCAGAAACTATACAGAAAATATACAGGGAAATATTACTTTATTGCTTAAATGAGATAAAATGCAGTAGTAAGCTTATTTTTAAACAGAGTGGCTATGGTTTCTTGCTTGACTGGTTCTAAGGAAAAATATGTTTCACTGTGTGGCCAAAAGAAAAATCCTGTTCAGCATAGTTAAATATTTACTGGTTTTATTTGTGTCTTACAGAAAAAATCTTAAGCCATAGCAGATTTTGCAAAGATCTCAAATGCTGGCTCCTTTTGTATCTTGCCATGAGTGAAATAGATTTTGCTATACTACCCTCTGTTAACATCAAACACAAACAAGGACATTTTAATGTGATTGTACTCATTGTGGGCTACATGTCATACAAGGATCAATCCTGCAATTATTTACTATGTATACACTAAAAGTGTAAGAACTTTTAGTGTATACATAGTAAAAAATCCCAAATTTAGTCAAGATTTTCTACTAAATAATTCAGATTTCTGCCACAATGTTATCTCTGCAGCCATTTTTGAAATGCAAAAGAAAGGAGAAAAACAGGTTAATTTCCAAAAGTGTAAGGAAAAGCTTCTTTATGTGGAAAAAATATGAGCAAAAAAATAGGAATAATATATTTGTACATAATTTCTTCAGCATCAGTATGTTTACTCAGGTTTTTAACTAGCAAGGAAGGCTGGGAAGGCAAACACAATATAATATCTGAGCCAGTTTACCCAGCTTCTGTTGTGTAAACTACCAGAACTGTCAGTGTCAGTGTATCCCCCAGGCAGCTGGCAACAAGGTGACTTGCAATTCCACAAAATTGGGATGTCAAGCTGAGTTCCTTAAATATCAGAAATTTCTCACTTGCTTTAAGTCCTATTCCCTACCCTTTCTTTGGGGTTTTTCACTTGGGTTGGGTCACAGGTCTTAAAAGTCCTAGGTGACTAACCTCTTCTAGCTGGCAGGCTTTGATGACACTCCTGTACCGGTATTCATCATAGGATACACCAAAAATTATGTTCTCTTTTATCGTTCCAGGCATGATCCAGGAGACTTGAGGTGAAAAGGATATCCTTCCACTGTGTTTAATTTTACCCTGTGAAGGCTCCAATTCTCCCATTATCAACATCAGAAGAGAAGTCTGAAAATGCATTAACACTTGATTAGTATATCAGAGATCTGTACAACAAAAAGAAATGTTGCACACAGTGAGTCATTCTGCTAAGCCACTTAAATGGCATATTTGCCTCATCAAGAGTGTCCCTATAAGTGACATTTAGTGCAAACTGCAATTAGTGGAGATTTTCTTGATATGTGTGATTCTGAAAGGCCTCTAATATAAGAGAAACTTAATTTAATAAATGATAAAGATTGTGGAAGATATCTTGTTAAAAAGTCATGCTGCTGCAAATGTATGTCATTTTAATGAAGCTATCAATAATCTTACAAGTTAAAAATCTATCTGTGAAACACATACAGACATAAGGTATTAGTACTTATAGAGAATTCTATTTGATTTTCACATTATCAGTGACTATTTTGTTTGTTCTTTGTACAACATAATTCATGTTTATAATTTTGCTAGTGCTTATAAGTATTTTATCTGTATTGCCTTGAAAAATGCAATTTCTCTGTGTAAGTATATACAATTGCTCAGTATGATCTGAATTTTCCTCTATGACTGTTAACTCATTTACGTGAATGCATGACCTAAGTATATTTACTATTTCCCTTCATAAAAGAATTGATTGCAATTTCACTACTGACATGTTATAATTTCAAAGTTAATCAGTAGCTTGTAGTAACCTTGTCACACATCATTGCCTACTAGATCAAAGAATAGAATTGAGACATACACGGAAAAATTTGTTACAGAGCCATTGCAGTGGTGTTCTTATCATTAATAAACAGTCAACAAAGTTGGGACGTAATAGCCAAAGATCTAAAACATCTGTCTAAGTCACAGTTTCATGTTTTCAAGCCCAGGGATCCTTTTGTAAGTTATACTTCTACTGGGGGAGTCTCATGAGATTCCTTCCCTTATACCAGAATTTGACTTTTCCAAAGTGCTGAGTAAGAAGTTCCCAACGCTGCAAAGGACAGCTGTTTGGTATGTTTTGTACACTGGGTGTTAAACCATGGCAGCTTGTGCCGTACAACACAAATCAAAAACCAAAACTGAAACAAACTCGGTCTAATACTGAAGCAATATTAAACAGCTGATGTCAGGCTTCATACCTGTTATAGATTAAATAGTAAATAGAGATAAAATTGTGCAGTCTGTTTCAAGGGCCTGACAATTCCTGGAATACACAGTAACACCCTCAAGGACCGTGAAGGAATCCTTACATTAAGAATGTGTAAAGGAATGGCAGCATTTTTTGGGGGGTGGTGGGTGGGAAGTGAACCTTATTTTTTGACTTGTATAATATTAACTTTCTGAGTTAATATTATAAAGCTTTTGTTTTTATTGACTGGAAAGTGCAAATTTTTTGTGTGTATACACTCACATAGACTGTTCGGTGTAATCTGAATTTTCCTCAATTTCCTATGTAGCAGATTAAAGGAGATATACATACATCCTTCAGCATTTTCTAGTTCACATTTCTACATTACAATTACCAGCACTAGCAATAGCAATAAACTATTCTGCTAATTCAAAAGTATCACACTAAATTTCATGTTAACACATCATTTTGAGGACAATCTCATGTTCTGAGTCCCTTGTTCTCTCTCGTGGGGGTCATTAATGAAAAATAAGAAGCCTTGATCATACTGAAATTGATGGGTCCTTTGTCATTGACTCCAACAGACCAAAGATTTTTCCCCATGCAAGTAAAAGAAATTTTCACCTATAATTTATTAAACAGGACAAGCATAATGAACATTTGTTTTAACTTTCATATTTCCTGAAAAAACACAGTGAAGATGAAAGACTCATCAAGACTCATCTAATTATTTGCTGTTCAAAGAGAATAAGAGTATCACAGTTCAACACATTTTATATTAATGATGTTAATTGCATGTGTCATCTGCAAACTAAATGCATTGATAACATTTTGGGGTAGTAAAATGATGAATAATCTAAACCACAACTTTTCACAGGACACCACCAGTTTCAGCAGCATCTCCCCAGGCTTTCCTGTGGGTCTCAGGAAGCCCAAGTGAGGCACTGCAGGAACCAGAGCTGAGTGATCAGGGACACCTCATGTCCAGGGCACACATACCTGGCTATATTCCTGTCAGCCTTGTCCAGGTACAAACCATCTTGTGTTCAGTTTTTTCCTTAAACTGTTAGCAAGGCAGGGAAAAAATGTTTTCTAGCACACTGAGCCATCAGTATACCTGTTCTATATTCTTCATTTTTTTAAAGGCAAGGAGATTCTCACCATAAGCCTTAACATTAGGTTTCAGTATGAATTTCCTTTTACTTCCAATGGTAAAATATTTTGTCATTAAATTGTGATTTCGTTTTAATTCTGTAACATTCTATTACAAAAAATATCCAGCAAACTCTATCTCATAGTGGCCACAGCATAAAACTTCAAGTAACTATTTCAGTGAAACCTGAGATCATCCATACTTTTTCCTGCAGCCATCATTTCTGCAGCAAGCACAGAATAGCAAGAATACAGTAAAAATAGAGGTACCAATACAGGTAATAACACAATATTATTCCTTATAGTTATTACGACTCTTGAATCAGCAGAAACAGAAATACCTTGCCTGCTCCAGTAGATCCAGAAACAGCCAATAGCTGCCCCTTCTCAATCTTGAAATTTATATCTTGGAGAACAGGAGACGCATGGAGGGGGAAATTATTGAAGAAGAGATTGCTGTCAGTGCTAGGGCCTTTGCTGTTGTTGTTTTCCTGGTTTGCTTTTACAAATAGCTCTCCAATTCCCTGCATGGGAACATACATGGATATATATTTGATAGATATAAAAAATAAATAAAACAGGCATATACAGAGATGTATATCATTCTTTGGATTTAGGAAAACATATGAACTTACTTTTTTCATGTTACTTTTCCAATCAATAAAATACTAATTATGTTATTGAATATATATATATATTTTAATGCATGTATTGGACTTGGGCCAAAATTTGCAGAATTTGTGACACAAACAAAATTTACTTATTATAGAACCATTTCCAATGTTTATACATGACATAGCCTGATCCTATTTTCAGGCTGGACTAAGTCAGTAATAATTACTTATTACAGGCCTTAACACTTATTAAAAGGTTTCTTCCCAAGTTCCTCAATGTGTGTTATTTAATATCATGCATTAATTACTTTCTAAGTATTCCTTACCTGCTGAAAGCTGAAGCTAGTTAAAATGAAAGAGTGTAAGCTGCTTTTTTTAGAGAGCATCATAGCAAATATTAAATATATATATATATATATATACACACTCTGTGTTTTAATATAGTTTGGGTAAAAGTACCAACCTCATCCCAAAAGGCTGTTACTTTGTCCAGCTCAACCCCAGTGGTTGTTAGATTATACTCCAGAGCTTTATATTCTTTTTTCAGCAAGAAATCCTAGAAACACCATGAAAGCAGATGAAACAGTAAGGGACACGGTCATGTTGCACAAAGTAGTCTATATTTGCCTACACAGAGCACTAATATTTCTGGTGGCACTTTTGCATTACAGTGCTTTCAGCAAGTGGCATAAATATAAATTATACAACATTTTTGGATGCAGAAGGAAATGTTTTTGAAACTACCAATTCTTTCATTGCTAGTGAAAGCATAGTCATAAAGGTATTTGGTTCTGATTTAGAAAGAATATCAAAACTTGGCACTTGTTTTGCTTTCAGGACTCGTATCTGGCAAGGTCATCCCTCTGAGTTTAACCCTTTTCAAATAAAGCTTTGGTTTTGGAGTAAGATGTAGAAGGTTGCACTCTGGTAAACAGTGAAACAAAGCAGCTACATGCTGGTATCTCCCTTTTCCAAAACTGCAAGAGTTTAAAAGAGTTGGAATGATCTCTCCACCAACAAAAATAAAAGGCAGGTAATGATCCTGGCAAGTGCAGCAATGATGCAGTGTAATTTCAAATGACACAAGTCAGCAACCCAGGGCTCGTGTTGCCTTTTGGGACAACATTAGGAAATAAGAGTGAGGCAATGATAATGTAGGAAAGACAGCCTCTCTATTCCATTATTTTATCAAGGTTATATAGCCTGTAGATGTCATCTCCTCCAAATTCTACTTTTTTTAAAATTATGTGGAAGCAAATAGGTCACATGGGCAATACAATGGAAAACCTAAGCAGACTTCTGGGGAAATCGGCTCTCAACAGTACACTTGCAAATTTTCCAAGCAGAACAAGAAAAAGGGCTCTGTTGGCATAACAATTAGGCAGCTGATTGAAAGGGCAGGAACCGAAAAACTGGAAGGCATGACACACATGGTTTATGGGAAAAAAATAAATAATAGCTATGCTTTCATAACAAAGTGGAGCATCCAGTGGAACTCCTGGAGCAGTGATAGTCAGAAAGAGCACACTGATTCTGAAATATCATGGTCTAAAAAACATGTGAAAATACAATAACCCAGGGGATATACCTGGCACAGTCAACTCTCTAAACTGATGGGGAAATTAAATCAGACAGATGTGTGCATGGCTTATTATTCTTGTTTATGTTTCTCAAGACTAGTAAAGGGCTTTGGTGTTCTGGGACTCTGTCCTGTCTGTCTATGGGGACTGTACTGAACCTGCCACAGAGAGATGATGATTTATGGATTCTGGAGCACCCATTTGCTAATATGTCCAAAGACAAGCATGCGGTGTAGTGAGGGCAATGTTGTGACAACTGGGCTTGCCAGTTGTGACTGTGTCCAGGGCATTGGACACACTCTTCCAGGAAACAGGAGAGACAGGATATTCCCTAATGCCTAGGGAATTGGGGAGCACAAGGAAAGCCTATAATGGAACCTAACAGAGCAGCCTTCTGAATGTCAAATCAAAAGGTTTATGGTTATATTTCTTGAATTTCCTGCCCGGCTGAAAATCATAAAAATCCTGCACTTACTTCTTATTCTAGACTGGGGTTCAGACATCTGATTAATATCTTTAGGTTCTGTATTAGTTATTTTTATCACACTAAAAATAATAAAATCTGTGTTCTACAAGAAACCCCACATCTATAAATATGCAATGAAAAAGGTCTAAGGTCTCACCCCAAAATAGTGTAAGAGTTCTCTTCCTAGGGAGTAATTTCAGAACAGCATGTAAAAAATATGGAGTTAATGAGAATCCACCCTGATTTTACTCTGCAGATAAGCCTCTCATGCTGGTACATGAGCAATTGATCTCAGTAGGTAAGGTGGGTAACAATTATTTGACTGGTACCTTAATTATGTTTGCTACCCGTAATCAGTGAGAAGCACATTTGCATAAAATGCACAGTCTCCTGCTGTTGTTGTCACAAATATCCAGAATAACAGAAGATCTGTGACTGCAGCTCCTGGAAGCCATGCTATATAAAACATGTACTAATTTTGAACTTCCTTTCCTGAAGGAAAAACATCTCTGAAGCACCACAAGTCATGATTTTATTAAGTTTCTTGCTCTACAATGAGAATAACTAACTAAATGTCACTGTTTAAAAAAAAAAAAAAAAAAAAAGCAGCAAGCAGGTAGCATAAGACTTGTGTGGTTATGCTGCCTGGGGAACAATATCAAGATTTATGATGACACTTCATGGTGTTTAGTCAAAGCAACATATATTCCAAAAGTCTGCATAAATGTTGTGTGCTTTTGCTGATCAGCTGACAAGATAACACGATATAAAGCATTAGCTTACGTACTTGGGAAGATTTTGGTCTATGCACGTACCTGTATTTTGTTTATTGCTCCAATAGAGTCATACCAGGTCTGCACAGAGCCGGGAAACTGCCTGGTCACTGTCATTCGAAGAACAATGCAGAAGGAAATGGTGGTAAAAATTTTTCGGAGAATAATTCCTTTAGTCACAGCATACGGAAGCACAGCTAAGAACACCACAAAAAAGCCTGAGAAGAAGAAGGCTGAGCTGTTAAAGTATCTCACATAAGCAGCTTTTCGGGTAAGCTTCAGTTCAGTTCTGTTAAAAAAAAAAAAAATTACAAATAATTAGTGCAGGATTTCGGAGTTTACAACTTACAAATATTTTGGATGGAACTGTTGGCATAACAATTAACTCAGAGGCTCACTCATCCTTCCTCTTTTCTAGAACTGAAGCAAAAAAGTAAGACTCCAAACTATTTCTAAAAATCATTAGAGTCAAATTTTGATATCAATGTTCAGAGATGTCAAACAAAGTAACAATAATATGTCATGATTTATATACTGAATAACACAGGCCTCTACAATTCCTGGCACAACCAACCTCAAGCATCTGACACTGTGGTATGTGATGTACTCCCAGAAGCATCGTCCCATACTCATTTAGATGCATAACTCCTCTAGAAAAAAATACTTTGAAATATCAGATTTGCTATATGTTACCATAAAAAAACTTTACAATAGACAATCTGATTATAAGGTCATCTTCTTTTGCATGGCAAGCTCCTAATGGCTTCACCTGTGAATTAAGATGCCACTTAATCTCCGTTTGAAGAGGTGAAAGCCAGGGAGTCTGCTCTCCACCCTCTTTTCTCCATGGAAGCTCAGTCTACAGAGAAGCTTACTGACTCCTGTGCAGTCAGGAGTGCAATCAGTGATTACTCCTAGCTGTTTCCACAAGGCCCATGCATCTTATAGCAAGCTTTTAAATAAAAATATAAATAATCCAGGGGACATAAATAATTCTCTAAGTTGATAGCCCTAACTCACAGTGCTGAAGATTTCTATTGACTGCTCTCATTTTGATCCTGTTCAGCTCACATCCCCCAGGTGCCCTGCAGCTCAGTTTTGCCTGGACAGAAGCATCTCTGCTGCAGTGACAGAGCAGTTGCTCTCCTGCAAGAGCAATTAATTTGGGGAAGAAATGGTACAAGACCCAAGACGCCCATTCACTGAGTGAGTGCTGACCACTGGAATACTGTGCAGAAGTTTTCAGTCACATTGTTGATGGCAAAATCTGGTGTTGCAAGGCTGAGCACCACAACCTTAATGTGTCTTCTCATACTGACCCAGTGTCTGCTTTTCTTGTTAAGTCTGTATTTCACAAGAGAAGCCTGAATAAAGTAGCCAGGTGTGCAAGTCACCACCATGACAGAGCTACTGCCTGGGAGAAAGGGCCATCCATGTAAGTCCCTCCAGAGCTCGTATGAAGCTGCCAGTGGCAGCACAGAATAGGGCTAACAAAGATTTTGGGACTTGGTGCTCATCCATTCCCGCATAAATGGGAGCTAGAAGCTGTCAAAAAGCCTCCCCAGTTCTGAAGAACACAGCCCTGCTCAAAGAGGGAGAATGAAAGCACAAACACCTTTTTCAGTAGTAGCAAAAGACTAATGTAGCCACAAACAAAAGTTTCCCAGCAGTGCTTCTGTCTGTGGTACAGTCTTGAAAGCTCTGTAGATAACAGACTTGGGACAGGTCTTGCTGATGCAATATGGGTCCTTGAAAAGAGATGTAAGGGACCCTACAAGCCTTGTGCATATACAGAGTGCAGCCCAGTGCATGCCTGGTTTTGGAGTGCTGCTGCAGGGAACAGTACTAATACATAAATTTGAGATCCTTTGCTTAATGTAAAGATGTGTGTCTGCTGGCAAAGTACAGACACTTCCAACCTTCACCTTCCCCAGTGCTGTGCTATGGTTCAGAGGAACAGTTCGGTGGGGTGGTTTTTTTTACTTCTCTGAATACATTGCACAGCCCATAAGAGTGAAGGTATGTTTATTCAGGCACCTGTTATGAGCAATTATTTTCAGTGCAGACTTAAGAGGGCACAGAGTAGACAGCCTGTATTGGTGTCTCTGAAGCTGATTAAACTGGTTTATATCAGAAAATGCCAGCATGCAAAAATGGTTTTGTGATGACTGAGGTGTTACACACTGGCTAAAACACAGACATGGCTTCAAACACAAGGTCTTGTTTTGTAGCAGCTTAACAAGCCAAATGACTGGGAGGTCCTGCAGAGCTGATTCCACAAGCCAAATTCAATTGAAACTGATATTCCTGGGTTGACTTGCTCTGGTGATGTCTTCACTGAGTGACCTGCTAGATGACTTAAAAAAAATATGGAAGAATCATAGAATTATAGGTTGGTTTGGGTTTGAAAGGACCTTAAAGATCATCCAGTTCCAACCCTGACATAAGCAGGGATGCCTTCCACTAGACCAGGCTGCTCCAAGCCACATCCAGCCTGACCTTGAATACTTCCAGGGATGGAGCAACCACAGCTTTACATGGCAACCTCTGGCAGTGCCTCAACACCCTCACAGGGAAGAACTGCTTCCTAATATCTAACCTAAATCTACCCTCCTTCAGTTCAAAGCCTTTGTCCTATCACTGTGTACCCTTGCAAAACCTCCCTCTACTAATTACTTGTAGACTCCCTTCAGGTACTGAAAGGCCATAATAAGCTTTACCCAGTGCCTTCTCTGCTCCAGGGTGAATAATTCCAATTATTTCAGCCTTTCTTCATAGAAGTACTCTGATCTTGTAATATTGTTTGCATTCTTGTCTTTTAAAAATCCATGCATCATGCAGTAAAAATTAACTCCACCATGACGAAATTTTTTATAAGTTATTATAGAAAATATAACTAATAAAATAACAATCCAATTTCCAGGTTTCTGTGACCAGTCTGTGGACTACAATTTATTTAATTAATTTCTAGAGGATTTTGCTAGCATAATGTGTTCACAAATTTCCTAAAGCAATACATGTGGCTAGTGACCTCAGGGGAATACTAAACTAGTTCCATCCTTGAGCTAGCACTCATGACCTGGATTCAGACTGAGTTTCTCTGATTGTTTATAGTAAATAATTACAAATTTTAATGGTAAAGAAAACTTCACTTTCCCTGGATTGTCTTTCAGAAAGCAGCTGAACAAGAAGGTGTTTGCGGAACAATATGATTTTATGTCTGTTATTTACATGATAATATGACACTTATATTTCTTTTATTTTCCCAATCACACACCTGGCACAGAATTTTATTTCTCTGTAAAAGACTAAACAAACACACAGGACACATGGGAGAGTTTTCATGCAGCGTCACCCATCAATAAATATGTCACTTCTCCTCCCTTTCCCCTGACCTCCTTGCCGGTAACAAAGACTTCCTTCTCACAGGTCTCAGCTAACTTTTACCTCCTTTCTCCTTCAGCTCTGGTAGTTACAGTTCAATCCTTATATTAATTGAGAAGATAAACATTCTACAAGGCCATCTACAGACAATAAATGTTAATGTAAATGTGCAGGATAAATACATGAATCTAATTTACTCCTTTCAGAGATTGTATTCAAATTTTATAACCAGTTTTATTGCATTTCTCAGAAAATGGCTGCACAGGATTCATATTGTTTCCTCCACCACAGAATAGGGACGTCTGTTAAGCCTTAAGTAACCGTCACAATAGGGCTTTTTATGATGAGAACAGGGCTGGCCAGAAACAAACACAGATCCCACAATTGTTTTACCTGCGCAAACTAACCACTGAAACATCATTATAACAAATGAGGAAGTAAATAAAAAAATTAAAAAAAAAAATCTCACCTCCATAGTAAACTTAAAAAAAAAAAATTGGGAGAAAACCCCAAGCTGCAGTGTGGGAATGCATGGTTAGTTTATTGAGGATTAATAGTTGTTGCTTTACTTCTTAACTAACATGACCACAGGTGATGTTCATAGCCACCTAATATATTTTTTCTTCAGCACACAATAAAACTTGTGTAATAAATGAGTACACTTACTCACGGATGTTTTCAATCATTTTTTCCATTGCATCTTCCCAACAATAGGCTTTAACTGACTGTATATTTTCAATTATTTCTGAGGTGATGACAAGTCTCTCATTGATCTTTCCTGCTCTCTTATTCCTACAAAGTAAAAAGACAGTAGATCAATCTTCATTTTTTTCATCCTGTATAGGTAGCTTGTATCCCATTATGCCTTATAAAAACAGGTTCTATATATGCCTCTGCTTAAAATGTTTAACAGAATTATTATGGAGAATATAGAAGAAATTATTAGAAATCCAATAATTGTTTTAAAAGGAGAAAATACAAACTAAAAATAATGCATCAAGTAACTATCAAGGAGTTTTAATTCTAAAAATTCTAGATTTAATGCTAAATCTAATTTTAATGCTATTTACTCCATGTTCGACATTCAATATTTTTTCAATTTTTTAAGTGTAGACACCCACTTCTAAATATGTGAAATTTTGTCTGTAACTTTCCCTACACAGAAAACACTCTTTGAATTCATCCTATGTAATGTCCTAACCAGGGTCCCTTAATCAAGTGGTATAAACTTCTTAAAACCAATGTGTTTCAGGAAAATATCTTGAAATATTTTAAAACATTCTTGTCACCTGTATTTCATCATCATTTGTCCCAGCCAGGCTTGGAATAAGACCATGACTATTAGAAAAGCAAGTCCAGAAAATGCAGAAGCTTCTAACATATCCCAGAGCAATCCCATCAGCAGTGCCACTTGTAATGGTGCAATCCATACAAAATGAGCCAGAGCAAGACCCTATGGAAAGCCACAGTTGAAAAAAAAAAAAAAAAAAGAAAGTTAGAGGTGTGCTCTGAAAAGTACATGAAAAGGAAGTAGACATTAAAGTGACACTTTGAAAAAAAGTAGTGAAGAATGGTACAAATATTTCCAGTAGAAAAGCAAGTTTATAAAGGAGGACTTGTGATCCTGAGCACATAGCATTCTGGGTGTTAATTATGTGTCAGTGCAGCAATACATATACATTCCATGCCTAAACTTTGATTTTTCTAAGGCAAAGTTCAATCTGCAGCTGTCTCTTTGTTATGTATATAAGGAAAAGTCACAGCTTTGTAAAAGTAAATGGAATCTGGCATGAATGCAGGCTTTTTCAACCACCGTAAGATGAGAAAAAAAAATTGTAAGAATCTTCTGAGAGTGTTTTAATCTGATATAGAAGGCAAATATTACTTTGGCGATGAGATGACTGTTGTATGAACAGAACTGGTTCAATGCAGTTCTCATTCAGGAGACTTTGGAGTGAATCCCCTGATCAGGTGCACAGGGTCTGCGTCACTGCAGCTGCACTGCTGCAATGACAGACCACTTGTCTTAACTCGTGCAGCACCAGCTGACATTACTCTGTACAGTCATGCAGTGCTTCAAGTAAATACACCCTGCAATTGCAGCCAAGTGTCTGCAGCCTCTCTGATCTTGTGTCTTTCATGGGAGGCAAATCTTATAGTACCAAAGGGCCAACAAAACACACACGAGGCACAGAAGTTCATAGAGTTTCCAGTTCCTAAAGGCATTAGCAGGGATTTGCTGTAGTCTCTAGCAAAAGAGAAGTTTTACAGAAAACTCTAAGATTTTCTAAGGCAGATGTCTAAGACTTCCTAGCACAGTCTTAAATGAACAATCCCTTTTTAGTGAACTGGGTAATAATAGGAACAGGAGGTTAAACCTCATTGCTTGTTCAATGACAGAAATTGACTGAATCACCTTAGTAAAAAGATAGTCATCAGGAAGTGGGATGTAAGGATTGAACCAGCAAGTTCTATGAAACCAACTGTTTAACAACCTTAGTCTCACTGGACTGAAGAGCAAACATGTTTTTATGATGTCACTTCTTTTTAGGTTTCCTCTTCTAATCAGCATAGGTGATAAAGAATGTCATCATTATCAGAATGAGCAGATCTATGACTATGTGCCAACATATATTCTTAGGGTAATGAATCAGTATTTATTCTACAACGAGCAATCAGGACAGTTCTCCATTTAAGCTCCTTCCTTCCTTAATATCTGACATGAATATCTTGACATTTGTATTTGATGGATCATCAAGTGAATTAAACAACTGATGACGCACCTCATCAAATTTGTTCAGATTGTTGGAAAGAAGACTGACCAACTGTCCAGTACTTATTTTATCTAGAACTCTGCTTGACAGTTTGAGAATCTGTAAAAGAAAACAAAACCACAGGAAAATTGTCATGCAAGTTATCTCCATAAGACGCAATAAATAAAGATAAAAATTATAAGCAATGATGCAGTAGTACATAATCCACTTATTTACAGTAGAAATAATCCACCTATTTGTTTATACTCTAAAGAAAGTCTCATTAAACTTGTTATTTATGTCCTTTGAATTCAATATAGCCATTAAATTGCTTTAAAAATATTGATGTATTGACTTAGTCCTTGCTTTCTCTTGAATATTTTATGGGTATAGATATATATGCAAATGTAAGTTTTAATTAAGCACGCATGCTGTGTGCTGCTGTGCATCCTCAAAAATCTCCTACTGTTGCCTCTCTTGACAAATATTTTTGAAAGCTGCTTTCACAGTGAGCTTTATACTAGAATAACTAACATGTTTGTTTAAATTATCTTCTTTGGGTATTGGTAAAACAAAAACTTTTTTAATCTTTGTATTTTTGAGAATGTGATGGGTGAGTATCTGTTGATTCTTCATACTGTAGCAATTTCACACACTACCATTCAAACTTAGTTCCTTTAATGTCACATTTGTTGTTTAAATCTTCACCTCTAATTCTCTTTTGAAGATATTCTTTGGCCACCAGCATGTTATTCTTCCTCTGCAGTACACATTTTTAACAGGATCACAGTGGTAAAACAATTAAAGCATCTCACCACACATGCACAGCAAGTCTGAACTCAGAGAGGTTGATTTAGTCAAACCAGCTGTAGAAAGGTTTGCACTGTCTACAGTGCAATTCTTTGCACTGGGAAATTGAGAGCTATCAGAAACTGCTAGCCACATTATTCTTCCATGTACTTTGTGTACCTTAACAAAACTATCAATCTTTCAACCAACTAGCCTAAAAGTTACACAGCCTACAGAGAGAGGCTTGGCTTTGGGTGTAAATGAAACAATTACCTTCTTATAAATCAAGCTAAACATAGCTATCCTCATTTGCATTCCAATATGATGAAGACCGAATATAGCAGGGTGTATAAGCAGTGTTCTCACAAAAAAGAGAAGGCACAAGCCAATGCCCAGGTAGTAGGCTATGGATCTTTCATTAGAGTTGTCTGGATCATAGGAAGCTATTATTCTCCCCAGCAGAAGGGGTTGCACAGATTTGGTGACTTCCTGTAGAGAGAAACAAGAAAAGTTATTTTGGTCAGCAGTTGGTTCAATTTTCAAAATGGCTAACATTTCAATTCAAAGTCCCACCAAATGAGATTTGAAGTCTTATATCTTAAATGAGGAAGCCAGGCCTGTTTGCTCTGCAAACCACAGAAAATTGCAGTAATTGCACAGGAGAACAGACAACTCACTGCTGTCTAAGTCTGTGATGCTCCTGCAACTGCACCAAAGCAAATCTGGCTCGTAAATTTTGTTTGATCATTTTCCACAAAAGTAACAACTGAGATTAGCTTCCACATTTACTTTACAGAGTTGTAATGGATTAGGCATATCATATGACTGAATCTAGTTTATCAGGCTCAACCTCTCTTTTGGCCCTAGGGAACTGTTCTCACTGCACTTTACTGGACTTACAGGACAAGGAAAGCCTCAGAATTACCAAAACAAACACTACCATTCTCACAAGACAGTGAAAATATAGCTAAAACAAAAAATAAATGGAAATAGGAACAGAATAAAAGTATAATAATTGGATCATCTACTCAACAGTTCTAGACGCGGTATCCAATTTTGTAACAAAAGCAGAAGGAGAGGAAGTAAAGCAGGAGGGAGGCAAGTTTCATAAAGCTCCCAGAGAAAACAGTTTCTCCTACACTGGAGGCCCCAGCACTTCCCATCCAAGGATGAGCAACAGGACAGAGAACCAGGGTAGGAGAGGAGAAAGAGGTAGGGTGAAACCACTAAGCTACAAGGCATCCAAATGATTTGCTAAAGCCCTGACTTTACTTTAGTCTGCCATTACATTTGTCCTCAGACTCCTTTTCCATTGTAATTAAACCTCATCAGTGTTACCTCAACTTTGCCTTTCATTTCCCTCCCTGCCTCATCATTCTCATACTTTCACTTCTCTAACTTCATTTTATCAATCTCTGCCTCTTGCCTTTCCTTACCCAGTCTTTCCCAAAGAACTGCAAAAATCACCTGTGGTTAACCTTTTGCTTCATCTACTGAAGTTTAATAAAGGTTGCCAACCACTCAGAACCATGAGCTTCAGAAGGACATGAAGAAGGATGTGCTCCTTTCTTCACTGTTATGATCAGTTTAAAAATACATAGTGCTATGAATTTTTATGCATCTCCTTATTCTTCTTTCTGTTGTGTTGCAGCAGAAAGCATGTGATACTTCCAAAGTAACAAGACATTACTGAATTCTTCTGTATAGAGATGTGTTAAATTCTGCCAAAAAGTTACCAGTACTGCCTTCCAGATGAAAACCACACAGACCACCATAGAGACTCAGAGAAGGCAACTGATGAAGTTCAGCTATAATTAAAGCTCTACTGTGATAAATAGCTTGGAAAAATCCCTTTTAGTTTTTGGGGGTTTTTTTCTTCTCCTTTGGGTTCTCTTATACAAAAGCTATCACAGGTACTTCTGTAACCTGGACAGTAATTCCTTTTGAATATTACTGTTCATTGTTCACTTTTTCCACAGAAGACGTAGAATTTTACATCTCAAACAGCATACCTGTTCTATGTGCTGCATTACCCAAATTACCCACTCTGCTGTGAGTCTGGAGCCAGCTTTGACAAAGACTTCAGTGTTATTAGTGGGCAAAGGGAGGAGTGTTTATTAAAAAACACGACCCGAGACAGCTGTGCTTAGACCATATGCATCCCAAAGCATTGTACAAAGGCTCCCCAAAACTCATAAAATACAAAAGAGTCACCTCTCAAGGACAATATGATCTTGGAGATTCCAAGATAAGCTTTTATATATCAGCTTAAAATAGCAACATTTTTTTTGTGTGTTTACTTTTATTCCAGTGAAAATTACATGTTCTGCTGCTGTGTTTGTTGTGACTGTAAATGTATTGCATACATTCCAAGCTCACTGGAAAAAAAAAAGAAGATTTACAGACTAGAATAGTGGCTGGCAACAAGCCAAGTCATACACTATCTCATGGGGCATAAAAGTCCACTGGTTTACAATGGAGATTTATCTGCTTACTTATCAATTATCTAGTCTATATACAAATCAAAGCAAAACTGACTGGTTTTCATTTCTCCTCTTGTCCATTTGAAATTACCCACTGATATAAATATGCATAAACTGATTAAAACAACCTGCCTAAAAAAAGAATGGGATTTGTACACCTAAGAGAAATTTCAGTTTTCAAGATTCATATTTTGCCTTTGCCTGTCCTTATTTTCCCCTCTGCATTCATCATAGGCTACTGAGAAACCCATAAGTGTCCCCTTCACAGTAATCTTAATTGAAAGAGTAAAGATCTGAAGAGAAATGAGATTATGACAAAGCATATTTTGCTAATCTGACCTGGTATGATTATTCTTATGCAACAACAGCTTTTATGTTACGTGTATCCCCCATATGTTCAAACACTCTGCGTTTGAAGACAATAATGCACATCTCTTCTTTGGCACACAGCCAAGAGGCACTTCCCTCCCTGCCTCCTCACTCACACGCGTGACCCATATGCAAGAACTTCAGGAAATCCTCATTAGGGTCCCCTGGGATATGATACTAAAACCACTTCTAAGTTAATGTTAGCAGCTGTTGTGCCTGAGTGGAAATATAAATTTCAAGACAATAAATATAAGACCAAAATTCAAATATAATCCAATTGATCCTCGCAGAAAAGTACCTAGTTGGCTAGGTGGTGTCAAGCTAAAAAGTAAGATTTTTGTTTCACCACCATAACATAATTTTCTTTAAATTGTGGGACTCATATTCTGAAAGGGTGAAGGATGGAAACCATCCCAAACAGCAGGGGAGCAGATACATTAAGTGCAGTAACCCAACATGCCTAACATAACACTATTTATGAGGCGGAGTTGTAGTACTCTAGGGGGCCAGAGCACAAGTGTCCACCCTCCAATAACATCATTACCAACAGTGCATCAGGGACAAGGTGGAGATGGAAAAAAGGCTGGACTTAATGAGAGCAAAGCTGTGATGCCAGCTGAAAGGACAACTCCACAAACAGCAGGGATGCCAGCACACTTTAAACCACAGTCCAAGAAAGATGCCATGAAAACGGCTCACAAAACAGACAAGAAAAGTGCTGAAAGGAAAATGAAGTTCAAAAGAACACACAACTTGGTTACACCTATGCCAGTACGGCACAACATCCTGTCCCCTTTCAAATTTATGGCAAAGCTCCCATTAATTTCCGTGAGCAAGGCCTGCAAAGAACACCAAACAGCTTTAAGAGCAATTTGGTTTTTTTACAATTCCTCTTTCAATAAAACGAAGTTGCTTTAAATAAAATGAACACTAATGATAATACAATCAAGAATGTAGCTAAGATTTAATTTTTCCATGTTCATAGTGTTAGGTGCAGATTCGTTTAAATACTATGTGTTTAATTGCACACATCTGTAATTTCTTAAAGAAATTAAAAAAAAAAAACAACCAAAAACATACACACAAAAGAATATTACTCAAAAATCCTACAGTCTTGTTCTGTCTTCACCCCATCTAAAATTGTACTCCATTAAAAAAATGCATAATGAGAAATCAACCCTGGGCATGCACATCCACACACATTGCCTAAACATTGGGAAAGAGTGTTATCCTCAAGGGTGCCTGCAAAAGCCCTCAGACACTGCTTAACTTTTAGCAGGAATGCATCAGTGCAAAGGTTCTGGCTGGCAGACTGCAGGAACAGCTATCACAGTGCATGGTAGGCTACATTTGTAGAACTGTTTTGTTGTCAGTGGGTTTTTTTAAAAGCAAACCTATCATGAATAAGGAGTTGCTGACTCGGTGAGTAAAAAAAAAATCTAAAGGCAGTAGTGAGATCACAGGAACACATAAAAGACATGATTGAGTAGGGGTCTGCAAATACAAGGTGTTATCCTAAAGAAGAGCTGACAAAAGTGATAAAGGAGTAGAGAGAGAGCAGTTACCATGCAGCTCCTTACCTAGTAAGAGGCCTGTCCTAGACAGCTAACTGCCTTACCTGGACAAAGACAGTTTAGGGTCCAGTACCTAAAGGCATCCTCCTGACACTACACTACTCCCTGCATTCAGCAAAGAATGGAAACTCTCCTTAGCCTTCCTTTTGCTGCCAATGCAAAAGTTTATAGAAACTCTTTTTTGGTTGGGTTTTTTTTTTTGTTTGTTTTTTGTTTTTTTTGTTTTTTTTTTTTTTTGTTTTGTTTTTTTTTTTTTGCTGTCTTAAACTGCAGTGCTCAAATTTAGTTACAATTTGTCTTTAGCCCTTCTAATTTTCTCCCTACATAACCTCACATCTTTTTTGTCCCTGATTGCCTGTTCCTCCTTACAGTGGTGATGCGCTCTCTTTTTTACTACTAAATCACAAATTTGTAAGTAACGCAGATATTTAATGTGCATATTGGGTAACAGCAATTTTCAGATTTATAGCATGGCTACGCATACCTAGTGAGACACCATTAGCAATAATTTTTTTTTCACAGCTCTTAACCCCAGTGATAGGATTGTCAAACAAACAGGTGGCATTTGGTAAGTCAGGGTAATCCTATCTAACATGTTGGAAAGGTGATAAACATAATCGGTTCAGGCTTTCACATCAAGTCCCTGATCACACACTTGGGAGTATTAACAGCACTAGAGCCATTTAAAAACTATTAATATGTATGTTTTAAAGATCCTAAGATATTATCAGAAAATACCTTTTTAAATGAAAATACATCTCTGTATTTATCACCTTTGTAAGTAATACAGAGAGGAAAAATCTGTAGCTATTCACAAGACTCTGTATTAATTTAACAGTTCCTAAAACTTGGATATATTTAAGGAGCACTAAAAGCTTACTAGAGAGGAGAATAATTCTTACCCCTAAATATAAAATTATTCCATAGAACATAAATTTCCAGAAAAAACATCGCCGAAGAGCATTAATGAGTTTAGGTTTCTTCTCTGAAGTTGCCAGCTCTCTGTCCCATTCTCTGAAAAGAAACCAAAACCAGAACTATTAAGTTGTATGAGCAAATACATGAGTCTGTGGCTGTGACATACTTCAATTCATTCAAATATATACGGGGAGATTTAGCTAAGGTGGTTAATGAAAGAAAGCTTTGCAGAGACCCTAAGAATCTGGCCTTCATGGACTTGATAGATCAATAAAAGTTCAAACCCAGTTCAGCCACATATTTGGTAGTTTTAAATACTCAGTCATACATCACCCTGCAGGGAATTATTTCATGAAAAGGTCACATTGTATGTTTTAAAGAAACCTGCTGTACTTAAAACCGGAGTACAATAAAAGGCAAATAAACGTTTTGGAGCTCTTCCAGTCTGCAAAAAAGCACCAACAAAGCATAAAAAGTGTGACTTTTCTATTGCACAGCACTATTTGAAACTGTTGCTGGGACAATAACTTTCTTTTCAATAATAAATTGTAGACCAGATGCAATGCTGTATACAGAGAATATACATTTTGTCAAAATTCAATTCACAGATTAAAACACTCCAGAGAATATCCTCAACTAACGATTTTATCAAATTTTCAACAGAATATTAGATAACCAGAATATTTCATTTATAAACTACCAAAACGCATTTAGCATACCAACATTCTCTATAAATTCCGCTGGTTTGTACTGGTGATGGAGAGACAGGGACACCTGAGCTGGATCAGAAGCTGAATTTTATTGAGAACACAAAGTGTTTACATATGGTTTTATGGGTATGGTACTTATACAGGATTCTATTTCTGGTAACAATTTCCCATTGGTTACATATTCTTCAGGACATCAGTTAGGTAATCATGACAAAGTTTTGTAACATGTTTCTTGGTCACCCAGGGAGCAGTTATCTCTGAGTGTCTCTCCCATGGTTTCTGCTCGATCAGGCCTAAGATATCAGGCTGGTTTATCTGTTCCATTTTACTCTCTGTCTTATCTCCCATAGTTTGGAATACTTATTCCACACTGCAATTAAAATTGACTGGATTGGCACAACAGTGCAGATGTAAGCTGCCCTGGAATATCAGTAAAAGCTACATCAGTTGGTGGAGAAGGAATGGGTTTAGGCATCTCTGTTGTATGAGTTAGTCACAAGTGCAGCATAATTTCTAAATTAGGACCCACTGAAATTGGGTAAAGAAGAGTGGAAACCTAAATGAGGAAAGTCAGAGTATGATTTCTGCAGAAACAATTAGTCTGTCAACAGTGGTATCAAAGGAAATTAAGAATGTTATTTTGTTGAAGAAAAAAATAAACCAAGATTTTACAAGGTTTTTTTGGAAAGAAAGAATAGCATTCCTGCTGTATCCCTTTTCAGGGAACCAACATTGATACTCTGAGTCTAGCCTCACTCATCACCCTGAAATTGTGTAGGATCTGTTGCTCCAGCTGGATCCCTACAAATCTATGGTGCCTAATGGGATTCATACAAGAATCCTCAAAGAGCTGGCTGATGTCATTGCAAAACCTCTCTCCATAATTTTTTAGCAGTCTTGGGGATCTAGAGCAGTCCCAGTTGACCAGAAACCACTGTCCCAGTTTTCAAGAAGGGGAAGGAGGACCCCAGAAAATACAGGCCTGTCAGTGTCACTTCAGTGCCCAGCAAAACTATGGAGAAGACTATTCTGGGAGGTATTGAAAAACACCTATAAGACAATGCAGTCATTGGTTACAGCCAGAACAGCTTCATGAGAGTCTGTCACAGGATCCTTCCGGTCAAAATGTCCAGCACTCAGCTGGATAAACACTTTATGTGATGGGTGAGCAACTGGCTCATGAGTCAGGCACAAAGGGTTACAGTGAATGGGGTGACATCAGACTGGTGAGCTGTCACTAGTGGGGCTCCACAGGGCTCCATCCTTGGCCATGTGCTCTTCAACATCCTCATACATGACCTGGACATTGTACAGGAGGGGATACTGAGCAAGTTCACAGACCATACAAAACTGGGAGGAGCTGTTGACTCCTGTGAGGGCAGGGAGGCCCTGCAGAGAGACCCTGACAACATAGAGAGCAGGGCAATCACCAACCGTATGAAATTCAACATTGGAAAGTACCAGATTCTGCACCTGGGATGGGGCAACCCAGGATGTACAGACTGGGGAATGAGATACTGGAAAACAACACCACAAGGGGGCCAGGGTGTCCTGGTTGAGGGCCAGTTGAATGTGAGTCAGCAGTGCCCTGGCAGCCAGGAGGGCCAGCCCTGTCCTGGGGTGCATCAGGCACAGCATCACCAGCTCGGCAAAAGGGGGAATTGCCCAGCACTACTCTGCACTCCTGCAGCCTCACTTGGAATATTGTGGGCACTTTTGGGTGCTACAATATAAGAAAGATATGAAGCTATGAGAGAGTGTCCAAAGGAGGGCAGTGAAGATGGTGAAGGGCCTTGAGGAGAAGCCGTGTGAGGAGTGGCTGAGGTTGCTTGCTCTGTTCAGGCTGGAGGAGACTGAGGGGAGACCTCACTGCAGTCACAGCTTCCTCCTGAGGGGAAGAGGAGGGGCAGGCACTGATCTCTTCCCTGGGGTGACCAGTGACAGGACCTGAGGGAATGGCCTGAAGCTTTGTCAGGGGAGATTTAGGTTGGATATTATGAAAAGGTTCTTCACTCAGAGGATGGCTGGTCACTGGAACAGGATCCCCAGGGAAGTGGTCACAGCACCAAGCTTCTAACTCAGGATAGTCTGTGATCAATGGCAGATATCACAGGTACCTGTATATAATTTAGACCATCTAGTAATTTAGACCATCTAGGTTGTACATCTGTACCAGGGATCACAGTCATGTCCAAAGTACAACTGTGTGCAATCAGCTAGCTCTCGACATTATTTAAACATTTAATCCCAAAGCTTTGTAATGAAAATTGCATTGTGATTCCTGAAAAAAATTTATTTAATTAACCTTTCATACCTTTCCAGTTTTTCAGAAAGATTATCAGCAGAGTCTGCAGAAGGGATTTGATAAATATCTGAGAGCTCCAACCGTCGTCTGTAACCCTTTTTCAAAATTGGGTTTGTCCATCTAAGCAAATATTAAAAAAAAAAAGTTAGAATTAAAAATATTATAGCATTAATTCTGGAGTTGCTTTGTCTTACCCTGAGTATTTTCTCCACAGCATCCAAATATGTCTAAATGCACACACATTCACATACACACACATATATGACACAATAAAGTGCAGTCCTGCATTATATTTACAGAACTATATTGACAAATATAATACTAAAAGAATAATTGTGAAACTCCTGCATTTTATAAGTTTTGGGGTCAGGTCATACCCCAGACTTCCTACTGAGTCAGCAGCAGACAAATGAACAGAGGAATTAAACCTTTGTACTGTATTTCCAAATATGCTATGTGCTATGTCCATATAAATGAATAATAAATCATAACCATAGTAAAGTGGACATGCAAGTTTCATTCCTATCTGCTCTGCTCTGGGGAGACCCCTCCTGGAGTACTCAGCACAGGAAGGACAGGAACCTGCTGGTACAAGTCCAGGAGAGGCCACGAGGAGGATTAGAAAGATGGAACACCTCTCCCTGTGAAGAAAGGCTTGGAGAACTGAAATTGTTCAGCCTGGAGAAGAGATGGCTCCAGGGAAATCTTAGAGCAGCCTTCCAGTACCTAAAGTGGACATCCAGGAGAGCTGGAGAGGAACCAGCTACAAGCCCATGTAGTGACAGAACAAGGAGAAATGGCTTTAAACTGAAAGAGAGTAAGTTTAGATCAGATATTAGGAAGAAATTCCTTACTGTGAGGGTAGCCAGACACTGGAACAGGTTGCCTAGAGAAGGTGAGGATGCCCCATCCCTGGCAGTGTTCAAGGCCAGGTTGGGTGCAGCTTGGAGAAATCTGGCCTATTGGAAAGTGTCCCTGCTCATGGTAGGGGGGTTGGAACCTGGCAATCTTTAAGATCCCTTCCAACACAAGCCATTCCATGATTCTATTGCATCTTACATTGCAATATGAACTTAACAACACAAACCATGCACAGAACTCCTCTTAAGATCTTCATTGTGTCCATTATATACACATATGTTGCATTTATTTTTTCAAATGTCATGTTTAAAATTTTGATACCAATTTATAGGGCATGGTGAGACAAAACAAAGTAGGAAAAGGCTATTCCAAATGGCTACTCTGTAGAGTCTTTTTAAGTCATGACTAATTTTATCAAACAATTCAGTTCTAAAAAGGCCTATGATTCCCCAAGGACCAACTTATACAAAATTTTTCACCAGATTCTGTTCAGAAATCTTTTTGAAAGCAAAGGACTAGATCAAAACATAAAAACTGTTTATACTAATACTAATGGTGTATTTTGAAACTACTTGAATTTCTGCTTTACTGTCATAAAAAAATATTTCCTTAAAAAAATGAAGTGCCTGAAAAATAAGTAGCTTGTGGTTGATTGCTATCATATTTCCATATGTAAACCAGAGTTCATCAAAAACCCAGCATGGTTCATGATTATGATAAAATTCAGCAAATCCTCAATAATTCCAAAATTTTAGTTTTAAACTGTTTTTAAAATAATAAAAAAATGTTATTTGCAATAACATTTTCCACAGTCACTCAAAAAATGCAAACAGCTTATTGGACATGCTTAGCTGTATACCTGTAAGAACATATGTCGTACACACAAAGTAATCCCCATTCTCATTTGCAGCCTCTGAAGGTGCAAAGAAGTTGATACAAAGGTAAAAGAACATCATTGAACATTACAAAAGTGCAAAAAAGCTATAACATAACAGATAAAAATTACTTGTGTGTACACATATGCACGCTTTAACATTTATTTTAGTGAAGTTATGAATTGCATGAGACACCAGTCTATAATCCCCACAATTCAGTAAAGCACCAAGATATTTCCCGAGTGCATGGTTATATCACATCCACTGCAAAGAGAACATGCTCTAAGAAACTGAAGGAGTATCCTTAATTTTTGCAATAATGGTATGGTTTCAGATGAATCATATGACTTCAAGCTCAGTCTTCCACACCACTGTAGCTGAGAAATAACAAGTGATTCATGGTATGTTATAGGAAGGGAGTTCGAAGAGTCCACTTTGGAGAGTCATTGGACTCTTGTTTTACCATTTGGAGATGATAAAACACCCATAAACTTTACAACTACTGGAAACAGGAGCCAATATTTTTCAGGGATAAAATGGATTAGAAGAAAACCTTTGGATTTCACGTAACACTTACATGAAAGTCTTTCATGATTACTGTAAATGGTATATCAGGTATGGATTTTTATTTTACCAGCTCTTGAAGACAGAAAGGACCAGTTGCTATTGGCTTTGTGCACATCTTGTGGAGAACTGGCTAATCCTTGTCATTCAGGAACAGAAACTCTCATTAATTTCTGTTCTCAGCTTCCCCGACGTCCTGTGTACGTAGATATTTCAGTAATGACAGAATGAATACAAGTTATGGGACACAAAACCACTACTGCAGCTAATGCAAGGAAGTGACAGTATTTCCTAGGCAACTTCTTTAATTCACAACACTGTAGCTAAGTAATAACCTTCCTAAGCCCCTTAATAATGCTTTGAGACTGCAATAAGCAATTCCCAACCTGACAAAAGATAAGTGCTTTGCAGTTTCACTTTGTATGTTTTGAGAAAACATTTTTTATTGCACTGTTTCCCTCCACATATTTGATTTTATTTATAGTTTTGATTAGCATCTACCCTGGAATTTTGCCACAGCCTGGACTAACAAAATGTGGCTGCATTTAGAAAGACAGCTGAGTGGCTGTATTATCATTTGGGGAAGGCAGCACACTTAGCAGATCTACTGTACTTCTAGAAATGGCTCTCATTTTACTCTGTGCTTAACTCTGTGTTAACGAGCTGCATTTATCATTGCCATCAAAATTATGTGGTCCCTAAACTACCCTCCTTTCCCTAGTCAGAGTTTGATACAGACTTATGCAGTCCTCATCTTCATCTCAGTGTTCATCACAGTAGCTGTGACTGTGCTGGATAAACTCCTCCAGCCAGCTAAAGGAGCGGTGCTGCCTCCTTCCCTGGGGACCTCCTGGTCTGCAGCCAGGTTCCCTCTTCAAGCTGCTGGCAGGGCTTGCACAGAGAGGTTCATCTCCCAGCTGCCCTGGCCTTGCTTGGCAGTCCCACCCTAACTAGATCTGGCCAATTTGTGCGCTGTGCCAAGTGGCTTCAGGTGGGAGTGGTAATCGTGGGAGGAGCTGGCCTGATGTGTGGTGCTTGTCTCAAGGTGGATTTTCAACAGCTGCTTGAGTTGTGCAGTCAAGAACTGCTGGAGGCAGTTTGTGTTTTGTTGAAAGGAATATACTAGACCTAAACCACATAAATATCTCATTAGAACCAATTTTTTGTCAGATTCCTGTAGCATTCCTATAGCCATTATCTTCTAGATTCTTTGCAAAGATTGAAATGCAAAGGGACTATGAATTTACTTTAACTGGCAATATAATCTGTAGTTATCCATGTTTCTATAACACTAGGTGACATAGCTCAGTTAGAGTTTGTCAATGAATATGTCTCTTCTTTTTTTTGGCTTATTGGAAACAATTTGTCAGCATTAATGCTGAGGTTTTTCCTGAGGTTGTTGAGAAATTTATTCTGAAAGGAAGGGAGCAAGAAAGGGAAACAGATTGGCTTTACAGCATTATGTTAGCAAATGCCATCGGATTACTCGCTGGCATTTAATGAAGCCTTTCACAGAGAAACCTGTAGTGCTGTGAGAGATTTCCCACTAACTAGGAATGTTATTATGGGTACACGTGTATGAAACCCATCAGGGAACAAGTTTCAAGGATGTACAGTAGGAAAGAAGAAAAGAAGGCAAGTTCCACATCTATTATCTACTGCCTGTAGTAAAACACACATGATGAAATTGATAGGTAAATATCATATATATAACATATGGTTTGGTAGATTTCTGATGACCATTTCTTTGTCATTTACTTAAGCAATATGCAACAGATTTTGTATTACAGCTATTGCTTTCTGCTGCATATTCAGACTCATGCCACTCAAACTGTATCAATAGGACAGATGTCTTTGGCTTTCCAGAGAGTATTAACACAGACAATTTGTCAATAGGATTTGACTCTCCCTTAAGGCTGCTTTACATGTCACTGAAGACAGGAGCATCTGTGTTGCTAAGCCAACTGCCCAGATCTTCTTCCTGAGCACAGGAATACCCTAGCTCCATCGGGCTCTTCAGATCAAGAAGCACAGTTTGCTGAGACAGTAACAGAGCAGTGGTGCTGGGCTACCCAAGACCAGCAAAAGAGAGCAGCTCTCCTACAAGGGGCACTGATCAGGCTGGTGCCATTTCAACAGGTGCTCTGTGCACAGCACAGCAACATCTACTGAGCAGCACAGAGGTGACCATGGTTTCATTCCCCTCTGCAAAGCATTAATACCTGTGCAAAATATAGTTAAGCATAGTGACTGCAACTTCTAGGGAACCGGACCTAAAATTCAACTAAGAGAGCAGGAATAGCGCCTCTGGCTTTAACTTATCCTTCCTTCTCACAATTAAGGGAGAGCTGGTGGGAGGCCAAGGAAGAAGGAACATAATCAAGCCATAATTATGATGCTTTAAAGCCTAAGATTTATGTGATATTTGTAGAGCCATGAATTCTTACTAACTGCAAGAAAAGACTGAGGTACCATGTAGATCTCAGACATTCCCAAAGAGTCCCTCTGACCAGATTATGTCAGAGGCTCTGCACCCCCATCCTCCCACAAAACATATCCTCACTCCAGCAGCAGCACATTGTTGCTTACTTTGTACTGGAAGTGGCTCTACTACACCCAGTACTGCTTCTCCAGAAGAGTGTCTGCACCACCAGCTGTCCTCTCTGAGCATCCTGTAGTGCAGCTGTAAAAGGTGACCCCAGCTTTTTGTGATCCTTGCTAACAGATGGGGCAAGTCAGCATGCCCATGGAGCACAACAGCCTTATTCCTGCCCCCTGCCCCTTGGTTGCCCTCAACAGAGTAGGGCTGCAGTTATTTTGTTTTGAATAGTAGCCTACTGAAATAGCATGTTATATGTTCTGAAAACTATATTAACTTTAGCATGTCTCTCTTTATAAACAACAACAAAAAATGCAATATAGCTTAATATTTAAATATAATTATTGCAGGGTTTCAACAACAAAAGTAAATGCAGATCCTATTGATTTCTGGTTTTTTGTTGTAGTTGTTTTCCTCCAGGTCACAAAAATTAAGATTTTAATTTCTTCACTAATAAACAATTCTTCCCCATGAAGTGTTATTTGACATGGAAAATATTTAGCTGCAATATTATTGACTCTGCCACTAGCTGTGAGCAGCACCATTTTAAGAACAATCAATGTTCTGCTGAAACCCCAGGATTTCAATAGCAACTCTTAATTAGGATTATGCCACAGCAATTCTTGGGGAAGTCTTGTCTTTTATGCCCAGTTTTTGTGAAGTGACACTTATTCAAATTATTATCTAATTGCTAAATGCTTTTTTAACAGAAATTAAATACTTTTTTCCTTACAATTAGTAAGGTAGTCAAAATATTTCAGTTTGCAGAAGTACTGGGAGATATTTGAGAGGAAAAAAAAACCACATCAGGGGATAGGTTGTGCAAGATGGAAGGACAGAATATATTAATTGTATTGCAATCTGTCAACTGTTTAGGTACCAAAGTCAAGTGTAAGATATGCTTCAAATATTTCTTTAAGAAAGCCAACAAAAAAGCAGTGGTGATGATGTGCTATGAACAAGGTTTGCAAGGCTCTTTCAGCATACACCTACAATTAGACAGACTAGGTGAGGATATTCATCCATCTTCTCTTTTACTTAATTATATGTCCCTCAGCAAGAATAAGAGAAAGATTTCTTTTCTTGTAGTCCTTTGAAAGAACAAGGAACATAACAGAAAGTTTTCATCAGCAAAACTGTTGCAGAGCAATGCTATTCATGATTTAATTGAATTTTAAAATCTTCCAGATGTGTCACTAAGTGATAGCAACAATTTCACCCAATTTAGCACTTCACTGTGTTAGCCATGGATTTTTTAAGATGCGTTTCCTAATAAAATAAGATAGAGTTGCACATAAGGTGCAATGGCCCTTTCCAAAACTCTGATTTGTTCCCACCGTAATGACTGATATGTGGTCAGATATAAACAACAGGTGAACAGAGTTACATTTTATTTAATTTTGATGCCAAGGGCCAAAATGTAAATTACCATTACAGCAATATGGAATCAACCGTTAATTAGGTGCTGCTTCTCTTACTACTTGCTCTGTGCCATTTTCACTGTATCCTGGTATTTGATGATGCTACTCCTTAGCATGACCCTTGCAAATTAATGAGAAAATGCCTCATATCTTTTGATTTCCATAACAGTCATGGGTTTTGAACAAAGCAACATTGGGGCACCTCTGTAGTTTTGGTTTCTTTGTATTTATTACCTACAGATAAATTAAAGCATTCCAGAACTTACAGATTAAAATTAGTTAAGGTGAAAGTTAAAGTGAGATGTCAGAATTACTCCAATACAACAAAGGTTCACATCCGTTATTTTAAAAGTTGGGGAAAAAATAAAGGATAAATACCAATATTAAAATATGGGAATGTACCTAAAACCAAGTACCTTTACCAGCTGTCACTTAGGATTTTCTCCTTCCGGTTTAAATTGAAAATCTTCTGGTTTAGGCTTCTGAAAAACTATGCTATTTCAAAATATGTCTTAGATGCCTACTTATTTTCTTCTAATTTGGGGAGTTTCATGACAATGCAGCCTTGGATTAGCTCCTTGATGACTGAAAGAGCTCATGCAGGTCCTTTTGCTTCTAAGAGAGGGACTGACACATAAACAGCCTCTGAGCTCTTGCTTGTCTCACCCAGGTGTTCCCCCACTCTCGTGGAAGGCAGTTGAACTGCATCTACAAATTCACATGGCAAAATGTGGCAGTGTTTCAATGTCTCCTTGTATACTAGTTAATTTTCACCTTTAACTTACTTATTTCAGAGGACATAAAGTGACACATCATTACCTGGATGTCAGGTTGGCACTATCCTGCCTCCACAGCTATACCTACACATGTGTGCTGCAAAGCTGGGGTGAGTGGGTGAAGAGAAAAAACATAAACCGAGATAACAGCAACCTCTGACCTCTTGCAATAAGTCAAAATATTCCCACCACTTTGAAATTAGCATATCCAAAAATGTAGCGATTTAGAGACTCAGATTCTTCAGTATGAAAGAGGTGATAATTGTTAACTGCAGAAATATTCTGGAATAACTTTGTCACACCAGAAATACCCTTGTGCAATCAAGGTTCTGGACAGTAGATTTCAGGCAGATTGCCCTGACCCCATCACATGCTTCCAGGACAAATCACAATCCTTGTACGCCTCACTTTCTTCTCTAAAGAATTAATAAGGAAACTACTTTTTAACACATCCTTTGCACTATCTGCTTAGACTTCAAAACATACTTCCTTATCAAATATTTTGCTTACTACAGAGGACTTCAAATTTCTGTCAGTGCATTTAGAAGCCTCTATAATACAGATAATAAATCTACTAAACATGTAATTGCCTACAGTATTTAAAAAAATAGAGGATTTGGATGAATTACTTTCTATCTCACCAAAATCAAATAAGCATGTAGAAAATAACAAGGTATAGACAGGTCTGCAAATATTTCAAATACTTGATAATTTATTTTGAGTATCAAGATAATAAGTAGTCTTCCCACAGAAAGAAAACAGATTTTAAATATATTTCTGTCACACGCAACTTGATCTAGGCGTCTGTGCTGTAGAGTTATAAAGCAGCCAGAGAAGACCCCTGTGCTACACAAGGTTTGCAATTTTGGTCATTAGACCAAGTACCAGACTGAGCCAAGGACACAATTTAGCCTTATTGTTAAAGAAGGTATTCCTCTGACTGAAATTGCTTGAAGTGTAGGATACTTTGCATCCTTTCTCCAGTTCACTTCAAGTTTCAAATTTTGCCTTGGAAGTCAAGTATTCAGGAGGAGTCTGAAACTTGCCTGCACATCTTTGAACCATGTGACTTTCAGGAGCTGACGCTCTGCTGTTCTAGGCAGCTCTGGAGGACTGGCAGAGCAGCAGGTCTCCAAGGACCACTTGTGGCAACAGACAAATGATCAGGCAGCCTCACAGGGCCATAACCTGCGCTGCAGCTGCAGCTGTGCTTGGTTATCACCGACAGCCAGGATTTACAATTGCCTGGGATCAGTGAGAGGCAGCTCATCAGGGCTAGATACACACAGGGCCCAAGGAACACACTACAGAAAAATTTCCTTGTGTAAGTGTCTAAGCTGGCTGTCCCAGAAAGTGAGGCATGGCACTGTGCCATTCACCTGCTACTGCACACAGAGACTCCTTATTCAAAGAGGAAAGATGACCAAAGAGCTATAGCTAGGTATTGGTAAGGGAGGGTCCAAATATTTATTGGTTGTGACAATTTGCAGACACCTGCCCACCAGAGTGAAATTAATAGTCATGAGTTAGGCATTTAAGCTTCCTATACAAAATCTGGAACTTTTAGGAACTCTAAACAGTGTCAGGACAAACCTTGCAAGGAAAACACAAGATTTTTCAATTCAAGAATGAAAATCCTAAGTAACTTGGTGTCATTGAATTCTAAGATGCACAGTTCAAATATAGAGCAGGGAATTTTCTGAAGGGAATTAATTTAATTCTCATGAAAGTGCCAGAAACTGTCTTGTACAATGTACTCTTAAAATTGAAATTATGACTGAATTAAGCTACAAAGAGCAATAGAATAATATTGTTGTAGTGTATGGGCTAAGTACTTTCAAAACTTAAGTCCTGAATTTTCTTATCCCCCTTGAAGGTTATTAGCAGACTTCATAAGAGGCTCACACCAGGAATCAGAACTTGCAAAGAAGTTTTTATTCAGAAGAGTACAGAGTAATTCTTGATTTATGCTCTACAAATTAGCTGAGCCAGGGATAGATAACTAAAACATCTTCACTGCCAAACACTGCTAACACTTGGTCCTACTTCCTAGAAGAGGTGAGGTATAGAACTGAATTTCTTTTCCTAGCTCTCACAACACACAAGGGCAGAAGAACGAATACAACATTTATCCCATACTGGCTAAATTGTACTTCAAACGCCTGGACAGCTGTGTAAATGTACAGATTTCTTTTTCTCTGGTTTGGAAAGCAAGAAGCAACTAGAGCAGATCTGATTGACTGAATCCATGAGGAGACTTGACACAAAAGCTGGGTTAGTTTGTATTTCTCATTTGGATTTAATAATGATTCAGGCACTAAAGTACTAGGTCTTGCCAAGTGTTGTCATGTTTGATAGGTACCAAAGCAAAAGTATGTGCTTAAAGAATTGGACACAGCACAAGGATTACTTTTTGAGAACTTGTATTTTTATATCTAAAGTTACTTGTAAAAGAACAGTAATAAAATCAGAATTGTTGCAGCCATTTCTGAACCTCCAGCAGTAACTCTGTGTGCCAGTTCTCAAATAAAAATTGATTAATTAACAAGACTTCCTGATCTCAGATAATTTTCAATAAAAACTAGGTGATTGCAAAGTAGTCTGATATTGTTTGCGACAAAAGGTATGGCCTTGACTCTACATAACCCCAAAACTCCAAAGGAAAATAAGTAATGGTTATGAAGACAAAAGTGAAGCTTCACAATGAATATGATGCTAAGCATATGATGATCTGACTGCTTCTGCATAAAACTCTGTTTTCTTTAAACAAAGTTAAAAGTTGCCAATGAACAGAAAGAATGTTTTGCATGAGGTTGGGAACAAACGAGGTCAACTCTGAAAATGTAATAAGGAAAATACTACAAAACACAAAACAATCTCTGAAACCCCAAACTCTCAGTATCTAGTGTTTTCTGTTTCCTAAGTGTCCCCTTAATGGAAGATCTCAAATCACTTGCTTTCACACCTTGTTTCTGAACTACCAAAGTTCAGTTTTTGAACCAAAACTACTTAAAATTTAGGGTGAAAGTTAATTTCTAATTTTAAATATTTTCTGTCATGACCACTCCTAGAAACTATCCTTTTTTTTTTGCCTCGGTAGTATCACTATCAGTAATACAACAAAAAAGTAACACTTTCTATAAGATAGTAGTCTTTGTATACCAAAATATTTTCTCACTTTTTTTGCATAAAGAATTAAGAAAAAAGGTCCAAACAATACTGAAACATTTATGAACTATTATGAGCAGAGAGCTACATTCTGAGTTTAACACATGTTAAACCTATCTCTCCCACACAAACAGGATAGATTATGAAGCAATAAAACCTTGCCAATATGTTTACACACCTATAGGTGATAACAGCTCGTACGATATTAAATAATAATATATTAATCAGCAAGATTTCCCAAATAATCATAACTAATATTTTAGCATCACTTATACTAACATGATCTTTAACTTATCACATTCTATTCAGATCGGTACATCACACAAAAATGCAGTGCAGACTCTTATAAAAGTTACTTCACTGAAACATGTACTGTGTTGTACTTGAAGACGTCATTTTCATTATCATTATCATCAAAAAAAGCAATCTGTCTCCATATGTCTTTTGTCCATTTCTTTACTCTAGTTAATATTCATCATGAACAACTCCTTAGCTTCATATATTTTATTATTATCACTTTGGTTACTGTCACCTGACCAAAAGCTGGTACAGTATAATGCATCATGCATGATAAACATGACTAAAACAACATTCAATTGACTTGAAGACTGTGATTTAAAAGATGAGCTCAGGCCTCAGGATGGTTAATTATGTCTTTAATGAGCATGAACTGCATCTGGTTTCAAACATGAAAACTTTCACTACGGTAGGAATCAGAAATGTATTTGCTTTATCTTATTGGGGTGTTTCTTCACACCTTCAACACCCTAGGCTCTAGGATTATAAATTTATAGAAGTTTATAAATAAATAAAATTAAGTGGCCCCTCAAGATATTAAATTAATACACAGACTTATTTCCTATAGATTTCTGTCTTATATTTGTCAGGAGCACTGACTGAAACATCATTTATGGGGAATTTATAATTGCTTACACCCCTGTCATGCATGTGCTCTGGTTGTAACAGTATTTGGCAGCAAGCAAGGCTTCTTTCCCACTGCAGCACCATTGGAGAAAACATATAGAATCACTACATTTACCTAGATGCTTGTAAAACCTTAGGAACAGGTTAGATTTGGGATTATTCCCCTCTATCAAATCTGGCTTAAATGGGCCAAAGGGGGAGAGAGAGGCAAACAGTGACTCATACAGAGTCCCTTTAAGAGACTAAAAAACATACAGACCAACCTGCTAAAAGCTGTCCCAAAAGGATTTAAAAGTGAGCTAAAAGCCTTCAGTTTTTCAGGCAGAGACCTCATGACAATGCTATAGTTTTGCACCATGTGCTCTCACCTCAGTCATCATGTTCACATCTTACACAAGAGTTCCTCCCTCCCTTCCTTGCCATGCAAGAGACCCTCCAGTAACAAAAGGGGGAACCAGTACTCTGGCAAAACCAGTGCTGTGTGGGCCAATGCCAAAAAGATTATTTGTTCTTTCCAGTTCACAGTGCCGTTTCTAGCGATGTCACATAAGACGTATTCAGCTTCCATATTGTCTTACAAAGTACATTGTGCCCAGGCACTGATATTGGTTCCTTCTCCTTTTATTTGATGTTTTTAGAAAGAAAAGGCTCTGGGGAGTTTGCTTGTAAGAGAACATTTTCAAGGTTTGCAAGGAACTGTTTCCAGTAAGATCATATATTACACTTGCACATTGAGCAAATGCTAAACACTCAAAGAGCCAAACAGAAGGAATCCTTGTCCTGAGAGCATTTCCCCACTGCTCCCTACCACCCCACGGTGTTCTCAAAGTTTACATGAAATAACAGATTAACTAGTTGAGCAACTACCAAAGGTTGCTCAAATTATGTCATAAATTCATCTCTTCGGGTCCAGCAAAGGTTTATGACACCTGACAGAGCCCATTCCTGGTGCTAAAACCCCACAGCAACAACAAAAGAGAGTGATCTCATCAACAAGCGAGACTCCCAGCGCTGTCCCCGCAGACCATTCCAGAGCCCATGGGCCCCTCCCGGGGCTCGGTTCCCCTCCCGGGGCTCCCCGCCCGCCGCTGCCCGGCCCGGCCCGCTGCCCCTGCCCCACGCGTCCCGCCGCACCGGGGCTCCCACCTGAAGAAAAGTTTGGAGAAGCTGTTCGCCTTCTCCAGGGGAGACCTCTGCATGGTGAGGTGAGGTGCGGTGAGATGCGGCGAGCGGGGACCGGAGGCAGCCGCTAATCGCTGACGCCTCGCTCGCCCGCTCCGCTCCTGCGGCTCTCCCACCTTATCCACCCGGCCGCTCTGATGTCACCGTCCGCCTCCTGCCCCGGCCCCTCTCCCCGCCTCTGCTTGCCCCGGTTCAAAGGCGGGCGGGCTGGGGCCCCAGCCCGTGCGCTGCCGCCGCCGCTCCTCCCCCGCCTCCCCGCCGCGCCCGGCTCCGCGCACCGGGCGCGCCCCGCCGCTCCCCCCGCACGCTCTCCTCCCCGGCTCCCCGACGGCTCTCGCCCAGCCCGTTACCTCCACCTGCCGACTCAGCTTCCCGAGGTCCCCAGCCTCTCCCCAGCACTAAACCCCTCTTCTGACCGAGTTCCGAGACGGGGAAAGCCCCCTTCCAGACGGGCCTTCTGCCCTGCGTCCCGGGCAGCGGGGACAGCGCAGCAGCGAGGACAGCCCCGTCGGGGCGTGGACACCCCCTCGCCCTGCCGAGCGCGCTCCTCACCGCAGAGCCGGTCCCGGTTCCCAGGGCTCCTGCTGCAGCCCGCCGAGGCCCGCGGAGCCGAGGCCGGCCCCTGGCCCGGGTGGGCACCCGCGGCCACAGTCCCCGTCCGCCGCCCTCCGCCCGTGCGCGGCCCCAGGGCGAGCGCAGCGACCCTCGGGCTGAAGGCAGAGCGCAGCGGGCAGCCCGGGGAAGGGAAGGGTGCGGGGCAAGCGCGATCATACCCACTTTAAAATACTCTTACTTCAGTTTTTCAAGTTCTCTGTCAGGCCCGTACCTGAACAGAGACAAATGGGAACTGAAGTTATATCTTCAGCAAGTTTAGGTCAAACACCCAGATCTAACACTAAGGGTGTTTCTGGAGCTTTATGTGCGTGACATACAAACAAAATCACTGCTTTAATGGCGCAGGGCAGAAAGCATACTTGAGAGAAACAAAGACGACAGGAAGAAAGCAAAAAGAACATTATTTAATTCTGTACATTATTTAATTTTATTTGATGTTTTATTTTGATATTTACACGCTCCAGTGTCCTTTCGTTTCTGTAACTTAAAAAAATACTGATGGAAAAGGCCATGCCTTCTTAATCACGCAGCCGCTGTCCTCTAAACTGGCTCTGTAAAGAAGCGAACGTACTTTTCTTCGGTCTTATACCTTGCGCTACAATTTAACCAGCTGTTACTCTTTGCAAACTTTGCAGACACTTTTTATTTCAAAGTTTCTCGCTACACCCCGCTGCGCTTTCCTAAAGAATTTCTCTTTGCCTTGGCAATTCTTCCTCGTATATTGCCGAGCCAACCAGTGCCCGCTTACCCTGTCACCGCACCGGGTCCCTTTGTGTCTCAGACCTCCCTCGAATCCTTCCCGATCCTGCTTTATTAATGACAAAACCAGTAAGAAACGCGGGGCAGGCAGGACTCCAGGAAACTGTCCGCATTTTATCATGTCCTCAGACAATACGTAGAGGCAGGGCTAAATCCGCCCAGGCTCCAGGACAGCAGCGCGGAGCCCTTCGGCATCCTGCCACCTAGTGGAGCCGGGCCCGGGGCCCCAGGCATCCCGCACCGCATTCCGCACGCAATGCACCCCCTGCTGCACTGGGCACCGCACCGCAATGCACCCCCTGCTGCACTGGGCACTGCGCACCGCAATGCACCCCCTGCTGCACTGGGCACTGCGCACCCCAATGCACCCCCTGCTGCACTGGGCACAGCACCCCGCACCCCAATGCACCCCCTGCTGCACTGGGCACTGCGCACCCCAATGCACCCCACACTGAACTGCGCATCCCAAGCACCCCCTACTGCACTGGGCCCCGCACCCACCGCGCACCCCAATGCACTCGTCACCGCACCCCGCCCCGCACCGCGGCGGCCAGGAGAAGGCGGGATCAGCTTCTCCGGGCGTTCGGTGCTGGGCGCCCGAAAGGCACCTCCCGCCGCTCCCTGACGCGGCGGTGACAGCAGCCAGCCCCCAGCCCCTCCGGAGGTCAGGGTGCTGAAGTAGGAACGCGCATTGGGGTTCAGATCCCCATCCCGGGGGAGCCGGGGCAAGGCTGGGATCTCACATGCTCCACCGGCCTCTGAGAGAAGTTCTGGGGTAGGCCCTGACATGCAGATCACCTAGATCTACCAAATTTTTTCACTTCACTAAAAAATTATTACATATCAATTTAAAGACAGAATCAGAGAATCAACTTCCTTGGAGAAGACCTTTGAGATCAACGAGTCAGACTGGAAACCCATTCTTCTAAACAGTACACACTAGCCTGCTACAGGCTCTTCCCCTTCCTAGCCTTTGGATCTCTGGTACAAGTGAATAAAGCAGAAACTGAGCAGAGGATTAGACTTTTTTTTTTTTTTTTTCTGTAATTTACATTGGAAAGTGAGGTATGTTAGTCACTTGAAACCATTAGTGGATCAGGTCCAAACTAGTTAAAATGTCAATTGGCAATGAAGTATTCTTCATAACAGTATCTCCCTGTGGCTATTACCATAAGAGCTGATTTGCACACATGTAGCAAATTTGGGACTAACAAAGACATCCCATCAATCATCGTTGATTATGTAATTTTTCTTACATGAAAAATTCCACGAACTTTCGCTAATTTTGAATACTTCTTCTCTAAACTTAGAATATTTCTTTGCCTACTTTCTTAAGTACCAGCTATAGTTCATCAAAATCCATGGAGTGATGATTTCCATGCTCTGTGATGCAACAGTTTTGCAAATAAATCAGATGCTTTCACATTCACACATCCCTCACTCAAAAACTCCTAAACTCTTTGTTTTGTTTTACATATTTATTGTCATTTTTCTCTCACATATCCACAACATTCCCACTGGTATATTTCCTTGCTTATTTCAGACTTCTAACCTTCCCAGGGATCTTGGACATACACAGCTGACATGAACGTAAAATTTGTCATTAGCATTACTGTGAGTAGGAATAAACTGTAATATTTCTGTTCTTCTCTAGGGACTGAAATACTTCAAATTTAAGTATTATTTATGCATTTCATTTACATGAACTTCTTTTAATTTTACAGAAATGCACCTTGATACGCTGAGACAACAGCTACTTTATCCTTTAGAATGTATGTACATCCACCATCTATCGGGCTTTGAAGAAAACAGTGAGGCTGAGTTAGATGGCAGAGAACAGGAGGATGAGTAAAGCTGGCTCCCTGTGCCGTCACAGGGATGAGTATGTGAGCAGAGCTGGTTCCCTGGCTCCCACACTCCTGCAGGGGTAACTCAACCAGGCGAGAACCAACAGGCTGTGGGCAGTCTGAAGTCACACACGTGGGAAACAGGCTGGCTGGTTAGGATGCTCCCATGGTTATGGCAACTTGAAGTGATTTCTACCCTGGGCGCTGTACCTTGACCTCCCTCCTGCCTTTGGGTACTGCTCCCATTCTGCTCCAAAGCCAGCAGACTGCATGTAGAGCTGTGTAAGGCTTCTGATCTAGCTGAGAACCCCACCAGAGAGGTGCATTTTCACTGGGATCTGAACTTAGGAGGAAGAAAACTCACTTAGTGCTTTGCCATGGTAAGGGTACTAAACGCATGGCAAGGGGCAAGGCAGAGAAAAGCAGGGCATGGATTTGCTTTACATGCCATGAAATCACCAAAGGAGTTTTGCATTCCCTTCCCTAGGTACAGCAATACATTGTGGGTCTGGGGCTTGTTTCTTTGTGTTTTAATCCAGCTGCTGGTTTTCAAGAAGAGGAGAAGAAGATAGATTAGTTGATTGCTGGTCATTGTTCAAAGATTGGACTTTCTAGATCTTGATGGTCTTTTGCAACCATAATGATTCTATGATTCTAAAAAAATTAATTATATTTGGATTTTTGATTAATATCACTGGACAAAGGGGTAGAAATTTTTAGTAGAAAGCATGATCATATTAAATACAATCTCCTCAACAAATGAAGCAAAAGCGCTGTCAAAACTAACACTTTAAGTCACTGTTTTTCTGTTAAAATGAAAAAGTTCTTTGTTCAGTCTCTCAATTTTGATCTGAAAATAAAGTGCTGCACTGACCTATCAATTACATTTCTAACCAAACCCTCATTTTTTTCCTGAATATTTTAATTAACTGGAAACTACTATTTTTGTAATTAGTAATTTTGTTTTGCAATGTCTCATTCAACCCCAAAGAAGTGTGGTTTATTTTCTTTTTTTTAAATAAAAGCAGAGAACTTTATCCACAAATCTGATGCTGGTCTTTCTCTCAAGCTTCTCTGTACAGTCAGTTGGACCTGGGTTCCCTTCATCATTCCAAGTAATTTCAACAATGGTGGGAAGCCTTACTTCAAATCCTTTTAAAAGAATGACCTTAACATATGGGTCAGATATAGGTCCTCATATCTCTTACAAGCTGGGAAAGTAGTCTGGCCACTTTTCCATAGGTAGAGCTTTCATCTACCCTACAGCTGTCAGTTACAAAAAATTGATTACTCTGTCTCAGAGCTGCTTACACACATTATTAAACTATTCAAAACAGTAAGGCAGCAACAATGAAAGAACTCTGTCAACTACAGTTTTAAGTAAATGTATAATTTATTATTCAGCACAAGCATTCTACCTGATGACTTGTAAATATCTACCCCTAGTTGCTGAGGTCCTCACAGTATTCTCTAGTTGTGGACAAATTAGCAACATCTTACTTTACATACTGTTTGTCAGGTTTGGCGTATACGACTATGAATTCCAAAGAGCTTTTCTATTCCAGGGAAACATATCGAAATTTGAATCTTAACCAAGATAAAAACTATAGCAGCATTCACTTAAAAAGTAAACTATTCTCAGATATTTACCAGACAAATATTTGTTGAATCCACATTCACAATACTTCTAGAATATAGATGGACATGCAGAAATTGCCAGACTGACAGCTGTCGGATCCATTTCCAAAAGCAAAAACTGCATTCCAGTACCTCATCTTAATACTGCTAAAATTGATTCAGCCAATGCTTCAAGTATTAGCAGATTAACATTCTTAATCTGTGCACACTGGATACTTTTGGCAAGCAGAGTCATGTATGCTTCACCAGTATCTATGTTAACTCAATACATGGTCTCAAAAAATATGGAAAACAGTTTAATATTCCAGAGAAACTAAACAGATCTTGTATGAGGCATGTGCTTCTGTGGCACAACATATGCAGCTGGGAGGTGAAATACCATGAAAGTATCAGATCTTTCATTCTGGACACGCAAAATGGGCAGATCCCATTTTGGTAAGATCTTACGTGGAAATAACAAGAGGGAAAACAGTGAAGAATACATCACAGGCTTGATGAAGGAATAGAAGAGCTGTGTGTTGGTGTCCAGTATGGTGCAACTCATACTGAATTTGCAGAGGTTGATTTTTCAGACCTTACATGCCAACTTCTTCAAAGCACTTCGAATTGCACACAATTTTCAACAAAAATTGTAACATCGTACTACATGGAACCATCAGACAAAAGTCAGATATGTTCATTTGTCATTTGGTCTATGGAGTTAATAACTAGTACAAGAATACCTTTTTAAACTGGAAGGTATTTTTAAGCCTTTTGAAATTGTAGGCACACAATAAGGGAAATGTAAATGTATTCTTTCATTCAGAAGCACATGACTCTGTGACAACCTATTTCTATTTATCTATTTACTGATGCATCAAAACAAGTGTAAACTTTTAGACCTGCTGAAGTAATTTTGATCTGTGTTTCTGCATGATCTGTCAAAGTACTGACTGAAATCTTGCTGACTAACTTTATGTCAAATAAAGTCCTAAAGGACCTAGAATCTGAACAGAGGAAGTTCAGACTTTGACCTTGATTACATAAGAAAACTGTACTACTCATTTTTCTAGAAGATTTCTTAAAGTGGTGAAAACCCTCTGTTAGTAACTCTCATAATATCAAGACTTGTGGTGGATTTTAACAGTTTGTTCACAGCTTAATCAGAAAACAATAATTGTGCTGGCAGATAGGGTATCTGCATTAAAATAAAATTAAAAGAGAAAAAGAGACAACTTTTGACAAATATTTAAGCTAATGGAAAAAAACCAACAGGTACCAAATCTAGGGTTCATTTTTTCACTTTACACTTGGTAAAATATATTTGGTTCTTTGGAAGTTGCAGTAGAAAATAGTTTTCTGAAAACTTCAGGGTTTGTTTGCTTTCAGTCTAAAGTAGTGAGGGGAGTTAAGAGCCTGAAAATCCAAGTCAGACAAGCTTGCAAGGTTTATGTTTCCAAAGATAGCTTAAACTTCTTCCTCTTCATACTGTCATGTAATAATCCCAGAACAATGGTATTATTGAAGTTAAAAGGGCAAAAATCCAAGACTGATACCTTCTGTGACTCAGTAAAAGACACGCCAGCAATCTTAAACAGTTGAGCAACAAAGATTATTGAACTACCTAGAGCATAACAAAAAGTGCTTAATTATTTACAACTGCTTAAAAGAGAAAGAGCTTGAGTTCCTGTCAGAGCCCAGAGAATAGAATCATCTTTACTGGAATGTTACTGCAAAGATCATGCAGTATAAACTCTACCATGTGAATCCATGCAGCACGATGGATCCTTAACCCATTTCTTTTTGAAAGTATGCTTAGTTTGGTGTATGCTACTCTTGCCTAAAACAACTTTGTGTGGGTCCAAATATTCTCTGAACTTAATGGAAAAAGTTGGAAGCAAACCACCATTATTCCAGTTACAAAACAACTGTAAGACTTGGTCTGTTTTTCTAGTCTTGAAATAGTTTAAAATTGCCTCTGCGATTGCCTCTTCAGTATAGAAGCTGCCTTAATATTCAGAATTAAAATAAAATAAAATAAAATAAAATAAAATAAAATAAAATAAAATAAAATAAAATAAAATAAAATAGAATGTGGGATAATTGCTCCCCTAAAAATATCCAAGAATTTTGAGATCACTCAAAGGGTTAAAGGGGCAGACAGGGCTCCATTTTCAGAGACCATGCTGAGATCCAAGTTACTAGCCCTGATCCAAGTTAGCAGCCCTGTCAAACTTCAGAAAACCAATAATCTTTTCAAGTACAAAAGAACAAGGATTTGATCACTGACTGACATTTTCACAAAGGATTTTCTCCAGCCAAAATGAAAAGTGATGTCTTTTCTTTTTCTTGGGTTGGTTTGTTGTTTTTGTTTGTTTGTTTGTTTTGTTTTTTTTTTTTTAATGGCAGATGTCAGCAGAATATCAGGAGTTACTGAGTTTAATCAACAACCTTTTGCAGTGGACACAATGAAAAACTTATATGAGGTTAAAAGTTTCTCTTAATGAGATCTTGAAGCTACTTGTGCTAAACCAAACAGGTACTGCTGTATTTTGAATAGTTGAGAATTTCAAGTCTCAAGGCAAGACTTCTTGAAATTCTGTAAATTTATGTCAACCTGTGATTTACACAAGGGACAGCAGGAGAAACTCACCATTGTACAGCTATGGATAAAACACCCTTTCCCCCTCTCTCTAATTACAAAATACCTTATGACATTTCTGCAAGAAAAAAAGTTCATATTATGGGATAAGGGTCATGTTAGACAGGATAAGAATCATGTTAGACAATCACAGCACAGTGGTGTGTGCTATCAAAGACAAAGAAGGCAGATGACTCTCTCGAAGCTGTCCACAGAAAAGGCTGGTAAAAATGCATTCCTCCACTTCAAAAGGAATTCCTGAGATGTAAGAAATTATCTTTTAAGATGACACTTTTTAATAAAAATTGCTAAACTGACAGAACATAAAGTTTGATCATCAAGACCAGTCTGCCACTGTTGCAAGTAAACGTGCAGAGCAATTTGATCCTATACACCTCTAGGTGATGCAGACCAAAAAATACTTCCCAGGGCTGTAGGCAAATTAAGGCTTATTGAAAAATACAGGCAATCATTGTTAACACTGCAAAAATAAGGGAGCAGGCAATATAAGGATATATAAAGCAAATCAGGTCCCTGACTTTTGATTTATTTACTAAAAAAGCCAAAATTTTACATACTGATATAATAACATATATAAAGGAATAAAAAGCTGGTCAACAAAAGGGTGAGGCACTTTACAGAGACTTTCAAACTGGTGAGAAAGTTCATGTTCCACTCAGTTCTGCCCATGAACTAGTGCCACCATCTCCCATGTCTCATAAGAGACCTACCTGGATGATAACTCTGAGATTGCTCTGCTAAAGCTATTTGACTTGAAGACAATCAAGCACTCAGTCATGAGCTGCTTTGTGGAACCCAAATTGCAATCCTTTATTTAAACTCTATCTTTCAAATGAGGGATAATGTGGTTGGTTCTTTTTTGTTTGGTTTTGTTTGTCTCTTGTGTTTTTTGTGGGTTTTTTGTTTTTTTGGGTTTTTTTCTGAAAGGAAAGGTGTTGTTTGATAGAAGAAAAATGAACAAATAAAACCAACCAACAAAACCAAATACATCACACTTCTCAGGTGTCTCAGTTTTTTCCCACAGAAGAATGGGAGAATGGATAACCTCTTTTTTCTTTCTTTTTTTTTTTCATGAGAGAGACATGGTAATAGTGAGTTCTGAGAGAAAATAAGAAAAAATGGACAAATTTAACAACACTGAGCACTGAAATGATAGACTCAAGCAGTTCTGAGGAGTTGTCAGAGAAAGTATTTTCAGATTAGACTCTAGAATCAAAAAGGCTCTTTTGAAAGTTACATTTTATTTCCCAACCCAGGGGTTTCTATAATTAGCTAGCTACAATTAGGACTATTAAATTGGTCAGTGTCAGCACATTACTTCTGCAGCAGAGTATAAAAAGCCAGGTATACTTGAAAACTGTTATAACTAATAAACTAGGTTTATTACGTAAGAAAGGGAAAATATTTGCAGTTTTATTTCTAACTGCATTTACCACAGAAATTAAAAACAGGAATTTAATAATATACCCTTACATAGACATCTCCCTTGCTGGCTAACAAAAACTTAATTTACACTTCCCTGTGCCTGTGTGAAAGGAAAAATGCAATCTATTCATGCACACTAACAGATTATAAATTAGTATAACCATTGAGGGAGAGAACCTCCTGTGGGTCTAATTGTAGACAGCACAATGAAAGAATGGACAACACAAGGTGTAAGTTATGAGAAAGAAACTAATAATGAAAATATTTAATTATATTGTACAGAAATAGAAGTTAGACAACAATGAAAAAGTATGTATTTGAAATAACAATCAGGAAAGACAATATCAAGACTTCTATTTACACTTTTGCATAATACATAAGTAAAGGAAAATACTTTTTTATTTGATGCATGGTTAGGCTGTGAATGTCAATGACCCACAGATTTTTAAGCTTATAAGGAGCCAGGACACAAACAGACATGTACAGAGGAAGGGAAATATTTAATGCATTTACAATAATTATTTATTAAAATCTCAATTTTTAAAAAAATTAAAATCTGAAATGCCTTTTTATTGAGACAATCTCTATTTCTGTGAATTTAGAAGGCAACAGCTGGTATGTGTTATTTATCACAAAACATCTCCTACTACTTTACTTTTTTCACTGTTATATCCTGGACAGGATCCTGGCTAGGAGAGGCAAACACCGTAGATAGGTCTGTCATATACTTTTGGCAGCAGGAAATGAAATAATCTTTTATTGATACAAACAAAGACAATTTCATTCTGACAGAAATATAAAATGGCTTTAGACCCTTCTTTTAGAGCTGGAAAACAAGGAGAAACATCTGAGTGCTAGATGTACAAGAAAAGTACAAGTACATGAAAATGAAACAATATGAAAACTTATGCATATGTTTGCTGTAAAATAATTTCATTTTGGAAATCAGAAATAAGAGATATTTTCCATTTATTTACTTTATTACCTTGTAAGTTGTTTTCCCTATTATTGCAGTGCTACCTAAGGTCAGCTAAATCATGATTCTAGTCACTCTCCTCAAACTGCTTTCATTCTGAAGGCAAGATACAACATATAAGTGAGACAAACTGTTAGATTGTGAGAAAACCTGTAAAAAGAAGAGCCAGAAACATGCATATTAAAGGCTTCTCTTTCACCCTTTACCCAACCTCAGCTACCTTTCTGCTTGTCTCAGTCAAGCAGACCAAGCACACTTTTGAAAGAGCAGGTTCACCCAGTTACACCTGGGTGAGAAGAAGGTAGGCAGGGATTTATAAGTGGAGAGAAGTCAGAAAGAAAAGTAGACTTTATGATTTTTAGAAAGAAGTAGTCAAACAGAGGTGTGGTGAGATTCCGAACTCCCTTCCTTAAGAGATGATTAAGAATACCAATAAAAAAACAAAGCTAGAAAAAAAAAAGTGGAAGGTTGTGTTTCCTGAATTTTAGATGCTAAGCTGAGAGTAGAAACACTGAAGAGTAGAAGCACTGAAGATGACTCAGAAATTTAATAAATTAAATTTTATTCTTCAAAGACTGAGCTAGGAAAGAAAATAAGAAGAGAATTTTTAAATTGATACCATGTTGAAAAATGCAGATAGAATCACTGGTATGGCTGACCTCATTTTATGTATTTATCAATAAAAAAAAGTAAAAAAATCCCAAATACCAAAATGGCAAACAAGATACTTGTCTTGAGATATGTCACAGGAATTCTGAACAGTGAGCATATGAGGAGGCACCTTCTTAAAGCAATAGGACCATTCCAGCACCTTCTTATCTAACTATAAATATGCTTATTCTACTACAAATGCCTGGGGAAAAGTTCCCTCTCAAAACAGAAGCTAGAACACCAAGTGCCTACACCCAGTCGAGCACATTGTCTACATCCAATGAGCTTGAGTTGGTAGCTAGTCACAAAGAGTCTGCTTGGGCAGACAGGAACAGCAAACAGATTCCATTGCAAAAAGGCAGCTCTTTAAGAAGGAAACACAGAAAGAGTAGCCTACCTCTCTCCAGACACAGCTGACCCCCAGCAAACAACCCTGTTAACATCAGAGTTAAAGGTGATCTATAGAACAGTGAAGAAGAAATATCCTCTATATAACAGAGTTCATGATAAGGGGGTGCTAAAATTTTCTGTCTAGGTACAAACATAGAGACCAACTGATTCCCACTTGGGATACCCCCTGATAACATATTCATGAGAAATTAAATTAAAACTGGTGTGGACCATACTGCCCCAACAAGGGAGCAACTACTTGGTGATACTTCCCTGTCTGATCTATAATTTTCAGGTACTGAGTTTGTTTTGTGTTCTTCTAGGAGGTTGGATTTTTTAAAATATCATTTAGCCTAACCCAAGCCAAGATCCACACCCATCAGAGGCTTGCAAAATCCAGAATGCTTCAGATATCATTTACGTAAAAAGAGCCCTCAGATCTTACTTCCTGCAATTATATATATATATATATATATATATATATATATATATATATATATATATACAAGTGCTAAAGGAACGAAGGCAGTGAAAGGTAAACAGTAGCCCAACCAAAGCAAGGGGGATGTTCCTTAACTTTCTGCTCCAACTCAGTAACAGATGAAGCATGTGATCCATCTGTCTGATCAATCAAAAATCTCTTTTTTGCCTTTTAATAATCTCTGGATCAATTAGATGTATTACTCCCACATGCTATGCTTATGATTAAATTTATTTTCAAACAGCAGTTTCAATGCCATTAACTGAACACTGCATTACCAAATGCCTTTCCTTATGCTTAATCCACTGTTCTCATTATGCTTCTGTCATTGCTGTTTTGATCATTGACTGTATCACTAGAAGTGGCTTAATAATTACTCATTGCTTCTAGAAGCCTTAGTATAAAATTCTTCCTGATTCCTTAGGTTTTCTGGAAAAAAAAATTCTTTTTTATGCTAGTACCTGTTAAAAACTTTTAACACTATTTCAAGAATAGTTGCAGTTTTTCACAGTCTCCTAAAAGTATTGCAGCAAGTACAGCAGTGAGAGTAACAGTTCAGGAGAGCAATTGGATGTTCATAACACAATCATTACAAGAATCCATCTGTAATAAAAAGCAATCCTTCCCAGAGTTTGTTTTCTTTTACCCTAATTCAGTTCTCCCAAATAACAGTGTAATGAATCACATGCTATTACTGTTCCACAAAAAAACTCCCCAAACCAAGATCCATATTTATCATCTTATAACAGTGATCAAATTTAACACTGTTCCTCAAGACCTGGGGGTAACTGATTAGACAGGTTCCCAGGTTGTGAACTTTTTCTCCATTACTCTAAATTTCAGAGACACCCAGACATAAAGAATTTGTATAGGAATTAAAGCTATGTGCCTGTGCGTGAAAAAGGCCACTCACTTAAGCAAGACAAGGCAGAAGATTTCCTGTTGACAGTATTCAAATAAACTCAGGTATGTCAGCAAAAACTACAATCAAGAAAATTGTCCTTAATCCAAAAAGATTGTTTATTGCTTTTTCCCAAGTAAAAATGAAAAGTCTGAATTTAGAGAGTGTGGGTACTAGAACCAGGCATTCACACTAGAAACCATCTAGGAACTATTACTTCAGAGGGATCCTGCCCTTCAAGCAGACCATGTCAATCATAAATGCCTTGCTCTTACCATGACTCTGTATTCACTGCACCACATTCTGTCCCACAGATCCTGAGAACAGATGAAAGCAAAATATCTTGGTACCAGTTCAGGAAAGTGCTTCTGACAGATCAAAAGAGGCATGCAAGAAGAGGAGTTGCAATGACTCACTGTGGGAATGTACATTCTCAATACCTACTTGTAGCACTATGGTCCCTGAATTGTCTGGGGCTCTGGCCAGTTCATTGCCAGTTAATAGCCACAGCACAGCATGATGTGACTCTCTGCTGCTGACTGTGATACTCTCTTCCACACAGTGACTCACTGCTTTGTTACCTCAAAGGTGTAACATTAGAACCTGTTGCAAAATGATCAGTGGTGTCATGGGCAGGTAAAACAAGACTATTTTGCTAATGCATACAAATAAAGAGGCCAGGATAACAAATAGATATTAAACACAAGTTGTATTTACAAACCAAAAGTAGAAAAGTACAAGCAGGAGAAAAAAAATATTCTAAATTCTTTGAAAGCATAGACAGCCTTAACACTGCTTCCAAATGTAATGAAGAAATCAAATTCCTTTTTTTCCAGACTAATGCCACTCAAGATAAAATATGCTTAAAAAGTAACATTAATTCCTTTAAAAAGTAGTTTCTTTCAACAAACACTGCTGTCTACAGATATATTTGTAAATACCCATTCTGTGCTGGTTAGGTAATGTGGATGAGACTTAGATGAGGTTAGTCCCATTTAACACTTCTGTGAAAACCTATTGTCCAATCATGTATTCTTTATATACAACATCAAATATGCATATAAAAATTACAAATCCTAACTCAAACTGACCAAAAAGAGTCCTGAAAAGAATCAAGGCTTATGGAAAAATAGAACTTTCCCATGCTGGCCACCTAAACCTATACATAATGCGTTATTTCAAGTGTTGCTTTCAGCACTAGCTAATTTTTGTTACAAAGAAATTATTAGCCCAAGTTCAATAATGCATTTTCTTTCTCTATATGTCTGTCTCTAAACAGGTACACTGATGGTTTTAATAGTTTGCTGTTCAATAGAACACATACTTAAGAACATGTGACAGACTAAGAGGTATGTAACCATAATATTTCCATCATCACAATCTATCGAACATTTTTAAAATGTTTTTTCAGTATTGTATTTCTTTTCATGCTTGTTCCTGTAAAAGATTCGGTGTGTAAAGGCCTTCTCAGTTCAGTAAAAACACAGCTTAGTAAAACATTAAAATTCCATTTTTAAAGTATTGATCTCACTTTATTTTAGCCAAAGCAAAGCCTAGAGAGGACTGTTGCATTTTGTTAACTACTGGTGTAACAGAGGGTTCAAGGGAAAAGTGATGACTTGTTAAAAAATGAGAAAGTCTCAAAAGGTTTTCCAAAGAGCCAACACTACTGAGCTGCACAGTTTTCCTTGTCCAGTGGCCTGCTCCTGACAAAGAAAATATTCTCTGCCCTCAGTTTGGTAGAAATCATAGGTTTACCTAACTCCGTGATGAGTGCAAAGAGCAACTTACTTTCCTTCCCTACTTTCCCCTTTGAATAAGTCTTCATGCAAACTTAACTGATATTGTATCATTAACACAGCTTTCTTTCTTTCTCTCTTGCTGCGATACTTTTAGCTCCTGGTAAAACTAAGCAAGATCAGCTGTAGAGGCAGCAAAATCTCCAAGGCAAAGGAGAAAGTGGAATAGTATGCCTTGTTCTTCAGAGCTGGAATGGACTAAGGAATGCTAAAAGTAGGAATAAACAGAAAAGCAGGCTAGGTAAAAGCAAGAGGAAAGGGCAGTGTATTTGTATCTCTATGTAAGTCTACTGATTTAACTATTTGTATATACAGCATTTGACTTGGAAAAATTCAAAGCCTAGTAAGAACTAGAATATAAACACTTCTAAAACCTGTGCACTAAATATGTGAACATCACAAAGAAAAAATTCAAAGAGCAAGCACAATGAATTAATTTTTTTTTTTTTTTTTTCTCCACAGAATTATGATACAGGCTTTAATTGTGTTGTCATTTCATCTAAACCTGTCCATCCCATTCCAGGTAACAGAAACCAAGTAAGTCTAATAAAGAGAAAATCAAACCAACCAAACAAACAAATAAAAAGATGCTGGCTAGAACCATTGATTTCCCAAGGACTCTCCTAAATACAGAATCAGAGGTTACATATCCTGACACCTAGATGAAATTTCCATGTGCTGGGAAAATCTTATTTAAAGCACACTGTCTTTTGTCTGTTCTTCTAGATCCTGACAATAATAAGAATCCCATCAGTGTCACTCCTGCAAGCTAATTCTATTATATCATGAATTATTTAAGTAGAGATAGTAGCAAATTATGAAGCATGTTGGTGGGAATATTTGCCTGTTACGAAATCCTGTCAGCTTGAAATGACCAGTCAGAGCTTGCTGCCAAAGAAGCATGTGGAGATTTTGCAGAAAGTTAGCCAAAGGGTTCAGTTGGAGGTTTGTTACAATTGGCTGGTCTGGACAAGGAAACCTATGATCATGGCTCTTTAGTGCAAGCCATATGGTCCATTTTTCCACCATATACATCTGGATTTCAGATATATTCCATTATGAGTTTGGATGATCTGGTTAAAGAAATGGGTATTTCAAGGAAAAGCATAAAAAATAACTATATGGGACAGAGGCAATTTTTTTTTTTATAGCAGAGCCTCATAGGCAATTGGGTTTCCAAAACTTAAGTGCAAGTTAAGCTTTGTAGGAAAGCATTATGAGAAAAAAATCTATATCAAAGAGTTGTTGGCAGCTTATATAGCTGCATTAACAAAGAAGGAGCTGTTTTCAATAACCTGGACAGTTCTGGTATATTAGGACTCAGGGAATTTTACAGTATCAAAGTAGATAGGAACTGCTGAGTATTTTACTGCATCAATTAGGCAGAAGGCATCTTTCTTCATATACTAGTGCCTGTTGATTTCATGCACCGAAATTAATGAGGTTTTTGTAAAAAGAGAACTGTTATATCTATGGCAACAGCAACTTGAATGAAGGAGTTATGCCATTGGTTAGAGACTTAGGAAGGAAAAGCTACAGATACAAACACAGGCTCCTATGAACAAACATGATTCTATATGAGCACACAGGAGGCTGGACTATGGCAATTTAAATATTAGGGATTTATTAGAGTGAAGGAACCTTTTACTATAAGCCAAATAATCATTGCTTTAGAAGCATGGAATTGTTACAGTTGGAAAAGACCACTGAGTCCAACCATTAACTTAGCACCACCATTTTTACCACTAAACCATATTCCCAAATACCATATCCACATGCCTTTTGAACACTACCAAGATGGTGTTTCTATCACTTCCCTGGGTAGTCTGTTCCAAAGATTACCCACCTTTTCAGTGAAGAAATTTTACCTAATATCTAATCTACAGCTTCCCTGGTGCAGCTTGAGGCCATTTCCTCTCACCCCATCACTTACCTGGGAGAAGAAATTGAACCCCACTTCACTACAATCTCTTGTTAAACAGTTGTAGAAAGCAATAAGGTCTCCCCTGAGCCTCCTTTTTTCCAGGCTAAGCAACCACGTTCCCTCAGCCACTTCTAATAAGTTTTCTGCCCCAGACCCTTCACCAGCCTTGTTAACCTTCTCTGGATATGTTCCAGGACCTCAATGTCTGTCTTGTAGTGAGGGGCCAAAACTAAACACAGGATTTGAGGCTTCATCAGTGCCAAGAACAAAGCGACAATCATTGCCCTAGTCCTGCTGGCTACATTATTTCTGGCTCCAAGATAGGGAGCCACTGGCCTCATGGCCACACGGGCACACTGCCTGGTCATGCTCAGTCTCAGTCTGCAGTCCATCAAAGACAATCAAGGCATCCCCAATGCATACCTGCTCCCACATGCTCAATAAGGAAGAGTTATGGTTTCCTGTTACTTGGACCAGCTGTGACAGAATAGCTCAAATTATCATAAAAGTCTCTTCCACAGGTAGACACTTCTGCACATAAGTTTGGAGAGTAGAATAAGAATGCAAGTATAAGACAGCTAGAAAACGATACAACAACTTTGAATAGTTTTCCCACACAGTATGTTCTCATGATTCAACTGTTGACATTTGTAACAATTTTAGTTTATACCACAGGGGATGTGGATAGTATCACAATTAGTCTTGAATAGAAGACCTTAAAGCAGATGGAAAGGATATGATGACTTTGCTGGAAAAGATGGATGAAATTAAAGGAATCGGTAGCAAAGTCCACAAAGCACATCCCAGGAATTCAGTGAGGGGCTGAACAGTTCCTCTCAGAAGAGAAACTGAAATTTTAGGAGCTCTGAATTACTAGTATGACTTTGGAGAGCCAGAATAATAGATCATAATATAAAATAGCATCCTGACTTAATAAACTCAAACAAAACAAGTCTAAAAGATTATATATGTGTGGGAATTCTCACAATGCCAGAGACTACTGGTGAGCAGCCCAGCAGCTGTAAAAGTAAGAGATAACCAAAGACTTAACATTCTGTGGTAAACCTATGATAGCAAGGCCATTCAGTATGAAGACATGACAATTAGATTGTATGCTTTGCTAACAAAAGAAAGAGAAAAAAACAATACAAACCACCAAACATGATAAAGCAAAACCAGCTTTTGATTCAAAACCAGTCCCTTTTCCAAGAAGCCATATTCCTTTTGAAGTGGTCAAAGCGAAATAAGAATGTGGCAACCCATAAAAATACTACATATATGAATATACTGAAATATGTGGATAACCTTCAACCTTGATAAAAGCAGTAAGCCAAAGTGAGATATCAGAATAAAAGGTAAATGGTGTAGAAAACTCAAAGTAGCACTCGATCATTATAAACAGCCTTTAGAAAATTCAAACATTTGAGTTTCTAAGAGACAGGCAATACTATTACAAGTGGTTGCCTGAGTAGCAGCAGAGAGTCAACAGGCTGAAACAAGAAGGTACTCACCATGATAACGAAGTGGGAGTACTGCCAGTTAAGATTAAGGGGACGAAACAGCATAGAACAGAGTAGAGATAGTGAGGGAATGAGGAATTTTTAATAGAGAGGTTGCATCTAGTAATATCAGGAATTGTTCTGACATGGACTTGCTACACAGACCAAAGCTTCTAGGTTACATGAAAAGAAGCTAAAAGTCTGCCTGAGTGACACTGAAATAAAAGAAAGCACATTCAACATCCTAATTCTTGTTCTTGGTTGGTTTTTTTTTGTCATAATAAGAGATATTTTCACAACAGGATTCAGATTTACATCATGTCCACGAATTCCCCACTAAGTATGGAGAATTTTGACAATGGTTTAATGCTTCTACCAGAAAACAATTTTTACAAACAGAAAACCAGCTGATATACAATTTATACTCATGTGTTTGGCAGTAGATTGAAAGTTTTATATCAGGTACCATCCAGATAGATTTGGTAAAGCGTACAGGAGGAATACAGCTGTAAAACATTAATTATAAGCAAAAGAGATAAAATGAAATGCTTTCCATCTTTTTAAGTCCATTAGAATGATGACTGAAATAATTATAAACACCTCAATTTGCTGCAGTGCAGCATCTAAACCAAATTTCATGATGGCAAAACTAAAACTGATTTAACAGTAAGGGTGATTTCAGATCACCAAAAGAACACAGACCACTTAAATGCTTTCTAGAGAATAAGTATCCATCTTTATACTTGAAATACCTTAATTATAAGACATGCTACAGCTATTTACAAGTCAGCTGAAAAATCACCCAGGACAATATAAACTACTTACTTTCCCACTTGTTTCATTAAAGTGACCTGTTAAATTGAAATCACTTGTGCTACTTTACTGGACTTTTTTCAAATTATGCAGATTCCTGGATGCACTGCTCTTAACCATGGAACTGGTACAGCTGTTAGTTCACCATCTCCCATTTGAACATTTAGTGGTAATTTGTCAATTCTGCAGACCCAGAGCTACTAAGCCTCTCTGAGAATGAGGATCTCTTACAATTTTCCCAGCTTGACCCATGCTATAATCACCTCCTGCATGTAAAATGAGTACTGCACAGCAACAAGAAAAGAATGCTAGGAACTGTTCATACAGGAAGAAGTAAAAACACACTGATATCTCACAAATATGGATGACAGCCAGGACTTTCCATACTATCAATCAAAATAAATAAGTCTGCCTAGCTGAAAAATCAAAACAGACTTCAAGGTCACAAATAAACTGGAGTAAGAGGAATGTGAAAAAAGAGAGTCTACATAAACAATAATGTCTGATTTACAGTACCAAGCAAACACAAAAGGAGAGATCACCTGCTACCAGCTTCTGTATGATTGTCTTGTTCACATTTGAAACAGCTATAGGGTACACCGGCTGCAAGGTTCTTCTACACTGTGAGCCTTTGAAAGGAGCTGGGATTTTTTTCTTTTAACACTAGGTACTATCAGGCCTGTTACTGAAAATGCCTTCCTAGAGTGGTGCCCTTTGAGAAACCAGCAGCATGCAAGTTGCATTTCAAGTGCCTGTTGTGACATTTTAATTTCGATGGGTTATAATGCAGAGAAAAGGCAAAAAAAAAATCACTAACAAACCAACCAACCATCTCCAAATCTGAAATCTGAACAAGTAAAAATAAATCACAATTGTCAAATACCAAGCAATTGGTAGTGTATTAAAGATAATGAATTTATTCATACTACCAGCACCAGTTAGAAATAACTCTCTTGGAACATGTGATGTCAGTTGTAAAACATCACACTCACTTGTCTTTAGACTTTAGCCACTGGGGATATAAGTTCTACTAGCAAGTCCATATTCTGTAACACAGCTAAGCTAAATTAATAATAATATGGAAGCTTTATTCTAGTTATGTTTATTATAAAGTTAAGTACTAGTAGAGTCAATACAGATCAGAGAAGTTGCACAGAAAAGGTATAAGAACTACTTTTCTTCTACACAGAACAAGAAATATTCAGTACTAAAAATCCTGAAAATTTAGAATAAAAGTTACAATTTTATAAGAACTGACACGGCTACAAAACCATTCAATTATTACACATGGTAAAAAATATATCTTCATTACCAAAATATTTTAAACCGAGATTTAGTGTATACAGCTAAATAAAAAAAATAAGCATATAAAGCTAATATATGGAAGCATATATTACAGTTGAGTCAATTTTAGCAACCTTTGCACTGAGGAGGCTGTATGAAAAGAAGGGGGTTTGCATTTCTATCAAGTTTCCAGAACTGGAAGTTTCTCTCATGGGAGTTCATTTAAAACGTTCACCTCGTTCTTACACCAGAGTTCCTCATTGTTAAGAATCTGACTTCCATTATACTTTAATGCAAACAGGCTGTCATATTTAACAGACAAGCAAATAAAATCCAGAAAATGCAGCTATTAAAAATGTCAAGTGGGGACTATTGAAATATGCAGACCATGAGGGTTTCTTTTTTAATATGTGAAATTTTTATAGCACTTAGTATGTTCTAAGCATAACTCTAGCTAACCTGCAAATCCCAACATAGAAAAAGTTGCCTTACACATTGCATTGCATTAAGAAAAAAAAGTTAAGCAAAAAATAAATAAGAAAACTTTCACAGACACTTTCTGATCAAGATGAAGGTAACACATTTTAATTACATTTTTACAGTGTTACAGGCATACGGACTACACTTATTATTTTGTACTCTTCTCCAAGACCAAACTCCTCTTCTGTCAGTGGATGCTCAATTCCATTTCAACGTGGGGCAAAGTCTGAGATGAGCTCAAGGAGCAATGATGCCTGTGGATGAAATGCAGAACGTCATTCCTCATTTATTCTGCAAAGAGTTTCACAGGAACCTTGTGATGGATGAGGCATTATTATGGGTCATTGGAAAGAGCTCCCACCACAGCTCTGGGACTTTAAGCCATGCCCTTTGCAGCCAGGCTGGAGGTCCAAGGCCCGGCTCATCGCGCACAGCTGCAGTTCCGCGTGTCCCCGCCGCAGGCTCGGCCCTGTCACACTGCGTGACACACACGCGGTGACCTCGCCGGCCGCTGCGAGGTGAGGGGCCGTGCAAGGAGCGTGTTAATGGCGGCAGCGATTACAGAGCGCAGCCGCGCCTTTTACCTTGAATCCCCACATACAGACCAGCCACAGATCTAAGGACACAACTTCACACACGGCTCTGCAGCGTCTCCCAGCACGCACAAAGCAGCGGAGCCGCGAGTGCGCCCTGTCACAGCCCCACGTGCTAACAGCACCACTGTCACTGATTCCTGGTGCGCGGAGCCGTGCCACCGTGCCCGGGGCGGAGCAACGCTGCTCTTCCCGCCCCGGGCACGGGCACGGGCACTGTCCCGTTCCTTCCCTCCCCTCCCGTCCCGGGCCCGGCTCCGCCCGCAGCGCTCCCCTCACGGCCGGGGGGCGGGGCCGGGGGCGGGGCGCGGGAAGCGGCCGCCTCGGCCACGTGCCCCGCCTGCGCTGAGGCGACGCGCGCGCGGGAAGCGCCGGCATGGCGGCCGTGATGTGCTCCTTCCGCGTCGTGGCGGGCGGCGACGAGGGCAGCGACAGCGATGACGGCGACTGGGACATTGGCGCCGTGCGGCAGGAGCCGCAGGTGGGGCTGGGCCTCCCTGCACCTGGGGCCCGCCAGCCGTGGCCGGGCGGTCTCGGGGTGGGGGGGCGGCCTCGGCTTTGGGACCGTGAGGGGAGCGGAGCGCGGTGGGTCCAGGGGAGGGTCCGGCTGGTGCTTCCACTCAGTCTGTTTCCTACCAGGGTAATGCTAGTGTACCCTCAATCCAGTAAATGAAACCTACCAAACCCTTAATGTTTATTTGAAAGCTCTTTCTCCCCTTAAGTAGCAGACCCTAGTCCTAATCGTATTTCAGCATGAGAATAAATCTGACCATGACTCGGGGCCTGTAAAGCTGTTTTATACCTTAAATCTCTTGAGGCTGTTTCTGGCTAACTTGAAGATTTCAGTAGTTTTGTTGCATCTAACAGGTGTGAAGTATCCATCAGTGTGAGGCAGAGGAGATAAACACTCACTATCTGTGAGGGTTTTTAAGCATGGGTTTGTCTCATTACCAGACTTGAAAAATGGGGGTATAACTGAATTCTTGAGGTCTTAGGCTAAAGGTTATAGCCAGTGTTTTAAGAGGCCTTGACCTTTAGATAGATGTTCCTATCCAAAGATGTGTGTTGTTTGAAAATTGTCATCGGAATAGAATAAAAAAAGGCTCTTCTGTTGACTGTTTTTCACCTATGATACTGTAGACACTTTTGTTAGTCTTTACAAAACTTACAGGAAAGATGGGCTATGATGTGCTGTAAAATTTGTACATTTCTAAATTATAAATTGTGATTTAAAAACTTATGATAAAAGACAACTTCGTTTCATACTGACTTGTGTCTCTAAGGAAACTAGTGAATAATCCATCCTCTGCTTACCAGTGTATGTAAATGTTTTGTACACTTGATATAGCTCCAGCAGCAATCTTCAGCTGTGTCTGCAGCTTTGGGACGTTGGCATCATAAATCTGTGATGCTTTTGAAAACAAATGAGGTAACTGTCTGATGCATAAACTAGTCCTTTGGTCAGTGCTTTTTTCAGCCAGAACGTTTATGATGCAGCACTACAAATGCCTCTGTCACCACAGAATTAGGATGACAGAGGAGCTGTAACCCTTCACAGCAGTGGACTTGTGCTGTTAGGCCAGCCAGTTAGTCACTGAGGTCCCCTGACTCAAGCTCAAGCTTTCATATCTGGTAGTTGTATTTTTTAATGTTGTACTTCACAATATGTGAAATATACAGAAAAATAAAAGATACATAAATGCATTTCAAAATTTTTCTAGTGACATAAGATGAAAGAGAATCTTAATTGAAATCAAATTATGGCAAGTAAAGTTGAGAGCAGCATGGGAGGATAGCAGGATTCTTTCTGTTGAGAAAGAAGGTATTTACATTTTCAGAGAATGGCACCTCTCAGAGAAATTTATTTTAAAACGTAGACTTTATAATAGACCCTGAACAGATCTATGGAGATGGAAGAACAAAAGTTATATGATGCTTTTTCCCCTCTTCTTCTATGCTATGTCATTTAGAGATTATTAGTTCTTTTATACTGAAACCAACCTATATTTTTTTTTTGCCTTGAAACAGACTCCAGATTTTGACTTAATTTTTCTTTATTTATCCAGCAGTTGGATCAAATGTTGCAGGCAGACAAGAATGAGGCATTAAAGAAGGCTCTGTTTCGTGGGGATGTGTCGTTAATTGAAGAACTCTTAAACTCAGGTGAGGAAAAGTCAGTTACAAAGTTGAATATTTTTTATTGAACTTGGAAAAAATTTCAATTCTCATTTAAAACAAGACTTTATATCCTTTACTGGAAACTCACATGTTCCTACATGTACTCAACACATTATTTTGGAAAATCGAATTACTTTTTTAGTGACTCGGATTCGATATTCTAGCACATTCCTTCTAATTTATGTTTCTTTTGTCAGTCAAGAGACCTGAAAATTAAGCAAACTATGTTGAGCTATGAAATAACATGTTTCTTTGTTTTCAGATGCACCTTTAACATGCAAATAGCAATTACAAACACTGAATTAGAAGTTGTTTAAATTGAGGGGAAAATTCAGTGGGTGGTCATTGGTGTTGAAAGTTGTACAGCATGGGGTAGGAAGGGGAGGCTAGGCTTTTTCATTTTCATGTTTCCCCAGTTTGGAAATTCCTTTTCCTCTTTTTTTTTTTTTTTTTCTTCTCCTTCACAGCACTGGTAAGTGTCTGGTATGTGCCCTGTGTATAACTGCTGTCTTGGCAACATCAGCTGAACAAAGATTTTGTGATTCTGAAAGGTCTAACAGGCTTTTTGTGGCATTTGTCACTAAAAAGTAGTCTGTGTTAACACTGGAAGCCTTTTTCCCTGTTCTGTTACTCAGTATTTGTCTTTAATGTGTTTGTTAATCAGTGTTAGGAAGATTGGATCACTTATTCAAGCATCCAGGGCAATCAGAAACTGCATAGCTGAGTTGACCTGCCTAGTGATAATTGTCAGGAAGTTCTGCTTCAGCAAGCAAGGAGAATATAGTAACCAAGAGCTTGTTCTCTGAGGAAAATTTGTCTTAGGGAAGAAAGTAGTTTCTTGGTTAGCAATGGGCTTTTCTGAGTTTTGAAACAATGACATTATTTGCCCTTTTAGAAGCCAACTGTTTCTCACCACAATGGGGGAATGGTTTTCTTTTTAAATTAAGCAAAACTACTGCATGGCCTGGAACACAAGAAATGCAGTACAAGCATGAAATACGCCTGTCTTGTTTTGAGACAATATATTCTTATTTGTGAGTAGAGTTTTAGTGATGTCTGTGCCTCAGATTGCTGGTTTGTTTTGCTACACCATCCATTTTAAATTGTTGTGTGGCAGTGAAACAGCAATATTTCACTTTCTGTGCTGATGCCTTGCTGCACAGCGGACAGTTCCAGCTCTTGGAAGATGATAATAGGTTTCTGTAAGAGCATAGGTTGAGGCCAAGGATTCATGTAGTCTAGTTTCTGTCTCCTGAAACAAACAAGGCAGTATTATAAAAGAATATGTAAGTTCCTTAAAATGGCACCAGCAGTACATTCTGACCCATCCAGTGCTGTTCTGCAAAGCAGCAGAGCTCAGTGCCTGTTATGGAGGTCTTCTTGAAGAAAGGTAACATTGTCCTTCAGGGGCATCTGTGCTCAGGTTAAATCTTTGCCACCAGCAATCCCTTTAGTATAGAAGAGCTTGTAGGAGGCTCACTACCAGCAGTCAGCCAAACTCAAGGTTTTTGTTGGAAGTGGATTTCTTAGCAAGAGTTGGGGCTGTTCCTTGAGGTAGGCTGAGACTGTGTTGTCTTCTGGCTTGGTTAGATGTTGCCTTAATATTTTTGATGCTGAAGCAGTTTTACAGAGCTTGTTGAGGAGATGGACAAGCACAGTGCTTTTCCTTACTACGTCTGTTAAATGGCAGCTTAGGAAAAAGTTTCTGAAGTACCTATCACAAAAAGTAATGCAAGCAAGTACCTTCAAAGATGATTTGGACATTTTGGTTTGCTTCAGAAGAAAAACCCTTCACACCATGTGTTCCATTTCCTAAAATGGAATTAGAAGTTATGACTTAATGACAGTTTAGGCTGATTAAAGCTATAACTACAGTCAAATCCTCCAGCAGTTTGTTCAGCTTACATCTTTGAATGAGTGCTGGAGCTCATCTCATATTTTGTGAGCCAGTTCAGGGAATTAAAAGTAATAGCAAACAACAGGAATGGGAGGGTGCCTTGTGTGTGAGAATAATTTTTCAGCTAGTTTAGGACTCTGAACCCTGAGTCAGGTGACCACCATAGCTGGCCCAGCAGAGGGAGACATCAGCAGCTCTAATATGACTCAGCTTTCAGGTCGTGTGGGAACAAACATTAAGTGCAGACAGACTTAATACTTCTACTAGAGAAAAGTCTTAGAGAATCTAGCATTTTAGAACTTCCTCTCAGGTAAATGGTGTCTGAATGTGAATGAATTCCAACACTGAGAGCTATTCTTCAACTGAACGGAAGTCAAGACCTCATATTTTTGGTGTCATACATGGACTTATTTAGCAGAGTTACATTTTTCTCCACAAAAGCAGCCTTTCTACTATAGCTATTATTAGCCACAGTCAAGAAAGTATCTGAAAGGGATATGGTAATAGTCACCAAAAAAAAAAGTTCTTACTTTGCTGTTCTTTTGCTTCACTATTACTGATATTCTTCACATGGTTTCTGCTGTAGAGTTTGTCTGTGGCCAGAATGTGTTTATCCTCTTTGCTGCTTAAACAGGAGGATATTTGTCTGTAACTCAGATTGTAAAGAATGTTGCATCTAGTTTGTCTCCTAGCTGTAATTTGTGGGGACGTGTAACTGAAAAGCTCCTCTGCTCATACCTACAGAGGAACACAGATAATGGCAGGTGAGGGAGTCCAAATAATGCCCTGGTCCAGCTCCTCTCAGGCCCGTCATGGAATACAGTTGCCTGCCTCTACAGTCTCAGAGGGGTAGAGACCACGTGCAGGCAAATTCGAGACTCAGAGCAAGGGACTCCCAGCTGCAGGAAAAGGTCCTGGTGCCTGGGGGCCGAGCAGCTGTAGTGACAGGAATGAGTGAAAGCTGTGCCAGTCACAGGGGTGGGACCAGAAGTCAGAGACCCCTGTGTCTGTGGTGCCAGCAGCTGGAGGGGACGGGTGACGCACTGGTGCCAGCGCTGCTGTGTTCGTAAGAGCGCTCTGGGTGTCTGTGTTGGTCACTGTGACCAGTGGGGTGTGTGCCTGCGCCTGCTGGGAGCACACACTCAGCATTGATATGGGTTGGGCCTGCAGTTCTGGAGTGCAGCAGCCTCACTTCCCTCTGGCTGTTGGATCTGGCCTGATTTTTCACTAAAAAGTTTTTTCTGTACTTCACTGTTCTCTTGAGAAAATCTCAAGGGTCATTTTAAATGCTGAACTAACACTGCTTACTTCAATAACAGCTCATGTAATGGGAGTAATAGCCTATTTGAGTAGTCATCAAGGTGAGACATTTCTGGTTCAGTCAACAACTCCTATAACCAAGCAGCCGAGGAGCCACATAACTGTTCTGTTTCAGTTGTCCTTTTTCTTCCTCTGGGATTGCAGCTTGTTTGCATTGGGACCATCAGTACTGAGTGGTACTTCAAGACAATCAATACCAAGATGGTAGGAGACTGCAGGACAAACAACATATTGCCACATAGACCATTCTACTTCTAGAACTGGAAAAAAGCACCAGCATCATAGCAGATACTGGCTGCTATCCATGGAAAGAAAGCATTGAGGAAAATGCCTTCTCAAGTGTTTTAATAAGTCGATATATAACTGCCAAAGAGGTCGTTGCTGTTGTTCTGGTATGTATTAAAGTATGAAGTTGTAGATGGGACTGCTTTTCTTTTCATGAGGAAAAGAGACTTAAAGGCTCCCAGGGTGACAGGTGAATTCTGGTGATTGTATTTGAACCTTGCAGTCTCCTATTTTCTCTTTTTATTGAAATAATATTTTATTAGTACAGAACAGAAATCTGCTAGCTAACTGTCTTGCAGGACAGAGAATAAAAAGAGCTGTGAAGCAGAAACCCTAGATGTTGTGATCCTAATTGTCTGACAAGCAGTTTGATTCCACAGCAGTCTTCCTGGCTTGGCAAGAGTCAAATTTTGTTTTTGTTCAAATTTTGTTTCAAACAAACTTCCATTTTGTTTGAAGAAAGCTGTTGCACAGAGGTAGAAAAACAGATTCTGTGTGCTTATATGAAATTACTTGTGCAGCTAAATGATTGAGGTATTTAGTGTAGTCTTGCTGTGGTACTTAACTCCTTGGGTTGAGAACTGGGATACATTGATGTCAGTTTTAAAAGTTGTTTTCTGGTGTTCTAAATAAAGATGTATTATAAAAAAGAAAATGCCATAAGAGATTTCTCTCCCTTGTACTAAATGCAACAGGGTGTAACCTTTGTAATGATGAGAGTAAGTTTTATAAAGAACATGTTTGTAGTGATGCAGTTTCACAATTGTAATTTCTTCAATTTTGGCAGGTATCAGCATAGAAACTAGCTTTCAGTTTGGATGGACTCCCCTGATGTGTGCAGCCAGTGTGGCTAACTTTGCAGTAGTGCGTCTTCTTCTGGACAGAGGTGCTAATGCATGTTTTGAAATAGGTAAGATGGGAATGAAAAATACTGGCTGGTAATGCTCAGTACCAGGCATTGTCCTTATCCTTGTTCTCTTGTTTACATGTGTAGGGGAAAAAATTCGAAAGTTCACAGTGGGTCTGAGACCCACTTGACTTTTCACAGTTTGCAAGGAAAAGTAGTAGTTTTAAAGTAAAAATTGAGGTTTTGGAATTGATCTGGAATCAGTTGCTGCATTTTCTTGTTATTTCTCTCTCAATTCCACTTTCTCCCACACCTCCCAAATCCCAAGTACTGTTTGAAAAGTGTTTGGAAGTACTTCCTTAAAAATTGTAGTATAGAGTTCTACAGGTAAAACTTACTGTGTTTTGATCCTGTTATGAACTGTGTATGTGCAGAAACCAGATAACATCTCAAAAAACCTGAATGGCTTTCCTGTTCACAAGAAACTAGAGTGCAATTTTTCTGTTAAGAAAACTGTTCCTCACCGTGTTGCTAGATCACCTTTTTCTTCAAGAGTTCAGTGTAACTTTTAAGTAGTATCAGTTCCTCTGTCAATTTTATTGGCATAATAATAACTCCTTTTCTACTTAAATTGTGGTTGTTTTCAATCTCTCCCATTGCACTGGAATATTTATCCCACAGTATTGCCAAGTACATAAGAGCAGTGATCATATTTTCCAGTTACTTGACAGTAGTTGCAGTAGTGGTAGAGAGAAATGCAGATGGTACAAATCTGGTTCTGAAAATTTTCTCTAACCTCTTAGCAGTTGATCAGAGTAGATTGCCTACACCAAAAGCAATCATGCCTTCTTCTAATCACTGTCTTTGTAACCAGTTTCAGATAGCTTCTGTGTGTCTACCTAGAGCTCGTACCCATTCCTTGTTTGTGGCTGTAGAAAGCTGTGAATGGGGCAGAAACTGCTATGGGCAATAGTTTAGGCTGACCAGGTAACCAGATGCATGGCATTTTTTCATTTGTGTGATCACCTATCTTTGCCCAAAGTGGCACCTTGCTAGGATCAGGTTTCTTTGTTTGTTTCCCTGTTAGACTGTGTAGGGAAACTGTAACTAGGGCCTATGAGCAGCAAAGTGCAGCCAGAAGCAATCTTGTAAGTCATTGATTTGGGTCAGGTCATGTATGTTCAGTAGAGCTGTGCTATCCTAAGGGCTACTGAATTTCACCAGCCCTCCTGCTATTTTTTATGTCAGCAGGCAATCATACAAGTGATCCTATAATAATAACCCTTTAATGCCTAATAAACAGCTTTACTGTTAATCACCTTGAGTCCCTCTTCAGTCATTCTCTATAACTAATTACTTAATTTTACCCTCTTTGGTAGTTGACAAGAACTAATCTATCATTCGCTGTGTGGTGGGTTCAAAATGTTGTGTCCTTGAGGAACAATTTCACCAGAATTACTGGATTTTTCATCTAGTCTGAACATAAACTTACATTTTTGCAGTCTTTTAGCAGTTATTCTCTGTAAAAGAGAAATCTAAGAATTCCAAGGTGTTTCTTCCCTTTTGTCTCTTGCTCACATGTATGAGCTATAGGTAGGGCAACAGAAATTAATTTCCCACTCTATCACTGCCTGAGATAATGAATATAAATACAACTGCAGGTTCCTCCCAAATACCATTCCCAGACTGACAGTGCTTTATTTAAAGTCCTGCCATCATTCTATTCATGTTGTAGTTGATAATCAGGTTAAACACTTTGAGTAAAAATTTGTCAGCATATCCAGTAATTTCTACATGAGGCAATTGAAAATTAAAAGATGGTATATTAAAAAGCCAAATAAATTTAAATGTAGAACTAAGTTGTAGAGGTAGAGGACATGAAGTAGTAAGAACAGTGGGGGTAACATACATAACAAACTTTTCATGTCTAAATGTAATGAAATCTGACCTTATTTTAGAATGAATATGTTAAATATACAGAGTCTTAAAATTTCTAAAAGAAAATTAGAAAATATGTTATAACACTTGATAGGATATGCAGCTAATGTAGGTGCAGCTAATATAATACTTCTTAAATGGATGAAGGCATGTTGGAACTTGTGAACAAGTTTGTGCAATAAACAAAATGGGCAGTTACTCAAATGGCAGTCTTCTAAATGACACTGGGGCCAACTAACTAAGGTGCTATGTTTCCCAGATGGAAACCATGGTAATCATGGGAAAGGAGGTGTTCTGTGTGCAAACAGCAGCTGTACAGTTCTGATTTGTGAGCCAAGGTGGTATGTAACACCCATCTGATTCAGAGCTGGAGGAGTAAATATACTGGTGTTCCTATGGAGTGTATAGGTGCTCTTTAAATCCACATCTAAACCAACACTTTTAATTATTCTCCTGACACTACTGGACTATAGTAAGTTAATGAATTTAATTCTTCCTCCTTAAGACCTATCATGAAGCCCTTTTGCATCCAGTGTCTTTTGTATAGGCCTCTTTTCTCCCCAAAATTGGTGTCACTATGTGTTCATAATACATTTCATGTATCTTTTTCTATCCATTGCAGCTGTTATTTCCATTTACTGGAGGGGAGGAATAGGGAGTGAATCTACTGGTGGAATGTGTTTAGAGAAATAAGCATCTACAAGCTCCTGTTGTAGCTTTGGGGTACTTTCATGCTATTCTGAACTTCATTAGGAGTAGGTGTTTTACTGCTGTGATTCACTCTCATGTTACTGAGTATCTCCTCAGGTGCCTTTTTCCTACCTGATCACTAGTGATTCTCAGACAGGAAAACAAGATTGTTAGCCTTTTCCAAATATAATAGAGTATCAAAATCTCAGTAGCAACTCTAGCAAATATAAAGACTTTTAAAAGAGCTTCTGGAATAGCATTTACATTTACATCTGTAATACCCTAACTGCAAATTTCCAAACAGATAAATACACCGTGTTGATGGCAGCGTGTACTGCACAAGCTTCAGAGGAGAACATCTTGAACACTGTTGAACTGCTTTTATCAAGGAATGCTGACCCTAACCTTGCTTGCAGGTATTGAAAACCCCACATCAGTGAATACAGTACAAAATTTAATTTATTATACAGAGACATGTTTATAGACATAGCTGTTGGTGGTGGTTAAGATGAAGTGTACATACTTCTTGTAATTTCACTGCTGTTTGTATAACAAAATATTAGTACCCAGATACTTATACTTGTTATACAATTGTTAATCTGAGTAAATAAGACTGTGATCAGCTTTATCAAATTGGAAGTATATTCTTCAGCTGAACAAAGTAAAAATCTTAATTCTTCACGTGACTGAAGTATAAGGGCAAGAAATATGTCCTCTGCCTTTCCTAAATCATATTGCTTCTTCTGCATTGGGATGGAAGTCAATTCATTATTTAAGTTCATATCCTACTTTTGAACTTTTTTGTGGATATCTGGCTATATTCTTTTCACAGAGTGCTTCCTGTGGGAAACAAAATTCTGTAAATAAAATACATTTATTCCACTGCAATGTGGAATAATTTGGATTAAAGAGGTTAAGCTCCTTTTAGAAACAATAATAGTGTCCTTCTTCAGTTACAACTTTGTGTCTCAGTGGTTTGAAGCATTGTGAGATGTCTGTAGTTTTACAGTCAGATGAAATGTTTCATTTTACATCAAAAATAAATTCTGGACTGACCCCAGGATAAACTATCTAGTCTCTGCTAAAAAAAAAATAGTGCTTAGGTCACCTAGTTTTTCATCTAACAGTATTTTTTTTTGTACCACACCTCTTTCATCACATTACCTGGGATATATAGACTGAGGAGCTCTCTAAAAAGAATAGAATTGAAGGCCTTTGGTTTTCCATAGTAGAATTCAATTACTCAAGGCCCTGAACCTCTCTATGAGCACAGTACTGATAGACAAGGAGGAAACAGGGTTCTGCTGAAGTGCAGCTCATGTCTGGTACCAAATTTAAATGCCATTCTTTTATTCTTGTCAGACATACTCTGAAATAATTACATATTGTTGTTGTCAGATATCTGGGTGTTAGAATAAACATCCTGCTTAAAAAATAGGGGAAGTCTTTGCATTATTAACTTTGTCTTGGGCTCTGGAAATGGAAGCAAGAGTGCAGAGCTGCAGGTTTGCATTTGGACAGGCCTTTGGTTAAACTTTGGAGGAAGAGAGTGTGAAAGCTGACACAAGAAGTAGGAATTGTAATTTTTAAATTTTATTTATAAACTTAGGGTATGTTTTGCATGGTTGATCTTTATATGCAAAGATTTATTTACTACCTTTTTTGTGTCCTTAGACCTTGTGCTGACGTGACCTATTTGTGCATCCAGCAGATATGGTTGTGGCTTTTTCAGTTTTGCAGTAGTAGTCTTTCTCAGATGAAAAGATAAATTAAGTGACAATCAGAAATGTCATATTTATGCTAAATAAAAGCAGAGACTTGAAAAATCCAGACCTTATCATCTCAAACCTTTGAGCTGCCTTTCTTCCTTTCCATTATTTGACATATGTGCATGCCACTCCGTCCTTGGGTCTGCTCAGACTACAGCTGCTGTTTCTCATGGACTTCTTGCTCTGTGTTCAGAAATGAGAATAAAACACAATAAACTGCCTTATGTGACCATAAAGGATCAAACAGCCCCTCTGTGGCACTGCAGTCCCATTCCACCTGTTTCATTAGAGAGCAAGCAGAATGTTCTGTGAGAGAGATCAAGAACTGTCAGTGAGTTGAGATTATTGTGAAGGTATTTCCTGTGTGATCAGCTTACTGCAGGTGCAGAACTAAGGTTCTCATTAGTTTCATGGTTTTCTCTTAGCATGTAAGAACCAGAATGATTCTAGGAAGCTTCTCTTTTGTCCACCAGTCACTGGAATGTGTGTGAATGCAAAGCAGAATATGTAACCTTCATGTAAGCAGGGTTTAATGTTTATCCTTTCTCTATTGCTCCAGTAGGCTCTTATTTCATGTCATCTGGAGGTGATACACAGAAATTTGGAGGGAGTGGGTCTAATTTACCAAGTGTGTGTGGAGTGGGAAAGGACTAGTGGGAAAGATGTGATTTTGGAAATGCAAAGAAAGGAGGCACATTTAGGAGTGGGTAGGTAGATAGTTTCTTTGCAAGGGGATATGGTTCTGAGCAGAAAGTATTCAGTAGCATAACTCAGGATATTGTTGTTAAATCAAAATTGGAAACGGAGTACTGGTGGCTGTAAAAACAGTATTGTTGATGAGAATGTAGTATATCAAAGCATAAGTGCTAGCTAAAGGGTTTTGAAAGTCAAACAAGTAGAGTAATGGCTAGGTGAGACAAAAAAGCATTGTAAGACCTGCTCTGAATAGCCATTGTAGAGCTACTATGGCCTGTATGCTTCATTTAAGTTAGTGCTACCTTAAGAAATTTGTTTTGCTTGTCTCATGTCATTCACCTTCATCTTGTTCCAAAATGTAAATTATGTACTTTATCCCTTTGTAAGGCCTGGAAGTCTTTTAAGTAGTGTTTTTAAAAATCCTTTTTTAACCTGAAGTGCTTTACTAAACTTATACTAAAATATGTGTTTCCAATATTACTTGTTATATAGGATTTCCCACTTAATCACTAAATCCCACTAAGCCAGAAAATGGGCAAATAGATTATCTTCTGTTGCTGTGAACACACTGTTGCCACTTAATTTCTCAGTTCCAGGCTTAATGTGCAGCAGTGGAGTGGGGAAACTGGCTCCAAAAGCTTCTGAAATGCTTCCTGTTTATCTGAAGAATTGTTCAGTTTACAGATCAGTAGACTAGCAGCATCATTTCCTTGTTTTGGGATCTCAAAAAGACAAGATTGAGACTAAACTCTGGGCTAGATGGTTTTCTACCTGCTGCATTTTTTCTAGTATAATTGATACACTGGTCTAGTTAATAAGCATGTATCCACTTATGAGACTTTACTTACAACTTGTCAAGACCACCAACTTGAAATACGGAATTTTTTCTAGATGTCTCCCCAATGGAAAGAAACCTGTGTGTAAATAGGAGACATCTCCTATTCTTCCTCTTAGAAAAATTTTCAGGAAGGTGAAGTTTGTCTTCCTTGAGATCGTGATCCCACACACAGCATGTTTATTTGTCAAGTGTGGTGAATTCTTGACCACAGATCCAGTTTAGTGACAGCTGTTCAATACATTTTTGAGTCAGGTGCTTGCCATCTGGGAGATAAAACTTTATCACCAGTTCTGTCATGGCTCCTGATGAAGCGGGATAGACGGCTTCAGGGTAGTAGGTCTGTTATACTCAGCTTGTTGTCTTGTGATGTAAATTTTGCTCCATTTTTCGACAAGGTAAAGTGAGCTTGTAAGAACTTCTGGTTTTATCTATGTGTACATGTCACATACAAAGTTTGGGATGGCCCTGAAAACTAAAAAAGCTTCCATTTTTGTCTTTTTCTCCAGTCTTAATATAAAAGGAGGGGTACTTAGAGCGACAAACTGTGTTAGAGGACGTTTACATTGGATATTAGGAAAAGGTGGTTCTGTGCCAGAGGGTAGTTGGGCATGGGAACAGATTCCTAGGAAAATGGTCATAGCACCAAGTTTGACAGAGCTCAAGAAGCATTTGGACAATGCTCTCAACTGTGTGGCGTGATTCTTGGGCTTGTCATGTCTGGGGCCAGGAGTTGGACTCTGTAATCCTTGTGGGTCCCTTCCAGCTCAGAATTTTCTTTGACTCTAAAGATAAAAACAAATAAACAAAAATCTCTCTTCATTTGCGTGAGGCTCTGCTTTTTATATAAGTGCTGTGAAACTGGAAACAAACATAGTTAGATGCTTAATTAATAAATTACTTATATGCCTTTTAAGATTTTATTTATTTACTGACTATGACTTGAGTATCATATTCAATGTGGAAAAATGTCATGTGCCAAATTGTACCATACAAAAGGACTTAATGGGTGTTTGGACAAGAAGGTCACCTGCAAACCAGACTGCTGAAACAGAGCTGTTCCTCAAAATTATGAAAGGATGCTTAAGATCTGTCTAGATGAGTATCACTACACTTGATTGACAATTTTTAGATTGCACTAAGATGTACCAGTACGTTTCATTTCTCTTCACCTTAAGCAGGAAACAGTGGATATGCCATGTTAAAGCTTGCTGTTGTGGTTGTGGGCATTCATTGCAGGGTTAGGAAGGTTTGTTTTCCCCAGTGCTCTTGTTTTCTCCCTGTGGCCGTACATTTGAATGGATGCTGCTTTCATGGGGTGGCTCAGGGCACACCCTTGCAGTAAAGGTGCAAATTTCTGCAGCAATGCATGTGTTTCTATCCTGAAACAGCTTGTAGCCTTCAAAATTAAAACCCAGGCATTAAAATTGAATGCTTGCAGTACTAATGGCACAGTCATGTTGATGGACCTTTTAAATGTTATCTTTATTGAGTTTTGCTTGCAAATTGAGCAGCTCTTTTAGTGTCTTTAGTGTCATTGAGTTGTTGGGTTGATTTCAAGTATCATGCCTGCAGTACTATACAGCTGTAACTACATCAGATTCTTTGGAGAAAAGACTATTCTGTAGCCTCAGGGCTTTTGTTTAATTTTTTTTCTTTGAAAAGGCAGAAGATAGTTGTGATGTAGTATCACCATTTAAAAAAAAGGTTGAGAGTAAGAGAAATGAAATCAGGTGTGATTGGACTGGTTTTGCAGGCAGATGTAAATGGTAAATACTTCAAAGGTGATGGCACGTGAAGTTAGTCAGAGGCTACTTACCACCGAAAAGAAAGAAGCATGGGAGTGTCCATGGTGGGCAAACCAGTTTGCATTTTGTTGCTACAAATTATTAGGTTATCATCAACTTCTGCTCATTCTTTAAAATACAGCTTTCTGTATATGTCTCTGTATAGACAGTTCTATAGAGACCTATAGAGATAGTGAGATATATGGGTATCAGTTATAAGTTGAAGATGCAGATTATAATCTTTCTCTATTTTTATAGTAATCTGCATAGGGTAATTAATGTCAGAAGGGATTGCAGGAGGTTTCTAGTCCAACTTCTTTAAAGCTACATCTGCTGTAAGATTTGGCTAGGTTGCCATCTGGTCTTGAAATCTACTAAAGATGGAGACTAAAAAACTAATCTGAGCAACCAGTTCCAGTGATAGGCTGTGCTCCATGGTGAAATGTCTCCGCACATACAGTCAGAAGTTCTGCTTTTGTAATGTTGATGAACTAAGTTCTAGACTGATGCAAGTCTTTTTGCTTCATTACCAAGTTACTTTATGTTGTTGACGGTATGTCTTGAAGGTCTGGTTACCTTTCATTTTGCTTATGTCTATGTGATTGACCTTTTCCCCCTAGCACAAGGTTGTTTCCAATTTGTAATGTTACTGGATTTTATTCAGTACAATTTTAACTGTGTTTGCATAAGACAAAACATTATCCTTGTATGAATGACTGAAACCAAAGAAAAATGTGTGAAGCCTTAGTTCTAGCAATATTCTCTGGAAGGAGCCAGAAATTTTAAGGCAGTTGCTTTAAGACATGAATTTGGGGGTCCCTCTAGTGGTTGATGAACTTACTATTAGGAAACCCAGTACTGGGAAGAACAGTCCTCCCTTCAGGGATATCCTAGCAAAATAGAATAATCTTTAGAAAGTAGATTTTTAACATGGAGCTATACATTACAAGCAGTACATAATATTTTTCATTAAAAACTATTGCTTTTTGAAATACATCAGATTATAATTAAACAACAGTAGTAAAATATTTTACCTTAAATCTTATTACTTAGTAGCAACCAGAAACTCTACAATCTTTTTCCTCCAATACTGCCTTTTTTTTCCCTTAATTCTGCAGTCTTATTCCACCAAAGAATGCGTCAGGAATCTGGAAAGATACTTTGCAAACAGAAACTTTTGAGCAATATTTCATAATGGCTTCATCTTTTAAGCATCTCTAGAAGCATAATATCATGTCTTGCTTTGAGACACTTTGAAGGAGAACATTTTGGAATGAGTCATCTTGTTTAAGTATTCCAACAATCCCTTTCCACCAATAAGAAATTAATAATAATAGATGAAAGAGAAAAAACAGTAGTACAGAATGCAAAAGGCACGGGGGAAAAAAGTAAATAACTGCTAGGCCTCATACCCCACTGCAGCAGAGACCCAAAACGGTGGAAACCATCGGTTCCCAAAATGAGCCCGGCAGGAGAGTTTCAGGCTTTGTAGGACAGAGTGACAGGATGGTGTGAGAGCCCTCCCTGGAAGGCAGGATCCTCACAGAGCTGCTCCAGCAGCAGGCAGAGAGCTGGGTGGGCACAACAGGTGAAACATCTGGGCTGGAGCCGCTCAGTGCATCCTCTCCCCAGCTCAGTGCATCTTCTCCCCAGCTCAGTGCAGTCAGCTGCAGCTTGGGCTGCAGCGGGCGGCTCTGCTCCACTTCTGCCAGCATGGCACCCACCTGCTTTTTCAGACAGGCAGCTGCAGAGTTCACCCTCAAGGTAGTTCAAATATTGCTCCTGCAGCTTCTCTGAGCTAAAGGGGGAAAAAACCAAGCAGAATGGCCATTACCTGAGCAAAGATAAAGCAGGCAGTGACCAACCTAGCTGGAGAGCTTTGAAAAATTCCTGCATAAAAGCAACCTAGACACACACACACACACACACACACACACACACACACACACACACAAAAGGTCCCCTGCTGCAGGGTCTTAATGATACAGATATTTTGCTTACACTAATTCTATGAGCATAGTTATTTTTAATATTCTTTGTCTTAAGTGTTCAGTAGTGATTTACATCTTGCTCTCAGTTAAACTGCACATTTTTTCCAAACTTTGGATTGAAATTGTCTGCATGTAGAGCACATCATTTAGGCAGTGTATTTTAAAAATATTTTTTTAAATTAAAATAGAGGTGTGCCCACATTTTTTTTTTTATTTTTGCATTTTGACATACTTGATTTCACCTGGCACCTTTTCTTTCAGGAAACAAATGACTGCACTGATGTACGCAGCTAGAAAAGGTTATTCTCGGGTTGTTGCTTTTCTTGTTGCTCATGGATCACACATAAATGCCCAAGATGAAAATGGATATACAGTAAGAGATTTATTTTGTGTGTTGTATTTAATGATATAAATTTAAAAAGTGAGTACTCAACTAGCTTGTTTTGAAGTAAAGCTTTCTGAGAAACATTTCTCAGAATTTTCTCCTTTAGCACTACTTTGAAATCCTCTTGCATTAATTGTCTTTGTCTCCATATTGGGCTATGCTTTATTGATTGAAATAGTTGGGTTTTGCTTCATATGTAAAATTGGTAAAACAAAGTTGTTCTTTGCAGGCATTGATATGGGCGGCACAGCATGGACATAAAAGTGTAATTTTGAAGTTACTTGAGCTAGGAGCTGACAAAAATCTACAGACCAAGGATGAAAAAACAGCAGCAGACCTAGCAAAAATCAATAAACATTTAGAGGTATTTAATTTCTCTTAGAAATGCAAATTCTGTATTTTGTGTCAAAAGTGTTTTCATTTGTCATATAATTTTCTGTAGAAATATTACTTTAATAACTACGTAATAGCAGCTAGTTGAATACTAATGCTGCTACATTTATATTTATAACAGACTATTTTCTGTTACATTACAGCTTTTCACAGTGCTGTAAAGGCTATATTGTAGTGTTTTGGAAACGTTTATTCTTTTTTCTTTCAGAATCATTGACTTTAGATGTAGAATACAGAACAAGGGATTATTCACGTTTGCAGTGTTGATACGAGAAGTAGAAAATGTGTTTTAACCTATCTGCCAAAGTATGTGAGAGAATGCAGATATCAAACTGATTTGTAGTGTATAGCTTCTCGTTGAGTTTGGAAGTGAAAAAGCTAAAGCCAAAAACAGAGTAGTTGGTATTGGCCATTTTCCAAGTTCATTCCCTGGAGGAAGATGTAAAGTAATGTAAATTGGCCATCAGATCATGAAAAGAGCAGCTGCTAATTACGAATATAGAGGGCTACTAAAGACATGTATTCTCCTAAAATAAGTTTTTACTGCTCTTATCAGATGATACATGGTGGATCAGTCAGACCATATTCCTGTGCATTTTGTTTTGAGTTGCTCTTACCAGTGATGTGGCTTTTTACATGGGCTCTTCAAAATGTATAATTTACTCTTATGAATTTTAATTTACAACTTCTTACCTCTTCTCTTTTTTTTTTTCTTTTTTTTTTTTTGTTCCTGCCAGACTCAAGGGCTAGGCAGGAGCAAAAATGATAACTATGCACAGAGTTGTCAGTAGAAGCTAGCAAGATCTGTGTCTGAGGCTCAGTGATCTGCTAGCTCAGGTTACTAAGAAGGGTTACAAATCCTTTCTGCCTTTGATAAACAACTTGTTCAGCAGGTTGCAGCCATATAATCTTATAACATGACTTTCTCTGGCATGGTGGGAATACAGGCTTATCACACTTAAGAGATGGCTCTTGCCTCTTGACCTGAAGTACTAACTTTCACACAATTGGTGCAAAGTCTTGCAGATGGTATTGAGATATTTAATGGTCACGAGCTTCTTCGAGCTTCAGGGTTTGCTTTCAGGCTCTTGACAACCCAAGGGGCTGTCATATATATGATATCTGCAGAAACTGTTTCTGGGAGGGAAAATATTTTTCTTTTGTATTATTCTGTATTTGACTGGGAGTTATTTTTCTTCCAAACAGCCTGTATGGTGCTGTGTTTTATGATTGTGACCAAAGCATTGTTGATAACACAACAATGTGTTTTAGCTGTTGCTGAGCTGTGTTTGTGCAGAATCAAGGCCATCTTTGTTTGTCACTCTGCTCCCCATCTCTTGCAAGTAGGCTGAGAGTGAGCAAGAGGTTGGGAGGGGGCCCAGCCCTGGGCTGCTCACTCCAGCTGACACAAGGGGTATTCCATGCCCTATATCATGCTCAGCAATAAAACTGGAGAGTGGCTGGGCATTGGTCTGCTGGTGGGATGGGGTAAATGCCTGCTTTTGGATCACTTAGCTTTTGGGTTCATTTTTTTGGTCCCCTTAGTGTATCAAATTATATTATCTCAGCCCATGAAAAGTTTTCTCACTTTTACACTTCTCATTCTCCCCCATCCTGCTACTCTCAGTAGGAGCTTATTTTCCAGCCAGGATCAACCCACATGCCTGTATATGTGTATAAAACTGGTCAGTACAGTTTTAAATTCCAGGCAAGTGGTTTCACCATTCTTTTGGCTTTATTGAGGATCTACTTCTTTTGCTGAATTTTCTTGTAACTATCTCAAAACCCACACAGAGGCACTTCAATGTCTGCAATCCATCACCACTGTGTAGTGATGCCTACCAGAAGGCTTCTTCTTTAATCAGTTAAAAGAACCCCTGTCTGTCAGATATAGTTAACTTAGATTGTCAGTTGTAAATTGGTAAATCTTATGTTTATATGTGCACTGGAAGTGGAGACATTAAAAGAGTCATATGCCTTTTATTCTTTAGAGAACTTACTGCATTGAGTATGTAGAATTCTTGTCTACAAGCAGCAAAAACGACCATGTTGGTGTTTGGCTTTTTCTGTAGTGGCAGATTAGTTTTTTTAGACTATATCACATAGTCTAAAAAAACTATTTTAGACAAATATGTTCATTGTTGTGCTGGAATTGGGTTAATTCAGAAACACTCTTGATAAAGTCTTAGTTTAGTCTTAACTTCTCATTATAGATGTATGCTTTAGAGAATGGCAGGTGTTCCATGTTCCCTGTAAGTAGTAATTGATTGTAATCTTACTCCAATGTATTTTTTATATATTTTGAGGTTTAATAATAATTAATTAATTTTGACTGTTCCAGATATTTAGTTTGCTCTCGTTGGCTGCAAATCACTTGCAAGGGAGATACCATAAAACAGTTGAGCAAGAGGCTATCTGCAAATTTCTGACAGCTGTCTCTGACCACAGTGTTGGGTAAATACAGTTGTAGTGTAATTTTAGCTTATAAACATTCCTAAAAGATTGTATTTGTTCATATCAATGATTAAGTTGTTCTGATACATAATGTGTCTTGTTTGGAATGCTGCCAAGAGTCCACAGTAAGTATATTCATGTACTATCAGTTTTTCAAGATTGCAAAGTTCCTTGGCAATATAAACAAAAAGCATGCTCTAGATTTTTCTTTCCTCTCATTTAGTGTAAAGTGTAGGAGAGCAGAGTCCAATGTCACTTCAGTGCATTTCAGCTCTGTTAAATTTGTCTGCTCCCCTGTTGCATACTTCTTGTTCTGTGCTTATCTTCATTTGATGTTAAATTTTTGATGCTTTCACTGAATGCCTGTGTTCAGCTTCATTGCCATCAAAAGCTATGCCCTTTTCTTTTTTCTTGAATCAATTGGAGAGTCAAAATCAAGTATGAGCACTAGTTAAGCTCTGGAAGTTTTGGCAGAGCGTGCCCCCGACCCTGAAGCTTAAAGGTGCCCTGTGCCTGAAATCAGCACCTGCTTCAGCAACTTCAGAGATTTCTGATATGATTTTGTACAAGAACTTGGCTAAGAAGTCCTCAGCGTACCATCTGCTTGCATCCTTCAGCTGAGCTGCGTGGTCTTAAAAAGACAGCTTGTAGTGTCCATAGGCTGTTCTGATTGGTCAGATTGCCAATCCTGCTCAATTTGGAATGCTCTGGTTTTGTAGCATTAGGCTGATGGGCTGATGGCAGTTCACAGTGAGGTAGTCTCAGACAGAGTACTTCAAGCAAAGCCTCACCAGATTCTGTGTTTAGAATCCTAGAATCATTTAGGTTGGAGAACACCTCCATAGAAGCCTACCCTTGACTGAACACTACCATGTCAGCTAAACCTTAATACTAAGCTCCATGTCCAGTCATTTCTTGTACTCTTCTAGGGATGGTGACTCAACCACCTCCCTGGGTAGCCTGTTCCAATGCTTGACCACCCTTTCAGTGAAGAAATTCTTTCTGATGTCCTGCCTGAACTTCCCTTGTGTCAGCTCTCGTTTTGTTGCTAGTTGCCTGGGAGAACAGGCCAAACCCCCACCTGGCTACAGCCTCCTTTCAGGTAGTTGTAGAGTGATAAGGTCTCCCCTGAGCCTCCTTTTCCCCATGCTAAAAAAACCCAGCTCCCTCAGCCACTCCTCACAGAACTCACTCTCTAGACCCTTCAGCACCTCCATTGCCCTTCTCTGGACACGCTTCAGCGCCTCAGTTTCTTGTAGTGAGGAGCCCAGAACTGGACACGAACTTGAGGTGTGGCCTCACCAGTGCTGGGTGCAGGGCGACAATCTCTTCCCTAATCATGCTGGCCACACTATTTCTGATCCAAGCCAGGATGTTATTGGCCTTCTTGGACACCTGGACACACTCTGCTTATATTCAGCTGTCAGTGAGCACCCCAAGGTCCTTTTCTGCTGGGCTGCCTCAGCCTGTAGCACTGCATGGGGTTGTTATGGCCAAATGGCAGCACACAACACTTAGCCTTATTGAACCTGATACAACTGGTCTTTGCCCTTTCATCCAACCTGTCCAGATCCCTCTGCAGGGCCTTGTAACCCTCCAGCAGATCAACATTCTCGCCCTGTTTGGTGTCATGTGTGAACTTACTCAGTGTGCTCCCAGCTTCTCCAGGAGGATGCTCTTGAAGACAGTATTGGAAGCTTTACTGAAGTCTATCTAGACAACATCCACAACCTTTCCCTCATCTGCTAGGTGGGTCACCTTGTCTAGAAAGGAGGTATTGTTGGTCTAGCAGGACTCATCTCTCCTAAACTCATGCTGGCTGGGCCTGATTCCCTGGCTGCCCTGTATGTGCCATGTGATGGCGCTCAAGATGCTCCTTCAGTTTTTGAGGGGAAGAAGAGGCAGACCTTCATTTCAGGGCCTACAATAAGACAGAGCAAAGTATATTATAACACAGGATTTTGGCAAAAGATTTATTATAGCAAATGCAGTAGTCCTTTCAGGATTTTGTAGGATTTGCTCTTCTGTTTAATTCTTTACATTACAGTTCATCTGATTGTTGAAAGCTGTTTAGTTATTTTTCCTCTTATACTTTATGTCTCTTGGTAGAGTGGGGAATCAAAATTGATATTTTATATTTGTTTATAAATGTTAAACTCTGAACTTACAGTTCAGTGTTAACTACTTCCTCAGTCTGCCTTCTGAACAGTAGTCTTCTGACAAGTTTCTTGATGGAGTAATTTCCACTATTTTTAGTTACAGACAGTCCTGTTTTCTTGAGAACCTCTTCTGGCTTAACTGGAACAGGAAGGGTGGCAGTTATGGACTGAATCCAATTAATATTAATATTCTGTACATAGTTGTTTTCCTTAACCTCACACATTTTTCACACTTTTGTGACCTAACTTTAGGGTTCATTTGGAATGCTTTGTGACTTAAAATTACCTCTATGTATGAAAGTCATCCCCTTTGGGCTCAATTCAAAATATTAGACAGAAAAGACATCTAAAAATTTTTGTTAGATTAAGTGGTATGCTTGTAAGGTACTTCTGTCATCAGCAGGTGTGTGCAACTTCAGGTTCCTCCCAAGTGCTGTCTGGGGAGCTTTTCTGTAACACTTCGTAATGGATGTCTTTTTTTATTTTTTTCTTTTTATAATTTCCACTGTTTCTAACGTCAATCTCATTAATTATCTTTACAGTTCCTATTCAACTTTTCACGACATGGAAGTGTTTTTACATGGTCTTGGTCTAGAACACATTAGAGAATTATTGCAGGTAATTTTGTGGTATATTTGTACCTCTGAAGTAATCCATGAAAGCAAAATGCACCTACTGCATAAAAAAAAAAAAAGTTGTATTATCATTAATATACTAATTCAAATAAATTCCTTAAACAGAATTTTTTTTATAAAATGGGAAGTTAAACTGCAGTGGACTAAATTGGTTTTCTTGATTACATGCATTAGTCACAACATTTGATGTTTCTAAACTAGACAGATCTTTCATTGCTTCAATAATTACGTTTTGTAGCTGGTTTTTTTTTCCTGAAAACTAAAGTAAAACGAGAAAGAAAATCAAGTTTGAAACTGTTTTGTTCTGAAATTGTTTTTGATGGCAGAAACCCCTTTGTTTTATACAGGAACATGGTATAGCTTTGAGACAACTTCTGACCATGCAAAAAGATGACTTAATACAGGTCAGTTTACTGCTTTAGAATATAATTTAATTTTGTCCTCTTTGTTAAAATGCTTTTAATGTCTTATCGTCTCATTATAGATGTCTAACCTTGCAAGAATTCTTTCAACATCTTCTGCAACTTCTTGAATATAGACAGGTTTTTTCTGAAGTATGTAATCTCACAGATCAATGAGTGATCAGGGATAAGCAGGAAATAGTTGTAGTTTAAATGTTAGTTGGTATCATTTTTAGTTTTTAATTGTGATTTCTGTGAAGGGAAGTCAGGGCTAGGATAAGCAGTAGATAATACTAAACAACTACTTTAGATGTGGTCCTCCTTTGCGAGTGGGTAATTTTTGGTGGAGCAAGAAGAGCTCTCTTACATTGGAATTGCTTAAATTATAGAATCTTGTATCCCAAACAGGTTTGTAAAACCTTAGCCGTCCCCAAAAAAGGGAGAAAAGAGAAGATTTTGTTTCTTACAGTTTGCTGCAGCTGGGAAGGTTGGTCTTTTGCAGTTTGCAAAGGTTGGTCTTTTGACTAAATGGTGCACTATTACAAGGCTTCAGTTCTCAGCTGAGATGTGCTGGTTGCTTTTCTTTATTCTTGCTGGAGTTTTTCCTGTGGGAAGTGAAAGGACTAACTGTGCTTACTGGAAGATGCTCTAATAAAATCCAATTATAGGAGCCTCATTGGAACCACGTAAGTACTTCAGACTGCAAGATTCTTCTGAGCATTCTGTACTGGGGAATTTTGCAATCTCTAGTCTGGGATTCCAAAGACACTTTGTAAAAACAGCCTCTTCAAGACTGCTTCCTGTACTGGAGCAAGCCATGTCCTTAGTGCCAGCTTTTTTTCTCCTAATCCTGGTACGAAGGAGGTGTGTGTTCTGGCAGCTGGATCCAACATTGTATTCCTTTAGAGTGGATGTCAGCAAGGATTGTTTTGTCTTATAACTGAGTAGTTAATTTTTCTGACAGAACTCACAAGTAATTCTGTATTCTCAGGGGGTGTTCATATAGGGAGCTTTGTCAATGAAGAGACTTCTAAGAGTTCATCTAGGGCAAAATATTGTCAGACATGTCAGTGTGTTTTGATATTATTGCTTTTCTGAAGCCTCAGGATCATTGGACAGCATCCTTGTGTCCTGGGATTTTTAGAACTCTAAAGCCCCTGTTGATAGTAGTTTTGTCCTTTAAGGAGATTCTTGTGGATTTTCTCTCATTACTGTGTGAGCTGCTGTGTTGGGCATGATTGCATTAAACTCTAAATCTGTCTGAGTGTTTGATCATAGTGATCACTTGCTTTGGTATTGTAGTTATTGCTTGTTTTTGTCCAGGGAACATTGTGGGAAGAGGAGAGAATTGTGGACTTCAGTGAAGAGCTAAGCTTTATGGTTCCCTCTCCAAAGAGGTGTAATTACACTAAAAATTAGAGCTTCTGTTTCAGTGTTCTAAATTGTTCAAGGCTTGCTATTATAAAAGCAAAAAAAGCTTTTAACAAACTGAAATAACTACAGGGATCAGCTGCTTCTATACAGGAAGGTAGTATCTGTAAGAATTTAATTGCTTTGTCTGTTAACTTTGCAACAGCAGGAAACAGTTCCTGAAAAATAAGTCATGCTTTGTGCATGGACATAAATTAATTAGTGAGTCTTCAGTTGAGAAGTTAAAAAACGGCATAGCACTCCTGGCTTATTTGCTCCTCATAAGTTATCCAAAATTCTTTATGCAGTCTTGTTTTAGAGCTCTGCTAACAGTTTCTCCCCACGCTGCTGATAGAACAAATCTAATCTGTTTCCTTGTAACTTCAGAGTTTAAAGTTTTTGCTGTGATGGCAGACTTTCAGCTAACAGCCAGCTGTTTTAAAGAGCCTGGATCTTATTACTACAAAGATTAATGATGACCTTTGATGGATGCCTCTTAACCAAGCTGCTTTGTATCCAGAGAACTGGGGAGAAATCCTGTCATTAACATGATAAGCTTCCCTTCATCAAACAATATAGGAAGATATTTTCTCTGTAAATACCTTTATCTGTATTCTACAACAGAGCCTAAACAATGAGCCTTTCAAGCTGAAATCCTTGCATTCCTTAAGCTTATAAACTGTTCCATTCTGGAAAAAAAAATGTGTTCAGTATACTGGGACATGTCTTTTCAACATTTGGAGGTTTTTGTCTGCACTGCTTATGACCCATTTTTTATTTTGTTTTAAGCATTTTTCTGAGAAGATAGCAACAGAAGTAATTTCGCTTCTGGATGCATTTAGGACTAAAACGGTTTCTTTCTTACTTTTCATTTAATTTAGAATAAGAGAAATTGGCATCTTGTTTTGGATTTGAGACTCTGTAATGAAAAGTTGACACATCAAAATTCAAAATATAATCCAGAACTTTAACTACCTAATTGAAGAATTGTCTGGTCTATGTGCTTCTGTATCACAGTTCCAGGACTCATCCCTCTACCTCCACTCCCTGAAAAAAGTGTTTAATATTTGACAGAAATGTGTCAGATCATTGAAATTAGTGGTTACCTGGGCAGAGTGGCATTGATGTAAGAGTTTGTGCATAACTTCACTGGTTTTATCTGTGCAGTATATCATCTTTCATGTGTTGAGACTATCTTATTCACCTCTTTTCACATTCATGCTGGAGTGAACTTGGGACTTGGATTTTGAAGGGCTGCCTTGTATGTATTTAAGCAAAGAATAAAGTAGATGTTCCTAGAGTTGATCTGGCTAAAATCTGGCATAAAATACATGAGAGTGCATATAGTCTGTGTTACAGATATGAGCAAAATCATTGTACAGCACTTGCACATTCTTAAACATGGCCACTTCACAATAATGCTTGCATAATTTGGATTGCAGAACACAAGTGAACCAACACGAACCTAAAAATGCACTTACCCATCAGGAAGAGCTTATTGCACTGTGGTTGTTCCATGCATTCATTATTGCATGAACAGGCAGGTTCTGGGTTACTTCCTGTTCTTGCAGAGATGATCTAGAAATTGGAAAGCAGTTTGGATTGATCTGTCAACCTTCTGTCTTGAAGTTCTGTACCCTTTACCACTAAATGTAGAATCAGTTTGGTGATAGAAGGCTTTATCTATAGGACGTTTATCACATTTTTACTTCCTGACAAATTTTTTCAAGATGTGATGTCTGTGACCCATTTTCAGAAGAAAGAAATGATGTTTTATTTCTAGGGGAACAGTGTACTTCTCCCTGATATGCTGGTCAGAAAGCTGCATCCTGATTTCCTGGTTTCAGGAATGAGAAGGTGGAGTCAAAAGCAAAGGCAGTCTTCAGAACAGTTCCTGCTTCAAGCGAGATAGCTTTAACTCCTCAAGAATAACTGCTGTTGTAGAAATCTGCTTACTTATTCATGATAAAATGACTGCTGTAATGCTTTGTAAGCCTTAAGAAAATGTTAGTTCACACCAGGTAGGGCTCCACAAGGCAAACCTGAGAACTAACGAATTGAGCAAACTTACAGTTCAACACAAGTGGAGCAGATTATTCATGTGAAACTCAGATCGTTCTGTCTTAAGGCTTCTAGTGATATTTGCTAAAAAGACTTCAGGACAATTCATTCAGGGACTCATGGAAACCTGTTAAAAAGTTGAAAAGTTCTTGATACCTGTAGTTAAATTCCCAATTAATCTTGTTGGGGTTTTTTGTTACTAAAGAACTTACTTGTCTGTAAACTTAATATGGTTTCGATATGCTTAAAGGTATACTTGTGAGCCCATAGTTATTTTTTAGCTCTAATTGGTGGAGAACCTGGAGGACAGTTTTATGCAATCACAAAAAACAATGGGTGTCATAACACTGGCTCTCAGAAAAAAGCCTTTCCCTAGTCACAGTCTCTTCCCTAGAATGTAGATCTGATGTGGGTTATCAGCTGTTCATTTGAAATTCTTTCTGACAGAAATCTGGGAGGCTGCAAACGCTAACATCTTGCAGATTTCTGAGGGTGCAGAAGGTAACTTCAAGTCCTCAGAATATCAATGAGGGTCCCATACAGTCTAGGTTTGGAAACTGTGAGATCCTTGCAGTCTCAAATGCAGGAGTGGTCTACTCCTGTTGAGTCAGGTACTCAGCGGGTGCTGAGGAGCAAAGTCAAGAAGTTTTTCACTTGTGTGGAGGAGCACGTTAGTGCTGCTAACACCAGAAGTCCTGCATTGCGCAGCAGCCTGTCACATGAGCAAAGGAAGTACTGAATGTGCTACAGAAGCATTTATTTTTTAACAAATTAACTATTCTTTTTCATGAAGTGTTCTGCAAGAAAACTCTCAGCCTAGGATTTAAATATGACTTAAAATTTAATCTGAGATACTTGATGGATAGCACAGCTGCCAGTGTTTTCTGCTCCAGGCATCACTTGGAGAATCTGTTACATAGTATGTCTATTTTTGTTTTCCTTCAGTTAAAAAATATGTCTTCCTCTCAAATTCTCCCTTTGATGCTGATTTGATAATTTCAACTCTTTCTTTCTCAGTTAATGCTGTATCACCATCATGATGATTTGTTATCTTGCTGTCAGAGATGACTCAGATCATTCTGAAATAGAAAGCCTAACATCCTAACAAGACAGAAGTGCTTAGGCAAACCGCTATTATTTTTTTTTTAATAAACCCTAAACAGATTTTCTGAGTATTCTGTGCAGTTTCGGTTTGGCAGTTCCTCATCTCTTCTCATATCGTTCTGCATCATTGAATATTTTCTGTTGTTTTATTTTTTCCTTTGTCACTTATGCACATTGTAGCTGGTTGCAATAACTTAAAAAGAAATTTTTTTAAAATCTTAATATTATGTGTTACTGTACTGTTATGTCTAGTAAATTTTAAAAGTAAATAATATTTGGAATTACTCTTTAAATTTAGATTGGCATTACAAATGCTGGAGATCAACAGAAACTCCTAGATGCTATTAACGATCTGCAAGTGGAAGAAAAAAAATTTGAAGACGTCTCTGAAATTATGAAGCTGGAATTGAGGTATTAACAGTATATCTGAGGAAATGGAAGTGAAATGTTAACAATTTAAGGTGACTGTGTTATTTTCTGTGGCTCAGAGGTAAAATTGTTTCACTTTCCCCTTAATGCATAGCATTCATATGCAAGTTAGTAGGTTATGAGAGCTGGTAGTGGGTGTGTTTTGCACAAACAAAGTTGGAAGCTTAGACAAGGTAGGCTCTGTTAGTCTTCCAGTCAAATCTGTCTGATTTTAAGATGCAATAAAAAAAATGTGGGAGTGTCCCAATCAACCCAGGACAGGGAGGGAGAGATGCATATAACTTCTGCATAGGCCTTTAATTTTCAACTTGTAAAGTAATATCTTGTTCGTTGTATCTTAAATCATAAATGCTACTTCTGTTTAGATTCCAGATTTTTTTCATTGTTTTTCTCTTCCATTGGAAGCTTAACTGGCTTCTAAAATACCTCTTTTTTTAATCTTACAAATTAAGCAAGTTTAGAAGCTATTTTCCTTATCATAGATTATATGTATATCAGTAGGTTTATAAGGAAAAAAATTTAAGAAAGTGTTACTCTTTCAGACTCCCTTCCAACTTACTATTTTTTCCCATTACACTATTAAGGCATCAGCTTTGTAACACCTCTCATACTTCTAGTATAGTATTGTGCAGTACCATAGAAGCCAGACCTGAGTTGAGAGGTGTGTTCCTTGGCACCCTTATTAAACTTCATAAGTTCCCTAAGCACTGCTAGAGCACTCCACATCCAGCACAAAATGAAAGATGAAGTATAGTAAGTACAAGGGAGCCTTAAGATTTCTAAAATCTCTTATCCTTTATGTGTAGGTAATTTTTTTTTCCTGGAACGCACACCTAGACCTCAATTTAAATTCCATGCTCCTATCCTTTCTCTTCATAGTTCTCCAACTTAGAGAAATATAGCTACTAAAAATGGATTAGCTAGTAAAGGTTCAGTTCCTCTTTGAAGTGTGTGTATATCCCTCTTGACTAGTGATCTGACAGCTGTGCTGGTATTCTCATAGCTATCCCTTCCCTCTCCAAGATACTGGGGAGAGCTGTCTGTACTACTTGGATGCTGTAAGGCTAGAGTCCCTGTTATGTTGTTCATCAGCCCAAAGAATTTGCTTGGATTCAAATTCAGTCTGTACATGTCTCCGTGCTTTGGAGGAAATTGAATTGCACTGGCACTGTGCATTAGCAGTCATGTCCTGATGTGATCCTGCCATAATGTCTTTAGAGTCCTAGTTCCATGAGACTGTCCAGTATGTATCCACTCCCAACCAATCATTCATACACTCATTGCTCCCAGTGCTGGTGCTGTGCTGGTATCTTTATCTGTGTTTATGAAAAGAGACTTTGTGGCCTGCTTGAGGAACATTTTTGCATCACAATGCAAAGTTGGAGCTGTCGGACTTGCAGACTTGCTTGGGAGGACATGCAAGGCATTTGAGGAAGCTCCTGAACAGCTGAGGTGGGCTGGAAGAACAGAGAGTATGTGTCCTGATAGAGGACTTCGATGTTTCTTCTGGTCTGTGAGATTTCATTCAGAGACCACTCAGAGATAAGGAATTGGCTGAATATTCACACTGGGCAAGAGTTGTGGGCAACGGCTCAATGTCCAGATGAGGACTAGTAACAAGTGACACTCCTCAGGGGTTGGTGTTGTGACTGGTGCTGTTTAACATCTCTGCTGGAGACATGGAGATTGGGATTGAGTGCACCCTCAGTATGTGTACCAATACACAGAGCTGTGTGATGTGTTGGAGGGAAGGGATATACCATCCAGGGCAGACCTTGACAGCCTTGAGTAGTGGGTGCATGAAATGCAGCAGAGCCAAGTGTGTGTGTCCTGGGTCAGGGCAATCCCAAGCACAAGTACAGGCTGGACAGAGAGTGGATTGAGAGCAGCCCTGAGGAGATGGACTTGGGAGCATTGATTGACAAGAATTACAGAAACACAGAATATCATGAGTTGGAAGGGACCCACAAGAATCATCAAATTCAGCTCCTGGAAGAAGCTCTACATGACACAACAAATGTACACTTGCAGCTCAGAAGGCCAGTTGTATCCTGGGCTGCATCAAAAAGGAGTGGCCAGCAGGTTGAGTGGGGATTCTCCCTGGCTACTCTGCTCTCATGATACTCCACCTGGACTACTGCACCAGCTCCAAGACCCCCAGCATAAGAAGGACATCGGCCTGCAGGGAGTTCAGGAGAGGGCCAAGAGGATGAGCAAGAGGGCTGGAGCACCAGTCCTGTGAAGACAGGAGAGACTTGGGGGTGTTCAGCCTGGAGGAGAGAGGACCTAAAAGGGGTCTACCAGAGAGCTGGAGAAAGACTTTTTCCAAGGGCATGTAGCGATAGGACATGGGGGAATGGCTTCAGACTGATGGAGGGCAGGTTTAGATGAGATGTAAGAAAGAAATTCTCTACTGTGAAGGTGGTGAGGTATTAGAATAAGTTGCCCAGAAAAGCTGTGAATGTCCTATTCCTAGAAGTGTTCAAGGCCAGTTTGGATGGGACTTTGAACAAGCTGGTGTAGTGAAAGGTTTCCCTATCCATGGCATAGGGATTGGAACTAAATCATCTGTAAGGTCCCTTCCAACCCAGATATTCTATGGTTCTGTAATTCTCCATCAAAACAACTGTGCATTTTCAGAAGAGAATCCTGCAAATGTGTACATGTGCTGCAGTACTGAAGAACTAAACTTCCAGCATGTAGGAGGATGTAAACCAGTATGATACAGATACACCATAAATGCTTTAACAGCATCTGAGCCAATGGAGGGAGGCTTTGCTGCTGAGCTGAGGTGGTAGAGCAGGGATCTGTTGGGTGCCTTTGGAAATGGATGTTGACTCTTCAGTAAGCAAACATTAGCTACAGTTGAAGGGGATGTTTCCCTGTTTAAGCTTTAAGCATTCTTTGTGTTAAAGTATATGTTTTTTCAGATTGTTCCACAGTAGTGTTTAGTACATACATTCAAGCAGAGCAGCTTAAAAATCTGAATAGAGTTAGTAAGTAGAGAAATACAAAAAAATTATCCATTCACTGTGTGTGGCCAAATACAATGAAATACCCACGTGGTATCTGGTGCAGTCTCACACAGCAGTGACATCTCTCATTCCTAGTATAGTGGGTTTAGATCATACATAGCTCTCAAAAGCAGAAAATGATTGATTAATTAAAGATTGAAGTACACAAAATATGACAGCACTTCAGTTATGGCAAGCACTGCATAGTTTTCTAGAAAATTGCCTGACATGTATTCTAGGCATCTGACCTTTAGACTAAAATCTTAGGCTATGTTTACATGCTATTATATAAAGATTTTACTTCCCACTTGTTCAAAGTCATTCTGTGAGAAGGAGAATCAGTCATTAAGTCATAGAAAAACTAACATAGTAGAAAATCTTGAACTGATTGATTATAAACTTACGGAGTGTCCAGCACTGTGTAGCCACTGATGTTTTGACAGCCATTAATTCTTTCTTAAAGAGATAATTTTTTGAAAACATTATTTCCATTTCTAAATGTAAGAGCATGTCACCGCAGCAGGTATAAAATTCTATGAAAATGGGGAGTTTGTTAAGAACTGTGGTGTGGTGAAGTAGTATAGATAGAATAGATAGAATAAATGTTTTTCTTTTTCCCCCTCCCTAATTCAAGCTTATGACATACTTTGTATTTGCCAAGAATCCTTCCAGAATTCCAAAAGATAATTTCCTTTGTAATGAAACACAAAAGGTGCCAGCTAAAAAGTTATCTAAGTAGAAGAAAGTATTTATTATTATGGCTTGACTATAGTAATGTAGGAGAAGCTTTTCGACTATCTCCAGATGTTGAGTGTTTGGGCTCTTTACCCGAAATACTCAGTTCAGTTACATTGTTCTGAAACAATCAATAGTTTTTTTTATAAAAGCAAATTAATGAGCATTTGTACTTCTCCATCTTCATGAAAACCATGTCCAGTACTGGTTTTAAACCTCCAGCATACCCATTAATGTTTCTTTATATTTCTGTGTTAAATGTTGAAGTCTTAACAGTTCAGCACTATTGCAAATCCCAGATGTCCTGAGCAGTGGCAGAAATTTTACTCACTAATGATCCTGTACCCAAAGTTGAAGGAAAGCACTCAATGGCCTAAATTCCATCTCCATTTAGATACACGCAGTGCATTGGCGTGTAGCTTAGTTCAGCTGTTTGACAAATTCTGTGGATACCTTTTTGACCTCAGAAGAAGGAGGCAAGTGGTGTGAGTGTGTTGCATTTAGTTATTTGTCTGCATTTACTAGATGATTGCCTAGGGAATGGAGGAATGTTGGAGTCTGAGTTAGTTTATTCAGGTACTGTGGCTCTGCAGAACAAGAAGTTCTGCAGTAGGAACTTGCAATTGTCTCATGTTTTGGCCCTGCCTGTTATTGACCCAAATAGCTTAGAGTCAGCAGAAATTTTCCTAATGGAGATACAGACACTTCTCAGGAGTTTCAGGGTTTGAGAGCTCACTCAGTGAAAGCAATTGGATGATCTTCTTCCTTGCCCTCTTTTCCTCTTCCTGGTGAGTGGCAGCAAGTTTCTGGCCGGCACCTTGACTTACGACTCAAATTCTCTGACATTCCAGTAAAGTTGAGTCAGTGTCATGTGGAAGCTTAAGAAACTTAAAGCTGAAAATAATCTGTTAATTTTTTCTATCCTTTTCTTCACTTTTTGGAGACATGGGTCAAACTAATTTTGAGAGTTGACTTCCTGCTTGTGTTTGAGCACCAAGTAAAATTTTTCTTCAAAATAGGTAACATGAGATATTTTAAGCTCTGAGGTATATGTTTCCAGATCCAAGGCCCAAGCCAGTATTACTGAATTCTTATTTTCTTCAACTCTGTTGGAGACTATGTTACCCTAAACCTAGTCATTTCAGTCTTAGCTCCAAAGTACAAACCAGACTTTTTCCCTCACATCTACCTCTAAAATGTAAGCTGCAGGTCAGAAATATTGTCCTTCAAAAATTAGGCAGGGGAGGGAAACGATGGGACAAACAAGGGGAAAAAAACCCAACAACTTGCTAAGTTGTTAAATATCTCACACCTACTTACTTTTAAAATGATACTGGGTTTTTTGTATGTTATGAAACTGCATGTCTAACTCACTAGCCAGTGTTGAAAATCCGTATGTGATATTCGGCTTGCGAGAAGTTACAGCATTTGACAAATAACAAAATATTTTATTTTTCTAGTGAAGATGAATTGCTCAAGTTTCTTCAGAAGTTGAATAAAGAGTGTAGTAAGCTGATCATTCCTGTGCAGACCATGAATAACCATTTCCTCAAAAATTCTCACAAGGTATTCAACCTAAGAGAAGACTGATTTAGAGTGCGTTATTCCACCTTGTAAAATAAAAACTATGAATATTCATCAACCATCTTGATTATTACATAGTTACAGAAAGCTGTCCAATGCTCCTTCTCTAAAGGATTCATCTTAAAAATAATATATTTCAAAGAGTTAGGCCATACAACTAAAGGAGATACATTTGTTTCTTCATGTTTCTACTGAAAGGAGAGTTAAGGTGACAAAAGTTTCCAACAAAGGCTGCTAGGGAGTAGTAGCTTATTGTGCATAAATCATACAATTAAAACCCAGCATAAATGCAGTTATAGACCTTTTCTGGCACTGTGTTTTGTGATACATGAACTGTAGAATACTAAATTAAAATCTGCAATTATGTAATTATGGCAAATAACTGTAATTATTAACAGATGGTACTGCAGTGGGCACCAACTGAATGTTATATTGAAGTCTGCAAAGATGTGATTTGCAGTGTTAAAAAGTTGGGAGAAGAAGTTGACAAGCTGAAGGACCTCATGGTGGAGGTGGGTGTGTGTGAGTGAGGCTGTTAAATACTATGTACAAGTTTCTGATGCAACCTCAAATGTGATATGTGTCAGGGAAATGTTTCATACCTTGGTCTGCCAAAGGCTGCTTAGCCTTAGCTTGGATATTGCATTGATCTCTCCCCCTTGCACATTTTCAAGGACAGAAAGAAATAATCTCTAATATTCCACGAAAGTGTAGAGAATCTCCAAAAGAAAGCATAATCTACCTTTTTATTTCTACTACATGAAGTAATTAATTGGAATGTATCCATGTATCCCTGTGCTCTTGGACGACCACTGTGGCATAGAGGCCATGCTGAATACTTACACTCTTACTTTTTAATTAAGGAATCTTTTGTTTGGAATTATTGACTCAAAGGAAGATACTAAGGTTTTATGGATTGAATGGGAGGCATCCCAGATAACTCTGCAGAGTGACAAAAGAAGAGGGTGGGAGAGGTCAAGGCTAGATGTTAGCACCACATCAGTCATTCTCAAGCCACCACAGTGACACTCTCTTGTCAGATGGGGTCATTTTAAGTAATAGGCTGGTAAAATGAACGGCCGCTGGGCTAGGGTAAATGGAGCATCAGTGTCAGAAAGGAATCTGTTGCTGAACGAAGCCATGTGGAACTCAGACCTTGAGTATAATGCTACTAATGCAATTTCCTGTAGTTTAAGTAAATTTAATGTAATACTACAGCCTTCTCCCAATAAATCACTTAACACCAAATATATTAAGAGGTAGCAACTGTGGCAAAGACCTTATTAGCTATTTATTCTTTTTTTTGCATATGCAATCATCAGTTGTGTATATATTTGCCTTCTATATATATGCAGGCCAGTTATAAGGGCTGGGAGGGTTCCAAGTTTGGTGCCACTTGACTTTATATGTACATGAGGTTTTTATAGCTGTCAAGACAAAGCACGGTGTCTTTGTATCCTGTGTGAAACAGCCTTCTAATTAATTACTTCAAGAAAGAAAATCCTTATTTTTAAAATCCTGTTATGTTTTATGAATTTCACTTATGAATACTTTAATACAAGACATTTTTGTGCTACTTAATTTATGATGGAGCACTTCTGAATGTAGAGGACCCAAGTGTTTATTATGAACCTGTGAATCTAAGTGATACCGTTTAACCTCTTACATAAAATGTTTCTATAAATTCCCTTGAGGTTTTCAGTACTGTTTGCTGAGTTTAGTCATGACAAGACTTTGCCAGCAGTAAATGTCTTAGTATATCATTTTTGTATGGTAAATGAGACAGCTTTCCAAGCATTGTAAACTAAGGTAGGAAATCAGAACCTAACCCTGCTGTCCTTTATGACAAGGCTCCATTCAGGTTCAAAAGGTATTTGAGAAGGCACTTATTAGGTACTTTCTACTCTCCCTTTAATTTTGAGTAAGTCTAATCTGTTAACTATTTAACTTTCTTTTTAAATAAACAGGTCTTTTAGTAATTAAGTGACCAAAGTATTAGTTAAAACATTTGACAGTCAGGGTTCAATTGCTTTGTTATTAGATTTTTGTAGCATCTAATAATAGCAGTGGTTTACTCCTGAGTAATTAAATTTGTAAACAGTTTGTTTTTCTTATATATATTACAGAATAATTGAACATCAGATAAGATGAATGTTTACACACATTTATTTCAAATTAAGTAGGACAGAGACAGAAAGAAGTAATATCAATCCTAGATGTATGCAGATTCTTATGACTGGGTTCTTCATAATCTATTTAAGAAGCTTTCACACTAACTTTTTTTTTTCTGCACTTTTTACATGGACTCAACATCTGTCTCAGTATGAAGAGAAGAATAAACCTAACCAAGTGAAACTTCCAAAAAAAGCAGCCACCTTGGAAAAAAGATTAGTAAAAATGGGAGTGATAACATTGCTTGGATTTGGTTTTTTCTTAAGTGTAATTAAATTAGTAGCAAAGAGAACCTGAATTTAAGTTTAGTGTTGTTTCTCATCATATCTGTATCTAGTATGTACTTTGATCTAAAAATAAAGTTATTAAAAATTAAAACAGTTACTTGAGAGTATCGTAGGGTTTTATTTTGAAATTCATTGTTGGTATAGAATGTCGGTCTAAAATCTTGTCAAAGCTGCTTTTCATTTTTTGGCATAAAACTGTGATTATTGCTTACTAATTGCTAGGGTTTTTTTGTTTTGTTTTGGGTTTTTTTTTTTATTTTTACCTGTTCAGAGGTGAGTATAAGCAAATTCTGGTTATATATCACATTTGTATTTAAAATTATAATGCAGATGTATTTTGGGGGTTGGCAGCTTTTCAAATATTTTAAGTATCACTTTCAATTTTATGTTGGTACAGATCTTTTCTCTTGCAGAGAGATACATGTATTTTTTTCTTTTACAATCAAGAGACTTGTGGGGATCTTGTTGCATTTTGTCTAAAAAGTGATTTCCCATTGAACTATGATACTTAAATCATGCCGGAAATCTGCTTCCTTAGGGATACTCACCTCTATTAAGAGTTTCACCACATCTATTAAAAGGATTATAGTAGTACTTTGCTGTAAGAATGCAGACAACTTAAAAGGCATAGCAACTTGGTTTTTCTTGGTCTGGTCTTTCACTACAAATTTTTTCTTAATATTTTCTCCACTTAAAAAGGTGTTTGTAATCCCACAGTGAAACATTTGTAACTGGTTTTGATCTGCTTACTAAACCAGGTATGTTGGGAAAAAAGGAAGTTGGTGTAAGTGAATTTAAACTAGTTATGTTTTTGCAGGTTTCAGTAAATATCTGTAAAAATGCTGAATATTTTGGAAGGAACATTTTTCTTTCAAAATGAAACAAAAATAGTGTAAAAAACATAAACCTGAATGGTTGTGTGAAACTCTCTCTATGAGTTTTCAGAATGTTGTCTAGAATCTTAACCTTTGGTATTCCCCCTAGAGACTAGTAAGGAGAAGATAAAGACTAGAAGATAAAAACGTGGGTGTTATTCCAATCATTGTTACTGCTGTTTACTGCTTTTCTTAGAGAATTGCATTGGGTGTTAGTGTGCTTCCTTGTTACTGCAATTGTTTTACCTCCTTTAGTCCTTCAATGCCAGGAACATCCTACAGAGTGATGAGGCCAGAGACAAAAACAACATAAGTTGGGGGTTTTTTTTCTTTTTTCTTCTGCTCCCAAACTGGTGTCAGAGGGAATAAGCTGTATTCACCACCACCATCAGTGGAAATGAGCATTCTATCAGCATGAACAAAGTATGTAAAAAGAAATAATTAAAAAATAGTTATCTGGTTATTCATATTACCTTGGAATTAATCCAAAACTAACAGGGCACGTATTGTGGAAGGAACATCACCTTTTGTATACACACCACTCCTCCTCTGATCAGCTCAAAATACAGTTCAAATGCAGTTGCTCAGTGATGGGTTGGCTCACAGGTAGTACTAGAAGTTTGGCACCTGATGTCTTGGGAGTTTCTGTTGGGTGAAGGTGTTTGGGGTGTCTGGGGTTGGTGGTGGAGGGGGAGTGGCCAGGCATGTTGTTCAGACTGTTTCCTACATGTACTTTTGCATTATTTAAGTGGAATTATTTCAACTGCTCATAAGGTTTCTGCCCTTCAAAAAATTCTGCTTCTAAGCCCTTGCTTCCCCACTTAAGTGACAAATTGCATTAACAAAGCCACTTCAAAGGACACTGAATATAGCTTTCATTTCAAGAGATGCATTTCCTGCCACTAGTAGATCTTGACATTTGAGACAACAAAAATTCAAACTCTTTTTCCATCAATTTGAAGAAAAGATCTGGTCAGCTGGAGGCCTTCTAAGCTTAACTTGGAGCTCTTGCAGTTGAATAGAAAACAATCCTGAAAAGTTTTATCAGTATTTAAACTAAATTATTATGCCTTTGGTGTAAAATACTTAGCGGGAAAAAAAGTAATACATGATAGTTGCTGGTAATTTTTTTTTCAAGTGTGAGAGTTATAATAAAGTGGTTTTTTGCAGAAGGGAGTCAAAGGTCTGAACTTCAGGAGATTATGTCGCAAATACATTTGGAAGAACCTGGTCTTTTTGAATTGTCTTATGAGTCACCTTTTTCTGATGCTTCTGGTCACAATTGCAAACACACGTGCACATCATTTGGGTTAAACATAGGCTTTATGCCAGCAGCATCCTTGGCATCCTCTACTGTTCAAGTGGAGTGTTTGAAATTCCATAAGCCACTCACAAGAAGAGTCTCGGAGTAACCACTTTAAGCTGTTTTCATTAATTGCTCAATCAGAAACTGCAGTGCATGAGGAGGACATTTTAAGAGACAAATGAACAAAGAATATTTTAACATACTACATAATTTTCTTTAAATGAAATTGCATTTACCTTCTTAGATTCCATACTCGGGCTTAGATGATGCATTTCAGTATCCTTTATTCACTTTCATGTTGTTGCAGTGCCTCTTTCAAATTCTCTGACAAGGTGTCACAATATGGTAGTGATAGGGCAGAAAGCAAAGAAAAAGACTGCTTCAAGGTCTGGCCCTTGAGCTACACTTCAGAATTCTTACCCCACCAGCAGCTCCTAAGGGAGCCTTCATATGGAAAGGTCCCTGCTGAGAGGCCTCCTTCTGCAAGCCATCAAATTGCAGTCGTTATCCCAGAACAGTAAGAATACAATGATTTGCACATCTATGAGGGGATTGGAGGAGAATGCTGAAGAGCTTTGCATGTATTAAGCAGGTAAACTGTGCAGCCCTGCTATTCTCCTCCTACAGTAGTGCAAATTGGGATGCTGAGGATTGACTGAATTGGACCTCAGGACAAATCCTGTGGATGCAGTGAGGTTCCTACTTGCAACTGTCATTGGATACCTAACTTGTCTTCACAGGGATGATTATTCATACCATGGCCTTTTCTGAATCTGTAGGCTGTTATGTAAAATTAGGGCCTTGGATGATCCTGTGGAGATCTGAAGGAACTGCAAGGTTGTTTTTTTTTTTTAATTTCCTTGCCTAAGATAGGCTGTGGGTTGTGTGTCCTGTGTCTCTCTTCTGTGCTTTGGGATTTGCCCTGTTCTTTAAATTTGACTTGTGCAGTAACTGGCCTTTTGTAAGGCAGCATGCTTAATTATTCCTGCTTGCCAATTACAAGTAATAAAGAGCATTTTGGGGTATGTGTATTCTTAAATTGAGAAAGAGTGAGGGTGTGTTTCTGTTCTATTCTCCACTGCCCTCAGCATGTGTTTGGTTTATGTTCTTTTATTTCATCCAAGTGCCTTATTGAGGACAAGACCTAAAATGTACAATTTATTCTTCTATCTTTTGTTGTCTTTGAACCCTTACAGCTGTTTCCCAAAGCTATCACTGCCTCATGAGCAGGTGGGTTGTTTGCATTTGCCTTCTCTGTTTCACCAGTTCTGCAAAAGCTACAGGTTGTCTTTCTCAAATAAAACTCCTGTGTTGCTACAAATGTAGTAATACACACTGTACAGTACTACAAATGTTGCTTTGGATCTTTATGTACAGAGACTACAGTTTTGATACCTGTTAGTAGGTAGCAAGGCCACAAAGCCTTGAAAGCCTAACAGGTATCTGAATTGCAGATTTCTGCTTTTAAAGACCTCTGCTGTCATTTCTTTAGTCTGGAGGCAGGGGGGAAGTGTGTGTTTGAAAATTTTAATTCCCCTACTCCAGAAATAGGAATTTTCAGGTAATGGGGCTTATTGAGATCTGAGCTATGACAATGGGGTATTACTGACATGAAATGAATTATGTGATCTCAGCAGGTTTACTAGCTGATAAATTACTTCTAGTTTTTATCCTGAACCAAATGGTTAGTTTCATATAATATAGTCCCTGGAAGTGGGACTTAAAGAGATACCTCTGGGGAAGGATTTTCAGTTCTTTTAAGATGTGCTACTGTCTGTAGTATATATGGGAAGATGTGTTCTACTTAACAGTTTGGTGGGGATTTTCTTAAAAAAATTTCAGATGAGCCATCCATGCCTTCATCTTTCCTGAAAATAGTATTTTTTGAATGTAGAAATACAGGTTTAACTACATTAAATTAAATTCATTACTGTATTGAAAAACCTCAGCTTGATTTCAAAAGTTATGCAGAAAATGGGGCTTTCTGTGCTCTGGCTACTCCACTGTCACCTGTTTTTGCATATGGCACGATTTCTTAACTGTATGAGAAACTGTGCACATAATACTTGTTGAAGACACCTACAGATTTCTAGATTCAGTCTTTTCTTGCAGCAAGGGAGGCCAGCAGCCTCTCTAGGCTGCATCAGGAACCAGCACTCCCTCTCACGAGAAACAGTCCTCCATGAACTTCTTCAGCCTGAGTCCTTTCCACAGGCTTCAGTTCTTCACAAACTGCTGCAGTGTGGGTTCCTCCCTCTCCCCCCATGGGGTGCAGTCCTTCAGGAATAGACTGCTCCACTGTGGGTCCCTGTAGGGTACAAGTCCTTCTTCAACCCTGCTCTAGCATGGGCTTCCCACTGGGTCACAGCCTCCTTCAGCCCAGCATGGGGCTCTCTGTGAACTGCAGGTGGATCTCTGCTCCACCATGGACCTCTGTTGGCTGCAGGAGGACAGCCTGACTCACTGTGGTGTGCCTGGGAATCTGCCCTGGCAGCTGGAGCTCCTTCTCCCCCTTGTTTCTTCACTGGCCTGGGTGTCTCCACAGCTGTTCCTCTCAAGCTGTCTCACACCATCTTTGGCACAATTATTGTTGCAGAGGGGGTTTTTTTGCGTTATCAAATAGTGGTCCCACAGGTACAACTACCATCACTGGGCTTGACCTTAGCTGGTGGCAGGTTCATCTTGGGGCTGGATGACATTGGCTCAGTCAGACATGTGGGAAGCTTCTGGCACCTTTGCACAGAAACCACCCCTAGGGCCACCTGCTACCTAAACGTGGCCATGCAAAACCAGTGTGGTTGCCCAGGTTTCCTTTCCAAACTTGCCTGTTATGTCATTCTCTATAATGAGAGTGTGGTTGTTAGTAGAAATAATGGATCCAAGGTGAACCTCTGTAGGGCCGGCACAAAGTGGAGGTGCTGGAGAAAGAATCTGAATAGCAATAAAGTTGGAATGCAGATGGGGTAAATGACTAATGAGGGGAAAAGAATATCGTTGATAAGCCACTAATGCAGTAGCCACAGGTAAAGGAGCTCCTGTTAACACAGAAGGGTATGAGAAATTCTAAGATTTTTACTGCAAGCCTGAGAAAGCTGGTAGCAGGGAGGATGGCAGCATCTCTTTGTATGGGTCTAAAGTACTGCTGGAATTTGCTGTCCTCACTGGTGTTTCTCTGCCCTGTTAATTGATCCAAAGTGTATTGTAAATGTAAAAAATAAGTTGGCCAGCAGCTAAAAAATTGGAGTATTTTTACACTGATTATATTTTATCAAATAGGTACTGAATGCTCATCTGTTGCTTTTAAGACCTGCTGGAGTTGGTAAGAGGAACTGTAGTTGCCTCTGGGCAAGTACTGTTGTAGAAGCATTCATGTGTCCCAAGCTTCAATTACTCTTACTCGGAAGTCTTTGCGGTCAAAAGATTGACATAGCAGTTGTGGGTGGTAGTTTGGTGTTGATTTCTGGGGGTTGTTTGGGGTACTTTCAGGTTAGTAGTGGGTGAATGTTAGCACCTCAGAACTTCACATAATTCTGTGTTTTGCATTTTCTTTCTGAAATGGTGCCTACAATCTAGTTCAATGTCTGGGATCTTGAGAAGCTGTACCGAGAAACACGAGAATCGCTGTGATACGCAGCCTGGGGAACAGCTCTTAAAGGGTGCTTCCTTGCTTGCTCTTCCAGGATTTTCACCTGGAGTTAACAACTGCAGGCTTCTTTTAGTAACAAGAGATGTGTAGTCCCTAACTCACTTAGCAACCTTGGGCATTTATTTGTCTTTTTTGCAGCCAACGAATGCGGTCTCGGAAGTGGGGCATCTCCAGCTTGATAACGACTGTTCGTTGTTTGGAATATATTTTACCCTGTATTTGCCGTGCAGAGATGATACAAAGTGGAAAAGGTTGCTAAATCCCTTATTCTTGACTTTGCTTCCAGCCCCGGCCGCATCGCCCTTCTGTGGGGCGGGGGCCGTCCGTCGCCTCTCGGGCGGGGCGCGGTGCGGAGGCGGCGGATTCCCCCATCCCGGGGTTGGGGCGCGATGGGCGCAGCCGTGCGGGGCTGCGCAGGGACGCCTGGGGCGGAGGCGCCGGTGCCCGCGGAGAAGCCGGCCCGGCTTCGCGGGGCCCGTGGCGAGGGGAGGCGGCCGGGCGGTGTCCGCCCTGCAGCGGGGCTGCTCTGCCTCTCTGCTAGCAGCGATCGCCGTTCCGTTCCGTTCCGTGCTCGCTGTTCGCGGGTGCGCCTACCGAGCCCTGAGCTGCCGTCGTGCCAAATCCCGAGAGGTGCCAAGTGCTGCCGGTCTGTAACAGCCCGCCGGGGCCGCCGCCGGCTCCGCAGCAGGTCTCGTAGCATCTGCTGGCGGGTTTGAACTCTGTCTGCTTGTAGGGTTATTGGAAAGCAACTGGCTCCTCGGGATTCCTTGCCTAATCAGAGGTGTTACCTCCTCCTCTTCCCCCAGTGTCTCTTGACATCATTTCATCCATCAGAGTTTCAGAGGAAAAAAAAACACCAACCAAAGCAGAACCCACCCAGTCTGAGAGCAGCCCACACCAGCCCCTCAGTTTTGCCGTGACTGCAGGGAAGAGCTGGATCGGGGCAAAGATGAAGGATGGGAGTGGGGCTGAACTCCGTGTCCTGAGGGATTTGGTGCAGGGCGAACCGAGAGGAATCCAGAGCGGTGCACCAGCTGGTATCCCCCGTATCCCGGCCGGGGATCGGTAAGCCCCGCGATCGCGCGTAGGGATGCGAAGGTGCTTGACCCGCGGGAAAGGAGTAGCCCTCAAGCTGCCTTTGCCCCTGCTCGTCCTTGTTGCTCCATGGGATTTCTTCTGCCCCCCGCAACTGACCTGATGTGGACCGAAGCGTTTCTAACATGAACTTTCTCCCTCGGATCTGGTGGTCTCTTCCCTTGGTCTTGGTCTGGGCGACCCCACCAGTCACCTCCTCATGGTGGTAAGCTGTGCAATTCCAGAAATTTTTTATTTGCTCTTGGGGAAGGTGGGGTCGGATTAATTGTGAATTAGGGAAGGTGGGGGAAGCCTCTCCCTCTTAGTCTCGCAGAAGCGGAGCTCGCTGCTCCCAGCTGCTCCGGTCCAGAAAGTCCGGCCTTAAAGCGAGCGGATTTAGACGGTCCCGGCACCTCCTTCCACACCCCGTCCCGGCTCTCCGACCTCCTCCTCCGCCTAAGCACAGCGCAGCTGCGGGGCTGCCCGGGGCTTTGGGCAGCGGTGCGGGGACCCGGCCCGGCGGGGGCAGCGGGCACCGCCCGGGGCCGCGGGGGGAGCGGGAGCAGGGCAGGGAGCAGGGAAGGGAGGAGGGCTGGGAGCAGGGCAGGAGGGGAATCCGCCCCGGGGCCGCGGGTTGCCGCCCGCCGCTGCTGGCAGCCGCCCCTCCGCGCCCCGCGGCGCTGGGAATTGGCTGCAGCGGCGCTGCTTTTTTATTATTAATTTATTTTTTTTCCTTCTTCCTCGCCCTCCCCCGCCCCTCCCTCCTTCACAGTCCTCGCTGAACTGCAAACTGCCCGAGCAGAGGGCGGAGAGCCCGGCAGGGCCCGGCTTCGAGTGATAGCTGGTGTCGGCGTGGGGAGTCTCGGGCAGCTCCCTGCAAAACGCGTTAGAATGGAAACATAAACCTGCCCCTGAAACTGGGGACCCCAAGCAAGCCCAGTCTTGGTGTAGAAGAGGAGTTAAACCCCTTCTTGTAATCCTGGGGAAGACATTTAACTTTGACTCTGGCTGACGCGCGATTAAAGCCCGATTTATCAGACTGGGCATGTTTCAATAAAATGACTATCTGTGTCCTTAGTCGTATAAACGTTATTTATTGTGATGGCTTTTTGTCATGGTGTCTTCTAAATGCGATATTTTTTAGAAGTTACGGCATTAACGATTTCATGATCGTATATAATAATGAAAATTCAAAAAAAGAACATTTTCTTCTGTTTGATCCCTTCAAAAGACACCTATAGAAGTTTGGATTTTATGAAAGGTACCTTTCGAAACGTTTCAGGACTAATAGAGACCATCTGGATACAGATGATGTAATTTAATTTTTTCAAGGTTTGGTTGTTGTTTTTTTTTAAGTACTGCACGGAGCTGCAATAGCGGGACTTGGGGTTCTCCCGAATGCTTCACGTTATTAAAAAAAAACACAGGGTCGATGACTAATTGTAAAGGATTTCCACCAAAAAGGCAGAGGTAGCTGCAGCTCGGGACCCGCGGCGGAGGCTCCGGGCGAGAGGACCCTGCTTGCCGGGAGTGGGCCCCGGCGCTGCCCTGCCCCTTCCCTCCCGCAGGTACATGGGCGCCGTGGGCTCGTCGCGGGTGATGTGCGACAACGTGCCGGGCCTGGTGAGCCGGCAGCGGCAGCTGTGCCGGCGGCACCCCGAGGCGATGCTCTCCATCGGCCGCGGCGTGGCCGCCTGGACGGCCGAGTGCCAGCACCAGTTCCGCCGGCACCGCTGGGACTGCAACGCCCTGGAGCGGGGACAGCGCCTGCTCGGCCGCGTCCTGCTGCGCAGTGAGTGCGGGCCGGCTGCGGGGGCTGGGCTGGGCTGGGCTGGGCTGGGCTGGGCTGGGCGGCCCGGGGTGAAAGGGGCTTTGGAGGGACAGCGGGGGTACAAGTGCTCCTCACAAGGGTGACAGGGGCTGTCGTGGGGCTGGCACCCCCTGGTCTGAGTGCGGGAACGGTGAGAAGCGGTGGCCATCCTCCTGCATCCTTCATCCTTAGCAAGGGTGGAGCTTGGTTTTACGTTTCAGGAGGAAGGTAAGAGGACGTGCAAAGTTATTTTAGGACAGCAGAACAGCATATATGATAACGTGAACATCTGTATTGCTTAAAAACCTGTATCAAATCAAGGAAACAGTGTGGGGTTTTGGCATATTAGGAGCTGCCTCTGCAGCTCCCAACTTCTCTTTTTTTTTTTTTGGTGTATAATGGATATCAAACCCACATATTAAAGCCTACAGGGAAACTGAGGCATCAGAATGTGGCAGCAGGACAGAAGAGTTTCCATCACAGCCCAGCCTCAGGATACCAGGACTCGGGATGGGCCCTGCTGAGAGGGGCAGCAAACAGGAGCCCCGTGCCTTGGGATGGCAGGAGACAGGATTCATGGCGGGCGGATTCCCGCTGGAGCATTTCTCCGGGAAGGCGCCGGGCAGGGTGCAGTGCCTCCAGGGCTGCGCTGTCTGTGCCCATGCCGGGGCAGCCCTGTCCCCCAGGCACGGCGGCACTTGGGGTCAGGCCCGGAGAGAGGGGCAGGGCACACACATCTGATAGAGCTGAGCCAGGCTTGTGCAAACCCCAAGCAACTGAGGGAGCAACATTGTGCTTCCCACCCTGAGGGAGGTGTTGTCACCTAAAGGTTGGAGTAAGGCATCTAGTGAGTCTTCAGATCTCAAATGTGGCCCTTTTGACTCAGAGACGTGGCTGGTATTTGTTACTGTGTCAGAATGTCCTTACCCGCGGGATAAACCAGCTGAGGTTCTTGGTGACTGCAGCTCTTCTCACCGAGTGCCTCACCCTGTGCACATGGCCTTCCTTGGTGCCCAGCCAGTGCGGCTGACCCTGCCCTGGCACTTGTGTCCCTGCAATGTGCCCAGAGTCATTCCAAACAGTGAGCAGCGTGGCACCTGCAAGGAGGGGAGTGGCAAAGTACCCTGGGACCATTGCCCCACTGGTGGGGATGGAGAGGAGATGGCAGACACTGGGCATGCTGACCCAAACAGGGGGATTTTCATTCCATGTTTGGTTCTGCTGCTGGTAAGATATTGGTTCTTGTCACCAGCTTCATGTTCCCTTAGCAATTATTTGTGAGTAACCAGTAACGTCACCCACAGGCTGAAGTTTTCAGTGAGGTTTGTCTGATATTCAGGAAAACAAGTCTGGCAGAACATAGCCTAATAATGATGAGGCTATTTAATAAAAAAAGTAAAAATGCAGTTTTTCCAAAAGTGAAGTTTTCACTGTTGGCTCATGTGAGAGAATGACAGCATCAGGCTTCTGAGCTCTGCACTGAGGCTGATCAGGCTGTGATTGCCATGGAAATGTAGCTTGATAGTGCTCTAATAAAATTGATTAGTTCAATAAACTCAAATAAACCTGTTCTCTTCCAACAATATCAAGTTTTTCTTTTTTATTAACACTTTGCAATTTTTTTATATTTCTGAATCAGTTTTCTCAGAAATAGAGAAACTCTTCAAAAGAGCACGATTTCTAGCAAGCCATGGCAACTTTTGCCTGATTTTGAAGGCAGTATAAGGAAGGCATGGTTTGCCCAGCTGCCATTTGCAAAAGGCTTGCACAGCATGTAGAAGTGGAGGGCCCATTCATAAGTTAAACATATTGGTGTACTGCAATTGAAATACTAAATAAAAAGCTCTATGGTGTAATTCTGCCTCTACAAAAAAGTCACTGTTAACGTTTGTCTTTGGGGTCCTCTTTTACTGTGCTGACATTGCTTAAGGCTTACAAACCCTGCAAAGAGCTCTCTCTCACTGCAAGTTGTCTTAGATATTGCACAGAAAATCTACTTGTCGTTCTTCCTGTGCTAAAAACTTTAAAGGTAGGAAAATATTTCCATTACCATAAATAGATTTGTGGCAGTGTAATGTAGCTCTGTATTGTAAACTACTGCATCTTAAAATAAAAACAATTATTACATTAAAATATGTACCTAATTGCCTATGAGTAGGTATAGTGTACACATTCAGATAATCTTTGGTGTAATAAAGTATCTTGGTTAGGAGATGGGAAAGCTGCCAGAGCAGCTGGCATGAAGAAGTCACAGCTGCCAGACCAAATCCTGCCTCAAGCATGACACAAGCAGTGCCATTGATTTAATGGAACTTATTTGTGTGAATTATGGTTACAGGCTTGATTCTAGGCAGAAAACCTAATATTAACTTATTTTTCAGAAAATGACACCCAAGTTTTCTCCCTAGCATGTTTTAAGCAGGAAAGTCTATTCCAAGAACTTTAGGAGAGAAAAATCTAGTTTCAAGAGTTACTTGCAGTATTTTGCAATGTGCATGTTGTTTTAGTGTCCCTATTTAATAATTTCTTAAACTTATCTTTCACATAGCACTTCATATATTTTTCTAAATTCGTGAAACATGATAGGAGTACCAGCTGTCCTATTCACATATCTGTACAAAACAACTGATCCATGAAAGTATATGAATCAATATCAGAAGCAAATGTTTAATGTTTTCCAACTCTAACACTATATTGATGAGCTTTTACCAGGGAGGGGTCCAAGCTTAAGCCATGACTAATTCTGGCTCCAGGGAATGTGTATTTGTGTGATTTCAGCCTAGTTTATCTTTCACTCTGCAAAAAAGTCCAGCCTAACTGTCTTGGATATACGACAGCCACTCAAAGTATCCACCCCAATTATATTTAAACTGACTATTTTTTTGTTTCAGGTAGTCGAGAATCTGCTTTTGTACATGCCATCTCCTCTGCTGGAGTTGTTTTTGCCATCACCAGGGCATGTAGCCAAGGGGAGCTGAAATCCTGCTCCTGTGATCCCAAGAAGAAAGGCTCTGCCAAGGACAGCAAGGGCCATTTTGACTGGGGTGGCTGCAGTGATAACATTGACTATGGCATTAAATTTGCCAGAGCCTTTGTGGATGCCAAAGAACGGAAAGGAAAAGATGCCAGGGCACTGATGAACCTTCACAACAACAGAGCTGGAAGGAAGGTGGGTGTCCATGCAATAGATGCCTAGAGATGTTCTTGGACACCTCTGTTGTGTCTGGGGCAGTTCATGCTTGGCTCTTGCTGTCTGGTCTCAGCACTTATGAAGAAATACAGGAAGAGCAGGAGCCTGAGCTGCTGTTTCTGTCTTCCTTGGAGGTTAGTGTGACAGAGATCTACAAACAGACTGAATTCAACTGCCTAACAGTATTGCTATTGTAGTCAAGCAGGAGTCTGAGCTGCAGGATCAGTTTTGATGGAGGTTTTGTTTTGAGCCTAGTTCTTATATAAGCAGGAGTTTTATTTTTTCATTAATACAGAATACAAATTCCTAAGAGGCTGAAGTTCACACTGAAGAACAGGCTTGGAAAAGAGCAAATCCAAAATAACTCTTGAGAAAAAAAAACAAACCCTATTCTGTCCATTTCTGTATGTATACGGTAAACTTAATCACAAAGTGAGCAGAGATAAAAGGTAACTACTTTTAAAGAAAAAAAGCCAAAATACGTGTCCCTCCAAAATGCAATGGCCTCGGTGCATCTGCAACCCCTTTCCTAAACATTGTATGAAAATACCATTCCTGAATTTCAACTAGAAAACTCTTTACCTTCACACTGAAGGTGAGTAGAAGGAGTAGTTGCCAGGTGTGTTGCCTGCCTCTGGTACAAGGGCTGAGGAATATCTACACTAACATTCTGTGTGGTAGCTATAACATGTAAGAATGGTGCATGAAACTGGAATATGCTGTTTCATTTTTTAAAACATGTTAAAAATGTGCTGCTCCCATGACATCTGAAATACAGAAAAAAACCCATTTTATTGTGCTAGGCCAGGCACATCTGGAATTATTTGTAGAGACTTTTTGTGTCTCATCTTTATATATATTTAATACACAAAATCTTCCTTAATGTCTTCTTCAATGTATATTTAATAGGAATTAAGTTGTTTGTATTCTGGTCGATTTTTGTACGGGAAGTAGATGATTTTCCTGAAAAAATTTTGTTCTTCAGCGTCTTTCCTCCATCTGCTTATTGCCAGGAGGTACAATTAATATGTGATGTAGGCAGATGAGGCCATTCAGATCAGTGATAGGCACATGCAGTACTGTGGTCGTGTTTCTGCTACTGTCCAAAAGAGGCTGAAGTTGACAACACAGAGTTTTTTTAGGGGCAAATAAGTTCCATGGTGGGAAGTACTTTCTGTAGTATTTGAGTATCTTATTATTTTTAAGTTTTTAAAAAACACCTCTGCCAAATATTAAGGTAGAAAAAGATAAAGAAATTTTACTAAATATATTCAATTAAAAATAATGAATATGTTCTCATATGCTCTAGGACCTGCTTTATGGGCAGAGACATTGTTTTGTATTTACAGTGCAGTAGTGTAGGTTTAGCTTTGCAGGGATCTCACCACCTCAGCTGCCCACAAGCCTGGCATTTTGACCTGGGTAAGACAAGGTTTTTTCTTTCCCCCATAAGGGGTGTTGATATATGTTTTTAAAACTAGACTATTCCAACTGTGCTAATTAAAAATAAAACAAATATTTTTAATATTCCCATATGAGTCATAGAATATCAGTATAGGAATTTTACTGACAAAAAGAGACCATATTCCTCTGTGCTTCTTCCACTATTCCAAAAAGTTGTTTTAAACATACAAGAAGTTAAATTGATTTCTGCTCAGATAATTAAAACCAAGCATGTGCTTAAATCCCAGATTTGTGATACGGCAATGAAATGGGGCTGTGGGAATGCCAGTGACTTCTTTGAAGTAGTTGTATAATTTACAAGTTGGAAAGAAAATTGAAAGTCCTTTGGTTTTATAATACATTCTCACTTTATTACTAAGTGCTTGACTGAAAAAGGCTGCCCCACTGTGCATCAATCTCACTTATAATCCTGGAGGTTTCCTCTCTCATACCTTCTTCCCATGATGACATTCCTCTTGTTCAAACTCTAAAAAAGTTTATATCTCATGAACCCTTAAGGCATAATATTTATAGATCAAATATCCCTATTTACATAATTAGGAATGAATTATTTACTGTCTATGAACAGTTGTTGTTCATAGACAGTAAATAATTATCTGTTGTTATCCAACATCATACAGATAGCTTAAATGTCTGAGATGAAGGTGAAATGGCTTCAATACTATCCAGATGTTAAATTAATGATAAGGGTGATCTCCCCAATGCAAACTAATAAAGGTCTTATTCTAAAATGTTTGTTAAAATCTGTATAAGCATTTTAAGTATACTGTATTTTTAAATTCCGCATAGATCTGATGCCTAGCGCAGGTACAATGCTTTACGCAGTCTTTTAAAAGTAATTTAAATATGAAATGCCTATGAATTTCTGGGCAATATTTGAAATGCTGTTCAAGGTAAAGGGCAGCTTCATGGAGCTGGGACAGAGGATCAGCACGGCGATCCTGCATGGGGAACCATGGGGAAAGGGGGCACCTTCACCTCCCGAGGGGCTGAATGATTCTGGTCATTTCTGGTCATTTCTTCCTGTCCAGTCTGTGTTCTCGCACTGTAGATGCTCGGGATGACTGGCAGCAGCAGGAAGGTAAGCCCACCAGTCGGGATCGAGTCAAGCGACCAGAACAGAGCAGCCACATGGGGATGACTTGATGCTACCAGTGGGTGTCACTACAGACCGTAATTTGGAGACCCATCGCAGGCCTGGCACTGCAGGATGGATGGGAAAGGGCTGAGAAGCAATTAATCATGCTTTGTTTTACCTGTGTGTATTTATATTTACCTGTGCATTTCTAAACAGGCCGTGAAGAGGTTTTTGAAACAGGAGTGCAAATGTCACGGTGTGAGTGGATCCTGCACTCTAAGGACCTGCTGGCTGGCCATGGCAGACTTTAGAAGGACAGGAGATTATCTGTGGAAGAAATACAATGGAGCAATTCAGGTGGTGATGAATCAAGATGGCACGGGTTTCACTGTGGCTAATAAGAAATTTAAGAAGCCAACTAAGAATGACCTGGTATACTTTGAGAGCTCTCCAGACTACTGTATCAGGGACAGGGATGTAGGTAAGCCTCTATCATTGCATGTGAATGCCTTTATTTAAAATATTTGTACTTCAAAGGTCAAAAATTATAATTTTATTGAGTGTGTGATATATATATATATATATATAAAAATCCATGCTTGTAACCAGCAGGAAACAGGAAAGAAGATGTTTTGGAAAGATTCAGTACAAGAATAATAGTTCCTTGATATCTCTAGGTGTACAACAGCCAGTTGTTCTAATATAATTCAGCAGTTTCTGCCAGATGCTGTGGAGCCCTGGAGATGCTGTAAGGCAAAGCTGCTTTCAGTACAAGTTTGAGTTGTGCTCTGGAGGCAGGTCCATACCGGGCACAGCCACACTCACTCTTACCCCACACAGCTCACTCCAGAGCTGCCCCAGGTCCCGTTGATGCCACCTCCTGTTGTGTTGCTTCCTTTCCTTGTTATGCACGTCTGTGGTGCCCTCCTTTATCTGCACATTCCCACAGCTCTCTGGGACTGCGGATCCTGGTGGCAGACACGCCTGTCCCCATCTAATGTGGGAGGTTCAGCCTGGGACAATCCAGCCCTGCTTGCAGCAGCCAAGACAGCTGTGGGTAACAGAGGGTGAGGCAGCTGGAGAACGTGCAGGTGGATGGAAGAGTAGAGGTGGGTGGGCACAGCACACGTGGCTGAGTGACACAGCTGTTTATTGCTCTTTGCGAGGCAGTGTTGGCTCTGTCCATGACAAACATCACATCTTCTGAAGAGTTCTGCCAGCCCCCGTGGGAACAGATGAAGTATTGGTGCTGCTGTTAACACTGCATTTTCCTGCTTCAGAGATTTGATAGAGACACATTTAGCAGTGTTGCAGAATTCAAGGCACTGCCAAGCACCAGGAATCCTGCTAATGGCTCTTGACCCGTGTATGGTATTTCCTGATGTGGCAATTAAAAATTAGCGACTAGAAAACCAGAAAATTTTTCCCAGAAATTTGGAAAAGAGAGGCAGACTGAGTAATGTATTAGAGAAGTTGTGGGTCTAATTAATAGGTTGTAAATGGACCAGATTGCACCCCATATGACAAATCCCTAAGTATCTGGATAGCAATGCAGCTCAACTCTTTCTGGCACTGCTGCATGTTTATAATCCAAGTTTGCTTGGAATAAATATTGCAAGACAGCTGTACTTAAATAAGAACAATATGTGAATTCCTGGTCATGTACTGTTGACTTCAGTGAATGCAGAATTTCATCCAGTACAATTACATTGTACAGTGTTTCTGGTTAGTTGAGTCGTCAACATAATTTTAAATGTTATTTATTATTTTGGCAGGTGATGTTCATTACCTGCATGAACACATACCATTCCTTGAATAGTGGCTGATACTGTAAAGTTTAATCCAAATGAATAAATGGATATATTGTGGAGTCTTGCAGAAATTAACTGCAGACTAGGATTTTTTCAAAACATTTATCTCTTGATGTTGCCTCATTCATTGTAAAAACCATTATTTCTTTTCCCCTGGAAGAAGAACTTGTACACTACCCAATTCTATGTCAAAAAGCCATTTAATAATCTCTTTGCCCTAAGCTTAATCTCATCTGTCAATCTTATTATTGTGGAGAAGAGTGGGCATTTTTCACCACAGTGTATTATATGTGCATTTGCCAGACACTGGCAAGCCTGCCCAGAGATGGCAAAGTCTGATATGGTTTTTTTGGCTCAGCTCAAATATAATGCTGAAGCTGAGGTGGTGTTTCTTTGCTGCTCAGAATTCAGAGAATGTGGCTGTTTGGAAGAGCTTATTTTTAGAAAACTGCAGTAAACCTTTCATAGGATGCTGCTTGCATGGAGCAAAGAAAGCACCACACACAAAAAACCCCTGATCTGACTTTAAAGGAGATGATTTTGGCAGCTGTACCACATTTTTTTCATTTTTTGGTTTGCTCTGTTGAGCATTACAGAATGCCAGTCCTATTAAATGACTGCAAATGAAATGAGATTGTGGAAGTCAGAGTTTGGAAATAGATGGGGGCATCTCAGTGTGGTATTAGATTCAGTGTCAGCTGAATGTAATGCCACAATGTTTTAGTATGTCATCAAATACAGTTCTGCCTGTTGTTCTCCTGGGAATTAAATCGATTTAATGCTTCAGGGGAAAAAATTATCTGGAGGTTGGTTAGTGTTGGAGCTGAATGAGGGATTCACAGAGAAAACCTTATGGAGCATCATGACTTGACCAGGAGACAACTTCACAAACTAAAATGTCCAAGCCAGTGTCATCTGTGGCTTGATTGTACTAACTCATAGGAACCAGTGAGTTAAAAGTGCTCAAGGATTCTGCCATCAGCAGCTTACCCAGAAAAAAAGCAGATACCTTCTCTTCCCCTACTGCAGCTTTCCACCCTGGGTCTGGCATTCTGTCTGAGGGGGCAGCTGGGTATACATACATGGAACGCCCCAAAATGTAGTTTGTTTGTTTTGTTCTGTTTTGTTTTGTTTGTTTTTTCCCTCTAGAAAGCAAAAGAGGAGTAATTGATTTCAGGAGTGGTATAATATGGGAAACCACTCAATAGCAAGATGAAGTAATAACCTGACCACCTCTTTCCTTGCCTTAAGATTTCACAAAGGACCAAAGGAAGATTTTTCAGAAGTGTTCAGAATTCATTTAACCCTGCACACATAACTGCTGAAATAATTTTTGCTCAAAATTTGATAGAAACAGAGATAGGACATCCCAGAGAGCTTTAAAAAGTCATCCTAGGTAAACTGGTTTTTTTATCAACACGTGGCCATCTCTTCAGTGCTGGCCTGGGAAATCCCAGCCCCACCAGAGAAATCTGCCTCCAATGTGTACTGCCTGTTCTCTCCAGCCCTTCTACTGGGTGTTGGAAGATCCAGTAGCTCCAGAACTACTTTTCTGTGAATATTTCCTTCAATTGCTTTTTCCCAAGAATACTTGTGAGGAAACTATCATTGGGGATTTCACTGGTTTTGCACTTTTTTTTTGCTTTTGTATGTGTGTGTGTGAAAGTCTAATAATGGATGTTATTGCTTGACACCAGATTTTAGTCAATAGAAGTACAAGGAAAAAGCTCTCATTATATACTAATAAATACATTTTAGGGCTTTAGGAATGGAAAGAAAATATTTTTCAACATAACACAGGTTGACTTCCAAAAATAACTGTGCAAACTGAGAAGAAAGGACTTGATGTACAGGCTGTGAAGTTGGCAGTATGAAAAGTTGTGGATGTTTTGGCAGGTAAAATGTGTGTAGGCATGGCAATTCCAACATTTGAAATAAAAAAAAGAGATTGTACAAAAACTTTTTACAAGTTAGAACCTACCCCTGCCTCGTACGTGATGAGGAGGTGCAGGGCAGGTAGCAGGCAGAAAACTCTGCCTTATTCTGTGCAGTGTTTTCTGCTGCCTTCATCACTCAGGCCTGCCAAGGAGTGCAGTAACTTGTCTGGCTCCTCACTGCTGCTTATTATTCATTTTCCTTCTCACTAGAGGAGCTGCAGAGATTCTGAAGGTGCTGTTTGAACTTTAAAAAAAGGTTGGTTTTGCTCAAAAACTGAGCCTTTGTATGAACTTGTTTTCACTTTTGTCACAATTAAGTTGTAGTCGTGTAGTAAATGTTGATGTTTTGTGGTCAGCATCAGGTGATCCCAGTTTCTGACTGTTAGTGGCTGAAATAACTTTGGTTTTGAAGCTGATGGCAAAACTGTTGAAAGCAGTGGGTGCATCCTGCTTAGGTTGTCCTTTAGTGCTGTGTGATTTCCCCTTACATCTGGAAATAAGAACATTGGACTTGGAAACTAACTTGTGCCTCAGCTGAGGAATGTGGTTAAACCTTTCTGGGCAGCTCCTGATGGATGTGGGGGAACATGGGGTCTTCCTTCACCCCCAGCAGCCACATGACACGACCCCACTCTGTTCCTGCTTGGGAGTTGTGCTGAGGTGGAGGGCAGCTTTGCTTTTCCTCTACTGGTGTGAATTCCTGATACAGAACGTTAATCACCTGGGTCACAAGCTTGGTCTTTGTAATGTTTTTTTGGTCTGAACAGAGACCAGGACAAATGCCTTTCTTCACAGAATCAATGAGGTTGGGAAAGATCTCTGAGATCATCAAATCCAACCTTTGAGTGAACACCACCATGACAACTGGATCATGCACTAAGTGCCACACCAAGTCTTTCCTTAAACATCTCCAGGGCCAGTGATTCCACTCCCTCCCTGGGAAATCCATTCCAATGTCTAACAACCCTTTCTGTGAATTTGGTTGTATTTTGCGCAGTCTGGGATGTGATGGATATTGCTGTGGGCTGGCACAAACAGCAGAACTTACATTCAGGTATCCCAGCTGTTTGCTCAGCATCATGGATGGAGGAGAGTGTGATGGCTGGGAAGCAGGGTCTGGCTTTTCTTCTCCCACAGGCTTCCTGTGGACCATAGGTGCATCATGTAGTTCTGCATCCTCCTGACTCCTCAGCCTTGCCTGGACTGGGAAGCACTGGAAGTCTCTCTGCCCCAATCATGGAGTGATTCCTGAAGAAAAGGTCTGGGAGAGGCTTCTTGGCATCACTGCTATGCCTGTTGTGCCAGCTGCCCTGGTGCAGGGAGAGCTGCACGGCTGAGGGCTTGCTGGGAGCCGTGTGTGCCCCTGTGGGTCACTGCTGGGGGCACCTCTCCCCCTTCCTGCAGGGGATCCAGGTGCCAGCCCTGGCTGTAGGGACAGGAGCAGGAGTTGCTGCTGGTTTCCTGGTGTGCCTGGTGCCCCCCATGGCTGGTTGTTACAGCCAGCAGAGCTGCTCCCCCAGATATCAGAGGTTTACTCTCAAGAGCTGTTCAGCCATTCCCCAAGGACATTATGCAGAGCACTGGTCCACAGGCAGCAGCATGAACGTGCCCAGACCCCAGGGAGGTTTGGGATGCATCAGGCTGCAGGTGCAGGAGCCTGTTTCTGGCTCCATTCCGTGGGTTTCTCTTCCCTCTGCCAGTTCCCTCTGGGGGCTGGCTGCTGCAGCAGAGCTGAGCCAGGAGCCCTTTGCAGCTCAGGAGCCCCAAGGCAGGGCCAGGGGCTCAGCAGCTGCTGAGCAGCTCCAGGATGGGCTGTGGGCCCTGTGCTGAGCCCCAAACACCCTGCTGCTCTGCCTGCAGCACACAGGAACCAGCCATCCCATAGTGAAGCTCTCCAGGTGTATACCTCTACCCAATGAATATTTAAATATTTAAATAGGTACAGGAATCTAGGCCATGGCAGGGAAGCTGAGATGTGTTCTAGGGGCTGAAGCACTTCTGCAGGACAGCAGTTAAAGGCTGTCCTAAGTTTGGTACAAAAAGAGGAAAATTCGCAGCCCCATGGCTGGGAGGCTGGATCATGTGTCAGTCCCATGAAAAAACACAGTTTGTGAGGGTGACTTTGGTCCAGTTCCTGACACTCCTCATTGCATTAGTGGTTTGGGGTCAGCCCCCATATAGTATGAAGTCTTCCTGATGCTGGGGGGCAGCAAGGGATGGAGGGACAATGAAGACTTGTATATTATAAACTGCTTTGAGACAGCAGCATCACTGCATACAGCCATAAATTCACCCTAGGGAGGAAAAAACTAAAATTGGAATTTATTCAACCTAAATTATTAATAATTACGATTTAACTGCAGTTTACATTTTATTAATTAAGATTGGTTTGCTATCCTAGCTTATGCAAATTTTAATTAATGTCTGCATGTATTAGTTTTCCTTAAGAAGGTAAATTGTTCATGTTCAGTGTGCACCTGCAAATATGCTTTGTAAAATAATTCCAGTTAATTTACTGACCACAGTCATTACTTAGGGAATATCATCTTGCCCAAGAAGAGAATGGAGTTGTAATCAGGTCTGTGGAAAATGTCAGAAGAATGTTAATTTTTTTATATATCTGCATTTGATTCATAATAGCAATACATAGGAAATTAGGTGAGACAATTAATTTTTATGAAATTTTCAGTTTGGTGGTAATAACCTGTCAGCAGCTGTGATACTGATCCTAAAATGTACCCTAAGATCAGTTTGTGTTGGATGAACAGTGGCTCCTGTGTGGCACAGTCACTGTTCAGACTAAGACATGCCTTACAGAGCCATTTTGTGCCATGTGGATACAGGCACAGGCCACAGCCACTCCTCCTGAGTGTTTGAAGAACATGACAAGGTGTGATATGGTTCCTCTCCCTCTTTCTGTCCAGGCAGGCTATAATTTAGTTTCTTTTAATCTTGTCATGAAATGGGAGGAGAACCCCTGGTGTTACCCCAGAGAGATGAGAGGCACACAGAGCAGCAACTCTTCAGCTGCCACCTGAACTGGTGGAATGAGGTGGACACTGCAGCGATGCCAAAGGCCCGGGGTGCTTCTGCACTCACTTCTGCAAGACTTTAATCACTGGCAGCACAGTTAGTTTACCCACTGAGTCCCTCACAGCCACCACATTCTGTGGAGTTCTCTCTCCTAGCCCTCTCCTGCACACCCAGAGCTCCTCAGCAAAGCCCAAGACCATGAAGATGCTCCACCTGGGCATCCCCTTTCAGACAGTCTTGGGGGACTGGGTGCAAGACTGCCTTGGGAAGGGTGACTGCTCCCTGGAGGGGCAGAAAGGTCCAGGGAAAGATGAAGAAAAACATGATGATATTAACAGAATCAGGCAGACCCTTAAAGTATTTAATCCATTTTCTTCCTCCTCATCTTCAGGCCTGATTCCTAGGGGAAATATGGGAGTAATTTTACCATTATAGGCATTTTCCTGGGTGATGTGATGTTAAAGGATCAAATACATTACAAATTGTGTCTCCTATACCTATTTTCACATGCTGGCTGTCTCTCCTTCAAATCTGCCTCCTGACTTGTGCTGTGCTCCCTTTGCAGGGTCCCTCGGGACAGCAGGCCGGGTGTGCAACCAAAGCTCCCGTGGCATGGACAGCTGTGAGGTGATGTGCTGCGGCAGAGGCTACGACACCTCCCGCGTCAGCAGGGTGACAAAATGCGAGTGCAAATTCCACTGGTGCTGCGCTGTGCGCTGCCAGGACTGCCTGGAAGTGGTGGACATCCACACCTGCAAGGCGCCCAAGAGCGCTGCCTGGATTTCCCGGACATGACACACGGGCTGCTGATGCTGAGGACCACAGCCTTTGCCCTTCCTGGTCCATGCAGGGAACACATCAGAGATCTTTTTACTTCTATGCCTCTTTTGCCTTTGTTGTTCATTGCAGAGATGCTGCTGAAAAATTGATATAAACCCTGCGGCATTTACTTGGCATTTCTGCATGACAGTGTTGCTGCAGAGCTGTCTCTGCATAAACTGATGCAGCTCTGGAAGGATGTACTTATGCCAAGACTCTTCCAACCACCGTGTAACTCTCCCCCAGAACCCTTGTGGCAATTCATTCCTGCCATCAGGAACACGAGAAGATACAAAATATGGCACTTTTACAAGATCACCACCACCGACCGCGTGGGCTGGGCTTGCTCAGGCATCTTCTGAAGGATCTTGGGCAGGTCACAGTTGAGCCCTGGCTACTGAATGGCTCTGGAGTTTGAGCACTGGCTGGTGATTTCCCCATGAAAGAAAATTTGTGGCCAGATTGGTGAAAAACTTTACTGGAAGGGTGTTTGGTCATCCCTGGTGGACTGGAGTTTTCCAGTAAGGTGGCTACCTGAGGCCACCCTGGCCACCATTAGCACACTGTGGCTTCCTGTGGGGCAGGAATTGGCCCATGGCCTAAGACAAAGGAAATTGCAGGAGATACATTCAGCCATAACACTTCGATGAACTATTAGAGTCAAAGCTAATGTCTTAGTTATATGTTTGTGAAAACTTGCCTTAAAAGCTTCTAAAAATAATATTAACTGCTGAGGATTTTTTTTTTTTCTGATCTGAAGGATTGAATAGAATGTTTTTTCCCCTAGGGAAAGCTGGGTACAGGACAGTCAACTACCTAAGGATAAGGTTTCTTCTTTTTCACATACACAATAGTGGAAAAATGTTTGTGAACAGTGGTGGAGAAGGAGATGCCTTGCCTCTGTAAGGACTTGGATTCTAAAGAAGTTATCAGCGTCTATGTTCTTTTAAAGTTAATAAATCTATTAAATGTGCCCAGAATGATACTTTCCACTCAGATGGGGACATCCAAATTAGATTTTTTCTGCATATTTTCTGCAAAACTGCATATCTATGATTTGGAGTGTATTGGCTTGTAATGGAGGCAGTTACAGGTTGTGCCAGGTCCATATGCTGGGCTGGGATCAGCACGAAACAATTTACTGTAAAAATGTGCAGGCATCTGAGGCCCCAAAATTGCAGTCTTAGTGGAGAGGAACTGGGTCAGAGAGAGACCAGCTGCCTCTCCTCAGGGCAGAGATCAGCCACATGAACCAAGAAAAAAATGGGTTCTGTGCCAATAGGTATAATAAAAGCATCTATGAAGAGTGGGGACAGGCAAGGTAATGAAAAAATAACATAGGAAAAGGAGCTTGAATGAGTGATAGAACACATTGTAGATGAAGGTAAAATTTCCATATGAAAATGAAATAAACTGAAGAACCCTAGCAGGTACAAACTGCAGGAAAAAGTAATATCCAAGTAGCTAACCAAGGCAATAAAGTGAATACTCTGGGTATGTTTTGTTTTTGGAACTTTCTTGAAAGACTTTAAAAAGAAGGAGGTTTGGCATTAAGTGGTCTTGAGGGAGCAGTCATTTACATCTGCAAGGCTTTCAAAAAAGTTTGTATCATTAAAATGGGTAATTCATCTCCAGAAGGCACAGCTGGTGTTAAAAGATTAGGAGGCTCCAGAAAGTTCTTTATTTGGACAATAAGATAATGTTTCAGTAACTGTATATGGAAATTGTCATGGCTAGAGGTAACAATAATCACATTCCTGTCTATAAACCGACTGCTGGTGGGAACAGCCCTGCCCAGTGTCCGTGCACATGCAGGGCATGTATGAGATGGATATATGTACCCACGGGCAGCTCAGGGGTTGTACTGCTGGCCTCTTCATTGCTGCCAGTTCTGGCTCTGGGCTGGATAAGGAAAATTTCATACATAATTGTATTTAAAGGTGAGCTCCAAGGAGAATTTTTATTGGGATTTCACTGTGAAATTAAATCCACATGTAGTGCATAGTCTCAGCAATATCATACTTTAAGCCTTAAAGCATTTAAAAGCAATATAATAATTTTTAACCTTTCAGAGCAGTTGTTTTGGTTTTTTTGGTTTGTTTTTTTTTAAGATTTAAGGAGCCTGAGTAGTCTAAAAGATTACCTATTTAATAATAGGTTAAAATTTCTGGAAATGTTCTGGAAAAAAGAAAATAGGCTCATTCTTATAAGAGAACTTGTTCTAGGCAGTTGAATGAAGGTAATGAAATCAGATCTGTTCTTAAATCTGTCATTTGTTTAATATTCCAGAAAATCAACTCACTTGAATTCCGCAGTCCCAGATAAAGTGTTTTGGAGTCACTGTGTTCAAAGTGTATTAACTTTTATTCCCCAACCTGGTCTCCTCCTCTAAGGCACATCTTCCTGTTCCAACCCTTCCTCTGGGTCAGAGGCCTGTGGTTCCTGAAGGCTGGTCTTACCAGTAAGACCAGGAAGATGGGGGCATTGAGTGCCTTGGCCTTTCAGTGTCCTTGTCACCCTGTCCAGCAGGAAGCCCACTCAGGTGTGCACAGCTGGCTGATGTTCCCATTTTGGGCACGTGCCACAGCTGTGATGCAATGCCTGCACCAAAACCACTGCACCAGAGGAAACCCAGAATATTTCACTGAATGGGTAAGTGCTGAGCTGGCCACTTACTTTACGACAGTTTTTTCTGTATTTATAAAGTTTTCTTGTTGTTTGGTTTTTTGTTTTTTTTTTTTTTTTTTTTTTTAAGAGCTCAAGGTAGAGTTCTCACAGTTGTAGGCATTTCTGCTGCCTCCACAAAGAAATGCACTCCCAGAAACTTTTGCTATTTCTTAGTGGCAAAATACTCTGAGATGTAAATATTGCTAGGAAAGGCAACTCCATAATATTCAGTAAATCCAAAAAACAATATAAGAGGAGGGAAAAAAGATAAAACCAAAAAAGAAGAAACAGAAATAGGCATGGCAAATGAACTAATACTGTAGTTTTGTTTTATGGAATAAATTTACTCATGTACTTAGTCATGAAGAGGAAACAGCTGTCTCTAGGTAGACATTTTAATGTCAGAATAATGTTAGCTGAGGCTAAAGGTTGTAGGATTATTTTTTTAAATACGCAATCCAATTTTCTTGAGGGAGTTCCCTTTAATTTGCTGCATGAACTCAGGATCTAGCAGCGCCCTGAAACAACGTTGGCCTGCCAAGCTTTTTGGGATTGCTTCGTCCCCACTATTTTCAACAAACTTTACCCTAAAAAGTGTGTTCCACTGTTATAGGTGAAATCTCATAAAAAGAGTTTAATTTTCTTTTACCACATGGAAAATGAGGAATGACTTAGGAATGGTGCTGTATATTAGAGCATGTGGGCATTGAAGCCTGAAAGATGGCTGCTTTTTCTTTTCTGGAAAAATATCTAAAACAAATTTGTGCGTTTCATCCTGGCCTCTCATCCCTGTGTGCACTCTTTGCAGATGTGAATTAGAAATAAAATGCTGCATTTCTGGTACTGCACAGCTGCTGAGGGGTGTCCAGCCTGCATGCCCAAACCACAGCTGTTGGTCACTGCCTCGTGCCCAGCTTCTTGTGGGGCCCAGTGTATGGGGGCAAGGGGGAAAGGAATGTTTGGGATTAGGGAAGAGCTGGATCTTCCCCAGAGCCTGGGGAAGGTGTTTTTGCTAAGAAAAAGCAGCTCTTACTCCAGTGTGGCAGCACAAACTGTACCAAGGGTCACTCTGTGGCACTTGTCCCACGCTCCTTGGAAGGGCTGCATGCAGGTGGTGGCTGCCTCCAAGGAAGGAAGTGGTTTTGGGGTCACATGGCACAGCCTGCAGGTTTTACCTGCCACTTCACATGATAGAAATGAACTATGAAATGAAATATTATTATCAGAAAGACAGAGACAGCTCATGGGCTGTAACCACAACTGTGATTTTGGGTTGTTACTTTTGTTTGACAGCTCACTTGCCTTGGGAAACGGATGCAACTTCGTAAAGTTAAGATCTCTTGTGAGAAAGAAGCAAATGCATATGAGTCAATACAGTGACAGCTGTGGTGGGAGCTGGGCAGGAGCCCTGCTGAAAGCTGGGTGGGGCCAGGGGCTGTCTTTTACAATCTGTTGTAACTGGAGCCACTGAGGTTTTCAGGGCCACCGCAGGGTGACAGCCACACTGGGTGTGAAGGGGTGTGTGTGGCGTGTGCAAGAGGTGCAGCTTCCTTTGGATGTTCAGCTTCTGCAGGTTCCTTCAACATGGCAAAAGTCCTGATAATTTTCCTCCTTTCTGCTAGGGTAAGGACTTCCATGCTCTGAAAAAACAGTCTGTATGTTCAGCATGCACATCAAATGATAAAAAAGAGAAAGCAGCAGCCCTCCCCTTGGTGTAGCAGTCGCCTCTCTGAGTGCAGATCCAGCCAGGGAGCTGCTGTTAATCTACCCAGGGGGAGGCAGGGACAGAAGGGACCAGCTTCATTTGACACTCCGAGGGGGGTCCTCTCCTTTTTTGTTCTATGCAGGTTATAGTGTAAAGAGATAATGTGTATACAAATTCTATTAAGTTGTCTTTAAAGAAAAAAAAAAAAAATAAACAAACCAGGAATTGCTAACATTTGGAGTTAAAAAGCTTCCTCCACCCCTAAATCTGAAGATGAGTTATTATCTGAACCAGATTTCCACAAGGCTCATCTCTGCACTAAGCCAGAGGCTTTCCATCATTATAATCATGGGCTGTGTTTGCTTTTTGATCTAAACCATACTGAACTTCACAGGAAACATGTCAGAGGCAGCAAAGCCTAAGGCAATAATCTCTGCCCAATGAAAAAGAAAATTCTTTTGTCTTATTTGCCTAGTCTTCTAGATGCCTAGAATTATAATTAGAGATTTTCCAGATAAAAAAATCCAAGACCCATTACTGCTTATTAGGATGACAGATACTAGAAATAGTAGAAATAAAATTGCATAAAGTTATTTTTGAATTCCTAAATATTCCCCACAGTTCAAGAAAAGGATGTAATTCTTCTAGGAGTTAAGCATTCCTTTTTATCAGGGTAATACAGACAGCAATTCCCACACAGATCATAATATCTTCGAATAGAAGGCCAAACTACTACCTCAGCTGCTGACAAACATGGAGATTTGTATACAGCTAGTAAACACTGATGTGCAAATGCAAGCACATTTACATTTAGGACTGTGAATCACAGCAATTTATTCTTTTGAAATGTAGGGTATAGGTGGCTGGGAATAAGTTATACGAAGCAGCACAGGACAAGAGCTGACTGTGCCTGATACTTCTGATTTTCAGCAGCCTTAAATAATTCTGAGAGTGCTGTTTTGAGGCAAACAAATCAGTATGGTTATCCCTAGTTTTTCAGCTGGAGATACACTGCAGCACCTGCTGTGAGGGTGTTTTCTGTGGCTGTTCTAGCAATTCAGATGAAAATAGGAAAACTCAACTATTGGTCTATTTCATACTTCCACATCCTTATCCACTAGCAATCCATTACCTCTAATCTTATGTCACATCCTACATTAACTGCAACCCAGACTAATTTCAACATTACAGTGAATTGTTTTGCAGGAGCAATAGCCAGAGGTGATAAACCTGTATGGAAACCCCCACCAGCCTCACCAGGTCTAACATTTGTCTGTGGGGCTCTCTGGTCCTCTGGACCTTGGGGCTTGCCCAGGTCTCTCTCTTACAGCTGCTTTCTCCTGGCGTGGGGCTGCCTTTTTTTAATCTTGCAGCACCGCAGTGTTTGCATGGTACTTCTGCTCACTTGAACAAACATCTGTCTTCTACTAGACTAATGTGTCTATGATCAAGTGAAATAATGTAAATGCATCTTCTACTGTTAAGAAACACTTTTCTTTTATACCAGTTCTAGTACTGGAAGTTTTGTCTGCTCACTCATTTCCTCAATGATAAACAAACTTATCTGCTGGTGATCATAGTCCCTTAAACTGCTCAGCATTTTAAGAGCAATAGTGAGGTTGAAATGGTGAAGTGGCATTTTTGATCCACTGCATCAGGGTTATGCTTCCTTATCTGGAATGTGAGCTGGAAAAAAAAATCCTTGAGGCATCTGTAAGGATGCACTTCAAATTCTTGACAGAAAGGACTGCTTCCTTCAACTTCCAGATCAAAATCTTCATTTTAGAGCTGGCCTCAGAAGTTCCCATCAACAATGGCTAAGTCATAAATGAATACTTGGTCTAAACAGTTGCAGCACAAGGATAAGATTTCCTGAGGTGAGCACTAATAGTGAAACACCAGCCTCTCTATTAATTGTGCATGAACTAACATCCATTTTCCTAATGAGCCTTCAGAAGGTACCTGAAACACCAGGGGTGTGAAGAAAATCTGTCAAGTACGTGGGCTTCTTGAAGCTTCTTGAAAATTCAAATGAGAATACGGTGGCCTCTGTGCAGAGAAGGGGATCAGAAGCCCAGTGTGCCATCCAAACTGCCTGGAGAGCCTAAAGCTGCTTAAAGCAGGAGCTTGAACTAGAAGCCTCATCTAGACTGCAGAAGTGAGGCCCCCACCCTAACTGAACTCCATAAGAAAAGGCAGCGACAATGTTGTTTAATTGTAACATTATCAGTATGTTTCATTATCTGAATGTGAAGCTAGCCCTAGCTATGGCCAAACAGATAGCACAGGTTTAAAAAACAAAACCTAGGATCTGTGTTCTGAAAGAGTCGAAAGACAGCAATGCTACAATACACAAAAGTTTATTTTTTCTTTTCTGAAGGCAAAATATAATAGAACCTAACATCAATGTATTTTGTACAACAAAACAGTTTTTATATGAGAACAGACAATCCATGAAGAGTTTTTAAATCTTGTAACTGCTTTTTCCCTTTTTTATCATGCTTTCTTGTGGTCAACAAAAAGTTGGCACAGAAGATGTCACAGCAGTCAGCAGGCATGCTCCCTCAGATCCTTGTCAGCTGGTGCCACAGGCTGGAGGGCAGGATACTTTCTACTTTTTCCATCACAAAATTTAAAGGGGCGAAGAGGGTGCTGAGAAACTGCAAAGAAATCAGATACATATTCAGATCAAAATCCAGGAGACAATACACCTCAAGAGAAAGCTGTCCAATAAGATAAGATATTCTTGCTGTGTTCCTCTGTAAAATCCTCCAGCATGATAAAAATGACATAATTCACACACAAAGACTTTCAAATTCTTGAACCTTACACATACAGAGATTTATGGATTTTGCAGTAAAGGAAGCAAGAGCCCCATCTTTACAAAGATCAAAGTGATGAACAACAAAAGTTTCCACACATCTCACATCCTAGACTGAAGCTCACACTGTAGCCACTAAAAGCTCAACCCAAAACCCAGTGAAGAGAAAGAGAGGCTTTTTCATAACAGGGGTTTGCCACACCCCCTCACAGGGACAAACATCGTGTCTTGAGATTCAGGTTTAAAATGGGTCAGGGTTATCTATAGAACTGCTCTATCACTGAGGCAGCACTAACTGTATTTATCCTAACAAATACTTTCCTGTATTTTATTACAGGAAAAAAACACTGGCAGCTACAGGTCACAGAACTCAGGTATTCAAAGCACTCCTTAAATACACATTGAAATACATATTAATTTAATTAATTATTAATACATTTGAGAAATACATGTTAACTTCTTCTGTGGCAGAAGAACTGAGTACAAAATCTCATTGTGCTGCCAGCATATAGTCTTTGTTCAGGATACAAGGCTGATAAACACAGGAACGAGGCTAACAGGGAGAGATTTGGGATTTATAACTGTGACAGTATCAGAAAACTAAAGATTTGATTGAAAGAGCCAAACAAGGCTCATACATTTCAGTAACTTCAGTAACTAAGGAACAGAAAAAAACCCAACCACTGAATCCAAGAAAAGCCTTACAGAGAAGTTTATGATCATATGCCCAAGTTAAACATGTATTGTCTATCTAACACCTACATACACACTCAAGAAATAAGAAAAAGTAATATTTCAGGTATGTTTCAGCACTTCTTGCTGAAAGAAGAGCTATCTTCTGCTACAACTGATCTTTCTTTGTGTCTTCTAGAGCTAATTAAAAGAATTCCTGTTGCATGAACCATTGCTGTACCAGACCCCACTCACAGGCCTGGGATAACACAAGACCCAGCTCACCTGTAAAGGGAGTCTCTTGCCCTTTGCAAAAGGGTTTGAAAGAGTACTGACAATCTGGAATTTGCCAAAAGCTTTCAGCTGGGCCTCCTCCACCCCACTCCCTATACCCTCAAATCAAAAGTACCAAAGACATTAAAAACATAGCCAGGAGGCCAGTTTGGAAACATGAGACTTAAAATAGAGACAAATATATTTGAGAAAATATTTTACAATGGAAGATATACAGTATTTATTGGAGAATGAATTTTTTACTATCCTAGAGCTTTTCTGTTAGTGGAATTTTCATCTCCTAGCATGCTGGAGCAGTGATGTTCTTGGTTTTGCAAAGAATAAAGTTTGGTTTAGAATAATTCATGGCTCTTCTCCCTCCCATTCTCCAAAATTTATTAATCCTTGGTGGATTAAAAAAGCAGAATTAGGAGACACTTCTCTGGATGTAGTTCAGGAAAGTTATGAGGGAAATACTGAGACTACTTCCTCTTTGGCAGTTCAGGGAAAAGACGCAGAAATTTGTCCTGGTTAACAGTACACTCTATTTCTGCTCATACTGAGAGCTTCTACTGCACTGGAAATCACATCAGCCATTATGACTCTACACAAAATAGAGGGGTTCCAATAACTAACTGTTATTAGTTTATTTTAGTGGATGATATATGAAAATACAGATATTCACTTCTCCCAATAAGCCCTTGGGTTTTGTTTTTTTTTTGGAAAATCACAAGACATCAAACCTAACAAGAGAGCCATATAAAGCAGAGAAGACAAACAGGCAGGTCTTACTGATTAGCAGCCTTGACAGTTGTGCATATATCCCCTGCTCAGACATGGACTGATGCTTCTGAGTAGGCAGATATTTAACACCTGGCAGGATGTAGCTCAGCTTTTCCTGCACTGATGTCTTTATTTGCCAGAAGGGAGCAGCAACAGAGAATACTCACAGCTTTTGCAAAGACCCCCATGAGCTCTGGGAACTGATGTGTCAGGAGGGCGAGCATGGCTGTGAAAGAGCAGAGGCCAGCAGTGAAGAGGATGAAGAAGGGAAGCTCTTTCTTGGGATAAACTGAAACCTCATGAAATGCTGTAGAAAAACATATGAGAAGGGGAAGGCATTATACTTTGGAAAAAAATCAAAACACAACAGCAAACCAAACCAATGTTCTTACATAGTTTGAACAACCAGAGACACACAAAGATGCTTTTGAAGGAAGAAGATGGAAGGTCTGATACATCTAAGGACATAATTGTTGTGTCAGTTGTTTCTGCCAAGTAATTCTCTCTAAAGATCATGTTTCTGGTTTACTCTGGCGCTGTGTACACATCACTTTTGTCTTCCTTGTGTCATCAATAATATAAAGCCGCTCTGCAACAGCTAATCCCAGAAACCAGACTTAGAAATAAAACCTCCTTTTCTTTTTTAATGCACTAACCCCATGGCTGCATGTTTGCTAATGCTGATACACAGAGAGTGCAGAAACATGCGCCTGGGAGCAGCAGTGAGCCCAACCATATGGAAGCATTGCTGCAGACCAGTTAAAGCAGGCTGTAAAACTAAAGCCTTTGTTACTGTAAATTCTGAGGGTTTTATCTGCACAGCAAGAGAAATCATCCTAAGAGCAGGACATATAAGCATGTATTTTAAAACCCAGAAATTAAATGAACAGTGAATTTTTAAGGTGTTTGTTAATATACACTGATGGGAATACGGACATTTCCTTGACTCTGGTATAAAAAAATCCTTCATTGGACTTTGGGAAAAACAGCACTGAGATGACTAAAAGGGTTAGAAAACCCTATAATATGAATATTTTACCAGAGGGATATAACCCTTAAACTTTTATGGCAGCTCAGATTCAAGGTGAAAATTCCTCTAGGCTGGAAAAAGGTCAGGTGGACTCTTACCTGTCTGTTTCACTCCTTCAGTCTGTAGTTTAGAGCTACAGTCAAGATAAATGCAAATGTTTTGAAACATTTTTTTCTCATATAGGACCAACCTCAAGGCTTCCCATATACTCAAATCCTATGGCTATTCACATATATGAAACATTACTCTTCCATTTTGCCTCCTTTCTTTGCTTCAGTGATCAGCTCCCATCTCTATGTACTTGCAGATGACATAAACACAGGGTACTCCAGCAACATTCATGACTGCATTCATGCAAAGTGGAGTGTTTCTCAAAACCAAAAGCAGGAATTCATAACAGTTTAAATTACAATATTAAAACCTAAAAATATGTATGACTCTTGAGTCTGCTAGTTTGATCAGGTAAAAAAATCAAACCCAAAAGTAGGGATAGATTACAACTTCTCTTTGATTTAAAATAAATTTAGAGATTAGAAGTACCAGAACATGGACTTTTTAAGTCTAGGATCTCTTGCACTTTTCTTACATTGCCTTTTCACACAGGCTCAACCCTGCTGTCCCAGTCTGTTATGAAGTCAGGGCAAAAGTTTTGTAATTGATCTTTTTAATTTGGAGAGCCTATCAGATTGTTGTGTTCTGATATAATTCCAGCTGGCTCTCCCATAAAACATGCACAATTAAAGGGTGTGGACAGGTATGCAAAACCCCTCTAACCCACCTGTGTCTGTCACGGCATTCTAAACCCTTCCCTCCTCTAACCCAGGGGATTTTGCAGTGAAAGGCATTTCCCATAACTGCCAGAGCAGAACACACTGCCTGCATATGCTGTTAAAGCCCCGCTGTTAGCTTGTAACATTTGACAGAACAATTAGTTTTGCATCTAAAAAGAGAATGCTGAGCTATTCTGCATGACTTTGTCATTCCTAAATCTCCTGACACTCCACCCTCCCCAGCTCAGCATCCCTCTGAGTAAAGCAAGCAGAGCACTCTGAGAGGTGTTGTTATAATTAGGATGATTATAATGGGGTGGGGAGATACTGTCAGTTGCCAAGGATTTCTGCGTAATATCAGCAAGAATGTGCTGTGGAGAGACTTGCAGTGAGAGGATCTTCGCTGTATTATTCTCACCTAATGTTTACTCCTGTAGGCTTCTAAAAAGAGACAACACCTTTTTAGCCCAAACCAGAATGGCTCTGAATGAAAGACTGTAAAGGATGCAAATGCCCTCAAAAGCAGCCTTCCCAGCAGAAGCAGCCTTCATTTTACTTGTTCTGGAACAAATTTTTCTTTATTCCTTCTTTGGGAGAAAGAAGGTGAGAGAAGAATCTTCCTTGGATCAACTTTTATTTCCCTCTGCTGCCCTGACCCTGCAAACTTGTGTGTGTTCCACTCGTGCTCACACAAAGTCCCACAGAGAGAACACGTGGGAATGAAGTGTAACTGCAAGATTGGCTGCTTTGGCTCTTCCTCTGCATTCTTGTGCTTCACTGCATGCACTGCAATGAGTCTCATTAGCCTGGACTGTAATGCTTCCTGAGGGCTGGATCTCTCTTTATATCTGTATCTGGGAACACTGCTGGCACTTTCCTGATACACGCTATAAGTGCACATAAAAGTGACTGAGATGACTTCACATCAATCTCTTCATAATAGTGCACACGCCATGACATGAAGAAAACCCTTTCTTGCTATTTAAACTGCTTTTTGGAAAATGTAGGCACAGCCTGTCATGAGTACTAGCTGCAGGAATGATCCAGCTGTCCTCAAGCAAGTTGGATCCTGCCTCGGAATTCCAGTAGCTCGTGTGTCTACCAAGGATTAACAAGGCTGTGACACTGTTCTTTTGGTTTGAGGGGATGTTAACCCAGATGAAAGATCAGTGTCTTGGCAAAAGAGAATAGCAAGATCTAACTGATTTGGATCTCTTTGGTAATCTCTCTCTTCATCTGTAAGCTGTCAAGAAGAATAAATACAGCTAATTGTTATGAACTGTGCTGAACCATCACAGGAGCTCCAGAGGCTCACTGTCAGTCTGGTTGTTCTAATCCGGTGCACTCAATTTCAAAGGCATCAAAGGAGACCGGTGCTGCAAGACTCAGGTAAACAATTCTTAGGTGTCAATCATAAGAAGAGAAACATTGAACATACATGGTAGCAGTTCTCTATCTGCAGTTTCTGTACAAATAGGGTAAGGGTAGAAAAGATGTCCTTTTTCCAGTGGATAGGGGATCATTCTGAAAGCTGAAAAGAAAACATGGTGCATAAGTTACTGTGAGTGTGACAGTCATACTTAAGAATACTTGCAATTCTGAAAAACAAACGCAGACAAAACACTTATATTTGGTTGTAAACAGCATATAAATTGCTTAATGAAATGCCAAACTAGAAATCTACATTGAGCTTTTAATCACAAAAACTCTTATGTTTATTTTTATTCTTGAGACAATGTTCATGAATGTCAGGTGAGACCACATTACAAGGACATACAAAAATGGTGACATAATCAAAGCCCATTATGCTTCCAATTCCATAGCAAATTACACAAATGTTTTAGACTTTTAGGCTGCAGTATTTTTAAATTTCAGGGGAAAGAAATGTGTCTGATATACAGGTATAGCCTACAAAAATGAACAGCCAACCCTGTGAATGCAGACCAATACTCACAGTCTCTGTTCATCAAGAATAATAGAAGTTTTTCATTGAAAAAATACATTACTCTTTTTCCATCACACTCCAGCAAGCCAGGTAACACTGATGACATGAGCTCTGAGGACCAGTTTTCCAACACAGTCATGTTTTAATTTTCTATTTGGCACTCGAAGATTAATACTAAATTATTAAACCCAGTTTCCTCTCATGCATTCTTTCTAAATGCAGCATATCAAGTCAGGTTTCCAATATAAATCTTCAGGTCATGGATTAAATAATACTTAATCTTATGAATTTTTAAAATTGAAAATAATAACAGAACTTGACAGTGCTGATGTCATAGGCCATCTGAGTGCGGTTTATGGAAACATCAGAATACTTGACTGAAATACAGCTTCGCATCAAGGCACCCTTTCCATTATCCTGGATATTATTTTCACTGTTAAAATGTCATCAACATGTTATTCTCACTACTCCTATGAACATCAGTCACTGAAGCATTATTTTTCCCCACAGATGTTCTAGAAGCACTCAAGCTGTTAGGTACAGCCCACTGCCACAAAATGACACTCCATTATCTCTCGCTCACAAGGCCACTTAAGAATTTGTTTAAATACACAGTCCCCCAATATTTTCAGCTGTGTACACTGCATTTGAAATGATGTTAGCTGTAGTTTTTGTGCAATTATGTCATGGTATTTTTTCTTGATTGCTGCATTTAAAGCAATAGGCAGAGATCCTGAAAGACTGTAAACCAACCTGGGCTGTAATGCTCTTCCAGCATTAACCACCCCTCTCCATAGCAACCAGAAAAGCCAAGTACAAATACAATAATCCAAGCTGTGTATGACCTTAACACACAACATACTTGAGTGTCTGTACAAAAACAAATGTGGAAACGTGTTCAATGCTCATTTCTTCAAAACCCCTAACACAAGTTTTTCCTTCCAATTTGGCTTAATATTGAAACAGACAAACCTCTTCTACCTTACCCTAAGCCACAGCAATACTAAGATTTTAATAAAAATAAAATGTGAGCAAGCTATTCAATAGCTTGCTTTTACAAAACAAGTGAAAAATGTCTGGATAGATGCTACTCACTTTAAGCAATCATGCTTGACATAAGATCAACTATGGGATATTTACAGCAAGACAGCTTTATTTAGCAATGTTATCAGCCATGGAAGGAAGTGCTCTGGTTCATCTGGATCAGTTTGTATCTATGTAGGTACTTCTCTGCTGTATTCCTACAGTATTATCTGATCCTATTTTACATTAATTGACTCAGGCAGCACAGAGGCAGTTTGCCACTCACCCATGTACTTGCTGCAAGAGCCACTGGAGCATTTGGGAACCCCTAGGTTTCTTTTCCTCATGCAAACAGCAGGAACTTGGACACAAGTTTAGAAACCTATAGTGACAAACCACCACCCCAGACACTTTTGAAACTTGGTTACACTTGAAACTACAGACCTCCTGTACAGAGAACCTGGCCCAACCACAGTGGTGGCACTTGGGCTTTTACAGTTGTACTACAAATAAAATCCCTACAAACACATAGAAAGAAAGCAAGGGCAACTGACCATGTATTATATGTAGACTGTTTTTAAACTAGTATTTAACTTCTCTGTCATGTCTTCACTGGTTTTCACTTATTTATATAAAGATGTCAAGATACTGACCAAACATTATGATTATTGGACTAGACACTGTGAAACCATTAAAACCCCTGGCTGTCTTCATGTGTGAGCAAAATCTGAAAAAAAATTTTGATGACTTGTGCACTGTTTGTATTTTTCTGAAGTCACTGTACAAAATGAATTATGGATTTTTCTGCAGAAGTTACGCAATGATATTCATTTACAGCTTTGCAGGCTATTATACAGTTATTAGCTAATAAATTATGTGTTCAAATTGCTGAATGTGCAGAGAATAAAAAGGGGAGTGTAGTTAGATGAGAACTCCTTATGTTGTCTTCAGGCACAGATGACTTGTGTCCTAAGCGGCAGGAGGACTGCAGGGCAGCCACTCCTGTGCCAGACCTGGTCCTGGTAGGGGCTCCCCAGCCTGACAAAGCAAAAGATCTGTTCAGGATTTCCTGCAAAACACTGCTTTTACTGATGGAATAATGAGCCCTGAGCTAAAGGACTTCTGTAACAATCCAGAAGAGAAGGAACACTGCGTAAAAGCAAATGGCTGAAAACAAGCCTTTGGGAATGAACCTATGACTGAGAAAATAACAGACTGGGAGAAATAATGGGAGAAGAGCTAGCAGATATGACAGAGAACAATGCAGCAGAGTAAACCCCAGGCAGCACTGGTATGGATTACTGAGCAAGGTGTTCTATACACCTAGAAATAAAACCAGTGCACCCTCAGGGAGCCTACACTGCAAATTAGGCAAGTTCAGGTCATTTCATACTGTAACTGAGATGGTAAGTCACTTTTACACTGAAGGTATTATGTGCATTTCTATAGGAATTACATGGTAACAAAAAACCTTTTCTATCAAAGCTAAATGAGGACAAAAAAAATGGCAAAACACACACAAACAAGTTGATGTAATAACATATGCAGAGGATGAAAAAGAACAGAATAAAGCAGAGCAGAAATGGGGACCTAGATTACACTAAATCGGAAAAAAAGGCTATCAAATGCTGATTATAATTTGTACTTTTGAATTCTCAGAAACCTGGTAAAAAACACATCTCAAAGACAGGATAAGATATATTAGAAGGTTAGTATATGACCTTTGTAAGTCATGTACTCCAACCTCAAACTCAAAGCAAGGTCATTTCCAAGTTACGTTGGATTGCTCAGAACTATGTCAAGCTGAGCTCTGAGTATCTCTGGGGCAGGAGATCCCACAGATCCTTCTCACTGTGAAAATATGATTCTTTGGTCTGGATTAAATTTATCTGGTTTGAACTTGTGTGTATTGCTTCTTGTCTTTATGCTGGGCTGTTCTGTGAAGACTGCGACTCTCTCTTCCATATCATCTCTCTCTTGGGTGGTGGAAGACAGCAACTGGATTCACCCACTATAAAATTTCTCAAAGTTGAACAAAACCAGCTTCCTCAGCATTTTGTGCTATATAACATATTCCAGTCCCCTATGCATCCCAGCAATCCTTCACTGAATTCACTGCAGTTTGTCAGTTTAAAAAAAAGTCATAAAAATACAGCATTGTTTTATATTACACATTAATATATACCTGTCTATAAGGCACACTCATAATTCCCAATTTTCAAAGCATTCACAGAATCACAAAATGATGTAGGTTGGAAGAGACCTTTAAAGATAATCTAGTTCCAACTCCACTGCCATGAACAGGGACACCTTTCACTAGACCAAGTTGCTTGAAGCCCATCCAACCTGGTCTTGAACACTTGGAGGGATGGCACATCCACAGCTTCTCTGGGCAACCTGTTTCAGTGCCTCACCACCCTTATTGCAAAATATTTTTTGTTTATGTCCAATCTAAATATACTCTCAGTTTGAAACTATTCATTCAAATAATGACAAAGAAATCTCTGGAATTAAATAAGTTAAATTATTATCTCCTTATCCATGAACAAGAAAATGTGTCTCAAAGAAGTAGGGAAGTTTTGTTCAGTATTAAACACAAGACTGTGTTCAGCAAACACAAGACTTCAAACCCCTTTTACTCATTAAATAAAGTTTGTGTTTTCAGTTCAAATTTCAAATAGTTCAATGCTGGTGAGGATGGAACAACTGCCCAAAATTCTCACATACTATATTTGACAAAAACTATTACTTTTTTCATGAAATTCAATAAAAATATTTTATTAGCTCTTTTGTAAGAAAGAGGATTACTTACTGCCTTCCCATGTACAGTGTAAGAGGTTCAATGCCCCCTCTACTCTTTTCCAGTGTTGAAGATGAAAGAAAGCATATGCTATTGCTTCACTATCCCCTCTCTTCAGAATATGTTCAGGGGGCAAAATTAGGCTTTTCATTTCTAGTAGATACTGAAATAAAAAAGCAGAGCACAATTACTGCAGAGGTAATACAAAGCACAGAAAGCTGACTGCAATTCTATAATGCACACTGAAAGGTCTATTTCCCTAAAGTACTTTTTCTCATAAGATTTCATCAAATGTGTAACATCACCAACTGCACTTGAAGACAACTATTGAATTATTCCCAAAGACTAAAATATGCTGTCAGATGGTTCTGCTCTACAGCAGTAGTATTGGGACTACACAGAAATTCAAAATTAAACATCTGTCGTATTGAAGGAGATGAAAAAAAGGGGCTCAAAGCGGAAAATGGAATTTAATTACAAGAGCTTTTTAATTTAAAGTGTTAATAATAAAATGAAGAAGACTGTAAGCATTTTGATGCACAAAGTCTTTCTATAAGGAAACATACAGTGCTCCTAGTTTGCACACAGGTTGCTGCATTTACTGCATTACCATTAACTGGTTGTGTTGCCATTAACTGAGGTCTATGAATATGCAAGCTTGGCAGCCACCTAAGTAGCTAAGAACAAGTTATAAAGTAAAAATGTTACAAAACGTAACAAGTGCCTGATTACCAGGCGTGAGGTGGGGGTAAAAGTATAGTACCTTTAAGCTTGCTAGTTGCAACAGTTGTTGGATGTGTCATTAAAATGAGAAGTACCACTGACTAAACCCACAAGCAATCTTCATAGAAAACTGCCCATTACTGGCTCACCCCACCCAGCAGAAACAGATGAAACGTACAGAGGGTTCATGACAAGGAAAAGACAGAGGTCTCAGACATTATTCAAACAGGTGATTTTTCCTCCCTCCTCAATCCATGAGCTAGACAGACAACTAACACCAGTTCAGCAGACATCACTGGTGGTACTACACTCCAGCTACTGGAGGGGGAAAAAACAGCAGAGGGTAAAGATGAATCCTTTCCTGTAAGGATGCCCTTGCTGGCATCCTTTACAGAAAACCAGAAAACAAGCTGCTGAATCAGCTCCTGTTAGTTCTCCTGAGGAGTGGAACATTTCCCAGCTGAGTGCTGACTGCTCTTCCACAGCACAGGGAAACTGTCGCTCTCTTCCAGGATGCCCAAACCTTCTCCCCACCAGACTGTCCAAGTCAACACTACAGGCAGCAGGTGAGTCAGGCCCTAGCACGAGGTTGGGAAAGAAAGGCATGGCTGATCACTGGCAATGAAGGAGGGAGTGTGCAGCCCCTCCATTTCAGCCTGTGCTGCAGCCTGGTCTGAAGGAGGACTGCAGCACCCAGGGACTGACAACTTCCTACTGCAGACACCCATGAGGAGGAAACCTGGAACCAGAGGCAAAAGGGGACCATGGCTGGTGTCAGCCTTGCCCAACTCCTGATAAATGCTGGCTTTTGTGAACAGGATGTGCTGGTGCAGAGAAGAAGGCAAAAGAAAGGAATGAGGATTGGAAGTCAGCCTTGTGGAAAAGAGAACGAAAAGGGCAGAGGGAAATGAGCACCAACAGCATGATTTCATGAAGGATGTCCTACAGAGTGTCACTCCTTTGTCTGATGGAGCTGTCATGCAGGTAAAAGATTAGGAGAGCTCATGATCAAAACAGAGAACTGTCAATCCTGGGGAATAAATCAATACCTCAACGAGAAATCACGTTTCTGATGTGGGTGACTATTAAAAGAGGAGAAACTGAATCAGCAGTGTGAGTAATTGACTATGATACTGGATTTTGCCTAAAGCCTTTCAGAAAAATCTGAGAGAGCTGCAGAGCAGGTGGATTAATGGAGGAAGTTGCCATTTAGTAGGCAGTCCAGGGAATTAAGGGTGATAGAGAGAACAGAATAAAGAGCTGACAAGAGGGAGGGAGCTGCCAGGCTGACACGATACAGCCAACATTCACTGCCCTAATGAATGCCTCACCCATTTATAAACACACATTATACCTGTTGAGCAGAATGGAATACAGCTGAAAGAGCTGCAGGTTTCTACCTGTTCTATTAATTTAAAACATTAACCCTTATTTCCGTATTTTCTGCAAAACTAAATGAGAAAATAAGTTCTCAACATTCAAATGTTTCAACCAAAGGAAAAAACATAAACAAACCTGAAGATATGTCACCATTAGTAGGGGAAAAAAAAAACAGGAAGGAATGTTGTATTTCTAGGAGCATTAAAAGAAAATGTGTTTTGATTCTTATGTATTGCTTGTTATCAGCAATTAAAAAGAAATAAAGTGGAAATACCAGATGGAAGGATATATCTTGACACTTGCAACCAAGCTTAGTCCTCACTCAGTTAAGTTGACTTTTCAGTCTGCATTTTTCTCAGTTTCAGAAATAAATTATTTTTAGAAGTGCTTCAGATCAAAACCATGAAACCCTCCTCCCTTGTTACTGTATCACAGCTACCTTCCCAAAGAAAAAGTCCATAACCTGATTTGGTGATATTCAATAAGACCCCCATGCAAAGTTGATAGGTGGCTCAAGACTCATTTGTGACTCATAAATGTTTTTATTTTATGCATAAATGTCAGCCACACCTTTTGGGCATACAAACTGTCAATTAATTTATTCTGGAGGCAGTTCCAGCAGGAACACTGACTGTACACAGCCCCAGAGAGACCCTGTCTGGAACACTTTGTACAGTTCTCATCACGCACTTTCCAAAACAAAAGAGATCAAATTTCTCAAGCAAAGAAATTCAAAGAAATGGTTTTGGGAGACAGCACTTGAAGGCCTCCATCTGCTTAAGTTCTCTGAACATTAGTAAAGGGTACCAAAAAGCTGCCTAGCTGTAAGTAGGGCTTGATTATTATTGAAGGAGAGGTATGACTGTCCATGAAAATTAGGATGGTCTTGATGTCCACAAATATCATATCCATTGGTGCACTGTTGTATTTTCAAGGAAAGTTCAAGAGCCCAGAGGGTGTTCAGGTTCCTGGAGCTTTTGTTTGCAAGGCTAAGGGTCTACCTGGAGACATCCAAGGGCAGCCCCCTTTTTTGGTAATTTCAGGCTACTGATCCTGGATCTTTCAGAGGCAGGACTGAGCTCCAGCAATGTGCTGAGTTTCTAGCAGGTTGTCTGTGAAATCAGCACAGTCCCCCTGAAATGTTTTGTACTGGACAAAGAGACAAATTCCAGTCAAATTAACTAAATAATAATAAGTATTTCCTTAAAAATCATCCACTGAGCTGCAGTCCTTATGTTGCCCATATAACATGTGAACTACAGTCCTGATGGACTACTGAATGCAACAAACATCTCCAGCTCTTGGAAAACATCAGGCAAAGACATCTGACTGTAGTTTCCAAGAGGCTGCTATTGCACTTCATCAAAGTCTAGACAAGTGGAGTCTTCTCTTGACCACCAAAGACTTCAGGGTGGGAATCTGACTATTCATATCTCAAAATTTCCAAAGCCCTTATTCCAGAATACAGCCCTTGTTGTCACAGGACTAACAGGGATACAAAATCCAATCAAACCACTAAAATTCATACTAGTAACCTACATCTCTTGCCAGACTCCCTGTTAACTCTAACTCCTGATACACTGACATCCACCAGACTGAACCACAACCTTCACAATTTAACCAACAACACTTCAATACCTTATCAATCCTTTGAAAACATGGGGAAGAGGGGAGCCCTCTCTCATACTGACAGAACTCTGAAACCAAGCATGATTCCACTTCAGAGGGAGAATCAAACAACAGGCTAAATAAGAAACCTAGTCAAGAGCTAGGCATTAATGGAGGAAATCTAGATGGTAAGACCAACACCTCTCCAACTGCATTTGTTTTTCAGGAACAAATGAAGCAGTTTAACTAGAACAAGAAATAAAATGCCATCACCATCTGGGTTTATAATGTTCCTTTAAAAAATGAACCAGCTCAGAAACAAACAGCCTGTAAAATTTCAGCCAGAATGATCTCATCACTCTTGTGGCCAGTGGCAGGACTTGTTGAGCACTGGAACAGGCTCCTCAGGGAGGTGGTTACAGCACCAAACCTCACAGAATAAGCTTTTGGACAATGCTCTTGGGCACACAGTGTGACTCTTGGGGATGGTGCTGTGCAGGGCCAGGAGATCGACTTGATGATCCTTGTGGGTCCCTTCCAATCATGGCATTTTCCTTGATTTGATGATTCTATGACCCAGCCTCAATGATGTCAGAAGCAAATACTGGAGTTGCACAATGACTTCTGCCATCATGAGACAGCTCAATTAGCCCTTTGCCACTGCATTGTTCTGGCTTGCATTATTTTTTGGATTGTCTTTTTTTTTTGCTTTTTTCAGATCCCTCTCTTCTCTCCCTCTAACCTAACCTCTTTTTGTCAAAGGCCTATATTTAGGAGTTAGAAGTGTAAGAGTAGGTTTCATGTACTTCTACAGAGGGCCAGTTACATGACATTGTGATAGATACAGCTCAGCTACAGCCATTCTGGGAACTTACAGGAATGTGTTTTAATGAGCATTTGGAGAATGACAATGAACCTGGTATACATGAAGTGCAACAGGGTGGAATTTATACTTCTCTTGCTTAAATTGATCGAGTATACATCATCTATTTCACAATATTGACAGCTCTCTGGCTCCTAATTCTCTCCTGCTGGGAGTGCTTTTAGCATTCCATATTACTCCAGTGACCTTTTATAAAATAAATCAACCTAACTCGGGCAGGTTTCCTTCTTTTCCTCAGTTATGCAATTTGGCTCTGAAATTACAGCTCAGGTGGCAAACAGGCAACAGTCACTCCTGCACCTGTGATAGCATCCTTCCAGGCCAGAACATGAGAATTTAACATTGCTTGAACAGGAACTCTCATCTTCCCAGCAGGATGAACAGCATAAGCTTAAAAGTTCCAAAATACTGGTTTCTACATGCCTAGTGAAGCCACTTTCAGGTCACCTTTCAAATTCTCATTGAATTAGTGGTAATTAAGAGGTTTGGCCTTTCTGCTGGAAATACAACAACAAATCAGTGTCTCACTGAAGAGTTAAAAACTCTCTCAAACATATCTCAAATAGTTTCTCTGTAATATCATGGGGTGTGTGGAACAGATTAATTTCCCATCTGGTCTATGAATTTGTTTGCATTATTTGTTTCTATTAGCAACTACAACTTACTAGAAACCACACAGGCACACGGACAGACACAGTTCCTACTAAGAAAATCAAAATAAATAAGAAAAAATTTGAGAAGGGATGCAACAGAGAACAGATGAATCTTCAAAAGTGTTTAAGTCAATGGTTTGTTACATCCTTTTAAGAGGCTGTTTATAGACAAAATTGGCATTTCTTAAAGTAGTATCAATATTTAAGTTGTCTGATTGAAATGCAGCATACTTCAGCAGAGACGCTCTTCGAATCAACTCATCTCCTGGCTTACATACAAAACCATACAACTGTGTGCAGGACATACTTTTGGCTCACTTTTAACAATCAGATATATGCACCATCATCTGTTTTCTCTTTAATGAATACCTCTAGTCTCATACATCACAGAAAGGAAGGGAGTGCTTTTCAGGAGGATTTTGAATGAAGGGAGAGAGCTCTGCAAATCAGCTCAGGAAGGGTGTTCCATAACTGATAGATGTCCACGAGACAGCTGTGGTAGCTTATCAGCATTAGCTTTTTATAGTCCTGTTACATACAAGTAGGGAAACCCCAAACACATATAAATAATATTGAAATTGTGTGTCTGTGTATACACATACCTCTTCCCCCAACCACTCCACAAATTATGCACTCTTCATGATATAGTATGAACATAAAAACTCCTCTGGAATAACAGCTTCAGTGGCAGTACAACCCTCTCTGTTTAACTCCTAAATTTTTGTGTAGTATGTTAAATAATTTGTCACATTTTGTAGTTTATTTCTTCCTCACTCTGAACAAAAGACAAGCTAACATTTAGATCCTAAAGAAGCACAAACTGAACACACATTTGTTTTGTGGCCCTGTTAGATGTCTTGTGATGCTGCTTGCTGAAACTTATCCCCATTTCGTTAAAAACAAATGGGATATGACTTCAATTACATCTGAGTGGAAGTTGAGGTGTAATATCCACACACTGTATAAAATTATAACCAAAAATGAACTTTCACACCTTAATATCCTTTAGGTAACAGCAGCAGGAATGAGTGCGAAATCAAATGTATATCAATCTGTGTATTAATCTGAATCAGGCTATTCTGTTTTAATGTTAAAATCTGAACTAAAAGAACCTCTGGAGTCTGCTCCTACCTCCTATTACTACCTTGTCATCCTGGTAATTTATTTACAGAAAGGTTTTCAATTTCAGAGTGTCAGACTTTGAAAAATAGAGGGAATCAATTAACAACATGAACTTAAAAGAGATTGTGATGGGAACATTTATCAATAGCATGGGGATAAGTAAGAAAAATGGAACAGGCTCCCAAGGATTGTTCATGACAGGTTAAACTGGTATTTTTCCTTGGCAAGATCTCTAACTGGGCCTCAGTAAAACATTTAGAAAGGTTCATCCAGAGCAGGACTGTGCTAGAGAGGTCAACTGGCAGCTGGGCAGAAGAGAAATGCCAATGGTTGTGTTGTTGCAAGAACCATTGGGATGGAAAAAAGTAAACCTGGGATCAAGCTTCATTTAAGACATTCCTTTTACAATATGGCACAAAAATAGAAGCTCAGCTAATATTACAAAAGGACTCATCCTACCTCAACTTTGTTGTCTAAAAACCAGGCTTTTACTGAAAAGGGTTGCTCTGTTCACAGTCACTGTAGAAACACTGAGGAGGAAAATCTGTCTAAAGATGTCTAAGGCAGTTCATTCTTTCCACTGCCTGTAGAGGGAATCTAGATGGTTTTATTAAGCCAACAGCCTCATTTTCAGACAGCTATTTAGTGGTTGGCATAACAGGAAAAGCTGAGAGAGAAAACGTTTAATTCCTGCAGTCCATGAGAATTAACTTTCTGCAATCCATGGGTACATATGGAAGAGGGTTTGGGTTTATCTTGACCAGAACAGCTGTTCAGCTGTACCTAATGACAAGGCTCCCTACATTAACACATCCCAGTTTTCTACTGCTTAATTTGAAAGGGCAATACTAGCCCAAAGGTTTGTGCGGTGAAGTTCAGAGGCCAAAAAGGTCCAACTGCCAAAAACCATCTGCCTTTAGCCTTCACCAACCTCTTGGCAAAATTCTTACTGCTGAGATACAAGCCCCAGAGAGCAGGTATGGGAATTAGAACACAAATCTGTTTTTTTTTTTTTTACCTTTGCAGTTCTCAGCAATTCTTCCTCTCTGAGCTTTGCATTCTCAGAATTTAATGACAGGTTGCTGCATAAGGAATTACTAATGCCACTCATATGAAGTACAGCATGAACTCCAAAGATAGGTTCTTTTGTACAGCATGCCAAAACCATTTTCTTACATGTACTCATCAAAACAAATAAAATATGTTATTTTGAACTAGAAGATCTTTAATGACTATTTTGCAAATAATAATCGATCTTTATGCATGATCTGCCTGCAGCACAGCATTTGGTGAAATCCACATCAGCTAAAATTTCAAGTTGCACACTCCTGAATGTGAGATTGCAAACCAAAAAACTGTGCATACTATCAGCTTTTTTCCCTTTCCATTGTTTGCTCTCTTTTCCACAACATCACTAATTACTCTAACACAAAATCAGGAGTCATACCCTCAGCGGTGTTAGAGCTACAACGATGTTTTCTCAATACTCACTTTTGGCACATGTGGATTAAATTCTACTGCTCTGTGAATAGCTTCTACTGCATTCATCTCTGCAGTACTCAGCCCTCGCCTTGAGGCAGCCTCTGGAGAAAATCTACAAAAGCAAAGAAACAAACACATTAGGTCAGAAATGCTAGTAAGAAAAAGTCAGAAAAGGAATCTAGAACATGGGCCCATGTAACCAAACTGAGTAATTTTCCTATGCTCTCCAAACTTCCATAGCAAGTGGAAACTCTGAGTGATCTATTACATCAAGGCCAATAAAAATCCCAGCAGAAGCGGAAAGCATGTTTGTATCCAATCATGGCAGAAAGTCAGTTCAAACACTCCCTTCTCTGTCACTAACCTAAATTTGCTCTAGGTACCTTGCTAGGGGCATATTCAAGGCTGAAACTGCAGAAAAAAAAAGGAAAGAAAAGAAAAAATAACAAGACCAAAAACCCCCAAAAAACCAATGCCAAATTATTGTTGGAGGGTTTATATTAAAAACAGATTTGGGGAGGTTTTAGGAAGGTTCCCAACCCAATGCCCCTGGGTCAGGTTGAGATGGAAGCACGATGCAGCAGCAGTAGCAGATGGTCTACTGGCTGCAGCACCATTGAGGGTAGCATGCCCAAACTGTGGGCAAATCATCTGCCCCAGTGAATAAAAAACCAGACCATGCAATCTCTTTCTCACCTCACACCCCACGGCTAACTCCAGAGCTGTACTTGGCAGGCAGACACCACAGGGAAAGCTGTGACAACCTTAGCCCTGCCCTCCCAAGCTGGAGTCGCTGTGTAGGGAGGAAAGATGTTGCAGTAGGTACTGGCGATCTACAGGATAAAAAGAATGAAAGAAAATTACTTAGATCTTGATGTGTACATACACTTTAAAAGCAAAAACTGTCAGGATGTCAGTCAAGAAAATGGCTTTCCACTTCACTTGCTTTTCAACTTTAGGGGACATTCGACCCTCAGGTGCACAGACACAACTCTGCCTGAGATTTGTGTGAAGGCATCTGAGAGCAGAATGGGGGTTTTTGAGCTCCATCTCACGAGGAGCTGAGCACCCTTTCAGAGTGGGCTGGTGCTCTCAAGTCCACAGGCATCAAATAAATGTGCTCAGCACCTTGGAAGGTTGAGACCCAAGAGAAAAACATAAAAGGAATGAATAGATATTTGTGTCTCTAAAAATATGAATGTCATCTACCCCTTAGAATCCCTGACATAGTAATGCTAAATCCACCTGCCGCTATTTAATTAGATGAGCACTCTGCTGACAGCACTTGTAAGATGACATTGTTACCAGTGCATCCACATTTAGTTTTTACCTTTTTGTGGTCAGGTTTACAGAAAGTTGAAGAGGTTCAGCCACACAACCCTTTTCAGTTGCATCATCACTATACTATCTAGGAAGCCAAAGCTCACCCAGAGAGTATATATAAAACTGAAACAAGAACTGAATTTATGATATTTCTCTTCTTTTCTTCTTCCTTAGCATCTCAAGTGCAATGTTTGATCACTACGAATTTTTTATATATAAAGTAATTTTATCAATTTACCGCAGGTCTTAAATTTCCTGCTAAATTAGCAGATTGTTCGGGTGTGGGCTCAGCTAAGAAAAATCTTACATTAAATCAGGAATTTTGCTGGAATGTGGTTCTTAAGCACTTACTTGTCAGAGACAGCTCTGGCTTTGAGCAATGCAGCTGTGTAGCATATTGTTGCTGATTTTGGTAAACTTATATCTGTTGAAAAGAAAGGAAAAAATTAAACATTTGAATATTAAAAGCGTGCAGAAGAAAAGTGTTTGATTGATACTTTAGAGTAAGCATGACATACACAAAATTAGTATGTGAACTCAGAATACTTTCTCATCTTGGGACTTATGCTGCCATGTCACATGGATTTTTAAATTTCCACCTGATATACAGGCTTTAAAATGTGTGTTAATGACCTCTGGAACTGCTATTTAAACAGCAACTGGTATCATTAGAGAACTAATTTAAAGACTCACATGACAGAGACATAATGAAATAATTCATTACTCTATAGATAAGTATATAGGTAATTTGGAATACCTGGATTTTTCCATAGTTCACAAAATATCTAAGTAATACCTGAGGGCTATCTACTTCACTCTTCATGTTTTCACTGAGAAGCATCTGTCTAATATGAGCATGTGGCAGCTGTACAAGTTAAGACAGCTATTTAAGTAATAATGGATTTGACTTGCAAGAAACCAGCCAGTAGATCAATTGAAGTTAAAGATCTACAGTAAAATAAGGTATTTTGCCTCTTAAGAAAATATTGGACCAAAACACACATTCACCAGACACTCTCTAGACATTTTATCCTGTTCCAGAGACACACAGGACCATAAACCCAACTTAACCCATTAGTTAATTTATACATGTTTTCTACCAGCAATGCATTCAAAAGGTAGAGAGAAATGCTGCTGAACAGACTTGAGTGATATATTTGTTCTCACTGTTACAGAGAACTGACTTCCACATTTTTAATCTCATGATGTAATTCTTGGAGATGTCCTGTGCAGGGCTAAGAGCTGGACTTGATCATCCTTGTGGGTCCCCTCCAGCTCAGCTTGTTCTGTGACTCTGTAATCTACCCCAGCAGTCACATATTGAGACTGAAATATCCCAGCATTAAAAATTTAAAGATAACAGCTACATGAAAAAAAACCCCAAGCCACAACAAATCAAACCCACTAAAGGTTGGATTCTGCAAACCCTTCTGTACATGCTGATAACTTCCTATGGCAAACAGAAAACAGAGCACAGCAAACACGAGGCACTGAGGCAGGTCAACTGTAGAAGTGAGGAGCAGCTAATCTGACTGTTGCTCTAAGAAACTACCTGTCCCTTGGTTTGTCATTAAATTTGATTAGAAAGACAAAATTGCCATGATAACTTGGTTACTTCAGGATGAACAGACACTTGTTACTCACTGAGCTCATGTGCCTTGCAAGATAGGGCTCCAGAAGGGAGCTAAACAGAACAAGCAAGTCCTATCTCAGCAGGCACCATCCTTCACTTATTAATAACCAAGCAACCAGGCACAATGTTATTCTGTGAGACAGAAAACATTGCCAGAATGACTGTGGCACTTTGAAAAGGCTACCTGTTAAATCCTATTATCTTTTTATGCACTTGCACTTCAAGTATGAGATGTACAGATCATGCTGGAGGGTTCCCTATTATATACTGCAACTATAATTTCACTGGAGTATGTAATTGTAGTGACTAAAGTAATTAAAATCAACAGCATGCAGAGCAGTTTGTATGACAGATATATTAATTACTCCACTAATAGAAGACAGCTACAGACACCGGCATGAACACATTTCAATGACAGGAAGAGAAAATATTTCTGAGCACATCCAATAACCCTCTTTATATCAAGTTTTCCTTAACATCAGGAGTTAAAAGTTATTTCCAATAAACAGAAATGTCTTTTAAATATATTAAAACAGTATCACAAAAAAGTGTATCCTAGTAGTCAGTAAGTGTTCCTGAGCTGGAAACATCTGTGCATATAGATTGCAAGATGATTCAAAATGAACAGCTGGCATCTGCAAGGAAGAGAAATGTGGTGAGTTGAGCTAAGGCTCAGACACACCATGTGAATCCTTTCTCAAGAAGAAATGGGATTTCTCAAAGAATATTGTGTTCAAATCCGATCACCCATGGTCAAGAACAACAAAAGCAAACAGAAGGATTGGACTGTTTTTGTATCAAACCAAATAAAATAAAAACTGAGAGAAGATCCAACTAATACCAGGAGAGAAGAAGGGTTGCTCAGGTAAAGGACAGCACTGGCAAAAGAAGAGATTTCCATGTAGAACAGCGGGGCAAAAATCCAGCTAATTCTAGGATGGAGCTTGCTCAGCTCATGGAAGGGGCAGTACCATGCAGGGAATGCAACAGCAGGGGCCCTGATTCACCCAGGAGGGCTCTTGCAGTACTATGCTCCTACAGAGAAAGCAGCCCCTGTTTGAGGACAATACTTATAAACCCCTAGCAATGGAAGAAATAGATACAAATGTTCATGTTTATCACAGAATCACAGAGTGGCTGGAGTTGGAAGTGAGTGTTGGACATACTCTAGTCCAACTGAATCCAACATGCCTGCTTGCTTTCAGAAGTGTTTTTCTTTTTGTTTGCTACGTATTAGACCAAAAGTATTTGGTCCTACTATATGCTGGTGTATGACTACAATACTTTAAAATAATTTTGGCTTCATCTCCAAAACTTCACCCTTATATTTTAGAGAGCAATAAACAATTATGTCTGGTAACAACTTGAATTTAGCAAGGGAATTGTGTCCAAACTAGCCCTAGGAGAGATGTACTCTGTCAGAACCAAAGCGAAGTTTTAATAAATGACTGTGTCCAGCTCTCTGAGCCATCTGGCAAAATATCTTCACATACAACTGTTTCCCACCCTCCTGTGATTACTTGTGGAGCTCCCACAATGTGCTGAAAGATGTGACTGCTATTCTGTTGTCAAATCCATCAGGACATTTTTGCCTAATAGAAACTGATGTGTCAATCTAGAAAAGACTCTCCTTCTTTCTTACTGCTTGTATCATCAAACAGAATACAAAAATGAAGACTTAATTTATAAGAATTTTCTTTCAATAAGCTCCAGTCATGTATGAGGGGGGCTGGGAAAGTGAATTCTTACAATTAATTTGCTTCTTAAGCAGTTGCTTATGAGACTGAACTGATGGAAAGATGCTATGGATATACAGAGTATGCCATATATAATTTAAAATGGTCATGGGATCTACTGTTCTTATCAACAGCAACTAAAACAAAAAAAAATTATGAATCTGGATATGGAATGATGGAAACATTCCCTACCAAGTCAGCAGAAGGCTCTAAACATCTTCCTGTTTAGACAGGCATGTTGCAATTGCTTTAGTCATTAATAAATGCAAAAATGTAAGTCACTAATCACAAATTATTCCAAATTTTGCACAGGTGATAGGAAGAATTGCTTATAGATTGTAAGCACTCTAGCAAATAAATACGTGCAGGTTGGATCAGTGATGACAGAAGAGAGAAACAGTCATCTACAAAGACACAAACATTAAGAAAGAAAGTGAATTAAACTGATACAAATGGTTAAAAACAAGAGTAATGTGATGGAAATCATTAGAGAAAAGTATGAGATAAATATCAGGGGAAAACTGCTATCAAAAATATCTAATATCCCATTAGAACACTGATCACATTTTCCCACAAAATGTAGTAGAAAACATGCTGGAGCAAGCACAGCTATGAATATGGTGCTTATGAAAATCAGTTCTGATTCTCTGTACTTTTGGCATTCTTTCTCAGTAGTGTGACACACCCCAGTCAAACACAGCCCCTGTGTTACAATGGGAAAACCACAAGTAGCCTTTATTTTGCCATAACCACAACTAAAACTTACACTATTCAGATACAGAAAGATTTACAACTGTTGATTTTAAACACTTCACATGCCACTCCTGCTGACAAGCATATCAGTGACTACAAGCAAGTATCAGCCACTTTAACTTGACCAAGTTAAATCCTAAATTTAACTTGGGGAAGGGGAAGGAATAATTTCTGCTTAAGAAAGTTAAAGAGAGCAAGACTAGTATAATTACTTTACACTTCTTGTGCTTTTGCACAAATAGGCAAAACAAAAAATGCCACAGATTCATTTGGCAAAAAAAAGAAACCAGATGGTATGAACAGACACAAACTGTTACTGAAACCTAGCTGAAGTGACAAATGATTTTGATATGGTGGAAAGAAATCAGTTCTTGCAAGCATAAGCTGGAAAAGATGTGACAGGAACAAAGACAAACTATTCTCTTGATATTACTGTTACACAAACTTGAGGTCTTGATTTGTGTCTCTTGGAGAAGGTAGATTAGGTTTTAGTGTAACCATAACTAAAAGGAACTTATCTTAAGGTATCTCTTTCAAAGAAACAAAAGGGTTGTAAAATACTGTGTATGAGGGAATGGCTGCTTCCATTCTGCCACTTTCTGAAGAAAACGTTTCATTGCACTTAGAACACCTACCCACTTAGCTCCACCAGGTAAAATACCTCCAAAAAGTAAAATATAAACACGGCAAGTAAAGAAACTATCTACAAAATCCCTGGAAACCATAGCTAATGTAACTGAAGGCTGCATGCAATTGCTTCATCAGTCTGCAGCTCTCTCCAAAAGGACTGCCTTCAACATAAACAGAATTCACATGCATAATCTGTAAGAACAGTAAGAAATTGGATAGAAGGGGGTAGAGAAAAGCCAGCAGCCCTGAACTGACTACATTTTAGAAAAGTCACTTCTGTGTGTTAACTGTTGGGATTTCATTAACTTATAAGTATTCCAAGAAAAAAGCCCATTTTCTAAAGTGTTTCTTCAAAGGCCTGCATTTTGATTTAACACTAATCTAAAGTAGGATTCTGCTTGAGCAAGTTGTTATCAAATTAAAAAGTATCAAAGCATAGAGCAGAATGAGATACTTTGTATTTAAACCCCATTTCCCTTCTGTGTGTCCTTTGCTCTAAAATATTGTCTCAAGTGAACTCTGCATTTGGAACTCTGGCATGAGGGTCTTTCTCCTTTTCTGCAAAGGAGAGAAGAATGTGAGAGAAGAATCTGTGTAAGGTGTTCATCCTGCAAACCAGAAGGCTTTTAGTCTCACTAGAAAACAGTGTGCTTCTAAAAAATGAAAGCAAGGACAGGTTTAGAGAGGAACCATTGCATCACTAAGATTAAACACAGAGGCATCCATTCTTTCTAAACCTGACTTTAAATTGCCAGAAAAGTCTGAGTTTTCACACAGTGCCCAGGTTATCACTTAATATCTATCAAAGCCAACTGGCTGCCCAGGGAAATTAATAAATCATTTCCTCCAAGCATCACTACAGGCAGACCAACACCCTCAGCCATAACTATTTCTGCTGTAAATAACACGGATACATGTTAAATCAGAGCCAAAAATATTTTCAGAATTCAACAGTATTTAGGTCATCCTCACTCTATTGACAGACACTGAACTCTGAAACCATAATGATGTAGCTCAGCAACAGTGCATGCTGTTCCACTAATGAGACCCTTTTTCCATGAATAATGAGTATGGACATCAGCTCTGTTGCCAGGTACATAATATAAACACAATTTAACACATGGCTTTTGGTAAAGCAGTGCATCTGCTTGCAGAGGCTGAGGTTTCACATGATGTGGTCCAACATTTTAGCCCAGGGTGGGAGCAGACTGCTCGAGGAAATAATTTGTTCATATGTTATCAAAATACAATAAATCAGGTTTGGTCTTAGTCAGAAAAAAAAAGCAGTGGAGTGGGACCAACAGAAACCGCAGATAGGAAAGTATAAATGAGTTCAGTGTTTTATATTCCAATAAATCTTACAACACATGAAGCTGATGAGTTCTAAAATGAGCTGAGACTCCCTGAGACGGGCCTTCTGAGACTCATGGACTGTAAGGGTTATGCTGGTTAAGCCTGTGTTTGCTGAGTCCTTTTGCAAACCTAGGGCATACACACATAGCAAAGTGTGAGTTGAAACTGCCTATGCTCAAACAGCCAAAGTAAGAGCTTTATTTTTAGAAGTCTCATTTGTTCTGACTCTATCATATGCTTTTGAGAAAATGAAACACACTTTCAATTTTTATCAACTTCCATGACATAAAGTGCTACCATGGCATTGTTTAAAATCAGGGATCAGTGCCTTCAGTATGCCAAAGCAGAGCTCACACTGGAGTTCAGTCTTGAGAGTTGAGAATACAGGCTTAATACCCTGTTCTGTCACAGTTCTGCTATTTCCCAGGACTATTACCTCATAACTATACTGAAGACTAGAAGGTGCCAACATACTGTGATGCCTGGGGAATAAAAAAAAGCATTTCTACTTACTTGCTTTTTAACATGGCAAAATGAAGAAAATAGGCATCTCTGATGTTACCACTTTAACTGCCAATTTCTTCAATCAGACTAAGTACAACCAAGATCTCTTCCACAGTCATTACTGCTACTGAATGGCAGTATTCAAGGGCCTGGGTGACATTTTGATCTCTGCTTAGAATGATTTGACTCCGAAAAAGAGTTGAAAACATTCCAGACTGGACTGGTAGGAGTTATTATCACTAATGTTGCTTGTAATCAGCTGTTTATTTATATTTCTTTTAAATAGCCTCATCTCTGAGACAGTCTACTGCAGGAGTCTGAAATCTGGCAGGATGATCGTGTTAGTACCAAGCCAATGGTCTGTTCTAAGCCTCATTTAAATTTAGCTTAACTTCCTAAGTTATAAGATGTTAGAAGAAAGCAGTTAGCACATATTTAGTGGGAGCTTCTGAATTTTTTTGGCTATACCATCCAAAGATTCATTGCTCAACAAGTACAGGTCTCAGCACTCCAGTGAACAAGCACTATCCCTTTGCCGTGGTTGATCATGGTGTGATGATCTGGGCCCAAGTGCTGGGGCTGACAGGGAGAAGCCTCTGTCTGCGTGAGCTCTTACTGTTCCTCTTTTGGGCACCCAGGAAATGCAACAGAGAATGACAAATGAAGAGGAGGCAGAAGCCACAGAGAAAAGGGTAGATGGAAAAGATGTTACAAAGGAAGTTGTAAAGTGGATGGCAATGTATCTTGACCATCAGTGCTCTGAAGAGAAGATTTGGATAGGTAGTTAGGAAAAGCAGAAGAATGGAACTGAGAATGAGCAGTACTGGCTGACCAAGGAGCCTCTGGTAGGAAGTGTGAGCAATTAAAAGCTATAATTGAGCATGCAGAAGAGAAGACAATTCAGTAAGAAAATGGGACAGAAGACCAGCCAATTCCTTAAAAGAAACCACGAGAAAGAGAAATGAGCATTGTGGATATAGGCTCCAGTGTAGGAGCCTATATTGGTAGGCATTTATACAAGAGTAGCTAAAATAATGTCAATCAATCTTTTCCGAAACTGTGAATGCTTCAAGCCTTAAAATCTTTGTTCAAAGAGCATCAGAGACACTAAGAGCTAGCAAGTAACATTTTAAAGGCTACAAGATCAACCTGGCAAAAGAGTTAAGAAACATCAAAATTAAGGCTACATAGGTTTCACTTAAGCCAGCTGTTTGATCCATGCAGGTTGTGATCTCATTTCTAATTATATCATTAATGTAATATTCCTTTCAAAAATTCCCATAAACCAGTGCATAGAATGACACTTTTCTGAGGATGAATGAGGACTGTTTAATAACACAATAGGAAACTGACAGCTGTAGGTTCCCTGATTCACTTGCTGCAGAATTTGCAAAGTGGCTACTGAGTAAGCCAGGGACTGCAGTAAGAAGAGGAAGAGTGGCACTGTGCAGGCTGATGAATGCTGCTCTAGAGAACTGGATTATATTTCTGGTTTTGTCACCAAGTTTTTACACAATATGAGGAAAACCCAGGTTTTTTTGAACTAAACAGAGTATGCGAGTTTCTGTGTCTCTGAAACCCTGGTGTCTTCAAATTTAAAGAGCCAGAGCTCCAGCAGCTGTGATTTGAATATGAAAAGAGCTGCAGTGCTGCATAAACCAATATTTACTGAAGACCAAAACAAAATAATACACAATGTTCACCTAGTCTTCTGAGCTTTCCAAGGTTTCCCTATAAGAAATGAAGTCTGCTACTCACCAGACTGCCATGAAGTTAAATCAACACTTTCTTCTATACTACTAAGTCAACAATCATAGGTAAGTCCATGGGGGAACTGATAATATTTTCTTCAGAAAAGGTTTGAATAGCATGCCATAAAAATTCTGCAGAACCTAAACAGTCATTCTTTAAACATCAACAGAAAACAAAGAAAGGACAGGGGAGCTGCCAGTGAGTGCCATCACCCTGTACAATGATTTCAGCATGGGCTGGCACAAAAAATGCACAGTATTTAATCTTTGGATAAAGGATTGCGTAAGGGCATGTATGAAGCTCATGCCTATCAATTTAATTACAGTGTTTCCTAAATATTAGGAATTTGACTTAAATATATTTCTTCTGTGTGTATCACCTAGAGAAAATACAAATACATATTTGAACTTACCATCATACTTTGCTAAGACTGCCTGGACGTCTGCATATGCTTGCAGTTCCAGCAAAGCCTCTAGCAGGTTTTCGTGGATGTTGAACATGCTGAGCAGGGGAAACTCCTTCATCAACTACAATCAATAACATGAAAGGGTTAGATAATTAAAATGGAGAAGGGTTTCTTGTCAAAATGCACTGAAATAGACAACACCAAGTTAAAACTCCTCAGTTCCCCGTGCTCTTAGTTCTTTCCCAAAGCTCACTATTATCTCAGAAACTTCAGAGCTCATAATGGATACAAGGTCAGGTTCTTGTCAAGACATGCTTGTGTAGGATGTAATTAGTCAAATCCAACAACCCAGCTATCTGAACACATAACTCTCCTTCAATGAACAGGCTTCTTCAAAGTGAAAAAGAGTTATTGTTCTGGGGAAGAATCTTCACCAGTGTACCACCAGTGTATAAGCAGTACGTAGTCCAGCACCTCTCTGGTGAAACCATAAAATACATTGAAAAACCAAATTAACACTAAATTAGTGATGTTACCTATCTACTTACATAGAGAAGCTTACATATATGCAAGCATATTATCACGTATGTGACACCAGGATTTGTAATTGTTAGTACTTAAGAACACAACTGCAATATTGGCCAACATAAAAGAAAAAGAGAAGAAAAGAGGAGAAAAGAGGAGAGAAGAGGAGAGAAGAGGAGAGAAGAGGAGAGAAGAGGAGAGGAGAGGAGAGGAGAGGAGAGGAGAGGAGAGGAGAGGAGAGGAGAGGAGAGAGAGAAGAGAAGAGAAGAGAAGAGAAGAGAAGAGAAGAGAAGAGAAGAGAAGAGAAGAGAAGAGAAGAGAAGAGAAGAGAAGAGAAGAGAAGAGAAGAGAAGAGAAGAGAAGAGAAGAGAAGAGAAGAGAAGAGAAGAGAAGAGAAGAAGAAGAGAAGAGAAGAGAAGAGAAGAGAAGAGAAGAGAAGAGAAGAGAAGAGAAGAGAAGAGAAGAGAAGAGAAGAGAAGAGAAGAGAAGAGGGAAAAGAAAAGAAAAGAAAAGAAAAGAAAAGAAAAGAAAAGAAAAGAAAAGAAAAGAAAAGAAAAGAAAAGAAAAGAAAAGAAAAGAAAAGAAAAGAAAAGAAAAGAAAAGAAAAGAAAAGAAAAGAGGAGGATAGCAACAATAGGAAAGGTAAAGCTCATGCAAATCAACCACTGTAACTAAGGAATACATCTTGTATGACAAACTGAATGAAATATGGAGTTAAAATAATCTAATCTTTTCATATGTAAGTGCCTTTACTTTAGGAACTAAGCCATTGAGAGATACCAGGAATTTGTTTTTAGATACCCTCAGTTTCAGTATCTGTATAGATTCAAATGGCTGAAGCTGATACTCAATTGCACCTTTTTTTTAAAAGTCACACCTATAAGAACCATCCATGGTTTTTACTGCAGAATTGATTAACTAATATTTTTTATTGTCAGAGTGACTCTCTAAAGAACTGAAGTGATAAAAGATCCTTGCTTCCTTGTGTCCCCTTCATGGTTGTTTAACTGCTTTCATGATGTACATTCAGTACAAAAGAACTGGGGTAGCTGATATTACCACTGCTTCTCAGGAACTTACAGGGAAACACTAAAATTTACAATCTCTCTGATAGGGTTTATGAGACAGAAATACTGTAACATGCCAAGTAAAGAATATGATTCAAGGTCAGCCTTGCTCTATTTGAAAATTATAAGCCAGATCTGAAAACTCTGACACTTAATAAACCTACCTTTCAAGATGTAAACAGCAAAACTGATGAGAACCAGCAGATCTTAATCTCACAAACAGATAAGATAAGATAAAAGTAAAAAGGATTGAAAAGAGGGATGGATATTCACTTGAAAAAATGAGAAAAAGGTAATGCACTGGAGCGTCTTCACTCTGTTAAGAAAAGGGACCTTAACAGGTAAAGACAGAAGAAAAGCACAGAGAATTTATTTTCTTGTGAAATGGTCTGGTAAAAGCTAATGGAGGAGCTATTCTGACCTTAAGATTCTAAATTTGTCTGTCTGGAATAGCATTGACTTTGCTGCAGTTTGAGGATTATTACAATGAAAGGCAAGAATGGCAGTGTTTTGTTTAACTGATTATAAAAATTTCTGGTCAGAATCAGATCATTGAGAGAGCAGCTGAAAGAGGTCACTGAACTTTTCATGTTAATGGCATGGGGATGGCCATAAACTCCTGGTTTCATTGGTAGGAGCTCAACCTGTGAAAAAGAGCACAGACAAAACTGCATAGTTTGCAAGCTTTTCGCTCCATCAAAAAAAACAAATCAAAAAAACCCTAAAAACAAACCCAAACAAACAAACAAAAAAACCACAAAAAAAGAAAAACAAACCCACTGATCTTGAGATCTGGATGCTCATGTAGGTCAAGTGGAAGAGTTTGATAATAAAATAAAAAGTTTAAGTTGTTGTTTGTGAAGAAAAGTAAGTGCAGGTGAAAATTCACACAGCTGTATTCATTAGTTAAAGATCCATCATTAAGTCTACTTCTCTTCATTTTTGTCCTTACTCACTATTGGATTTTTAAGAGAGGAAGCTACTATTTGGCAGGAAAGAGCATGACAGAATCTGGCTCTACATAAATGTGATTTAGAGTTTGAAATGAACATCTTGCAAAGAAACCTCTCTAAGGGATTAAGAAAGATTATTCCTGCTCATTGAGAATGAATAACGGCTGGCAAAATAACGTTCCCTCCATCAGGGAAGAGAAGGGAAGAGCTGCTAGTTATAGATGTACTCTGGCCAGTAAAAGCTCTTACTCTGGTTCTCTGTCTCTCACTGACATCACTCACTGATTACTTTTTTTTGCTATTTTAATTAGGTTCTGTCAGAGTGATAAAGCCTGTCTCAGACAGCAGAGGAATAAAGGTCACTGTCTGGACTGCCAGGCCTCCAAACTGAAGTGTTAATAAAGGTTTCATCTGGGAAAGGTCAAGCATTAAGAAGTCCAAACCAGTAATATTTAACTCAGTTAATACTGTAGCCTCAAAAATAAAACACCTCTAAGTGATCACTCAGCTATTTGAACACTGACTGTGCATAAATGACAGCATGTTTGCTATTAAAAAAAAGAAAGAGATGACATGAACTCATTTTTCTCTCATATCTGGATGTAGAGTTTCTAGTTCTCACTGCAAATAATTTCCAGTCACAGTAAAAATTTGTTTACTGAGAAACGTGCCAGAAAGTAAAGCCACTTGGATGGAAGAATATTATGACAGGTCATCTTTCAGGTCTCATAGTGAAAGCAAACACTGGGAAAGAAAAACTGCCTCACAGGTCTGATGACTGGTCAGGGAAGGCCACATACTGGGTCATGCTGGGAGCAGACTGAGCTTGCTCCCGCCTAGCAGATGGAGGGGGAGCTGGCTCATACTCCACACAGAGATGCAAAGATGGGCACATTATTGCCGAACACAGGATGAAAAACACACCCTTGAGTTCCCCAGACCTGTACATCACTGAGCTCTAATTGGGCCTCCAGTTTAAGAGGCACAGACATCCCCATGCACCCAAAGATTTATTTTCTGCAAAGTTACAGACCATTATTTGCCAAATAATTTGGCTTATAAATTTAATTTAGTTTTACTTCTTTCTGTAATCTGAGAAATAAATTATCTGAGTGGCAAGCACTGCACTTGGAGACAAGACGAAGGCTCTGCTATCATCTTTCTCTACACCTTCACACCTCAAGACACAGCCACCAAATTCAGAACTCAAGACTTCCTGAGCCACAGAGCCACTACAGCATTTCACATATACACTTCTAAGGACTAAAAATGCCATTGTAAAATTCAAGTTAGTTGGTTTCTTGGCTGGCATTAAAGACAAGTGTTCCACTGAGCTAAACTAATTTTCACACCATGTGAAAACAGACACCACGTGCTTTAAATGTATTCCCTCCTTACAACATGAGGATATTCAAATGGCTGTTGAACGTATCCTGCCAAATCTGTGTTCAGAAGGATTTTACTTGGAATTTCTATTGGTCAAAATACTTTCTGGCAATCAAAGTCAGACCTGGAGCTGGGTTAGTACATATTCTGTTCCAATTAATCTGCATGTTTGGGGGAAAATAGGTACAGGTGTAGAAAGTGGAGCTGCTTTTCTTTGAAAGAGTCATTATATACAAATATACAGAAAAGGTAGCTTTTGCAGGTAATTCAGTTTTAATGTTTTAGATAAACAGTATTTTGGGAATATAAGTTTGCAGAAAAATTCTGGAAGTAAGTCTGACACAATCTGAACACTAGTCCCAGAAGCATCCTACTCCCAGACTCACTTCAATTCACATTACAGGGTGTAGATTCAATGATTTTGTGATAGATATGAAAAAATGATGATTGGAAAAAAACACCTTATGGTACAAAGAAATCCACATCTGATTTGTTGGATGAGGAACAAGTTTCATCTCCCAAACGACATTTATTGAAGAAGATTCCCTAACTGAGAGTATTTCAGTTAATGGCATTTTCATTTAGATCTAATATTTAAAACATTTTCAAGGAATGTAGCTTTAATGTCTGCATCCATTATTCTCCCTGTGACAACATTAACATCATTGATCAAATAACCAGGAAACATTATTTACATAGAAACCCACTATAGCCTCCAGCTTATGCTGACAACTAGACCTCAGGACTCAAGGGAATACAAAGGTGGAAAAATGAATAATGTTATCTATAACCTGCTGTTGACACATTTATTCTCCATTTGCATTATGACTGTATGTATGGTCACAAATTTTGTGGGCAGGGCATGCAATCATTCATTGCTGCTTGTACTCCTATCTTCTCCACAAACAAACAGTAATATTCATCACATCAATGTAGTCAACTGAATGCATTCAAAAAATGAATTGTAAATTCATCTCAAATAAAGAAACAACAAGAAAACAAGGGAAATTAAATGCAAACAGTGAAACTGCTACAACCTTAATTATAGTGCATGTGTTTCTGTGGGTATCTGAAATGGAAATGGAAAACTGTCTCCTAAAAGGAGAATGGCTGAGGCTGCCATCTTCCATTTGCAGCTGTCCACCAAAACTGAAGGACCAAGCACACAGTATGGATAGCACTGGCATCTTCACAAGTGCTTTGCATAAACTGCTTTCTGGTATATGACCCATAATCTGCTAACTGAACAAGGTGGGAAAGGTAAAACTCCAAGCCATTTCTGAGTAGGAAAAAAGAAGTTTCCCCTTCTGTGAACTTCATTGTCTGCAGATAACCTTTCAGATGTCTAAGCTCTGACCGAAGCTCACCCTGGGCTTGAGGCACTGGCAACATGTCACTCCATGTTGACCTTCTGATGTCTAATCAGATACACTAAGTCTTAAGTTGTTCTCCTGGCCAGCTCAGCTGGCAAGGACAGAAGGGCAGAAACACAGTGTCAGACTAATGTTAGCACACAAAAAACCTCAGATGCTTAAAATTAGTCTAACTTCTGGTCCTAAAAGTGCAACTCATTCCACCATTGTCTCTTTGTGAGTGGGATTCATGTGATAAAAACACATCTTAACTCTTGGTAGTTGGAAATATATCTAAAATACACTGGACCTACCTGAATTAAAGTTCTGCTTAATTATAGCAAAAGTAGGATTCTGTCAATTCATTAATTCCCTTAAGTACTGCATTCCTTTTGGTAAACGATCACTGGTTTGTTTGGAAGCAGCTCTACAGTTACCCTTTTACAGCTCAGAGAGAATACCAGCGAAGAAAACAAATCCGTCAAATCCTCTTGTTTTGAAGCTTGCAAATTATTAGCAGTAGGATCCATGTATTTTCCTCATATGTGGAATACAGGAAATTTGACAACTTCAGAGTGTCAGAAAAGTGACCCAGATCCAGTTCACACAAACTCTGGGATGGCATGGGTTTATAATTTGCCAACATTCAATTTTAAACTTGAATTTAGACCTAGTGCTGTACAATATTCAAAGATAATACGATTTCTCTACAATGGAGGATTAACAATAAGTAAATGAAGTGAAAAATAATCTTACTAAATATGCAAACTCTAAGGAAATATGTAAGAGCATGCAGCCTTTTTGTTCTCTCTTAACTGGAGGATTAAAGGGTTTGGAGTATGACAAGTTCTTTAAAAGGAATACAATTATGAAAATGCTATTATTTGGACTATGCTGTAAAAAATGAATGTATTTCAGGAATAAAGGGAATTTTAAAGACCGATGTGGCATGAACACAGAAGAGCACAAGTTGTTCCAGATTTTATACTTACTACTAAACAATCATGTTATATAAAACATGTAACAGTTCTAAATTATAATAATGTTTGTTACATCAAATATTATAAAGCATGAAAATAAAGTCGTTACCCCCAAACCTGCTAAAAAATATATCCTTTATTTGCATCACAGATTCACAGCATGTTTTGGCTTCGAAAAGACCATACAGACCATTTAGTTCCAACCCCCCTGCTGAAGGCAGGGGTACCTTCTACTAGAAACAACCAGTTCATGAAAATTCATATTAAATACATCTAATTCTCCCTGAAAGTGGCTACTAAGAGGTGGCAAAAGCAGTAGACAGAAGCAGAATTAATTCTTGAAAAAACATCCCAAAGTACTTTTTTTCAGAAACTGACATATTTTTAGAAGTGGATTTTTAAGTGAAATAAAGTGAGGAAATTATCGATGCGCTCAAAAAATGAGCTAGGATATTCCAAAGAGATGGAAGACCATAATTGAAGTACTACACAAGTCTCTGAATATTGACTGATGCAAGATGGACAAAATGAAGTCCAGTTACCAGGGCCCCCACCAAGACTATGTGACTATATTCTATCTTAATAGAATGACAGTGCTGGAAACCTGTAATTTATATGAGAAACATGACTGTCAGTTTAGGTAGTAGTCACCATTTTCAGCTTTTGAGAGTTCTGGGCAAGGTAAGGTAATCACAATCATGACTAAAAGTGAGGGGTCTGAGTCATATGAAGATAAAGAAACGAATAAACATCATTAGGGGAATCACAGAAGTCTCCATTTTAAGAGCCCACTGAAATGAGGGACATTCCAACTTGTTCTACCCACTTACCATATGAATCTGTGAACAAAGAAACTATATTTGAATATAGAGACATATTAAAATGTTAAAATCAGCAGTTATCACTTGCCATTATTGCAGTGCTTGTGGATCAGAAAAAGAATTAACTGAAGATACCAATCTGTGGTGGAGACTGGCAAATGTCACCATTCACAGGAGTAGCAAAATATATGTAAAAACATAGTAGTAGTAAAGAACAGTAAAATCTACAAGATAACACTGGTCTCATTGAACCAAGTATCTTCCCTTCAAGTTTTAATAAATGATGCTTGAAACAACAGCTACAGCTATTAATAAAACTAGAATCCCACTCACAGTAGAGCAGCGTGCCTAACCTGACCCATATAACACAAGCCAAAGAGTCTGACTCACTAATCCTTGCCTCAAGCACAGAAGCATTTGGGACAGTGAGACAGTAGCTGCCATGAAGAAATTGTGTTGTTAAGTTGCTAGGGATCATAACATCTTTATTAGGAGTAAGTACTCACTTTGTTTCACACAATTTGATAATTCAAGGTGCAGAACACTGTTCTGGCTACATATATGTTTTACTCAAGAAGTAATCAGCAATGCACACAAGAATACAGAATTCAACAGAATCTTGAATAGAAATCCTTATTCAAAGTTCAGCAGAGTAAGTTGCCAAGAAAGTATGCTAGATTTGCAGAACTATCATACCAGCAAAATCACTAATACAACTGATCAGAAGAAGATAAAAACCCAGCCTACCCATAGCATTAAAACTGATTTAGTGTGGCTGAGAACCCTTTCAAACCCTCCAAGTGATGTAACCTCTTAAACTATTTCAGATGCTTAGGGCAGCCCAACTGTTTACAGGACTTTTCCTGCAGACAATGGATAAACATGCAGCACTCCTGACAATACAAGCTGCTTAGGTGTCCTCTGTGGCATAAAATACACATTTAGTGACTGACTGCAGGTGAGCACCAAGATTAACACAAAAACACATTCAGCTGAAATATCCTCAGCAAGGTTCTCAGAGCTAAATATGTAAAAGCAGACTTCTAGGTCCTTTATTGTGCTCTGAAGAGTAATTTCTCAGCAGATACGAATGACACTAGAAATAAAATACACTTTTCTGACCCTGAAAAAGTGTTTTGCTTTCTTTCTTTCCTTCTCCATACTTAAGGAAGACCTGGAGACCCTCTTCTCTTCCTAAACCTCACTCAATTCTGAACAGTTGCTGAGCATAGAGCAAGTTCCAATTCCACTGTGTCTCAGAAATACATACTTAATAAGAACACAAAGCAATCATTGAGAGAGTGCATGCCCATGGGGAAGGAGATAAATACACTCTAGAATGAGTTTCTTTCATCTTCTCTCTGAAGAAGGAAGCAATTAAGAACTTCCACTTGCTTTGTCCACTAGCACACCTTTTGCCTGCCACCCTTCTCTTTCATGAACATACATCTCCCTTCAATAAAAGCTTGTTTCACCAAATGTTCTCCAGAACAATCCCAAGAAGCTCCAATGAATTTGACAAGTCATTTTCTTGCATGGCACATTTTCATCTGGATACTCCAGTGACCCAGCTCGGCTGCTCCTGCATTCAGTGGTGCAGCCACGGATTCAGTCGCCCACAAAGCAGAGAGAGAAGTGCCTTTGTATACCTTCCACATCCTCTGTTTTCAATCAATGAAAAACACAAGATGCAAACTTAGCACATTCCTGTTTTTTCCACTGTAATGGTGAGGGACTCTGAAAAGAGCAGATGGAGAGCAGGTGGCACAAAAAGCTACCCTTGCTCATCACCACTACTGGTTTGCAACATTGCCCACAAGGAAGATTCAGCATGAAGGGATACTAAAGATTACTCACAGCCACCATGATGGCCTTTCACCTCTGCACATACTCAGTTCTCCATCATTTAGAATAACCTACTTAAAATCCTCCTAACACAATCAGCACAACAAATAAAACAACAAGTACTGTAGACCTTCTCCTCGGGGACAGTAAAAGCAATCTAGTTCCCTCACAGACCATATCATGCTCTGTATAAACAATAATAAAACTGGAATAATTCTGTTGACTACATTGGAGTTATTCCAACAATACACTAATCAAAATGAGATCACAAGTTAACTCAATACATACAAATAGTGACAGCTGCTGGTTTCTATAGCAAAATATAGTAAATAATTATCATCAGAAATACAAGCAAAAGCAACACCTATGTATGATTTCATTACATGCTTCCATGGAAACTACAGGTTTGTAATTCTCATTAATTCAACTGAATGAATTACATCCAAGCAGCAAAGCCAGCAAAATCAATGATAGATGCAACAGAAATTCCTACCCAGTTTTTTAAAACTAAAGCACCCTTGATTTTAAACAGTTTTTAAAATCAATTTTAGTAAATGTCCCTGGTTTAAAATACCTTCAATATAATACTAAAAATATTATTTTCCTATCAGCAGTGTATATAACCACAAAATAAAACTCTTATTTAAGTCACCAACAGCTCATTTTCCTTCCATTAAGGTGCTTTAAGTAGGATCTCAGTATTTTCTTACAAAAAAATTCAAACAAGACAATCTAATCCATCAGTAATGTCCTCAAGATGGCCTCATATATGCAATAAATTAAACACTCTCAAATATTTTATTTTTTCGAAGTGGCAAAGACTCACTACATCCCAATCATATTTCCCAGATGGTGTCATGAACCTCTTAACACTTCATTTCCATCATGTTCCATGTCTTGAGAAGCCTGTTTTCAATCTTTCAAACACAAACAGGGCCTCCACCCTCTGTTCCCTGATGTTAGATTCAGCAGTCCCCAGCCAACATATTCTTCGTATTCTTTTTAGGATGAATAAATTCATCTCCTTCCTCATGAATCACAAGAAACCTTCAGTGACAGATTAATGTTCTTCAAAACTCTCCATAAGTGTACTATTTATGTCTTCTATGAAGAAATGGAGAATATGCATTCATCAGAAATAAGTAGCTCCGAGGCAGTCTAGGAGAAGCATCTGCAAAGCTGACTTGACCCTAATCTTGCTCCCAGGGTACTGGAGCAGTGACCTAGAGTTACTGCTGCTTTAATATTTCATCTAGACACTTGCTAATTCTCAGCTCTGCATGCTTAAAATGAAGAGCTGTAAAGGTATCTAATGCAGTTCTGAGAATTTGTCTCTATGTAGAAAAACACAGAATGCATTGATCTGAGTTGAAACTCTCTAAGATGAAATTCCAGCTTTATACCTCCTTTGTCTTGCATCCAGTCCTTTCATTTTAACAAAACATTGCTGTTGAAGAGTGTTTTTTGTTCTTCAAAAAACTGATGACTTTGTCTCCCTGTTATTGCTGCCTCCCGAGATGCACGTTGTAACTAATTTCAACAACTTTCTATTTTGCTTCTAAATTTCAGACAATTTTATCTCTAGTGAAAAAATAAGTCATTCACTAATCAAAGCTCTGTTTCTCACTTTGCCTAAGAAATCTAGGACTAGACAGACCACCCACGTCCCCACACCAAGTGCTCTGCATCCACAACTATCCATACATATTGACATCAGCAGAAAAATGCTTCACAAAGTATCTGTTCCCCATAGCCCTATCTACAAATCTCAAAACACATTCAGCAGCCCATAGTAAGCTCCAGAATTTCCCATAATTATGATGTGTGATATTTGAAGGGGAAATTCAAAATTTTATCTTTCTTGTGTATTAATGCCAGAACTTAGAATTCCAATGTCTGTCCCAAAAACATTTCAGTATTTGTCCCACAGTGCCTGTGTAACAAAATTCATGAAGAATCAGTGGAGCTGGCTGGACTAAAAACAATGTTTTTGAAATCAACATTCTCCCAGCTGACCAGAAGACTGCTAAACCACGTCTTTCTTCTTCATCCCTCTTTCTCACACTCCTAGCTGTATTATGGCTGTTTTTTTGACAAGCTCTTTTTCAACAGCTCTGTCTGGGATTCTAGTGGTTCTGGAGATTGAGAGTTGTGTGCCTGAAGAGCCCCAGCAAGAGTCAGAAAACAAAGTTACTCACCACTTGGCATCTGTAGATACTTAGGATGAGAACCTGCATTATTACTGTGAACTCCGTGTTTTAAAAAAATGCTCATGAGTGCTCCTCTTCCAGGAGAAGATGTCAAGTCCTGGATTCCAAGCTGGCAAACACACTTGCCCTACTGCCCCTGATGCAAGTGACTCAGCTCCAGAGAAAGTGACTTTCCTTTTCACATTAAAATTCCCACTGACACCTAACAAGAATTTCCCTTTTCACTAGGCAGGTTCCTGAACCATTCATCTGAGCTGCCCAAAGCACACTTTACAGGTGCTTCCTTCCAGTCTGGGATTTAATTTTGTGCATTTAAAATTTAACACCTGCATCCCAATTTTCAGAACTATGTATCTTGCTGGATTCACCTCTTCCTTTTTTTTTTCTTTTGGTGGGAGCTGGAATATGAAGTCTATGAGACAAAGGAAACTGGGAGGTAGTTTTACCATCATTTGCCCAGAGATGTAAGGCTCCATTCCCCCTTCTGTCACAGACTTGCCACCACAGGTGATATAAGTAATCTCCTCAAAGAACTGTGTTCCTAATCTGCATCTGGGCATATCACTGAAAGAAATTCTGGGCATTCACTGCTACATCTAAACTTGAGCATTTTACATATTTGAAACATGTACACTGCCTAATGTGAACAGCTGCCCCTTCTGCCATCTCCAAAATAGCTGCTGTTCAGTGTTTCAAGTCTGCAGCTTTGTAGCTTATATCTACAATTGGAAGCTCCTTCCCCTGCCTACAAAGACAGAACACAGCCTCCATCTCAAAGGGGATTCAGTTAATTACACATTCACAATTTGGGGTTTGACTTTTCAGTGATAGGTTTTGCATGAATAAATAACATGCTCAGAGCTGAATAGTGTGACACAAACAATGCACATAGCCAAACTATGAAAGAGAAAACAGAATACTTAAGACCTGCTTATGAAGTTAGCAGCATTCAACACATGGCTCAGAAAAAAAATATTACTAACTTCATGATAAAATAATTAAAGACTGCACTTCATTCAACATGTACCAGGATGGGAAATTCAGTCTGCATGGTAACCATCCATCTGGTATTTGATGTTGCTTTCATAACCTTATAAAAAAATGATCATTTAAGTTAGTCTTTATGTACACTACACATACAACAGAACTATAAGCAGTGCTGCCTGAAGCAGGAATGGCTGCTAACTTGCAAGAAAATGTATAATTTCTATACTACAATTATGTAAATATCACATGAGAAAGAAATCCAAACTCACATCTCTCATCATTTTCACTGCTTCCCTGGTCCTTCCCAGCTTCCTTGCACACATTGCCAGCCTTCTTTTAATATATACTAACACATTGGTGTCCCTTCCTGTATAAGAGGAAAAAGAAACAGCATTAAAATAAAAGGTTCATTTAGTATTCCAACACAAAAGGAAACACAGGGGGTTTTTTTCATTTTTTTCTTACACATTACCATCAAAGCTTCCACAAGAATTTTAATAAAACGTTATCAAAATCTGAAGATATAGATGTGGCATAATAGAAGTGAAATTGGTGAAAATAACCAAGATATACAGTGATACAAATAAGTACTCTTGGGTTGGCCTAGCACTGTGAAATATAAGCAGATCTGAAGGTAGTGTTATGTATATGCTTGTCAAAAAGAAGTATTAAAGCAAATCCTCATCCTCCTAACAATCTTTTTCTTAATGATTAGAAGAAAAGTATACTCTGAAGTTTTGGTTTACAGCCTTTATTCATTACCCAATTACCATCTCCAAATTCCTCACACCACTAATTATGGGTTTCAAATTAACATATTTCAGATATGATAGTCCTGTGTGCCAGAAGATTCCCTAGCAGCAAAGATGACAGAAACTAAACAGCAGTTATAATTATTCTCCTGGAGAATTCTTACTCCTTTCACTTCTCATTCACTTTGAATGTGAACTCTTAAAATGCTTCTGGACCAGCAGGAAATGAGTGGACAGATAATAATCTATAAAATTACTGAATCATGAAAATGTAATACACCTGCTACAAATTATCTTTGTGTATAGCATGTGCTCTGTTAAGATTTTAGCCTATTCCTAACATTTTCAAGCCTTGCATAATAAGAACAACATGTGTGTTGAAAACATTCCAAGTACCTACAAATCATTGTAAAGCTGTGATAAAAATTTTTAAGTAGATTAAGCAGCAGGTCGAAAGGACCTACTTTAGAGGAAAAAATAAATAAAGAGAGAAGAATTTCTCTAGCTGTATTCTGTATTACCTAATTCCTTATCTCTTCATTGGTTCCTATATGTTTAATACACAATTTATTAGTTACATCTGTTTCAACATGTTTATGTAATGTGCTGTGAGGTATACATTTCAGGTTAAGCTTCTTCTCAGGATTTTGAGCAGGAATGGTCGAAAGGCATCCACTTACTATGAAATCAAGGTATTTTTTCAGGCCAAAATTCTCTGAGGTTACTAATGACTTGGGATGCCTAACATGAGCAACCTTAAAAATAAAATTGCCCTTGCTTTTAATAAACTATCACATTTTGAAAGAGGGCAAGGTGGGTACTCCAAGTCATTATTTACTCTTTATGGTTTAACTAAATATTTTATGAAGGAGGTGGAATACATGAATAAACATAGAACAATATGTTGTGGTTCAAGAGATTACAGTGTATTTCACCTTTAAAAGATGAAATGCCAACTCTTCATCCCAGAATTAACTCTGAAGACCAGAAATAAAATGCAGGATTTTCAGAACCATGGAACTGCACCACATGTCCCTCCTCCACAGTCCCTCCTCTCTACCTTTGTAAACCAAGCAGAAGTCTAGCATATAATCAAAGGAATTCCACGTGAAGCCCCTGTGTCCAAGGCAACGTCTGAGGCTGGAGATTCTCTAATTTCTGTGGGTGCACACTGACATTTTCAAGGGGAGACTGAGTGCTACAGAACAGTGGGATGATCCTGCCCCTCCTGAAGACATGGTCAGAGCTGGCAGTCACTTTTCAGCCTCTCTGCTCTGTGACAGTGCACTTAGTTTTGTGATTCAATGGTTATTTTCACTGCTGCAGTACTGAAGGGTGTAAAATCTGATGGTGACAGAGGCCACCTAGCACACACAGGTTACAGAAATACCATACTTGTATCTGCCTCTACAAACCTTCCCAGGTTACCTTGGACAAAAGCATTGTGACAGTGCTTACTAACCACTTATTGTGTACTTTTCATAGATTTGTTGCACTCAGGGTGGATTGAGCACACAAACTAAGGTTTCACAGACAACCATAAACCTGCTAGAGCCCAAAAATTGCTTCAAGGGCTCAGCTGCTTTCTATTTCAAAAAATCATCCTAAATATGATTTTACAACCAACAAATGTTTAAAATACTACCCCCCAAGCTTTATGAAACCTTGGGTTTTCAGGTATAGACTTGCATACACATTTGAAACCAGGAATCACAGACAATTTTACTATGTACAATTTTTATCAGCAATCTTCAAATTATGGAGGATAGCCAGAGGCTGTGAAATCAGGTCCTGAGACACCTGAAGATACCCAAAAGTATGCTAGTGCTTGTATTCATACAATTAATTTGTGTTATTTTTGCCTAAGGTATCCATTGTAGTCTAGAAATAACCTTGTCTCTTTGCTTTATTATCTTTTTGGTAATTTACTGTCAGTGAATGTATTTTCTTAGATTTAAGGAACATCTAATAAATAGCACAGCAGATAAACCTACTTATTCAAAATATTTTCAAAAGTAGTAAAAATCTACTTTCAATTAAAGCACTTTATTATCCCAATTTTAAAATTTTATGTTTCCGTGACCTTTCTTAATAAATGCCAACTAACTTCAAATGTCCCACTGGCTAATGGGTCTTATTAACTTTTGCACAGAACAACACAGTGTAAACATTTACTCCCAGAGCTGATGGAAAAAAGCAGGCAAAGCATCACTTCACTCACATTTCCACCATTCTATACTGCCTTTTCACAACATGAGCCTGAGTTTGCAAAATGGCTAAAGGCAACTTCCTTAAAGGGTGTTCAACTTTTTCTGAATGTCATCTCTCTTTGGCTGTGATAACAGATTTTTTCTTCTGTTAAGTACATGCTTAGGCATTTTCTGTCATGACAAAATAAAGGCACATCTGTAATCTGAGCATTGACATCTCAGCAACAGAATCAAGCAAAAACACTAAAACAGAATAGTTTGGCTCTAGGACCACATTCCAGCCAATGTCAAACACTGAATGCATAGTTCTTAGGAGGAAAACAAAAAAACCCAAAACCCCAAATCCAAAGAACGCTTTGGCAGTTCTCTCCCTCCTAAAAAACTTACTATGTTGGGCTTCATATTGGGCACCATGGTGCTGCAGCTGCTGGCTGCGCCTGTAGCAGCCCTCTCCAGCTTTCAGAGCCTGCTTGAACAGCTTCTCTGCTTCTACAATTGTTGTTGCTTCCTCTTCAGCTAAGAGAATATAAGCAGTAGCACACCTGCAAGAATATCAGAGGAAAAACCATGATAAAGGTACCAGGCACCTGATGTAAGAACTGTCTGACAACATGGAAAGGATGTACTAAATACAGAGGCAAGGAAATTTTGTCCATGTACTTTTCTGATGAGCTATTCTGATGAATAAATATTCTGTCAACAACACCACAACTCTCATTTTTAGGTACTGTATCACTCAGCCCTTGAGTACACCTCCTGACAACTGCCCCAGAAAGTAAAGCAGCTGTCTCACTAAGCCTACATCCCTAAAACTCCTTCTGGAAATCAAGACTAGTTTTATGCAGTATTGTTTTAATATAAACCATATCCCTTACTGTAATGATATGAAAAGGATCAACAGAATTGTAACATTTTCCATGTAAAGAGAACAGATTATAAATGTAGTTGTAAAGATAAAACAACAACAACAACAAAGAAAACCCAACCCAGACCAAGCAAAAGCCAAAACAGCAACGTTTGAGAAGAGCTGCACTAGAAGTGTTTCCAGCAGGTTGAGGGAGGTGATCCTTACCCTCTAGTCAGCCCTGATGAGGCCACATGTGGGTGTGCTGTGTCCAGTTCTGGGCTCCCCAGTACAAGGGGGACATGGACGTACTGCAGAGAGCTCAATGAAGGTGATTAGGGAGTAGGATATCTCACATTTGAGAAAAGGCTCAGAGAGCTAGGACTGTTCAGTCTGGAGCAGATAAGGCTTTGGGAGGAATTTGTCAAAGTTTGAGAATACCTGCAGTGAGGGGGCAAAGAGGAAAGTGCCAGGGTTCCCACCATTTAGTGGTTCCCAGTGACAGGACCAGAGGCAATGGGCACAAAATGAGACACAGGAGGTTCCTCCTGAATCTCAGCAACACTTTTTTTACTGTAAAGGTGACTGAGCACTGGTACAAGCTGTCAAGTCTCTCTCCTTGAAGCCATTCAAAAGCCTGCTGGACACATTTCTGTGCAATGCATTGTAGGTGACTCTGAAGGGAGAGGTTGCATACTGACTTCAAAAGATCCCTGCTAACCTCAACCATTCTGTAATTCTGTGAAATGTACATAGGACAAGCTTATAGCTCACTCTTCCCTTTTACGCTGCATGTTAAATCACTATACAAGAAGAAAAAAATCTTTTATTTGGATGAAACACGTGAAGGACTATCTGTAAAGAACCAGTTTATGGAAATCTAGAAGGTAGCAATCTTAGTTCAGCAACCTAAGGGATTCCTTTTTTGCATGTTAGCAACATTTATACAGTTTGCCATACCAGTAAATCACAGCACCGAGTTTATTGTGGGATCTCAAAATACTACACTTCTCATTGAAAAAATAAATAACAGACTTAAGGACCAAAAGTCACAGCAAATTCCATCATGCTCTCTCATATTATGAAATGAGTATTTCAGAATGTGTTTTCTGAGTCTTCTTTCCTGCTTCTGTTCTTGATGACTGAGAAATCCAAAAGGGAACTCTCCATCCTGCAAATGCATATTTCATATGCTCATCAGGAGGTAACTTGATTAACATTTTTCTAGGCTGTTCCAAAGCCTGCTGACATCAATGGGAAGACTCTCATTGTCATCACTACCCTAAGGATTTGCTCAGTAGCTAGCACGACGTGCAGCTGTGCTGTTTTCCTTCTGCTGTAGGCCTTCCTTTGACAGGCCTGCAATCGTGGTTAAAAATTACTACAGCAAACCCCTGACCTTAAAATATCATCAAATGGATTTTAAAAGACAGGAAATAAATGTTAATGTTGTTGTCACTCACTCATTCAATTCCAAAGCTTCATGTGCTGCAGAAATTCGTGCTTGAGGGTTTCTCTCTCTCCAGGCTTTTTGCATTACTATTCAATAAACAAAGGAGAAGAAAGAAATAGCAGTTATTGCAGTATTAGCAAGGAGAATCTACTGGACTATAACAAAAGCCTAACTCACTACAGAGCACTTCACATAGCTGAGTGACCATTCAGAAAGACACAAAACAAACAGGAGCTTTTGTCCCAAATACTCAGGTTTTTTTTTCATCTTTCATTTAATTAAACTTTTTTCCAGGAGAAAGTCTGGCTGAGACATCAGGCTGTCTGCATTGCCAAGTATAGAGGTGACAAGCAGCTACTTCCTCTTGGTGTAGTAGATTCCATGGAGAATAAAACAATAAAGGGATAGTTGGGGTTCTTATTCTAGCTCCTTATTGAGCTGTTACTTTATGTGAATGCTAAATAGAAACAACTTCCAGGCTAACATTACCACCTGATAATTACACCACTGAGTTCAGAAAATAGGATTCATGTTTATCATGTGCCAAAAAAACCACAATATGCTCTCCTATGTAACTATGCCTTCAGAATGCAGCACCCAACTGTTAAGTATCTCTGCCTTCCTAAGAGACAAAGATTTATCTCTTCAGAGGCAAATTCTAATGACTGAAATCATTGTATATTTTTAGTAGAATAAAAGTCTGCATATGGACTTCACAGTACAGGCTTAACACAACTAAAGCTGCTTGTACAAATTCAGTTGTAAATGTGCTGTTCCCGTTTTTTACAGACCTAACTACATCAGGGAATAAAACACAGGTCTCAAGTTTTACATCAGCTCTCTCTCTTCTGTCAGTGTAGACTAAACAGAACCTGGATAATGTAACTCAACCTACTGCACTGCAGCTGGAGGCAAATTAAGCTATGTATGTTTGAAGCCACTGCAAGAAAGAGGATGAAAGGAACAAGCCTTTACACTTTTAAATGGTACCTTGAATGACTCCAGCAACACTAATCAGATCATTTACATATATAGATACTTGTGCAGATCTAGAATTCTATAACTTCAACAACAGTGGTTTCTCAGCATGATCAAACTTTTGCCTTTTCTCATCTACATGAAAGAGCTGATGTCTCACTGCATTTTTCTTGCATCAGTTTAAATCAGCCATTAATCTATTATTAATCCAATTGCTGACAAGGTCTCTTACTAGCATCTGCAGGCCGTAAATGATCTGTGTCACAGGTGAAGAATGTCTGATGGTCCTGTGCCGAAAGATTCATATCGTAGTAAGTCAAAGGTTCTCTTCCTGTTACCCATGTATACCTGCAAACATGCCAACAAGGAGACATTTTGGTTAATGAGGTCACACTTGGCAAAATGAATCCAGAAAAGAATCCCAGACCTTTGAGACAGGAATAGCCAAGCCAGTTCACCTGGCATTTCACCGTACTGGGATGGAGCAATGGCAGCTGAGCCTAAGCTAATGAGGATGTTGAAAAGTACACACTGGAACTTGGAAAGACATATATCCAAACATTAGGACTTGATGAAACCTAGATGCAATTCATTAGTTTTTCTGCTACAATGGATTTGAACAGAAATGCTGCATTAAAATCAGGTACAACACACTTAGAACACTCCACCTTTTTTCATAAGGTTGCCAAAAATTTGAGAAATAGCAAATATTAGAGAAATAAGAAAGTGCATCATTTAAATTCCTTTTAATTCAGGAATATTTTATGAATTACAGAAAAACCTGACACAAGTGCATTTATCCACAGCTGATTTTGTTTTTTCATCTCTTCAGTTAGATTAATAGAAAAGAACAGTTAAGCTCCTTAAGCCAATACCATGCCTGAAAACTGTAATTTTGTATCACCTACCGATTATATTCAGCTCCTCTGAACAGATTTAAAGGATTTCGCCAGACTTTGCACTCTGTAAGAAGCAGACACACACATAATGAATCTCTCCCAAATTACAATGGCACTTGAGGTTTATAAAAAATGTCAGTTACCATACAATGAGCCTTATCAAATGGTTTATTTTTCAAAGGTGCAAATGCAAAAACCCATCAAGAGCACCAAGATGAAGGTAATCAGACTGTTCTTCCTTTCTTAAATAATAATTTAATTATAAATTAGTGTCAACAAATGCAATCATTCCAGACAAATAACCACTAACAAAGCCCCAAATGCCACATGAAAAGATAATACTGATTAGTTCCAGGACTCACATTTACCATAATGCAGAACTGAAGAGGGATCACACTGGGTTATTGCACTGAAAAAACAGCAATTAACCCAGTCCCTATGGACTCGTTATTTCTCCAGAAAAACATCACTGACCAGTTAATGCTGTAAATCACTGTGAATCTCAGCTACAGCTGCCAAATTTAATTTCTCCTTAGTTTGTGAAGTAAAAATCCATGGAAACATCTGCTGATCTTAAGACAGAAGCAGATGCTGAAATTGACTGGCAGAGAAAAGTTGATTGCACTCCAAAGGTTTCAGAATATTAGAAACATTTTATAAATTTCCCTTGGGGGAAAAACTGTGATTTTTTTCACACTACAAGAAGTAAAAGATATGGAAATCAACAACACAATTTAAAGCAAAAATTTTAAAACCATAATCAAATTGTACAGCCTTTGTAACAGTGAGGTCTTGATTCTGGCTTTTCTTTACTTTTATACCAGATTTATTCTCTTAATTTCAACAAAGACAATTCACTCCAGTGAAGGTGAGACCAGAATAAACCCCACTACTTGCACAAAGACTCCCTGAGAGGCAGGAGGAGGTCATTCCACCTCAGGTCTGCTACTGGATGACCCTTCACATGGGGCTCTGCAAAAACTCATCAGTAGCACTGGCCCTCCAGCATTTCACTAAGTGCTTTCTACTAAAAACATTAACCAGCAGATTTCTCCCTATGAATTTTTCTGACATAATTTCTGAAGAGATCAAACCAACAGTTTTCTGGTAGAATATTGAATCAGAAGGGTATCTTTAAGTAACAAATATGCCTGTTCCCTTTATGCCCGTTCTGTTAGGAAAAGAAGTACTGAACAGCAAATCAAATCCTCCTCTTTTCTCATGGATACAGCTCCTACATCTGAGTATGGGGCTACAGTGGCATGGACAGAAAGCATTTTGCATAAACTATTCACAGTAACAGAAGGACACCCTCAGCAACACAGAAAGCAGTCAAGTGGAATAGGAGGTGGGCCCTCAGTTTCCTGCCTACCCAGCAAGTGCATGGAACAGACACAGGAACAGGCAGACTTCAGGGAAGAGTGTATCTTTGAAGTACCCATTTCAGCAGGCAGCTAATATTAGAAAGTTCCACTGGTTTACTCAGCAGAAATGCTTGATTGACATTCTGCTGTGCTCTGCTGTGCAGCCAGAGAGTGTGGCTGTTTGACAAGTTTCAATCCCAGTTTTTATTTAATATGATTTTCAAACCATTATAAACATTAAATCAACATCAGACTTCTCAGATCCAGGTGTCTTGACCTGCTCTGTTTGCACCCCATGAGACTGGGTAACAACTGTCTGACTGTAATGACACTTTTTGTTCATCTTATTTGAATTCAGGTGGTTACGCTTCATCCAAAGTACAAAGTATTTTGGTGCTGTAGCAGGGAAAGCTTAAACTGAGCAACAAAAAGGGGAAGCAAAGAAAATAATAATAAAGCCTTTTATTGCCACCTGAAGGCACAAATAACAGGCTATCCATACAGACATGCTGTCCAGAGGCACTGAGAGTCCCAGCTCAGTGTCAATGCACTGAAAGCAAACACACTCCTTGACTATTTTTTTCTATCAGAAAATTCAAGATGCTTGCGTGAACATCATTAGTAAAAATACTGTGCCTTTGCTTTAAAATGGCAGGAGTTATTTTGAGCTGCTGATGTGTGACTGAGCCCACTGATGAGTGCACACAGGTGGCTCCAACTCATCCCATACTTTCTGCCAGTTCACCCAAATCTAATATCCTGGACCATGCAGTGCTGCTATTCACAGCCTCTCTTCAGATGAGAATGACAACAGCTGAATTTGCTGTGCTATATGGAGGCTTCCTTAAGTAGACTTACTCAGTAAATAACAAGGTTTTGTGAAGTCACCTATATTATTTAACATGTAAGTTCAGAGCTAATTTTTGTTTGACTGTTTTCATGCACGCTGAGAAGCAGAGATAAAATTTGCCAGGTACAGACATAGGGAGCTCAACTGTAGAACAATGTTTTCTCCATAAGTGATTTTTTTCTTTTCATTCACTTTTCTTCACTTGTAAACTCTGATATATTCTAAAAGCCTGCACATAAAATAAATTTAATAAAATTCTGGTTGATTCTAGGGCCACATCCCTAAGATTATGGCCTGTAAGCCAAGCTAGGACAGGGACAGATAAGCTTTGTTTTACAGATGAGGAACACAAAACCAGATGCTCCTGCCCTGACTTTAACAGTGAGTATCTCCCACTCAAGCCAGAAGCAATAGCATACCAGCATTTTCATCACTCATGGGGTAATTTTTCCATCCCCAGGCAGCTAAGTCACTCAATTAGGGAGACAAGTTCCTCTGTGGCTCCTTCAGTCCACAAATTTCAGTGCTTGAGGGGATGATTCATTTTAGTCAGGCTGGAACCATTGCCCGGGCACCTGACTCAAAGTGCCTCAGGCTTGAATGACTTAGGGTCAGACTCCTTCACTCCTTGCACTGAAACTTTTAGGGGACGTGAATGCCTGGAAGGTTGTAAAACTCAGGCCACAAATGCCTGAAATCATGTATCTTAAATTGGAGGCCTTTTTAAAAAGCCTGACTACGTTAGGACTTGTCCAAAGTCACAAAGCAAATCCGCAGTGGAATCAGAACATAACAAGACCTTAAGCTGTTAAAAAACATCATGCTTCCCCTTACTAAGGTGAAATCCAAATGCTGTGTACATACTACTTTAAAAAGTAAGTTTTTATTTTTTTATTTATTGTTTTTATTATCTAAAAACCAAAGTGATGTAAAACCAGATGAACATTTCTAACTTCTTTGCCTGATTATTATTTTAAAACAAATTATTTCACTAAAAACACTGCCTGCCTTTAGAATCACAGAATCAGGTAACTGGTTGAGCTGGAAGGGACCACGGTGGCTCACCTCACCCAACCTCCCTGCTCAGACAGGGTCATCCCAGAGCTCACGGCACAGGACTGCGTTCTGATGGTGCTAGAGTGTCTCCAGGGAAGGAGACTCCACAGCCTTTTTGGGCAACCTGTTCCGGTGCAGAAGTTCCTCCTCACATTCAGGTGGAACTTACTGTGCATCAGCTTCTGCCCGCTGCCCTCTGTCCTGCTGCTCGGCACCACCGAGCTCCATCCCCCTGACACCCTTTTCACACAGACATTGATGAGGTTCCCTCACAGCTGTCTCTCCTCGAGGCTCAACAGGCCCAGCTCCCCCAGCCTTTCCTCGTAAGAGCTGCTCCAGCCCCTTAACCACCCTTGCAGCCCCTCCGCTGGACAAAGGATGCTGCAGAAAGGGCACGTGCAATTTCGCAGGGTTTTCACAACGAAGAGAAAGCAAACGCATGAACCGCGCAGCCTGAACAGCACAGACGGCGTGAACTCGGAAGGATGCAATCAGCAATTAACGAGGCAGATGTGCCTGTTGCCGGGCGGAGCAGGAGCCCGGGGCAAGAGCCCGGAGCAGGAGCCCGGGGCAGGCCCGGGGCAGCGCGGCGCCGCTCACCTGAGACGCTCTGGCGGTTCGAGTCCGCGTCCCCGCCCGCGGCGCTGGCGGCGCTGGGCGCGCTGTTGTCCACCCCGCCCAGCAGGGGGCGCAGGTGGCTCACCGAGACCTGCTCGATGAAGGAGGTGCCGTACTTGCGGAAGTACCACCACTCGAAGATCTGCAAGGCACACACGCGTCAGGGCCGTCAGCCTCCGCCCCTCCGCCCCGGCTCCAGCCCTCTCCTCCGCCCGCCCCTCCGCCCCGGCTCCAGCCCTCTCCTCCCTCTCATCGCTGCTCCGCAGCCCGACAAGCGAGGAGGCAGCTCCGGCCGCCCCGCGGCCTCCCTGCCCGAGCACACGGAGAAGTTAAATGTGACCCAAGCTTAGGGTGGAAAATGTCAAATCTTGTTTGGTTTTGTTTGTTTTTTGGTGTTTTTTTTTTTTTTTTTTTTTTTTTTTTTTTTTTTTTTTTAACCCAAACAACCTCTGTAGCATATTATTTCAGCTGTTAGGTCTCTTGCTTTAAATTTCGGTCTCGAGTGACCTCCCCCCCTTCGGCCCGATGTCAGCCACGCCGAGAGGATGCTGCAGCCAGGGGCGAGGCCGCCTCGCCTTGCCTCCACTCCCCCTGCAGCCCAGGGAATGTGAGGAAAAGCAGGCCGGCTTGTTTCCCCAGCACATGCTTCCAAAGAGTTTAATTTAAAATAAGTTTTATTTCCAATGAGTTTAATTTTAAAAGGAAAGATAAAAATGCCAAACAAACTCCAGGAAGCTGAATCCTGTTCCTTTTAGGATCTCCCCCCCCACCCCCCCCCGGATGAACTGTGTTTTATTTTGTCGGGCTGACTCTGACAAAATTAATTTTATTTTCAGGCATTTGGTTGAGCTACCAAATCAGAAACAAAAAATTATTATTTACAGAACTCTATTTGGAAAATCATTTCACAGCCTAAGAAAAGAAAACACCTTGTAATTGAAATTATAAACATATATCTATTATTTTCACAAAAAAAAATATTAGCAAGAATACACATATTTCAGGAAACCACATAAACCTGGAAATGAAGACAATTTCATCTAAATATGGAAAAGGTTTAGACTGTAAAAATTATAAAGAAACACATGCTTATAATGAATAGATAAGTTGCACTTGAATAATCTCCCAAACATCTACATACCACAAGAAACAAAAGCCAGTCTAAGGAATTGTGAAAAATTTGGCAGGACTTCATAAAACTTATTGCACTAAAAATTGGGAATGAAAAGTCTCTGCCCTTCCCATTTTCCTCGGTATCTCCATGTGTTACACCAGTACCAAAAGCTTAGATAAAATCTCTTCCTACTAGGCACAATCAACAATAAGGGAAAGGATTGTGTTCCCATCTTTGTCACCATCACTGTGCTGTTGGGCAGGTTCTGGAAGGCCTTTTCGGGGTCTGCCTGCTCTGGAAAAGATCAAGCCAGGCTTCACACACTTTTTGATTTTTAAGTTCTCTTGACCTCTTTATATAGTTGAAATTACTTCTGTCTCCATGAGATTGGATTGTCTGTAGACAAGACATACTTTTTACCCCACCCATTTTTATAAAGGAGGGGGAAATAAATTTTCTGACATAGAAGGAAGACGGTCCTCTCCAAAAGATGCTCCCAATGCATTCTGCACTGGGGCTTCCCCTAAATTCAAATGTGCTGTTAAAGCACCTAGAGGATTCATAGGGAAGGACTCTATCTGCACAGGAGTGAGAGAGAATGAAGCTGGTGGCTACTTGAGAGGACTTCACACAAGATTGTGTGGCAGCTCTGGAGATCACTTCCCAAAACAATCTAATGGCATTTCTGGGAGACACTGACAAGAAAGAATGGAGCAGTCTGATGGGGAGGAGACAGAAGGACTATGTGAACACAGCATTTGGGAAGATAAACAGATGGTCACAGAGAAACCAGAGCACTAACATATTCAGATCTTTGTGAACTCTTTCCCACCCAAGTCACCAAAAACCCACACAACCTGGACAGTTCCTCCTTCCACAGATTCTGAGGTGCATTTGTCACTGCTCTGGTTCCACTGGCATGTGCCTGCAGCAGCAGCCAGGTGGGAATGCCAAGTGCCAAGGACAGAATGCTGATGCAGTGTCACTGAACACTGTTCCACACTGCTGACAGGCTTCTCCTGGCATGCATCACTGCCTCTGAATGCTGGAGATGGTGGACAGGGAACTGGCACAGGTGTGTCAGCTTTGGTTTTAGCTGCTCTCATGCTCTTAGGCACACCACACTTTTTAAAGTTGTTACAGTTTATATCCTATTATTTAAGAGAGCATCATAAGCATGTGGCTGACTGCAAGAGAAAGGCTATGCCATAAGATTCAGAGATCTGTCAGAGATCTGCTGTGAACATGTTTCTGTTCTGTCTTTGAAAACCTTGGAACAAATCAAGGCACAAAAGCCACAGTTGTACCTGTCCAAAGCCTCAGAGGGAGAGTGTGTTAGGAATGAAGGATTTATAGTCTTGCACTGAGGCAAGGGACACTCGGTAAGAATTTCACTATAGCCTAAGTCAGGGACTCAGGTACAGCTGCCAGACTGGCTGTGCAAAACTCAGACTGTATCTAAAAAGCTTTCTGTAAGAGAAATAAAAAAGGTTCTGCAAAATGTGCTAATAAATTCCTGCTCATTATTTCAGTCATGATCAGCTTTTAGATGAGGTCAGTAAAACCCAGAGAGGGAGTGAACAGCACAAAAGCACACTTGAGCCCACTTGTCCTGCACAAATGTATACCAGCTGGGAAGCTGTCACACTGAATTTCAATGAAACTGAGGGGACAATCACAAAGAATGTACATATATATAAATGTAGGCTCTGCTACAGTTCAGCTGAGTGACAGAAACTTGCTCAAACATGTGACACAGCTGTAAGTCTGCCTCCTTAGACTTACAAATGCCTTAATTATTTTTTTTAAATGGCATTGAAGCTCATAAATTGTTTAAGGCAGCTTTGAAAAATATTTGCTATGTTGAATGAATCCAATGCCAGGAAACATCAGTCAGATCTCAATCCATACCATCTCTTAGAAATTAAAGCCATAAATAATCATCATCACAAGCCTTTGCTAGGAGTGATTTGTTCAGCATGTATGAAGAGGTAAAATCATTAATTTGGTACTTAAGTAAAAACAATAAATTCTTTTTAGAGAATTTTTGCATCTTAGTATCATCTGGTTTGAAACCTGATTTCTATAAATCAAATTTGACTTCTAACTGCATTATCCAGTTTGAAAGCCGTGTGAAGTCAAGAATCTTTTGACAGTTCAGCAGATGAGAGATCATCTGATAGAATAAATTACTACAAAGATTAATTACTATTGACAGAGATATGGAGTAGAGAAGAAATTTATAAGGAAGATGATTTCTGCACCACTTCTGAAAGAAAAAGCCACTTCTTTTCTGTCATATACAGACAATGGGATGGGAGCTCATCTTCAGAGATCTCCCCTTCACAGCAGTGGCAAACTTCTTGGTGGTCTTTCTAGTTGGTGCCTGTGCTTTCAAACTGAAACAGGGTCAAACATCTCCAAACTCTCAAGGGATTTTTGGGACCATAATGTTCCCAAGGGCCAAGTTAAAACCCTGTTCTGAACATTTCCAGCTTTGTTTGTTAAGAAATGCAATTTAGAATTTTTATTTTTTTAATCTGGCATAGGTATTGCTTAATATAAGAGTATTTGATTTTGGAAACATCTTCTTAATGCACTTCTCTTCCCTTGTGCAATGAAAATATTATAGTCTTTCATATCTCTGCTCTCACATAGAAACAATCCCAGATAATTTTATTTATATCTGTAGCAATGGATCTAGTCCGCATCACTTGACTATCAGATCTGATCTTCCTGCATGGTTTTTCAGAACAGATATTCCATTATGTATGCATCAATTCACATGGGATAGTTTTGGTGGTGGTTCTCACTGGACCAACGAGCAATGTCTGTCAGTGATTGAATAATGCTTTTCTGTTTCTCATACCTGAGACAGGCAACCTCTCTTAGAGCAAACACTCCATCATTCCCTCCTAGTGTATGTGTATGGAGTCTTCAACAGAAGCAGTAAAGGATTTCATCTGCCAGGAACTACCACAGCTCAGATTTCTCTTTCAGCCATGTAATGAGACTTTTAGGTCTCAGACAGGTAGATCTGGAGTACTCTTTAACCAATCTAATGGATTTAAAGGACACTTACTCTCTGGGGGAACAGCATAGTGCTGGCAAAACTTGATTCCATGGTTAAGCCTATTTTATAAATAAAAGGGACCACAGCAAAGGTTTGGCTCAAATAATCCATGCTGTTTGTTTGCTAGCACACTACCTGGCCTGTGCCAACTCTCCCAGGCAATGACTGCAAATGTTCCAGGTGTATTACAGCCCAGGGCTGCTTCCAGTAGACACTATAGAAAAGGTCATCCATAGTTTGGGAAGCAAGAGTGTTTGTTCATATGAGTGTGACTACACAATGCTACTTGCCTTCCAACAAAGCAAGCTGGTGGTCTGTTTTATTTAGCTGTTAGGGGTAGCTTCCTGATCCTCCAGTCCTGCCCATCCTGGATCTAGGAAACAACATGGCTCTGACCATGCTGAATGTCCTTGATGACAGCCTTGAAGGATAAGCACCCTCATTCCTTCTAGATTAAATACATCCACTCAGCATCCTCTTAGACTCTGCTTCTGATTACTGAACCCCCATTTGTCTTATCTCAAAGAGCTAGCAGGAGAACATACATGCAATGCCAGTGGGCAGCGTATTCAAAATTAATAGCTGTTTACTTCATCCACCTCTGGAAATACAGAAACACAAAAGAAAATAACATATTGCCTGGATTAAGTGTATTACTTCTCTCAACACTGTGTAGACCCCACCTAGTTATGATAGAATTTTCTTGTCTGTGGATTGGGTTACAGCCTGCCTTCCAATAGACCCTTCTTCTCTCATCTGCTCCTTGGCAAGGGTTTCCAGTTTCTTAGGAACTCCCTACAATGATTCTGCCCTTTCTGGCCTTGAGCCTTCTCTGAGCAGTGCAGAAACTTTGAATGGTTACCATGTATTGCTTTTCAGCCCTCAAAGACTGTCCCTGCACAACTGTCAGACTTCCACAGAGCCTGTGGCAGCACCCAGAACTCAGCCACCTTTCTGGCCCTCTGCAGCAGACTACACAGAGGCAGTGAAACAATTAGTATCTGCAGAAAATAAGACAAGTCCTTCTGTGTTACTCAGGCTCTCTCAGACTTCCTGAACTGGTACAACTGGCTACAAAAGGCTGTGATTCTGACAGTATGCTACGTACTTGGGCAGTAGCAAACAGCCTAGCTGCTCAGCGCTAGGCAGTGTCTAGACTCATGCTCTGCCTCTATAGGCCTGCTTTCTAATTCTTGCATCTGAAACACGTGGTATTTGTTCATTGCAGAATGTTTTTCGTTGTGTAGCAGAAGACACTTAATACTGTCCCAAGCTCAGAAGTAGAGTAACAAGGAATTCTCGTGGAGATTTAAGTCTGAGGTTCACTTCTACCTGTGCTTCGTTGGAACTGAGACTCTCAGTTTGCAGTGCAAGTGCCTCACATGCCTGCAGAACAACTTTGGTGATAACTGTATGTTAAATATGTGGCTTTATTTAGAAATCTCAGTGGCATTTGCATAGTTCTAGTTCACAGCATTTACTGGATGTCAGGTGTGTTTTGTGACAGTTTTATTACCCTACCTGTGGAAAACTCCAGCATCCCAGACATTGAATACAATGCAGCTCATTGTATTCTGTGAGACAGCACACTGTGTTTTACTGGATTAAAATTTACTGTGGTGGAACCAAGTTTCCAATACAGTATTTCTAATGCAACTGTGGACTAAATCTTCTTGTTTTTGATGCTTACAATAGCGTGTGGATGAAGTGAATATATGCCAAATTGTTAATTTTTAACTATGTGCTGCAGTCAAGTAATTGTTAAGGAAAATGCTTGAGACAGAAAAGTATTTTCTGCACAGTTCTGACCTATAAGAAAAGAGATCTGAAATCCTTGCTTCAATTAAGTCACATTGCCTGCAGCGAGGCCAGATTTTTACCTAAGGAATTAAAACAAAGTATGAGACAAAATAAGAGAGGAGTGTAGTGTTTTGAAAAGGAGTAATGTAGTATTCAATTGCCCAAAGCTGAACTTTGCAGTTCATTGTTTCATGAACCAAACAAGAGTTAGGAAAAGCAATCACTTTCCCATCAGTAACCACACTTTTGAAATGATGGAATTTTCCATTATTTCATAACCTGCGGTGCTGTGATTTCTCCTTCTGATTAGGAACTGGAGCCAACTGATAATGGAAAGAAATCTGCCAGCCCATATGGTGGAAAATTCCAAGTAATAACAGTACATATCTAGCCTAAAAAGTACCCTAGTGATGTAGATTTGACAAGAGAATATTTATTTTATTTAAGAACTTCACTTTATACCATTGACAGGATTAAGAATCGTTTAGAACTGATGATGCTGTGTAGTCTGATGCTGTAGTGTGTGGCAATGGGGGCAATTCACCATGTTACTGGTCATGGTAAACAGCATGTAAAACTGGGCCACTGGTAAACCGCAAGAGTAAGAAATATTTAATCTGAAGCACACTTCGGCTAATGAAAAGCTAGCACTATCTCTCTAGAACTTAATCAGCTGTCTTTTCTGATGCATGATCTGGTCAACATGCAGTTTCTTCTTTTCATGACCACATCTGCTTCGTTCTTTTGCCACTACCAAATTTAGAGAAAACATCTTCCTCTCAGCATAGACAGTGGTCCCTACAATCTAGGGTTCCTGGCTGTTACCTGTCTGGCCTATATACATTTTTCACATTTAGGAAGGTGCCATATGACCAGCAAACAACAACTGATAGCACTAGTGAAGACAGAAAAAACAAACAAAAAAAGCTTTCAGTCTGATTTCTGTGTCTACACCTCCATCACCTCACTGTTTCTTCAACTTGTTCATAATGGACTTTCTCATGCAATACTACTTGACTTCCTCTCTGATTTCTTTGTGAAAGGTTTCTATTGGTGTCCTTTTGCCCCTTCTCCACTCCATATCATAGTCTTGAGTACTTCTTGCCACTTCCTTCTTGTACTTCCCATCAAAGTACAGCACTTAGAAATTTCTTGCTCACAAGTCGCCTGCTGAGCTCACTCCTCAGAAATCGCCTTCATGAGTACAGTATAAAATGTACCTTTACATTGTGATGTAAATTCATCACAATGATGAATTTAGTTTCACATAAATTAGTCACTCTTCAAAGTTTTTATTTCTGTTTTATTCAATAGGGCAAAAAATAAACTTTGTCTTGCCACCTCCTCCTGCTGTCTTTGCCCTGTATAAACAAATACGGAACCGTGTCTGTGAAAGCCATGTTGTTTCTCTCAATCCTTCTCATCTTGGTGGTGGTGCCCAGCATTTTCTTCTTTCTGAGTGACAGTGCTGCATCTAACATTATTCTTCTCCTGTGCGTTTGAGTGAGTTCTGCTGAACTGAATCCAAGTCTTACAGGTCTGGCTCTTGCTCATATTCTGAAAAATCTGTTGATTTCTCTGGAGCTCCATTGAGTGCTTTGGGGCTCAATCCATGCAGGACTGATGAATGCCCAAGGTGCAAACATTAGGTAATTGCCTTCCGCTATGAAGAAACTCAGAGCAAGGCACAGCAGTAGTGCACCTGCTGCTTTTCCTGCAATCATCTAAATGATGAGAGTCTCACAGGCATTAAGTAATCAAGGATGCCATTTTTTTATCTACATTGGCTGCAGGCAATGTGGAAGTGAGAGATGTGGATTTCCCAAACCAAACTGATAATGTTCAGTTAGGATCCGAGCTGCTTTTGGGTTTCTCTGAGATCAGCAGATCTGAGGTGATGTGAACCAGTCTCTAGCCATGTTTCTCTCTTGCTCCTCTTTCCACTTATCACTACAATAGCTTACATTAGGTCTCACTGGTCCCTCACTTACATGCCTGGTTTGGTGCGGTGAGGGAGGGTCTATAGCTTGTATCCAGAAGATTTCAAAAGCGTACAACTTGAACAAACAAGACTAAAACAAAGGCAACCTTTCTCTGAGGAGGGGAAGTGGAGAGAAGAAGGGGCTGATCACTTCTTCTGGCTATCTAGAGACAGGTCACATGGGAATGGTTCAAAGCTGTGATGGGAGGTAAGAATGAACATGAGGAAGAGTATCTTCACTGGGAAAGTGGTCAAACATGGGAACAGGATTCCTTGAGAGGTGATGGATGTCCCAAGCCTGTCAGTGCTTAAGAGGCATTTGCAGAATGCACTCAATAACATGTTTTAACTTTTGGTCAGCCCTGACGTCACCAGGCAGCTGGACTAGAGGATCATTCTGATCTGTTCTGTGTTATGCTATACTACTCATTTGTGTAAGCAGTAAGCCAAATCTCAGCAGTGAGGAAACAAGAACAGACCACATACAATTATATATATGTACACCCTGTTAATTCCTATATTTTTAATCTCCATTTGTTTCTATGAATATATCTGATAAAATTCAGAGAAAATGCTCTGCTTTGGACTCCTGCATTGTGATAGTATTATGATTCACTCCACTGCATCAATTTGCATAAAGAAGCCCTCAAGAATTACATATGGGAGGAGGGTTTTTTAAATGGTTAAAAAATACAGACATTTAAGCAAATAGGCAGCTATGTACTGGGAAATATTCTAGAAGTGAAGATCTGAAATAATTACCCCTTGGAATCCTGGCACCAGAACTGGTGTTTCTCTAGTAAGTCCTGCTGTATCTTTCTGAAAGGACCATGTTAAGCTGAGACAGTTGGTACCTTTCCTCCTCTTCCTTTTATTGTCCATTTTAATTTCAGTAGTACTTGTCAAGGAAAGCACTTAATGTGCAAACACTTGTTAAGAATTACTGTAGGATTGTTAGTGAGTCACATTGTTCCTCAAGACTTTTTTTATCTTCAAAGATACAACACTGAAACACTTTTTTTTTCTTTTTCATTCCCACAGAAAGAGACATAAAAATAAAGACAAATTTTATGTGCTGCAGAACTGTAAATTGACAGAAGAAAAAAAGATATGTATTAATCTGCAGGAAGCCTGAAATACAATTCTGGATATCAAAATCAAATTCTAAAATGATATCAATAGATGTAGTACTTACCAAAATAAGTCCTGAGATTAATGAGGATGTGCCTGTCAGGGCAACATAGAACTTGGGGGTTAATGTGTTCAAAAACATACTCACTGAAAAAGAAAAGAGAGGAAACCATGAGTACAAGAGCAGGACATGTTCTCCACGTCTCTTCCTCCTCCCAACTGCAGGTAAGTTATTACCTTAGCTTTGATAAAAAGACAGTTAAAGTAACATCCTCCTAATATGTGATAAAGCAGAGCGTTAGGCTGCCACATGCAGAATTTTGTTTTCACAACAAAGTCAATCACAAGGCACTAGAAAACAGTTGCACGCATGTCTGGGACTTTCTTATTTCAGTAAGTGCTCCACTGACAGAGTTTAGGATTCCCCAGGATATACAGAAAACATTTTATTATATGCCTTTGTTATTAGAAATCTATGCTATTGCAGTTAGCAACCATGGAAGTCTGTCTCAATGTCCTGCATTCAAAATTGTCTCAACATCCTGTAGATCTTGATGAAGTTTTTTAAAGCTTTTTACTTCTCACTACCTTGGTTCCTCACTTACAAAGTAGAAGATAATGGCATTTTCCTAATTCATTCTACTGGTGAACCACTCAGTATGACAACAGTGGGTAAGTAATTAAAAAAAGCTCTAACAAGCTTTCATAGTGAGTGGTGAAAATCATTATAGTTGTCCAGACTATCCGAAATCCAGGGCAGAAGTGAAGTCAGATGAACAATTCCATCTGCATGGGTTTCTGGAAATCCTAAGGGCTTTTCTACTTGTATCCCATCCTGAAAGCTCCTGAGAAAATCACCAGGTAGTCATACTCATCCCTCACAGAAAATCCCTATGGCTCGCCTTAGGAGTACCTAGAAAATATTCTAGGTTTTTGATGATTCTTCAGAAGCTATTAGAGAACTGGAGTTATACTAAATTCTAGATATTTAAAGAAAACACAACATTCCATCACTTCCATCTTCCACAAGTGAAATAATTCCTTATTAAACCACATAAAGGGTTAGAATACCGTCTGTAAACAACTCTACTGGTCTCATCCTTAACCAGTGCCAAAGAATTTCTCATACATATATACATTTATGTATATACACACACATGCATTTATTTGTGTATGTACATGTATCCAGGACTGGGGAGGGAACTAACAATAGTTTAGCAGGTAAATTTAAAAGGCTTGTAGCAGAGTACTAGTCATTAAAAAACATTGATAAAAGACCTGGATATGTGTGAGACCTGAGGGTGTGAGGCCCTCAGTTCATTCTGTTCTCTTTAGAAATAACACCTAGCAGAAATTAAATAATATGAAGCCTAAAAATGAAGAGGAGACAACAATAGCAGAATACAAACCATCAAACATATGATTCACTTTCCATGACCAGTGAAAAAAAAAAATTGCTTTCCAGAAATGCATCACTAAAAGATTAAAGCCGAATTCAGCTGCTTTGTTTGGGTTTTGGCTGCTTATTTTCTGTGCTGTTTATTTTTCTTGAAGACATAAAGTGTTAAAATGGAACTGTCCTTTCCTAGTCCACTGGAGTGGCATTAAGCACCAAGCTGACATAGCAAAGAATAAATCTGGTGGGTTTTAATGCCATTGTACATTTTCTTTTCCAAATGCACTGGATGCCATATTCTCAGCTAGTATAAATTAGCATCACATCCTCCAAACTGCTGTGTGCAACAAATACACTGCTTTAATCCTCCTCTCCTCTCCTCTCCTCTCCTCTCCTCTCCTCTCCTCTCCTCTCCTCTCCTCTCCTCTCCTCTCCTCTCCTCTCCTCTCCTCTCCTCTCCTCTCCTCTCCTCTCCTCTCCTCTCCTCTCCTCTCCTCTCCTCTCCTCTCCTCTCCTCTCCTCTCCTCTCCTCTCCTCTCCTATAAAAGCAGACTGTATGTCTAATAAAAGCAGACTTTGAAATAGTAGTCCCTGCTTTCTTCAGCCACAGCACCTACTAGGTAGGAAGAGGAATGGAGAGACTGAAATAATTTTGGCTTCACCAACTACTCTGAGTCTTTTAGAAGAAACATTCCTCATTTTGGAATGGAAATGTAAGCCAGAGACATACTCAAACTATGTCACTGGGGAAATTTCAGACCGTCACTGAAATTACTTCCTTTGCTTAGGTCAGGATATGCCTGAGAGAGAATATGCTATGATGGGATATAGATGCCTGTGTTCTACCTTGTAACACAGTACCACTGCAGTGCCAACATAACATGAAAAGCCAGGCAGCAAGAGACTTTACAGGGGATCTTTCTCTTCCTCTCTCCAACCACAGCTTCACAGCTTATGGAATGCTGGAACTTTTTCTACTAAAATTTCCCATTACCCTGGAAGTAATTTGATTTCCAAAGCTGTGAGCCATCTAAATCTACTGTGAAGATTCCACATGAGCATATCCATTGAATAAGGATAAAGTCTATTTGCTTTAAATATTATTACTGACTTCCAGCCATAAAAATTGTTTTGGGAAATAGATCCCCACTTGGAAGAGCCCCCTCAACAAATTAGCTGTATGGAGCTCATGAGTGGTGTAGACTGAATAAGGCTCAGAGGAAATGTTATTAGCTTTCCTCTGTCACCACTCTTTTACAAGCAATGTATACTGGTTTATAGAGAAACTCTCATATGTGAATGGAGATTGGATTTTATTTATCTGTAATTTCCACAAGTGTTACTGCTTTCTTCTTTGTCTGCGCATATACTGGTGCTCCTTTATCCTCCTTAATATAAGCTGCTGCAATTCTTCACTTTTACAGCTTAGTCACAGGAACTGTCAAGGTGAACAGATATGATGCTGGATGCTTTTAGATTTTATGGGCCAGACTCCCAGATAACTGAAATAACTCATTAGATTTGATACACGTCCACTCAGTGACCAGAGCTGTTTATCTGGACTGTATCTCTCTAATCCTTTGGCCATTCTTTTTCCCACTCATTAAATGTAAGAATCTTCTACTTCATTATGAAAAGTATCACCTTTAGCCAATTATTAGCTACTCTCCCAGTTCCTTTGTCTCCATAAATATTATTAACAAAAGGAAGTACTTTCTAATAAGAAACATATTTCCAAAACAGTAAAACTAAGCATGTGTGGTCCGACTATTTTTTTCTGAAGTTAATGAGAATTCAATCATTGTTTTAGTGGAAACTACATCAAGGCCTAGTTCTCATAATAACGAATCTCAAGAGTAAAAATCAATCCACTTTTGCATTGTGATATATATCATTATACAAAAGGGAGCATTTCTTTACAGTCAGCATTCTGACACTGAAGAAATCACTATCATATCCAACATCTCCATCCCTCAGTGGAATCAGGGTTCCTGAGTGTGTTGCAGTAAAGTAGAGCTATTAGATAATGCTACCTGTCCATCTGCCTAAATTTGGATAGAGTGGTTTACTTCCCTATTTCCATTTGATGATGTAGCAGGATTGAGGAGCAGAGAGATTTCTGAGAAATGTGAGATGAAGTCAATAGCAGATGACTGCAGAATAAAGAAGTCAAGTACAGTCATCAGCAAAAGCTAGTACTGTATGTAATTTCTTCTGAATTCCAGTGTATGCCTAATTATTTCTGTTCACAAAGGGAAGATCTGGCAGCTATTCAGTTCACAATATCATCTCTTGTCTGTAACCTGGTAGGACTTAAAAAGGACAAGTAATGAGTATCTAGATAAAGAAACTTGCCTGATGTTCCTATAGTGGTAACTTGTTTGAAATTACTGTCAAATTCCAATTACTTGCACAGGCTTTTGACAGGGAATGATCTATTTTAGGTGTGTTAGTACAGCTTGTTTTGTATTTTTTGTAAAGAAAAGCAGCATGACCTATAAATTCTGTCTAAAAAACCCAAACATACTTATGAGAGACTCCTGGCCCTCCACCCCCTGACTCCATCCCCTCTTTCCTCCTTTCTCTTTATCGCTTTCATTTTAATAATACCTGAGACATTCAGAATAAGGCATATTTACATTCTCAGAAGTGTCTAAGTTACACTTGTAAGTTATTTCATCCTTCTGTATACTAACTAGGGAAGTACTCTTATTTCATCATTAACTGTGCATGCTCACAGAAATGAATTTACATCTTATTCAATTCACAGCAAACAAGTTACAAAATCTAACATTTATATCTACCATTCCCAGGTGAGACTAATCAAAAGAGGTGACTGCAACATTTTTTGAAAGCAGATGCCATTTTATTCCTGTTATATACATATTACTCATTTCCAATACTTGTGATTAATTCTGAACCTGGGACTAAACACAAGAGGAAAATCCAGGTATTTTTCAAGTAACAAAATCTGCGAAACATGTAAAATGGATCACTCAAGATGACAAAAACCACTATTGCTTAATAAATTTCTTCAAGGTCTTGAGGCATTCAGAATTCAAGTATGTGAGGAACCACAGTAGAAAATACTGGGATTGAACTGCTAAAAGTGTCATATTAACTGCTGCATCAGTTAATTACATTAGAAGGTCACTAGGGGAGGGAGCACTGCAAACTACCAACTATTCCCACGTGCAGAGCTACTAAAATGACAGCCCCATTACCTACTTCTGAATGTAGGTAATATAAGTGTACAGTAAGGTCCAAATAAAAATTTAATAGCAATGTAACATAAATCACATACACCAACAGATCAGCAAAGACTAGATGGCACTTTATGGCACTTCTTTGTTATCTCAAAATGCAGGCAAAATTATATATATCTCAATAACCTTGTTAAATAAAAAAAAAAAAAACGTGTTATGCATGAATAAATAATATATAAATTGACTTAATAAAAAAAAACCCCAAAACTGGGTACAGTAGTTAATTTTGTAAGAGCAAATTGCCAGAAAATATATAAAAGTTTACAGTCACAGAACCCTTCTAGCATTGCCAGTCCTTAAGTCATCACAGCTATAATATTTGTGTCACTAAGAATTTCTGCTGCACTTTCTCTTCTGTGTATTTGCTTGGTATGCAAACTGATGCAAACTCTTTTAACACCAGTGCCAAGAGCCCCAAATCACTTAGACAGGCAACAAGCTAAGTGACCTATCACTAGAGACCTTTGACACAGCAATTTAATTTCTTTTCACTGCAACCATCCATTCAGACTGCTGTTCCAACACAGTACAGAAGACAGGGCAGTGACTGGCTTGTTTCACAGGGGCCTCTGCTTGGATTAATGAAGCTCCCCAGTTCAAAATTGTAGCTGCAATGAAGAACTCTTCTACCAAAGCGTCAGCAAAGAGGGCAAAATTAAGTTCAATAAACTTATTTTACTAATTGTATAAACTTTCCCTCTCTGAGTATGAAACACTACATACTCTTGACTTTAATTAAACTGTTTGTACTTAAACTTTCTGAACTCTCAACCCCTCCCTCGTAAGAATGTTGCCTATAATGTACTTTTGGGAAAACACACTAGGGTCAGGCTGAATTACGCGTTATATACTGTGATGGTCTCCAGCTAAATGTAAATACAAACCCCATCCAATTTAAAGCTAGCACAGAGTATTGTCTCAGAAAAACAAAAACACTTTCACCAATTACCAGGATTTTCCCTGGGAAGCTACCAAGATTTTTTTTAACTTCTTCAGACTTCTTAAAGGAATTACCAAAGAAGAAGTAAGCATTCAAGTTTCAGAATGGTGCAGAGAGATTTTTCCATTTACTTGTTGCAGACGCTATGCAGCTTCCTTCTGTAAGGCTTTTGGTCTAGATCTGTTTTCAAAAAATTTCCGAAAATTTGAAAAAAGGAAATCCAGATGCCCACTCACTTTCTTCAACCACCCAGTCCCATCCTAAAGGCTGAATGAGAGTCACGTTCAGACGCCAGGAGCCTGTGCTAATGGCCAGGAGTCTGTAGCTCTCAGTCACCACTGGATCAGAGCCCACGTGAGAGAAGATGGTGATGCACCAGAAGCCTCCTGTTATTTCAGCTCTGATTAACTACATAGCTGTGCACAATCAAAGTTCTGCCCATACAGATATTTCAAATTAGTGAAATAAAAGTTTCTGGATGGAAGACCACCAGACTCTCACTTCCATGTTTCCACACCTTAAATGCAGGTTTTCCCATTCAATACAGTGACACAATAAAAAGGGAAAGTGAGTGGGGACAGGCTTCTGGAGTAAAATTGGGTATGATGGGAGAGGCTTTCAGCCACAAAGCACAGCCCAAAGAGAAGAAAGAGCAGATGGTAGTAAACACAGGACCAGTTATGTGTCAAAAACTTTCAGGTTCGTTTACTTATAACTGAAAAATAAAGAGTTTTGAAAATTGTAACTAACATTCTTTCCACTTTGCGACCCAATTTCCCACTGAGCAAATTATATCCAGCAGAGAAAACTGAAACAAATCTTACTAAATTCAGTCCATCTTTTCCCAAGAAAATGCTGCCTGAGGATTGCAAACAAATTTGCAAATTGCAGTTCTTCCCAACATGCTAACATGTTAAGTATCTGAAGGCCAAAGTGACACAATGATCTGTGCTGGCTTGCTTTTCAACACCAAGTCTATATTCATATTATGATGTTGAAAAGTTATTTGATCGACCAAAAACCCTTGTCTCCCTTCCTAGCAGGAATTAGTCTGTCCTGGCTGTGGAGCTTTTGGGACTTAGACAAATACACTACATCCTTCAGAGTGCATTAGCCCTTCAGCCTGTTACAGTAAGTTTGCTTATCCTCACTGTGAATGGTATACAGGGAAATGTAACTGGTAAGAGATAACCAACACAGAGCTGAGGGCAGAAGGGCATACAGGTGCATCAAGGAAACCAGATTTGTGAGACAAAAAAGCACTTAAGACCCTATTGTGACTTGGGAAAGGAAAAAGAAAACCAGGTTAGAGGTAAACTAGTAAAATACAGAGATGAGCTAAAAGAAAATCAGAAAATGGATGGCAGTAAAAATTATCATGCATAGAAAGAAGATGATAGAGGCAAGAATGCCAAAAGTAAAAAAAGACACAAGAAATTACACAGGCAACATGAATGCAAACAAAGGCTATTTTTACTTCAGCAAGAGATGCTTTGCATGTCAGAAGTACCTTTTCACTGGGAGAAATAAGACTGCCAACAATAACAGCTTTGGTAATTTGGAAAGAGATGGTATCCAGAAGTTATTCCTTGCTAACAAATATATCCCAAAGCTTTTTCTCACAAGCTATGAAACCCTTAACAAAAGGTGCTACTAAAGGTCCCCGTTCCCAGCTACATTTTCCCAGAATGTCCTGCTGTGGTCAACAGCTACACTGTACCTCAGGAATGGAGAGGTTAGACATAGAGGCAGAAAATGCACTCTAACTATACCCACCCCAAGGAAAACATTCTGTCTTGGAGTTTAAATACTAAGGCAACTTAGTATATTCTGTCTTCATCCAAGCACAGTATTTTGCTATTCAATTTGTCCAAGGTCATGAACTCACTACCTTGCAGATTTGGGGAAAGTAAAAATATGAAGAAAAGAAGATCGGCTTTGCCCAATGCAAGTCACTATTATAATGCAAATTTTCTGACACATAGTTACCCCTGCCAAGGGATAGGGACATTTGCTCTTGTTTTCACAATGCAGTGGCGACATGAGTTAATTACACAGCTTCTGTTAATTGCAGAGCGTGCTGCATGAACACCAAGATTTGCTAATAGTTGGCAGCAGAAACCCTTCTAAAAAACCCACCCATCCCCTCCCCCCAGACCAAAAAAATCCCGACAGCATTTCCATTTAAAGAAAACAAGGGAGAAACCACTTCCCTTGCAGCTCTCAGCTATCAGAGATTGAACTGCGCATTTCTTTATGACCATCACAGTGTCCTAATGCTAAAAGCAGACTAATGATATTAACAGTGTACAAGTAGAAAGGAAAGACTGGGTCAAGTAAGAATCAGGCATTAAGGATGAGCAATGACGTGTTGAGTAGAGATATCAATACCTGCATTTTTAGAGATGTGGATGTATAAAGTCATGTTGTTGCTTGGTTGTCAGTCAAATTCTCTTGCAACACTTTCAGCTTTAATTCTTCTAAAATCAGGTTGCTTGCAAATTGATTTGAAACACTGTCATTATACACATCTCCCCTGCTGACTTAGTTTCAAGAATCATGAATCCTTATAAAATTTTTAGTTCAGCATTGCACTGCACGGGGAAGTGCTCTCTCAGATTTGTGACGGAGTTCTTTGTAGGCAGAACCAGTCCAGACACTGCAGAGAGCACCTTCACAGTTAGGTTGTGGCTTCCTTTTCTAATCACAAACATACCAGCATGTGTATCACCGAATTCCCCAAAACAAAAGCACAGGAAATCCCGATGTGATGCAATAGCCAAATGAGGATGGATTCCCAAGAGGTCTCTCAGGTGACTGCAGAGTACCATCATGCAGAGACATCTACCTTCTCTTGGATACACATTTGTAAGAGAAAACAAGAGTAGGGCGAGAGTATGGCTGTTGCACAGTTTATCAGGTAGATTAAGTCTTCAGGTCTGTAAGTCTACCAGGTCTTCAGTTTAGGGTGCACAACAATTGGACTCTATCAAAAATCACTAGAAATGTATTCCATTGCAAAAATGTACTTAAACACTGCAACAAAACACCTTATTTTCCACTCTGCACCGCCAAGTGTTCAAAGAAAGCCCTATTTCAAGATTCCTCTTAACATCATGTAACTGAATTGACAGATCTGTATCCAGTTTGGACAGGCACTCTTTGCAAAGTTAAACGCACCTGTTACCTTAACTGCTGATTATTCTTAGGCATTACACAGATTTATGTGGTTTAGCCTTTCAAAGCTGTATTAAAACAAAAGCCAATTACTAAACCTAATTATCTAGAGTCATTTAAGAAAATTAAGGGCTTTTGTTTCACGTACCAGATCAGTACAGCTTTCTCAATGGAATGGGTATGTTTTGCCCTCTTCTTTCATGCAGCACACGGGGAGGTAACTGCACCATTAAATCTTTTTGATGTTGGTTCATTAGCTGTGTAAAGAATACCCTAAACTAAAAGTTTGTCACAGTGATTAATTCCAATGCCAGAGATAACAAAGGCTAATCTGCTCTAGAGAGACAAATCATGCAAAGCGCTTTCACCAGCATTCCACAAAAGAGAAAATATCCCATGGGTTCCCATTATCCAGGAACCTCTCTCAGAAGAGGTACTGCCATGCTATGACAAAAGAGACACATGAACAAAGCACCCTCAGCTGCCCTGCAGCCTCCTTTTGTGCCTCCTTTTGTTCCAGGCAGGATTTGATAGGAGCACTAAACCAACAGATATGAGCAGTGCTACACTTTCGTCTTTGCTTGTGTGTTGCATTCCTCAGCATACAAAAAGACAGGAGTACCATGACTTGTGCAACAAACGAAATTGTCTCAGCAATGAAAAAAAAAAAAATCAGAAAACTGGGCTCAAATTTGTACATTGACTAAATGTTTTTGTTTTTGTTTTTTTTTAATTTTTTAATTCTGGAAAAATACTCTATTTCAGACATTTCTGTCCTAATCTTGGCAGCCTGACTCTATATAGCAAATCTATTTTGAGAGTCTCCAAGATGCTGATCTCTTTACATACAAGAAATTGCAAGGTGCTTCTTGGAATAGAGGTGACTAGAAAACATTTATAATTAGAGCCAGCAGTGTAATGAAAATTCCCTGGAGATCTGTAATAGCTGATAGCATTATCCTGTCATTGAAAACTCACCTACTTATAAAATCAATAATGTGTTCATGCTGTTTTTCTCCCATAAGAAATTTCAACCTATGATAAATTTCTATATGAAGCAGGGATTTGTATTTTTCCAGTAATTGATGGCCTGGGTAATGTGGCACAAAAGTAAGGGGAAAATTATTTTTCCAGCAAGTGTGATTCATTATTGCTATGTACCTAATAATCAGCTTTCCCCTTCAAAATATTCTTAACACTGTGTGACTCACACAGTAATTGTACCAAAAGAAAAAGAAGACAAGGCAAGTAGAAAACTTTTACCTCTTTGCCTCCATTTTGGGGTATTTCAAAGAAAGCACGGCAGCAGGTTTGACAAGTACTGTATAATCTCCATTGTCTACCAGTCTCTTGGGATATCCAACACTTATTAAAATGGAAAAGGCTCTAGAGTAACTCTGCAGACAGAACTGCAATCTGCATTCAGGACCTGACTGATGAGGAGACAAAAGTCAGGGGGGAATTTTGCATAATAAAGATTTTCAGTAGAATGAGCTCCAGATTAAGAATTTCCAACCAAACGCAAAGCAAATGACGAAGTGGAATTTGAGGGAGCACACCTCTCACACAGACTTATGGACAAACAGCGTGAAGTTCGACTTTTTCAAAATTATCATCTTGTGGCTGGGGCAGTCGTTCTGCTGCCCACAGACAATGAGTCTCTCTCCAGTGCTATTTCCTTTAAAGGTCCTGTGTGCCTGCCAGACAAAACCAGACTGTCCATAGTTTTAAAGTTTGCTTTGTTTCATGAGAAGACAAATTAAATGCCACTTAGTCTCCTCATTAACATTAACAATAATGATATTATATGGTTTAGCCTTTGATGAAATCCCATGAGAAAAGGCAGTGCAAGACACCCATTATTTTTCTTATTGAATATTTGATGGCTTTAATTCCAAACATGACCGTGGCTGACTTGGCTGAAAATAACTGAAATAGCACTCTGTCCAAAAGTGTCTTCTTTAATTTATCTTTCTTCTGTTTAAAATTACTGAATCTTTTCAGAGGTGATTCTCCTCATGCAGGTAGGAGGGACCAGAGGAGGGGTGGAGCAGGACCTGCAGGTAGGACTCAAACTGGTATTCTACCTTGGGCAGCAGTTCACAAACACCACCCCCATGCCCTCCACACTTTAACCCCAGCACTGTGAGTTACCTGCAGCTACTGTCAGGTTTCTTTCCCTCTAAAGCCAACCACCGTGGAGGGACAAGTGAAAAATGCAGGACTAAATTAGCCAAATATGGCACCCTTGGTAGATGTGAAACTCGTATGAGAAGCAACATCTCCACATAACTTAGTGTAACCTGTGTTCTCATCCCTGTTCTTGCCCCACTCACATACTGCATCACCTCTAATTTGAAAATTCAAAGCTGTATTTGGAAGCTCCCACATTTAGATCCAACTGGGAATGTGTGAAAGTAAACAGTCATTTACCTGCCTGAATTCTCCAGGTAGACATCAAGGAGCTGAAGAGCACACCCCCACATTTTAGTAAATAACTCTCGGGAAATACTCTGCATGTCATACTGTACCAAACTGGATTCTAGAAATGATGATACAGAAAGCAACTTAAGAAAACCCCTCTGTTATTATGTCTATTCCTTGGGTTTTGCACAGTTTCTTGCACACTGGCTTGTATGAAAGCTGCTGAGCTAAAGGGAGGGTGTGCCAGAAGCACGGCTCGTCAGCAACTCTGCCCTTCCATTCCACTGCATCATGCAGACCTGGGTCTCAGAACAGGCAAGCAATGGCTGAAGATCCTCTTTGCAAGTTCCCCCCTTGACACTGACTAGAGTGAGTTCCTCAAAAATCAGGCCATGATGGTTCAAACTGATCATCTACAATCAGGAAGTGGCTTTCGAAGTCTGGTCAGGGAGGCAATATCACTGAGGTGAGACAAATCTCAGGAGCCCAGCTTTCCATTCTCTAGGGCTGATAAGGCCTGAGCACATGACCCGGCGGTCAGTGCTTCTACTGATTTCCAAACATGCCTGAGTGCTACTTCATCACTGCACTCGGTGACCTGAGGAGGCCATGCTGCAAAAACAGCTCATCAAAATGCTGTGGTTTTCTTGCATCTGCTTGTTCCTCTTCTGGTCACGTTAGTGTACCTAGGACTAGTGACCATGGTTATGCTGATCTTCCGATGCCGGTGGTGAATTACTATAATCACTGCATTGGAATTTCTGCTGCTGTCCATTTGACCTATTTAGATCGCCCTGCAAAAGTTGTCTCTAAAGCTAAAATTTGCCATGTTTTCTCTAAATGAAGTACCAAAAGTTTCTAGGGTTTTTTTGGGTAGGCATTCAACAGCTGTGGGACCTCCCATCCAGTCCCAGTTGTCCCTACGCCTGTGGTCAGGAACTGACTTTCTATCTGGCCTTTGAGGGAGGGTGAAAGTGACCTCCAAGTGTGTGGCACATGGAGCCAATTCTCCTCTGAACACACATTTGAATGAGCAACTGCTTCAACAGAAAAATCCAGAACAAAACTTCGAGAGTGGCAGAATACCAAAATCAATACAGCAATACATTTGAAGTGGGCTCTGGTACAGACAGCTCAAAGAAGGAACACAAAATTATTGTAGGAGGCTACTTAACTTAATGCTTTACAAAATGCCACTTGGCTGAGAAACAGAGTGATCCAGAACCTACTAAGTGTGTTTAAGGACTTGGAACTGTAGCATTTAAATGACCACCAAAACCCTTATTGCTTATTATTCAAAGCACAAAATACCACCAAGAGGGCAGCTGACTTTCTGGCTGGAAGTGCCCATGAGAGAGGTGTGCTTAGGGATATATAATACTGCAGCAACATGGAACTTGCAGTGGATCTCGGCTTCTGCTCCCAGCTTCATGGCTGGCTTGCCTGCACTCTTTCCATGCAGTGCTTTGGATCCCTGACTGTGCTTTGGGAATAGAACTAAGTAACCTTTTGTGTGCAAAAGCAGCAGGGATCTTTGCACTAATTTCTGCCCCCGCTACTGGACCCTTCACTTGCATGTAGCACTCAAAGTGAACTGCTCTGGCCTTTTCCAAGGCTTGATTCTGGTGGTGAAACAGCTGACTGTGTCAAAAGGAAGGCATTACATCCAGTACTTTCCAGCAGACCCGTCTAGGTCCAGTCTGTGCCCGGACAGCACAGTAGTCTGCACCCAAGGTGGTCTGTGAAGCAAACTCGCTTGCTTTTCACTATATATAAAGGGGTTGAGAGATAAAAAAGAGCATGAGAGCATATGTAAAGGTGATTAGAACAAAAAACTAATACAGCCTTGCAGACTAAAATACTCATTTTTAGCAGAAAAAGTGAAGGCTTCACATAACCTGCAGTATTGGGTTTGGGTCTCCTTATTTGGCTATGACCTCCCTCTTTTCTTTGTTACTTTATAAAAAGAAAAACAGCTCCCCAAAGGAGGTTTCATTGAGCTCCAGCAACATTGGCACTATTAAAGAATTGGTCCCTTGAAAGAGCTCTTTTTCATATTATGCAATTAATCTTTCCCATGGTGAAGAGCTGCCACTGAGCAAATAGATCCCAAACTTTGAAAAAAGGAAACATCATCATTTAGGGGAATTAAGGAAAACCATCTGGGCTTGTTAAGGCTTTGCTGCCCAAAGGAAGCAGAACACCAAAGCTTGCCAGCAAAGCCAAGCTCAGAGTCAACACTGGTAGCAGAAGCCAAAGGCAGGATCCACCACAGATCTGTGAGCTTGAAATGGTATCAAGAGTTGTTACCATCTTGTAGCTGTATTAAAAAATGTACTTGTCTGACATGCAGTGGGGCAAGATTTGTTTATTGTTGCTTGAATACTTCAAGAAAGAAATTAACCCTTTCCCAAAAACATTCACAATTTTCTCAGCAAAGCATAACACTAAAAAAACAAAACAGTTTTTTAAAATCCATGTTCGTTTGGTTTTTTTCAATTAACCAGTTCTTTGCCCTGAGGACACTAAATTTTTAGATTAAATAAATAAATCCAGTATTTTTTTACCTTATGAGTTATGAACATGGCTTTGTGGGAAAAATGCAGCTCTTGAAATGGAAATATTATAGACTTCTAGACTTCTCCAAAATGGTCATTACTTTTCTCTGGAAAGTAAAACTCCTGAAGAAACTACTCCAGGTTGGTTGCTCATGAAATACACTCAGTTTTTAAAACAATTAATTAAATAGCACAGAATCATTATTTTCTCCCTAAAGCATTTTTTTTCATCCCGTAGGCATTTTCACAATGTAATTTAATTTAATATTGCCTGTTTTACTAAGTTAAATTAATACCACCAAACAGGTAAATCCTTCAGAGATTAGTTAGTCTCAAACCAGAGCTGGGCAGACAACTTGCAGTTGTTTTTGCTGCAATTTTAAGTATGTTGCTTTTACTGGTTTTCAAAAACAAGGAAACATGTTTAATCCTATGCTTGATTGTTCCACTGAGGTAAAGCAAGAAAAACTAAAGCTGTCTTAGCCCCAGCTGCACTGCCATCAATGCTGCTTGGCTGTGAGAAAATGCTGACTATGTGGGTATCTGTGAGGAGAACTGAGGTGCCTCAGAAGGCCATGACATTTTTCCCATACTCAAGTTTTGGGAAATTCTGGCAAATTAGGCAAGCTGAGCATCACTGAGGCAAAGTTACAAGTAAATACGTAGCACAGATATTCAAATGAATAATTAAAGCAAATCCTTCTGGGTTACACAGCCTGCTGCCTGGGTGTTTGAAAACAAGCTCATGAGGAGTGGTTATAAAATGCCTCTTCACTGAAGTGGACAAGGACTCAGGGGCTGGAGAAGCTCCTTCATGCAGACTACACTGGTACCAAGCAGCACAGCTTGCCTTGAGCTCAACTGCAAAGTGAAAACAGAGTATTTATCCTGCAGTTTCACACTTATTTCATATGGAGCCAAGCAATTTCTACCAAATCCTCACCGATGAGATTGAATAAGCAGAAAAAAAGGAAAGCAAAATTGACAAAATTAAACGTCTGGATTCTCTACTGACAGTCTTGAAAAGTATAATTTTATTTTTGAGTAGACCACTACTGATTTTTCTGTTTTGCTCTGAGCAGACAAAGTTTTTCACCAGTTATATTCCCTTTCTTTAGAATTGTTTATCACCAGGAGCCCTGCACAGAGCTGTCAGGGAAAGCAGAGCCTCTGCCAGCAGATGGGATCATTAAGAGCTTTTGCTTGAGGCCAGCATGAGTGGGACCAAAGTGCTGTCTGCAGGTCAGATTACCTGAAGTGGTCACATGGGTTAAAAGGAATGAGTTATTTGCTCCTCCATCTCTTCAGGGCACACCTGCAATTTGTAAGTTAATTTCCCTAGCACACCAGCATCCAGTTCACAAGGCCATTTTTACTTTCTTCCATGCTGCAGTAGTTTAAAAGCCTCTTCTTGCCTCCACTTCTCTTATGTGCATCCACTTCTTTACCTCCACTGCAGTTCCTTCCTCTTGGACTTGTAAATTATTCATTCTATCATTTAGCTCAATTTAGTTTCAATTTGCAACGTCATTCAAACATAGCACAGTAGATTTATCCTCTCCTCTTTCCCCTCCCCTCCCATCCCAATGCATTGGAGATGGTCTCAAAAGGAGAAGGAGCTGGAGTGCAAAACTCCTGTTTGTCTCTTTTCTAACAGCACCCATTTCTGAAGAGTTAAGCAGCAGTTGCCACTTCTAAAATCTAATTGTATAGTAAACAATGATGGGCCAAATGTGTAATGAATGCTGATGGGCAAAACTCTGGTCAAAGTTCTCACTGACACAGAACAATTTCCCAGTAAATTATTTCATGCAGCTTTCCCTGAAATCACAATACCCCTGTAGTTCAGCTAAAAAGGCTGGGAAGAAACTACAAAGAAGTGGTTGGTGAACAGAACTGCAGAACAAAGGGATATAATCAGAAAATACAGGTATTTATTTTATTTAAAGGAAGAAAAGTTACTTTAACCTTGAAAGAAAATAACCCTGTTGAGGAAATGGAAACCATCACTGCCAAGGCTCTATTGCAAGAATAAAGTCTGTAATCGATTTTTTGTATTGCCTGGTGGGGTGAAGGCAGTGGGATGCCTGGAGGGATGCTAATTCATGGGGATTATCTGAGGATGCAGCAGCAGAAGCTTCCTCTTTTGATTTGAGGCAGGGCAGCCTCTGTACTACTGAACCTTGCTTTGAAAGGGACCTCAAAAGAGCTGGAATCAGGAATTGAAGGAGTTTCCACACACTATGAGCCAAGCCCAGAAGAGGGGCAATGCAGCCCCTTCCTGGACAAGGTCCTTTAGCAAGAGTGATGCTGTCTGGGCAGCAGAGCAGCAGGAGGAGTGCTATAGAGGGATCCAACTCTGTCTCATAGCAATGGGACACTAAATCCCTGGCTCTGGCCGCCAAACCTGATGGATGCTGAAATCAGACTTTGGCTTCTGTTGCCCTCACTTCTCTGTTACAAAATCCACATGCCTTATTTTTGGCTGCTCTCCCTAGATTTTGAGTTAAAATCCTCCAGGCACTGCCATTTCCTACACCATCCCAACAGACTCAGCTACTCGGCTGCACTAGCAGGGGATCAGAGAGCCACATCACTCCTTCCTTTAGAAAGAACTTAGAAAGAGGTTAAAACCAGTTCAGTGCCAAAGGGTTTGAGGTCTGACCCTGCTCCTCTGTCACAGACTGCAGACTATCTTGCCTGGGCACAGCACCTTTCCTGGGAGGGCTGCCTGGACCAGAGATGTAGCTGCAGGTGTCAGTGTCCAGCACTCAGGGCAAACACAACTGCACGGCGAGAGCTCATCTCATCAATCACAAGTGCTGCACCACACGTAGCTTCATTTCTGACTCACAATTCAAAGAGTGACACAGTAGGGTTTATTATAACCCACCTTCTAATGCTGAAAGAGTACTTGCAAAAATATATTCTAGAAAAGCCAAAATTCACTTCTTGTATTTTTTTTTCTTTCTTCAGTTTTCCTTCCTCCTCCTCCACTTTCACATAATGCTAAGCCACAGATTCTCCAGGCAGTTTCCGAAATAATTGATGCTTAAAATGGACTCCAAGGAGCAGATTTCCAGCCCAGGGTTTTAGCTTTCCATCTCTAACGAAGAGTACCAGCAGCTCAACCTTTATGTGTAGCACCAAGCATTTGCCTGTACTGTTATTCACACTGAGGGGTTTAGTGACATTTTGATTGTTTGATTTAATTCATGAACTTCTCCAAAGCTGTTTGCTCCAATAGCAAAAGCTTCAGGACAGCTCCCAGTATATATGTATACCCAGTCACACATGACACTCAGTCATTGAGTGCAGTCACAGTGGTTTTTTAGGTTCATGGCCTTGAGCAGTATTTTCACATCTCTTTTTCTGAACCACAAAGAATGGGATAATTTACTGTCTTGTTTCACAGTAAGAGGACATTGTCAGCCTAAAATAAGACCTTAACAGGAGATTAAATAGGCATGTGTTTCTTCCCAGTGAAAATACTATGTTGAGAACTCCTCATATTAAATGGAAGAAATAACCTATCTTACTGATGGGATTTTTTTCCCCAATCTGTTTGTCTGTTATCTCCTCTGGAGGAAACTTTCCAGTAATGTACTTACTATATTCTGCCCTTGCACACAACAATAAATTAAAACAATTTTCCACTACAGATATTGATACAGATATTACTTTCAACTATAGATATTGCTTTCAATTTGTAAGTTAAAGCATTGTAAAAGCCTGTAACAAATAAAGATAGTCATAATTTTGACAAGGATTTTATAAAAAGTTAATAAACACGTCTTCTGCACTTGCATCTGTTGTCTCAATGCTCAGAGCACTTAAACAGAAATTAAAATTCTTTCTAATCTGGCAAAAATAGCCTAATATTATGTCAGTTTTCATACTGACACAATCAGAGTTAAAGGGACAGAAGTGCACCCCAAAAATCTGGTTCTCCTTTTCTTTATTCTCATCCTGATACTCTACTTTTAGATTTCTAGTCTGGTCTGATGCCACTTTCTAAAGTGGGATTAAGTGCAGCTGCTAGACTGCAGAATAATAATGGTGTTTACTAACATAAAACTAATAGAAGAGTAACTTTTGGATATCTAATAAAGGAGGCTTTATTAATGAAGTCACAAATGCACACTGCAAGAAGAGCTGGGACTCCAGGGAATGGCCAGAACATCCCAGTTGCTGACTTGTTGCTTTTGGGGTTTTTTTAGTCACATTACCATAGAACATGAAATATTGATGAAAAGACAGCATGCAGAGCATGTTGCCTATATCTGCAGTACATTGACTGGTGCTTGCCTATCATGGGACAGGACTAAAAGCAGGTATACAAAGAAATTAATAGAACTTAACAGCTCTTGCCAACCAAAATCATCCAAGCTTTGTCTAAATACTCATTTTGCTCATTCTAAGAATGTTTACCTTTGCAATTTGCCTTTGTATTTCAATGTTTGGTGTTATTTTGCCCAAATAAAAAACACAGACCCAGGAAAATCTAAACAAATCCCAGTCTCTGAATGGATGAAATGACATCTGGTAAAGAATTAGTGAAGTGACTGTAATCTCTTTTTCAATCTCATTTCTGTTTTCAAGCCATCACAATCATAAAATCTCTGCAGCCATAACATGAAATACACCAAAACTTGACGTCCAAAAGCAAGGCCCCGTGACTCAGAGGAAACAGGAGCCAGTGACATGACTTTTGTTTCAGAAAGGCTGGCAGGTTGGAAACATACTTGTGTTTTTTCAAGTGCAACAAGTGATCTGAGGAGATTATCTCTTCTAATAAATTTTGCTTAACACTTTAGCATCCTTCCCATTGTAGATCTCAAAATGCATTGCTAAACAGTGGGCAATAAATTCACATTTTTGAAGGGAAAACTTATACAGATCATTAAGTGTTTGCAGCAGAATGAGCAGTTCCTGGATGCCTTTTCCCTTGCACTTTGGCTGTGGTTAACAGTCATATACAGTAAAGAGAAGAAAGCATCATCTAGGCCCTGTTTCCAGGCAAACAGAGGCTTGACAGACAAAACCCATCTGTTTCAGTGCCAATTTCTTTATTTTGCACATCTGCTCAGTTCATTTCATTTGGTGTTAATATACTTCACAAGAATCTTTACTAATGGAATAGCTGTTAAAGAATCATAATTTGCTTGATTGACTACTGTTCTCTGTATTTCTGCCTTTTCTGGATCTCTCTCACAGTGCAGATGCTGGGAATAAGCCAGTCACCCTGGTGCCTAAAGATTTTCAGCTTTTTATATATATTGTAGATTTTAATGCATAGTTTCTAACATTTTCTTACACTTCAGAATAACATATTATCCTTTCTCACAACATCATGCCACTTTCTTGAAATTCTGTTTATAATTATTTTCAAGAAAAGAATGTCTAACAAGAACACCCTGTTTTGCACCAGCACCCTGGAGACACAACAAAATTAAAGGCTAAGAATCTTTGGAGAGAAATAAATTTAAATTCATGTTATAAAAATATTATCTGATATGGAAATGGATGCATTTTCTGACAGCAGCTAGTTCAATTTTTCCCCACCAAGGAAGGACTTAGAATTACTAATTAGTCAATACAGAGTTGAGAAAGAATAATTTTTTTTCTGGTCCAAAGGAAATAAATGATGAAAGCACCTAAATGTATCTTTACATTAATACATGGCAATCATTAATACATTAATATCTACAGGGAGGGCACAGGCACTTGCTTCACTCAGTGTCTCCCCTTCTCCCAGTGCTAAGTGTAATTACAGATAGCAGCAACATGTTGACAATAAGCTTAGAAGAAAGGGAAGTGGTGGGAATAGAAATGCAGTGTCATCTAGAGAAAAAGCCAACAGGATAAACACCTGAAAATGCAGTGAGCTGCTGTTATCAAAGGCAGACCCCTGGCAGCAGCACGTTATCCCCACAGCAGCTGAACAGATGGCTGCAAAGGCTGTAACAGCACCAAGATCACAGAACATCCTGCAGAGCCATAGAAGGAAGGAAACCAGTAGCATTGCTTAATAGTCTGCTTATTTTACAGTCAAGTGGATTGCCAAGCAACTAAGCTGTAACAAGCTCCATATTTAGGGGAAGAAATGTTTGTCTTCTGTCCGTCCCTGCTTGCAAATGGCAAGTGGAGGGCATTTCTAAGCCAGATTATTTGAGTACAGCATGTTCCACAAGCCCTGAGCCTGGGCTGCTGAGCAGCCGGTGTTAATCACGGCAACATGCACGCCTTGCCAGAGTCCAAGTTTGTCACCATCACTGTGACTTTCACTTTCTGCTGTTCAAAACAGCATGCAAACAAGTGACCCCCAAAAACCTGCAGTTACTCAGGAATCTGAGATTCCCACATTATTTAACACAAATAAATCTCTTTAGAATACAAAAATGACAACTCCTGATGACAAAAAGAGCTCGATTTGGTGGTCTAAGCAGGTGCATCCAAAGCTGTTTGAGCTGCACAGGGTAGCTGACACGCTGTCACAAAGCACACACGAATACCCTGGGGACTAACAGCTGGTGGCCAGGTGAAATACGTTCCAGGGAATCTGAAATGGCTCTACTTGCCTCATTTAGGCAAGTGATCCCTTACCCCAAATGACCCTTTTCTTTCTTGCGTTCTTCAACTGTGCCATTCCCCACAAATAAAAAAGAGTTAGCATTGCTATTTAAAAGCACCTATATAGAAGTACAAATACACAAAATATGTACATTTGAGAGCACATCTGAAACCATTTGCAAAGACTAAAAGTGTAATATTCCTTCTGACATGCACATACTGGAGGCACTCATCCAAGGGAATCATCTTGTAAACACAATTGCCCAAGTCTGAAGAAAATCGTGATTAGGACAAATGACAGAAGACTCAAAAGGGTAACACTTCAAGATCCAGGCAGTCCAGTCCCTGTCCCAGGGCATCCTGCTGCTGGAGAAGGACAGTGCAGGAACACAGCAAGCCTAGGTCATTCATATGTGGGGCAGAATGACCCCAGCCTGGGTGAATGACACCCACAACATTATTTCAAGGATAAATGTAGCTGGTTGAACTCAGCACTCCCAGCCCACAGGAGAAGGCAACTATCTGAATGATTATCTGATTGGTGGCTTTTCAGGAAGCACTACCTTTACTCAGAAGACACATCTTTTTCCCTGACTCAGCTCTCTGCCATCCAGGACCCTGCCTAATGGTGACAGAGTAACATTTAAGGTATGATGAAAAACTATAAACGAATTGTACAAATAGCACCGCAACCAAGGTATCTTACATGGTATTTTACCAAGGTATTACATTAATGTCCAGCTAAAATACTGATGAATGAAAAAGAATTGCTAAAAAGTAGTAATTGAAAACAATCAGCCAATTTTAAAACTGATTATTTTTGTTTGTTTTACTTCAAATAATAGGATCAAAATAATGACAAAATCACAGTTTTCCTGCAATCTGAAATTATACTAAGAATCAAAGTAGGATTCAGGAATGAAAATATCCACTCATCAGAACTAAATTTGATTGAAATAGGACTAAAATGTCTTTGCTTGGGAAATTATTGCATTTAAAGTCACTGTTTTCAGTTCCAAAATAATGTTTCACAGCCTTGACTCAGTTCCTCTCTTTATACACCAACAACGGAAACTGACAATAGAAACCCACAAACCCACAACTGAGAACAAGCCTTTTCCCTGAAAGAGGATGCAATGTAAAAGCTTCTTTATTACATACTAGCTATAAAAAAATCCCCATTGTATGCATGTGTAAAATGTTTACAACATACAGTATTAGCATATACATGTACTCCTATTCTTTCACCCAGTAACTACCACAATAACAACTAGAGAACACAAAACTAGAGGTATAAATAACCACAACACAAAATTCTGCCATGCTTTAAGCAAGTGCTGCTTTGCAGGCATGGCAGGTACCTTCCACTCACCACAGGCACTTGCTGCTAAGCAACTTTGAAATCTTGTTTGAAGCAGATGAAATTAGTGAGTGGAATTGGAAGCAACTTTGTGTTGTGCAGAGATTTACTGGGGTGAAAGTGCTTCCAGCTGTGAAGCTGTAGCTGAAGAACCAAATTCTCTTCCTTGGCCATTAAAAATGACTGTTGTCAGTTCCTTCAGAGATCGGGAAATCCCACCTAGCAGAAAACTTAACTACCTAACAGGACTTGATGAAAAGTCAAAATGAGGTGCTTAACAAAATAACTCATTAATTTCCTAGAAAATGTCATGAACTCTAAGTGCACAAACCAGAGTGGCCATAGCATGGAGCTTGAAGACCAGTCAGATGTGTTTGTAGCAGACAAAATGAGTAACTCTGGTGTCTAAGATACAGGGTGCACCAGATTGAGCCTCATCAGCCAAATCACATGCAGTGCTGGGAGTCAGTCATGAGCAACAAATAAATAAGTGACATATTTAGGGGACAAAAATATGATAGACTACCCCATGCCAAATAGCTGAAAGCTATGTCATAGATAACAGTAACTATTTTCTGTACATGTCTGTCTGCTTCCCATATTAGAGGATAGGTTTGTTTAGGTCTTATCATTTCAGGGATTGTACCAAAAAAGATTTAAGCCTTTTAGGTTCAGAGGAGATTTGTATACACCTTCAAAATACTCAGTGCCTATCTGTTAATTGAAAATACATACTATCTTCTGTACCTATACTTTGGACACTGACTCATTCATGCCAGACACCTAGGTAAGCCCTCTTTGTAGCAAACTGCTCTCTTAAAATCAGATCTGTCCACCAGAAACTGATAAATATGTTTTTATAGATTGACTGAATTAATTTAGTGCACCCTTTTATGCTCAAGCAACCTCTCTGGCATGCTATATAGAGGGCTGTAATAGAGAGGAGAGCATTGTGTTTTGTACAGTTGATCTGAGGACTGTAAAGGCTACATGCCCAGGAAGAACCTGACCACCAAATATTTTAAGTGATCATAAAGCACATGAAACATGGCATGCTTGGTCACTTTCTCCACTATCATCTTTACAGTTAAGAAAAATAGGGAGGAAAATCGAGGTAGCTCTTCAGCAAGTTTGTAATACACATTCAGAAAATAAAGGTATTTTGCAGAGTACATTTTTTCTGTGCAGTAGGAAAATCTCTGGGGGCCATACTGGTGATGCTGAATGGGGGAATAGACCTATGCTCAGAAATCCAAGTTCTGAATAAAAATGCCAGTGCTGCAGCTGGAAGCTGCAGGAGATCTTGTCAATAAGCAGATACTTTCAGTTATTTTCCCTGAACTACAAGGTGCTAGACCCACAGGAAGAAATGCACTGAAAGGGATCTTACCATAGATGGAGCTAAAATGAGGGGAAGCATCAATACATAGGGCATAAATGCAGCTCATCTGTTCATCAGAGAAAGGAAAAAATGGAAATTCCTCATTTTCACAGCAGCTGCAAGTAGCATGGCAGCCCACGGGAAGGCACAGCCAGTACCCAGGCTGACTGCTACCATCAAGGCTGAACAGCCAGCGGGATTAGGAACAAGCAAGGCTCACACAAAACAGCATCAGGTGGTTTCCCTTGCTCCCAGCTCCCACCTGGCCCCAGCTGTGCTCGTTCCTGCTCACTACGCTGTTAATGCACATCCCACTGCTAACACAGCTTCTAAGGCAGCCTGAGCGACACGGGAGCAGGATCACAGCCTGGGCTCCTCCCGCTCTGCCACAGCACAGACTGCTTCCCTGCTGAAGGGGGAACCATCTGGGAAGCAGAGCAAATGCTCGGCCACTTAATTGGTACTTTCAGTAAAACAGACCACAGTCAAGATTGACAGACCTAGAGCAAATCACCGAGGAAACCATCAGCCATTATGAGGGAAGGAAAGCAGAGCCTGCTTCCACTCCAAACTCAGAAAGATAAAGTAGGAGCTGTGTCCATCCCTCCAACCCTGCATCATCTCAGTCATTGCAGCTTCTAGCACCACTCCAGTCCTAGAGATCCTGCCCCGTCTTCTCACCCCAAACAGAAGCAGGGCTCTATGGACATGATGAATTCTTGTTCCTATGGCAGTTAAGAACACTGTGATATCATTTAGTAAGGCAAATCATCTGCCACCCACCTTCTCATCTAGATACTGGAATAAAGGGAGACTGATGGCTTGTTTTTAATTTCTAAAATGGCCTCATTTACTAAAATCACTTAAATAGCATTTCCAGCATTTTCAACCATTTCTATTTTACATTTTAAGGATGTCTTTTGGTTTCTTCATGGGAATAGCAGCACTCTTTAAAGAAGGAGGGGAAGGATTAAGAAAGCCACCATCAAAACTGTTTCTATCTTTCCCCCTCACTCTCCTTCACTTTCTCCCCCCTCTCTTACAAATATACAGCACACATATGTATCTGGATGAGATATGAGATTTCAGCTCTTACACTTGCCAAATCATCCACAATTTGAGAATTTACTATTCCAGGATCTTCTGTGTGGCAGACCTCCTTCTCTCTTTTTAGCTCATCACATCTCAATTTTCTTGTTATTTAAGAAAATTGATGATCTGACCTCTTCCTTCAGCTTTCCAACCACTCTCTTCAGTTTATTTCAGTCTCCCCAGATCAGCCACCTGTGATTCATTTTGCAACAGCTTGCAAAATATATTTTGTGCTCAGTTCCTGTTTTTGTCAGAATCTCATAAGTTTTAAAGCTAGCTCAAGTTTAGTATTTAGCTTCTGAAGAGTACATAAACAGTAGGCTTTTCTGTATAAAGAGTAGTTTTTATACTAACTTGGACAATGGCTTAAGTGCTGACTACTACAGATAACATCCTCAAAAAGGTGGCCCTTCTCATCTCATGTTCTCAGAACTGTTGATGCTCTGCGAGTATGGATGAAGAGAGATGTCTCTAGGCCTTCCCACCAGCAAACACCTAAGGGAAGGATGGCCCTATCCATGGGATGGCTAATTAAGTTCCTGGTACCCATTTTCTTGGCATCCTCCAAATATATGTATGATTAGCTTTGCAGAAATAGCACCAAAGTGCTACTGTCTGCACAGTAACAAGGTGAAAGAAAACAATGCTATTCATTTGTTATACTTAGAAACTGCAGTTCATCTTTGGCAGATGTGAACTTCAAACCCTTTATCAGAGGTCACTCCTGCTTGTCAAGGACCCTAAGAGCACAGGAAACAAGGTGATATTTCATCTTGAATTTCTGAAAACTACAGGGAGTCTCATGAAAGGCATTATAAATAAAAACAATAGAACACATTGTCATTTTTACTCTAATATTACTACAAGTAAATTGACATGCCTGCATGCATGTTTTGATGCAGTATATATATTCTTATATGTATATATAGTTCATGCACATTCTTATTTTAGCTAAGGAAGTTTACTTCAATTAACCTTAAACCCACACCCTTTTAACTCGGTCTAGTCCTAATTGAGAAGCTGTAGGGTTTTTATACTATCTTAATTAAACTTCTTTTAAAAAGATACCCTTTTATTTAAACCTAAGTAAGAATACATCCAGACAAACCTTGTAAGAGATAATGTACTATTTTTGAGAATAGCAATCACTGAAAAGATTGATCTTATGAATCAGCCTAAACTCTTAAGAACTCAGCACAAAGATTTTCAATACCCATTTAGTACAATCTGCTCATTGCTCAAACCCACCTTGATATGCTGTCCCCAAAGAAAAGGTGACCAGCTGCAAATGACCAACACACACAACTCAACTGCAGTGCAACAACTGCTGTTCTTGACGTTTTTTTCACATTAGCGTCGTACTAGCTAGTGTAAAATATTTTTCAAAGATAAAACTTGAATCCATGAAGGCTGTTTTTTACCTTGGACTCATATATAAGCCCCTGGAAAAAGCAACTTTATGAAGAACAAAGGAAGTTACCTCTACTTTTGCTCATAGCCAGCTCTCTAGTCTTCTTGCAAAGAATGAAAGCAAATGAAATGTTGGAAAATAAGGTCATTTTTATGTTTAAAATATTTTTTCACAGAATCACAGAATCATTTAGGTTGGAAAAGATCATTGAGATCTTTGAGTCCAACCTTTGTCCACTGATCTCTACCTTATCAACTTAACCATGGTACTAAGTGCCATGTCCAGCCATTTCCTGAACCCCTTCAGGCATGGTGACTCCACCATCTCCATGCACGGCCCATGCCAGTGCTCTCCTTAAGAAATTCTCCCTGATGTCCAGTTTCAACCTCTTCTGGCCTAGGCTTGAGACTATTTCCTCTTGTCCCGCCACTGGCTGACTGGGAGAAGAAGCCAACCCCCACCTAACTAAGCCTCCTTTCAGGCAGTTGTAGAGTGATAAGGTCTCCCCTGAGCCTCCTTTGCTCCAGGCTAAACAACCCCAGCTCCCTCAGCTGTTCCTTACATGACTTTTGCTCTCAACTTTCCACCTGTTTCACCCTTTCTCCGGACAAGCTCCAGCATCTCAAAGTCTTTTTTGAGTGGAACCAGAACTGAACAGAGGACACCAGGTGTGGCTTCACCAGTGCTGAATACAAAGGGATAAAGAATGCACCTGTCATGTTCTTGTCCTACCATGATTATCTCATTCATCAATCGTTTATAGATTAATATTAATCTTAGATTACTGTTTAGAAGTTTATCTTGATTAGATTTCATTCTGGCTATAACCACTGATAACTTTAGCTATTATTTGACTGGCTGTTCTCATTTTCTTCTTCAAAATTATTTAATCAGACAAATTCTGAGAGTTTGGATGTTAGAAAGCAAAAGAACAGCCAGACAACTGTGATTCAGTTTTAGAATTTAATTGTTGAAATAGCTGTGCATCTTTTTCTTTGAAAGGTATTTTCAGATTGAAGTTCAGAAATAAAGACGGGACTAATGGCCAGATTTTAGCCAAATAAAAAAAAAGAAACAGCCAACCAACCAAAAATCCCTGGAAAGCAATTTGCTACATCCAGCAGATGATTTTCAGAGATGAAATTCCAGTTTCTGAAAGCCAGCTTGGCAGTATTATCTTCCCTCACTTGTACATAAGGCAGCAAGCACCTAAGTCAGCTGCAATGCAGGCTTCCCCTGTGAGACACCTCCAGCCCTGCTGTGTCAGAAAGTCTGAAATGTTTCTGGAGATGAAAGGATAGTCCACTTCTGTATTGACGTAAACTTCTGGCATACCAATATACAAGAATAGCAAGACTTACTGCCTGCCAGGGTACTGAACTCCCTGGCAAGAAGCAGGAAGACCACAGCTTCTCATCAGCAATGATGTGCTATAGAGCAAGACAGCTTCAGGCTTTCCTTCACTTGGAAAAAAAATGCTTTGATTTCGCTAAACTAGTCTGTTAAAAACAAGGCAGTTGTAGCTTTAAATACCAACAGCTGTCAAAGTAAAATAAATAAATAAATAAATAAATATAGAAACAAATGTACCCACAAATTACATACATAAACAAAAACTGGCAGATTTCTTTTTAACTCCTTTGTCTGTAGTTACATTGTTCAATGACATAAAGACACTGCTTTTTTCCTTTGTAAACCAAACCAAATCAGGAGTACATACAAAGCCATGGCCTAGGGGGGAATAGCTGAAGATGCAGACACCCATATTTGCTGCCAGCCTGCCGACAGCAGCTGCTGCCTGCAGCGCCTCATTCGACAGTGACGGGCGGCTGCACTGACGTTCCACATTAGAGAGTCATATTGCTTTGTTCCCCCAGGGGAGCCTCTTTGTTTATGGGGATACTATTGAGGATGGCAAGTCCAAACATGAGCCCCCTTTTTTGTCTTTTTGTAAAATTCTGTGTGAATATTTATCTGTATTTTCTGGAAGAATTAACTGAATGTCACTACAGACGCACAAACAAGACATAACCTAACTAAATGCCAGGCACGTAGTTCACCAAACTGCTGCAGTACAGAGCACTGGTTTCAAATCTACAGCTTCATTCCTCTCTGACAGGCAGCCTAACCCCACAGAGACTCTAAGTCATTAGCATACATGCAATGCCCCAGAGCAACCAAATGAATGTCTCTCTGCATCCAGACGGTCACTGTGATGTGCAATGCCCACAGCAGTGCCACCTCCCTGCTGTGGACATGTAGCCGAACAGAGCAAGAACCCCAGCTGTGAAAATATTCATACCTATAAAGGTAAGCTTAGAAAAGGCCCTGTGCGAAGGCCTTTGAATGCCCATTCTCTGTGGGATATCTGCTGTGACAGACCACTAGTGCTTTATCCTGAGCAGGCCACTTAATCTCTTAGTTATCCTAGCTGCTGTATCCCTATGGGCTGGGGCAACACCCCCGAGTCCCACTAGGATGTGGTAACTGCAAATGACACTAAAGATGATGTAGTATGTCTTATTTAACACACTTGAGAAATCCTTCATCCCACTGCTATCTCCTTGTGCTGTCAGAACATTCCAAAATCTCAGAGACACATCTCTAGCAGGTCAGCAGTTGTAGAAGAATCTGCTCCTGTTTGTACTGGCACAAAACTGCTCTTCTGTCCTGTGACCAAGGGCACTGTATCCTCCTGTGTGAGGTTTGTGCATCAGGCCTCTCACACTTGGGTGGATTCCTGGAGGAACTTCCACTCTTGATTGTGGTGCTTACAGTTCAGACCTTGCTGCTTTTTATCTGTCTGCTCACTTCCATCATTTGGAGCTTTTCTTCATCCAATCACACAGGCAGCCTGATTATCACCCTCTTTGCTCTGTACAACTTATGTGGAGTTATCACTGCAGACCATGCAAGCAGCAGAGGATGCAGAGAATAGCCAGGCTGATACATGTTCCAGAGTCAGAGGAATGCTTTCTCCAGCTCATTTAACCCTTAGCAGACCTTTGCCTCCACCCACAGCCTATGAAACAGACCGACTGCCTGTCCATGTGGATGACAAAGCACATGGGATTCTCCACACATCCATGCTTCTTTGCCAGCTAATTTGACACTTCTCAGCTACTGTATTCTCTTTGATAACCTAAACAGTCTGAGAGTATTTTATTAGCAGATTATTTGAACAACTCATGATTACCTACTCCAATGAAAATCCAGCAGCACAATTTACTGTTGCCACTGCAACAGTCCGAGATACCTTACTAATGACAGTAATGAATGCAACTGACAGGAAAAAAGGTTAGTGGTGCCAATATTTTCCACATTCAGCTCTTTTAGTATATGTTAAATGTATCTTTTTAGCATTTTTCAGTATTTCTTACCAGGATACTTTTCTTTTCTTTTGTGACTGGCATTATTTTCATTGTGCTAAGTCAGTTATTATCAGAATCAGTGTGACTCTTGTTAGATATCTGCAAGCCAGTGATTTATATAACTGAGGTTCTGCCTGCGATGGTATCTTACAGCAGTTTTTCCTTCTCTTGTAGCAGAGGTCTTACAAGTGGAGTATGCTGCCATTTTCTGACCTCCCTGGAGTCGTAATAGATGCCCTTCCTCTCAGAACTTGCTTTCTAGTGGTGTCCTCATCACAGAATCCCTTACTTCATTGTAAAAAAAAAATGCAGCTAGCATATGAAGTAAAAAAAAATCTGGTCTCCTTTTTCTACTCCCATCCAGGAACTTCTAAAATATGTAATTGAGTACATTTTTCTTTTGCTGCACTTGCACAACCACAACTCATCAAGACTATATCCTCCTAAAATTTCTTCACGTACTCTCATATGGATACTTCCACACTCAAGAGAGTGCAGTAGGAAATCCAAATTCTGCACGACAGCTTTCCAATACTAGTTCCTACTGGTAACATGAAAGCTGGCATTTGCTAGACATAGATGAAATCATCATCACTGCAAATTGCAAAATCACTGGAATAATAATGAGTGGCATGGTAAACAGGAAAGGTAAAGGGAGATGGAGAATCTTTCCACTGACCATCTTCAAAACCTCCTCATGGCTTTTTAGGCTACACACATTTTGAGGACAAGGCATTTCTTCTAGAGCTCATTCTTACCCTCTCTCATCCTTCTTCCCTGCTCAGTCAAACCTTTAAAAGAGCTACCTAAGGGCTATACAAATGTGGAAAGCCCCCAGTATAGCTATATATTTTTTCTCACAATCTCACTATTTTCACCTTAGGCTCCTGCTCTAGGCTGAGACAGGATCTAGCACATTTTAAGGGTCTGTTCAGCATCCCTCTCAAAGCACGCATGGAGGAAGACCTTCCCAGCCACTCTATTTCTCAAAGGAGGTCAGAAATGTCATACTTTAATTTTGTATCATTGCCATGCAGTTTCACAAGAATTTCCCTTCTCCTGTACTGATCAAGACAGCTCAAGATACCATTTTCAAATGAAATTTTTGAGAACCCTAAGAAGTTCTAAAATACTTTCCATCTAATTCTGGGAAGCAACAGCACATTTCTTGGTCTAGGCAGAATACGGGTTCCGTTCTATTCCCAGTGTCTAGGCATCTTAAATTGATCTCTTAGTGTAAATTTCATGTTGACCAAACACACCAAAGTCAGCCAATTTTTCACTGTGCTCCACCAGATTGTGGGTAGCAAGTGTTTTTATCTGTAGTTGTCCAGCTTATTTGGTTAATATAGCATCTTCTTCAATAAGGAACATATTATCATTTTTAAGATCCTTTAATTTCGTATTATACACAGTGACCTTCATATGAAAGGATCTAAATGGTGATTTTACATAAAAGTGATTTTCACCAAAAGGGAAACAAATCTATTAATCTAGAAAATCTGGAATACTCTGTCTCTCTGTATTCCACATGCTTTTCTCATAGTACTTCACAGATCTTTTCCCGCTTCCCTGAAGCAGACAGGTGCTTTAGGGATCAAGCAGGGCATTTTAGCTCAGATGAAAAGAGATGGCTTAGATTCTTCTGTGAATGATTTTTTTTCCCTAGGCATACCCATTAATTATCCCCAAATTACATGAAACACTACTGCTTCTACCCCAGCTCAAATAATATGACAGAGTCTTCACTGCATGTACTGCTCTTCCTATCTGGGTCACACGGCCCAAAGGGACTCTCTTTCAGGCGTCCTTGGTCATAACAGATCTTTCCCTATTTCTGGTTCTGTAAATTACACTGGTCAAACTGAAGCTTGTTTTGATCTCATACCATTTTGCAAATATGCAGATTGATTGATCTCATATCTATCACTGGCTCTAACTAGGAGGGGCTCTGAGGAAGGGGCTGGTCCCTTCAAATCTAACATATTCTACTATTTTTGTTTTAAATCTCAAAGACCTTTTGTCATCTTTGATCATTCACAGACTCCTCCACTAATTATAGCTCATGCTTTTAGCTAATGGCAAGGACCAAAAAATTTGACAAGCTGAAGAAAAGCCTGTCAAATTCCCTTCATGTACCTTCAGATATCTTCCCCATCCCAGAAGCTGTGTGGACACAGCTACCTGGGAGACCATTACTGTATTCAGTAACTTTACACCAGATCCTTGCAACTTCTAAACCAATGAAACAGGAAAGGTGATCCAGGGCTGCAAGAGACAAACCACCAAAGACTATCAAATTCATGAGTCATATCCAGCCTGTGAGATGCCTCAGCCCATTTTTTGCTTTTGGAGAAAGCAAGGGCAAGGTGCACTTAAACTCATGACAGCTGCCTGCTTGTGAACAGCTCAGCACAGTGAGTTCAAATTGCCACTGGTGCTGCCTGAGTAGGCCTGGTGCTGCCTGAGCTTCAAGCCCCTGTCCTCCTGAGCATGCAGTCACGCCTTTTGGAGAACATATCTCAGGCACCTAACAAGGTGTCATACCTAAAGGAGTTTAGAGAACCCTCTCTTATCTCAGGTTTGTATTTTTTTAAAAAAACATTAATTTAGAAAGTAAGAATACTAGCACGCAGTCAATCCTCAAAATCTACAGTAAGTGGGATGTGAGACTACATTTTCTCTCCAAGTATCTTGTAGTTTCACTGATGAATTTGTCAAGTTATTAGAGCTCCTGTAACCTCAACCCGTTTCATAACCCAGGTTTATTCTGGCATTTGACAGTGGTCTAGCTAGGTCTCTCTTTGACCTGGTTCTGCAATATTTTCACCAGCTCTGACTCTACAGGGAACAACAGGAACCTCAGCAGCTACATATATTGGTTTAAAGTTACAACTTCTGGTATTTTCTGTAACCTCTCTTTGGCACACTGTAGCCTGAGGTGCCGGTGTAACATCATTGAGGAATTGTGGCTGTACTTACGGCTCTCAGCCTTTTAGGATGGCACTGGGCCATTTATACTCAAAAAAAGGAGCATTTTGGTCATCTGCTGGTTGAGTGGAGCCCAATCTCACCAAGGCTGCTATCTCCCACCAGAATTTCAACAGTCATGTGCCACCCTTCCTTGTGCTGCTGCTCATCTAACCACCCCATGAACAAGCTGGCAGAGCCAACATGCTCAAAACCTGCAGGAGTGGTCAGGTTTTGGATGGTTCTCCAACTGGGATGAGTACCAGTGCTGGGAACAGAGGAAGCAGGCACATCACCCAGGATGGCAATCATGCCAGTCAGATTGTCCTTCACCTCCATGTTTGATGCCAAGATCTCCCATTTCTCTACTGCTGGCTGCTGCTGTTTTGCACAAGTTTATATAGCTACTTACTTCTCTGATGCCCTAAAATCACTTATCTTGTCTAACCTTTCCCATTTGTTGCATTTTGGCTGGAAAAAAGTTTGGGGAAAGAAGTGCCTGGGAACAAAAACAGTTCCTGAACAGACAGAGCAGAAGACAGTACAGTGAGCCTAGCACAAGCACAGAAGCTTTTCCTGGCACATTGAAGTGACAAGGTTTCTCATTCCCCCCAGCAGTCCTCAGCCTCCCCACAGAGAGCAGCCTTCTAGCATTAACCCTGCAGCAGAGGAAAGCTCCACTTTTTGGTTTTGTGTTTCTCTGGCCCTTTGGTCAGCTCTCCTTTGTTTCCAGAGTGCAGTTGCTGATCTACCAGACAGGGACCACCATGAGTGTCTCCAAGCAGCCCAGGCTAGAAGAGCATTTCCCAGACAACCCCCCCATAACCCTCACAGTGTGGTACTGCTGCTAGGTTACAAGGGCTCGGCATGAAGAAATGCAGCAGTACTGAGAACATCACCTGGGGCTTTCACAGCACACATCTGGGTCCCTGTAACAGCCCTGGGGCAAGCACTGTGGGCGTATGTGTGTGAATCCCTTCCTTGCAGCTTCCTACTGAGTTTCTCTGGGTAGCTGAAGTACACAGGGTGCATATTCTCACACATGCATGAAATGGCTCTCTGAGCCTCTTCAGCTGTTTCACAACTGCATCCTAAACTGCACCTGTCCCATTCCTCACCAATACACAGCCAGTTGTGATGGAGCTGCAATCCCCTGACCGCTCCCAGCACTGGTTGCTGCTCTCACAGTGCAGTATAATTTGTGCCTCTGTTATCTCTCCTGGAGGCCAGCAACTGCCAGTATTCCTAGTTAAACAAGGGATGCTTGCTGGTTACTTCTGCTAGGCTCTTCTGCCTGAGATGAGGGTGCTCTTCTTGTGGGGGCCACCTCGCCACTCGTTCAGAGGTCCACCACTTCTCTGCTTTGGTGCAGCCCTACAACACCATTTCACCTTAAAAGACTTAATTCTCAATTTTTATAAAACCTCCTACAGAATGTGAAACAATTATGGTGAGCAGACAAATCTTTCAGGTCAGCAGGAGTGGTGGCATTGAATGAAAAGCTGCCCCCCATGCACAGAGCCCCCCACACCTCCCTGGCAGTGCATCTGAAGATCAAGTCTCCCTGGCACATATGTTTCTGTTTACAGAAAGAACATATGACCAATGGAAAATACTGACCATGACCCCATGGCAACAACCCTACCCTCCCACAGTGCCCTTGCACGGACACTTCTTGGGTTTTTGCTCTGCACACTCTATCCTTGCTCATCGTGCACTGGGAGTGTCAGCAGCTGTTCGTGCATCGCCTGCTGCCTTATCCCCCTTTATGGGCTGTTGTCACTGGCTGTTTGTCTTTCCCTGCATCCAGGAGGCGATAAGCAGATGCCTGTTCCTGCAAAGACTGCCAGACTATCTTTTACTGCCCTTCTAACTGCTGCTAAAAGCAAAAAGAAAACAACAGGATTGCCAAAGGGGAGTTGTTTCGACATTTAAAATATTTTGATACTGAGTGAGATTAAAGGTTCTGAAGCAGTATTTGCTTCTGACCATTTTCCTTGTATTTTTAATCAAAGCAGAGAGAAATAAAATCCTAAATACTAAGGGTAAACAGCAGGATTAAAAAAACTGTAATCTGCTCATTTCATGCTTTTCGGACAGCAGCAGCAATAGCTTCTGTCATATTTCCAATGTCCAAATAATGCTGACTCTTTTTTTGTCTTATTTGATGCTGTAGCCAGACAGAAACATTAACAATTAGTAGCACTGTTATCATTTGACAACCTGGAAATATGAAGAAGACAGAAGGAGAGGGAAGACGAAAACCTCTTAATATTTTGACTGAAGTAATTTTGACACCACCTTCTTTCTTTGAAAGCAAAGGCACTGTTCCTCCAGCAGTGGCGAGGGCAGGGCTGGTTCCAGGAGCACTGACCCGCTCAGGCAGGTGAGCAGGGCAGCACTGTGACCCCGCTCTCCTCCCCCCTGCCAGCACCTGGCAGCAGCAGGCAAAGGGACAGCCCTGTCCAGCCTGAACAGGAACTCCTGGGCTCTGCTTCAAGCCTGAGCAGAGGCACAGGGGAGTTGGCCAGCACACTGCCTTCCTCTTCACCTGGCCAGAGAGTTCAGGCAGAGACTGACCATAGCCTCTGCTCAAATCGATGGCAACGAGCCTTGTTCTGTTTAATCCCATTTTTAAAAGCACACTATGTTTCTAGACCCTTCTGGGAAACAGGTAGTGGCTGATATGGAAGCTCCCATTGCCCTTTTCGAAATTGTGGGAGCCATGGAAACAAAGGCAGCCACAGCTGCTGGTGCACAACCCCTGTGACTTCAGCCAATGCATCTCGTAAACCAAGAAAGGACCAGGAAAATGAACAAGTGCATACTATGGCTTTCTGCTAGAGGGCAGGTAGGGCACAGATTTTATCTCAAAGCCTGTTCATGTGCATTTTGCAGAAGTAGAGCCCACAGACACACACGCTGGGGCTCACAGATTTGTCAGGGTGAAACAAATGCAGCTACAACATTTGGCATCTCTGTTCATGCTCTGATGACCCAGAGCTGCAGACATGTTTACAACTGTGCATGAAAAATGCGTCCCTAAACAAAAGAAATCTAAAGGCAAATTTTGTTTTCATGCTGCCTGACCTTGACTGGGTGTTGTGGCACAGGAGGGGGGGAGCTGCCAGAGCCTGGTCACAGGAACAATTAACCCTTTGGGAGCAAGGGGTTCGACAGCCAGGGAGGCATAATTAGGAGGTATCCCAATGCTCTTATCACTTCCTAGGAAGAGATGAGCCACAGAACAGGTCCCAGCCCAGAAGTGTGGAGACATTACACCATGATGGATGCGACAATGCTCTACAAAAGCCATCGCTTCATATCCAAATGAGACATGTTTTCAACACCCAGTACTGTTTTGTGCACAAAATACAGCATGAACCAACTGTTTTCTGTTTTTCGGTCATCTGATAATCACTGGATCAGACTGGTCCCCACACAGCCACACTGTCACCAGCAACGTTATTTATACATAAACCCCCAGCCTTCCTCTGCAGCCAGATTTGCCAGGTAGGTAATTGTTGTTCCCATTGAAGCAAAATTGGCTTGCTTTCAATGACATGTATCTGCATGGCTATTATACAGCAGACTGCATCGGCTAAGATTTTCCAGCACAAAGATGAGGAAGAAAAAAAAATAAAGGATCCTTTTCTTTAGCATTTTTCACCTCGTATTTAGAATTCCATCTAATTTAATTGCGGATTCTGTAGTCACGGGGTGGGGGCGGGGGGGATTGCAGAGAAGCCTTTTTTCTCCCAGAAACAAAAATGAAGTAAAAGAGATAGACATGAGATAGCAGTCTTTCCCTGCTGGTTAAATCACTTTTCCCCAGCTCTCGCCCATCTAACACTGCAGCATTCTCAGTCCCCAAATGCACCATCTGAGTAGTGCATTCATTAGAGTGTCTGCAGCTCCTGATCACTGACAGATGCGATCTTATCAACTGCCACATTCAAGCAAATCTGCCTTTCCCCCCCGATCTTCCAGCGGCCTGGATTCAGCGGCGCTGACAGCCCTACGCTGCCTTGCTGCTTGCATCGAGGATGCACCCACAGTTCGGAGGTAGATGCTTCCCCTCCAGCATCTTCCATCCCTTCATAAGCAGGCAAGGACCACAGCTTTTAGCCCACGACCTACGACAAAGAGAATGCAAGTGTGGCGGGTACAGCAAGGATAAAACAAGCCCTGATCTCAACAGAAAAAGGATGTAAATGGGATGCATTTACTTACATGACGATTCGGTGCCAAACATGGCTCGCCCCAGATGCTGCTATTTTAAAAAGGAAAGAAGAAAAAAGAGTGGAAGACAGAGGGAGCGTACGAGAGAGGGGATGAGACTGCTACACAGCAGGGGTCATGCAGCCAGACAATGCAGTCCAGGCTATCCAAGCTGCCAGATTCTCCTCTCTGCTCCTCTCCTCTGCTCAACACCGCAGACAGCTCTTCCTTGCAACCGCAGGCAAGGTCCTTCTACAGGAAGCAGAAAGCGGGAGCCTCTGTTTTAAATCCGAGTGCTAAGGGCGCTGCTGTCCTCTCCGTGGTGCCGGCAGGCAGCGAGAGGAACGGGGCAGCAGGCACCGCAATCCGCAGCCCCGCTCGCCGTGAGACAATAGCGGAGCTCGGGCACGCTCGGCATGACGTCAGGACACCGCCAGGACCGACCGCTGCTGACACGGAGCGGCTCGGACACAGCGCAGCCACTCGGGTGGGAATTCCTTTGTCACAAGAAGCAGAGGACAAAGGGCCAGACATGTATTGCCCTCCGTGATGCTAAAGCTCCCACCCGGGATGGTAATGCGAGCAGGAAAATATCTGCCTTGAATTCATGCTCCTTTTCTCAGATGCACAAGATGCAAAGCATCTCTGTGCAAACAGAATAAATTTCAGGGACAAATATCCTAGTAAATGCCACTTATAGTACTTTCAGTAAAGAATAACCCTAAATTTCTATCACAAATTCTCTTTATTATTTTTCCCTCAAAGAAATACTAAACTCCTGGGCCAGTCTACACTCCAGACCTAATTTTCCCATCAAAGTGTTAGTGATATGTCTCTTTAACTTAAATTTATTGCCAGAATACACTGTAACAATGCTCCAACCACAATAAATGAGTCACATATCTAAATAAAAATAAAAAACCCAAAGCACACTGAATTCAACGATAAAAAGGCATCCTAGCAACCAAAGAAGTACTGTCCTTAATTTTTCTTTATTCTTCAAAACCAACCATCTGCAAATGCATTTTTTAGTTCACTAAGCTTATTTTCTTCCTGACATTTAGTAATTGAAAAATATCCGAACAAAGCCCTAGGCTTGCTCCTTCGGTTCTCTCACAGACAAAAGGAATTGCCTGTCCTGTGCTGGTGAGAGCAGCCAAGCAGGAAGCTGATGGTTGCAAGCTACCACACATTGGGGGCCATCCATAGAATGGCTGTCCAGAGGGGGCAAAACCCAGAAGGTTTCTGCAAAGTCTCACTGAACATGTACACGCAGTTCCCAAGATGTCAGACACTGGAAAGTACTGCTGGTGGATGAGGAGAAAGGAGACAGATGCAGGTCCATTAAGGGAAGCACTTATGGGCAAGCAACCATTCCTCCTCCTATTCCTCAGTTTTTGTGGGTTAACCATTCCCAACCACTCCTGCTGCTCTGCATGCCAGGGGGTTTGTGCTGTTTGCAGAATACCCAACGCCCCCACGAGCAGCATGCCACAAAACAAGTACTACTGGAGGCTGGCAGCACCTGCCACCTGAGGGGCTCAGCACGCTGGAATCATTAGGGAACCAGGGAGGTGCTGGCTGGGACCACTGCAGCCTGAAGGACAGACTGGAAAGCAACATATGAGGTTCAGAGCCACAGCAGTTCACTGCCAGGCCAGTCCCCCTGTCCTGGGGAACATGGTCCCAAGCTCACAGAGTGTGTAGGCCCACAGACATCCTTGTGGATGCCCAAGAGCCCTGTGGTGTGAGACAGGGAAGAGCACAAGAGGCTGCACAGAGCCTGATCTTGTGCTTCCCACAGCAGCGGGGGACACCTACGAGGCACACCGAGCTACTCTCCTGGTAACACCTGTTGGCACAAAATGCTCTTCAGCTGCTTCCATGCTTTCCATTCCAACGTTGAACAGTCACTTTGTGCTCTGCACACACCACACAAATAGTTAGGGCTGCCAAGCTCATGGCAACATTCACCTATATTTCATTGCTGGAAGAATGTCAGGAGAGAGGCCATATCCTGTGGTGAGACATCTCACACTTTCTAACAGGCAGATTTTAGTCTCCATCTGCAGACACGACATCAGTGTTCATAATCATAGAGACTCAAATCAACCCACAGATGCCTTAAATTAACCAGATGTCCTCAAATATGTACTTAAGCACCTGAATTAACAGCCTGGTTGTTCAATTGTCATGATTATTTGCAATCATGTGCATGGATGCACAGCACCAAGAAGCCATGTCCAAATTGTCTTGGACCGTAACAATGGCATAAATTCTCTTAAAAGGACTGTAGCTTTGCTGTTCCCAGAACTGAATTAATTATTTTGACTATTTGGAGCAGTTAGCACCTCCTTCAGTCATACCATGTTGATAAGAAGCTTCAGTGCATCAATCAAACTAAGTTTTGGCTGGATTTTCCAGCAACTAGACTTTTCAGCAACTGAAGCATGTTCACAAAAGAAATGGGTCTATTATGTATCTGTAAGCCTCCAAGTATCATTAAACATAGGTCTCTGGAACAAAATCCCAAGTGCACTCATGCAATGGCTGAAGAATAAGTTCTGCTCTGATGAGCAGATCTGACCTTCCCACAGCATTGTTTCCAAGCAAGAGACAAAACCTCAGGGCTTTTCCAATGACATCCTTGAAGGTGTCACAGAGCCCAGGCCCTCTGCCAAGTTCTCATTACACTGACGCATATAGGTAGTTGAAAAGCCCAAACAACCCATGCAGTATCCCTGGAAGGATTTCATAATAATCTATTTCATTAGTCTTAGCCTTGGCAGGTCAGTATGTTGCCTGGTGGGAAAGGTGACCTACTACAGGCTACTGAAGGATTTTCTCTGAAATTCTTTTGCATTTACCTAAAACATTTGGTCAAATGACTTTGAGAAAGTGTTAAAATCTGTTTCTGACCTAGTGCTCTTTTAAGACCATAACCTTTCCATTTGCTAGCAGAAGTACAGATTTGTTTCTATTGCTGAATGTTGCTATTGGTTTATACTGCAAAGAAGGGTCAACAAATGTTTTTCATCTCTTATGCAGCAGTGAAGATAATGTAATTGGTGCACCTAAAATGTCAAAGGAAATCTGCAGCCAGCATTGCTGTGATTTGCTTACAATGTGCACAAGACATTGTTCAAGTATTAATTTACAATGTACTTTCATGCATTGCACCACAAACTAACATTAAATATTTAAATCAGTAACAATATATGCCATGCAAAGCTGTCTCCTGTAGATTCACATTTTCTAGAGAAAGGGATGTGCTTCTCAATTACTGCCACTCTTGGAGCAGATATTCTTTATTCCTTACTTTATCACTGCAGAAAAATAATACTCATATTTAACTTTGTTTTGTAAGGACACATACGTCTAAGCCCTAAAGGACAGTTTGAGTTTTAATAATGAAGCTGGATAATGAAATGTTAAATTTTTTATACAGATGTAAATTTCTGCTTTATAGTAATTTCTTTCTATAAAAACAGTGCAAGCAGGAAATCTGAGTTACCAGCAGAGGCAGCTTTGTACACGTGCCTTATGCTGATCCATTAAAGCATAGATCTTTAGTCTCGCTTGTCACTAGAAAAACATTTCATTTTGCATTTAACCTCCTTTTTCACAGGAGAAGCTCTGGAAGCAGGAAGTAAGTCCATTCCACCTGTAATGTTCTCCTGTCCTACTGCCCTGAGCAGCTCGCCTTGACAAAGGAATTCTCACCTGTGTCCCCCCCAGAGCAAGGGAACACATCCCACACCTTCAAGTCTCTAGAGGGGAAGTACAGAATACTCTCAATAAGCCTCAAAGGTAGGTAGGAATTTTTATAACATTAGTTAAACTTGACTTTCCTTACCAAGTCCCCTGTTCTGTATGGTTTTTAATGCCTGAAAACTGATTTTTTTTAAGACACTGAAATACTTAATCCATTTAATGTGCTATTGGAAACCTGTGAGTGACTCTGCAATGAGTCCACACCATTCAGCAGCCTGCAAAAGGAATTTGTTTTGCTTGTAGTAATGTTAGTTAGCTCCCTCCTAAAAATGCAGTGAGACCCTCAGCAACCCACACTGTGACAGCCTCCAGCTTCTGTGCGTATTGTCAGTTCTGGCAACAGCTGCCACACGAATTATTCATTGACATGGTACTCACAAAATACTGCAAGGTGGGGTTTTATGCTCATAAATAGAATTTAAAAAAAAAATCAAACAGCAGCACATATTACAGACCTGCAGTTCTTTGGCTTTATGCTCTGCTCAACTTTGCTGACCCTAATTATCTTTAACAAGCATCTTTGGTGAAAAAGTTGACATCATGATTACATCAATGTAATCCTGTGTGGTGCAACAACTTCAGCCTCTCATCTCACAGGGGCCTGTATTTAAGGTACAAACAACCCCCCAAGTGATCAAAATTAATACCCTGCACTGATGCTGGACCACCAAGCTCCCAAAGCAGAGGTGCTTCCAGTACCTCCATCACTAAATGAAGCCAGTATCCCAGAAATAGCAACTTTGGAGCCCTGGCAACACAGTGGGGGACCATGGCCAGGTGGGATGAGGACAGCCCTGAGAAGCCCTTCCCAGCAGGAAAGCTGGCAGCAGGGCACAGGTCCAGGGGGCTCTGCCAGGTTGGACTACAGAGCATTCAGAGCCAAGGTGAGCCAAGAAAGGTATGTTCCACTGGAATGAAGTGTCTCGAGTGCTACATTTGTGCAAATGCCAGCAAGTTTCCACACAGAGCTGTGCTGGACAACCAGGAGCAGCTCAGGGGGTAAGGAAGGCTGACACAGGACCACAGCACAGCTGAGACAGGGAGACAAGGGGACTGGCTAGCCAAACGGGAAAATATCTCTGAACATCTGTGCTGTCTCAAGTGCTCAGTGTTCTCCTCACAGCCTGGTCTTATCACATTTTGTTTGATGTTTTCCACCCGCATTCTCTCTTTGCAACATACCGTTCCCTTGTTATGCTGGCACAGAAAGGAAGGAGCCTGCTGGCAGAAAAGAAGATAAGATCTTTGTCTTGTTCAACACAAAGGATTTTACACCAGACTGATTCACAGACTGTAGGGATGCTTTCCTGTTTTTATTATTATTTGTTATTGTGCTGATTTTTAAAATACTTCTGTGCAGTCCATATTGCATTTATGCAACCCCATCTCATGTAAACATTATTTTTCTTCACAATTTTTAGGCAAATAATGCCTAGAAAAATTAAGCTTCTTGAGTAAGCATATACACACAAATAACAAGACAGACTGAAGACGAACTTTTTGCCACCAAAAAAATATTTTTATATCTGCATTGGTTCTTACCTGAGAGATGAAGTTCAAAAGACATTTCTTTTCAAAAATGAGATACAATAATAATAAATTATTACATTACTGTAATGCCTTTCAACATCTCTTTTAGTGAAGATCTTAGCTTCACCACAGCTCTGCACATGATTACTGCAAGCCAGTCACCAGGGGGAGGAAGATGCAGCTCCCAGCAGATGCTCAGCCAGGAAGCTCTTTGTCTTTTGTCTCTCCCAGGCCACCCAGCCACCTGAGGCACATCTAATGGACTTAAGTTTTGAAGTTCCAGCAATTATGAAACGGTAGAGTATTACACACAGAAAACTGTATGTAAAGAATTTAAGAATATTCATATATACACACACATGCATATGAGAAAGTAAAAAAGAAAATATATTAGCCCACCTTAAGCACCTAATTCTAGAGTACAACTGAGATTGTGGGTCATGGGCAGGTGTCTAGCCAGATTTCTCTGCATATCTGGCAGCAGTATCAGGCAGTAACACAACAGAATGGTGTTCCCATTCCCTACAGCAAAGGATACAGAATGAATGGTCAAATTTCAACAAGTTCCCTTGCATCATTCAGTATGAGACTGGTAAAAGGCAAAACTTAATTTGTAAGTGGCAGAGTACAGCTCATCTTTTGTATAACATTGTCAAAAGATTAGAATGGTGATTCACCTCTTTTTTGTTTCGGTTTGGTTTTCAGTTTGGTTGGTTTCCTTTTAAACACAGAACTGTTTGCCCACAAGTATCTAGGACAGTTACCAGCACAGTGTGACAATCTACTCCCAGTGTGCAAATGACATATCAAACCCAAATGAAATATGTTATTTTTTCAATAACATCAAACCCCATGGCTCATCAGAATATGTGTAATGTCTTGTTAAATATTGAGAGCAGATTTTTGTTCCAAATGCATGCAACTGTGTGATGAAATGGGGCCACTACTGTATCTGAAAAATGTTCTAGCAGAAGACACTACCTTTCAGTATGATCCAAAGAGAACTTAGAAACAAAGGAAGCAAATAAATCTTCAGTGTTATTTGTTAAATTAATTTAAATCACCAGCTATAGCTTTCTAAAAGAATAACATATTGGAAGAAAATCCAGTATTTAGAAATTATAGAAAAGGTGTTTCTTTTCTATACTGAGGGGAAATATTTTGGGTGATTTCTTTTTTTTTTTTTTGGTTGGTGGTGTGGGGGTTTTTTTGTTTGGTTTTTTTGGGGGTTTTTTTGTTTGTTTGTATCCTAATTTCAGGTCATTTACAAGGATCTATGCCACAGGCCTGCACATGAGGTAGACATGAAAACTTCTATTGTCAGAGCAAACAGAGGTGGGTAACAAATTAAAACAAGGATTATAAACAAACTGTCATGATTTTTATGCGACTCTGAGGGATCAAAAATTAGGATTAAGGCCAACGCATAATAAATCACTTGGAAACTGGAATCAGAAGGAACATGTGTGCCCCACATAAACACAAATATCCAATTTATATGAATAAAAATGAGTCAGAGAGACTTAGAGGAGCAGCAAGTATTGCCAACATTGCATTAAAATCTGCACTAATAATGTCTGATCTAATGCCAAATCTTCATGATTAGCAGAAAGTTTGATGTTGAGAGAGGAAGATCAAATTCAGATTCCTTCTCAGCCTGAGTAAACACAGTATGAACATTCAATCTGACATTACAAATAGCCATGATTTCATCATAAATACAGGAAAAATTATGATTTCTAAGCCTACAAGAGAATACCCACAAAACCAATAATCACATCCGTGCTGGATGGTGAGTGCTGTGTTAAGCATACTCCCTAGCAGATATAAAGGAATCCATAAAATAGCCATGGGAAAAAAGTCAACTGTGAGTTTTATTTCTGTTTTCTCATATGGATACTCCTGTGCATGACTGTGAATGGCTGATACTGCAGCCACAAATATAAGACAATTGCAGAGTCAGTGGGGAAACCGAGTCCCCTGGAAGCTGTCTGACTAGTTGCACTGCACGTTTAAGGATTTCAGTTTTCCCAAGATTCAGCATTTTGTTGGTGTCCCAGCTCCTGATTCCAGGGGTTCCACTCTACTTCCAATCAGCACCAGCCCCTGACTGGAGATCTACAATTCTTTTCTCAGAATAAAAAAGATTAACCACACAACTAGTAAGTGCTTGGATAGCTTGATTATCATAGCTTTTCTTGACCAAGAATTGCTCTGTGAGTCAGAGAAAGGACCAAAGCAAGAGGCCCTCCTGATCCTGAGCTGGGATCGGTGTTGGGTTACAGTAGCTGACGTCCATCCATCAGACTCTGGCCACAAAGCCTGGGCACAGCACCCTCATTCACTCAACACTCAACACCAGGAGAACAAAACCCCTCCTGGAAAAGAAACAAGTTATAAAAGGCTGTTATAAAAAAGTTAGCAAGTTATAAAAAAGGCTTGTGTGGATAAGTGCTAGCCTGAGGAACAAATGTATGGAGAAGAGGAAGCCCCAGCAATGCACTTAAGCACTGTATCACTGGCTTTTAGGAGAAGGAGGCTCTTAAACTTGACAGACACCCTGGAAAAGCTCTCCTGAACAAAGCACTAGAGAAAATGTTGGGCTTTTAGTCATGGTAATAGAAACCTTATGTAGACAATTAGAGGAAAATAGGATTGAAAAGGGTGGTGGCATCTGCCCTCCTCATTATGTGTACCAGCAACCTCCTCACCTGGTACCAGGCCCAAAGGACAAATGCACAGACTCCCAAGTCTAACTCCATGTGGAAACTCATCCTAGGACACAGAGCAGAGCTTTACTAGGAGCTCACGGCACTCACTGGTTCACAGGGCTCCTCTCACAGCACATCACAGTGCTCCAATGCACAACGAGGCATCAGAAACCACAGCTTATTCTTCTGCCTGGAGATGGTCAGTGAATGAACACCATGGAGAATCATGACTCAAGACAGGCAAGCTGGTAAGTGGCATTGGCAATTCAATAACAACTACATGATCAGACATTACAACACTCAAGTTTCTTAGAACTCTGGTACTAACAGTGGGCTCTGAGCCCACTGAGCAGACTAACTAACTGCTCTGAGCAGACCACACTACTAGGGTGCTGGTATCACCCCTCATGGGCTCTCCCCTGGACTGGAGGAACCCTCAGAGCTGCTGTCTTTCATGGCATAATGGGAGAGAGGAAACACGGAGCTTACAGCTCCCAGTCTCCACAACACTCATCCCAAGAAAGTCCTGGTCAGCACCATTAGAGAGCACTGATTTTCCAAATTAGTTTTGTCCTCAGTTCAGCAGTTGTCAACTTCAGCAGTGCCCATTTCTCTCCACTGACTACAGAGACAGCACACACAGAATAAGGTTTGAGCCCAGCTGCAGACATCTACACAGAAGTGCCTCCTATGCATCTGGGAGTTTCAGGGGAACCACTGGAAAAGGAAATGGCTGTGCTAATGTCAGGGGCCCCATAATTCAAGGAAGAAAAGGTATATCCTGCACTGAAACCTGCTTTAACTGTAGCCATTTCTATGGGTTGTTTCCTCTGAACAGGTCCCAGAATGATCAGGTCATCTAAAGAGCAGCTGTTCAGCTGACAGAGACACCCTTTTGCCCACTGCAGCTGCAGAGATCCCCACTACATCAGTGATCTTCAAAGCACTGTGACACTTCTCTTCCTTCAATGCCACGGAAGATTCAAGGGCTTGTGTCCAGTATTGGGTGGCACACTGAGTTTATCAACTTCATCAGCCCAGGCAGGAGGGTCATGCTGAGCACAGTTTACAGATACAAGAAGGTGATAAAATCAGCAGGCATCACATCACCAGAGTAAGTCTTACCTGCCATCTGAGACATGCTACCTCCTAACAAATTCAAGCATGGACACACAGTCCTTTCCTGAAGCAGAAGTGCTTGTGGCCCTTCCTACATACCTGATTTTGTTTACTTAATACCACCTAATCAGTTATCCAACCAGGCTGAAGAGCTTCACCTCGCAGCAAAGCAGGAGCATGTGGCTCTGCTCAGCCTGCAGGGCAGGGAGATTGCTTCCAAACATCAGTTATTGATGCTTCCTGAAATTCATCAGCCTTCAGATGGCCACCAGCTCTGCTTAGTGCTGCTTGCTGTCAGTGTTATTTGTCCACTTGAGCTTCTGGCTCTGTTTACACTATAGTAAGTACTGTTTGATACCACTTATCCTTCGCAGAAGATGGTTTGGGGATTGGCCAAAGCACAACCTCAAGCACAAGGACTGACTTGCCTCCTGTATTCAGTGGGTTAAGGCTGCCCTGTGGGCATCCCAAGGGCAGAGGCTTGTGGGTCCCTTAAACTTTAAACAGCGTGAGACTCACATTTTCTGAAAAATCTGAAAAATCTTTTTTAAACAAAAATTCTCAAGAAAATGTATTCCAAAATAAAATACAGATTATTGTACATTTACCTCACACCAGACATACAGGAAACTGTACACTGGATGAATGCAGTCCAGTGTGGCACCTTCTCTGACCTCAACCTTCACATCTCTATAAACTGGTACAAACAAGATTTACAGGTCTAATTACTTTTGTTGCTAACAATGTGTTTGACTGAAATCGATACAACACACCACAAATAGGGAAAAGCAAAGGGTTATTCACTCCAATAAGGAAAGGCTGTGTATTATCAAGTGTCCAGCCAGACACATACAGACTCCCCTGGCATGCAGAGTCAGGTCCCAGGGAAAAGACCTCAGCGATCTTTTCTATCACTGTTTTAATAATGTGTTAACCATGTCCCTCATTCCAACTATCTTCTTCATGTGCAGAGAGAATTACGACTCTTCTGGAACACTAGGGGTTTTTGTATGAAATAATTGCTTCTTATCAGAGCAATTATTTTTATACTATATGAAAGAGAATTGTTCACTTGGTTCTACTTTATCCTTGCACTACAGATGGAACAGAAAGCAACACATACGAGAACTTGTATTTCACCAGGAAATTAACCCTTTGCAGACTTTTCATTGTTGTTTACTATCTTGAACTAACAGCAATTTAAACGCAGTTAGTTAGATCACCGTCACTCAAAGAAATGCCAAAAACTTTTATTTTCCTGTGACATAACAGTAAATATTTTAAAAACCTCCTTGCTGAAATGTCCCTTATGTGTCTTTTGGCAAGGGCCCACCCTGGCTCAGGCAGTGGGCAGACACAAGACTGCATGTTCACTGTGGAAGCCAGAAAGGGACTGGAATGTCTTACTGCAGTAGCCAGTCACAGTTCAGCTCTGCTGCAAAGTGCACCAGAACTAAGTGTACTGTTACAGAGCCAGATGTCTCCAGGGCAGGAGCTTTCTAAAGGGGTAATTTTTGGCAAGTAAACTGCAGTTAAAGCACTCTTTTCCTTAAAATCTTTTAAATTTTTCTTGTTTTTTGTTGCTATTAGAATTTAAGCCAGCACACTTCACTAGTTTATAACAGACAAAGACTACTATGCTTTCAGCAGGAAACACAAAGCAAAACCAGATCAAGCAAAAGTCTACAGGGCCAAGTAACAGATAGTGTGGACAGCCCCCTTGCAAAAAGCCATGGTGAAGTGACCCTCTGAGGATAGTTCAAACAAAGCACATTCATAGAACTTCATTCAAGCTAAAATCCAGGTTGGATGAAATGGGTATAGCAAGGTGGCTACTTGTTCTACCTACCTGGACATCATAGCATGCACCACAGTGGAGACAGCCATGACACACAGAGTATCACCATACAATTTCAGAAAGCTTCAACCCCTACAGACTGTACCACAGCAGAAGGCTTCAGGTGTTTGCCCATACAGAGCAATAACATATCACATCAGAAAACTGCAACCATCTATCCTTCTTGTTCTTTAGCCCACCTTTTAATACCCCCTCATCATTCATGCACTGCCCCTGTGTGCCCTCTGCTCCCTTTGGTTGGTCAGTCCCCCTGGGCACTCCAGGCTCATTGCTGTCAGTGCTGCTCCCCTGTTTCTCACAGCTGTGCCCACTGGGGATGAGGCTCAGCCCCACTCCCAATTACCACAGACTGTGTGCCTACAGCTGGCCATAGACAAGCTCAGATCCGAGTCTCCATTTACCCAGACCTGCCCCACACTTATCCCACGCTTCCTAATCCAGAGCTCTCAGGCATCAGCGTCCATCCCTCCCCCTGGAGAGAGCGCAGCCTTTCCCGACACACAGTCAATTGCTTCCTCAAACCCACAGAAAAATCTCCCCTCTCATCTGCCTTGCTCCATATCCTGTGTTGATCCTCTCTGAAATTGCCCTCCAGGAGCACAGATTGCAAGGGTGTCCAAGTCCCTGTCCCATCAGGACCAGCTGAGGTGGGTTATGCATGGTCACATCCACCTGGCTTTTGAATGAAGAATGAAGACTGCACAGCCTCTCTGGGCAACCTGCTCTGGGGTCTGAACACCCTCAGAGCAAAGAAATGCTGTCTTGTGTTCAGACAAAATTTCTCGTGTTTGAGCATCTGCCTGCTGCCCCTTGTTCTACCACTGGGCCCCACTGGGAATCCAAGCTGTGTATCCAAGTCCATCTCAAAGACTGCAGCCCCTCCTGGCCCAGAATACACCATCCCTTTCGATCTCCCCATCAAAATATCCTTCTGTCTCAACCAGAGATCACCTGGATCCCTTATTGAAATAAATTATGCACATTGTTGTGTCCTTGGATGAAAACAACGATACAAGAATGTGCATAATTTATTTCAATAATGGTACTTAAAGGAGATGGATATATAACTGGATTCTTTTTGTCCTCCTTTTTCCTAAAATGTGAATATCAAGTTTTCTGCACATCTTTGGAATTAACCTCAAACTGAAACTCAGCCTTAAGAGCTGAGTATTTTTTAGGCTTCTATAATTTGTCCAAGACTATCCAAGTCAGAAAAGTATTCTGTCCATCACTGTATTTGAGGCAAAAGAACATATAATAAAGTCAGCAATTTTATACAATAACAGTAACAACAATAGCAATAATAAAAATATAGATAATATGTACTTTACATATTATAATATATAATAATGTAATATATTATATATAATAAAGGAGCAGGAAGCCTTGATCTAAAAGCACAACACTGTGCCTTCTCCTAATGCAGAGCTACTGAAGGAAAAACATACATCTCTGTGAGGAACATTCTATAGCAAAAACTTTAGCCAACAATTCCCAATTTTTGCCAAATTAAAACTGAAATAATGCTTAGACTGAACTAGTTTTAAAAAATAAATATATTTGAATACACTAATAAATACTAGCTCTGAGCCATAGGTAGTGCCTTTGCTTCCCTCTTTTAGCATCTTTAAAAAACAATATATTGCAATAGTAACAGGACACTTTTGCAGACCTAACAGAATAGAAGTAACCATTTCAATTACAGTCTAAAGAAAAAAACCCATGCAGTGATGGCATGACTAAATATTTCCATGTAATCAAGCCCATTGAAACAGATTATGTCAGGGAATTCTGAAGTTTCTGAAGATAAATGATGACCATAAGAATCTTTGATTTAGCAAACCAAGGACTTTTCCATAATGTACTTTGGGGTATTGCACGGTAAATTGGACAGATAATACTTCAGAACCAAGTAATGGTTTAGATATATGTATTTTTAAATTACTGTACTTTTTATTGTTTCTTGAAAATAATCAGAAAACTGTTTAAATTTGTTATTTACCTTTGTTGTGAAACAACTGAGAGTTTCTGAATTTCCTTGATTTAAGGCACCATTGATCTCAGAGAAGATATGATCTTAATCACACTATGTTTTTTTTCTTTCAATTGACAGATGAATTAATATGCTGTTGGCAATGAACAAAACTTTTAATCCTCTTAAGATGCAGCATTTTAGCTCAGGGTGAATATTAAAACCTCGCCTGTTTTAATTTTCTTTCACAATCAGACAGATCCAGACTTCTGACAATACTGTGACATAATTTTATTGCTTCTGCAGCAACAAAATGCATTTTTGTATATCTCACCATCAAAATTTCACTAAACTATACCTTCAGAAGCTCTACAGAGCTGTTTTATGATCCCCTTCAGCTGCATGCACTGCTGCCTAGCCTTCAGCTGCCATGTGCTCCCCGAATGCAGCCATGCGAGCCCGTGCTCCTCAAACCCAAACCCACCTTCTGGCACTGGCTCTCCTGAGCAGCCTGTGGGAAATCACGTCTTGGAATGGACTTGGCCCAGCAGGATATGGGGAAGAGTTCACAGCAAGACAGGCTGCCCCACACAGCAACCTGCTCAAGTCACTGCTGACCCTCAGCCACCTCTGCCACCTTCACCCATCCGCGGATCAGAGAGTTCCCACTACCTGGCATGTTCTTACTGCAGCAAATGTTGTGGTCATGAGCAAATACAGCCTTGGGTCACCTCTGTACTCCTACATACCAGACCATTGTGTTGGAACTAACAGAACTAGCATACTGTTCTCCAAACAGGCAGAATCCAGCCTTTGGATAAAATAGCCTCTAGACATCACAGACTGTATATAAGCTATTTTTTCAAAGAAAGTACAGTTCTTGTGGGAAATACAAACCATCCTTTTTCATTTCAATGACGGTTGAAGTCATTTCTGAATGAAGCTTGAAAAAAAACCATATTTAAAGGTGCTGCTTAAATGTAAACTTAAATGCTGCATCTTAAATGACAGCTGCTAGTCTCAAGGCACAAAGGTAGTTTGTGGGAAACGGTAGTTTTCAGGGAAATGAAGCACAGTCCCACAAAACTGGATTTGGTCCAGCCTATGAATTCCCACTGCTGACAGAGAGCTCAATAGGCATGTTTCACACATTCTATTTTGTTCTTTTGTTTGTTTGTTTATTTGTTGCATAGAATTTACTGTCTTCAGGATGCCAGCAGGACCCTAAGAAGGCTTCTGCCATTTTGAAGTCTTCCTACCTCCTCCTACTCTCTAAGAGAAACCATTTTTCTTTCAACTTCCATCCCACAACCCTCAAGCTGCCTTTCTATAACTTGCATAACTGATTGGGAAGTGCTGACAGCAGAGTGCAGTCAGCCTCCCAGTGCATCCCCCACCCCAGACCCTTCCCCTAGAGAACAGCTTCCCAAGAACTTCAGCACAGTTTCTATTTAAAGGCTTCAGACCCTGCCAGAAGGAGCTGGGTTGTCAAATTTCAAATCTGTGCTCTCTACACAGTACTCAGATGCGTTTCTGCAGTAGTAAATGTTAGCTCTCCCTTGTGGCATGCACTTACCTTTCACACAGCCATGACCAAAACCTTGCACAAGCCTCTTCCTCACTTCTAATCCAGACACAGTCTCCTTCTAAGAGAAACAGTGAAGGAACAAGGAAATAGTGACCACCTGAGGAATGGGGACAAAAGTCTCCACCCAGCTGGGGTCCAGAGATCCTCATTAGTCACTATCACTCATTCTACCCCCCAAAAATGCTCACATTATGAGCCTCCTTGCATGCCTTGGAGCCCACCTTCACCATTCCAGCACGGACTTGGCTATCCCAGTTTTTTTCAAATCCCTGATTTTGCTTTCACAGGGAGCTAAACCAAGTAACCATTGTTGTTCTTGTCAAAACCCAGGGGGTCTTCACAGGACCCAATGGACAGCAAAGATCTTGCCTGAGAAATAACAGTGCAAGAGACTGCCTAGTGCCATTACAGCAGTGCAATACAGAGCCCTTTCCAGCAAATACTGAAGAACCCAAATTAAACACTGCTGTATTACTGTGTGGCAGCAATCCACACAGCAGACTGGGTTCATTTCCCAGGTCAGCAAATGCTTTCCCTGCCACGGGGATGTACTTGAATTTGCAACACCATTTTATCTAAAATCTTCATGAGACTGCAGTGGAGAGCTTCAGGGAACAGGCCCTGGTGAAGAGCCAGAGACCTGGCAATTAAAGTGCACTGCAGGGAAGAGACAGACAGAGTCACGGCGGACTGAGGTGTGAGCACAAAAGAATGTCAAGAGATGGCAGAAGGTTAACAGAGTAATATGGCAGGGAGCATCAGGCACCCCTCTGAGTGCAGACACAGCTGCCTGAGCCACATCCTGTGACCGAGGAGAGCATCAACAACAAACCTCCTCTGAACCAGCACGGCTGTCGGAGGAATTTTCCCACAGCTAAGATCACATTCATCGCTCTGTGTCAGGAACAATATTGCATTGTAACAGCCCTGGGATTCCAGCGGATGGAAGAGCACATTCAACCTCAACCACAAACAAACTCTGAGCTAAAATGGTGAAGTGCAATGCTCCTTTGGCTGCACTACAGCACGGCAGATTTTATACCCGTTACCCACACGGCCAGCACAGTGACATGAACTCAAATGTAGAATGGAGACTAAATCTTAATAAACCTGCAAAAAGATAGAAACCCCCAAGCATCAGATAAAAACAAGTGTCTGAAATTTATGGATGTATATGATCAAAACAAAATTTTAAAAAGAGAAAATAAAGAAGAAAAAGAAGAAAAAATAAACAGAAACACTGAAGGAGAATTTGAAGTGCTTTCTTTACAATCACACAGATTGGTCTGTGGGAAGGGAATACAGTGATGGCCATGCAGACAACATTGCAAACGTCATTGCTTTTAAAAAAAATAAACAAACATTTTGAAATATTTTTCCAGGGTTCTTCCTTTTTTTTTCCTAAGTTTCCCTAATATGTGGCAAAGCTTCAGAACTAGACTATTCTTCTTATGTGTGATAGTCACTGTTATTTTTCTTCCTGTGTATTTTTCAAGTCATCTTTCCCAGCATTCATATGAGTACAAGATTTCACAGACACTCTTAGTTTTTTCAGTCTGGGACACTCATCTTCTCACAATCTTTACAGCAGGAAAGCTGTAGGCTGCACAGAGAGGAAAGCATAAATCACACTATGACAGGTTTATAAGACTAATTCTAATAAATATCTCTCAGTAGCCTCCTATTCACTGTCTCCCTAGAAGAGCAAGGAGGGATTTTTCTGCTGGCAGCATTTTCAACTGCATCAACATATTTCGTGAAAGTGCATGAACTTCAGCAACACTTTGCCAAGGAAGCCCAGACAGGCTCGCAAACCAGGAGGCATGAGGAGGAAACCCCTCAGAGCCCCTGGCAGGGCATTTAGCCTGGCCTACGACAGACCAGAGACTGGACCCTATTTCAGGACCAGATGCATTCAATCTACCTTTTTTTGCTCAAATCACTGCAGGTCAGCCTTTGATCAAAGCTTCTTCCCACTGCTCTGGCAAATTCAACAATCCAGGAGCCAGGCAAGGCAGAGATCATGGATATGAAGCAGGCATCCACATCCCAGGATGCAGCCACCAGAACTGGCAAACCAGCTGAGCCTAACACTTCCCAAAGGCACCTGGTGTTTTTTTACATTGTTTCATGCTGCTTTGTTTGGGTATTCAGAAAATCCCAAGCACTGCTTGAAGACCTTTTCACTTCATCAGGACCTTTAGACATATCTTCGTTTCACTCTACCTACTGCCACTAGATTTTTATTGAGGAAAAAAAAATGCATTGCAGACAAAAGTTAGAGCCTGGAAAGAAGCAGTATCCAATGGTATCAAAACCAGCTATGGCACGTGCTCTGCATGGAGCACACACATTTTTCTTTCAGTTATCTTTTAATGGTTGTTAATTTCCCCACTATGACTGTTTCAAAAAACAATTCATGTCCTACCTGCATGTATTTATTTGAATATTGGTTCAGCTGTGTCACTGAAATGCTTAGAAACCCAAGCACATTTTTCAAAAGTTATTTAAGAATTTCTTTATTTAAGTACCATTGGCTTTTCTTTAAAGTCACAGTGCTTCTGAAAATACGATTTTGATGACAATACAGAAGGAAACTGAGAACATCTTCATTTTGGAGACAGCAGTCCAACACTGACCCACATGCACATCACTTGTTAGTGAAGTCTTTTATTGCTGATATTCAAGAGAATGCTGCAGAGAACAGAGAGGTGTCGTGTTCATGCCTGTTTAAATCACACAAACCATGAAAGTCTGGGATTAAAACCAGAGGCTGAAGGATGATGTCCAAAGGCTAGAAGCTTTAAGTACTAAAGCATCTCCTGCAACACTCACAAGAGTTTCCTCCCATGTTTCATTTGACATAGAACATACCAAATTATGTCCTTTTACCCCTAGACAAACTCAATTTTCTGTATCAAAACCTCATTATAGAAAATAAATAAGACTTAAATAAACAACATCAAAAAAAAACCCCAAAAAACACTACATGAAAATGAGAATCGATCTGGTGGTGGAGGTCTTGCCACTCCATCTGTTAACTCTCCTTTTCTGATGATATTGAGAATTGCATTGACTTTCAGAAATACCAAAGTCTTTTCAGCTTTTCCCTTATGCAAGATGTGCAGCTGGACTTCTTTGGTCTCCATGAAATGCCTGTACCCAGTATCTCTGCACTTCTCCTTTTCAGCACAACTACAAAGTATCTAACTCCACCCCTGCTTTTTGTTGTGAAATTGGAACATGCCCAACATTTTTTCCTCAGTAGACAATTTATTTTTAAATCCACAGCTAAGAATGAAGTGTAATATATTTTAAAACAAATGTTCTTAGTCATCATTTCCATAATATTTCAACCACTTCATAGGAAATATTCACAACACCAACAGGATAAAAACCAATGGGTTTCTATTAGCAAGTGTCCACAGGTCTTCATTTCAAATCTCAACAACAGCAAAAAACTGCTGTAATAAAAACTTAGATACTAAGATTGGCTCTTTGCATAAGCACTAGCCATCAGCTGGAGATCTGTCTGGAAGATATACCTTATTTCAATGTGACATAGTTGATCAAGTACTGAAATGAATGCTTAAATTATGGTGTCCTTGTTAGGAGCGTGACAGACCTAGGTCATCAAATAAGTAAAGTTTAATATTTATTAGGAGGTATTATAGGTCTAAAATTAAATTGCCTTCCTGAAACCAATTCTCATTCATGGCAACTGGCCTGTTACCATAAAGAAGGTTTTTTTTATCTCAGATGAGTGACAAGGTCTCCTATACCATAATTTCCCGTTCTTAAAAGCACATCAAATATGCACAGAAAATGAGGTTAAATGAGTGGTGCTTCTACCAAACTAGTTTGTTCTCCTTCTTTTTCCACACAGCACTGATAAATAAATATATATTTTGTGTCAGTGGGAAGGGAGAATATATGTCAGCTCTGAAACGTCAGGTTCAAATTGTAAGGTTTTGCAAATTAAGTTTTTATAAATGCCAAGTCCACGGACCTAGACCAAGAATCTGGGCAGGCAATTTCAGTCAGCAACAGGAAATATTCCTTGGTTCCCTGACTATTGCATTACAAATTGGTACAAAAGTGCTCCTGCCATATAATACAAAAACAGATGAAAATCTTCATTGCACTTAGGGATTTTGTAGAAAATGAGATACTGTATTGACTAAATGTATCTTACTGTGCACAGCTGGGGAAAAAATAAGTTGCAAATTACTACAAATAAAGTTTCATTTAATTGCTATACTTCTTCTTTCCTTTAGTTGAATTATTATTTTGACTTTGCTTACTGTCATGGCTTTTTATTTTTAGGTTCTTTCTACTAAACCAAGTAGGCTGTATGCGAAATGTTGCTATTTTTCCTACAAACTTATTCCAAAATACACACAATTTAGGCAGAAACTAAAAATCCATGACCAAACACGAACACATCTTTTTAATTCATGTTACTGTTGACACCACTGTGAGCAGGTCAGACCATTCAGACAAAAATGTAACGAGATAATGCCCTATGGAATTTAATAACTAAGTGGCAGTCAAAACATAAAATGGTCTGACCTCTATTAAGCATTTTCTCTCAACTCCATTAAGAGATTAAAGGCAGTTATAAGCACACTGTTTTCTAAAATTTGCTTAACAGAGGCAACATGTGCAGAATCATGGAGCATGTCTACATCACGGCTTAGAAACGGTATTCTCCAACTTAGCAGTCCAGCTAAAACCAAGCTGCCTCTCACTCCCCACACCTTCAATTGGAAGAACTAAAGGCAAAGATCATGGTTCAAGATAAAAAAAAAAAATTACTGGAAACAGAAATGAGACTAATAAACAACAGAAACAGCAACAATATTAGTAACAAAAGATATAACACTAAGAAACAACTTACACCTCCTTACCTTTTCTGGACAGAAAGTAACCCCTTCTCTCCTGAAGAGAAACAGAGTCCCTTCCTCCTGCCCCTGGCAGTCTCATGAGATAGTTCTGAGTAACATTTGGGCCTGGCCAAACCCAACTACTGCAAAAACTTAATCCTGTTCCTGACCAGAACTAGGACAGTCTGATGTTCCAAAGCCACAGCTTTTGTTGTCCTGCTAACGCTGCAGTTTGCTGAGTAGAAAGAACAGGATTAGAAATTACAGCACACAGTATTTGCAATAAAGAGGATCCAAGCCTTAGGGTAGACCTTACACAGCCACAGACCACAGCCTGTTTGAGTATCTGTTGAGAGAAGGACATTCATTCCCATGGCCACAGAGCTCCCAAGGACACCTGCATTCCAGGGCAGTCTTAAACAAACATTAAATAACAATTCTACCTCCACAGTTACTTTTTCAATTAGATTAATTCAGAAAACCTATTTGTAATCACTGATGAACAAGTTCTCATCTCATATTCCTGCCAGAGTCCAGTGGTTTCAGACCCAGAGCTAAAAAACTAATTTCCTGCAGCCCTGTGTATTTAATGCAGATGTCTCCCAGAGAAGGAGTATGGATGTGCCACTACCAACTTGTATTGACATGGAGCAGTCTCTCCAAGGGAACTAGCTAAACACAACATTTCTAGTCACAAATGTCTTACCTTGAAAAACAACATAAATCAAACACACCCTTCAAGTTGGACCTCATCCCATCCTAGAACCTTGGGTTTACCCAAAACTCCAAATCCCAGCAGTCCTCTTGCCCCTTGTCATTTTTGTCTGTTTGGATGAAAGACCGCATCTGTATGGAATCTCCTATTTCTCTTACTGTTTATAAATTTCATAGAGCAGAAATCCAACTTGGCTCATAAGCATGGCTGGTTTCCACCTAATTGCAAAAAGAGACTTTCTAAAGTCAGGGGTCTCCCTGGCAGGAAACAGCTGCTGGCTTGCTGTACCAGAAAACCTCTGGCCCTGGCTGCCCATGAAGTATCACATCTGTGCTGAGACAGAAATAGTGTGAACCAGAACACCAGTTACAACTATCAATGGTTTTCATACAGCAGATGGAGTTCCTAACTTCATAGGGGGATATATCACAAATGGTTACAAATACACCTAAAAGCTACTGAGATCCTCACTTAATTGCAAATAACAAAAAAGTCACAGCGATTCCTTGGTTTCTGCTTCTGTTTAATGCTGAAGATTTAAAACTTTAAGATCAAGCATGGAAAGAAGAAAGAAGACAAATAACCTAAAATAAAGCCCTATGTACTAATTTGAGATAGAGAAGCAGGATTTTTCAAACACACCCACTGTTTGAAATGTCTTCCAAGATTATGAACTCTTCTGAGTCCATAAAAGAAGTAGCAAGTACTGCATACTTCTTTTATGTCTTTAGAGAAAATGAGTCATGGAAAAATTCATCAAATGTCTACATCATACAAATTAGCCAAACCACAACACACAGTTAACATATTGTTATGGGTGAAACATTCCTGTGTATGACTTTACAACATTAAACTTTAAATATCCACAATTATTTGGATAATAAAGTGCAAAACACTTTGGTACCTTGTTTGTGAAAATTTTTCAAGGAGTCCACCACCTTGCCATCGGCAGGGACCCCTTTCCACTAAATCATGTTGCTCAAAAGCCCACCCAACATGGCCTAGAACACTTACAGGAATAGGGAATCCACACCTTCTACAGGCAGCCTTGTCCCAGTACCTCCCACACTCACAGCAAAAATGTCATATTTATATTCAATCTGAACTTACCATCTTTCAGTTAAAACCACTGCCCCTTCTCCTGTCACTACAGGCCCTGGTCAAAAGTCTGTCCCCATCTTTCTTATAAGCACATTTCCTGAGGTCCCCCTGGAGACTGCTCCAGGTTAAACAACCCCAGCCTTTTCAGCTTTCCTCACAGGACAGGTGTTCTGGCCCCAGAATGAGACATCAGAAGTGACACCCAAATCCATCATGTTTATTGGACAGACACTGGAAGGAGCTTAATTTCCATCTCACGGATGTTAAAACTCACATAACATGCACACAATGACAGATGACACATGGCAGGTACACAGAGGACAGAAACCAGGCTCTTGGAAGGCAAAGATACATACCAGAACATCAAACCACTGGTTTGCTCCTGTTCAGCTACGTCACTAACTTCAGCTCAATGACCTTCCTGTGTCCCTCATGCTATCTCCTAATTTCAAAAATCTTTGAATTTAGACCAATCTTTGGATTTAAACAAAGCTACATGAAAATAAGTAAGATTCTGAAGCAATTTAAGTAACCTGTACAGATAGTTGAGTCCATGGAAGTAAACACATTCTGACAGATACATATGCAATGACCAAATTTAGGTTTTTTGCCTGGAAATCTCTCCTTCTTAGTTCAAATAACCACCTAGTTACTCATCAAACTTTGCAGCCTTTGCCTAGGAGTTTGAGCAAGGAAGACCTTGAATTCCTCAGACTTTGCTTTCAATGACTTGAAATCATAGAGTCACAGAATATCTTTGGTTGGAAGGGATGCCCAAGAATCATCAAAGTCCAGTTCCTGAACTCCTCAAATCGTCTTTGCAACAGCCCATGGTTATTCTCAAGTGTCTGCCAGCTTGGCCTTGGTCTCCCACTGAAAGTGATGTTGGGTTACCCCTTTTGCTTGTCTCAGAGGACTCCTGCACCTACTCATATCCAGCTTTTACTGCTCCCCAGGTGGCCAAATGAGCTTCAGAGGGCAGGGCTTGCTTGCCACCTTCCACTACCTACAGACCTCCAAGAGAACTTCGAAAGCACGACAAACTAAATCTGACAGGATTTTTAGTATATAATGTTTGACATTAGCCAGAGGAGCTATAGAATTAAAGCTTCTGGTCAGTCAATGCCCTTCTGTTTCCATTTAAGGTTAAGAATGCAAAAACTTGATGGCAATTTCATTCCCAAAGTCTCTTCAGCCTGTTCCAATTTTGGGACATAATTCAGTCTAGTCAAAAATATTTTAAACAATGTGGTTTATTTATAATCGGAAAAGGCATCTTAGTAATCATCAAAATTACCAGAAGTTACTAAATTTAAAACACAACGACTGCATTTTCTTCTCTCCCCATAGAGAGCAACAGACTGAGCACAAAATCTAAGCACTGCTGTACACAGCTCAACAGATTTCTCTCCCTCCATGAACAGCTGCAGACAGAGTCAGAAAAATAAACCTTTTTAGGTTCACTAACCAACCAAAATGTGATACTAGGAACAGCAAGGAATTTGAAATAAGTCATCTATTTTATGTATTGCAGTTCACTTACACCTTATGAGTATTATCACCTATCCGAAACCATGACTGTGGAGGGAGATGTAGCCACGTTAATACAAATGATAAGATTTTTTAAAAAAAATCTTATTGCTTATGCCACATAAGAGTTAAAAGAGAAAGGATACTGCAAGTGTCTGTAAAATAAAGCAGCAGAATTGCAAAAAAGCAGCCATTCAATAAGATAATGGACAAACTGAGAACTGTACAAGACAGGAATTCACTAAACACATAATTTACTTGCAGCAGTCAGGATGGTAAGATGCTGCTGAAGTCAAGAACTATGAAAATTCAAAACTGGAATTACAGTAAGACTATCCATAAGCGTATAAAAAGGCAAGCCAAGTAGCAAACTCACATGAGAAAGTAAACTAGAAATGAAGGAGGGGCAGATCACAACTGTTGCCTACTCACTGAGATTTATTTTCCATTGTTTGCTGAATCTGCATCTGGTATTACCTATTCTCAAGAAAAATACACAACCCCCATAAAAACAGAAATCTGTCCACATCTCCCTTAAATCAACACTGGAAATGCTGAGTGACTTCACCACAGAGGTTTCTATGTTTTGTGTAGTTTCTGGAGCACAGCCTGGTTGCACATATAAAACTCTCTCTACATTGCTCAGAAATACCAAGAACACATAAAACCCCTTCGTTTACAGGTTTGACCTTGGCTGGATGCCAGGCACCCACCAAAGCTGCTGCACCACGCCCCTCAACAGGATAGGAAAATAAAACAAAAGGTTCACGAGATATGGACTGGAAGAGATCACTCATCAAACACCACCACAGACAAAAAAAGACTCAACTTGGGGATATTAACGGAATTTATTACTACCAAAATCAGAGCAGGACAGTAAGAAGTAAAATAAACCTTAAAAACATCTTCCCCCCACCCCTTGCTCCTTCCCAGCTCTGCCTCCTCCCCAGAGTGGCACAGGCAGACAGGGAATGGGGTTATGGTCAGTTCATCACCTGTCATTTCTGCCACCATTCAGGGAAAGGAGTCCTGCCCCTGCTCCAGTGTGGGGGCCCTCCCAAGGGCAACAGTCCTCCCCAGAGTGCTCCACTGTGGCTCCCCCACAACGTCACAAGCCCTGTCAGGAAACCTGCTGCAGGGTGGGCTCCTCTCTCCATGGTCTGCAGGTCCCTGCCAGGAGCCTGGTTCAACACATTTCCCACACATTCACATCCTCCTCTCAGGCACCCACCTGCTCCAGTGTGGGTTTCCTCCATGGGCTGCAGGCGGATCCTAGGATCCCTGTGGATCTCCAAGGGCTTCAGGGCACAGCTGCTTCACCATGGTCTGCAGAGAAATCTCAGCTCCAGCATCTGGGGCAGCTCCTGCCCTCCTTCTGCACTGACCTTGGTGTCTGCAGAGTTGTTCCTCATCTTCTCACCCCACTGTTCTCTGGCCACAATTACTTCTGTGCAGTAACCTTTTTTTTCTCTTCTTAAATCTGTTACCACAGAAGTGTTACCTCCATTTCTGACTGTCTTGGCCTTGGCCAGTGGTGGGTCCACCCTGGAGTTGGCTGGTATTGGCTGCCAGACACATGGGAATGTTCTGGCAGCTTCTCAAAAAGAAGCCCACCAGCAGCCCACCAGCTACCAAAACCTGTCCATTCAAACCTAATGCATACAGAGAAATACTTGAGAAATTCATCAATAAATTAGCCATTTGCCTTTTCCTTTCATAAGAAGAATGATTTTTAATTTTAAAAATACACAGTAAACTCCACTCATATTTCACATCAACTTACTTGTTCTCAGCTGCAGTTGTGACAATACAACTGGGGAAATATAGCTGTTAAAAGTATTTTCACAGCAAACTACTTCACATTCAAACTCCTTTTAATTCTTCTGACCTAGCCATTGTTTTTCAGCATAAGAAGATGTAGTAAGCTAAGGAAGGGCCAAGGGCTCCTCTACCAAAGCAGCTATTATTGAAAGGCACTGCACTCCCAAATATTTATACCATGTTAGTTGCAAGAGGAGACAAGACTTGAGACACAGGAGATGACTCACCAGAACAGAGCACCTATGCCTATGCTCTTGAAATTCAATGTGAGTTGCTGGTGATCATACAAATTTGTTTTCTTGTATTTTGTCTTTCAAATCTCTCTAAAGTTAAGGTGCTGCCTTGAAAGACACCAGAAAATGTTTTGTTCCATTTATGAATATCTGTCATAAAAGCATGTCACACATGCGACTTACTTAGTCATTAGAACACTTTACAGAGAAACATTTTAAGTACTTCAGTTGCTTGTACCTAGTGTGCCTCATTATAAGTCTCTTTATCTTGTGGTTCATTTACAACAAGCCACACACACAAAAAATCAATCCAGTAAGTGCAGAACAGGTGGACAGCTGGCATTACAAACCCTTGAGACCTGTTCAGCACTCGGCAACTTACTCCAAACCCCACCTGCAATGCTGTTTTTCATCTTTTATCACCTAAAATTTATCTTTGGTCTGTCTGGATGGACGACATAAAGGTAGGAGCTAGCATTTAACACACAGTCATGCAAAGACAAGGCACTTAAGCACCAACCTAGTTGAAATTTCCCAAATAAACTCATGGACAAAATCCCAATGAAACAGACACGCACTATTCCAGAGGATCCTGATGTTGAAGGGTCTGTTTGAACTGTCTGACCAGTTTCAAACACCTACATTTTTTATTAATGATGTTGTGTACACAAAAAATATCAATGGCAGTCCAGGGAAAGAATATAAAGCAGGTTGAGAATAAACTGAATGAGCAGAACTAGAACTTGATTTATTTGATTTATAAAAGAACAATCTGGTATACTATTTTTTTTAGCAAGGCAAACACAAGTATCAAAGGAAGGCAGTGATTTCTTTCCTGAAAAATCCATTATAAAAGACACCAAATGCTAAAATAAGCAATATGCATATTCTTTCTTATAAGATTTATATTGAAACAAAAGGGACATTTTTAAAAACTTTTAGCAGTGCCCATAGTTACAGACTCCGGAACAGATTAGCTGTAATGGTAGGCAAGGAATACGCAAAAAATAACATACACTTTAAATTTATTTCTACATATACAAAACCAACAATAAAGCCATGTCTGCATGTATGCACAAATGCTCAGACAGATTAGACATGAGATCTATCTAATAACAGCTGGGAAGGAGACAAACCTTCAGGAAATAATTTTGCTGTTTGTACAGAGTCAGTCAGCCAGAGTCAGACACACGTTACACCACAACAATTAGCACAAATTTTCCAGAGCCTCAGAAAGTACTTTATGTCTGTAAAAACACTGTGGCCTTAACAGCTGAGGCAGTGGGCGGGATAAAGGCAGGCTGGTATTAGTCACCTCCTCAGCACCTGCACCTAAACTGGCCTCACTGTCTTAAAGCCTGCAGCCTGCAGGAGCATGGGCACGCAGCACCCATCGCCACAACTGGTTTTAACTCACTGTTTAGCTCATTTTGTGGTACTCACTTCAGGAAAACAAATATGAGACACCTTCAGTCAACAACCAGTCCTGCATTTTCCATTTTTTGTCCTACTTAAAATAATCCAGCTTTATGACAGTCCTCATAGTTCTTCCAGCTTTCTGTAGACTGAGATTTACCCGTCATGAAACTCATCTTTCATCTGACCTTGTAAAAGCCATCCACAGGACCCCCTCCCAAGCAGACTTCCGAAGCTCCAGGGTGGGAATTAACTTGCCTTACATCAGTTGTAGGATGGCCCTTTATTTCATTATTTCATGTGACTGTGTCCACGGTAGCACGTCCCCTCAGTGGGTAACACACGAGGACAGCTCAGGGAGGGACAGCTCAGGGTCCCCACTGCAGATGGAGGGGCTCCCCACGCTCCTCCAGTGCAAGGGCTGTGTCCGCGGGGGCCTGCGCTGCTTGTGGTGCCCCTCGCCAGGTCTGGGACACGCAGGCACACCTGGGCTTGTGTCACGCCTCACTGCCACAGCTCCGTGTCCCGGCGTGGCTCCGTGTCCTTAAAAGGAAGGATGCCCTCTAGTGCGAGAACCGTACGAGGCCCTTTCCACTTCTGCCACATCACCGAGTGTCACACGCAAATCTACTCACAGCAGCACAGCGAGACGCGGCGGAGGGCTGGCTCAAGCACCGAGGAAAGGACTGGAAGGCAACCACCAAAGACGGGGGGGAAAAAATTGTACAAACCAACAGCACAGAACAAAAATCTGACCCCACTGCTCCCAGCTGAATAGCAACCACTACAAAATGGACATGAGTCAAATGCCAGTGCACTGGCCCCTAGTTAGTTTCTGCGTGATAAACATCTCGCGTACCAAAACTACAATTTCAAATCCAATGAATCCTTTCTACTAAATTTAAAAGTGCAATATGCCAAACAGTAGTGTTAACTGTCTCTGTAAGTAAATACGCCATTTATTTGTTCACTATAAATTAAGAACAGTATTCAAACCTCTGTTGATCATCAGACCAGAGGGACCTGTATATTAACAACAACATTGAGGACCTGTGTCAGCCAATGTTGTTTTTGCTAAACTACAGCATTCACAGATGACAAACACCATAGCCAGATTTGTTTGAACTGACGTATTTTAGGTTTATTATTATTTTACAGTATTCTCACATCTCTCATTAATATTAGCTTTTATTCCAAACTGACAGCATAACTTCCTGCAAAGGCAATGGCTGTGATGTGCAGAATTACACCAGCATATGAGTAAAAGAATACTGTGCCATTACAGATGCACTTAATACATTGTGTATCAGATATTAAATGCTTTTCTTTCAGTTAGAAAAGCATTGTTTGGTTTATTATTATGCCTAGTATAAGGAGTACATGAATAAGTACATGTTAATAAGTAAACTAATGGCTGACTAAAGCATAGGCAATTAAATACCCCAGGTGCTTCTGAAAATATTGCCTTGCAGATATAATTCCAGTCTATGTGTTTAAAATATATGTCCCAAACAAACTAATCTTGCAAACTGGAACAGAAAAGATACTTTTAATGAGAATTTATCTTCACCTTAAAGACCAAAGGCAGATAAAACCTGCCTCCTGTATATAAATAAAACACATCCAGAAAACTGTAGAGCCCACCCTGAACCAGACATGTCCCTAGCTACTGCATTAACACCACGGATTTTTGATGCTTACACAAGGAGAGAGTTTCTGAGGAACTAAGCCCAGGAGCCCACGGCCTTAGCCTGCAGTGCAAGGCTCTGCAAGGGAATGTCGGCCACCGTGGGTACCACCAAGCTCCCTCGCTCCTAAAACAAAGGCATTTGTGAGAAAAGGCTTCATAAAATTTCATCATTCCCAGCATCCTTTTCCCTTAAATGCTCCTCTGTCACATTAGATTAGAAAAGGAAAACAAACACGAAGGCAAACAAGAGAGATTTTGGTTGGCAGGCTTCTCGTTATTCATTTACTGTTTATTATTGATTTTTGTGCCCGTGCAGAAGGATCACGTGTGCACTGGAAAGAGGACGATGGTAACGTACAGAGGGCTGTGTATACCAGGGAGCTCATGGCCAGAGCAGCTGTCTGTGGGCTCTCTGTGGCTGGTTTTTGGATTGTTGGTTGTTTATTTTAGACTGAGAAAGTCTCCAGTGTTCAGCCTGGACTAAACCACAAACTCCAGCTCAAGGGGTCCACTGCCAAGATGCAAAGGGGTCATAATCCAGAGTGGAAGAGCTGAGATCTTGGGTGATCCCCAGGGTGGGAGCTGCTCTGCCAGTGAACCAAGCTGGGCTGGCATTCCCAGCCACAGAGCCCCCTCCCAATAACCTCGTGGTGGCCGCTGTCACTCACACCAACAGACGGGACGGGCCACCACAGCCCTGCAGCACAGCCAGGACATGGCAGCACCCAGACACACACTGCTGCCAGGGGAAGAACAGATTTGTAAGGAAGATATTGTAGGGTATTTATTCCAAGTCTGTAATACTAGCTCACCTAAGGAAAGTAGCAAACAATGCCAATGAGTCCCGCACATCACACACTCTGCACCCCAAATGATAAAGGCCTAGCCTCAAACACAAGGGGAACAGCACTGTATTTTATTTATTTTATACATTACTAACATAAATATAACAGATAATGTAATATATATGAATATATTTTGTATATATCATATAACATATTTTATCTATTACTGTATATATTGCTCAGAAACAAAAATAAAAACAATCGCCCAACAACAGTATTGCTCCATAATCAGTCATTGCCAGTTTGAATGTGGCCTGAAGAAAAATCGGTATTTTCAGATCTACTGGATTTACAGAAGAGTAGAGTAGTACTTGAAGCACCCTAAGTTTTCAGTGAGTGATTTATTAATTACTGGGTTTGGCTTATGTCATGCAAAATTCATCACACTGTCAGAAAGCCTACGTTACCTTGTAAAACTGAAAATTTATATTGCAACTTCAAGAGTTATAAAAATATGTGGCATGAGAACTGATTAAAAAGTTTTAAACATAAAAGCAGCTAAGAAACTTTGCAGATTAGATTTAGACAGGTCAACTTCTTTTTACGCTAAATGCCTTTATTTAACCAGCTCTGTCATCAGTTCTCAGTGTCTTGGTACCTGTCGTGTTTCAAATCCAGGAAGGCAGCAAATGTACAAATTTATTTCAGATTGCTGAGGTGTATGAGAGTCATTCATGCTCTATACCCTCTTCTATTGAGACCAATGTGAAAATACTCTTGGGGTAACATTATAATTTCCTTAAGTCAGTAGGAGCTTTACCAACTGCTCCAAGGAGACCAGAATTGCAACACAGACTTTCTCAAAACAATAATGTAAAGTTAATTTCAACTTCTACCTCGCGAGACCAGTCTATCAGCTAAGGCCTTCAAATAAAGCAATATCAGCCCTGTACAAGTAACACCTGCAAGACCTGGGACGTTCAAAGATTTCCCTCTGCTTTGGTAAGGACAAAACGCAGAGAAATAAAACTATATCTGGAAAAGTCAGACTGAGTAATAACTTAAGATCTGTATAAAAACAGTTAAAATAGATCACAAACCAAATCAAACAAACCAAGACTATTCAACAAAGTAAGTAAGGACACAGTAAGGTAAAAAGCAGGATATGGTAGTTTCCAAAGTGAATACTTATTACATTTTTGAATGAGAATAAAACTGCTGAATTTGGGGAAAAAATAATTGAAGGGCAAGAAAAGAGGCACTGTGACAGGAGAAAGTGAGATATAATTCAAAGGACTTAACATGTTCAAGACATGGTTGAGTGTAAGATTAAGAGAATGTACAGAAAGCAACTTGCTGAAGGAAATAACATTTGTAAAAGCAAGCCCCATATTGAGATAGTTTTAATAGACTGTTCAAATCCCCCAAATTACGCTAGAGTACTTAATATTTCTGTTTTTAAAATGCAGACCCAAGCTACTGAGAATTTTTAGTATAACAATAAATTAAGCAATTGAGGTATGTGAAAAAATAGGATGAAACACAAAATAAATAAATCATGCCAGACCAATCAGATGTGCCTCTTTACTGAAAATATTCAGTTCTTACCAAGAAAAATGTGTAGCTCTAAACTGTCTGGATTTCAGTAATGTACTGACAGTGCTGTAGAAAGCTAGTTAAAACAGGAGATGGAGAAACCAGTCTGGATGGTGTGGAGAGCACATGGAGCTGCCAACTGAGCCTTACAGAGAATTTTCATTACCAAAACCATGAGCTGCCGGGGACACACTATCAAAGTTAATGGGGCAAAAGGCAAGGAACCAGCAAGGAAAACTATTTTTACTGGAAGGTGAGAAGGATTAATTACACTATATAAGGCAGTTAGTGAAGCCTTACCCTGGCATATGATGTAGAGTGGACAAACTCAGTTATGAAATGGCCAGAAAACTAAAAGAATAAAGTATTACCAGCAGAATCAAGGACATCCAGCAGTTTTAGGAGAACAAATGAGGACAACACAATTGATTCAATCTTATAAGGGATGGCCAGGCAGGAAAAACCCCACGAGTGCACTGGGAACCAGTCTTCATGGTGGTGATGCTGCTTCTGCAGGTAAAGGAGAGAGCTGTCACAAGCACAAACATGTGCAAGCCAGCCACAAATACATCCAAGTCAGAGTGAGAGCAGAGCTTCTATCCATGAGAATTACCAAATTCTGGAAAAAAAATCTTTCAGTGCAGCAGTTTACGGGAAGATAATGTAAAATATGACGGAGTGTTGGAGTCAGGACCCAGAGAGGCCTGTACACCTCTCCAGTGGCACAAAGCACAGCCCCTACATACACATCACAGGAGAGCATTAAGGGTGGGAACTCCACCTTCTGCAGAGCTGCTGACAAAACACTCTCAGCGGTAACACAGGCCAAACCCTCCTGGCCAGGTCTGAGGAAATCCTGCAGCTCAGACACCCGAGGAAACCCTGGAGCAAATCAGGGCTCCTTGGGACTTGTGTTCCCACAAGACTATGTGGGTTTTGGGGAGACTGCTAACACAGCTGTCATCAGCACTTTTCAGCAGTAAACTCTTGACAAGAATTTCTGGGAATATATAGAACAATATTAACTGCTAAAGTGATTCACTTGTGCTTGCATCAATCCTCTGTCCTGTGACCCAATGAGCAGGACAGTCAGACATAGGGACCAGAAGGCACTTTTATAACAGCACAGCACAATACAGGAGCCTACACTGAGCAGGCACATAAATCCAGCAAGTCAAGCACTACAGAGAAGACACTTCTGGCTTCTAAGACCAGTAATTGTGCACCAGTGCAGCTCTGCACAGGACCCCCTCAGGCTCTTCTCCTCACAGGCAGGGCTCATCAGCTCAGCTGCAGCATCCTGCTGCTGCACAAAGCTGGCTTCTGCTCAAGAAGTATCTTGAGCCTCACCCCGGGACTCTGTGTCCCCTTGTCCCCTGCACAGGGTGCAGAAGGCCAGCTGCAAGCCTTCTCTAACAGGCTCTGGTTTAACCTTCTCTCTGAAAACTGAGGAAATGACTAGCCTGGGACTCTAAGCCAAGATTTGTGTAAAACATACCAGATGGGTACACTGCTATCAAGTTAACTTCAGTATTAAAAATAGCAAAAGAAATTTCACATGGAAGATTAAGTGCATTAGTGGATCATATAACCTTGCTTCAGAGCAAGCCACGCCGTAAACAATTTTCAGCCCTCAGCATAAACATACACGACATGTCATGAAAACATTTAGTTATGTGAAGTTCAACATCTATGACACTCTCAGGTTACAGGCGTATTTTCTTGAGAAATAAATGGCTGCCTTACAAAATAAGATGACGATGATGATAACATTTCTTGTGCATTAAATTTGATCTCTGAGTGTCTTGCCACTGCACACAAGACCCTGCATTTCAACCTAACATTCCTGACATTTAATAAGCCAAGTTTATTTGTAGAAAGTGAGCTGGAAATTAGTTCTCATGGTTGCAGTTGGCACACTACACAGAATAAGAATCTTAAAGATGACTGCATTTCATTTTTGCCCTATAGCTTTCATCCTTCTAACTGGTATATTTAAGTGCACTTAATCGCTTAAGCAATGAGTCTACCACAGTGACAAATCTCCAGTTTAGACTCCACAATAATAAATCCTTGTCTTCTCTCAGCAGCTGGCGAGGTTTGATTTGGACTTTGAATTTAGGCCCTTTCCTCAGGCTTAACAGTTACAACTTGTTTGTTCTGTCTGCTGAAAGCGTGGCATTAACTCTTGTCTTTAAATACATTATTGCTGCTTAAGCTTAGTGTTCTTAAGCTTGGTGTTAAAACTGGTTGCCCTTCTGCAGTGCCCAACTAAGACACACACAAAACAATTCCAATTAGCCTGTGCTGGGATTTCACAAAGCAACTTTACCTCATTAGTATTTACACAGCATCACTGGTCCACATGACACTTCATAGACATGCTGGAGTTTATAACACAATCCTTCAATAGATGCCTTTAGTGCCACAAAGAGCTAATTTAAAAACAGGTGGAAGGAGCCTTCAGCCACCCCCTTTAACAGCCAACAGAGCAGTAACATCCCCACAAACACCTCATAGTCTGTCCACAGGACCAGGATAGATGTTACCCTGAATTCTATGACAGATGCCCTAACTACATTCCTGAAACAGCTCTGGTAAAAAAAGGCAAAACTTAGGTGTGATCATCAAACCACAAGAGGAAAAACTACCTTTGGGCAGAAACAACTGGGGACTCTATCCCCCATGTTGCTACAGGTTCTCTGCAGCAGGCCCAAGTCTTTGAGAATTCATGCACATTAATTACCAGTGCAGTAAAGCCCTGGGCCTATGCTTGTGGAACAAACTAAACCACTGAAGGATTGCAGCATCAGGGACTCATTTCCCTTTGCCTTAGTTCTCCCTGAACAGTTCAACAGAACTCTCTGTTGTATTCAACATTTTGACATGTACCTAAAGCAGGGCCTGATTTTGCTAAATATAAAATACCTTCTTGAATAATTAATCTCGGATAAAAAAGGGTGAATCCTGACTTGTTGTGGCAGCCACACCAAAGAGTTCATTAGCTTCTGACAGCAATGTTCATTCCTCCAGTCCAGAAGAAACTGCTTTGGCCCTCCAACCTAAGTCACCACTTAAGTGGTTTTATTTGCTTTACCACTTGCCAACAAGACAAATAACTCTCCCTTAAGCACAGAGCTTGCCAGCTGACTGAACAGCACACAGAAACCTTGGACTCAGCAGGGACTACCCTCTGGCATGTGCACAAAAGCCCTGGCACTTCTGGGACTATCAGAGCCCCTGTGCACAACATACCTGAACACCATCAGCAGGTGTTTTTAGCTGGGTTTTTAGGGGTTTTTAAACCTCAGCATGACAGTGTTTTAACTAGTCAGCTTTCCTGTTTACTACGGGCCATTAGATTTCACTCCCACTGAAGAACTTGGCAATCCTCATTACCCTGAGGGTCTTGAAATAATACAAGAGCTAAAGATGGAGAGGCATAATATCCCTTGCCATATCAGCTGGGTCCAAAACACATCTTCAAAAATCTTTTATAAAAAAACACTTCACCACCTCTCTATTACAGCAAGAGCACTGCACACAGCACTTGTCACAGCCAGGCTGCTTCTTCAGACCACTGATGATTTGGGCCCCAATTCTGACAAGTTCACATGAATTTTACTCCAAATATAGTTTACTCACTATATGTTTGTCAACTAGATTAAAGCTCTTACACCTCCTTACTGTGAAGTAGCTTCTCTGTGATTAAACAGCTTGAGCTTCTTTAGGCTAACAGTCTGGTTTTGCTGAACTCCCCATAGCTCCTTTCAGAGAATCCATTTTAAAACACAGGCAGGTCATTCCCTCCAAAATCCCCGTTTCATGAAACATCATCTTCCTAATTCCTGCCAGGTGCTCCTCTTAGGCAGGCATCTTGACCTTCTATCCTTCATTTAATGTACAGCCTTGGCACAGATTTATATACTTTTTTCTCTCTTTTCAGTCTTTGAGGCACTGACACCAGTTAGCACTTCTTTTGTCTTTCACAAATGCAAATTTATGATCTGGATTTTTGCATTTGCTTTGCAAAATAAACACCAAAACATCAATTTTAAGTTCTTTCTTTAATTTAGAATGGTGGTATTTTCACAGCCACTCAGACAATTAGGACCTATGACCCCTGTGAACAATGGAGGGCTTATGTTCTTTTTTGGGTTAAATTTGTCCAGGCACTCAGTGCCTTTGGGAAATCCCAGTACACATATCCAGTTTTAGGAGCATTTCCACAGATTTTCATCAGGACACAGAGGACATAAGACTTCAGTTAGAAGCTGGCAGTGCAGCTCCATGGTTGTATATCAGTCAGTGTTATAGTAAGCTCAATCAAGATGTTATCAAAAATTATTTTGAAGGCTCTAGCTTATACATTTCCCCTGAAATACTGACTGCAAATCTTCTAGAGCTTTTGTAGTAAGATAGTCAATTTTTTTAAACAGTATTTTCTAAAAGCCTTGCATTTCCTACAAACTTCACTCCGTTTCCAGCATCTGATCTGACTGAAAAATTTAGCTCAACCAAAAAGTCAAGCTGGTGAAGAAATGTCAAAATTTGTATAAAACAAGTATCATTGTATCTGCATCCGTTAGGCATTGATCCAGCTGTTTTGATATGACTTTTCCCCCAAGAATACCCAGTTTAACCTACAAAGATTTGTCCACTTTCTGTTAAAAGTAACATACTACTTTGAAGCACATCATAATCTCTTCCATAAAAAATTAAAGGGAGAGTTTCAAAGTGTACCATGATGAAAATACACATGCTCAAAACAGTTAAAACATGTTTTATAATAACCTCCTGAATATTAGCCTACAGCAGTAAAAAACTGATTTTTGCAAAACCCAAAAAGGCAGACCAAAAAAACCTCCAATATCCAAACCCTGAATGGAGGCTCAGCAGTAACTACAAATGCTTTCTGGCACTGTAAGTGATATAACTGAAAAGAGGGGTTAACAGTTAGGAAAACACTATTTACTTTAATTCCACTAAGTAGGAAATAAGATCAGTATGTAGTAAATATTTATTTACATTCTAAGAAATGAAAAAATTAATGCAAGTGATTTCGGGTCAGGGAGCAAACTATCTGCAACTGATTCTGTGAATTTCGTATGCAGGATTGATGCTGACCTTGACAGAAGTGGTCATGCGTTTGAAATTTTACTTTCAACAGTCAAGTTCTTAAAAATGCCCCAAACAAATCTACGTGGCACTTGCAGGGAGTTAAGAATTCTTGCATCTCCTTTGGTGGCATGAAAGTTTTGCTCCAGGTTTTTTGTTGACTCGCCCACCACCACACTCCCTCCTGTAGCTCGCACAGCAGATGCTTACAGGGAAACCCATGGCAAGGACGGCAGATTGCTTTGAAGAAAGACCAAACAACCACCAGCAAGTCTGAGAACTAAAACTAACTGTGCTTCAGTTCTACTTAAAAGAAAGAATCTGTTCACTGGCTTTCAAACTATCTGAAACTCCCTGGCCTTTGTCAGGTTAATGTTTTCCAGCCCTCATGATTAACTGCACTGGCTTAAATTTATGAAGGGGAACAATACCTCCTGACCGCTGTCAAGATGCTATCACAGCAAACACACAGGCAGGGGCTTCAGAGAGAGGAGGCACCGGCAGCCCCAGTCCCTGCAGCCGTGCCCCCAGCCCAGGGAACACACACTGCCAGCTGTCCAGTGCCCAAAAAAACCTTCTGTCCTAAGGGGGGATTGCTACTGCAGCTTGCGCATGCACAGCCCCACACGGCCAAACTATCAGCAGCAGGAAAGAAGAGAAATTAGTTAAATTTCAATAACAGGCAAATGTTTTCTGCTGCTACTTGAATTTGAGACCATGGGAATGAAAAGTTACTTTTTTCTCACACTGCAGCCTATTGGGACACCAGTGTGCAGTATAGATCTGCAGAGCCAGGAAGCGCAGAAAGGGAAGATCAGAAAGATGAGATGAGATGAGCTTCACTGACAGCAGCCACCACCCTAAGACAGCATAGCCCAAACCCGAGAGGCAGGCTCCATCTCTCCATCTCCTGCAGTATTTCTGCTAATGAAATCACCCGCAGCTTTCCTGCATGGTTTAACACAAGGCAGTTTCATAAGATGGGTCTTTTCCAAGTGCTTTGCTTCCCGAAGTCAGTGCAATGCACACACTGGTGAACACATCTGAGGTGGGCCAGGGTGACTAAAAACACCGCTCGATTTAGTGTCTTCTGAGAGATTCTTGGACCAAGAGAAAGTGTTGTTATCCTAAATTTACAGGACTTTTAAGACGTTCACTTCACCCCCGGCCACACAAAGCACAGGGTGAGCGGGGAGCTGGTGATGGCCGGCGCTGCCAGCCCTGCTCCACACCAGCCTCCTCCCTCTCCAAATGGCCAGCACCATGTGCACTGTTTCAGGTTCTGGGCTTTAATAAGTCTATTACCTGATTACAAATCTCACATTAATGAAAATTTTAGCTATTTATTTCAGTAGGAATGTCATAATAATAGTTTTATAAAATTCATAATGAAAAAATATACCATGTTCCTCAGATAACAACTCTGTCCCCAAGGTGATGTAGTCTTGCTCTTCCAACCGTGTTCACCCTGGGCCTGCTGACCTCAGGGGCCTGGCAGGATAACTTCACTTGTTTCCTTCCATTCTGCAGGCTTGTAACGCTCCCTTCTCTAGCAGCTCAGCTGGTAACACCACAGGGCCTTGCTCCAGCACAGCTGAATAATAAAAATACTCCACAGACACCAACAGAGCCAGACTTGGCCCAGAGCTCATGCTTTTGTATTTATTTTTCACACTTTTAGGAAATCAATTTATCTGTTTTCTCCACCCTCGGCAAGTCAGAGGTTTCCTCCTGTCTGCCTTGTCACAAGCCAGTCACACTCAATGCTCTGGTCATTAAAACCGTCTTTCTGTTGCACTTTGAAAGGATAAATAAAATCATCAAAAACGTTTTAACTTCAGTGCCTCTCTCCTTCCTAGGATATGACTAGAAATCCAAATTCTCATGTCAGGAAAAACAAGCACATTTTTAGAAGAGGTGTGTCTTAGTTCAGATTAGTGTGGCATTCAGAAGTCATGCAAGTGCCAACATGGGAAGAAAATACAGCATGTTATATAAAATAGGCACGTTTAATTATTTTGGAAAAAGATGACAACATCAGCTTCCTCAACTGCTTATTCTGTATTTAATATTCTAGCCTGGCATATTAAGTGACCTCTCTTGCTTCTTGGCTAATAGTATAGTAGTACAATAGTTCAAACTCTCCTACTCATAATTTTATGATTTGATCTGGACATCAAACTTAAAAGAAATTAAAAAACCAAACCACATGAAACACCACAATCAGACTTACATTAATATTTTTATATGACAGACTAGATTTCCCTTGGGGTATACTCCACCAAGGACACTGCTTGGCCAAACTGAGGCCCTTCAAGCCTGGGAGCTCACTGAAACACACGGGACGACCAACATGTACTAATGCTCGGGTGTGCACATCTCTACAACACTGAAAGAGGGAAAAAAGACCCCACACTTCTTACCCAGACTTTCTGATAGAAGTGACCAACCACCCTTCCATTTGGTGAAACCATCTGCAATGACTCTGACTGCCAGTGGTGCACAGCTTGCTGCCCTGCCCTTGCCAAAAAGCAGTTTAAGGCTGCATGAACACTTGTGATTCCTATTTCACTACTGGATTTGAAGACTTTCAGACATGCAAATCCCAAAGGCTCCTTTAGCAGCTGATTCAAGTTTGCTACAAATTAACATCTGATTATAACAAAATTGAGTTTGTTCTCTCCTCGTCATCAATTCTTGTAATTCTTTTCATTATTAAAAGGCCGTTTCTTTCTCCATGACAATACTGTAATGGTATTCTGATGCTTCTCTCCAGCCTTGCAACCATTTTCCCACTATCTTCTCCAGCTTTTCCACTTCCTTTTAGAAATACTAACACTAGGCATGGGAAAACAAAATCATGCAGCAGCAGCAAGCGCCAGGTCCTTGTGGCATACATGCCACACTATTCCTTCATATCACAGCAGCCCACTGTGGGGTCTGTTTAAGGTGTTTGATCTAAATCCTTTCTAAATCATACCATACAAACCATACCTGAGGATATGCAGTTTTTTAACTGGCTGCCTAAACCTGTCTCTGGTGGTACTGAAAACCAGTTTGTTTGACCTCAACTCACCAACAGATCCAGCCTGTTCGGGGAAAATACCCAGTCATTTTTTAAATCACCCTACTATTTCTTTATGCCACACAGAAGTTTTAGTAGCAACATTTACACATTCATTTTCACATCACTGAAATATATGTGATTGGTATCACATCATCAGTTGCTGTGGTACTTCATGATCAACCTTAAACTAATGGCAGTAGAATCCAACTCTAATCAGCTGGGAGGGATTGAGGGGGAAAACAATCCACAATAAATTAAATCTGTTTTAATTCATTCACAAAAACTTTGAAAAACTAAATAAAACAAAAAATGGTAATGTTATTACTGGTACTAATTTTTTAATAAATTCCATTTAGGAACAGATGATGCATAAAGACCATACTGATGGTCTATCATTCTCCCCAGTAACTCATTTTTATCAGGTGCTTTGGGACTTTCTTCAGCCTTTTTAAACTCCTCAAAGATCTCATACTGTCATTTTACTTGCATTTTGAGACATTTCTGTAAACCCCCAGATGACTCAGCTGGAGCAACATTTCAAATGAGAAAGTGCATCAAGAATTACTTTGTTCGAACTCAGGAAGAAATCAGAGGGGGTTGATTAGGTCTCAGATGGATGCCTGTGATTTTTTGTAATAGCGAAAATTATAATATAAAGCATTCTGACATTTCTGCTTGACAAGCATGGCCTGCAATGGTTACCTGGGACATATGCATTACATAAATTATTAAGAATCAAGCAACAAGAATTTCTTCCTGTTCTAATCAGTGGTAGTGTCAATAGAAACAGGATATTGTCCAAAGAAATAGTGTGAAAATTTGACCAAAATTACATTTAAAGTTTATAATTTATAAACGCAATTTATAATTGCCTTTTTGCTTAAAGTGAAAGCTGCCTTATGCAAAACATTCTTTTTTTTTTTTTTCAATTCTTCTTTGATGCTGGAATTGCCAGAGGCTTATCGAATGAGAACAGGCCAGAGGGATGGGTGAAAAATGCTCAGATAATGTTTGACTTCCCAGCAGCAGGGATGCCACATGGGTTACATCTCATCTGCCCCAAAACTAATTTGTCTTGTCCAGCAGGGGGGTGGGAGAGTGTGTGTGTGAGGGGGGAAGAAATTAAATTATCAAAGTAGATGGGTAGGAAAAATAAGCAATTTCAAGATAAAGCCGTAACTGCCCAATCCAGAGCGGCTAACAGTCCGTAAGCTGCTGCTGATTCAGTACAGCAGCGGCACACTGCCTTAGCAAGGCTCAGCACCCAAAGCAAAGTCCACTGCAACAGCGATAATCTTCCAGGGAACTTACACTCTCGTTATTTATTATCATTCAGAAAAAGTAGTTGAGTTCTAATATTTATCAGAAACACAACTGAAGTTTAATCCTGGTTAGTGAGAATGCTTGAGTACGACACGAACAGTGCAAACAGCTCAAGCCAGGAGTCCAGCCCCGGCCGGGCAGGGCAGGGCAGGGCAGGGCAGGGGGCAGATGATCACAGCCTACCTGTGCTCAAATTGTCATTGATCTTCAGCGGCACCCGCAAGATGTAGACGAGGAAGAGCATGATGAAGAACCACAGCGTCCAGAGGTAAGTCCAGGACCAGACGATGCAAGACTTGAGCTGTTCCAAAAAGCCCGTCCCAGCTTCAGCCATGTTTTTTGGAGAGAAAAGAGGAAAAAAAAAAAAAACAAACCAAAAAAAAAACCAAACCGGGGTGGGGGGGAACGGAGTGTGGGGGAGCCAACGCGAACGCTGCTCTCTGCTGCCACGAGCTCCCAGCGTGTCTGTGGGATGGTTCACCCCCTCTCGCTGGCCGGGCCGCCTCTCCCGCCCGCCGGGCGCTGCGGCTGCCCCCGGGGCGCCGCCGCTCTGCCCCCGCTCGCCGCGTCCGCCGAGCCTCGGCGAGGGCCGGCCCGATAAAATGGACTCTGGCGAGCTCCCTCCGGCCCGGCGGGAGGGGACGTGCCGCGGTGGCAGCGGCGGACCTGCCCCCAGCCGCGCTCGGCCGCGCCCCGCGGCTCGGCCCCTGCGCTCGGCGCCCCGGCCCTGCCCGCCCGCCCCGCCGCGGGAGCGCCCCGGCAGCCGCGGAGCCGCGGGGCACGGCGGCGGGCGGCAGCGGAACCGCGGCACGGGCCGGCAGAAAGGCCGCGCAGCTTCTTCCCCACAGGGCTCCACGATCCCGAACAGTGATTTCTGGCGGCATTTTCAGCGCGCAACAGGAGTTGAAGCCTAAAAAGGGCTCGCGTAGGATGTTTTTGTGCTGTTGACTCGACTGGGCTTCTTGCTGGGATAATGAAACAGGCACAGAAGTCCCTGCGTGCGTGTGTTGGTGTGTACAGTGCTCAGCACAGTCCTGAACTGCAAAACTCTCCTCCGTGCAAGATAACTGTATGGCACAATAAATGAGTGGGAAGGGACCCGCATCTGCTTCCAACCCCCCTGCCAGGGGCAGGGAAGACACCCACTAGATATGTGTCTGATTCTGGTGGTGTCAGTAAAGCAGAAACTTCAACCAGTAAACTCTACTTTTGAGAAATACATTTTGCTTGTTCCCTGAATGAGGTATTTATTAGTGAAACAAGATTTGACAGCAGAATGTGATAAAAATTCAGGTCCGTAAACACGGCTGATCCCTGCTTTTTTTTGGTGTCACACAGCTTACAAACATTTAAGTAAATATGCACCACGTACTGCAATTTGTTTGGATCTCTCTCCTGTGTTTCCACAGTCTGTATCCAGTGGGATGGATAACACTCTCCAGCATCTTAAGAAACAAGTACTATTTATAAACTATTACCAAAAGAACAAAAAATCCTTGACAATTTCTCCAACTGGTCATAACTAGTCCGACCTGAGATCTTCTAGTCTGCCAAAGAAATAGTCATCACAGAGAAAAACATAGTAGCTTTCCTAGAATGTTTACTATACCCAAAAGCATTAAACAAAAACAAATCTGTAGCTGTACAAATTTCAACCTTCTCATGGTAGCAAAGGCATGAAATTTGTTCTTCCAGACTACTGCAGGACTTGAAGATGAATGAACACGGGCTGTGTCTTCTGCATTTGATGGTGACAGGATCTTCTGGTTAAGGGTCCCCATATAAGAATATTGGTGCAGGACTGACAGAAGTTTTTCTTGCTAATAAATCACAAAACTTTTAAAATTAGAATATACAGATCAACTATATAAAAGGTCATTTATAGTTTAATTACATACCAAAGAAAACCACATTTCAAATTTTTCAGCTTCCCCTTTCAGTTTTAAAGGGAAGAAATTCTTAATACATTAGGTCACATCTGAAAAACCTCAACCTTATTCAATCATGCAGTTATTTATAAATCAAAATATTCCCCTCACATTTTCTCATGTATTAGCAAAAGGACCAAGGCAGTAAGGAATTTTTCACTTTTATAAATTTTTCTCTCCATAGTTTAATTTTCAGTATGTTAGTGCTTATCTTAAAAAACTGACTTTGACCAATTTCTTTTATCTATGAGATAGAGATGGTGCATAGGGCTTTTCCAAAGTTTCCTATTATAAACAACTTTTCATTCTATTGTCTTTTATTGAAAGGCGGGAGTGAATTGTGTTGGTTCCTCCAGGTCTGCTTTCTTTATATCTCTTGTATTCCTAGAAGATCAAAACACTATGAACTGTGCCCACTTAAAGCACATTTATTAATTTCAGGCCTTCCTTCCTCTAAGCACCATTGCTTCTTCTTCCCCTGAAATTACAGAAGTTATTAATATTTTGCAGTCATGTTATGCATTTCACTTCCAGATCTCCAGGGTTTTTTATAGTGAGCATAAAGTATTTTTAAAAATAAGGATTTCTCATTGGGTGCTATACAAAGAAAAAACCAACAAAAAAAAAACCCCAAACAAACACAACAGCAAAAAACAGTGGCACAAACCAAACAAAAAAACCCCTAATCAAACAAAACAAACAAACAAAAACACCAACCCCCCAAAACCCTAAAAAACCCAACCTAACAAAAAACCCAAATAAAACCCTAAAAAACTCGGGAAAACAAAAGCATGTGTCCAAATCCAAATGTTTGTGTGAGGTGACAAGCAATTATGTGCTGGATGTTGTGACTCATGACTAGCTTTGTGCATTCACATGACAAATTACATTTGTGCTGTTTGTTTTAAAGAAGCACCTAAGCTGACACTCAAGGCAGGTTCACTGTTCAGGCTCTATTTAACACAAATTATCTCTTGTCTCTCAGTTCTGTTTGAATGAATTCCAAGTAAATACAAAGCCTTGAAATATGCATTTCACAAGGCAGAAGCAAACTCTTCAGTACTATGAAAAGACACAATTTTGAGTGTCATCTGGCTTCAGGCACTCATTTGCTAAGTCAAGATATGACAGAATACAGCTGAAATGAATCATTGGACAAAAATAATTTTGGAAATAGTGTTTTACCTTTCTGCTAAGATTTTCCACTCAATTATCACTTGTTTAGAGTTTTCTCACATAAGGCCTCAGTTCCTACCTCAAAATAATACCTGTAAGTGCCAACACTACTAATTCGTTTGCCATAAATCCAGCTGAGAGTTCCTAATTTCTCATATGACTGTTGATGACTTTGCTAAATGAAATCAGGAAGCAGAAGCCATGACAGTTACTAAACATAAGTTACAGTGAAGTTTTGTTTCTTTTCAGAAGGACATTTTCTTGAGCTTGGGTCAGCAAATAAGAAAGAATAGATGGGACCACTGAGCCAGAAAAGTCCAGTTTGAAAATTTTGCCCACCCAATATTTGTATGGGTCCAAAGTAGTCCAAGATCCAAAGAAGCAGTTTTTTTTAATGTTTGGGTGTTTTAGTAAACCTTTAAAAATCTTCTGTTTGATAATTTCAGAGGTCAGAATAAGAGACTTTCTCTAGGCCCATAACCTTCTTGGAACCTGGCTATAGAATAAGATTGCATTGAGGTCTTGGCAGCCAAAAGATGGCCAGGCACACTAGTCAAGGACATTCAGCAAGGGCAGAAATGAGAATAACATGAGCTTCACATATATATGTGAGCACTGGGAAACACTGTCAGCTTGGTTAAAAGAAGCCAGACATCCCCCTGACCTTCAGCTGATGCCTCATTAGCAACTGAATCCCATTAAGCAGTGTTATGCCCAACATTTTTTAATCTAGATATACATCAAACAACAACAAACATAAGCATGCATGCCTATGTCCAGGTGTGAATTTACATCCATATAAATACATATGCATGTAGAGCACCTATGAAGTTTATCAGCTGCATATTCAACAATATCAGGGTTGAACTGGAGATGGCAGCATAAGCTGGAACCAGCAGTGGTTGAGAAGCAGTGCTCCCGACGTGAGTGAAAACACTGGAGGAGAGTTCATGAGATCCTGTACACAGCACTTCTCAGACATACCAAAGTCTGCATAAAATGCTGTAATCACATACCAAAAACCTGTTTTCAATTAAAGTACACACAATCGTTAGACACAATCCAGAGAATTGCCAATATGCTAAGAAACACTGAAATAAAATTTATGCTTAATTAAAGATTTAATCAACGTATTTTTGTTCAAAAAAAGATATTGCAAAATCATGCAACTACAGACTTCTGAACAGTGTGCCCAGGCTGAAGTTTCTGTTCCCTATTCTAAAAGTAGGATATTACAGTATTACAGGAATAATCTGCTTAAAGACAGTAATATTTAAAAACCTGCCACCGCTACTAATGAAGAAAAATCAAATATGCCTTGAGCACCTCTTGTCAAAAAGCTTAAAAAAATGGTCTCCATTATTAACAAAATGTTGTCCATAGCTATGGGTACTCTTCCAGAAAACAGGGTGCTGTATAATGTGTCAGAGTAGTTGGATGGGAAGGAGGAAGGCCTGCCTGAAAGTTGTTTTAAGACTTTTACTCACAAAAAAATTCAACCAACCCACTGCTCTAATTGCAAGACAAGTAACAAAACCCAGGTTAGAACTGGCTAAGTTAAGAATCAGATGTCAGTGCAAAGAGAGGGCAAAGGAAGATGTTGGTACAGAGCAGAGTTTCAGTATTTTTGGGTAGTGTTCAAAATAATTAATAACCAGAAAAAACAAAACAAAACAAAAAAAAACAACCAATGAAATTCCAAAAAGAAAAACTGAAAAAAATCCAAACCTGTTTTCTTCTGCTGCTTTTTTGCCTAATTACATTTTTTCCCTTAAAAATGAGATGGGAATTTCACCCTGACTGTCAGCACACTTAGACATCTAGATGGGGAAGTGCCCCAGCCCAAACACACACATTTGATAAAGCAAATTGTTTGTGGTTATTTTAAATCCATGCAAATATTCCCCAGGAGCACTTAGGTGTTTTTGTGAAATGGACACACACATTCACTGAGGCATTTTATTAAGCTTCTTTGTGAGAGCTGCTGGGGCAGGCCACGTCAGTATTTGTGCAAGATGGTACGTGCTGAGGATTCACAAGGAACCATGCGAGCTGCGAGGCTGGCCCCTGCTCAAAAGGGAGCTCTCCACAAGCCAGAATGTGGATGTGCATCCACACATGTTCTGTACGTCACAAGAGGCTGTGCGAGAACAGCGAGGCAGAGACAGATGGCAAAAAGCCCGGAGGGAACCAGTGCTGCTTTCTCCCTCCCCTACTGAGGTCGAGGAAAAGGACAAAAGCCCTGCTCCCCACATCCATGCCTTGGACTAAAGCCAAACAGTAAATCTACTCTTTTTTTTTTTTTTTTTTTTTTGGTGGGAAGTGTAGAACATAAGGCCTTTTTTCACTGATTGGTATCTTGACCTTTTTCTTTTAAGGAAAAATATGTTCAGTGTGATCTTCAGTTTAGTGAGTGTTGATATTATATTTAACGAAAAGACATTTTAAAGTGAGGAAAAAGGTCTCAACTCCTCCTATTTGAAATCTGCAATTAGCAGAGTGGAGCTTTTTTTTTTCCTCTGGCATTTGCAACATGACATCTTTACCTGCTATATATTGGTAGAAGCACAGAAATCCACTGACAGTTACATTTTACTTAATCTCCAGAAATTCAGAGGATGGAAACAGAGCAGTCACAGTGCTGGCTCATGTACAGGTAATTATAGCTGCTTGAGGCTGGCAATGATTACAGAGGACAAAAACAGCTCTGCCTGTAGGCAGGAAGGGATTGAGAAAGCCAAGGAAGCAGGTAGCATCTAAATGGCATGTCTTTACTCATATCACAGACAGATTTGGCTCCCAAGCCAAATCTTGTTAAACCTTTGAAAAATCAAGGACCAAAATATCCTTTTGCTTTGTCTGATGCAATTATTTTCTCATTCGCTTGCTTGTCTTGCCTTTCCACTCCCGTCCAGTATACCATTGCTGAGAAAACCTCCCTCAGAGCCTCTTCTTCTTACCATCCACAGATGAAGGTCCCTATGAGCTTGTCTTTAAATTTAGGATACAGAACAATTGTCTGTCTTACATGTTGGCTTCATCACATCCTACTTTCTTCCCTCCTTTGCCCTTCAGTTTTGCTTGATCTGTTCTTATTGGGTCACAGCCTTCTTTCTTCTGCACCCAGCAGTCATTCTTCAGATCCAAATGCCTTTTTCACAGCATCCTTTAATTCAGTCCATCCTGCCTTCCCTATTAGTAGTGATGCAGTCACTGTACCACATTACATTTAAGAAAGCCTTGTCAATGACCGTGATGTACTCTGTTAAGAGTTTGGAAAGGAAAAATCATGATGGCTATTTCTCAAATCTTCTCAAGTCTCCTGGCTGCAAAAGTGACATTTTATAGCAAGCCCTTGTCTTTAAAATAATTTTGTTCAGTTAGAAGGACGTGACAGACCCTGCAGCATGTCTCAGGTCCTTTGTGGGCAGTGATGGGTAGAGGAGAGAGAGAATGAAGCTTGCCACTAGTACAGAGCCCTGGGTTGCCTAACAACCTAAACCAAGGCTTAGTGTTAATTGTTGTTGCCAAAGGCATATCTTGCATTGAAGATGCTCATATTCACTACCTGAAATAATTTCATGAAGAACTTTTATGGAACATCATATAATAGAATTTGAGTTGGAAGGGTCCTTAAACATAATCTAGTTCCAACCCACTGCCCCACCTTCCAGCAGATCAGGATGCTCAAAGCCCTCTTCAACTTGGCCTTGAACACTGCCAGGAATGGGGCATCCACAACTTCTTTGGGCAAACTCTTCCAGTGCCTCAGCACCCTCACAGTAAAGAATTTATTCCTAGTATCTAATCTAATCACTAATTTTATTGATTTCACAGTAGGCCTTCCTTCCCCTCTTAATCTCAATAGTTGGTATCTCTTCTACATTTTTCAAATAAAGCTCTTTGGCTAAACTCAGGCCTAGGTGAATTCTACATTATATCTATGCTTTTATAAAAAAACTTTGTCATTCACCCTCCTTCAGATTGTGAAGAGCACAGAAGGGTAAGGCAATGAAGTCACCTGGTTGAGAAGATTTTCTTCCTTCTCACACCCACTACTGTTGGTAAGCACAATATAAAATTACTTTCTCCATTATAAATTACTGCTGGCTGGTAACCTACTTATTATCTCTTACCATGCAGCTCTGAATTTACTGCACAGCCAAGTGTGATTGGACAGCCTTAGCTGAGACTGTCACAGATGTAGGAGTGAGGTGGGTGCCTGCAGCCCAGGAAACACTGGCATTTCTCACACAGGCCACCCACTTGTTGAGAACAAGGTGTGCTCATACTCCAAGCACCCGTAGACACCTGCAGTCCCATTATTCAGTACATATCCCTGGCCTCATGCACCTATCACTGAAATCTGCTATAGATGTAGCATTACTCATTCCCTGATGGTTTCTTTCATGTCACTTATCCTGTGATCTCCACCACAGGACTGCCATATGATTACAGCAAACCCATCAACTGCATTGACAACCCACTGTTATACATAACCTCGGAACCTCTTTCACTGGGTATGTTACTTTGTTGGTACTTTCATGATTCCTAAAACAATAATTCTTGATTCGGACAGTGCCCCAATTGCATCTGCTACTGCCCTGTTTCTCAATGATGTCATCACCTGTGTTTTGACAACAGGCACTGGGTTACCACTCTGTCAGCAGCTACAACCTGGGTAGCAACTTTGCTGTGTCCAAAAGGACCTTACCAGGAGGGTGAAGTATCAGGTAGCTGGATTTATTCCTTGGGAAATTATATACTGGTACACTTCATTTACATTCAGGTGGAGTAACTGGCCACATCAACTGCTGGTAGGACTGCAAGGCACACTGTTTCCAGCTGAAAGAGCTAAGGAGAGGTAGACAAGTTCTTAAAGGGAAGATGACAGCTCACTAAGTTTAGTAATGAATTGGGAAAAGACACAGACCAATTACTGATTAACAAATTCTGTTGCACACAGAGAATCAGTCTTGCAGAGACCTTTTCCCTGCACCAAAGCCTTGGAACAGGAGAAGCACTTCAATTCTTTGTGAACATATGGCATTTATTTTCTTAGCAGCATCTCTCAGGTATGGCCTTTTACATCTGAGCTGGCTCCTGGCACCAAGGACAGCTAAAGGACCTTTCATACTCAGTTCATGTCTACAGGAACTTTAAACAGGCTCTTGAATGACTCACACTTTTCTGATACTATAGAAGCAATTCTGGCTAGCTTGGTGGAGGAGATCTGTCCCTACACACATTGAGACATATGGAAAGTGCTTGCATGGATGTTACACCAGCTACCTCCAGTTTTCACCAGGTGAGATACACCTCAGAGCTTGTCAGCTGACTGATCATTGATTCCTTTCCCTTTCCATAGAAAAATGGTATGAAAACAGCATATTAAGTGCTTCATAGTACAAAACAGGGTGGTGCATTTCAACTGCTCAGTTTTAACTCACTTCAGTACCTATGAAAAACAAATTGCCTGCTGTTGGCACAATATCCTAGATAACAAGGATTCAGTTCACTGCCCTGGAAAAGTTCACAGCAGCCCATCTTTTCATGCCAAGATGCTCTCAGTTCAGAATCCATGTGCTGGCTGGTCCACATTATGAGGCTACAGATGGTCTCATTTCTGTACACTCCCAGTACCTGCTTTGTCACTAGAGAAGGATAACATCAGGCATACATAACTAGCAGTGGCTGGTTGGTTGGTTTTATCTCCTTAGTTCAAGCATGGGTTTTAAAATTCCTAATAGGTGATGAAAATAATATTAGAGAATATTACTACAATCAAGATCAGATTCTAGCAAAAGGAAATCCAAGTACCAGCTTAATATCATGATAACCTGTAGCATCATCAGGGCTGACAGGAACAATTCACAGAGAAAAACAAGTGTCTCAAAATGAGCAGAAAGCAAAAAGCAGAATGTAAGGGAATTTACTTAGGAGTACTGGATTTCATGTAGAAATTTGAGTTGCAGTATTCAATCTTTAATAAAATTTAATCTTTAATCAAATAGCTACAGTCTCTGGACACTCTTCTAATACCTAAAATATGTTGCAAAGAGAATGGGAAAGAACCTTTCTTTTTGCTCACAGCTAAGATAAAAAAGGTCAAGATCTGGCAGATGGTAGATTTAGCTTTTCCTACTCTCTACCTTAATATTAGTATTACTAAAACCTAGAAGAACTTGGAGAGAAAAGATAATCTTTAGCAATTTACTTCAAAGCAGACAAGTCTGTCCTGCCACATACAGTCAAGATGCAGCTGATGGTGTCACACTCTGGAAAAAAACAAACCAATATTCTTCATTCCATTTAAGGATTTCTAACGCCACTATTTTTCAGAAACCTTCCAACTGAATATTCAGCTTTGGAATCTGTAATCAAAAACTGCTTTTTTGGATAATCGTTCTCGCTATTGTTCCTGTTGTTACACTTAAGCTACAGACTTGCAAAGCTTACCAGTTTTACAGCATCTGAAAGCTGGTTTGACAATCACATCATGTAAAAGGGAAGAATAAAGCAGATTTTTCTTCCTCCTGCTACTGCTAATGGCTCCTGAAAGCTCCAATTTCTACTCCAGTATGGATGTACTTAAGTGTTAATGTGGCCTTAAGTGTCACAGCAAAATTGAAAAGGTATAATTTTTAATATTAAAATCTGTTCCTATTTTGAATATTGATTTATTTAGTAATTACCTTGCTTCTTTTCCAAGTCTGTTTCCCTGATTTCCAAATTATGTGGAAGTTATTACTGCATGGTTGGACCCAGGTCACTTTCCAAATAGCAGGTTATTGACAGAAGGGCCACCAGGGGATTTGGAGCAGCAGCCTTAGCTGTGCCTGCCTTCAGACAGGCTGTGCCAGGACAGGGAACACAGCTCAATGACCACTTGCAGCACGTGTGGGCCCACCAGACAGGTGGGTAGCAGAGGCTGCAGCTCACAAGCACTGTACAGTGCAGACTTTGGCTGTGAGTGCTGTGCCAGCCTCCATCAAACTCACACTCCTGGGGCACAACTTTAATTGAACTGAGCCTTTCCTCAGAGCTGCAGCATCAGCCTCCCTGTCACATGCCGAGCAGGAACTGTGGTTGAATGGAAACACATGGCACCGTTCTTCCATAAATAAAATCCTAACTGATCGCAGCCTTGTACCTTTTATCACCTCACTGACACATCTTGTGTTACAAGTGGATGTGCTGCCTCACCTGGGAAAGGGCAGCATGACAGCATTCCAAATCCCAGGGCTAATCTGTGGGCCCCTTGCTGCACAGTTCAGATTTCTGGCACCTTCACAGCACAGCAACAACTTGAATGTTTTTGCCTTTGGGCATCTAACTTTTAGTACCCAGCCTCTGCAACTGATGCAACACCACCACCCAGCACCCCAGCAATCCAGCAGAGCGGGCAGGGAGGCTGCTGGAGCAGGCACCAAGAAACACTATCCATCCACAGCAGTGCAGGAGAATGAAAAGTACTTTTCATGCACTCAAGTGCTTGATGCTGTAATTTTCAATTATGTTCATAAACACTTCATCTGCAAGAGGAGATAGCCTCTTTTCTTTTAGCCAGTTAAAAGAACATTTGTTCCAGGGAAGCTGAGTCCTTTCTTTACCTCAGGGGACTAAAACTCAGTTCTATGTGTTTGAAGAAAGAACCTGAGGTTCCAGATACACCACAGGCACATCGCTGCACTGTAATGGACAAGGCCTTTGGGGGCAATTTTACTTCCTGAGGAAGAGTTACTGAGCATGTTTTCCTGAACCCCTCTTCACAGTGCTGCCTGTCATTCACAGTGGGGCAAAGCTGCAGCTCAGCCTTCTGTATTATTATGTTTAAGTAAATTCTGAAATAATCTTGAAGGGTAACTCAAACTGAGTGGCATACTGGGAAGCTACTTACTAAAGGAAGTAGTCTCATTTCTTTCGCTGATGCCTAGAACAGCTGTACTCAGTGTACACGTGAAATTTAAAATTATTAAGCACATTTAAAGGCAAAAGTGAAATTACTACAAATCATTATGGGCATATAGTGGTATCCTCCCAAACCATCCGACCAACTACAATATACCTACTTTAGTAGATATATTTACAACCCATAAGCTAGAAGTTGTTTCTGATCTGATGTTATTTCAAACTGCAGTAGTCAGACAAAAAAGTCCCTGCATACTCCTCTTGACTGAAGAGAACAAATCTGACAGATTTTCCCCTGCACCACCTTACTGATTTGCAAAGAAAAGATGCATAGCAATGTCTAAAAGTCTAATCTTTAAGACAATGATTATCACACTGATCCTTGTTTTCTGATGAGCACATGGCTAACATCATGCTGGGCAATATCTGTTACAGGTAAGCAAGTCACAGTAGCAGAAGAAAATATTGCTAATAAGAGAACGTACCAAGCGTTAAACATTCATTTTCACAGAATGAATAAAGAATTCACAGTTCCTTTCTTTTAGCCATAAAAGAAAAAATTTAGCCTTTTGCTTAAAATCTGATGCAAATTTTCCCCTTAAAAAGAAAGAGTTCGGAGTTGACACTGTCACACAAAAATTGACACTTCAAGGTTATGAACAAACTAAGTTTAATCTAAACCTAGGTTTACAATTGCATCAGATGAAGAACAGTTTCAGTCTTTCCAGTCAACAAATGCAGCAGAAGCTATGTCTGTGTCAGCAAGTAATTCAATATGATAGGAGTGAATCCACAGAATTGAACAGTTGATGAAACTTCTATACCTACAGTATTTACAGTCTGGAAATGAGAGGCCCACTTTTGTCTGAAGCTCCAGACATCCTCAACACAGGCAGGTGTGGGTAGGTAGGTGGTGGTTTCAAGCTGCCTGAAAGAAACCACTGCTATGGACTCAGGTCACCATTCAGAGCTGGAGGGCACCTGGTGCACAGCCAGAGCCAGGCCCCAGTTCTGAGTTCTCCAAAAGGAAGTGAACTCAAGAGCACCAAAATGGCTTTGACAGCCAAATCAGTCTGTGAGATGAGGGGATGAGAGAGAGATTTCCAAACTGCACAAACTACATTGCTGCCACAGAAGTGGCTGGAGATGTCCCCTAAAGAGAACATATCTCTCAGGATGTTCAGCCTCATACAGTGTTTTTAACCCTGGCTGAATCACCATTTCCTAATGAACTGTTGCAGTGTTGCAATGCTCCCAGTGGCACCAGATGGCAGAATTGTTATCAGCATGTAGAGCGGTAAGCAGCAGTAGCGATGCAATCAAAATTACAATGGTCTTAAAGTTTCATTCTACCCACAGTATGAATTTTAAGACAGACATACAAAAACAGGCTGCTCAGGAAAACCTGGAAGCAGAACTGCCACTCCTGTTGCAGATGTTTGCAAAAAACAGCTGCTTACTTGCAGAAGTTAAAAACTCCTTAATATAAAGGGGCACTAAGATACATAAGATGTAATACACTTCAAAAACACAAGCATTTTACAAGTCCATATTACAAGCCATAATGTCTATTACATCAAGATTCAACAATACAAAGCTTGTCTTTATATTTAAAAATAGAATATAAACAAATAGTAGTTCACATTAAGACAATTGCCACAGCAAAATTTATCAGAGAAAGTGCTTTACCTACAGAAAATAGCCTAAAGCCTACCAAGCAAGCTCTAAAATTCTCCAATTTAGAAGTGGTAGGAATAGAAACAAAAAAAAAGTGCAATTGACATCCAAAACTTTGCTAGAAATCAAGAACTCCAATTGTACCATGTGCTTCAGCTGATAGTCAGGTCAGCTTCATCTGAGGAGTCATTACCCCTAAATATGATACAACACACCATTTTGAAAAAGTAACAGAATAGTTGATTTACTTACAAATGGTTTTATTGAAGCTATAACTTAATAAATTTGATATTCAAGGTGTAAAGTTGTCTCACAGACTAAAAATTAACACAAGAAAAAACATAAGTAACACAGATTTACTTATGTTATCCAACTGGTAGAATTGAACCTGAAGGAAGCAATTCTTTCTAGTTAAAGAATTAAGACTATCACAGGACTAAACAAACAGAGAGGGAAATACAGTAATAGAGTACTTCACAGTAAAATACCTCTTTTTTTGGAATATATTTAAAACTAGCTCTTTATTTCAGGTAAGAAAAATAGCATTCTGACTTTTAGTCAGTGCCGATTCTGAAAATTTGCAACATTCTAAACAGCTAGAAAAGTTACTTGCACCGTTGTTGCCCATTAACAATTCCCCTAACTGTCCATTCACTGCCTTTTTTTACCTTGTTCTTAAATATATTGGAAGAAATTTTTCAATAGCATTTGTATTTAGATCTTGGTTAAGACTGACAGGCTGACTTGACAGTGACTCAGCATTTATTATTATCTCACATGCAGCTTTTATGAGCTAATTTGAAAAGAGCAACATGGTTCAGGAGCTGAACTACAAAGACAATTGAGAGGGCAACTATCCAGGAAGACTGTGGTAGAACAAATCCCACTCTTCTACTAAACAGTTTAGTACTGTAAAGTAGCAGCAGTTTCAAGAACTTCTATACCTCTGTGTAAGAAAGCACTGAAGAACAGAATACTGGGATATTGCTATTAAAATTCAACCAACAAACTACTTCATATGTACATTTTTATACTCAGTACAAGTCTAGACTCTCTTGCTACACTGTAACTTGAAAGTTTAAGGTAATTAGATCATGCTGTAAACAAAGACATAAAACATTTGTGTAAGCTTTACTCGTTTAGGAGTGTGCATAAACACCTGTCTTCTAAAAAAATAAAAAAGCTGTTTAATTTTAATTTATGAGCATATAAGTAGGCAGCATATTGTAAAACAAGTTTTTATCCAATTAAAAATGAAATCTATGCATTTTATGGAAGTGTTACACAGCATTTATAATGAAGTCTGTGTTTTTAGATACCTGACATCCATTTTCAAAATGAGATAAAGAATTCTCCAAACAAATGTATTAATTTTTGGTCTTGGAATTTCTTCTATTCTCTGTAGCCAATATGAAGCTAAAATACACCTGTTTAAAGTAGACTTCCATATGCAGAAGTTTTTTCAATACAGATGAAAATGATAATGATATTACAATCCCTAAATATACAAGTTTGTGGCTGTTTCAAGCAGAATTTTAAAAACCTTTAGAAACACCAAAAATAGGCTATATCAGGAAGCAATCTGATACTCAAATAAATAGAAAATTTGCCTTTTAATGTCACATTGAATTTTAGTACATTTCAATCCAAGAAAAAAATAAACAGACATAGTAATGAGTACAGGATTATATATATTACAATATGCCTTGTTATAATACATTTGTAGCTTTACGATAAAAAAACCTGGAGGGCAGATGGAGTTCGAGCTCATAATTGTCAGAACAAAGCATTAAATGCATTTCTGGAGTAAGTATTTTTATTTAATTTCAAAACCTTTAAACAGCATTAGACCTTGGCCTTTTCCTTAAAAAACATAATTAGCTACCATGGGGCTAGCAAGTATGTCTTCTAGGTTGAAATGGTACAGAAAATGCTTTTCCCAATTTTACATATAATGAAAGGACAGGTGATTTCAAAAACAGCACCTATGGCAAACTCCACTTTGACTTTGACCTAGAAATGCATGTTACTCCACAAGGATTCCACAAGGAATCTAGCAAATTTTGCAAGTTGTCCATTTCACATTAAAGCAAGAGGAAGGGTTATCATATGCAAAAATATTTTTTCCAACTGTTCTTAATGTGTAATTGAAAACTAAAGGCATGGTCTCTTCATTATAAAAAAATAAAGGTACAACGGAAACTCTAAAGGAAGATATTCAGCTATAGTGAAGTTGCAACCCTCTGAAAGGAAGGAAAAAGAAAAGAAGTCAATTAGCTAAGCTTTGTGCTCTAACCAAACTACTTACAGTGATTTTCAATGGCAAAAGCCCATGCTGACTGGGTGATTTGACAGTTCCAAATATTTTTTGTAATAATTTTTATTTGTATACAAGGACACTAAAATGATCCAGTCATGCAATGTTCACTTTAAGCATTCTGCATCTCTTTTCCAATTTTATAGCTAAGGATCTTGTTCCAGTCAATCTTGGTGCGGGTAACTGGCAACTGTCGACGTAAGGCCTTGAAAGTAGTGTCCGACATAGTCTGATAGTTCTCACTGATAGCAGTCTGCCAAACACAAGGTCATACAAAACAGAGACAGTGAAAAACACAACTAGGATGCCACATAAACATTCTCTGACTCAGTGGCCTGCCACTTTCTAAACAGGCTTAATACAAACATGAATCAAAATAATACTTAATGAAGAAAAGCTGTTAGATATAGATTGAGACTATGTGAAGAAAATTAGTGGGACATGTAATAAACCTGGCCATAGCCAAGGTGTTTCACCAAACCACAGTGTGGTTAATCAGCAGCATGAATAAAATGCTGATCAGTTAGCTCATACATCATTAATTCCAGACAGAAACGTCCTCCACTGTTTTTCCTGTGGGGCTGCTAAAGTCAGTCCACAACATTATTTGAACTTGAATATAATGCATACTATAGATACTTCAAGACTTTTTATTAAAGAGTATTTCTTTCAAACTGACAACACAGTGTCTGAAATTTACCTTATGTTCAAAGCCTGAATGAACATGTATCCACTTCTGCAGAGGGTATCTAGAACAGATACACTTTTCTAACTTTGAAATGACTAATTGAAAGAGGTAATGCCTATAGTCATATTTAGCAAAGCTGTCTAACAGAATAGCTTCTGAACAGAATCTGTACAAAAATTCCACTTAGGGAATGCAGTAACTCTTTATGACATCAGAATTGCTGATACTTAATCATGCAAGGAACTTTTCTACTCTCAAAAGATTACTTCTGTTTTAATGTTAGGCAGGTGAGCACAATCACCAGAAGGTGTGAAAATGAAAGACGGAATTAGCAGCATGTAAACTATTTACATGGAACTGCATTACCTTGCTGGTTATGGAATACTAGCTTTGGTTAAGTATATGGTAATGCTATAAATATGAGTAAGAATACAGTATTTATTTCAACATACCTGATATTCATTTTCTGCAGCCTCCACAATTTTTATAAATTCCTTTGCTGTCTGGGCTTCATTCTAGGAAAAAAACATTTGAATTAGGTCTGACATAGGACCAGTTGGATTATGTTTTCCCTATAGTTATGAGTGATGTCAGGTAGACTTGATGAGAACACTTGACCGTTTAGTGACTAAACCAAAACTGAGCATTCATCCAAAAGGCATATGCCATATGATGATGATGATGTGAGAAAAAGAAAATCAAAGTGCAACAAGTAAAAAGAATGCCATGAAGGTCATTAACATATTTTGATTAAGAATTCTATGGTGTGATAGAAAGACATACACCATTTGGAAAAATTACAGTGCACACCCAAATCTCTAAAAACATGCCAAGTATAGATAACATTATCAATGCTATGTTTCCAGTACAAATTCAAGAAAACTTCAAGAAGTTATAGTAGAATATAACCAAGAAACCAAAACAGATTTGTTTACCACTAAACATTCTGAGTCTGGAGACTAAGCTGAGGAAAACACTAGACTTTATGTATCTGGTATTCCAAGATCATCCCCAAATGCATCTTGCAAAAATGAGGGTGCAAATTTCATCATGACTGGTAAGGATGAGGTCAGAAAAGAAACTGTTTAAGGATGCATGTGTGTGTTTTTTAAAAAAATAAAATACGCCCCATCAGTCAATCTGGAGGTCTATTTGCTGAAGTGCTGAAAAGAATCCAGCAGGAAGTGAAGGTCCATTAATTTCCAAACTTCCAATTACCATTAGAGACATCCTTAAGAGTGCTTTTGCAGAAGCTGTTGAAAGTTAAGAGTGTTCTTGTCGCATGTAATCCCTCATTCCTGCAAAAGCAAAACTCTGACAACTTCAACCATAACTGGTTTGAAGTTTCAGTGAAACTGCACCTAACAGCTGTGAAAGTGCTCTTGGACACAGCAGGAGATATGAAGGAGAAGGCAGAGAGCAAGCAGATGCACAAATGAAAAGGTTTTGACTTTTCAGTGAACTGAGGAAATGCTTTCAAACGCTCTGCTAATGAAAGGAAAAATTCAGAGGTATGTCTTATTTGTCTCAGAAAAACAAGGGATAAGAAAATAACCTTCAGCAAAATTATTCACAGCTCTAGCAACAAGAGAACTCTTCAGTCATTTATTTCTGTTGTGCCTGTTAATGGTTTTTAAATGGGTTCTCGGACAACCAACAAAAAAGAGGAGTCATTGAGGGTCCTTTTAATCTACCTACTATTTCTTCTCTGTGAAATAAGAACTTGTACAGCCTCTGCCCTCTATGAAGCTCACAGCCAAGGTTAAAAATTAGTAACCAGCAGCATACTTGCTCTTGTTTTAGCTAAGTTATGTAAAAGATGTTTTCCTACTCATGGGTCTGCTTTACTGAATTGCAAAGCAGGATTAAGTTTCCTCCCAACAGTAAGTAAAGCAAAACCTATTGACAGGAGAACTGAGTTCCCTGAAGCAACTCTTACTTGAGTGAAACACTAAATAGATCCCTTTGCTCCAGGGAGTCAGAAGTCATTTTATATCTACAGCTCCAGAAGTGATATCAGTTGGCACCACATTCCCCCATTTTTTCTGGTGCTATTTGCAACGAAAAAGCCAACAAGCCTTGCTTTATATTAACAAACAGTGTTCTTTATTGATGAATTGAGCTATTGAGCCAAATTGGCCACTGCTAGTCATTATCATTAAAATACTTCTACTGTTCACTTTTACAATTTCTCTTTGCCAGCTTAACCTCAATGTCTTAAATTTTATTAAAAAACACTCCAACAGGAAATCTTGCCGTTCATAAATGCCATTATAGACATTATTTCAGAAGCAGTAGCAGCTCATGGTGGAACATTATCAATCCTTAAAAAAATACATCTGGTACTATTTCCAAACAATTTTTATTTCTATTGTTTGCTCCTCATTACTATAATAATTCATTTGGCAAGAGTTGAAAAAAATTATGCTTTAAATAAGAAGTGTGTTATGGTTCTCAAGTTGAACCATGTCTGAAAGGGCTTTTTGTACAGAGCAAGACACTGACAGCACCAGTTACAGACAGAGAAAATGAAGGGAGAATACCCACTATTGCTTCTCAATTGATACCATTTGTTTACTATTTTAGCATACTTGTCTTCTTGCAGTGAGCAAAGGAGGCAATCTCCTAGAATGTACAACTAAAGTCAGTTGTTTTAACTCAAACCTTCTTCATATTCAAAAATCAATTGTATAGGTCATTCTGCAGACCAAAGTTTAAATACAGCAGAAGTGCAGGAAGACTGATAAGCTAATTAAAGCTTTAAAATCAAAGTTAATGTAGCTTACATAAGCCACATGCAAGCATGCACTGATTTTTTTTTGCTTTTGTTTTTAAATGCATGTTAGGTAGAAGTAGTAAATACTGCATATAAAATATCTGTAAATTTGAACATTAATTCCCATACATGTAGAAGAACAAACTTCTCAAAACTTCTGAGCTTCTCATAAACTTGCCTTTTTTAAATTAAAAAAATCACTTCAATATAATTGTTAAGGTCCTTAAAGGTCACTTACAGACACTGTTAGAGAATCTTGTATGTCTTTATGGCTCACCAGCTGAACATTACCATCTTCATAATAGTGAACCTATGGAAAATTAAACAAAGAACCTCATATCAAGTTTTAGAAATCAACAACATGCAGGAAAATCAAAGTGTCGTGTTATTTATCATAGTAAGAAACCTATACAAATCAGTCAAAACCACATACAGAATGTTACAGAACAAAACTAAAACAATGCAGAATTTACTGGTTTTGAGGACGAATACTGAACAGGCTAGTCTGGAAACATAATTTGAGTTGCTGTGCCTTAAGTGGTATTTCAAGCAAAGAAGTTTAAGTTTTGGTTAACATCATGAAGACGACAACACCTTATTTAGGTGATCTTACTAGAAACTCTTGAAAGGAATAGACTAGACCATTCTAAATGGTGAAGATATATTTAAAATTATAATAGTTTTCGGAAATTTTTAAAAATTATAATAGTTTTGGGAAGGTATCAGGATACTGGAAAGATATTCTGCTTGCCCAAATTGCCCCTGTTTTCTAGGGATAGTGCAATGTTAAGCTTCCCTTTCTAGCTCTGTCTGGTTTGGTATTTTTCTCTATTAGATATGTCTCAACAAATGCTGGTATTTATCTAGACAAAGCAGTTCCTAATGTTAGATAGCAAACAAGAGTGAAATTATTTATGCTTGAAATGCTGTATCTACAGGACAGCTTTCTTGATTATTTTGCAGGAGAACACTAAAACTCTACGCAAACTAACTTAAGTACTTTTAAATACAGTTGGGACAGATATGAAAAGGTTTAGTTCCTAATAAAACTGTTGAAAACCTAAAAATCAGGAAGCATATATAAAACTATATGTGATCATTAACAACAATTGATATCAAAGCTATGCAGGTCATTGACATTTAAATAAGCATCTTTGAAGACTTTTTACAAGTTTGATAAGTCAAGATAGTCAACATAGCTGATGTTATGACAAAATGAAACATTTGTGTCTCACCCTGTTAGATGACATAACATAGTTTTGAGATTAATACAAAATAGTATAATTTCCTATGCATTATGATCATATGTGCAAAAGACCCTCAACTTTATAATAACAGAAAAAACATGACAGTATGACACAGATAAGGAAGGGTTTCCTATAGGAGTAAAACATTATTTCCTGTGATTCATCTTAAATTATGATTTTGCTTATTGTCAAATACTTGTTTTGGAACAAAAGGTATTAACCTAACCACAAAAGAAGTTTCTTTTCAAATCAAACATTTCTGGGTATAACCTCTGCCAGTCTTTTTCAATTCATTTCCTAAGAGATGAGAAGTGCTTACTCAGTGCATAATTCTAAGAACTCCCAAGGAAGCAGCAGAACCCAAAGTTTCCCCTTGTCCATCACGATTCACTGCAGAGAGCCCAAACCTCCCCTGTGCTCTGAGGCCAACACCAGCACGAACATCTTATCTGTGTAACTGAGTCACATTCTTGGCAAACACTCAGACTTAAAAGCTTAGCTGAGATGGAGAGTCAAATCTAATTCTGGGATGTGTTATATCTTAAACAAAATACAAGAAGTAACTGTTCTGTACTATACCTCACTGCTGACATCCTTCTAGAATGCTAGGTCTGGGTTCAGAAGACTACAAGAAGGAGGATGTTTATGAACAGAACCTCTTGGAAAGGTTAACTAAGGAGGGATGAGAATAACAAATTATCTAAGAGATAAAATTAGTAACCAGTACACTTATCATTGTTTTTCATGCACAGTTGGAGCATGTTAAATGCCACAGGGACTTAGTTTTAGTAAAAGGCTCTGCTTTTGCATTTCCCCTTACATATAATTAAAGAAAATTAAACAGAAAAGATTTTGACAATTGAGAATCTCCTACACCAGAATTAACAGAATTTATGAAGAAAGGAAGACATTGTGGAAGAGATCTTAAAAATACTGAAGACACCTGAAAATAGCAGGTGATGCTGAAATTTCTCCCAGCTTATTAGTAAAAGGTCTCATCAGAAACAATAGTGTATTGCTGTCTAAGATTTTGCAAACAACACTGAATTTTCAGTACTCTAAAATTATACTAATGCTGTAGAGGCTTCACTTTCTAGAAAAATATTTTACTCCTTAAACAGAAAAAATTAAAATGCTTTTTTTGTTTGTTTTGTGAGGTGAACAGAGAGCATTCCCAGAAGAAATTGTACACAATTTCTAAAAATTTAAAACTGAGTTCAAAATTCCTTGGTGAAACAAGTAGTTACTACACAAGCAAAAAAGTAGAACTTTTCATCACTCTCCAGAACACAGACTCTAATGAATATAAATAATGGCTTGATTAATGATGTGAAATAGTACTAAAAGACAAAATCATCTGGTGCCCAAATGGAAAAACTGAACCTGGATAAATTCCTCGTTCAAACCGTTATTTTGGCTGCTGCCCTAACCTTTCCAAGAATTAAGTGGACACCTGCTTCCTTGTTCTGGAAAACCTCTTAAGACATTAACCAAAAGTGCACGCTGTGGAAAAAAAATGCCTGATTTGCTGCAAGTTGGATTTAAGTGACAAAGTCTTGAGAGGCCTAGAAGTAACTTAGGGTGCTGCTTACCATGACTGTTGTGATCTGACAACATAATAATGGCTGCTCACATCTTGACTATCATTCCAAATATTAGCACCAGCATGGGAAAGCAGATTCAGGGTCCCCTTGCTTGGGTTAATCTAAACACAGCTACCACATCCTAAAATAACATCCTAGCCTCCGGCTAGAAAAACATTCCTTTGTATCTTCCTTCTGCAGTCATCACTGAGCAGTAAGGACAAACAAAACTCATGGGGGCACAAAAGCAGCAAGAAAAATACACTTTACTTTGTTGTGTTTAAAAAAAAAAGAAAAAGGTACTACACAGAAAGTCAGACTGCACTAAGTTTCTAGTCCCTGATCCCAGAACTGTTCCCATTAACTGCTGCAATGTATGTGCACACATTCCAGGGAACCAATCCAGGAAGTTGAGTCTCCCTGCCTACCACATGACAGTCAGACTTCCTTTGGTCTCAGAACTTCTGCCTGTTTGGAATTCTTCCTGAATGCCCTAAAGCCAACAGGAATGAAGAATAAAGTGATTCAAAAATTTCTGATGGTGGAATTGGTGAAATGAAAGGTTTCCACCTTTCTGAGCAATATGATAACATTAAAAAAAACCCCACTATCAGTTAAAATGAAAAAAAATTCTACTTCAGAACAGGCCTACTCTCAGGAAGGGCTTGTCTCACTGTGAATTCAACAGGAAACCAAAGGCCTAGCTGAGGTGAATACACCTTCCTAAGTCCTCTGAATCATTACATTAAACACTTACTTTATGTTTTTAAGGATTAGATAAATATGCAAATTAAGTCACTAACACTTAAGTGAATGAGCATTGCTGCCTTGCTTATTATGTCCCCATTTTTCTCTAACATATTTGATACACTGGCCTGAGTCTCCCTTGATAATGACTGGAGACTTTATGGCTCAAGACACAGTTTGAGATAAGCATACCTGAATTTTCAAGATGCCAGCCACTTGAGTGGTTGAAGGGGTGATTGTAAACTTCCATTCTGACCTCCAACGGCCATTCCTTAAAAAAACAGTAAAACAGAAGTTGGATGTCACCCCATCAGTTATGAAAAAAAAATCCCAACATACAACTGATAGGCAAAGGAAACCAGAGAATGAAATTTGCAGTGCAACTACACATGCAGAAAATCTTCCCCTAAAGATTCAGCATCGTAATCAGTCATAAAGAGAACAGAACTGTTTCCCAAAATATTTAACCCCAGTTTTTGATGTGGACCAAGGAGATTTATTATTAAGGACCTTTTAACAGGAGGATTTAACTTCTGAAAAATACCTAAAGCCTCCAATGTTCTTTCTGTCCTGTAGTATTAGTTAGGCACACAGAGTCAATATTTTGTTTCTAGGACGTGGATGTTTTGCTACATCAGCCGAAGTCACACTTCACCTCAGGCTATCAAAAACTTAAATGGAAGGAACATTAAAGTAGCAAGACTTTCCTGCTGCGTGTAACTGTAACTAGGCCTTTCAGCTCTTCTAGCATTTCCCTTCCAGGACAACTATTTCCTTCCAGTTTCCTTCCACAAATTCAGAATCCTTGCCAAAATGCCTAAAGGGAGTTTCAAACACCTGGAAAATAGTATGGCGAGTAGTTTGACCTGATTTCTTTCCTGTAAACTAGACACCATCTTATTTAGTGATGAGATTAGTGGATTAGAAAGTTGGTACTATAGAGCTGAATTAAGAAAGCACTGCATCAGTCCATGATTTGTCTTGTGTTTGCACTTAAAGAAGGAAAGCAAGTTGATAGTAGGTGTTCCAATGCTGCTCATGTTAGGTGTAGATTCCAGTGCATTCAACAAGGGGAGAGAAAGACATAAAATATTAAAATTAAGAGCTACTAACAAATCTGTAAAATGACACAGATAGTAACAATGGTAACTATAAAGCCATTGGTTATTATTTTGGACAATATCCAAATTATCACTCAAAATATAGACTAAGTTGGCATTGCTAAGAAAACTGAAAGGATTGCCCAACTTAGTTTCACTAATACTACTAGTAGCCTTACAGACTGACCCACTGGTTATGAGAAAGCTCACATGCTGGATTATACCTCGGGGACAATTCTAGTTCCTGAATGCCAGGGATTCAGTGGCTAGCTAACAGATTTGTTTGCTTCTCAGCCAGTCTGTGGTCCCTTGAAGTTAACATGACCACAGTTTTTTCCACTCTAGGATATTGTTTTTGTCCTTAAGTTGCTTTTAAAAAAAAGGAAAAAATTCAAGTTCAGAAGGATTTTTGTGTAGGAAATGCTCTAAGGTAAAAACAACACAACTTCTTTATTTAGCTTGGCTGACTTAGAATGTTTTGTAAGAGATTAACTTTCCTCTTCTTTCCTTAATAAGCCATATATCCTACTATGTTGATAGTATTTCAAATAATCACAAAGTATTTTGCTTTGGTATATATTGGTTTTCTATCACCCAACAAACTTACTCCCATAGTAGGATGACAGACTTGCAAATGCCTAAAAAGCAGGAACACCTTGGGAATAAGTATTGGCTGTGGCTTGGGCTGGATAAGCAGCCATACAGCTGGTTAGCTGAGGACTCTGGTTAACTTGGAATAACTGAGTAACTGAGGAATCCTAGTTAACTAAATCTCCCAAACCAATATGCATTTATTACAACTTGCTAAGAACAAGCATTAGAGTCTGACTACTCCTGAAAAACTCTTAAAAACATGGTCAAATATTTACCCATAGATGCCCAATCATAACTTTAACAAAGAAAACTTTCAGTAAAGATTTTCTCCATCTATAAAAGGTTGCTACACATCTGTTCTTCTTAAAAGACTACAAAATTAATTATTTGGAATACCAAAATTCGTTCATACTTCCAAACTAAAAAAAAACCCGAAAGTATTATTTCAAGTTACTTCTAATATTGATGTAAAACATGTAGACTTAACAAGTCAAGTTTAAGTCAGTAAGAATAAATATTTATTATCTGTGCAAATTCAATAAAAATCAGTGTACTGGGCAAATAACTGATACATACACATGCTGAAATTACTATGGAAATGTAATATCCACCTCCAGAATCAAAACCCAAAGACTTCAGTACTTCAATTCATTACCTGAGGGATTACTAATATAAATTGCAAGCAGATGCAAAATAGCAAACTAAATAATGAAATACCTTTCTTCTGACAATTGCATATAAAGGCTATCTTTAGGATATTACAACCTATTCTTGATACTGTGCTATTTTATGTCAACTCTGGCCAGTTTCCTGTATGGAGCTATCCAAAGTTCACTCCAGACTGTGGAAAACATAATTCAACCAAAGCCAGGAGAAAAAAAAAAAATCTGCAGTTTGTAAGATTTTATTTCATCCAAAATCACCTTTATCTGTCTAACCCCAAAACTGATCACTTAAGTCCCACTATACAGTGGATTTTTAGTCATTTTCTTTCTCTGAGAAATTCAAACTAGAAGGAACTGTTCTTATTCTGTCATTCAAAAAGGAAGCAAAACAAGCCAAAGCAACTGTATTAGGGAAAACAGCCATGAATATTGGTGTCAGTGTGATAAACAGGAAAATTAATCATGTATGTCATATGTGTAATATGGAATTTTGCAAAGTTCTGCAAAGGACATGCAGCTACACAGTCTACCATTTTACCTACCACAACAGAAGAGATTTCTACGGTTTTAGCAGAAAAATTAGTGAGTGGAGGGAGAAGCAGGGTCCCAATCAAGATATGCATCCACCTTCTTCTCTGAACTAAGTATTATCAGTGTAATGGCACTTATTCAGTTTGCTGTACTTTACTGCCTGTGGATCCACACAGAAACTTACCAAAAATTTTTTGCTTGAAACTGATGGCTCTCTATGCATGCAATAATGGTTTGCTGTCCATCAATCGTTTTACCATACACCTTAATTAGGAAAAAAAAAAAAAGAAAAGAAAGACGCAAAAAAACAAATAGTCAATTAGACCTTGGTCAAACTGCTTAGGTACCTGTTTCTACTATTTTTACATGAACTAAAATTTCATTTTGTAACAACCATTATGGTTAAATGTAATATTTTTACATGAAACAAAGTATTTATTACAATGCAGAAAATGTCTTAAGATTTAAAAACCTGATGGCAAATCATCTTAACTAAATTTTATATATTGTGAACTTCTTTTTCTACCACTACAGGAATTCTAAGCCTATAACAGTGACTACTGAGACAATATACATTTATTACCAGCTGGGTTTCAAACACCAGTTATCCTACCAACGATATGACAATTTAAACCTGTACAGAATAGCAAAAAGGGTGGGTTTGGTCCTTTTTTTCTCCTTTATCCCCCCAAAATCAAATACTAGTAAAAATTATCTCAGAGAACATCCAGTCTGGTTTCCTTTACAGGAACTGGAACTCATCTGACTGTCTGGGAATCCAATCCAACCTGTTAACTCAGCAACTGATATACTTTTTCCCCCCCTAATTAATTTTTCTGTTACATCAAGCACAGAACAGCTATCAATAGATCAGTTTGCTGAGATTTAAATAGTCATAGGGCTTATAACAGCAAGCAAATAATATTTTAGTCCAGACTAAGAGGTTTTATTTTAAGAAGCTATCAGAACCACCAATTCTGGTGATAAGAATACAGCACTTGGATATAAAGGAGATATAATGGAGCAAAATCAGTTTGCTTTCCTAAGACTGTTTTGTCAGTAAATCAAGCCAAAATAGATGTTTCTATTTTATTGAATTTTTCTCCCATTCTAAGCAACAGTCAGACAGCCAAGATCAGCAGGATCAACCTGCAGTAGTCCACAAAATGTCTAAATGCACTACAAAATTTAAATAAAAATGCTCAAATACAGAGGTAAATCTTCACTATTACCTGCAGTAACCACTTGCTAATAATCCAACAGCTAAAACATTAAATTTCTGAAGCTTTTCTGCATTTCAAGCATTTCCTGCATGAACCCCCAACAGGAATAAATTCTTTACTGTCAAGACTGCCTGTCTTTCTGCTTTACAAATAGCTCCCTTTTAAAATTTGTATCTATCTATAGTGGTACAGTGGTTATGTAATTTATCACTTACTGTGCAGACACCATTTGGATAATGTTCCTTCACATATGCTTTCATTGCTGTTTCAACTGAATTTCTCCAGGACTCTATGGCATTTTCAACTTCATGGGGTCTAGGATCAGTAGCCTCCTTTCTTAAGTGATCAAATTTAAAAGAAATCTTGTTCTTGGGATCCAGAAATTTTCCATTTCCCAAATCACCATGTTCTGTTATCAAAACCTGTATTATAAAATTTAAATTTCATTTTTATATATATATTTATATTATATCAGATGTATTAAATCACAAAATTAGTTAATAACATTTGCTATTCAGTAAAATAAAAAAAAAAGCCATGCAAAATCTAATTATATCCTGCATTTAATGGGAGCTTAATCATTAAAACTTACATTTTAAACAAAATGTGCATACAGCAAGAGAGGAAAAGGCAAATATGATACACTGCCTCAGAAAAACAAATCTTGACTTTTACTCTCTTACTGCAACAAGCCAGGCAAGACAGAAATTCATGTCTTCTACTACTAATGATGGAGCAAATAGTTTTAACAGCTACAAAACACTGAATTCAGCCAATGCTGCTGACTAAAATTTCAAGCTCTTTAGATACCCCTGAATAATTAACTTATGGGACTGGTACTGGTACTACTGAAGGAGCACAATCTCTATGTTTTGGTAGGGCAGATGCATTTCTTTTAATTTTCTTGCCAAGAACTGTTCCAATAGCAGAACATCTTTAACAGTTTAAGGAAGATTGCAACTATTCCACTGTATTCCTACCTGTTCGTCGTAACCGTCAATTTTTACAGGAGTAAACTGGTCCAAGTTGTACTGTGCAAATGCACTACAAGAGAAAAAAACAAAAAAAAGCCTGTATCAAGCACAATCTGTTTCCTTAGTAGCACTTAAGGGATATAAATAATAGCTAATAATCTGGGCAATGATGCATTAAAAAATTGTATTAATGCTTTACCTGGCAGGCCAAAATTCTTGGAATCACTTTAGTGACTGTATTACAGATTCCAACTGCCATTACACAAAAATTTACATTCAGAAGTAAACTGATGTAGACAAACACCTAAGCTTTATAGTAACCCACAGAAACTGGAGGAACAGATAAAGTTTAAATTCCATAGGGATCCAACCTACTAAGTCACCTATCTCCACTCTCACAGAAGAAACTAATTTTGGCATCAAAGTACAGTAGGCATAATGTTCTAATACAGAAGGAGGGTCTAAGGATGCACTATCTTACAGATGTTCAAGTAACATCTACCATGAAACAGGAAATAAAGGTGCTCTAATCATTAGGATACAATACAGATCTCTCCTCTGCCAAGAATTTAATCTTGATCAAAGATGCCCAACACACACAATAGGGTTTTACTTGCCAAGCACACATCTTTAAATGAACTGCTTACTGATTATGCAAGTCCTACTGAAAAAACATCTTGCTGTTATGCAACTGAGTGTGTGACATCTGGTACTTACTGGGCTGCTCCTTCCCTGAGAAGATTGTCATTATTAAGCAGCAACCGAACATCTGAAAGGAGTATTTACAACAGGTAAGTACAGTTAACTCAGAAACTTGTTTCAGTCACATAACAAGTATCAACAGACTGTACAAAACAAACAAACAACAAAAAAAAACCCAACCCCAAAACTACTCCACACCCACAGAGATTACTAGGTAGGAAATTTATTACTTCATATGATATAATTTTCACTGAATGAAATTAAAATAATAGTATAGAAATGGATATCTTCCAAGACAATCTGGCAAAGAGATTTAAGCTGTATTCTACAGGCTCTAGGAATCTGTCAATCTAGTTTTTAGAGAAGCTCTGAGTGAGAACAGCACAGAATTCTACCAAGTTTCCTTTAAAATGTATATCACCAACTCCCTCACCCTATATTATTGTTACTGTATTCTGATGACACTGATATGGTGTGCATTGAACTTACTGGTTTTTAAGCCCTACCATTTTCAGTCTCATTCCTAAATGACACTTACTAGGCAGAAGATTATACACCACAACAGCATTTTTTCTACCACGATACAAGAAACATATGAATATAGAATAAAATCAGTACTCTCCTCAAAATTACTTAATATTTATTGTGCAGCAAATTTCTTATTTATGTACTTGACTTTACTAGGCACTGTCTGAATACAATTTAATTTACTGCTCATTAACTAACCAATCATTAGTCTCGTCCAAATATATTAAACTTCTAAATATTTCCAAGGTATCATTCAAGTGAAAAGTAAAAAAAAAAAAAATCTGGAATATATTTAAGGTATTTTTTTTCTTTAAAAAACAAACAAGCAAACCCTCCTGAAAGAAACCAAACTCTCACCCAAACCAAAACACAAAATACTCCAAAGCAAAAAAAGCCACCTCACATACTCAAAAAACTCCACACAAAACCAACCAACTAAACCCACAATTTTCTGAATTGGAATTAAAAGCTTTCTCTCCCTTTTTAACAAGGCAGCCTGAATCTCACTGAACATTGGTCAGGCATTTGTGATCAAATGTGCACTGTGTTTTCAAACACATTGTACCCTGCTATTGAGCAGGTAGTTGCAGCTATGAATTACCAAAACAATGAAGTTTATAAGCAGTACTACTCTAAGAAATTGTAATAAACTTCAGAAAGCTGTGTTAGTAAGCTGCTCACTTCAAAAATGAAGTACTGTTTTTAAATAATAATCAGCTGGCTACAGTTTAACTAAGAACAAGGTACTTGTAAAAGCATTGCATTCTTTAATAAAGTTAAGCTCTCTCCAGTCTGACACTGACTACAGGTTTAGTATACCAAATTTAGTTTTTTACTTAAATAACTTCAGAAACATTTGTAAGCCACAATTATAAAGCCTGCCATTTTATACTATATGTATGCCCAAATATCCTGATGACAGACAAACAACAAATTTTCTAACAAATAATATCTTATGTAAAGTTCAGTTTACCTAAACAACAGTTGAAAGAAGCTTATTTTAAGTTTCCTTTCAGTTTACCAATACACTCAGTAAAATGGAGTGCACTCAGAACTTAAAGGTTAGAAATATTTGGAGAATATTAATATTCTTTCCACAACTGGCAATAGGCAGTAGTCTTCTGTGTATTCAAGGTTAAGTATTTGTAATTATATTCTTTCTTAAAAAAAATGACCCTTTTTAATTTCAGCTAGTTTAATTTTTGTTGAAAAACATAATTGCCTATCAAATATGAAAAATAAGAGTATCTGTTTTCTAGCAGAAACCCTTGCAACTGTTAATTCATGACTCATTCAAAACAAAGCTTGTTCTCACATCACAAAGAAAAGTAGTACTTCCCTTGTTTTGCATTTAAACTTCAAGCTGTCTTGTGACTGCAAAGCTTATCATGCCCAGCTACAAAACCAGCCCTTGCAGCAAGGGAGCTGCTACAATATAATCTACATGAAACTCAGGAGAATAATCAGTAATGCAATTTTGGATATAGATACCTTAAATAAAAGGGCAGAGCAGACAGATACTCACCATTGAACACCTCATTGAATTCCCCAGGAGGAGCATGAATTATGAATTTTGCTGCTATACGCACCTTAAATACAAAAACAATCATGTGGTTGTATACTTGCATTCATTCCTATTCAAAGCAGGTAAGCATTATGAAGTTTTAACAGCCAGACATGAAATTGTATAACTGTTTCACATATTTGTTCTCATTATTTCAACTATTTGGTCTTTATTAAAAACACAGATTATAAAGTTCCACCTCTTCAAACACAACAGAGATTATATGTGATGGAAGCAGATGGTGAAATTGAGTCATTCATGTTTTCTTTTACTGGCAAACAGGAAAAGATGACTTTAACAAATAAGATTACCAATATATTCACCATCCATGTCAGCTTTCAGTCCATGGATATCTGGGAATCAATACAGAATCCAAGAAAGCCAAAAACCATGATGACGATGTATTTGATCTTCAAAGCTTCTCTTTCAATTTTACTACCTATCATATGGTTCTATACTTTCCAAAAGATCCACACTGACAGATTAAGCTTAAAAACACTGCACAGACACTAAAACTCGTAATTTCACCTGCATCTACTTAAGACCTGTTAGTACCACAGTACCAGCAGATAAAGCTTAAAAAGCCCTTGAGCTCTTAATTAGTAATTAATGGCCTTCAGCCACAACTTCTTGCAGAGCAAACACAGCATAAGTCAGTATTTTCACTGAAAGTATGCACACCTGCCCTGGCTTTCTCTTTCCTTTGGCTTGCACAAACCCTTGTACAACAGCACAATGAGCAAAATCAGGAAAGTTATTGCTCTTTTTTTTCAGACCAGGTCCCTTAGCTGGTTCACTACACAGCTGCACACATACATGCCTGCAAAAAACCCACAAAAATATTTTCTAAATGTGAAACAACTTTTAAACTTCTCCACTAAGTGACATTCTTACTTGCAGTATGTCACTTAGTGGACACACTTTGATTCATTCTTTTTCCCCTCTTGCATTGTTAAAGGCACCCATTATAAAAACGAACAAACTAAATATTGGTTCCCTAACTTAAGCCTGTAGAAATTCCTGTCCTTTACAGTTATCCGAGTTCACCAGACACTGAAAGCTCTCTTGCATCCTCGACAGGGAGTTGCTATTCAAATACAGGATACTACTTGAAACAGTTTCCCTTTCCAACACCTTATATCATGTATCTAAGGAATGAAGAGCTGGAAAATTCAGTGCCTGGGAGCACCATTTGAAATTAAGGTGGGCTCTGTTCTCTTAGAGATGCCTAAACAGCTGCCTGCCCATGGCAAACAGTGAATTCATTCCCTGTTTAGCTTTGCTTGCATGCACACCTTTTGCTTTCTTTCTTAAACTGTCTTTATCTTAACCCATGAGCTTTCCCACTTTTACCCTTCCAATTCTCTCCCCAATCCCACTGGTGGGACAGTGACTGAGGGATGTGTGGGGCTTGGTGGCTTGCCTGGGGTTAAACCATGACACCAATTAACAGGCTCATGGATCAGCCCTGAAAAGCAAGTATTTAGTTGTGTGATTTCAGCATGACTGTCACTGGGGTGACTCCCAGCTCAAGAGGAAGGAACAGCATTCCTTGATTCCTTGACTTCAGGTGAACAGGACTGCTCACCCCTGCCAAGGCCAGGTTAGCTCTGGGCAAGCAGAGAAACAAGACTTAGAGACATTTGGAGCTGTGAAACAACAGGTTTATCAGTTTTGGGCTGCTATAGAAGCAAAATTAAGCAAAACATGGGTGCCCAAACTGCACCCTGAACGGCCACATGCTTTAAACTGGTAACACCTGTAAGGTGAGACATTAGGGCTACACTAAAACTGGACCACTACCTTATTTTCAGCTGGTTTTGGTAATATAAATCTGGTTTGCTTATTTTTTTCCACTATCAGTAAAAACTATTCTTATCAGTCAGATTAGCTACACTGTAAGTAATATTCATTCAAAAGCATTCAGAAGTAACAGATGTCCTCACGACAGACCAACCCAGACGTTACTTTTTACAAACATTTTACAAGTAAATTCAATTTCTCATTGATAGTTTTTTGTGTAAAATTCATCACAGATGAAACGTTTTATAGAACAGATAAACAATCATGCAAATTTGCAATAAATATCTCAAAGTATAAAGTATATTCATGTTCACAAAAGCAAAAAAATCCAACAACGTGTTTTCAGAAGTTGAGAGGGTGTCAGCTAAGACACTGTATTTTGCTCACCTGCCTTTGTGAAGCCAATTTAAAAGTAATCCACTTTCCTTCAGCAATTAAGCTGAATTAACTTCTCTGTGATGCGTATCTGACAAAACCATTATTTCCCTAATTCAGACATACAGGAGGCCCATATAAAAGAATTAAATCCAATAGTCTCATTTAACACATTAGAACTGAAAAGCAGTTACAGATTTATTGCCACTGAATTTTCCCAGAAATACATGCTCTAAAGGAGGCTTCTGTTTTTCAAACCCAGACTGATACTGAAGGATAAATGAACGCACTTCCATGAACCTCTACATGATGAAGATTTCCCCCTTTTGGCAGCAAAAAGCCTCAGGTATGACTTGGAGAAGCACAGTTAAAACAAAGGGGTAGTCCATATAAAATATGATGTTCATGGGCAACTAAAAAAAGATAAATTAAAAATGCACATAACTTGTAATGCAAAGTGAGAGGCAAAAACCTAAACTGCTCCTCAGTCAAACTGAGATAGGAAGTTATATCTGCTGAAAACAGATTTAAGAAAACCAATCAGGTGCATGACAATTGCAACCAATGCTGACTGTTCAATGCACCAAGACTTCTAAAAATTGATTTGAGCAGGCCAAAACAGAAACATCATAATAGCTTAAGAATCCAAATGACAAAACCTTTTTCAAGAGAACTGCACCTTTACACACAGTATAAGAAGCTTATACATGTATGAGCAAGTAACAAAAAATTGTTATAGTTGAATCTTCTTTTAGAAAACTCAAAGACATAAAATACCTGAAGTTTCTCCACTTATTACTGTAGTTGCTCCCAAAACACTACCTAAAGTTTTATTGATGTAGATTTGAGTTAGTTTTCAGCTTCAAGTCTTCAGAGTAGCAAGAAACCATAAACTTCAGACTTCACTAATCCAGAACATCTGATCACCAGTGGTTTACAAAAACACAGCTTCTACCACAAACCTATGTAAGGAACCATGCGTTTTCTATATTAAATTTCTTGAATGCAAAAAAATCCCATCTACACATGTTTTTATGAATCGTGTCTTTGTGCAGGTTTGAGCATTAATTTGGACAAATCATACAGAAGCTGAGAGCAAGTTTAAAGAGAAAAAGTACAAAAATTACTTCTGAAACACGAGAAGGGAAACATTCCCCACTGAAGCCACTCTCTTTATCTGGTTTTCACATTTACACCACTCAGTCTTGCTTAAATTGAAGCCTGCTCTCAGTAGGTAAGAGCTAGCAAGATTTACTTTCACAATTTAAGTGAAGTCAAATACTACCCATCACATCAGTTACAAGTTTATAAAATCAATAAGCTTGTAGGTTTGATAAAGTAAACTATTTCAATTATGGTAAAAATTCATAGAGAAGCCTAGCAAAAGAGAAAATGACAGAATGTTGTATGTGATTAATACAATTATTAGGCATTACGCCTAACTCTTTATTCTGCTAGGGATTAAAACAATTGATCGATCCTACACTCAGTTACAACAATATTTGCAGTTTTCAGACTACACAGCAAAGAGTAATTAGTAATGTACAGAATAATGGCAGTTATGCTAAATCTATTTTTTTTCCATACTTCTGCCTTTATTTCACAATTTAATTTTTCTCAATGCATGATACCCATCCGGTACATAAGAAAAATCCTACTCCTCCATCTTTTGCAGCCTAAGCCATTCTGAAGTTTATTTTATTTTGAAGCAGTTAGACACCGCGGCTTCGAATGCCCCGAGATGACTCCTCCTGTTCCTGCCCCGCGAGGAGTGACACCGGCCGGAGCAGCCCACCCTGCGCTCTGTGCCTATATATGGTCACGGAGAGCGCTCCCAGCGCGGCGCTCCGCAGTGCCGCCGCCAGCTCGCTCCTCGCACCCTGCTAAGGCGCATCTTCTAACGCTAACAGACACATTCAAGCTCTCCCGCTTCCATTTTTCTTTCCTCCCTTTTAACTCGACTGAAATACAGTTATTTCACAGTTTTGTTTGCTGGGCACCCTGACAGCTCACTCCTTCAATGAACATCCACGCTGCACAGAAAAAACATGCTGATAAGCAGGACACTGTGAAACCATATACTCACCCTTACACAGAAATTCAGCTGTGAACTCTTTGCAGCAGGGAGACCCACCCCTTCCTCTACAGTGCTAACAGGTTAAAGTTCACTGCTCCATTCACTGCTCCACAGCAATAAAAATTAAATAGTGAAATAGATACTAGAAGTCCTTTTTTACCTAAGAAATTGCATGGAAATTTGGGAGAGGGGGGAAAGGGAGGAAGACTGAGGGCATGCAAAAGATTCCCACAATAATTTCCACTCAAAGACAACTTTGTTGCTAATCACAGGGGAATAAAAAGAGCTTCCCAAAGCTACTTTTATCACTGTTACAGCAGGCTCAAAGCATTGTACATCATGCATTTACATTCTGGATTCCTGAGGGTGCCTTGCTATCTTACAACACACAATAAATCTCCCACTCTCAGAAACCTGTGTTTGGCAAAAAAAGAAGATGATGAGATACCACATCCAGAAGGGAGCTCCAGGAACAGCAGAGACTAGAGGGCTCTGCTCTCAGTCATGCCTTCTGTGTAGCTCTTGTTAAAAACCTGTCTGCAACTAAACAAATGGGTTTGTTGTGACCCACTTAAATCTATTTACAGGTAGCTACAGGGTTTTCTCACAATTAGCTCACAGTCACATAAATATTAACACAGACATCAGTCAAATGAGGCAAGTTTGAATTTTCTCAAGATCTGTAAGTCACACTCAAAATAAGGGAGATACAGTTTGTACTCACTGGAGTGATACTGGACATAACACCTAGTTTTATTTAGTTCTGATTTTGATTCAAACTTGTGATTGAAGTTCATCTTGAGCTGTACCATTATTTTTCAATCTGCATTTTTGTTGATCCTTTTAAAGCAAAATTGCTCTGACATCTGCCACTCAAAAAGAATTTTGCATTGATATATATTGCATATAAAGGAACACAGTCTAAAGTTCAAACACTTGCAGGATACAATGCTTGATGCTTTATCCAAACATCAACATAGTTTTTCACTTTGTAAACCCTTCAGTGTTTAAAGAAAATGTAACTAGCTTCCCCTTTGGATAGCTAGGTATTTGTAACACTGGCCCCAATTGCTCATTAAATCTTTAGGTTAGATACTTCCCAGGGTGTTACACCACTATTTTTACAAATTCCTATGTATCATCTGCACTCACCTACTTCTGTGAGTATTCAGACAAGCAAATTTATCTAGCTAAAGATAGCTTTAGAAGGTGGCAAGAAGATAACAACCAATTTAGCTAAAAAAAAGCGCTTTAAATTATTATTATTGCTTCCTGCCGCTGACAGTTTAGTGAGGCAAAAAAGCCTTCAAACAGCTGGACAAGCTCCGAGAACAAAAATGTGAGAAAGGAATTACCCCATGTCAGCAGCAAACTGCCTTCACAGCATCTCATGAAACCTCACCATGCCCACGGGTATAACTTTAAACAGCAAAACAGCATCCCAAACCATGCATCACCTCACACAAACGTGGAACAAGGACAGCGACTCTGGCAGAGAGGGAATGAATATAAACGTAGTGCCTCAACTGCCTTCCTACCAAGCTCAACTGAAAATTCACTGCAGGATCCAATTCACTTCTGCTTCTAGAAGAGCTAAAGAAAAAACACTGTAAAAATGTGGTTCTGTGGCACAGGAAAGGAGGGGCACATTCCATACCTATGGCTTTGACTGAACAGACATTTCCTTAATTGCAATGCCTAAAGCTACATTGCATCTGGAGAACATGTGTTTTCCTCAATTATTTTTAATACACAAGTATTTAAGAATATGTAACAGTACCAGGCCTTCACAGTGCTACAAAAAGTATATCTTACACAACGTGTGGTAATTTAGCTGCATTCTTTCTACCTGATGACCTGACTTCAATAATGAGATTTATTTGCACAAAAAATAACCACTTTGAAAGGTTGTGGATGCTTCACTGTATGACCTTTCAGCAGAAGAGTATCTAAATATCATAAAAGTCACCATCTTAAAATCACTTTACACACAACATCATATTAAGAAGATTTAAAAAAACCCAAACTCAAAACTGACTCCTGAAAGTCCAAAAAGGAATATGAAAGCAAAGGATGTTATTTGAGTAATACACAAGACTAACAAAAAAAAAAAAAAGAGAAAATAAATCTCCCCTACGTTATTCTGTAGCTATTCTTATTTCTGAGCATATAAAATTGGAAACCTTTTATTTATATATATGTATATACACACACGGCTATGTATGTATATATTGTATAATGTATATATTTATATACAACTATTTATAACTATATATAAATATATACAACTGTAGCTGCTAAGCAACTGCATACTTAAGTTTATGAATCAGATAGACAACAGATAAGCAGCTTAAAAAATTATTTCCTTGCAAAAGTCATTCACTGAAAACCGAAAAAGTCGTAAAATTTTACATTTCATGAAAAGCAAAAGGATTAAGTTTTATTTGAGAAGTAAATGGTATAAGAAATGGCTAAGACTTCACAAAGAAAGAACCCAACAGTGTCGTCTCCCACATAAGAACCCAAGATGTCCTGTTACAGGGACACCAACACACATGATCCTCAGCTGCAGCATCGAGGCCTCTCTCTCTCAGCAGCCTGTACAAAGTGGTATCCACTGTAAGCTAAAAAACACTTGGTTCATATTTGCAAAGTATTCTTCTACTACAAAGCCCAGGTTCTTAAAGTGATTCTTCCTTCTACACCGAGATAATTTGTTATGAGATACTCCAAGGGCATTAAGCCCAGATTCAAGAGCAGTGGCGAGAGAAAAGGAATGTAACAGAGCTTGCTCTATGAAAATGCATAGAATAAGGTACACCCTAACTGTTCTGTCTCCCCTCCCAACTCCAGCATCTTCCAATTCTCTAGGTTACCTATTCAAGGTTTTAATGTCTTCTGTCAAGCTAAGAAAGTATTTGAAGTATTTTACATTTCACAACTTTTTTACTCAAGGATTAAAAAAATTGCTGCATACTCAAAAACCTGCTATCATTTCTCAATGAGCACTTTCAACTCCTTTACATCCCACTCCCACACCCTGAAAGTGAATAGTATACAGGGTTGTCTGTAAAAAATACATGGATTTGCTAAATAATACAGCTAAAACCATTTTCCTCTTCTTTTTTGACTGCCAAAATTGAAACCACGCGAAACCAGAACTTAACAGCAGAACTTGTAGACTGAAGGCTGTATTGGTAAGCAACAGAACCCTATCTGTTATATCATAAAATAATGTCTCCAGTTTCATCTCTGTATTTGCCAATAACTTGTGCTATGACTATTTTTCCTTCAATTTGTTTCTCTTATCTACTGTAGCTATGAGCTTTCCCAGATAGCAAGCTTCTGCAAAAAGTTTTGAGAGTACAAAGACAGCAAGAGGGGGGCTTTTGATGGTTCTGAGGTGCCCCTGCATTATGAATACTCCAATACTCCCTAACATGGTAGAAGTCATAATCCCCAAAGGGTACCAAATTTCTTCAAGCTAGTATTAAGGAAAGAATGACCTGAAGTTTTAGAAATCACTGATCTTTTATTTATAATTACAGGTTTCATTTGTATTCGTCATCAAACTTCAAGTAATTACTTTTCTCTCATCAAAAAGGCAATCAATTTTGATCTGCACAGTAACTTACTGTGGAGTACACAGTAAAAGACAAGCAGCACCAATTATAAATTAGGATAAGTTTCTGAGCGTGGGCATAGACAAACATTGCAACACCTCATCCAGAGAGCTAGTACAGTCTCTGTTCCTGGAGATACCCAAAACTCAAAGGGCAAATCTCTAAGCAACCTTACCTAAGCTGGCCCATTTTGACTAACCAGCATCTGAGTTACCTTCAGAAATTTCTTCTAGCCAGTATGACTATAGAAGCAAACCAAGTTATCTGCAGTTACACATACAGGATATGAGCACTTCCTCAGACAGTGTTTAACAGTTTCCTAAGAAAGTGATTCAAGTATCTGTCCTTCAATCTCAATGGTATTGATGCATTTTTAGTTAAAAAACCCCAACTAACTAACTCAAGACAACATACTACCTTCACACACATTTTCATGTATATCTTGAGATGGACACGAAAATCTTCAATCTTGGAAGGGCTCCAATATTCAAAATTACATGTCAGTCAGAAAAGCACTCCTAACTTCCTCATTCTTACTAAAGAATTTAATCAAAATGTTATCAAGGACACTTGCAAGACTTAAAAGTTTACTTTATAGATTACAGTGCAATTATACCCAGAAAAGGTAATTCAAATTCAGCTCCTACTCATCTAGAGTCTGCAGGTCTCATTTGACTCAATTCTGAAAGTCAGAAGTCTAAATCCTTTCAAAATGAACGATGTAAAGCATAGGAATTGCTTTAACAAATGTAAATTAGAAAAGTACTATTTTTTCTGTCAAAAATTCTGCTAATGATTTCAAAGCAGTTTTAGAAAAAAGGTTTATATTTGCATTGAGAAAAGTATCTGAGCTTTTCACATTGGTGGGCTTGTACATGTAAGTGCAATCTGCTGTAATGTATTACGCTCTAAAGACAACATTACAGGTGAGAGATTCATTTTACTGGCAGACCTTTCATTCCAAAGCACTGACTTAAGAAATGGGTTTCCCTTAATCTGACAAAACTACACTGCAGAGTTTAGTTTAACTTTATTAGGTAAATTAGGTGCCAAAATCTACAAATTTAAGAAGTTACAAAGTTACCCAATGCACCAGGAAATATCTGGAAGCCATCCAGGCTCACTTTCACAAATGGGACTACTTCCTCATTACAAGCGAAGTTTTCTTCTAATCACACTGTGAAACCTCATCTTTCAGAAAAAGTAAAACTACTGAGATATAAACTTACTGAAAGAGGTGCAATTCCTTTTTCAAAAAAATATGTTTGACAATTCCCATATTTATTACTTTCAGCATTTTAAGGAATGCAAGAGCTGATTTAGTATTTAAAAACTTAATGTGTTATCCTTTTCTCGCTGAAGGCATCCTGATTTTCTGAGGCTGTATCTCAAATCATACACAGCTATTTAACTCCTGTGCTTTGTAGATTCACATTAAAAGCAAAAAAAACCAACCAAACCTACAAAACATGTCCCTTCAAGTCACCAAAAATGGACTAGAGAATACTAGTTTTACGATTTAAATAGGTTTTGAGCTGCTTTTCATTTGTGCCATTGCTTATAAATGAGTATTTACATTAGCAATTGCAACTTTTACAGTAAAAAATCAGTACCTTTCATTAATTATGGCCTACACTCATGTAGATAAATTGTACCTTTCATATTCCCACTAATATGCTAATTAAAATATTTTTATTTATGTTTATTAGTTTTTTTGTAGCTACAAGTAAGAAAACAATTTCTAGATAAAATGGAATAAAACTGAACTGCAAAAAAAGGTCACTATAACAAAACTACTTCAAATATCCTGTGCACATGAATAGGTTTTTCATTCAAAACTTGTTAAGCGATGATGCATTATCTATAGGAAGGGTGCAGAAGTGATGGCTGTTGCTTGAGAGTTCAGGCCTTCAAGGTTTCCACTCTTACACTCCATTTTTAAATAAACAAACTGAATCAGTAAGCAAACAAACTTATGTTATTCAACATACCTAAAAGCTTCTGAACCTTCAGTGACCTATGTGAATAGCGCAACTACAAAACTGCAGTGCACAAAAGCTGTCTTTAGCACTGAAAACTCCTGCTCCTGGATGCTAAAACCAGTAACTTTCACTGGCAATGGTCCAGCTTCAGATCTTTGGAGCCACACAAACCTTACACACCTTATTTGCTACATATAGTTCTTGTAGTGTTGCAAGGATGCAACACTCATTGCATCATTGAAAGAAAAACAAGGCTTCAAAAATCTCTTTAAAAATGGGAATCTGAGGAACAAGATTGAGTTCAAAACCGTCTTGAATATTGAAACACTCCTTCTGGTTCTTCTCCTTCCTTGCTTTTAAAGACCTGAACTGAAACAATCTGGATTGCCATTATTCCAATTATGCCCCTTTCTATATTCTCAATTATGCTGAACACTGCCAGTTTTAAACTTGAATTGCACTACAGCTAAACACAGTCATCCTAAAGCCAGCAATAGTAAGGTACATGGAACTGCTTACTGCCTTTGCAACACTTAAAATCTTTTGACTAAACATGAAGTAAGATATGAATCAAAGACCTCTCTGAACTTGCCCTATCATTACATCACTCTATCTCCTACTTATTGGTGTTCATACACCATTATTATAAGTCTGAGACAAAAAAAGTCTTGTTATTTGGTTCACCTTCTTTCCTCCTTGAATTTGAGGAGTTTCAGGGTTCTAGTTATGTCTCTACTGAAATTAACTATAAAACTACATCACCACTATCATCCGCATAAGCATTCAATATTATCAATTCTGTGTCATGAAAGTATATAAAGGAGCAATGTGATTTATTTCTCATGAAAATCAATGTTTCCCTCTTTGCATCTATTCCTGCATTTATTTATAGTCCCAACTGGATGAGTGAGAAGGGTGTGTTTGTCAAATGCCATTCAGCTGATTTTTTTTTAAGCTCAATAAAACTGAATATTCAAAATAAGAGTTTTATTGTACAATGATGGCATTAACTTAATGCATCACAAATAAAATCTTAAGGTATCACATGTATATTTCTACATGCATATTTTCCATGAGTCTGCAGTGTTACCCATCTTTGGTGTTTCAGCCAATAAAATATACTCTCAGGCTTGGAAAATTCCACTCATACAGGACAATCAATTTTACATGGGACTAATAGAGAAATCAATTTAAATTTACAATGGATGAGTGCTCATTCTATTCACTTATACCAAGGCAGGAAGAGTCTCTCTGAGTCTCTGCGCTCATTTTCATGGAAAAAAAATAAACAAAATCAGTGAGTGGAAGAAAGTTCAGAACTTAACTCCATCAGCCACAAAAGCACAGGCAGTGCTGCCAAGATCATACAGAGACAAGATGAAACTGTCATTCTGTCTTTTATTATTTGACAGGACAAGAAGCAATGGGCACAAAATGAAACACAGGAGGTGCCATCTGAGCGCAAGGAAAGACTTTTTCACTACAAGGGTGACCGAGCACTGCCACAGGTTGTCCAAGGAGGCTGTGGAGTCTGCATCCCTAGAGATTTCCAAAAGGCACCTACACAAAGTACTGGCAGCCTGCTCTAGATGACTCTACAACATGATGTCCAAGGATCCCTTCCAATCTTAACCATTCACTGATGGCAAGACAACTTGCAGTCAAAGTATTTTCAGCATACCTTTGGGAACAACGCACTAGATTAGTGTTACTTGTATTTCCTATAAGGGGCTAGAAGAAACATAATTACCACTTATACTTCTGGATCACATTACTACTTGTATCAACAGAGAGGTGTCCTTGAAATGGGATTTAAGTAGAGGAAGGCAGAGTCTTCAAACCTCTTGGGAAGAGGATAGCAAGATCTAGGTGCTGCTATGCACTCCTAGGCATATCAGCGCATCTCTACTTATAAAACAGGGTCAAACAAAATCTGTCTTACTGTAACCACTTGGATATTTTAGACATTCTTCTAACTTCATCTAAGTTTGAAACATCATTTTTTGATCCCTTCCGCATTTGAGTCATTTCACCGCTTCCACAGCCATGAAAATATAAATTTCTAAAGTGGAAAGTGAGCAAGAGCATGCGTTACATAAAGGCAAAAGCAGTGCACCATGCACACAAAACACCACACCCTAGCTTGGAAACAGGCAGCTGCTGTGAGGCTGAATCCCCCAGAGGATGACAAGGAGCAGTGATAACTCAGGTCTCACAAAACATCCTGCTCCTTTCGAGATTTTCTGGAAAAATCTGCCTTAAATTTGAGTTTCCAACTGCCACAAAAAGAGTACATGGTACAGCTCTCACACAGTCCCTCTGCTCCCTGACCTCACATTTCCCCAATTACTGCCTCCTAACAGGAAGCAAAACAGCCTTCCTCATCCCCGGACTCCTTCCTCCCGTAAATCACATGGATCCCACCTCCCCCGGAGCCGCGGGGCTGCCTGGGGACGGCAGGCCGGGCGCTCCGGAGCAGCGGGCTGCCAGGGGCACGGCGCCTCGGGAACGGGAAGTGGAGGTGGGGGAAGGGAAAGCCCTTCCGCGTCTCTCCAGCCTCTCCTCGCCGTCCCCGCACGCCGGGCGGGGGCGGCCCTGGGGACCGGCAGAGCGGCCGCCGGGCCCGGGCGCCGCCCCCGCCCGACCCGCACCGTACAAGGCACGGCGGGAGACGCGGCCGGGCCGGGCCGGCCCTGCCCCGGCCCCAGCGCCGACCCTCCGCCCGCCCGGCTGCGGCGGGCCCGGCCGCGCCGAAACGGGAGCCCGCCGGCTCGGGGCACAGGAGGGCGGCGCGGCTGGGCGCAGCCTATCCATCCATCCCTACCTTCTCCTCGTCGGACAGCTGCTCCTCCAGGTCCGCCATCTTCCCGTCCGGCTGCGCCCGCCCCCTCCCGCTCCTCCTTCCCGGCAGGAAGGGCGGGACCCGCGCGCGCTCCCTGCGGAGGCGGCGCCTCGTGCGCGCGCGCGCGCGGCGGGCGGGGATCCCGGGGCGGGAGGGGCGCTGGGAATGGGGAATGAGAAATGGGAGATGGGAGATGGGGGATCCCGGGGCGGAGGGGAGTTGGGAATGGGAAATGGGGGATCCTGGAACGGTTTGAACAGCAACTGGACTTATGGGCAGCCAGACGTAAAACTCACCAAGTTAAATAGGTTGGAGAAGACTTCTGAGGTCATCGGGTCCAACCTGTGATGAACACCACCTGCTCAGTAGACCATGGCATCAGTGCCACATCCAGTTTCTACTTAAACAGCTCCGGGGATGGAACCCGCCCCCCGCCCTCCACCTCCCTGGGCAGCCCGTTTTCATATGTAATCACCCTCTCAGTGAAGAAATTCCTCCCAACATCCAAAATAAACCTCCCCTGACGCAGCTGGGGTTGTGTCCTCTTGTCCTGCCTCTGGAGAAGAGACCAGCCCCCAGGCAGGAGGAGAAGGTGCAGGTTTCAGCCCCCTCATAGCAGGTGCTCAGTGGGTGCCGGTGCTGGGGGAGGTTGTGGGAAGCTCAGTCTAATATCAGCGGCAGAAATGTGTGAAGTGATTTGTACTGTAGAAGACTGGACATGGAATGGCATCAGTGGGAGAGAAAGAAGTAGATTAAAAGGTTTTTACGTCCAGATGAGGAAATTGTGAAGAATATCATCCAGCAATGTGGCACCCAGCTACACAGGGATTTGGGATGATGACTTGCAAGGATTGCCTCTAGTTAGTGGTTACTCTTTGGTAACATTTAAAAATACAATCTCTTAATGTCCAGCACAGTGTACTTAATGTCAGCTATGATGAACAAGGAAAAGCTGATCGTGGATAGGAAGATCACAGGTGCTGAGATACACCTATGCCAGTCATGGTCAGTGGTGTGAATGTAGCCAGCTTCAAGCCAAAGGATCTTGTTATGCTGTGCAGTTCATCCACATCTGTCTTGCATGAGTATTTCTGCACAAATACTCATGCAAGTATGAGTGTTTCTGCCAACATGCAGCAGAGCAAAATATGCCTATATCTGTAGAATTTTTTAGGGCTGTTACTCTAGAAGCTGTAAGAGGACTGCCACATGAAAGTGAAATTGGACAAAAAGTGGTTCAAGCCAAATGTGGGTATTCTAATGGCACAAAAAAAAGTCAGTATATAATGAAAATAAGTAGAAATAATTAATGTATAGGTTGGTCAACATGGCTGGTTCAGGACAGTTGAATAAAGATTTAAAATACCTGAAGCCATGGAGGATAAAGGACAGTAGTGTATTTATGCGAGGAACAAGATAAATGACAACCAAAGCTAATGTTTGACAAGAGCATTGCTAGATTTAGAGTGAAGTATAGGACAGAAAATATGTATCTAAGGAATATCTGGTTTTGAATATTTTGCATATATTATAGATTTTATATCTCAATAATAAAAAGTAATGGTCTGTAGCAGGGAACAGCATTGTGCAGCATTCAGAGTCATGCAACAGCACTTTATAACTTCCACCCAGGAGTCTTAAGAGAAACTGCCTAATGTCTTTGAAACACTTCTGTTAATTTTTAACACACCTTGGAATTTGCCAGCTGGGGGATATTGCCATATATTGCCATGGGTGTTGCTTTATTTAATATCTATCAGGAAGATAGTTCAAAAAGGTAGATGTTCTCAGATAAATGTGAACAGTTTTTTGTAAGTTAATATAGCTGTCTGTTAGATGTACCATGTTTACACCAGATTTTTCTTGGACGTTTACTGAAACTAACATGATGAAGTGAATGATTCAGTGGAGGATGGTGTAATCATCATAGGAACTGATGTGAATCTTCTTAATAGTACCCTCACAGGTACTTTACTGTGACCTTAGGACTTAATGGGAAATGAATAATCATGAAGAAATTATGTCACTTTGTGGCTTTGTATTTTGTGACTAAAGGATTTTGGACTGTTTTGTGTGTCTTCTCAGGAAGAATACAGAAATTTCAGAGGGATTTTGAAGGAGGACTGACAATAATCCTGGAAATGCAGAAAACATTTCAGGATATGAGGCATAAGGATGTCAAGATTGAGAAGTGATTTTGGATATAGCAGTGATACGTGAGTTAGTTTGGAATTTAAACATATCTTCTATGAAGTCATATATCTCTGCTTGCTGTTTTAAATTGAAGACAGACAATTTCACAACCAGTAAGTCTCATATAAAAAATTCATATTGTTTCGTGTGTCATTGTCTCTACACGTTGATCAAAGGCTAATTTGCACTACAATCACATACAGAACAGCAAAATATCCTGCTGCTTACTAGCTAGCTCATGTCTTAGCAGCTGTCTAGTCCCACTTTGTGAAGCTCACCATGGGCTAGCAGATCTGATAAGCAGCATGTGGTTAAGTGATGTAGTGGGAGAAAAATTAATTAGTTATAGAAAGAACCCACCCACTCTCCCAATAACAGCTACTGAGTTTTACTTAATCTGATCGGACATAGTAGAGCTACCAGCCAAGTACCTTGCTATTTTGCTGAACTGCTTCTGTCTTTTTTTTTTTTTTTCTGTATTGACTCTGTAGAGCCAGACCCATGGCCCTTGAGTTGCATTGGGAAGGAGAGCAGAGAGCTCCTCACTGCAAGGTCTCCCTGCAGGGCTACCAGTATGGCTTGAAAGAAGTGCAGGTTCTGTGCTAAAGCCATCCTGAAAATTAGCAATGAGGTGAAAGTGGTTAGCACAGCACACCTCTGTCCTTCTGCACTGGCCCAGAACATTGAGAAAAACAATGCAGAAAAAAATAAATTACGCTTTCATTCTTCTTCATCAAGGCAAGTGATTGACATTTTATCTATTGCACCTGCTCCAAGGACAATCTCATGAGAGGTGTATTTGGGGCCTACTTGTTTAACCTGGAGGATGTACTACATTCTGTAGATTTTCTGTAATGAAAGGTGTTTCATAAGAAGTCATTAATCTTCTTGACTACTTCCTTTTACATTTCAGCAGGAAATCAGGATTCTTTCTTCAGAAAATTTTGAATTAAGCCATTTTGCAAATCTGCAAGTCTTATCAAACAATATATTCAAGGAGTCAAAGGACAGGTAAAGAAAAGAAGTTGGCTACTCTAGACAACATTTTAATAGCTAACAATGTGGCTTTTAAAAAGTTAACATACTAAGACAGCAAAGAGAACACGTGGAGAAATCTACAATCAGATCTCCTACGTCTGAAGAATACAGGCTACAGAATCAATGGAATGGTCAAATGAATAATCTTTAAAAAGATTTCATGGAGTATTTAAAATTGGATTATTGGGGAGTATTTTTGATAGAATTAGCTGATAAACACCTGAGTCTCAGGTCATGAGCCTCAGCCTCCATCAGCAGGGAGAAATTAACACTCCAAAGGTGAGATTCATCTGACCTAGTTAAGACAAGATTATTGTCTATATGAGTTCAGGCCCAGCTGTCTAAATACTGGGTCCCTGTATTATGACAGCCATATCCCCTTCTACTGTTAGAAGGTCAAAAGGAAAGAAGGTGATGGACCAGTGAAGAGGCTCAGGGAAGAGCACAAGGGGCAGCTGAAGTTAAAAAGCTAAGGAAAGGAGAGAGGACTACTCTTGTAGTTCAGCACTGCTCTGTGCTCCCTGGGAAGCTGAACTCAAAGTGGTAAATCACATATTTATACACAAAGGACTTTGTACCAAGAGGGCTGTACTTCTGTACAGCCTTTATTGCAGCTTCTACTCAGACATCAGCAAGGCTGTGTCAGAAGCTATTGATAATCTGGAGATAGAGCAGGATTAGGATTGACAAAGGAAGAGGACAGGCTGGGGATTAGGAAACAGACCAGAATCAAAGTGTAAGGGTTCTGCACCCCACAAAGAGGGCCCTTAAGATAACAGTGTGCCTTACAGCAAGTCCAAAACTTCTCCAACCTCAACCAGTCTCACTCTCTTTTGGTGTACCTATTTGTTTGCCTTTGCTCTGTACCAGGATAGATTGACAAAACAGCAGGAGAGAGCAAAACTGGGGAGAGCAAAGGAGCTTGGAGCACTGCTTGCCCCAGCCATCATATTGTTACAGGAATAGAACAGTACCTCACAGGATCTGAGCAGCCACTTGATTTTGAAAAGCTCCATGAGAAAACATCAAAATTGCTTTCCTTCCCTCTCACTGAGCCTGGTTCTCGCTTATATTTTTAGTTATTCCTTTCTCAAAAAAAGAAAAAAAAAGAAAAAATTGTCTTCGAGCTGGATTTATTTACTTTGGTTCTAAAGGAGACATTGTTTGGCAATTTTATTTTTCAACAGGAAATGGTAAATGTGCTGATTTGTTTAATGAAGTAGAGATTCACTGTAGGAGTCCAAATTCCTTTTTTGTTTTATTTTCTGTAGAACTGAATGCCTTATGTAGATAAAATCTCAATAAAGATAAACCATTCAAGCAGATGTGTGTAAAGAGCTGAGAATTTCTGGGCTAGTGTAGAGAAAAATACCTCACAGAATCAGTGGTACTTCATGCTGCTTAACAATGGTGTGGGGCCTTAATTTTTGATCTTGTGAACATATTGGAAGAAATAATAGGAAGAGAAGGTTGGATTTTGAAATAAAATAATTTTATTTTTGAATGTTGGGCATCTGAATGATAAACAGCATAAGCACTTGAGCACACTTGCTTCTGACCTCAATAAAAGTCCTGAATGCTAAATATTTGTGAAAGTCAGGAGAGCATCTGAATGTTCATGTAGGAATGTTATTTCTGTTATCTACTTTTGAAACAGTTGTCATGTTGTGTCTTGATAAAATCACACTGATCTATTAAAACATGTTTCTTTTGTTTGTGTGGTTTATTTTGTTTGTTTGCTGTTTGGTTTTTTGTTGTTTTGTTTTTCCTTTTTTGTTGTTCTGTAGTGTTCTGTTGAATCAAAGACTGGTTGAGACAGTGGTGCACTTTGCCTGTAGCAGTCAGGACTCACCTGTGGCCTTAGAGCCCAAGATCTGCTTCCTTGGGAGATGTCATTTCTTAACACTGCACTGGAACACAGGGAAACCCCTTTAGATGTAAAATATACTGGAGAATTTATCTTGACACTTGACTTTAGCAAAAGTTGTCCTATATATGACTGTAGTAATTGCATTATTGCAGCAGTGCGTCAGCCTCAGCGAGAAACCCGGCTGGCCGAGGCCAGCGTCACTGGCAGCACAATGACGCCCCCTGAATCCTCTCGAGGATTGGGGTGCGCCTAGGGCGTGGAGGCCCGGAGTGACGGAGGATTCCGGAGAACGACGAAGACTGCAGCCCGCAGGAATGACAGGAGACGTTCTTTCGGGGTGCCAAAGTTCGGTTTAATTCCCAAGGGAGGACCGCCGAAAGACAGAGAAATGTGCCCGACAGCAGGTTATAAGGGATACAAAGCAACCAATCAGGGGGTAGGGGGGGTGTAACAAGATATTAACAGACAAACCTAACAACCAACCAGAATAACTCAGGGGAGTGTCCCCGGCCCCTCGTCCAATCACCCCGTAGAACTCAGAGAAACTTCTAGAAGGTGGGAAGAGTGTGCTGGATGACGGACAGGGACTCGGGGAGGAACCTAACCAAACTGGGGAGGAGCGAAGGAGGAGTGAGGGAGATTGACAGGTAACTGATGTCCTGGGACCGGACCAATACATAAAGACAGGGGGGAGCGGGCCAGCGCGATCCCACATCTCCCCCTTTTTTGTTTAAAAATAAAGAAAAATAAACGGAACTAAACATCTTCTTCCCAGCAGTCGTAACCAAAGTCTTCGTACCGTAGATCTTCTTCTCCTTCTGATGGCTGAAGCTCCATCACATGGTTTCCGACCGCTGGGGCAGTCAACTTAATCATGAGTCTCTTAAGAATTGTCCATAAAATTGAAATAACGATAAGAACCAGTAAAACAACAAACACAACTGAAATAATAGTTTTTAACACCGACCCAAGCCACCCTGACAGTCCCCATCCTGAGAACAAGTTCCCCAGCCAGTCCGCGGAGTCTTCCTTGATTTTGCTGATCATCTCTCGCATCTGGTCAATGGCGAGACGGACGTCCTCGGCCTTAGAAGTCAAATTTAAGCAGCAGAGCCCCTCAAAGTCCTGGCAGCGATGGTCATGGAGCAGCAATAGAAAATCTATTGCTGCCCTGTTCTGCAAAGTGGCCTGCCTTGTGATTTCCTCGTCTTGTAGAAGGTCACTTAGCGCGGCTGATGTAAGATTTGCTTGTTTCGCCACCCAGCACTCGAGGTGGCCTAATTCGCCTAATGATTGAGCGACTGCCACCCAGGGGAGGAAGGTGATCCAAGCCACCTCCTCTGGCTTACTCCAATGGAAAATTTCTTCGTCGCACGAACTGTCCAAATTAGTTAAATCTCGTCTTGTCCGATTCGAATTTGGTGCGACTTCTATCTTCTGCCAATTAACAATTTGACTTGTGCTGGGTGTGAACAGCGACAGCCGGCCGATAGTACATGGGCCTCCGAGAAGGCGAGAGGGGATGCCTTGCCAAGCTCGGTCCCCACAAATGAAAAAATAACCATTGGGTAGAGAGCGAGGTTTAAAGTCCCGGGTAATCGAGGTTGTAATCTGTGACAGGGAAGGGCAAAGTGAGACATTTGCGGTGATATTTGCAATTTGTAGGGAAGTGTCTAGGTCGGAGTAAGGGAAGAATTGAATACAAAAATAAAATGTGGAGGACCCGAGCAATTTAAATTCTAGGGGTTCGGTCTTGGACTGATTTAATTTGCTGGCAAATCTCCTCCAGACAATATTGGGGTTAGGGTCAGAGGGGCGGTTGATTTTATTATTGAAAAAAGGTTCTAGAGAATCACGGAGGGACAAGGGCAACTCATCTGGAAGAGACGGGATCCCCACAAGGCAGGTGGACAAGGGGTCTGCTGCTGATGCGGTGGTGAGGCAGAGACTGTCTTGACCGAGGGCGTCGGCGAGAGTTTTCCAAACGTTTTTTCTTGGCTGGGGAACGACCCACGGCGTAGATGGTAGCGCAAGGAGTGAGAGAATGATGACGAAGGCCGTGAGTCGTGCAGTCTCCAGTGGGGCTGCCATAGCATGGGCCCTAAAACAGTAGATAAATAAAATATATAAATGAAAGAAATCAAAATTCTGACCCCAGGACATCTAAGTCTCCCTCAAAGGGTTTCCGCCTACGCCTCCAGCAGGACTCTTGAACTTGGGGAACCGTACCTACAGACACCTGCTTTTTGGGCAGGAAGGGCCTGACCCACTTTGAAGGAACCCATTTGGGACCTGAGGGGGTGGATACGCAAGCATATCCCCTCCCCCAGGTCACCAGGTCAAACGGCCCCTCCGTTTTCCATGTTTCCGGGTCCTTTATCAAGACTGGTGGCTTTGTCTCCGGTTTTAGACTTTTGTTTTCGCCAAAATGACGCACGACAGGTGGGTTTAAATTATCAAACGAGCAATTTAGGAAATTGATGGTATATAAAGCTCGAGCAAGGCGGGTCTGCGGGGAGTCCATCTTCATTGCCGAATGCTGATGGTGTAGGGTGTTTTTCAGGCTCTGATGGGCTCTCTCCACCATGGCTTGGCCTGTCGGGGAATAGGGGATGCCGGTCTTATGCTCTATTCCCCATTGCTGCAGGAAGCTTCGCAACTCCCTGGACTTGTACGCCGGGCCATTGTCTGTTTTTATGCACTTTGGGATGCCCAACACAGAGAAGGCCAGCAATAGATGTTTTTTAACGTCATTGGCCTTCTCCCCTGCGTGGGCAGAGGCATAGACTGCATTAGAAAAGGTGTCGATAGACACATGTACGTAAGAAAGACGTCCGAATTCCGGGACATGAGTGACATCCATCTGCCACACCTCACAACTTGATAGACCTCGGGGGTTGGTGCCTGATGGAATGGATGGAAGTTGGAAGGCTTGGCACTGGGGACATGTTGCCACAATGGCTCTGGCCTGTTCCCGAGAGATCTTAAACTGTCTAACAAGGCCAGGAGCATTCTGATGGAAGAGCTGGTGGCTGAGCTTGGCTTGCTCGAACACGCACGGGAGGGGGGCCACCTGGGCAGGAGCAGCAAGAGCATCAGCTCTCCTGTTTCCCTCCATGATGAACCCCGGTAGCTCGGTGTGGGACCTGACGTGCATCACGTAGTATGGTTGCTCTCGGTGGGAGACTAGTCGAATTAATTTCGAGAGCAAAAGAAACAAGGCATTGTTGGAGACCTCCTGCAAGATTGCACCCTCAGCTCGAGAAACAACTCCGGCTACATAAGCCGAATCAGTTACCAAATTAAAAGGCTCAGCGAACTTCTCAAAAGCCCGGACGACAGCGTCCAACTCAGCGATCTGGGGAGACCCCAGAACTACTTTAACATCAGCCTCCCACTGCTGAGTCTGAGGATCCTTCCAAGTCATTACTGACTTGTGGGATGCTCCGGACGCGTCTGTGAAAACTGTCAGGGCTTCGAGGGGAGTTCGACTCTGAATGGATTTTATCGAAAGATGGAATTGAATGTCCGAATTAAAGAATTTGTGTGATGGTTTGTGGATAGAAATTTGGCCGGAGAAGCTGTCGAGTGCAAACTGTAATGCTTCATTTTCCTGCAGAAGGTGTTCTAACATTGCCTTAGTAAAATTACCTGAGCTCAGTTGGATCGGAACGTGAATGCAGTCAAAATCCACACCTGCTAACTCCCGGATCCGCAGGCGTGCTTTGCGGATGAGTTCTGCCACCAGCTCCTGTGGCTTGGTCATTCTTTTGGACCTGTGGTGGCTTAGGAAAACCCACTCTATGATCAAGAGTGGATCCTTCGCCCCTTGGTCCCGTTTGATGTTAGAGTCCCATTGAAAAATCACCCCGTGGAGGTGTGGCAATCTTCCCAGGATGATAAATTTGAATGGCAGCTCGGGACGGTATCGATGAGCCTGCCGACTGGAAATGGACGTCTGGATCTTTTCTAATGCTGCCTGTGCCTCTGGGGTGAGAGACCTCGGAGAACTAAGCTCCTCTCCCCCTTTCAATAAATTGAAAAGGGGGGCCAGGTCCTCGGTGGAAACACCCAGCCAAGGTCTCACCCAATTTAAAGCCCCACACAGTTGCTGGACATCAGCGAGTGTCCGAATGTTTGGCCGAATTGATATTTTTTGAGGTACAATAGTACGGCGGCCAATTTCTAGGCCCAGGTACTTCCAGGGCGGCATCCGCTGAATCTTGTCCTGTTGCAGCTCGAACCCTGCAGCAATCAATGAATTGATTGTCAGGTCAAGCGCATGTGTAAGCATGTCGTCTGTCGGAGCGCAAACTAAGATGTCGTCCATGTAATGTTGGATTGTGACTTCCGGCATTGCAGCACGCACCGGGGACAGCAAGGAGGACACGTACCATTGGCAGATTACCGGCGAGTTCTTCATGCCTTGTGGTAATACTGTCCAATGATACCTCCTCCTTGGGGCTTCTCGGTTGATGGTGGGAACCGAGAAGGCGAAACGTGGGGCATCATCCGGATGGAGGGGAATTTGGAAAAAGCAATCTTTTATATCGATGACAGCCAATTGATGGTTTTGAGGGAGCATCGCCGGGGACGGCATCCCTGGTTGAAGAGACCCCATATCTTCAATGATGTCATTAATTTTGCGGAGGTCGTGGAGGAGCCGCCACTTGTTCTTATTGGGTTTTTTGATGACAAAGACTGGGGAGTTCCACGGTGACGTGGACTCCACCAGATGACCCTTCTGTAACTGCTCATCCACGAGCTCCTGGAGCGCCTTAAGTTTTTGTTTAGAAAGCGGCCACTGCTCTACCCAGACAGGGACATCTGATTTCCAATTAAGTTTCTGGGTAGGGCGCCCCTCAGTGACCGCTGCCCGAAAAACCGGAGGAGCCGATGGTAGGTCAATTTTGGCTCCCCATTGGGCAAGGAGGTCTCTTCCCCACAGGGGTTCCGAATAATTTAAAACAAACGGGCGAACAGAGGCCAATTGCCCGTCTGGCCCCCTAATTTGAACGAAACTCCGAGATTGCTTCGCCAATTGGACCCCCCCGACACCCTGGATTTTTCCAGCCACGTTTTGCAGCTCCCAATGTGCCGGCCATTCCCTTGCGGGAATGATCGTCACATCTGCCCCGGTGTCCAAGAGTCCATGTAATGTGGTGGCCTCCCCATCCTTCTGTATGTGGCAGGTGAGCCGTGGCTTGTCCCCGGTGACAAATTGAGACCAAGCCACGGTAGGTGTTACCTCTGTGTCAGTGGTGGAATGACAGATTTCTGGGACAGGGATCGCTTGCGCAATCACCTGGCCCTTGGGCAGAAAGATGGGTGGCTGTGTGCAATGCAGGACGACAGAGAATAGGTGTATATGTGTGGACACCACCCCTGGCAAGATGTTGATGTGTGGTGGGGTGTATTTCGTGTCTCCGACAACGACATACTTACATTTGACCCGCCACCAAGTACCTTGTGCGTCTGGCGAGACGGAGACTTCCCGGAAACTGGTGTCTGTCAGGTGTAAGGGCTCGATGAGCTGGAGCCTGTACGGAGAGATATTAGAAGTGGTAGTCAGTATTGGATATGAAGTAGTCGAGTCCTGTGGATTTGACAACGTAGGCGGATTAACCTGGGGAACCGCCTCCAGCTGTTCCCCTCCTCCTCCCCCCCCGCGAGATGGAAAGTTCTCCGCCCTACTTTTATCTTTGCGCGGGGAGGCCTCGCGCTCTTGAGTTAGTTTTTTGAGTGCTGATCTGCCCGTTGAGGTTTCTGATGGAACTTAAAGTTATAAAACTCTTTCCTCAACGGGCAGTCAGGCATCCAATGCCCAGTCTTTTGGCATAAGTGGCACGGAGCATCGGCGCCGGGAGGTGGTCTTCGGATGGGACGGGGCGTCCGATGCGGTGCTGGATTACTGTCCTCTGCCGTGGTAGATTCTGCTGCGGCGACTCTCCGCTGAGTTGGGCGCTGTCCTCTGGGAGTACTTTCGGGGAGGACAGACACCTTCCTTTCGCAAACTTGCAGCATTAGGGTCAGGTCCGGTGGAGGGTCAAAGGGGAGGCTGAGGATGGCAGCCTTGCACGCAGGATTTGCATTGGTGGCTGCCATCTCTGTCAGGATTTCCTCCCGGGTCGCCTCATCCCGCACCTGCATCTCTACTGCTTTCCTTAACCGCTCAGTAAAAAGAAGAAACGGTTCGTTATCTTCTTGTATGATTTTAGTATATGAAATGAGGGGAGCAGTAGGAGGTCTAAGGGCAGTGAACGCTTTCAATGCTGCAGATGTTGTTGCCTTAAGTGCCTCTGCAGGGATATACCAAGCCTGGTAGTTCCCGTCTGCCCAGTCCCCGATGCCACAAAGATGGTCTGTAGAAATCATTCCTCCCTCCGTGTCCCTGGCGGAGCTTGCATCTTGCCATAATTGAGGCAAAATCTTGCCTATCTCTCGTTTCCAATTTGCCTCCCAGAGACGGAACTCTGAGGGGCTAAGCAAGCACGAAAAGATCCGCCGGAGATCGGCAGGAATGACGATGGCATCTGTTAGTGTGGCCCTCAGGATTCCCCGGAAAAACTCACTTTCCCTGGAGTAATCCTTCTGGGCCTTACACAACTCTTTGATAGTTTGATTTGAAAAGGGGATCCACTGGGCCTGGGTCCTCCCTTCCCTCCCCGGGATGTAAGAAACCGGAGCCGCGGAAAGGTTAAGCAGCGGCCCCTGGTTCCAGGCCCCAGCCCCCCCCCCAGCACCCGATGGAGCGTGGGAACCGGAAAAGGGAGCGTGGGAACCAGGGCCCGGGGCGGAAGGGGAGGAGCCGGTGACGGGGGCGGGGACCGATGGCGTTGTCCCCGCCTCAGAGGCGGAGGCTTCGAAAGGTGGAGCTGGGGGCGGAGCACCGCGCAGAGGGAGGGGCGGAGGCAAGGGCGGAGCGGAGGGAACTGAGGAAGAGGAGGGGTCAGGGAAACGGAAAGGGTTTCGCGGGGAACGAAAGGGATTTCGGGAAGAAGGAGGCGTTTCGGCGGGAAAACCCATGAGGTCTCCGCCATTTTGGGATTCATCCGCGCCATCTTGTGATGGTGAATCTCCCGAAGGGGTAGGGGAAGGAGGAGGATAAAAACGAACAGATTTCGAACTTTTTAAACACTTAACTGGGGAAAAGGGGGGACAGGGAGAATCCCGAAGAGTCTGGCCAGGACTCCTCGGGCGGGGGGAAGGGACACCCTGAAGAGAGCCAGGAGGATGGTATAATTCCTGCGCGCTGCCATCGCGGGCTGCTCTCTTCAGGATCCCAGATCTTGGGGTAGAGGTAGAGGGAAAAGGGGTAGGGGAAGAACACGCAACCGAACTGGGGACGAACTCAGGTGAGGTTGGCTGCTCTCCCAATTGCCTCTTAGATCGTAAAAGGTCCCGAATAGTTGAGCTTAGATACGCGATTTTTAACATCTTAGAGTCCCCCGAGCGGCACATACTGTTAGCTTTTAAAACGACATGGGACCAGAACGTATGGTTAAGAATCTGCTCGGGGTCTGTGGTAGGGAATTGGGAGAGGAGCCAAGCAACCAACATTTTAATATCCTTTTTGTGAACATTATCAAAACCCCCCACAACTAAAACCCCCTGAACTTTTCTAACAAGCCTCTTTTGGGTCGTCGAGACTTTTGCACCCATGCTGTTGTTAAGTGACGACCCAAGCCCGCCCGCCTTGGAAAAACGAAAAAGGAGAGGAAGGATAGAAAAGGGACAGTCGCCAAACCCCGCCGCCGGTCTATGCCGGTAGAGAAAAAATGGCCTGCAGGACTTGAATTGAATGGGCCGATAAAACGGCCAGAGCGGATGAAACCGCGGAAAACGAGGTGAGTTTAAAAAGGCGGGGGTGAGGGAGAGAAAGGAAAGGAAGGAGCGAAAAACTCACACTTGACGACTGATCCGGGAAGGGTCCAAGGCGGGAGGATCCTGCGGAGGGAGCCGACTCCTGGGTGCTGGAGCTACCGGTCCCGATCCCTGGGGAGCGCCACCCCTAAAACGGGGTCTGCTCACCACAGGGTAGCTTGACGGCCACAGAGGTTAGATCCGAATCCAAACGGACTGAGTCCAGGGATCCGGAATCCTCGTCCGCGTGCCCTGGTGATCTTCTCAGGGCCCCACGTTGGGCGCCAAACTGCAGCAGTGCGTCAGCCTCAGCGAGAAACCCGGCTGGCCGAGGCCAGCGTCACTGGCAGCACAATGACGCCCCCTGAATCCTCTCGAGGATTGGGGTGCGCCTAGGGCGTGGAGGCCCGGAGTGACGGAGGATTCCGGAGAACGACGAAGACTGCAGCCCGCAGGAATGACAGGAGACGTTCTTTCGGGGTGCCAAAGTTCGGTTTAATTCCCAAGGGAGGACCGCCGAAAGACAGAGAAATGTGCCCGACAGCAGGTTATAAGGGATACAAAGCAACCAATCAGGGGGTAGGGGGGGTGTAACAAGATATTAACAGACAAACCTAACAACCAACCAGAATAACTCAGGGGAGTGTCCCCGGCCCCTCGTCCAATCACCCCGTAGAACTCAGAGAAACTTCTAGAAGGTGGGAAGAGTGTGCTGGATGACGGACAGGGACTCGGGGAGGAACCTAACCAAACTGGGGAGGAGCGAAGGAGGAGTGAGGGAGATTGACAGGTAACTGATGTCCTGGGACCGGACCAATACATAAAGACAGGGGGGAGCGGGCCAGCGCGATCCCACACATTATTCTCAATTTTCGGTTGTCATAGAAAATTTGAGACTGCAAGAGAACCAAGATTTTACCCACATGGATTCTGAAGTTGATGATTGTGGATAAGGTCAGGTAAATTAAATGAGCAGGAATCAAGGAAGGTTACAGATAAATGTGCAGTGTGTCTGAGGGAATGCTAAGTTCTATATCACTATACATTGTCCCAAGATAGCATTCAACTTGTTTGACTTAAACCCCCTAAATTTTCTTATTCTGAAGCCTCAATTTTAGACATAATTTGGTTTATTATAATGGTACAGAGGCCTGTTGCAAAGAGCAAAATTAATATCAGAGGCATAACAAAGTTAGTGCAGGAATTATCCATTGTGTTATTAATTTAATAAGTTCAAAACAAGCATTATTATTCAACAAATGCTTGTTTTGAACTCAGCTGTGACCAGCTTCATAGGCTTCATATTGACAAGCCCTTATTCAATTGTTTTAAAGGAAGAATTTGCACTCCTTCCCCTAAGTATTTCCACTGTTGATTATCTCATTGAGAATGAGTTTTTTATTAGATTAACAATTCTGTTTATTCCTGAGAAGTTTGTAAAAAGGGAAAATGCTTTTTGTTGTTGCAGTAAATTGTGTTATAGGGATTGTTCTCCCTCAGCTGTTATGAAGACAATTGACAAACATCTAATGCAAACCCAGAGAAAATACATCCCATCATAATGTCCTCAACAACCCACCAAAAAGAATTTTTTTGGTTGAAAAGAGCAACTCAGAAAAAAAAGTAACACAAAGATTAAAGGTCTGATTTTACTGTTTCATTTCCCAAGCTCAAGAAATGCACAGAGGAATAACTCATTATACTTACTCTGTAAAAAAGCTGTCATTTCCCACTTTGTGGCATTTCAGAAAGCATTTTGTATGGACTAACTGGGAATGAAAAACCTCAGAACTGTAACTGTATTTTGGTAGTAAATAATAACTAAAAATTTTTAATATCTGGATTAACTATTTTGAACCAAAGGACATGCTTTTGATCCTGAAAGGGAAAAAAAAGTTTTATTCCACATGTGCTTTAACCAGTTTTCCAGTTTTTAGAGAATTGCATTTGTACATTCCTGTGCCTGTTTTAATTCCTGTTGCTGTGCTATGACATCCCTGACTGATATGGATCAGTATTAGTCTGAGAAAAAACCTAGTGCACATGCTTCCCAAATGGTAAGCTCAGGCTTTTGCAATCTGTGGAAAGTTAGTGCAAATACTGTGCTCCACTTCCTTCCTCAGTAAAATTTTGAAGTTCTGGTTTTAGTCTCTCATTTCAGATCAGGAAATGCAGCAAAAAAAGAAGTCTCATGTTTCTGTTGGGATGCTTAGGATGAAGTGATGAAGAGTTACAAGCAGAAGTGGGATATCTAGATATGTAAAGTAACACCATCTAGTGTGATAAAGAGGGTTCTCTGGTCTCCCTGTTATTTATTTTTTTAATTTTCGTTCCTCTCAAAAGTAATTTTTAGGGAAAGGGGGAAGAAGAGCAGCAAAGTTCCTTTATAGATGTTTCAGGTGTAACACAGGACCATGGAATTTAATGGTAGCAGAAGATGAGAGTTTGATAAGCTATGAAAGACCTAGAAGGAAAGATGGTGGAGGTGGTAAGACACCGGTGGACCACTGCCTTCCTGTGCTGCTTGCTGACATGATGACATGAAGAGCTGTTTCTAAACCTGGCTGAGCTTACATACAGAACTGCTGTAACTGAGTCCAGCTTCCTCATACAACTTGTGTCATCACGCATGGTTTTCTGGCTGCCCCCTTGTGCAGTACATGATGGTTGGAGCTGTATGTGTTAATTTCTGGTGGTTCTAGCTCTTCATTGCCACTTGTTTCTGGGTTTGGCTTTTCATTCCTTTTAGTCACAGTCTTTGCTCTGAACCAATCAGACTGCTGATTCCTCCATTGCTCGCTGTCTCATCTGCTGGGGATTCTCCTGGGAGCCAGGGAAGAAAGAGGAACCTAGGAAAGGAGTGGGGAAATGGGAAGGTAGGGAGAAAAGGGAAGAAAATCTCATGTAATTTTTTTTCTTACAGCACACTGCCCTTCACAGTTGCCATGCAATATTGCCTGTCTCTTGTTGTGGGCTGTGTTTCAGGGAAGGATTTTTCAAATGGTCTGTTAATAAATCCTGATTGAGTCACAAAAGCCTGTTGCAAGTCTCTAAACCTGGCAAAACTGGGGGTTTGTTGTGTGTATGGTGGACAGTCTGGTGGGGTCACATACTGGTGACCAGCCCTGCTCATGGCAGAGGCTGGGAAGGGGACAGTGGCGAGGGCCTGATCCTGCCCATGGCACAAGGTGGAGAGGAATGGACTAAAATGGGCCAGGTCCATGTCATACCAAAGGTTTTATGTTTTAACATTTATAGGACTTTCTCTTGGCCAACCAAAACAAAACAAAAGGGAAACCAAAACAAATAGTGAAGTGTTTTCAGTGAATGACAGTGGGCTAGTTCCCCTGATGTCAGAGAGAAGCTGATGAATAGAGCTGCAAAGTCTGAAAGATGTGTGCTTGACTTCTGTTCATGCTGCACACATCTGTGTGCCCAATGTCAACTGAGACGTGCCTGACACTTTATTTTATGGATTAAAGATTAGTGATACCAGGCTAGAGGTACAAAAAGCCCTGGTGAAATATGAGTCCTTAGGGTAGAAGGGAATCTGAGGCAACTGGCATAGAGATTGTAATCTTTCTTTTCCTGCTGCAGGATATACAGCCTTAATTTTAGGGTCTCTTTTGTAGTTTAAGGCAATCTATACTAAAAGCTGACAATGAATGTACATTAATGTAGTGTAGAGTCAAGTATGATGCTAGATACAGTGGGAGGATTTTGGGAAAAGGAAGCTGAATCTTCATTTTGTTTACCTGAAAGGGAGCCCTGGATGTACAGACAGATTGAGGAATGAGATTCTGGAAAGCTGTGCTGCAGAAAGGGACCTGGGGGTCCTGGTTGATGGCCAGTTGAACGTGAGTCAGCAGTGCCCTGGCAGCCAGGAGGGCCAGCCTTGTCCTGGGGGGCATCAGGCACAGCATCACCAGCCAGGCAAGGGAGGGGATTGTCCTGCTCTGCTCTGCACTGGGGCAGCCTCACCTTGAATATTGTGGGCAGTTTTGTGCACCACATTATAAGAAAGATATAAAGCTATGAGAGAGCATCCAAAGGAAGACCATGAGGAATGTGAAGGGCCTTGAAGGGAAGTATGAGGAGTGGCTGAGGTCACTCGGTCTGTTCAGCCTGGAGGAGACCTCATTGCAGTTGCAACTTCCTCATGAGGGGAAGAGGAGGGGCAGGCACTGATCTCTTTTCTCTTGTGACCATTGACAGGACTTGAGGAAACAGCATGAAACTGAGTCAGGGGAGGTTTAGGCTGTATATTCAGAAAAGGTTCTTCACCCAGAAGTTGTTTGGTCACTGGAACAGGCTCCCCAGGGAAGTGGCTGCAGCACCAAGCCTGACAGAGTTCAAGAAGCATTTGGACAATGCTCTCAGACACACGGTGTGACTCTTGGGGTTGTCCTGTGCAGAATGATGATTTTGATTTTGATGATTTTTGTGGGTCCCTTCCAACTCAGCATATTCTGTGATTCTAATAAAAAGCTCTGAAACATATGCAGAAAGTTTTATTTATTTTAGTGCATATTAAAGATTATAACTTGGGTTGGAAAAGATCACCTAGTTGCACTCTCTCCCCTCACTTTGCCTGCCCCTGCAGTGGTCAGGGCTACTTTCCACCACAGCAGGTTGTTCAAAGCACTATCCAGCCTGACCTTCAGCACTTGTAGGGATGGGGCATCCGCAGCTTCTTTGGGTAACCCTTTCCATCATCTCACCACTCTCACAGTAAAGAATTTCTTCCTGATATCTAACCTAAACCTACCCTCTTTCAGTTTAAAGCCATTCTCCCTTTTCCTGTCACTCCATACCCTTATTAAAAGTCCCTCTCCAGCTTTCCTGTAGGCCCATTCAGATACTGGGAGGATGTTGTAAGCTCTCCTTGGAGTCTTCTCCAGGCTGAACAACTCCTCTCTCTGCCTAGATAACATCTAAAAATAACAAGAATATTTATGTGTACCTTTTTTGAAACAAAATTATTTAGAACCTGAGAATTAATGTCAATGTAGAACTTTATTTATTTCAGTTAATTCCCAGTCAGTAGTTAAATCTACTAAGTAGATTTAACGGTGAGGTTTTGATAATAATACAAATGTAAATATGATGTAAGACTGTCTTTGCCTGAAAGTTATATATTCCCCACCTCGGGACCTCAGGCAAATAGAGTGTGGCATTAACTGATCAGTCCTTTTCCGTTAGCATTAGGAAATAGTGAAATAACGAACGATGTGACTCTGTGGTGCTCTGACCCCAGCAATGCACTAGATGGCAATGTTGGTTTTAGTTTTACTGCTTCCCCTTCTCGGGAACTTGTCTTAATTAGCTCCTTTTGAAAACAAACATGCTGTTTCAACAGAGGGTCAGTGTACATTGTTCTGGGCTGCTGCTTTTATATTTATAGTCATGTAATCAATATGTTGGAAGGGTAATTAATTTTTAACTTCAAGCCAATTGTAGATCAAATGCCAGTGGAGTTACTGGGTGGAGACAGTTTAATTTCCTTTGAAGCTATGATACTGATTAGCTGTAAAGGGTTTTCAGTGAGTTGCTAGAGATCCAGAAGACCTTTTGCTTTGAAATACTGGTGTTAACTTTAAAGTAACACCATTACTGTGATACAGATTAATGAGTTGTGGCATAATTCTGATAAAGTTCCACTCATGTACTTGCTATATTTTGTCAATTCCTATTTCAAAGCAGCTTTATCTGCTTTGACTATTCTATTCCTATCAAAGGAATGGTACAAAGTAAGCATTAAGTCGATCAAACTGACTTTCTGCTTTTTATCCCTGTTCTCTCATTATCTTTCTTTAGGGACTCTAGAGGCCCATGACTAAGGATGAGATGTGACCATCTGCACTGCAGCATATTGGAAGGATGGCATGAGAAGCTGGGGTATTTTTTGAAATCTCTCCAACCCATGCTTGTCAGACATGCTGATGTCCTCCTGTCCCTTCCTCCTATTGTCTAGGGCAGCTCTGAGTGTCTCTCAGGTCCCTTACTTGGAGATACTTGCCAGCTTTCAGTGCTCTTTCAGTGCTTTCAGCCCATCCCCTTGATATGTCCTTTTCCTCTGAGCTAACCTTCCTTGATCATATTTTCATCTGTTCACTCTTTCATCTTCTTCTTTGTCTCTGTTCTTCAACATCCAAGCAAACTGGAATCTCAGCACTCAGCTCTCTGTCCTTGTCTTACAACTTTAACACCTTCTTCTCCTTTTTGTAATCAATAAATGAGCCATTTTCATGGATAGGCTATTGATCCCTTCTCTGGCTGTTAGGGTTCTTTCTGATCTTGTGTCTTTGCTTTCCATTACATAAAAATTTTACTACAGGCTCTGACTGTCCACTCTTGGGCAAGCCTCAGAGCCTCTCTGCTATCCTCATCTCTGTTGATCTCTTGGCTGACTTTTGATACTTTGATCGTTTAATTGGATTTCATGCTGAGTAAAACCATGAGCACTGGTTTAATCTGAAATTAAACTTTTGTTTAGTCTAACATTAAAAAATAAGGTCAATTTCAAAACAAAAATTATTTCCGTTTCTCTTTAAAAAGCCAGCCTCTTGTATTTTTATGTTTAAACTATTAATTTAATTCAGTCTGGCCTGAGCAAATATTTCTGTCATTTCAAGTCATACTTTTGAGTAAATCTTATCATTTAATGGAACTATGTTACTGAGCTGTGCTGCAATGTCTCTGATTTCTGCTGCTGGAACCAAGAACAGCCCTCAGTATAGATGGACACAGTCATCAGATATTGAGACTTGTCAGAATTTTAACCTTTTCAGTAAGACAAAACATCATAATTAGGAAAATGATCAGCAGAGGTTAGGGTCCGCGCCATTACGTTTTCTGTCAGAAATTAATATTGTGACTAATAAAGGCACGACTGCAGTTAGTGCAGCAGACTGTTCTGTAGACTGTAGCCTACAGTTGTTTGTAAGATATTAGATTAAGATCATGAAATTTATTCTAGTTTTGAGACAAACTAGAGATGGATATATAAGATGGATATACAAGAAGACTGAAAACTCAATTAGCATAACCACAAGAACTGAAAAGAAAAATCTGTGCTGTCTTCCTGTCTGCCGGTTCTACAGGATCCATTTTCCCAGTGATCTTAGTCACGGTGCTTCAGAGTAGTACTTTTGCCAAACCTGAGCATTTTGGGGGGCTCTGGGGTGGCAGAAGAACACATCCCAATGTATTTACAGTAGAGGGAGCTGATGTTCAATGCACTTGCCTTTGAGTTTTAACTGCCGTGCCAGTCTTTTAACAGAACATGCCATACCAGTGTGTGTGTAAGCACTGCTGAAGAATCAGCTTCTCTGAGGAGTTTGAGAGAAGCTGATTCATCCCTTGCCCACTGGCTGCAGTCTCACAGAGCTCTCTGTCAGGGTCAGTGGCCTCAGAGAACACTTCTTAGAAGGAGACACCTCCCAGGGCCCTTGGGTGTTTTTCCCATGCATCAGGTTTGACATGAGGGAGAGAGTGGCAGGAGGGTTGGTATAACACGGCAGCTGCGGAGCCTCAGTGCATCTCCTCCCTCACCTAAGTCTAATGTTTCCATCTTTCCAAATATCGTAACTCCCTATTACACCATGAACAATGTCTCTATTGTGCTCTTAGCTTTGCTCTGCTTCCTGAATCTGGCCTGTTTTCTGCCTGACACATCCATGAATAAGTGCTCAAGAAATTCCTTTTTGTACAGCTCCCTTTTTAGAAGCCAGAGGTGTCTCATTTGTTGGTATTGCCTGGCTGGATTATGCAAGTTATTCAAAGTTAATGAATAAAAGTTAGTTAAAATAGAGACAAAGGAAGTGTGAAACCACTAAATACATATGTATTAAAAATATGTATTATGTAAAATGAATGTAATATTCTTTTAATGCAGGCTAAGGTATGCAGACTAAGGTATGGAGTTAGCTCCAGCTAACTTGAGCTCCTGCTCCTGGCTTTGCTGTAGCTCCTTGGTTAAAAGTTGTCCTCTTGAGGCAGCTTTCCTGAGAGCAGTGGTTCAACTAAGGTAATCACAAAAGAATGAATTAGGGAAGGGACATAATCTCAAGACAAAAGTAGGATATAGACTTATAAAAAAGAGGACTCAGTGTACTGCAGACCCATCTAACTTGTATGACCAGAAGGATCCTCAGGCAAGTTACTTATTTGCCTTGTTCACACCTAGAGCCACATTTCTCAATCTGTTTGTGGAAAAAAAACCTCTAAGCACATAATGTGCTGTAGTATGTTGTTTGTCCAGGCAGCTTGGGTTGTATTATTGGTGACTTAGTTTAGCCATGAGCAACATAGCTGCTGACCTAATCACTCTATAAAGTGTGCTTAAAGTGTGCTTTTTGAGAGTAACAAGTTTATCTTTGGCACCACACTTTAGAGGGAAAGAAATAAAAATAGACTGGGAAGAACCACCAAGAAGAAACTTAATATGTTAAGAAAATAAAGGCTATGACTAAGGGATGAAATGAGCTTTTTCATCTGAGAAAAAAGATTAAGATGGGGCATCTTTGCTTAATTTTTTTTCTATAGATAACCTGACAGTTGTTTGTTGGCTATGTAGCCAGCGTTGGGCCAAAAAGAAGGATATGAGTCTCATACCAAGTGAGAGATTTAGAAAAGAAATCAAAGAAAACTTTTTGCCCTATAGAAATAATGAAACCTTGAAATCCTTGTAACTTGTACAAGTGGATTTTTTAAAAGAAAATATTAGACAAATGTTTGCCAAGGCAAACATTAAGTGTGTCTACCCTTAGTGGCATGGGTTGGACTAAATAATCTCCTGACACATCTTCCAACCCTGTATTTCTGTGCAGGTTCTTTGAAATGTATTTATGAAAAGCACTCTCTCCAAACTAGGTCGTGGTATTCATTATAATAAAGCAAAACTCATATCTTCAAAATTTGCTCTTTCTGCCAGTTCTTTGGTCAGCTTTCTTCCTCAGGCATTGGAAAAAGGCATTATCATAGCAGGCTGAAATTTTCATTAGCTGTTTAATCAGAGGAGTGTTTGATTAGAAGCATCATGAAAGGAAACAAGGAGACTTTTATGAAGACACTTATACAACTTTCAGTATTTCCTAAACACAAATAATTTAGGTAATAATTTCCTTAACAAGTCTTCCTAAGAGTGATTGATTTTGGAGCTGTGTGCTGTGGTCTGCATCACTGGTTAGTACCTTCATGTTGAACAGTGTACTGATGTTAGCTGATCACAGAGGTAGGATGCATTTGATGCTTTTTCAACAGCTTTTTATCAGTTTTCCCTTGTCTTGAGTTAAAAATGATCGTAGGCTGAGGAATATCTCTCATGTTCTCTAAGTGTAGCTTGGCTCTGTGGGAAGATGTGATATATATGCAATCTGTACCTGAAGAAAACCCACTTCACAACATAAGTGTCTGCATTTGTGGATACCTTTCACATGCATGAAGAACATAACACTGGCATTGTAAAACATAGATAAGCCAAAGCAGCAGCCCTCCTTGCTCAGATCCCCTGTATCTGACAGCTTACTGCTCAGTTCTGCTTTACGACTGAACAGAAGTTCCCTTGCAACTGTGCAAATCTGTCACTTTATGCTCATATATTTGGAACTTGCAGTACATCTGGGAAGTGAAAAAAATGCTGGGAAGTGTTTCAGATCTTGCAGTTGAGCACTTCAAACAGATGGCTTTTTTCCAGAGAGAGCTCTTCCAGCTTTTAAAATTACTCCTCATAAAATTTGACCTAGCTATTTAGGGGTATTAGTAAGAGTGGTGGGGAGGAGTGGCATTAAACTTGTAGAAAATAGTGTTGGATACCTTGAGCAGTAAAAGCCTTTGATCTTCTTGCAGTCTCTAATTTCCTGATTGTGGCTGAATGTAGAAATGATGGACAAAGTTTCTATAGTCTCATTCAGATGTAAAGGAAGTTTGGTGGGTTGGTTTTTGTTGGTTTTTTTTCACTGAAATGAGACCTTGTTGATTTGAATTCAGGTTGAAAATACCAGAGGGTTGATCCTGTGTGTTGCACTTTATGAATGAGTCATGAGTCTGTTTTATACTATCTTCTTGGCAAACTAGTGCAGAAGCACAATATGAAAAATATGGTCTAAACCAAGCATTTCATTAAGCAAGACATTTGTTATTGGCTTTTTAATATGGGCCATTAACCTTCATGGACACTACCTTCCATGCAGTGAAGTTACTATTTTAACACCATTCACTAGTTTATGCAGTAAAATATATAACTACATAAATTTTATGATAAGTACTATAAGGACATTGGAAGGGGAGTCTTGAGAGAAGGGCTGTGTAAATAATGATTTGTTCATCACAATAGCAATAATAGAAACATATTGTTCATCACCATCCAGACCTTATCTTCCTATTTAGAATTATCTACAGAGAATAATATTGGGTAGGTATTTGTGCAGAGAACTTCCATGTGATGATGCCTTCTTGGTAGTGTGAAGATACTAGAGGCAAAGATACAAAACCTATGTCAAGGTGTCCAGAATGGCCAATAGAAAAGAATTCCCTTCAATTATCCAAATGAACGGGCAGATACATTTTGAAGGTCCTAGATATATGACATAGATTTAAACATATTTTAAAATAATTTACTTTGTATTTTTGTGATGGTTTTAAGAAAATCCTGCTGATACAAATTAATAACAAAATTCCTAGCAAATGTGTTTTATCACTCTTGTTGCAGATGTACAGGTATTTTTCAGGATATTTATGAGTAAACTTAATATTCATAAAAACAAGTAGAAGTAGTTCTGACATATATGCCTTCTGTTTACCTGCATTTTATACAGCAGGGCAGGCTACACCTTTCAATGAGGTGAGTTTGTTTCCATTACTTCAGCGATGTGATTGATGGGAATTGCATGGGCATGACAATTTTTTGCCCTCTTCCCATCTGATTCAGAGCTACTGATCGAAAATTCTTTCAATAGCTGCAACAATTTGGTGCTCAAAGCTGTATAGAGGACACAGCAGTGCTGGAGCATTTTCACAGTTATTGAGCTGTTCACCTTTGAGGGAAATGTTTCAATGCTGTTGCAGTTCTTATGGCCAGGTGGCAAATATATCACATAGGCATGGCTAGTGATTTAATAGACTAGGTAATTTCAATAGGTATGTTTCCAGTAACTGGCAATGAATGAAGAAGCTATTCATTTAATTACATTTCTCTACAAAATGCAAAAGTCACATGGTGAAAGTGTTTTAAACTTCTGATTATGGCTGTCATTCCTGTAGCAGTCTTCTCTTCTAAGGTTTGCTTAAATAAACTGATAACGTGCAATTGGAGTTGGAATCTGACTCACTCCTTGTTATGTTCCACTTGGTGATGAGGGTGTATGTATTGTCACATCTTCCCATATGTTTGCCATCAATTCCCCACCATGAGCTCCAACAGGCTGCAGCCCCACTGTCTTTCTTAAACTCCCTTTATTTTGTATTGAGCCACACAAGATAGAGAATATACCACTGTTGTCTGGAGGGCTTTTTTTCCTTCCTAATTAAATTTCAAACTCTATTTTTAACATTTGCGTTCAGTTTTGTCGCACTTGCAAAGCATGCCAACTGCCCCAGTGAGCTGCAGCCTCCTGGCAGCTGAGGTATCCATGTTTGGTCATGCACCCTAAAGTTTTTGGCAACAACATTTTTCACATCCTAAAGGAGGATATTCAACTGTCATTTGTGCCAGAGAGGGTCTCACTGTGTGCTTGATAATTAGAACCTGGCAAGTGTCAATGCATGGTGTTTGTAGGAATGCAGGGAGCCTCAGAGGCCCAGGCAAGGAGGTTTCCCTGTTAAATTGTAATGCATGTAAGAAAACGTTTGGCAGATAGTGACTAACCTCCAAACAGCACCGGGCTGCATCCAAGTACTTCCTGCTGAAACAGAAAAGCACATGCAAACCAGAGGGTCTCCCTGTGCTGAATATAGCAAGGATTTACCTTCTGCTGAGGGTCTCTCCCCAGGCATTGTGTGTAGTGAGGAGGCTGCTGGCTCTTGAAAGAAAAGCACCAAAATTAACAGTAACAACAGCTAGAGAAGCAGATTCTCTTACAAAACAGAAATATTTTCTCTTCTGTCTCCCAGGAGGTCATGATTAAGGTTAAGCTACAACTGCTTAATCAGAAAGACTCTTTTGGTATCCTCACTGGAAGTAAATGCACCTGTAGTGTTAGCAGGTGGACGGGGATTGCAAAAGGAAAATTGAGGTTTACTATCAGAGCAGTTCTGGGGTGAGAGACTGATTTCCACTGGGCTGGTGTCTGTTGAGTCAAATAAAGTTGTTCTGAGTTCTCCCTGCTGTCTGTGAGATCACAATTTCTTGTAAATGTTTTTACTAATCAGTTTGGCACAACCCTAAGGTTTCCCGTGTCTTTTTTTCATGCTCGGAATACTCAGTTCACGACCTGCTTGTTAAAAAGAATGGAAATTGGAATTTTCAGGAATAGATGTTTTGCTTAGTGAGTAAAAAACCTATTATGATTTCTATTTCATTTATCTGCTATGACCTTTTCCTCTGATATGGTATTATGGCTGAATCCCAGAAATCAAATTTCTGAAGGGTGAGTTTCATCTTAAGGTAGAAAATTATTTTGAGGCCCTTTTGCAGTTTCTCACGTGTACTGGTTTTGCCACTGCAGCCTTCATAATTTATTTACATAAAGCATGTAGGTCTCTTCTTCATGACTGATTTTAGCACCAGAGCCAGAAAATCAGCAATATGCTAAGCCTTAGCAACCCAGTGGTACTGTGTACCACTTTCCTTTGTTTTGGAAACCTTTAATATTGGTGGCTGTATTAAAAATCTTCCTTAAAAGAGGCAAGTTACTCTCAATGGATTAAAAATCTTCCTAAATAGAGAAAAATTAGTCTCAGTGGTTAATAGTGCACTGAAAAAGTTGGTGTAAAATCAACAGGAAAATTTCTGTGGGGTGGGGATATCCCTCCCTATTTTTCAGTCTCTTGGCTTTTGTGTAGGGTATCTGTTATGCAATGCTCTGGCCATGGGACTCATCCACTGTTAATATTCCTGTGGTGGGAAGCCTGCCAGTGTAAGTCAGCTGCAGATCTGCTGCAGTGTGTACCTGGTAGAATCAAAATTACTAGGATGAAAAACTGAGCATGGGAAGCTTGTGATTCTGTTGACCCTTTCATAAATGCAATATATAGCATCCCTGAGAAATCATGAGAAGTAATCAGAGGAATGTGTTACAAATCTGGTATTTAAGTTCAGACCATCATTTGACTGTGTGTTACGCTGGTTTAGATTGAAGATCCTGGTATTAACAGCAGACTGTTTTAAAACCTTGGAGATTTTTTACTGACTTTTCAGGGAAATCCTGAAAATTTTTTGGAAAGTAAATTAAATATAAATAATTAGCATAAAAAATGGATGTCTTGTGACATAGCAGAATGTTTTCATTCTTAGCTACTATTTTCAATGCATTTTTCACAGAATAAAAGAACATTTAGGGTTAGAAGGGACCTCTGGAGATCATCAAGTCGGAACTTTTCACTGAAATATACTTCGAGGTAAAACTGAGCATATATATTTTTTGTTAAGAAGTAAATGTGTGTGGAGAAAACGTGTTTTGATGTTGGGTTTTCCTGATATTTTGAAATGACAAGAGCATGTACTGTTTTTAATCAGTTGAAATCACAGAATTAACTAGGTTGGAGATCTTTGAGATCATCGAGTCTAACCTATGACCTAACACCACTTTATCAACTAGACCATGGCACTGAGTGCCTCATCCAGTCTTTTCTAAAACACCTCCAGGGACAGTGACTCCACCACCTTCCTGGGCAGCCCACTCCAGTGTCCAATCACTCTCTGTGAGGAACTTCTTCCAGCCTAAATCTCCCCTGGCCCAGATTGTGTCCTCTTGTCCTGTCTCTGGTTCCCTGGGAGAAGAGGCCAAGCCCCACCTGGCTACAGGCTGCTTTCAGGTGGTTGTAGAGTGATAAGGTCACCCCTGAGCCTCCTCCAGGCTAAACAACCCCAGCTCCCTCAGCTGCCCCATACAGGACTTGTGTTCCAGACCCTTCACCAGCCTTGTTGCTCTTCTCTGGACACATTTCAACATCTCAACATCCTTCCTAAATTGGGGGCCCAGAGCTGGACACAGTACTCAAGGTGTGGCCTCACCAGTGCTGGGTGCAGGAAAGGAATCACTTCCCTGCTCCTGCTGGCCACACCATTGCTGATCCAAGCCAGGATGCCACTGGCCTTCTTGGCCACCTGGACACACATTGGCTCACACATGTTCAGCCTGCTGTCAATGAGATGATGTGCAATGAAGTATTCTTGAGTGAGTTACACACAAAATGTTCCCTTGAGATAAGACTCTGGAGAAATAAGCTTGTAGGGTAAGTCTCTAAGCCTAGAGGGGCACAGGACAGTGTGTATTGCAGTGCTTGTGGGGTGCCCACATAAAGTACACTTCACAAAAGAAAACTTGTGAATTCAGTGGGAGACATCTCATGTAACTGCGAGGAAATGTGTGGGAGAAGGGTGGGGCTGGCTCCTCTTGCTCCAGAAGAACGAAGAGCACCCTGGATTTTTCTCTTCAGGTGTCACAGATACAAAAAACCTTACAGACATGAAATGCAGGATGGATGACCCTGAGGGACACAGATTCAGGTAATTGAAATTTATTGTGGGTTGTGACTGATACCAAACATAGACTTGGATACCAAACACAAGTGCTGGCATCCTTGTTGGGCCATGCAGGTACTCCTTATGGTAGCAAAAATCCAAATCAAGAATTGTAAGGCTCTGCATGGGTAGAGCCTGTGGTTAGGCAAGAGGCTTCCTATTCAAACAAACTATGCCATAGTTGTTGACAACAAATATTTGGTATCTTTCTTTGATGTATTTATGGCTAGGAGGCTGATGAACTGTGTGTTTGATTTATTGCTGCACTCTGTATTTTTAGATTTCTGAGTTTTTTTCCTCTCTCTCCCACAGTTCCACAGGTTGCTCTTTCCATGTTAATCAGAAAAAGTATACAGACAGACTTGTCACTTTAACAGTCAATGTGAGCAGTAATTCTAGCACAAGGAGTTTAACGTATTACAATAATTCATTTTAATAACGTTTATTCGGTCATGACAACAACTATAAACATAAGTACCATTCAGCTCTTTGCCAATATATGAACTTACTGACATCAAATCTTTACCAGAGTCACATATTCTTACAGGTGTCCCAGACACAACATTAACTTTATTAAGCAAAAGTTCATAAATAGTAAAAATGTCCTCTGTTTCACATTGCAGCATTCCTTAAGCATGTACGTACAAGTTTGGAGTAACTTCTCCAAATCTATGTGTCATAAACTTCCTTAGCTGTTTTAACAACCACAGAGATGATTTTTTTTTTGCCTGCAGCAAAGCCTTTTGTCCTTGAGCAATCTACAATTAGTATCACTCTCAGCAGACATGAAAGTTCATTTCTGAAATGAAAGTGGTGATGAAACACAATACAATATTATCTGCTCATAGCTTGCCTACCCACTTTGCCCTCATTATAAATCTTTCAGTTATAGCACACTCTCCCAAGAACAATATATCTCCCTTATATCAGTTCTTTATCTGCATTACCTCTCTTTGAAGATCTTAAAATGGTTGGCCTGCAGCAATGGAGATATTATACTTAGGGTGGAGTGTGTTTACAGTCAGTTCTTTTCCTTTTTAATATTTACACAGTATTTCTTAAGGTTGCTACAGTTTATGAATCATGTACATTGACATACATTTTCTGAAATGTTCACAGTGCAGTATTTTGTGGCCTAACCAAACTTTGTAAATGTCATTAAAAATAAACTTTTTTTTTAATATAAAAATAGAATACTTTATGTGTTTACACCAGCAAACCCAGTTCTATCCTATTCTAAACAAACTATACAGTAGTATGCACAGAATTCCACAGGAACAGAAATGACATGTGATGTTTGCCCTAAAGTTATAGTACTCTTCCCTAATGAATAGAAGTTTTATTTACTATCTCTTTTCAAAATTGTTTCTCTGGTCATAACTTAGCATTAAAAGTAGATAATTCACTGGGTTGTGTGATCCAAGAAGAGAGGAAAGAGGGCCTAAAGCCATTTCTTCTTTTGATCAGTCTTCTCTGCTCTTCAGGGCTGGTATGAAGAATTTACTGATATGCCTGCTATGGTGGGGTCTTTTTAGGTCAGGGCTGCCTGCAACACCTCTGCTCCTTACTAACCTTTGTTAGTAGCTCTACCAAGGGTAGGTGGCAGAGCTTCAGCTGCTCACCAAGTGACTCACCAGACAGCAGTCTTCAAGTTTTAATTCCCAGAGTGATTCACTGTTTATTGAAAGAAATGGAGGCTTTTCATTTTTCAGCAAGATATCTGTTGCTGTTGGCTGTTTGAGTCAAATAAATGACTGAATGTTGGAATAATGTTGACACTAGGAATGCTTTAAGCTAGATGACTTTCCCTGTGTTTTTTTGTACCGTCTGACTATACCAGAGAACTGGTATGACACAGAATCAGAGAATCATAGAATGGCCCAGGTTGGAAGGGACCTTGAAGACCATATAGTTCCAGCCCCTCTGTTGTGGGTATATTGATGAATGTTGAAAATTCCAGGGATGGGGCATTCACAACTTCCCTGTTCTACTGCGTCACCACCCTCACAGTGAAGAATTTTTTCCCAATATCTAATTTAAACCTGGTGTTTGTCAGTTTAAAGTCATTCCCCCTTCTTCTGTCACTACATGCCTTTGTAAATAGTCTTGTTCCATCCTTCCTTCAGGCTCCCTTCAGGTACTGGAAGTCCACAATTAGGTCATCCCAAAGCCTTCTCTCTTCCAGGCTAAACAATCCCAATTCTCCCAGTCTTTCCCCACTGGTGAGGTGCTCCAATTCTCTAATCATCATGGTTAATGATTGATGTCCTTCCTGTGATGGAGCCTGAGAGCTGGATGCACCACTCCAGGTGGGTCTCACCAGAGTGGAGAAGGGGCAGAATCCCCTCCCTTGAGTGGCTGGCCACGCTGCTCTTGATGCAGCCCAGGGTACAATTGTCTTTCTGGGTTGGGAGAGCACTTTGCTTGCTCACTTGCAGCCTCTCATGCACCCCAAGTCCTTCTTGGCAGGGCTGCTCTGCATCTGTTCATCCCCAAACCTGTGGTGATACAGGGTGACCCAGCTGCAGCACCTTGCCCTTGGTCCTGTTAAAACTCATGACATTCCCACCAGTTTGCTTCTTGAGCTTGTCCAGGTCCCTCGGGATGGCATCCCATCCTTCAGGTGTGTCAGCTGCACCTCTCAGCTTGGTGTCATCTGCAAATGTGCTGAGGGCACTCGTGCCCTTTGTCTGTGTCATTAATGAAGATATTAAATAACACTGGTCGCAGTGCTGACCCTGAGAGACACCACTTGTGACTGATGGCCATGAGGACTCTGAGCCATTGCCACTACTCTGTGGATGCGACTGTCCAAACAACTTCTTATCCATCTTATAGTCCACCCACCAAATCCATCTCTCTCCATTTCAGAGAGGAGGTTGTGGGGGCCTGTAGCAAAAACCTTAGAGAAGCCCAGATAAATGACACATGTACACCTCCCCTTGTCCACTGGTGACATAGAAGGCCACTAGGCTGGTCAGGCAAGACTTGCCCTTGGAGAAGTTGTGCTGGTGTCTTGAATGGTGGTGAAGGACTGTGCTGTCCTTCATGTGCCTTCTAGGAGGATCTGTTCCGTGACCTTCCCAGGCACAGAGGTGAGGCTGACAGGTTGGTAGCTCCCAGGGTTGTTTGTTCTCAAAGATAGGTACACTGTTCCCTTTTTCCAGTCAACTGGGACTTTCCCTGACTGCCATGACTTTTTGAATATCATGGAGAGCAGCTTGGCAACTGTATCAGCCAATTCCTTCAGGACTCCGGGATACATTTCATCAGGTCCCACAGACTTGTGCGCATTCAGGTTCCCTGGGTGGTCGTGAACCTGGTCGTACAGTGGGAGAGGCTTTGCTCTCCCAGTCCTCATCCTGTTGTCCATCCTTTCAAGAGGTGTGGGAGGAAATGTTGCCATTGAAGACTAAGGAAAGAAAGTTAAGTACCTCAGACTTCTCATCCACTGTTTAACATAGGGGGAACACCTCCTTTGCCTTACTTTTCTGATTAACATAACTGTAGAATCCCTTTCTGTTATTCTTTGCATCCCTTGCCAGTTTCAGTTCCAGTTTTCTCTTGGCCTTCGTCCCCCACTTCTTATTCAATCATACTTTTCTATACTTATTTTACTGCACACCATTTCTTGATTTTGATTTTTGTTAAGACACCATGAAGCTGGCTATCTTGACGGCCTAGGTTCTTACAAACCTTGTTGATGTAGTTCAAAAATCCAAAGTTTTCTCCATGTGGGATCAAAATACATTTTAAACTCTTGTAATTCTCATTGCATTTCTTGGCCTTTTGTGTGGAAACCATTTCTGCACTGCTCGTTATCCTAAAGTACATGCACAGTAACAGTCCTTCCAGCCATACTGATTGATATTCTATTTTCATGGCATTTGTTCTTGGGTCTGAGCACACATTAATGACAGTTTGTGGGAACTAACTCTGGAAGGTAGCACACCACATTTCCATTTGTTAAATTGATGGCCTTCTCTAAGTACTTGGCAATTACTGTGATGGTTTATGGAATCCTGTATTCTTAAACAATATGATGTTGTGTCCTTGTACTAGTGCAACTTGGGCAACAACATAAACATGTGCAACAGTGTTCTCACAAAGACTGGGCAGTAAAAACTAGTGGACAAAATGTTTTTCTTTTTGTTCATTCAACAAAGAATGGATTTTCCTTAATTTCAGACATACCCGTCATGTGTCAACATCCGCGTCTGTGTTGTCTTGTGATGATAGAAGAGAAGGATAGGGAGCAATGCACTTGACATTGACATAAGTAGCATTGACATGAACATAGTGTTCCCCAATAAAAGTGGAGAAGATTGTTGATATTTTTGAAACAAGTTCAGAAAATGCTGGACGCATCTCAGGTTTCGGATGCCAGCACTTCAGCATGACTTCATACCTGCCATTCAAAGAGAAGAAGTGTTTAATTATGAAATCACATAAAAGGAAAAAAAAACCCAGCTCTCTCTTTCCTCCCACAGTCTCAGTTACTATAGTACCAGAATCAGCAGCATTTGCAGAAGCTTTTGCAAACTATTTACTTACAGTGGATCAGGGCAGTATTCAGGTTGCAGCAGCCTTCTTCCTTGTAGTAAGTAAACAGTTATATCAAAAGAATTTACATCAGGATAAGGTGGTGCTCCTCGTGTCATAAGTTCCCATAACAATACACCAAAGGACCACTAAGAAAACAAACAATAAATAAAAAGTTAAAGAGTTGGAGCGATTTACATTCCTGTTTCAGAAGATGGTTTGACAGATTTAAGCATTCAACTGCATGGATTTTCCCTTTGAAAAGTTGTTTTACTGCATTCAGCTTTCTTTTAAGTGGGCTAATAAATGCTGTAGGGACTTGAGGAGCCACTTAAATAAGAGCCAGAGAATCTCAACTAAGTAAATGAAAGAAAATAAAAGCCAATAGGCCTGCTACTTTGCTGGTATAAATTGGCAGACTTCTTTTGAGGTTAATGGAGCTCTGCCAGTTTATATGAACTGATGAGCTGGCTAACTCTGTGTAAATACATGCTGAAGACAATATACATGGTGAAAATTCTACGCATAACAAGTCAGTCTGAATCTGGATTGAACAGAGAGCTAAAATACAAAGCAATCCAGCCAATCGACTGCATTGTAACAATTTTTTCTTTGTAAATGTCCAGGTAGCACTTGAGATTTCTGTAGGCAGCCAGTAAGTATTTATGAAACAAATGAAGTATTTTGGACAACTATTAACTTTTACAAATCTCTAAGTTAACCAGTTCTGTCAAGCTTTCCAGAGCCCCTCCTATAGCAGGGTTCTTGGCTTCTTGGAATGTCCTTAGTTTCCCTTGGAACAGGGTTAAACTCCTACTTCTTTCCTGAGCAGTAAGATATAAGGTCAACAACTTCTTGCTTAGTGACTGGGACAAATACACTTTCTGGATGTAGAAAGACTTTTATTCTTATCTGAACAAAAGCTAGATTCAAATATCAGTTTTCATATGGAGCTGTTCCATTAATTAAATACTAGAAAGATGCCACAGGCAATATAAAAGAAGATACAAATATGTTTGTACATTACCACATCTGACTTTGTTGTGAATTTCTGAGTTTGTAAACTCTCTAAAGCCATCCATTTCACTGGCAGTTTAGCTCCTGTTTTGTTGTGCACACTGTAGTATTCTTTATCATAGACATCTCTAGCAAGACCAAAATCAGCAACCTTGACAGTGAATTTTTCATCCAACCTAGAGAAATGACAAAAGGTATTATTTGCAACTGAGTGGGCAAGATTTACTGTGTTGTGGATTATAATGACTGACTTGCATTTTTGGGACTGTGACTTTGGATGGCAGTACCTTATTTGGCATCTATGAACTAACGTAACCCTGAAACAAAAGTGCAGCAAAGTATATTTGACACCCATTTAACACAGTGAATGAACTCAGGAAATTACTGATATTGTTTTGATAATACAATTTGAATTATAGTTATTTTAAAACAATTGCTATGTATAAAACGATTTTTGCTAATAGCCTATACATCCTGATTGAGTTCTACATCATTTCTTCCACAGCTGTTTTTTTTTTCTGTATCCTTAAAATCTGCTTGTTTTTATTTCCAAGTTAATGCATCACCTTTCCTACTGACTCTCAGTTTTGATAAGGAGGGATCCATCATTATTTCGGTGACTGCCTTTATGTAATAATGTAGCTAAGGATGAGTTTGATGTGTGTCCTGGGGGAAAATTATGGCATAACAAAAGTTCTCTTGGGGTTACAGCTCAACCATACCAGAAGATCTCCTTAGCTTTGCTTCTCCTAAACTTGGTATTTGTCCTGATAAGTGGTATCATTATTATAAACAGAGTGTGGGTGTGGGCATTTTCAAGCCTATCCTTCTTTACATGTGCAGACCTAGTCACAGCAAGGACTTCCTTTTGGGTTCTTTACAGCCTCACACAGTCACAGCATGGGTGTGGTTGGAAGGGGCCCCTGAAGATCATTTGGTTCCCCACTGTCTCCCCTGCTCAAAGCAGGGTCTGCTGCTACAGGTTGCTCAGAACCACGACCAGGTGGGTTTTGAATATTTGCAAGGATAAGGATTCCACCACTTTTCTGGCAACCTGGGTCAGTGTTCAGTCATCTGTACAATAAAAGAGCTATTATGTTTAAATACAATTTTTTTCTATTTCAGTTTGTGCCCACTGCCTCTTGGCCTGTCCTTGGGCATCACTTAGAAGAATTTGGCTTTCTCTTCTTTAATCCATCATATCAGTTATACATACAGATAACATCCCCTTGAACCTTTGCTAGGCTAAATGATCCTGTCTCTCTCAGTGTCTGCACATGACATTTCCCTGACTTGAATTTATGAGGTTTCTGTCTGGACAATTCTGGTCTGTTGAAGTCAGTGCAATGGGACAGAACCATCTGCTGTATTTACTGATATTGTAACTTAATCAGATGAAGGGAGTAGGAAGGAACTTTGATGGATCAACAAGAAACAGTTTATGCCATAGCAGGTTCCTGCACCTCTTCCAGGATAGTGGAATAGAGTAAAGAGTCCCTGAGGACTACATTTGCATGCTGGCTTCCTTTCTGATAGACATCACCAGTGCAGCAGGGCCTGTACTGAGTGTTGGATTGCACATGGCCACTGGGGGAAATGGGTCTTGTGGCAGCAGCTCTCCAGGCTCTGAAGTGCTGATCCCTACAGAAGTGCAAAAGCAGTCATTCAGTGGTCATGTGAGACACCCTGAGAGCTGTTCCTTCCTCATCCAAGGAAGAGACAGTAGGCCAAGAGGAATGTCCTGTTGCCACCATTTGGACTTTGATTAGATGAACTAGGTCTTTTGTTCAGTAACCCAATGCATTTGTTCTTAGGAAATATGAAAATGTGCTTGTTGTTTTTTCATCCGTTAAAAAACCCAATACCTGCAATAAAATGTTCTTTTTCAGAGGCTGTTCAACTGCAGAGGTGTGCACCCTTGAAAAAATAATAAGACATCTAATGTCACAGGTTAATGACCCTTTTGCAGCCACAGTTCCAGTTTATGATACGCTAAAAATAAACTTTAAGGCTGTGCCTCATTAATTCACAACATCAGTGATAAATCAGCATAATCATATTGGCAAATCCTGTATCAGTTTGTCTTTGTGGGAACTGAGCTGTCTGGCTTCCCAGACACTAGTAAGATTCTTTGAATGTTAATTTGTGTGCCTGGTTGAGCCAAAGTAAGCTCATACTCATGTAATGAAAGACTATTGTCAAGAGGTCTCACTGGTGTTTCTTTGTGTTCCTGTTTTTCTCACAAAGTTCCTCTGTGTTCCTCTCCCTCCTGGTTAGGTGTGGCAGCAGAGACAGGCTGCTTCTGAAGAGGCTGGGTGGAAGCACAGCAAGTTGAGGCAACAGCACTTTAACTTCCCTTAGGAGATGCCTTTTAAACTCTAACCAATGATTTTGAGAGGCTACACTTTCACCTCAGCCTTCTTATTTCTCACACTCAAAAAAAGCTTATGTGTTAGAAATGAGCCCTTAGCAAGATGAGTAGCTCATCAGTATGCAAGACAAACACCAGTATAATTGCAGAGCAATGAAAAAACCACCATCTTTTTACTAAAAAATAGCAGAATCCTGGAAACTTCAGTTTATCTCATCTCATTTCACTGTTTTACACAGAAGAGTGTGGTAATGTGGCTGAAAGTAGATGTTTGTACTTACATACAGTTTCTTGCTGCCAAATCTCTATGGACAAACTTTTTACTTGCAAGGTATTTCATTCCTTTTGCAACCTGAAGGCCAAATCCAATTAAGTCTTTTACTGTTGGATTCTGTAAAATACAAACATTTATGATAAAATGAATGCAGAAGCTTAAGGATTGGACTGCTTTATGCTGTGACTCTTTAGGTTTTATACACCTCTCCTGCCACCAGAATGATCAAGAAAGGTTGGTGCTTGTAGTGAAACTGTTTTAAGTTTAGGTCAGCTTCTTACCCCCAGTGAGAAAGCACACTATAAGAAAACAAAAGAGCTGACACTCTCCAGAAGAGCAGAGTTTGCAGCATAAGCAGCATAACCTGACCTGAGAAGTGGAACAGTATGCTGAAACCTCAGCTCACAGACAATACACAAAATTCACATATGTGGTCTTAAGGGTGATAGCATGTAACTCAGTAGAAGGTACCAACTGAATTTGGAGCTCATCAGCTGGAGATGACCAAAAGAAGAGAAAGTCCTGTTTGGGACAAAATAGGTGCATCAGTATGATGTCGTGAAAAAGGCAAATGTGACCTTAGCAGTTACCAGAGGAAGATTTTTGGCAATGATTGTTAATTCTTTCTTTTTGCCTACACGGTGAGATGATACTCAAAATGTTAAATATCAAAATAAATACAGACATAAACCTATAAATATTTTATGGTAATAATATGACTTGTAACAGTAAGAATCCTACAGATTTTTGTGTTTTTGACACTGCTCCTTATAATTTTCTTCTGTGGAACAATCTGATTCAACTGTGGTCATTATTCTATTTATTTCAGGAAGGACTATGGCACTATTTACAGAAAAGGGACCTGGTACTTGTAGAATGAGAAAAGCCCAAATGGGAGCAGGTCCCAGCCTCAAAAAGCTTAACTCCTCCAAAAATTTGTTGAAAATATATTTTTTTTAAATTGTACTGGCTATTGCTGATTGCCGTAAAAGCAAGGACAACATCCTGTTGGCTCAGAAGTCACTTTATGTTGTTCTAACACTGTGAAATAGGTGAAATACTGCAGTGTAAAGTGGGCTTACAGTGCCTGAGGTAAGATCTCTGGTCTCCTACTTGAGAGAAAGCAGTGAGGCTCATTTGAGGAATCTACAGTTTTTCAATGGAAATGGGGAAGATTGCTGATAAGAGTGTATGCATAGTTGTATAACAGCTCCTGTTTTTCTTTCTTAAGATAAGAAGAAAAAATATTGATAATAAAGATACTGTGACACTAGCTGGACGTGGAGTTCCCTCACCTAGGAGCTGGAGGAGCAGAGGCTGATGACTGGCACAGCTCTGCTAAAGTCAACAGAGATGTGCCAGTTTAACCAGCAGATGACTGGGCCTCTGCATGTAGATCTCATAACACATTTGTTTATAAAGAGGCTTATGGATGGGAAATGAGAAATACTTATTGCTGATAATTTCTGGGAAACATTCTAGAGAGGAATTTAAGGGGGAGGGGAAGGAGTGGCGCTGCTGTGGCTGGGCTCGATGCCAGACTAAGCAAGTGCTAAAGGTTAAGGTGTAGTAACAGCAGCAAGTTGCAGACGTAATGTAATTATGAGAGCTTGTAAGTGTTGGAGCAGGGCGTGGCCAGACTTGCATTGCCATTTATACCTCACCAGGTACTTACGTGAGTCTCATTCCTAATGAAGTTTCGAAGATCTCCATGTTTCATGTACGGAAGAACAACTAATGGGGATCCTTCATTGGGCAAACAGATTCCCAGGAGCGACAGAACATTGGGATGAGTGAAATCTTTCATGATTATTCCTTCTTTCAGAAACTGAGCTACTTCTTCCAGGTCTGTAATCCCTGAGAAATCCAGAAATAAAATGAGTTAATTAAAAGAAACAGAAACAAACTAGGGTTCATTTCTCTGCAGCATGTCATTGTACAACAAAGTGATGAGAGACTACAAACATGCTCTCCACCTCCCACATTACAATGAGGTTATGTGCATTGGTTTTCCTACAATGACCAAATACAGGCTGTTGGTAAGTTTAATTCTGTTTCTCCATTTCTTATTTTGAATGATTTAAAATTGAATAACAACACTTGAATAAAGTCCTTAATAAATGTTATACTATCTATGTGTTTTTCCAACAGCTTTGCCCACTTTTCAGCAACTTAACTTCCAAACCTAAATCTTCAGTACTCAGTAGAATAAAAAAATGATGCTACCTTTCCCTTATTTTTCCAGAGTTTTTTTTTCTTTATAGAGGAATTATATGGACATTTCATTTGATGTAAAAATATATGCCAATATGTTGTGGTAATTGGAATTGCTCCAAAGATAAATCTGATTCAGCTGCACTAAGAATCTTTGTTTGTGAATGTATACTTCACTGGAATTTCTTGGTTCACCCCAGTTATCTTTGGAATGAACAGTAACATCTCACTATTAAACATGTAACTCACTATTCAGTGACTTCACAGCACAATGAATTTTCCTGCTATCGTTATCCAGCAATGTCCCATGATACACACAGCCAAAATGTCCTGTATAAAAAAAATGAGCAATATTAGCTTTAAGAAGTAAAATTAGCTTTCTGGTATTTTCCACTGGGTAACAATTATACTGTAAGAAAGTGATCACACTCCATTTCTATCCAATTCCCAACACTTGTAATATACACTTCCTAACTAACATATTAAAATAAATGGAATCAGACCATTACATAAAACCACCATTCATAAAATCACCATTACATAAAACCACCACTACATAAAACCACCATTACATAAAATGAAAACTCTCCTTGCAGCATAATTGGTATTTCTTGACCTAAATGGAGAGTATAAATAATGACAAGGCTGGCGCCACAAGTATTTTGTGTACTTGTAATGACTGAGCACACAAAACCCACGTCAGCCCATTCCCATCCTCTCCTGTGACGTGGGTGTCAAAGGAGGACACCTGGAAGGCACAGGGAGCAGTTAGGAGCTGACATGACCCCTGGATTGGTGGTTCCCAGTGATCTGCAAGCCCATGCTAAGTGGTCCACTGGACTGTACCCACTTGATGCATCTGATGGAAAGGACAGCCACTCTGGGATTGCAGTCACTCAGGTCTTGCTATTCCGTGGAAAATGTTGAGTGTTAAAAGTGATGTGCTGGATGTGGAGAGTTTGGGAGTTGCTCTACTGATCACAGACTGATGACACCACTTGGCAGTTTTTTTCTATGGCCTAGTTCCAAGTATAAAATATCACTAAAAGATGATGAACAAAATTTGCCTTCTTTCTCATGGTCTAGGCAGTGAAATGAACTGCCAGGGACACAGAAATCTTGTGCTTTCCTGCCAAGCAAATGATGTTGTCTACCAAAAGTTACTACGAGAAATCAGGTTTACCAGTTTGGGAAACTGAAGTTTGAGCTCCAGGTTCAGACATCAATTTCTCTAAATCAAATTATGTACGTGCAGTTGTGGCTTAATTCACAGATGAACTATGTACTGGAAACTTATAAAATACTAATATTTGCAGTTAGAAAGCATAATTTTTTTTTCCTTAAGTGTGAGCTCTACAGAGAACAAGACTATCTGATCAATTTTACTACGTTCCAGTCATAAGCTCGGGTCAGAGCTCAGTTTGCTTTGCTTTTGGCTTAAAGTAAAATTAATCCAAAGTTTGTTTTATAAAAGCAACTAAAATCCCATCAGACCACAGATTGCTTGGAGCCTGGGCAAAAATCCTAAAGCTTGAATTGGGTGTGTCTAAAATATTTTGGGGTTTGGCCCATTTCTGGTTAGAAGGGAGAAAATTTAAAATAGTTAATTATCTTGGTGTCATTCCAGATATTTTTCAACATTTAAAAAATGGGAAATTACTTGGAGTTTTCCAAAACAAAAGAGAAAAGAAAAAGGCCCACCCTTGCTTTGGGGATGATGAAGTGTAATACATAGAAATGAAACACACTGACTGTTTGTTTGATTTGTGGCTCTTGCCCTGCAGAAGAGGCATTAAGAATATAATTTATAGCCAATTTTTTATCAGTATTCTGATATTCAACAAGAGATCTCTCATGCATGATCTGTAGAAATACTGAAATACAGTTTGTACTTTGGTTACTAACAGGCACTCAGTCATACAGAGTTTAAAAACATCCCTAACAGAAATACTGGCTTGGGCTATGAAAGGTAAAGGGACCTTGCTTATGAAAATGTAGAGGAACAGGAGTGATGAGAGAAATTTAGAAAAATAGGAGACTTACTAAATCAGGGACAGAACTAAGGGGAAGTGAATCAGGGACTACATATTTCTGCAGCTGGCATGAGAGGAATGAGGTGATATGAAGAGCATTTGCTGGTAGGAAACAAGCAGCAAATTCCTCAGAGCTGGTGGAAACTTAAGGAGGGTAAAGGGGTGTGGGCATTTCACCTGGGCCATGGGGACTTTTACTGTATGCACTTGTGACTGCAGGAATCTCCCATGTCATGTAGCAATCCTGACAGATAATAGGCTCCAAGTTTGAGGTCACTTGTTATCCTGCCTTGGCATCCCCTGCCATTTAGGTGTGTGCCTTAGGTTTCACATATATATATATATATATATATATATATATATATATATATATATATCCTGCAGCAGATTCACTCCCATACCACAGCCTCATGGATCAGAAGCCCTGGCTGAGCTTTCTGTAGCCTGGAAAAGGGTGAAAGTGAGGCAGTTGGAGGGGGACCAGCAAGTCCATGAGCTCAAAAGAGCCTCATTAGTTGGCAGACTCCTTCTTCCTGATGGTGTCTTCTCCAACTGATCAGATGCACTGACTTCAAAGGAGACCCCCTTCATTCCCCCCTTGATCCAGTACATGGCATGCAATGCCATAAGAGCTAAAAAGCTTGGAAAAGGTCTCTGTATAGACACCTTATTCAGAATGGTTTATAACGAATGGGTGTGCAAAAAGAGGAGCAGTTTGCAGTGTAAGAGTTGCAGTACCCACCTCTTCCAATTACTTCACTGAAGTGCACAATCAGACTGTCGGCACCAATAACCACGTGCTGCACTTCTTTGACCAGGTCAGGATTTAAGGCACTGATGTCTATGTGGACATTACTTTGGAGAAGTGGACTGGCTAAATCGGAGTCTCCGCTAGACAGAATCGGGGAGAGGTCAGAGTGAGGATACTGGGCAGGTCTGCACGATCCATTCTGAGACATGCTTGGAAACTGATCTGGAAAATGAACAGAAACTGTTATAATCCTTTCAAACTTCTCCTTGAAAAATGAAGAGTTTTATTGCATTGGTAAGAAAGGTTTGATTTTATCAGTTTGGAAGTGGCTTGGTTTTACGGAAATTTTGGTCACAAAGGGAAAATGAAAGTATGCATTGGTAATCTGCCAGCCTCCAGGAAAACCATGTCACTAGAAACTTATGCTTGTCTCAGCTCTACTTTTATGAAAGTAAATGGCAAAACTTCCACTTTTTTGAGGGGATGGAATGAAGCCTTGTCAGTTCTTGCCAAACAGAGGTTATAGCATTTCTAGCAATTGGGAGTAACATGATTAAAACAGAAAAATGACAGCAATATGGGAGGAGGAGGTAGTGAACAATTGAAAACATGAAGCTTTTTATTATTGTCATGTTCCAATTTGGTAGGGAACTTTACACTTCACGAAGGTTTCCAAAGTGCTGGTGACTAGCTGTATTTATCCAATGGTAAATATTCAACCAGGGAAATGCCTAGAGGTGATTCATTTCCTGTAACTGCTGAAGATATTGCAGTTGGTGCTACTCATGAAAATAACATGAGCCATCTGATATAGCAGAAACTAAAATATTTCAGTAAATCCAGGGGTATCTATTTGAGATTTTTTTTTTTATCAACAGCATGTTGTTCAGGTATTTAAAATTGGCTTTGTTTAAAACCTTTTTCCTAGCATTTTGTGTGGCTGAATGAAAGAACTATGTTTAGTTTATACCAGTTTCAGTCTGGAATGATTTCAGTGGAGTTGATGAGATGAATTTAATCCAGGGTCCAAAACAAAAAAAGGAGAGTAAATGTAATCAACAGAAATTATCAGGTATCTTATTACAAAAAGTAAAAAATAGATATACTTTATTTATTTCTGCATAAAATTTGTGACATTTTTATGAAGTGCTTTTATCACCCTGGGGGCTGAGAAACACTGTGTTATTTTATCTAGGAGCAAAAATACCAGCTCTTACAACTTACAAATGAATTTATTTGTAACTAGAGGCAAATATCTATTTAATAAACCCAGTAAAATAATCTAGCCACGGCCACAAATAATATTTACAGCTGCGAAATGTAAACCGGCATGTTTTCTAATATTTCTTTTATTTCATTCTTTGATAATATTGACATCAACATTGCTACAGGAACATGAGATGAACACACACCCTTCTTGGAAGCACTCTCCACTGTGCTTTGCCAGCACACTGTGGCTGCAGGACCACTGGGATTTACCTTCCACCAAGGATCTTTGCATAGTTTTGTCTCACGTACCACTTTCCCTTCTAACCAGTAGCATGGGCTTTTCTTTCCCTTTGGAAATTTTTCAATCAAGAAACTTCCTGTACGAGCTGCTGGCAGCAATTAAAGAATAATAAGGGAAGCTGGGAGCAGGCCTGTGTCCCAGATAGCTCTGTGACTGGGGCTTGCAAAGGTGGAACAAAGATTTGGAGTTATTTCTATTGAGTTGTATACAGCAGCACCTGAAATAGTACAAGACTATGTCTATACCAAAACTAACAATTATCTGAGATATCTCACACACCATAACGTGGTAACTCCTAATAGATAAAGGCTCTTTAATGACAATCACAGAACATGGTCTCCACACATGTTAAAGGAGCTTAGCATTGTGTGATAAGTGTAGCAGACTGCTCTTCTGAAGAATACCCACTTTAAAGTCATATTATACAGCACAAAAATATATTTAGTGTAGGATTATTCTTCCCTGAGATTGGCATAATAGCATAATGGCACATGGCATATGGACCTCCATTCGGTTTTAATATCCTTTTAGCTTAATTTTTAAAACTAACATTTCTGCATTATACACTGTCCCATTTTACAGGAGGGGTATTAACAGACAGAAGAATATCAGTTTACAAAACTCCATGTCCCATGTCAAACCAACAGAACTGCTTTATTATAACTGTAGGAAGTCACTGAGACACACTAAACCTACAACCACTTGATGTTATCATTAAAATCAGGCTTTTCTGAGGGGATTTGTGCATGGTGTGATGGATCTTATGACAACACAGAATCACTAGATACACCAGCTCCTAATAACTTGTGGAGCATACTTTAGAGAGCTTTTACTAATTGTATTTTATTTATTCTTTCAACCTGAGTAAAAGTAAAAATGCTATGGACCTTGATCTTGGGAAGCACCTGAGAAGCTCAGTTAAAATAGCAAGCCTGTGAATACATGAGAGTTCCAAAAATGCAGACACAGACAAATCAGATGAGAAACTGAAATTAGGATACTGATCAAACTAGCTATCATCTGAAGACATAGGAAAATCAAGATGTGTAAAATATCCTCCATCCTGATTCTTAATTAGAGCCATACCTTCTAGAAAAGTTGATCTGTAGTCTACAGATTCGCTTGAAACCATTTCCGTTGTTGGACTTACACTCCTGGCACTCACCAGCCTGTCCAGGTGAGGAGTGTGCACTCTGCCATCGTAACGAACTAGGTCACTTCCCAGATCTGAAGGGGGAGGAGAAAGTGATATTAGAAAACCCTCATGTTTTAACTATGTCAATATTGATTTATCTATTTATTTAAATTTAGATTTCTGCTCTGCTGGGAAGAGGGTTAGGTTCTTGCTGTGGCAGATGTGTAGGACTTGAACTTGAGCTATTTTTACAGTCCAAGATTTTCTGAAAAAAAATCTTGTGTTGAAGACCCACTCTTACCCATACTGGAAGATCAAAGACTGCTTTGAAGACCCTAGGGCCAGCTTCATGGTCTGACTGTGAAAGTGCATCAGAACAAGACTTGGTTGTACACTAGCTCCTCTCCTCCTCCCACCTTACATAGTGCGGCAACCCTCAATGGAAGGAAACCCAGACACAGGGGCCAAAGAAGAACAGTTCCTGATTTGGGGTAAAAAAAGACCAGGAGACTGCAGCACTCTGTGTCTTGCACAACTCATGCATAGCCTGGATGAAGCTGAAGTACTTGTGATTCCATGCATGTAATATACTCATCCCCTCTTCCAAAGCTGATTAGGGAAAAGAAGTTGCTACATTTTCCTAATAGCTCAGAGTTCCTCAGAAATCCTTCTGCCTAAGGCATAATATGGCCCTTCACCCAGCTCAGGCTCTTGCCAAGCACTGAAATGCAACTAAACATTGGGAGTTGATTGTGAAACCTCTGCTGACAGGTTACAACAGGGCAATACATGGCAGTTAAGCAAAGCATAAAAAATTATGTCAGTTTTTAAAATCTAAGATAATGGAATTATTTTATGGGATTGACTATGATGGACCTTTAATTTGTTTCTTCTTCCTTCTCCAGAAGAAAACCACCAAAAAGATAAAAATTAAAATTGATGTAGAAAGAATTCCAGCAATTAGTCCCGTGAAATTCTGATCTTGCCGGATCAGCACTTTTCCAATAACTGTTGACAAAACTTCTTGCTTCCACTGAAATAACAAAGAAAAAAATAGTGTAATGATTTCCAAAGACAAGTAAGAACTAGATTATTAGCACTAAAGTATGAGCTGATATGTCTCATATGTATTAAGTCTTGATTTTGTGATGCTGTACTGTGATAAGACACTGTGAGTGGAGAAATTGTTATATTGATGTACATGAAAACAGAGCTACGTGTTTATGATTCATTTCTCATGTTCAAGAGCTCTGATAGTGACACAGCTCTGTATTTGACACACCACACACAGAGCATGCACTCACATGCTCTCTGGATAACAGGGTTCCACTGTTACCAGATGCTAATTGAAAATGTTAAATTCATACTTTTACTCATATGGTGCACGGAATGGGCCTCTGGCTACATGGGCTGACATGTGCATTAAAAAAAATAGTCCAACTGTCTTTAATGTGTGTCCTTCTGGCACAAATATGCTGTAACATCAAACTCACTCTCTTGTTGACAGCATGCTTGCATTTTAGTTCCCAAGGTCACGTGAGCCTGTCCCTTGCCAGCTTCTAGCTTGATGACAGTTTAAAGAAACAAAACTAAACAAAAAAACCTACCCCGAAAACCAACAACCAAACAAGCACCAAGCAGCTAACAGGGAAAAACTGTTTTAGGTCACACAGCACTAGCTCAGTCAGTTGGAATGCATTTGGCCATCTTTTCTCTTCCTCCTGTGGAATGCATCCCTCTGGGTACTGTAATGATGGATTTGCCCGTCAAAAGAGCAAATTTTCTTCTTCGCTGGGCAGACTACAATTTCTGAGTCTCCTTGCCAGTAAACAAGTAGAAACCTTGTTTAACCCCTTTATGTTTTGTTCTTTTCTGTGCATGAAACATGTCACACATATCTGTTTCTTAGAAGTTAAGAAAACATCACAGACTAGAACTAATTGAATGCAATGTTAGTCCTGGTCAGCTATATAAAAATACAACATATTAACTGAGTGCAACCTGTGAACAAGTATTATTATATGAAACTAGGCACTTACAAATCTGGGAGACCTACACCAAAAGGAGAGCTGCATCTAGTTTTATAGTTTGCCTAATATATCCAATAAAATGAATACTTATTTAAAAAAAGAAATTTATATTAGAATAAATGACTAGTTACCATATTAATAAGTTAAATTAGTTATTACTATTTACTTAGATTGCAGTAGCACATAGGAATATCATTCACAGCCCAGGATCCTGTGAGATGAATGTCATAAAGACATTGAAAAAATAGATGTCCCTGCTTCAAAGAGCTTACATAGACTTTGATCCTAACCACACTTACATGACCAGCAAATTCTCCTTTCATAGTCTAAAGGTAATCCCATTTCAATTTAATTTCTTTATATCTTTAAAAAATACAAATATATTGAAAGATTTATGTCTTATTCCATAAATCAGTATGTCTACAATTTAAATTTGCAGTAGCACACTGAATGACTCAATTGAGACCACCTTTAAAGCAATGAGTCAATCATTTGTCCTAAGTGTCTTCTTCTTACAAAAATAATTGAAATGAAATTATAAAATGCAGACAAAAAAAATCCTTCAGGAAAGATTTGGTCCTCTTGACTGCAGCAGAATGTTTTGTTGAAAAAAGAGCTTGTGAGTTCCAAACTAAACCTACTCCATTATAGCTTCTCATTCTTCCCCACATGTTTCCTCTTGTGTTTGGATTAATAACTATATTTTTATTTCCGTGCTTAGTTCAGGTCCTACTTTGTGCCTAAGGCTTGAGAAAGTCTCTGTAAAAACAGGTAATAACAACAATGACAATCATATTTATTTTAAAATAGCTGATATTATTTGAATTTCTGTCCCAAACAAACAGGGATAGAGATATCTCTGTAAGCACAGGCTTAGGCTGAAATTTTATTTGGGCTTAAAGTTTATTGGTTCAATAGTGACACTGTGAATAATAATAAAAAATGGCATTAATATCTTGTGTGTGGTGTAGTTGCCTCACCTCTATATTTAGCTCACTGTTGGATTTCAGGAGATCACTGGGAACCGTGCACAGAATTGATTCCGACTGCAGGAGAAGGTGTTCACAGCTTTTGTTTCCAACTTTTAGCACCTCACCTTTAACAGCTTCTGAATCAATATAATTTCCCTTGGAAAAAAAAAAATCAATTTCATATTACATAACCATCTCATAAAAGTTAAGTAGTTACAAGTCTGGAAAATATTTTTAATGAAAAATAAATTGTGAAATAAAAGACTAATGAGAATTTACACTGTTCTCTCAATTTGTGTGTATAGGCTTATTTCATGTAAATGCAACTTTGACAGAGGGGCCAGTGTAGGATGGTAAACTTTACAGATAAAATCTGCTGTCGCTCATACAGCTCATACAGACTTCTGAAATTTTAAATGTCTGAGGGATTAATCCTGTTGGTCCTGTTTAGATTTTTGCATAATTTGTTCAAGAAAGGACACATTATGTAACACTGTTGTTTACACAAAACTGGCATTATATTATCCACAAGCAAAAGGCATCTCAAACATTTTGTTTTGCAAGTGGTTATGGTAGCAGAAATGAAGCTTTCAAAAAGAAGTAATTAATTAAAATAATACACAAGTCTGTTAAAATCATATTCCACAGACCAAAAAGGAAAAAACCTTGGTAAAGATGAGGCATGAAAAGTACACTTCTTACCCAGAAAACCTGCTCTCACATCCCAGACTTGGATGAGAAATTATTGCTTCTGATATTGTCACAGTAGAATCCAAAGGCCAAGTTTAGGATCTTTCGTGCTCAGGAAAGCACGAAGATTCATCTTTGGTGAATCTCTGTGTAAGAGCTGCCCTAGCTCATGTACAGCCCAGCTCAAGATGAAAGAAGGCGTATATTAAGTAGGATTGAAGGGGAAAAGGGAGTATGGGACTAATACAATCTATTTATATGGGCTGGATCTGGGAGTTTTCCACGGGAAGGGAGGAAGGCATCACAGCTGACACCACTGTGAAGCCTTGTATATTGGAAAGAAGACAAGAATCCCATTCTGAAGGGCAAAAAATAATCTTACTTTGGCATATGTTTTAGATCTGCTTCACAATGAGACTGAACCCTGGGAAAACTGTAATAAATGTATAGGCGAGCCAGCTTAATGTCCTATTTTGATGGCAAAGCCACGCCCCAGGTAAATGCTTTTTAATCGCTGGCCATAAAAGTCCATTTTGCACTCTATCTTCTGTCTAGTCAAAGCCATTCTGTTTGGTGTTAAGTAATAAAATATTTCTGGGCTGGGGAGCATATGAATGCTTATTGCTTATTCATTTGGAGACTTGTGGCAGATTGTGAGCCATCTCTTTCCTCTGAGTGATGTACCTCATAAGATTTGAATTTAATTCTTCCATCTTCAAGATAAATATATTATCCTGGAGAGTGTGGTTGATTGGTCTCTTCTTCACCAAAGACTAGAATATTTTCTCCACCAAAACTGATGCAAAAATGGGGAAAAAAAAATCATACTGATATTTCCTAAGGCGGTCTTTAGCCAGTTATAAAGATGACAACCTTATAATATATTGTAGTTTCAAATAGATTCACTATGATATCTAAATATATTAGGAGTTTCAAAACGCTTTCGGCAGTGGGTTTGCTTTTCTTGGGACAACAGAATTTGCCTACAATTTTAGGAAAAGGAGGAAATTGGCTCCTGTGAGAACTGAGAAAAAATATTTCCTCTATTCAAACGTGTATTACCCCCTTCTTGGTGAGCAATACCCGTGAATGCAAGCTGGAGAAATTAATCTTCAAGCTGTACTGGGTAGCTGTTGCAATCCAATCTGATAGCACAGCCATCTCACAACTTTTAGAGAGATGGGAGAAACTTGGTTTTAGTAAAGGTCTAAAAGCAGCAGAAGGTGTGGAAATTCTGAGACTGGTGTCAGAAGCATTTTTGAGGCTCCTAAGCAGAATGAGCAGGTTGACTGGAAAAATGAGGAATTACTGCAGCTGCAGAGGTTCCTCTTCAGCTTGCTCAAAAATACCACAGTTTCCATATTGCTGTCTCTTGGACCAGGTTTTGAGAGTAAAAATTTCCTACGCAATGTGAAAGAAGAGTGACAATAGAGTGACCTATAAGGAGGCAAGAAGATTTCCTTAGCATTGTCTCATAAAGAAAGTGTTGCACTGGCTTAAGAATAGAGTAGACAATTTAGTAAGTCTTGTCCTACTCTGAGTTTTAAGACAGAAGTGCCAGAGCACAGCCAAGATGTGCTGTATAGCATGACAGTTGTTACACATTGAATTACAACTAGGCTATGTATTTCTCTAGTGGAAGATTTATATTTGCAAATATACTTTAGTTTCTGGTGGTCCATGGCCTCCTCTGGAACAATGCACAAAGTCCATGCACCATCTTAGTGCACAATCACAACCCCAGAACAGACCAGGCCTCTGGGCTAACTGAAGAAAGATGCTTTTCTTATTTATTTGTTGCTTAGGGTTTTGGGTTGTGTTTTTTTTTTTTTTTTTTTTTTTTTTTTTAGGGTTTTTTTAAGGTTTTTTGGGGGTTTTGGGTTTTTTTCACAGTTAGGATGCTCTTGTCTGTCAGCTGCCCAGCTTGCAAGTCTGGATCAGTGGCTTCTGGGGGAGGCAGAAAGTGGACTCTCTACTTTTCAGCAGACTCAGCAGTGAAACACCAGAATTTCTCCTGCCCTGACAGCTTTCCATGTTGGGAAAGGAGATGGGAGCCCTTCTGAAGTGGTGTCTTCATGGTGTTGAAGCAGAGAGTTGTCTGGTACCACTCTGTCATGACCCCTCCGACTGGGGCATGGTGGGCACCAAGAGACTTGAAAGAGCCACACAGCTGGCAGAGCAAGACAGTGATGATGTGGGACATTGAGAGGCTGGCACTAAAGAAAAGGAGGACTGGCATTTGTGGCACACAGTGCCCTGACTGTGTTTTAAATAAAAAACATAATGTTTTCTTGTGTATAACATTTTCTTGCAAAAACATCTTGTGGTCATCAGGGGAAACCAAACAGAACATTTCAATTGGTACCCACTGTCATTTGGTGAAAGCCAAATATGTCACACTAGATTAGTTAGATTGAAAAACTTGTGATAAAAGCACCCTCTGCCCCTCTGAAACTAATTAAGAAAGAGATAAAAGAACTTTGGTTTGGTAGAACAGACTGTTCACTGAAGCAAGCTGCCATTTAATTTCATGCTGAGCTTGCTTAATTACTCCACAAAATATGATCATGAGGCATGTAAACTTGTGTGTGTATTTTTGAATGTGGGTATGGGGCAAGGGGAAAGTCTTGCCAATATGGCTTGTAATGCTCTTTTGGCTCCTGACTATAGTTTATGAAAGTTGTCTCACAGTTTTGATAGAAGCACCCCACTATAACTAATTCTATTTAGAGGAAGATGTTAAATTGGTGCCTGTTCATGCTTCATTCTAGCAGACCACCTTTCATTAATGCTGTTCTCCAGCTGATTGCCAGGAAATAACATCAGGCTTAGGGAGACATCTGCCTTGGGTGCCACCACTACAGGTCAATACTACAAAATTGTGACTTTGGTCAGTTGTCACTATGACAATCCTCAGTCAGCCTTTCTTATCTAATTTTTTTTTTTTCCCAGCAATACACAGCACTAGAGACTTCTTCAGAGAGAATAAAAGAGTGAGCAAAGTAGAGAGTTAAAAAACCAACTAATTTTGAAGATTATAGAGCAAGTCCTCGTGGATGCACTTCCAGGCAGAGGAAGGACAAGAACATGAGTTGGAGCAGCCAGCACAAGTTTCCCAAGAGTGTATTTTGCCTGCCCAACCTTCTAGGTGGACAGGACTGGCTCTCTAGATGAAAGGAGAGCATTGGACAAGCAGACCTTGGTTTTAGCAAGTTTTGCAACACAATCTCTCCTAGCAATGAAAAAAAAACAACTTAGCATGGTATGGACTGGATGGATGGTATATAAAATGAGTGCAAAACAGATTGGACAGAGATCAAATCTTTATTTGTCAGTGTCTGATAGTGGAACAAATACTGCTTAAGATCTTTTGACAGCTTGGACAAAGGGATAGGGTGTACTGTCTGAGCTTTCAGATGATATCAGACTTAATAAAATGAGTGATATGCTGGACTATAATGTGAAATTAGGCAGCAGTATGCCACTTTAGTGATGAAGGCTCAGCACACATTTTAGCAGCAGCAAAGTCAGTAGATTGAAGGTGATTGTTCTGCTCTGGTCAGCATTTTTGGAGCTGAACTGTGAGAATTGTGTCAAATTTTGAACCCCACAGAAAAAGAGACGTACTGACAAACTAGATGAAGTACAGAAGAGGGTCACTGAGCTAGGAGGGGAGCTCTAGCATAAGATACACCATGCAAGGCTAGTGGAGCTGAGTGTTTTAAAGCTGTAGTGTCTCCATTCTTGGAGATTTTCAAAACTCATTTACACAAAGCCATAGGCAGCCTGACCTAATTTTTATTTTAGCCCTGTTTTGAGCAATGGGGTTAGACTATGAAGACCTCCAGAGGTTCTTTCCAATCTACATTATTCTGAATTTTTTCCCAAATTAGTCCTCTTTCCAACTGGTTGATATGCATGACTTGGAAAATACTGGAAAACACTGCTGTCATTGCACAGAGGCACTGAGCCATACAGCAGCTATATATTCCCAGATCTGTTGACCTGCACACCAGAACTCTTTTTAGCATTTCTCCATAACTGAACAAGAGATTTGCTCTGCATTGAGAAAGAAGTGATCATATGGCTAAGAGCTCCAAGTAGAAAAAACAATGTAAAAAGTAAAAATCAGACCAATTATTCTTTGGTATTTGCCTAAAACACTTTGCAGAGATGGATTAATATGCAGAGTTTGACTGGAACTCAGCATGGCTGACGGGAACTCTGAAGTAATCCTTCTTGCAGCCCAGAAGCTGGCCCACTGGACCGTGTTGGATTCAAAGACAAGATTTCTTCATTGTGATGAGGGAAAAGTTTTGGCTTACAGAGCTATGCAGGAGTGACACAAAGAAATGACCTAAGCATTAAGACTGATTATCTTCCATAAAACATTTTTATAAATTATATTTTACGTAAGTTATAGATATCTATGTAAATAACAAATAAAAAAATGTCGTAAGTATTCACAGATATCTATGTAAATAACAAATAAAAAATTGTCATAAGCATTCACTGTAAACTAGAAATACCCATATTTATACCTTTTTTATTTAATACTCACTAAAAACGAGACTTCAAGAAACTGGCCTCTCGCAGAATGGATTTAACTTTCTCCATGGCACTGTAGTAGGGAGCGACCTGTGCTGCTGAGGACCCCAAATTCCTAAGAGATGCTTCTCAGTGCTATGTAGGCTATTCTCAGTGCACTTTGAATAGACATTCAGCATCAACTTTGCATTTTTCATGGATCCATAAATATTTAGGCTATAGCAGTGACTGATCCTCATGAGTGACTTTGTGCACAGGCCAGAGTTTCCCTCAGCTCCAGAGAACCGAAGAAGTCAGACCACATGTTTTGTGAGGAAGGACACATAACCATGTGACAGTAAGAGCCAGGGCTTACACACAGACCACATATTTCAGGTTCTGGGCTGCTGGCCATGTTTAATCCTGAACTGGTGGTACAGCCTATTGCACTCAGAAGCTGATGCAGCATCGTCCTCCCACGAGGACAAGGAATGCCCCTCTCCCACTTCACCCGATGACAACAACCACCCTGGTACACATATCTTTGTTTTCAGCTCTGCCTCTTTTAAATGGTGACAACCAGGCTCGGATGAATGCAGTGCTGAACACGGTGCTCTCTCTGCCCTCACTTCCTTGGGGCTTCCTTTATTGCATCAAAACGTCTGTTCCACGCTGTGCTGCTGATGTGCACTTGAGAATAATTGAAAAACTTATTTCAGCATTTCTTACCTTAATTTCCAGAACATTTTGGTTGCCTCTTGAGATGAACACTGTCTTTTCAAAATGCTTAAATACAGGATTATTTACGTAATCAAAATCAAAGTACAGGGAGCTGACACCATCAAAAATAAAGAACACTTTGGTCACAAAGGGTGGTTGGAGATTGAAATCTTTCAGTGAAGGTGTTGTACAGCAGATTATCTCTGAGCTAGAGCGATGGCTACATGCCTATAAGAAAAAAAAAGAGGCAGTTGCAGTATCTACATGCAGAGGAAGTCACTGATTAATGCAACTTTCTTTAACAATACACATATATCGAAAAAATAAACACCAAGGGTCTTGTTCTTCTATAACCAAAGCAAAATCTTGATCAGTGCTACACAGCCTTTATGTAGAGCCGGGAGAAAAGTATAAAAACTTCACGTCAATGCTGTTTGCACTCTTGTTGAGGAAATGTTCAAGTAAACAAGCTTCCTGGCCTGATTGTTCACAGCACTTTTAAAGTAAATATTTTGCAGATAATTAATGGAAAATGATTTCCAAAGCCAAGGACCATCAGGAGGCTAGCCTGGTGTACTGAGCAGCCATAGTTCAGGTTACCCAGCCTGTCATGGTGACTGCAACATAGATTTCTCTATCTTTCACTACCAAAGCAATAGTAAGGGGCCAGAGAACCCCTTTGTTGGTAAAAGCCAACAATACTAACTGGAGCAGTGGAAAACAGAAGTAAAGCACTGTTTACCCACAGTGCAGATAACATACTATGTTTCCAGATAGGCACTGTGGACTCTGTGAGAAAGGGCTTAGAGCCAAAGCCACTGTGGATTCTGGGCTGCAAAAGCTCAGCAAAGTGTATCTTCTTTCTAAAAATGTAAATTTAAGGCCCCAGATGTGTGGCACTTGGTGCCGAGGCTCATGCAAGCTCCTGCTGAGAGCGCTGCCTGTGGGACATGCTTTGCACTGTACCTCGGACCAGCAGGGATAAGATGTTCCCTCACTGCAGTGCAGGAGCAGCCTGACAACAGGCACGAAGTCACACCTGCCCTTCACTCTGCCACTACTCCTCATGGCAGCCTGCAGTGGGGGAAAGCTGCTGGTGCACCCCAGGATGAGAAGACCTTCCAGAGGATGCTCTGTGCTATGGAGATGTGATCCAGTACAAAATGCAGGACTCATCTGAACTGCCTTTGCAGTTGACAGAGGGACAACAGCTCATCTAGAGTGGGTTTAATCTGACCCACCTTAGACAACAATCTAATCTTTAATTAGATTAATGGTGCTCTAGAAGAGTCAGCTTTGTCTGGACTGTGAAGGTTTCTACAGGAGTACTTTGTTTATAATGTCAGCAGCCCATGTACAAACCCCAGTGGCAGGCACGGTGTGTGCTGGGCTGCACCACACAAACTTCAGAGTGCCTTGTTTGTTATTGTGTACTCCCCTCCCTGTGCCTGCCTTTCATGCTGCCCACCAACGATATGGCTGAAGGACTTCTGGCACAAACAGAGTTCCTTCAGCTCCACAGAAGTATTTATCTTCCAACTCTACAAACCTTCTGTAAGTAGTCCCTTTTGCACAGTGCCCGGAGAGAAGATCAAACTTCTTTTTTTACAAAATATAAAGGAGCGTATCTGATGTGTGTCCCAGAAAGAATGGGGCTAAGCTCCTTGTCATCATAAATCTTAAATTTGTTCTGCAAGAGATTTTCTTGGAAGATCAACAATGCTCTTGAATACCTTTGTGCATCCAGAAGAGGCCAAAATACATATTTTTCTGTTTTGTTTTTCAAAATAAATTTGTTCTCATTATCAAATACTGCCTGAAGGAGCCTTGAAATTAGTTTAAATTAATGCAATGTAATTTTGTTGATTCAAATCAGTGACATAACCACTCAGGCTGTATCAGCTATATACCCACATTAGCTGGAAAAGTGGGATTAAATTAGCTGTCTGCAAATCAGGGGTTTTTGTTATCACCACAGCAATTCATGTTTCTGTGAATAATATTGTGAAATCTTGAATCTGCCAAGGGAAACATTTTCAACATTCTGAGCATTTGTTTTAGAGCTCCTGTGTGTCTGTGAGCCGTGAATTCGGCACTCAGTTAAATAACTTGGTGGAGCTCTCTGTGATGCTAATGGGACTTGCACGGGTGTATCTAACAGCCCATTTATATTCCTAGCAGAAATTCAGAAATATTTTTGTAACCCCTATGTCAACAAGGTACACTGTGGGACTCAAGACAAGGCAGATTTTTGCTCCATTTGCTTACAGTATCAGATTTTCTTTTGAATGCCTTTTTATACACCACTGACCATATCTCAGGCTTTGTTCTATGATATAGATCTAGAAATTAATTTCAATTAGTATGGAAATAATAAGATGCATCATAAGTATAATGGATGATCAAGCCATACTTTTCCATGATGTATGAATATTTGGTAAGATATCTATCATATTGTGTCGATTCTTAAAAAGAATTACTAAAATATATATAATTATAAACCCAAGTAATCATTATATTTATTTGATTAATGTGAATTCATTAGACTCTTTATCTACTGTAGAGTAGTGATGTCCATTAAATGAATAGCAGTGGTATTCATAACTTTGTTTGTGGCTATCTATTAGAATCAGATACTTTACTTTATCAGGCTGGTCTCTGAAGCAGAAGCTTTCAGAAAATGATAAAAATCTAATAATACTCTTTGGAGGGGATGCAATGTGACTGATTGGTAAGGTCAAGAAAAATCTTATTTGCAATGCCCTTATTGGTACATGATTTGACATGACATTTTTACCTTGAAATTGGTTTTAGCAATTGAAGAATATGACGGTTTAGTTTTCAAGAAATATTGGATTGAGGATCTCCAAGAAAACCCCCCTAATTCAATCTATTGCCTTCTCAATTAAGATACTGCCTATCACCCAGCACCTTTAACTTTTATTTAATTAAACTTTAAAGTAGATTCACTTTAAAAGCTAAGCCTACATTTTTCTTGTGACAATAATCTACATCTGAAGACAAAGAGGAAGAAAAAATATAAAAATTATGGAGCATTTCACAAGCATAAGTAAATGCTATACCCCAAAGGGAATAATAATCCATTGCACAATGCATATGACTCATCACTTAAGGTATGTATTCTTGTTCCATTTGTAAAATATGACCCTTGAGGCAATTAATTCAAACCTGACCTACAGAACCTGAACTTCAGTGCCCAATTCAATTCTTTTTCATCTGATAGAACAACAGGAAAAGTATGAGGGAGGATCTCTGAGTTCTAGAGGTCTCCCAGCAGCTGACCCAGATTAGAGAGGGGCAGCTGGATGTGTATTACAGGATCTGCAGCTGTCAGAAAGGAGAAAAGGGCCAATTTGTTCTTTCATAAAAAGTAAACTTTTGGAGTTCCAGTGAAGAATGAAAGATGAATGAAGTTAAAGACAGACCTGGAGACTGTCCAGCCATCCTTGCCAAAGGATGATTTCTCAATAGAAAGAGAACAAAATACAGGTCCAACATGAAGAGAAGCCCATTCAGAAGACTTTTCTGTGTAAAGCATATCCTGAGGGTTTTTCAGCAAATTCATTACCTTTTGCTCCCATTTCTGGTGGTACAGTGAATGATCCTGATGGATTGGTAGCCTTTTTATTTTAGTTTTCTCCTTGAGTGAAGGCATGAGGTGATACCTCTATTCTATCAGATTATGAGAGCAGAAGGTAGAGTAAAATCTCTCTTGCTCTTGGGTCTGAGAGCCAGCCCTCTGCACAACATGATCAACACTGGCTGGGAGTTCAAATTCCTCCCTGGGCTTGGGATGGTCAATGTACCTTGTAGCACTGCATCCCTGGCACCCTGGTGATTTCACACAGCCTTTCCCTGACATACCCTTTTCTTGGCAGGAGATGTGTGTGAGCTACAGATTCGGCACAGAAAGAAAGATGAATTTTCCCCTTTGTCGGGGAACTCTTCACTGGGATTCTGTGGCAGCTTTGTGCCATGGAGTCAAGAGAAATAGAGGATCCAGGCCTATCTTCGGATAGGGAATCCTGAATATCTTCAATAATCACACATTCACTACCCACACTTTACAGGGAATTTGTTTTATCATTATTTAATACATCTAAGGTAGACACTGCTGAATTCTAAGCATCTTGATGAATATGAGTATGGATTGCTTACAGACTTGTAAATATTGAATGAATTTTAGAGTATTTTAAAATTCTCCTGTAAAACAGCAGGAAATGGCACCTGGTAGGAAAAAATTAAAAAATGCTGAAGAACATTTAAAAACTACTTACTGAAGAGATAATTAAAAGTCTGTGGAAAGAGAAGATCTTGCATAGCTACAGAGTCAGTTGTTGAATGTCATGTATTAAAAAATGTTTCTTCTTAGTTTTGCAGCCTTGCATATCTTGGGACATTCATTATTAGAAGAGATTAGACAGTGGGAATATATATCGAAATTAGTTAATGATGGAATATTAAAAATGCTACGAGAAAGGATCCCCAAATGACCACTTGTTCACTTTGGGAGAATCAATGCAAACTACAGGCTTTCAAAGAAAAAAACATTACTCCCAAGTGCTTCAGAAGCAGAAGAGTCATCTAGCATGACTTACAGCACAGGTTCCTGATCAAACACTATTCCAAACCGTGTCTTGGGTATTTTTACAGGCAATGAAAGGAGAGAACAAGCTGCTTCCCTGCTTGTGTACCTCACACAGGAACTGGATATGTGAACAGAAGTGAGAAGGTTTCTATATTCTTATGCATTCTCTAGAGCTCTTAGGAATTTATGCAGCACTGTCCAAATTTCTTCTTTTTTTCCCTAGTCAGAACAAATGATCAAAAGAACCCATGAAATAGAAATTAAAAAGAAACACATTGCAATTATTGAAACATATGGTTCAATACATTTTTTCACTCATTGAAATAAATTCAAAGAAAGCAAAATGTATTATTTTGACAGTATTAACATAAAATGTAATATAAATACAACAAGTGTGAACACAGTACTGAACAATTTTAAGGAAATTTAAATAAATATGAAAAGAATATTATAAAATGGAAACAAGGCATTTTTTGCTCTATAGAAGAAAAATTTTCAGAGATACTAAAATATAAACATGAAAGCTGAAAAGCTCAACTAAAATTCTTCTTCTACAGGGGGCTGGCATACTGTGCTCAAAACTTTTCAGTCTCAGTGAAACTGCAATTCTTATAGGAAGTTCTTCCAGAAAAACCTTTACATCAGTCATACCACTCACCTCTACCACTGGGATGGAAAGCAGCAGAGAAAAGCAAATGCCCCAGGGCATGTCTGCTGGCTCTGGTCCCTGAGACTTTGGGATGCAGAGCATCCCCAACAGCTCCTGCTGTTTACAGAAATGACCCTCCACCTACACTGTGACTCCATCAGGACTCTAGGCCACAAAAACCTGAGGACAGAGAGCTGACAGGAAAAGGTGAGACCCATTTTAAACTGGGCACCCCCAGCTCTAGGCAAATGGAAAAGGGTCTGGGAGGTGGGGAAAGAATGAGAAGAGCTGTAGGAAACAACACCTATCAGGAGAATTTGGATTAGTTTGGTTGTTTTAACTGGAAAAGAGAAAGGCTGAATCATAATTTAGTGCAAATATATAAAATTAGCAGGAGAGACTGATAATCTGTTGCTTGTATCCACAGAGGGTTAAACAAGAAGATAGGTAATTAGCCACAGGATTTGGGTTAATTATTAGAAAGAAGTCTTTCCAAACCACTAGGTAAGCAGGTAGAGCAGCTCTCCCTAAAGCTTGTTTAAGCAAGATTGTGAAATTTCTTTCACAAGGAGCTTTAATAACAGCCTAAACAAGTATCTGTTAGGCAGTGGTCTGGGTACATTTGCTCCTGGCACAGGGAAGTGGGCCATGCTTGGCTGTTGTGGTCCCTCCCAGCTGCACTTTCCTTTGATGCTTTGGGATGTGCTTCAGTGCTGGCTTTGGTTTTCCCAAGAGCCAGAGTTTCTGAATGCTGACAAAAGCAGCTTCTTGGAGGAGGCTAGTGAGAGAAAACTGAAAAGAAATTGGGCTTAAATAACAATTAAAAAAATGATTCATTTAGCTATCCTCTCCCAAACTAAGGAAGCAAAAAGACACATAACCTCAGCTATAGAGCTTCTTGAACACTTCCCTGGTCTGTTCAGGGAAACAACCTGTCTTCTCCTTTATAAATCAGATAGTTGGTCTGGATCTCTCGTGGAAATAGTTCCTCATTATTGTTTATTTTAATAATGACTGGATGAAATGTTGGGAGTTTTTGGTGTATCTCCCATGCAGACAGCCCAGAACTTCCAGTGCAGGATGAGTAAGACTACAGCCATAGGCATCCTCCACCAGAAATTTCCTCATTTACACAGTACAATCTTGTTTTTCCACTTATAAATCTTCCCTTTCTACCTGAGAATTAAAACTCTTCCTTTAGAAATATGCTTGAGGTAGAGAATAGTGGCAGAACAAATGGCTGCCACAGAGGCAGAGAAGGCAACTGAATGCCAGAAGCCTTTAATTTCAATAGAGCAAAAATATATTGCTTGGGCAATGTCAAAGTGAAAACCACTCTGGATTATAATCCATTTGAGGTTATATTCCACCTTTTGTGCAGGGAGAATGAATTTGTGTACAGCTGCTCATACACTGGGGCAATTTCTTAGAGATCAGTGCAGGAGATTTGATTAGAGAGCAGTGGCAGGAGATTTGTTTGTTGGCAAATGCATGGTATGAAAAGAAAAAGAATAAAGGAGATAATTCTGACTAAGTCCATATCTTTTTTCAACAGCAGGTTAGAGGCAGGATGAAAGCAAAACACTGCTCAAAGGCAGGGTTGCTCCCCAATATTTTGGGGAAAAGAGTAAATTCTATGGTGTTTATTGCCTGGAGTTGCCTGTCACTTTTGACAGTGTATTTTCTTTAAAACTCCAGATCTTTCAAATCTCTTCAGATTCTAAGAAGTCCTAATATTTGACAAGATATGCAGTATCAGGGCCTGAAGAGAAGCAATACTGCATATTCCCACAGGGGAACAGAAAAAGCAAACAAATTTACACAAAACAAAATCTCAAGACTTGATTTCAGCAACATCTTTTCCTTCAAAATTCTTTGTGCTTAGAAATAATTATGCTCACATTACTCAAAATCTAATAAATTTTGAGTCTCGTAGATTTCACTGAAAGATTTTATTTTCTGGCTGATGAGTAAAGTGACTTTTTGATAACACTTAAAACTGTGTTTCATTGGAAAGGAACCGATTTTTAGATTAAATCTGAACCCATTAAATTACAAGCCACGACTACATGCTGCGGAAATTCAGGTCCTGACACTCATAATGTTATACAAATTAGGATCATGAAGAATATGATGACCTTGAAGCTATGAAAGACTGCAAATTTGCAGACATACCATTTAAAATGCATTGAGCAAACCTAGGTCTAATAGTTAGAATTCAATTCAGGAAACAGTGTATGATGATCATTAGAAATAAGCCGATGAATACGAACAGTAAGTAGCATGTCATAAAGAGTGTAGGTCAATTTAGCTTCAGTTAGACTAAACAAACCTTACAGGATAAGAAAATGTTGGAGGTACAACACAAATGTGTAGACAAAAGCTTACAGAAGGCAGTTTCAGTAAAACTAGATGACAAATGCCAAGTTTGCCCTGTAAGAATTAAAGCAGATCACGTAGTCATATCTGTGTTTAGATTTGGACACGGTGTAGTGCCAACTTAGGGACAAAAAAAAAAAAAAAAAAAAAAGAAGACTTACATCTCTGACTGACACCTGCTGTTTAAGCAGAGGTACCCAATTGCAAGAGCCCAAACCCATCTTAAAACTTAGTTGCTAAACTTATCAAAGTTAGGACATATTTCCCCAACAGGAATTTTGGCAATCAGAAATTCTTAAAAATAATACCTACTTTTGATTCTATATATTTACTCTTCCTCTTCCCTTGATATATACCCCTAGTCACCACTTGAGCATCACAGTAGTGCCTGAACTTGTCATGTAATCTGACATATCTATATTGCACTGCTGTGTGTTTAGTCACTGAATTTGTATTGTTCAATTGAAATATATAAATCTTCTTATCAGTTACTGCACTAGCTTTATTTCTTTGAAAAAGTTTATTGGAAATTGTTGTTTTATCCTCACCTTAATTTCAAATTTGTTTTGAATTTTTCCTGTACAGTGAAAACAGTCTTTGCAGAAAACACCAAAATATCAGTAGAAGCCTCAAAGTTTCAAGGCAAAAGTCAAAGTATTTTGGATGAAAATTCACAACCATTCACCACACCAAGATGAAAAGATAGCAGATTGTCTTCTCTAAGACTGACTCACCACAGAGAAGTTCATTCCTAGTTTTGGTACAGTAATCACCATCTGAGGAAAGCACACTGAGTTCAAGTTGATTCCCTGAGCTGTGATTGTACTTCCACCACTAGGAAAATTTACCAAAAGAAGAAAAAAAAAGAAGGGAAAGAAAAAGAGAAGATAAGTAGGATAAATAACTGCTGTGATAATGTAATGTTAATTACAAATTATATTTTAGAGTAAATGATAACATAAAACCAGAATTAGGGATATATATTGGATAAATACAAATACACAGCTTTGAGCAGTGAGATAATTTTTATGGGAAACAGATTTTACATTTAGTATAACAACTAATCAAAAAAAAGAAAAAAATCTTTAAAACTGTGATAAGCCAGGGTATAAAACAAATGTGTAAATTTTAAAAGAGTTCACTTTTTTGTACTTTGCATTTGCTAACCAACTTATTTCACCTATTGCGTGCACTGGTGCTGAAAAAGGTGTCTGTTTTACTGCTGACATTTTTTTGGCAAAGGCAGATGGCTTGGATTAGAGCTACTGAGACCATAAATATGTCACTTGAAAACACACACATACTACCATGCATATACATTCATAATGTTTATATAGCACTGGATTTAGACTATTTTAAAATCCATTTGCTCTCCTGAGTCGGCTGACTTGTCACATTAAATGATTTTCCTCAGCAATCAGTGTAATGTCCAGACACAGCATAGAGACACACTTAGCAGTGCAGTGGGTATCTCAGCAGGACATCACAGGTAGGCTCAGCAGCAGCTGGGAGTGAAATCACAAAGAGAAAAGAGGCACCCTTCCCCCTTCTCCTTCACCTCTGAAAGGAAATGATTTACCCTCTGCAACTGCACCATAATAGAAACAATTGGCATGGAAGATAGAGATAAAAATGCAATTTCTTTTGATAGATTGCTGAGCAGCATAGCTGTTCATTGTTCATTTGTTGCTTATTTCTATAAGAAAATTTTACTCACCTAAGAAAAGATTTGGCTGGATGAATTTTTAAAACAACTGGGTCTTCTCTGTATGTGAAATGGCTGCTTGTGTCTCGAACAGCTTCATCGATTTCCATTCTCACACGATATTCCTGGGGAATTTGCTGTGCTGGAGTGTAGCACTCCACAGTGCTCGCCGATATGCTGGGAGGACTGAAAACAGATTGCTTGTCACCATTATAAACCATGTACTTTGCTTAAAACACTGTCCTTTACTGAGCCCCAACATTGCCTAAGGATCTGTTTGTAAAAAAAATGCCATTGATTTTCCTGCTGGATAATCAAATTGCAACAAGTAAGCATGACATAAGGTAGAAATTGCAACAGCATGGCTGAAGCTCAAGATTAATCTTAATTCAGTTGACTTGCACCTTGCCTGATGGAAGGTGTTGCCCCGGTACTGGTGACAACCTCATGAGCCCCTGAACCCTGCAAAGGCAGCTTCCAGCCTAGAAAACAAGAGCACACTCCAGGTTTAAGGAGAACGACTTGATCTGCTATAACCAAAGGATAATGCCTCTTCCAAATCCACAGGACTTACTCTGTATTAAAAGCCTCAAGTAAGGGTGCTCTTGTGGGATGTACCAGATGCTGAGGGGCAGGTAGAGGGCAAGGAGAAAGAGGGAGAAAATTCGAGAAGAGCTGGCTGAATTCAGCAGAGTCTCTGGGATATCCACCTTTCCCTTGCTATCATGCTTGGCCATGGAAGTCCTCTTCCTCCTACACTGAGCTCAGTGGGTGAGTGGACAGCAGGAGGATCCTGAAGTTTGAAGTACATGAAATGTGGCCAGTGGGAGCAGGGCACATCAGAGACAAGGGTGGCAGAGGTAAATGTAACTTTACCAGCTGGTTTCAGTGATTTGGCCCCAAGCACATCCGTGGCCCATCCAGGTGAGGTTATTCTCTTAGAATATAAGAAATGGTCTCAAAATTAGACAAAAGGGACATTTGCTACAACCTCTGAAGCTTTCCAGAAAGGTGGGGTTCACCATAAGGGACCGCGATTCATTCATCTGCTTTTAATGTCTCTTAAAGGAAAAAATAAACCTTGCCCTAGCTGCCCTCAGAACTGGGGAAAGGTGCCTGTTTAGCTAGAGAAACACCTGCCTTGAGAAATTGGTTAAGACCTGCATAGAAGTCTCCAGGCAACTTGGCTAGTGAGAAAGAGGGGTACTCGAGATGCTTACTGGGAAAGTCTCAGCTATTGTTCAATACCTTGAGGTCCACCTGACCAACATCTGCATCTGAGCTGGCTGCTGTCCCACCCCCATAGTAGATGTCTCAAATTAATCATTCCCAAAAGGTTTATATATTTCTCCATTAGTTGAGAAAGACACCAAGAAATGTAACCCTAACTATTAAGGAACAGAAATGATTTAAGATCTTTTTAGTGATCAGACTTGAATATATAAATCCTTTCTCTTGATTTAGTCAGACTTGGCTGATTTGATCAAGAGCATACAACAAATCATTCAGCAGTAAAGAATAAATTTCATCTCTCCTGACTCTGAATCTTGTGTTAACTAATAGGCTAGTTCTTCCCCATGGTCTCCACAAGTGTGAAATTTTACCACTATGACTTTCCATAATCATTAGATGATGCTTAAATTTCAGAGGAAATGCTGGATGTCCTGTTTCTGGAACACAGTGGGTCATCTTCTGCCTTGTCCACAGAGGTGACAATTCTGGAATCACCCTGCTGTTCCTAAGCACAGAACCAAGCAGGATTTGTGCCAAGGTAGAATGGCTATTTTCTAAATACCAGGAAAAGCATGATGCTGCCAAACTGATGCTGTTTTGTAGGCTGTTCTCTGATAGCAGTGCAGAAATAGTGCTCCTCTGCATGGGATAGACATTGTCACCTGGTCAGGTTTCCAGCCAGCCAGGCTGTAGGAAATGGTAACTTGTGCCCACTGGCTGCTCCCTGGAAGCTGCTGCATGAGCAGCAGCTCTTGCTAATACAAGAGAGAGGGCTGAGCGTGTGGGAATCAGGGTGACAAAAATGATGGGAAATAAGCAGTTTCTTGTCCATTAGAAGCTGATTTGACACTTCTCTATACAACCTTTTAATGAGGTTAATGAAGACATTACAGAATAAACAAGACTTCCAGAAACTGTAGTCCCTTGTAGAAATCTTTCAGGGATCCTAAACTCAGGATACTTACTGCTTATTATAAATTCCCCAATAAGTGACACAAGAAGAGGAAAGCAAATGTTTGAGTTTGGTTTTTTAACTCCAAGCTTTTTAATAAAGACATTTCAGTATTAAAGGCATTGTGTTTTAGTTAGTACATTACCTTTTCAAAGTGCATGGTTGCTCACCAACAAAAATCCTCATGGATTTCCCACTGTCTAGGTATTTTCCAGCTACAGTCAGCAATGTTCCTCCAGATTTGGGACCATAGGTGGGAGATATACTTGTTATTACAGGATTCTAAGGGGAGGTAAAAATAAAACCAGAGCATTATAAAATTATTTTCAAAATGTAAAGAGGAGGACTTAAAACATTTGTTAACATTTTCATGAAGTAACAATAAAGCCAACATGAACAGAGAATTTACCATGCTGGATTGGACTCATGAGGAGCCCCTAACTGTTAATATTGAAGCTAATTTTGACTAAAAAAGTTTAATCTAGTACTTACCACATATGAAAATGTATTGAATAGTGTTTTGCCATGTCCAACAGAAACACTACTGGATATATTAAAACTTGGACTTTTTGCAGCAGGAACTGTGCATTCCAGCCTTTAAAAAACAAGGAAAAAATGGGATTACATTTTTTTTCTGATTGATTTTTTCATATTAAAATAGAACCACTTCAAACTGATAATAGTGGGGAATCCATACTAAACAGATCATTGATCTATGTGCATCATGGACATTTCAGAAATAATAGCTAAAAGAACTGTAGCCCTCTTCCTTAATAATAAATACAAATGCTGTGGACTTTATAATACTTGGCCACAGAAAATAATTTTAGTAGATCATATACATTGCAGAAAAAAGAAGCATGACAGAAAAAACAAATACCTCTATTCAATGGCTGATGGATTTTTAAAAATTTTCCTTTAGTATCAAATTTTGGCAGACAATAGCTTAGAAAAAATGAATCATATACACAAGTTTGTTGAAAAAAAATTAAATATTACAAAAAATTAAACTTGAACTTCTGCAGCAGCATGTGTCAATGTATTATATTACATTCACATAGTCTCATATGTAATCTAGTCTCCTTAAATCATCTTGTTTCCATTGAGACTGTTCAGAACAGCAGCTAGGAGGGTGCTCAACACTTCTGGAGCCCTTGCTGGAGTATCTGCACTGCTATGTAGGTGAACAGCAAAGCTGTGCCACCATTTGTGCACTGCTTTGGTGGTAGAGAGAGGATATTCACTGAACTTGTATTTCTGCAAGATAACAATCACAGTAACCTCTGTCTTAAACTTAACCCATTATCCCTGTGTCTCAGATCCTTATTTCCGAGGAGGAGGAGGAGGAGAGGTGCAGCTGAGGGTCATAAGCCTCTGGATGACGCAATACCTGCATCTTCTCACACTTCTCTCCAGCAGCTTTACAGATCAGGAAGACAGAGGTGACACAACTTAGCCCAGCAGGATCCCGGCCAAAGGAACTGCCCCCTTTTCAAACCTTTGAATAGATTCATTCTTGCCAGCTTTAACAGATGTTGAATAGCATTTCACAGACAAATCAGAAAAATTGCTGCAGGAGCTATTGCCATAAACTGGATTTATTTAATCTCCATTTTGAAAATTGTTTTTCTTGGTGAGTTTATTAAACCATGGGATTTCTTCAAATTTGAAATTTTAGAATCAGAGATGATACTTACAGGCTGAATGTTTGTATTTGCAAAAAATTCCATACCACACAAAGAACTTCTGTATAAATGGAAACTAATATTTAGGTTTCTTACCTATTTTTGTTGCTAGATTTTGCTTCCAGAGGACAAATTTGTCCTCCAATATGGATTACTGTATTTTTTAATTCAAATCTATTATTTTTGCTGAATCCAAAGTCCCATCCACACAGGGTCAATTTTGTCCCACCTTCTAGGGGAGCGCTGTTTGGGAGAATCTGTTAAAAAAATACTGTGTTAGTTGAATCAGGCTTTCTTGAACTTCACTTGGAGCTAAAGAATGGGCAAAGGAATAATTTTAGAAAAGCATTTCTTTTGGTAGACTATGTGCTAGCATTCATCTTAATTGTTCTTCACCTTTCATTTGTCACATTATGAGCTTTCTATGACAGTAGCAATAAATAACAAAACCTATACTAGAAAGCTTTGAAAGATAGTGTTTAGGGGCACTGAACAAGCTGTGCATTGTAATAGTCTTTTAAATCCTGCAGTTCTTGTCTTTCACATCTTATTTCTGGTGTGTTAAACATACAATATACTTATTTTGTTAGAAGCTGAATGCTGAACACAAAAGAGCCCCCAAATGACCGTTTTTTGCCAGCTTGATGAAAGTTGGGTTCAGAGAGAAGTAGCTTCAAAGACACCATAATCCAACATTGCGTTGACTGTGATAAAGTTAACGCGACTTCTGCTATTCTTTCCTTAAACATTTTACATTTGGTCACCTCTAATTCCAAGTTAAAAATAAACTGCCCCTCAGAAACACAGACAATCTACAAAGGAAATACTTTTTTTTTTTTTTTTTTTTGTGTGTGTGTGTGTGTATTGTAAATTGTCCTGTAAAATATAACAATGGTGGGAAAAACATAGGAACACTATAGAAGTCTTACAAAACTCAGTAAAAGTACCGGTTAGTACTGTCAGTAAAAAAAACCCCAAAATCTACAAAAACAACAAAAAAGAAAATACATTAGTTCAGGAATTATGAGGACCTTCAACAATACTGCACAATTTTGCAAACATACCAGTACCACTAGACAAACAAAAAAGAATGAAAGGAATGAGAGACTGAATTTATGCTTGTGATTATAGTGCCTAAATATCTTAATGCTTTAGTGATAATAATTTTGCCCCTAAAATGCAATACAGCTGTGTCCTTCAAAGGACCCGGCTTAATTTTCAAGCTGAAAGGAAAGTGTTTGAGTGATACATGGCTATTATTTCATCTGGAAATCCAGTAAGACAGCACATTTCTTTTCAACTCTCTTGTAGCTATACTTCAAGACTCTCACAAATGAACTATTGTAGATAGAAAGGCAGCTGAAGAATACTTCAAAAGAATTATACCATATACTATATATGGGGAAATTTACTGCCCTCATTACAAACCAGACAAAGAGTCTGACTTAAAATGCACTGAATCCAGGAGGAACCTTTTCTGTTTTAAAGAGCTTTGAATCAGCTCTCAAGGAGCAAAGAGGAAACCTATGCAGGAACAGCACTTTTGTACAAATCCGTAAAAAAGGAGTGATATTCACACAGCCCCCTGACACACAACTGCAGCTACGAGCTCGGAGCCATTCTGTGCCCACGAAATCTGTGCTATTCGCAGGTTTAACTTCTCCTTGTTTCTTTGGAGTTTTCTTCTTCAAAATCTGGATTTGACTTCAGATTCTAGTTTTCTACTCTGCTCAGTATGTCAGCACATTATCTATTTTTGAAATAACAAAACCATAGCAGAAAATGAAATTGCTCTGTGGGAGTACAGGAGGTCCTGATGTTTTGTACAATACACTGACGTGGCATTTGAAGAGTTTGAAATGTAATCCACCAGTTAGCAAAATATGGGCTTCACAAAGCCATACAGAATAAAAACTGAAGGTACTGAACATGTTTTTAGTGATCTTACATGGCAAAAGAGACTTGTGACAGTAATCTGTGTGCCTTTTTTGAGAGGTAGCAAGTATTTAGTACCTTTTGTTGACAAATTTAGGAGGCAACACCTGTAAGTAGATACCAAAAAAAAAATAAACAAAATCTTAAAGTTTTACTGAACTCCCCTGTTTTTATTCAAGATTTATTTTTGTTCCATTTGTTCTGTATGATGAAATGTCTGAAAATCAAATGTGGTTTTCCAGACATTTTCTTGGGAGGGTTGACAAGAATGGATAGTGAACCTCCTATTCTCTGAACTGAGTGTGTAAGCCCCTTCTATGTACTTACATTGCACTGGTAGTAACAGAAAACAATCATATCAGTTATAAATGCTATGAAATGCAGGATTTAAAAAATATTCTGTTATCTCCACTGATAACATGGAACAAGTCCTGTCATTCTGCTGGTCTCTGAACTTTTGGTTAAGAGAGAAAGTTAATTTTGTTTTTGGAAAACTTTAAAGCATTGTGTTTTCCTTTTATTTATGTTGACAGCTAATATCCACTTCTATACTTAATATATTTTGGAAGAAAATACCTATTTATTAAAGTTTCATTAGCCCATTAATTTTAATTCAAAGACAAGAAAAAAATTTCCAGCAAAGCCTCCAACCTAAACAGGCAGCAGAAGGCCTGATGTTCTTGATATGTCTGATACAAAAGCCAGCTAAAATGACTCACTTTAAAAACAACAACAAACCATGTCAGATTTTTAACCACAACAAAGAATCAGGAGGGAGACCAATTTATTTCTTCTTTTACGCCCTTCACCTTTCAGCGTGACCTGAACGCCACGCGCAGATTCCTGCAATTTGTTCCAGCACCAAGTGATCTCCGAGGAGATTCTCTCCTGGCTTCCCTCTATAAGTGCTTGTCCAGGCTGATGAAACTCCTCATTGTTGGCAGAGGCAGTGGATGGGAGCAGACTGGGAGCTGGGCTGTGGAGGGGATGTGTCCTAGTGTCTGCCCTACTATGCTGTCTGTGTCTGGGCAGATTTGACTGCTCCTCTCCAACACACAGCTCCAAAGGAAGGTGCTTAAACCAGGGAAAAGAGACAAAGGATCTGCAGCACTACATGGGAAAACACTGGCCTTCTCCTCTGCCATCCCTCCTGTGAGGAATTTTTTTTTTTCCTCATTGTACACCAGTCTGTGCAATAACCTGGGAAAACATCACTGAAGACTTAGTTAGCTAACATCCACTGGACCAGACCCTCAGGGAGCAATCTGCTCCCCTCAGGTTAAAGTGATCATATGACATATCTCAAGCAATCTGTCCCTCTGAAAGCTGCAAAATATTAGGGAGAGGTTTGGACTGAATTTCAGATACTATGCAAAGCAGGTCATCCTCCGTTTGTTAGGAACAAAACTAGCTTGTTTCTTACATTTTATGCATGTGAGTTTCAAGACAGATCAGAAGATGATGAATAATCTGTTTTATATTTTTTTCAGTAATCATGTTAAATGTCATGGTCCAGTAGAGCATGAAATTTGTCTTAACAGCTAGCAATTCAATGGATTTAAGTATCCAGCTGCATTTTTTTTCCTTACAAGCCTTCTGGAAGCAACTTCTACCAACATCAGCACGCAGTAATTTGAGATGCACTTTAACATCCATCAGTGTCACAGATCCATATTCATTCCAGGGGTAGACTGGGCTTATGCTGAGCAGGCTGGGCTGAGCCACATGGAGAAGGGAAGCACCTACTCAGCCCATGTCCAAGGTGTGCCCCCCTCCCAGCACTTCACAGGGCCTGCAGAGGTGGCTGTGGGGGACACACCTCTTGGTCTAAGTGCCTGTGCATGGGCTCCAGGTTCTTGGGTCTTAAAACTGCAGAGTGAACACATTCAAAATGAAATTAAAGAGGGCTACATGAGTTCAGCCCCTCTGAAAATCATAAATTAAGCAGTTCAGAGCCTGGGAAATGTTTTTTGAGCTATAGAAATATACAGCCACTGCTGGAAAGTTTGTAAATTAAAAAATATTAAGGGTACTTGAGTTCTAGAAAAATGAGACAAACTGTGCAGGATAGGTGAGTACTTTGGTCCTGCAGAGGTACAGAAAAATATATAAGAGCTAATTCTCACTGCATACCTTTGAATTGGTGATTCAGTCTCATACAGACTAAGGCTGGAAAGGATTATTTCACTAATATAACCATTCTGAAAAAAAATTATTTTTGTATAAAGGAAAAGTAAACTGTTCACATACATTAGCAAGTTTTGTGCATCTTCTTTTCCATAAGTAAATGGCCACAGAAGGCAGGCAAACTGCCCCTTCCCCTTCCATTTTCTATCCATTTTGGGTTTGATTCCTATAACACTTCATTTTTTTTTCACTGATTTTTGCTTGTGTTAATCATAAATTTTGTGTCTCAAAGGTGAAGATGGAAAAACCCAACCCTGTAAACGTGCATTTCTATACTTCTTTCTAGAGTTATACCAGTTTTGTCTAAAACATTAAAACTTAAAAATATTGTTGTATGTGAAATCATATGCTTGGATGAAAGAAATACATTATTTATTAAAACCCACTTTTTTTCTCCCTTTCTAAGAGTTTGGCATATCAAACTTTCATGTCTATTTGTAAGTTGTATTCTAACAAAGGAAAATGTATTTTTAACTACATGATGTAGTTTAAATGCACTAACACAAGTGAATGTGTTAGTAAATGCTACCAGAAAGTTTTACGCTTGTCCTTCCCTTAGATTTCTAGTCCATCAACTGCCCTACAAACCTCTGCCTTCACAGTCATGTCACACTTCACATGAGAAGATTTGGTCCCACACACAGTACAAACCCTGCATTAACCATGGCTGAATTAAATCTGGACTGAGCCAGTGCAGCTCTCTGCTCACCCGTGCCTTCTTGTTCTCACATCACACCCTTGATGAGCTCTGGCTGGCTGGCAGCAGCCTCTGGTTCCCCTGTCCTGGGGGTGCAGCTACAGGCTTGTTCCTTGTTGGTGCCAAGAGGACCCACGGGAAGAAGGAGCCAGCCAAGAGACACTATGGAAAAAACTTCCCAGGAGCTTGTGTAGGGGAAAGAAGGGATTTTTCTCACAAAGAAACACCAGGCTTTCTTTCCTCCAACACTGGAGCCAGCACAGGGATGGATGAACAGTGGTAGCCAGAGACCTCCTGTGCTGGATCAGGCTGTGGTGGCTCTGGGCAGGAAGTGCTTTCCTCCACTTTTGTCCCTGAGAGAGGCCTAAGAGAAGGGATGCTCCTTTCTGTGACTGGCTTTCATGTCAGACCCCTGCCAGGCAGGCTCAGACCCATCTTGTTTCCCCATCGGAAGTGCTTTGTAGGGCCAAGGGTCTCCCAAGGCTGGTAAGGATGATCAGACAAACCTGTCCATCCGTGAGCATCTCAGCCCACAGTAGTCAGGGAGACCATGTGCATCCAGTCAGAGGATTCATGGACATCAAGGCTGAGGGGAAGTTGGGGAAAGCTGACAATTTATCATGATTATATGACTAGAAAATATTTACAGAGTGCAGACCATTCTTCCCTCAAGAGATAAGTGTGAGAAATCCACCACCTTACCTCATAAACCCTAGGCAAGCAGGTGTCCTGGGTCCAGGCGTTGCTGGGGCACTCAGAAGACCTGAGGCACTGCTGGCTGCACCAGCCACACTGCATGAAGGCTGGTGCCAGCAGGCACTGGCTGCAGGACCTGAAGTGATGGCAGCCTGGCCCCTTCAGAGGGATCTTTGTTATCTGTCGATGGAGAGACATGATGCATACATCCTTTTAATACATGCACTAAGTGGCAAGGAGAATCTCTATTTATGCATAGCATGCTGGTGCTGCTCAGATTTCAGATGTGCAAGCCACAGTTCGACTTCTCTTTAGCTCAGTAATTATAGGATCTTATAAGTAATTTAACTGACATGATTTTAAATTCGCTTGGGAGAAACCCTAAAGGCATCTTAATGTTATATACAGTTACTACCAGCATCTGGTGTTTACAGCAAGATAGCATTTTTTGCTGATGGAGAAAGAGAACAGCAGCGCACTCCTCCCAGTTCTGTATCTCAGTGTGCCTTAGTTTATGCAGTGTATCTCAGTATGCCTTACTTCATACATTTGTAAAAATAGGCATGATGGCTATTTCAGCTTTGGTGGGGCTGTATTAGTATCTGTGGCACACTTCCAGCATGTGACTGCCCATGTACTTGTTTGTTAACACCTACCATCAAAAAACCCATACTTTATCTAAAATACAAGTTAAAATTTATATTACTTAAAATATCAGAATAGTTATGAAATAGTTGCTCTGAACATGTAAGAATTATTTTTTGTCAAAATATTAAAATCAATATATAATTACATTACTATACGTTACTATATAAGAGCATAATATTTTTTTATACTTCAGGACCTTCCTTAAATTTATTTTTTACATTTTCTGAAGATCACTCTTATAAATAACTCATACATTTCTAGTAAATGATTAATAACAATCTTTATGGCTGGTGTATTTCTGTAAGTCCTTATAGAAATCAAGGGGTCAAATTATTGCTTACGATTATGGTTTAGGATTATCCGTAATATTATCTGCTGATGTTTTAAACCTGTTCTTCAATGCATATCTACTTATGACAATAGCATATTTATGATAGCTCTTCATTTTTTATTAACTCTTTGTAGACTACATGCTAAAGCAATTTTCAAGCCTTAGTGACTTACAGTTTTAAAGACACACATGTAACTCTAGCACACACCACTGTCCTTAAAAAGTTACAATGCTATGACACAAACCAAGAAAAGCCAGGAAACTGAGCACCATTCTTTTCTTTAGCCATTATGTGTTTTGTCTTTGCAAGCACTTGAATTAGGGGCAGGATTTCAGCCTTAAAATTTGCATTTCCTGGCTTTTGTTGGTTTATATCACCAGCTCTTACATTATTTAAGCATTTCTCAATATTAGGCTGCCAGTTTGTTTAGCAGGGGAAAAAATATATCTTGGAGGAAACTTGCACCCCCAGTGTTCTGAGGGATTGGCAGGGCCATGAGGATGCAGTGCAGAAAGCAGCAGTGTGAACAGAGGTTTACACAGTGCACAGGAGGATTAGATTATGAACCACTCACCTTCTTCCCAGTCACTACCAGGGTATAGCCATCATCTGCTAATGAATTCTTGACAACAACCTGGGGAGAGATGGGGTGGGAGTCTAGCTGAAAGCTGACATGTGGAGTTGTGGATTCTGAACGGGAAACCACTATCTAAGAAAGAAAGAAATTTTGAAAATCAGCAGGCAATATGTAACTCAAATGCATGCTGCTCAGCTGTCTCATGTTCTCTGCTTGCATTAATTACTTTGCATTACATTGCATAATATTTTGCATAATGTTCCATCATAATCTGATTAAAGTGCTATAAAATCTACTTTATTTAATACAGCAAAATCATGGCTGTTGGAGGATCCTCAAAATACACCATATTTATTAAAATATGCAGGAGTCACTGCATGTTTCCTAGTCCTTCAATTTCAGGTATTTATACGTCACCATAGAAAATGAAGATAGGTTATTTAGTCAGCCCCATACATTTAAGAATGAAGAATTTTATCTACAATGTCTGTTTAAAAGAATCTTAAAACTCCAGGTCTTCAGAAGTCAAAAACATTTCCTTCTATTTTCACTTTGGTCCTTCAGTTTGCAAAGCAAACTTTACCCTGTGTCAAGAGCCTCTGGTCGTGCTGCACGTGGGGCAATTGGATTGCAAAGCTATGTCAGGCACTGCAGGTTGCTGCTGTGGGCACTGCTCAGAGCCACGAGTGCCCAGAGCTCACCAGCCAGAGCTGCCCAGAGGGATATTGCTCTGACAAGCTCCTTGCAAGGTTTCCTGGGCATCTTGAGTTCTGGATCCTGTTGGTTTCTGTGTGAGCCGGGTGTCCAGGACTGAGCATTCAAAGCACTTCTTAAATTACAAGGAACAGTGGAGGCTCCTTTAGGAGATGCTCCAAAACAGGAGCCTAATTTAGTCATCCTGAAGCCCCTTTGCTAAAACCTTCCCTCTCTCTCTCTCCACCTCTCTCTCTCTCTCTCTCTCTCTCTCTCTCTCTCTCTCTCTCTCTCTCTCTAGATTTTAGGAGATCTTAGGGAAATTGGTCACACCAGTATGGAATTCCCTCACTACTCATCTCTCTGCATCTTGAGTTACCTAAATTCTTCTGAGAATCTGGGCCCATTCCTGCAAACACACGCCTAACTTTACTACTGTAACTTTGTTGACTTTAACGGGATGAGTCATGGCTGTTAAGCAGAGGCATAAAGCATCTGCAGACCGGGGTGGATATTTGATAGCAGGATTTTATAGGGTTGGGCCTGCAATGCAGAAGGATGTGCACCCAAATGTGATAGCATCAGGCAACAAAGGCAGAGGATTGTTTACATGAGGGAAGATCATGTTCATGTTTCAAAAGCTGTATCACGTGTAGTTTACTTAAGGAATTTAGATAATCAACATTTGCTGAGAAGTTAGGATTCAATGGGGTTCATTATTTAAAAAGATTGAAGCCATTCTGGAAATAACTTGTATGTCAAACGTTTCATTTTTTACTATAATGAAGCTTTTCTTCTGACTCCGAAGGCAGAATCAGAACAGCCAGGACATTGACTTACACAATTTCACTGGCTTTTCGCACTGCCAAGGGCTTTCAACAACATGGCTGACTCCAAAACTAGACTTAGAGATGCTGTAATTATAGCTGCTGTTTTGATGTAATTCAAGACTTAAATAAAATATATGAGCAGTTAAATCATGCCGATAACTGCTTCACATCCCAGAGGTATTTATAGTTTGGGGTTGCAAGAGGCTTTATTTCTTTAAAAATGAAACTGATTTTGTTACGGGCTTTGCTATGGATTTATTTCACAGCACAGAAAGTACAGATTTTAGAAATCAATAAAGTATGATCGTTTTTGGTGACACAGAAGTATGGTCTCTGACTCAGTGTAATAGGGCATGAGCTCTGTTTTTCTATTCAGGACAATGAAAAATAGAATGGACTGGAAAGCTGCATGAAAAACCTTGATTAATGTTGGCATTATGGGGAGAGGTAGCACCACAGCTGCAAATACCTTTTTAGTTGATCATTAGCCATGTCTCATCTCGAATACCCACTGCTATAAAATGCTAAGAATTCTTTTCCATCATTAATCCAGGCTTCCTCTTATTGCCAAGCATTCTTTCTGATTGAGCCACAGTGTTAACTCTTTAAACACATCTGCATTCCAGCCTCAGAGCAATTCATGAAAATTTGGATTCCATCTCTACAATCTTGGAAAAATTACTTGGTACTTTAAACACTGACTGACCCTTATTTGAGGTTGATAGTCAAATCACCTGCTCAAAGCCCAAGTGACTAGACTTTGACCTCATGACATACAGGGAGCTCGGATTACACTTCCTAGCTCATGGAATGAAAGTTTGGATTTTGCTTAGAACTAATCTACCAGCCTACAGTGCTGCTATAACAGATACTAGATGCAAAAATGTTCTTTTTGGTCCACAGAACTGTGTGATTTTTGCACACATCAGCCCAGTCCTTGAAATTCTATCTTACCCTTATCCGACATAATCCTGAAAAAAAAAAAGCAATTTGAAGACATCTTCTACAGCAGGAGGAAGAGGCTACTTAAGACTCCAGTGTCGTTCTCATAAAGCTCTGATTTTTATAGCTTGGAACTGAGCTGGTATGTGTGCAGCATAAATTTCATCTGTCATGGACACACCAACATACAGGGACCACTACCATGAAAATGGTTCAGTACTACAGGAGATTTTCCCTCTGCAAAGCCTATAAAATCCTGGGGGTTTTGGGGCTTTTTTGTGAGGGGGAGAGTGGGTATTGGATTTTTTTTTTGTTTTATTTTCATTTTAGTAATTAATTTATGAACCATGCATTTCTCCAGAACATAAGAGAAATGAAAGCTTATTTCCATGCCTCTACTCAAGCAATTAGGAGTGAGGGAAGGTCTAGCACAGATAATGAACCAAAGGAGAACAAACAGACATTTGTAGTCAATGGTCAGTGACTGCAATAGTAAGAAGTCACCAGAAGTGTTCTACAAGCCGTGTGTGCTGGGGTCCACACTGTTCAATACACCCATAAATGAGTTACGAAAGTGGTTGAGCAGTCCAGCAATAAAGTTTTGTGATGATCTGGAGGTATTCAAGGTGGTTAGGATGAGGACAGACTATAAAGGATGGCAGAAGGACTTCACAAGACAGCATGTCACAGCAATAAAATGGCAGGTGAACTACAACAAAGAAAATTAACTTAAAGCAGTATATGTTAGATAGCTATCTAACTGCTTAGAAGCAGCTGAAACCAACCTAATAAAAACTTACAAATTATTAGAAAAGGATTAGAGAACAAACCACAAAACACCCTGATATCATATAAATTCATGGCTTGCCTGAAACTTAAAATGTCTGTGCAATTCTACTTGCTTCCTGGCAAAAAAGAGCATGTTAGAAAGGGGAAAAGCTCAGAGAAGGGTAACAGAGATGATCAAAAGGCTGTAATGAACAATGATTGAGTATGGTACATGTGGAATCTCTATGATAAAGGAATAGAGAATCATAAGGGGATAGAGACCCACCATATACTCTCTTCCACAACTGCCCAAAGGGGCGTTGCAGCCAGCTTGGGGTTGGTCTCTTCTCCCAAGAAGTAACAAGTGATAGGAACAAGTGATAGGAACAAGTGATAGGAAAAGAAGATATGGCCTCAAGTTGCACCAGGGGAGGTTTAGATTATATTTTAGGGAACATTTCTTCAGTAAAAGGGCTGTCAAGCAGTGGAACAGGCTGTCCAGAGAAGGGGTTGAGTCTCTGGTGACTCAAAAAGACATGTAGAAGTGACACTTAAGGGCATTATTTAGTTGTACACTTGGCAGGGTTAGGTTAATAGTTGGACTTAAGGATACTAGAGGTCTTTTCAGTCCTAAATGATTCTATTATTCCATTATTTAATTGTAATAAAATTTCTAAATATCACCAAAAACCAAAAAAAGTTCTTGGGTTCAAGGCAAACAAAAGAATATGGCATCCTAGCAATACGTGATGACCTATGGTACTCCCTGCCAAGGGATAAGAATGCAAGAGAAATGCATATTCAAAGGTAAACTCCACAGGTACATGGAAAGAGCTAGACAATAATCAATAGCTCAGGAAATTCCCAGAAAAGAAAATAGTTGGAGACTTGAAGCAGAAGGTAGCTACGTGTGTCTGGGTCACTAGGCACCCACTTGTCAATACCACTGGAGACAGAGCACTGAGCTGGACCCTTCATTCAGATCCATGTGGCTCTTCTGATCCCGTTTGAGAATCATGTTCAATATCAGTAACTGTGACAAACACAATATTTCTGTCTCTCTATTTAGAGAAAAACAAATAATTTTCTTCCAGCATAGCTCAGACTACTTCCATGAAACAGTTCCATGAAGATAACAGCCAACATTTAATTAATCAATGAACATATGAATGTATTCTTTATACTGGAAGTCAGTGATCACTTAGGCCCATGAACACTAACATTATTAATTTAAATATTATTTCATTGCCATCCTCTAGTATTAATGTTAAATATGAAGAATTGAGTCTAGGTTTGTCTGTGTGTAATATGGCAAATTAAGACTAATAACTTGAGTTGAAAACCAGCATGCAACAGCTTATTTTTAAAATCATTCTGATGCTCAGTTCTGCTAGTCAGCAGGATTGAATTACAAATGTTGCTGTCTACATGTTGAAATATCTTCTGCAAAAATGAGAGGCCTTCTAAAAGGAATCCAATCTAAGTATCATATTGTTATTTTTTCCCTAGATGTCTGGCAGGTGTATGCCATTATCCAGCAGAGATAGGCTCAGGGTTAACTATATTGTGCAATGCCTCAAATGCCCTGGGATATGCAGCCTAGCCTTGCAAAGGGCACATATGTAGCTTTCTAAATGCTGTATATCATTCTAATCCATGAAGAATAAAATGGATCTCTTCTGAAGAGTGTAAGCTTTTCTACTCAAACTGAATATTAAACATATGTGCTCTCAAACCAGTTATTCAGCACCAGGTGTTAATTTTAATTTGGCTACATGGATTTTGCATTATGCAGTGTTTGATACCTTTTTTCCCTAGGAGAATCAAGATACATTCTTTACTACAGAAAGAACTGCTATCATAAATGCCAAAAGTTGAGCTACTGATATGAAAATGCTACTTATCAAGAGTTTGCCACAGTTTTCTGTTGGCTTAAAAATGAAAGATGGAAGGATTGCAGCTACTCACATTCCTATAAATGCTTGTGTGCACAGTTTGCATTAAGCCTTAAATAGGTCAGACTGCCAGTATTGAAAAGCCAGATGAATTGCTGGGCCCCTGAGATAGGACAACAGTGGGCACTGAGGACAGCCTTTGCAATGACTCCATGGGCATCCCATCACTCTTTCCTCCTCCAGGCTCTGTAAGGTTTCAAGTCCATGCTCATATATTTCTTGTCCTTCTTGCACTGGGTTCAAGTGCAATATGGCTTGTCACTTGCACGGGTGGGTTTTAGCACAATGACATTTGTCTGGAGGGACAGGAACTGGATCAAGAGGAGTTTGATAAATTCAAAGGTGCATATGGCTTCTAGTACATTGCAGTATAAACTGGATTTGACTGAGCACAGTGAGAAATGCAAAGCTCTGAATTTCTTTGCTCTGTGTCAACTCATTTTGCTGACAGGCACCATGGCTTTGAGTCTTGATTCCTGGAGTGGTGAGGTCTTGCTGCTTTGCTGTTTGCAAGAGGAGAGCAATGTTGAAGACTTGGCTCTCTTGCTGAATTCTGGGACAAATTTTCCCAATCCTTGAATGCAGTTACAAATAAAAAGCAGATGTGATGAGTTTTTTTCACTGATTTCTGTAGCACACATTATGTTCCCTGGCATGTAGTCTATGAAAGCAGCTACAACACATGCTAAGTTCTCTCTTTTTGGGGAAATGAGATGTGTGTTAAAGTTTGGTTGTGGTGTTTGTTTTTAATCATAAGTATTCCTGGGAAATGAGTGTGATTATCAAGTGTTCTGTCTACTTGGATGTGAAAGACAACAGATTTGTGCTCAGTGTGTGAGAATTTCCCGAGCCATTCCTATTCTTCATCAGCCAGAATCAAAGGCAACAAAAGAAATTATAAGGCAGCAGGTTAAGGAAACCCTAAAAAGCTCTTTATCGTTCAAAGCAGAATGAAATTATGAAAGTCATTGTTACAGCATACCACAGAGAGAAAACAAAAATAAATTTAAAAAACAGTAAGCAAAACTGAGGAGAAAGGAGTCCATAAAGGACTACTAAGTGCCAAATATGGGTGCAATTTCCAGCTCAGAGTATCTCTGGGTCACTAAGTGCCAGGAGCTGGAGGGTACTTAGATAGGTATGACTGTGTGCTTTTACTTGCCTCATACCTCTCTCTTATCCATCTTAGCCCCTGCCAGAACTCTGCTCCGTGACCCTTTACTATAACCCCATATAACCTTTCTTAGCAAAAAGTCTGGTTAGAAATGCTGGGATATAATGGTTCTCTAGAATAAGGCTTACATTAATCTGTACTGTTGCATGTCTAACAAGTGCAGAGAGCCCCCTGGGAGGATGAATGGCCTGTTGCCTGGTGTGCAGTACTCCATCAAGGCCTATCTGTACCATCACACTTTGGTTTTTGTGCCCAAAGCCATTTTCTGTCCAGAATCTGTTCAGACATGACAGTGCATTACCATGTTTTGCTAACGCTTGGCTCTTCAGCTAGAGCTGGCTCATGCTCAGCCAGATGGGACAGGGCTGCAGCCAGCATGTGGCTGATGGCACCTCAGAGTCTGTGTATGCCCAGGGGAAGATCCTTTCCTCACCTCCAGGAGCAGCAGGATGGATGGATGGATGGATGTCCCACTGAACCACGGAGATGAGAGGGCCCGTGGTGGGGTCCCTCATTCCACACTACTGCTGCCCTGCTGAGCACTGAGCTTCACTGGCACAGTCAGAAGTGGCCCTGCTGCCAAAATTGCATCTATAGAGAGTGGTTGCCCGTTTTAGCTGCAAAACATACAGTGAAAACTTCTCTAGTCCCCTCTTCGTCAAGAAGGTCACCAACAAGCAGTTGTGGTGCTTTGGCTGGGGTGCTGCATTGCTGAGGCCAGCTCCAAGTGTGGGGGCACATGCACTATTCTGCTTCCAAATACACTCTCAGGCTGAAATCCAGCCTCTGCTATGTCAAGGGCATTGATGCCTTGTTCATTGTTGTGGCCACACCAAATGTGAGCTTTTAAGAATAAATCTTGGTAGACATTCCCATATCCCACACTTCCCAGAGCTACCACAAAGATTTCCCCTTCCTGAAGAACTCATTTCATCATCACTCTAAAAACACTCTCTGAAATAATGCAAATTTTAGGTAGAAAAAACCCAAAATGCCTTGAAACCAAGAAGAAAAAAAAATCTCAATATATCACAGAGTGGGTTTTTTTCCCCCCAAACTACAATTTCCCAAAATACTGGCTGGTAGTATAAGTGTCTTTTCCAGTTGTGAGTTGTATTCTCAGAGTAGTTTGGTTTGAGCAGAATAAGGCTGTTTAACACCAGCTGAAAATATGATTCCCTGAGCTACAGCAGTGTGACTGGGTGCTGTTTTCTAATCAAATAACCACTGTGAAATACCTGATTCATTTTGCACCCAACAGCTGTAGTTACAGTCTGTGTTCCCAGTCACAGTCTGAAAACAAGCACAATAACAAAGGCTGAAACAGCTGCAACTTCTCAGCAGAAAAAAAAAAAAGAGAAGGAGAAAAAAAAAAGTTTGTTGTCAGGCTCCAGCTTAGGAAGGAAGTAAAACCATTTTTCTTTTCTGTCTCATGCATGTCAGCTGTCTTAGAAAAATTATTACTGGTCTGTTTTGTAACAGAAACTCCACAATATTTAGTAAACTACAAACTCCAATCTATTCATGGCCAAATACAGATTTGACATTTCTGAGGCAGCCAAACCATGCTCAGTATGTGAATGGGCTGCAGTACTTTTCAGGAGAGATCTGGAATTCACCTCATGGCCCTAATTATCCTCCTTAGAAGAACACATGCATCTTCTGTATTTGGACCATCCAGATTAATTTTATTTTAGTTCCAGATTTTGTCTGAAAAAAAGAAACATTTAGTGAAGAAGGCTATATTTATTTTCCAGTATTAGTGCTTTCCAACCCTGTTCAAGTGAATAATTCTATTTTATCAAACTAAATGCAGAAAACAACAGGTGAGTATTCCTTGGTTGGATAAGTCATACCTACTTTTGCATTCTGATTATTATCTGTTTCTTTTGGAAGCTTTTTTAAAATAAGTAAAATGTGGGCTATGTTCTGAGTTGGGTTATTGGTAATGCTGTAAGCTTTGGGGGAATCACTTGTAAAGTTAGGAACTATTCATTGTGATAAATCCCTAAATACATCAAAACGCCAGAATATGGTAGCCATCACCTACAGAAGGAAAAAAATACATGTTAAATCTGTTGAATTTTGCAGCAATGCTATGCTATAGCCATGAGGTAAAGAGATAAAAATAGATGGAGACAGAAGTAGAGTTGGAGACAAGAGGAATGCAGGAAGGTAGAAAGTGATGAGTAAAAGAAAAGCAAAAGGAGATGGAAAGATGACAGGAAAGTGGAAAGAAAAAAAAGACTCAAGTGGTTGGCTCCTGATCAAGTATAAACAAATATAATGGGGGTATATGAGAAACATCTTCAAATACATTTCTCTCAGGTTCAATAGCTTGCTGCTGCACCTACTGGCTTCCACAGCACAGGCTTGGAGCTTCAACTCAGTTTAGATGACAAGATCACTGAGTTTTCAAGAGGTCCCCTCCTGCCCACTCCCCCCCACCACCAAATTTTTTGTAAGAACTAAAAGAAACCCTAAATTAATACAGCAAAAATGTGATTCAAATGCTCATTACTTTCACCAAACTGATGCATATCTGGACACTTCAGGGTGCTGTTGCCAAAGGCAGAGATACTGTATTACTACTGCTTGTAATCTCATGGATGGTTGCTAGTACTGAAATTTATGTCAGAAACCAAATTGTCTATATATACTAAGGTTTGGTATTTCAAAGAAGATACAAGATGAACTGGGTGCACTTGAAGGGCTGAGCTGATTTTCTAAATATAGAAAGCTATACATAAATATTTTTTTCTTTTTCTTTTTAACAGTTATCATGAACATATGTTCTTAAAATACTAATACAGTACAACCAGTTTTAAAACAGGTTCCCTGATAGGTGGAATTTTGTGACTAATTTTCTGTGAAAGTGTGCCTGTGTCTGAAGTCAGCTTTGAATATCTACAAGTTACAAGGAGATTGCACAGGAAAATTCAATATTTGCTTGTACAAAGACCTAAAAATATCAGTGCAAATGACTGTGCAAAGGAAATGAAGAGCTGAGGATTCTTTGCAATATGTTCCAAGAGATTTCTGAATGAAACAAAAAGAACATTGCATTTCTTTGCTAAAAATGTGTGGAAGTCTTTGGGGATATCCTTTTGATGAATTAAGCCATTGTTAGATTATCCTGATTTTTTTACCCATTTTATTTCAGTAATGGTCATATAATAGCCTAATTTTTAATGATCTAAATCTCATTGCTGTTAATAGCTATATTTCCATAGAAACACTACAAATCTACTTTAGTTGGGCATTTCCTAATGAACATGTTTGAAAGCACTCCTAGATCACTATTAGAGAAAAAAAAAGCAAGAGAACATTAAAATCTGCAAAAATCCGTGTCTACTGTATCCTACAGATGTGGTATCCCTTCCAAAATCATGTAAAGACAAAACAAATACCAAGCTTTTATTAGGAGGTAGTATCATTATAGGTAGTCAGTATGCTTATTCTCCTGCTAGCTGCACCCAGCCCTCAAGGAAAGAGCTCCTATTTAGTACAATATGAACCCAATGCTGACTTCCCCCTGTAGCTGAAGCCAGTCTGATTCAATGATGAGAATATTTCTGCTAATGGCCATGTGCAGTTTACACAATAGCCTTTTCTTTTGATCTGTAACTGAACCTGGAATGGGAAATGTATTCTGGAAATATTTAATTGTTCCTTGAGCTGGGCAAACATCTGAATGAAGTGTGTGCTGTAGGATTTGAATGAATAATTTAAAGAACATTATAAATAAAAATAATGCTCCCTTGTGCTTTCTACCAAACCTTCCTAAAAGCTTTGTGACAGCCCAGAAGTAATGCTGGGAGTAAGAGAGTAGTTGTTATTAATTGTATTTTGTAGATAAGGAAATTACTTCAGAAAGGTTAAACAAATTGCTCATTTTGCTGTGTGAATCAGTATCTGCTTCCAAGAACAGAGTGTAGTTTGGGCTCATGCTCACTATGTAGCTCTTAGCATTTGCTTCTCCTGCACAGAAGACAAACTGCTGCTTAAATTTACCAAGGCCATCATGGGAAATTAAGGTAAAAGTTGCAGGGCTGTCATTGAAAGTTTTGTTAATTTTTTTTTTTTGGGGGAAAAAAAAGAAATATGATTTTCTCTACTTTTTCATCTGTCCTTTGTGGCAAATCTCTCTGAACCCTTTGCCTGTAGAAGCATTACAGAATGTGCATTATGCAGCTGGTTATGTGTCCAGTCTGAGCAGAAGATTGTAGATATAGGATTCCCTTTATCCAGGCAGGGTGCATATACTGAGAACAATATACAACCCTATGCACTGCATGTGGCAAGAAAAGGAGAGGAAGGGAGAGAAGAAAGGAAAGGTTTAGTTCCATTAAAGACTGCATATGCCCAAGTATTTTCTAATGGAAGCTTATGAGAAATGGGAAAACTGGAATGACACAGCAACTGATGGTCTTCTCATTAACTTTGATGACTGTCTGTAGCCTACAGAACAAGAAGGCCAGAAGGCTGTCAGTACTTCAGGAAGTTTCCTAGAGGACAAATAGTACTGGCAAATTGAAATAACACAGGTGCAAGAAGGATCCAGGCTGAGATGCACATCCAGGCTGGACTCTGGCAGCTGGAGAAGCCAAGCTCTCCAAGGAAGTTGTTACAGGATCATAGTCCTTGAAATAATTTGGGTAAACTCAAAGTATTTTGTCTTTGTCTTCTGGTGTTTGATTTTTACTGCCAAGATTTTAAAAGACTGCTGCTTGTGTGCATTATATTTATTTAATTAGTCACCTACAAAGAAGTCATGTAGTATAATCTACCTGTCTGGATTAGTTATGTACTTAGTGGATGGAAACAGACTACTCAGGAGGGTGATTTATCACTTTTTTATGAAAAACTTGTTTTAGGACAGGAAGAACTGTAATCCAAAAGAACAGAGTGAGATAGGAGTGAGCAAGAGCCTGAAAATCTAATACATGTTCAGAGAAACTTGAAAGTAGGTGGAGAAAGAGCTAATCTCAATTCTACAGCTGTGAGTCATAGGCTATGGGTACACACTAGCAAGGAATTTGGTGCCAGAGGAGTGGACCAGTATATAGAAACAACTAATGCTGAGCCGCCTGCTTCTACATTATAAATTGTCTTGGCATTTTACATTGAATAGATTTAATCTGATCCTCTAGAGTGTAGATACATACAAAGTGTATTTTTGAAGCTGTTTGTATAATCAGTCACTATTTTAGACCTTTCTGCCCCAGCTGGGGTTGAGGCATATTTGATGTCTATCCAAGACACTGCTTCAGTTTAGTCTCCTTCGAAAGAGCTCTTGTTTGTACAGACCAAAATTGTGCTGTGAACAAAGACAGCTGGAGCTCATGGTCAAATTTGCTCCTCAACCACTGTTTCAAACCACAAACTCCAGGTAAACACTTAAAATAGTGAATGCTCTATTAGACACTTTATTTATATTCCAGAAGCTGTATTTTATTTGGTAATTTCAATTTTCTAATGCCCTTTTAAACTGGGGTAATAATTCTCCTCCCTTTTCACTGTCCTGCTAAACGCTAGTATGGTTTTTATGGCGAAGTCACTGTGGTAATATGGTAATGTTTACCTGCATGAAGCGGCCCTCTGAAGTTCCCAGGTTAGCAATGGTAAGGTTCCCTTTGGTGAAGACAGATATTGAAGTCAGCAGGACACTGTTGAACTGGCCCATGAACAAGTCAACCCTCTGCAGAGGAGTGGTAACTTCTAAGCGATATTCATCATCTTGTGCTCTGCAGTACGAAGCATTTCTTGAAAAAGCCTGTTGGAAAATGAAGTACAGATGAGTACTGTCTTTATGAGTAGCAATAGATCTTTGTCAGAATGAAGTCATTTAGCACAAATGCATTTGACCAAAAGTATTTTAAGATGTTTCAAACTTAATTGCTTCATCAGTTATGATGTTCCATGAGGAAGGCAAAAACTTCTCAATGTTATGGGAATGTTTCTATTAACTTTTAAAATCATGTCTGCAGGAATAAGATATAGGGTCTTTCATTAACTAGATGCACATATATCAAGGTATCCTTTCTCATAGTGACTTCCTTAATGCTGCTTCTCCAAAAGTCTGAGAATTCTTGTACTGCAGAGCCTGCCCAGTGACACACCTACTTCTAAAACAGTTTCCTAAAAAAAGATTGTCTAACAACAGCGTGATTTTTTTACATTAAAATAACAATTTCCAATATTCTTCTCCCTCTGTGTTCACCACCTTTGTCAGAGATAAGACAGTAAAGTGGAGAAGAAGCCAGAGAAAGAAAAGGGAGATAAGTTAGGAAAAGTAGGTTTCTGATTGTGTGTTTAAATGAAACTAAGGGAAGACAGATTTTGGTAACTACTTAGATTATTATACTGATCATCCGTGATTCATGCACTATTTAATCTGATCTCTAGATGTCTTGAGTGTACTAAAATAATAGCTGCATTCTCAGGATTTTCTCTTTCATTTTGGGAATAGAGATTGCATGTTTTTAATTTTTATTGAAAAAAGTCTTGAACAATACACTTTTATCTCTGAAGAAGAATATAACCTCCTAATAATTCAATAGCAATCTATTACTAGTAGACTTCAATTATATTAGATTATCAATAATAATTTCATTATTATTGATATTACATCATATGTGTGGGGGACATTGTAAAAAGATAATAACCAGGAATCCCTTAAATTGTCTTTAACCAGTTTAAATTTGGAAGTCATGTAGCATGTTCCCACTGTGACATACTTTATGAATAAACATTTAGGAAGATTCTAAAGGATCTTACAGTGGTTCCCTCTGTTAAAATCAAGAGTGAGCTTAATTTCTCCTATTTTTTTATTGATTTGTTTTTTGTTGTAAAACACGTTTTAAAAACGTTTTAAAAAATCTTTAAAGAAGTTTGAATGAAACCTTTTCAAGACAGTCAAGAGTCTTGTTACTAAGTCAAATAGATCTGCATCATACCCTTACAGAGCATATAGGGGTAAAATTTTATCATCTTCTTTTCTAGATTCAGATGTCTTTCCTCAAAGTATGAAAAAGAAAGCAATGAATGAAGAATTTCTTATTGGCCTAACTGGTGAATTCTGGACTGAAACCCAAGGCATTGAAAATACTACCAAGAAAATGTTCAACCTAGTAGCTCAGCCCTTTGCTGTTGAATTGTGATGTTTCTGAGCTGAGTGAGGCAACAGCACTGGCAGGTGAGGTCTTCTGTGGTCCCTAGGAGTTGCAGTCAGCAATGGTGCCAGCTTTTCTGAAGGTGCCCTGTCAATTTACTGTGGCATTTAGGTGAAAGCCTACAGCAGATCAAATGAGCAGTTGAAATCTCTGTGCAGTGTCTTTATGATACAGCAAAAGGGTTTCTAAATTAGATATGGTACAGCAGTGACTTAACAGTTTGGTTATCCACATACTAAAGGTTTTAATGTATTAGTGTTCTTATTAACTGTTAATATACAGTGTATTTTCTTCATCAGGAACTGAACTAATACTTTCAACTAGGAACACTGAACACACTTTATTTTTTTTTAACACACTATTTGACTGGGTTAAATCATCAATGGGCAAGTTTGGCTTTTCTTTGTTTTGGCCACCAAACAAGCAAAAAGCTGTATTCTGTTGCACTCATATCCTACCCAGTGTAAAAGTATTTCTGAAACATCTGTGCAGATTACTCATACAATGAGTATGAATAGTTCAAGTGCAGAAAGATGTACAGTTTTCATGCTTTTTGAAATAAGGCAGATTTCTGATTTTACCCTTCCTCCAACATGGGATCTTTGCTCTTTCCTGTAACTGCTTTTTTCCATAAGCAAAGACTTTGGAGAGAGATGTTTCTGTGCTAAGCTTAAAGTACTTCCTCCTACATAGTCATTTCAGCACAATTCAAACATCCTAACATGCTGCCTCATGAAACCCTGTCCAAGCTCTTTGGAAAAAGTGGCTAGACTTTCCTGCTTACCCTGACACCTTTCTTAGTTTCTCCAAAGTCAGCTAGCCACAAAGTCAGCTCTGCCTTCCTCAGAGATGCCATAATTTTTTCTATCTGATGAAGAACCTGTATATTGTTACACATATGGTTCTTAAAAAACCTGTCACTTCATGGATTAACCATAATGTAGGGTTGGCTGTTCAAGAAATAGGAAGGCTTTGATCTGGGAGTAGAAATGCAGAGATTAAAAGGCTACTTAGAAAACTAAAGGAAGATTGATAACAGGGAAAACTTTGTCAAACATGCTGCTTTAAATTAACACTTTTAAGTCTGGTTCTCTTTCTCCCTCCCTCCCTCCCAGTATACACATAGCTATCCATTTGGCTGTCAATGTGGAAAAATAACTGATGTCAGATGATGCACTCTGGATATCATGCCAAGTTCCACTGAGAAATCACACAACTATTGAAATGGACGGTTAGAGCACGGGTAAGTGCCTGGGTTCAGCTATGTTGCTTCTCCTGTAGGACAAGAGGTGCCAATTCTGCCTGTGATTCACAGAGAGGGCTTTGTTACTGCTAAGCTGGCACAGGTGTGCTGCTGGAATGCAGTGAGGTGTGAGCAAGCCCTGCCTTACAGCTGTGTCCAGGAGGCTAGAAGATAATTAATGTTATCTTGTTTGTTCATACGGGAAGCTGTGGTGTTCTGGAATTTACCCTTGATTTGGTCCACAGAAGACAAAAATGCTAAAAATGTCTCTAGACATCGCTGAGCTGAGCTATCAGGAGCTGTCACTGTTTTGCAGCTAACTGATGGCTTATATGTCATATTCAGTGAGCATAAAAATAAAATATTTCAAGTAAGAGTTGTTGCATATTTGAAGCCAAAAGTGCAAGGTGGGGGAAGAATTCTTACAAAAACTTGTGAAAAATCTCAGAAAAATATCTGGTTAGGTCAGTGTCAGAAAAATGATCCAAAAGTCTAGTCTCTGGTCTGAATACTATACCCAGGAAAAAAAATCCAAATATATTTTTATGAGCTTTTCTCTAATTTGCAGCGACTGCAAATTGGAGAAACATTCCTCCAGGCTCATTCTTCTACAGCTGGTCAAAACCTGCTCTTAGTTAAGTGCAGTGCTCATATAGAAAGTGATATTATGTATAATGTCTTGATATTATGTTTAATGCCTTGAATAAACTGGAGATCAATGACTTAATCACTGCAGAACATTTCATACTGTCTTGTGATCCACTTGGAGGACATCATTAAAATTAAAATTTAATTTGACAAATTGGAGAAATGGTCTGAAAGTAACTAGGTGATATTTCCTGGTGCCAATCATAAAATCATGCAGTCATGATGTAAAGCTCAATGAAAGTAGGAATATGCATGAGTTTTATTTCCTGCTAGTTTGTTTATATGACTTCTAACTTGCTGGCTGTCAAGAATCAAAATTCCAAGTATCAACATTTTTTTGTGCTATGAACTCTGGGATTCCCCCTCAAGAAAAGTGGTCACCTACAAGAGCCAACAGCATTGCTCCTTTCATAGGATCAAAGAATCCCTTAGGTTGTAAAAGACCCTTAAGGTCTGTGGCATAACATGGACTAGGGAGAAAAAAGCTATTGTTAAATGACCTTCCTCCAGATGTCTGCAATTGGCAAAAATCTTTTTTTCCGGAGAAACTACTGGAGAGTTTCTGAATGAATAGGTGATTCTACATACAAAAATGGGTTACCAAGACCATTAAAACCTAAGAGAGGGTAAGAGTTCCTTGTCTGTTTTCTTGTGGAAGTCAGTGAATTAAGATGAAAAATCAAACCACAGTTTTCAGAGTGAGTCCTATTGGAATCAAACACACAATAGTGAAGACTTTACATGTACAGCAGACTCTGAACAGGAAAAGTAACCATGAGGAGCACAGAAGAACCTTATCATATTTTCCTCTCTAAATATTTTCATGTATTTTCAGCCAATGTAGCTTTGCTGTTCTTGATACATCTTATTTTCTGGGTAGTTTTCATTATTTCTCTTCAGGTGAGAAGTGCATTTGATCACTGCTTCTCTCCGTTGAAAACACAAGAATGTAATTCTGGCCCAAATAATTCAGTGAAGCCAGATAGCTGTCTGAGGATGAGAGTGACTTGATCATCGTCACGGTAATTATGATTCTTGTAATCCTAAGGAAGGGAAAAATTAATCATATTGAAAGGCACAATTTTGCCAGTGGAAGCCAATTTATGTGCTAAACAGTTCCCATAGAAGCAGAGACACAGTGCTTCTGGTTTCTTCTTGACTGGTGAGCAACACCTTGAGGGTGTGTGGGTGCTGTGAACTCAGTCCAGTGTTCATGCAGGACAGAACATGTCTGGGACAGGGGACTGGGTTCTCTGTTTCTAAGAACTTCTGCTGAGGCAATGAAGCTTTACTGTAAAAGGTAGAAGAGTTTCTTCCTCTTTTTTGTTTTAAACAGAGAAATGTTTCCCTCTTCTTCCTTCCTTCTCTTCCCAATATTCTCATGTATTTGAAAGCAATTCAAAGATTTTTATATGGAGTACAGAGAAAGCATGTCCCTTTCCGAAAATAAAATTTTTAAAAGAACTCCATCTGTGTAAAATTTCACACAATATCATTTCAGTACTCTTAATACTTCTTACTTTGATCTACTCCTAAAATGAGATGAAGGAAGTCGCTGTACTGATGCTCCACTTAAGGTAATAGGTAAAAAACATCTATGTTAAATGTAATTAGTTAATACAAATTAAGATGATTTCATGTTCTTTTGTCAAGATCATTCAAAGAGTTATTTGCTTTTGTCATTGAACAGTACTGCATTAGTTCTCATAATCTGGTTAGTGCATTAGCACTAAGTAAATCCTATTGATTCAGCAGACAAAATGGACCTAAGTAATCTTTGTGTTTTGCTGATTTCCTTTATATTAATTTAGCATTTAACTCAGTCTACAGATTATCAAAGAAGAGGTGTTGACTAATTACACATTTTTAAGAAATAAAGTAATGCATTGGAGATATTGTGCTGATGAAAGCAGTTTTGCTGTACACTTCTAGTATCTATTAGGTGCATTTCTCATAGAAGTACTTACTGACATGGAAGTTGTAGTAAAATAGAAAAGCTGGGAATTCCATCAAGACCAGCTATCCAAAGATAATGCTGAGTGTGGAGACCCTTTTTCCAACAAAACATTGCACAACAACTGCATGTCTAGCCAAAACAGTGGTGCAAGACGTGTGTGGGACAGAAAGAATTCAAAAAACTAGAAGAAATGCAGTCTGCCCTAATTACCACAGGCTGTGTATAAAAGCAGGTGGCATCTGCCTTAAGAAAATTAAGCTGTCATTATCACTTCCTGCAAGATCCTTTCTCTAGCATTTCTTTGTTTTCACACACCCTGTAGACAGTGCAAGTAATAATTTCATGTGGCTTACACTTGCTGTCTGAACCATTTATGCAATGGATCTTCTGCCTCAGCATTATTATTTTTTTTTTAAATTTACTGTGGGATTTGATTCTGGTTTTACTTGTATGTTTGGAAATGAGGAGTAATTCCACTCTGATGCAAAAGCTGTCTGAGATCAGAAACCCACATGCCACCTAGAAAGTTTGAGTAACTCAGCTCTCTCCTGGATAATAATTACCTACTGTTGCTTTAGTGAGCAATAATGATGGCCAGATGTGGTCCTGAGTCAGAATAAGTAGAGTGAGTAGAAAACTGCTGAGGTGAGGTGGGTGCTGAGTGAGCTGAAAGGCAGATGTCTGCTTTGTCAGGACTTATGTGTCTCCCATTGCTTGGCAGCAGAGCATGAGGAAAATTCATTGCTTGCTTAGATGTGTGAACCACCTACCAAAGCCAGGTGGGATGAATCCAGGACTTAGATCTGCACACAGTGTGCTGCATGATCAGCTTCTCTTTCTCTGGAACTTGGAATTGTGCTTAAAGAAATCTAAGCAGATCTTTCAGAAGGGGCTGAGATGGTCCCATTGCAGAATAGTAATCAGCAGATTTGACATGAGTCTTAGAATTTGGTCTGAAACCAGGAAAAGAGGCTCAGATCTGAATATTATATATCTTCAGGGAGTGTCCTTAGTATTACATAACTACTAGTATACATTTTGTACATCTCTTTTTGTGGGACTGTAAAATTTTTCTAATTTGCAAGGCTACATAGGATAAGAAAATTATACTTTGTTCAGTTCTAGTCTTTAGACTTATTTAAGGGCCTTCAGAAACTGAGACATAAAACCCACACGACCAGATATTCATTTTAGCAAAATAAAAATTACTTTCTGCCTGAAATGATTTCTGTTCAATTCCAGAGAAAAGCAGCAGAGTCACTTTTCTACACTAATAACCAATAGGGAACCCTGCCTTCAGTGGAAGAATTTGATTAAAAAGTCTGGAAATGGAACATTATTAGTAACTCTGGCTGATAAAGCTGTGCCCTTTGCAGAAAATGGTAGTTTAATGGATACTACTTTTTCACAGAGAAATCCAGCTTTCATCAAGAAGATGATAAAATGCCAAGCAGCAGCACTGGGAAGCAAGGAAAGACAGGTCCCTAACTGGACACCCGGAGAAGGAAAATTGCAGTTTTTGCAGCATCAGTGACTAAGAGGTTAGCCCCCAAACTCCATAGTTCCAGGGGCTCCCAAGAGTCTGCAAAGATATCTAGCACTAGGGGTGGTGTGGTACTTTCCTAAAAAACTCCCTGACCTGCCTTTTTCTTTGTCTTGTCCTTTTCTCAGTAGCTCCCTCATGAGGGTGTCCATGTGGCCAGTCCAGAGATGGAACAGCTGTTACCTCTGTAGCCAAGTGCTTGCTAAATCTGGTTCAGCCTGAGATAACCTTACCCAGATGCACAGCCATGCTCATTCCTCACCCCTACACACTCATACCTGCATCCCTCCTGTGCAGTTTCACTGGAGACCAGACTCTCCCTGCAATCCCTTATAGTCAGGTCTTCCATGGCCAGGTGGGAAGGTGGCCATGGACCCAGTGGTGGAGGGGAGCAGGCTGGTGAGCACTCCCTGCCTGCCCTCCATGGTACAGCGCAGCAGAGACCCTCGGCACTGCCAGGACTCACTGCAGAGGGGGCAGAGCAGCAATGTGGATGCAGCCTATCCCCTTGTTACTAGGGTTTAAGCATGTCTTAAAGGGTGCCAGTGCACTCTGCCCGTCATTCTGCCCTCCTCATTTATTGTTCTGACATGTCAGAACCCCAGAGAGGAGCTTGCATACGAATGGGAACAGATTTTGTGCCCAGGCAGAGTGCTGTATGCCATCTGATATAGCATTTCCAGAGGAATAAATGACTGGACAAACCTAATGGATTCTGGTATCTGACTTTTAGGGAAAATATTCAGTCACATTCCACTCACAATATAGAAATATCTCCGTGCTGTGAGACTATCTAAGTAATTTACAACCACCCATTTTAATCAGAGATATGTGGTGTTATTTTTAAACCTGACAAAATTTTATGCCAAACGGTGAGGGATATTACAGTTACAGGGCCTCAAAAGAGTTATTTGTCTCTGTTTATTTTATTAAATATTCTTAGACACAGCCTTAAGATGACAGATCAATAAGTGCCTTTGCGGTTTCCTGATAGAAGGCAGCAATTATTTTCTTCCATTACAATATAAGCATAACCTAATTTTACTCATCTGTCATGTGTGTAATGGTAATCAAGAAGCATCACTATGTGTTTATTTTACCCTCCCTTTATTTTTTGTTTTGGTGATCTTCTGTTTTCCTTTCCTGTTTTCCAACTGTTTATGCCTTTTATTTAACAGGAGTTCTGACCATTTTGTCTTGCTTTATGACACTTTCTGGGAGGATGGTGGCAAAAACTTGTCTGTGACTTCTCTTTTCCTGTAAGATCTAAGTATTTTAGGCCTTCACCTGAACTTACCTGTAGAAAAAACAAAGACATAAGATCTTTACAGAGTTGAATTTGGATTTCATCATTAGAGGTGTTTTATCATCTAAGTCCATAATGATTCAAGTCAAATAATTTGCCTTACAATTTTTTATCACATAAGAGATGCAGAAAGGTCAAAAAAAGCCTGTAAGAACCTGATCTACAACTGAAATGTATAGTTGAGATTGTCAAGACTAAAATCAACTAATCTTCCTCACTTGAAAAATCCCATTTAATACATGGTAAAGATGCACACTAGTGGACTATGTCTGCAAATGAAGAAAGCAGCATTTGTCTCCTCATCTAAGCACACCTCTGCTTTGAGGATACCACACTGGGGCTGATAATGACTAACTGACCAAATAAACTGTGCTTAAAGATTACATCCAGTTTTCTCTTTGCTGTGGGAGATTCCTGGACAGTGATTCAAAACCCCCCACAGCAGCTACTTCTCAGATATCTTTGTCCTGAGTCAAGCAATAAAACCTCCTTACTATTGCTCCCAATTTTTCTTTTAATTCAAAGCCAGTTCTGTTTCCATCTTGCTGTCATTTAAGTGTCAGCCAGCTCTTCCCTGAAGGAAATTATTAGGCAGTACTAACTGGTCTCAGCTCTGCTGAAGTATGTCTGACATCAATCAGATGCTCCACTGGATTCACTTTTCCTAACCCTGACTTCAGTGAGCCCAGGTTTTGGCTTAATGTGTATTACACTTAAACACAACTGGAAATGTTTTGTTTTGATTTTATGAAGTTTTCCATGAGCACTGGAGTAAGTGAAGCACAGTTTTGTCTGGTTTTATATCTTGTGGTTTGTTGACTTTGCTCTTCAACCAAGCTCTGATGGAGACTATTCCCATGGGTGGGCAATACCTTCCCTGTGACTCCTGATGTTTAGAAAGGTGCTCCTAAAATTTCACCAGCTTCCATAGCCTGAATCTATATGGGACCTGTCTCTGGATTCACATCTGAATTCACATCTTTAATATTTCTTATTGCTGAGGCTGTAAGGATAACTAACAGAAAGACAGACCTAAAATAGCACAACCATATAAACTTCATTCCTTTAGAAAACAAGGCCAAAACAGAACAAATTTTGCCTATTACATCAAGATGAGTGGAAGTTTTTCTTATTTTTGCTTTAAATATGAGAGGAAAAAGTTGAGGAAGTGTTTTGGATGTATCATTCAGGTTTATTTTGATTTAATTCTACCTTCAGAAGTCTCAGATGAAACAGTCCTGAGGGACAGCCATTTAAAAAGATGGACTACCCGAAGTTGAACAAAATTATGTACAATTGTCTTATGGGACTTTTTTTTGATAACATGAAATAGCTTTCATCAATCAGATTCTAACTGTAAATTATCAGAGAGCATTTCCCTGCAAAGGGTGCTAGAGGCTCATTTTTCTTTTTAATGTTGAAGTTAGTGGTATACCATATTCACTGCTGGACTGTTTTCATGTCCTATGACTTAATTTTGCAGTGGTCAGTGACTTTCACTTGCATGAGTGATCTGTGGTTTTATTCTCTTGACATGAAAGAGAAAAATCATCTTGGCTACATTACAAAAAACAAGTTTTGAACTTCGCCACAATAAACTGACAAACTCAGGCCTTATAAAAGCTTTCTTTGAAGTTGAAGGTGACTTACAAAAAGGGGAAAATGTTTTATGCCCTCATGTACATTTTTACAATGTGCAAAAAAGGGCCTAAAAAGAACTGGGAGGTTTGAGAATCTTTTTTTCTTAAGTATTATTTAATCTCCAGCAAAATCAGGAAAGATCAGATTTGATATTTTTGGGCCAAGCATAAGAAACAATGTGCCTTCCTTCTTCTGCCTGCTCCTTCCCTTCCTTCACATTCCAACCCTTTAGATATACACACCAGAGAAAAACAGGTGTACAAAAGATGGTTGGCAAATTCTTGCCAATCTCTTTGGCTAGTTGAAACCTGAAAAACCTCAAAGGACACTTTTTACTGGAGCCTTAATGAGCCCTCTGGAAAAAGGCAAAGGAAATGGTACAGCAAAGCATGACAGTCTTGATATTTCAGTATTAAGCAAACAATCAAGACAAAAATTTCTGACTGCCTTTATGCCATTTAAAAGAATCACGAGAAAACACAGAAATATTTTTCCCTTTATCAATTTAATGTAGCAGAAATCAGAGCTCTGGTGACATTTCTTGAAAATAGGCAACTATAATAAACATGTCGGCAGTACAAGACATTCATTCTGATATGCAAAGCAGAAGCAGACTCTGGAAAAGCTTTTGAAACAAGAAAATACTTCCCAGCATGTGAAAAGCTGCAAATTATTCTGTCAATATTTTAATGGTATACTTTGCTTTGAAGAGATCACCTTTTGAAATGTGTGTATAGGCAAGAGCAGAATGAGATAAGTTAAAGGCCATGAGCTTTAAAGACAGTCATTCACAAATCATATACCCCAGGAATATAGAATAAAATACTTTCAGGGAAGGACAATGGTTCTTGTTAAAAATGAACTGAAAAATGAAAAAAAAAAGGATATTACCACCTGAAATGAAAAATTAGGACAGCAATAACAAAGTGAAGAGAGAGAAGCTACTGTGCTGAATGTTTTCTAACTTGTTTTGAGTTCCTGAAAATTGCCTGCCCCCCTCCCACAAAAAAGGAATGAAATGCTGTCTGTTGGGGCTGCTGTATCAGCATCCACTGGCAATGCCTACATCTGTGTTGAACACCTGGGGGCTGCTATGAGCACTCAGCCCCCAAATGCCAAGGGTGCTGTGGTTATGCTCAGGCTGCCTCAGACCCCCTCTGAGCACATTCCTGCTCAGAGAAGCCACAGTGTCTCTGTAATGGGTTCTTCTCCCCAGACTGCCCTGTCTCACCTCTGGCAGTGGGGAGCAGCCCTACTCTTTGACAAAACAGACTCCCACCTCCAACCCGGGCATTGAGTCAACATCCTGACCTGATGCCCTGTGCTGAGCAGCTGTGCTGAAGAGGACACTGGGGATACTTGGGGTGAAGAAGGTCTGTGGGTCCCACTCTCACTCTGAGCTACCCCAGCAATGGGATATGACAGATACCATCCACCTCTAAATGCAGGTTGAGCTGTCCTGACACTGGCCTCATACTGGCTGAGCAGAGCCCCCCCACAGAGGCTCTGGCCCTCTGGCAGAACTCAGTGTACCATCTCTGAGTCTAAATTTCTTGTATTGGAGAATAGAAAGTTCCCCAGGTAGGATATTTAGGGGCCTGCTTCATAAGCAGGTGATCGAAAGTTGTAATGTTTCATGTTCCAAAGTAACTGTTTTAAGTACCTGATTCCCAGATCCTGTATTTCTTTTACAAGACCCAAAACCAGTTACAAGACACTGGCCAGAATGGAAAGGGAAAAATTTCTGTGCTTCCTCTGCTCACAGTATTTCATATGGTTGGAGAGCAGCAGCCTCCTGAAGTCATGGTGTACAGAAATGCAACCCTCCCACCCAGACCACCTGATCCCTCATTCAGATACAGATTTCAGTGACACTTTCTTGCAGAAAACCAATGTCAGTTGAACTGTTTCTGTACTAAGCATGAGTAACTACATTACAATCTGGCTCTTCATGCCATATTCCAAACCAGCTCTTTCATTTTTTTCTGAGAAGGGCAGTGATTCAGCATTAACATACTTTTAAGTATGTGATGTTTTTAGGGACTCTTCAGTGCACACGAATATGAATGTTTATGAATACTTTTAAAAAATATTAAAAGAAATAACTGCCTAAATATTCCATTTATCTGCATCATAGTTTCTCAAGCAAAAAACTACATTTTTCAGCCCCATAAAGACCTCAGTGATTTTCATACTCAATTTACAGGAACTAATCCTTTTAGGGATAATCAACAGCAATGCTAAGCAATCTGCAATGATCAGGGACTTACATTTTGTAACTGAAACTGAAGGGACAGATACCCGGCAATGGAATAGACAAAGAGAGAACTAAAGTCCCAAAATGTAACAAATAAATTGCCACTTACCCTGTTCAAGCAGTATTTGCTCTCTTTCCCATAAAAGTGTTGGAGGCATTTCATGTTCTGCTTGTCAACAATCTTGTTGAAGAACTCGTTGATGGTTCGCACAGAGACGGCGCAGACAGCAGATCGGTTGGTTGGTTCAGAAGAGTCTGGTTTGCTTTGTGCAAAAACACCATAGAGGATATCATCGTTCAGCCCAAGGCCCATTTCATGTGCTAGAGCTGCACCAGGCTTGCTTACGTAGGCAGCTTGCAAGATGTTGAATACCTCCTTTCGGATGGACCTCTTCCTTCGCTTTTCAGTAAAAATGCACTCAAGAGGCATTTCCATGTAGGAACGCATCTCTGAGTCTAAAGTGCAGAAGCGGATAATTCTAGTGTGAAAAGACTGTGAGTCAAGAGTTTCTCTCTGTACAGTCAAAAAATAGACAAAGTGATCATTTTCAAAGGCATGGACATACTTAATAGGATATGAGTCACGGAACTGAGGGAGGATATCTATATAGGATTGATCTGTGAGAAACTCAAAACCGTCCTGCGTCTCCTTTAATCTTCTAACTGATATTGAATGCAACACATGAGGAGGTTGAAATGTAGATGTCACAGTATTTCCAACAAAAAAGTTGACAAACCTGTCCTTTTCAGTCACCAAAACTTTGGTTCCTAAAGTGCTAACAACACAGTCAGGACAGTTATCTGCTTCTCCATCCGCCTGGGGTGAGTACATGCAGTGCACCTCGCTTTCAATGTCAGCAGGGTTGTCAGGGTGAATGATGTGACGGTGGCAGATGCCTCCGGACACACTACCACAGCTAATGAGCTGATCATCATAATAAGTTTCTAAAAGCAATGCCATGTTGATGTTATCCTTCCATATGCTGTTAGATAAATTGGCTTTATCTCGGCAGTCTTCACATGGTGCACAGTCAGGGTTCTCCAAAACAGGCCCAGTCTTGTACACAGAAATGTTCTGGAGAGTTTCATTTAGTACATAAATCTTATTGACTGCTCCAATATAAACATGATGCTTGTATAAAACTACATTCTGAATTGGTGTGTCTGCAATGAAGTTAGGAAGATCATATTTTACACCAAGATTCATCTCTGATTTTTTAGCTGCTTCTTTGCATTGTCCATGGCTCCTCTGCAGCAAGGCAAGCAGGAATACAATAAACCCAGAAGGATATGCAGTAAAAGGCTTCATTGTCAGAGATCTAATCTGTCAAAATATATTTAATGGAAAAACTGGTTATATTTCATATACTAAAAAGTCAGTTTATCAGACAATAGAAATCCGTTTCTAGGCTGCACTTTAAAAAGTGTTGCAATCTTGCTTAGTGTCATACTAGTTGTACTAGAAACGGCTACAATCACTGTAGGTACCCATTTCACTGCCTTTAGAACAATTCACAGAAGGATTTTCTTATGATGAATTTCTCAAGTCCCCTCGGCATGTTGCATTAAACCAGCTGACTGATACAGTTTAGATCAGGATGGTGTACACATAGCTAAAAACAAAACTTAGCAAACTTAGGACACAATGGCACACAAAGCAGTTGGAGCACTTCAGTGTGTGGCTATAAGATATTTGTCAAGTTCTCAAAGGGCTGAACGGATTCCTAGCACAGCTGATAAAAAGTAAGAAATAGAAAAGACATGCAATAATGTGAAGATTTGAGCTGAGTGGACTTATATTCTGTTGATATTTTTGATTAACCAAGGAAGAGACACCTCTCCACCAGCCCAAACGAAGAACACCCCCCCACCCCCAGCTCCCCAAATCACTGTGTTTCATAAAAGCCCAGTTTGGAAAAAAGAATGTCTTTTTTCAGCCAGCCCTACTTCTTGGAATAGTCATTCTCCCTAGTGTTGACAAGGCTTTGTAATGTATTATTAGAATATTTTATGCATCATGTGGTGCTTGGCATGTGCAAGCTTTATTTTAGGCCCTGTACCACAGCAGTAAGTCACTGTGGTGAGCCTTACAAGATACAGGCGAATCGCTGTATTGTAAACAAAGGGCTATCAAGTGACCTACAGCCATTAACTGATGAAATCAAACCACCTAGCACTTCTCTCTTTTTCTTTTACATCTCCACGCAGTTGTTTGATGTGGCTTGAAAAACCAAAGGCAGATGACTTGTGTGATATTTCACCCCCTTGAAAGATCAATGAAATGAACTGTGGTTATGAGCGTTTCAGTGCAGTATCCACACTATGCCCTGTCACACCAGACATCTTCTGTCAACATCATGACACAGTTGCTAAGCCAAATTTAGCTTCTTCATGGAGAAAACAATTATGCGTTCTAACAGCAATATGATCACATACTTTGGGAAAATCCCTCTAAGTTTGGCTATAGTTAGGCAATTGTTGCTGATCAAGAAATGCTTCTGACCACTGGAAGAACTTAAAATAGATGATCATGAAAACTACAAACTGAATAATAGGAACCTGTACCAACTTTTTATTTCATTAGGAAATGAAAATACTACTAGAGACCAGAGCTGTTTCAGCTGTGTATAAATCTAGTGTTTTCACTAGATTGGTTAAAGCAATCCATCAATAATTCTTGTGATGCTTTATTTCAGCGTCCACTGAATTCTTTCTGTGGTTTACCTCTTTAATTACACAAAATAATAGGTTTTTGGAAAGCAATTGTTCTTCCTCCCTGTTATCTGATAAGAATCATGATTGAGAGTTGGGGATAAAAATCAGAAACACAGGCTATTTGCAAGTATTAGCTGGTAAAAACAAGTCACACTTCTAGTATTGAGACATAAAGCTCTTCCTTCAAATCAGTAACATTTTTCTCATATTAATTAGTGATAACAGAATCCTGGAAAGAAATCTAGCTTGAATTTGAAAGAAAAAGAAAAAAGAAAAAGGATATTGCTATAATCAAAAAATAGTCCCAGTACACAAACTGATGACTTCCATATTGTATAGGGCAGGAAGGTGTCTTCTCATCCTCTGTAACATCTTGCTATTGTGCATTTTTTCCTGCTCTGTGATGGGATGAAACCAAGAGCTTTCAAAGTTTGTGTAAAACACCCAGAATTCACACATGATCCAAGAACAATCATGTTCACATCCTGCCTGGCCAGTGTCAAGTGCAGGTCCCAGCACTGGGAGAAGCAGGGGCCTGGTCTGACTGTCTGCCTCTTTTCAACCAGCACTTCACCCAAGAAACTGCTGAAACTGAGACATTCCTGCAGATTCACTTCTGATGAGTCAACGTGTTCTGACAAATACTAGATTAGGCAGAAAATTCCAAAAGTGCCCTATTTCTGATACCAGGAAGAGGTAGATATATTATTTACTGCAGTAAGTTTAAACCCACTTAACAGAGGCAGGCCTGCAGTGTTGAGAGACATAGCAATGGGTGGGACAAGAGTTGCATGAGGATGAGGCACCACCAACACAGGAAAAAAAGATTGAAGGAAAGTTACTTGGCAGGCACCTTATTTGTTGCAGTATACTCTGTACTGTGTTTTTGTTTTAATGTTCCCAAATAGATTTCCCACCCAATAGGTCCCTCAGTTTTCAGTTTACAATCCTCCTTATTCTTCCAATGTCTGAAAAAGAGGATCCCTAGATGTCCAGCCATCAGTACCAGTGTGCGCTGCAGGGGTATTTAGAGCCATAAATACTGACATATTCTTCCACTCCAATCATATTTTGGGATGTGAGGCCAGTGTCCTCAGACAGTCTGCTCTGCCTACACTCAGTAAAATACCACTGATTTCAATCTATGCTCCGGAGACCAAAAATTCCACCTTAGACTCCTTCAGCAAGTGAGGCTGGAATGGAAAATTTAACAGTAAGAACAAAGGTGGGATTCAGCATGATGTAAAGGATGCCAGGAATAATAGGTACTTTATTTTACCACTATAGGATGGAAAATATGAGGAATAAATGAAAACCAAGTCATCTTTTCTCTTCTACTTGAGTTTCATCATAGTGCTTTCCTTTGTATTCTTTTGAGATGTTTCAAGCATCCTCCCAGACAGAAATCTGCTGATTCCAACCTATGGGAAGCTCTGGCTCAGATTTATGGGCAGCTCTCTAGGGAAGATGGTTCTCCACAGCCCATGTCTTCAGCATACTGTGAATTTTCTCTCAAGGTGCCTGACACCAGAAGGAACATGCCCTACAGTGAGACATTTATAGCTTAGGGAGAACATGGAGGAATCATGTGAAGAGCACTATGTACTTCACAGTCCTCACATCATATAAACTCTGCTGCTTCTTCCTCAGAGTCTCACGGCATTTGGTGCCACTTTTCATCAGCATCTGACCCAGGTTCTTCCTCTATTCCTACACTGCAAGCTCCAGCTCAGAGCTGCTCTTTTGTAAGCTTCAGACGAGGTCACTGCAAATACCCTTCACCTGAATACATCCTGAAGAAGCAGAGAAATTTTGGTGAATTAAAAATTCAGTCTTTCTTCAAAGGTCCAACAGCTCACTGTAGCATAAACTCAAATGTAATTTGTTGAACTTACAGAGTTTTGATGAATTAGAACCAAAATACTTGTGCTATAGCTACAGGTCAAAGAACTAGCTGCTCTCTATCAGTTGCAGAATGAAAACAAGGAAACCTTTTGTTTCTCTGCCTGGTTTGAATGATGGATGCTGTTCAATCTTTTGTGACCTTCCTGTGACACGTGTGTGTCCTTCATGTGTCTACAGATGACTTGTAAGTTTTGGCCTGTGATAGCCATCAGTGAGCAATAGCTGCCATGGATTATTCCTTTTGTAAGAGATATTTTCAAAGCCAGTGTCATGATGTGCTCATTTTTCCATCCCTCATCAGATAGTAGCCAGTAAAACTGATGAGAAAATAGACTCTGGTTAACCATTGCAAATGGTTGGTAATGATGTGTCATATTAATATGAATGCTATGGCTGGTGCTTTGTTTTCATACCATCAAGTTTCCCAATGGCAATCTTCTTCCTACAAGTTTCATTCCCTCTAATTATGACTTGGGTGATAATTTGTAAATATTGAATATCATGTCTCTCCTGACGCTGTTTGCAACTGTACTGACAAGTCAGGCCTGGCCTAATTGTGGAATATGTTTAAGCTGGCATATGCAAGGAAGCCAGAAAACACAGCCATGCTTGTTTGCCTTTCCCTCATTTCAGAAACTTGGGTCCCATTTATCTCTAATCACAAGCACTCCATGGATCTGCACAAGCTCAGACAACATGCTGACATGAAAGCATTTTGTTCGTTGTTTGGTGCATCTCATTTTTCCTTGCTTTATTACAGAAAAGGAAATGGCAGGGTCCTCTATCCCACTGAGAGAGTGTTTGTACAAGAACATATTTAGTCCTAAGATAGGTCATTTCAGGTTAGGTGACAGCAGAGCCATGTTAATTCATGTTTCAAAAACTCTATTGTCAGCAAATGGTAGCCTTTTCCTTTTTTTAAAGCTGATAATATGGTTTTATACTTTTTCCAGTGAGAGAGTATATCTTGTTACTTTGGTCTCTGACAGAGTTGAGGTGGCAAATTTATATAGAATAACCCTAGTGACTACTCCTCCTGAGACTTCAGTTTGCTTTGCTATTTTGGACTAAAATCTGTGCCAGTGCAGGACCTGATTCCCTGTGGTTCAGAGGCTGTGCCATGGAGAGAACATCATCATTTAAGAGGACAGGGAAAATGAGAGGGGGTGATAACAGTCCATTCATCCAGCTTTAATCAGTTGTTGCAAATCTGCCACAGCACTGGCATCAGCTTCAACAGATAAAGCTCACAATGGCTGTGTCTTCATCAGACTTTTCAATTAACCAATTGCATCTGTACACAAGGTTGAGTATATCTAAAACACTTAGTGAGGGTAACCTGTTTTCTAAGTTCAGAGGTAAAAAAAAAAGGTTTTAAATCTGAACTTAGTTACCTTAACACAACAGAGAGAACAAGGAAATTGAGTAAGACAGCAGGAAACATACAAATGATCCCTGAATTCAAATGGCTAATCTGAGTTAAAATTCATGTTCCCTTGTCTTAAGCACTACTTCAGCTCTAGGTTAAGTCACTCATCCTGACTAGGGTGGCAACATTATTTTTCCTACAGCATGGTATTCACTCTAGCACAATTCAGTTTTCCAGAGTATAGAGTCAAAGAACTTATTATCAGTGGTTTAGGTTATAAATTCATTCATAGCAGAGCTGGGAGGTTTCTATTTGCTATTTTTATTCTCAGAGGTGTGTGTGCATGCAGATGGCTGATGGGGAAGAACTGTTGGGCAGGGCACAGTCTAGGCAATTGCTGGAGGATCTACCATTAACTAAATCCTCTACATACACAGTGCAGTCATGTGTGTCAGAAGAAATTGCTTTCATTAGCAGGTTCAACTGATCTGTAAGCCTTTCCTTACAATATTCAAACACATAAAAAAATTAAATTTTCCCTGAATAAAACACACTCTAATATACATAATCTACTACTGGATCTAATATACCATTATAAATGACAGGAGCTATCAAAAGAAGCATTTTTGTTGTCTAGCACATTTATTTTTAACAGGCTTTAAACCACAAGAACACTAATCTAGCCTTTGCAGTGGAGAAAATGCCATTCTTACACTCATTTGGCATTTTTTGGAGGTGTCCTGCAGTGAAGTAGAGCATTTTATTTGAATTGCTTCAGAACTTAACATCCTAAAGCCAACTCATGTCATGGGTCTCTAGCACAACTGGATTTATTTAATCATTTTTCGTTGTGATGGGCTACAATGGCACTACAGGTTCTTTTGTAATGAACCTCAGCAAACACTCACTGACATATTACAAATGAGTGGAACCGATCAAGAGCTATATATTGCTCAAAAAGATTAATTTAATAGGTGGAATACAGCATTTCTTGCAATTGAGATAAATTTCTTATGCGAGAAAGTAATACTCATTTTAAGGTCTGAGGAATCAATTCCACAAAGAACATGGACTAGAAGTTCAGAATATACATAGAATAACTGAAAACCAGAGAAATACACCAAATAAGCTAGAACCTTCCCTGTTTCTTCCTGCTTATATTTGCAGATGGATTTGGGTCTTTAAATAGAAGAGGACAGGTTTCCACATCTGGATGATAAGGATGGGAGGATTTAAAAGAAAACTATTGTATTGTTTAGCAATAACAGGAAAATAGAAAGCAAACTTTGAACAACACAATTGTTCCATCCTGCTCATCTGAGATGCAAGTTAGCAATTGTGGAACTTCAGTAAGAAAATAACGGTGAAGTTATTGTGGCTCTTTACAACTGCAACTGAAGTAAAATAAACCCAGTCCTATCATAGATTTAAGCTTGGTAACTGCAGCAAATAATTCAGCCTGATGGGTGACATATGAACATCTTACTCAGTCCAAAGGTTCAGTACAAGCAGAAGAAGAACTATGTGTGTGTGAGTAAAGTAACATGCTATGCTTGATACAGTCCATGCCATGACTAATAACACAAGGCAATATTGATCTTCTGGGTCAGGCATATGGACATATTTGGGGGTCACGTCCAATATTCCATGTTTGAACAGACTAAGTCATCTCTAATCTATTTTCACCACATATGCAAAGCAAAGGCCTTTATCAACTTCTAGTGAGTTGAGATAAATGCACACACACCCTGGTGGACTGAGGAAATCACACAAGCTTGCATAAATATCTAAGACTTTGTTTCTGGTGTTACAGAAACACCTCATAGTAGGAGAAAGCAACTTACTTGCATTTCTGAGTTGATCCTGTAGATCAACTTTTTTGCATGAGTCTGAGTATTTTGTGGTTGTCTGTACTGAATGGGAACAGTGTGATTTCCTTGGAATGCAGTTCCTCCTTTTGTAAAGAGCCAAGTTGGCAAACCTGGCTGCAAGCACAGTTTTAGCTCAATTCCCTCAACTAGTCTCAGCACTTAGACTTGCTACTTTATGTTTTACGGTTATAACAGCTATCTACCTGAATTCTTGTATTGAAATGCAGAGCATATTTTGGAAGCCTTTCCTGTCTTGTAAAGCTAACAGCCTTCCATACTGTGATAATTAAAGGAATGGCATGGGTCATAAAAATGAAAAAGATTAAAAGGAGGATAGCCATGAGTAACCAAGACAGCATACAGATTTGATCTAAATGTTCTAACAGCAATTATGAATGATCTTGATGCGGGACATTTCCTGCAGTTTAATTGTCATTTGCTGCTAATGGTTCTTAGGAGTCCCTGAGATAACAACTCTTCACAGCCAAACATTAATCTGTTAAATAAAAAGAAAAAGTTCTATATGTCAACAGATACAGATGGTAAAGTATATTATATATGACGACTGTACCAAAATAAGATGATGAGGTATATTTTATTAGAATGGTATCAATGAATCTACATGCCCACCAAATTACCAAGTTTCATTTTAATGCCATAATAAATATAATAATATCAGCAACTAAAACCCAAGAAGTCCCTGAATTCTTCCAAGGTGTGGTACAAATACCTAGGATACTAAGCAAAAGAAATTGGGCTGGCTCCATTCTTTCCTCTGGAAGAGCTGGCGGGACGGTGTCAGGCAGCGGCTTTCTGCTTGCTGGGTACACATAAAGCATGCCACTGTGTGCCATGACTTCACCCCTCTCAGTTAATGTGTCTCCAAGAACCACAAGGCAAATTAGCAACCAAACTTACGGTCAAGGATTTCCAAAAGGTTGCTGATGCCTTGCTTGATACACAGCTCGTCAAGCTGAGATGTCATGGTCTAACTGTTCAGGGTCCCAGCGAGATCAGCACATCTGCATGACTGAGCTGGGCTCACAGATCTGGAGAAGTGGCCCAAAGGCTGGAATGAGACCCTCAGCTCTCCTTTACTCAGCCTGCAGGGGGTGGCTTATCCAGGGAAAGGAAAAACCAAGAAAAAGCTCTGCTTGTGGACCTGAGTCAGCACTGTGCAGAGGACTTTAAGTTGCCTCCAACTCATCTCCTTTCATCTAGGAACTTTTGTGGGGGGAACTGGTTGATACTGTGCTTTGTCTGCATGTATACTTAGTGTTGGAAAGCAGACTGCACTCCTTCCATGCTCAAGCTGGCTCGACAATGTATAACCATGATTGTGTAATGCTGTGTTTGAGATAATCAGCCCTGCCAAACACAAACCACCTCTATGCAAAGCTTTGGTGGTCTTTACCCCAAGTGAAAACGTGGTGCAAACACTCAAAACAGCTACAAACAAAACTGAATTGGCTGTGTTTGTAAATTTGCTAGTGAAAGCAATGAGGTCTTTATTTATGCCCCAGCTTCATGCATAATCTGATACCAAAGTTAATAACCTGATGGTCTACTTAGCTTCATAGCAGCTTTTTGATAATCAAACAGGAGCAATGTCAAGGATAGTGTTCATTTCCCATCTGTGTTTGGTTAGGAGGTTATGACCTTTTCTTTTTAATGCTGACCTCGCTTTTGTCACTGTAAGTTTATGTTATTGCAGTGCACTTTAACTGATGCCCTACTTTCACTCAGTTTAGAAAGGGAGTTAATGACGACTCATTGGCATGACCGCTGCCTCGCTGCGAACCTGTGATTCATGATCGCCTTCCAAGGACTTTACGGAATTGGCCTTCATAAATCCCGAAATGGCCTGGGACCAGCCTATCTGACATCCTGGCTCTCACCAGAGGCAACAGTGTCACAGCTGCAATCAGGAGAGTGGCTGATCTGTAGCAGCCTCAGCTCCTTTTTTTTTGGCAGATGTCCCTCAGCAAGGGTCTGTCAGGCACAGTTTTTATTTTGAAATATTGTGTTGACCTTCAGAAGATGCTGAAAAGCTCAATAGTTTGAAGAAGGAGTTCAGGGATGGCTGCGCACTCTGAGTTTTTTCATGCTAATGGGATCTTTTTTGTGTGCTTGTTTCTGAAAGGATTTTTCGGCCGGTTCATTTACTTTCTTTCAGCCTGTCCTCTCCCCTCATTTGAAGAGACCTGGGAAGCTTAAATGTGCAACTGTTGCTCCTCAGAGGTTCACATTTATACTGGGCCCAGAGCAAGGTTTTGGGCTTGTTCAGACCCTGGAATGCTTCTTTTGGAAACCTGGAGCCAGATAAGGAGTCTGTGAGATAAACAAAGAGGCTGTTTCCAAACTTCAAGAGGGTATTTACCTTTCTCATAGGGGTGAAATGAGGCTAATGAATCCATTCTTACAAAACACCTCCAAAACACAGAAGGCTTTGTGCTGATAGCACTACAGGCATAGCACAGAAAGACTGAGCTGTAGGATGGTGCCTGCAATAAAGGGGCTGATTTAAAACCATGGTCCTCATCCCTGCATGAAGAGGCTGGCCAAAGGTCTAAGGCCTTGGGACTGGCTCTGCTGCTTTTGCCCCCTGCCCTCTCTCTGCAGCCCCTGCCTGCACTCCCTGCCCTTTTGCCATGACATCCAGCAATCTACCACTCCATGGCATTCCTCACTCTCCTCCTCCTCTTCCTGTCCTGGTAGGAAGATGCAGAGGGTTGAATGTGAGTCCTCCTGGGCAAAGCTGTCCTGATGCTTTGGAGCCAAGCCAGCTGGGAGGAGGAGAGGGGATGGCGTGTGGTGCTGGAGCTGCCTGTCAGCAGCAGGACCTGTGCCTGGCTCCATCCTGTCTGGGCACTGCAAAGGAGCTTGGCTGGGAGCTGTAACCCAGCCAGGACTGAGAGGCTCTTACTGCTCTGTCTTCTCTTCCAGGACTCCAGCTCAGGTGAGATCCAGGGAATATTCAGCACAAAATGCTGACACTGGTTAATCTAAGCACCTGAGAGTTTTGTGGCCAGTGTTAGCTTTTTAGATCCCTTTGTTGGGTTTGTGCCGTGAACTCACTCTAAACCCCATTTGAGATGCCAAAGCAGACTCTCTGGATTTTCCCCATAACATTAATCTTGTTTATCCAAAAGAAAAATAAAATGCCAGAGGTAAAATTGGAAATTGGTCTGTAAATGTATGTTTTTAATTTAGGACTTCATAGTGAAATAATTGCTCCTGAGTGTGATATTTTACTAAACAGTTGATATTTGATTCAATATTTTGAGCACTGAACAAAGGTCACTGTCATTTAGCAGGAACATTTTCTTTCACATCCCTCCTCCTACTAAAATATTCAAATTATATTGTATTACTTATTAGCACCATGCGTGTTGTGTTCAGACAAAAATATGGACTACTTATGATTAATAATTACTCACTTAAGCATTTTAAATTTGAAGAAGATACAGATGTTTGGGGTGAGGATGGACAGATCTCAACTCTTCTACACCTCACTTTCACCCAAAAGCCTGGTTTTGGACCTAAGCTAGGGCAGGATAAGCTACATTCCTTCACTGTGAAGCCATCATCTTTTCCAAGACTTGACTGCACAGGCTCTGTGCAATCATTACTCTCATTGATTCCTGTGATAGTTGAGCTGACTAAGGACTAGAGAACAGGGTGCTTAAGACAGGCTGAAAGACAGATCAGTTGGCAATGACAGAATCTCAATACTATCTCATTTAAAATGAGCAATAGATATTAGAGGGTAAATACTGAGATGTAGAAGATGTAACAGGAATAATAGGTGCAGAACAGTAAATCTTTAAAATCTTATATATTGTTAATGAAGATAATAATTACTCTTTACAGAAAGGCTGAATTAACCAACGCTGCATTTCTAAGTAACTAGCTAATGGACACAGGCATTACCATAAGTCGTTGAAATCCCTATAAACCAGGAGTAGTCAAATATTTGACTGATGGGCTTTTACCCCTGTTAATAGCATGTGATGGTGGTCTCAGTAAATAACATAACTTTAGATTTCCCTCTTGCAGCTGGGAAAGGGGGACTTTCTTATTTTTAAGCCACCTCTTATTGCTCCTTGCTGCTTCCTGAAAGGCTTTTTATACTGTGAAAACAATTCACTGGTTGTTACCTTACTTTGGGCCCTGCAGGGGATTTTGGGTGCACAGACTCTGCTCAGATAAGCAGGGACCTCTCCCACTGCAGCCAGAGGAATTTTTAAGCCATTCCAGTTTACCTGCTCAGCTTGTGTTTCACTGACAAAAGAATTGTGGCATTATTTGCATAAAAGAAGTTCTTTCAAAGTATGTTACATGAAAACTTCTCAGTTTGAAAACAAACAAACAAAAATGCAACTTGGCCATCTTCAGGAAGCAGCAAAGTTTTATCTGCGCTCTACCCCTGCTGATTTTATCATGGCACCTTATATCTGAAGAAAAGCAAATACATAGTTATTTTTGTAAATGTGTTTTCAGAAGAAAGGAAAAACTCCACAGACCTGGAAAACAGGCCTTCTAACTGAAAATGACCACTCAAGGTATTTTCCCTTTTTTTTTTTTTTTTTAACTCTGTGTGAAAATCATAGGCTTCAGTTCTGCAATTAGAATGTCATTAATGATTTTTGTGATTTCATGTACACTTGTGCTGACTTTACTTACCTTCTGTCTGGCTCTCACCTCTCTCAACTTCTATTAGCATGTTCTGCATTCACAACACTTCCCCTCATGTAGCCTTCCACAGTCACCCAGGGAAATAAAAAAGGTGACTGTTGTTGGTTAAGTCTTTTTGAATACAACCAGGAGAAGGAGAGAATCATCCCTTTCTCACAAATGGACATGCCTTGCAATCCCTCTCTTTTGTATACATAAGGTCAGGATAAAAAGAACAAAAATCAAATGTAATCTGATAGAAATAATAACTGAATTCTATGGGATTTAATGGAAGATAAAATGTAATGAGATTTTAACATGCAGTTCTGAAGCACAAACAGATTGAATATTAAATTTCATAGGATAATTCAGAAGCTTATAGTAAGGTTCCCATGCTAGATCCAATAGGATTTTCCCATTGTGGAAATTTAAGGTGGAGAGTTGACAAGGTCTTGAAAATGTCACAGGAGAGGACATTCCCAGAAAAGGAGCTATTTAATCCTCTGAGAAGGGAAAAGGACACAGTGAAATGTTGCCACCATGTCATGTACTCTGGTAATTTGTTTGTAAGGCCAGTGTTTGCAATACCAGGCAAAACAGACATTTGGGAATTTCAGATTCTGACTGCAATAGGCTTAATATACCCTAAATACTAGGAAATTAAGAAATCAAAGTAAAGCATAAAAACACAGTGCACATCTGGGTCCTCTGTTTTCAACTCTTGCATAGTTTGCACTGAAGATGATAGAACTTACACCCTGACTTTAACTAAAGGCACCTACATCCTGACTGGGGAAACACCCCCATTTACTATTTGAAAGTGCTCAAATACACACAGTGATAAAACTCATTATCATGCAGCACTCCATCCTTGAACATGTATAGGAAGGCAAAAGCAAAGCCTTCAAAGTTTTCATTCATCAAAGTTTTCTTTTCCTTCATCAGAAGACTTAAACAACAGTTAAGATAGTTTTCAATCATCTGCTGCAAGCTAAATCGCATCATCAAACATGAACAACATTTTCCACTCATCTAAATGGATGGTAAATACATTTTTAGGGTGAAATTTGGATTATTTTCTCTGATGCAGAAGTGCTTTATCACACACACAGGGATCTCCACATTGGCTCACTGCTTACTGGAGCCTATTACTCTTTGCATTCTACCTCCTCTTTAAAAGATTATTAATATTGCAATTATATATATATATTTGTACTTCAGCTTTGGGCATTTGTAAGAATGATATTGAATACTGAGTATTAACAAGGAACATTTTCCCTCAGGAAAAATATTGGCCTCTAATCCAAACAGCAAAAGCAATAAACCTAAAGAGTTTAAGAAAAGGTTTTACAAGACAGTAATGTGTAACATGTAAAATTAGTACCCTCTCTCTAGAAATAGACAGCAAAACTGAATATAATTAAAGTAACTTATTTAACATTTTCAGTGACATCAGGAGAGGGCAATTAATCAACTTTTACCATTAATTCAACTACCAACACCTCCCATTGTCTCCAGCAAAGCTGCCTTGCTCTCTTTTATCCAGCTTTCTCAGACCTAACAGAATCTGATCTATTTGAATGAGAAGACACATGAAAGTATATATAATAATACCCATAATAACACCCCTAACAGATATCAGGATATATAATAGCAATAGATAAAAGGATATGGAATTCCCATAACAGAAATCCTAATACAATTTTGAATGCAGAATAGTCTCAAAGATGGAGAACAATCCAAGTCTGAGTTACCCCAGAATATATCTAAGACAAATGAAGCTTGTGGAGTTGTTTTACTTTGTTCTTTTCTAGTCATGCTTTGGGTCAATCCACAGATTTGGGACTTTTCTCTGGGCCAGCCTGGAATGCTGGGCTTACTTGGAAACTTGCTACTTTATCCTCACAGGATCATCCACAATGAGGGTGTGTAGCAGGGAGAAGCAAATCCCAATGTCTTAATTAATATCTCTGATGGTCCTAAAATTCTGGCGATTTAGTTTGGGTCAACCAATCCAAAACACACTCTTATTTATGATACAGCCAAAGACAAAACAATAAAAAGCCATGTATGTCTCTAGGCATTTAGATGGCACAATAGTCCTCTATCAAGCTTGAAATCTCACTAGTTAAATTAGTTTCAAAACAAAGCAAAAGAAAGGTGAGATTGAGCATCCAGCTCAAACAAACTAAAAAATAAACAGAGAAACAGAAGAAACATTAAGTTAAGAAACATTAAATAAGTGAGTTTGGAATTCTAACTCTAGATGATAATTGCTTTCATCTAACTTATTAAACATGCTCAGAAAGAATTTTTTTCCACAAAATTTAGATGAAAGTAGATAGTTCCTGCAGGACTTAACAATTTGTACAACTATTAATGAGAAAAATTTTGTGTCAAAACAGATACATCAACTTTCCATTCAAGTCAGAGAAGAGGAAATCCATTTTTCAAATATGGTACAGACACACAGAGAAGGAGAGCTAAATTGAGTGTCCATGAAGAGTCAGTGACAAAACTCCCAGGGACAACAATGAGGCCACAATCTTGCTCAGGGTTCTTACCAGAAAAGCGGCACAACCACAAAAACAGGTAAAAAAAGCCATTTTCCTAAGACCACATGTGTTGTTGGAGGCCTGAGCGTTTGTGGTGGGTGATAAAGGGATGGAATTCAGCTGAGGGCATGCTCTGCCAGATGTGGGCAGGGGTAGCAGCCGGCAAAGCTGGGGCTGGGTGTGGACATCCCACACCAGGGCCATGTGGCTCTCAGCCCTAACAAATGCTCAGTGTAATCAGTCCATTAGTCCAGGTTTCTCCCAGTCCCAGACAGTTGTTTAAAATGAGCATTATTTGAAGCAAACCAGAAACCTTAACACTGTATTTCATAAATAACTGTAACTTTACTCCCTAAATTCATGGTGGTCCAGCCTTGTTACCATTGTAGGCAAAATGCCTTTCTGACTCTCACCACCTCTACCCCCTGAAGGAGGTTCAGCTATGGCAGGTAGGGTGCAAGGGCACACCACAAGGTCACAAATCTACACGCCCCAGACACCAAGAGGCAAGAGTATTGTATGTGCTGTATTTTTGGTCACCTGCCCATATCTCAACAGCTGAAAACCCTTCAGGTATTACATGCCATCCCCTGCAGTAGGGCTACCACCTGGAGGCCACCTGCTGGCCTGCTCTTTCTAAAGAGAAGCAGAGAATTTTATGTGACTGTTCAGTCACAACCAAAGCTGCAATTCTAGCCATTTCATAAAATAAATTATATATTTGGCAAATTTCATATCCTTATGCTGAAATAAAATCTGGCTGAAGCAAAAAACATCCTGTGTGGGAAGTGAACAACTTACATAGCATAAAATTGTCAATAAAAATTAATTACTTGTTGCTTAAATCTAGCTGTCTCTGTAAGTGTGCCTCCTCAATTAACTGAGTCTGCTTGTAGAAGTGTAACTGAGAGGCCCCTGTGCTTCATCATCAACTCCAGAGCCATGCTATTTTGAAAATAAAAGACCTGTATCCTGTCCAAAAAATAAACTCTGGAGGTGACTTGCTGTGTTGCCATTTTGGATTACAAAAAAATACTCAGCCAACACACAGGGGAAGGCTTAATTCCAGCAAACACACACATAAACAGGAAACCTCTCTCCAGTCAGAAGGTATTTTTCCTTCGTACAATGGGGTTCAAAGATGTGTCATCATATAGTTTAAAACAATTACTAAGGAACCTTACCATTTCCAATAGTTTAGGAATAGAGTTGGCTTCCACAGTTGAAAGCCTGTCTGAACTTGCATGGGAAGCACACAAACACTAACAAATATATGCTAGCTTAGGCCAGTGCAGAATTTTTAATCAATAAGCATGTCAAACTGGGGGACAGGGAGGGGAGGGAATCAATTTTCAGAAGGCAAATGGTAACAACTGTAGATTTAATCAAATTGCAGATGCAATCCCTTACTATTCTCAATATTTTTGAAAGAAAGTAGCTCCATGGCAAAGAATGTATTTCAATAAATGTCACGTATTTAGGTTTATTGCTGAACTTTTAAATTTATCAAGCTAGGTCACTGATCCCTCACAGAAATGGTAACCATACATGTCAAAAAGATTTTGAAACTGTTTATCTGGATAAACATAAAAATGAAGGAACTGCAGTAAAGGAAAGCAACTTACCTAAAAAATTGTTACTTTTGTATGATTACAGGAAAAAAAGATACACCCGTGTGACCCTTCAATGTGAGGGTAATGCTGCAAGGTACACAACGAGGGGGATAGCTATCAAATACCATGGTGATGGCCATGGTGTGAACACTTGAGCAAAATGAAAATCTTCTGAAAGCATTTGGCAATTTTCTTTCCCCATGCATTTGTAATCAAATTTATCATGAATTCAAACATGAACCTTTTGCTGCCTTCCATACAAAAGGACAATTGCATATTAATTTTCTTGGGACAAGCAGAAGAGACTGTCAGAGCTATAAGATGCACAGAAAAAGCAGCATTTCGCTTAAGAATTTTAAGCTTATTAAACTCTTCAGCACTGCAGAAACTCTTCTGTTATTGACAACTGCTTGAAAAATTAAATGTTCTGGAGCACTTGCTTCCCTGGAGACTGGCGTGCTGGGAAGAGAGGCAGAGGAGAGGTTTCAGACCATTCACTGCTCCTGTTGCACCACACACACTCTTGTGCCTGGCTTGTGCACACAGCCTCTCCTTAAAATACAAGCATTATAAAATACTTAAATTTGAGGGTTATAAGTCCCTCAAATTATTTATCTCCATTTCTATTTTCCACTCCCATATTTGGTTTACTCAATTGCAACTAATTCAATGAAAGTCCATCTGAACCAAGAGGACTCGGTCTCCATCCAGCCACATCAAGTGACAGAAAAAAAATCACAGCGTGACTAAAAAGTCCCAGAACAGATCAAAAACCATGGCAATCTACTTGGGAACACTGTTTGCTTCAAAGGAGTTATATCCTGGACTAACGTGGTCTGATAACTTTACCTCTCTTTTCTTTTTCTAATGTTTAAAACTGGAAAGAAAAAATACATTATCTTCTTGTACAACATCATAGTTTTCCTCAAGGCAAATAGCTTGGCAATTTGCTAGATTTGTTAATGCTAGAGGAAACAAGTTAGCACACATACCATGTGTTTGAATGCCTTTGGAAATTAGATTGAAACACTGATTTGATTTCCTAAAAGGTATCTTAAACAAGGCAAGGTTAGAGATTTGGAGAGTAATGAGAATTTGTGTGACTTCAAACAGCTCTACATAAAACAGACCTGATATTCTGGGGGGAAAAAGGTCACCTAATTATTCGTTTCCTGAAGGCCCTGTCTATACTACATTTCCCCTGGGTAAGGAAACTGATTTAAAAATGGCTTCTGCTAACATGTTTGCATCAGTCGCTATGTATGCGACAGAGATTTTTAAAGCCACTGCCAAGAAAAACACATGATTTTTGTAAAATAACAACAGAAACCTCCTCATCTTGGCTGTAGCAAAAAGATGCCATCCTCAGAGTCCTGCATGGAGCTGTGGCCCTGACTCCTTGGTGATGGCATGCTGCTTGGGGCAATGTGGCATGACCACCAGTGGTGCATTGCACGGGTTTAATTACCAAATAAAACCTTTGCAGAGGAAGCAAAGTCACCAACTGTGGCCACAGCAGAGAAGATGCACATGCTGATGGTTCATCTGAGGGTAACAGACTAATGAAACATGAAGTTGTGCCACCAGCTCAAAGGACAGACAGCAAGGTAGCAACAGGGAGGTAGAAAGCCTGGACATCATGGTTTCACGGGAGCCTACCACAAATCTGGTGTTGCCACCCAAAATCCTAGCAGGATGTGTTTGAAGTGTCACACACTGCACACATTCCTTCTGCTTTGCACCAAACAGATCCTTGTAAGCCCCTACTGAATTTTGTGTTTCTGTAGTTTCAGAGAATGCTCTTCAGCTACCCTATTCCTTTCTTGTTCAAGAAATGATGTGTCGTGCTGAGAGAGCCCAAGCAGGATTTCCCTTACACTAGATATTTCACAAACACAGATGGAGATGGAGGACCTCTCCTTGCTTTCTGCCTGAAGCAAATAAAGTCTAGACACATGCCCACCACAAAGCAATCATGGCACAAAGCAGATCACCCAGTGCTCTGTGACTCCCACTGCTGCAGCTCTGCCTCTCTGGCTACCCCAGCACAGCGTGCTGCCGGCATCAGGTTCCCTTTGTGGCTGTGAAGGCAAGACTGCTGCTCTTACACTGCAGCCAGCTGTGCCAGGTAGTCTCTGGAGTCCTGGAAGCCAGATTTGGGAGGCAGCAAGCTTTGAATTTCTCCTCTGAATTGAAAAATACAGAGCAGACATTTGCAGATGACAGAAGAATAAGAGTAGGCAGGTTGCCCCCTTTGATTGCACTGGACAAGCAAGAGGAGGTTACAGGTCATCAGCTAAGGTACCAGAAAACCATAAACGCAGGAGAATCAGGATGGGAAAGGCAGTACTGGGAAGATAATACTTGGTATTAGCTTTGCTTTCATGAGCTTTTCATTGAACCTCTGCTGAATTTTGGCTTTCTGGCTGCCTTGCCCTGACTCAGTGAGCTCCCATCCATCTATGGATGCACTGTCATCTACACTTGAGCAAATAACACGTCCATGAACCCCTCCCCAGCCACAATATGTGCACTTTATCTTACCAATAAAGAACTGCTATGCAGTGGTTAACCTCTGACGAGAAGGGGGAAAAGGAAAAAAAAAAAGAGGAAAAAAGGGAAAAAAGAAAAAAAAGAACAAAAAAAGAAAAAGGGAGCAAAAGAAGCGAAAAAAAAAGAGAGAATCCTTATAGGATAATAAAGACAATTCATTCCCTCTCCGCCAAAAAGGCACAGAAATTGACTCTCCCTTCTCTAAATAGCAAGATGAACATTTTACAAAATATCCCAGTTTCCAAATTATTCCGTTTGTATTAGAAGACAGAAAAAGAATCATACAGTGCTGAAGAAGGATTAGGGCACAAAGAACAAGCGATACAGTCATTCTCCAAGTTACTTTGTTTTCAACATGCAGCTCCTGCCAAAGGCTAGCTTTTTGCTCTTGCAGTGTATGATCTGTAAACATTTAACCAGCTCTCTGAGAAACATGTGAGACACTTTAGCTTGCCTGATTATGAATCCAAACCTCTCAGATCTAAAATAAAAAGACAACAAAAAAGAGACACCATCCTCTTTTTGCAGCTGGACAATGAAAAAAGCACCTGTGGGATGAAAGCAAATGAACTATCACACAGGGCATAGGTTCTTCGGGAAAAGCATGCACTGCAGCTTGAATAAACCTCCTACAGGTTACAAACGCACAGTTTGTTAAACAACACTGGTATTTGATTATTAATCCCTATTGATGTATGCGCAAAACTTCCAATTTCTAAGGAGTGCATTCAGTTTTAAAAAGCCTAAGACCAGAGAATTTAATGCTGACATGGAAACAGTGGTGGAATGCCATTATATGAGCCCTTTGCCATTTGTTTACCGTTCGCAGCAAATTCTCCTTTTAAAAATGGGAAAAAACCCCAAAACAAACCCCAACAACAACAACAACAAAAAGGCCATACCGCAAGGAAAACTGTGAACGCCGCGCAACCATAAAGTACACATCCCCAACTTGGGGAATCCCGCGGGCTCACCCTGCGCCTCACGGCAGGCGGTCGGACCGGCCACCACGAGCGCGGAGCCGCGGTCTCCGCGCTGGAACTTCCAGGCTGCGCTGCCGGACGCTGCCCCGCGCTCCTGCCGCGCCGCAGAGCGGGAGGGGGCGGGAGGGGCAGCGGCTCCGCTGCGGCCACGGGGCGCTGCCGGCAGCATCCCGGGAAGCGCTGCCCGGGAAGCGCTGCCCTGCCCCGCGGAGCCTGCCCCGCCCGTGCCCGGTCCCGGCGCCCACCGTGCGGAGCCCGGCCGGGGCAGGGGCCGGCCGGCAGCCCCGCTCCGCTGTCACCTGCCCCGCGGCCCCGGCCCGCCCCGGAGAGCGGCGGCGGCTGCCGCGCTCCCGCGAAGTTCCCGGGCGGGGCTCGGCGCGGCACCGTGCCGCTGCCCGCCCGCCCCCGCTGCCGGCTCCGCTCTCCCCGCGTCCCCCCGCGGGTGCCGTCCTTACCGCGGCGGAGCGGGCTGCGCGCCGGCACCACCGCCGGAGGGGCGAGCGCTGCAGCCCGGCGGGCTGGGCTGGCTCGGCGCTCCCGGCCCGGCAGCCGGCCCAGCCCGGGCGGGGCGGAGCGGAGCGGGGCGCAGCCCGCCGCACCTCCGCGGCCCCGCGCCGCTCTGCCCGCCCTCCGCCCGCGGGCTCCGGCTGCCCCGGCCCCGGCCCCGCGCTGCTGTCCCTACCTGGGGGCGGCAGGGGCTGCGCGCCCCGGCGGGCAGGGGCGTCCCTCCCTCCGTCCGTCCGTCCGTCCGTCCCTCCCGCACGGCACCTGGGCTGCGGGGCGGCTCTCCGCGCCCTTCCCTCAGGCGCCTCCGCCGCGCTGGTGGCGGCTCCCAGCGGTAAATCAGCCGGTCCCCGCGCTCCCTCCGCCCCTCCGGCGCGGTCCTGACCTGCCTGTGACTCACCACATCGCAGGAGCCCGGGTGCGCGGTGGGGGGGAGGAGGGAGGGGGGCCTCCTTCTCTGGCTCCCCCTCCCCTCCTTTCTTCCCCTCGTCCCTCCCGGCCAGGAGCCCTCAGCCCGGGGGCAGGAGGGATGGCTGTCACTCCGCAGCTGGGGAAAGCCAGGAGGGGACCCTAGGTGGACCTTATCCTGCACCTCGGCGTTTTCAGGCCAAGTACCAGTGGCACAGCCTCCCTCCTTACTGCCAGCCGCTGGGCACTCTCCGTCAGATGTCTGTGCCTGACTGATGCTAAAACCTAACCCTGAGAGATCAAGATATGGGCACCCCTGGGCTTGTCCTGAGACCCCCCCTAGGCTGTGTAGTAGCGAACAAATTTAGCACATATTGCACTATCATGGTGCTGAGTGTGCTTTAAATGTCTATCCACATGTAATTCAAACAAATGACCTCAGTTTATATAGACTATCAAGTAGCTATCTTCCCCCATATGTGCTTCCTACAGGGTACTAAACTGCACAGGTTGGGGTTTCTCCCTCACAAGGTTAGCAAAGTAGATGATGACTTCATCTTTCAGAGGCGCTGAGAAACTGAGTCACTCAGCAATACTGCCTGTGCAGTGTACACTTGTGGAGCTGCTGAGAGACTGTGAGTCTCAACACTGGGGCATGCAGCAAAGGATCCATCTTTTTTTTCTGGTAACAAGTTTCAGCAGCTACTGATTTAAACCAGATTTTAAGTGAAAGGCTCCATATTCCAATAGAAGTTACTGGAGACATCTATTTTGCCTTTGCTTGCTTCCTTTTTTGGCCCCAACTCTGCTCCCCTTAATCATACCATTTAAACTGATGAATGCTTTTCGTGAGTGAAGTACAAGGAACTGTAAGAAACACTGCCCAGTTTCATGATTAACCATGGGAAAAATGTCAGACCTTACATCAAAACATTCTGTAAGGAAAATTAAATATTGTATGTATTTGTTTTAGGCCTTGGATGTCACCAGGATGTGTACAAAGACAAAACTGTACAACAGAACAAAACGTTTTAAAAAAGCAGTTAGCCACCCTTCTGCTAGTCTTTCACAATTTATCTGTCCCCTCTTTCCTATGGACTTGCTGACATCTAACCTAGCTATAAGCTGATTCTATGCAAAAACAGATGTGTGATTGAGGGCAGCCTGCCCCCCAGCTTCCCCTCATGAGGAAGTTGTAACTGCAATGAGGTCTCCCCTCAGTCTCTTCTTCTTCAGGTTGAAGAGACCAAGTGACCTCAGCCACTCCTCACACAGCTTCCCCTCAAGGCTCTTCACTATCTTCATTGCCCTACTTTGGACACTCTCTAGCAGCTTTATATTTTCCTTACATTGTAGTGCCCAAAACTGCCTCCAGCACTGGAGGTGAGGCTGCTCCAGTGCAGAGCAGAGCAGAGCAGGACAATCCCCTCCCTCGCCTGGCTGGTGATGCCCCCCAGGACATGGCTGGTCTTCTTGGCTGCCAGGGCACTGCTGACTCAAATTCAGTTTGCCATCAACCAGGAACCCTGGCTCCCTTTCCACAGTGCTGGTCTCCAACTTCTTGTTCCCCAGTCTGTCCATACATCCTGTGTTGTCCCATCCCAGGTGCAGAATTCAGCACTTGTCTTTGTGAAACTTCATGACTGATGTAATGTCATTTTTTTCAAGTGTCTGGAAATCTGTCCATTTACTTCAATAACCTTTATTTCAATTAATACTCAGCAACAGTTAGAAAAGGAAGACAGTGTCAGCCCCCACTCAGGGAAAAGCATGGCTACAATTAGACTGTACTGCTTGCTGGGCTTCAATTAGTGATCAGTCAGTCATTGTGCCTCCATACAGCCACACCAGATTTGGAAGAATCTGCCTTAAGGGTTTTGAAAGAAAGTGATGAAAAGATTTAAATCCGGAGTTCATCCTAAGGACAGCCCCTCATATTATCTGTTCTCAGGCTGCTCCTGAGTTCGCTGTGCACCTGCCTGGGCTGAGCAGCCAGCGCCCAGGCTGTTATCAGTGGGACAGCCTGTGCTATTCTAAAGCTAACAAATGGATTGTCACTAACATAAAAAGGAGAAACAGATGTTTCCTTTCCATTTTGACCATGCTGATGCCATGTTATTTTAGGTTAGTTTTATGAGACAGTGACACTGCACTGAGGCTTTGATAATCATCTGATACTCCTTTCATCATGCTTGCAATGATATGTGTGCACCATGAACAACTTCTCAGAGGCTTGAAGTACCTTTAAGGTGCAGTTATGGGTGAAAAAGAAACTGTGACTTTCTTAGTCATCATCCTGGCCTCTTTATAGGTTTTCCTAATCTCTCTCTCTCCTGTCCAAAAGGAGCTGGTCCTCTTCAGTCTGGCATAAGATGGTGTGACACATTTTAGAAAGCTGACGGCACTGGAAAAAACAATTCAAAAGTGTGAAGGAGGGTCTGTGAGGGTGTTCAGTAAGAGAACACACTAGGAAGTGTATTGGAACATGCTTTCCAGCCCTGACGTGTTTTGAGATAGGAAGCTGATGAGCAAACCCTATCACATTTCCAAGAATACAAACACAGAGTTAGAAAAATGAATTGCCAGGCTATATTGAAGTTAAACTTTCAAGTGTAAACATGAGGAATGAAACCACAGGATGATTTCTTTGTGCTGGCAGTAGTGCATTTCAACACACTAAAATGTCCACTTCAATTTTATGGGTTTCATTGTGACTTCTGTTCACAACCTGAGAGATTATTTATCATAATTACAGGTAGCAAAATGAAGTTTATAGACTTATGTATCCAATTTATACTTAATTTCAATAAGGAAAATATACATTTAAATACTTCTGCAAATCTGGATCTAACTACATTTTCTAAAAGTGCAGAATCAAACATGAATCTACTGTGCATTGCTGGAGAACCATACTCTACTCCATGGCACCACATCTATATGGTACCATCAGAGGATTTACTCTTTGTCCTCTGCTGCAGTCATTCACACCTTTGGGAGCAAATATAAAATGCAAATGTCATTGTGAGGCTCCAGAGACCTCTGACTTAGTGGAGCTTACTCATGAGTAAATGATTTCAGAAGGAGCAAGACAGCGGAAAGGAATTAATTTAATGCTTAAGAACACACAAGACAAAGATCTATAGAGCTGAGCACTGTTGTGGTGGGTATCAGGTACTTTCCTGTCGCAGAACCCTGCAACAGGGACTCAGAATAGCTGAGTCTGAGTCTCTCTGGAGGTTGATAAACAAAATAAAACCCTTAGGTGAATCCACCCAGCTCAACAGCCTGACAGATCAGTGATTCAAGGCGAAAATTATAGTGCAACAGCCCGCTGGGGTAACGTGTAGCTGTATTTCCTGTAGACCCTTATTCACTGGAAGGCAGCCTGGCTGCAAATGCCAGGGGCAGCTCAGGGAAGGGGTTGTGCCTGAGGCACATTTTCCTGTGACTACTTTGTCCCTGCAAGTCACTCTGACGCAATCTGTCTTTCACTGTCTTTCCTGGGCTCAAGAAGCACACGGTGGGCAGGGAGACAGTGTTGACTGGGGGTGGGGCTTTGGGGAAAAAGTGCCCACGGTGTTGTTTGCCTCTGTGGAAACCGGGCTAAATATCACAGTTGCTACTTAGATGTCTAGATTCCAAAGATTTGATCATCACTGCATTTTATGGCATTTATCATCTAGCCATTTATTAACTAAGCCCATAGCTTCTGAAAACTAAATAAGTACTTTCTGTTTGTTTGTAAGAGGGTCAACAATGTCACTGGAAGAAATTTTGGCCTGGGACTGGTGGTTGCAAAAGTCCCTTGCAAAGCCAAGAATAGAAGTCTGCAGTTAGAAGTCCTAATCTCTTACCAGTAGGCTACCCTGGGCAGTTCTCTATTTGTATGGAAACACAGATCACAACAGAAGGTGTTTTCACCTATTGCACTCTGGATGATAGGTGATTTCTGAGCAAAGAAAAGTCTTTTGTTTCGCTTGATGAGGTTTTCCTCCTTGTTTGCCTTTCTGCTTGTAAATGAACACCACAATTGGGCCATTCTAAAATCCAAATGGTGAATGCTTCAAGTGTTCTTCTTGAAAATGGAGGAAAATGTTTGTGGGGTTGGTGCATCTGAAGTCTGGATTGCTCTGTGTCCCTTTTGTGCCAGTTCCAGAGCCTTGGTGATCACATGGGAAACTGGTACATGAAGTTCAGGAATCCAGCAAAAATTAATCACTCAAAAGAACAAAGATTAGTTTACAGATATATTAGCTCTTCAAATCCATCTGCTATGCAGTAATGTGAGTGCTAGTGCTGCAAAAGGACGAGGTCAGCAACCCAGGAGGAGGGTGGGCTCATAGCAGCTGAGATTTACATCAGCTTAACTGGAGGGGGCACCTCAGCCTCCAGAAGGCAGGGGAGGAGATGGTATGGATCTCACTGCTCCCTACCTGCACCTTGCCTCCTTTCCTAGTGGTGTTGAAATACATTAAATCCCTGAATGGGTACCTCTGAACAAACCCAAGAAATCATTTCAGTCATGGAAAGCTGAATAGTCTTTGTGTTCACATCCCTGGAAAGGACAGAAGTACAGTAGCCCTTGGTGCATTCATTGAGCTCACACTGCAGCAGCAAAGGCTTTCCAGCACATGCTGTAGAGAACTCTTCTAGCATAGCTCAGCATGAACTCCTTCAGGCAAAGCACAGTGACAAAATCCAAACCCAGTACCATACATGTGCCACTTCGGAACAGTGGATTTGTTTGCATAACTGAAAAGAAACCTGATGATACTCAGAATTAAAATATTTACAGAGTGAAGAAATCCTACATATAAAATTCATAAGTTCACCACTATTGCAGACAGTTAAAATGTATAACTCTTTCTTGATGTTGTTTTTAGTACATTTTAAATTAATTCCACCACCCCTTTATTTTAACTGTAGACCTGTTGCTTTTGTTTAGTAGTGAAATCACTCAGCTTTTTGTATTTCCAGGATTATTTTTGGACTAGCTGCTAGAAAGTTTCCTAACATCTCTTTTAAGTCTGATTCCTGTAATGCAGGTGCAGCCTTCCCCCCTCAGTTTGATGTTTGTATTTTAAGAGGGCATAGCATCCAGATCATTGAAAATAGAAAATCTGCCTATTTAAAAGCACAGGAACAAATCCTGCCTCCAGCTATGTGTGCACCTGGTGAGCAGGGGGAGGGTGTGACTGTGCTAACACGCGTGTGAGCATGCATGAGCAAACACAGCTCTGATTCAGCCTACTTTTGGAGGACATAAGCTTCACTAGAGATAATCAGATGCCTAAAATTAAGCTCTTGCCTGAGTTAGGTGATGCTGTGCCACAGGCATTTGTAGCCTGGCTTTTGCAGTTCTGCTCATCCTTGCAGGCCATGACACAGCTCTGCAGTTGCCATTTGCACAAGTAATACTGTTCATGAACTCCTGTGCACTGAAAGAGAACCATCCCTTTCAGATTTCTCCTTTGTCTGAAAGCATCCTAGAATGCTACTGCTTAAGGTAATGTTGCTGTAAGGACTATCTCCAAGGAGTGGAACAGAGATTTTCAGGAGAAAAAGCCCCTTTACTTTCTGCTCTTTCTTGCATTTAGAGAACTTTGTCTGTTTTCAAATTAACTCAAAGGCTTTTTCCTCAATAATTTTTTTCAGCAGGTGTGAGAGAGGAAAGCACTTTAGAACCAGAAGCCTTCTTTGTAAAACTTCCATAATCTGCCTGAGAATACAGGGGAAAAAAAAGAGATCCTGTATTGATCTATATTTTCTTGGCATAACCATGTGTCAAGTGGAAAGAAAGGAGAGGCATTTCAGAATGGTTTGGTAATGAAATCAGTTGCATGCACAAGTGTTTGTAGACTTGGGAACTTGTGTCCTAGCTCTCTGTAACTACCAAAGTGGAGCTCTTTGGCAAAATCTCAGATTGATGTTGTTTATAGTGGCAATGTGCCTGACATGCTTAGTCTTGAAGAGCTGTGTCTAGATGTCATCATCATATTTTCCCCACATCCAGGGGCTTATACACAAAAATATTTGTCAGTTTGGAAAACGTGGCCACTTTTCCTTGAGTGCATAACATTTGTCTTGTACATCTCCTTGAAGAATTAGAGAACAGTTCTAAAATCTCATAGTGGTTTTTTACTTAATGTCATTAAATATGAGATGTTTCTCAGATGTGGTTCAGATTGTGTAGCATTTTATGCACAATACCTATTCTGATACATTTTTAAAGATAAAGAAGTGTATTCTGTTACCAAGCCAAATGATTGTAATTCAGGCTTAGATTTGGTTCATTATCATTAAAGAATCTGCATTTTAAAGTTAACTTTAGAATAACATAGTTGATTCTGTAATGATGTAAGCATATGGTATTTGCCAAAAGCTCTATTTCATAAGGCTGGTTTAGGATACAGCCCAACTCATGAGGATCTTGATAGGAGATTATTCCTTTCAATAACTTTCATTATTTAATTAGACACATGTGCTGATTATGAATGTAATACTATGGAGAATGAAGTCAACATTTAAATCCCATAATTTTAAATTAGGCAGGAGCACACTCATAATATGTAGCCAGGAAATATTTGTGTCCTTAACAACATCTAAACTGATAGCAGTACATTTCTTCACAAAAAAAAAAAAAAAAAAAAAAAAGAAGAAAAAAAAAAAGAAAAAAAAAGGAAAAAATCAGTGTCTTTATACTATTATTACAATTTTATTGTTTGTACTCCTTTGGGAGCTAATAGCACTGTTGTGTAACATACAGGGAGAAAGCATGTTTAAACATACCAGCAAGTACTCAGGTGAGCTTAAAGTTTAACTTTGAGTTTGGGAACATTTTCAAATCAAATGAAACAAGGAATTCAGAGGAAATACTGAGCCAAACCAAAAAGGATTACTTCAGCTTGGTAATTTTATGTTTCACTTCCCTCTGTCTGCTGAGAGATTTTTAACAAAGGCAAAATTCAAAGTGAAAACGTGGGTTTTGTAAGAACACCTTACTGATTTTGGTCACTTTCATAGATTTAATTTTATCTCTAAGAAGGAACAAAAGCACCCCACCAAGAAGTAGGCAGCAGGAAAGAGGGGACCAGTAGGACAAAACCTGTCCAGTTCGGGAGATTTAGCTGTATAATGAGTACATCAGAAGTGAGAGACTGGAAGTTGATGCTTTTTTTTCAAATTAAATCGTGGTACTCACTCTGAATACCTGCCCAGCCTGCTGTGGAGGGTTGTGGAAGGCTCAGGTATTGTGCTCTGGTGTTCACCAGTCCCAGTGGTAGCTGTGAATCTGTGCCAGTCCCTCATAGATATGGTGACTGTGTCTGCCCTCACTTTGGCAGGGGTGTTTTTAATAGCATGCTCATTATACAGAAATATTTTCATTTGACAGACAATTTAAATGATCGTATAAAAAGCTGCAATTACCATCAGGACAAATCCAGCTCTGATTGACTCCCACGTTTACTCCCAAAGTTTGACTCTGAGCTAAGAGACTAGAAAGATTTTTACCCTTCTTTTCTTCATTTTTACATAGGCTCTTCCCTCTTATTGCTGTCTCCCATGCTAACATACTGAAGAACATCTCAAACTCCTGCTGTCTAAGTCTTCACCAAAAGTCACTACTGGGAAGTACTATTAGCTTCATTTTCTCATAGGGAACTGAGGAACAGAGAAAACCACAGTCTTGACTAAGTTAAAACAGGAAGGAAACATCTAGAGAAGCTTAGGGATGAAATTAGGTCTAATGTAAAATTATCTTTCTGAATGTCCAAAAATCCTAGAGGAAATGGGGCTTTTGGATGCCTAAATAGGTCAGAGAGGTAAGCCTGATGTGAAAATAAAATTAAAATCACAGCTTTGAAATTGGGACCCTGAGCTATGATGCTAACTCTGAAAATATTCCTTTTGCCAATGTTGTGCTGTTAATCGATACATTAGTAACTTATTTATCTGGTTACACACAGCTGCTTGTTTGTGAAATCCAGTGATTTTTGTCTGCAACCATTTAATGAGAAACAGGGAAGAAATCAGAATTATTTAGATCATCTGCCTTGAGCATCCTGGTCACCATGTGAAAGTCACCTTGGTCACCTTGGTGCAGCTAGCTTGTGAGGTCAGCTGGCTTTTTCAAAGCATCCAGGTCACTTCAGCCTGTTCTCTCAGTCCCCAGAGAAACAGAGGAACAGGGCTGAGAAACCCTCAGAAGTGGCACTGAAGGCAGTGTGGGAATGGCCATTTGTTGGGGGTTTTAAATTTCCTCTGAATGTGCAAGCTAGACAGACCTTTTACATCTTAAAGTCGCTTTTAATGCTTTTCTGAGAGCTAAAATGTATTACAAACATTTTGCTGGTATGTGTTAGTGCTCTTTAATGACAATTATGATGTAATAACTGTTAACATTATCTTAGAAGGCTGCGATGTGTCTCATTGCACACATCCTATTGGCATTAATCAGGAGACAAGCTTAATCTCAACCCAAACATGTCAGGGGAGTGGCTGGGGTGGAGGTGTGACTGGAGATAAAAAGGAAAAGCTGCTGCTTTCTAGGAAGGAAAGGAAGATCTCCAGCCCCACCACCCCACTGTGGGGTGGCCTCTGTGTCAGAGGTGGGCTCTCAGCCATCCTCTCACCCAAGCAAGATCCAGATCACATCATGTGCCCTATGAGATGTCCATGGATCTCGGTCTGGTCTCCTTTTGTAGTAAACAGCAACCGAGAGAAAAACCTCTGGGAACGTAAATCAATATATCTAAAATATGAATCACCTCATTTTTGTTCATACACTTGATTCAAAGTGTAGGACATCTTCCTAACTGGGTCTCAGTTATAGAAAGGTAGTCAGACAACAAGAACCCAGCTGTTTTTTGCCTGAGGTGCTATGAGGGAAGTACCTAGGAAAATGCAAAAGATGTAATTTTCAAAACTAATTAATTTAAATCAACTCTCAATGGAAATAATATTCTTGCTGAGTTATCTCCAGTGTTGTCCAAGAGATTTTGGAGCAGACCACTTTGCTTTTGAGAAAGAAAGCAAACAAAACACACAGATAAAAACATAAAGCCCCAACACTTACACGGCTCCTAAATTTCTTGACTCTAGACTTCCAGTTTGTTCTTTTTTCATTATGAAAGGCAGCATTAGACCACACAGTAGAATTCTGTCTTTTTGTTAAAATTAAAAGTGCAGCAAAATATACAAGGAGAATTTCACTAATTCTGTGATAATTAACAGTTTTATTAAAATTTCATTTCATATATGGCTAATGAGATACCTGATCTAGCTGACCTCCTGATCCACTCGTGTCACAGTGGTTTTGAAGACAGTTCTTAAATGGACACAAAGAAATTGCAGACATTTTGGATCACTGAACACTTTGTTCCTCCTCTACTGTTCACATCCTGGTAATTCCAATAGCCTATAAACATTTACTTTGTGTGGAGCAGGGAGCTATTTAAATCTGAAAGTTTAAGGGTAAGTGACTTCCTAATCAAACCTTAATGTATTTTTCACCAGCTTGAGTGTAAACCTTGCATGCTTTTGTCCTGGATGGGAAGCTGCCTCCATGCCTTTTGAGGGGATTCAGAACTGGTTCTGCCTGATTCCCTGCCCAGTATTTGAGCTGAGTGCCACTGCTCTGAATGGCTACAGATGGATTTGAAAGGCTACAGACATCTGCCTCAGACAGAACCTGTGATTTAGAGACTGGCCAGGTGTGGGCATCTGCAGGTAGGTCTGAGGTGGCAGCAGGACTTGGGCTTGAAGCAGGACACAGGTGACAAAGCTTCGAGGAAGGCTGAAAGCTCTGTCTTAACCAGGTTTGACCTGAGCTGCTGGAGATGGAAGATGTTCAGAGAAGATGAAAGGCTGACTCAGAAGGGATGCTGGGACTCACTTTAGGTGTCTCTCTGTTTCCTGACCCGGCTGCTGGTATAAATCACACCACCACACAATGTGACCTGAGTAGCCAGCTCACATGTGGACACCTGTAAGTGGGCACCCCAAGCTGGTTGTCCTCATCATGCAACTTAGTATGGAATGGCAAAAGAGCTGGGACCACAGCTGAGATGCTATGTGTGGGCAAGATTATCCCAGGAGACAGAACAGTGAAAGGGAGTAAGAGTCAGAGCCATGTGGAGAGTTGGAGAAGGAGAGGTGAAGATCACATGGAGGAGTGGTCAGGAGAGAAGAAATAGGTACAGTCACAGACATGAATTTTTAAGAAGAGCACTATAGCTGCCACAGAGCCTAACTAGTAGCTGCCACAGAGCCTAACTAGTTGTTTTGGAAGTTGGTGACAGGTTTAGTTAGCAAACTGTGCAGCTCTTGCTCTGAGAGGCAGTTAGAAATCCCAGCAGGTAGGAAATCCCAGCAGTTAGGAAATCCCAGCACCAGCTCTGCTGATAACAGCTCTGTGCATTCACTGCCCCACACGGCCTGGTGTTTATTGAAGGGCTCACTAGAATAAGGGAGGAAAGCTCATATTGGATGTAGAAAAGATTGAAATTGACATAGTGAGTTTAAACAAGATTACACTAATTAACCATCCTCCTGGGAATCTGACGGGTCCTGATGGATGTGATCTATCCAATCCCATTAATCTTCTCAAAGCGGCGGCAGCTCCGCGCGGCCACCCGGCTCCACTCGGCACAGAGCCAGCAGTGGGACATGGCCACAGCCCCAGCCCTGGGGACTGAGCAACCCGCCTGCAAACGGCCTCGCAGCGGGGCAGAGCACTGCTAGCCAGGGAATCCAAAGGAAACCACTTGCTAAATTCTTCATGACCTTTTCCTTCATTTACAATAGGGATGTGGTGTTTCCTGGGGAAAAGTAGAATAGGACAGGCATATTTCTCCCTTTAGATATTTTTAGCTGTTCTGCAGCCTTATTATTTAAAAAAACCCCCATAATGTAGATATATTTACATGTACATTGGAACATATTTTGTGTTTTCCAGATAAGGAACTTTCTGTTAAAGAGATCTGACATGAGCAAAAATAGACCTAACATTTAATATTTTTGCTCAATAAGAAAGTCAATGTTTTCTAAATAAAAATGAAATAGGGAGAAATTGCCATTTATTTTTTACTTTACTTGTATTGTGTAAAGGAAGGTTGATTTGGAAGACTGGCTGATTTTTGGATGTGATGTTCTGGTTGGAGGATATGATCACATCTGAGTTCAGATTCCTTCACAAGCTTCTGTAGGCACCCCAACACTGAACACCAAGACCATGACAGATGCCTCACAGGAAGCCAGCTCCATGTGTTCATACAACAGTTTCTGCCTTTTCTTAGGCAGATAATTTTTCCTTGACAGGTTTTAGAAATTAAGGAGATGTGTCAAATAATTCCCCAAATTTTTCAATCAGAGGTGATAAATATTATCATTATATGTGATATCATAAAATATAATGTTTTTAAAAATAATATTAATGTTTTAGCATGCAATACTAAGAAAACTATGACACTGCCACCTCGTGGATTCTGAGATAATATCTAGATCATATTTTATCATCCTTATTTACATAGTAAATAGTGGCATAAGTGCATGTTGCACGTCATGGCAAAAAATAACTCATTTCTTACCACAGAATTTTTGTTAACATTTAAACTTCTATTGATACAGACATAATCTTACTCTGATTTATGTAAGCAGCTCCATAAGTTCCTGAGACTTCCTTTCTGTTTGAAAGTTAGGAGACATTCTCACATGAGCAGTGTAGTAGTCTAAACTTGACAATTCTTCCCTCTATAGCATCCACAAAAGCTAATGCTGAATTGAGATGTAGCGATACTTGAAAATTATGCCTGGAATTTAGTTTTTCTTAAATTGTTGGAGGCTGCTATTATAAGAAAAGGAAAACTCCATATGTCGTTGTTCATTTTGATGTAAACTGAATTTCATAATTCACCTCTGAAGAAGTCTGGGTATGTGCATCAGGGGAATCTTTTATCTTGTGTTCTCCTGAATGTGGGCTCTGACGTGCTCTATTCTACTGGATCCAATGAATCAATGAATCAATGAAAAGTGAAAAAAGCCAAAGACTCTCTTTTTTTCCTGAAGGATCTGAATTATTCCTTCAGCACATCAGCAGTGACTCCCTAATGAGTCAAGGCATGAGAAAAAACCCCAAGACATATTATGGCAACTTCAGAGAAGTTTTTGCTTTTTGAGTTTACCAAGAACAGCACCAGGATCCCAAATCCCATACATGTAGGAACCAATATTTGAAGCAGAACTCCAGTAAAGCATTGCTGCAGCTTGATGTGCAGCATGGATCCATTTTGAGACCAAACTCTTGGCAGCTGCAATAACCTGTGATATAAATATTTGTGTCAAGGCAGCTCTGTAAAAAAATAGCACTTCTGCCTATTTAACCTCAGGTATGAAAACATTTGTGAAAGATGAGTTGTTGTGCTGTACAGAAGCTAGGGAAAGGGCCTTCAAGCCCCCAAATAAACAATGACTGAGGACTGCTGTAGTAGAAAAATAAGAAAACAGACACCATCACTGAAATAAATTCCATTATGGTTCATATTTAAGGCTAGACAGTGATTCATTCTGTTTCACTAAACTCAGCATGCTGCAAAAGGCACTTGAAATAATTAACACTTAGAATTAAACTACTTAGATTTCACATCATCAAACATTTAACTTTTTTAATTCCCTCTGCAGCTGTGATTTATTTGCATTTATTATTTTTTCTTATTTGCCAGCTCTCTGTTTCTTTTTAAGTTGCTCATACTTCCTTCATCTCTAAAGCTGAACACTTGACTTATTGTTCTGGCTTTAGTTCTTGCATCCTTCTCATACTCACACTTCTGGCTAGTTAAAAAATTAATTCCATCAAATATTGTTTTAAAATTGCTAAAAGGAGCTTTCTGTTTAATTTTAATAATTGCTTTCACCATTATTCACTTGTTATTCACAAAATGCATGCTCATTACTGCGGTTTGATTGTTTGATATTGGAAGAATGTCACTAGACACATTTTCTGTATTTGTTAAAAAACGATTTTGTTTTGATAGTGCTTGAGAAAAAGCACATGTGAAGGGGAAGTCTCCTTATATCCAAAGCTTGTATCAAGAAATTTAGATCAGAGTTCTCAATATGACCAACTTGGAGAATTTGTGGAGACAAAGGCCTGATAGATAACTTGAGCAGAATGGACCTGGGACATATTATAAAATTCACCGGCTTTGACAAAAGGCACTTGGAAGCTGTGGTTTCACTGGGAAATTTTAGAAAGTGTTTGTAGTCACAGGAATGAAGGAGATTGAGGGAGAGACACTGACTACATGAGTGTATAAAAATTGCTACACTGGAACAGGCGACAAGTCCAAGACTGTCCAAGAAGTCCATCAAACTTCTGTGTCACCCAAAACATGTTTTGGGGAAAAGCACAAGAATGAGGCAAACATACAAAGACAATTTTCCCTGTTTTCCCAATCAATTTCCAATAGTCTGCACCCAGAAGTCTTCCTGAGCCAGTTTCTGACTCCTCAGTTTTGTTTTGTTGCTCCTGAAGGACATTTCTTCCATCTGCTTTTCCTTCCTCTTTTGTACTTGCATACACATATGGCCTTCAGTGTCCTCTGCCAATGAGTTCCACTATTTAACTGAAATCTGTGTGGAAAAAATCCCTTCAATACTTCCTCCTCTACATTTTAACCTCTCTTCCTTGTAATTTCATTTGTTTTATTTTCCTGTATTCTAAGAAATAATGAATATTCTTTTTCCTATATTTTTTTCCCTCCAATACTTTGATTTCTTTGTAAGCTTTATATTTTCCTCTGGTTGTCACTTTTTCAAGTTGGCAAATCCTAATCTGTTTAGTCTCTTTTTTGGACATCATCCTTGTTAGTGTACTTAAAACATTTGTGTAGTTCCACCATGTCTTAATATCGGTCCCAGAAGCCCATAAAAACAGATATTTTAAAAAACAATTATTTTTTTCTTAAAACTAATATAATATTTCAGATTTTGAGAATGTACTAATTTCTTTTGGAGTTTGTTTTGTTCAAAGCTAGCCTGAGAGTTGGTCACTCAGGTCTCAGAAGACAAATTAATTCAAGCTGGTTGTGAACTGCACACCCACATGTGCACAGTGGTTTCTTCATAGTTTTTAAAATTTATTGCAGGTATTTGACTGTGAAGTCCCTAACTCTTGTGCTTTCCCAGTCAATTTGGGGAAAAATAAAATCTGTTTATCCCTCAAGGAAAATTATGGGAAAATAGTAGCAGACTATCAGATTTTGACTGAGTTAGTCAGCATCCTCACTGCAAAATACTAGGTTAAGAAAAACAAAACAGGTCCAACTGCAGTATTCAGTTGCATTATTTACTTGCTCTCAAGGTACTTCCAAAGGAAGGTAATTTTTTTTGTTGGTTTGTGTAGGTGGATTTGAGGGTTAAAATTTGAATAAGAGCTTTGGTTTATACCGCTGTGGTTTCACAGGATATTCTGGTAAACATTTTACTAACCTTCTGAAAATTCTGCTATTATTACCCTTTATGTGCTTAGTATTTGCTGAAATAGTTATTAGTGAGAAGATTGCCCAGTACATGCTCAGATTAAAACCTGGAATAATGACAGAAGCTGCTGGTCAACGCCTCTGAACAGAGAAGGGGGCTCAGAAAAAGCTAAAGAATTGGACCTGCCTCCTGTTGATACCCACCAGAGTTTTTAAGCTGACATAAGTTCCAAATTTCATTGACAACCTGCTTTTCATAGAGCTCATCACCTCAGAATTCAAAACATATAGCTCAAGCTCCTGTAATTGATGAAAATGAAATTTACCTCACCTAATTCTGAGAGTGCAAAAGCCTGGTGTGTAATATAAACTAGCCCAATGCTCTGTGTAGTCAATGAAGAGAGATGGGGTCTTTTGGAGAGCAACCTTTTGCCTTCTTCAGACTTCACTTTTTAGCATCTTCTCAGCAGAAATTTAGCATTCTTGCTAGGTGAATCCCATCCTGAGAGGCACTTGGACTGATACTCAAATGGAAAAAAAACCTTACATATAAAAGGTACAGCAAATAAGGAACCCAAGGGGAAACCTGCCAGATAACCTGACTGGCCCCATTATTTTTCTCAAGGCAGCTGGAATCAGCTTGTGGCTGCACTTCTTGCTCGAAGCACAAAGTCTAGGAGTGGAAGGATGTAATGACTTTGAGTCATTACTCAAAGTCCTAAAAAAGGTACCTCCCACAAAGGTGTTAATTGAAGAGACTAATTCAGCAGTAATCCTCCGAGAGCAGATATCAAACATTGCTCACAGCACTGTTGTCTTGCAGCTTCAGCTTTCCCTTGGCATTTTTCAGAACTGGCATATATTTGCTTCCCAGCAGCTCTGTGGGTGGATGCAGGGACCCGTGCTCTGGTGTGGCTGACTTCCCAGGCAGGCAGGATGAGGTGAGGTGCCAATAACAGCACCCTCAGAAGGTTCCACCATTTCCACTGCCTTCCCCCAGGAGCCCACCTTGCCTGTCAAGGAGCAGGTTTGGTCCAAGGCACTTAGAGGCTGCGTGGCTGTGCTGCAAGGTGAGGTGTCACAGCATGGGAAACATTCTGTGTGGGGCTGACTCCTCTTTTGGGCAGTGGCCCTGAATCTCAGGGCTAGCTGCTCCCAGCACTGCAAAACAGAAATACTCTGGGTAATGCAAGAACCAAATAAACAGAAGAAATGAACACAATACTCTGTGTCACCAAGAGTGTTGTAAAGCACAGCGTGGGACTAGGGGCATTGTCATCAGCACATTAACTAGACAATACTTTGTTATTTGAAATTACCTTTATGCTTAGTTCTCCAAACACTCACATGCACACAAATACATACATTTTTCCCTGATGAGGGGAAGGGATTTTGCTAGATGGCTGCTTAAGTAGTTTGGCTTTGAATGTGAAGACTAGAGAACCTCTTATGTTATATAGGTACATAATCTACCCCTGCCATTGTTATTTCTTGGCTTTTTGTACAGGTAAAATTCTGATTAAGCTGTAATGATGTATTTGAGTTCACGGATAAGACTTTTTCTGATTCCCTATTCTGTTTTTCTTTTTACAGAAGCATTTTTTTTACTTCAATAAGGATGGGATGTGAACATGAATTATTTCAGACAGTCATAGCATAAGAAGTTTAGAAATTTTAGTTATTTGTTATCTTCATTCAGGGAGGGGTTGTTTTGAATTTTTCTCTCTGAAGATATGTCACTCTAAGTATGAGCTTATCTTAATGAAGAATTACATTCTCCCTAACACTGTTGCACCAATAAACTGAGGTGCTCTGACAGAAATTTCTTGTAGCAGAAGGATGACCCTTCTGGAACTGGTCAAGGGAGATATGAGAAGGTACAAAGTGTGACAGTGTTTCTGGTCTGAACATGTTCAATGGAAACTCTTGAAATGGTTTCAGAAGACAGCAGTTGATGAATTTTCCAGTACTGAACATCTTTGTGTTTTCCACCAAACAAGTTAATTACCAGTGTTCTTGGCAATAAGGAACTGCCCTTCTTGTAAGAAGCTTCATTATGAATTTAATATTGCCAGGAACATTAAGTATTTTGACCTATTATAGTCCATGCCTCCTTAGCTCTGTTGTCAGTACTCAGTGTAACTAAGCCAAATCTAGCTTGGAAATGCCTCTCAGGACTGGAAACACAGGGAATATAGTGGAGGCAAATCCCAGGATTATAGCATTCCCAAGACATTCAGAATTCAAATATTCTTCTTTCTCAGGATGTTTTTTTTTTAGTTTGATCAAATGCATATACAAAGAGTTTTAGGAGGAGAATAAAGTTTGGTCTTGTATTGTGACAGTCAAAACATTCATTTCTGTGCCATAGAATCATTTATGTTGGAAAAGACCTTTAAGATCATAGGGTCCAGCCATTAACCAGGCACAACCAAATACACCACTGAGCCACCAAGTACACGTCTGAGTACCACTGCTACACTTTCAAATAGACCCAGGAGTGGTGGCTCCATCACTTTCCTGGGATCATATCCATCATAATGTGATCCTTTGTTTTTTCTGGTTACAGCTCTCTGCTTCATATAATTCTCAAGAAAAAGAGTAAGAAAAGAACCAATTGAATCATCAAGAGGAGACAGACTGCAGAGAATCCTCCCGCCCCCATGGCACAAAGACTGAGCCAGTACTCTGAGGACACTTCACACATTGTCCTGTCCTGGCTGCCAGGCTTCTTGCCTTCCCCTCGGAACTGCTGCAATGCACCCAAGACTGAGTTACAAACCATGCACACTCACTGCTTCCCTACTTGCTGGGAGTAGGGAATGGAGGGTGGATGCTGCAGCACCATCACATTCCCTTTTCAGAAGTGGCCAGAACACTTTGCTAGGGGTGTTACACACTGCTGGTGCACCCCTGTGTAGAGGGGAGGCAAAAGTCAGTTGATTATATACATTGAGATGTTTTGGCTTATTCTACTATAATTTCTACCTACAATATATATATAAATGGAAGCTTTTTTTTAAATAGGATGTGCATCATATCCAAGAGGTAGTTACTTGATTTCAAACTGCATATAACTGCAAATTGTACTGCTGTGGATCTTACTATTTATATGATTAGAACAATGCCACGTGTGCTGAAATGAAGGAAGAGTACAGATGTTCAGCAGTGTGAAAAAAGAAATATAGTACTTGGAGTTTACATTTTGAAGCTGGGAGTCAATCTGAAGATGAATAAAACAATACCAGGGCATATTCCTGTTGTTTCTTTAATCAGTTAAGATGATTTCCTCTGCTTATCCGTAGCCTACTTTAAAATATACCTTCATTTTTCTTCTCTACTACCAGCTTTATTCAAATGTAAATCTATTGACTTTAGCAGAGCTCTGATATTTATCTCATTCCCTCAGTGTATTTTCCAGTCTTAGAATGACTTTTCTCTTCTAAAAAGCCCAAGAAAAAAGACCTGCCAAAGTTTATTTATCATATGCAAACTGAAGCTCAGCATCTGCAAAATGTTGGAGGCTGAAGGGGTATTACAAGGTGCTTACCCTGTTCCAACATCCTTTCACAGGCTCTGAAGTTAGCTTGTTATCAGATATAGTACTGGGCTGAGTGGACCTATCTGTCTGACATTCTCGAGCCTTTACTGTACTCTTGTGATTGCAACTCTGCTGTTAAATTATTCGAATCCTCCCTCAGGAAGCCTAATCCAATTAAGCTAACTTTTAGAGTTTGAAAATACCAGCATGAATAACAAAACCCAGCACAATTAACAATTATGGGTTTTTTTCACAGTAAAAGATCAGTGATCAGAATAAAAAAACCTCACCAAACTCCCTTACTCTGAAATGATGTATCGCTAAACACAAGAAAGAGAAATGGTCAGTCTTTTTACACATGTCAAGCAAGTTCCCTCTGGATTTATCACAGCAATACTTAGGTGATGAGCCAGAAATCATGGAGGCATCCTAGGGAAGAATTTTTGTTTCTGGAGAGAATGGTTAAGGTCACTGGGCAGGCAAAGAAGGAGGCTTGTATTCATTGTACTCCAGCTAGAGCCTCAGATTAACATTTGGAGCTTTAATTTGAACAATGTCAAATACCATAGTGCTTAGAAGCAGAAGTACAAATATTTGCTCTTAGAATTAAAGCTTGTCGTCTTTTACCAAAGCTTACGTGCTCCTACATTTTAAAATATAGAATCACATATGAGATCAATGTGGCAGCATAGGATGCTAGGAGATAGGAAGATGACATGTCCAGGATATTTCCAACCCTGTGGGCTGGAAGTCTGGAACCCTTGCCTATGCTAAGAGCTGGGGTCCCAGCAGCTTGTTTCTTGTAACCAATCTGGAGATCTTCTCTTTTTCTTTGGCAGCTTGGCAGTCCAGGGGCTCACCTGAGGGAGTGGGTCAACACTTATATCCTTCCACTTGCCTGGTGGGATGGTATTCAGATCTCCCATTTCCAAGGTATTTCTGCCCATTTTCTTATTGTGCTTTTGCTTCCTTTTGGCATCAAATATATATTTGTCACTGTAGGAGCAGCATTTTGAGCTTTCCTGTAGGCTATAGGAGAGGCAGTCCCTCTCTTCTCTGAATAACTTACACATGTGATCAGAACCATCCTCATATGGGAAGAACTGAGCAGCCCTTTATGTAGATGACCTAGCAGTCTGGTTGGTAAAGTTGGAAGGTCAGAGGCTGCTGCTGCTGGGGGGAATACTGATGGAACTGGATCATTGATCTGGCTGCATATGGCTTTCTTGCAGTTTTACTTCTGTTGACAGGAAAGCATCCCTGCCATCCCAAATAGGTACAAAATAGGTACTTAATTAGAACACTAATTAGAATAGCAACAGCTTCATCACAGCATGGGTTTTAGGATTAAATGCATTTTGATTACCAGGTTAGCTCTCAAAGGTTGGGCAAAGGCCATATTATTGTGGTGCTGGGTATGAAGCAGTGCTGCTAAGATTTAAGTGAAAGATGTATACTCAAACAGTTCAGTGCTGCCAAAATTCAGATGGTTCTGGGATACTCACATGCAGAAATGTAGAAAGCAGGAAGATTTTTTTGTGTCTATCTCTAGTGTTAAATTGAGGTTTTAAGAATGTTAAATTGGGACTTCAGGAGTCAGCTGGAAAACATAGTTCCTGTTGTGAAAGTGGTAATTGGAGGCAAAGAGCTTTTTCATATATATTGAGTGCTCAGTTACTTGGATTGCATGACTGTTTATTTCACATAATGTAAAGTGCCTCACAATTGTACCCATGCAGTTGTGGGCATCAAATTGTAAAGAATAGCTGTCTGACAGCCTGCTTGGCCCTTAGCTGTTTTTCTAAGCCTATGAGGCAAATTTGGCTAGCATGGTGGGAGAGTAGCTACACCCAAGTAAACAGTCTGATTCAGTTTCTTTCCTTTGCCTAAATGATATGTGCATAGAGGGAATAGCAACCCCCAGTGTGCAGAACACAGTAATCACAAACAGCAGCTTACTGTAAAAACACACTGTCTTGTTGAGGAAGGTGATTTTTTTTTCCCTTTTTTCGTCCAAGATATAATGCTCTTTCCCAAAGCACGATGCTTATTCACCTTTTCCAGGCTGGCAAAGCTGTAACCCCTAGTTTCCAAAGCTGTTCCAAGGAATAGCTCTCTCATTGCCCTGATGGCTATGCCTTGTCCCAAACCCCTTGGATTATCCAGGGAATGAAGCACCGCAGGGTCTCCCAGGGAACACAGGACAACATCCTGATAACTTCCCCAGGCTGAGGGTGCTTCTGCAGAACAATAGGCTGAGCCGTATTTCACTGTCAGCACGGTGACAAATGGTGGCCACTGAGCCCCCGAGCCGTGTGTAACTTGGCTGGCAATCAGTGGCAAAGGTCACGAATTGTCGTCTTACATTTTAAAGCTCAGTGAGACGGTTTTGTGCCGTATTAGTCTCCCTGTATTAAGTTTCAGCAAAGAGGGGCCAGGGGAGGAGGGAAGAGATTTTTATCTGGAGTTAGGTGATGTTAAATATTCTCAACAATTAGTTAAGATTGTGTGTGTCAAGGTCTGTAAAGAACAGGTTATGTTAATAAAATATCTTTGACTCCCTCTGCCTCCTTGCCCCCCAGTACGTACATGTATACAGACACTTACACACACACACAGAGACACACAGACACACACACATACTTTTAAAGTGGTTTAAGGGCTCTGTAAAGAAGCCGGGCCCTATTTTTTCCCATCCCCTTATTCTTTCTCAATGGGGCAATGAATCCATATTCTGCACATTTTTTGAAGTCTCAAAAAGTGAACAAAATAGGTGAAAATTCACTTCCTATCACTGATCATTTTGTGCTCAGCATGGAGCTTTTAAAGCTGACTAAACCTCCACTGCCAGGGCAGTGTCCCAGAGCTTACACCAGCATCACTTACGTCAGCTGACTGCTGATGCTTCGGCTCCTATTGCATTTTGGAAAAGGTACACAAACCTTACCACAACAGGAGTATGAGGATACCCACCGTGTAATCCTGACTCCATTTAAAAGGAATCTCGACCAAATTGAGCCATGCAAAACATGCAAAAAACAACCCTCTGTAGTGCAAGAGGAAATCACAGGAAAATCATTAAGATGGAGAACGATTTAGAGGCAGTGCCACCACTCCAGTGGTCTGCTGGTCCAGAGGAGGATCTTCACTTATCTTTTTTAGTTCATTACAATCCAGTACATCTGGTGTCAATGGAAAGTACACCTAGGGATAGAATCCCAGTCACTCTTTACAGACAGTTGTCTTCTACATCTGAATAAATTTGTCTTCCTGTGGGGGAAAACATGGGGTGCACCCAGAGGAGCTGTTGTGTGAAGTGATAGCCTGAGCATCCTCCTACCACTGCATGGGTGGTAGGACCAAATAGAGAGGCTGTGTGCTCCTTTCCTGCAGAAGTGTTGGCTGATGGCTCCCATGTGCAATGGGTTACAGTCTCTCTAAGTGGTTTAATTTGTTCCTCACATATCTGCTTAGTGATAGTTTTCCTTGCTCTGGGACCTGATTACTCTGCAAAAAGGTGAAGCGTGGATCTTTGTCTCAGCTGTGTGCTGCAGTTGGCTGCGCCTGGAACCCCTGACACAGGGAAATGAGTACTCCCCACAGCCAGTGCTCTCTCATGACTAGTTCAGGGCACCCACAGGGAAGCTTCCCTACAGGTGGTCATTGCACATGAGAGCTCAGACCACCATGCTCTACCAAAAACTGATGAATAAGGCAATAAGTGGAAGCAACCTTCACTATTCTCTTCCACATTTGTTTTTCCAGTGCAAATACTTTATAAGTACAAATGCAGGAATGTTAGGTAAGATATTGTTATTGATTCCTCAAGCTCATACTTGTTTCTGAATCACCAAACTATTAGATGAAGATTGATGTATGCTGAACAAATCCAGCATCTCACTGATATGAATGGGCTTGCAAGGCCCCAGGTGAGGGCAGGGCATTTGGAATTGACTGTGAGATGGCACTCACATGTGCTTGCGTGAGGTGTTGAACAAGAATAACATCAAACCCTGCTCTTTCTGACGGGATTTTTGCACTTGGTATTGATATAACCCTGAGGAATTAAACAGCATTTGAAAATATCCATACAAACACACTTAGTGCTGCTCAGGAGCAGAGCTAGAGGACGCAGAGGTGAGTGGGAACTCTCTCTCTCCCGGCTGCCGTGCAAGGAGATGATGCAAATGAACAAAGCCAGTGATCACAGCTGTACCCAAGGATACTTTGAAACAAAGAGAAAGATAATACTTTTGAAACCAGGGCCATAATTACTATTTATTTCAACAGCAATTTGCCTTATTATGGTGCACAGCATTTGTTACCTAGGCAACAGATTTCTGTAGAGGCCTGGATCAAATGAAAGTAAATCAGGCAAGATCTAACACCAACATCAATAATATATTTAAAAAAACAAAAGACTAGAGAGTTGGCAATTTCACATAAGAGTTGTATTTTTATTGTTTTCATTGGCAGATACAAGCAATGGTTTGCATCTAAGTAATACCTTTCTCTACTGTGACTGACTGATCTTTTTCATATACATGTACAAATAAAGAGAATTTTACAGAGTTCTGCTCCTGTAATTGTAGGCGTGAATGAGTGGCATGCAATACACTTCTGCAGCCTTGTGTAGAAGAAGCACTGTTGACATGTCTAACCTGATATTTTCATTTCAAGCCCTTGCTCAAGCTCAGCTTCCAAGCTGTTTATGAGCTGGTATGTGCTTTGCTGTGGGCTCAGGCAGGTATTTGGTGCTCACCTGGGGAGGAAAGTCTGGGTCTGGTCACTGTCATGGCACCTGTTCTCTCTTGGATGACTTGAATACAGGAGTGTGGGGGAGGCTGGATTCCAGCTGGAGCTTATTTATGGGTTGCCCTAAGTTCAGGTGCTTTGAGTGAAACTCTTAGGCAGGGATATGTATGGATGGAGAGCAGGACAAGGTGCTTCATGTCCTTGTGCTTGTCCACAAGCCTGTCTTAATCTCACAGCATAAGTAGAGGCCAAATACCATTTTATGAATTCATCAATAGCGTGCAGTTTGATGATTATCCTATCCACTGGCAAATAACTAAATTAAAGGACTGAAAATTTACAAAACAGATTTAGGGAACAGTGTGCAGATATACTTTCAAATGTAGCTTTTGGGAGATAAACAGCTGCATTTCAGAACTTTCTTTTATTTGAAGAAACACTGGAAATGTAAGCCAGTGAAGATTAGAATTTTTAGGAAAGAAGTCTGACTCCAACAGATATTTTAGAGTCCAAGGCAGAATGAATATAGAAAGACAAGGATAAGCACTATAAACTATACATTAATCTCTTTCCAAAGTCTGCTTTAAAAATGCTAGTCAGGAAACACTAGACAGCTTGTAATGAACCATTGATCGTGCTAACGAGTTTTTTTGCACCTATTCTCATCTGATTTTTTTCCTTTTTCTTTTTTGTAAGAACAGAACAAAACCCAAACAACCTGAACAAAAAATGCTGTGCTGAGATTTAATATGAGCCTAGGAAAATGTAATATGATGTTTGTAGCAAAGGACAATGCTCAAATATTCCCCCATTTTTAGCAGCTCTTTCACTACAGTCTTAAAGGAGGATTCCCCCTGCAGATTTTTCACCTTTCTATAGATTTGACTAGCTATTGTAGGCTTTAATTCTCAGACTGGGCTCTTCTACTGTTGGCAAGCCACTGTCTTTACTGTCTAACCTTTCTAAATCTACCTCCATCAGCCTTCCTCCATCCCAGGGCTGCTGAAGCACTAGGACAGCTGCACTAGGACATTATGGATGAACTCTGCAGCTGCTTTGAGGCTGCCTGTGCATCGTGGCTGCCTGTCCTTTCCCCCCTCTGCAAAGGCAGCGCTGGGGTTGGGTGCCAGCCTGCAGGGCTGGAGCTCACTGCTGGGAGTCACACAGCTTCTGGTGGTGCTCTTCACAGCTGTGCCATTGCTTTCTTCCTCTCACACAGTCTCTGAGAGCACAGAAAAATCACTGAGAGAAAAGAAAGGTCCTGGCTGTAAGAACCATTGGGCAAAAAATATTTTGCTGGGAAAAGTTCTTAAGTTGTTGCAATATGACCCTAAAGTAGTGCCCACTTTCTGAGAGCCTTTGCAAGTTCACAGCTGCCAATAATTCCCAGAGTGCTAAACAAGATGAGCTGCCTGACATGAGAGAGCAAGAACTGTTTAGTAATCTGAAATAACCTGGATTGCCATGCCACACTTGGGTTATTGAAGATGCACTTGGGGGGATTTGCATCAGTTTGTGCTGAAAATGTCGGAGGCTTTTCTCGGTAATATGCATCCTGTCTGTAGATTTGGTATTTCTAATAATCCCAGCAATCAAATACAGGAAAGACCACTCCATTTTAATACAGATGGAGAAAGAGGTACATGTTGAATCATTCACTTGTTGGCAAAGGAAAGGAGTTTTACTCAACTTTGGCAAAAGTAAGCATTTATTAGTTGCTAAGTTTTCCCAAATCCTTCCTGATTACTTCCTTCACAGAGTCTTAGGGAGGTGCAGGACTGTGGAGGTAACAGGTTTTGGATAATGTGTTTTCACTGGCATCTGTGACTGTTAATAATTTGCAAAGGTCTCCTGGTTCTTTTTTTTCCCAGAATATCCTGGCTGCGCCTCAATTTTATTACATGCAAATTCCCCATTTTGGTTTTAATAAGCCATTGAACTGTGTATGCCACTCGACTGTTGTTTTTGGAGCTGCTCAGAAATTATTTTTCTTAATGAAAATTATGCTTTATGATGAAAAATGAAGCTCGTGTTTTCAACTGGAAATGGTTTTGTTTTGATACCTCAAGCGTCTCATGGGAGCAGTAGTCTGCATGCTTCATGTTCCAAAGGCTTCAGCTGTGGGGGCTTCTTAAACAAACTGCTCCTCCCTTGACCTGCCATGTGAGTTCCTGGCTGTAGGATATCTAATCCAGCTAGAAAACCTGGGCAACAGAGGGGAATGGAGACAGCTACAGCTTTCATGAACTGCCACAGGGACAATTCTGAAATGTTTTGGGTTTTTAAAGAAAAAAAGCCAACACAATGACAATAAAAAAAACCTAATCCGAAAAGCCAGGGAAAAAAAAAATTAGATTATTTAGATTTCTGGCAATTTGTTGTGAGGGCTTGGCCTTGGCTGGATGCCAGGTTTTCATTAAAGCCTCTTTATCATTCCCCTCCTCAGCTGGACAGAAGAGAGAAAATACAATGGAAAGCTCATGGGTTGAGGTAAGGACAGCGAGAGATCACTCACCAATTACTGTCACTAGCCAAACAGACTTGACTTTGGGAAATTAATTGAATTTTTCATTGAATTTTTCATGAAGTCAGAGCAGGGTAATGAGAAATAAATCCAAATCTTATAAAAAACCTTTCCCCCACCCTTCTTTTCCTGGACTCAAATTCACTCTTGCCTTTCTCTCCCTCCCCACCCCAGTGGTGCAGGGGGACAGGGGGTGTGGTCAGCTCTTCACACATCTCTTTCCTCCTTCAGGAGGAGGACTCCTCATGCACTTCCCCTGCTCCCATTTGTGTCCCTCCCCTGGGAAACAATGCTCCATGAACGCTGCCAATGTGAGCCTTTCCCACAGGCTGTAGTTCTCTATGAACTGCTCCAGTGTGGGTCTCTTCCATGGGGAGCAGTCCTTCAGGAGCAGGCTGCTCCAGCATGGGTTCCCCACAGGGCTGTAAGTCCTGCCAGGTGCCTGCTCTAGCATGGTCTCCTCTCTGCACAAGGCCATAGGTCCTGCCAGGAGCCTGCTCCTACTTGGGCTTCCCACAGGATCACAGCTTCCTACAGGCATCACCTGCCCTGGAGTGAGGTCCTCCCTGGGCTGCAGGGGGATCTCTGCCCAGGGCCTGGAGCACCTCATCCCCCTCCTTCTTCACTGACCTGAGTGTCTGCAGAGCTGCTGCTCTCACATGTTCTCACTCCTCTCTCTGGCTGCTCAATTTCTTTTTTCCCTTCTTAAAAACATGATCCTGGAGGTGCTGCCACTGTCACTTAGCTTTGACCAGTGGAGGGTCCATCTTCCATGGATGTAGGGGAATCTTCTGGCAGCTTCTCAAAGAAGCCATTCATGTATCCCCTCACTACCAAAACCTGGTCATGCAAACCTAATACACTGCTTTTTCAAAAAAGATGAAACTGTCTGGTAAAAGGCTAGTTCTCACCAAGAATTTAATTTAGCTGAAAACTTACCAGAAAACAGTGTGATAAAAAGAACTTGAAAATAATTATCTGTTTTCCCCTTTTAAAGAATAATGCTGTTTCTGCCAGAGAGCGGATCTGTGCTGCACCAGAGGGAGGTTTATAAGACATATGTCTGATGAAATTGCAAATGGCTGCACTTGAGATATACTACCAGAAAGCAGTGAACTCAAGGGAAACTAGGAAACATACCTGACCATTTGTCCTTGAGGGATTAAACTCTCCTGCTGCACAGCAAACCTGTAGCACCTAAAAATACTGAGCATTCTACATCACCTACAACTGCTTCCAAATTCCTGCAGGCTGATTTTCAAGTTATTTGGACCAGAAAGTCTTGCAAGGGAGGTTTAAAAATTTCTTGGTACTGATTTGTTAAGATGACTTAAGGCGAATTCAGGAGGCATGACTGCCTCCTGAATGTCATATGTTTCCCTGTCTGTGTTCTCATTTTTACTATATGGTCTTAGATCTTCTGGAAGGAAATATATTGTCTTTTTAAGTCAGAGCCTGACTTTTTGTTTCGGCTCTACTGTGGTGGCAGCAGATCTTGTTGTTATGTTCTCAGACACTCCTCTCCTGTTTCAGCCATCTCTTCACTTCCCTCACTTTGCTGTTTGCACAACTGGGCCTTTCTCATGCTTTTTTCCTCTTTTTCACGGGTCTCTGAGTTGCCTGGGTACATGTCTGAAGGTTTTCTTTCTCTTTTTATTGTAGTGGGTGCCTCAGACAGGTTTTGCAGCACTAAGTGAAGTTGGGGAGAAATTTCCTTCTACCCAAACTGTGGATATAAATCCACTAGTTTTATGGTATACTCAGTGTCAAGTTTGCTTTCTTTGTGAAATTTGACAGTTTTCCACCTACAACAGAATTATTTTCTGGTCCTTATGGCTTTGTCTCAAATGCTTTTGGCCTTTATGATCTGTATTAAACTTGTATTTTTCATGTCAGTGAACTACTTGGTGAGATGTTCTCATTTTCTAGCTTCCCTGTGTTCAGTTCTTTCTATGTCCAGTCTTTTGACACCTTTTTAACAGCACAGCAGCTAAACAATTCTTCTTTGGGTACTGGGAGTCAAGCCAATATGTTCACTCTTTCAGGCCAATTAAAGACTTTTTGTGTTCTTTCAAAAGTAGCAAGCACTGAAGAACAGTGGATTCACAAAAATTGGTGTTATTTAGGCACATTAGTTGATTATTATCCTGAAAACAAACTATTGTGTCTTCCAAGACACCTTATGTCTTTTGTCTCCCACTCCTGCTCCTGTGAGACTGATGGAGCAGGCATGATTTGTTGACTGACTCCTTTGATGTCCATGGGATGAAAGTCACAGCCAAATATGCCCAGGAGCTTTCAAGATTACTTGGTGTATTTTCTGAATGCTTTAATAAAGCTACTGTAGCAAATCTACAGCTACCAAGATAATTTTAATACAACAACAGTCTTTCTCATAATGGTATTCTGTAATTATATTGTGCCTAGGGAAAAAAAATGTCTTCAGGATATTTCTGGAGGGTGCTCTTCTAAAATATTAATTTTGATTGATAATCTGATAGGAAAACATGTTTACCTATCATGCAGTCAGTTTGCTTCCTTTGTTAAACATGACTATATCATGTAAGATCTACCTTTCATTCAAAGAATCTGAATTGCCTGAGAGGAAGTAACCAAACCGGCAGTTTTACTCCAAAATGTCAGCACCTGAACTGCAGCATTAGCTCCCATGTTGGCTAACTCTCTGGGATGTGTCCAAGTCTCAGATTCAGAGATGCTATTTTTTAAGGGCCTAGAGATGTTTCATCTGCATGGGCAAGTGAAGTTTGCTTCTTCCTGGGTGGATTCTGCCTGTGTCCCCTGTCTGACAGCGCTGTGGCAGTTGGGTGTCCCTGTAAGAGCCTATAATGGTTCTGCAGAACCACATGGAGTAAAAAGCAGTAAATGCATGCTGTGACTAGAAAATAAGCAGGTATCCATCTACTAAAGGACCACAGCACCTTCTGCATGAAAAGCCTTAGTTGCTGTGCAGTCACAATTTGGAGAGCAAATGAACCTTTCAGATGGTTTTTGTTTATTAGCTTGTTCTGCCCAACATAGATATGAATGTTGGTTTTTGCTTCCCAGAAAAGAGGACTGCAGTGATTGCAAGTCTCCAGGTATTTTACATGTTTATTTAATCTTTTCCAAACAACTACCTAAAGCTTCATTAACATTAAAATTAATCAATTTAGGTTTAATTGAACTGTGTTTCAAAATCACAACATATATCTTTACTCCTAAAATAAATTTAAAAATAACCAGAAAACATAACTACTGTGACTATAATTGAACAGTATTTATCTTTTTAATCACTTGTTGGTTATCTTCCAGGCTTAGCATCTACAGCTGAATATTCAACAAAATATCAGCAAGATTTTCTTTCTAGACTACTACTTCAGTGCTCAAGGCATACATTAATTCTTGCTTTCAACTGTTAGTAATCTAGCCAATACTCAGTGCTTAGTATGCTGGATCTGTGACAGAAACTTTCCCCCACACAGTCAAGTGTCTTTGCAGTATTAAATAACTAATGTTGTGACAATCTTTCAGAAATGTCATCACTCCTGCTTGTCAAATGACTCTTCAGCACGTTTCCAAACCAGCTGATAGCAACATGGCTTGTTAGGTCAGCTTAAATAGTGGCTTCAAAGTAGAACTTCATTTACAGGTCAGAAGAGATTTTAAATTTCTGCCAGGGTGATTTTACAAACCATTAAACAAGGCACAGGGTTGCTCTCAGAAAAAATGAGGAGGGGCAGTGGATCCCATGCAATTCCCCTTCCTGCAGCCCCTCCATGCCCATGCCATGAGTGACAGTACTCTACTGAGTCCCTCCTCAGAGAGGGCTTCTTCCAGTTAGGGACATACATAGGCACCCACACACTCTGCCTCTTCCTATTTATTAAAAAAAAAAAAAATCTGAAAAGCCTTTCCTATCTGTATTGTACAATAGCAAAATGGTACAACTGCCCTATGGCTCTGATGTACTGTCAGATTCCATATGCAACAGATTGGGCAGTAGATTTCCACAAACCCACTCCCATTTAAGCTCAGGTGACAGACTATTCTTTTCCATTAATATGTTGATTTTTTTTCTTATGCAAACAACAGAAGATGGAATATGGGAAGAAATAAGGAGGTGGAAGTGGCACTGAATTGTCTTTTTATCACCAGCTAATTCACCTTTCAAAACCTATGTACAATCTACGGTTGCTCTGAATATGGACTTAGAGCATTGTGATGCCTGCCTCATATTTTGTCTGTTTGAATGTATTTATATTTAATCAGGGTACTGTGTATTTTTCCAGATACTACCTTGCCTGCAGCTATGGCAGCAGCCTTTCAGAAGAGTCTTTTAAATTGTAATTAAATAAAATAAATAGAAACAGAAAAAGTGCAGAAACTGTTAATGGAGGATAAGAGCATTCAGGATGTGAGAGGTGCTATTTTTCTGTGTTGACCTCTAATAATTTGCATAAACCACCTGCCTTAGTTTATCCAACTGTTAAATTGTTATAAGAGCACATTTCCCCCCCCAAGGGTTGTGGACAGAACTCATTAATGTTTCATAAACACTTTCAAATACTTATCTAACATCATCCTATTCATAGAGGTTCACACTAATGAGATCTAGTAATGAAAGATGAAAAACAAGTACTATTATAATATTATTTATTCACTTAAAAAACCAAATACGTTGACAGAGTATAACCATCACGGCATCTTTACAATAAGAAATGTATCATAATTTTTAATTTAAGCATTATTTCTAATTAAAACTGCATTAATTCTATAGCAATAGCTTTATTTTTTGAATTGACAAGCCAATTAAAATTCTGACTGATAGAGATTCTGTAATTAAATTCTTTATAACACAGCCTTGCCTCTGATTTTTATCCATCTCCATGCACAGGGCTGCCAGTAGCTCCCCACGATGACTTGATGACCACACACACCACCTACAGTTTGTCCACTTCAGAATTGTGGAGATTTTAAAGATTTGCTACATTACTAAAGTTTTCCAAAGACATATCTGCATATTCAAAGGTGAGGTCTCTTCCAGACAGATTCAAATATTTTTTGTAGGATATTCTAAACTTTTCTTGAAAATGATCTCTGAATACAGTGCTTAGTGCCTTGTGGAGGAATGCTCAGCCTGGGCATAAGGTGCAGGCTGAATATGCTCAGGTAAGTTTTAAGGCTGCTCTGGTCAAAGTTGGTGGAATTATGGCAACCAGAACTTCATAAATACACAAAAAATATTATATACTGTTTTCCAGTGTTTGTTTGTTTGTTTGCAGTCCTAGGATTGCCTAATAGATGTTAGTGCTGCTTACACAAGATCCCCCAAAGTGCCTTATGGACACAGGGATCTGTGCAAAGATTTCCTTTCTATTCTGCACATAATTAAAGCCAGCTCTAAAGCAGGCTAGAGAAGGGAAGTCCTGCTCTGTAGGAATTAATATATTCTTAGTTGACTGCTCCTAGTGAAACATTTGAGAATGTGTGTTACATGAGACAGAAAAGCTGAAATGATAACAGTGAATTTTTTCAACATTGTAGAAATTAATTTGCAACAAGATTTTTAATTCACAGTTCCAGTGAAATTAATAAGTTGCTGCTGAATATTTTGATTTATCTGAAACTCTCCTTCCAACTGGAGAAATGCAATAGCAATTGAAATACTGAATCCTGCTGTTGATTTTTGAGGCTATTGTGATTTTGAACCACTCTTCTTAAAAATACCTTTTTCTAGGGGGCTTTTTTGGGTGCAGGTGATGCACACAGCAGTGCAGAAGGACAGTTCAGCATTGTCCTCCAGTTGAGCCCTTCTGGCCCTGGCAGGGTGCCTAGAAAAGACAGCCTGGAAATGCAAGCACCCCATTTAGAGGCTGTAAGGCTCCTCTTTACAGGTAAATAAAACACTTCACCATGGATTTTTCTCAGCTTCACACAATCAGTTTATGCAATAGGAAGAAGATGATAGGGAAAGTAGCAGAGGATTTTGTGTGGCAGAAAGAACATTGTGATTACCCAGTAACGTTTCCTTCATTAATTGCTTGGAAAAAAATCTGTTTACAAAGGTAAACAGGATTTACTGGGCTACCATGTAGCCACAGGGTATAAATACTTGAACAAAAGAAGAGAAAATATAAGTTTTAATTGTAGGTGCTTGATGTGCACTGGAAGCAAGCAAATAAAGTCCAGAATTAAAATTTTATTTGCCAGGAATCTGCATGTGAAGCACTGCTGAAAATCTCTAGTTTATCCAGCTTGATTTGTGAATGTGTTACCTGTTAACCTGAAAGAGCTTTTGAGGGTTCTGAAGGTAATAAGTAACATGGATTTTGCATGAATTTTCATAAATTATTCGGGTTGTGCTTTTCTATTAACATACTGAATTCTACGGACTTTAAAAATGTGGGCCAGATCTGGCCCTTTTTTTTTTTTTTTGGGTGGTTGAAGGCTGTGAATTTCTACTACAATGACCAGAAGAAAGTAACTGAACATAAGGGACGTCTACAGACTTACAGACTGCGAAATATTAAAGATCAAACAACAGACTTCTTCCTAGTCAGGTATGATGATACAGGTGATAAGTAACTTAGAGTGAGCCTTCCTTTCAAAACTTCTCTTCTCTTCTCTTGTCTCTTTGGCTTTTCCCATCTACATGAATGACTTTCTGAATGCTTATCTTTTAATGAAACACAGAAGAAAAATGTTCCTTTGCAAGTCTCGTGGAAAGAAGCAATTCTTGCAAGTTTTCCATTTTGCCCAACATATTTTGAAGGTCTGCCAGTTGTATCAACAACAAAATAACATTGGATTGTGCTAAACAGGAGTTTAAAATACGATGTGCCTGTCCCAGAAACGATGATCACATTGTTGATCTTCGTAGCACAGCCACAGCACAATTTCAATGAAATGTATTTCCTTTGGCTACAGGAGGTCCACAGCTCCCACTGACACCAGGAAATGGAATTACCCTTAAGAGTGTGCAGACCTTGATCCAGATGCAGGAAAACATCCACCAGAGCAATTGAACCCTGCTGTAATGAAGAGATGGGATGAGACAGTGAAGGGCCCTGACTTTGCCCACGGCACCCACAGAGCCTGAGCTCCCCGGTGAGCTGGAAGCTGCTGACTTGACAGAGCACTGTCAACCAAAAGTGACAGCCGCTCCTGTCACATCTCATCTTTGCAGCTCAAGGACCAAAAGTAAAAAGCTCACTGGAGAGAAGATCTAGAGAGGATGTCTTCTGAGTGTTTGACAGAGCCTGGACATTTCATTGCTATTCTACCAATACCCTATAGAGGATACTAATAATGCCTTTGTCATTGAAACAATAATTTGGAATTCACTTCTTAAAAAAATTGGATCCATACAGGCAAGATTTTGGTTTTATTTGACACATTGTACTCTCGTTGTACCAGAATAGCAGCAGTGGATTCAGCTGTGTGGGAATATGGGGCTGTGCAGCTTCCAGCGTCGCTCACTGCTGTTGTACACTGCTGGCACACTGGTGAGCAGCCACCTGAACTGCAGGCTCTGAACCAGCAGGCACAGCTGGATGGGCTAGAGGAAGTTTGCCCCAGGTCCATGCCCATTCCTTCCTTCTTCAACATCCACGTATTGTGTTAAGGTCTTCTGAGATTATTATATCTTATTACCCGAAGCCCTCATTTTTTGCTTAGTTAAAAAGAATCATTACACACCTGATGATTTGGAAGCTTCGCTGGAATGTTTCCAAATCCCACTCCTAATTAACAAAGGAGGAAACCCAACACAGAACTACTTTCTATGCCACTTTTTGTGGCCAGCAAGTCCAAAATGAGTCTTATCTGAAGTTTACAGACATAGATTTGGACTTAGGACTGGCTTTAAAATTAATCTGAAAAAATATATAAGAAGACGTTAAAACTGATATCTGACCTCAAATGAGAATACTGATGTTACTTCACACACACCTTGAAATGTATGGGCTGAGTGTACAATGTTTGCACTGAACACATCCCTGCTGTGTAACTGATTTAAATGAATAAAACAGAATTTTTTTTTTTCTCTTGGTGGCATTCATTTTGCAAATCTTCTTAGAATCACCAGGCTCTTAAAGCACCTGCAGAGTCTCCAGGGCCCTGAACTGCTGGTGTTTCAAGCAGATCTCTTACAGACAACATCATTGAAAAGCCTCTAAGCATGAGCCCATCCTGAAAATTACAATTTGCACTGAATTGTTTCAGTTCTGATATTGCAGGACACCTTATACCTGGGAAGGTGAGGACATTGTGAGCAAAAGGGCTGGTCACAAGCTGCAGACTGCATCATGAATCAGTGCTGATGACAACTGTTTGTCAAATGTGTTTTACACTTAACAACAAACAACATAACACCCAAAACTGTCGTTCATAGCTCACTGATCTGAATTTATTTGGCTAAATGTTTCCTATGATTTCTTTCAACATGGGAATCATGGCCTTTAGCACATTTCTTATCAAAGGAATCAGGCTCTTATTTCTCTCTAGTAGACTCAGTTCTCTGCTGTGTTAAATAGTAGATCTCTCCACTAGCTTGTATTAATACCTCCAAAAGCCTGTCAATGTGGTTACCTAAATCCACTAAATGTGTACTAAATAGCAATGCTAACAATTTAACAATCTACTTACAAGCAGTAAGTTACAAAAGAAGTAATCTCTGCCTTTCATTAATTTTCTCCTTAATGGTCTCATTAGTTTTTGTAGTTGGGCACTGCAGTTAATGGCCTCAACAATAAATCCTGCAAAGCAAGATTTTAAAACTTCAAGGTAAATCTGTGCTACTGGTTTGTCTTGTTATTTTCTATGCTGACCTCTGCTACCTTTATTTAGGTCATTCTCCCTTAACTTTTAACTGTTTCAGAGTCTAACAAGTGATATCTAATTCTGAAATACTAAATCTGGACCGCACATATGCCAAATGAGTGCTCCAGGCTCTGCAAAATGATGTAGCAAGACCTTCCAGGATTACAGTAGCTTAAAATCAGAAGTATTTGAAAACAGTGACAGTGAAAACATAGTTCCTTTTCATTTGTGTCTTGAACCTTTGAACTTTATTATTCAGGTTCTTCCAGCAGCCCTGTGAGGGTCAGAAAGCCCCATTTAAAAATAACAACACAAAGCCAACAGTTTTTATTTAATCATCTGACTTGAGCACCTGGGAGCTTAGGGAAGAGCAACAAGGAAAACAAAAGTCACAATCAGAGCTCAAGGCTGGTAGCAATGTGTCTGACACAAAGACCCTTCTCGTGACTTTGGGATCAGTGTTCCACAATAATAACCAGATTAGTGATAAAGATCATTGCATTCTGTATTTCCTTTCTCTTGACAGCTTTCATATCTGATTCACCAGGGTGCTTATTGAGTCCAGGAGTGTTCAGCCGGTGTACAACTGGAGTAAAACAGCCATGAATCATGTCCTCAAAGTGCTCTTTACCACAGCCACTAACACTTTATAATGTTGTCTAGAAATCCAAAAGAATGATTTAGTCAAACCACGGCTTCTATTTCATTTTTATTAAACCTGGCTCTCTGCCTAAACTCTTGGCATTTTGAACAGTGAATATATTGCTTTATCCATAACATTTGTAACTTTCATTGATCCGTTCAGGTAAAAGCACCAAGTAAAAGTCCTTTATTATTGATGTGGAAAATATTACTTCTCCATTGCTTTTTTGTCCACAAACATCTGTCACTTTTCCCTGACAAATCTCCTTAAGCCTTTGTTCTGGGCCTAGAAATCCTGTCCATGGTTATTTTGTGGGATGGAGTTGTTTTTCCATATAAATCATAGAATACTTTGGTTTGAAAGGGACTGTCCAAGGTCATCTGGTCTAACCCTGAGCGGGAACATCTCCAGGTTCAACCTGACCTTGAAAGTTTCCCAGGATGGGACACCTATGACCTCTCTGGGCAGCATGTGCCAGTGTTAATTGAACTTCGAGTGGTTAAATTGACACTGGTTCGCAGCACCTTCCCCACACCTCAGCTTTGAGTACAAAAATTTTGCACAAACACAGCTTTTTATGGTCACTCATCTTCTCAGAACAAAGTGGTCTTTTCCTACAGCTTTGGGGAACCTTGCCAGGGACCCCATTGCATTCACTGCAGCAGCACTCCCCCAGGGTGAACACCCTCCTTGAGAGCACAGCAGGTCTGCAGCCTGCTCCTCCCAGTGTGTGCATATTTTCCAGAGAAAAGTAAATTGTCAGCATAGCTTGTTGAGCAGAGCTTTGTTTTCTGATTTTATCACCCTTGTTTTTATTGCCCCCTGCCCCTCCTCTCCTGGGGCCACAGGAGCCAAGCTGCCCCCAGCAGTGGGGACACAAACATCTGCACCTGCCCCAGAAGCTGTGGGTGTAATATCATGGCTAATGATTTCCTGATTTTTTTCCCCTGCATGATGTCTCTAGTCCCTGTATCTGACGGTTTCAGCAGTGTAAGCAATAATTTCCCAACCTGTCACAAGTCCCATGACCCAGCTGCAGCCTGGGGAAGGTTGTTCTGTGCCTCTGCCCTGCCAGGGCTGCTATTCCAGCACCCTTTTTGCTCTTATGGCTTCTGAGGCAGAAGAAGCCTCCCAAGGTTTTCGGTCAGTGCATGGCTGTCATATTTCATTTTGCCTAAGACACGTCAAAGTGATACCTTTGACAAGTGCATTTTCCTGTGCCATTTGTTGATTCCTTCTCTATAATTCCACCCGCTGGGACCCAAAGTGTCACCACATCAGTCACCAGGACACAGAAAATTTCACTGGCTATTTTCTGTGTCTGTGTACAGTTGAGTTTTTTAAACTTACTGGCATTTAAAATTATTATAGCTTATTATTTATGTGTGTGTCTTTGGTGTGTATGATTATGCAGTTGCCATTTTTATTATTTCTTCATTCCCATCTGGGCCACATGTTAACTTTGTGTATATTGGTTTGCATATTGAGGGTGATATCATTCATCCCTGTACATGCATGGTGTGTGGGTCTGTGTGCATGCAAGCAGCTTACTTTATTCATCTCTTCTTCTGTGTGCAGCATGTTCCTGTCTGTGTTACACAAAGATGAGCCAATGCTGTGGTTTGTTCTTCTGCACGCAGCACATCTCCGTCTGCATGTTAATATTTCTCTGCACCCTGATGATTTAATCATGTACTAGGGGAGGAAGTCAGCACTGCTTCCCAGTGGAGAATATTTATTGTTTCCATTTTCAGAAATTATTGCAGGACGATTCTCCACCATTTTGAAAGGGAAAAAAAGAAGTCCACTTGACTAAGCTATTTACTCATATTGGAAGCAGTATTATGCTCCCGCTGTACTAAAGGACATCTCTGGATCCAGTGGGGATGGATCCACCTCCCCTGTCAATGGCCATTGCAAAGTCAGGCTACTCCAAGCTCATCATCATGGCTCCTTCTGTAGCCAGTGAAAAAGCCATGTAGATGTATAGACTCTCTCTGTAGACAGCCCATCCTATGACAGATGCCTAAAGCCGTGAGAGGACCCCTGCCTAGGGACAGGTGTTTGTAGCAGCCCATCAAAACTTGCTGGTGTTTGCATTGCTCATGTAGGAGGAGAGCTGTACTCGCATCTTTATCTGATGAGGTGAATCCTGGGACTCCAGAAAAGCAACACTAGCTGAAGTGAATGTGTCAGTTTTTATATGTTTCACGACTACAGTTGTTCTTGCAAGCAGGTTTTTCAAGTCTAGACATGACCCACACTGGATGAAAGGCATTAAAGGGAGTGGACTAGAATATGTAACCTATAAACAGCAAAGGCATTTAAAAGCATAGATCCTAGACTAACCCCAAAGCCAATGAAAACCAAACACATTGAATTTATGAGCTGGAGTATCATCCCACAGGTGAATGATGATTATCTTCCAAATGTAGAAATCATCTGAATTTTAGTGAAGGTCAAGACCAACAGCTAATGTTTGTATTACACTGTAACTGCTGGTGAAACAGGTCATCAGCACTATAGCACTGCTGAGACTGACATGGAATCTATAGTAGCTATCCCCAAACAAGCTTGAAGATGCTGAGCAAAACCAGTACAATCCAGGCAATGATCAATTAATACCCAATTTTGGATGACTTCTCCAAGAGGAATGGGGAAAAGAGAAAAATTCAAGGTGAAACCTACTGTATTTTGTAGCTATTAAAACATAAAAAAGAGACAGATTTGAACTTAACAGAACTACAAGATGTCTGTTATGCAGGGTAACTGGAACGTCAAAAGGATCTTTGAAGTCTAATAACATACTCAAATTTGAACAAAAGGGAAAGATATGAGCTTTCTCTTTTTGGACTTTGATACTCTTGAGACAACCAGTAATTTGATGGATCTACGGAAGCACACATTTATAGAACAGAAAGGTTTTTTATGAGTATCAGGTTGCTGTTATATATAAAATTTACAGAAGTGGGCTTCTATGTTCCAAACCTCTCCCCTTAAAGTGGGTTTTTTAATTTGTGATCAGTTTACAGCTTATCTGTGTGCAGAGTCCCAGAATGATAAAATTTGAGGAAAAATAACTGCCAACACCTAATTTAAAAGGCTGAGAATTTATTAATTTTTTTTTTTAAGAATGTCTCTGGACTTGGGTGGAGCTGAATCCAACTGTTTTAGTATCATTGTATTGGATTTCTCAGGTTTTACTATCAGAAATGTAGAAATGCTTCAGATTATTACTTTTTTCCAGGGTAGTAATGGTTTATTTGTGTTAGGCATGCCTTATAGCTGTAGCTTTTCATTATGTTCTTTGTTTCTCCCCTCCTCCAACATCCCGTGACCCTTGATTCCTCGGCGTCCCTGTCTTCAGAGATCTACAGCACTATATTTCCTTCCTACCAAGCAGCATCTTCTTTTGCTCTTAGACTTGGACCTGAGAGTGTAAAACGAAGTAAAGAAACATAACCTAACAATTCTCTCTCTTCTGTTCTTGAGTGTCAGCAGTACCTCTGATCTCTCTTTTATATCTTATCTTTAATGCTGTCATGCCTCACTAAGAGGGCTTGACTCATGGGTTGGGCACTACAGCTTTTGGTGATGACTTGTTACTTTTTTTTTTCCTTCTGTTTATCATGTCTGAGTGAACTCGACAGCATTCAGTCACTGCCAGGTTGTCAACACTGGACCCAGACAGTCTCTGTGTTCAGAACAAATGTGGTCATATCTTTCCAAGTACAGCATCTAAAAGCCTACTCCTCTCTGCTTCTTCCCTCTGCACATCAAATATGGCTCAGTTTTTTCCTGGAGAGATGACACTGGCCCTGGGGAGGGGGGATTTGGCTTCTTTACTCGCTTGTCGCGCTGCCTTTCAGTTGAGATGCCAGCCTGGGAGCCTGCAGTGATGCTGGTGTTGGGATGTGGCTTTCAGCAGGACTGGAATGGCTGTTTCCCATCTGGTTCAGAGCAGCTGTCAGACACAACGAATGCCAGTATCCAACAGCAGGAGCCTGTTTTTGTTGTGTGTGCTTGTTTGTGTGGTGCGCGTGTAACTTCTGAAGTGCCTCTGTGCCGGGAAGCAGCTCTTCTCTTTGCTAATGGATGCTCATGTAAAGGTACACACAACCCTGTGCTGTGGTCTGCAAAGCACAGCTTGCATTGCTCTGGCTCACTAGCTAAAAGAACAAGTTAATGTGTAAGACTCAATTTAATGAACTATTAACTGGAAATACACATTATTTATATTTTGCAAAGGGATCTGGGAGAGAAGCCAACTTGACATTTTAACTAAGAATCAAAAAGGACTTGTGATAAGTCCTTGGTTTAACATATAACATGACTCAATGGCTAAAATATCAGCTATGATGTGTGTTCACATAGGAATCATGAAGGGAAGCAGGCTACCTGCAGGGTAGTCCTTCTGCAAGGACACCATGTTTTCAAGCATTATAGAAACATTCTAAAACCTGTAGCAAACCCACAAGATGGAAACATGTTTAAAACTTTCCCTAACAGAACATTTTCAAATTAAAAATTGTATGTCTTCAGGACAGCAGCTCAGTTTGAAAACTAAGGAAAAGTGAGGAGCATTTCAAAACTGATTGTAGGGGAGGAAAGAAAGCTAAATAGGTGAGTCACATTGAAAACTAGTGCTGCTTGTCTAGAATTCTGGGTAAGTCTTCTGTGAAGATTTAGTTGCCTCAAGTATCAACTGGGTAACAGGACCAGCCTTCCAGCAGCTGCTCTTGCCCATCTGGCTGAGGCACTCTGTGTGCTTGGCCAGAACCTGGAAGCTTTCAGGACTGCTGGTGTGTGGCATTTAACCAGGGGGAGCAGCTGTTCCTTGTTGGAGAGCCAAGATCTTGCCCAGTCCCCAACCGAGAGCTTGTCATATAACATAGCCCCATAATGGAGATAATAATGCCTGTCCTTCTTTAGAAATTACTTTGAGATCTGCCAAAGAAAAAGGCCTATTCAAATGCAAAGCCTGATGCTTTTATTTATTAATAGATATTATGCCAGAGTCACCAATCTGCTCCTGGTGCCTTGTGTGGCTTTAAAAACAGAGGATCTGCTTGCTTGATTGAGCCCAGCTGGTGAGCTGAGGCCTAGGGCTGTTTTGTGATATTGGAAGGAGAAGGAAACAGCCAGATGTTAACCAGCAACTACTCAAGCTTGGTGCTTCCCTGCCCATTATTCCTCTAAAACTAGAGCAAACATGGGAGTGCCACCAGCAGCACCAGTGTTTCTGAAGTGGAGGACTGGGCTTCTCAGAGCACTGCTGTTTCCTTAAAGGAGCTCATATGCTTGCAAAAAATAGCAGTTACAGGTAAATTTATTATCTCCCCTGGGAAATAGATTTTATCTACTCCACAGTATCCCATGGGAATTCTGTGCTGTAGCAGGCTCCTGGCGGGACCTGTGGCCCTGTGGAGAGAGAAGGCCATGCTGGAGAAGGGGGAGAGTGTGAGGAGTCCTCTGAGCAGAGAAGGAAGGAGTGACAGGTATGTGATGACTTGATCACAGCTCTCATTCCCCATTTGCCTGTGCTGCTTGGGGGTAGGAGGCAGAGAATTTAGGAATTAAATTGTGCCCAGGAATAGGAAGAGGTGGCAGGAATGTGTTTTAAAAATTAGTTTTATTTCTTATATTCCTGCTCTGATTTGACTGGTAAGAAATTCAGTTAATTTCCCCAAGGTGAGTTTGTTTTGCCCATGGGTGATATCTCCCTGTCCTTATCCTGACTCATGAGCCTTTTGTATTTTGTCTCTGTAGCAGAGGAGGGGAGTGGTGGAGAGGCTTTGGTGGGTACCTGGCATCCAGTCAGGGTTAGCCCCCTATGGACTGAGAAGCACAGCACAGTATTAAAGGGTTCACCTGATGCATTATCTTTACAACAGCATTACCTGGCATCTCTGGAGCTTCTAGCTCAGTTCAATTCCAACAAAGATTTTCAGGAAAGACAGGCAGAAAAAAAAAATTTTTTTTCAGTCTTGCTCTAGCTTAATCTCTCTGCTGTGAATGATTAACAGGTGGAAGGTCTGCTTGTGTAAATTTGTGCCTTCCGTATTTTGTTTTTGGCCGCACTTTCCTGGTGTGGAAATCCTGCTACTCATTTCAGTCAATCCATGGCTCCCACTGCACGATTCATTTTTGCTGTCCTCAAGGGAGTCTTTCCATAGAATCACAGAATGTCTTGAGTCAGAAGAGACCTTAAAGATAATATAGTTTCTGCCCCGCCATGTGTAGGGCCAACTTTCATTAGACAAGGTAGCTCAAAGCCTCGCCCAATGAACACTGCCAGGGACGGGCCATCCACAACCTCTCTGGGCAACCTGTTCCAGTGTCTCACCTCACAGTAAAGAATTTCTTCCTAATAGCTCATTTAAACCTCCCCTCTTTTGTTTTATAGCATTCCCCATTGTCCTGTCACTACATGACCTTGTCAAAAGTCCCTCTCCAACTCTCTTGTAGGCCCCCTTCATGTACAGGAAGGCTGCTCTGAGGTCTCCATGGAGCCTTCTCTTCTCAGGGTGGAACACCTGTGAGTCTCTTGGCCTGTCTTCATGGGACTGCTCCAGCCCTCTGAGTACCTTCATGACCCTCCTCAGGACTTGCATCACATGTTTCTTATGTTGGGGTTTTTCCAATTACTTTCTCCTGTACACTTGCAGTAACAGATGACTTTTTGAAACAGTCCTATTAAAATGAAAACAGAGGGTATATTTCTACCCACAAACTTGTTGACAAACTTTATTTTATCAGATGAAATATAAATGGAAGTAACTTTACTAATGTGCTTTTACCAAGCTGTCTTCTTAGTTTGATATGTTATTGTCCATTTCTTTTGATTTCTCATATTTAGAACTGATTTCTCACATTAGGATTTTTCCTGTAGCGTTTTTATCCCTGACATATTGTAAAGTGATGGATAATTTAAAATGCTTCCTTACCACCTCCTAAGTTCGAGAGAGCTCGAGTAGATCATTCCTGTAGATGATGTACAGCGGGATGTTTTGATAAATAAAGCAAGGGCTTCAGCAGGGCCAGATGATTTCCTCCCGGAGCTCCAAGGGCGGTCTCCGGCCGGGAGAGCCGGGAGGTGGCAGCCTCGGCTCGGCAGAGCCGCCTCGGCTCCGGGCCGCTCCTCCTCCTTGGACACAAAAATAAAACACTGCGTTGCCATGGATTTAAAGGAAAACCCGAGGGGTATTGTCAGGGAAAGGCTGTGCCTTGCTGCCCGGGCGGTTCCTGCGGTTCCCGCCGGGGGAACGCGCCGGGCTCGGGGCGCTCGGTGGGACGGACAGGGGCTCCTCTCCTCCGGGTACGGCAGCGTCATCCACAGGGTCACTGGAGCCAGTCAGGAGAGAAAAAGGACCAGCTCTAAAATCAGTCCTGTTTGCTTTGCTCTCTGATTGCTAGCACCTTTTAGTGATGTTCTCTCTCACTACGGGGTGGATTTTCATTGGCTTACTTCACTTTCCATTGAAGTAACTCGGAAAATTCCAACAGCTTTGGTGGAAACAAATTCCTATAATCTGGGATTCTCTGAAGTGTGCTTCCTTTCCGAGAAACATAATCCTTCTGCGATAGAGAGCTCTATCATCTGCAGAACCTTAATGCACCACTTTTAATGCTGAAAATGCACCACACCAGAAATAATACCCAGTGCAAATGCAATTATATACCGACCTCCCTACTCAGATTAAATTGCACATTTAAAATATCTTGCATTATTTTTATTTGGTCTTTAAATTAATTTCTTTGCCTGACATTTTAAATTTATTGAACAGTCCAAGTTACACTTAATTTAATTCACTGTCTTCAATGAGTTTGACTTATATAGTGATTTTGGTTGGCAGTCTTTAAACATAGATTTCCACTTCTAATTAGCAAATTCCTGGAGCTGTAAATGCTTTTCTTGATTTTTCTTACCTCCACAGTGCTGCTGTGAATTGATAGAATCACTCAGAAAGCAAAAGTATTTTCGGGTGTCTCCCTGGTCAATAAGGAAAAATGTTCCTCTTGCAAAAGAAAACTGTTTCTCTTCTGCATGAGTCATGACTCTGCTTGTATGCACAGAGCAAAAGATTTCCAGCTTCTCAGGCCTCACTGGCATTTGGGGTAGGATTCAGCCAGCCAAGATTCACATGTGGAAACTAAATATGGTCATAGGGTTACACTCCCATTTTTTGCCCATTACTCAGGCTTCTGCATGGTGTATTTCAGTGCCTACTCCCTTTCTGCTGCTGCATATCTCCCTCTGCAGTGATAGTTTACTCTGTGGATACTGCTAGTAAGATCTTAGCACCAGTTACAAAAAAGTAGTGTATTTCATCTGCTTGGAGTACTACATAAAGAGAATCTGTAGTAATCCGGGGAGGAAAACTAAAAGCTTAATACCTTTATAAAACTTCAGGGTAGAGACTGTAATCTTAAGCTTGAGCTTTTAGCTGTAATAATCACCACAGTTTTCATGGTAGAACCTCCCAAAAATAGATAAACATGAGGGAAAGAACATGTTGTTTTGTTGAAAACAAAACAGCCCATGTATTTTCAGCAACAACAAGTCAGAGAGACATTTTTATAATTATATACAACATTAGAAGGGTTCTGATGTCATGGAAGTCAGAAAATACATCCTAAATTATACCACATTTCACTATGGAGGTTAATCAGCGTGACAATGCCATTTTTAGGTGTCAGTAAAGATGTTCAGCCCCTGCTTGGGACTGGTCAGCAAGTGTGGCTGTGGAGGCCCAGCAAACACAAATTATGGGGTGTCCAGCTGTGCCCTGCTGTGACCCCCAGACACAGCTCTCAGCAAGCACTGCCTCCCTTCCCACCAGCTCTCCAGGGCCCTCACAGCCAGCCCCAGGTGCTTTATGGATCCGTGTGGGAGTAGCAGGGGTTGGACCTTAGACTCAGACCTCAGTTTGGACTTCCTTTCATTTTCTGAGCTATTCTGGAGACACAAACTGCAATGCATCCACAGTGGAGAGCCCATGTCTGTGTAGGTCACACTTCCCACCTTCAACTTCCATCCAGAGTTCAGCACAGAATAGTAACAGCACCATGACCAAAGATTTCTATGAATGAGGCCTGTTTTCAGCAAAGCTTTTACATAGTGTCATATTTATAAATTCTCCCATGAAATTATATGAGACCAGACTTGATTAAAACAGAATTATGGTCAGGCTGGATTTCCATTTGGTCAGGAGATATTTTGTTGCCTGATGAATTACACTTACCCTGTATAACCTCTGTGGGACTTTGTGGCTTGCTGCAATATTTCTACTAGAAACAAAACCCAATAATGTTTTACAATAGCTGTGGTGACTACATAGATTAGAACCATTGAACTAGGAGTACCTTATGCAAATTTTTTCAGTCAAACATTTAAAATTACACTTATGCTTTTCTGCATTTTGTTGTGTTTAACTATAAAATAGTTACCAGAAGAAGAAATGAAAAATAAATTATTCTAACTTTAATTAGATCAATACAGCAAATTTCCACAAGAAATACCACACACTAGAGTACCACAAAGTTTAAATTCACATCTGGCTATGCAAAAAAAATTCCTGCATCTTATTTCTTTACCATGAGAACCAGCCCTTTGAAGAGACGTAGGACAGGCAATGCTGCAGGGAAAAATGAAAGTGTTACTTCTGTCATGTGTACCAATATTTGTTCTGGAAACAGACAACTCCTTTTGTGAGAACTATTCCATTTCATGCCCCTTTCCAAGATTATTGAACTGGCTTTAGAAATATTCAGACGTGCCTTATGCCAAGTATTTGCACCTGTTACATTCTTTATGCAAAATTAAATCACTGACTGTAAAGGTCCTAAGGGACTTATGTTCTGCCTCAGAAAATCATTTGGTGTTTATACATATGAAACTTGATAGTGTGTGCCATGAAAATCAATCATCATGACTGCTCATCTGGGCCTCAACTACCCACCTATCCTTGGTTGACAGATAAGCTGGTGTTTCTATAGTCATATAAGATAAAAGTGTTATTTTTTAACAGATTTTCATCTGTTAAAAAATGACACCCAGAAGGACAGCTTAGTTTTGAGAAGCACTTTAAAATTTGCATTGGATGTGACTCGTGAAGCCATGGCAAGTAGCACCATATACTGAATAAACTGGATCTAATACATTGTTATCTGATCACATAGCCATTACCTGATTGGAATTTAGAAAAATAGTCTCAGAACTCAGAGCAATAGAATGGTAATCTGTCACTTTTTTAGACACATTTTATCTGGGTTTCCTTAAAGAAATAAAGGCTTTTTGCTTCCAGTTGGTGTTTGTAAATGGAGACAAAAAAGAACGCAAGCTCCACCCATGAGAAGCTTATGAAGTATTATTGAACAGGGAGAAGAACAGAGTGCTTTTATTACCCCTGTACTTGGCATGGGTGAAGCTGCACCTCGAGTGTGCCTTCAGCTCTGGGCCTCTCATCACAGGAAGGATATTGAGGTGCTGGAAAAGAGGGACAACAGAGCTGGTGAAGGGCCTAGAGAGAGAGTCATAGGAGGAACAGGAATGGCTGAAGGAGCTGGGGTTGTTTGGCCTGGAGAAGGGAAGGCTCATTGGAGACCTTACTGCTCCCTACAACTGCCTGGAAGGAGGCTGTAGCCAGGTGGGATCAGCCTCTTCTCCCAGGCAGCAAGAGACAGGACAAGAGGAAAGGGTGTCAAGCTGCACTAGGGGAGGTTCAGGTTTGACATGAGGAGGAATTTCTTCCCTAGAAGGATGGTCAAGCATTGGAACAGGCTGCCCAGGGAGGAAGATTCACCATCCCTAGAAGTGTTCAAGAAATGACTGAACGTGGCACTTAGTGCTATGGTTTGGTTGATATGGTGATGTGGGATCAAAGGTTGGACCCAGTGATCCTTGAGGTAGTTTCCAGCCTAACTGATTCTATGGTTCTATTTGCATGAGCTTTCTCTCCAGAATCACCTACATAACTGCTGGAAGCCCATGCTGGAATGGAGGAAGACTAGAACAGAGATTAGAACAGAAACGGAGCAAGGACTACTTTAAGACTCCTGCAAATTGTAGACCTCCTTCAAGATTTGATGAGCAAATATGGAGGTGACTTTGAAAAGAAATACCTTGAGCTGAAGCTGCTGAACAGAGAAGCATGGCCCTGTGAATTCTCTGTGTCATGAAACAAGGGGGGTAAGTCTGAGCATTCCTATCAGCCAGCAACATGTCTGTGTAAATGAAGGAATTCCCAGATGTTGGGGTGGTGTAACTCTGATGGTGAAATAGGGAGAAGGGCTAGCTGGAATAACAGTAGTGATCACAAAATGGCAATAGCTGAAGGCAGTACTGTGGCTGTGATAGCTGTGAAACTAAGTAAAATGTTTAGTGCAAAGACATAAAGATAGAGCCTTTAATTTCTGTTGATACAAATAAATGATTAATTAATATTTGTTAATTCTTGTTTTACTTTTCCTTGTGTCTACAAAGGCTTAGTGTTCTAAATGAGAAATTTTGCTTATCAAGAGAGTCAGGGTTCAGTGTCCCTACAATTCAAGCTGAGGATTCAGACTGAATCCTATTTTGCTACTGCTAAGAGGAATCCCTCTACATTTTAGCCCAGTTCCAATTGCCATCAGCAGCAGGGTTTCTTTGAGTTTCAGTTCTCAATAATCCATAATGCAACAGCTCATTTACAATGATGTTTGGTGTTTTTGTTTTTTTTAAATTAATTTTGGATGAGTGTCCACCAGCACAGTTTCTACTGTAAATTTTTTAGTCTCCCAGCCAGGAAGAAATCCAAGCTTTTTGAGAACTCTGCAACAGAAAGGCTTTCCTCAATACACTGAATAGCTGGGCAGTGCTGGCTTTAAATTCTCACTGCTGAATAATGGAATTTGCTAAGACAACTCTGCAACCTAGAGGAGTAAATCTGTATTTTCAGTGGTCACCTTAAAAGGATATTTGTTAGGCACATAAAAAGGAATTTTTACACCTATAGAGATGATGTTCTGAACACACTCAGGTTCAGACCAAAATCCTGCTAAAATATGACAAAAACTGTTCCAGTTTTTCATCTTTAAGTATCTCTCTTTCATGGGTTTCTTTGGACTGTTTCAGCACAAATACAATGAAACTTGCAGAATTCTAGCTGCTTCCAAATCTAGTTGAATCATTAATCATTGTCTAGCAGAGAGTAAGGACACGTGCTTTGGTCAAGACAGCTGAATTGACAATCATGGGTACCATTTGAATGGGAGCATACACATCATGAAATAAGGAGATAAGTTCAAGGTATGAACTGAAAAAAGGTAGGAAAAGTCATCCCATTCCTTTTTTTCCTTTTAGAAATCTCCATCCATTCCTTTCAGATAGAAGTGTGTCTGCTGCGCACAGCTTTGCGTCATTCCTTGAATGTGAAAGGCAGATCTGAGATCTCTCATCCACTTGTACTTTGTATAGAATATACCTGCTCCTTTTGATCAGATTTTTTTTTTCATTGCACCAACTAGTTAGCTTCCATGCCAATTTTTTCACTTAGGATTTTCTGCCAGTAGGATTTCTGGCAACATGTACATCTGGGCATGCTACATCTGGAGCCTTGGTTCCTGGAGATCAGCAGGCTGAATGTTTTGATGACTAATAGTCACAGATGAATGCCTATATTCTGATAGTTGCCAAAAAGTTATACAACTCTAGAGTCCTTCATCCTTTAAGGCTTTCCTCTGAGTGAATCCTCTGGTGTAAAACATTTTCTAGCTCAGAATAAATAGCCAGGAAAAGGCTGTCAGTGCCCGGATGTGCTGCAGGGGTACTCCACATCCTGGATAAAGGTTCAAAGATATGATCACATGAGAATATCACAGTTATGACAGGCTTATATCGAAGTTAGTCCCTGGATGCCAACAAAACTTCTGAGGACTTCTGGCAGTCTGCAGAACAGCCTTCAGCCTAGACTGCTAATGTTCCAAGCTGGAAAACAGAGTTATCTCTAGAAATGCTAGAACTGGAGACCATAATGCCTTGATTCCCCTCTGATAACCACTAATAACCACTAGGTAGAAGGGAAAATCTGGAGACTTTAGATCAAAAATAGTGTCACAGAGCTTAGGCAATGCCTTTAAGGTGATCTGGCTCCTGTTGGAAGCCATCATGTCACATCAGGTGTCTATGATTAGTTCCTTCAGAGCACACCATCAGTCTTATAAAAACTGGATTCATGATAGTCAGCAAACTGAGTGGTGAGCAGCTGAAGTTTACACCTGGGAGTGCAGTGAGAGGAGTTTAAATCTCCTTTCTCAAGGAGTGAGATGTTAGACTACAAGCCTCAGAGAGACATCATTTCCTAGCACTTGCTAGGATCCCTGAGAGCATTTCTCATTTCCAGCTCCTACAGGAGAGGGTCAGATAGAGTAGCACCTCCTTAATACCTCCCTGCAGTATGTATGTGAGCACCCTTTCAGTGAGTTTTAGAGACAATAATGGGCCCAGGAAGTTCAGATTCTCAGAACAAAAGCAAACCACCTACTAGAACTGAGCCCAGGCACTGTGGATTTTGTCTTGAATCAACACCAAAATTTGCTTTGACTATGAGAGAAGGCACAGGCTTCTAATAAGTATAATCACTGTCTTCCCACTTGTGCTGTTCTTAAATCATTTAAGCTAAAAAAGACCTCAAGAATAATGATTCTTGAGTCCAACCGTTGACCAAACACACCACATCCACCAGACCATAGCACTAAGTGCCACGTTCAGTCATTTCTTGAACACTTCCAAGGATGGTGACTCTACCATCTACATGGGCAGCCTTTTCCAATGCTTGACCACCCTTTCAGTGGAGAAATTCTTCCTGATGTCCTGCCTGAACCTCCCCTAGTGCAGCTCGACTCCATTTCCTCTTGTCCTGTCTCTGGTTGCCTGGAAGAAGAGGCTGATCCCACCTGGCTACAGTCTCCTTTCAGGTGCTTGCAGAGAGAGGTAAGGTCTCCCCTGGGCCTCCTTTTCTCCAGGATAAACAAATCCAGCTCTCTCAGCTGTTCCTCACAGGACTCACTCTCTAGATGCTTCACCAGCTTCATTGCCCTTCTCTGGACTCAGTCCAGCCCTTCAATGCCTTTCATGCAATGAGAGACCCAGAACTGGGCACAACACTCAAGGTGTGGCCTCACAAGTGTTGAGTACAGAGGAGCAATAATTTCCCTAGTCCTGCTGGGTATTTTTTATATAAAGACTGCTTAGTAATAGCAGTTACAAATTTAGTGAGACTACTGTGCATTTATATTTTCACAGTTATCAAATGTACATTTTACCACCATCCCTTCAGAAGCCCCTAACAGAGAAAAGCATCTTGGAGACAGGATGTGCTAGTTGTACTATACGATTGAAATTTTAATTAAAGGTTCTACAGAAGAGAGCAAGATAGAAATAAAAAACTCATGTCACACGGTGTCCCAGTGTCAGATAACATGAAATGAAAAAGTCAGGCTTTGTAAGACATAAATGAGGATAACAAAGGTGTTCTATCTTAGCAAAGACTTTTATTCTGTGCTTCTTTCCTCCTCTTCAGGACATGAGGAAACAAAAGGATGCTGCAGACACAAGGCAATGAAAGCAAACAAGTTAACAAAGAAGAGCTCCAGTTAGACCTTAGTGAGGGTTAAAAGGTAACTTGGGGGCAGATATGGAAATTCTCCATCATTACTAAAAGCCCAAGGTTTGTCTTTGTATTTTGTTGCAACTACATTTCAATAAGTATATTTTAAAGAAATGTTCTGTATTTAGTTCTCAGTCAAATTCAGACGGATCAACCACACAGCCAGACAGCTCACATGCTCTCAGTACTTGGGTACTCCACCTTGTTTAAAGTGCCCAGCTCTCCCACACTTTCTCTCAGGAAACAGAGCTCAAACTACATGGCAAAATCTAAGAACTGGTGACTCAGAGGATGAGAAGAGTGACCAATGACAGCCACAAAAGTTTTCTGGTAAGAGGGAAAGCTATTTTGAGCCCACCTGAATGCACAGGTGTTGAGGCAGTTTATGATACTGACTTGTATCTAGCAGAGTGAGGCTGTCACATTTACAGCCAAGCCAAGAAATTGCCAAGAATTGCCACTGTCCAACACCTAATGTCTAACCCTCTACGTGACAAACCTGGATCTTGCTATGGGGTGCATCTTGGCTATGGCCTAAGTTTTATGGCAGGAGCATGGGTACGAGACCCACAGCCCAGCCCCGTGACCACGGCTCAGCGAAGCGCCAGGGACAGTGCAGTCATAATGTGAATCTGCACATCTCTCCCATGAAGAGTCTTGGAGTCATGTATTACAAACAGGTAAGCCTGAATATATCAGGCTCTTTGCAAAAGCAAGACGTTTTTGGATACTGAAGGTGTATTTGCTTTTCTTTCACATTACAACCTCCCTTTTACTTTTAAAATGTTTTACATTTTCTAACATAGTCCAATTCAACATATTATTTGCTACCACTAGCCTATTGAGTGCTGCTGATAAACCATTCTGCTATTGGAAAAGATATGATGGACTACAATTATTTGGTATCTGCCATTTGAACATTAAAATACAGTTAACAGATTTGTAGACCATTCATAATAGCGTGTTTGTTGGGCTTTTCTGTAACAGCGTGACAGGTATTGTGCAGAAAACCCATAGAAATGAACTGTCCTGTCACAAGTTACGTCCATACATGACTGAATAAAAGCTGTCATTCCCCTATTTCCATACATTAAATCCTAAGGCTAATGAGCTTTTATTAGGAAAAATCCTGTTTCTACTGGACTGACAAAGAAAGCTTTAAACAATTTTTGTCCACATGACTTTCAAGGAAAAAGAAGTCAGACAGGATCTACCATTAAGCATCTTTTTATTGTAGTCTTTAATGTACATGCAGAATTTTTAAAAAAAGGTGTCAGTTATATCTGTAAGCTTATAATAATAATGTAAATGTTTGGATCAGCAATGTATTTGGATTAGGGACTAAGAAATCTAAGTGAACAGACATCTTTCAGGATATACAGTTTATATGGTAAATCAAGAAGGTTTTCTTTGGAGTGATTTTCCTCATGAAAAGATAAAATATTTCTTGCTTACAATCTTGGTTGTTTTTAATACTGAAAAAAAATCTATAATAGTACACTCTTCATTATGTACATAGAAAAACATAAAACTATATCCATACCAGTGTCTGTTTTAAATGCAAAAAGTAGTTAATAGCTTTGTAAATTTTTGTGCACCCTCTCCCGCCCACATTTTTCCTCCCCCACCCCCACTTAAAAACGCAGCATTTCCTAAAGTTTTCAATGCTTTGGCAGAAACAGAGTGGAAGGCACTTCCATGTTAGGTAAGGCAATATGTGAAATATCAGCGCTAAATAAAAAAGCTGTAGGTGTACCAGACAGCTCCATGTTCATCCCAAGGGGTGAATTTTGCACTCCTGCATGTCAAAAACTGGTTTGCTAGAGATTCCAGCTGGAGCAGGCTCAGACCCCAGCTTGGTTTACAATAAAGCTGATTAGCCTCACAGCTATTTTTACAAATGCTTCACACAAACCAATGAGGATGCAGAGAGCATCTCTGAACACAGTACTATCATGGGGGCAAAAAGCTCTTGCAGGTCACAGCATCAGAACATGTCGCAAAGGCCCCACTAGTGAAGCCTTCCACTTTGCAACATGATAGTTTCACACAACACCCTCTGTTTAAGACTTCCTGATGTGGCAGCTCAGCTAAAAATGAACAAAGCAACACACAAATGTGAAGATTCTAAAGCATCTCTTGTGATGGATAATTTAGACTCAGCAAAGCATCCTGAAAACAATCTGTGTGCTAGTGGCAGGCTGACCTCTGCTGATAGGGAAGTTTTGAAAGCTGTAGAAAAGTTTCTCGCAGGGGCAGCTCCTCCCTGGCCTCCTGTGGCTTGTTTTGCACTCCTTCATTTTCCTTTTAACTCAGGATTATCTCTGTGATATGCATTTATATTAATACTTTGCAAAAATATCCCAGATGCCATTGAGATAAGCACCTAAATGCTTGCTAAGGGATGTGTCATAAGTCACAGTCAGGAAAACATTTCTGTAATGACCAGTTTTAGCTCTCAACTGCAGTTTGTGTCTGCAATCCTAGAAAAGGTTGAGAAATGACTGGATGCAAACTTCCAAGACAGAATGAGACAGAAAGGCACCGACCAAAGCTCTCACACGTCAATGTCTCCAGCCTGACAAAATGTTAAATTTTCAGGACATATGCTTGTTCAGTAATATGTTTACTTAACTAATTTATCATACTGCACAATATCTGACCACAACTGTAAATAGCTGCAGTCAACTGACAATCCAATTGAAAAAGAACATTCTGCTAAAACCTGCCAGCTGGTCACGTTCATTCTGCTGTGATAGCTCTGCGCTCTTTAGCCACAATAAAATGAATGGCTTTATAGCATTGGAAAGCATTTTTGTCATTCTTCAGTATCACTGTGGATTTATCTCACAAGGAATGAAGGGTAAGATAAAAAGGCATCCAACAACACTTCAATCTCTGGATTGAACAGCCAGCAAAATATTATGCAGCTGGCATGGAAGAATAGCCCTTTAAGGTTAGTTTAAAACGCAGACCAAAGCTGGGAGGTGGGGGCGGGGGGAGAAGGCAAAAGAAAGGAAAAAAAATAAAAAGGCAAGTAATCCAGTAAGAATGAACAGTAGAAAAAGAAATGGAGCAAGTGATTCTTTGTTTTGGGCCAGTCCACCACCAGTTGCTGTATGTTGCTTTGGGAAACACAAAACTGGCACCAAAACACTCCAAAAAACACAAAACCTTCACCCCCTTCCTAGGCTGATGGCTCTCCTTGAATTGTCCCTCAGATCTCTTTCCGTACTGTGGCTCGGATGCTGCTGAACACTTTGCCTATGGCCTCAAAGAGCGGGTCGCAGAACGTGTGGATGCAGATGGAATAGACACGGCTAATGCACTGGATCTCAATCAGGTAGCTCCTTATGCACGGCACCACCGCCCAGATGTGCAGGAATGACAAAATGGCAAAGTAGATGCCCCAGATGAGAGCCATAGGAATGCCAAAGATTGCTGACAGTAAACGATAAAACCAGTATTTCGTTACAGTGAAGGTGGTAAAACTGGCCTTCCAAATCCCATCAAAGCTGTGTGTTCCCTCTGGCTCAGCAATCACATCTTCAAAATCGATCTACAGCAAAGAACACAAAAAGTCAGGTCAGTCAGACATTCACATCAAGGGTGTATTCCAGAAACACCTTTCCTGGAGAGCTGTGGTCCCCGGCAAGAAAACACGAAGCACGTACTTCCTACACCCCCACGTGATTCAACCTATTACAATATTACAACCCATGATTTAAGTCATGAATCTTCAGTAACCTTTACCCAGTGACTACCAGGGAGCCTCAATGATTAGCTCAAAATTAGACATCTAACTTCTAGGTGGAGTTTTCCACAAAATGGAATACATTTTCCTCATCTCCTACAGCCCTAAGGTATGCAGTGCTCTTCTGGTCTACTTAAGGAACAAAACAGGTGAATAAAATCGTATTTCATAGTTTTGACTATTCATAATCATTCAAAAAGTCACCCAAGGAAGCAGTGCATTCCAACAGGCATATTTTAGCACTCTCTGTTGAAATACTGACCTGTTCAGGAAGCTTAATTGTCATAACATTTCTATAAGAAAATTAACAGAATTGCAATGATGGTTCAGCTCCATGTCACACAGACGTGTTTGACATAACCCACAATGCAGGATATTTAATTTAGTCAGCACAATCAATTGTATAGGCACTGCAAACAGCAGGAAAGAGAACATCACAACACTATTCCTCTGCAAGGAAATAAATGACTGTTTAAGTCAGATGAAAGACAAAAAAAAAAATTGCATTCCTGGGACTGGATCCTGAAGTGAGATAATAATGCTGCCAAAAGTGAAGATTTACAGGTGCAAGGTAAGTATGACAGGGGCCAGCAGCCTCAGAAACTCTGAAATTGTACCTTAGCATGCTGGAAGAAGGTGAATATACATATACTCTGCATAAATACTGCTTATACTGTAAGAAAAGGCTCGCAGTCACTTATTTTAGTCTAAAATGTACATAACAATTGAAAAGCACTCGTTCTTCTCTCCTGATGAAATTTTTATCACCTCCAGACATAAGTTACTAGCAAAGGGACAAATATTATAATATCACTGGACTTTCCAGCTTCTTAAAGAAAAAAGATAATTACAAAGCAAAAGTGTACAGTCTAGGTGCAATCTACGTGAATGGCTGGTAAGTCCTTGAGAAGAAATTTCTGAATTATCTGTGATATCCAACACCTTGAATGCCTAACACCAGGCTGGCATAATTGAACATATTCACCTTACTCTCTCCGTCAGTGCTTCTCTCTAGACATCCTGTCATGCAAATTATAAACCTCCTCTTTTTCTGCTACTCTGAACTGGGTTCTAGTGATCTGAAAGTCATTCTTTGGGATGGATGTTCATTGTCATCATCACCATCACACCTAAAGGCAGAATTTGAGTTGACACTTGATCTCCACAGAAACCTATGTCAGACCCTGCACTGGCAGAGTAGATTTTCTTTTTAGAATACATAAGCAAGCAGACATGCAATCTGCTTCTGCAGCTATTCAAAAGCAAACTTTTAATTGTAGCCACATCTCATGTTAGCCCGTTTTCAAAGTGAATGGGTGTTCTTGGCTTTTTATCAAAATTTTCCTTGAAATCAGTTAATAAAAATATCCATATGGTGGCAAAACCCAGGATGATGACAGTAAAAAAAAAGCTGCTTCTCAAAAAATATTACTACATAAAGGCTACATGGTTCAGCATAGCCCTCTTATTTTAAAACTTTAGTAAATTTATTGCATGCTTCCCACCAGCTGACGTTGTAATCCTTGGCAAAGGTAACACAGCCATCACAGAGGTTCAAAGCATCGAGGGCTTGTCAATGTGATATCTGAAGTCTTTTTATTCATTTCAGTTGTAGTGGAAATGCCATCTTGTGTTATTTCAACTGGCTGATAGGGAAGTATTAGATCTCATAAGGAAAAAAAGTTTTAATTGAGCTCCATCAGCCTTTTCATGGTTGCATCTTTATTTTAGCCAAATGAGACTTATTTTTATCAGGAATTCCTTTTTTTTTGGCTAGCAAAATGAAGCTGAAGTTTAATGTGAATTTTCTAGAATTTTTAAAATATATAAAATTGGCCCATAATTTGATTACTTTCAAAGTAATTCCTTGTAATTAAATGGAAAAAGGAAGCCAATAAACTCACTGGTTTTCAAATCAAATAGTAAACTTTCTGTAATTGTGATTCTCAGTAACTAATATTTTTCGCCTGTTGTGTTCAACAAAATGTTCGTGGAGAGCTGAGGAGCTGACAGAAGAATCATAGCATATACCATTTCCAGATGGACAGCCCTGTACTCCTTCCAGGAGATGATACCAATATTAGAACATTTATGATATATCTTTGGTCACAATTTCCCAGCTCAAGTCATACACTGTTGTCCTAAAAGTACTCAGGAATGAATCTGTCTGTGAGATAATAGCGATGTATTCACTACACCAGTCATTATCAAGAGATTAGCTTCTTGGAGCAATTTCAACAGCTCTCAGAATGTTTCTAACAATGCAGAGAAGTAGAAGAGACGGCCCTTAGGAATGGAAGCTGATGTTGCACTACTGTGTCTGCCCACTTCGTTACTCCTCAAATTCCATTTCACATTACTCCAGTTTGAACAGGGGAACTTGTGAGTGAAAAGACAAAAATGGCCTGGCAACTGAAACTCGTAGCTGAATACAGTGTTAAAATGAAGCTGTTATCTTCCCAAGAACTGTAAGAACATTATGAAACGTAAGAACACTGTGTACATGCCAAGAAAGTCCAGCTACGCCTGGCACGTCAACCTCTGCAGGGCTGTCCAAAACCAGACTTACCTGCAGCAATATCTAAATAAAGACAGGCAAAGAGTTGAGGTAATCTGGGCTCTTCTACTCATGTGCTAACTGAATACTGCCTGGGAAACACTATTTAGTCACTCTTCAAGCAGTACAGATAAGTCCTTATGCTGCAGGAACTGAGATATCACTCAGCTTCTTCCTGCAGTAAACCACTCCCATGAAGGATCCTGATTTTGACTTGTAGGGATCAGTTCTCCACAGGCCGCAGGAGGAACAGGTGGCTGGATGCATTTTGCTTTGCTATAGATTGCACTTACATCACTCAGATTACTCAGTCCCTCCTCAGTCCCTCCTACTACTCTCCTCTGGTTTTCAGTTCAGTAGCACTCACTGACGGTGAGTGTCATCAGACTGATAAAGGGTGTCCAACTGAAGTGAGTAAAGTAAAAATAGGACTGACAGGAGAAAGAGAAGTGCCCAGAAATATGATCCTGCAGAAGAAAGACGCTGTCATTTCTGGTAATGAATCTAATTGTCTTGCAAGTATAAGACAACATTTTTAGGGTATGGTTCTCAAGATTACTTTTGTCATAGCATCATGTGCATGTAGATCTGTGAACTCTCATTGTATCTACATAAAGGTTTCCTTAGGTTGTGCACAGGTCTTGTTTAGTAGCTTGCATGCTCCTTGTGTAGTTTGTTCCTTCAGAACTGTCAGGATGTGCTGTGAAATCACACTGAGGCAGTTGCCAAGCTAGTGAAAATACGTGCACATTCACTTGTGACACCAGAGAAGTACAGGAAATTTGGTTTGACCCTCTAAAGGATGCTAATAACTCGCTCTAGCCTTCTGTTTCAGACTAAACTATTAAACACTATCAACTCCTGCTCCATGCCTACAATGCACTTCCTGACTTCAGCTATTCTTTGTTTCCTACTATTCAGTTTGGTAAAGCCAGTTTTTACATTGCTTGAAGCTTTTGTCTGATTCTGCTATGAGAATTAATGCAGCTTCTTTTGCTCTGCACATGTTTATTAAACTTCTATCAGGAAACTGAGGAACCTGCTTTGATTCTAAAATAGATTTATTTACAAGAAAGGGAAATGGTATGGGATTTATTTACAAGATTTATTTACAAGAGAGGGAAAATATCTATTTAAAGAGCAGAACTATTAATCAAAAAACGTAGCAGTGTGAAGTTATCATCTGACTCAATAATACATGTTACATGTATGAAACCAGTTGACCTGCTGACCTTGTCACTTCAAGTCCCTATGAATCAGAAGCTAGCTGGTTGGAAAGGTATATTAAATGCCAGGCTCAAATCACCTACATACCACCGTGCTTCTCAAAGATTTGTTCTTTGAGGTTTGTGATATTCATTATATAGAAAAACTTACTGTGCTTGGTCTGTCAGAAAAAAAGAAATATTTAGACCACCAGCATCAGGCTTTGACCCACATTTCTGTGACTGTAACTATCACAATTCATACCTTTGTGTGCGGTAGCTGCATGCTGCCACTGTGCTCACAGCACACAGTTCACATAACCAGGCACCACCCCTATTCCACTCCAGAGGAACCCAAACAAGTGCTGATAATGCCTACATTTTGGTGTGCTTTCAATATCCCTTGGAGTCAGTAAGAGGCGGCTTAGACCCTTACTGTATCTCTATTGATTGATCATTAATATGTCCAGGCAGGCAGAACACTTATATGCACACAACATGAAAAATGTGAATTGTCCCATTGATGTCAATATGCTTATGTGCTCTGCCAGACCAGGCTGAATGTACACAAAAAAAGAGTCATAAGCTAGTTTTCTTTATGTTTTTATGCCCAGAGTGTGGAAACTATCTTTACTGCTTACCCTGGGCTGTTTTTAAACAGGTTTTCTCTGATTTCAAGACCATAAGTGTAATACTGTTTCACTGTATTAAATCATGTCCTTGCAAGGCATGAGGCAAATATGTTTTGGTTTTTTTTCTGTTGTAATAAATGCAATTTGTAAAATTACCAAATATATCCAATGTTCTTTAAAGAAACATTACCATAAGAGAATGCATAAAATATTACAAAATGACAAGCCTTTATATAGCATGGGTCACGTTAGGGAGGTGATGTTAAGGACAGATGCAACACTGTTCTTATGTTGGAGAAGGCTGTGATGTGTATTATTAAAAATAAGAAAATGTGTGAGCATATGAGATTATTATTATCTTAGCACTTACACATACTATTTGGAACTTAAAAATTCCCAGTTACAGTGCCTGGAGAAGAAAGCTATCACAGCAGCTGAAAAAAATTTCAAGCAATAAACTCACAACCTTTCTGTTAAATCACTGATGCCAGTTAAGCATTTATGTGTTTCCTTGATCCTTTGGAATATCACATTACTACATATGCTTGTCTTGACTGCTTGTCCTGACTGCTGCCACAGTTTAAGACAAAATGATGAAAAAGTTTATATTGTTTCTACTGAATCTGCAGGGAAGAGGACAGGAGTTGTTGGGACTTACAGGAGAAAGTTGCTCTTCTCCCTTCCCTCCCAGACACCCAAAGACTCACTCACCCTTTTAAGAGCGCTGTGTTATCTCCATCTGGCAAGCCTGTAGCTATGTAGGAAAGCTGGCACTTTGTTCCTGAACACATGGAGCTTCACGATTCCTAGATAGTCTACTTCCTCACCAATCAGGTCTCAACAGCAAACATTACATGATCTCAGGTGTTTACTAAAGCAAAAACTCATTCTGTTCCACAGTATTTAGGGAAACCTCAAGCAAAAGTGGGACTACAAAACGTGTGCATCTAGCAGTGTTTTGTTCCCTCACAAGAAAAGAAATCACCTTGAATCTTGGTATTGGTGGCAAGCATCTAACAAGGGAACCCCAAGAGTCCCCCCAGGCTGGGCTGCAGCATGATTAGGCTTTGCCTGTCAACCTCAAACTCTGTCTTCAGAGCACACTGCTCTTCTGGGGACTGGCCAGATCACAAGGCACAACAGTTGCTTCTTTGCAAAAAAAAAAAAAAAAAAAAAAAAAAAAAGATGCCATGACTGCAGATGGCTACGATCAGAGCTGTTGTGTAAGGCTTGTTGAGTGCAGAAAAATTACAAACAAGTGTTTCCCAAGTGAACGAAAGCCTAAACAAGCAAGCACCCCAGTTACTTGCACAAACTGACCAGTGAATTTCCTCTACCTTTCCTGTCTCCCTGTGCCTGCTTTCCACAGTATGGCAAGAAAAGTGTTCTGCTGGCAGATCTCTTAATGGAAACAGTGAATCTTTCCTGAGTGCTACAGAGTATGCCAGAAAAGCAAACAATGCTTTAACAAACAAGGATATTCATGTTGGAAAGTGGAATTGAAGGACTGCACTCTTCTAGCCAAAGAAGAAAACCAGTCTGGTCAGGAGTTACTCCTACTGCATGCACAACAAATACCCAAATGTATTATGAAAATGTGTAAATGATGCCATGGCAAATGGTAATTGCAGATCACCATTTCACAAACTGAAAATCATAGAAAAAAGAAAAAAAAAGTGCTTCTATTTACTGAGAGAACAATGTCCTGCTCCCTGCCTGTGCTGATTACATACCAGAAAAGCCCTGCTGGTGGCCTTTGCTTCATCAGATGGGCAGGCTCACCAAAACCTGTGGAAGTAGTCGTGAGAAAACTGTGATTGATGCCAATGGGTCAGCACTGTAGCCACCAGCTCTTCTCCAGAGAGCTCTTCCTAAAGCACATGCCTCTCCTGTTCCAACACAGGCTGGCAGAAGGAAAGACAAGCAGTCTCAAGGAAAGCTTTGCTGTGTTGCAGAGAGCAGATCTTCCTGTGCAAGTGGGGATACCATGTCAGCTAGTTCTTTGACAAATGTCTTGATGTTGTTGGAGTAAGAAGTCAGAAAATAAAATTACTGTTTTCCTCCCTGGAAACTGGGCTGCTGGGAGGTTATTGCAGCTTTCCCAAAGAGAAACGCTTAAGAAGCTTTCTTTCTTTTTATTATTTGGTTCATATTCCACAGTTCCTTGATTGACACAGCTATTTTAGCAAAGAATCCTAATACCTTTATGTATATCCACGTACGTCTGTCCATCTGTATGTTTAAAGAGGTATATTTACGAGCATGAACACCAGTGTGAAGTTTTGACTACACTAAACATAGAAATTTTTTCTTTTATTTCACTGGTGGCTGGAGTTAAACTGAATCCAAAAGCCTTAATAAAAAACATTGTGTAAACTGATGTTATATTTTAAATTATATTTAATAAATATAAATATGACAGATTACTATTTTATTATTGTATGCTTATATACTATTAAGGTAATAAACTGCTATTAAGCATAACTTTTTAGAACTTGGTCTAACTTTATCATTACTAAATTTAGGCACTAATGAGAAGTGGAAATGTAGTGACCTCAGACTATCTAGTAGTGCATGGAGAGACAGGGACACTTGGAGGTTGTTTTAGAGCTGGAAACCACTTTTTTCTCTTTATAGAAATCTAAGGAGAGGAGACTCTTGATTATGTTTTCACCTTTTCCTCTCATTTCTACCTGAACCATGCCTATTGCTGACAGTGATGCAGTGATGCCCAGCTGCCTCTTTCCCTTTAAAAAGAAACTTATGCCTGCATTTGTACTATTAGGAGGTTGTCCTTATTATGGAAGAGCTTAAGTTGCTGATCCTTAAATTTAAGAAAATTTTTTAGTGTTTCATGAAAATCAATATATTTTATAGTTCTGCTCCTGTTATAAACTGTGTGAGAACAGCAATGGGACTGAGTGCAAGCTTGCAATGACACCAGGCTGTGTGGTGAGGCTGACACTCTGGAGGAAGGGATGCCTTGACAGGCTTGAGAGCTAGGCACCTGTAAGCCTCATGAAGTTCAACAAGGCCAAGCGAAAGGTCCTACACCTGTACCAGGGCAGTCCCGAGCACAAATACAGGCTGGGTGGTAACTAGATTGAGAGCAGCCCTGCAGAGAAGGACTTGGGGATGTTGGCTGATGAGCAGCTCAGTAGGATCTGGCTTGCAGCCCAGAAAGCTGACAGCACCCTGGGCTGCATCAAAAGAAACAGGCTGAGGAAGGTGGCTCTCCCACTGTGCTCTCATGAGACCCCACCTGAGTGCTGTGTCCAGCTCTGGGGCCTCCAAGATGAGAACACGGGCCTGTTGGAGCAAGTCCAGAGGAGAGATAAAAAGATGATTAGAGGGCTGGAGCACACCCTCTGTGAAGACAGGCTGAGAGACCTGTGCTTGTTCAGCCTGAAGAGACTTGGAGTAGTAAATAAAGGGGGCTATAGAGGGACTTTTCACAAGGGCATGTAGTGACAGGACAAGGAGGAATGGCTTCAAACTGAAACAGAGTAGGTTTAGATTAGATATTAGGAAGAAATTCCTAGGAGAGGCAGTGGAACTGCGGATGCCCCATCCCTGGAAATGTTCAAGGCTGGGATGAGGAGGCTTTGTGCAACCTGATCTAGTGAGTGGCATCCCAGCCCATGCCAGGGGCTGGAACTGGATGATCTTTAAGGTCCCTTCCAATCCAAACCTTTCTATGATACTTGAACTTGGACTTCATAAAACAGTTGATGATCTTATGGCTGAGCTCTATGGGAGATCCCGGATCTTGAGGAAAACTGATTCTTTTTTGTAGCATCTGTTTGAATTCCAAGAAGGGATTTCAAAGTTGAAGGAGGAAATGTTGCAATCCATCTATGAGACTCCCTTAGGCTTTTTTTGGAACTCAGAATATAAATTCAGCACAGCAGGAGTTTGGACAGAGAATGTGATGCTTTCACCTTCAGCTGTGAGAATGTCTTCTCACTTCTTATCTATGAAGTTGAATTTATCAGTTCCTATTTGTTTAACTACAAACTCCACCCTTGTACAGCCCCACTTACATCTAGAGCACAACTCCTACATCTTGAATAAAATCATATTTTATCAATTAATGAGCTCATTAAAATGGAACAGTGGCACTTAAATTATTATTTTTTGATTGCTAATCTGGTAACAATTTCTGACAAGAATGATACTGCATAAAGTTCAAATTTTTTTGAAACTTTTTCAATTTTTAAAAATTAAAAAATTTAGAAATATTTTTGCATCAAAATACATTTTCCTAAGAAATCTGTAATGAAAATATAAAGAGACTAATGGCGTAAAACCTGCCTCCCCAATAAATCAAATGAAATTCAATGGCATAACTTCTCTTTCATGTTCAAAATAAACAACCCTTTTAAAGTCCAAGATGGGTTTTATAACTGCCATTTGTCTAGCAAATAAATATGGTAGTTCTAGATCAAAAAGCTCAGAAAATCAGTTACTGATATAGACTTCATCCTGGTGTTTAGGAGAAGGGTATTTGAGAGCTGTGGGAAATACAAATTTATCTCAGTTTAAAATTATATCTGTCTTCAGTTTTACAGAGATCATAAGTGTTTCACAATCACCCAAGTTCATTTGTATTTTCTTCTTTCTGTTGCCTCAAATACAACCAAGATAAAATTTCCTCCCTAGGGACCTCATTGGTGCACCATTCCACTGTACATAATTATCCCATTTTTCCCTTGGAGAGTTTTACATTTCAATATTTTTGTTTGTTTTAGATATCCATACTCTATGCAAGAAGACAAGTGTTTCTATCCACATAATGGGCTAAAAATTCCACAATCTATTCAAATTGTTCTTAATATTTTCAAACATATGATCCAAATTCTGTTGAAATTACCAGAATTGAAAAGTATTTGCCTCTTTTGAATCTGAGATAGTTTCCAATAAATTCTAACAAAAGAAACAGCCATGCTGAATCATTTGCTCTGTCTCCATGGCCATCAGATTTTTCTGTGGAGTTATGAGTCATGTTCATCATGCCAAGCAAGAAGGCTGTGCATAAGGCTTTAATAATACCATGAGTTTAAATGTGAACACAGTTTTTTGAGAAAGAAGCTTTCATTAGAACAGATGCCATTATTAGCTGTACTCTCATGGACATTCAGAAATTCCATGTCTGAGAACTCCTGATTGATGTGCAAGAAAACTATTTTTCAGAACTCTTCAAACCTCACTCAGACCTTGTATAAACTGGCATTCATAATGACTCAAGTTTTTTATCCCATACTCCTAGAGAAGCCTTGGAAGAAATATTTGAAACAGAATTGAATCATGTGGTCAGCCAAAGTCAAACATTTGAATTTGCTTGTATTTTAAATCTAAATCCCATAGCTTGTTAATAGGACACCGTGTTACAGAACCATTTAGTGTAATTAGTTGTTTTGCACAAGTAAGGTGTCCTGTCTAAGCTACGAGTATCAGCAATTGAGAGAAGCATGCCCTCTGAGAGCATTGCTTCTCCTGTCCTGTGGTTAAACACTGTGATGTGAATCTGCCTCCAGGGCCATCACACTTTGGTCACTGCCAAGAGCAAGAGCCCAGGTGACAAGCTTGGATTAGAACACATACACACATATTTTCGTGTATCTATGTACTTACATGGACGTTTTTAAACTTAAACATTTATCTATGTTCTTGTGACTTTTAACAATTTCTAAAAGTAGAGGTTCTGCACTAAATTTCATTTAATTGCTTATTTCAGAAATAGCACCTGATTGGGCTTTGTTTTTCTCTCATTTTACTATGTGGAAGAGCAGAACTGTGTTCCTCTCAGGTTGACATTTGTTGTCACATCTGAGTGACAGCCCACCTTAGGTCTCCCATTCAAAAACAGCATGGGGTGAGACCTGCTTTCCTTCCAGGAGGTTCTCAGGTGTGGGGATGGGAAGTGCTCTGACCAGTCATCTCTCTGTGCATCTTAGACTGTGCTCAGTACAACAGGGAGGGACCTTAATAATGAAAAATTACATAAAACGTAAAGTGCTTTTGAAAAACCCTCTCTTTTTATTATGAGGCAGAAATTGTAAATAGCTGTAAAAGCATGCCTGAGTAATACTTTCCTCCCTAATGAGTACATAAGGGTATTACAGTATTTGTCAACATCTGACTAAAAATTCCAGACTTTTCCTTGCAGTAAGCTGAATTGCTCTCAACTGCATTAGTTTTAAGTGGAAGACATTAATACGGAACTTTCTGAAACTTGGTACAAAAGCTCTGCATCCTCACATCTGCAGCCAAGTACTAGATTTTTTTGTTCCAGAGCAAAGGACTCCTATACAACCAACAGCAGATAGACACCACTTGTTTGAAACAAAATAATAATTATGTTCTAGATGCTAGACCAGCCACAGGCCTTTCTTCCTGGCACATCACTGTAGGAAAAAATGGTAAGCTGGCTGCAGATGTGACAACTGCACAGTTGGTCCTCACTAGTAAAAGTGAGAATTAGACTTTGTAGGGTTGGCTGCAACGTCCGTTCCCATTCTCAGCAAGGAGCAAGAAGTTGGTGAGAAGAATAAGCTGTAGGAGAGCTGGCTCCCTCCCTCCTGTTTCCCAAATTCAGTAAACTCTGTGCAGACTTGACCACAGATACGTTGAGAAAGTTTGAACTCTAAAACTCGAAGGCTGCAATTTAGTCGTACTCTGAAAAACACAAATACTATGTTGGGAAAAAGAAAAGTAAAGCCTGAACTTCAGGCACCTTCATGTGAGTCCTGGGTCATTGGGGAATGAATGAGAGAAAAAAGCAATAAGCTTTCCACCCTGTTTGTTTTGTCTCATCACAAATAAAACCTGCAGGACACAAGTCTAAGAGCAGAACTGTCCAGTGAATGACATGAAACAGATAAAACTATGGCCAACCACCTGTATAATCACCAGCATGACTCCTGGAGAGCCCACATGCACAGAGGCTGTTTCTCCCTTACTGGATTCCCTCCTTGCCCCCTGCCTGACTAGCCACCTTCACAAGCCAGTGCATGAAGGAATGGAACCACTAATGCACGTTGTCCCACTGTCTAGGTGATGTATGAGGACAGTTGTATGAGGAAGAAAATCTTTCCTTTCTGCTCTCCACTGAAAAACTTGGGGAAAAAAGGAAATTCTATTGATTTTTACTAGTTTGTGCCTCCTGCTGTTCAGAGCTGTTACTTCCACTGTCTGCATACCTCAGCTTCCATAAGGCCTTCTTCACATCCCTCTCTGAACAGAAATCCAGTCATTTGCCCCATTTTTCTGGAAACCTGCCAGCACTAAGCTTCCACTTTGTACTTAATTCAAAAACAAATCATAAGCAAAGTCACCAACAGCTTTGATGCAAAGCTGCTCCACGTGTCTAGTTTTCATAGAAGGATCTTGACTGGGTTTCTGCCCCTTGCCTGGATCCCCACCCTAAGGCTGCCTGCACCACACATCTGCTGCAGGGGAAGCTGGGCAGATGCCCTGTGCTGCAAATCAAGGGAACGTGCCTCTTGCTTCTCACAAGAGAAGGTTATTTTTTAAATGTGCTATGGGAAGTATTTGAATACAGACAACACTGAGGCCTTTTAGAGAGCTGCTTACAGAGCAGATTCCTCATCCTCTGTCTAATCATTTCTATTTCATGGCTGACTGATTTGTCCCCAGTTTCCATGCTGTTGTGCCTCATAGTCAAGTGGCAAGAAATGCACAAAATAGCAGGTAAAAAGCAGAAAGTTCTGAATTGATAAAAGTGCAATGGCTTTAAACAAAATTGAGCTCAGCCTGAGCCATACTTCTGGCATTACAGGACTCCTACACTTTTTTTTCCTCTGACTTTCAGTACTTAAGACTGCGGTCTCCTTCAGTTAGTTTAACACTCTGCCTGGAAGTTTTACAGCCAAAGTAAGAATGGCAGATGCATGTCAGAAGGGGACTACAGACTGATGGCTAAGGCAGGGACTGAATCTGTGTATTTTCACCCCAATGCAAGCCTGTCCCCTAGGTACTGGGTGTGAATTTTATTGCTATGTCTAATAGACTGAATCTGAACCCTGTGGTCCATAACATGCAAATTGTGGCAAAAATCCTCTCTCTACTCTGCAGGTTGGTCTATCTATGAAATACTTAAAATAAAAGTTATTCTTATTTATCCTTGTAACAAAACAGAAAATGTTAATTTACAATACTATTTTGTATACACTGCTGTTTTTACAATGTAAAATGGATCGTGTCTGCTCAACATCAAATTCATTTTGGTATATTCCTATGTCTTGATGTGACTATCTTCACTACCAGGAGCTCACTTGCTGACATGGAGGCAGTACTGGTATTCTGGCTGTTTGCAGTTTTTCGGTGAATGTGTTGAACCACAATTATTTCAAAAGGACAAACTGAAAAGCTTGTTTTTCCCATTCCTATATTCACCAAGTTTATTTTAGAAGACGGAATGTAACAAACTTTCTTAATCTTTTTCTCTATGGGAGGCAGAGAGGGCAGGATAGGCTTTGTAGGTTTCAGCTTCTTTTAAGCCCATAATGATTTTGTGTTGTGGTATTTTTTTTTTTCTGTCAGTGGTCTCCCTCTTTTCCCGTCAGGGTCTTTCTTTCATTAGGTTAGGTTGTGGACACCAGAATTCTGACTTGCTTGGGAGCAATGACTCATCCTCAGAAGGTTTGGTTGCTTTGGGGACTTCTCCTGTTGACATATGCAGTAAACTGTGATGCAGTGCTGTTCATGAGCTCTGGCATTCCCTGTCTACTCAGCTGCTCCTCCATGGGTAGAAGAAAAAAGAATTGCTCTCTCCTTTTTAAAATCATCCATTTTTAAGGCAGTTTTGTACCATTAGGTACACTGATTATTTTTTCTAAACAAGTAACAATTTAATGCCTTTTCATTTTTATATGGCTCCTTAAAGACACAGGCTGCTGTGATAATTCTTAGCATGGATCCAGAAATATGACCATGGCTTGTCATATTCAGCACCTTCAAATTGTGTTGAAGTCTGCAAATTGAATTTACTCATGACCTTCTTAAATTGTCTGCACATAGCATGAATCATTTTACAGATACATATTCAGGATCCAGAGTTCACCCTCTTGCTTCTCTGGAAACAATACAGGATTTTTCTTTTTCAATAACGGTCTTCATTGCAACAAACGTGGTGAATCGCACACACTGCTAGCCACTAAGTTCACTAAGCAAGCCACTTAGTGGCTTAGTCACCCACTACAACTGGGCAGCTCCCATTTTTCCTAGGGTCTGACAAACCCAGATGACAGCATCCTCAATTTTCACATTGCAGCGGTGTGTTTCCCTCTCCATCGTTCCGGGCTGCAGTGTGATCTGAGGAATGCTTGTTAGACCTTGGCTTTGGAAACACCACCTGGGCTCAGCTCTTTTCAAGCTTACCAGAAACACTGCCTGCTCCCAGGAATTGCTAACAAGGTGCTGTTTTCCTTATGAACACCCTTGGAAAATATTCCTCCTGCCCGAATGGCACAACATTCCTGCTCTCACACCTTCGGAGAAAGTGCAGACCCAAACTGCGGCCAGAATGAAACATTGTTATGTCTAAATCCCCCTCTCTTGCAAGCCTATAAACAGCAGCCCAAATTGGAGCCCTTTGAGCTCTCCTGGACTGCAGCAAACTACCACCAGCAACCTCCCTCTGAGTGAGATGCCTCTCAGAGTCTCATGTGTGGAGGACCACTGAAACAAGCTGCATCCTGGGCCAATATGCAGACTCCTCAAGGCCCAATCCTTTGTCCATTGGGAAGTGCAAAAGCATCCAAAGTGAGTATTTCATTGATCTCTAGGGGGAATTTTTCACAGGCACCTTGCTTGCACTGACTCTTCCTGTCTGTGTGCATGTCCCTGCACATATGCTACAGCAAATCTGGGAGAAATACTGCTTTCTTAGATGTCTAAGTACCTTGGGTATCTGAGTTAGTTAGGCTAGCGAGTAAGGTTAGGTTATAGTTATAAACTTACTTAAATGCTATTAAGTATTGTTCTTTTGGTAAGTTGTTAAACATAAGTTATAAGCTAAGTGTTGCTAAGTGTTGTTCTTCTGCTGAGTTGCTAACTTCAAAGTCACAAATTAGGTTAAATGCTCTTCAATGTTATTCTCAGTAAATTGCTAAGGTTAGGTTTAGTCATAAATTAAATTTAGGCTAAAAGTTAGGTATAAGTGCTCTTCCTATGTTAAATTGTTAGGCTTAAGGTATAAGTTAATTACTGTTAAGTTGGAATGTTGTTAAGCTTTCAGGCCCTGTTCCTTTTTATCCTTGCCCACACTGTCTTTTGTCACACACATACCCCTAAGTGCACACACACACACACACCCCTAGACAGTTCTCAGTTCATTTCTGTTTGGATTCCCTGGATTTTGTTTGGTTTTGTTGTTGCTTGTTTTCCCTTGTGCCTTGGCTGTCCTGTAAGTAGTAGAGTGAATCTTGCCAATGAACTTGTCATGCTTTGCCACTTAATATTAAATCTGACTTTTGCTCACACCCTTGCCAATGATTTTTTAAGTGATCTCAAACACTCTCGTTCGTAACACACGTGGGTTGTACAAATTTGTCTGTATAAATTCTTTTTCTACAAGAAAACATATCTCTGTAATATTTCTGACCAAAGTGACTTCAAGCAAAAATCTCCATCGACCCTGACTTGTCAAAACAGTCAAAATGATTTATAAGCCCAAGCAAAAAATCTAGGCAAGGGCACAGTTAGATTTTGCTTAGCTTATCATCTTTTGAAAGGAAGGAAAAACACCAAAGAGAACAAAACAGAACAAGGACACAAATCCAAGCGCCACCAGAATCTCCGATTTTGCACCCGCCAGGCTTAGGGAGGGCGATCTGGCTTGTGACATCTCCCCGCCCTGCCTCCGTGCGTGCCTCGGGGAAGGAAAATCCTTCCGACGGTGTTACACAAGGTCACGCAACTCATCCCCCGCTCCCCGGGCGGGACGTCCCGGCTGCAGAGCGGGCTGCGGGCACAGCCCGCGGCGGGACCCCCTCCGGCCGCGGCCCCCCAGCCCGGCGCGGCCCGAGACAGGGCCAGCCCCGCCGCGCACCCGAGCGAGGGGCTCCGCAGGGCTGCCCTGGCTGCTGCCCGCCCTCTCCTGCCCACTCCGCCTTTTCTTTAAAAAAACCAAAAAACCGGTCAGCCCCTGGCCCGCTCCCTCCTGCAGCAGGTGGTTCGCGGGCATCAACGCCCTGACAGTGCCCGCGTATCCTGCTCGGCAGCGCTTGGTATCGCCCCCCGCCACGCCCCGCCTCGGCCCCTCACCTTAACCACGTCGTCGTTGAGGTGCTTGGGGTCTCGGTTGACCAGGTCGATCTCTTTGGTGTGCACGTCGTGCACCGCCTTCTCGCTCAGCTCATCTGCCATCATCTTGTTGTTGGGCTTGTAGATGTTGCCCTGCTCCCGGACGGGCGCCGTGTACAGAAAGCCCTGCGGGAGCAGAGGGAGCGCGGGCGGGAGGGGAGAGCCCAGCGAGGCGGGGAGGGCGGGCTGGGGAGGCGGCCCCGGGGCCCGCGGGCAGCGGGATGCAGGCTGCGGGGCGGCCCTCGCCCGGCTATTTAACCGCGGCCGCGGGCGCACACCACACCCCCGCCGTGCCCGGCGCCGGTCCCGCTCCCGCCGCCAGGCGGCCCCGGCCCCGCGGCGTTGCCCCGGGCGGGGCGAGCGGCCCCTCGGCGGGGTGGGCGCTGGCGTGGCCCCGCGGGCACAGAGGGAGCGTCCGGGGCTCTCCTCGCAGCGCCCTGCCCACACCGCCCTGGCCCTACCGCCCCCGCTGCGCCGACCTGAGCACGGCGCCCGCACCGCCCTGCCCTCAGTGTACTTGCCCCTCTCCCTATACCGCCCTTCATGCATGGCCATCACCGTACCCTCTCCATCCCGGTGCTCTCGCTGTAGAGCTCTCCATACACCGCTCTTCCCGCACGGCAGCCAGCAGCCCTCCTCCCTGCGCCCCGGCTCCCCCGGACCCGCCGTCCCTGCCCGCAGGTGCCCGGCCGCCCGCGCTGCTGCCGCCGAGCCGCCCCTCGCCCCGCTCCTCCGACGGCTCAGGGAGCCTGGGGTCCGAGCCGCTGCAGGCGGCGGGGCAGCATCCCGGCCCCATGCCCCGGTGCTCCTACCTCCGAGTCCACGTATTTGGTGCCGGACATGCTGCCGCGGGCTGCTGACGGCTCTGCAGCGAGTTACTTTGCCCGTGACTTGCAGGACCGCAGGCAGGAAGACTCCGCTCTGCGGAGCGGCCGGCCGGGGGAGGTAGCTGCGAGGAGGGCTGGCCGCTGGCCAGGGCGGCTGCCTGCCTCCGGCCGGGGTGGATGACAGCGCGGTACGGCCCCGCACACGGCAGGGCGGCCGGGAGCCGCCGGGGGTGGGAGGGGAAAATAGCCCTGCCCCGGCAACCTGGGAGCTGGCGGAGCCGGTCCCGGATGCCTGGGGCACGCCGTGCGGACACAGGGGCTCGGCAGGGAGAGGGAAAGGGTCCCGTCCGCCCTGTCCCGGCTGCCCACGACCCCCGCCAGTGGGTCCCCGCCGCTGGGTGCCGGGGCGACGGTGGCTGCTGCGGCAGAGCCACCTGGGCAAGAAGGGGGGGGGGGGGGGGCAAGGAAGCGGTGAGGAGATGGAAAACTTTACTTGTGTTCAAGTCCAGTCCAGAGCGAGCGAGGCGTTTGCCGGGCTCCCCCCTCCCGGCATTGACAAGAGTTTACACAGAAGCATCGCTGCTCCAGGAACAATTGTGGAAACTTGGATATCCTTGGGATGAAGAAAAAGAGATTTTTCTCAACTGGTTCATTTCAAAACTATGCAAATATTTAACAGTTCTGCACTTTAACACTGCTCTATTTTTCCTGAGAGGAGATTGATCCATGCATGTCTGCCATGCATATTTAACCACTGGGATTAACTTTTAAAGGGGAATGGTGTGACACCGTCTTGCCATGCTCTGTTCTCAACGTTTTTTGTAAGCTCAGGGGCATATGTAGGTGTAAACGGTATAAATATAAAAATTCATCACTGCATTCAAGATGGCTCAGGTTAAGGTTGCAGCATCACTATACATTTAAAAATGTATATTTCACTTTTTTGTGTGCATGAGTTTGCAGCCATTAGTTTTGTGTTAGGAAATCAGACTATGGTGAAAGATTTATAACATTAACAGAAAAACTGTGACCTTAGTTTTATGCCATTTAGCACAGAATTGCAGCAACAGAAGTAGAAAATTCCTAACTACAGTATATTTGGCTTTGGCCCTTCAACAGAGAAATGACCTTGAAGAAGCCCCTGGCTAAGATGGATGTAGACACCACAGATGTAAATAACTGCACCTGTTGAAAATGCAGTCCACATGGATGTGTGTTGCTGATAGAGCAGTTAGCAGTCAACTTTCTTTACTTTATATTGCTCATAAACTTTAGAACAAATGCCTTGGATGGAAGATTTCCAACTTTCCAAGTTAGTTGTAATTTTTAAAAGTAACATTTTTATTGATGCAATAATTCACTTAAGCCATCATTAGAATATTTTTGCCTGTCCAAGTTTTTGAGTGTGAATATGGAGCCAAATGAGTGTATTGAAGGACACAGACTCTGCAATTTTTCTATCCATCTGAAAAAAACTGCAAGACAGTTCTTTGTTTTCATATCTAGGAAAATTTTTCAATTAGTCACTGTCCTCCACATGAATCAGAACATTTTGATCCATCATTCAATATGACTCTGTATCTCAAGAATTACTTTTAAAAAAGAGAAATAAGAGAGATACTTGTCAATTTGAAATGCTGAATTGATCCTGCAATAGTTTCTCAGAACCATAGTCCCTTTAAAAATATTTCTGAATCACATAACACTACTGCAGCTAGAATAATATCATAAACTGGTGGAATTTTTAAGTTTTATGAGATGAATTCCAGAATAGGCTGCATGCAAAGTGAAACAAACATTAGTGGTGCTTTCTTGAGCTGGAATACCAAGAAGACAGCCTACTCAGAAAAAGGCATGGCTACTACCAAGCAGTAAGAGTAAGTTACATCTGCAGAGATGGAGAGGGATGGAGCCATGGCCCACTGCCTCCAGCACTGCTGTATGATAAATGCACACCAACTCAACAGCCAGAGACCTGCCATGGATGCACACAGGAGCTCTGCAAGGATCTCCTGTTACACTCAGAGGAAGAGTAATAGCTCAGTGGAAAAGGGCCAGGTGAAGGCCTGCAGAAATCTTCTGAAAGTGCAAAGGCTCCATTCCCCTTCTCAGTTACCATGAATGGATTATCCAGGGGTGGCCAGAAATTACCAGAAATTGTAGAAACCCAAGTTGGCCTTGGAAATGCCACCCAGTCTTCTCATGGAGCTTAGCTCAGGTCAGTTGCTAAGCAGGACTACACGCCACCTTGGTTGGCCACCTCACTGCCTTTCTTCATCACACCAGCCTTAGGCATTTCATGCCTAATTTAAAAAGTTTTTATTGCTCCAAAATCTTGCTTTAACTGAAATTTCAAGTGTCAGGATTACCTCAGTTGAAAACTTGCTCTAAACCTGGAGCAAAGGATGTGCAATTTGTGATTTATTTTATCTATTTTGAGGGGAGGAAAAGTTTTGTTATGGGTAGGATTCCCAGAAACCAGTAGGGGAAAAAAAAAAAGATTGGGCAAAATCCCTCAAAAACTGTCAGAAAATGAGTCATGAAACTGAACTGGATGTGGATGACTGCTCACTGAGTGTCTTTGTCTGGTATCAAACATTCCTTCTTCCTCCACTCCTCACCCCCCTTTTCATTTTAAGCTTGTGTAGTTATTCCAGTTATGGTATTAGCAATACTCTGATATATTCCAGTGTCAGCAAGATCAAAATCAGCCCTGGGAAACTTTCCTTTATGCTTCCTTCATGTGTTGTTTCAACACCAACAAGGCTGTCAGGTAACAGAGGCTGTCCATGAGCAGCCTGCTGTATGCAGAGCACTTAAAAACCTGAGGCTTAGGAGTGAAAGATCAGTGCTTTTTTGTGTGCCTTCTGTTCCTGCAGAACTGCTTAACTACATCATTTTATGAGCAGTTTTGTATGTTTTGCTGGATGAAAGCCTTAGCTGCCAAAACTGTTGGTATTGAATTTTTAGCAGTCATGCTAGAGTTCTCACCATGTTACATGATAACAAGCATTAGGATAGGATAAACCAGGCCAATGTTTTCCTTATGTCATTATTTAAAGATGTGCAGTCCTGGAGGATTCACGGTGGTCATCCTGTCCCCACTCTCTGGAGGGTTTCTGTATTTTAAAATATAAGTCACTAGATCAGAATTTTTCCATAGAGATAGGTTCTCCTGGCCCCAGTATACAGGGCTGCAGCTTCACGTACACATTTGGTATTTGGCCTGTTTGTGCCTTGAATCCAAGGATTAGTTATACCAGGAGAAATGGATAGCTCTTCTCACATTCCTTCCTTCTCACAACCTCTAGACAGGAGTGATTTCATTTTATGTGAAAGTGATGCTGCCATAAAACATTTCACAATAGCCTAAGGGCTAGAAGACTCAAACCAACACCTGAGAAACCTGAAATCAATTTTTGCCTGAGGTGTGCCACTGCATTATGACTTACTCCTGGGAAAGTGTATTTTGGGAAGTACCTTATTCTGCTGACAGGCAGTTAAGTATATTTTGAGGAGTCTAAGGCCCCTTCTTTTGGGGTTCTGACTGGGCTTATATGTGAGTAAGATGCCAAGCTGCTCGAATAAGGGCAGTTCTGGGCATGACAAAAGTAAAACTGCAGGTATTGTTGTGGGGGGTTATGGGAAAGGGAGGTGCCTTCTGAGTTCAGACATGTTCCTGGTGGGTGGCAGCTGGGCAGGGATTACAGTTTTGGATCAAAATGCATTACTGTTTCTCATCTCAATCCTGTAGTAGGTGTGTATATCTTTTATTAGAGCTAGCCCCTGTAGCTCTTTATCTAGATAGCTTGTAACTGCCTTGAATGGAGAGGCAAATAGATGAAAGCTTTAATTCTGCAAGAGCCGGTGCAAACCAAGTCCCTCTTTTGATACCCTTTGCAGTATCAGATACCTTGAAAACTGAGCTGGATCATGAATAGTGGTCTATGTCACTGCTGTTCTGTACCATTCTTCCAGTTCTACCGTATCATTAAATGTTCATGTGTTTTATAGAAAATATCAGACTATGAGAACTTGTGTCATTAATGGGACTTGAATACTCACTCCTTAAGGCTTATGCAGGATGGGTTTTTTGTCACTCTGCTTCTCTACCTAAGCATTGCCTGGTAAACCCTAGCTGATAGTGTATCATTGTGATAGCTTTAATAGTGTAAAATATAAAAGCAAAATCAGGTACATGGGGTGAAAAGGCAGCTCGTATTGAGCTGAGACAGTTGGAAAAATAGACAAACTTTCCTCAAGGTTTGAAATAAAAGTGAATCTCTATATTTTATTCCATCTGGGTGTCTTAAGTAGGGTCTGATTCAGTGCTGTGTGAAGGAGTCCTTCTTTCTCCCACTTGCAGTTGGAAGGGGAAGCTAAAGAACAGCTGAAACTGAATGTCTAACACAGGTGACACTCACCCCTGGCCTCAGGTTGTGAGAGAAGGGTGTAGAGAAGAACTTGCCTCACTACTTTTATGAAACTCTAGTTCCTTCCATCGGCCTTCCCAATTTCTGCAGCAAATACAACTTTTAATGTAGCAGAGCAAAGAAACCAAGCCAAGCCCAGCACAATATTTTACACGAATCAGTACAGACTCTTGTCTCTAGAGGATGATTCAAATTATTAGCTCCTCTGAATTGCCTGATGTTTTCCTTTTCTACAATAAGCTTAGGAAGATTAGTGTCACCAAGCTACAATTAGTCTTTATTAATTAGCCTAATTTGTAAATCCCTGCATGAAGAAAGAGCCTCCAATTTTAATGCCTAACTGCTGGTACAGTATCTCTGGAGGCCTTCAATTCTTATTTTCATGAGCATAGACAACAGACAACACTGGTAAAGTGTCTGGTGTTTGACCTTGTTCCATTTGCATTTTTATTAAAAAAAAAAAAAAAACAAAACCAAACAGATGTATTTTTCCATGTTTTGTTAAAAGAGCTAACAACAGCAATAGTTTTATCTCTGCAGGTGGGGGAATGATCACACCCTGTAAAAATAAAGGACTAACCATTCTTTGGCTTCCACTTTACACGAGTGTGTGGTCTGAGGTCCCAGAGCTGCGGGGATGTTCTGAACTTTTTAGTGAGTGCTTAAGTGAACTTTTTGGATAGGTGGGAACAGGCTCTTCATTTACTAATACATCAAAGTTTCTGTTAAGAATTTGTTTCAATTTATATGGTGAACTACTAGGGTGGTGAAAGATAAGATACAAATATAGAAGTTCCACAATCAAATTAGGAGCACTTTCAGAAACAGCTCTCATAAGCAGGTAGGTTAAATTTCTCTGTGAAGTAAGTCCATAAACAGAAATCCAGGGTGAGATCTGAATGTTAGTTGTGATCTTCAGGAAAAACAAGATGCTGGAACATTTTGCAAGTCAGAACTGAGTTTCCAGCTCATGGTTGTAGACCTAAGGTCTGCAGTAACAAGAGACAGGCTGGAATCGTAACACCTCACACTTATTATTTGTAATAGCTCTACCATGATGATGGAAAATCTACCCTTGTTATGAGCAATAACATTTTCCCCATTCCACAGACATGAAGATGCATCAAAGTAATCTGAATTGGGCATACATTTTCTTACATTTGTTGCAGACAATGAGACTCAGTTTCTGGACTCCTTTGCCTAAATTCTCATTTGTAAGTTGTTTTTAAGGGACATTTTGTCCACATTTCAAACAAACTGGAGACAAACCTGCTCCTACATCGAAGAGCACAGTTCAGAGCCAGCTCCCATTCAGTCCACTGTCCAACAGTGATGTGAGGAATTCACAGTATACGCTGTGCCAGACCTTCAGTATGTATGTCAGAACCATAAAACCCTGAGAATACTTGCCAGCCAGAGTTGCCTGGGGCAGACTCACACCGGAGTATTGGAGAGTCTGTAAATATTTCTACTTCCTCCCACTCCTTTTATGGACAAAGTATGAGTATTTGCCAAGCATCCAGTATTTTACCCAAAGTCTGAGAGTGCCCTTTTTACTTCCTGATAGTAAGGGCACACCTGTTCCAGAGAAAGATATTGCTATAAATATCTAAGAAACAAAGAGCTTTAATTACAAGCTTGCTTGAGTCTTGTAGCAGCTAGAGAAATGAACTCATCAATGACAAGTCTAAATCAAAGTAAGAACAAACCAAGCCATTCTACTTAATTGTGGTAGCTAGAGCCAGTTGACTTCAGTAAGCTATTTAAGAATGCATATATCCAGAAATGCATACCATAAAATGATACATCTTTCTCTGGGGAATGGCCTCATTCTCAAAATTTGAATTGCAGACTTGGGTTCCTTCAAAGCTTAGGCTTTTATAGGACTCCTTTTAGATACAAGAACTAGTACTGATTGATTTATTTTCTTTTTCTCTTTTAAATGAATTCAACAAGGGGATATTTTTCAGTGGAAAATATCTTTGTAAAAGTCCTTGGACGCTGTAAAAGAAAATAACTCTCAAAAGAGTTCAAGCCTAGCCTGGCCAATTTTTATTTTCAAAAGCGTTATTTCCATTTTTAACACAAGAAAGGTATTTTGAAGAACACATCTGAAAAACAAGCTAACTTCTTGCAGAATAAAAAAGAACAAGACCAGTTTTCATGGGCACTAATCATTAACATCCAGTTTTTTAAAGCCATATGAATCCCTCTCTAAATGGCACAAATGCTAAAACTACTTTTAATATACAAAGATGTTCTTAATTTACAAAGAATATCCAGGTAGCTTTAACAAGCCAGCAGACAAGAAAAGGAAAATTCTGCAGCTCATCTGCAAAGAAAGCGTGCGCCCGTAAAAAGCATTAAGCATTATTTTGAATGTTGCTGAAATTCTGCAGAGACCTACTTCAGAGATAGCAATCATTCTGTATGGGCTTAACTGCACACAGAGATATGTCATTTTCTACTATAAATACATTAAATGCAGTTGATAATAGGGGAACTGTATTGATACTCATCCATTTCTTTACCTCTCAGATATTTTGGAAGAACTGCATCGTACTCTATGGTGTTTGGCATTTTAAGAGTTTGTTTAAAAGCTGAAAAATCTGAAAAGAAATGAATTTGAAAATGGGAAACAGCTGAAATTTTATTATTTTATTAGATACCTCTTGTTTGATAAGAAATTTGAGACATTTTAGAAAATAACATTCCAAATAATACAAACATTTTACAATTGCAACTTACCATCTGTATTTAAATAAAACAGCAGCATAAGCCCACCAGAAGGCTAATGTAATTTTAATGTACCTCTGCACATTTTATGTTATTCAGGTTTAAAAAGTCATATTAGGTGCAGAAGAAAGAAGGGTCTTTTTCAGGGGCTAGATTTTGAAATAGTAAAAAAGCAACAGAGAGAGTCAAGTCAATAGGTTAGGAGAATTAGGCAAGGATACCAAGTACATTCACTTGCCTTCTACAAGAGCTTTCTACCTAGTTAAAGTGCTAGCATAGTGTCTATTGCTTTAAATATCACAAAGTTCACACCAATAATATACAGAAATAGGCAGGGTAGCATTTATTACACCCAATTTTTAATAAAAACTATTTCTCATAAACAGATATTTCTTTTGCATAAACAGATAAGTCTTTTGCATTATTGTGTATAAAAACACATATAATCTTTGCTTTTACACACAATCATATATAATTAATATATTAGAATTGCACAGCAACACTCAAAATCTACTTAATTTAGAAAAAGAAATTTTAGTTATCTAAAATAATTTTTGCAGTGTCTCACTTGCTGCTTAATAAGTTGGTTAGAATTCAAATACTAGAGAAACTATGCTTCATAAAAACCTGATCAACTGTCATTTACAAAGGTACAAAATATACAGCAAAGTTAATCTCTCATTAAATAAAATATACAGATTAGCTAATGTTACAGGTCATGAGCTAACACCTTATTTTAAGGGATACACTTCTAGGGAGCTTCTCTCCTCCCCCCAATATCGGAGAATTACACAACAGTTCCTTTCCCTGTATGTTTATGCAATGAGTCACATTCACTTTAACTGCTGATAACAGAGGACTGGGTTTATCACTCTGCATAGAGAGGCCAAAAATGATCCCTGGTGGAACTGCAGTAAAGTCAGTGTGAAACCCTAGAGATCAGTTTTGTCTAAGGTATCACAGCCTATTCATTTATTTATTTATAGCAATAACACCAATCATTATCACTGTGGTGGCTTTTAGTCCTCCATGAGAATTCTCATGTAATCTACCAATCAACCTACCATTAAAATAAAGTGTTGCCAATATACTCCACGATCACCCTGTTGTTAAAATAGTGAGCTATGAAAACTGCCTATTAATTCTTAAATGGATCTCCCTGATAATAAATGAGTTTTAATAAAAACAGCATGTTCCCACTTAAACCAGCCATTGTAATTTCAGTTTGGAATGAATGGTAAGTGCTTGTATGTTAGGTTAGCAAGGAAGTATAACACCAGCTACAACTACAGCAGTGTCACATCTCTGATGTTTACTCTTGGTCCAGGCGTATATTAACCATGGCAAAGCACCGGCCTAGGCTATGAAAGAATGGTACAACAAAAACATCTGTCAGGCTCTTCCATACAGTTTGCACTGAAGGCAGGACCATGAGACAGGTCTTCACAAAAGGCACCACAACCCTGCAAAAGAGAAAATGAAAAGTTTGAAGATTGGTGCTGCTACAGCACAGGGAAATCAGGATAATGAAACACAAGTGTGACATCTTAAGGAAGAGAAGTGGTTCTTTACCTTTTATAACTTCATAATATAAATATAAGTATTTAAGCAACTTGACCCTACTTTCTCGCAGTCATTCTCCATCAATTTTGTTTGCTCAAGGCCTCAATGTGCATGTGGTTCTCTGGCCAGAATCATTTGTATGCAACATGGGAGTGCAACACCAGGTTTCTTTTCATTGTGTCTCTGTTTACTAACTGGCAATTTCTTTATATACCATTTAGAATTATGAACTTCTGCTGTCTCTCCCTGGTCCTGGCAGGGCTGGTGTACATGATCTGCCATAGCCCTGCTGCCACCCACCGTGGCTGAAGAGCAGTCATCCCCTAAGGACTCACTTGTGCTGTGGTCATACTGAATGTGGGTCTTTAGGGGTTGACAGAAACACTATGTTCTCCAGTTTGATTTACTGGAAGCAGCCTTTACAATCTGTTCTTGCTCTGCTGCTTCTTCTGGTGTTTCTTTTATCCATCTGTCTCACAGGCACACACAAATGAACAGGCATGCATGCACATCACACCACTGGTGTCTCATTCCTACCTATCCCTGTTACAAGATGCTACAGTAAAACAGAAACAGGAGGCAACATCCAGTTACATCAGACTATTACAATACAGGTACACACCACATCTCAGAAAAATGGGCTGATCCTGTAACGTTCTTCATTCGTGAGTGAGAAATTAACATTAGAATATGGTCAGAACTCATCAGGGGATAAGATCTTTTTATTCACTCAGGGTGCACACTAGAAGGTATTGTGCTTTCATCTGCTGAGCTTTGGTAAGCATCTGGGGATTGCTCTCCACGTGTGCCAATTCCAAAGCAATGTCATTACTGGTGTCTTGAGCCAAGCATGCTAACGGTGGAGGAGAGCCAGAAGTGCACATACAGGCAGCTCAGCGGGGCCAGTGGATACCTGACAACTGACCACAATATTTTAAGTTATTCTCCTTCCATAATCATTTACTGGCCTAAACCTCTGGTCATTTCACTAAGCTGTTCTTACTTGGGTGCAGACAAACTAAATCTATACATAAATAATACTGAAGTTCTAATAGTACAAGGTTTTAAAAAAGTCTCTACCATACTGAACATATTTAATTCTAAACTAAGTAAAAGAAGCTATAGATTCTTTTGACAATGATAATAAACTCTGTTCTACTTTACTGTTGTATTCAAAATTTAGGTTCCCAGTCTTGCATTTGCATAATTCCACTGCAGAACTTTCACTAGCTTTGACTGGAATGACAGAAAACACCTAATTTAATACTTCATCATAAGTCTGAAAAAAAGTTGCTGTGTATTTACAATGCATACTCCCGAGATTAACAAAGTAGAAAAAACCTACCACATTTAAAAATTTTTGAAGGTTAGAAATGTACAGAATCAAAATTAATTATTTTCACTGTTTATCCAACAGCTTTGGTCATTCAATGCAAGCCATATACTAGTACACAAATGCTCTACTCAAAGCTAGCCCAGATGGATTTAAACAAGAATAGTTTTTCTAAAACCTTCTCTTTTGTCTGTGCTGAAACACCCTATATAGCACTGTGAGCATTACTGGAAAATTGTGCCTCTAGTTTTAAACTGAACCCTGTAAACTATGTGTTTATAACCACCTCTAATATCACTGCATATAGAATATAAAATTTATAGAACAAAAAATTGGGAATTAACCTGTTAGAATACAGCTCATAAACATCAATAATGCAAAGAAAAAAAAAAAAGGCTATTTTTCCAAGCAACACAGGGAAAGCACCAGAAATGGCTATTTTGTTTGTGCTGACTTTACCTCTTTTCCATTTCAGATAGTTTATAAGGACAATGTAATTGTTCCTTTGATACCATCTATAATCAATTTGGCCTGATTTTTAAAAACACAACTGAACTGGAGAGAAGCAGAAAACACATTTCTTTTGGACTCTCTGTTGACAGGATTACACAAAATACAAATAAAACAAATATCACAGTATGCAGAAGATTCACAGAAAGATGTAGAAGGCTGGAGAAGCAGTGATTATAGCACTTGAAATTGCTGTAGAGGTCATTCACACAGTACTGGAACTGAACATATTTTTGATTATTGGAACTCAATCTATTTTGATAATCTCAAGGAAAAGAAATATTAAAATGTTTTGGCAATGTTTTATAATCTTTAAGCACTTATTATTAAATTTTTAAATTTATGGTAAATGCATGCAAAACCCAATGTAGGCTGAATCCATAGGAGGATACACGAGACATAACAGCAACCAAAGCTAATTAATGTAAATAACTTTCAATTTTAAAATAAAAGCCTATCTACTCATAGGACAATTATTCAAACCTCTTTCCTCAGAGAAGAAAATCCTTTACACCAAGGTGAGTCATAAAAGGAATTTTCTAAGTTTTAAGTTATGTGTATTTACATGTGTACAAGTCTATGTCCCGTTCTGCACAGGATGTCTTATCCGACAGAGCGATATTTCCAGGTTACCAGGGGGTGTAATGTGCTGTCCGTGGAGTGACCAGTCACACTTAAAAATTAAGAATCACACGCCATTAGAAGCCATGTGTTTGTTTTTGTGACCTGACAAATATAATGCACCCATCCTTTGCTGTGGATTTAGCCTGGTCTGCACTTTTGTTCACAGACATGGTAGCTACCCTGATGCCCCACTGGTACTGCTAGTGTTACCATGTAATACCACATTGGGAAGAAAACAAAAGGTCTGTTGAATTTAAGCTGAAGACAGGCACCTATATGACCTCTCATTGAGTCTTGCTATGTGTATATGATATAAAATACCCCTCCTTCGACCAAGTGGGATGAATTGTGTCTTTTGGGAACTGTTGAACTGAAAGTGCCAATTACTCCATTTTTTCCCTCGTATCCTATTTTCTCTTTATTCTGTTCAATGCATGACATCTACAAAATTATACCTCTCAACATTTCTCACTTTTGCTCATGTTACTTTTTCTACTTGCTAAGCCCTTATCGAACACTGTCAAGAACCAAACACCTCTTGAAAAAGGCAGAGCACAATTTAATTCCCACTGATAATGAGAATCAACTTTTTACAGAATTGAGAACAATGTTGGAGTAGTCATGCACCATTAATTCAGGTTCTGGCTTCAAAGTGAAGATTCACATCTTCTCCTGTAATGTTTTTCAAAATGGAATCTCAGACATGTCTTAATATTATTTTTCAAATGTTCTGTGTTTCTGTGCTTAAATTATCTAACTCCAGGTACTACACCATGATTGTGAATTAAAAGTCTTGTGAAAAGATAGCTAAAAATTACCTAGCAGTTGTATAGTTTCTTGTTGCATGCCATTAACCATTGGGAGAAGTGAGGCAATGGATAACCACCAAAGCCTTTCACAATTCATACACAGTATTTGAAGTGCATTAAAATCAAATATTATGTATTCCAGGACCTGGATAGACTGGAAAAGATAAAACTACTCCAAAAGAAGCATCATTCACATACCTCCTTTTCCTAAACCAAGGGATATGTACTGGACATCAAGACAGCACCACCTGATTAACAGGTAGGCCTTCCTAGCTGTAGTGTAATTTATTTTGATTTTAAGCAGTCAGTAGGGACACGGTTTTAGGGTTGAATGTGATAGCAGCAGTTATGTAAATGAAATTGTGGAATACAAAAAGGAAAGAAATAACACATGTCCATATCTGCTTTTCATGTAAGTCCATGGCTCTGTCTTAGCACTGTGAAAGGAAGCTCAAGTGGAGAAGTGCTGTGAATATGTACTGCTTTAGCCTATGATGTACAGAGCTGAGTGAGCCCATCTCAGATCCCAGGCTCAAGTTATGGATCACTAATTCTTAGTGTAAATATGCAAAGTATCCGAATGCTATTCTGATAAGACTACAAAAAAGCATATATGACATTCAAGTGTTAATTTCCAAGAGGTTGCAAACATGTGTCTTGGAATACAAATCAGTCTCAGATCTACAAGAAATGTAACAAGTTTGCATGAGCCGCCTGTAAAACCAGTGTTCTGTTCATGTGCAAAAATCAACAACCTTAAGAGCTACAATGTGAGGCCATATTTAAAAACTTGCTCATTTCACAGAAAGATGTTACAACTCAGCGTGGCCTGTATACTCTGGTGAGAATGGCAGCCATCAGTAAAGGAAAAATGTGAAGTTGACCTCCCTGAACTTGCTTGTAAATGGAACATCAGCCTGCTAGCTGGCCCAGGTTCAGCCCATCAGTATCTTTTACCGTGTCGTGTGAAACCAGATTCTGGCTCAAGCACCCAGTTTGGGAACACAATATGCTCCACCTATATGGTCAAAAATGAAAATTAGTTGTATTACTGTATTTTTCTTACTTAGCTTTCTTTTTGAAGATGAATGACAACATTTACTATCAGGTGGGATAGGGTGTGATGGGGCAATTCACAAGGCACCCTTGAGCATGAGACATGCTAAGTTAGACTTACGTGGATTTTTAACACGCTGATGAAACTGCAACAACATGTGTGACATCAACAGAGCTTTCTGCTTGAGCACCTTCAGAAGTTGCTGAAACACTTTTGAATTTAGCCCCAGAAAAGGCTCCCTTACAACATATCAACATCACTGGCTTGGATGATAAAAGTGAAGCAGAGACTCTTAGTGGCAGACTTCTGGGTGGGTTTGCCCCAGGGTCTTCCCATGACATTTAAACAGCTGAAGACAGAGTTATAATGGAATTCCCTTTCTTTCGCGTACAAAACAGAGTTACTTTTTTTTCAGACCCAATGGGACTACAAGAGAACTAGTACCCTGTACTTAGGGCCTTTAAATGTGCACTGCTTTTGCACTACCCTCTCAAATGCAGCAACATTGAACTCCTCACTCGCATGATATCTGGAACATGAAGAGGTGCCAACTTAGAGATGCCAACTTAGTCTCAGTGTGTTCCACCTTTGTGTTGGAACAAATCCAGCTTGAGTTTGTGGGAATATGAGGCCTTTGGACGGTAGTACTGGATGGAGTCCAAGGGGATGCAGATAGCACTACTGAGTTATGTGATTCTTTCACATCCATCCCAGTGCAAGGAAGATCAAAACCAAAGATGAATTCTATGTTGACAATGAACCTGGGCAAAGAAAATGATTTGTTGGGGAAGCAAGTGTGTTCACAAGAAGTTGAGAGAAACTTTTCAAGTGAAGTGCTACATTCAGACAGTCCTATTTCACATGTACTGAGAACCCACAGTTCCTGAGATAGTCACTAGAGACTACGTGCATAAATAGTAACTGACCTCTGAGCCCTGGACCAGTAAAATCCTGTATCCAGTCTGTGAAATTCAGATACAAGATCCTTCTGAAGCACAAAAAAAAGTACTACAGTTTTAATAAATTTGACATTGATGAATTTTTCCACAGATATTTCACTACTGGAGATCTATATATACTCACCATACCCTTTTGGAGTCGCACTGCACACTATGACAGAGAGACAGCTGACAAATCTAAAAATCTGGGCAACACTATGCCTGTGAACTGTTTGTTTGTAACAATTTGGGAACAAGAGATACAGCAAGGGGGCCTCCCTAAACTGTACGGCAACTCCTTTGGATATTATGCAAACACTCTGTTCCAAAATTCAAGTTAATCAGTTTTCAAAGTGGCTTGACAATGTCACCAACACAAGCTTCCATTGTACTTCCAAAAACTGAAATCTGCACCCATGAGATTGCCACCACAGGTTCAGATAATCAATGTATTCCTACGGTTTTGAGTTCACTTCCAGTTTCTGTATTCTGTTTTCCTTGATAAAAGGAAAAGGATTCAAGGGTTACCCAAATCAAATTACACTTTACCCAAAACTCATGTATACAGAAAATCCTGGTTTGCAGAAACAATGTCAATAATTTGCATTCATCCCTTCCTCTACAGCCTTTTGGATTTTCAGTTCTTTCCTCAACCTCATTATACTCCCTGCCCTTCATCCTTTTCCACCATCATCTTCCTTTCTGGTCTCAAAGTACTCTTCCTGACATTTTGTGATCATATTATGCTTAAAGTACACAGGTTTGCTGTGACTTGGATGGGCGGTGTATGTGCCATGGCCAGAAGCAGCTTTCCTGAGCTCAGCAGGGCTTTTTGCTTAGGTGGAAGGGTTTTGGAGCACTGCATCTAAAGATAGCTATGCACCAGATGCAAGGCACTGGAACTACATTTCATGGCAGTAAAATAGAGCCAGCTGGGCCCTCAAAAGCTTTCTTCAGTCTGTGAGAAAAATAATGGAAGAGGTAACGGTACTAAGAAGCTAGTAATAACTTCAGGTGTTATATTTCTGCCTACATAATTAATTTAAAATACACGTTTGAACAAATTCTGCACTTCAGTTTAGAAAACAAATTCAGTCGCTATTATCCAGAAGCCAGCCAAGGCTGGAATGCATTGCTGTAGGTGCTGTCCAAGAGGGACTACAGGCTCTCTGCCCCAAGGAGCTTATATAGTCATGACAGACCGCTGGTAAAACCACGGCAGGGAACTGAATCACAGAGAAAGCAATGTTTCCTTTCCTGTTCCCTTAGAAATAAAGCAGCCAGTATTAGGTGATCTGGCTGGCGGTGCAGAGTCGGTGCCCGGTGGCTGGGCAGCAATGGGTGCTAGAGGAGGGGAGCTCGGGGGCTGTCGGCAGAGCCCGGACACAGCACGCCCTTACCAGATGTGGAGGCAGCTGAGCGTCGCGAAGACGATCCCCACAACCAGGGCCATCGGAATGGCGAGGACCAGAGTCAGGACTTTGTAGATCACGTACTTGCTGAGCTCAAACAGAGCGTGGCTGCAGATCCAGACCTTGTCGAAGGAATGGGTGAGCTCGGGCTCCGCGATCACGTCCTCGAACCCCACCTGGAAGAAGAGGAGGCTCTACCGTCACGGGGAGCTGGGCCCCGGAGAGCCCGCGGGGGACGCCCCTCGCCGAGGACCCGAGCCCCGGCCCCGGCCCCGCCCGCCCCCGGCCCGGCCCGGCCCGCACCTGCAGGTGGGAGTTCAGCCCGTGGGGGTCGCGGTCCAGCTCGTCCTCCGCGCACTTCTCCGCGTCCGACAGCGCGGGGCCGCCGCTCCGCGGGAAGTTGTCGTCGTCGTCCATGAAGATGCGGGTGTCCACTTTCTCCGTCTCCAGCCCCATGGCGCTGCCGCCGCTGCGCGGCTCCGGCCCGGCCCTGCCCCGTCCGCCGCCGCTGCCCCGCCGGGCCGGGCCGGGGCGGAGCGGGGCTGCCCGGGACACGCCCCGCGGGCCGCGCCGCCGGCGGGAGCCCTGCGGAGCCCCGGGACCCGCGGGCCGGGGTCGGGCTGGGCGCCCTCCGGCAGCCCCTGCCCCTCGCCCTGGCCGCCGCTCGGTGAGCGCCGAGCCCTCCCCGGGGCTGCCCCGGCCGCGCTGGGTTTCCCCTTCGTCTGCGGCGCCCGGCTGGCCTTTGTCAGCGCTTGTGGCATCGCAACAACAGGCAGCAGGAACAGAGAGCGGAGGGGATTGTGCTTGGGCCACGCTGGGCCGTGTCTGTGGTCCCTTTGCAGCTGTAGGGGAAACAGGGAAAGACGGGGGAGGAGAGGTGGGTCACCCCTGCCCGCCGAGGTTCCCGTGCCCGGCCCCGCTGGCCCCTCACACTCCAGCGGGATTTACTTGACTCCTGCTGCTTAAACTGCCTAATTTTTGCCGGAATAAAATACTGCATCTGCCATTCCAAGTATTTTCATGCCTTCTTTGGGTTTTAACTTCAGTCCATACAAATTATTTCCTCTATTTTATTTGTGAATGTGTTTTAAACATCAGAGTGATCTGTATAAAGTCACAAAACTATTATAATGACTATTATAATGCTAAAAGTACCTGTTAATATTGATATGCAGAGTGATCTCATGAGCTGCCAGGAATTCATTCTTGCTGCATTCAATAACCAAAGTCACCTGTCAGTCTCAGACAGAAGTGATATTACTAATCAATCATTCAGACCTGTTAAATTAGAGAGGAAGTTGCTACTTTTAACTTCCTTTAATTTTCACCACTACAATAAGTTAAGAAGAGCTTTAAGCTTTAAAAAGCTCACAAGAAAGTGATATAAAAAACAACTATTCAAAATTTGGGTATGATATCACTTGTTAGAATACTCAGGTTCATGCTGCATTTTTCTTGTCAGAAACTTCTGCAGAAAAGCTTTGCATCTATGTGTAACTCCTATTGATGGGCTTTTTTCTCCCATATTAGTGAGCTTAGTGATGCTCATGTAAATGTTTTGGACTAGATCTAAGAAGCCAGCAAATCCGAGTTTACAATAGGTTCAAAGGCAAGCAAAGGAGCAGCGTGATGACTCAAGACATATGAGCTGCATTTCTGCCCTGCTTTCCCCTTGCCCCTCCTGCCTTCCTCCATTACTCTTTGCTCCATGAGTGAGAAGAATAAAAAAACAATTGGAGTTGAGGTTCTGCCCTACCTTTCAGTGTGCTTCTGTTCAGCAACTGTTACTTTTTTTGCCTATTGATATGGGGATGTGAGTGCAGCCCAAAGGCATTCATCACGTTTCTGGTAGCTGCTTGTGTTAGGCACAGAAATTTGGATTTGGTGCTTCTGAAAAGCAAGGTAGGAGGCAGCAACACAGGCTCCCAAACTAGCTCCTTAGTTAGGGGGGGCTAGGCTGACAGAAGTCAGACCACACTGGTTTGTACCAACTATTTCCTACTTCTCCCCCACTAGAGACATGGATCAGGTACATGTGCGCAACCTGGGAGTTGCTTTTGAGCAGCTCTGCCCATTTCCCAACCCCTCCTGCTGCATCTCACTCAAACCAACCAGCTGGAGCTGCGAGTCCATAGCTTTATTGCTCAGTTCTAGCTTTCCTAAGAGCCAGGGAGTGGTTCTTCTTGAAAAATCTCCCAAATCACAGTCTGCCACTGGAGAGTGGGCTTGCAGTATCAGCCCCATTAATAAAAAGCAAATAGCTTTTCTTGTTCATGTCCATATACTTTTTAAAATTTGTTATTGTATTAATTGATAAACATTGAGAAAGCACCATGGAAAAACCAAGAGTTTACCTCTGTAATCTCTGAGGATTTGAAATAAAGTGGTCATGGAATTGCTCCTGAAAGAATAATATTTTTCATGGAAAGCCTATTTAAAAGCAATAAAAGCTCAAGTCTGCATATGACTGAGGATGTTGGTTATTAAAAGCCCCCTAAATCATGCTGTCTTCAATAACTTTGGTAGTTATTTTGGAAAAAGATTTGTATATGACTTATCTAGTGAGGTTGAGAGTAAAGTCAGAGCAGCATCAAGTTCTAATCCCTGGCTAATGCACAGAATAAGAGGAGGTATATACCACGTTCAATAAGGGGGATTTTTCCAGTATTCATGCTCAGGGACACCAGGCTCAGCTTTCTGCTTTTTCTCCATGGCTGGAGAGAGCACTTTGAAGTACAAAAGTAAGAGTAGAGGAAAAAGGACCATTAACCGTGTGCAAATCTTCTCCATTCTTACATGATATTCATAATATTCTCTAATAACCTTTGGGCAGATTTTTTTTTAAATTTCCATGTTGGTAAACAGCCAAGGAATTCTATCATGTGACACAAAATGTATATGTATGTGAGTGTTTCTATGCTTTGGCCCAGGTGTAGTTCTTTATGCGCTAAACTTCTGCTTGAAGTTACATCAGCTGTTGAAGAAATGTTATCTTCATTTTCTAATCATTACACCTTTTGCTGCAAGGTTTTTAACAAGTGAAATGGTGATATTGTTCATTATTATGAATTCTTTATATTAGAAGAGTCTCTCAGTATGTATTGTGGCACAGAGTACACAGCTATGGAACAAATCATCTCCCAAAAAGCTTGTCATCAAAAGCAGAGGCCCAGGGATGAACAGTGGATGCAGGCACACAGATGGGGTATCCAAAAGAGCAAGCAAGGCTGTGGTAGGCTCAGTAGATTCATTACTGTTTTCATACATATTGTTGGATAAGGACTTTTATGAACTGGTTTGGAGAAGGCTTATCTTGCATGTTTACTGCAATTCATCTGAGGTGTGAAGTGCAGCATAAGGAGAAACATCTCAGTTCACAAACAGATTTTTGGAAAGCCAAGATCTTGGCAAAAAAGTTTTCTTATCTGTCCTTGAAAAAAAAAAGGTTACATTTAGACTCTAATGTGTAATTTTATTGAAAAATGTGGTGTCCATTTAATTCTATGTTTGTTTTATAAGGATGTTCCTGTTTAAGCTTTGAATATTACTTTGATTATTGTAGCATTTTATAAACAGAAATAAACCATCTTTCTTGACCAGGGCAGGCATGTCAAATATGTATCTTTTGGCAACAGCTTTCACAGTTTTACTTAGCACTTGAGAAAGTGCTTGTCTTTGCAACAAGACCACAGGCAATGGCCAGTTGGGCCTCATCCCTTCTATTTTGCTTGTCAAGATGAGTTCAGCTCTCAGGATATCTTTTCCTGTTTTCTCTCTCTTTTTCCTTTTAAAAATATTTGTAGTTTAATCTAAAAGTATCATATAATGATTGTAATACAAAAAACACTTCACTTTTTCAAAGAGGTAAATACCAGGAGTCCTATTAATTTCTCTTGTAGTTTTAATGGGATTTCTACAGACGTGTACTTCAAATATGTAACTTTCTTTTCAAGATCAGTATTGAAAATCTTAATGATTTCAGAGGAGCTGTGAAAAGAATCTTTTATTTTACCCTCACATCTCTATGACATACCTGGGGAATTTCTGTTACTATCATTTCACAGATAGGCAATACACTGGGATACAAAAGGTCAGATGGGCTCTCAATATTTGTTTGTATTAGAAATGAGGTGTGAAAACAGTGGCTGTAGCCATTCCCTGACCATGCAGCATGTGTGGAAGGGAGAGGCAACTGCGCAGCTGAGATTTCAAGAAGTGAACAAGGCAATGTTAGTGGAAAAGTTGCAACTTCTTTTCCCAATTTTCCTTCTGATGAATTTGTGCCTGGATGTAAATCCACTTGAAGGAAGCAGTTGTAGAGAGCTGAGAAATTTGTGTGGCATTCAGGGATATCTGAGATGGGTTAAAATGAAACCTACCCTGAAGGGCCTTGCAAATTAAAGGTATTGATTAGAAGCTACGTTTTCTTATTTATACAGTGGGGAAAAAAAAAAGTCAAATAAATTGCATATTTGAGGAGTTTGCATAGGAAAAACCTGATGGGAGACTTTTGGAAAAAGTGTGTAAATCATTTGTATCCTACTTTGTCACCACTGAAGCAATGAACTTCACTTGGTCCATTAAAATGATAATGAGATCCTGTCTCTGTGTATGGAAACTCTCTTATGCTCTGTCGCTTTTCTTGTAATTTTTTTGTCTTATGGAGTGTAAAATTCACTGTTTTCAATGGCCAATCAATGCAAATAAATGTAAGCCATTTATTTACAATATAACCATTTATATTTAATTTGCTGAATTATATCCATTGCTGCTAAATTTAGCCAAAATCTTCTACAAAGATTTTGTATGTGTTGAGGTGAAAGCTGCTTTAAGAGTCAGAATAGAGTTGACATGATAAATATGTTCAGGTCAAAAACTGGTTATGGAAATGATTTTAGGACTCTCTGGATCTTTTTTAGCCAAGCTAAGTTAGTGGTGATAGATATGTTTATAGTAGCTTTCAGAATAGCTTCTGATTTCTAATATGAGAAAGGAAGAAAGCCAGTACTCCCATGAGGTCTCCTGAGTTGCTGTTTCGATGACTTAATAGTGCTCAAATAGTCTCCACTGAGGGATGAGAGATTTTGCTGCTTAATACCAACAGTGGGAATATGGCTCCTAGTGAGCAGATGGGGAGCATGGGGAACAGCAAAGGGGCTGGGCTCAGACATTTTTAGTTACTTCTTTTTTCTTTTCTCCCACCAATAGAATTTTGGAAATGTTTTCAGTGTGTTTTCATAATTCATTCTTGTTCAGCTTCCAGTTTTTTAAATTTTTTGCTTCTACCAGTAGTTTATAGGATGTATCATCAGCACTGTTATTAATATGTCAGTATATGTTACAGGGTGAAACTCACAGTGATTCACTGAGTCTCGGATTTGAATGCTGAAAGAAGTGGAAAGTGTAGTGAAAAGTTTCCAGGTTGGGACTAGGAGGCTATCTGTATGTATGACATGTATTAAATCATAGAATAATTAAGGTTGGAAAAGACCCCCAAGATCAAGTCCAGCCTTTGACTGATCACCACCATATTAACTACACTGTAGCACTTCCAGGGATGGTAATTCCACCACCTCCCTGGGTAGTCTGTTCCAATGCTGGACCACATTTTCAGGGAAGAAATTCTTCCTGATGCCCAGTGTGAACCCCCCTGGGTGCAGCTTGAGGCCATTTCCTCTTGTTCTGTCTCTGGTTGCCTGGGAGAGGAGGCTGACTCTCACCTGGCCGCAGCCTCCTTTCTGATGGTTGCAGAGTGGTAAGGCTAAACCACCCAAATCCCTCAGCTGCTCCTCATAGGAGTTACTCTCAAGCAAGACCTCTCACCCACTTTGTTTTCCTTCTTTGGACATCTTCCAGCACCTCAATGTCCTTCTTGTAATGAGGGGCCCAGAACTGGACACGGAACTTGAGGTGTGGCCACACCAGTGCCGAGTACAGGACAATCACTTCCCCAGACATGCTGGACACTTCAATGTTTACAGCATTACAGGGGCTAATATAATCAATGTTTCCTCTGTGTTTAAGCATAAGACTGAAGGAAAGTATAAGACACCCTAATGGGGTTCCTGCTCAGCGGGCCAGCTGCATTTTATGAAAGGTTGAGAAAGGGTTGTAGGGTATGAAAAGCTACTCAGCAGTGAATGACAACTCCAGAGGCTGTTCATGCCCCAGCCCTGCCAGAGCTGGGGAGCAGAACTATCTGCTTTAGCCTTGCAGCACGGTGGTCCAACAGCTGCTGCTGTTCAGCTGACTGGTGGTAGCTTGTTAAAATGTGTAACTCCAGTGTTTATGGCTGTTTACTTATATAAGCAGAGTAAAAAAAAGACATTAAAGCAGTGTAGTATGAAACCAGGACCTGGAAGCTCATCAGAGCTTCAGAGCTTGATCTCTTTGTCCACTGAAATGAGAAAGGAAAAGGGATATTGTGAAAGAAATATGGAAACAGCTTGGGTGCTCGTGGGATTTGCAGGAAGGGCTAGGTGATTTCTCTATGAGCATCCAAGTTAAACCAGATTCTAATGAAAAATGGTTATAAAAGCAGTAACTCCTCTTGGATGTTTTTTTTGCAAATGTCCTGTTTTTAGTTGTCAATGATGGAGGATCCTTTACCTTGGACAACACTGTATTTTTTGGAGGTTGCTGAATGTTCTGTTTTAATTCGGACTCTGCTAATGGTTGTTTTATTCTTTCTTCTGTTGATGAAGTGTTGCTTTACAGGAAGCTTTGTCTGGTGGGAAGCAGGTGATGACTGAGGATGTGAAGCAGTGTGCTGTCATTGATTGATGGCTTTTATAAAGATAAAAATCAAACTCCTGAACTCTTCAATAGTTACCACAAGCTTAGGTGCTTTCGATATTAAAAATGCCCAAAACTGGGTAATTTTTTTTCCTGAAGATGCAGATTTCTATCCATTTAGCAGCTGGATCAAATACTTCTCAGGTCTGTTTTTAAAAGCCATCTACCTGAAAAAATATGAAAGTCATTAGATTGAGACTAGAATTGGTTAATTTGCATTTTGTAGACTAAACTACATTTCAGGGGTTTGCTGCCACTAAGTTTTCCAGATGTTTTCTACAACTTACTGTGTAACAACTCTCTGTGTGAAAATCTCTTTATTCTTTTCAACAGTTTCTGCTCTTTCTATGCTTTGTGTACAGAAGAGGAAGACTGACCATATTATGCTTGAATTATGTATTTTTTTTTCTGTAGTTACCTTACAAAAATACTTAGGGTCTGATAAACTACTTTTGCTAAGATTGCATTTTTGGTCTGTTTGCAGTATGTTAATGACCCAGAAAATCTCTGAGGTGTTTAGTATGTTCTTATCCATAAAGTAGACAATAAAATTTTTTATTTATTATTCCTAAAATATAGAAAAAAAATTTCCATTCTTATTCATGATATAGTTTTCAAATGGCTTATTGAAAAGCCAGAAATATAAGTACACAGAATAAAGAATTTTTCCTTTCCAAGACTTTGGCCATTGGAACTTGTAAGGGTCTGACTTTTATTTGCCCAAGGATTGCTTCACGTACATGATTATTTGGATTTTTTTTCCCTTAAATTTAAATTTATTATCTTTTTATAATCGGATGGCTTGATTAAATCTTGACTTCTTTAGGTAAGTAAAGTAATTTCTGAGGTAAAACCCTTCCTTTATGAAAAAGGATGATCCTCTGAGAAAAGCAGAATTTGCAGGATACTTTTTAAAGGGCATGCAATTAAAAAAAATTCCTACTTGGAAAACTCTACTGAGAAGAGATAACAACAGAACACAAATGCCCTTGTGAGCAACTGATATTTTTTCTAATTATTTTGAGTCAAAGAAGTGTAGTTGAAGAATGTCTCATTCTTGGAGGTGCACTAGGATTACATTCCTTCTCTCTGTAAGATGTCTCTGGTATGACTTGGCCTGCCTGTGGTGTCAGTGCAGCTGGTACATGTATTACAACACAGGTATGTGTAACATACATGCACATTATATGTATGGATGTGTGTCTGTTACAGGGTTTGCTCTGTCCAGGCTATCCCAAGAAAGGAGATTGGAGCAGACAGAATGCAAAGTTACTTTCTAGAGAGGAGGTATATTTTCAATAGTCAAAGTCTAGAAAATTGTGATTAACCTTCAGTTGGCTGCTTCTGGGGTTTTTCCCTCCAGGCCACTCCCTCCCAAGGCTATGTGCTCTTCCTCTTTCTGTCTGTCTTTTTATTAAATCCAGGGGGAACAGGGAAGCTATGCTTGCATCTCAAAATTTCCTTCAGTGTTTGTGCTTGTGGTAGCAGTGGCAGAAGACATAGCAGAGAACAGGAACTAGGTTGAGGATTGGTTTGTTCTCAAAAACTTTTGACCAGGGCTAGGTGGTCCTTGAATAAAATGCTGGCTACTACTCTGTTTTAGTAGTAAAGAACACTGAACAATGCAGATGAATTAATAAGAACTGGAATAAGAATTTTTTAAGAGGCCTACTGTAGACAGGTCTGGGAGAAGAGAACATTGTTAGTCGTAGACTAGCAGATCTTTTACACATTCCATGCTTGAGGTCTAGTTTAGTCTACTTTGGAAATCCAGAATGCTTTTTTTTTTTTCTTACTCAGTTTCCCTTTCTATTTTCCTATAAAAGTCCCTCTTTTTTTTTTTTTTTTGTATTTGTGCTTTCAGACTGTAGATTGCTGTATTTCTTTAATTGTCATACAGCCAATGTCTTAAAAATTCATTTCTATTTTAGTCACTCACTACGTATCAGTCTCTCCAGCTCTCTGATCATTTTTGCTGTTTTCTGGACTCTCTGGACTCCTTCCATTTTCTCACTTGGTCTTTTTTGACAGTAAGACAGCTGTAACTGCATGTAAAATTCCTGGCAGGCACAGAGGGAATAAAGTAATCTACAGATAGATTTTAATCTTCCTTTTTTTATTTTGTTATGTTTGTGAAAACAACTCAAAACAGTTTTATTTGTACTGCTAGCAATGCATTTATTTTATTAACACATCCTCTCTCATTCATTATAGCTTTAAGATTAATCAGCACTTCTGTTTATACCAGGTGAAGGTCTGCCCCTTTTATTTTCTGTAGCCTGCTTCAATTTATAGCTGGTTTTGTTATTTTGTGTGTGTGCCTGTGTGTTCATGTTCGTTCATTGAGTCTATTTATAAATTTTCTATGACTCTTTCTACGATTCTCTTATTTTTCTCTTTGAGAAAGAATTCTATGTCAATTCCATGTAATTCTATCCTTCAGATGGAAACCTGTAGATAATGCAGCTGAAATAAGTCAGAGCTCCGCCTCTTCCAAAGGAACCTTTGGGAATAAGGGAAAAATCAGAGACTTGAATGTCAAAGTATTTAAAGACTGTATCCTGGCTATATATGGTAAAACAACCCAGGCAATACTCTGAATTCTAGGCCACTCCTGAGGCTTATCCCACTCTTACCCTTTGAAGTAGTGTTCCCTCGACATGAGCTCTGGTTCCTAGAAAATCCTGCTCATACTGGGCCAAGAAATGCTCTGAGAATGTTCCTGGGGCCCTTCTAAGGAAGCACCCAGGAAGCAGGGACAGCAAATGTCCCAGCAAAGCACAAGGACAGCAAAGGTGCATATATAGCTACACTATATAGCTACACTTTGTTTTTGTGTTGGTAACTGTCTAAAACATGTGCTGGGTACTGTGAATGTTTGAATATCAGGTTTATTAGAGAATATTGGCATATACTGAGAGAATGGCAAGCCCGAGGCATTTCTTGGATTGTGACTCGTTCTGTTTTCCATTTCATCAGCTCCAGGTTTATATTGGTGCCTTAACCAAAGATTTTAGATTTGTTTAACTCTTTTAATTATAAGCTGTCTAGTTTACTTCAAATGTTCTAGTAAAAGAGAAGTAAAAGACTAGAGAACACAGCTCTTGAGGACCTTCTGAGATAAATACAAAAGTATCACTGTGGTTGTGTGAACACTGAGACCTGGTAGACCAGGGTTATTTTTCTCTATGTATAATTTCTGGCAAGACAACTGGGCTTTTTGTGCTATATTCTCTTTGTCTGTCTAACTCATTACCATTTTTTTTTTGTGTGGGAATGAAATGCAGTTTTGTCAAGCTCATGTTTATTAATCCTGTGAAGCATATCAGGGAACTCATTTACCTTTATAAGTGCCCAGTGTACCATTGAAAATCTGGTTAGCATGTGCTGCACAATATTGTATACATCACTTCCAGCTGTATCATGAAAATTCAAAACTTTTAGAGAGACTCTTCTCTCAATTTTATAGTCCACATCCTGGTGACATTTTATGAGTACCCAAATCCTCAGGAACAGTAAATTAAATCTTTTTAACCATTTAGATTGCTTCATTGGTATACACTTTTCTTCTTGAACTGATGTGTAATAAGGAAAAGCATAGTTCAGCACATTTGGTAGGAAAAGCTATTAGAAGTGTGAAAGCTGTTTTAAACAGACTCTGCTTGTTGCATGTGATGAAATGGATGCAACCTGCATTTACACAGTGAGTTTGAAAATACAGTACAAACTCAGCTTCAGGATCACCAAAAGTCTCATGAAAAAGCAGTATATCAGGATGTTTCTTCTCTTGCTCCAGTAGAGGTATATTTTGCCCGGTCTTTGATTTGCAGTTGATCAGGTCAATGGTATGGGTAGGGTCAAAAAAAATCATCACACTTTTCCTAGATTGCTGCCTGCCCATCCCATTGATAGGAAGCAGGCGACTGCTTTCAGTGCTGAGTTGTTTCGTATGATAATTGCTACTGCTGAAAGGAAAGCTGGTGTGTAAAGGGACATGGAAGAGTCTATTACTACCCACAACGAGTGCACAGGATTAAGCACAAACCTGCCAAGAACTGTTAAAAGTAGAAATAGCAGGGAAACCCATAGGGCCAGGAATTCTGCAGAGTGACTGGGATGTATTTAATTGAAAATGCTTGGTCTGCATCAGAAGACCTCTTGTGATAGGCTGACAAGGAGGGATCTTAAAAAAAAAATACAGCTGCAGAACAGGGGCTGCGCAGTCTGACTGTCCCTCTAAGAGGTGTCAGAAGGAAAAGAAGTTCACTGTTGTTGGTATTACAGAGGATTATTCTGATATTTTTAAAAACCCCATTTTGAGACAGGCCAATGAGAAAATATCTTTTCTTTCCATTTTGTTCCATTCAGAGACATTATTTCCAGATCACTGTGACATGAAAGAGAATGTGTTTACACAGTAGTACAGAGTGCCTCTGACAGAACATAGCTGAGGGCAATGTAATATGGAGAAAGATGCCTCATAAATTCCATCCCATTTCATGACCCATCCAGAAAAGGTGGTTTTGTTCAGACACTGATCAAAAACCAGCTGTCATCATGTAGGCAAGAGTGATTAACAATAAACAATGAGAGCATTTACCCAGAGCTCACCAAGGAGTGGGCGGTGGGCAAAAAACTAAAGAAAATTCAGGAACAGAGCTGAAGCTTGACATGATGAACAAAAGCATGTTTTTGTAATAAATATGCCCTTAATAGCCAAAATAATTTGCTGCTTAGTAAGTGCTCTGTACAGGCCAGTTTGGCAGTGGTTAACAGTGCCCAAACATTCCTGGTTGCAGAGAAGTGCCACATGCCTTCTCTGTGTGCAATGTTTGAAGGTATTGCAAAGTTATTGTCCCTGTAACATCTGCAAACTATGACTAACAAATGAAGAATCAGAAGAGTACAGTGCTGGCTATGCCATTCTTTCCACTGACAAGCTCACTCTCTCTTATCAGCCCTGGCAGCATCTGTGCTCTGGGCATCCAAGTCCTGATGGCTGCAAGAAAGCTGACAATATGGCAAAAGAAGGTAAGCAGCACAGCTCAAATTGGAGTGGTAGAGAATGAGTGAGAATGAAAGAAAGGAAAGAAAAAAAGCCTCATATCAAAACAGTGCTGTTTTTCCCCTTTGAATATTATAAAAATCTCCTCTAAAAACCTCTACAGCAGGAATTTATAGAACACAATCTCGATGGAGAGGAGTTTTGCCACTTGTGCACTCTGTCTCCAGTGGCTTTTATACACAATGTCCAAAAGAAGTTGAGTTCTGCCCAAGTTTTATGTTTCCCAGGTACAGAAGTTACAGGAACTATGAATCTTATCTGTGTTTTTTATCTCAGCATGCTTGGAAGAGAGAAGGGGTCTTGGCCTTTGGAGTCTGTACAGAGCTAAGCCAAATACTTCATGTCAACTCAAGTTCAGGGAAAGAAAAGAGAGACATTCAGCACAAAGAAATTGTTTGCATTCTGGCGCTGACCTTTTGCAGGTGGAAATCAGGGTGACTCATTCTTTTGAAAGCCTGCGGAATGGAGGGGTTAAAAGGCTGATAGCAAGTATCCCTATTCTCTGCTAAGACAGACTTATTTAGTCTGATTTCTCTGTGAGGAGGATTTTAAAGATACTGAAGTAGAGATCCATATGGTAAAGGCTTTTTGTGAAAGAAGTTGTTTGTGGCTTATTAGTTGTGTAATGCAGCAATTGAAGTTGACTACTGAAACAATATTTGTTCCTCTGTTAATGGTCAAAGAGTTTGGTAGTGAAAAAAAGCTGTTAAAGTCATTGCTTAAAGTTCCTTATATTCACACCGACTTTCAAAGCAGGGTGTCAGTTCTGCCAGCACATCAATTACAGCCATTGAATACCTGTTCCAGTATAGCACCTCTTTACAATTTGAGTGGTGGAGAACCAGGGAGATGTATGGTAACTAAAGCAGAAACTCGAGCCCAGGTGGGTGCTGGGCACAGGGCAGCAGTGAAGTTCGGCATTACAAGAGAAACATCTATCACTGAATTCTGGTTTTGGACAGTAGGAGAAAGGGAAAAAGCATTAAGCACTTTTCTCATCAAAACGTGCCTAAGTGTGCCCATCTAGGTTAATAGTCTAGTAGATGCACTTTGGAATTAGGTTAATAGTCTAGTAGAGACTATTCATCTAGGTCACCTAGGTTAATAGTCTAGTAAATGGACTTTGGAATTAGTGATCTACCAAAGTCCAGTTCCCTTGCTAATAACTATTCTCACTGCTAAGGGATACTGGTGGTTTTTAAAGAGCTCTGGATGTAGAGCTCAGGTTAGGTAACAATTATGCTAACATCTGTCTGGGTGGTTGGTTGAGAATTTCAATTCCATTCACAGATCAGAATTCAAGATTGAGAACTCAGTGCATTCATTGAGGAAAGGCAATCTCTCTGTCTATGGACCCCATCCACCAGCTCAACTTTGCAACCAGAATAGAAGTCCTTTTATGACTCTAGCAGAGCACTGCATACTTTTGTGACAGGCAGGTAATTGCTTTGGGTATGCCAATAGATAAAAATTTAACAATTTTTGACCCATTAAGTGAGATGTAAATATTGGTGGATAGGAGCTGGCCAAGTGCTGACCTGCAACATGGTTATTAACTAGGATTAACTTAAAGGACTTAACAGAAATGTTCAGCCATTGCCAGGAAATCAGTGGCAGATTCGGGGTGGCTGTTATGGTTTCTGGTTCCTCTGCACTCATTTGCACCCTTATTTTTAGTGGTGGGGTTAAAGTGTCATTTTGTGGAATGTAAAAATGTTTGTAATTTTTTTTTAATGTGGTTGTATGACACCATTCACACCTAAAATTTGTTTTATGTGGGTTTGATAGATTGCTGTACTCACAGGCTTCTTGGATATTGGTTTCTTGTTAACTCCAGTTTCTTTATTTCTTTAAAACATTTTGGGTGAAAAATCAGCATCTTATATACTTTTGATAAAACTAGGTATTTTTAAAATTTTCAGTGAAGTGGTAACAACAAGATTATTTGTCTTGTGTGCCAGTAAAAACCACAATATCCTGCTTCTTCCCCTGTGGTGGCTGGCTAGTGTATTTCCCTGTGATTTTCAGGCTTTAATTTCCAGCCTGAGGCTGAAAAAGCTGAGAACACAGAACCCACAGCTTATTTATGGAGTGGTTCTGCTAACCACAGTGGCATTGTACGAAGGTAGGTAGCACTTCATACTGTTATAGTCTCAGAACTATTAATATAAACTGACTGCAAGGATATCTACTTTGCAAATTGTGAATATTTTAGCTGGATGTATACCAGCACAGCTAAGCCAGATAATAGTATTTTTGGGTGAGAATAAATGAATAGGAAAAGCTAGATAACAAAAGTATTCTAATAATATACTGCATTATTTTAACTCACAGAGGCAGCTTTCTGTACTTTTTTGTTTAAAAATTTAGCAGAAGGATTTGCTTAGACTGGGAATTTTTCTTCCTGCTAAAAAAAAGGGGAGACAAGCTATGCTCAGCTCCTGATTTGAAACATCTTCAGAAACAATGATAATTTTAAAAATTAACTAAACCAAATGTGTGTTCAAAATTCTGCCTTTCACAGTATCAGCAGGGTTTTATACCTGGGTGCCAAGATTTCCTCTTGGCCAGTTTCTTAGTATCTTGTTTTACAGTCTTTTGTCACCACGCAAGGAAAAAGAGAAAGCTTATTGCTCCTAATTCCTGGTTAGAAGGAAGAAGACATAATTTTCTTTACAAGGGCTTTCCCTCTGTTTCATTGCAGAGCATCAATCTAGAACATTGTTGTCTCCCAGCAAAAATGTATACTATATGTGTTTCATTTTGTTTTCCAGTTTTATAAAGTGGAGATACATGAAGTGTGTTTTAGGATGAACAGCTTTTAAAAAGTGACCTATCTTTTTTTATTATCATTTTTATTTTTCTTTTTTAAAGTAGCCAAGCCAGCAAATCATAACTGGAAATGGAAATGGATTTCTATAGGTATGAAGCATGCCAAATACTAATGCCCAGTCTGGTTTTGTATTTCTGTTTACTTTATCACTGGCATGCCACTGGTTTTTGAAGTTACCTTGTGTCCTGCAGGATAAGATAGTAACATACTTCCCTTTGGCTTTTAAGCTGTAATTAAGTTTGGCTTAGTTTACCATTTTAATGAGGAGAACTCCCTACACAATTCTCTGTGTCATGAATAAACACTGATTCCTGTTTATTCATACTGAGAGATCTGTTAGTTTTTTATTATACTAACATCTGTACCTTGAAACAAAACACACCCATTTTAAAAAAAACTGTGAATGAATAGATTTGTAGTTGGGTTTATGGAATATTAAGCCAATGAAAACCTCAAGGGTAAACAATCAGTGAAAGCCACCTGATCTTATTTAATTAACACTCTGAAAAATGTGAACCTGTCAGGAGAAGTATTCCTGCATGTTTTGACACATTTCTTTGTTCTTCTACCAATCAAGATACAATCCCTACACAATAGGAGCCCGGCTGTTGTTTAATGTCTGGGTAACTGAGAATAGAATAAAAAGGCTATTACTGCCTTTATATTCTGTTTATATATTTTATATCTTGGATCTCCCAGGAATGTGCTGCAACCCCTATCTAGCCAGCTTAGGTAGGCTGCCTTCCCGTGGGAGCAGCATTGTGATGGGAGGGGCTGGGCAGCCACAGCATCCTCCTGAGTGGGGACTGGGTGTGTGGATCCTGCAGGTTAGAATCTCTTCTTGCTCCCATGGATGAAACACAACCCTTGTGAGCTGGACACAACAGCACTCTATGTGGGAGGCAGTGCTGATGCAGACAGTGAATATGTTTCCATCCCATGTCGGGGCCAACAACAGGAATGGTTTAAATTACAGTTCTTGCATTGAAATGAAGCCAGGGACTATTCCTTAATTTAATGTAATATGCTTGTGTTAAAATTCAGAAGAAAAAGTGCATTGCTTCCTGAAATGTCCTGTGATGGAACTATCTTTTATTTAGAGACACCTGAATAATAGGAAAGCATTTTCAAGTGGTGGTATATGTGATATTCCCTAAGAATGCATGTAGTCACATCTGAGAATACTTTTATTGAGATGACAACATTAAAGTAAAATATTGAACTGGTGAATCCTAGAGTGTGAACAGTGGCTTAAAATTGTCTTCTAGTGAGAAAATGAAAGATAAATTCCATTTACAGGAGAAAGGAGAAGGCTTTATCCAATGTCTTTATTGTAGAGTGTGTGTCCATTTCCATGAAATGACATTTGGAGCATCTGGAGAACTATGATGTGGATACCTTTCCAGAGCCAACATTCCCTATAAGCACATGTTTAATTTAACATTTTGCCTAGAACTTGTTCACTGATTGAACACTGGTAACATTATAGCATCTGCAATGCTAATTTGTATCTATGGAACATTTTTAATTGTTCTATAGGAAACAGCCTTGTGGATGTACAATGTGAGATACCTATGTAACTTTCCTAGGGTCCTGTAAAAATAGCAAATTCGTATTTTTCGTGAAATTTGGGTGTCTCTTGAGCAGACATTGCCTCACTTCACAGTAAATCAGCTCCAGTACCTTTGGCACACAAGAATTTACCAAGAGCATCTCTCAGAAAGGTCAGCAAATTGCTCAGTCAAAACCTCTTTCCAAGTTTTAGATTGCACAGGCTTCAATCTTGAGAAATATTCCCTTGAGTGAGTCCCCTGTTTCTAATAATATTGTGTAGATTTAACAGTGCAGTTTCAGTATGTTTCTTCTTGAAACAGGTTGCTAAGACACACTATCCTGTTTTGTGTTCACCATTTGGACAATGCTTCACTATACACAAGGAAAATTACTTTGAGGAGCAGGGGCTGCTGATTGATCCATCACCAATGAGCTGCTTGCCATGAGCACCTATAGCAGGAATGCCTCCACCAAGGTGGGTGGCAACATGACTTTATTTAGGTTTTGTTCAATGATTAAGACAAATATTACATTTTTATCAATGTCTTGCATCGCAATGAAGAAATCCTGGGTCCCACTTCAGTCAGTAGAAAACACATCTGGCAGTTCAGTGCTGACACTGTAATCATTATTTCCCAATGGCCTGTTGCAGTACTTTCCAACCTCTCATTGTTCATGACTTAATCACTTCCCATCTTAACTATTTCTGCTGCCACTTTTGTGCTCTTAAGCCTCAGAGCTTCTGAGTGTCCAAAGTTCAGGGGCTAAATAATGATTTCACTCAAGGAAATGGTTCCACCCTTCTCATTCACTGTATGCTGGTGCTCTACACAACTTTAAGGACAATTCAGACTTTGCCCTTTGTCTTTCAAACCTTTCCTCTGTAAGCTGAAACACTCTGATGTCTGTGAGTACTCTGATGGTGACTTTTAATGCGTGATGATCAAAGGGGCTTTATGCTATCTCATTTCATATGTTTAATTGTAAATAAAAAGTTCCCATGAACTACAAGCATTGCATTAGGCATCATTGTGAGAAGGAGTTCCTAAGGAGTCTGTGAACATTGTCTTCTACACATGGTTTTCAGTATGGCAATGAACTCCAGATATCATCTGGAAATCCCTAAAGAATTTAGCTTTCAGTGGTATTGTGAAACTCTGAGATTCTCTTGGTGGCAACAGCTACATATTTAAATATACACAGCCATTTCAAACAAAAAGATTGGGTAAAATTGTGGCCATCTCCAATTCAATAATATTTATCTTTTCCAAATTTGCCTATTGTAAAAGTGGAAACGCTATAATCTAAACATTTAACCTTAGTTAGTACTTCTACAGTTAGCAGAAAGAGAGGCTCTTCAGAAGGAGATTTGGCTAGTTATTTTAGATGTGTGTTTTACAGTCATAATATCCTTAGCAGCTAATTTATCTCTTCTTACTGTAGACAGGGTAAGGGATGGACTCAGAACACAACACAGCTGTTGACTTTTGCCTTGTCTTTCATGGTTTTGTCTGCACAGCTCAGTTCTGCAATGTGCATGGTGTGATCCTGCCCAGAGACACCCTGATTTCAATGGAAGAGCAGGTAGGGAGTTGGATCACAATCCAGGCTGCATCAACCAAATTATCTACTTTGCTTAAAGCAAGTATAAAGGAATTTTAATACTATTTTATTAGAATATGCAGGAACATCCTGATTCATGGGAAATAACAGGAAATTTTAAGGTTCTCTGTTTACACTTCTAACCACATTTTGTATGATTTTCCGCCAAATGGTAAACCTCATAAATGTAAAGCCCTGCTCAAGATAATAACCTTCTTAAATGCTTTAGTGTGAAAAGCATTAGCAAGTAAAGAGTACACAGAAATTGGTACAGGTTATTTTAGTTAAGCTGTAGTTGCTCTGCAGAACTCTTCCAATTTTACAAATATTTTTGAAATTTAGAGTATATCAGAAAAAAGATGTCACCCATCAGAATTAGAACACCTATCGGCGTGTGTTGCATTTCCATTGGCTTTCACTTTTCAACCTGTGTTTCTTGGTGGTTGTTTCTCCCTTCCCTTAACATTTGTTTCTTGTTTAGGCCATGATTTAGTGAACAAATTATTGCAAACTAGGTGTCAATTTACACTCAAGAGTTGTTTTTTGGTGGATACCTGTGTGCAAATACCAACCACAAGTAAATGAGCTGTGTTTTATCAAATTTCTAGCAATACCTAATAAATTAATTAGTTAAAGAAAATTTTAGAAATGAGTGAAAATGGAAAATACAAACTTTTCTGTGAGAAATTCAGGAGCTATTAGATTATTAGGCTTTACAGAAGTGTTAAGAAGGGGCAGATTGTAGCAGAATGTAGAGGTTCCACTTGTTTCTATAATCTTGTGTTCATAAAATTAGTCATCATTTGCTTCCCCTAGTTTTGCCTTACACAATAGATATAGAGGAATCCACTGGGATAACCATGGAGTTCCAAACCATTGAACTATATTTATTTAGATTACAAAAACAAAAGCAGCAAACCTGACTGATGAACATCACAGACTGAAGGAACAATGCCTTTAGAAACATGCAAATAGATTTCCTTTAATTCTGGAAGGAGGTCTTTGAAATAAACAGGGTGGTAAATTATTTAGACTCTATTTTTTTTTGAGATTGAGCTTACTAATGTTCCAGATGTGAAAGAACAGGAAGTTCTATCATTTCCTCAGAATATGTTATGTGTGGACTATTATAAAACTACAGATTGATAAAATAATAAGAAAAAAAGGATTAATTTTCTCATAAAAATGTGTTATGGTATTAGTATTATTCATGAGACCATATTTTTTCTACTTTTTCTCTGAATAACATAATTGTTTTCTCATTTTAAGAATCAATCCAGAAGTAGAACCCAATTTTTACTGCAAGTGGGATGAGAAAACATTAGGAAGGTATTTTCTGAACTTAATTACACAGATTACAACAACAGTAATAATAATAAACAGTATAATTTAAATCTGTGTTGAGTATTAATGATGATTATTAGTACATATATGGAAATATATTTTCCACAATACTTACCATAAAATCTTGTGTGGCATCACTGATTAGACAGATATGTGACTAGGAAATATGTGCTTGAAAGCAGACAAGAATAAAATTCAAATTTATATAGGTAACTGTAGAATTTTTTCCAGTCTGATAGTAGCTAAAGCAGAGCAGCTGTTCAATCAGCAATCTCCCCATTAATTCATTTTAATTATGAATTTGTGAAGTTTTTCTTGTCTGATACACTGAACTCTTCAGCATTGTGCACTTAAATACAGACATTGCTACAGTAAACTCTTTTCCTATCAATATATATATCTATGTTTATGTAAACTTTATGTATTTTCCTCAAGAAAAGTAGTTAACATGAGGAATTCTGAATGTCATGTTTTGATCACCCTTTTTAGGGTACCATTCTGCACTTTGATTCTGGATCTGTCAGTAGGAAGACAGCCATGGTTCCTCAGGGGAAAAAAAGCCTGCTAAGCTTGGAAAAGTTAGTAGAGAAAGCAGGCCAGGAGTGTGGTTAGATAAAAGGTAGGAGAACAGAGACAGTGGTGAAGGTAATCTGGCCCCTAAGGAGTTACAGCTGTGCTAATTATCAAGCATTAAGAACAAGCCTGCTCTTAATAGGCCACAGCTGTATTCAATTAAGAGGGGTATTATAAAAGAGCAGGTTGGCTGGTTGAGGTGGGTGAGGGAGTTTGTTGCCCGTGTTGAGAAGAAGGAGTTTGTTGCCCGTGTTGAGAAGAAGGAGTTTGTTGCCCGTGTTGAGAAGAAGGAGTTTGTTGCCCGTGTTGAGAAGAAGGAGTTTGTTGCCCGTGTTGAGAAGAAGGAGTTTGTTGCCCGTGTTGAGAAGAAGGAGTTTGTTGCCCGTGTTGAGAAGAAGGAGTTTGTTGCCCGTGTTGAGAAGAAGGAGTTTGTTGCCCGTGTTGAGAAGAAGGAGTCAGTGTTGTGAGGAGCTGCCCATGAGAAACCACCGAGAAGGTATGAAACCTTTGCAATAAGATAGCAACACAGGAGAATCTCTGCAGGGACAGCACTGTCTCCAAATATCCATGAGATACTGGGTTGTTATAGAATGAAGCAACACAATATGAAAAATAGTTGAAAACAGTGATATTTGGTAAGTTTTGCTCTGCAGTTTTTCAGAATCTGGTAATTTTACTACTTTTTAAAGTGTTAAAAAATCCTTCAGGGAAAGTAAAACTTGAATTATGAATGAATTTGCATATCCTGAAGAGTAGAAGAGGCAAGCCAAGGCCTTCCAAGGACACCTTTCATTGGATTCTATTTCCAAAAATACTACATCCTAGTATCAGTCCCTGTTTGGTATTAAAATACATTCACTAGGTCAAATAAATGCTGACCTAGTGAATAAACACATTTCTGGGAATGGTTTCTAGGTAAAGACATGAGAGAGTGTCTCAAACACAAGAATCAAACTAAATCACCAGTAAATCTTTAAGAGCAGAGATTCCCCTGGGTCTAGTGAAATTTAAACCTGATCATTATTCAAGATGATTTGTGTAATTGAATCTACTGCACAATACTTAGATTTTGTTTCCTGCAGTGTCATTATTAATGATTAGGCATGCTACAGTTGAAGTTATGTGAATTTTGGGTAGTACTGAAGTCATAAGAACTGAAAATCTAGTTCAGGTACAAGTTACACAAAGAAAGATGGGCTATAGTCCAGCTGTAGTGCTGAGCCTGCAAGAATGTCATCCTGTAAGCATGACAGCAGCTATGTGACACCACAAATAAAGCAACTAGGTGGAAAAACATCAAGAATAGCCTAACTCCCATTTGGAGCTATACTCAGCCCTAAATTGTACAGTACGTGAAAAAGAATCTGAAGTCTGTAGTGCTGTTAATCTGTGGGCTGTTTTAGTACAGAAACAAAATTTTATTTTTCTTCACCAGCAGACACCTCAGCCCAGGGCACTTCTATAATGTAGGGTAACAAAATGCTTATGCAAACAACGTGGAAAGGGATGTAATAACTCCGTGTTACATTTGATGATATCAGAATATTGACTATGAGGATAAATATCACTTAATAATTTAGGATTCTTTCAAGCTCTATACTTGCCTGCAGAAAAAAAATTGCTTAAAACACTGCAATAAGGCAACATATTCATATTTGTCTTGAGTTCATTTCAAAGGGACCTGTGCATTGTAAATTTTCATAAATCCATCAATTTACTGAGATGTGTTTTGAAAAAGCTGCTTCAGACGAGCACCTAAAAGACTATCAATAAATTAAAGGGCCATCAGTGAAGAGCATATCATAAATTTCTTTGCTTCTAAGAGCTTACCAATAGTCTACTAAAAGTTGTGCTGTGGTAAGGGACGTGTCAAGTGTTAAAAAGTGCTTTCTTGGCCTGACAGAGAGCAACACAAAAGGTGAAGACACGTTTGGACATCTACTTCTGTCTCAAGTGGCACCTGCAGTTGCACTGATCACTCCAAAGACTTCACAAACCTGAAATTGTTCCCAGCATTGCATATCAGCAGCATGGCTGCATCCACACTTCAACATGCATCCAGTTACTTTGTGTTGTTTCATGAAATATAAAAGAAACTGGGCCATGGTGACATAAACCAGACGTGATTTAGGGAAATCAACAAGATCACTCTGAAGTTAGTACAACTTCTGGAACAAGCTGCTTCCCCAATGGTCCACTTTTAAGAACAGTCTAAAAACAGGAAACTGTATTCTGCAATCCTGAAAACACCTTGGACTGTAGCAAGGAAATAAATAGCTCTTTTCCACTCCAAGTTGCTGGCTGTGCTTGTGCATTGTTTCTTTGGCTGGGTAACAGCTGTGAAGAGAGGAATACCTTCCAAATGCAAATATGAAAATGCCCTTAAGATGTAGACATTTTTATTGCTCTTTGGGAACAGTGCATTCTAGTTTAGACATTAAAAATTCAACATAAAGTACAGAGTTTACACCTATTAACTAGGTTTCTAGTGGTGGTTGGCCTAAACAGGACTGTACATGGCAAGGGTATAAGAAAGAAAAGATGTGATGGAAATTAAATGACCTCTAAATATGTGGTCTTGACAGAATTACGTTTAAATATTCTCATTCTTTTTCCAGTCCTTCTCTAAGTGAATTCAAAAACTCATGACTTCACGGACACACAGGAAAAATCCTTTGCTTTTAGCACATTATCTTGGAAAAGTCTCCATGTCTAAGAAATTAAGGCATGTTTTATTGCCATGTAGAAGAAGATAAAACACCATGAGTCAGTCTTCTCTACATTCAATTTTCTTCTTGTTATGAAATGCAATGTTCTGCAAACACTGAGCCATTAAAAATGAGAAAGATCCCTAGTACAGTATTTGTTAAACAGTCGAAAAAGAAGAAATTATTTAATTTTTAATGGAATTCTAAATTTATTATCTGGTAGATATCCAGATATTTTTAAAGAACATTTGAGAAATTACTCATTAACTATTTTATTCTGATTAGGAATAGACTGAAATTTTCTGAAGAATAATTTCCAAGTGGAATTACAACAGATGCCAGGGCCTCAGTTTGTGGTTAAATGGATCAGTTCAGGGCTTTTATCTAAAGGGCTTGATTTGCTAGAAGTGGTTGGAGCACTCAGGTCTGTAAGGGAAGAGGGAAAGGCAGTGGCCATGTTGTTCTGAAGACCTGGGGGAAAGCACTTCCCTGGGAAGTGGAAGATCTGATTCAGTTTCCTCCATATCCTGAGGAAGGGACAGCCCTCTCCCAGTCTTTTCCCTAGACAGGTATGGGGTCACACTCCATCCTTCCTATTGCAGAAAGACTCCTGATAGTCCAGATGAAGCAAGCATGAACCCAAAGAACAGGCAGGCAAGAGAACCCCCATGTGACTTGTAACGTGTGAGCTGTAGGGAAACTTGGCTTCTCTCTTAGGAGTGAACATGTAAACAGCTCTGATTAGCTGTGAATGTTAAAACAGCTTGGGAAGTGGGAATTGTAGTCTAAGTTACCTCTAAATGAGTAATATGTTTTCTGGGCAATGCCACCACCTGTGTTTTGGGTTGATATGAATGATTCAGTGTGACATCTGCAGTGTGCACTCTTCTGAATACATCATTGTTATCAATGGGATGAATATGTATGTGCATTTTGGCCCATTTAGCAAATTAGCAAAAGCTTTGAATAATGGCCATGATACAAAAACATAAGATGACTAATCAGTTGAAATTTTTTTTGGCAAGGATGTCAAAAAGCATTAAACATTTTTTAGATATAAGAAATGTAATAAGCCTCTGGACTGCCAGTAAAGGGCGGTGCTAAGGCAAGTGAAAAATAAAATACTTTAATGCTTATTGCAGAACAGAGGGTGCTGAAAGGTTCATACTTCTCCTAAGTTAATGAGATGAAGGAAACCCGTGCTGAAGAAGAGAGAAATAAAGTATGAAAAGGATGTAATTTTTGGAGACAATTTATTTACTGGGATCCATATTATTTTCTTCATCCTTGTCCGTCTTTCCCTTCTGCTCCATCTTCCTCATTGGAGTGGAGCAGGAGGTGGTTTGATATTGTGATTAGTCCAGAATATGGAGCAACTTCAATCTTAAATGCCTCTATGTGTTTATGCATGTGTGCCTGTGAGCATATTAATGCACTTGTACAATATTCCATCTGAGCTGACAAAATACCTCTAAAGGAAGGAGTGATGGTATTTCCTCCTTTTGTTCTTGAGGAGGTTAAGACACATTTTTCTGCACATAAATGCTCTCCTGTTCCTGATGCAATCACTTTCAAAATGTGCTGTCCCACCCAAATGAGAATTGCATCCTACTTTTCTCCTCTGGGGACTGTGAGCTTTAACTTTTAGGGCTTGTCTCTACAAGCACAGTCTTTACTTCCCTCTGCCCCCATGCAGACAAAGAGATCAGACCATCTGGTCCTGCATCCACTGCACCTCCCACAGTCAACTGTTTAGCTTGAAAAACCAGGGTACCTCTTACAATTGGATGGAACCTCAAGTTGTGTAGAGGGAAGAGTCTGTAAATTTAAAATTGTGCATAATAAATAACAAAAACTTAACTCTGAAATTTGGTGTTGTTTTGTAATGTCAGTCTGAAATATCTTTGAGCTTGTGTCTCCAGGGACCACAGTGGTAGGTGCTGAGCCTGGGGCTCTTTCTGAGTCAGAAAGGCACAGGGCCAGGAAAAATGGCAGTTCCCAGCCCTTATTAATGAGTGCATGGGGAGATCTTTCTGTTTACAGGATCAAAGACCAGCTGACACTTGCTCTGGCACTGAGAACATTATAAATAAGGATCCTGCTTTTCTGAGTTCCTGAGCACCTTTAAATCTCTTTGACCTTGATGAAGAGGAAGAAGAAACTGTAAATATAACTCTCTGAAGATTCTCTGTGAAGTCCTTGCACTCATGTGGGACAGCAGCGACAAATGCAGGAATCTGAATGTCCCCAAGATACCATGACCTCAGGACTCTTACAATAAGACACTTTCTTCCTGAAACCAGCATATTTTTTTTTTTTTAATATGAAGTTGTCTCTTTTAAATGACCATTGGAAGAAATGACCTTGTGATATGGGTGAAGTTGTATTGAATACCTTAGATGATGAATGATGATATATTGTATCCTATTGCATAGTTCCTGAAGAGGCATAGTTTGTCTACAGGAAAGGTATTAGCTTGGATATTTGTTACGGTTTCCTTTTCATATTATAAAAGGAAAAAAATATGCAGATTGGATGTCCATGGTTTGCATAAAAAGATGTGTTTAGTTTTCTGTTATTCATTCATTAAATGTTATAGATATTATTTACAAAAAAAAAATCCTTGGCTGAACTTTATGCAGTTTTCTACTTTCCCGATCTGTGGCAGAAAATTAAACAAAAGCCTTATCTGGGTTTTTACCAGTAGGGTAGCATACATCCTTTGGTAGCTTGATGTATTTTTGTCTTTAGTTTATTTAGTTTTCTAATTTTTTTTCCAATTGACTGCCATTGATTATTAACATTTTAATTAGTAATAACCTCGTAATTTTTTTTATTTGAAATGCCCTGAAAACAGTAGGCAGAACAGAGAAGTAAATCATGCCTGAGCCTTCAGTTCCCTCTTTTGACATCTGCCTTCTGCAAATGAATGTTTTGCATATAAATACCTTTAAACTGCAGCTGTAAGATTTTTGTAATCTGTTGAAGATTGAACAATTAAGCATTTCATAAAAATGTTGTTCAACTTAGATTTTAAAAGAAAGAATGTTTTTTTAAAAAATGAAGTGGGATTTTTGAAATCGTCAACCCTCTTTTTACCAGCAGCAGCTCAGTGGCATTTTTACTCACCTGTCCTGTGATTCTTTTGCCTTTTTTCCCCTCTCTATGTTTACTCCCTGTCTCTTTCCCCTGCATTTGGAGTGTCTCTATAGCTTCTGCTCTGCTCCTGAAGCCCCTGCATGTGAAGCACTTTTTCTTCGTGGGAAAAAATTCTCTTCACCAGGGCAGCTTACCTGGTAGGTGGAGAGTAGTAGCACCCTAATTCCAAAGAAGGGAAATGCAAGCACAGAGGTGGCATTTGGGAGCCGTACAGGAAGTCTAAAGCACTGTGTGGAACCAGACTGACCTCTATAAACACCAGAGAGATTTTGTGTCCCTTCATCTCTCCTCCCACCTTCTGAGAAAATGATCCAAGAAAAAGCAACCGTTATATTGGCAAAGCCTCTGGCAAATTTTGGTTACATCAGGGTATTTGGAAAACTCTGTAGAGCCTGTAAGTAAATTTGCAGATTAAAAATAACATTCTTTCAGGTTCAGCTCCTAAACAGATCAAATTATCTTAATATCTGTCATGTAAATGTTTATACTGACAAAAATCTGTAAAGTAAAGTTTGAATTGCAAATTCACCTGTATTAAATGTTGACCTCCTGGAAAGACACTTAAATACACTTTCATAAGCGAACCTTGTTTATAGTGCTGGAGTGTATAACTTGGAGGATATTCAAATGAAATTGTTTTGGAAGACCTTTCTGCTTCCCCAGTTTTCTGAGCAAAACTTGCAGCAAAACTATGCAGTCAAATACAAATGCATGTTTCAGTGGGAACAGTTTAGAATAGCTTCGTTCTGATGCAAATCTGTACCAGCTTTGCGCTGGTGTAACTGCTGGCTGCAGAGGAGCAACCACGGAAGAGAACACACGGCCAGTCCCTGGGGATTTGAAATGGGGAGAAAAAAGTGATCGCGGTGTATCTATTGGTGCATAGATACACCAACAGATACATATGCGTATGTATCTAGGTGCATATGTTTAATAAGGCATTTATATAATACTGTGTGTGTTTGTGCAGTATATATGATTTATGTAGAGAGATCCTATATCCATACAGTTGAAGCGCTGTGCATTTATCTTGTGTGGAAGCTCGCTTCTGGCGCTCGGCTCCAGCTGAGACTGGCGGCAGCTGGAAGCGGCGGGCTTGGGATGCTTTTCCCTTCTCCCGCCGCCCGGCTCCCTGCTCGGGATGCTTTTCCCTTCTCCCGGCAGCCCGGCTCCCTGCTTGGGATGCTTTTCCCTTCTCCCGGCAGCCCGGCTCCCTGCTCGGGATGCTTTTCCCTTCTCCCGGCAGCCCGGCTCCCTGCTCGGGATGCTTTTCCCTTCTCCCGGCCGCCCGGCTCCCTGCTCGGGATGCTTTTCCCTTCTCCCGCCGCCCGGCGGGCTCCCCGCTCGGGCCCGGGCCGGGGTCCGGCCGCGCAGCCCCGGCGCTCCTGGCAGGATCACATCCATCCCCAGGATCTGCTCCCTCTGGCTCCTGCTTGCCCTCCTCGGGGGCAGCTGGCCCTGCCAGGCCCGGACTTGTAAAGAATTAAGCCTTTTTCTGCCCTTGAGCCGAATCCATGCCAGCCGGTCTGAGGGAACTCGCCACAGCTGCTTTTCAAACATCTCTAATATTTTAATCCGTGCATAATAGTTCATGTTACTCCACAATCAATCTTATTCCCCATCCCTTTTACTCTCTTGGTCTCTGTAGGTTATTTTCTGTTCTCGCAGCACTCCCATCTACTCCATGCTGAATTAATGTTCTGTTTACCTTCTAGTCCAGATTGTTAACAGCATGACCCTGGCCCATGAAGTTCAGTGGCTTTTATTAGGTTTAAATCGGTCCTTTAGCAGGGCTACTCCTTCCTATTAAAGCCTGGCAGATTGACTTCATTTTTTTCCTAATATCCAAAGAAGAAAAATCAGAAACACCCATTACCTCTAACACAATTGCATTTCAAGTCAAAAGAGGTTGCTTTTATTTCTGGGATTTCCACTAGGTTTTTCTGTCATAACCCCTGGCTCAGGCAAAAATTCTTTTTTTTTCTTTTTTTTTCTTTTTCTTTTTTTTTTTTTTTTCCTCTGGAAAGGGTAAACAGACCGTTTTTCCCCCTCTCCAAATCTTTTATACAGATAATAATTACTTACAAACCTGCAAAATGTGAATGTCAGAGGACCTGGATTGTTCCCACTTACTGGAATGACACTGCTAATCTCTTCCTGCATCTGATTTATATGTAAATGGAAAGGAGGTGGCTTGTAGGGAGGCCAAATAGGAATCCCTTCTGTTATAGGAAACCAGAGCTGTGAGTCATTCCAAATGAAAAGCTTACTGAAAACATCAACATCCCTAAAATATTTTTTGGGGAAAAAAAATCCATGCAAGAGAAAATTAACCTGCTGATTCCAAACCAAATTTTGGAGAGGTTTCTTTCTTTCTTTTTTTTTTTTTTTTTCCCCTGGATGTTCATTCCCTTTGCTTGAGGTAATAACAGCGCTTTACTGCAGAAAGTGATTTTAAATTGTACCCAGAGCCAAGTCTTTGAAGTTTAACGGCAGAGCAGAGATGAGTGAAGCTTTCATGTGCTGCACACTCAGAGGTTCACTGACATGGCAAACACTGCAGAATGAAGGTGATAAGCAGAACAGGAGAATTACAGAGCTACTGTGAAGTTTGTAGCTTTATTAAGATGCCAATGCTTACACAAAAAACCCAACTGCAAATCTCAGTGCCTTTTTACACTTCTGAGCTCTCTCCACAGGTAATTCTATTTACAGTCTTAAGCTACTCTTCTCCTGGGCTCCTCACCCCTATTTATCATTATATTTTCCTTTATTTTTTTTTCCCATTCTTTTTGATGTGGCTACTGAGAGGGCCTGGCTGTTCTGGTGTTCCCTTGCAAGGACAGCAGCAACTGTGGTTTTACCATTCTGCCTCCCTCTGTTTTGTAGCTGACTGTTCCACATGTCTCCTCCCACAGGTTTATTTTACTTGAGTTTTTGTTTGTTTGTCTCATTGGCCTGGGAGTTTTTCCATACACAAAGGGTTTAGGGGACAACATTTCATCTGTAGCAAAGTATAGCCATTACACTTTTTTTGTTATTTTAGCAGAGTGTGGCCTGACCATGGCTATGCACAGACTGCAGAGAATACTAGAACTTCAGCTTAAAACAAAAACTGAAAAATAGCAGGGGAATTCTCATCTGCAAGGACATAAGCAGCAGGCTCCATGAAGCTGTGTGGCTCATGGCAGCAATCTGCACCAGCAGCAACTCCTTCCCCACATAAGAGACAGAATATGAAATAAAGCCACCAAGCCTGTGCCTGGGATTTTAGTGCTCATATAGGTATTATGTACCCGTTTCCTAAATTTGTATTAATTTCCCTCTGCCATTTTATTTTTTTTGTATAGTTGCTTCTTATTATTCATATTTGACATTATATAAAATTGCCAACTTTTGTTTAATACAATATGCAACCAGGAAAAGTCTTATCTTTTTAATGAATAAGAAGTGACTCCTATAAATGTATAAATGTGTAAATTGCAGTTTTCCAGTTCCCTGCAGGGGACTTAGCATGTTATGCAGGAGGAGTGCAACACCTTTCAGTCATTTAGCCAATGTCATCTGAAGTTTCATTCATTTGTGTAAGTAATCATCACTTGGAAGCAGCATCAAAACCAGGCAAAATCCCCAAATAAATAATCCTTGGTTTTTTTCCAGGTTAATTATATGTCATTAATCTGATCATTTATTTGGTCTATATTATCTTAACCACCAGATAACCTGAAGCAGAATCCCTCTGGCTGAGGAAAATGAGAGGTCAAATAAAAAACTGTAAATCTGACAAAAGTTTCCTGTGTTACTGCCACTGCCATTTAAATTTGTTCTAGGTACATTTACTGTTTAAACATCCTTCCTAATTTGATTAACAGTGAGATAAAATGTGGAGTTATCTACCTGCCTTTGTGTGCTGTATAGGTTTGTTTTGGCAATGTGTTACAGAAGGTGCATCTTTAAAAACATTAGTGACTGTTCTGCAGTATCTTAATGAACAAAGACTAGATAAATCTAGCAGGTTTCATCTACTTTCCATCTGAATCACAGCTGTAAAAGGAGACAAACTCAGGACTTTGGCCAAAATTTACTTTAATCTGAAGTGGCCAGCAAGCAAACCCTGAAGGTGAGGAATCCAGCCTCATGGTCACAATTAACATGGCCTTGCAAAACCCAGTGGTTTGAAATTCTTGTACCTTGTTGAAAATCTTCGTCTTCTTGAACAGCAGTATTGTTAGTCTGATCTCAGTTTATTTTTCAGAAGTCCAGTTTAGGTGCAATCCTGTAAAATATTTGGGATTTCTACTACTTTAAATTGTTCAAAGAAGCCATGGAATGAAGTTTAGGTCCTTAGAGTATCTGTTGGCTTATGGTGATGGCAGGAGAGTTGCTTCAGGAACCAAATAAGTTTATGGCAGTTTTGATGTAATACTGTCTTCTTAGTATGCTGCTCATGCCTGCTAATAATTGATTTTTTTTTCTTTTTTTTTTTTTTTCCCTTTCCTGTGAGATTAAAGATTGCTTTAGGGTTTCAAGTAACAACAGTTTGCTAGATGCAGTTCTGTTTGTTAATTGTTCTTACTTGGATATTTGGACTATGTTCAGACTGTTCCTAAATCCTTTATTTGGTCATCATTTCTGCTTTGGTTTGGCACTCTCAGTAAGTGATCTGAAATGGCACTTTGTCACTCATTCTGTGGCTGAGCAGTAGCTCTGCCCCAAACAGAAGGAAGGTGTAGCTGGTCACCTGTGTGTCTCCTGCTCCAGATTTGCAGAGGGAGCACTCAGTGTCATCAGCCAGATCACCTGCACAGAAATGTTGTGTGAGAATGAAGAAATCTTTCCTGTCTTCAGATTGTCCTGTCTGTATTCCTGCAGTGGCAGTTATTCTCACAGGACAAAAATTTTTAATTAGCTCTACTGTCTTGTAGAAACTGTCAAATCAATGCAGTCATGAATAAGACAGGACATCTACAAAATGCAGCTTTTTTTCGTGCTGTGTGATACATTTTCTAGTTCCCAATCCAACTGAAAGGGCTGGTTGTTTTGTTCCCTTCTCCTTGAAGGCCTGGAACTTTAAAGGTGGAAAGACAATATGCATTAATTACTTTAGAAGACAGAGGAGATGATCCAGGGGCTGGAGCACCTCCCCTATGAAGACAGACCAAAAGAGCTGGGCTTGGTTCAGCCTGGAAAAGGGAAGGCTTTGGGGAGACCTCACATGGCATTCCAGTATCTGAAGGGGGACAGATGTGACAGGACAAGGGAGACAGTGGTTTTAAACTGAAAAAGGGCAGGTTTAGGTTAGATGTAAGGAAGAATTTCTTTGCTCAGATGGAGGTGAGACAGAAACAGGTTGACCACAGGTTGAAGCTGTGGATACCCCACCCCTGGAAGTGTTCAAGATCAGTTTGGGTGGGACCCTGAGCTATCTGAAGTAGTAAATGGCATCCCTGCCATGGCAGGTGGCTTGGAACCCAGTTATCTTTAGTGTCCTTCCCAACCCAAACCATTCTATAATTTCCATGATTCTTACTTCTGCTTATTCTTTTTAATTTCTGGAAATCCATCCTGCAGCTAGTGTCCCCAAGAAAAAAGTAAAAAAGGATCTAAAAAATCCATTTATTTTGTTGCCAAAAATTGTCAATATTTCCACTAATTTTCAATTTCCACTAACATTTCAAGTCTCATAAAGGAGAATTTCTTTCTCCCCTTCTGTTCTTTAAGTCAAGAGTGTTTGCTGTTTCCCAGCCTTCCAACACAGATCCAAACATTTCTGCTTTTTCCTCTCTATCTGCAGTGAATATGGTACTTTAAGCATCTCTTCATGACATGCTGGTAAAAATTCTGTTGAGCCTGGTAAGATTGATAGAAAATTAGTATGTAGGTAAAATCTGTGTTAGGACAAAAAGAGCTAGGAGCCTCCTCCTGGAGAGAAGTCTTCCTACACTTGCCCTGCCAGCCCAGACACATGAATGAGGTCTTTCCAAGTTCTCTGGCTGGATTCCTCCTGGTGCTCCAGGCTGGGTGACACAGTTTGCAGAGACTCCTCTCTGCTGCTCTCACATTTTTAATTGCAGGCACTTCAGCCTGACCACAACAGCAGCAGAACTATTCTATCAGGAATAAAGCAATGGTCCAGAAAATGCCACAGGGAAGCAGCTGCAACAACATCAGTGGTGGTGTCCCAGGAGGGAAGGACCAGTTTTTCAGCAGGACGTGAGTCATATGCTTTTTGCTTCAAAGTACTTGTTTGAGAATATTGCCCACAGATTCTGCCGCTGACTTTACTTTCTTCATACTTCACAGTAAAATGTAATAGTAAAATATTCCCTAAACTCTTTGAGATTTTAATTAATGAGTTAGCCTTATGAAAGTAGAACAAATAAGCTGTTACAACTGTTTGTTCCAGTAAGATATTACTTTCCAGATGGGAGGCTCTCTGTTTAGTCCATAGCTTTAAAATCTCTCTTCTGGTAGAGAGATGCTGTGTGTAAATGCTGGCTTTTCTTTCCTTAGCATCAATGACTAGAAAAACCATTTAAAAAGGAGACTTCACAAAATTCCACCACAAAACCAGCAATAGCATCACACTCTTCCAGTCCCCCTGCAGAGCCATGCAGAACACAGCTGCTGCACATGTCCAGCTGCTGCCCTCTCTTCCACAGCAGATTTTTGGGTTTTCTCTTGACCAACTTATTGGAAAGGTCCTCTTGGGTATTTTTGTCATCAATGAACATAAATTTTAAAGGAATCAGCAGAAATAGTATCAGAAAAAATATTTGGAGCGGAGAAGGGAGAAACTTCTAGGCTGAAGATTAGCTTTGTCAGAAAGGGGTATATAGTCATGCATTGTAACTGCTGAAGAAATAGATAATATAGTTTCCTTATACAGCAGTGTAAATCAGAAGGTTTTCTGGCAGAGTCAGTGTCCCAGATTCAATAGCAGAATGCTAGTGGTTAACATTACTGTGGAGCAGACTAAAGTAAAACACATAAACTCTATGGAGAATCTTAATATACTGAGTTCTGGTCACATATTACATCTTAATATTTTGACTTATTGCCATTTTTAGCATTGATTGCTGTAAAACTAAAATTTTCTCACAAAAAAGATTAAATTAGCCTATTATATATGGCTGTTTGCTCTCTACCAGCTCACCCAAAATGTCTGCCAAATGAGGAGGAAGAGGAAATATTGCATTTCATTTTAAGCTGAATAAGTGAATTTTAAAACATTAAGATAATGGATGAGAATTTTCTGAGTGTGGGTCAAGTATATCAGTGTTATTTAGTCCAGTAATGAGTGATGGCAGAATTAACTGCATTTCATAACTTGTGTATCTGTGTCTATGTGTATCCATGAACACAGATCCTCTGTTGCAATTTTGAGAAATACATGGAATTCCTTCCTGCTTTAAAATTAGTGATGTCTGTGACACATTTATTTTCTAAGTACAGTATTACTCAAGGGCAATGTTTTGCTTTTGCTAAAGTGTGTGCACTTGCTTGCAACACGATCCCTGTCATTAGCAGTGGCTGGAGGCTCCATCTGTAGGAGCAGTGTGCCTGGACACCACTCTTCACTTTAACCACTTCCTTGTAAACACTCCAATGGCAGCAGAGGGGGGTTGATGATTTCCCTTAAAGAGCTCAGAATTACTGGTTTCTCACTTTGGTTTAGTGATATAAAAAAACAGAGTTATGGAAGACTCCAAGCAGTATTATCAGAAATAGCAGCATCTGTCTATCTGAAAGCACATGCCTTGCTCAGAGAATCATAGAATCATACACACATGGAATCATGGAATTACAGAATGGGTTGAAAGGGACCTTACACATCATCTAGTTCCCCTTTGCCATGGACACCTTCCACTAGAGGAGGTTGCTCTGAGTCCCCATCTAGCCTGGCCTTGAACATTGCAGGGATGGGTCATCCATAACTTTCCTGGGCAAATTATTCCATTGTCTCACCATCCTCTAAATAAGAATTTATTCTCCATATCTAATCTCAACCTGCCCTCTTTCAGCTTTAAGCCATTCTCCCCTGTCCTATCCCTACATGCCCTTGCTGGAAGTCCCTCTCCAGCTCTCTTGCAGGATCTATTTAGGGACTGGCAGTCTACTCTGAGGTCTCACTGAAGCCTTCTGTGCTCAAGGATGAACAGCTCCAACTCCCTCAGCCTATTTCCATATAGCACACTGCATGTATCAAGCTCAACTAAGCAGCCAAGTGAATGCTACTGTATATCTTGTCTATATTTGAACCTGCATTTCTGAAAAAATATACCACAAAGAGAGGCAGAACATACAACAGATACTCCTGGATATTATATTTTCATCAAGTCACCCAAATCCAAATTGGATTATAGACAAATGTGTTTACTAAATTAAGGAATTTCTTCTAATTTGGCAAATATAATCTGTAGTTTGCCGTTTTACCCTCCCTTTACTTCCATATTTCTTTCCTCTTAAACAGGAAATGGGAGCTGAAGTGGGCCACACCCCAGTGTTTTCAGCATATCCTGGTGACTGTACAGTTCCACTGATCTGGGGCACTGATGTGGCCGTGCTGCCATGCACAGCTGATATGGCCAGACACATGCCACCCCACTAAACCCCACACTGTTCAGCACCTGTTCCCACAATCCTCTTTACAGGTCTTAAATGTCTTTTCCAACACAAATAATTCTTTGATTCTGCAAATATGAATTGCTGTTGGAATTCTGTCACTGCTACTTAAGGGAAAAGGAAAGAGAAGAAAGCAAGACTATGTGAGGGAACATTTTACCAGCTTATAAAGGATGAGCTATCTGACAACTAGTTTATAGGCTGTCCTGGATTGCTGTTCCTCAGCTTCAATCAGTTTGAAGTGTTTACACAGTGCAGGTCACCAAATTGGATCAGATTGAGCCATTAGGCTTGGATCCCAGTCTGGAACATTTGAGAAGAAGATACTGGTGGGCTTTTAAAATCCTATCTCTTGGAAAGCCTTCAACAAGAGAAAGATTCTGTTCTACATTTTTTACATTTAGATCATATCTGGTGTTAGAAAGAGCCAATTTTAAAGACCCACTTGGTTTTCACACATGACACTTCATCAGTAATATCCCTTGCTCTCACAGCTTGCCTTCTAAAGGCTCTTTGCATATCTATCTCCCACGGGTCTCTCACATACCCAAATAGACCACTCGCAAAGAGGAAGGCACATCCAAGAACAAGCAATGCTAAAGGTCACTGCTTTTCCAGGCCTTGATTCAGAAAATTGTAATTTAGAAATATTTCAGATTCTGCAGCCTCCCATTTGAACTTTCTGAAGGAAACTTCAAGGAAATAAGATTTGGCACTGATAATAACATCAGACTGGTGGGCTGACATATGGACTTGCCACCCACTTTCTCATCAGCCTTCTCAGATGTCATGGGACCTGGTGGCAAGGGAATCAGTTGCTGGGGGCTGGGCAAGGCTGCTAACAATTCTCTGCTTAGTAACAGAGAAGATGAGAATTCTTGATTCCTTATTCTCAAGAGATATTGTTTATATCTTGGGAAGATCTGGAAGAGTGGACCAGAAATGATCTTTTGTGAAAAGTAATTTTTTTTATATCCTGATGGCCTCAGATGGCTGGTAACTGAGAATTTCCTCTGTGACTGTCACCACAAGGCCAATGACAAGCCAGCTTAGGATTTTGGTCAAGGGCATGAGGAGGACCCTGTCTTTTACCAGGCCATCTTGGCTTTGTTTTCAGGCCACACTGCTACAGCAGCTCACATTCTTCCTGCTGTGCTCTAAGAGCAACAGTAACTGTATGGAATAAATATGGTTAGTCCATTGTCCAGTTTCTCTAACAACCACAAGACAATAAGACTCGTCTGACTCTCATTAACAACGTGTTACACTTACCTTGACTGATCCAGCCTTTCTGGAAAAGGCACAATGTTCTTACAGATTGTTCACTGTGAATGAATATCATCAGGGACTTGGGGAGGGTAACTACTTTCACCCACATATTTGCAGTTGCATTCACAGGAAAGAGCCTCGTCTATAAAATCATAAGCCCATAAACACAAAATGAAGGATATGGTACTGTATAGTTGTCCAAGCGCCCTTTCAGTTGCTTTCTTCTTTGTTTTAGTTGAATGTTATTTTTGTACATTGGAGAATGTACTCTGAATTCTGTACTTCTCTTGAGGCCTTTGCTCTGTGAGCAGGTATGATGGCTTAGGATCTGAACTGAGCTAAAAGAAGACATTTGGTTTTCTTCTCATCATTACTAATCACTCTTCAATCAGTCATCACTAATGGAAAGAAACTCATGTAGGATGCTAGATCTGGAATCTCAAAGCCTGCAGTTTTGGTTGGCCTTGGTACATCTGTTCAGACCCTGTGGGACTGTTGTGTTTATAAGTCTACAAACACTCCAACATCAGCCCCTTGCTCCTACTGTAGAGTGTGTGCCCCCAGCATCTTCCCAGTTACTGGGTACTGTCACAGACATTTCTAACAAACATGAGGAAGGACATGAATGCAGCAGCTTTGCCTCTGAGGCACTGGCAAAAGTCGGGCAAACAGATGCTGGGCTCCCCTTGTACCATGCTAGTGGGAGCCAGGCAGCTCCAGGTGGGTGGGGAAGGAGCCATTCCCAAGGGACACAGGAGGGACAGAGACACCTGAGTCCCTCTTATGGATTATTAGAGATTAATATCAGGGCAAGTGATGTGATCGAGGTCTGAAGTCTTGCTTCTTGTAGCAGAAGCAGGATATTGTCATCAGCTGAGGGTGCAGAGCAGGAGTGGGCAGGTGCCCAGTCCTTAAGCGAGGAGGGAGCTTCTCCCAGTGCTGCTGCATCTGCTGCAGATTGATGGAAGACCTGTTCTTCAGTGAGGGACTCCAGGGAAAGTGTGCAGAGTCTTGCTATAAAAGCTCATTGAAAGGGGTGGGGATTTAGCCTGGTATAAAGCCGAGGAGTTGATTTTTTAATAGCTGAAATGTGATTGATTTGCAGCTGCAAGTTTTCCATGCAAAGCTAAGTAATGTCCACCTTAGAAATCCTGGAGCTGCAGTGTGTGGCAGTTTTTATAGCCTGTGAGATATGGAAATTAATTACAAACAGGGGTTGCAATTCTTTTAGGGTGGGGAAACACTCTTGTGTCAACATTTTGACTTGCAAATATTCTAAAATGTCTCACACCACAGAAGAACTAAATCTGATTTTTGCAGGCATATAATGACTTGTACTGATTAAAGAACACTGCTCATATCTGGGTCCAATAAAAGTAAGTGAACAAAGCAAATAGACATGCAAATAAAAAAGAGATCTGATATGGCTGGTGTAAAGTTTAATCCAAATAAGGCTATGAATGGGCTCTTCCTAGCGCTTCATTGACAATAAAAAATGCATTTAAGGCAGTAAATGTACAACAGCTGGCAAATATAATGTGCCAAGTCTTATTTTAGATTAGTAAGAGAAAACTGAGGCATATTAAACTTCTGCGGTGATTCCCAGGAGAGCCAGTTGGATTTTTAGAACTTCTTTCTGGTGCTACTAAATTAGTACCCTACTTTAGGGAACCTGTGGCCTTGAAAATGAAAGAATACACAGAAATTGTTGGATTGATGAAAACAAAGCAAAAATTAACCTGAGAAAGGCAAATAGCCCATCCCAGCCTCAGTACACTTAAAATGACTGAGAAGCAGGCAGGAAGGCAATTCATGATATAGCTCAACATCCTTGCACAGACAGGAGAGTGTCACAGTTTAATAGCCTCTGAAATGTTTTAATAAAATTTCTGCTTTTAAGTGCTACTTATCATCTGCTTGCAATGGCATGCATTTTAAGCAAGTTATAGGTTTTTAAATCTATATAAATGTTATAATACATATTTTTTAGTTTTAATTAAAAAAAAACCCAGATGAAAATAAACCCTGCAGAGAAAACAGAAAAAAAATATTTTTGTTTGTTTGTCTTTTTCACTAATAGAAATAGTAAAACAATTCAAGTTATAACTCAGTCACTACCAGCTAAATGGAAATGACTTTTTTAGAAATAAATTTAAATTTTTGCTGAGATGAGCAGTGTAGCTCAGCCTGGAAAGTGACCGAAGGGATGGGCCACGGGGTCACAGAATCACAGAATAGTCTGAGTTGAGAGACACCCACAAGGACCATTGAGTCCAACTCCTGACCTTGCACAGAACAGTCCTAAGTGTCACACCACAAGCCTGATGATGATATGATGATAATGCCAATTGTACCAAGCAATGGAGAAGTCCCTGTAAGATTTGTAATCAGGTTTGGTTGTGTACAACCTCCCTGAAGTCTACATGAAGGTGCTGCATGTAGAGGTAAGGAAGTTGCAGATTTTTCCATGCAATAGTTGTTATGTGTCCTGCAGCTAAGGGAAGCTCCTTGGGTGCAATCTCCAGTGTCTGGATCTGCAGGCTTAGGGCAGTCAGGCTGTGTGGTCACTCAGGGCTGGCTTTGCTTGAGATGCTGTAGAGAGGTGGTGGCCAAGGAGCTCCCTTGGTCCCCTTGGTGGCTGGTGCTACCTGGCACACTGTTCCACGCCTGGATTCTGCTCTGAGGTCTCACCTTCCTCTTGAGGGGTTTCTTGCCCTTGCTACTGTTTTTTGTATGGGTTCATCCCTCTAAACTTTATGGTTGTGCTCTTCAATTGTGCTTTAATTTTGCAATGAGTAAACAGCAACACTGGAAAATTTTCCTGGAGCAACCCTGACCTTGAAATTCTCCATCTCTTAACCTGGCAGGGCTGGATTTCACCCACCTCCTTTCAGCATGAATATGCCTTGCAATTCAAAGGGTTTTTAGACAGCAATATATGAATATAAAGTCTGGGTATCTTTGATTTTCTTTCCAATCTGAATGCACGGATATGTGCACAATAATGAATTGGGGCCCTAAGATATTTAAAAAGTGCTTAGAGAAAGGACTATATGTTTCTGATATAAATACAACACATGACATGCACATTATTTTATTTTATTTTTGTTATTTATTTCCTTTTTTTCAGCTTTACAAAGCAATAAACTCCTAACTGTAGAAATGTGGGCAGGAAATATAAAAATAAGATTCAATCTGAAGAGTGGGCTGATACATCAGATGAAAAAATAATTCAAAACATATATATTCAAGAAGAAAAATAAAAGATAATTGAAAAGCAGTAATATAGAAAAGACCTAAGGGTAGCATCAGACAGGAAATTACAAAGCTATTTCAAAAGCAATGTAATCATTACTTACATGAAATAATAATAATAATATTTTATCAATCTGACTGAAGATCTCAAAATGATTCATGGGTTTCATTCATTGCAATCATTTTTTCCATCACTGTGAAACATTGTTCTTCAAGGTGCTTTGTCTTACATTTAATATTTTTGCTCCTCTTAAAATGCATGTGATCATTTGTTATTATATCTTGCTGCTTGGGTTTCTGCTGCAGGATGGTGGGAGCCATGGCAGTGCTGCTGGAGGGGTGACAGCAGTTACTGAATTTTGTTTGTGTGTTCAGAGGAGCTGCTAGTGGGAATTACCCTTCCAGGGACTTCCCAGTTTCCTTTTAAAGCTGCCTCAGTTTTTCAGAAAGCATTCAGCTGGAGCTTTCCCTGGAAGCTCAGTGTCCTGTTCCTGCACACAGCTGTTCAGGGAGCCCTGAGGGAGAGGGGGTTTAATTGGCAGAGATTTTCAAGCAAATACTGGGCTGGTTTGGACACAAAATGGCTTGTGCCAGAACATTATGGGTTTACACTTGACAAAGTGTACACAGACAAGCTTTGAGCAATTTTATAGCACCTGGGTGATTCATGAATAGAACTCATTAATTAAAAGCTTAACAAAGGACCCATTTTTATTATGCATTTAAAAAAAAAGGCACTCCAATTTGTCTTTTTTTTGGAGGTGATGAACTTTTGTTTGGTATGCTTATTCTTAATTCAATTATCATAGAGCCCTGTTTGCCTATATGGATATCTAAATCAACGACTCAGAAAACAGCACCAGGGTTAGAGGGACAGTTACTACAGTTTCTCTCTGCTGCTTCCTGGGATTTCAGTTAAGGCATAAGAACACTTTTAAATGCCTTTACTTTCTACAGTCATTCATTTTATTCATAATAGTCAAATAGTATCCTGTTATCCTTCTCATCAGCACTCTATGATTTTATCAACTGGCCTGATTTAGCTTAAATGCATGAAAGTATATTGTAGAGCACACACAGAAATAAAACCTACTCACTTTCTCATGTGATTTTTTCTAGGATTCTTTATAAGCAGAGAAGAATAAGACAGAAAATATGACTCTTGAGGAAACACCCAGTGTTCAAAGACAACAGCTGCATGCACACTGCTACAACGTAGAGAAGAAGCTGTCAAATGGTTTATTCTGAGGAAAATGATTGTTCTGTGTATCCATAAAAAATGTAAGGAGAAAGATTTTCAAATACCTTTATGAGTATCTCATCATTCCTCTGCGGGTGTGTTCCTCTGTGTGTACCTACACACTGCTTTCCGTTTACGGGATGGGGATTTTCCAGAGGGTGGAATTCATCACTGAACTATTTGGATCCTGCAACTGCAGGTACAGCTTTGGATTTAGAAGCTGGAGAGAACCCAGATGCTTCCAGCTGTCCTCAATTCCTGCTCTCTGAATTGCTCTGGATGCCTACTGCAGCTCCTGCAGTTAACACATTGCCCTCCTTGATGTTTAGCAAAGGAAAAGGGCACAATCTTGGCCTGTGGGCTCTTCTGCTGGGCTTGCTTTGGAAGATAGAAAGAGTAGGAAAAGTTTTGTCTTGCATGTTGAAATAACAAGGCCTATAAGGCTTTTTGTGGCCTTATATAGAAATAGGGTTTTCTGGAGTGCTTGAAATGCACAAAATAGCTATGGAGACAGACTGGACTCTGAAATGGCTGGCCTTTTCTTCTGGAGGTCTTCCAGTGATCTGTCTAGTTCCTTTCTAACCCCCTGTAAACTTGTAGCTGCAGTAGCATTTTCATAGCTCAGGAAGGCATTTTCCTCTTCATCTTCTCTAACACTGGTGTCTGTAGGACAATTATCAAAACCCCACCAGTATTCTCTGTTCTCAAGCTGAATTCTGCTTGTCTATTTAAGTGTCTTTATTCCTGATACAGGAGATATTCCCTAAGGCTAGGATCATACATGTAGCATTTCTTTGCTTGTTTTCCAGTTCTCCTATACCTTTATAAGATTGGGAAATCAGAAGTGTCCACACCATTCAAGAAGTGGGCCCTGTAAGGTTTTATACCAGGGACACACAGAGCACTAAGATCACCTGAGTGCCCGTGCTCTGTGCAGGGGCACACCCTCTGCTGCTCAGGGAGCAATCTGGCAGGTCCAGAAAGGTGTTTAACCCATCTTCTTCTCACAGTGCCCTTGTATGGCAGGGTCACTGCTGCAGATCCTGCTCCAGGTTAAGCTCCACACTACAACCTAAAAAAAGAGAAGTATCCCTCATCTAAAGAAAGAACCATCATGAGGGAAAACACTATGTCTTTGAGAAAATTATTTGAAACCTGAGTTTGTGTGGTCAGATAAGTTCTAAATTTTCTAAACCATCCACAAAACCACTCACTTCTAACTTCCCTGTGGAAAATAAGTACTAGAACAAAATGAATTAAGAAAGTGAACTTGATAGTGTCATATTTTATGTCTTTATGTTTCCATGTGTGCATTTTTCTGTGGACCACAAACTATTCAGCAATTAATCACTTATCTTGACCTTAAATGTCTTTTACTGTAAGTTAACCTCTTTCAAGAAATACTGCACATTGAGCCTGCCTATTTGTTTTATTTTGTTGTTGTTGGTTTTTTGTTGTTGTTTTTATTTGTTAGTTTGTTTTTTAAATCTGTAGTGCAATTTACAGTGTGGTTGTACACTTTTAACATCATATCTGTCTATGTTAGGAGCTTACCTTTCCCCCAGATGGAGGTAATAGAAGCCTGTGGTGAAAGCTTTTAGCTGTCTTTCCATATAAAAATCAAATGCAGTTAACCACAGCAGAGAATCCAAGGCTGTGTAGACGTTAATATGCTTTAACAATTTTCTGTCATCCAAGGCTACTTACTATGTCTTTCCTCCTATGGTTGCCCATGAAAACTGCTTACGTGTCCTACCATAATTCCTGCTCATATTTATTATATGTTTTATCATCTCAGCTTTTATGGCTAGCAGCAATTCAGACAAAATTATTAATTTAAACACCTGATCCTATGATAAAACATTGGATCCTACTGAAGACTGTGCCCTTTGAAGCTATAAGGCTTCCCAAGATGGCAAAACAGAGGTGCTGTCTCTTCTCCCTTGTGACTTTGGATATACTCATCAGAATGCCCAACCGTTTTTTTTCCTCATTTTTCTATAGAACAAAAAACTAAGGATAATATATTTAAAAGTGGCTGTAAGTGGCATTTTGATGGTAGAAAAGCTTTTACCTTTTTATCAGTCCAGGAGGCCTTGCCTCTTCTCTTATCAAATTGTAAAGAGAAGCAAAATAATAGCGTTAATAATACCTGTCTTTATTAAACTCAGGTTGAAATAGCATAGTTTCATATTAATGTTATATAAATACCTAAGTTAATGGAATACCAGCTAGCAATGCAATGTGAAACACTTGGGAGTTTGGAGCCATTTCAGGGAAGTTCTAACATGGACCCTTGATGTGGAAGATGAAAAGCAGATTTTGAATTTTCCTGTTTAGCTGCCTAAACTCTGCCTAAACTGTGGATGCCCAAACACCACTGAATGCTGATTTTTTTTACTCCAAGGTTCCCCAGGGGCTTTCTGTGCAAATGCAAAACATCTTGGCATCTGTCTCAGGACTGAGCAATTACTAATTGAGAAATACCTAATGGTATTTCTCTGCTGGGTACTCTCAGGGGGTCATCTCTACAGCCAATCCATGTGTTATGTGAGACGGGAGAAGGCAGGAGTGCATTTTACCTTTATTCTTTAAACTGTGTTACTGCACAGAGGGGTGGGGTGAGGAAGGACTAAGAATCTGTGCAACACAGTGTGCTAGAAGCCATAAGGACCAGAAATTAGGTTTTCCCTCTTTCCTGCACTCTAGATGAGTCATCTTGCTGGCAGCTCATTTCCCTCTTTTCTCCTTTCTTTTCCCATGCCCGTCTCTGCTCCTGCCTGCTGCACTACAACTCTCCTTCTCACATAATTCTTTGTTACTGCTCTTTCATTATCAGCTCTCTACCATCAGGTCACTGCTTCGACCCTGCCTTCAGATCCCAAGCATTTGAGCAGTGGGATCTTAACATGCACACAGCTTTCACATCCAGACCTATGGGAGTATGAGGAGCCAATGAAAAAACTACAGTTAAGTCCCAATAAAACTCTGTGGACTCATGGGAAATGGAATTTGTCAGGGGTTTGTAACACGGTGTACTAGTGATTTTCTAAGGGACTTCAAAATGTACATCCTACCTCTTACCTTTCTGCTAAATTCAAGTCCCTCCTTCCTACCAAGCAAGCAGAAGAATTTCTCAATACAAATACCTTAAAAAATTCTTTAACATAGAGAGAACATGTATTTTCCCTTGACCTTATTCTGGACAACAACCACAGCTGGGATTTTAAAGCTTGCATGTGGAAAATTAAAAAAGGATCAAATTCCCTATTGACTTAAAAGTGCACAATAACTGCATCTGCTTAAGCTATTGGCAAAATTGGCCTCTCATATCTTCCTCAAAAATATTTCAAAATGATAACACTTTTTAATATAATTCTCAGTATAGTTAGTGAAAATGACTACTTGAATCATGTTGATTTAAGAAGTGTTTTTCACATAGCACTGGCTGTTACAAGTTTTTCTGTAATGGTGTGTAGCAACCTAACCGAGGCACTTTAGCACAAAATGTGTTCCAGACTCTCCCTATTGCTCACTTCTGAGTTTCAATCCATTGAATCATCTCACGTGGTATCAGGATGCATTTTTTGCAATCTTCATAACTTTGCCTACTGCTTTAACAGCATATGCCCCAGTACAGTTCAAGCTGTATGGAATTCAGGAATAGGTGGTAGGACAAGATGACCCATCAGAGATTTGTGCTGAGATTAGAAAAGCTGAGGTTGTGCAATGAATTTCTGTACAAAACTGTAAATACACAATAATAATTCAGCTGAAAATGCTGAAGTTTAAAAAAAGTAATTAAAAGGACATCTTCAAATCCAATGTGTATTTTTAAATTAGTAACACTTAAAAAAGCAGCAAAGAATAGTTGATTTTGAGAGGGTAAGGTGAACAGGGAGTGTACTGCTGTTCACTGGGGCAGTGTGAAGGTCTTTGGTGAATAGGTTTTGTTCCTTGCATGCCTCACTCAGCTGCTTTCCTGGTCTGGCATAAGTTAGCAGAAGTGGAGCTGCGTGCTTCGCTTCCTTTCCAAACATCTGCCCTCGAGGATGTTTGTGTTTGTGCCTGCCCCAGGAACGCGGGAGCACGGAGCTTCCAGCGCTGTCCCCTCCCGAATCCAAGCTGCTGTGGAGCAGCCATCTTCTCCCTGCCTTCCCCTCCTGCCCTCAGCGCTGGGGACCTGATAGCCCCAGTGGTGGCCTTGGCTGTGTTTTCCTGTCCCCTCCGGGCAGTCCTGGCCAGGCAGCAGGATCTCGCTTTGACTCAGAGGGAGAAGCTGGAAGGCAGAGCCTGTCCCTGCATGGGAAGAAGCTGCTGGCCCTGGCACATGTCAGCACAGCAGAGGTGTGCTGGCACTTGCACGAGATGCTTCTGGCTCCTTGTGAGGGCTTGCACCGGCATGGCCCATGAAGCAAGGTGTCCCAGCCCTGCAGGGAGGTCACAGAACAAATTCCTTCCTCCGGGGCACTTGCACAGCCCAGCCCAGTGTGCCAGCCCTGTGCTGCTACTAGGGAGTCAACAGACATTTTGCAATATCTGCTCTCAGTCCCAAACCTGGCAACACATTTTGTATACTGCAATCCAACAGCACTCGGCAAGCTGTGCCCTTGTCTGGCCAAGGCTTTCCCTAAAGAAGCTGGCTTTACGAAAATATTTGGGTGAACTTCTGCTATGGAGTTGGCCTTCAGTGGTGTCAGCTTTGTTTAAATGTAAGAATGTTATGAAGAGAGCATTGAAGAGCAAGGCTGGGCAGAGCTCTGGCGGCCAGGGGGTGTGAGGTGTGTACCAGGGATGCTGACGGGGAGGGAAGCAGTGGTGCTGCTGCTCTCTGCCTGTCCCCTCACAACCGCCGATACTTTGCTGCGTTTCCTTTCTGTTTGTTTTTCTGCTTCCCCTCTAAACTTTTTGCATCATGCTGGCTGCTTTCCCGAGCTGAGGCTCAGCACCTCGTTTGCTGCTGGAGTCCTCCCTCTGCCCTGGTGCACAGGCGTTAAGCTGTTGCCATGGGAAGGGGCTGTTTGTTACCTGTTGCACCAGGCTCCGAAGCTGGCGAGGACAGGTCCCGGTTAAATCAACACACTGCTGGAAAAGTGCGTGAACTTTTGTGATACACACACTGGGGGAAAAAAAAAAGAAGGCGGATTTTGGCAGCTTTGAATGCACTTGAACTGGGCAGTGCCCATACCACAGCTCTGACTAACCCGCTTGGCATGGCCAGGATCCCCAGGGCTGGGTTCTCCTTGGAGGTAAAGCGCAGCACTCTTGAAGCAAAAGTACCTAGGAGGTACTGGAGAAGGTGGTTCCAAATGGCAAAGGTCAGGCACCTGAGCAAAGCTTTTGTTCACCTCGTGGTTTTCAGAGTGTTGAGGAAAGCCCAGCTGGAGCCTGGCAATGCTCCCCGCCTCAGCCGCTGCAGCTGAGTGGGGAGCATGGGAGGAGGGAGATGCTGGGTGCAAAAACTCTGATCATGCTGAAATTTTACCATGGAAATTGACTTTGTGCAACTAATAGGAACAGGAAATACTTCTTGTTTTCTCTCAGGAGGGGAACATTAAGTAATGGCTTTATCTTAATTTGTCAGGCTTTGCCCTAGGGACCAAAATTAAATGGCTGGAAGCCAGCGGAGACTTGAGAACTGAAGCATTAACACTCCGATAAATAAAAAAGAATTCATTTTAATTAGTTTTCCAGCTGAAAAATAATGAAGCTCTTCATGCCAAAAAGCTGTAATGGAGTAATGGAAAGGCCTGTGCTTATACAATGGAGCCTGATTGCAATCTCAGGGCTCCATTTGTATTCATTTGTAGCATGAAACAAAGGAAGGTGTTTGGATTCTCTCTCTTTATATAAAGCCTCTGCTCCAGCACTCTGGGCTGGTCTTCAACCAGGCTTCCCACAGTCCTACTGCCAAATCTACAAAATTTTCCTGGCTGACATTCAGGAAAGTACTGCTCGGGCTGTAGGATGGAAAGTTAAAAGACTTTGCCTGGTTACTCTGAAACATACAAACAGTGCTTGACGTATGGCGCTGATTCATCCCGCACAGGCTGTCCCTGCTACATCCCAGGGGGATACAGCATTGTAAAGTTCCCTGAAAGCCTCTCACTCACTAGTGTTAGAATCTAGTGAGAGGAGTCATCTTAAACAATTTCAGGGACATTTTCCCTTGGAGGATTAGCAGCATGTAGCTGGACTCTGGCACTCCTCAGATCCAGGGTGGGATTAGCCTGGGATAAACAGCCCAGATGCATTTATAAAAAGCAGTGCTATGGTCAAAAATACCACTCGTTACTGTGACTAAGAGGCTGTCCTGACTGTTGGAGGAGTGATAGACACATCAGTGCTCAGAGCTCCTATTTCCCATTGCAGAGGGCTAGTGGAGCTTGAGTCACAAGCTCATATTTATTTACTGAACTGCTCTCCAATTAGTAACAACAACAACAACAACAACAACAATCTCTGTTCAGGAAAGCAAATAGAAAAGGAATAGGAAATGTCTCACTGCCATGAACAGTCTAACAGATATGCACCTTGTTTATAAAATCACATTGTCTCTGTGAAGTCAATGACCAGCTGGGCAAACACTCCCTGCCTTGCCCAGAGATCACCTCTTAGGAAGCAGGACTTGGAGGCTGATTCTGTGGCTGCCCTGCTGTGCTGGTGTCCAGTGGGGAGGTGCACAGAAGGAGCAGGGACAGCATGCCTACAGCTGCCTGCTTCTGAGGGTTTGTCCTGGAAGGATGACAAGGACTGTTCCACCCCCACCATGCAGCCACCTCCACAGAGGAAGCAATGAACACTGTGCTCTTTGCAGCACTCCTCCCAGCCAGGACAGCCTTGGTTCCTGCCATGTGCCTCAGCATTTCTGTTTGCTTCTCCATAAATGGCCTGGATATATAAAGGCAAGAATTTATCCTTTGCTCATCATTGCTTCAATTTACCTTCTGCCCACAAAGGGCTATGTTTTTCACACTCAAAAAGCACTTGTGTAGTCTATAGTCAAAATGACAATGAGAGGAACCCAGTGCAAAATCTGATGTTGTTCTTAACCAGGACCCCATGAGAAAGCACAATGCAAGGTGTTGTGCATAGTTGGAGTTAGAAAAATGTGAGTTAAGCAGCAAAAAACATCAGACTGGCTTAAAACTGAAGCAGTGCTAGGGTTTTTAAATTTTTTTTCAGCTGGCATTTTCAGGCTTTAGATCAAGTTGTCAGACCTCTCTGGTCTTAAACCTCCTCTTAAAAGTGAATTCAGAGTCTTATGGACAAACTACGTAATTCTGGAAGCTAGGACTCTCCAGATAAAAGTAAAAAAAAAAAAAAAGCTGACATGGAAGCACTGATGTCTGGAGCAATCACCCATTTTCAGTTTGTTAGGAGTCACTTTGGATTGATTTTCCCAGCTGCAAGCTATGATGGAGAACAAATACAACTTGTATACTGCCGGTCCCATGGCAAGGGAATAGAATCCCTCCTACATGAAGCTGCCATGTGCAGAAATCAAGCAGGAAGAGATAATCACCACTTGCTACAACAAGCAAAAGTCAGTCAATAACAATAAGTCAGTCAATAAAGAAACCCTCTAAAAGTTAGGAAAATAGAAAAAAAAAAGTATCATAGAATCATGGAACGGTTTGAGTTTGAAGGGACCTTAAGCACCATCTAGTTCCAACCCATCTACCTTGAGCAGGGATGCCACTCACTAGGCAAGGTTGCTCAAAGTCCCATCCAGCCTGGCCTTGAACTCTTCCAGAAATTGGGAATCCACAACTTCTCTTGGAAACCTATTCCAGTGCCTAACCACCCTCACAGTAAAGAATTTCTTCCTAATATGGAATTTAAACCTCTTTCAGTTCAAAGTCATTGCCCCTGCCCAATCACTACATGCCCATGTAAAAAGTCCCTCTCCATCTCTCCTGAAGGCCCTCTTTACATAGTGGAAAGTGCTCTAAGTTCTCTCTGGAGCTTTCTCTTCCTCAGGCTAAACAGTCCCAACTCTCTTGCCTTCATAGGAGAGGTGTTCCAGCCCTCTTTGTGGCCTCCTCTGCACTTGCTCTGACAGGTCCACATCTTTTTTAAGTTGGGGGCCCCAGGGCTGGATACAGCACTCCAGGTGGGGCCTCACAAGAGTGGAACAGGGGGACAGAATCCCAGAATCCTCAGTCTGCTGGCCACAATGCTTCTGGTGCAGACCAGGATATGGCTGGCATTCTGAACTGCTGCACGTTGCTGGGTCATGTTGAGCTTCTTGTCCTTCAACACTCCCAAGTCTTTCTCCTCAGGACTACTCTCAGTTCCTTCTCTGCTCAGCCTGTACCTGTGACTGGGATTGCACCAACCCAGGTGCCACACCTTACACTTGGCCTTGTTGATCTTCAGGATCTTCACATGGGACCACCTCTCAAGCCTATCCAGGTCTCTCTGCACAGCATCCTTTCCCTCCAGCATGTTGATAGCACCACACTGCTTGGTGTCATCAGCAAATTTACTGAGCAGGCACTCCATCCCACTGTCATGTCACCACCTAGGTGTTAAACAGTGCTGTAGTACCAATCCAAGAGACATGAGCAAAAGCAAATAAACAACTGTATTCATAAAGTCAAAAAAGGATGAGACATTAGTTTATAGCTTTACTGGGTCGCATTTAAGTTGGGTGTTTTATTTATTTATTGTGCAATATTGTTTGTGAGTGATGGCTGGTACCCAAAGTTTTGAACAAGCACCTTTCTGTTTAAAATCACAAAATATGAAAATAAAGGACTGAGCAGCTTTTAAAGGAATAATGAGCATTTAGGGACAGAAGAAAGCCCCAGAAAAACTGTCCTCCTTAACACAGGTTGAAGTGTTTTCTCTCATTGTTTTGCAACTGATCCTACAGTTTGTCTTTGGTTGAAGCATGTACTGAAAGGGATACAATCTTGATTACAGATGTAGACAGATAATTTATCACTTGACGTGATGACTTCTTTAAATAATTATGTGTCCTGATTTTAGACTATTTTTTTCAAAAGCTACATTTTTCTTTTGACTTGTCTGACCTTCTTCTGTTGGCTCTTGTTGTGTTTGGCCTCTTAGTACCAGGAATGTCTTTCAGTAAGATGTTTATGCCCATGTGTGGCAAAAACATGCTGTTTTTTCAAGGCTAGTGTTTTTCTCAGGGAAAAAAAATAGAAAATAAGTAATTTTGTAGTGGATTGAACTAACCTGTCATAAGGAGCCTTCTGTGTCATGTGTATGAATAATCACCTTCCTGCCACTTTCAGCTCTAGAAAATCTAAACCCTAAACCAACACAGAAGATGTGTATGGTTATTGTCCAGTCAGTGGAGATATCATTTAGAACCTGTGTCTTCCTGGATTGAAAACAGATTAAATACCTTCTACACGATAGAGATCTGTCGACCAAACTGCCTGCTTGTCAGCTGTCATAGAACCACAGAAGATGCTGAGTTGGGGTGGACTCACAAGAATCACCAAAGCTGAACTCCTGGCCCTGCACAGAACAACCCCAAGAATCACACCATGTGTCTGAGAGTGTTGTCCAAATACTTCTCAAGCTCTGTCAGGCTGGTGCTGTGACCACTTCCCTGGGGACCCTCTTCCAGTACTCAACCACCCTCTGGGTGAAAACCTTTTCTGGATATCCAGTTTAAACCCCTCCTGACTCAGCTTCATGCCTTTCCCTTGAGTCCTGTCACTGGTCATGAGAGTGAAGAGATTGGTACCTGCCCCTCCACTTCACCTTGTGAAGGCCTTGAAGACAGTAATGAGGCCTTCTGTAGGCTGAACAAACAAACAAAATTGTTGTGTTTAAGCAGACAGGTTTTTTTATAGTATTTCTGCAATTCAACCAATGTTCTCAAATCAAATGTTGCATGAAGCCTTGTTATTTTATATGTAGGTGTTTAACAACCCAGTATCAAGTATTCTTAGAGATCTAAAAACATGTTAAAAGTCAACTGAAAACAGTGGAACAATTTTTGAATATTATTTCTTTGTACAAACAATTGTAATGAGGACATCATGTAGCCTTAAATAGAAACAGTCCATGGCACAGCACAAAGAAGGATCATCAAGCTTTGAGCCAGAGCTGCTATTTAGTGCTTCCAGTCACAGCAGAAGTAAAAATCTTACAGATGGTATAAGTCTAAATATCATAAAAGAAAGATTAAGAAAATGGTGGTTTTATTATAGGCTGTTGCTATTGCACTTACGAAAATTATATTTGACTCAAGACAAGTATAATGCTGACCTGGATATTAGAGACAAAATGAGGAACAATCATCTCCTAAATAATTGTGATAATCTGGTAAGATATATAAGTCAAATAGTTTTGATTTGTAATTGTCATCTTTGTGACTAAAGCAGTGATTTCCATGGATAAACAATACATTTCAACAGCACCCTCACCTTCTAGCTTCAAATTCTTGGATTATGTCAGAAAGCCAGGTTTGTAGTAAGTTATGTAAAAAGTTCCCAAAATCAAACTGAGTAAATGAGAGCAGTGGCAGGCTTTGCTGCAACATCCCTGTTCTATATGTCACAGTATAAGTTGCAGTCCAGGCAGCCAAAATACACAGAGTGCCACCATACCATTTCAGAAAGCTTTAAGTATTCACCCATACAGAGTAACACCAAACCACATCAGAAGGCTTCAGGTATCAGTGTCTGCACAGACAGACTAACATAACACCACTTTGGAAGGCTGCAACCATCTACCCTTCTTGTTATTTGGCCTTTTATACCCCTCATGTTCATGCATTGCCCCTGTGTGCCCTCTGCTCCCTGTGGTTGGTCAGTGTCCCTGGGCACTCCAGGCTCATTGCTGTCAGTGCTGCTCACCTGCTTCTCACAGCTGTGCCCATTGGGGATGAGGTTCTGCTGCAGCCCCACTCCCAATTTCCACAAACTGTGTGCCTACAGCTGTGCCTAGCAGGTCTGTGGCAGGGCTACCCTGATATTATTTGTGCAAAACACCATGTGTCAGTAAGGTGAAATATTCAGAGAAGATTCTGGAGTCTTATTGCCATGTGAAGCCCATTATTAAACCTCCTCTAAGACCTATGCCATGTTACTGTAATTCAAAATTGTGTTTCTGGAGTGAATCAGTCTGGTAGTTCAGTTTTGATTCTGAATCAGTCAGAATCAAAAGGAGCCTTTTTCTGGTTCAGCCAAATGCTGCCTTCCCAATACATTCATGGCAACTACATAGGCTTTTTCTCTTCCAACAGAATGTTATAGATTTCAGATCCCGCAGCACACATATATGAATGACAAGTTTTTAGAATGGGGCATGAATTCTAATCATTTACTGTCTTCAAATAGGATGCTAAAAAGTTGAGACAATAAGCACCGTAAAAATAACCACAGAACTCATTAACAAAAGGAGAAAATTGAACTGCCAAAAAACAGGAAGTTCTTGAAAATGCTTGTATTTGTAACTACCATTCAAATTTAACAATAGACTGTGAGAATGTGTCCAGTGTAATAGCTGTTAGGAGTATCAGATACAGAAAGGAAAATCTGCAGCTGAATGGGAGGTCTGTCCCAGCAGTTTTCATTATGTCAGAGAATTCATTTCAGTGTTCAGTTTTGCTCACCATTTGGTCACCATTGCTTGACATCTGCAAGGATCACCTTCTATCTTGCAATCTACAAAACAGTGAACATAGTTTGCTTGCTATTGGCACCTCTGTCATGAAGGAACATTCCCATTCAAAGTCATCTGAGGTGCCAATGTAACCGAAAGGCCAAACAAGTTTGGTGTGTTCATGGCTGTAACCAAAATGTGTTTACTGGCTCACCAGACCTCACTCTTGTGGTCTTGCTATCATCATTTGTAATCTGCTTTTTCTCTGTGGCATTGAGCTGGGAACACTTTTGCTGTGATACTTTCATTTATCATGTTTTCACAGCACCTCACAAAATCTTTGGTTTCTTTATGTTTTATTAAGAAGGAAGGAAGAAAAAGACATAATGCATAAAGTGCCAAAAAGAAGCATTGCTTAAAAATGATATGAGTTGGTATTTTTAAATGTGAATTTTCTATTTCTAAATTTGTAAATTTTGTGCCTGTGTTCCTGAACTCACAGGTTCTGTGTCTCATTCTGGTGTTGCATTCTGTGTTACCATGGGCACTTGGACCTGGACTCATTCTCCCTCTGCTAACCAATGAGCAGAGGTGACAAGATTAGGAGAACCTCTTCCCTAAGATCCTTGTGTAATGGGGAGAGGTGGAGAGTGTGCTTGAGTTCCTATGTCTGTCCAACAAGTCTCTGAGCAAGAATCTGAGGAAATGGCTTCCATTATCTTCTACCACAGTGATATAATTAGTGAGATTTATGTTGTCCAAATTTCTACTACCAATACGTAAATATAGTCATAGTGAGGTAAGAAATTGTAATTGTAATATTTGGAACTTTGGCATCACTGCGTAAACTAGAAACTTTAAAAATTTTCAATAAAAGAATGTTTTAGTGCAAAGCTGCTTGGTATATTTCTTTGAAAAAGTATTTTGTATTATTGACTACATATAAAAATGTATTTACAAAATAAAAAATCTTAAAGATACACAAATGAATTATACTATTTTAAAAGAGGACATTATGCTAATTTTATTGAAGATTATTTGATGCAAAATACATATTTTTTATTTGAAACTTCAGCTTATAGAATCTAAACTATCTGTTGGAAAAAGTTTTCTTTGAGATTTTCAGCTCTTATATCTGGAAGCTTATGGTTTATATTACAGAGAGGAAAGAAATTAGTTAGAAAACCTTGTCAGAGCCGCTCTGATAAATTCCTGTTACTGAATTTTGCTCCACGGGAAAGGGAATCTGTGGGGAAAGGATGTAAAGTAATCCAAACCTGTGACAGTACTATCATCACTCCAGTGTCTGTATGTTACACAGGTCAAACTAGTCTGTGTAGCTCAGGCTGTACATCGCCAGAGGCTCTCAGGCTTGCCGTCCATCTGTCAGCAGGCTGAGACCAAACCCTTCTCCAGAAAGTGAACGGATTGCCCCTACGAGCCTGTAACCTTCTGCCAGATTGATTGACTTTGTGTGGCTTATTTGAAAGCAACGGATGAGTTTCCTGAGGCCAGAGCCACACTCCAAACACAGGAGGCACAAATGGGATTTATGGCACTTTTAAGTAGGATCACAGGACTGATAGAAAATGCAGGGTTTTGCTGGTGTTTGGGAACATGCACGTGTTGAGGATGGGGTTACAGCTCAGTGTGTCCAAGAACATCTGGTCTGGCTGAGGCATCACAAGAAGCATTGCCACTGCCTAGCACTACACAGGTGACATGAGCAGCCTGGTTCCCCAGTTGTCCTGATACTGAGGAAAAAGGTACATCCAGAAAGCAAACCAGAACAAAGGGTCTAATGTGTTGAGGAATACGACACTTTCTGTTTATTGTTTTATTTATTTTGTGGAATTAAAATGGTGAGATAAAGCTCAAGGACTACACTCCTTTCCTAATACCCAAATTTCTCCAGTGTAAAATATTTCATTGAAAAAATCTTAATAAGCTCTAGAGAAAATTTGCAGGTCAGGGTAAATAAACCATGGAACAAATTTATGGAGCAGGCTTTTCATAATTTGCAGCCTTTAAATCAAGAAAATATTTATTACTAAAAGATATATGATGCTTTATCTCCAATTAATGGGATTCGGTGCAAGAATTACTGGGTAAAATTTGATAGCCTATGCTATGCAGGTCAGACTAAATGTTCACACTGGCCCTTGACCTTTGCAGCTATTAATCTTTCATGAGAGCAAGCCATAAAAGACAGATGAATGCAATAAAAGGGAACTGCTGTCTCTGGAGGACTATTCAGAAGGTTCTCTTGAATTAGCTAATGTGAGGAAAAGACGTTTTCTGATAGAAAGGCCTCCAAATCACCAAAGTTACACAGATTATCTTTCATTTTGACATGAGAGGAAATTGCATTTTCATTAAAGATATTGTTTACTAATATCTTCTTGTTTCTGATCATTTGGAATGTGGTCAGAAAGTGGAGGAGATTTAATGAAAAATAGGAAAATGAAAATGTTGCAGGGTTTGCCCTTTCAGAGCTGTAAAAAATTTTTGTCTCTCAAAATACCAAGTCTTTTTGGTGATAAAGTAGAAATGTTCTCTCTCCTCTGGTGTGACCCAGATTTATAGATGCGCTTAGGACATGGGCTGTCTCTTTTATCCTCTCCATCTCAATCCAGTGTCCTTGAGGTGGGGTTTGGGTGGGAGTAGAACACAAGTGCTTTGCTCACACAAATCCCCAGCCAGGAAGGCACTGCCCTGTGTTCAGGGAAGGCTCAGGCAGTAGGTGCTCAGGTCCTTCGTCCTGGTCATGATGAGTGGAAGGGCACCTTAAGTGTTGCCCAGAGCACTGTCAGCCATATCCTGAGGAAGAAAGGAGCCTCAGGGACTGCTGGAATGTTTCTTCCGTTAAAAACTTTCTCATATCTGTAATTAGGGCTTTATTAATTAAGCTGCCTCTGTTACTCCTTGTCCCTTTTGTTTTTATTTCTCTGCCATGAATTACACTATAATTTGAATATATATGTTGCAATCTAGAGGACAAGCTAGTACTATGGCACCTGACAAGAAACAATGCATCTCTCCATAAGAAATATACATCAACACCTGGCTCTTGAGATTAATTTTCATCTTCTCATGGAATGTTTATAATTCTAGTGAAACTCCTTCTGGGGTGATTATTAAGATTTCTGAATGTAGTGGTACTTTGTGGATAAATGCTATATCCCAAACTGGTGCAACAGCTGGTTCTCGTGAAGGACATGGTCTGACTAATACACAATTTACCAAATAACCATGGTCAGAGACAAGTGCGGGGAATGCAGGTTGCCAGCTGAGCTCACTGCCTGACAGCTGAGATAGAGCTGAAAGAAGTTTTCTTTATGACTCTCCCATCACTAGCCAAAGACCACAGGAGACAGCTCAGGATTTAGTCCCACCATCAGCAGCTTGGGCCCTCACTGATCCCAAGGCTGGCTTTGCTGGCTGCAGGCTTATAACCCATATATCAGTTACGAGAACAAAACCATTCTTCTCCACTCATCTTGTGGTCCCTAACCTCAGAGTTTCCATCATCACTGTTACATATGTTATTTTCTAATACCTGCGTTGTATTTTTCAGTTGTTACTTAAATAGGGCTCCTCCAGTGATCTGTGCTTAAGGCATTTTGTTGACTCACAGATAGAGCTTTTCCAACAGGGATGTTTAAATGTGCTGAACAAGAAGACCATGTTAGGTGAACAGCTTTTCTTTTCTGCCTGGTTTCAGTTCAGTTCTGGCTACAAGTGCACTTGGTACATGCTCAGCTCCTCGCTCGTGTTCCTGCCCTGTGGGTCGCTGACTCACCCTTGCTGGCTGAGTCAAGGTGTAGGAACTGTTGCTGAAGGCTGCCAGATGGATTAATAGGAAAAATACTTAGGCCAGAATTTTACAACAAATACCAAAGCAGTTGAGTCTGTCTTATTTCTCATCCTAGAATAAAAATTTTCATTGTAGAATAAGCTCTTGCACTATCCTCCTGCTTCTTCGCCAGGGCTTGAATCTGTCGTTCTGAAACAGAACAGAAAGCACATGGTGAGACTGGAGGAAAGATTTCCTCCAACAAAAATCAAATAATAACTTGAAGATGAAGGCAAAGAATAAAAACTATTGCTGGGATTCCCACACTGCAGTGTCCTTTCTTTGCAGAATATTTACTTTTACTCTCCCTCTTGCCTTTTTTGATCAGCATCTAATTTTGCTCTTCTCCATACAATATGTGGGTGAATGTATACCTCAGACTGACTGTCTATGGCTTTATTCACATTTAGAGGTTATTGAAATAAAACACATAAAGAACAAAGTTCTTCAAAGAGTAGCAAAAGGCTGGCAGTGTCATTTTTCAGCAGGGCGAGATTTCTGTGAAGTGCTTGTGACAAGGCTCATTCCTCAGAACACTTTTCATAATGGGGTGAAGGCTCTGGCTTTTCATGTATAATCCATCTCCAGTGATTTGTTGTTCTCTGAAAAGAACACTAGATTTCAGACAGGGCTGCATGAATCTACCTTGGTTAACGTCAGCAAATAAGCCTGTGTCTTTTTCAACTAAAGACAGAAATCTTTATTCCTTAAACTGAAGAGCTGGTAAATTAATAATTTTTCCAAGATCTCATCCTCTGTTATTTTGGAGCAGTTACACACACATACCCGTGGCTTACACAAATGAAAAAAATATTGAAACATGATTCCCATTAATCAGGAACTCCAGATTATAACCCTGATTTTGGTATAGGTCCATGGTTTATAGTGGGCAGAGGCTGAGCACTCACAAGTGAATTTATAAACTGTGCATAAGTCTTCAAAAATGGCATGATACTCTTAAAACTGTAAATCACACATAGCTGAAAGGTGTTCCTTGCAGAGAATAAATTCCATATAAACGGTCTTCTTATGAGTTTACACAAAGCTTTGCAGCATTACATGCAAGATTTGGGCCAATAAATTACATTGGTCCAGACCTGACGTATTTAGAGACCTCTCTAGTTATTGCCTTTGGAAAGTTAGGTACCTACTAATGGAAGTCTGGTTTGGTTGCAAAGACTGCATGAAAAATCCTGTAATCCTGAAATCAGTGAGGAACAAGGTGGGGACAGTTTTCTCTTTCTAAAGTGTGCAGCTTCTCTAAAATAAGCCTCTTCTGGCCTTTCCCCCTATGTCACACTCTACTTGCTTGCTCACCTCTCTCATCCTGGCTGTTTCTGCTGTACAGACAGGGTTTTTGAACACATATGGCTCCAGTAATCAATGTCTGTGTTTTCCCTGCAGAAACCTGTCACCTAATTTCTTCCCCCAGCAGTAGCTTGCCCTTGTTCAGAGCTTGGTTTTGTTCTTAAAAGTGCTTGTCAAAGTGAAAAGCAGAAATATGCTCAGGATCTGCTCTTCTTTCTGCTCTTCTTCCCCTGCCACTATAATCTAGACTCAAAAATTATACCATGGATCAAATCTGCAAAAATCCAATATCAAGTTTGAAAATATACTTGGTTGGAGTCAGCCCAATTAAAAATAGCAATAAAACCAGTAATATGTAAGCTTATTTTGTTTTATTAATAATTGGCTTTGTCATCATATTATTCAAAGTTGGCTTTAATTAATTACATTTTCTTTTCTTCTCTTGAGGCAAATTGTTAGTACTTCAACACTGCTGTTGCTGCTCCTTCTGTTTGCTTTAAAATTTATTTTTTCTTTCCTTGCCACTGCCCTCTACTTGTGCCAGGGCCTAATCTGAACCTTATTAATCAGTCCTTTTTCATATTATGTTTCTGGTAGTGTCCATTCAAATGAGCCCTTGCAATATGTTTCCAGTTCTCATGTTTTCTCACATGTACACAGTGATCTGAATAGTCCATATTCTTTTCCACACCACTCTCTTTGCCTACAGCTACAGCTCAATTTTTCCTCTAAATGTTCTTTAACTTTCATCCCACTACTGTTACATTACAAAAGGATGAATCACATATATTGGTTGCTTATAGAAATAGTTTGATTGAGTTTGGCGTCATGCTGATCTCTGTGTTCACTACATATGTAGGAATCTTCTTTTGTCGAGAGTTTTGCATTTAATGTTTTAAAGAACATATTAAGGACATATGGCTTTTCTCTTCTGCTAGACCCTTCAATGAAGGTGTGAAAACTCTTCATTTTTTTACCTTTCTTTTAATTTCCATTGCAATTTCACAACTTCGTGGTACAGAACAATTCAGAAAGCTAATGTGCCTGTTTCCATTTCATTTACTTAAGTCAGGAATATGATATGCCACCCTGTGTTTCCCCCTTTTTGTCCCTATTTAATTTTCTAAGCATCCCAAAAGAATCCTCTTGTCTCAACAAACTGTTCAAAGGCAACGGAGAAACAAAAGCAAGAAAAAAGAGAAAGGAACTTCAAGGCAGTCAATTAGTTCAGTGTTAGCTGTACATTTTATACTGTTACCACTAGTGAATGTTACTCCAAGCTCTCCTCTCTGATTATTGGGCTTGATTAAGATTTCTGGGGTCTTGCTGTGTCACACATGCAGAGGTGGAATTTACAGTTCTGCAGACGGAAGACTGATCTAGCTAAATTTTGTTTGGCACAATTTCAGTGGGGGACTTTTTTGTCTTTTTGTTTGTGAGTGTCCCCATTTGTTTATTTTTTCTTTTTCCTTTATATATGCTGCAGTAATCATTATTCTACTTATATTACCCTTTAGGCTGCCTCTCTTTGGTTATTGTATGCAGAGATCACTCCTCAGCTTCCCTTGATCCACACTGCTCTCCTGCTTTTCTCATTTAGACATTGGTTGCATGTACTGCTTTCTTCTTCTGTTTGCTTCTTTTTGGTGGAAGCCTGGGGCTTCTGAGCCACAGACACTCGGTGTTATCCAGGTGACAATTTCAGCATAGAGCTTGAAGCCCTGCAGCTTTGTGCATTATCTGGATTTACAGTGCAGCTCTTCAGGGGCTTCTGACATCTGAAACAAATAGTAGCCAAAAAAGTTCTAAAACCTACAATTTAATCCTCACTGTAATAACATAGAAGTGTAGGCACACAGTCTGTGGTAATTGGGAGTGGGGCTGCAGCCTCATCCCCAATGGGCACAGCTGTGAGAAACAGGGGAGCAGCACTGACAGCAATGAGCCATGGAGTGCCCAGGGGCACTGACCAACCACAGGGAGCAGAGGGCACACAGGGCAATGCATGAACATGAGGGGTATAGAAGGTTGGGCTAAATAACAAAAGGAGTAAATGGTTGCAAGCTTCTGAAGTGATATGGTGTTATTCTTTGTGGGCAGATGCCTGAAGTCTTCTGATGAAATAAGGTGTTACTCTGTATGGGTGAATGCTCTGAGCTTTTTGAAATTGTATGGTGATACTCCGTGTGTTGTGGCTGTCTCAACTGTGATGTAGAAGTAGGTCACCATTCATACAAAGCTGTAAGACAGGACATAACTTTTTCTATTACTGGTATTTTGGGCTTTATCTCTCCCCATTCCCAGGCCTTTTCTAAGTTCAAGTCAGATTCCTCTGTGCATCTCTATGCATCTGTGATCTTGCCCCTGCAATCACTCTTGAGTTTTGGGCACAGCCCTGCTCCTTTAAAGACTCACAGCCTTGTCGTGCTCCACCCTGCTCTATCACCCAGCCCACACATCTGTCCAGATATTTAGTTTGGGAGGAGAGGATGGGACGGAAACAAATTTGAAATTTCCAGTGAAACATGGAAAAATGAAGTCAAGTGACTGAGATCAAGAAAGATGAACAGAATAATGGAAACTAGAAAAAGGTTTCTTTTCAGGTCAACTCCTCAGCAGTAAACCCATGGTTTATTTCCTGTACCATAGGTCTCTATACACAGACAAGAAGATGAAATTTGAAATTAATTTAACAAGCACCATTTTATTTCAGTCAGTGAATCACTGTTATCTGCCTGCTTATTTTCATGGCTGCCTTCATCATTGTATGTATAAACTTCTCATATAAACATGATTTGTCATCACAACACTTCTCCAAGGCAGAGAATGTTTAGGAGCTTATTGTGTCTGGCAAACTGAGATGCAGAAAAATTAGCCACTTGCACAAGGTTAGGGAAGGATTTTCAGACTCTGCCCCATTTCCATTTCACTGACTTTCCTCCCCCATTTTTACAGATATATATATACACACAAAATAACATTTCATTCATTTAATAAAAAAAGTAGAACTCTTAGTACTGCTGATAGATACATTGAATTGGGATTCTTGGCATATGAGTCACAAATTACATGTATTATTCAGAGGTTTCATAGACAGGAATATGACTGCAGCTTATAACCCTGCTCTCCCAAGGGATTTATGCTAATTTGTTCTGATGGAACCACCAGGAAAAAAAAAAGGTGGATATTTATATCTAAACGGATGCTGACAAGACAGGTGGATTTGGAATCTGAACTTCTACCTTTTTGTGACTGCATAGGCTAAATATGTTTCTGTGCTTTTTTGCATATTTCTTTATATTTAATTACATATCCAATTGTCACTGTTAGTGGAAGATTGAAATAATGGTGAAAGATTGAAATTGTAGAATAAACATGGAATTATATACCTTTTTCTTCATTCTCTTCAGTCTCAAGATCAAAGCACTAAAAAAAAAAAGAAAAAAAGTAGTTTTAATATAAAGTTTCTGGGTTCCCAAGAAAAGTGTCCCAATAAAAATTTACCAAATGTATGGAGCTATGCATATAATTTTTTAAGGGCTGAATTTCAAAATTTAGTCATAAAATCCCACTGTCTTTAACAGGCTCATGCTTTAAGTGGCAATAAAAATAAAATTAAGTTAAAAGATTTAAATAAAAAGTAAACACTTTGTTGGATTAGAAAAAGTAATAATATATGGAATTTTAAATAAAACGAAATAACATTCAATAAAAATAGGGTACTCTTTTCCAGTTCAGCACTTGTAACCTTGCTCTCCAAAGTTACAGCATTGAATTATGGTGCAATAGAGAACATAGAAGTACCTCCTCTAGCCAGCTTTGAACATTAATTGCAGCTCTTCCACTCTGGTACAGGTTGACATTATTCTGCTGTTTAGATTCATGTAAGGCCTAAAAAAAGTGTGCAGGTATTTGCATTCTTCCCTGTTAATGATTCAGTGTTTGATACAGTGTCATTCTTTCTATTTTTCTCACTGGTACATCTTCACCAAAATGATTTCTATGATTTTCCATGATAAGTCTTGCTGCAAGGGGTCCCAAATGCCAGGCTGACAATATAGATGTTTACCTGAGAATTGACAACTACTTTCATTCATAGGCAAGAGTTGTTTTTTCCTCATTTCATTTTAGTTTACTTTAGGGGACTCTTCTTTTGTGTAATTTCTAAGGATTATCTGTGTACCCTGAGCATGCATGACTGAGGATGCAGGAGTTAATTTTTGAAGTAAAACATAGCTGAATTAAAAAGTGACAAAGATTTACCTTATGTTTTTGAAGACTGTTTCTGTTGAGTTGTGATGTGTCTTGGTGGAAAGATCTGTACTTAAAAGTCTTACAGCATTAGTTTTCATAAGTTACTAAAACATGCATTTAGGGGATAAGTGCAGGTGGTGAAATTCTGGCACAGTTACCATCAACAGGAATTTTGTCAGTGACTACAATGGACTTGCAAATTCACCCATTTAAAGAAATGAAATGAATAAACAAATCCTTTTTATTCTTGTTGTCATTATTTTAACATTTTTGTTGCGTAATGTTCAAAATACTAAGTGACCAGTTAATTTCATCCCGTTTTCTTCAGCCTCTTGGAGAGTATGCTTTTCAAGAAGATCCAAAAAATCCCCCCAGTCTTTACCTCTGTCTTTCCCTGGACGAGGCTGCCTGGGTTTCCCTGTTGAGACCCCTCCTGTCCGCATCCGAGTGCGCGTCACCGGGAGGAACCTCTGGCCATGGCATGCTCTGAAGGCAGCTCGCCCAGGGCAGGGAGGAGGGAGGAGAGGTGGGTGTTTATTTCCATGGTGGCTGATTTGCCAAATGAAGAACTTAATTATTCATCTCCCTTGGTGAGTTTATGCCTGTGAATAAAGCAAAAGTATGTCAGTAGCTGTGATAGGGAGGGCCTCTGGTTCTGGAGAGTGAATGCTGGGGTGGTGCCTGCTCTGGGGCTCTTGAGGTACCCTTGTGTAGCACAAAGGGAGGTTATATTTTTGGGTACATCTTAATTCCTGCTGGTAGTAGTCATAGCCTCGGTGACTCATCAATCTGGCTCACAAAGTAAAAACAGATTTACCCTTTATAGGGTTTGGCAGTTGGCAGATGATTGTTTCCCCTCTATGAATCAGACTTTTATTTATTTAGTGTAATCAAGAAGGAACTGTCTGTTTTGTGACCTTCTAGGTTAGTGAAAGGGAACAAAGGATTTCTCTTTATTATTATTATTTTTTGGCATCATGCAGTTAGCAGAACAATGCAAAACTATGATAAAGAATCATGCTCTGGTTGGCTGGCTGCTAGGACTGTAGCTGCATGCCACATTATTATTCCAGTTGGTCCAAGGAACCTTTTTACATGAGCAGAAATAAGCTATTTATGACAAATAAAGCGGAATCCATACGCTGTAGAATCAGTCAGGAAACACTGTTCCCTTTTAACAGATACCTAGATAACCATTTAACATTAAGGCACTGAAAGTTCCTCGAATAACTGCTAAGCTGGACAAAAATAACAAGAAGCTTTTGCAACATGCCTGGCTATTGGATAGAGTACATCCTGCCAGATTACAGACATATCTCATGCAAATTACAAGAAAAAAAATTTGGATGGCAGTCAGGGACTCTGGTGAGCAACTCAAGGACAGCAATTTGCCTAACAGACTTAAAATACATTTAGAAATTGCTCAATAATATTGGAGCTGAAAGAAATTAGAATAAGCTAAGCATAACTAACCAGAAATTATAAATTGGTTACTGCTCATTATCCAGATAAGGAGAAAACACTGTTTGGAAAGTTTCTGCCATTCCTAAAGTTTGTATTTTTTTAAAGAAAATAGCTTCACCAGCATGAAGCACACTAATTCACTCCTGGGCCTGGCGCTCTGTAGGAATTTTGCTGAGACCTGTAAATGATCTGCAATATGTTCAGGGAATGCCAACAACCATTATTCCTCACTAGAGCTGCATTTGTTACATACTTTTCTAAGCTGGCTATTTCTAAACGTTTTCCCCTTCTGCATGTAGCCAGCAGAAGGTTTCACATGCTGTGGAAGCCCTGGGTGCCCAGGGAAGCCGCAGTGGGGCCCTGCAGGCTGGGCTGGCAGTGCCCTTTCCATGAGGGGGACACCAGCCTCCCTGGTGTGGGTGGGACTCTGAACATTGCACCCATGAGGAGACAGCTTCTTGTCCTCAGTGCATTTCTGTGCTGCCACGCTGTGAACGTTATAAATGTGCTGGTTTATTAAGAGCCCCGGCTGAGGAAGGCTGTGCTAGGAAGAAAAGTTAGAAAAGCACTAGTTCCTCAAGCTAAGTACTTGAAAAGGTACATTGCAAAGTAACCCACACTTCTTTCAAATCAGCACTTTCTAGGGTATTCAAAGTCTTCAAGTTTGAGATGGGAAAATATTTGCATTAATTTTAAATAAAGCATGACTGCCCAATCAGTTTAGCTGGGTTGGAGGCATTGCAATAAGAGCTTCCATGAACAATTTCCTTCTTAAGAAAGATCTTCCTTAATTAGCAGATCTCCAAATTACCAAACTGAGAGTGGTTGTCAGCAAACAGCGTGCTTTGCTTAGCAGTGTATGGTCAATGAGTGACATCAGATGACCAAAGGATGCTGCAGGTTTTTTCTTTTCACTGGGATCTGCAGGCAGGATAAACAATCAGCTGTGGGAAATGGTTTCAGTTGAAGGTGATATCTTGACAGATCTTTCATCACTCTGTTTTTATCTATCAAGGGAGAGATAAAATGATGGAAACCATGTTTGTTGGTCTGAATTCAGAGATGCATTATTTGACATGAAAGAAGATTGATTTCATTTCTGTTGGAAGTCAATGCATCTTTGACTAGACCCCAATTCATTCTCAAAGCTATAGTGTTATTGACTTAACAGAAGACATAAAGTGCTTATCTTGAAGAATGTACTTATGGCACATTCCAAGATTCTTCACTCTGACCCTGATAATACCTTGACACACCACTGTGACCACAATTTTAGTGTGGCTTCACCTGAAATACTCCCAAAGCAAATGCTATTGAACTTCACAGTGTGAGCTATCTTGCAGTAAAATAATCATGAATACAGCTAGACCAAGGAGAAAATTACTTGCAGACACACAAGTGTACTTTACTCTTCCAGTTTCTTTTCCTCAGAAGCATAATCCTCCTGAGACCAGCAACTGTCAAAAATAAAACAGAAAAATAACATGCCATTTTTGTGTAAAGATAAAGTGATTGTAGTTAGTGATATTTATGATTTGATTATAGCTTTCAAGATTTTTGGTGTTTTTCAAGCCTTCTTTTCCCTGATTTTTCTTGTGCCATGTGAGAGGCTCTTCTGTTGCTTAATAAAAAAAAGATTCTAATTCACATAATGCGAAGGAAGACTTTTAGAGTTCATAACCAGATGCAGACTAGAAAGAAGACAGATTGTTTTTCTTTTTCATTTAAGTATTTCAATTTCAAAGTCAACCTGAAAGTTTATTTGTCCTGCCTCTGGGTTTGGGGTCTCTGTATACTAAGAAAAAAGCAGACTCGCTTCCAGTGAACCATTCTGTGTATATATACAAGATAAGCAAAGGGTGGGGGAAGCAAACCATTGTTAAGAATGTGGAAATTAAGCTTAAGGGATTGAACTTCCAGTACTTTCCACACTTGGTTATACAGATAAGGTCACCCAAGAGGGCAGAGGCATCCTGCAGGAGAGCTGGGAACTGACCCCAGCTACTCCTCAGGAGGGGACACAAGTGGCATCAGTAAAAAAAAAAAAGCACAACAAAAAACCCCAGGACCCAAAGGTGAAAAAACAGCTGCAGAGCTTAGTACTGTCTTAATGAGTGTCACTGTGAAAAATCTCAATGGACTGCCACAATTGTCCATGGTTTTGTCTCTAGGTTAAGGGACATAGATGAGAAACAAAGAGCACAATTATTGTTCTTCATTAAATAGTTCAGCTTGGGAACTGCTTGCCACAGCGTTCTGTGAATGGTAAAAGTTTACAGAGCATTAAAAGGAAACTGGACAAGCCCATGGGTAAGAAATCAGTAAATAGGGCCAAATTAAGAAACACCCAACAAACCCAAGAAACACCCAAAATGAAGCCTACAACATACCAATATTGCACTTAGGGTTTATTTTAATTGAAAATTACTCAAGAATTTCAGTGACATATCTTCTTTTTCCTTGTTCCCAGACCCTTCCTTAGACACTGCCTTGTGGTCACTGCTGGAGACAGGATGTTGGTGTAAATGGGGTTTGTTGTGACCTACTACCACTGTCCCGAGGCCATAATGTTATGGGGAACATGTTCTGACAGCAGCTGGAGATCTAACCCACGAGCTGTTGGAAGTTTTTGTAGATGCTGTGTAGGCTTTGTGGCTATTAAGTAGTTTCCAGAGATGCCTTTTCCCAGAATCTCTTGGCCCTGCAGATAAAGCAGTTCTGTGTGGTTCTATCTGCCTTAGACTCTCTGTGAGTCAGTTGCTGGGACTGTAGCTCATGGAAGAGATCAAATTCCTCATTACCAAGGGTAGGCTGCACCACACTGGAAATTTTTTTCCTCAATATACCCCTGACATTTCTAAAATCTAAGAAATGGGTCTCTACAAATAAACAACATCTGTGTGTTATCAGTATGATCCATCTTCAAGATGGAACACATTCATCTGGGCAGTTCCTGAAAGCCCTCCCAGGAATATTTAATATCTATTTTCTAGGTAAAGCAAACAGATATTTCTGCCCCAGCCCTGCATCCCACACTGACTCCTGCATTCACAAGAACCCCAGTGACCTCTCTGAGTCCATACAGGCTAGTCAGATTGCAGGGCAGTGCATTACCTTTTAGAATTAGTATGGTTTTTAATTAGTATACTTCAATTTTGTCACTTCTCCCAACAGGAAAATTACATTTAAATTGGCATCAATTAATACATTGAAACGTACAAAGGTAATTTAAAAGAAAAAGTGTCACCTTTAAAAGAAAAGATATCCACGTAAGCTCAAATCAGATACATAAGAAACACAGGTCTTGAAAAAAAAGGTGCATAAGTAGCTTTATTTCAAAAAAAGGCATTTCTGTGTGATTAAAAGGAAGACCTGGAGGTGATGTAAATGGTTTGCAATAGTTTGTAAATCAGCCCCACTGTAATAATTTATTAAGAAGAAATATGTGTGAATTGCAATGACTTGTACAAATATAGCCCAAAATTGTGGGAGAAAATCACAACAATTTAATCAAACTGTGGCTCAGACTTACACTGTAAAACAATTATTTTCTAGCTGAAAAAAGAAAAATGTAGTCAAAGGGATAATCTTACCATTTCCCCCCCTCAAAATCCACTGGTGAAAGAATCAATAGCTCTTCAGGCTCCCATTTCTAATTCAATTTGCCTTCTTGATCGCAAGCTATTACTGGCTTTCAGTGATCTGGTAGAGTCTGACTGCTCCAAGTGTGTTCCTGGCCTGTTACAAATGTAAAAGAAACTGGGTTTATAAGCAGTCACCCATGAAGGTTGGTAAGCTGCATGTTTGCAATGGGCTGGGAGCACATGCACATCCAGCCACTGCCATTTGACTGACAGACAATTAAGGTGTGTTAACTTGAGCTTGTGAGAACATATCATTGAACTGCCTTCACTGCACTCAAAAATATACTGTGTCAAGTTTGTGATGAGTTTTATTTATTGATACTACATGGAAATTAAAATAAAGCCAGGTACCGTGCAAAAGTTTTCATCTCCTATCCACATTTCACTCATTCTAGATTTTTATGATCAAGCTTTCAATTTCTTCCTTTCAGTACTTAGTGCACTTAGATATTATCACAGTTTTTAATGGTTTTTATCAGAATTCAGAGAATCTCAAGACCACACAAGGAGGTCTTTGGCAAACCTCAACTACAGAGTTTTCCACAATGCTGTGTGGCTGCCTTTTGATGATCTTTAACTTTAGCTGTGATACACTTGTTGAAAAAACTTTCTAATATATAAGAATGGAAGCGCTGTGCTTTTTTTTTTCTCTCTCAACAAATTATTAATTCATTTTTAGCTGAGACTCCACATCTAGATAAGAGCTCCACTCCTAACAGGCTTCTCACTGCCTGAATTCTTTCCATCAGAGAACTAGGTATAAATTTATCACTGTGGGTGTGACAGAAATCTGCAGATACAGTAATAGAAAAAAAGAGAATAAATTATTTCTCTCTGACAATTTCATGGCCAAGTGATTTCATTCTTGTGAAATATTAAAAAAAAAAAGAGTTCAAGAGGCTGGTAGCATTTATTTTCTCTTCCTGCTTACATGAAATAACAGAGGGACACCGACCTGATCTTTGCATTCAAATTGTATCAATATTTTAAGCTGACTAAATGAAACCATTACAAATTCTTCAGAAATGGATAGGTAATTAGACTGAATTACTTTGACTCTCAGAAAGTCACATGTGTAGTCTAAGTCAAAGGGCTACCAACAAGAAAGAGAGGAATGAGTGGGGAAAATTCAGTCATTCATAAATAAATGTCTAAAATAGAATCACCCTCTGGAGATGCTTTTACCTCCTCTCTTTAGAACCAGGCTGAGCTTTGATGATTAGGTTCAGATTGACATCTTACTGTTAAATGGCTAAAATTAGGTAACATGAACTTTATCTTGACATTATCTATTTTCACCCAATGCATCAAAGCATTGAATAGCAATCTTATGTAAAAAACCTGCCATACATCTTTTTAAATGTAGTGCTGGGCCAGGTCAAGAGTGCTCATCAGTTTGCAGGATTAAATACTGTATCTCTAATGTTGTTTAGCACTCAAAATTCCTATCAATAACATTGCTCTAATTTGCAGTTACAGCTTTAAAATGTAAGGATCAGATTTGAAAGGATTTGTTTACCACTTGTCTAATCTGCCTTTACCAGAGGGAAGTGAAGGTGTAGGAAAAAGAGCTTGCATACCTCACATCTGGCTGAGTACTAAGCATCTGAAAGTTATTTTCTTTTGTTATCTTAAAAAAGCAGGAAAAGGGGAAAGCAGAGACACTAAAGTGGGAATAGATTTAACATACAATTATTATGTTTACACAGTGATATACTGTGTTTGCTTTAGGCATCTACCTTAGGTGCAATTAAGGAAATGCAAGTTTAGGAATCCAGATTCAATTACAGTCAGTCGGAAGAGACACTCAAAGGGACAGTGGGAACATCAGGATTAGCTGCCCATAACCTCCAATGTTACCTATTTTGCTATTTAATTGCAACATTATTGCCTGGTTGTTTCCTGGCAAGGTATAAAGTACACATGGAAAAATTAGATATTGAAAGAACAGAGAGCACCTTTTTGAGCCCATTTAACTCCCCTGCAAGTTGGCAAGCAAACCCTGCTTTCACTGAAGTCTTGTGTCTAAGCAACACAAAAATGTTTTTCAGGAGGTATTTACCATCTTTTACAGCACTATTTCACAGCAATCCAGATAAGTGGCTTGCATAAACTGTGTTGCAGTTTGACTGTGAGAAGCTAACTCATAGAGATTATTCATGTTCATATCACAAAGATAAAATAGAAGCTACTAAACAATGTTATGCCTTGACTTTGAACATGGTGAGTATAGCACATTATCATCCGGCAAAAACAAATGCTGAATTTTTGACAAATATTCAGGAAATTAAACTTTGACTCAATTAACCATCCAGTTTAGTTTCCAAAATGACTGAAAGAGTAAACTACTTCTCTTGCCTGCATTACTGTTGTTTTAGGCCAAAGAGAGGATTGGCTTTAGCAGCTCTGCTCTGACTTTTATTATATTGTTTGACTCATTACAAATCTAGTCAAAACAAAGGAAAGAAAACATTTCATAGTTTGAAGACTTTTACATACTTATTTGCTGCTAATACAAAACAGGACTTTACATTTTCTTCTCTGACTCTAGTTGCCACATACATGTTTACCATTGCTGCTCATTCAAGATGGACTCACATATTTTGTGAGCAAATAGCTTCAATATCACCATGATAATTTATGAAAAATCTCTTCACTTAGGATTCTTCTCAGGAGAAGAATCCTGGGCGAAGGGATTTTTCAAAAAATATCATGGTGAGATTTCACTCTGAGAAAAGTCCTGCCTGAGATGGTGGCCTAAATCTCCACTCTTCCACCATAGTGGGAAGTGAAATGTCTGCTTAAGTTGGCAGATGTTGACTGGTCAGTGTGCTAGAGATGTGCTCCAGAAAAAAGGAAATTTTGTGAAGGATGAACCAGTTTTTTACACAAAGAGGAAGAGAAATTACTCCCTTGATCTATTTGTTAATGTGAAGCATCATTTATTAGTCTAAAGAAGTTACCTTATTCTTACGTGCTTACTAAAGTAAACTGTGGATCTTCTAATAGCTCCTTGTAAGACAACACCTAGCACAGTCTAAGAGACTGTGGACTAAGAGACAATTTGGAGACCCAAAAGCAACATTTTCCAAAAGACAATAACTTTTGTCTTCTTTCCAATTCTGTTTTCTATTATTATTCTCCAGACTTTACATCATTGCTTAACTACAAATTGTCCCATGCTACTTTTATAGGCATAGAGTGCATGCAGACTCAGTGTTATGCTCAAAGTAAGCTGTTGCACAGTCCTGATAATGTGAACATCTATAAATCTTTTTTTTAACACTAGAGGAAATGTCAGCTGCATGCAGATACTTAGGACAATGGGCTTTTTGCCTTTTGTCCTTATTAAAGCAAATTCTTCCCTCACAACATTTTCTGACTTAAGTCCATGTGCAGGTTTGAACTGAGGTATGGTGGACTGAGGGGCTGTGTTTTAGATTTGTGCTGAAAACAGTCCTGATAATGTCAAGATGTTTTTGTTATTGCTGACCAGTGCTGGTGAGAAGATTGGGGATTCAAGGCAAGTGGGGAGGAGGCACAGCCAGGGCAAGTGATTCAAACTGACCAAAGCAATATTCCGTGTATTACCATTCAACATAAGGTTCAGTATGTAAAGTGGGAGGATGAAGGGGAAAGGGGGAATGTTTGCAATGATGGCATTTGACATCCCAAGTCACCATTACATGTGATGGAGCTCTGCTCTCCTGGAGATGGTGGAACACTTGCCTGCCATGGGAAGCAGTGATTAATTCCTTGTTTTGCTTTGCTTGTGTGCACGGCTTTTGCTTTCCCCGTTAAACTGTATCTATCTCAATCCATGAGCTTTTACCCTTTTGATTTTACCCCCTGTCCTGGTAGTGGGGCAGTGAGTGAGCAGCTGTGTAGGGCTTGGTTGTTGGCTGGGGTGAAAACACAATGCCCCAAAAGAAAAGAGCCCCTCCAAAACCTGAGAACTTCCCTCCTGTACTCAGCATTGGTGATGCCATGTCTTGAGTACAATTCAGTTTTGGGTCCCTCACTTTAAAGAGGTCATGGAGACACTGGAGCCCATCCAGTGAAGGGCAATAAGGTGAAGGGTCTAGAAAAGATGTTTTATGAGGAGTGGCTGAGGGAACTGGGTTTTTTTAGTCTTGAGAAGAGGACACTCAGGGAGCAGCTCATCACCCTCTTCAGCTACCTGAAAGGAGGCTGTCATGAGGGGGTGGCTGGTCTCTTCTACTTGCCTGCAGTGAGAGGAAATTGCCTTAAGCTGAGACGGGAGATTCAGATTAGATGTTAGAAAAAAAAAATCACTGTTGGGGTGATTGGAATAAGTTGCCCAGGGAGGTGCATGACTCACCATATCTGGAGATGTGTAAGAGGCATCTGCATGTGGCACTGGGTGATGTGGTTTAGTGGGTACAGTGCTATTGCTGGGTGGATGGTTACACTGGAAAATCTTTAAGATCTCTTTCAACTGTGATCATTCTGTGACTCTCTCAGTCAGCTGAATTGGCTGCAGATTGGTATGAGCAGGCAGCTGGCCAGGTCTCACTTCTGTATCTTCTCTCTGAGAGGTTTCCTGTATAGGTCACTATTAACAATAGAAGAAACAATGTCAGTGGCCTGGGTGAAAGAACCATGCTTGACCAAAAAATTACACCTCCACATTTCTTGTTTGCTTTCTGAGATGTGGGGAATCCTGTGAAAGTAATTTGCTAGATTAGATGACGCTGATGACTCAGTGTTGCCTTGCTTGTGGAGGTCAGCCCTATCCCTATGAAAGTAAAGTGAAGGATATGGGTTAGCTAATGGGGTGGGACTCTGACATTCCTCAGAGGCTTCTAATTCCTGTCCTGTTACTGGAGTCCCTAGAGAACCCCTCCCAAAGAGCTCTGCCTTCCTATTACCTCTGCTAATGGGACTGAGACCTGTGTACCACCACGTATGAAGGTTGCTGGCAGGCTCCTCAGAAACAGGAGCCTAAAATTCCACATCCTATTCCCTTTCCACAGACTGCTGTCAGCAGGGACCTGTTCTTATCAGTTTGAAAGATGGAGCACTTGCTGATACAACCTTTTCCTGCACTAATGAGATTGCCCACCCATAGATGTTCTTTGAATGATTAGTAGTGCAGACTAGCATAGTGCTGCTATAGCAAATAATAATTCTAGTCATGCAATCCTAATGAGACCATTTGGGATTATGTTGGATTAAAGGATGTTGGGTTTTTTTAAACTTTTATTTGATTTGGTTCTTTGTTTAAATGTTGTCTTCTGGTAAATAAATAAATAGCTACAGTTAACTCAGTATACAAGTTCAATTGGCTGAATGGAGAACTAAAATTTACCTGCAGTAACAGCATCAGGGTATTTCTGAAATAAAAGACACCACACCTTGAGCCAAGATTCAGAGCAGGGAAGCTGAGTGGCAACATGCAACTAGAGCCTCAAGGCCTACATGTAATAGCCAGATACTGTCAGCCAAGCAAATTTCTATATTGAGTTCTGTGAAACTGGAATGTTGAGAACATAGTCACCTGGAGTAAACATTTACTATCTTTCATCTTCAAGTTATTTTAAAACTATTAATTAATTTCAGAAGGTTCCAGAAATATTGATGCTGCCATTCTAATTAAAAAAATTAAACTACAGAACTAGAAAAGGTTTCACTATCTCTTAGTGATTAGCAGTGAGAGAAAGAAAACCCAGCCTCAAGATGATACCTCAGGATTTCTGGTTTCCAGAACTAGTTTTTGGTAAAAAAAGTTTCATCTCCTCCAAGCCACCTACAGTATACTCAATACTGCAGTTTTGCTTGCTAAGTAGAAAGAAATCCTCAGTTTGGGGTATCACATTTGGGTCAGGTTGGGATGCAGCACAGCCCTCTCTGGAACAGTGTGTGCCTTCCAAGTCTGGTCAGACACACGTTGTACTACTGTGCCTCAAGGCAAGTGGCAGTGGTTTACATTAGGATCAGAACTGGGCTTGGGACAGTGAGTTCAGCAAGCATGAGAATAATGCTTCTTTCTTTAGCCATCTGCAGGCTCCACCCCGTTTCTCAAAATTGCTGAACTATTTACAAATGTTTAAGAGAATCTCTGTGTGATGTTTACACTGCCATGCATTTCAGATGCAGGCAGAGCTATACAACCAAGGCCCACCCCAAAGACAAAAGCTGTGCTGTATTATCATAATATGTACTGCTTCTGCTCTCCACTACCATACAAGGCACTTCTGCATTCCTCCACTTTTCTAACCTCCTAAGTTTTCCAGATCACTGCCAGATTTCTTAAACTTTATGGAATGATTACAGGCTTCCTAAATATAAAGCCCAGATTCTGTTTGGCAGTTTTGTATGGGAATTTCAAAATGAAGAGAAAAGGTATTTCAGAAAAGACTGTTACAACCATTTATAGAACTGCACTGCAGTTATACAGTTTACAGATTCAATAAACTTCACTGGTTAGAGTGAACCAGGCCTCAAAATATCACGGTGAAGTTGCTGTTACACCCATCCCACATAGGATGGGAATCGAGGAACAGAATGCCCAAGGAATTTAGACAATGTCTGTTGCATTCAGCCGGCGACTGGAATTTGATGTTGGCTGTTTTTGTTTTGCAGTCATACTCTGCAGTCTGCTCAAATATGCCAATTCCTTATGCTTTTAGAAAGAGGTAAAAGGATAAAAAGGATTCCAAGCAGTGCATATTGATACTTTCCATGCATTGCTGTTAAATTAGGGTGGGCTTAGAACCTGTCTCTTTGCTATGATTAAGAAACTTATAGAGGAATATTCAGTTTTAGAGATAATTTCCCTAATATATTAAAAAAACCCTAAACAAAATAAAACTGAGAAGAAATGGAATAGATACAAGTCCACAAAAGTGGTCTGAAAAACTTCTGAATGCCTATCATATTGAGAGTTTTTGAAGCGAAAAAAAGTGCATTGAATTCCTGGAATGAGAGAGACGCTGTTTGCATTCTGCCCACAATGTTCTGGCTCCCTATTCTGAAAGGTCATTAAAATGTTTTCTAAGAACTGATGAACTGTTTACTGATTTTATTCTTACTGATTAGTCTTGATTTGTCTCCTGAATACACCACCAAAATTACTAATTAAAAATACCTCCCACCTTGTTTCAGCTGGAACTTTAAGCTATGTTCTTGACTTTTTTCCTTATTTTCTTTGATGAATATGCGTCCAACTGAGACAAGATAAGCCTCAATAGCTTCCATTGAGTCAAATTTCTACACAAAATAACCAAAAGGTGTCAGTACCTGAATCTTGTCTGTCAGAATGTGCCATTTTTGGGTCCAGAACTTGAAACGCAGTAAAGGTTAGAGCCATAATGCTGAACAGAGGGTCACGCCACCAAAACACACCAGTAGGAAATGCTGCAAATGCTGAACGTGGATTTTTCTGCCTGTTCTGAAGCTTGCTAGTGTCAGATAGAAATGGGTGCAGACCACACTGAAGTGTTAGTTAAGGTACTTTTGGAAAGACTCTTCAGATTGAGTCATGTGTGGATGTGTTTTCCATGTAGGCGGTCTATGTGTGAGACAGAGGAGCCTCTTCTCCCGTAACCTTAGCCAAACTTGGCAGAGGGATAGACAACTAATATTAAGTTCCTAAAAGTTTCAAAAAACTTGCAAAACAAGTTTTGTCTGTTAATGCTGAACCTCTGCTTAGCCTCAGACTCTTAACAGGCAACATAAATTTCACAGGGGCAAGTAAGATCTAATGAATTCCCTAATCATGGGAAATGCATTAGGCAGAGTATGTATTAAGCCACAGAAACCCTCAGAGTTCTTGCCTTTATGGAGTCTCTGCTACACAGTAAATGTAGATGATAATAAAACTCATAAATACATTTATAAGTATGGTTTCCCAATTAGATTCTTTGAAGTTTACAGGAGAAACTCTTGCTGCAAATTAATATAGTACAATTAGATTGTCAATTAATCACAAAACCTCTGGGAGCTAAGCTGCTTTGGTTCAGGTATTTGGAAAAGCTTTGGCTGTCGTAAGAAAGATGCTATGATCTTTGCTGGAGGGAGAAAGGTAGGTACCTTTTCAGTGATGTGTGACAGTGAAAACCAGAGCAGGCCAGGAGATAAGTAGAATTAAATTACAATTGTCATTGGAATAAGCAGGTTGTGACTATGACTTGGCTGGACAAGGCCCTGAGTAACAATGAACCCACAAATTTTATCCCACTTTCAGCAGAGGATTGAACCGCATGACTCCTAGAGGTCTCTTCAGTTTAAATATTCGTGTGATGTTATGAGCCCTCAAACACTGATTTCACAGTTGAAAGATGGACACTTGATTTTGCATTTATGTTGCTTAGCTGTTACCAGTGCTCTAATTCCTCCTAATGAGATGTGAAATTCCTCAGAAACAGATCTCCTTGCTAGGAAGAATCATAAAGCCAACCTGAGGCAGCAGACTTCAGCACACCGCATCTGACTATTAGCACACAAAACCACTTTTGCTTTATTGAAATGAAGCACACTTATTAATCACCATACAGATGTAACACGTAACTTTTTAGATGTTAAGTGTGCAACATTAGAAGCATGGATTAATGCTGAATCACAGAATCACTGAAAGGGTAAGACTGGAAAGGACCAGAGGGGTCATCTGGTCCAACTTCCCTGCTCAAGCAGGGCCATCCAGACCCCATGACACAGGATTGTGTTCAGGTGCTTCTTGAATATCTCCAGTGAGGCAGAATACAACCTCTCTGAGCAGACTGTTCCAGTGCACAGTCACCTGCACAGTAAAGTACTCTCTTATATACAGGTGAATATAGGCTGCACTTCCTGAGCATCAGTTTCTGCCTGTTGCTTTTTGTGCTATTGCTCAGCACCACTGAGCAGAGCCTGGTTCTTGTGCCTTTGACAATCTCCCTTCAGTAGTGATAGACATTGATGGTGTCCCCACTCAGCTGTCTCTTCTCAAGGCTGAAAAGGCCCAGCTCCCTCAGACTTTCCTCATAAGAGATGCTTCAGCTCCTCAATCAGTTTTGTTGTCCTCTGCTGAACCCACTCCAGAAGCTCCACGTCTGTCTTGTACTGAGGAAACCAAAACTGGACGCAGCACTCCAGATATGCCTCATCAGGGCTGAAGAACCACCTCTCCTCATCACCTGTCATCTTGAAGTCCTCTTCTTCTTATCTCACAACCTTGATTATTGCAGCCTGGTTCTTACCCTTAGGGTCTGACTTCTACCCATAGCAATTAAACAGCTATTAGGTTCTGTTTTGTTGGGTCAGGGTTTTATGAGCCCTCAAAAGGGAACCTAATACACCCAATGATAGCTTAGCTATTACCTTTGGAGGCGAAGAATGAGCAGGATGGCTTCTGCTGCAGTGTTTGAAACAAAAAAGGTTTAATAAAAGGCAAAATAATAAACAGAAAATCCGAGCCAGGTACAGAGGTCTGCTCCTGCTAGAAAACATGTTCACAAAAGCCTCGTGGTCCTTTTGTTCTCTCCTTTTCTACCTTATGGCCCAGGCAGGACTTTTTGGCTTCTATCCAATTAGGTGACCCCAAGGTTTTAGTGAAGTCTCTGGGGTCCTATAAGGTGGCTTTTCACCTGATAGTTGGGAGAAACTTCTGGGCTACTTTCCTTTTTGGGGGACAAAGGCTAGCTTTGCCACTCTGCCATTAGGGGGCATTCTCCTACACTCCTACAAACAGCATCATCAATTTTCCTTTTCTAGAGTAATTGAACTTCAGCACTCCATATTTTTTAGCTTTTATTAGTAAGTCAAAACTATTTCACAGTCCTTCCATGATTACATGGCTTATTACATGTTTTCCCTCTATTTTCCTGCTCTATTCATGTTAATTCTAAAATATCTTCCTTGTACCTCTTTCTCCCATCCAAATTCCTGGTCATGCTCTTTTCCAGTTCTGCACTGCCTTCTAGACTCACTCCTTAAAGCCTTCAGAACATCTTTCAGTTCAAGACTTATTTTCCTGCTGTTTCCCAGAGCCCTGCCCTGTGGATGCAGCTGCCTGTGCGCTGAGCGCAGCACAGACGGCATCTGCTGGGGGACTGAGGAACACCAGGTGCCTGCTTCCAAGAATTCAGTTACTGCCAACATAAAAATCAAGTCTTGACTCATGTAAACAACTCAGTCAGGGCAGCCAATAAATAGCCTCGATGCTTTATTGTGACACTAAATTTTTTTTAACAAATGAAAAGTTAACAAATATATGAAGCTTGATAGTTTCTCATAAACTGGGTGCAAAAGTTTTCTATGACAATGCTGGGCATGAATCCAAATCTGAACAATGCTGGGCTTAATTTGTAGCAGAAACATCCTCTTATTTTTTTTCACTTGTTTAGCGGGGAGGCAAAGGGAGAAACTGATCTGTAACACTGTGTCGTGATTGCTCATAGCAGTCACTGAATCCGACATTGCAGCTCTGGTGGTGGCACCCTGAGGCAGGTATTGCCTCGGTGCTTGCCAGAGATAAAACCTCTCTGGCTCAGCTTTTGTGAGCTAGGCAGTGAACACAGGGTGGCAGTCTACAATCTGAGCCTGGCTCAGATGGTTTTGGAGTTGAGGTCCCTAAAGCTCCTTTACCCATCATTTTATGTTAATAAGGACATGGAAAAAATGAACAAGTTATTTTCAGTACTTGTTGATAATTAAATGATATGTTTTCCATTTAGCACTTACTTCTAGGGCCTCTTTGGCAGTACACTTAACTCTACTAAGTACCATTTTTTGGCCTTATGCTTAATTAACAAACTCAATCTACTTTTTGGCTGAAGGCTTGAGTAAAGGCAGAGATAGAAGGCCCTGGCCCATAGACTTTTTCAGCCTCAGCACTTTGAAGAAATAAGGTAGTAGATGCAATGAGTGCAGAGAGGCTCCAACTTTATACCATTAACAAGCAGAGATTTTGTCTTTGCAAGACTAAAATCACTAAATCTACTTCTGTGTGATCCTACTCACTACTGAGTGCTAACAGCATAGCAATACAACTTCAAAGGTGTTTTTCAGTTAACTTTAAAAATAATTAGCTTTTATACTGTGTGTAGTACTAGCTACACATAGTATCATGTGTACTTTAGTTGACTATGAAGTTGCTTTGGTCTATCTACATTATGGAGCTCCTACTTGGAGCCGACACCACAGCTTCATGGCTGGGATATTCTCCCAGAAGGTGAGAGGGAGAATTTGGAGATAAAATGCTTGAGGACAGCCTTTAATTAAGACTTCACACTTCTGGAAGCAAATACTTCACTCACTCAGAGACACAAAAGAAGGTGAACAAGTCTTGCTTGTGTTTCACACTGAAAATGATAAAGAAAATAACATTTGCACTCAATGGAGACTGATGGGTATGTGAGGAGCAATTGGAGTGTATGTTCCTGTCAGTTCTAGGATAAAACAGGGCACTCCCCAGTCCTGACACATGAAGAGGTGTGGGGACCTCGCAAAAGATTTTCTCCTGGCCTCTTCTACCCTTTTTCACCACACAAAACCATTCATATATATTGATGTGAATCAGACTGGAATCTTCGTCAGTGTTTTGCTTGGGCTGAAAAAGGAGGACTACTTGGCATGCACAGGACTGCTCTTGCGGAGGTGGTTTTTAAAATGGCTTTCCACTGAGATTCAACAAGGTATGGGATGCTGCTGCGGTGGGAGAGCATGCCCAGGACCTGAGGACACCCTACCTGAACTCTGAATTTCTGCCCTTGAACTGCTACACGCAGTAGCTGCCTTCAGCCTGCTCTTAGTACAGCCATTGTGCCCCTGGTCCCATGCAGAGCTGGGTGAATTGCTGAGCCTTTCATGGACTGCCAGCCTCCTTCCTGCCACCCGTTCCCAGCTCTAGCATCCCAAACCCATGCTAAATTTATCAGAGGCTGCTGAGCAAAATGTTACCATTCTGCCACTCCTCCCTCACCAGTTTTGGGAACAGAGGGTCTGGAGTGTCCAAGTACTTCTAGTTCTGCAAACAAACACTTCTGTGCTAATGGTCATTACTACTACAAAGTCAGATAATTTTGCTTCACACCATTAACTCTGTTCAGATTCAAAACCTATGATTCTGGAAGCAAATGGGAAGTTGCTGTGTTAGTTGCTCTTTAGCATGTCTTTTAATACATAAATTTTAGATTTCCAGAGGTAAAAGATTAAAAGATGTTTTTCTTTTATTTATAGCACATGTATAACCATACGAAGTTTGAAATATAATCCAAATCTCAGTAAAATTAGATTATTCCCAAAATGTATAAATATGTTACTAATTCAAAGATGCGTTTCCTTAGCTTTGTTCTTTTAAAGTTTTTGCAAAGCTTTACCTGCCTCAATTTTACAGACACACAGGATATTTCTTCCTTAAATAAAAAGATTTAGCTATTAAAATGACTGCTTATAACACTTTATTACCAAGTTCTACTCTTCAGCAAAGAGCTTCAACATTCAAGAGAGGACAAAATTTCATCTGGAAAGTATATATTTTTATTACTGAAGTATGCAAAAGCTTCCAGCTTCTATTCTTAGCTTATTAAGATAAATAGGTCCAAAGGGACTTCTAATAAAATAACCAAAAAATGCAAGAGAAAAAACCCCAACACTTTACTGCCAATATTTTTATTATGACAGTGACAGAATGAACTCTCCTTAATGCTTGTTTTTGAGGTCCACTATGTTGACATATCTTTCAGCTAACGAAAGAAAGCATTATCTGCAGGAACATAAATTCCTTTTCAGCTCATTAGAACAGCTCAGCACTCTTAATCATCTCTGACCTATTGTGAAGTCACACAGCACTATCTTTACTCTGTTTATCACCTGTATGTTACACCTGATGCTCTTAAGACATGATCCTTTCCAATTACTGCATGAACAGAAATTAAACTTTGGATACCCCACAGGAGAAACACCAGGGAGGGGAGCCAGGGGGATCAAGCAGGCAAGGGAAGATGCTCGAGTGCTAGCTAGAGCCAGCAAGCCAACATGCTTCAGAAGAAGCCTGGAAAAAGTTAGTCCAAGTTGATGAACTATTGAAATTGTTTGGCTGACATAAATTTTCTCAGCAATTGTGTCTTGATGGAATAAGTAACCCCTGAGGGATCTCCTGCTCAGCTTTGTAAATGAAGTTTATACAATAATAAATTTTAATACACAAAACTGTTTGAAACAAGATTTAAAGAGAAAAGTATGACTGCCAACAGTCCAACTAATCACATTAATGAGAAAGCTGTTGCACAGCATGGCAAGGAAAGGTGCAAAAGATCTTTTCACAGTTCTTTATAAAAGTCAGTGGCGTCTTTCAGAAGATGCAGCTGACTTTATGTTAGTGAGTGGCTGTGGACAGATGTACTCAGGACACATAAACCCCAGTAACTATTAAGCTATCTTATGGATAGCCATTAAATAAGACCTTGTCCCTCCCCCAGACATCATTCTCACAGCATTTCCTGTACAGGTTAAAGTATATAAATGGTGCAGGTAAAGTAGCACTTACACGGAAAAACCTTCTCTTACTGAGACATTCTGGTGTTCCTCAGTTTAAACCTGCAAATGTGGCAAGGATACAAGTTATTGGTATGAGCTGAAATATACTTTTTTGTACTGCCTGAGGATCTCTGAGAAAAGCTGCACAGGCTTCAAGAACATGGATGTAAAGTTTACAACTTAGACAACATATAAAAATGACAATGTATTTCAGTGGGTCTTATTTTCACAGGACTCAAAGGATCATAATGAACTTTATTTTCTCAACACATGACCTCACTAGTATGGATTCAAAACTTCCCATCCAATGTCTCAAAACAGTTTATGTGAACAAAAAATAACACTGAGTTCTGAAGTTGTGCATTTGTTGGAACAAAACCTGCTGTTTTGCACCTATAAGCACATTAACACCTATAAGCACATTAACAATGTTACACAAGACAGTAACCACTACACAATAATACAGGTCTTCAGCTTTTAGGAATAATGTCAAAGCTAAAGTATGGGAATATTGCCCTTTCTCCTCACCTCCCCTGAAGGAGACTGAACAAGAACAGAATTAGTAGACAATTTAAAGTGAAAATCACTATTTTTATTTATAGGTGTTACAATACAATCACCATAAAACTTACAAGAACTGAACATAAGACTTGCATAGACTTTTCTTTAAAAATTAATTATTTTATTATTTTTTTCAGGCCAAAGACTCCCCATTCAGTGTTTGGCACAAAGACATCTAAGAAGCTTCACTGTAGGTCTATAGTTATTAAATAAAAGAAAGAGCCACACATTTGGTTTATCTAGTAAGCAAAACTAATACACAGCTATGAATGTTTTCATACAAATACTGGAAGTTTTCTGGGAAAGACTTCTTCATGCTTTGGTTCAGAACTTGTAAATCAAAAGCAGGACCCATTTGCATAAATACATTCTTGGAAATGCATACAGTACTATGTGCCACATTCCTCTTGATAGAAGGCACAACTTAGGAAAGGAACATTCATGATATAAAACAGAAGTCAGTTCTGAAAGGCTAGAAGTGACACCCACTACTTCTGGCAATTTTTTTTTTGATCTAAGCAAGACCTGCTCTTACTTTCTAACACCAACACCCCGCACACCCAATCTATAACAAAACTTTAGTATTTGTAAAATTAAAGCTTTTCCAGACATGAACAATTGCAAAAAAAAAAAAAAAACAAAAAACATGAGCCAACATTTTTCTACTGGTGGAGTTACTTTCAAAACTAGACATGAGAAGTTACTATTCCCCAAGAACTCACATCTCGAAACCAAAGAAATTATTGAAGGCAAATTTTTTTAAGTGTCATTCTCCCTGCATACTTAGTCAGGAAAACATGTACATGGCAGTAAAACTGATCATTTTGTCTAAAGTGCTTGATGAAAGCAGAAAACCTATAAAAATGATAAATTAGTGAAACCAGAGGTGGAAGAGTTAAATTTATCATACAAAACAAGATAAATCGGAGCATTTTCACATTTTCTTGTTCCATTAGACAAGATACAGCAGAAAGATTCTTCACAGTGAAGAGCTCCCTTAGAATGTATAGAGTTTGTAACACATTTTTCTCTTACATTTCTGTGATATGAAGTAATTTGAAGTAAGACTCAGGAACAGTATTCCAAAAGAGAAAATATTATTATAGCTAAGAAATGAGGATTACATAGAAAGTTTTAGACATTTAAAAAAAAATCTTTGGGAAATGCTATTTAATACTTTCAATAATTTTAAATGCCCTGACACTATATATTTTACAGTAGAAATGCAAGAGCCTTTGGAACACAGCAATACTTGATTAGTTCTGTGCATGTCTTCTTTTAGGACATCATCTTTTCCTTACATCCCACTGAGCAGAAAAGCATTCCTTCCACAGATATGAACTTCTGGCCAATTAGACACTTGCTGCAACAGGAGCACAAGAAACATTCCCGCTTAGCATGCCAGTTGAAGTTGTTGTACGTTACACGCTGAACCTCTGGATCTATAGCATTGTGACAGCCTTGGCAGGTCTGGTGAGAAATAAAACAACACTGAAATGAAGCACACACATGCTCTCTTCAGGTGCAATAAAAACTGGAATTCCTAAATGTTTTTGGAGGAGAGAGACAAGTATTAAAAGAAGCCTTTAAAAAAGACTCCAGCTTTAGATTTATTTTCTTTATTTTTGAAGTGTTTTGATTCAAATTCAGCTGAGGGCACAGAATAATAAAATGAACATGCAAGTTATTTGCTGCTGGGACTAAGCTTAGACAGTTATGATGGTTAGGATTTCCCACTACCCAAATAATCATAAAAACCTTTTATGTCAAATGGCACAGATCTTCATATATTAACCTAAATATGTGAAGAGATTAGCTGCAAGTCTTCCTGTACATTGACAGCTCTGTGCTTATGCCAAATAATTAAGGGTTATGAGAAAGTCTTGAATGCAATTTATCTTAAAATCTAGTTGTTCACAAATTATAATTTAGATTGAGAAAGTTAAGAGGAAAAAAACAAGCCTCTCCAAAAAACCAATTCCTTACACCTACCTCAGAATATTAACTGCCAACTAGAGATGACCATTTTTTTCTCTATTCACTATATAAATCACCTAGGTGCACATTAGACTGAGCCCCAACTAGTAGCTAGCTAACTTATAGCTATGAATGGACCATTATCTTAAATTAGTTTTCAGCATAACCACAAATCAAGAACTACCATTCTTTTCCAAACTTCTAGTTTTATCCTGTCCATCACACTCCTTTTTAACACGTGTGGGTAGAAATAAACGAAACAAAAGTACCTGGATTGGAGTATTTAACTACAGGCCTGTATTTAACAACTTGCCTGCCTAAAGTTGTGGGTTTTGGTTTCTTTTTCCTGAAGGGGAAGAAGATAACTGACTCAAGCCTAAATATTCAAATTATACTCTTCAGATACTCCCAGATTTAGAAAAAGTAAAAGTTTGAAGCTCCACAGACTTAAGTTCCCTTCCTTCACAAAACCAAGACATCTGTAAGGACCTTACCACAGCATGGTTCTTCATGTAGCAGGATTTGCAGACTGGCTTGTCATTCACTGTTATATAGGTTATCCCGGCCAAAACACAATCACAATCAAAACAGCAGAAGTGTTTCAGATGCCAGTTCTGCCCTTCCGCGAGAGTATATTCATTGCTGAATATCAGCTATGAGGAAGACAAAACAAGTGTACAAGTAAACAAGTACATTCATTTGAACAGTGTACCTTTCAATAAATCTAGCCTCTGGATGTTTTGTGATTTGCAAGGAACTCCCAGTGGTTCCACCATTGTTTGTTTCCTGAGAGCCTCCATGCTGCTCCCAAGAGCTCACAGATGCCAGAGACCCCAGGAGGACTGTTCCCTGTTGCTGCCCAGGGTCAGTTTGACCTTTAGTGTCACTGATAAGGAAACAGCTGCATAAGTGTGACTTCTTGGAAGAATTTGCCCTCACATATCACATCCTATGTCCCTATAGATTGTGCAAAATCACCACTAAATCCAAAGCAAACCATGGGTTTTCTGAATGTGCAGTGTCCATACTGGTTTCAGTTCTTTGCAACTAAAATATCAACTATACTGGTGAAGGCGTATCATCTTCCTGCACTGAAATGTTTTACTAAAACTCCTAAACACTTATCAGGGGAGCAAACTTTTGTGCTAGAAGAAAGGACTAGGATATTTCCTACCTCATCACATCCAGCACAGCGGGGTCTTTCACTGTCACAATAATGTCTTCCACAATACAGGTTACCATTCTTCCAGAAATAGATCATGTCTACTAGAAGTTCACTGCAGGTGCAACAGACAAAACAACCTGGATGCCACAATTTGTCATATCCAGCACGTTCTGCATAGACAGCTGGGTCACCTTCCTTCATGTTCCGTTTGCAGTGATAGCAGGACTGGAAAGAGGTTATTACCAAGTTAGTTAAGTCTTTGAGAGCTATATTTATCAAAATTACATACTATTGATGTATTTAATAAGTTCCATCTTTCCAGACCGAAATTAAAGCATTAGTTTAATCCCACAAGTAGACAGCAGTGGCTAAGGATATACCTGTACTGTAGTTTAGGTTTAACTAAGCCATTCAAGCCACTGTCATAGCATTAGTGCTTCTTAAAAGGTTTGTTGTACTTTGCTGTATTCACGTTCTGCAATTGCAGTCCAGTGTTTAAAGAAAACAACAGGCAATTAAAATTCATGTTATGTTCTGTAAACCTTACATGCTTAGGACCAAGGACAGAATAATGATCCTCCACCCAAGCTAACAACTATGGCTAGAATGCATGACAAGGAAATGGCTGTACTTATAGGTCATGAGAAGATCAAGCCATATCTGCCTCACTGGTGGAGAAAATAAAAAAAATAGTGAATTTTTCAAACTGATTCTGCTTAAAGCTGTGTTCTAGAGATGCTAGTCACTAATGGCTGCTGTCCAACAGTCTGTTATTATTGATTTTAGGACAGGAGAGTGACCATGGATAAACCACACAGCACACATACACAGCTACACTACAAATAGTTCCAGAGACTTCACAATCAGTGTTCTGCCCTGTACCTGCCTACAGAGAGGGTCGTGCCATCAAGTAAAAAACCACAGATGATTTATGTTTCTGAAGCAAAATGTTTTTATCTACAGTTTAATCACCAGTTTGGCATTTCCTGCACTCCAGCTGGTCTGTGGACTGGGCTGAACATCCTGGGAAGGTTTTCCTCTATGACTCACATCAGCCACAAATGGCTTTGTGTGTTCATATAAAAATAAAATACATATAAAGTGCCTCGGCTACAAGGCGTATTGATCAGATCTCAGATGCCTGACAATTTCAAAGTATAGACAAAGCCACCAACAGAAGAACAACCTGGAACAGAAACAGAATGCAGGATGTAGGGAAATTAATGAAAGGGAAAATTCAAATATACATGTATATAAAGGTTTCTGACCTTTCTACTTTAGATCTCATACTCCAAGAGAAATCCACTGGAAGGTGAAGTAGCTGCCCAGACCTAAGTCTAGGCAATGTGATCCACTTGCCTACCATTTACACAACTTTGTACCAGCTTTGGTAGTTAAAAGGTACATTAAAATTTCCTTCTTTACAGGACGAAAATATGCTAAGCACCTATTTTTCTTTAATTCAGGTTTCAGTCATGGTGAAAAAGCTTTGTATTTGTAAACACTGAGACAATTTGTCTCAGTGTTTACAAATAGGTACATTTACATTAACAGTGGAGGTATATTCACATTAATAGTGGAGACCTGGTTGTTAGTGTTGTTTGGTTTGCTTTTTATTTTTTATCAGGTTTCAAAGAAGTGTAGTCTATTCCCTAATGAATATTAATTTTTCAAGAAATTCTTTTTACCACAGCTACAGGAATACAGCTTTCAAACTCAGTCTGAGAAACAAAGGAGAAGCAAATCTGATGAGCAAAAAAGCAGAACCAATAAAAAAAGTGTAGACATGGATGGCATTCTTCTGCTAAGCATTTAAGAGCTCTTCTGTAACAATTTATGCTGAACTGTCAAAAAGCAGTTGAGATAATACTAAATCATACAGCTGAAACAAAATCTTGTTGCAATAATTAGACCCCCCCGCCAAATACTTAAAAATAACATCTAAATCCTGATTATTTAACCCAGTGTAAACTCAGTACCTAACAACAGATAAGAAACCCAAATGTTCACTTATGCTATAAAGCACCTGCAAGCCTCTTTCTAAATCAGAGCCCACAGTGATAATACATGCTTGGCTTAAACTGCAGGAAGAATACTCAGGTACTGGAGTAAGAAAATTTTGGAAGTGATAAACAGGGGTAATGTAAAAAGCAAAGCACCTTCTGACACAATTACTCAAGAGGACAGAGTGCCTCCTACTATTGACTTATTATAGTCCAAAGCAGTTTGTCAGCAGGGCACAATGCAAGATGTCATTTCTGTAGGTCTTCCTTGAGGAGATAAGTTAAGAATTGCTACTGTGAAACTACACTAAACCAGCAGGAAAGGCTGATGCAAGACAGAATGACAGTAACCTAATCAAGCCATGGTAAAATAACCTGTTTCTTAGATTCTCCATAACAAGACAGCGACAAAAAAAAAAAAACAAAAAACAAAACAAAACAAAAAAAACCCAAATAGCTACAGGTAACCAAATGGCACAGCTTGAAAATTTTTAGGGTAAGTGGTCATGTCCAAAGCTAAAACCTAAGTGCTGATTTTATATTTCACACCAGTAGTCATATATACTGTCAGATCAGAAACAACAAAAAGCACATCACTCCCCTCAATAATACCAAAAGCTACATTCTACAACCAATGTTAAGGAAACCTTTTTCTGCATCTAGAACTTGTATATTAATTTTATGTAAGCAACCTGCAGACAGATGTTTTTAAGGATTCATACACATATTAGCAACATTTCTAGAAACCAACTTATAGTAGAGCTTTTCACACTCCTAAGTAATGTCTACCTCCACTAAACTGATTTAATGTTCCTTCAGTAATCCTACCCCTATTTTGAATTTGTAATTGGTAGTTGAGGTATGTACAGCAGTAGTTATGTCAGAAATACTTGATTAAGGATATAATTTTTGAAATATCAATGAAAACTCGGTAGTTTTATATACTTTGTTTTTTGTAGAGCTATTTGAAGGAGAAATCAGATGCCACAAGAAAAAAAAAATTATAAGAAAATGGAGCTGAATATGAAAAGAAGGCTAGTCAAAAGAGCCAATGTATGGTTCAACTTGTTGGACACAAGATGGAGACATGTTACTTTATTATTCCCTAATTTAATTTCACTTGAAACACAAATTTATCAAGTGGGTAATTTCAGTGCTTTTACAAAAAAGAGGCAAAAACAAGCTTCAAAAATTATACTAACTCTTCAAGAGGAAAAGAATGCAACAATTAGTCCATAAGATGACACAAACTTTTTTATTATTATTCTGTAAAAGCCACCCTAATATACTATCTCCAAGCTAACATGTTTTTGCACTGAGGATGCAAGTGTCACCTAGGAAGTTATTTGCTGCAATGTATTAAATACTATCAGAACCCATGGCTCTATGCAGACATTCACAACATTTTCCAGTTCCTTCTTTCCCTCCCCAGATTTCTGCTATTCCAAAATAACAAGCAATCTAATTGGTTTAAAATGACCAAATAGAAGGTATATCAGATGATAATATACCTTTATAAATACACCTTGCTTTATGTTCCCCTTCTTATACTTACATATTGAGATGCTTTTTGATTTGGGGACTTTTCCATTGTTCCAACAGCAGACGAGGTACCTCTGCCACCACCATTTTTCAAGTTATTCTCATCAGGAGCTCTCACTTCCACATCACCAGGGAGCTTGATATCTCCTACACCAAGTGCCTCTTTTTTGTACTTCTTCACAAATTGCTCCATATGCTTAACTTCACTGGGGGAAAGCTCGTGGCACTTTGAAGGATCCTGATCGTGAGCAGGCAGCTGCTTTGCCAACTGCTTCTTCCTGTATTGCGCACCTTCCGAGCCAGCAACAGGCTGCTTCTCCCTGGGCAACATCTGCATGTACTGCTTAGCCTGAATCAGGAGGAATTACACATCAGATGGCACTTCAGCTACAGATCTGTTCTCATAAGCAAACACAACTGAAGTAATCTCTACTGTTTTTAGCGACAGTCAAATTTGTCAAAAACAAGTTTTTCCATAAACATTAAGCTCCTGAAAAAGTAATAGAGATAAAATACAGCAGATGCATTAACTGGCTTCTTCCCAGAGTAAGAGAAAGACTCCTTTTTAAGCCTTTTACAACATACAGAAAAGAGTTATTACTTCTCTGAATAAATAACATTTACACAGCACCTTGTCTCTATCTATGAATACTGATCATGAGTACAGTCTTAGAAAAGTAGAAACTGAAATAATCTGCTTGGGGCATACAGCCCATTGAAGAAATAACTCTAGCTAAATCAAGAGAAAAAATAAAACCCCTAATTTAAATAAAACCATGACAAGGCTAAAAATCAAATTGGTAACTGAATGTTAAATAAGTCATAGATGCACAAGGTTTGATTAATTCACTGAAAAGGAATAATTTGAGATAATGTAATTCTGACATGGACTGCACAACATTTTGGTAAAATAAATGAGTAATCAAAGTTTGAAAAGTGAAGCAAGATCCTCAGAAGGCTATCTACCATCTCATCTACTTCAGCTGAAAATATACTGGAAGAGAGCTGTTCTTTCAGATGTCAACACTGACCTTGTTCTTGCCATATACAGTAAAAGCCATAAGCAAGACTAAGTGTTCCCCTTAACTTCAAACAATGATATAAATTGATGTGGTGTTAGGTATTGGTTTTTTTTTCCTTTAAGCCTATACTCCATGCAAATGTTTCAACTTCATTAAAAAAAAAAAAAGAAAAAAAGGAAATAAAAAAGAGAGCAAGTTACAGAAACTGGACTCCAGGGACTTAGTAGATAACTCTTAATCCTGCGTATTAAAAAATACCTCACCTCCCCAGGTTTTAAAGAATTTCTACAGACAAACTTCCATAAAGCAAGATGACAGATGCAAGACTCATTAAACAGGCACCCTATTTTCAGTTTTGAGGAGAAAGAAAGGAAGACTACAAGAGGCAAAGTTATCCTTCCATTAAGTTCTACTACTTTATCTTCCACCAGCTCTTGCACTGAACACGAAAAAATGTGAGTTGGACTTACAAGTGTCTGATTCTGAACAGGAGGAGCCCACTCATAAGTCACAGTATCGATGGTTATGTTCTTCTTGGCTGGCACTGGGCTGGTCAGTATCATAACATTGCGTTTATACACGGGATTGCCATCATTCTTCAGCTTTGCAATGAGGGTTGTGTACTTTGTATCCTCAAGGAGTTTCCCCACTTTCCGATCTTCCTCACTGCTTGAAGGGATATCATGCTCCTCCTGGCCACATTTGCAGTTGCGACATATTTTCCTGAAATTCACGGAAACAGCAACAAAATTACAATCTCACACCATCTGGGTGTGTAGTAACATCACCAGGAACCCAAACCTTTGTTTTCAGTGCTTTGTTTAGGAAATATACACTTTTTCTGCAATATATCAAACACCTCCTTCATGTGTCCTGTTGTATTATTTACATTGTTTATTTACAGATACTGTTATCAGATAGATATCAGTCAACTACACTAATGCATTTTTCATATGAAGTTATGTAATTTCTTCAGTTACATCTCAGTACTGATCAAACGCATACATCCATTATCAGTCACCTACCAGATTTAGTATAAGATAACTCCATACATCAACATGATTCCCCCAGCAATCATTTGCTTGGGATTTTAGTTTTTCAATTGCTCTTCATACATTCAAAGTTACATGCACTATGCTATTTTCTTCATATGTATTTCACTGTATGCATGATATTTGGTTATCACTGGGTTGCTATTGCCTGGAAACAAATATTTCCAAGAAAGGAAGAAAATGCATGCAGACATATGAAAAATATAATTGCACCAAGTTCTGTTCAAAGCACAGAATTTAAAGAGAAGATGAAAGAAAATTTAAAGGCTTATATGGATAAAGGCTTTCAAAACAGCTCTGAACCAAGTCAGAAGTACTCTGGCACATGCTGCAGAGAGACTTTTCACAGAAAACAGCCTTAAAAGGTAGAAGTATATCTACTTCCTTGGATATAAATTATATTCTTTCATATACAACATACTTCAACTGCTTTGGCTAACGAATATCAGAAAGTAATTTGTTACCTGAAGTATAATTAAACAATTCACATATAATGAACAGAACCTTGGATTAGACAAGCTAGCTCATTATTTATTAACAGCACCTCCAGAACTTCAGTTCAAAGCAGTCAGCCAGAAATCAGTGAAACTAGATGTTAACTAAAGGTTCTTATTACAGACTAAGAAAACATACGAACCTTCTGGATCTCTAGAGTTTGAAGGGGAATGAGCAGTGTTTCACCCCATTATTTATCCTTTATACAACAAATAGAATAAACTATTAGCTATAAAATGCTTTTGAATCCTGCCTGCCAAAAGTCATCAAACTCTAACATTGTTCTGCATCTTGCTTTATACGGCCTTGAAGGCAGGTTAGGTACCTTAAGATATATCACAGGAACACAACAAGACCATGCCATGACTACAGCAAGCCCCTGAGGTAATGAGAAAGGAAGGAGGACCTTTAATTGGCAACCTGAAGTGATACACAGCCAGCCTCAAACATATGCTCTCTATGTGAACACCAGTTTAGAATGTGGGGTACTAACATTTCAGTGTGGTGGATGCTGCACTGGTCATTTGGATACACAGAAAACATACATTGTGGTAATTTAAGTTATAAAGCCCACTCCAAATAAAAATACCTAAACTCTAAAAATGAGCCACTCATGCAAAAATAAGAATGTTAAGTAGAAGTGACTTCACTTTGCAACACAAATACCTAAAGAGATCACTGAGATGTAGACTCTCAGCTTCCAACTCATTTTCACAACAGGAAAGATGTACAGAATTTCAAAGCTGATACTTACCTGAACAGCTACTATACACTAATCACTTTGCAATCTCCCAGTTTACCAAAACATTCCAGCATAAACTAGCATTTCCCACTAAGCTTAAAAATTTTACTGTGCATCTCAAGCACTCGAAACATAAAATCTTTCAAGATCTTCAACATCTGTCTACACAAGTCCTTTACATAGCTAATACTTAAAGACTATTTAATATACTAATAAAGCAATTCATATTCACTTTGCTCATCTTTTACGGCATGCATGTGATTATACCTTATTACCAATTCTCAGTCACATCTTTTTTGAGATCTAATACCAGGTGACAGAATCAGACCTTGCTTTTTGCAGATTTAGTGATTTACATCATGATCACCATGCCTCAAAGCACACAGGCCACTGGAATTGAAGCAGTTTGTCCATCCAAACTAAACACTTTATTTACTCTTATAACTTAAGTCCTTAGCAACAGCAACACCCAGTTTTAGTCTTGTGTCTTGATAGGATGTGATTTAACAACACTGGTGAAGACCAGACATTCTTTGGCTCCCTGCACAGACTTATGCAATTGAAGTACAATCATGCTGTCCAGAACTGCTCTGCTTGCAAGACAGACCTCAATAAGAACAGTTCATACTGCTGTATTGCCTGTGTGGTCACAACTGCCACACGACACAGGCTGTGCATTCTACCCCCACTATAGCATCCAACCACAGTAAAGCAGCATTGACAGCAGTGAAAGACCAGACCACCCTCTACAAGCTGTGGTGGAATTCATCCTAAGACTTTCATGTGTGCTGGGAAAGTCATAAGAGCACCTTATTTTGCTCATGTTATGTCACGAAATTGCATCTTTACTCCTAATAGTATTCCTTCAGAATAGCTTAGAAATCCTGTTTCTACTTTCCATTAGATGAACACTGTAACTCACTACAGTTATTATTCTTAGTCTCACAAGAAGGCTTAACATTTCACTGACTGCAGTATCTGTGAGAGATTTTTTTTTTTTCTTTTCTCATAAAGAAGTAGTGGTAAAGAAGTGAAAGCATGCAATTTGTTTTTAGGTCCTTCCTGCGACTCACTGTGAAAACTGGCATAAAATTACTGTGCTTTATACTTGCATTGAAAATAATGAGGTACTCACTAATCTTCCCCACTAGGAACCCACTGAAATTAAGAATTTGACTGTGTACATTTCAATCAAATCTCCTTGCTCTTTCAAAATGAAATGAATAATTCTTTGCAAAGGTTTGCAAGAAGCTGTCACAGGGGATATGTTACAAGCGTAATAGTGGCCTTGGCATTAGAACTTGTGCACCATTATGCCTCTCAATACAGGACAAAACAATACAGAATGAATGTGGAGAATGCTGAGTCACAACTGATGTCAGCATATCTCAGCAAATCCCCCATGGCTGTTACCATTTCCCATGCTCCCCAACATTCCCCCTGGACCTCAGCCACATGAAGATGTCCATACAGGTGCTAAGAGGCCAAAAAAGTATCCTGTCCTGATTTATAATCTTTCCTCTTGAATAATTTCCTGCACAAGAAGATATCCAGTTGATACATACATAACTGTTCCTGAACAATATTGTTCACAATTTAGTCCTAACTTCTTCACTAGCTGCCACAGCACAATCCTGCTCATTAGTCACTCACTGTCCCCTCTGAAGAAGGTATATGGCCAATGAATTCTCTTTAGAATAGATTGGCTGGTAATTTTTTTTGACTGTATATTTTGGAGTATCTAGTATATAGTAAGGAGGTGTTGGGGACTCCTCCTTCTGTTTTCACAGCTCTCGGGACCTCATCAAAGCACAGCAACATCCTGTCATCCCCCCCATTCCAGCAATTTAAAAAGCTTTTCTCACTCAAAACATGGAAGATAGGGAGAAAACTTCAAAATCTGTGGAATGAAAAGTTTGGTATCGCTGTAAAGACAGGTCTATTAGGTAATGCCTTGATAGCAGGTCTTCAGTAGTTAGAAAGAACAAGGAAGAAAGGTATGGAGATTCCATTCTCTCTAGTGATGAATTCCTGTGTCCTGAATGTCTACTGACATGAAGGATCAAAGACTTCCAGTTCCTTCTCCAAAATCAAATATAAGTCATCCTCCTGATTGCCTACGTTTTGGTGTATGGACAAGAAAAAGATGGATCATGATCCTTTCTATGCTGGCTCCTGGTGACAGGAGGCAGCAGCTGCAAGCACAGAGAAATCCTCAACAAAGACCTGGCAAGTTGGAGGCTTGTGCCCTCCATGCAGAATGACTAATCTCCTCCTATTACAGGATCAGAAATCCAGATGGTCTGAATATCTCCAGTGAGGGAAACTCCACAGCCTCTCTGGGCAACCTGTTCCAGTGCTTGGTCACCTACACAATAAAGAAGTTCTTCCTCATATTTACGTGGAACTTCCTGTGCAGCAGTTTCTGCCCATTGCCCTTTGTCTTATTGCTCAGCACCACCAAGCTGAGCATAGCTCCGTCCTTTTGACACCCTCCCTTAAGATGCTGATAGACATTGATGAGGTCCCCTCACTTCTTGAAGCTGAACAGGCCCAGCTCCCTCAGCCTTTCCTCCTGAGAGACTTGCTCCAAGATGCTCCAGCCCTTTAATCATCTTTGCTGCCCTCCACCAAACCCATTCCAGGAACTCCATGTCTCTCTTGTACTGAGAAGCACAGACTAGGACATGAAGAATGCACCTCAGAACACCACTGGCCTTCTTGGCCCCCACAGCATACTGCTGGCTCAGGGAGAGCTTGTATTCCACAGGATGCCCAGGTCCTTCTCCACAGAGCTGCTTTCTAGCAGGTCAGCCTTCAGCCTGCGCTGGTGCATGGCATTATTCTTTCCCAGGTGCAGAACCCTGCATTTGCCTTTGCATTTCAGATGGTTTTCCTCCACCCATCTCTCCAGCCTCTCAAAATCCTTCTGAAGGGCTGCACAGGATTCTAGCATATTGGCCACTCCTCCCAGCTCTGCATCATCAGTGAAATCAGTGAGAATGCACTTTGTTTCATCATCCAAGTCTATGATTTTATGATTCCTTCTGTTATGTTTTCTTGCTCTTTATGTAGCTATAAGTAATTGCCACTGCTTTGAACTGCATCTCACTGCTTCCCTGTCAGCTGTAGTATCAGAAAATCTTAAAGCCAACTTATGGCTCTCCTGCCTTCCACATACTCTATCTGTGCAGAGAAGCCACATGATGAAAATGATCATTCCCAAGCTTAAGAGTCTTGTTTTCAGAGGTTTATTTTAACATCTTGGGAAGTCACAGAGGGGACAGTTACCACTTTCTGGTATATATGCAACCAAGATAAATCAGAACTTTCTCTGTTTTCAGCAACTTCTCACTCCTGTCCCATAGTTCCCTCTAGTGGGAAATACATTCCCAAAGAGCAATATGTAACTGAGAAGCGATCTCTTACATCCAGCCTGACCCACTGGACATGCGTGGAGGCTGTTTTGCAGCCTGAAATAAATCTAACACCTAAATTAAAAATACCTTCTCCACCTTCTGCTGCTGTTATGCTTGGACAGAAGCATGATTATGAAGACAATTTTAAAAGCAAAAGCTGTTAACACACTAAGATAAACCAGACAATTGTTAACCATTCAACTACTATTGTAGATCACATCTCTGATTTTATTCATTTCTTATTCAGCTTGCAACACTGAGGCTATCAGAACTTCAAAACTTAGGAATAAATTTTACTAAAGGCTTGGTTTACCACTATTTCTATACTAGCCTCAATTTACAGCTCTGTGCCTACAAAACCTGCCCATACAGTATGGCAAGATTTATAGCACAAATGTCTTAAAACAGTATGTTCCATCCCAGGAGAGACCTATTCCAAATACTCTCAGTATACAGAAGAAGGCTGTAGTAACTCCTCGTAAAGCTCTGCTACTAGATAGGTACACATGGGTTTTTTTGTGCACTTTACAATCTGACTTCCCTAGAGGAAAAAATGAGGGTCTTTTGTATGGAAGTACAAAAAGAAATGACACGTTGGCTCTTTGAGGAGCAGCTTTTTCCTGCATCAGACCAGGAGCTGCGCGATGTGCCGAAGCTCCTCGGCCGTCCCCAGGAGAGGGCAGTGTCAGCCTCGCACAGCCCGCGGCAGCTCCGCGCCCGGCACACGCTGCGCTACTGCCCCGCTGGCTGGGCTGCATCCGCCTCCTGTGGAGGTCACTGTCTTCACAATGCCCTACAGAGCTGTGCTTTGGGCTTCTGGCTAAAACAGCCCTGATAGGACTTGTTAGTACTGGACACTTCTGGCACAAAGTCAAGGCTTCCCTGTTTCTGAACTCTGCCCCCACCTCACCTCAGCAAGCGGAAAAGCTGGGAAGGAGCACGTTTGACTCAAATTGGTCAGCAGGGTTTAAATACTGTATAATGAAAAGTGATAAAACAGAAATAGAGGATGAAGACAGCGTTTCTGACTTCTTAAGTACTCACTGCTTGGAGACTGGCTGGGCATCAGTGTGCTGGTGGGAGATGGCCAGTGATTCCCTTTGCAGCACTTGCTCACCCACCACTTCACCCATTAAACTGACTATTTCAACCCATGAGTCGCCTCACTTTTGTTTCTCCTTTTTTGTCTCCCACCCTGATGTCTGGGACAGACAGTCAGCAGTTGTATGGGTGTATGGCTGCTGACCAAGGTCAATCCCTACCCCCAATTATTCTCCCAACGTGTAACTGTTTCTCTAATTACAATTCTTACTTCAACATGTGTCTTTTACAGACAAGTAGCAATTAAGTGGGTAAACTTGAACTGATTTTGATTATTCATGTTACAAGACAATACTCTGTCCACTTGTGCTAGTAGTTTGTTCCTACTTAAAACAGTTTCAGATTTAAAGGCTAACAAATAAGTAAAAAGATATTTGGGAAGCAATGTGATCCATTCAAGTGGTGAACTAAGGAAATGTATGCATCATGCAGAGCATATTAATATATTTTTCCCTTTGAAAACTATTTACTCTACTTTCAGTAGAAAGTAACACAATTTCTCATCTAACAATAGATAAACACTATTAACTGTTGCACTTTTGAAAAATTCTCTTTTATTGCATTACTTACATGAATTCTGTTTTATTTACTATTACTTCTACACATGACCCCTCAGTGATGCAGTGGATATTGAAAAAGTCCATAAATTATTTCTTTTATCTTTAGATGATCACATTTACCTACTAGTGCATAAACACTTCTTGATCCATGTCATTATTTGTAAATTGTTTCTAGTTGTTTCTATAGCTACATATTACAGATAAGAATACAGCTTCTTCATTATGTATCAACTTATAACACTTTTTTGCTAGGTTTTGGGGTTTTTTTGCCTGATTATTTTCTAAGCAGTCTCATCTGCAGTCAAATATTTGGGTGAAGATGTAAAATTTCCTAGGCCTTATCAGCACCTAATGTCACTACAGCTACCTCATAAAACAAAACAAAATTCTACTGCAAATGCAACTTTCACTCCAGCTAGGTAGCACTGGTTAAATGCAATAATTTTCATTGATAGTATGTGCTAGTATTATTAACAGCTATTTTTCTGTTCTTTTCAGGCTTTTCCCTTTGAGAGGGACCTTTTTTCTAAAAAATCAGAATTACTAAGCTTCATCTTAGAGCATGCCCAGTATTATGAGTGAAATGGGCCAGCGATACATAAATGCATTAATATACAAATATACATATTGTTTCAGTAAAGCAAGAAGGTTCTTAATGGAATAGAAAGTTTCTGCAAAAGTAAAGACAGACTATTTACTGTGATCATCAGCTCACTGATTTAGGAACAGTACACCATCCAAAGCTCAGTATTATCTAATTTATCTGAATTTATGTGACACACAAGTGACACCTCCTCCCCATCTAATAAGTTGTAGGTGTGTACAAAGTTACAAATATTTTAAAAATAATTTTACATAGCATCTCAGATCAAAGCTTATGTATTTGGTCAGGAGTTGAAAAAGCATTTTATTACAGAGATAAAACACACTTCTTCCCTGTCATGTCTCTTACAGTAAGGCTAGACATTTTTACAAATCTACTTCAATTGTTTAGTCAGCTAAAGCAAATGCTGCAGTAGAAGTACCACCATTCACTTCAGGGCAGATAAAATGCATGTTCACAAGTGATTAGATACACTGTTGTAATGCATCTGGGAATTTCTGGCCCTGAACCATGTCAGCTTTTTAGAAACATCATAACAGTTTAATTGAGAGAGAGAACAAAAATGGTTACTTAGACATTTGCATACACATGTCAAGGTCTGCATTGCTGAGTCACAGCTTAGGATACATTTGGTGTCACTTACCTCCAGAAATGAAGCTCAAATCCTTCACACTTTTCCTTGCATTTTAAGCAGGGGGCACCAAATCCTTCCTCATGGCCCAAGCCCATCTGTGTACAGAAAAAGATGACTACAGTCAGCTTCAAGTATTATGGTGCATGAATGATCTTACTGATGCCTTTATAATCTGCAATCAACAGCTAAAGCAAAAGATAAAGCATTTGACCAAGCTGACATAAGGACAGCCTGTGGGGTGCACTCACCTTCCTATTGTACCTATACAAGTAGCAGTGGCCACTCAATCCTCTACACAGGACTGAGCTAAGAAGGCAGAGGTAGCCTTAGTACTTTTCTGGTGATGTTTCTCCCCAACCCAGCTTGCTCTACAAACTTCACACAAGCAAAGAAGCAGATTCTTTTCAGCATTTCCTTAGGTCTAAGGCTGTGAAGTGAGGTCAGAAGACCTCAAGTCAAAGGATGCTTAATCCAGCTATCTGGACAAAGTGATTTACTGTATATGACTTGGCAAAATACAGGAGACCAAGAAATAAACAGACCCCAGATTTAGTTGCACTAACCTCAAATAAAGGAAACAGCTAAGAGGCTTGTCTAGTATTTCCAAGTATATCTGAGGCTACTTTGATAGTGACTGAGTGTAACATATACCTTTTAAAATTACATTTCAGCTGGACTCATACCAGCTGACTTTCTGAGGGGGGGAAGAGAAACAGCACAGTTAGCAAAATCAATGACCAGAAGCAGTATGTGAAGGGTTTCAAAAGGATTGATGACCAATTCATAATGCAGAGGAAATATCACAGACAACAGTGCAGAGTAAAAATGTTCACACAATATATTAACACATCACCAAATTTAACTGAGTAACAGCCACTTGTAAGTTTGAGGTGATAAATATGAAGCATGATAACTTACACATTCATATAACACAGTAAAATTAAAGTGTCTCACTCCAGCACTTAAAACCTTTGAGGAACACGGCTCTCAAATCACACAGATGAAGGACTATGGAAATGTGGCCACAGCTGGGTATGCAGGCTCATGCCCAACATGCAGAGAGGAACCCATCCCTACACCCCATGCAGCAGGAGGAGTGCTCCCAACTAGCTGCAGGTAGAAACAGCTCGCCTGCACTTTAGCTTTTACCATGAATGGAAATGGAGCTAGAACTGACAAGTTCTGGTACTAACTTTAGTTCTGGCAACAACACAATGTCAAAGTTAATTATATGTGGTGATAGTGTTTTATTATTAAGTTTTCCATTTACTGAGAGAAATCATACAATTATTGTTGTATGAACAAGGATATAAACCAGGACAACATTTCAACTTGGTTGCTGTCCAAAATAAAGAACAGATTATTCACAAACCACTTGTTTAAAACAGAACACATGGTAAAATGCAGGGAACACCATGTTTTCGGTTACTTTATAATTAAAAGGATCACTGCCATAGCAATCATCAGACATCCCTGAGGAAAACTACCCTGAAGATCGTGATCTATTTAGAAGAATGAGGTATGTTGGCAGCTATTAAGCTACTGCAGGGATGGACAGAAGGTCATGACATTATTTCTTCCATATCTGAAAGATGAAATACAAGCTGGCTGTGATCATGGTGACATCTTCACCAACCTAAGGGCTTATGAAGTTCACATGTTATAGGTGCTAACCTGAATCCTACCAGTATACGTGTAAAATAAGCATAACTTTGAAGATTAGGTTCTTCATTCACTACGCTTTTGAGCTAATTGGTTAATAAAAATTAATCTTCACTGAAGATGAGCATTTATAGGACACTTTTCATCTGGAATTCAGAGATCTCCCATATACACATACACACACCACAAATCACAAAAAAACTGAGCACTTTTCCCAATTCACACTCAAAGAGAATAAGATGTTGGCCAGGATGTTTTCTAAAGGAAAAAAAGGAAGATACAGCAAAGCAACACAAAACAACTTTTTTTTTTTTTAGGGGGTGGTAGGGGAAGGAGGAAAAGACAGGTTGGTTTTCATTTGGTGGCGTTTGTCCTTGTTTTTAGTGTCATCCTCTCTAAAAAGTTGTTAAACTTAAAATATGATTGCACTGCCCTAATAAACAAACAAAACTCGCCCAAAACCCCAATCTGCCCTCTCCCCCCCCCCCCAAAAAGACAACATTAACTCATTCTCTCTTGCTGTTGCTTCAGTTACAAACTGTCATTACTTCTTTATGCTCAGGCTCTCCCTTCAAAAAGAGTGGAATGAGAAGAAAGGAAAATAATCATAAACTCATTAGTACTGCAATTATATTTAGAAACATAGGATCACTTGTAACACTTATACTGTTTTATACTACTGAGGAATAAGCTTGGAATTTCAAGAATTCCCAAAGCAGCATCTGAAATTCAAGTAAGAAATATAAAAAAACTGCAAAAACCAATTTCCAAGCCTCCTAACATTTAAGGGTTTTATTTAGCTAAAAAAAAAACTCTTCAGAAACAAATTAAGGAGAGGAAACATGTGCTGTCTAAATGCTCCACCCAGAACATACTCTCTGCAGACTACAGGGACAAGAACCAGCCAGCCTACTTGCACTTTCACAGCCTGCAGTCTTAGTGCAGATTTCTTTAGAAATACAGCATTCTATATCCCCTCCCCAGAAATAAAGAGCACACCATTAAGTAAATGCTTGTGTAGCTCCAGACAAATAAATTGAATTAGCAAAGGAGAGAGACTTGTTTTGAAACAGGTTTTTCAGTTTGCTATGAAACAGAAAGAAGGGAATTGCCTTTCTATACACAATGGCTGGGCACCTTATGGAAAAGGTTCAGCTCATGACTGAAAGGCACATTAAAAACCAAACTAGATGTGATTCTAGATGCACACACAGCCTCAGCCTTTGTTCTGACAGAGAAACTACATGGCTGCTTGCCAAAAATTAAGATATAAAACAGCCAAACTCAAAAGCACTGTGGGGTATTGTTATCCACCAGAGTCCTGTAACAGGACATCCTTCAGCTGTAAGAAAGCATCAGCCTCAGAAATTACTTTCTTCTTCAGCAGCCAGTTCAGCTATAGTTTAGGAAATTCAGAAAGCCTAAAACTTCAGTGTGATGCTTCTTTAGAGCTACCCATATCTATCTCCATGTCTTCTGCAGAACATGGCCAGCTCCAAGCAGAAACACCCAGAGATACAGAGCAAGCTGAGCCCTGGAGAGGTAATGCATGTCTGGAACAGCAGGGAACCCATTTTCCCTATAAATGGAGTTATGGGAGAAATGGCACAGATAGGTCAGCTGAATTCCACCAGAAGGCGAAGGTTCCTGTCTGTCTACCACCATTAATTTTCATTTTACAGCAAAAGCTAACGAAACCCATCTGGTATTACTAAAATACCCAGCACTGATTTAAACAGCCCGAGTACAGATGATGTAACGATGACTGAGAATCATCCATTGCACGCTGCTTTCAATATTCCATAGTACCCAAGGGCAAAAAGCTTTAAGTGGTTACAGCCAAGTGACAATTAGTGAAAGACTGTCCACTTCAGTTCACACAGGAATCTAGTGACAAAAGCTGGCTCACTTTACTGTAAGGAGGGAGTCATGCATAGAAGCTTACTATCATCTTAAAAACCCAAATGATCATATTCAAGTGTCTAAGAGTTTGTTCAGAAGTGTAAGAGAAACAGCAGTTTCCATGAAACAGTTTAAACCTGACTTATCAGAAGGGTATATTCTTAAGTTTATTGAACATTTCTTATCACCTCAGTCCCACCACGAGACCAGAATTAGCTCAGGCTTCAGCTGCTTTTCCTTCCTCACTCCAAGAGGACTCCTGTAACACCAGACAGGTGAGTTTCACCCTGCCACAGACAGTAAGACACAATACTTGTACTTAGCCTCTGCAAAAGACCAAAAACCCTTCCAGTGTTACAGATCCCTCCAGAATTTGAAAGGATGCGGCTATACAGTGAGAATGCTGTCATTAACTGAGAATGCTGTCATTAATGGCTTGCAGCAATTAACAGTGAGCCTCAGATCAGAACCAAATCCTCTTCACTATCCTTTTTGCAGAGCTTTCTCCTGTGCTTGAAGGTGCTCCAAGCACAGAATTGAAGTGATCCATGCTAAAGCTATTCTTAGATTTATCATAAAATCCTAGGAATGTTCTGGTTTGAAGATTAGTTAACTATTGATATATTTGGATGTTTGAGTGGGAAAGCACCTGTAGAGAACAACAGATTTCTAGTACATCTTAATGTGCTTTAGGCACTTTCAAAGAAGAGAAGGTAAAGCAGGAAGGACAAACAAAAAAACCCCCCAAACATAAGAAATCTCACTGCTGTGCATGCTCGGTTGCTGAGATCTGATCTAATATCACTATATTCTGTACCATCAGAAGTCTTCTCTAACAGGGAAACACAACAAATGGAAAATTGAAATAGGTTACAGCATTTAACTTTAAAAACAGAAGAGCAATGATACTTCTTATGCAGAATGAAAAAAAGAACAAACCACTACAAAAGACACAGGAATATCTGGACAATGCTTGTAAAAAACTTTGACAGACACTGTATGAGAAGGAAAAAAAAATTCACATCTGTAACAAAGAGCAGTATCTCAGAAATCACTTTATATTTGTTTTTAGCATGTCTATTAAAATTGATGGCAAGTGTGACCCTGTTTTTTTTTTTTAATATGTGTTTTGATTTAGGGAAAGGTTGACTGGAATTGAGAACCCTGGGTACAGAAGTCCATTTTGCACAGAAAGAAGGATGCCAAAAAGTGGTTCCATCCAATAAAAATATTTGGAAGATGATCTAGACACGCAGAGGAATAAATCAAGGAGCTGAAGTAGCTAGATAGTACAAAAGTCCCAGGAATTTATTTTATTGTGGTATCTTCTACTAAATACCAAATAGCTCAGAATTTAAATATTTAAGACACTGCTACATAGTGTACCTTCAAAAGGCTAACAGCTATCAAAGACAGCTCAGCTGGACAGAAAAAAAATGCTGTTTATTCAAGAAGTCCAGCATTACACTAGCTAAGTCTGAATGCAGCTGACACACACTACAACACGATCTGTAAACCTCCAACACAACAGTACCCATCATGCAGAACTGCAGAGGCATTTTCACAATTCTCCATGTATTTTATTTGGACATCAACACTCATACCCAGTTGTGTCCTCTAACATTAGGTTTTGAGAAGCAGACCTGGAAACCTACACATTCATTTTTAGGAGCTTTAGTCATGCAGGAAAGTGCATGCTTTTTTTCTGCTTTTAAAAGCTGTAGCTAGACAACCTCACACTGAAAACAAGGCACAAATAAAGAGTTAAAAACAACAAAAAATTCCCAACAAAACCAGGAACACATACACAGCAGTACTGTGGTACAGTTAGATCTGGTGTATTCTGGAAGTGTCATGACAGAAGCCTCCTCCCTCCTTTACCCTGTTCATTTGACCAAGTTTGAGATACTAGGTAACACGTGTGACATGGTCTCATCTTTACAGCTCTGCTCTTCCTGAAGGTCTCCAAGACCTAAAAGAACCCCGTCAACTTTGGTCATCAGCAAAAACTATGTATGTGGGGGACTTGTACACATACATCCCTATAAAAAAACCATGCACATAGATATATATACACAACCCATACACATAAGTATTAGTTATACATAAATGAAACATACATATCTATTTAGATTGTAAAATGCAATTTTAAAATATACTACATTACAGATATTTACATCTACACCATTTGAACTTTGTATCTGCTAGGAAGAAGATAGTAATTTGCATGACATGTTCAGTATACTTTCTTGAAGTAAAAAAAGTAATTTTAAGCAACTTTTACTAATAGAATTTCATTGAAAATTGCTAATCATCATTACTATAACTTAGAGGAATACAGAAACTTTTTTTCCCCAGAACAACTGCAGAATCAGACTTTTGTTCCTTTTATGACAGAATACTGCAACTCAAAGTAAGTTCATTTTCCTCCTTGCTGCAAAATACTTGGTTTATAATTACAACCTATTTTTATACAGAATTACAACAGAAACTTTCATCTGATCTTAAAAGTCATGCAGTCCTGCATTCAAACAGTTTCCTCACTTGCTATTCAGGCATTTCATGATATTTTATAGTCAGACACCTGGGGAGTACTTTTGCTATAGGAAAAAAAGATTAAGAGTCAGAAAGTTTGCCATATTTGCCAAGCTGCTATCCAGGGATGCTGGACAAAAAATATCTAGAGGTGTGGATTCAGACAGGTGCTCCAAAAAATTATTCGCATAACTTTTTTTTAAATGTTGATTGGGGGAAAAACCCTCAAACCCCACAACTTATCCAGCAAGCAGTTTCTTTGTGAACAAAACTGAAGTAGATTTTCTCATATCTACATAAATGATTTCATTCTTCCACTTTCAGGCAAAACTCACCCCTGAATAAAAGTACACTTCCTTGATCTTACGATACACATGAAACAGCAAAAAAAGATCTACTATAATGGGTTTCCATAGCAGTAACACCAAAACAAACAGTGACCTCAACAGGAAGTGCAGCTCAGCAGACATTACTAAATCATGCTTTGCAAAACACAGAAAAGTGGACTTTGCTAAGTCATCAGCCTTAATGATCTTTGATAAATGAACGGTGAATAGAGTATGTATAGGAGCAATGTCTAAAACACTCAGTTTGTTCTGTTACAGTTGGAAAACCAAACACTAAGTCTCGCGCCATTGAAAAACAGCCACACACAAATTCCACACTAGAGGAGTTGCATCTCTACCCTCCCCCCCCCCCCCCCAACCTGCCCTGCCTCTTCTCCATTGCAGGCAAATTTCTTTTTATAAAGCAAGTATTATACTGTGAGAGTTTATAGAGAACAGACTCACTGCCAGATTCTTATTTTCTCTAGTGAAGCATGAGACGGTGCTGGCAGCACGGCTGAAAAGCAGGACTGTGACCTACTGATTCATTTTACCAAGTTCACAGAGGTGGCAGACAGGGCAGGAATCCAGGCTGTTAGAACAAAGTTCTGCTAGAGTATTCAACACAAAGCATTAAATCTTTATGTTCCCAATAGCCTCAAAGCAAGGTCTGAGAACACAGCATATATTGTATTTGGGAGAAACAGTGGTCTGTTTCTTGCACAAGTACTTTTCAAGCTGGAGATCCTGTTCTTACCCTTCAGCTCTGTTGTGCAATTGTTTTATACAAATGCTGTCTTCAGGATCCTCAAATGCAAGAGCAAATCTCATTCCCCCTGAGAAAAAGGAGAAAACTGTACAGTTTACCGTAAATTTGAAAGGAAAATTCTAACAGACCAGGAAAGTCTTAGACTTAGTATTCACAAGGCAGCCAAAAAGACACTATTCACTGCCTAGACATTTGCCAGTTACTTAATAGCTCTAAAAGGCATGGTGAACCGAGTACAAAATTTACATGACCACACATTTGCATATGTTCTGCATACATATTGCTCAGTGCAGAAAGTTCACGCTGAGATTTCTGTTCTGGCAGGCTGTGGCTGTCCAGAGCCCAGGCTTCAGACCAAGCGAGACATCTGGCTACACAGCAGTACTGATTCCTTTGGCCACTTATTAAGACAGCAAGATGAGTTTTACAACACATGAAAGAAACCAAACAGATGAGAAATTAAAAGCCTGAGCCAAAGTAACTGTGCCCTTAAGTTTCCTTCAGAAGAGTATGTTCAACAGGGCTGCTGCTTTTCTGTCATGAGACAAAGTATGTAAGGTATCCACTGCTGAAAGGATGGGTTAGAAATTGTGGCAGGTGGGGCAGTAGTTCTTCCTGCTAAAGAACAGGTACATTGTTGGAGTCCTCGTGGTCTTGTACTGGAGGGAAGCAATTCCAATCAGACAGACTCTGATAGTACTGCTACATTTGGAGAAAAAAACCCCACCAAACCTAATATCAGCAATGAAAACAGACTTTCTCCGAGTGCTTTTTTTTGTTCGCACAAACCTAGACATGTAGATATAAATGTATGTAGTAGCTTTCCAAACAGAAAATACAGAAGCTCAAAAATGAAGAATGGACTCATGGATTACTGACACTTACAGAAATCTTAGGAATGTCACCTTGGAAACTTCATCTATCAGGTTTCCCAGAAATTGAAAACATTCCATTATATTACCCTGTACAGTTATAAATTAGCAGTTGTGAGCAGGGGAAGAAGCTTTTCTACAGCACCAGCTGAGTGTCTGAGCCTCCACACCCCATGCTGTTCCAAGAGGCATTCATTTCCTACTGCTCTGCTGAACACCAGGGCTACAGAATAGCCAACATCTAAACTCAGAGTTCAAAAATGCAATGGAATTAGTTATCTGGGAACAACATGACAATTCCTGCTTTCTTCTGCCCAGTGTTACAGGAAATTCCTGCCCAACAGGCAGATTAACCACTCACCATTCCATAATATTTACCAGGTTATTTGCCAAGCAACAAATACATACAAGTCACTAGAAAAGAAAAGGTTACATAAAGAACATTTTGGAAGAGAACTCAAGCTATTTTGCTCCAGGGTGCAAGACAAAGACAGGTGAGAACTACAGAATGTGGTAAAGCAACCCATTGCTGCTGATGGACTAAAAATCTGATACAGGCATCTCCACCTCAGGACAAGTTTCTTCTAAAAGACAAGTAGTTCACTGGTTCTGATAATCTTGACTTGACAGTTCTCAGAATGTTCTTCCACCTTTCAAGAAAGAAGGAAGTTCTCAAAAAAGGAGGGAAGCATAAAGATAAAACAAACAGGTTGAGAATTGGAATTAAAGGACAGAAAAGGAAGACATGCAAGTTGACAAGAGACTGTTATTCTATTCGGTGTACAACATTCAAGACATTTTGACTGAATAAATTTTGGTAGTTAAAAAAGAAGACTTTTGTACCAAACTCACTGGTACCTAGTAAAGCTTCCCAGTTCTCCCTGAAGGAACTTTCAGAGAGCCTCTTCTATTCTCCTGGAAAATGAGCTTCATCCAAGTTACAAAGAGAAAGAAGTTGAGAAGATGTGAGCAAGGGAGTAGAGACAGTGCAATAATAGACAATTTTCTCAATATACATGTAGCAGAAACAGAGAAAACGTGATGGTTTTCAATCATAGATATCTCTGCATATTTACACTAAAGCAAAGCAGAATAGAAATACTACTTTAATAAAACAGCTTTGCTGATTTCTTTTGTGACACTAGCTTTTGTGTCTATTTGAGCAGGTTCAGAAAAGTCTTCAGGAATCTTCAAAGTTGATGAAGAAGAGAAAGAAAAATATGGCAAAATAGTCAAATAAATTTAAAACACACACAACTACCCAATAATTACAGAGTAATTTCAAGCAAATGTTTAACAGCTACAAGTTCACTTAAATCAAGACTCCATTATCAGCAGAATTTTATCAGTCATACCCCATATTTATTTTCTCTTTAGATGACTAAATTCTGAATTAGAATGCTCTATCTTCCACAAATATGCGTCTTCCACCTCCTGGACTTCAAAAACCTTCCAGCAAACAAGCTCTCTGATGCTATCAAGTTTAAGTTCTAAATTGTGCTTAGAAAATACAAGCAAATCTACTCAAAAAGCTTATTTTCACTGTATACAAGGAGTCACAGAAGGGGAACAACCCTGTGCACACAACCAGCTTCTAAAGACAGCAATAGTGTTCAGTACACCCATTTATACACTGATGATGACTGGGGATTGAGATAGGCAGTTCCTCCAAAGCAGGATCCTCACCCAAGTGACACTATCACATGGTGACATCACTTGAAGCAAGCTGTAACTCCAGACCACCCATTGCTAGCATTTAGCCTTAACAGGTAGCTTTCCACACTACACAACTACTTCCACCCTCGAGTCAGTTTCTAGCCTGCAAGCTGGAAAAGCACACAGGTATACAAAAGTGCATATGTGTATTTTAAAACAAGTTGCTAGCTTTAAGTAAAACAATTCAGGAATAAACTCCCCACACATTCATACAAAATGCATTTCAAAAGACTACTTTTCACATATCAGTGAAGGTTATGTACAGATTTAAGCCATGTTCACGTATAAAACCCCTTTTTCCCTTATCAAATAGTATCAAAACAGATAGTACAAATGAATTTTTAATTTTAAAAAAGTCAGTGCTTTAGCACTACATTTAATTTGTGGAAGAACTAGAAGCAAAGACTTAAAAGATTATCCTACATGAAGTCAGTTTTACATGGTTAGTTTTGGAAACTGATTCAATACAATTGGGTTACCTATCACTTTCTTTTACTTACCTTTTGTTTCTTGCCAGTTTGATGCAACTAACTAGTCAATATACATTTAAAAATAAAGAAAAATCAAGCCCAGGCTTCTCGCTCAAGGTGATAATTCATAGGAACGCTGATACCACTTGTAAGGAGTCAGTCACATCACAGGTCTGAAATTAATCACTAACATAACCACAGAGACTCGGCTGCTTGTAATTTACGTTTCATACCTGCATACACAGCGCACGCACATGAAAACAACCAGCAGATCCCGGGGGCTCTCTGGGGGAGCGCACTCACGTTTTACCTGCATGACAGCGCAGCCGTACGTCCCCTCCCGGGGCTCCAGCTGGGGAGCCCGGCCGTGTGCGCAGGGGGCACGGGCAGACCGCCCTCCTGCGACGGGGCCCGGCCGGGAGCGCCGGGAAGGGCTGATCCCGGCGCCCGAGGCGCGACCCCAGGGCAGCCCCCGCGGGGGCTGCAGCGCCGAGGCGGGTCCGCCGCTCCCCAGAGAGCGGGCAGCGGCGTGCGCGGCAGATACCCCGGCAGGCAGCCCCCTTACCTTCTTCACTTTATTCTCCAGGTTCATGGCGGGGCGGGTCGGGCTCTGAGGCAGCTCCCACGGCGGAGTCCCGGCTCGCGCGCTCCGCGGCGCTCAAACTTCCGCTGCCCTGCGGCAGTGGCTGCAGCCGAACAAAGGCCGCGCGGCAGCCAATCCCCGCCGGCCGCCGCCGGCCCGGCAGCCAATCCCGGCCCCGCCCGGCCCCGCCCGGCCCGGCCGTGAGTCAGCCCCGCCGGGGCGGGAGGTGAGGGCGCGGGGCCGGTGCTGCAGCCGGCGGGTACGGACCGCTGCAAATGCGGAGCCTCCTGAAGCTGAGAAAAGAGGAAATCCTGGGCTATAACGCGAGTGTGCCCTCGAGGCCAGGAGGGCCAGTGGTAACCTGGGCTGCATCGGGAGGAGCATGGCCAGCAGGTGCTCCTGCCCCTCTGCTCGGCCCTAGGGAGGCGGCATCTGCAGCGCTGGGCTCAGTTCTGGGCTCCTCAGCACAAGAGAGACAAAGAGCTACAGGAGAGGGTCCAGTGAGGGCCACAAAGGTTATTTGGGGTCTGGAGCATCTCTTTTATGAGGAGAGACTGCAGCAGCTGGGCCTGTTTAGTCTAGAGACCACTGCGAGGGGATCCCATGAATGCATATAAATATCTGGAAGGCGGCTGTCAGCTGGATCGTGTCAGGCTCTTCTCAGTGGTGCCCAGTGACAGAATGACGAGCAGTGGCTATAAACTAAACTACAAAATGTTTCACCTCAACGCAAGGAATAACTTAGTCACTTGGAGGATAACAGAGCACTGGAACAGGCTGCCCAGGGAGGTCGTGGAGTCTCCCTCTCTGGAGACATTCCACCGGGCCACGTTCCTGTGCCACCTTCTCTACGTGACCCAGCCTTGTCAGGGAAATTGGGCTGGATAATCCCCAGAGGTCCCTACCAACCCTGCCAATTCTGTGGTTTATTGACTTGCGGAGGAGCAGGAGGCAGCAGGGGCAAAGTTCTACCGTGGCCCGCCTGGCCGAGCCTGCTCCCGAATTCCTAGCGACTTCCTGGGCAGGGCTGTGCCCCAAGGGCTGGCTCCCAGACTCTCCCTTCCTGCCTGCCGGAGAAGAAGTTGAACTCTGATCCCAGTCTTCAAACACGTATGCAGTCTTCAGTCCGGGGATGGAACTGATAATATAAATTGTATTTTACCTATAATGTATGCGTAATGCAAAATGACAAAAAATTGAAGCATTTGCAAGACTGAATACTTCCATAAATATTTTAATGTTTCATATTTCTTTTATATTTGGAAAAAGTAACAAGCATTCATACAGACTTTATAGCTACCCTAGGAAGTGATGGTGAAAATTTTGTTAGATTTTTTTTTTCATTCATTTGCAGAATCTAGTTACCAGCTTTTCTCAAGTAGATCTTGGGTAATTTTGTTTCTTCCCCAGAGGCCAGAGATACTTATATTTCAGCATTTAATTTTTTTTGTCTGACACCACTTGTTGAAAGATGTTTGCAACAAAGCAAAAATGTTTTTGTTTGTTTGTTGTCTGTTAGCAAATAAAAGCAAAACTGACTTTTCTGCTAGGACTGGCATCGTGGTGTATGGCATGGGCCAACAGCTCCTGTAGGTAAATCTGTGCAGCAGATCTTGACCAAGAAGTTCAATAAAAACTAAGAGAGGGTGGGGTCAAGCTGTATCATTAGAAAAGAAAAAAGACAGAACACAGTTTACCAAGTAATGCTGCTGTATTTAGAAGTGAACAATAGGAACTGTTGCATGTATTTTGTTTGGTTGGGTTTGACATTTTGGTTTTCATTTCTGGTTCTCACTCTGTTTTGTTTGGTTTAGTGGTTAATTCCTGGTGGTTTGGGGGCTGAAAGAGAAGGGGAAGTTAAAAGTGCCTGATGTTGGTGTACCTGGGACCCTATAGTTTGAATACCATCAAGCCTCATAACTTCCTCAGGCTAAGATCAAAGGAGTAATCAGGAGATTATTCCTGTTCAGTAAATGTGCTGTTGAATGCCAACAATTACGAGGACTAGATAGGTATTTTTGACCATACTAAGCAGAGAAATTAAACCATCATAGTCATCATTGCATGCTTTTCATTTGGGAATGGATGTAGGACCATATTTGCATTCTAGGAAACAAAAAAGAAGTGAAAGAAAATCTTGTATGGCTTAAGTGTATTTTGCTTATCCTTATCTTTCTGGGTATAATAGTATAGTAATGGTTTTGATAATTTAATTTTTCTTTTTTTTCCCTACTAAGCTATAACACTGCTAGTTAATAATAATAATTTCATTTGCTTATATTTTTCATAAACTTCTTGAGTTGGAGATGCTCTGGTTGTGATTTGTGCATATTTCAATTGTGAAATATGTCATATTTCATATTTCATCTAGTGCCAGACTATAGTAATCTTTTAATGACTCTCCTATCTGCAGATTCACATATGAAGCCTACAAATCCATCTATCTAAGGAAAAATGCAGACAGTAATATAAAACACCTGGTTTGCAAACCAGCAGGTTGCTGTTGGAACGCACTTTCCCTGAGACCTAGATCAATAAAGGATGCATTTTAAGATCGTAACTGTTTTCTGTGTTTTCTATGGCTTTAATTTGCCTATTCCATGAATATGATCCTGTATGACTCTTCTACTTAAAGATTCTGAAGTTGCCAGGAGAACAACATTGACATGCCAGGGCACAGACCTAGGCTTTATTATAACAGTCTGAGAAATATCCAATACATGTTTTAAATATTAGTATTATTATTATTTACAGTATAGTATAAGAGCATGATCTATCCCAGCACTAACTTTCCCACAGCAATGTTCATGAAGCCAACAGGCAGACGGGAAAAGGCTAATACTTCTGCCATATACATTTCTGGGAACAAGGACAGCAGAGAGTGGATGGTCTGTCAGATAATTGTCCTGGTTTTACAATTTTCTTTGCACTCAGATACTACAACGATAAATGTAACTACATTTCTCCAAACATTAGATATGTAGATTATATAGGTGATTTATATGTCCATCCTCAGATGGAAGGTATCATAACTGAGCAGTGCTGAAAATTTGTTTCCAGTAAAGCTGTTATTTAATAAACAGTTCTTCTGTTTAAACTTTTCAAACAAATACTTGAGACTAGCTTCCAGTTAAATTCTAGTTTTGCTGTTTTCTCAGTGCTTTATATGTTAGAAGAAATGACACTGTGCTTTTAAGATCTTTTTCTGTAAATACAGTCTGAAGTGTGATATAAATATAAGGAGTCTGTCTTGCTTCAAAGTGGCTTAACACACTAATTTAGTTTTGAAAAAGCATTTCAGGCTTCTTATGTTAGGAAGTTTCCAACCATGCACAAAATAGAGGCTGAGTTAAGAGCCTTGGTAACAGCCATTGCCTTTTTAAAAGAATGTAGAAAGAAGAGGCTCTGCTCCACTTTTTCTATAAAGCATGAGTAGATATTGAACCTTCCCCCAAGTCAGCATACAAAGTCTTAAGATTTCATCAGCGTGATGGGGAATCAAACTACAGCTTCCATCTTTAGGACTGTGGCCTACCTACCAGACTTTGGCTACATTGTATTAACTGTGCTTTTAAAGTAGTTCCACTGTACATAAGAGGAAAAGTGCTGTGACAGAGTGGATCTGTCTGTGTGGCTATGCACTCCCAAGGCCTACACTGGCCAGATCTTGGGTGAACTTACAGTTTTACAGATGAGGGCTTGTTATCCAAAGAACACTTAACACTGTGCCTGGGACGTTTCAGTTCTTGAAACAGTGGCAAAGCAAAATGGTAGAAAAATGTGGTGTAGCTTAATGATTATGACACTTGCTGAGAAAATCAAAACTTCCTTCAACCAGAAGAGGAACTTGAACTTTTCCACTTTGTGGACAGTTTTAGGAGCATAAAGAAAAGGGGAGAAAACAATATAAGAAAAACCTCTTCTGTAAGGAAAGAGTAGGCCGTGCTCTTTTCTTTGAAAGAATTGGCATAGAAGGAGTCTCTGTTTCCTAACAAGCAGAGATATTTTCTATCAAGTATGGGTGATTCAGCTAAGTTGGGAGACAGCTGTTTGCTGACTATAATTTCTTTTTTGCTCAGTGTGCTTCATGGCTTGGAGTCTGTTCTAAGTTATGGGACTGCTCCATGACCTCTATGTGCCTTAGGTCACCTAGCATAGAAACTAAGCATGTCACTTGTTTTTAGGTTTCTAAGTCAATTATTGGATATAATTCAGATATGATGTACTGGAGAAGGGAGCTAATTCTATTATTTAATCTCTGATTCTCAGTCCCTGTTACAACGTGTAGTTACAACCTGAAGAAGGTTCCTGCATTATTAAATCTCTAATAGAGGTAAATTTACTTGGGCAAAAACCCCTACTCAACGCCTACTCAAACACTTACTCAAAATGTATTATAAATGATAAGAAATTAAATGCATGGTACCAGAAAAATACTAAGTAAAACCAGAGATGCACTTCTTGTTCCTTGAAAAGCTTATTATAGTAAGTTTCCATACTTATTCATGGAAGAAAAAGGAGCTCCTGGCAAAACATATTCAAACATATAAAGGGAGTTTATAGAAGGTGGAAGCAGGGATGGGTAACCTGAGAGGAATACTGAGGCACTGTCTGGTGCAAAGATATGCCTATGAAAGGCAAAGCCCACTTGTAGATGAATCTAAGAAAGGATGTCAAAAGAAGCAAGATAAAGTTCTTGAGTACACAAGTAGCAAAAGGAAGAGTAGGAGAAGTGTGGACATGCTGCTGAAAGCAGGGGAAGTGGCCCTGGTGACATGGACATGCAAAAGGCATGTCTTTACTCATAAGAGTGGCCTTCAGAAATCCCAGATACCAGTGGGAAAGACTGGAACAAGGAAGACATATCTTTGGTGGAAGAAGGTGAAGCTGGGGCGTACACAAGCAAGCTGGACATTTGTAAGTCTGTAGGTCCTAATGGGAGGTATCCATGTATGCCAAGGAAGCTGGATGATGCCATTGTGAGACCAGCTGATAGTTTTGGATTCATCATGGTGACTGGGAGAATTGCCTGAAGACTGGAGACAAGTAAATGTCACACCTATCTTCAAAAAGAGCAGGAGAAAGAGGACCAAGGGAACTACAGGCCAGTCACCCTCACCTTTATTCCTGTGATGTTTGATGGAGCAGCTAATCCTGGAAATCATTTCCAGGCACATAAAGAACGAAGGTAGTCAGCATGGATTTACCAAGTCATACTTGACCAACCTGATATGATCCTGAGGTGCATCCAAGAGACAACTGGCTTGGTAGATGAGAATAGCATCCTCATTACTGGGGGATGGAGCAGAGCATATTCACAGCAAGCTTGCTGATGATGCAAAACAGGTGGGTGTGGCAGACACACCAGGGGGTCCCCACTGCCATCTAGAAAGATCTGGACAGGCTGGAGAAACCAGCTGACAGAAACTTCTTGAGATTCAACAGGAATTGCAGAGTCCTGCAGCTGGGGAGGAACAATCCCAGGCACCATTGTCTGCTGGGGGCTGAGCCACTGAAAAGCAACTTTGCAGAAAAGGACATGATGGTATTGGTGGACACCAGGTTGATCATGCACTAGCAATTTGCCTTTGTGGCAAAAAAGACATAGGATATCCTGGGCAGCAGGTTGAGGGGGTGATCCTTCCCCTCTATCCACTGATAATGCCTTATTGGATAATGCCTTATTGTGTCCCGATCTGGGCTCCCTGGGGCAAAAGAAACAGGTATACTTTAATTTGGAACAGCTGTCTACATACTTGTATTTTCCATCTGAAGAGAGAGCAAAAATTTGATGTTAATCTATGAGCTGCATGGACTTCATCTAAGTCAAAGTGGGGTTTTTTTTGTTATTTTTTGGTTTTTTTGGTTTTTTTGTGAATTATGTCAGTGGTCTCATTATCTAGAGAAAAAAATTTTGAAAACTATGGTTATTTAGAAATTTTATGGCAAAACAGTTTTTTATTTTGTCATTACTACAGAGCAGTTCTTTGAAATCAAAATTTTCTACAGGAGTTCAAATACTAGGAGTGGAATTTTTGATGACATTAGAGAACACAAAAAAAAAATCCATCTCATTAGGGTTAAAGTATATACATGAGTTGCAGAAGTGCAATATCTGATGCTGCTTTGCCTAGGTCACAGCGTAGAAGACTGCAACCATGGGGAATACTTCCACTCTGGGAGAAGTTAGTTCAATAAAGGATAAAGGCTGTTTCTGTCAGGTTTCTCACTTGGAACATTCTTGGTTTTGTTCCAATGCAATGCGAGATAATTTTTTATTTATGCTCTCAAAAAAACTGTGGAATGGAACTAATTTCCTATACAGCTCTGCTGACAATATAATGTTATGAGCTCTTGTTTGGCTTCTTTCCCATGCAAGAGAGCTCCAGCAAAGGTTCTGTGGTTCTCAGATTTTCCATTAGTAATAATTTACATAAAGAGTGTATATGTCTAGAGAAGGGTAATTTAAGTACCATCTGGATAGAATCATAGCAACTCTTTTGCTATAATTTGTATTTAATAACTTCAGCCTATGGTTGGAGAGATGCTGTCTAATGCTATTGAAAGAAAGTAGTTATAGTATATGAGATCATGCTTTTATGACTGCAGATGCCAAGGAACATTAATAGGTAAATGAATTCTTTATGTGTCTGTTCATAATCCAGTATCCTGTGACACTTGCCACCCACATCTGAGAAAAGCAAACCTGTAAAGTCTTAGGAAAAGGGCTCTAATGATCAGACTTTCTGCATACCAGCCTCTTTTCAGAGTCATCAAAAAAATTTTCTGTCTTGGTTCTGCAAGCACTATTTTTTTTCTATTAAATGGACTAAAGTTGTCATTAGGGTCATAGGTTTCCAAGCTGCCACTTTGATAGATCAAAGACTCTTGCTTTGTTTTACTGATCAAACCTACTCTTAGCCCAGCCAAAAAGGTACCGACTTGAGCTCTTACTCAGTAACTTACAGGTTGTCAAAGGACTAGTTACAGGGAATATGATTTATTGTTTCAGATGGTATATATGGTATACAGGAAGAAAAATTAAAATTAGGACATTTATCTGAACTACAGTAAGTAAACTCCCTGCTTGGGCTTGCCACTTCTGTTTTTATCAGTCCTGGAAGACTTTCTACTGCACTCTAATCCTTCTACATATAACAATGTCATAATGTAATATGGCCTTGATCTGAGTCTAGCATTTGCTGCCTCTATTGAAATACAAGTTTAGGCTCTGATCCTTTAGCAGATGCTTGCTGAAAGTTATACGTCAGCCACAGAGATAGTTTTCCTACATCTGTGCCTTCATTTAAAATGAAAATATGTGGCATATAATTCACTTAGGCCATTTTATTCTGCTGTTTGACTTGGAAGCTTTGGGTGTAGAGGTTTTCTAGCTCTGAAACAGGTGAAAAGCATGGCTCAATATGCAGGACTGCAACTGTTGTCTCAAGAATCAGAGCAAACTGCTTTTTCAACCAATAAAAAAATTTTTCAAAAGTTTTCAGAAAATCTGATTTTATTTCCTGTGACAAAGAGCCTACAGAGGCATAAGTTCTGCCACAGGTGGATGCTTATATTTGCTTACTGAATTTGGTCTTTCTTAGGGCTTGTCCTGCAAGTAGTTTGCCTATGCTTTTAGCTTTACACAGCCACATGGTGAAATTGATATTAAGTGGAATAATGACTTGCATAGCATTAACAAATGGGAGAGAAATAAAAGCATTTTCACATGATTAAAAAAATTTAGTAAAGGTGGCTGTGTAGCTGAGGAGCAATGAGAGAAGACATCTGGTTGTATCTAACATCCATTTCTGGCTAAAGCAGAAGTTCTATATGATTTTTCCTTCTTCCTTTTGCCCAGCCTAATGACCTTACTTGTCATCTTTGGTTCTTACCTGATTCCTTGAGTAGCCAGTTCAACTCTGTAACCAGAAGAAATGTATTAATCTTGTAATTATTTAATTTTATGTCCTCTTAGTGAGCTGAATTTAGAGACCTGAACTGGCTATGGAAGAAGAAATCAAACATGAAAGAAAGCAGGAGAGGAGCATGATGGTGTAGTTGGTAGCAGAGAAGTTCTCATGGAACTTCAAAGTGAGGGAGACTGATAATGGGAGAAGTCATTGCAGAAGTAGAATTGGGAGGACTGTTAAATACAGCTTTGAGACAGCTTTGTGACAAAATTATGTCCAAAAGGGACTAGCAATTAGCCCTTGAAGATGAATAGATGGAGGCAAGCATGTGGGGCTAGTTGCTCAGGAACACTCTAGAATTCCTGTCTTCTGGACAGTATCATGGGGAAGCTGTCTGTTGTGCATACCACAGACCAAGAAACGAGTTTGGTTCCAAAGATTATCAGCATGTTTGCACATCTTCAGTTACAGTACTGTCCAGATTCTGGCTTGTTCAGTAGGAACTAGTAAAATTACAACAGTGTGAAAGCTAAGAACTGAAAACTGTATCATTCATTGGTTCAAACATTTAGTACTAATGAACAATGAGTATATTGTGTCTCAAAAGCTGTTGGATAGAATATGATGCACGAGTGTTGAGGAAAACAGAAACTGTTGAAGTTATATCTCATTTTAAGTTTTTCACTTGTTCATCGCCTGTATGGTGTATTTCTTCTTTTCTGTGTAGAGTAGGCATGAAATTACAACACAATTTATCACAGCTGTTTTAGGTATGCAACAACTGTACTCCTTTACTGGTAAAGACCACAAAACATTATTAAAAATATATTAAAATCTCCAATCTGATGAACCATGTTGTATGAACAACATGGTTCATCAGATTAGAGATTTTCATATATTTTCCTCATTTTTCTCTATGTATGCCTTTTTTCTATGCTTTGCTGCTCTGTTATTTGGTTTCCGTCTTCTTCCCACTCCCTTATATGGAGCAACTGAAGTCTTAGTTTACTTTTCTCATCCATGTTTTGCCTTCCATTCTCAAAAAGAGTATTTTAATATAACTCAATAGCATTTTGTATTTGTCTGTTACTGAGGCAATGTATACAAAAAGGTACACAAGAAAAGAAAGTCAGAATTCAGTGTGCCCATGTATGTACCTACCTCTCAAATGCTTTTTTTCATTCATTTCATTGCTTATTTTTCCACCAGTGACAAAATACAATACCAAGAGCCAAGGCTAGCCAGTGCTTCCTGGTACAGGGTCTGTTTTTAGCTTGTTATAACTTTATCAAGCATCAGCCATTTGAGATAAAAGCTTTACTGCTTCACTTCCTACCAAGTATAATAGCATAATTATTCCATTCGTCTTCTAAAATTTGTTGACTGCTATTTTTTTTTGGTAGATGTGGAACATTAGAGAAGAGAAAGAAGTTTATTTGATTTCCTGTTAATGCCAGATAATTAAGATGTTTCCTAGAACATGAATAGTGAAGAATATTTTTCTTTCTTTTGTCAGAGCTAACAATTCTTATGCCTGTTTCCTTGAAAATTTTTCTGACAGCTGGAGTCTCATTTTGGAGGCATTTTGAATAGAAGTCAGTGGCTATGTTCAGCAAACAACCTAAATGGATGTACTGATCTGTTCTTGGATAGTCTTGTGTTTATGGCCTTCAGCTGTACTTGAAGTATGGGACAGCCTTGCCTAATACTTTTTATTTTTATACCAAATCTCCCACACAAATCCTGTAACCTCAGATGTTATGCAACAGTCTGTCTTATCATGTATGTACTTAAAATATTTTGTATGGAACAGAACAGCTTTGAAAATAAATGTTCTTTTTATAATATATCCCTTTCTGTGCAGAATCCCTGCTGTGAAGAAGTAACCCCTGCTTTGGGATATTTACCCATTCCATTTAATGTGCAATAATTGTGAGTCCAGTCACACTTAGAATATATAAACGGGGCCATTTCTATATTCCCTGGCAACTTGATTATGCACTAGTGGATAAAGTTTGAGAAGAAAATATACCTTTCTTTTCTGGTTTTGTAAATGACCTCTGAAAATGGCTGTTTTGGTTTGGGTTTTTTAATAAAGCGTATTTGTCAGATTCAGCCCAGCATCATAGATGCCATTACAGAATGTAAAATTGCTTTTTTGTTAAATTGATTATTCCCTCCAAAAGTGTATCCAACTGTAATTCTAATATTTATAATCTGCTCAATGAATACTTGAATTTTTGCAGAAAATAACTCTGGGATTTCTCTTTTCATGTTTATTAAAGAACAGATGAATTTAATTATGACTGTATAATTGTTATGATATGATTATTACGATTATTAGAGAGAGATGCCTCTGCTCAAATTAAGATGTAAGTGAGACCATATGCCAAAGCCAATAGTACAGATTTTATTTAACTGTAAATGTGAAATAGAGAAAGAGAAAAAGAAATAGGAAAGAGAGGGCGGGAGGGAGAAGGAGAAAGTAGAACTTAAGTAGAAAGAGTCACCACCCCTGTGGATCCAGGGGCGTCCTGTTGGTCATTTTCACCCTGAGCTTGTCAGTGTTGGGGTCCCATGGAACACAGAGTTCTGTGGATAAATATAGTTCAGGTACAGGTGGGAATGCCCAGCACCTCCCCTGTGGTGGGGGATGTTTTACACTGCCTTTTGCAACAATGAATCTGTTGCAAGGTGTGAATCAAGCTCAATCCTCTGGTGGAAGGCCTCAGGAGTGAGTAAGGAGCATGCTTTCTGGGTCTTTGGTGGTTTGTGACACCTTTTAGACATGACAGCTGCTGCTCTCGTCAGGCACTTGAATGTCCTGTGAAAATGTGACCTTCTGGGAGGGTGGGAGGGAGAGTTTTACAGCTGGAAGGGAAGACAACTGGCATGGTAAAAAGCACCATTTTGTCTCTGCTGGGTCTGCTTTTTATCTGGCCCAAATCTCAGCTTTTAGCCTTCAACAGTGGATGTTCAACCTCTTTGTTTTATGGAGACCAGAGGCTTTGTCACCACCTCCCCAAAAACTCCCCTCCTGCTCCCCCTCGGTTTGTGGGAGGAGAGCATGCAAACCTGGCCTCAGCAAATGAGTCTGTGGCCTGCCCAGCCTTGTTTGCTTCTCCTCAGACCTGAGATACTTGGACAATAGTATGGCCTTTATCTTATCTGGAGTTCCTGTCAGGTGGCTTAACTCACTGTCCACTTCCCTGACATCAGAAGGCGTGTATCTGGAGGGTTGAGCGTCAGTGGTTGTAGATAAGCAGTTTCTTCTTTGCACAGTTTACTGCAGTGGGCAATGTCCTTTGGTGGTCTTAACAGCGTTTAAGGCAATTATAATTTTTAAGTCTCTTATAATAATAATAATATTAGCATTTGGAAAATTGTGTTCTCAAAAACGTGTCACGGTTTGAAACCTATTAATACCATGTAGTTTAGCAACCATTCACTCTAAGCTCAGTAACCTGAAAAGGATACATGACTCTGAATAATGTATTGGGGATAAAAATTTCAGAAGTAGAGTCAGCTAAGTTAATTTCTTGAAAAATCTGTATCTCAGTATTCATGTCTAAAATATGAAAAATAAGTCTTCCTTAGATCCATATGACTGTTGAAAAAAAAATGGATTTAAAAAAACAAGAATCCAAGAGCTTTATATGCAGCAAGGGACAAACTTAATTAATACCTGAAATAGATACCTTGCTCTGGAGCAATTAAATAGAGATTCAGTTTCAACATCTTACTGTTTTCTGATTTTAGTTAAGTCAAATAACTTACATTTATTAATTTCTTATGAATTACCTTATCTTTCCTATTGAGGAGTGCCTTGTTTAAACCAGATCATTCACTTCAGATTTTGATTCACTGATACTTTTAACCGAAGTTTTTCTGTCACCAGTGTGCCTTGCTTCTGGTGGCCAGCTACACCAAACAACAACTAATTGTTTTATCAAGCATTGCTATGTTTTTAAAGGTCTCTTCCGCCCTGAAAATAAAGAGTCTACTGCTTTTGGCAGGAGAATGCTGAATTTTCCTTTAAATTCAATTTGCAATTCAAATCATGTCTTCAAAACAGGATTATCAAACATCAGGTTCATGCAGGATTCCTAAAACATCTTAATGCAAGTTGGCAGTCGCTTATCACACATTATTAAGCAGTTTTCAGAAATCACAATGTTGTCACTGTAATTAGAAGCCTCTTTATATTGTACTACATAAGTGGCTTATTAATCTGAAAAGAAAGTTATTAATAGAAGGGTTTTAATTGCTGTAATTACATTAAAAGTAGTCTTGCTATAAAGCCTGAGAAAGCTGTAGCTGCTTTGCAGACTTCTGTGTCTTTGGATGATCATTATGAAATGCCAGTGATTTTAAATTAGCTTTCAGAGATAATTATTATTTAAATTGTAAACTCTGCATTGCTTCGTGTAGTATAGCCTGAAAAAACCTTCTGCTTTGAGATTCTAATGTAGCTAAGGATAAAATTCTGCCAAGACTGCCATCACAATTTCAGGGGTTTTTATTTTTTTGTGTTTTTTTTTTTTTTTTTTTTTTTTGTTTTTTTGGTTTTTTTTTTTTTTGGCGGGGGGTGGGGGGGGTTTGTTTTGTTTGGTTTTGGTTTTGGGTGTTTGTGTTTTTTTTTGTTTGTTTTGTTTTTCTTTGTTTTGTTTTATTTTTGGGGGGGTTTTTTGGTGTTTTTTTTTGAGTATTAATTAATGATTGTTTCTTTTTTGAAGGGTAAGTGAACCTGGTGAGTAGCAGATCATGCAACTACCAACTACAGTGGTATTAGAATTACACAGATTGTAATCTGGGCATAATTTGGGGGTCAGCCAAGGGGAAGTGAAACTGTTCTAAAAAGAAATTTTTTTGGTAAGAATTTTTAAGGTTCTCGCCTATAAAGAAAGTAAGAATTGAATTTGAAATTCTTACTTTCAAAGCCAAATCAGATTTCCAGAGCTGATGCTGCATGGATTTGGAGTTGCAGAGTGGGATTTGCAGTTGTGTTCACTCATTCATGGAGACATTACCCATGATTTGTCACAGCATACAATTGATGGAGGGGAAAAGAGTATTTCACAGAGTCATTCAGATTGGAAGGGTGCTCCTGCTCATCTACTCCAGCCTCTTGGCCAGAGGATTGCTCAGGGCTTTGTCCTCTTAGGACTTGAACATCTCCAAGGATGGATGTCCCACGTGGGTGGATCCCAACAAGCTTGTTTATCATGTGGCTCTGAAAACAAGGTAATTGGCACCACTCAACAGGTATCTAGAAAGCAAAATGGAATGAAAGAGTGAGGATGGTAACTTCTCAAAAGGGTATTGGGCAGCTCTGGCAGTGCTGTTCTCTGTTCTAGAAGTGTACTATCCATTTCATTTGAAATTGCATACAAATAAAAACCCCAAGAGGTGCCTTGCTTAAAAAACTCAATTTTCCTAAAGCTTTATTATGTAAGCAGCTTGAGTTTGTTACATCTCACATGGGAAAAAGGGAGAGGTATGAGGGAACCACTGATACAAGATGTAGTACTATGAAAAAAAAAGTTTTCTATTCCTAAAAAGGCAATCCAAAGATGTGTTTCTAGCTCTGAAGAAACTGCATGACATCATAGAATTTATTTCTGTCATTGATTCATAGAAGTGCTGAATAAAGACATATCTTTCTCATGCCATGAATTTTATTACATGTATAAATATTTCTGTATTCAATTTATGAAACAATTCAGACCACTGAAATTTTTTAGGTTTTATTAAACCATTCCCTAAATATGAATGTGTTAAAGCATGAATATCTTCCAGTTGCCTGAATTCTTGGTTATATAGAGAAGACATTTTATTGCTTATTTTGCATTGCCATGAGAGACAAGGTTAGTTTATCTTTTGATCAAACTCCAAAGAAAAAATTATAGTGCTAGCTAAAGGTCAGAGTTCTATCATGTGGAAGCTCTGTCGATAAATCTTCTTGACTAAATCAGCTCAGTTCTCTGACAAGTTTCTGGTATTGTATTTAATGAGCTGATGTGGGACTTGTTTAATTTCTTGTACTATTTTAATTTAAAGTAATGTATAGTCATTAATATTGGTGCATTAATTATGACAAAGTAAGCTACAATCTTATTTGATCAGGAAATTGTAAAACCAGATGGCTCACAGTAATACATGAAATGCATATAAAAAGAATGTTATTTTGGAAGGTCAAAGGAATATCCTGACACTGGGGGTTTCTTTATCAACATAGTGTTCATTGATCTCTTTTGTCTCAGCTGACAAAATGAAATGTTCAGTCATTGTTTATGGAAGCAGAAGCAGGGAAAACAATGCCTACTGAAATGTACAAGAACTAAGGAGAGGCCTGGGAATAGGAAACACCTGTGAGAAAGTCAGGAAACAGTAAATTCAATGCTCCTTGCTCATTCACAGGCAAGGGAATGGTGATAGTTGTTAAAGTTGCATCTGTAAACCCTGTGGACTGAGACAATGTGATCTAGTTCGGGTTTGCTTCCACTGTCTGCTTTGTCTTACTGTTAATGGATGTCCACAACTTGTTCATTCATTAATTTGTTGATGAAGCCAAGGAAGGCTCTGGCAACTCATAAAGGCAAGTCTTCTGCCTTGCTTTGTTTTACAAGGGGAGCAGCTTTTAACACAGTTTGATTTGCAAAACTCCAGGTTCAGATTGTAGGTAGCAGGCATAAAAATCATCTTTATTTGGAAACTGAAGAAACAAACTCTTGCTTGTCTATATCGTTAAATATAGAATCCAGTAATGTGGTTAGGCTAGCGTATGCTATGACCAAAATTAAATGTCTGCTATAAGCACTTAAGTTTTGTGTGTGTCTGTCTGTGTGTGTGTTAGTGTGGTCTATGAACCGTGGGTGCTATGGGCTAGTATTTGTACAGGATCAGAAAGTATGATGAAATGATGGAAATATCAGTGAAATGTAGATTCAGTGAATCAAACACTTGCAGAAGTACCAGGTGAATTGTATGTGTACTGAGTTTAGGAATGTCTGTGCAGAGGGGGAAATACCTTTTTGAAGGAGCTCTATTTTTCCCTACAACTGCCTGAAAGGATATTATGGGCAGATTGGGGTCGGTGTCTTCTCCCAAGTAAAAAGGGCCAGAACAAGAGAAAATGGCCTCAAGTTACACCAGGGAAGGTTTAGATTGAACATCAGAAGAAATTCCTTTACTGAAAGGGAGGTCAGGCATTGGAACAGGCTTCCCAGTGGAGCAGTGGAATCACTGTCTCTGGAAATGTTCAAAACACATGTGGATGTGCTGCTTGGAGACCTGGTTTAGTAGACGACTTGGGTGCTGGTTGAATGGTTGGACTCAGTGACCTTAAAAGTCTTTTCCAACCTAAATGTTTTTGTGATTCTATAAGTACCTGGGATGTGTGTGAGGCTAGACATGTAGCCATTACTCTGTGATTTGCAATCCTTTACAAATGTACAGTACCACTGACTCTGCCTGGACATGTTTTCAGTCCAAAAAGATTAAATATAGCTGGGAAGCCCCAAACATATGGCATCTTGTTTCCGGCATCAACCAGATTTGAAAAACAGGACAGGGCTGGTAGAAGACACTCGTTCAGACTTGTCAGCCCCACAGATATCATGTTTCAAACATAGACTTGTAGATGTAATGACAATGACAATATTTCATATACAATTCAGCTTGTTCATTTCTGACAGTGAACTTCTAGCACACAGATGGACAGATTTCTTAGCTGTAAACATGTCTGTGAAAAGTAACATATTTTCCAAGCTGCTTGAAAATATATGCTTTCTGGAGAGACTGAGTATTAATGAGGCATGGGGCTAAGTAATGTGAAAACTTAGGGAAGGGGATTTTGTTGCAATGAGCTGTTACATAAGCCATGTTGTTAGTTCTGCTTATTCAATAGCCAGAGCACAGAGGTCAGCTGATGTATCATGAAAAGAAGCTACCAGTCAGTTCACAGTGGGGCACATTCTGTCCCTTCATTGTGGGAGGTTTTATTGTTTGGTTTTTTTCCCCAAGGTTCTAAAGATCGTTTAGTTTTACTTTATTAAATATTAAAGCATCTGGTTTACACAGTGAGAAATAATGCTTTTTAAATAAGAGGAATACATATGCTACTGGTGTACTAATTTTAATGTTAATTGGACGATGAAGAGGTGGTATTAAAACGCATCAGTTGCATCAACTGTGCAAAAGAGCGGACAGTTACGGTTTTCAATTAAAAAGGAGTTTGCTGCCACCTTATGGGCTTGTGAAGTATTTATTTTCCTAAAAGTAGTGCAGCACTATTATGCAAATTCTTTAAATTATTTTCCCTAATCTGTAGATGATGAAAAAGTCTGTCCTGTCTAAGGTTTGGTTTTTTTTTTTTTTAATTTTAAAGTCTAAATTCTTTTTAATTAAAAACTGATTAATTTGGTGCTTTATACCTTAATCTTCTCAGAAAGTATTAACACCCCAAATGACATAATTTTAACTTTTATTAATTTCAATTATGTATATTTTTTGTATGTTATGAAAACATTAATTATTTTGTGGAAATTATTTAAGTATCTTAAATTAATATTTTTAAAACCCCATTAGCAATCTGGATGACAGGCTTTTAACTTCCCTACCACTATACTGCTTTACACATGTAGGCTTATCTGTTGATGGCTTCTATATCTTCTGAAGATATATTGGTCTTGCCATGTACTCTGGGCTGCCATACATAGGGAATGCCCTTCTCTTTCAGCAGGGGTCAAGATCATGTAAAACTTTTTTCACATTATAAACAAATCCTCATATTAAATAGTAAGGTTCTTCTATGTCTTTCAACATATAGGTAACTGGTCCAGTAGAAATCACGAATCAAACAATCTAAGACTTAAAGCTACAGACTTTTTAAGTGCAAGGGAGGAAAGATCAACTATAAGCAGAGCTGAATTCTTGTATTTCTGTAAGTATGCTTCCCATTAAAGACAGTGAACCCCAGATATGGTACTGTTTTTGACAGCTGTTGGGGGGTGTTGATCTGAATATGGAAAACATTTTCTGTTATACAGAATTTTCTGATCTTTTAGTGCTCTGTGTTGTCTTAGAATAGACCAGAAGGTAGAAATATTTTGTAGAAAGAGATTCCAGAACAGTAAATATGCTTCTAGTGTAGTGCATTGAACTCATATGGAAAGAACTCCTGCTTCAACAGGTTTTTTCATTTGTTTATGGAAGCAGAAACAGCTTCTGTAAAATAGTTCAAGTCAATGTGCGAGCACTTCTTCTCACCTGGGATGCAAGAACGTTTGAAAGGAAGGCTTCTCTGGTGTTGCAATTTACACTTTTCTTTGCACAGAAATTTCATGGAAGCTGAAATTAAGAACCTACTGTGTCTAAATATGAGTTTCTTTCTGGAAAAAAAAAAGTAGTGAGTATTTTCTGTTGGGCTGCTTTCCTTGAAAAGTCCTCACCCAGATTAACTTACAAACAAGTTTGTGATATTGCTGGGCTTTTCCGCAAATCTGAAAGAAAATGGAGTAGATTGGGTTACAAAAAGTTGAATTGCAGATGACTTCTTTTCACTTCAAACGATTTCCCTATCACTTTCTTTTAAAACCTCATTACTGTATTTTTCTGGCTTGAAATGGACCAGTAGGGGACATTTCAGAAACATTATGTAGGTGACAATTTTGATAAAAGAATTCTAAAAAGGGATATAAGAAAGAAAATGCAAACGTTTGATTTTCCTGCGTTCCCAATTCCAGCATGCCCGTGTTCCCTCTAGTGGCAGACTGCGGGCTAGGGCAGGCTGCTGGCCGTGCTGAGCCCAGCGCGCACTGCTGCAGGATTGCTCCTAAATAGCCCTGGGTGCCTCACCCCTCACTCCCTGTGGGAGCTCCCACTGAAGCCAGAACCCTAAGCCTTTACACCCAGTATTTTCAGTGTCTTCATTGCAGCTGGTTGTGCCTGGTGAGGACAGTGGTGTTAGGGAGCAGTTGAGTTTGCTGTCTCTAGGGTAAAGCTGCCAAAATCTTACCAAATATGGCCCATATTAAATACACTCAGAGACAGGAAAGAATCATGGACTTCACACTGGTCATAGAAATGTATTCTTGTGTCTAATGCTCTTCCATATCTTTACCTGGAAGGAAGGTGTGGTGAAGTGGGCGGTTTGTTTACAGCTGTATTTCAGCTACATGAATTTGCAGGATAATTTTTTTCCTTTAGCTATATGATAAGCCTTATGAATAACATTGCAAGCCAATAATAGGATAACATGAATGTCACTGTAGAAGTTTCACTCCAGCAATCTCAAAAAGTAGTTATTTTTCCTGTTCTAGTATGACATGCAGTTATTTATCATCAAGAAGGAACTTATTTGTGATTAATTTGTCATTTCCTTGTCAATACATGATCAAAGATAGAATTGACTGAGTGCAACATGGCTAATTATTCTCTTATAATTCTTGTTCCTTCTCCTCCTAGACTAGGATAATTTAGAAATCAATGGAGAGCACATAGAATTTTTTTTTTTTAAGGAGAGGCATATGGGGCATGTATTAGTCAAGGGAACTAATACAGGACATCAGGCTTAGAATTTCCTTGATTGGAAATTAGGTTGAAAATCTAAAGGTGAAAATTAGGTTTCCATCTTTGAAGGAAAAAGTGGGACAGATAGTTTACTTAAGGCAGGCACATAATCAGCGTGGACTGGTAGGTACATACTGGAAATGTCCAGCTATTGCAGGCTGTATTCCTGCCTCTCTTTATTCTCTAGAGAGGCAATCTCCAGGAAGTGCTGGGGAGGTGCTCTCCATCTTGCATTCCCCTCTGCCTGTCTGTCCTGAAAACAGAGCCTGTGGCAGCACGCAGCCTTCAGGGTTTTTATGGAGTTTCTGTGTTCTTTCAGGTAATTTTGGAGGGACAGAGGTCATGGATACTTTGATAATCTCTTTGTCTTGGTAATAATTTTTTTTCTTCTATTTATTTTGATTATTCTATTTGCTGTCCTTATCATGCATTTGATTTAAAAATGTATGGTTTTGAATAAGCAAATCTGTCTCAATACATTTCTAATGAAAGCAGTGCCAAAAAATGTTTTATCACCTGTGTTCTCTACATTGAGGACTGTTAGTTGAGGCTACACATCTAGAATTTTCTTCCTTCTTAAGTTGTAGGAATGCTCTTTCCTAGCATAAGGTCTCTTCTGGAGAGACAGGCACACACAGTCCCATCAAGTAGTGGCTAGGATGCTGAGACACTTCGTCCTACTAAATATTCCACTTCTCTGTAAAGGTCTGGAGCATATTTTCTTAATCCTGAGTGCTTTATTGTACAAATATAGATCCAGAATAAAGCATTTGACAAGTATCTAGTGATTTTGTTTTAATTTTGATATAAACCTGTAAATTTGGAAGTAGCTTTTTACATAATCATACGACACAATGACTCAGCAGTTAAACCCCAGCATCTGTTACAGCAGAACCTCTTGGGAGTTTCTAACAAGAACTAGGTTGCTATCTGTTTATAAATCAGTCATATTGAATAAAGAGGAAGTAACCAGTAAGTCAAGTGGGGAAGAATAGAAAAAATTCCTATAACAAAATAGGTAGTAACTAAAATGTCCATAATATGTCCTTCTTCTAACTTCAATATGATTACTGAGACAATCAAAAATTCTGGAGAAAAAAGAGACAAAGTGGTCAGAAGCTTTGTCTCAGAGAATGCACTAGAAATGTCCTGTCACAGCAGCCTCTGTGTAATATTACAACCTAGACATTCTGGCTCATCTCTACAGGCTTACAATACATTGTGATGTTGTATGTAGGACTGGACACAAACCAGATATGTTACAAAGAAGGAAATTGTTAGGTACTATTAACAGTGTCCTCAGTTTCTGCCATTTGCTGATAATCCTTTACAGCTTTTTTTCATAGCTGTTATAGTATGAGTATTGACTTTGCAGTGAGGTTAATCTATAGAAAAGGGATGTTTGAGGTTGGGAGAATGCTTCCTCTTAAAGTTCTTTCACAAGATTTTGCAAGCCCAGTGGCATCTCGAGGCACAGTATTTGTATGTGTGGGTTGGAAGTTGGGCATCTAGTCAGGGAATTTTCCAGTGAAGCAATATAGTGAAATCGTGGGAGTAGAGAAGGGTAGCATGGATGCAAATAAACTAAAATGACATCCTGGGGGTCTATAACTCACATTCGATCGGATTTTGTGATATGTAATGTTAAGATGGGAATGTGGCCTCCAGTGCACTCTCAGCAGGGGTTGGAGGAACCCAGGTGGTTCCTGTACACTCATGGGGTTCCAGTCTGGCACCTTTTGTGGCCTGTGGAAAGGCTGTGGCTTTGGCCTGACTAACAGCACTACAAAACTACAAAACTCTGTCAATGTATATACTGTTCACTTGCCCTTCAATGTCAAAACTTAGAAACAGCAAACAAACTGCGTGTAGCAAAGGATTTAGAAAGGATTTATTTGGTTATGGTCTCCTGACCTTTGGATTTGGATGTTGTTTCTAGGTGTGAAGACCTACAAAATGGTTTGTATGTCAAAACCTGTTGATCCGTATTTAGAGGAAGAATAGAAGCACTTGAGCAGGGAATTTCCAGGACAAATACATTACTTCTTATAAGCATACTCTAAAAACTCAGAAGTTATGAAACAGAAGGTTCTGAAGAGCACTGAAGTACTGGCAGCTGATAGGGTTCTACAACTACATATCCTAGAATTTTCTAATGTGGCAGCATATTTCATAAATATGAATTTGCCCTGATCACACTAGATCTGATGTTTCTAAGAAACCCTCATACTTCAGAAGTATCCAGACCTGACTACCTTTTGAGTATTTTGAAGCATATATTATGTTCTAAACAAAGGAAAATATTTTGGGAAAATTTTGTCTGGAAAAAAGTTTCCTATGGAAAAGATAACATGCCTTAGGAAATGCATATGCTTGACAACTTTGGAAAAGTTGCCACAAACTCAGAAAAATGGTCTGTAAACCTCCATGAAGTCCTTTTGTAGTCAGAGGTGCCTTTTTTTTTGTGTACAGTACACATAAGATTAGTGAATAAATGAGACTTGACATCAAGAGTTTATTTCCTGAAAACTTCTGAATTGGTTAGAAAAACATTTAAAACTCATAAAGACAAAAAATATATTTCATCACCAAATGCAATAGAGGAAAAATTGGATTTAGAGCCATTTGCAGAGCAGGAAATATGTTTTCCATCCTGAGTTTTAATAATGAAATTGCAAATGTTATATTCTGGATCTAACCATCACAATGCCTATTAAGCATACCCACACTTTACTGAAAAAATTGATCAAATATTATTGTCTGGAAAATGACACAAGGTGTGTATTGATTTGCTACAACACTTAGAGTGATTAAAGAGACAAATAATACAATTATTTAGAATGCTGTTAAAATATTAACATCTTTAATTTTTGTAAATACAGTAGATCTTGTAAGAAAATAGTGATCAGCTGTATTTCTTTAGGTTTGTGTTTTGGTATTGAATAGTGTTGCTATTTTTTAGGCTAACATGTATTTGGTTTTTTATCATATGCAGTGTTGGACACTTACTAAAAGATACTGTGCCATTTTTCATGCATTCAGCAGAATTATGTTAGAGGATTGGCGTTTTATAAATATTTCTTGTTTCTAATCTTAAAGTAATATCCTGGCATTTCTTTGAGAGGCTGACAGTAGTCAAAATAGTTACACTTATATATTAGTCATCACTTAACATCTCTGTTTAATAAATGGGGAACAAGTTTTCTTTAAAAAAGAGGAAGTAACTGGTTCATATAGCATGCCCTTGTCTAAGGGGAGACAAAGACACTCATTTAGAACTGAAAGAGAACACGCTCTGTTGTCTGAAAAGCCAATACAGAAAATGCATACAGCAAATAATGTGCCTGCAGCATTACTGAAGGTAATATTTTTTCAGAATATTTCATCAAGAAATAGAAACAAGTAAACAGATTTTAATGATTGAAATATATTACTTACTGATTAAAATCAAAAGAGATAACTTCACTGCAGCAAGCTCTGGCAGCTAAAATATTTTTCAATTATGTGTTTGTATTACAGTGATGTCCAGAGGTGTTCTGAATTGGCTGGAGGTCATTGTATTAGGCAAACAGGAAAAGAATTTAATTGCCATAAAATGTTTTGTATCATAGTTTAAGGTGCTAATAAAGTGAGAAAACGAATGTGTTGAAGGAGAGAGTAAGGTTTACACCAATGTGTTTATCTGTTTTATGAAGAGGTGGTGAAGTTCCGTATTATGTATAAATTTTGGATGTGATATACTGAGTACGCTGATGTTAGTACATGGCTATTTTAGTGTTTCCAGAGGTTGTGTTCACACACAGTTCTGGTGTTCTTGGCTGAATCACGTTCTTAGATGTGTGATGCTAGAAATCACAGTTGCAGCAGTGTGTGCAGGTGCACTCCTCAATACTTGGTGCTGGCTGATGCTCAGGTCTGAGTCAGCTTCTTGTCCTCACTCCAGCTGTGCATCCCCATCTGTGCTGAGGGTGGGAAAAGGGAAGAGCAATGAGAGGAAGAGCCGTGGCTGTTCCTGTGCTGCTCTCCGCTGCATTCCGCAGCTGGGCAAGGCTGATGGCTCGATCCTGTTCAAGCTTTTTACAAGGACATGTAGTGATAGAAGAAGCAGGAGTGGCTTTACATTTACGCAGAATTGGTTTAGATTAGATATTAGGAAAAGTTTGTTTATTGTAATGGTGGTGAGGTGCTGGCATAAATTGCCCTGAGAATGTTGCCTAGAATATTCAAGACGGGTTGAATGGAGCTTTGAGCAACCTAGTCTGGTGCAAGGTGTCCCTGCTCAGGGCAGGGAGGTTGGAACTAGATGATCTTTCAGATGTCTTCCATTCTACACCGTTCTAGGATTCTTTGAGCTCTGGCGCTGTCTTTGGGGCTACACCTCTCCAAATGAGTTTTTCTGGAGGAAAGACTTCCTCCAGAAGTCTTTCCTCCAGAAAACCTATTGTGTGGAGGTGAAAGGATAGTTAATGAGCCTTGATCCATCTTCTCTTCATTTTTTGTTGTACTTTTGATGAAAGAACAGCAAATCTGCTGTGGGATTTTGAAAGACATAGAATCTGATGCAACAATTTTACACTTAGTTAGACTCAGGCACATTGAAATCCTCTCACCTTTTGGCTACCAGTAGTAGACATAAACAAAGGATGTAGAGGTGTATCATTCTTGCTGATGTTGGTTGGAAGTTTTAGAATGGCATAATGACAGACACAGAGTGTTGTTTACCACTTGTAATAGCTGGCCTGGATACAAGGTAGTAGGAATGTAATCTCTGTCAGAAGTTTCTCAAGCTGAGAGAAATGAAGCTAGATAAAAGACAGAGAAAAAAATCAAATGAAAGCTTGTTCTATAAAATCTCTGCTGCGGAGGAGGTAGCAAGGTCCTGATTCTTCTTTGGTCAATTTAAACTTAAAGTCCATTATTTAAAAAAACCAATCCAGCCTCCCCCCCCAACCCCCAACCCCAACCCCAAACTTGATGTTTTATTGGTATTCAGGCTCTGCAAATTTGACAGAGGCAGGAAGCCTATTAATGTGCTACTGCCCCCAGGGTGTCCTTAGAACTGGATGTCTCATAAAAATATACATGCTCAACAATTTATCATGAAATGCTAGAATTGCTTTCAAAAATCTGAGATGTTTTTTCTTTCTTAGTAGTTACTTCCCTCATATTTTCCAAAGTACTTAGGACATATTTTGCAATCAATAGCCATAATTAAAAAAGAAAAATCTTAGCTTATCAATGCATCTGAAAAGCATTATATTTCCATGACATACCTTACCATGATTCAAAGTAACAATTTTATTATTTTACTTGGCTAAAAATTTATCAATGATTGTTTCAATTTATTTATCCTTGAAAGGAGACTTCTTCCAGAGTAAAGCCCCAAAAATGGAAGCATGTATTTATATCTACTTATGTTTTAAAAGATCAGTGGAGGAATTTAAAAATAATGCAACTTTAGGCTATGTTTATTCATATTGCATAAGTGCTATTACTGACATAAGTGGAGCTACTCCAGAAGTGAAGCACTGTTAAACATGAACAAAGACATCAAAACCATGTCCAGAATGTGTGGAAAATATGCAGTGTTCTGTAATTGCTCAGTTTCTGGTAATGGCTCTCTGTATATGGAACAATGGGTGTTTGGTTTTTTTATCATAGTTTTTAGCAGCACAAGATGACAATACTGAAATCTCCCACATCTATATTTGGACCATACTTCCTTCTTTCAAATGTCACAGTGTATTTTTAGACATAAAGAAAGGGGGATCTAAATTCTTTCAACATACTGCAAAACATGTGATGTTTAAACATGCCCTTTTAAAATTGACCCTAAATGTAGTTATGATTCTCCACCAATTCCTACTGGGGAAATAAGTTTTGGAATCTAGAATGGGCATTTGGCCTCCAAAAAGCAAATTTCTGTCTTGAGTCCGAGGGTTTATTTTCCCAGAGTGGAGGTGCCCCTCCATGTGTGTGCCATGGCCACAGAGGTTTAGCCTGCACTGACATTGTTGTGCTCCCTGCCCTTTTTGTGCATGTTTGGTGCATGTGCACACTGTGTCAGCACTGAGCTCAGTGTCACCCAGCTTGTGACATGGATTGAATACCTGGAAATGCATAGGCAGAAGTAGGCAATACACAGGTGTACAGGCACAGAATGCATATACTCATCTCTGTGTGTGTATAGGGTGCAGCACATCCAGCTCTCTATGGCTTTGGAAGGAGCTTTGGGTGGGAAGTGTCATGAATCCTACTTTTCTCTTTGCTTACCCTCCATGATCAGGAGCCTTGTCCTCATGGTGTGAGAAGGAAGCAGGGTTATGTATGCCTTTACCTGAAAAAAATCTGTGCTGTTAGTTGGAGAAGAGATTATTGGAGGACTGGATGCTAAACAGCTAATTTAAAAATGAAGTTTGATGTCTATATAAAAAGATCTTTTAATGTCATGTATTTGAATTCCAAAATAGTATTCTTTTTATTGCTATTTTTGTGTGGACTAACTTTTTTTCTTAACCACATTTTTGTCAGTAGGTTTTTCCATAAAATTGTCTCTGTGTTGTGTTTGGATGACTCACCATTGTTTTGGGACCTTTATGACCCTTTTCACTCTAACTTTTGCAGTCTAACACAGCAAGTTTCTGCATTTATGTTGCTTATCTGAGAATATGCAAAAAATAATTTGCTGTGTTCTTTGTGAGACTAAAGCTTTTGTGTGGTAAGCTAATATATGGAAAATGTGGGAAAGAGAAAGATATAAAGAGTCTGGAAGGTAGAAGAAAAGCTAGAAAAAAAGTTATTTTGTGCATAGGTGCTGTCTGACTTATGCAATAAAATAGCATAATGATAAACTGTGAATATGTACATAAGATATGTTTATCTTATATCATAGATTTTTACATTACCATTTTGTTTTAACTTAATTTTACACTCAGTTTTCATAAATAAAGGTATACAAATAAATAGCATCAAAAAGGATAAGTATAATTTCCTTATGCAAACAATTTAGCCTGGTATATGCATGCCAGTTTTTTTCTGATGAAATACCAGTTTTTCTTTATTTTTTGTATTTCTATGTATTTTGTTCAACTGGTCTCAAAATTCTCAGTGACTTTGTTAGTACCCAAATGTGTTGTATCTGTCTCCTTCCCTGTGTGGAAATTGATAGTGGTTGTTCCATGCTGTGGATGCTGTTGCTCAAATAAAACAGCTGGTTACTGACTAGATACCACTCTCCAGTTAATAATAGAGAAATATCTATGACAGTTTTATTTTATCACTAGAGCTTAAGGGTGATGTCTGTGTTTGCACTGACTTGTGGCTTTCACTCTGCCACTTCCAAGTCATTCTGCCATTTTAGAAGTCACTGTCATGTTCTTGCCTAAATACTCTCATTGACTTTTTTAAAATTAATATTGCCATAGTTGAATTTCTAAGTTTGGAAATATCCCATTCTTTTCCTTTAGGTTGACCTGTTTTTCCTTTTTGTAACATTGTTACTGATGCCAATTGTTAATTTATATTTATTTAACTTTTTCCCTTCTTCTGAATAGTCCTACTGAAAATAAGACAGAATTTGACTCCTGGCTTTTCAGAAATTACTCAGTTTTCTCCTCTCCTGATTACATCAGTTTTACTGCTATGAGTTTTTCTGTCTTCTCAGATTTCTCACCTGCTCATGACACAGAATCAGAAAGATGTGATAAAGATGGCACTTTGTCCCTTTTTCAGTGTCCTGGATATGGCCTGTTCACTGGAAACTCTTTTTGCAACTACAGCTATCACAGTAGTGCTCCTTTGTTTTTTTATTTTCCCATTCAAACTAAATTTTAGGGAAAAGAGGGAAGTCAATAACCTCATTTGAAAGTACATAAGGAATCCACTGATGGAGGAAAAATCTTATGTTGGAATGGCTGAACCAACTTAATGTCTCTTGAAACAAGTTTGAGGGTAGGATTCCATGTTGGCAAAATTTCTTCTCAGAGCGTTATGTTGACAGAAAGTGAAACTAGAGTGAAAGTGCAGATCTAAGACGTTTGAGGTATAAAGTCTCTGGGGTAAAAAGTTGTGTATAGTATTTTTTCTGTGTGAGCACTTGAACATCATGTGAGTGAAAATGACTCAGAGCTGTCTTTCCTCAATTGAATAAAATATCATCACATTTACCAGTAATATATGCCAGCCCTTTTTGGTAAACTTAGCTTATTTATTCTATTGTGTGGAAGGTGTTAATGTAAAGTAAGAAAGCTAGTATAATCTATAGAGGAATAATATTGTTTGTAGGTCTGCATGCTGTTAGAATAGTTGAGATTAAAAGAAAATAGTCACTGTCTTAAAATCATGATGTGCAGCTTCAAAAAAACACTTATTGTTTCTAATAGAGAGACATATTTGTCTAATAAAATTAAATATCCAGGAGAATTTGCATATTATAAATATAATTATCAATATTATAAATATACTGTAATATGCACAATTTTAATATATGTTGATATACTTTACTATATGATATGAATATGACTTAAATATAAAAGTAAAATAAAAGAAAGTGACTTCTGGTTTAGTAAACATAGTAAGAAAATGATAATAAAAACTGAAGTAGGCTAGAAGCTACACATGTTGCTACTGAGAAGTGTCTAGTTTTCTGTGTAGGTATTTATTTTGCTAGAGTTTTTAAAAAAGATGTAATACAAACATCCATTGGGAATAATATGGATACAGTTTATCACATAGCACATCTGGGGAATGGATGAGATGGTTTCCTGATGGCAATTCAACTTGTTATTTTCCATGATTTTGTGAATGAGAGGCTCTAATGTTTCTGATTTTTGTTGAAGTGTTGGGAAATAAATTAGTCTGAAGAGCTTAAATAAAAAATAGAAAAATTACTGCAAAAATTCTGTTTGTGCAAGACAAACAGAAAAGGTCAGATATTTGTGTAAAGAAGGCAAGATTTAATGTCTGCTTGCATGAACTTCATTCAGATTTTTAAACTCTGAACTTTTTATATTCTTTTCATGTTTTTACCTACTAATCTGCCATCTTAGGCTCTAACATCAGAAAATCTGGCAGCAATCAAATGTATGTGCTCTTCATTACGTGCTTGGAAAAAAATATCTGGTAGATTAAAACCAGTTGCTAAAGAACTGTGTGCCTTTGATTCTCTAACTTTCTGCTGCTTCCTGGGAGGGTTATTCCTTGGGATGCTCTGAGCATCCTATCCAACTCAGTTCCAGTCTTTTCTATAAGCACCACTTTCCCCATACATTGATCAATCATGGGCCAAGGTAAAGAGTATCACTAAACTGCCTTCAATATGCATGGACTCTAAGAATTTAAGTCAGGAGGTGCTTTATTTTTTGTTTTAGTTTGTTTTCCTCTCTCTAGCTTTCTGTGGTTCAAGTATGACGGCGTTCATTGAAACTGGTGCTACCCTGTCAGTGAAATGGCAATACCAGCTTCCTTTAAAGGGTGCTTTTTGTAGCCCCTTCATGCTTCAAATTGCTTTAGGCACCTGTGCTCACTCCCAGCAGGATTCCCAAGCACAGCTGGGTACAGCAGAAGCACTATCTTTCCTTCAGAACGACAAACAGGCCTATCTCTTTGCATCAATATTCACACTTTGCATAAGCCCCTTAGAAGAAGATTTCCATTTTTAATGGTTTTAATTAGCATTTATGAAAAACTGGTCTCACATGATATAAAGCAACAGATTAAATTTGTTAAGTGGATAATAATAAAATGTGGGTTGATTTGTTTCACTGGAGTTTAAAAGGCTTTTGCTCAATGGGGCCTCCATGTTAATTCATTAAGCATGCTTTAGACCTTATGGAGATTTTTTTTTATTTAATTAACACAGATCAAACTCCCAGGAGATTTTATGTCCTCCACAGCAGTGTGTGATAGAGACAGTAATTTAAAACTTATTTATAGGTCTTTGTGTTCATTTACTTGAAAAAGGGATTAAAAAACTCTATGAAATCATTCTAATATGGCAGAAACTACTGAAGTACTTCAGAGTAGGAGCCAAATGTGCTTATAAATGATGGAAGAGCAGTGGGTAAGACTGGTCTTCAGAAGTCTGGGGGTTTTTTGTGGGTTTTTTTTTTTTGTTTTTTTTTTTGTTTTTTTTTTTTCCTGACAGCAAAAATGGCTAGTCCCTGCTAAGGAAACCAATTGAACATTTTGTCCACAGATGTTTTATTCCATTATGCATAAACAGGCCCTTGAGTTGGGTCCCAACCAAGACCTCTACCCCTCCTTCTCACAGTGTTCATCAATGGGCCTGGCTGAGCTCTATCTCAGTGTAAAACATGGGATGAAAATCTGTGGTGTGGTTAGGGCAATCTCCTGGAAAGTAATGGGCTGTTCATTTCAGCCTCAGAAGCCTAAGGAGGTCCTGAACAGTTGCTGGAGCACCGTAACAACATCTTATATTTTCTTAATAAAAAGAAATCATGTCTAGAGACTGTTTTTTTTTTACTACTCTCAATGTGATTACTGCCATTTTTCATTGAAGTCAGTGATTTCCAAGTCTAAGAATGCCTCACAGATCAGTTCCCTCCAGTCTGTTTTTCATAGGGTTGTGGCTGAACTGTGGTATCCAGCTTCTACATCTAAATTGTTTCTCAGGTGCTTTGAGTTAGAATCAGAGGGGGAAAAAATCACTTGCCTACCAAAAATAATGAGAAGTAGAGAGAGACAGAGAGAGATTCATAGAGAGAGAGAGAGAGAGAAGTAATCATTGAGGAATATGATCACAAAGAACAGGATAAATACTCCCAAATAGATTCTGTAAAGCATATGAGAACCATGGAAGGAGATCTCAAACAATTGTGCAGTGTCTAAATTCTCCTTTATCATGTGTCCCATCAGGCTGCTTCTCTTCTCAAAGAGGGTCTTGAAAGAAAATGTTATGATATTGTAATTAAGTAATATATTGTGTCTCATACACAAAGGGCAGAAGAAGATCAATTTCAAACAGCATTTAAGTTGTTCTTCCAAGCCAGGGACCAGACTTCTACTTAGTGGAAGCAGATGGAACAGAATAACAATATGCTTTACTCAGGACGTTCCACAATATCATGTTTTAAAATCCTTTAAAGAGATGGGATTTGCCCTGGGATTCAGACAGGCTTTTGTCCACCTGTGAGCTAGACTCCCTTGACCTCCAAGGATATCTGGTCAATATGGTCAGAACTGCAAGGAGAGTGATTCAACTGACTGGTTTCTCCCATGGGAACTAAATTACTCTCGTGTTGCTACTTTGAAATCACTGACTGTAACGGAAGCTTAGATTCCTAATGCAATGAGGATTTCTTCATAGAGGTGCTCAGACTGGTGTCTTTTAGTCTTGAACCTCAGGCAAAGAGTCCTCTTGATAGACATGATTTTTGAACAGTTGTTTCCTGAACTACTTCTGTAGCAGTGTGTTTTAATCTACGTCTGGTGGTCTGGTGTAAAAGTAGATGAGTGCAGGTTTTTACATTTTATTTAATGATTGTACTGATGGTTACTTTATACTCTTCAGTGTTCAGTAAAGATTTTTCAGTAGTGGTAGAATTCTATGCACGCTAAAATGTTCAGTGATGAGAATTTTACTATTCCACTCTGCCAGCAATTCTCCAAGAAGTGCTGATGTTATGTGACAGTAGTCAGGCAGGTCTGTACTTCAGTACTGAGATATGGGATCACTGTCATTCTGTGTTCTTTGATCATTAGGAAAACCTGAGATCTATCTCCTTTGTTGTTTTAGTCAGCAACAAATATAAAATGTGTGGGATTGTGCAACAAATACAAAATGAATAAGATTGTGTTTGAAGGTTGCTGCTCCCTCCAAGTTTTATATTTTACATCTCAGAAGTTAATAAGTTGTTATTATGTCAGTGTTATGATTATTATTCTGATCTGTTGTTACTTTGTAGATTTCAGCAATATTCCTGGGGGATTTGTTGTGTTGCATACCTTAAAATGTGCAATTATGATCCCAAGCATCATAAGGATTTTCTCTGTGCTATGCCTTTCAAAAAAGCATTCATTTTGTCTTTGAGGACTGCTTTTAGGAGCTCCCAATGATTACTGTAATTTCTTCTTCCCTGCTTTTAGGTCTTGGGAATTTTTTATCTCCATACAACAACAACAAAAAAAAAAAGAGTGAAAAAGTGAAATTAACATTTTTTTAGGTGTTTGCAGATTGTAATTATTTAATACAGGGTCTGAAGCCTTCCTGAGGTCTAGCAGAACATCTGATGGTCTGATAGATTTTATCTTAGAAAAGATGATTGCATTTGGAAGAAACTAACAGATCTGTTAAAATTGAACTTTCAAGATAAATACAATTTTTTAAAGCCTAAACTTTAATTTAAAATAATGTATTTTCCAGAAAATAAAATTCAGAATCCTTTCATTTCCCCAACACCTAAACATATAGTTATGAGTGAGAGACAGAAAAACTTTACCAACTTCTGTACAACTGATGAAAAATATTCCTGAGTCTGGGCTTCTTATATCCATGATCAAAACATGGTCTGTTCTGGAAGAATATTACATCTGACAGGAGAAGGAGTGTTGGTTCAGACCATCTTTCAGGTTGTGTTAATAACATTTTTTTTTTCTGAAAACTTCATTAAAATCCTATGCACAGCAAGGTTTTTTGAGTTTCATCTTTCAAGAACATAGGAGTTATAAAAAGATAAAATAAAACTGTGGAGTCTAAAGGGAAACCCACACAATCCCAACTGAACTCTGTGCCATAATGCACTTTAATGTCTCATAACATCATGAAATAATACTGTTTTAATCACAAGAGTATAGTTAGGAATCCTTATTAAAATATACAACATATTAGTATAGTTGGGAATTTTTAAAACACTGTCTCTACAAGTGTTTATACTGGACAAAATGCCACTCATTACAAAAAATATATATAGTATTTACTACCTTTACGTGTTCATATTAATAATTTTTATTTAACTTTTTATGATGTTTTAAGATGGGAAATTAAAAATCACAAATGGTAAATGATATTCCCAACTGCTTCTATATAAGTACAAAAATTCTTCTGGTTCAGCAAATTGTAAGGAAAGACCACTTTCTCCTATTTCACAACCTCTGGATCAAGTAAAACATTCTATGAGTTTCCTGCAGGAAAGGCCTCAGGCTTATATATGTGTCACATATTTATACAAAATTAACTCATGTTGGAAGTTCCTCATCCAGCACCCTGGAGCTGTATGAGTACATCAACCTGTGCACGACTTTAAACACAATGCATTGTTAGCTAATTGGCCTGTGAATGGCATTGTGAGTTATGGTACTGAATGTCCTTTTTTAGGGTGCAATTAATTTCACTTAGTATTTTCTTGGTTTCTAACTCATAATTTTTGAGCAGTGAAATGGTGAGATGATGGATGTTCTTGGAAGTAATGTATCCCCTTTTTCCAGACATCACCTCTTTCGGTGAGGCACAGACGCGACAGGCAACACTAACCTTTTCCAATATTTGTATAGTATTTCCAGCCCTTTTTTCGCTCAGTGGATCAACTGCTTTTCAAGTTTTATAAATCATGACATGCCTCCTTTCTTTTGAGGCTCCTTGAAATGCCTCTGCAATTTCCAAACTACTAGCTGGAGGAGCAGAGCAACTACTTAAAGGGAAGGTTTTGGTAAGTGGGACTGAAATTCATCCCATCTAATTTTCATCAAAGCATGTTAAGCATTCAGTCTAAACTTTTGTCTAGACTTCCTCTCAAGAGGATGGGGAGATAAGAAGTAGAAAAACTCCTCCCAAGGTGAGTAATTTTATCCCCTGAAGTTTTAAAACAGACATGAAATGAATAATTTTCTATGTCTCTATTAAGGAGCCTAGATGGCGAGCTTAGACCACACATGAACTTTCAGCAAGATGAATGTAGTCTGGAAAAAGATGAGGAAATAAAGCAGAGCTCAACTCTGTAGAAGAGGATAATGAGTGGGCTTATGTAGTCAATGAACTTTCCTTTCTTTATAGTATCAGGAACTTGAACAACTGAGAAAGCATATGGCTTTCTAATAGGAAGACAAAGCAGAGAAGTTGGGAATGTGGAGGGGAAAATTTATGAATGTAACATATGACAAAAAGAAAAGCTGAGGTTTTTACCTGTCCACCAGATAAACTCTGTGGGGTATCAAAGGGGAGTTCTGTCTGCAGACAGGAAAGGGTAGAAGAAAAGAGATGATCTGATATATTTGGCAATATTTCCCCTGCTTGATGTCTGCAGAAGGGGAACCCCCAGAGAGCTTTAGTCAGCCTACCACGTGAACTTCAGGGAGGAAATGTTCTCCTTTTACATTGTCAAACATCCCTTGTGTGCAAGTTACATTCTGAACACTCTGAACACTATTTCTACCACAAAAAAAGTCACACAAATTTTGCACTGAGTTAATTCAGATACTCTGCCCTAGTTTTGGACAAAATCCAGACAATCAAAGACCTCAGCTCTCAGTTTTGGACATATTGGGATGCTTCTATGAATTTTAGAATACAGAGGAGGTAAAAGTCAACCCTTGCACATTATTCAGGGAAACCTTAACTCCATAGTAACTTACTTCACCCTGTTTGTTAGCCAATATAAGATGCAATGAGAATATATAAATAAGACTAGCTCCTAGAAGCTGATACTCTCTCACAGACTAACACAAAATTAGGACGGTTGCATATTGTCTCTGCATTGCAGTCAGGGATGCTCAGAGAGGCAGCTCTTCAGGGAATTGAAGGTAACACAGGAAGCCAGCAGTAAAACTTGGTTGCTGACTTTTGGACTAATGCTCAAGCCATTTATTACAATTTGTTTAGCTTAATTTTCTTGAGGCCTAAGTGAAGAAGTATCAAACTGATTCTACTTCACAAAGTTCTTTCACAAAGTGCTGACTGCAGCACTGTATGTAGAAGAGGATGCACACTACTCCAGTTGTTAAAGTCATAAAAGATTGTAGGAAAAAGAACCAGGAATCTCATCTGGCCTATGATTAGTGAGATGGCTACCTTTTCTGAAGTATTTGTGACGTCAATGTTCCTGTGTTTGATTTTTCTGCCTAAGCAAGAAGCAACTGGGTCTTTGTGTTGCTGTGGGAGGGTGAAACCTTTTGGTGAGTCAGGGCGATTAGAGCAGGAGCAGCTCTGCTCCAGTACCCCTGTGGTGCAAGGTGGGAGCAAGGGCAGGTGGGGGGCTGCAGCCTCCCCAGCCTCCCCAGGCTTGTCCCAGACCAGCTGAAAGGGCTGCAGCCTCCCCAGGCCTGTCCCACAGCACATGGAAGGGCTGCAGCCTCCCCAGGCCTGTCCCACAGCACATGGAAGGGCTGCAGCCTCCCCAGGCCCGTCCCACAGCACATGGAGGAGCTGCAGCCTCCCCAGGCCTGTCCCACAGCACATGTCCCCATCCCTGCCTCGCTCCTCTGCAGCCCAGAGGCCAAGCCACAGAGCTGCTTAAGTGGGAGGTGTGGGAAAGTTTTCAGACAGTGAAAATTCACTCCTGTGTTTAGTGCCAAACCCTGGGCACAAACTACTGCAGGTGACAGCAGCTGGGAACTCCTTGTGGGCCAGATGCTCGTAAGGGGACAGGAATACTGCTGCAATGGGGTCAGTGAAGATTTTCCCTGCCATGGGGGAATTCCTTTGTTGCCTTTCTCCATGAAGAGAAAGAAAACAACAGAAAGTTTTGAAAATATTTCACTCTATTCTCTTTTACTCTACTTTTTACTGCTTGGTATTTGCTTCCCTGAGTTCTGTAATACTGCTGTTTCACCATCTCTTTTTTTGGGAAAGTACTGATCATCAGAGCTACAGAGAAAAAAACTTTGAGAAGAAACACCTGCAAATTAGACTTTTAATTGTTTTACTTTCCAATATCAAACCCTACACAAACCCTGCTAGATTTCTGTCATTAAAAAAAAAGCAAAAAGAGCCTCTCAGCAGCCTTCTCAGCCAACTCACCTTTAAGACTCCCATTTTTCCACTGTAAGATTCTTTCAAACCTTTTACACAAAAGAAGAAAACAAAAAACCCCAGACGAAGTCTGCTGGTAGCAAAGAGTATTTGACTTGAGTTCTGGAAGGAACAAAGTTAACAAACTAACTGTAACAAATGGAAGGCAACAAGAGCACTGGGCTTTGTTTCACTGTTTCTCACATCTATTAATTATTTGTATTGGCAAAATTATGCCTTTTATTGTCACTGTGAGTGCCAGTGGCTCTGCTGATGAAACCACTGGAAGGTTGTGTGCCCCCAGTCGGTGTTTACCATCATTCCTGGGAATGAGTGAGTTCCAGAGTACCTGCTTTGGGGTTTTTCTTTCTCTCTGGTACAAAGCTGCTTATGTAGACAGCACTAACATTTTTGCTGATCCCCTGAGAGTCAGAAACATGCTGCTAAATGGGTCTAGTTTAAGACCCCCTGTTGCCTTTTACAAATTGTTATTGCATCCCTCAAAACAAGAGGCAGAGCAGCCCACTGCAGTGCTGTGCTGCAGCAGTGCTTACAGCTGAGGGTTTGCAGAGCCCGGAAGCCTCGCAGAGCTCACTGCATGTCACAAAAGGCAAAATTAGTTCTAGCTCAGTTTACCTGTCTTAAAAGTCTAACATGAAAATATTGTTTCCAACCTGCTACATTTTAGGGAGGTGGGAAATGCTTAAAATGATATTTAGAGTCATTCCAGATTTTGGTCCCATTTTACTTTAAAGATCCATTAAAACTCAAATTAAGCAAGACTCCTGCTGTTAGCTCAGTCAGCTGTGAAGGGTTCTGTGAAACTCCTACACATCCTTTGAAAGTAACTGAGTAAGAGGAAAAAAAAAAGCTGCTAAGGCTTCCCTTTTGATATAGAAGGATTTGTACAACAAGGATTTTCATTTGTTTTAAGACTTTGATTAGTTAAATATTTTCAGAGAAGAAAGCATACGTGATTCCTAATTTCTCCCTAAATTGGGAAACTGCTATATCTTAAGAAGAGAATTAAATTGTTGTGTTCTTCTTAAGGATCTGTGTCTTGCTAATCTTCCAGATAAAATGAACTGTAGAGTGAAAGTCATTAATCATGATATCTTAATAATATACACTTCAAAGGAAGTATCTGCCCTTTCAGATTATGAATATCCGATCAGTGGAAGCCAACTTTACTGTGACTGGCTGGGGACATCTAGTGGAGAAAAAGTAAAATACTAAAAATGCCCGGAGCTAAAAATGCTGTTGCCCTAAAATCAAAACCAGGACTTTCACTCCTGAACAGGAACTTGCTCTCTTTAAACCATAAATTAAAATATTCTGGACAAAATAAAATTGTTTCCTATTTGTAGAAAATTCAATTGTGTCTACATAGTTGTTTTTAAATAATATATTATAATTAATTTAATTTCATTATGGATGTGGGAGGGTTCCTCCCCCCGCGATTGTTTAATTTACCTGGCAAGTAAATAGCTTACATTTATTTCAGATTCCTTGCCTAACATAAAACAAGAATTATGTTTGTCAAATAATAGTTGCCAACTATTTTATTAATTTTGAGATGTTTGGACGGAAGATGTTATAAGAAGTATGTACAGGTAGCTCAAACATTCCTTTCTTAAAATAGAATAATAGAATTTAGGCTTTTTAGAATCAAAGCAGTCAATTAAGTGGATTTGTACTACTCATACTACCAATGTTATTGCATTTAGTCTTTGACAATTTTTATATGACCTAACAACTCAATTTTGTTTTGGAACTGTGCTGCCATACTAGCAAGAAAAATGCTTATTTTGACTGCCTCAAACATACATTCAGATTCCTTAGTCTTTCTCAGGGCAGTTTTAAATCTCCAGGCAGTGGATATTGACTTGCAAGGACACCACTGAGAGCAGTGTTCCCTGAGATTGGCCAGTCAAAGGAGTCTGCAGGTTTTAGAAGCTACTTGGGAGTAGCATCAAAACAATTACTGACATGCCATTATGATTATAAACAGGCCAAATATTTAAGAAACACAATAACCATCCTGCCATCTATCTCACTACACTTATATATTCAGTTCACTTAGAAAGAAACCCACACAGGTGTGTACAGGTACGCTTGTAATATGCTAAGTCACTTCTTATGGAAGCAGTCTGAGACTGATTTCAGCAGCCAAAGCTGAGGAAACCTCTAGTTCCAAGCAAAGTTTCAGACTAGAACATATGGGAGGGCAGCTGTTATGGTATGATCTTAGAATTCTGGAATAGCTTGGGTTGCAAGGGACCTTTAATGATTAGCTAGTTCCAACTCCCCTGCCATGAAGAAAACCATAATATGGCATGCAGCTAAACTGAGCTGTACCAAGGACCTGTAGGGAAGTAGTACACCACCAATATGTATCGATTTACATTTCAGTTGGTGAAAGAGAGTTATATTTTTGGCCAATTGCAGCAGTGGTCTCAGGGACACTCAGTAATGCCTCTGCAAAGATGCAGGGAAACACAGCTTGTGTAACCACTATCTCAAGGAAGAACTGAGCTACTCTGGGTCTGAAATTTGATAGAATCAGGAAACAGCAGCTCCTCAGAGGTAACATGCAAGCTATTTTATACTCAGTCTATACTATATTATTCTCAGTGCATCAAAAGACCTTTGGATAAAGGGAAAGGTGCCACAGATTTTTAGTTTAGCGTAGAGTTTTTGAGGTCATTCTTCAGAATGGCAAAATTCTGAAGAGGAAAAGTCAAATAAATGCACATGAACCCTTAGCCATAGCTATTGGGAGTTATTCTAAAAAACAGTCTTCAAGAAGGCAGGTAGATTGAGGGAGTGCATAAGCAGAAGTAAGCACGTAGATTGAGGTCCATAAACAGGAGTAAAACTTCGTTAGATTGTAAAAGAGTGTCCTTCCTCTCTCCAGATAAATCTCATGATAATCTTCTCTCCCACAAATTGAGTTACATTAGCCAGGTTCTCAACAGTCCTGACTACTGTTTTGCAGAGACTGGTGAGAGCTATGTGTGGTCAGGCACTATTACTATGGAGTTCTACTGTAAGATCAGCAAAAGAAGACACTCAACCTTTTGTGCATTGGAATCTATGGGATTGTGATAAACTGTTCCTTTATCTGCTATTTGTTTACAGGAATTATACTCTGAAATCTTCCCTTCATTTAATAGACCCTGGGTGAATAGTAAAAGCCTCTTTGGAGGAAGAATCTGTACTGAAGGTCTAACAGCTATTCAAATTAAATTTTAAGCCTAAAAGAAATGTAAGATTTGCCAAGATTCTGCATCATATAGCTATATATACAACATTGAAGTCCAACTCTTACTCCAGTGAGAACAAGTCCATTGGCATCACTAAGTAGCTAAATACTATGTTTTGGGGACTTTTTTCAGGTATTTCACACTGAGAGAGTTTAATTTATAGCGCTGATGAAACTACATTTGAACCAGAAATAGTTTGGGTGTGTGTGTGTGACTGGATTGGAAAAGAAGAATTCATCCTCCGTTAGACAAAATCGCACCAGAGATTTTTTCCTGGCTGTAAGCAGAGTCCCTCTTGGATCAGTTGACCTCTTTAATAGAAGAGTCTGTCCTTCCGTTAAATCAAAGGGAACAGAAGTCAGTCCTGTAAGCAGGTGGTTGTCTCTGGGTGATGTCCAAGGTCAGACTTTCTAACTCTTGTCTGAGTTACTGGGGAAACTGCCCATGAAATTGGAGACATTGTGAAGGTAGAGGCTAAACAAGCTGTTCACTCCCCTGCTAGTGTTACAAGGACTCAAGACTAATGTGTCTTTGTGAAAAGAGAAAGGCTTAAATTCTCACTCTGACTGATGAGATTTTAGACAAGCTGCACAGTGCATTCTTCCTTATGGAAAAAAGTTAATTAAATGCTGTGTTCTAGGCTCAGCTTCAACATTGGGTGAACCAGCTCATTGCAGAGAATGAAGGTATTTGCTCAATGATACATCAACAGCATCTTATTTCTATCAAGCAAAAGAAAAATATATTCCCTGGGGTATGGGTAGCTTGGATCACATTCAAGATCAGGTGCTGATTGCAAAAGCTAAAAAATATAAAGTGAGTATTTTAGGACTGGTTTATTGAAGTGGCACACAATGATTTAAAGCCACATGTAAGATAGGTGGAGTTTACTCAGGTGAGGTGCTTATCCCAGGGCCGTGCCTGTCCCTTTTGAAACATTGAAATTGTAAGGGAGATCTGTGACCTTTTTAAAAATGGTTGGCTTAGGCAATAAAAAGACAACATTTTCTGAACTCATTATTTTGTAAAGTTTTTATTTGAAAATTAGAGTAGCAAAGCATAAAAATCCAGATATTCTAAATTCAGATTTTGACTAAACTTCCAGACATTTCTCAGTCACAGATTTGTTGAAGTACTGTGCTGTGGCAGAGTGCTGTGAGGCAAAGGAGATAAACAGTTGTGTACTTGGAAAAATAAGAAAAAAACTTGCTTGACAAGAAAGTTACTTGCACCTTTTGAAAAAGTGGGCCCTGCATTTTTTAATTCTTAAAAAATGGAAAACCTGACAATATTTTTGTCTAGTCACTATTTTTTACCCTGTTCTTTAAAAGACTCACTTCTAATATTCTAGCTAATTGGTCTGAAAAATCTGACCATTGTTACTACAAATTTCTTCATGTTCCTCGTGTCATAAAGTGTTTTTGGAGATGCTGCATAGATTTTTTTCAAGAATAAATGAAACAGCAGTCTAGTGAAATCTTGTTATAATAAATCAAGATAGAGTAATTAGTATAGGACAATAGTGGGAAAATCAACCAGATAATGTACTGGGAATTTTCCAACCCCATTATTCTCTTTAGCAAACCTACTCCTTAACACCTCTAATCAAATGTTTCCAAGCAGCCTGTTCTAATACTTAGCCATCTTAAAATCTAAAATATTCTTATTGATAGCAAATCTTAATTCTTTTAGCTTTTATCCAATCTGCAGAGGGCAGATTTGATAAAGAACAGTGGGTTTCATACTATCTCTTAAGCCCTTTCATATACTGAAAGAATATTCCCATCTCCTCTAATTTATATTTTTAAAAATAGAATATTTCTTTTAACAGATCTTGGAGGGAATACTTTCTTTCTTTTGTATTATTAACTATTGGGCTGTTTTTCAAAGGAGAAGTAATCTCTGTATTACATTACAACACCCAAAAATAAGCAGTCTAGGTGATGTCTCCTACATAAACAATTCTTGTGTATGTGATGCTCCTCAAACTATGTCCTTGAATAGCTTTTTACAATGTATCACATTCTTGGCTTAAATCAAATGTCTGATTCACTGAAAGCCCAAAGCCTTTTTTCAGTATGGCTGAATAGTCAACCATTTCCCTATTGTATTCATCACTTGAATATTCCTTACTTAGCACATTACTTAGCCTATACTGAATTTTACCATGTTGATTTTAAGATGTGCCTTTTGTTTATTAACATTACTAAAAAAATTTGAACCAAGTTCTGCTGAACATTTGTAACCTGTTCTAGTTTGAACAGCTCTGCAAATGTGAAAAATATGTTCTCTAGTCAGTCATCCAAGACATTGAGGAAATTACTGAATGCAGCCTGCAATGGATGTCTGCAGCCTGTCACTTGATTTCTTCTCACAATTGGGCAGATAACTTTTAATAGGTACCTTGTGAGTGCATTTTCTTGGGTCATTACACACCTATTTACCAAAATTTATGAATTTGTACTCTGTATTTCTATATTTTGTGAGCAAGAATTGTATCTAAAACAGTGCCAATAGCATTACTAAGTGTACTGTCTACCAATATCTGATCAAATCTCACCCTTTGTGAGTGCTGAAGCAAAGATTATACTAACTTTTCAGCCTTTACTATCTGCTATTCTATTTCTTTCCTTGGTAAGTACTAGGTATTATTTTCTTGCTGTCCTCCCATGCTTAAACTGTTTTTCTTGTTGAATTTTTTGTTTATTGTTAGGTGAAATTAATTTTTGTTTTGATCTACACTGCATGTTATTCCCTTATAGTCTTACATGTTTGCTTGTAGGTCCTTGCTCCTGCTTGTGTATTTCTTATTATATTTTTGCTTATCTTTAGATTTGTTTGCTTTCCTTTTCTTTTCTTTTCTCTTAAAGAGCTTCTGATGGAGCCATATTGGTCTCTTACTGTGCTCCGTGTTTCTTTTACATCATGAGAGTCTACAATTGTATCTTTAATATAGTCCCTTTCAGTAACTGTGAAGTCTGTTGGAGTCTTTTTTTCCCCCTTTAGAATAACTTCCCAAGAGACCCCACATTCCAGTTCCCTCAATCTGATGAATTCTGCTTTTTTAGGACTACGTTGTCCTTATTCAGCTTCTCTAATTCCTGCCTTTTTTAGATTTGTGAACTCTATAGTCTTGTAATCACTTTAATCAAGATTGCTTTCTACCTCAAACTTCTCAACCAGATCCTTCCTACTAGTTAGAACCAGTTGTAAAAGAGCTGCAAACTTCTTAGTGCCTTCTTCCATCTTCCTAAAGGAAAGTTGTCCTCAATATGTTCTGAAAGCCTTCTGGACTTTCTTCATCCTGACGTTATTTTGCTTACACTTTTCTGCGTATGATTCAAGTCTCCCAGAATAAGTAAGAGGGTGCCATTTGGATGCTTTTATTATTTGCAAAGAAAAAAAATAAGGGCTACCCCAAAATGTACCAAGCCACACTCTTCTAAGTCCTTCTGTTAGGTTATTTCTGGCATATTCCTATTATGACATTGCCTTTATTATTTTATTTTTCTTCACTTTAACCTTTCTCCTTGAGATGCTCAATGCACCTCTCATCTCTTCTGGCAGTTGAGCAAGGATCTACATTTTTGATATACAGTGTGGCATCTACTTCTTTTTCCCTAGAGCCTGTCTTTCATAAACAATGTGTACTCCTTTATCCCAGCAGTTAGAGGAAACAGCATGGAAACACAACCATTACTGAGCAATCAGAGGCAGCTGCTCAGTCCGGTTGGGACTGTTTCTGTGTCATGTTCAATAGCTACCTCAATAACTCTAGTAGTTCCAATGAAAAAGATTTCAGAAACTTCCTCAGTTTTTTCATACACTTTTCTGTGTTTTTTCATCAGAAGGAAAGGTTTCATAAAGCTTGAGGCTTAGTAAAGTTGGAATATTAGTTTAATTATTTATACCATACACAATTGTGGTGAATATTCCATCCTTAAATCTAGACCTAGCTGGTATGGATCTGGTCAGAAGATCGTATAATAAATGGAGATTGTATTATAAATACCAGATTTTAGGTGAGGAAGGCATGGGAATTTTCCAGCAGAGTGAGGTTGATATTCTCCTTGCAAAATTCCAGCCTATTCCTGCTGAAGTGGGCTCTCTTTAGCTGTGAGCAAATTTATTCCCAAAGCTACAGAAATCTTCATAAATTTGGTGCATCTCTCTAACCTAGTAGGGGTTATTTGGATTGCTGTGAACAAGCCACACCAAACCTGACATCATCCTTCCCAACACACTGCAAGGGCTTTTTATAATTTCACGATGGAAACTGAAACCTCTCCCTGTGTGGTAAATAGTTTTAATCCAAACAACAGGGGATGACAGCTACAGTTTTATTGGGATTATTGCATCATTAGGGAAACAAATTCAGAGCATTTATCACAGTGTCAGAAGTTGTTCGTGGTGTCTCTGATTCACTTGCACTGGAAAAACACAGAATCACTGAATAGTTAATTTGAAGGACCTCTGGCAATCACCTAGTCCACCTTCCCTGCTCAGAACATGGTGAGCTATAGCACACTGCCCATGGAGGTGGGCCCATGGACTTTTGAATATCTCCAAGGATGGTGACACCACAACCTCCTCAGACAACCTGCCCCAGTGTTTGAACAGGAAAAAAATGGTTTTTCTTACATTAAATTGGAATTTTCTATATTTTGATTTCTGCCCACTCTCTCCCTGGGAAATACTGAGAAGTCTGGCTCTATTTTTTACTCCCTGCCATCAGGAATTTAGACTTCTCTAGGCTGACTAGTCCCAGCCCTTTCAGCCTCTTCACCCATCTCATCATCTTCATGGTCTCCTGCCTTGCTACCTTCAGTAAACTTGTGTGTGTCTGTTTTAACCCATAGCTTCCTTCTTACCCGTCTTTGAGGTTGACATTTGCTTTCTTCTAGGAAAGATGATCAAGAGAGGCTTCACATATTATGTGCTACTAAGTCACATGCACCTATATGTTTTAAATGTTTCCTAGTCTAATTCCCCTCCAACAAGAGCAAGTCTTGTTTCAGAAAAATGCCATAACAAGAGTTGCCAGAGTGTAAGGGGGAGCCAGTCTCAGGGTATACAGTCCATGTTAGAGATATGTTCAAAAAACAGACTTTTTTGGCCACTTTAGTGTAGGCTGTATTATTTATTTCAGCCTTACTTTTAAAAACCAAACAGAAACACCCCTTGATAAAATTCAGTTCAATGGATTTTTTTTAAATGAAAAACATAAGCCTATTCAAAGTAAAATACATGAAGTCCTCTAATAAAACTTTCATATAAAGGCAGGAGGAGTCATATTATAATATGGAATTGTCTCCTGAGGAACATGCTAGAGGAGCCTTAACTTCATTCTGAATAGTACTGAACAAAACATTATTCTTTCTGTAGAAATACTGGTCAAGATGTATAAGCAAGAACGTACTTGATGACTATTCACTGCTCCCTATGTGCACACAGAATACATACAACAAGTAGGGAAATTGTGAATATAGCTCTGTCTACTTATTTGGACTTCTGAAAATTTTAACTGTTATTTGCATGTCTGTTCCTCTTACAATACAAGGTAGAAAGATTTCATGTAAACTTCAGATTATTTGGATTTGAAAAATTTACACCAAGGGTAATGCAGGAGTTGGCTGAGAATTGCTTTTGGTGTTTTTTGTTTTTTGGTTTTTTTTTGGTTTTTTTTTTGTTTGTTTGTTTGTTAATGGGCCCTTTTAAGAAACTCCCTGCAGCCCAAGAAATCAAAATGAAATTCCAAAAATAATCTTTTAGATAAGAATATAATCTCTTCGGAGCATGGATGTCCTTGCTTTGTAGAATACACAGCAGCAACCAGGAATGTTTAGATGGCTGTGGCTTCATTTTGTCCAGATGATGGAATGGTTCATACTTCAGGAAGATATCCAGTACAATATTAAATAAATGAGTGAAATACATGCTCATGCTCAGTTTTCTCACATGCTTCTGCAGGTGAATAGCCATGACTGGGAGCTATGGATACAGGGGATGCTGCTTTGGTGTTGTTACAGTCTTTGCTATCATTCCCAGAGCCTGTGAGTACCCTTAGTAGTTTGGACTACAAAGTCCTGGAATCAGGTGGTCAGGATGGGAGAGCAAGAATGGTGATTTATGGCAGACTTTCCTCAGGGGGGTGGCTATCTTTGCAGATGCCAGTTTGCAGTCTCCAGTGGCAGCCTGCTGGCACTCCCTGTGCTCAGGGGGTCTGCTCAGGCATGGGATGGGCCCTTGTGGAACATGTGCCCACGCAGGACACAGGAGTGCAGGGGAAAGTTCTGGGCAAGGATTTTCCCATTTTGCAGTTATACCTGGGCTCATGAGTCAGAACACTGAGCTTTTCTCTAAAGGCAAGGTTCAGTATTTTATCTCCAATTGGATTCTGTCCTCTATCCTGGCTAAAAAAACTGAGAGGCTAAAAGCCTGTCTTCTTTACTTGAGCCAAAATCAAAGGAAGTAGAATGAGAGTCTCTGTGAGTTTAGATAGGTTTGGATTTACAAAAAGCATACTTTGAACACCAAGTATACATTACTGATTAAAATGTATTGATTGAAAAGGAAATACAAGTAATAATTCCATAAGCTTTTATTCAGAAGCTGTCTAAAAAAACAACACTTGGTTGTAATGCAAATATGCCAACACATGTAGCCTTTCTTTCCAGGTATGTATTAAAAACCATTGCCCTTAGACACTAACAATTTGCATATACGGAATCCACTATGTAGAGCAAAAATGACTTGCATAATGAATTGCACATGCACAAAAAAGAAGGTGTGCAAAATAAACACATCAACTAGCTGAATACTAATTACCTATATGCAAAATCTGGAGACACTCAATATGCAGAACCAATCAGTTATCACAGTGAACACCTACAACTAATTTCCTCCAGGAAGAAAATTTTCCATTAGCTTTAGTGAATTTATACCCATTATAGAAAGGTTGTAGCTAAATAAATATTATTTTAGTTTAATTGGATTAAAAATTAGAAATGCAAATTCTGGTGCACCATGTCTCTGAGTCCTTGTCTCCCTTTTTATGGTAATACCCTTCTAATGGTTTAAGCCTATGAAGAAAAAACACTGAAGATTTTAACTAGCAGCTTTGCAGGGGGGCAGAAAGGAGCAAAGAAGATTTAGTGGTGAAAAGAGCAAATAAATAGGTGCTCCAAGATTAAAAAGAGGGTAGAAGTGCATGCTGAGCTGTTGAAAGACCTCTCTGTGTTTAAAGAAAAATATTGTTTGGTTCTTTCACCAGTGCATGATCAAAATAAGAGGTACAAATTAGTTCATGGCTGCTGAAGCTACAAAACATCATGCAGAGAGCTGTCTTTGGGAACGTTTTAATGAGGAGAAGAGGTCATCAGACTGTGACATTGCTTTTCAGAATTCTTCAAGAACAACACAGACTTCCTGTTCCAAATGTGGTAAAGAATAAAACAACCTTAGTAGTAATCGTACAACTTTTGAACCGTGTTCCTTGGAAATACTGTACCGTGCTCATTTTGTAGCTTTAGTTAGCTATCTCAAAGGAACTCTTCCATATTTTCCATGTGCTCTTATTTCAAAAGTACAGTGAAATGATAGAGCTTCAACAAGGATTATATTTATAAAATAAAGTTTTATTCAGTCTTCTAAAGAGATTTTAATGTTTTCATTGCTCTAGGTGAAATGGTACACTGTGGGTCTGTTCATTAACATTTAGCATCAGTGCAAAAATCAAGGATTACCACATGCAGTTTGAAAGGACATCCAAAATGACTTTGAAATTAAATTCACTACAATCTTAGTTTTGCAGCATTTTAAACATGATTTTAAAATGTATAAGATAAGTTAATGGCATTCCAGGTCAAATATTCCCAGGCCAATAATAAGTTCAACATAGAATGTCATTATTTAAATTTCTGACATATTGTATATGCTGACTAGGATTGAAGAAACCCACTGTAAATTTAATAAATAAGATGCGTACTACCATGCATTTATTGTAAAATAAGCTTTCTTCAGGATATTTAGAAGAGACTATTAGCAAAGAGAATATACTGGTAAATCAAATAATTATGCTAAGTTATGGGTATCTCACAAGTGGAATGGCATCGGGATTGCCAATAATTATTGAAAAAAGGAAATAACTAGCAAATGACTAGAGAGTTTTTACTCCTGATCAACAATGAATGAAAAAGAATGTGAAAGAAATAGATATTAAAATAATGATTTCTAACCCTCCTTTACAAAGGTTTCTAACAGTAAGAAAGAATAAAAATATATGTAAAATAAGGTTCATTAATCAGGTACTGTAATTAATAATTTGGCTAAAAAATGACTTATATATTCATTAAAACAGTGAAAGCTATATAACAGGCCTTTCTATTTTTAGAATGCTTGAAATAAAATTTCATTTCGAAAAGCCCTTCATCAGCAACATGCATTTGGAAAAGCCTTTATCCTCAGCAACAATGATATAAAGCTGGTGTGGATGGTATTGAATGTGGCATGGAAATTTTATTTTCATCCTTTTGTCGCATGTCCTTTAAAATTATAGCCACTATGGCAAGAGAGTTAAGGACAATATAAACCATAATGAACAACACCTGTCTTTTCTTTTGCCACTAACTAAAGGAGTAAAAAAAAATTTGGTCGCTGTCTTCTGTAGTTAGAAAAAAATTTACACTGAAGCAGTTTCTCTTTTTTCCCAGAGCACTAGCAAATGTCCACCACATAAAGTATGCCATTCTAACCTGAAGATTGAAAGTCTAAAGAACCCCCATATATCTATTTGTTAACAAAAATGTGTTATCATTCAAAAATACATTTTAGTAATAAATATTTATTATTATTCCAATAATCTTACAGCTTCAAATATTAATTATTGCCTGCTCATTGCATTCTGCAACATTCTCACATGAATCTGTTTACTTAAGCTTTGGTTTTATATTCTGTGGTATTGTTTCCTTGTCTTTTATGTGAGGTACTAAATAGGCAGCTGGAAATATTTTAGTTGTCTGTTTCATATCTAAAATAATCCCAATGCAAATTTTTCCCACAAAGGCTAACAAGTTTGTTGGTTTTCAGTTTAAACCTTTAATCCTGTTTGAATGGATTGATGTCTTTTTCCTTGATTTATCAGATTCTTCTGTCAGTGATTAGGGCCTGGGAGTTTGGACTAATCTGAGATTTCTCCTCTTTTGAATGGTCATTCCAGTGCCCATTATTCTTGTCTTTTTTTTCCCTTTCCAAGAATACCACTGTATTCTATTCAATAACCTCTGCTCATTGAAAGAAGATGTCTTAGATAGCCAATTAGCTGTTATGCATAGAGATTTTAACCAGCATGGTAGCAGTATTTGTTACAGGACTGTAAGCAAAGCATTGAAAAATAAATGTTTAAAAAGAGAGGGGAGGAAAAGAAGATTCTGAATTTCTGAATTCTGCTTTCAATTATCCCAAACTACATCTAGAGCAATAATGACAAGTGCAAGTTTTACAAATCAACATGATAGGAGAAAAGACTCTTTGATTCAATGAATAAGCTATGATGCAGAAATCCTGCAGCAGTTTGACTAGTAAGTATGCTTTTATAATTAGAATATCAATGATTCTCTGACTAAAGCAAAAGTGTTGTAGGGTTCTTTGATAGCAAATGTGGGCAGCTCTTGGAAACTTTTGTATAACTGTCATAAAACAGGACTACTGAATGTTCCTAAACTGAATACCATCAAATCCTATTACTAACTTCATTGACTGCAACAGATATCTAGTGTCTTCTTGTGACATAAATATGTAAGTTTTGAAAAAGGCCCCCACATTTAGAGAGAGTTATAAAATATAGGGGTATAATCTAGGAAAAAAATATATCTCTTATGTATCTATATATATTTTTTCTTCTGTAATCATAGCTTAAATTACCAGTCTTCTGTTAATATGGTTTCTTGGTAAAGAAAACAAGCAAAACACACAATGACATACAAAACAAGTATTTTAATTTTTTTTTTTGTTTACATAAAGTGATGTTCTTCATTAAATGGCAAATATACATCTTCAAAATGGAATGATCCATAAACTAAAATATCTGTAAGATTATAAAAGCATCATGGTATAGGTGTATAACATTATGTGACATTAGTTGAGTATTTATTTGGAATTCTATTAGTGAGTATTAATAAGTTTATGGCTTTCATGCATATATTTTATAATTTTAATCAAAATGTATGCACTCTATTTTGATTTGAGCATCTTCACAAATATTTTATTTGCTTACATAAACATATTTTTAAAAGTTTTAGTAATGTTTTGAAAAAATAATATATTTATATAACTCTTCTGAATATTTATCAAACATCAATTGTACAGACAAAAATTGATTTTTATATCAAAATTATCAAATATCATTTGTATCAAAAGTCTGCAATATTTCTGAAGTGGACTTATGTGCTATTTTGGGCAAGGTACTACAGGAGATTTTGAAAAAGACAGGTCAATCCCTATAAAACAGAAAAGGTTTCTCAGGACTTTTCTATTCTAGAAATGATGTTTTCACACAGAATTTTCTATTAAGAAGCTACTCTAAATATCTACTGGTACTGAAGGAAATGTCTCTCTCTTGGTACTGAAGTAGCAGCACCCACTTTTAATATTGCTGCGTTAAATACAGTACATCCTGTTGGATTTTTCCTTAAAATGTTAACTCAGTTATTCTATGAGCCACACCTGATGGGTCCCTGGCAAGAAGATGTATACACCTATGTACCATAGTGCACTGCATTATTGTGCTGTGCATGCTTTGTGTTCTTGTCAGGACCTAAGAAAGTGTTTAATGAGTGTGAGGCTTACAGAGGGACAGTCTAGGTGCTGCACACCACTATGGAAATGTTTAAATATAACAATTAGCTGATTATGTAATAACATTCCACCATAGGGAGCTGTGAGACATTTTACATTGCTGAGTTATTGTTTGAATGACAAAAACCCTAACACTGGGTTTCATTGCAATCACCATTCCATGGTGCTTTCAGCAGGGTAAGGAATGCTGAACTATACCCTAACTGAATTCCAGATGAATTTGTTAGGTTCAGCACATCCATGGGGTTTCTCACTCTATAATCTATTGCGCAGTTCTGCTTTTATCTTTAAAAAGCTGTCATGTGTCACAGGTTGCAGCCTTCTTAGAGGGAAATTCTTTGTGCTTGGGAAAGGCCATTTATAAATGTGTTTACATGAAAAACACATTAGTAATGGGTACCTTGAGACAGTTGAACAGGGAGGATCCTAAGTCAAAGGATTCTGAAAAAGGTAGCAGCTGTAAATAATATAGAATAATCCTCCAGAACTCGGTAACTGATATTTCTTCTAGCAGTTTGTATATATATATATATATATATATATATATATATGTGTGTGTGTGTGTGTGTGTGTGTGTGTGTGTGTGTGTTTGCGTGTAGATATGTTTTAACCCAGACGTTTATTTTATGACAACAGTGTATGTGTAATCAATCACTTAATTTCTAGACCCTCAAGCTGGGAGCACTGATCTCTGGTTCTGTCAGCAGAGAATGGTTGGGATGGCATTTAGTCTTCCCTTGAGAGTAATTCTTCTTGTCCTCGGGGCCCTCTGTGCATTCCTTCCATGCAGCCCTGCAGGTTCATGCTCAAAGACTGAAAGGTGAAAGAGGAGAAAATCTTTCAGAAATTTCACAGAAGCAACCTAATAGACAGTCACAGTATAGTGAGGCAAGGGCAGCACATTGCTTGAGGGAGCCCTGATATGTGAAGGTAAATGGCCTTATCATTGAGATCCAGTAATTTAGGAGGCCAAACTTCCATTTCATGGCAGTCGTGAGAAAAGAAACTGTATCCCAGAAGAAGAACAAGAAGAGAGCTGTCTGAGTAAAAAGTATTGGCCTGTTATCCCTGCAAGTCCAGCACAGAAAAATATTACTCAGGGACAATAAGTGAGAAGAGAAAGATTCAGAGGGAAGACAAATAGTGAGACAAAAAGAATGAACAAGGTTCTCTTAACTGGTCTTATTAGCCTAATGCTGCCAATTTCTTACTCAAACTGTTAGCTTAAATGTAGTAACTATGCATCTGTGGTGGCATTTATTGAAGCTTAATCAAGGAGGTTTAAAATCCTAATCTTAGGACTCAGGATTCATTTAAATATTATAGCTATGGGTAGGCAGAAGCTTTGATCCTTTTCTCTAGCACTTTGGGTTTCACTTCATGATTGCTGATGAGTTGAGAGAAGTTCTACCTTGTACGTATCATATCACGTACCCAGTATGAGAAGTCAAGTGACATTTGCTTATATTTCTTTCCAATCTACTGCAAGATATTTTTCCTACTTATATTAGAAAAAAGGTTTCAGACACTTTTCTGTTTCTCTTTCTCTCAGATTGCAGACACATATTCTAGTTTTAAAACTGGAATGTGTGCCTTGCATGTAAACCTTTGTTTTGACTATGAGTGATAAGAAATTATGTGTGGAGTCCACAATCCCTAAGTCCTTTCAGCTCCATGGAAATAGGCATTTTTATTCATATTCCATGAGTCTTCTGGAACTGAGAAGGCAAAAATAAAGCCTGTGAAACAGGAAGAAGGCAAAACTATCAGGTTTTTCTCACTCTAAAGCAGTTTTCTGTAGTTACAAAATGATAATTTATAATCTTGCCCAGGTTAAAGTTTGACAGTTTTTGCAGATATTATAACTATCTAGTGAGGAAGCTACACAACTGCATATATAACTTTTACAACATCATAGATTGAAGGAGAATTATGAGAGCTCAATTGTCCTGAGAAGTGAGCTCTGAATGTAGGAAATACATATCAGCATTTACATGATAAAGTAACTCAGCACTGGGACTATCCATCCATGTTCCTCACCATAACAGCACCTACTATGAGGAGCAAGCTAGCAAGGCATAACATGCAAATATATTTTTCAGTACAGGACACCCTGAAAGAGTGATGCTCAAAGTCTGAAGTTATTGCATTAGAATGAAAATTATCCTGAAACAGGAGGAAATACATGGGCTGCATTAAAAGACTTTTAAAAATATCTGTGTATTTTGGTGAACCTGACAGAAGCATCTGTTGTTTAGACTGTCTAAACTTGTTAACCATATGATTGTTTCTGACCTATTGACTGTTTTAGTTGAAATGTTCTCTTTCCTGGACAAATTTTGTGTGTATATTTCTGTATAGAAAGCACATCTGAGAGCAAGGTTATGGTCAAAATACACTAGCCAACATTAAAACTTCTTCCATTTTTCTATTGGAAAAACAATTGCTCTACCATGAGGTAAAAATGGTATTTTACCTTTGCCCAGCAGTCTACTGAGGATCAGAAAAGTCTTATGTATGTAGAACATAATAATGATGATGGTGATGATGATGAATCATTATATCATATTATTTGATTCAATAGTTGTAGATTACATATAATTTCTTGGGATTAATTAAACTATAGCAACAAATCTCTTGTATTACTTTAAGCATTGCTGCAGCATATATTTGCAGAGATTGAGAAAAAACTTTTTGCCCAGCTGATCTTTTGCCTGCTGAAGGTCACAAAGGGAAGATCAAAGAGATGCTTCATCTTAATTTCCAGGACTCCCCTTGGTACAGGAACAGGGAGATGGAGAAGAACACAAAAGCAGAAAAGTCTCTTATTGAAAAGTTGAGAAATATCAGGAACCTAAAACTGGGCAGCAGGTACTCACACTCTCTGTGAATAGTTGTGTGTTCAGGCTGTTTGCGGAGGAATTTTTGTGCTCTTCATCTGATTTAATATGTAGCAACTGTGCTTTTGGTAACAGGTCTGCTGCACACATTGTTACAGACTTCTCAGAGAAAATATAAGACTGACAGGATTATGCCTTGCTCTCAATTTGTGTGGGTGGCTGCTGCAAGGCTAGCCCAAGGTCTAGATCATGAAGACCTGGGATTTTTTTCCTATAGAAGGGTCACAGTTAATGTATTAGAGTGCAAGCCTCCTTGGGACATCATGCCATAACTATTCATGTCATAGGCAGTTTTTTTCAGCTGTATATGCCCATTTATTGAATGTGTTACTTTCTCTTCACTTCCTCCCTAAATGCTTAGCTTAAAAAGTTTAATACATAGAGGAAAAATACAACCAGATGTATTTTTCTCATATGCAGCTCATAACAAGCAGTGTGATTGTACATACAACACAGAGATTTTGTTAGTATTATGTGCATTTTTTTTAATGTCCCACTCCCTCAAATTTTATGAATACAATAGCATCTCATACATTATAGCATGCAGAAATAAAAGCTTCTGGCTCTTCTGATACTGAAAAAAACCCTGAATAGTTAAGAAGCTTAAACCCAAACAATGATTAAAAAAAATTTATTTCATGAAATACCATGCTTTTTGTACTTTATTGAAGTCAATGGATTCATAGCACTGTTTTAGATATACTTTGCATAAGGAGAGACTGTCAAACGTATCTGATCTGAATTTGCATTCCATACAGGAATAGATAGAATATATTTTCATTAGAGGGTCCTTGGAAATTGAATTTGTTCTTTGTTCATCTGAAAGACAAATATTCTATCAAAGGTCACAGAGAACATTGCCTTGCATTGCCTAGGAGGTACTGAGGCTCTTACTGGAGGGACACCAAAGGACTGCAGAAGGCCCAGTGTGGGTGAGGAAGCAGCCTGAGGTGGGTGCTGAAGTTTCTGGGTGGAAGTGGAAAGGAGTGCACCACAGTCATGCCTTTTGACTGCAATGAGATGCCTCTGTGCCTGTGTCACTGTGCTGGCAGTACACCTAGTTTTGATCAGGGTGCTTGCAGACTGTCAGCAAAGTGGTGTTCCTTGTGAGGTGAGCTCTGGGGATGAAGATGGAGAGGGCTGTATGGAGTCTTCCTCGGCATCTCTAGTCCATATTCAGTCCGGGCATTTAATGGAAACTGATCTTGCTGCCTCACTGAGACAAGAACTTCACAATGTGGTGGCACAAATGTGGACTGACAGAGAGGTTACTTCTTCCACCTGTTTGGGGTGGACGGGATTCTTGTGTCTTGACAGTATAAAGTGTACCAATCAAAGGAGTTTGTGTTTATTTCTTTATTGTCAGTATTGATTTCTGTTATGGAGGCACATAGTTCTTCAAGCATAGAAGCTTATAAGCTGTATTATAAATGTTCACAATTTTACCTTTTTTGAACACAATTAGTTGTATTGATTAGTGGGTCATCTAAATGGAAGAAAACAACCCCACCTAAATTGCAAAGTTACATTGTTCATCTTGACTCCAGATTGCCAATGAAATTTGTTTCCCTCATCCACCCATTAGGAGCCCCTTCCCCAGGGCTGAACCGCCCAGCCCAGTGGGATCACCTGCTCCCAGAAGCCCTCACATGGAGGAGTTACCATTGTGCTGGCAATTTTTACATCTGGTTTTGGGTCTGTGAGCTGGAAACCTAAATCTCAGCATATAAACAGAGTTGTCCCAAGCTGAAAATTAACTTTTCAAATCAAACTACGCATTCAATGTCATAATCCAGACTGATGATTTATGGCAAATGTGTTATTTTTAGAGATACCTATACACAGTATTCATAGTCCCTAATGTTTTCATTAAGAAAATTGACAATATTAATCAGCATTTGAATATAGTAATTGGCCATGTGCAGTTCTAATTTCCACTTTGAGCGCTATAAGGCAATGTATTGCAGTCATGAACTGTGGATTGTTGCTAATCTGCAGGATACCAGGGAGTAATTAAACAAATTATTGCAAAATTACCCAATATGCAGATACACTATTGGCAGAAAAATAAAGAAAATATTGACAATTTAGTTTGTTTTTCAGGATAAGAAATTGAATGGCCTTTGATTCAAAAAACAGAAAACTCTCTTTTTTGGTAGTCTGGTGAATGGAATAATATTAAGGACCTTGGGACAAATACTGTAAGGAACACCTTACAAACTGGAAAATGCTGTGGCAGCTGAGGGCATCTAGAGCTGATGGTTCAAGGTTCTCTGTTAATTCTATTATAGTCTCTGATGTCTGTTATTGTGTAAAATATTAATTTAATGAATTACTGGGATCTTATATCCTGTATTCTTGAATGTGCCTTTGATGCCGAAGGCAGCAAGATGCACTGAAGAGGGATTTTCAAACGCCCTTGCTGACTGAAGAGCACATGCCCTTCCAAAAGGCCATGGAACTTCTGTGACATAAACACTCTCCTCAGAATTACACCACAAGAATATATTATCTAATAAAATTAGATTGTACATTGATGGTGGCTCTGATGCATTTTAGTTTAGGTAGAAAATGTGCTTGTTCTTACATGAGTGTGCATGCACACATTCAAAAAACACAGCCAAAAGTTAAAACCAACAGTGTCATAGAATACAAGTGGGTATAGGCTATTTCTCATTAAGATAATGCTGAAAAGGTGACAATATCTAGTTGTTATACATTGGAAAAGATAAAAAGTAGGTGTTACCTTATGGAAGACTTTGTTACTTTATCCTATGTGCTCCTTTCCATGTTCTCTCCCCAGAGATGCTCTTCTCTGTTTCCTCATATGAAAGCAGTAAGTGACCTCAGATAAAGCTAGCAGCAAATCACAGGGCTTTCTCTTCAGCTTCAGAAGCAGGCAAAATAGGGTAGCTGCCTGCACAGACACCCCCACTTCTGAGTGTCATGGCTGGAGACTTACTGATGCTGCCCTTTATGTCTTTTTACACTGGTGCACTAGGCTGGACACTTCTGCAGAAGTGACACACAGCCTTAATGGGGATGTAAGCAGTAATATTTAGCTGTCCCATTCACATGCTGCAAGCCTGACACCCAACGCAGATGAACACACTTCTGACCTAGAGTGGAGGTGGGAAGCCCTCAGGGAGCTGCAGGGATGGTGCTCAGACTCTGTGTTCACAACAGACCCAGGCCACAACAGGTCTTCGTAACCAGTGGCTGCTATTGTGTGTCATCACCTCCTGCTTTCATGACAAGAAACCCTAATTGTCACCAGGGTCACCAGGTTTTTCCTGAACATCCTCAAATGAAATAGCTTTCTTTGGTTCTAGGTTATTTCTCAAGTATTATTTTCTAATACTTTTAAACAGTAAAGAAAAACTAGAAATAGCATAGATAGGCATCAATGAAACTATTGGTAGGGACTTTTATTCAAAAGCTTGTTTCTTTGAGAATGGTAGTCAGGAGAAAAAAAGTTTGTGCATGAAATCTTGCTACTCCCTTACCTTTGAGACTTGCATTTTCAAAAACTTGATGGCAGGGGGCTGCACGTTTTCTTTGCTGCTACTCCAGCCTGATACCTCTGCATTTTGCTTTTCGATGTCTTAAAATTTAGTTTTCTGTGCAGTCATTCACACTGAACCCTGAAAAGAAGATACTTATATATTTATAACAGAGAAATAGTTTCTTGCCTTTTATGGGCTTCTGATATTTTATTAGCCAGTCTACATTCACCTTCACCCTTACTGCTCTCCCTGTGGTAGCTCTAGCTCTGCTGATCTTGTAGACAAATGATGGAAGCATCTGACTTAGAGTCTTTTAGAATCAAAGAAGTTTGAGAGGGAAAAGACCTGCTAGGTCATTTTGTCCATCCCCTGCCAATACAGGATCATGACCTACTGTACAATAACTTCACTAATGTTTTGCCAAGTCTCAATTTAAACAAATCAAGTGGTGGGGATTATATCACCTTATTTTTTTTTTTCCTTGGGAACAATATATCCCCGTTTTTCCATATTTTTTTACGAAAAATTGTTGTGATATTTTACTTAATATTCTTAATATCACCATAATTACAATAATAACTTATTTTCTTCTTTTAATAGTTCTTTCTTTCTTGGCATGCATGTTTTTAACATATATTTTAAAACATATGATATATATTATATATTTTATTATATAAATGTTAAAAGCACAGTAGATATGGTAGAATGATATATGTTAATATATATTAGAAGTATTTATCATTAAATTCTTTTCAGCTTTCTTCATAGGTCAGATCCTAAGTCCCTTATTAACACTTGCTGTTTACTTTAATTTAATTTCCTTCCACTTTGTTAATCTTTCTGGTATAGGCTGCTCAAAAAGGTACGTACCACTCATTAGATTATTCTAGATATGATTCTTAGGTGTTAGTGTTCTACAGCAGGGCTTTTGTCTGAGTCATAATGTGATGCATCAGGATTTGTATTTCCAAATCTCCTCAGTGTACTCCCTTTTACCTAAATGCAGCTATCTGACCAGTTCTCATTCCTGTCTTTTATTGCATCCATATACCATTTCCACATTGCTGAAATTCTATTTTAGTGAATTATCTTTCCAGTTCTCAAGAAAGCCTTCTTGCTCATTATCTTCATCACTTAGTATTTGAACTCATCCTATTTATTTCCCTATGCCCTTTGTAGAGGGTAAAGTTTCTTTGCTTTTTCAGAATTTCTGAATCTTATATTTTACTCAAACTGGAAATTAAAAAAAATTAAAAAAGCAGCCAGACTTCACATTACATAAAGTATATTGAATTTTTAAACATCAATCTATTTTTACTGGAGTGGTAAGTGCTAAACTGCTACCAACATAAATACATGTTTATACATTGCTACAGATTGGAGTTAAGGCTATAATGGATTATATGTGAATATTTCCAAACCAGTATATATTTACCTTTCACTTGAACCTAACCTTCATGCAAAATTTCTATGATACTTTTTGCTTTGAAATAATTTATAAGTAGCTTTAATTTTAACAGAGCTTTCAATTTTTTTTTTTTTTGTTTCTATTGGAATTCTTTGAATTTGTGGTCTGACAAGAAAATTTTGAATCCCAAAACTATAAATAATAAAAGAAAAAGATATTGCATGATTTTTAAAAAATTTCCTGGTACTACTTAATCACTTTTGAATAAAGCAAACTGTATTTGAAATTACTGTAGAAATTAATAGGATTTATTATTTACTTTGTTAGGCTACTTGTAAGATATTGTGCAAACCATGTCAGTTAAGTTGGATTTCAGTTTCAAAATATTATTTAAACTTTTTTTTTAATTGTAAGATTGCAGAGATAAATGAATATTTTATAAATGGAAGAATGTTTGAAGTTTCTGTATGTCTTTTATACTTAATGTTTGTGTATATAACTGTCCTCCTCTTTCCCCAATAATGTAACTAAAAAATCATAAGTATGTATTCCTTAATAAACACATATTCCTTCACTGTCAAAAGTAGCTTCAGGCAAAAAAGTTGGCAAGTAAAGAGTTAACAAAAAGGTCAATGAAATGTGAAGACATCTGGTCCTCAATGTGTACAAAAATAATATTTGCAGCTTTTAGATGTCTTTTATGTTTCTATTGCGCAAAAATAGATTTTTTTTTGATTGAACACTTTCAGCCTTCCGTTGACTGAAATAGATGACTGCCTTAGGGCATTTTTAGAAGGGAAAACTAAAAGAAAAATGACTAAATTCCTTTGTTCAGAACTGCTGCTCTGCATATCCAGTAAATTTTTTAATACAAAGACATATCAGTCAATGGGGAGTTTAGTTTGCAAAAGGACTGCAAGATTAGGTCTTTAGTATGCAAGTGTGACCACCAAACAGGCATGAGAAGACTGGTGACCAGGAAGGTGCAGGTACAGCCAGCTTCTCATTTTTCACATTTCAGAACTTTAGAGGTATTCACATTGAAGTAGTCTCTCCAAAATAGGAGAGAGGGCCAGGGAGGTAAGGAAGAGAAATGGTTCACACTGCAGAACAGCTGGGAAGCAGCATCAGCTGGTCCCATGGTTAAGGCAGCCTGATGCTCTGGTACAAGAGCAAGGTGTCTTTCTGGGCACATGGGAAGCTGTCAGTTTTTGCTGAGCTTTAGTCTGGAGCTGACTATGCATGTACCTCTAGAGCTGGTAAATAATGCAGGCACAATGGATCAAAGCCTGTGTGGAAGAACTCTGAGGCTAAGGAATGACATCAGCAGTTAGGAAATATAGTACTTGCATTTTATTTTCAATCAGCACAGATGTGTTAGCTAGACTGTTCCTCAGCTTTCCCTCTTGCTTGTATCTATTAGAAGAGGGTGCTGTGGTTTTTGTGATATATGTAACATCAGAGCCTTAACTGAAGGTGCACTGACAGAAAAAACCAGATCCTTGTTCTATCTGTGGCTATTTGGGAAGCAGTTTTGCAGAGAAGGTCCTGGAGACTCTGTTGGGCTATGAGCCCATAGCATACCCCTTCAACAGAAAGAAAGTCCAACAGCCTCTCCTTGGGTACATCAGAAACCACACTGCATAGCTGCATTAAGGGTGATCCTTTTCCTCAGCACTGGAGAGGCCGCAGCTAGAATGCTGCTCCAGTTCTGGGTTGCCTAGTACAAAAGGGACATGGGTGTACTAGAGTCAGCAAGGGGCCACAAAGATGCTGAAGGGCTTGGAACTTGTGACTTATGAGTGGGTGGGAGAGCTTCCATTGTTCAGCCTGGAGAACAGAAGATTCAGGAGTACCTTCATGTGTGTAAACACCTACTGGATGGAGAGGAAAAAAAGGTGGAGCTAGGGTCTTAGTGGTGCCCAATCATAGGCCAAGAGGCAATAGGCACAAATTGAAATGTGTGAAATTTTAATTCCTCATAAGAAATATTATTTTTGTGTATGCTTGATGAAACACTGGTATAGTTTTCTTGGGGAGGCTGTGTAATCTTTGTCCTTGATGATATTTGAAATTCAACACAGCCCTGAGCAACATACTGTGGCTGAACCTGCTTTGAGTGGGGGAGCTGGAGTAGGTGATCCCCAGAGGTCTTTCCAACCTCACCCATGATGGGATTCTGTGGTTCATCATAATAAACTCTGCTGAGGTCACTAGAGATTTTGGAATACTTCTTTACTCTTTTTTCCTTTTCTTTTCACCCCCAGGGAAAATCATGTTATCAATAAACAAAAGGCTGCTCACACTGTGGTGTACCACTTCCCTCATTTTGCTTTCTGTTTATCTAATAGTGCTTTCTGTCGGGGCCTGGGCCAAGGAAGAGCTAATGTCTCGTGCAGTTCATGTTATATGAAATGTTCACACTGCAGTGAATTAGTGTCTGTGTTCAAGTCTCATTGTGTTTCCTGGGGCAAAGGCAGCATACGCCACTATAAATGTGCTTTTATTTTAATGCGTTGGAGGTTGATCCTGCAATCACTTTCTAGTGTGAGCAATTCTGATATAAGGTTTTCTTCCCCAGAGCTACTCACTTTTGAAAGGGTGGCTCTTTGCAGGAACCAACCGTTGTGTTGTATGTAGCAGTTTAGAAACTGGACTGTGAAAATATTTCTTCTTCTAAACACAATGATAATGTGAATGGTTGTTAGCAATGCAATTCCTCCAGCAAATGGGAATGGTTACTGCATACAAAATCAGTTTTTCTTTCATTATTTTTCAAGCAGTTACTTAAATATATATACAGTATCTGCTATAGAGCAAGTGGGAAAGAGAATGGGGAAAAATGAAGGCTTCTCATTTCAATTGTGGTCCTTTTTTTAACTGGCAGTTGTTCCTGTTTTCAAGTGTTTGTTTCTACTTTAATGAGGATACCAACTTTCATCCAGTGAGATGTGTGGGTCACTTTGTTAGCACACATGCACACACTAAGGCAACACACCAGCTGGAAATTTGGACTTTTAGCTGAATTATTTTTCCCCAGCAAATGGCTTTCCTTTTGACATATTTTAATGTACTTGCACACTGAGAGGAAGAGTGGGTGAACAGAAAACAGACCGTTTTATTAACCCAGCAGTCACCTTTGAGATTCATACGTGTCCACTTTTTTCTTGCCTTTGTACCTAATCCCAAGAGCCTGGTACCTGGCTTCCCTTGGAATAACAAAGTCAGTCACAAACCTCCAAACATGATTGTTAACTGAATGCCAACTGTTTCTTCTCATCTTTTTTTTTCCTTTTTTGTTTTTTCCTTTTTATTTTCTAGTACTGTGTTAAGGATTGTGTTCTTATGGGTGCTCAATAACCATAATATTAATTTGGATTTATACTGAAGTTTTGTTTTGGTTTTGTGTTTTTTGGTTTTTTTTAATAGTAGATGTACATTGTTCAAGAAATTAAATTGCTGCTTCTATTTTGTGTGTGTGTTTTATAGTGATTTTTTCAGCTCTGCGAATAGTGGGAAGGGAAGAAATAAAGCAATGCTGCAGGCACTTACTGGACTACAGTTTCAGCTCAGAGGAAAGCTACAGGATCAAAAGTGGCCAGACAAGCACCCTCGAGAAGAAGCCCATGCACATTATTCACAGTGTCATATGCCACTTTCACAGTATCCTGCGTTCAATGGATTTTTTCCAGTGGGAACACACTTTTCATCAGACAAAGCTCCAGCAATCTCAGAGGTACCTATACTACCAGTAGATATTTACAAAGCAGATTTCAGAATGTTGTGTTATCTGCCAAAAGGTATTCTTAATTGTAACATGTTTAGATCATTTTGGAGTGCACGTAAATGAAATCAGGAGAGAGGTGAGGATGAAGCTGCTGGAATTACCATGTTCTAAAAAAAATAAATAGGGCTCAAGCAAGCAAATACCAAGGTATTAAACTGTCTTGTCCCTGTGCTGTCTCAAATAATGTTCTTTAAATCATCAATCTTTGGATCAACTCTCTAATGGTCCAGGGCTGACAATTTGTCCTCTGTCTTCCTCTTGGATAGTGGAATGTCTCTGGAGTTTTCTTTCAACACCACAATGTATTTCCAGACAGCAGACAGGCTAAGATCCAGCCAGTGGGCAGTGAGAACAGATTCCAGCAGCTCCATGTTTGCTTTCTTGCTCCTTGTCAGAGCAGGCAGCATCTCATGACAGGGGCAGAGAGGATGCTGCACCCTGGTAAATCTCTGCCTGGCAGAAAAGGTTTTGGCACCAGCCATTTGGGAATGCACTTTTTACATGCATTGTTGTTGACAGCCTGAGGCAGTTCTGGACTGAGGTCTGGTTCCCCATCTCCGAGGATGGGTGATGGGCAAGTGGTTTGGTACAGTGGCTGTGGTGTCCAGGACAATTTTGCACAGGCTATCTGCTCCTTGGCCTTGGCAGAGCGTATGCAGGGGTGCAGAGCTGCCTCACAGCCACATCACCTCTTGTGAGCTGTGAGCTACTGAGTGGAGGCTAAAAACCTGACACTGGACAGATTAGATGATGCCACCATATTTCTTTCTATTTGAAAGTAGCTGTGGTATTTTAAATACCACATGGTGGCAGCTGTTGATAAAGGCTGGTACTAGTTTGTTTTTCATTTTTAAAACTGAGGAATTATAAATTTCAGTAAGTGGAGCAGCCAGGTTTCAGACATTTCAGACGTGTTACATCAGGAATGTTCTGATAACTTGGTATCTGATGCACTGAACCTTTCTTTCCTAGTTTGCAGTGGGACCAAATATAAAAATATAAATAGAGATTCAAACTCTGAATCCAACAATGAATATTTTAAACCTTTCTTTGACTGCTAATAAACTTTCCTTCCAGTTCTCACCACTCCCTTTCTTTTCTGGGCTCCCTCCACTCTCCCGTTCCTCCAGTATTCTTCACTGTTGCCTGGGGAAAAGAAGTTTTAGAAAAATAATAAAGTTTTTATTTATTCCTTACAGTTTTCTGCCCCTGTGGGCATTTGTCTGCCTGTCTGGCTAATGTGCTGTAATGAATCTGCTCTCTGCCATACACACACATATCGTCCTATCAATCAGGGAGAGGAAATGCTGAGTATGGTGAGCACTAACAAGCACTCGGAGGGGTCAGTACACCAGTGCACTACAGTGGCATGCTACTTTCCCTACAGGCTGCTTTAATTGGGGGAACATGAATGAGGCAGCATGTGGCTGGCACCATATTTTCTTGCCAGTCTCTCTGCTTTGGCAAACTGGCCCCCTCTGCTTCACCTTTCAGGGCAATGCTAGCCCCCCTTTGCTTCCTGCTGCAATGCAAGTCCCTCTCAGCCTCCTTGGAACCTCTGGGTTAACTGGAGCACTGCAACTGCTGGAGGAGCTTGCTTGCAGAGGCTAGAGGGTGATCAAAGGGTGCTGCAGAGCCTGTGAAGATAGCATTTCTTTGCACGTTGGAAATCGTGATGCAAATAGAAGTGGGAAAAGATTGAGAAAAGGGGGCTGAGGAAATTTAAAGCAAGGGGGAATAGGAGCGAGAAATGGTGAAAGAAATAGGAGATAGGAAAACTGGAATGGCTGAGGAAAAATGTTGAGAAAATAAATAAGAGGAGAGAATAAGATAAAGAAGTAAAAGATAAAAAAGGTATGGAAAGTCACATATTACTGAAAAGCAAGTCTCAAAGGAAAAAAGAGGAAACCGAAAATATTCCTGAACCTAAATCAGGGCAGATAGGAAGCCACATGTCCAGAAGAGCTCAAAGAAGATCATGAGACTGGACGTATTTTTCATGGCAGGTCTCAGAATTTGGACAAGAAATTGTGTCCCATCTATAATTAAGTAGTGATGTTTTAAGTTATGTACCTATAGGTAGATTGATTTCTAGACATGATTCCTTTTCACCTTTGTGGGATGCAAGCATGCTGTTAGGGACCCACTGTCATTGCCTTGTAGCAAGACTTACTGCTACTGAGTAAATTTTCTACTGGAGGTTTCTCAGCAAAGTCTTTGTTGGCTGTTTGGAAGGAGAAAGGGATTTGTTGAGAAGAATGGAGGGATTACAAAACTCTGAGAGGCAATAACATAAAAAGTGAGATCTTGGGGTTAACAGCATGTAAGGATGGAGACTTGTACCTTTTAGAAAGTATGAAATTTTCTTTGCCCAGAAGTTCTTGTGTTCACAGATGTAGCATGTTTGCATGGCAGTCAAGTGATAAAAATGTCTTAAAGCAGTTTTTAGTTGCCCAGAGCAAGAAGTGATGGGGAATCCATTTTGGGTGAAGATTTACCATAGAATGCCATTGAGAACAGTGTCTTTGAGATCAAGGGTTTGAGAAGCAGCAGGAAAGGGTTAGTTTGGTACTTTAAAAACAGTAGCAAAGGCCCAAGAAAGAGTTTGAAGACTGAGACCTCTCTTTGTGACACAAAATCTTCAGTCAGATTAATTTTTATGTTGATCGAGGGAAGTTACCTGTGCTGTCCAAGAAGCCAGGTTAACCTGTAGAAATACCCAAGGTGGTAAAAGAGCCACCAGATTTTTCCCTGCAGTATTTGTAAGCTCTATAAAGTAAGAAGCTTTGGCTTTAGCAAACATCCTGATTGAAGATTCTGAAAAAAATCCAGATGAAAGTAGGATGCCATTTGTAACTCAAAAAGTGACTTCTGCTCTTGAAGGAATGCCTGATAAGGTAAAAGACACTATGTTATGAGGAACTCTTTCCACCAGTCACGGGTCAAAGGTTTACACCCTGCTGCCCTTTCCTCAGGAGTGTTCCACTATATTAGTGAAAGTTCACCTTAAATACTGAATTCCCTTTGAAGGAAAATTTGTTTTCTCGAGGAGTGTTTTTTTGTCCAATATTAGTTTTGGTGGAAATTTTAGTATTTTCTTTTTCTTCAAACAATCATTTAAAACAAACTAACAAGATAGAATCAAATGGAATATAATAGAGCAGTTTAGGTTGGAAAATACCTTGAAGAACATCAAGTCCACTGTTAACCTAACACTGCCAAGGCCACCACTAAACCCTGTGCTAAGTGCCACACCTACACCTTTTCTAGATACCTGCAGGAATGGTGACTTTGCCGCTTCCCTGGGCAGTCTGTTCCAGTGCTTGACAGCACTTTCTGCAAAGAAATTTGTCTTGATAAAATCTAAATCTCTCCTGGAGCAATTAAGGCTATTTAAGATCCAATTTATCTGGCTTATCTTAGGCATATACTTTAAAATAAGACAGACTGCACCCTCCAAGTGATATTTTTATCCCTGTTGACTGGAAAAAAAATCTAGATAATTAGCTTGGATGTATCTGCATTTTGTCATAAACACAGTCAAATACATTCCATCTCTATGTTTTTTTGCTTCTGAGAAAGTATAGAATTCTCAAAATTTCTTGATTCCACTTCAAATTAGCTTATGAGATAATGCTTGAGGGTTAAAATTTAATTTTATGTTAAATTACCACAGTATAGTAATTGAGGTTGTTATACTTAAGTCTTCCTAGACTTTTTGCTGAAGCAGTTTGTAGCAGCAGGAATGTCTGTATCTGCAGATTGTTTCATGGCAGTCACTTAAAGTATGTTAATTTTTAGTTCTAGGGGCTATAATATTTTTATTTTTAAAATAATACTTACATTTAATATTAAGAAAATACCTAGATTTTGCATTAGTATTACTATCATGAGAAGAAGTATATAGAAAAAAGGAAGGGTGGAAAATTATGTGAAAGGGTTAATAAATACCAGGGAAAAGGGAATTGGGAAAAAGAACAAAATGCAATTTGGAAGATCTAGAATGAGAAGGAGCAGAATGGAGACCAAAAGAGATGAGTAAGTGGGAAATAAGTGGAGAGATCTGTGTAAGATCCTCAGGCTCACTCATTATCTTGTAGACTTTCATAACATCTCTTCTTCTCTTTTTCACACTTCACAGATTTAATCTTTTTAACCTTACAGTGTCTAAAGTCCACAGCCTCTATTCTTTCTCCCATATACCTCATAATTTTTTTCATTTTTTTTAAGGCATTTTTATTTTTGCTATGTCTATTCTTGCACACACCTCTGCACATCTGAGCACAGCTGTTAACCCACTTCTGTGTGATAATTCCTGTGGTATGGAAATCACTGATGTCACTGCAATTCAGAGTATGTTCAGCAGGTCCATTGCCTTCAGTAGCTGGAGAGAGTATTAATGATAAATCAAAATTTGATTTTTGTCTCAAAATTAGAATTGCAGGTAACAACCTTTTAAAGACTTGAAGCTGTCTATTGTAAGAGTGGCTCTTTTTAAAGTCTGCTGTGATTCTTGATACGAAGGAGGCAAAGTGTGGAAGAAAGATGTAAGAAGAGACTCAGGCATGGTTTAATCACAGGGTGTTCTGATTTCTTCCCATGTGTTCTCAGCTCAGAACCCTGAGCAGTAGTGAACTGTCTATCCAGACTTGTACATTTAACTATGCCTAAGACACATCCAGGCAGTCCTCCTGCTAGGAGAGTCCCTGGCACAGATTTAGCCTGTGCCTGTGGATGCTGCCCCTCATTGAGGCTGGGAAGTTACAGGGTCCTGAGACAATTCATAATCAGCATTTTGCAAACGGCTGCATTCTTCTAGCTGTCAAAGGCTTCAATGACAAAAATATGAACTCTTCCATGACTTCTGGGCTCAGTGTCCATCACCATTCATCAATTTTATGAATTAATTATAACTTGAGAGGGTGCTGTAAAAATTTTCTTTTGACAACCCTGTGCTGCTCAATGGGTGCAAATAGGGGAGGAACCCATTTGCAAGAGATAAGCTTTTTTTTTTCCTTCCCATGAAGAATATGAACAGGTCCCAAACAGAATTACCAAAGACTTTGCAATTGTAAAGTGGAGAACTTTATGATGCAAACACTATCTCTACCTTGAGAGTGTTCAGGCTTTTCCAGAGTTAATGAAAGAAGGCTCATTTTCGTGTCAGCTGCAGCAAAGAGAAGCTCCACAAACTTGGAAAGAGATCAGCATTTTTTGAAATGCTGGCCCAGGATTAAAAGCATATCAGGATTCCCAGCTTCCTACTGACTTCAGTGGAAAGATGAGGATCATGATGGGAGTTAGAATTCCAATATAAATCTACACTTGACTTGACAGTCATACTACTCCTGAACTGACAAATGGCAGCCAAGGAAGAAGTAGTCAAGCTGAAGGGTCACTAGGGGAAAAAAAGAAGCTTTAAAAGAGCAGTGCTAGTCTCTATGACAAGAGTTATAGTAATTGAATTTTGAAGAGACCTGACTGAGATATTAAGTATTATACACCGCATTAGCAATTACATAACAGATAATAGTAATGACACTTATACATGTGTTTGTTAAACCAGTAATTCAGATTTAATGAATAACCAATGGCCTTTTTTATAAGTGGGAATCCTATGCTTAATTTCTGAGATTAATCTAATTTAAAGGAAAAATTCTCCCTCTGAATAGCTGGTAGTGTTCAGCTTAAATTAGCAACTGCTGAAGTGAGTAGTTGAGCTTCCTCTGACATTTATTAGGACCAATGCATAAAGGCTGTACTGTGGCAATACTATTTAATTGTCAAGGCAATTAGTTGCCACTTTGGATATCAGAATTGTCATTGAATTAAAAAATAAGGGAAGAAGACATGGCAGAATTATTTTTTTCCTAACTGAAAATTGTGTCTGAATTTTATATTAGTCATAGAAGTGAGAGCTGATGGCATAGATCAGACCTGAACATAACAGGGGAAAAGTTATAATTTTAACAACAGTTGATTTACTTGTGACTTCAAACCAACCCTAAATTTTATAAAAAAATATGTAAATCACTGGGTGATGGTAGGCTAAAATTCCCTGTAATGCATATGGTTCCCTTACCTCCCTAGAAAAATCAGGATTATTTGTTTTCTTTTCAACAATATGAAGATATTTAAAATAAAATAAACAAAAACACTCCTGAACAATTCTGTGAGCCTTACATTTGCTCTGAAACATGTGTAAATCTTCTTGAGCAAATTATATGTGCATGACTCTTACCTTTTACTATAAGAGTTTTCTTAGTTGGAAAAGGATGCATATAGTTATATTCTTTCATTATGTAAGTAAACTGGCCACTGGCTGCATGAGAGAGTCCTCTTTGACCGTGCTCATTATTGCTCTTTTTGTTCTCAAATGTTTTCTAGAGAATTTTAAAGTCAGTTTTGCATATCTGCCATTAATGTTAACAGAGTAAAGCCAGAAGAATGCAGTGTAGAAATGGGAGTTCATTTTGCTCAAGACTCTGATCAAAAGTGCAGTGTCTGGAAGTCTCTACTCTGGCAGCTTGTACATCGGCTGCCTTTGGATTAATGTAGGAATGCAAAGCTACAAGTCCTTAATCTTCATAAAGAATGACAACCATCTCTAAATGGCTAGAGCCTGCATGTTCATCCCATCCTTCTCTGCTCCTCACCAAAGTGCAGTTTACTGATTTCAGTCCTGTCCAGATCAACTTTTATTGTCCATATTTTTCATGTGTTGGCCATTTCTGTATCTGGACACATCAGAAAGCTTATTAGGTGATTGCTTTATAAAGGGGAAATTAGGGAAATTTTAAATCAAACTCCAGGAAGAATTAAGTGAGATTTTGATTTTGGCTAGGGGGGACACTTCTGGGCTGCATTGTGATCCCTCTGCATAGAGGGAGAATTTTGGTTATCTCAGCTACCGTTTACTAGCCTAGCCCTAGTGGCAATGTATCTCATCTATTCTTTCAAGAATATTTCCAACCATCTCCCAAAGTTGAGTATGTTTACCACAGAAGATCCTGTCTATTTTCTGAGCAGTGCCAAACAAGAGTATGTTAATTAATACTTATATTATAATTTAATTAACTTTCATACATTATTTATTCCTGAGCAAAGGTCTAGAACTTGTGGAGACCAGCACTTCAAAACTTGAGAAAGTAATATTTTTTTGGAAGGTGGGACATAAAAAGTTTGAGCTACAAATAAAAGATTGAATCATTAAAATGTATAGATCAATTGATTTTGGGCTAACTTCTTTTGTTGGAGTGAGAGACAACATATTGAAATGAATGGAAGCTCCAGATAGCCCCTACAGGTAGTTGAAATCAAACAGAAATATGATTGGAATAGTGTCAAGATATTATGTTTTATCTGTGGTTACCTGCAAGTCCAGTAAAACAAGAGAGGCTGACACCAATAGGATTTAAGAGATCTCACACTTTTCCCATCATGTTTCTGCTCCTTGTGTTCTAAACATTTGTTGATCTCAGTTGTGATATTGACTACAGTCTTTCCTCATAATGATTGCTGCTATATCGACTTCCAGGAAAAATTTTTCCTAGTTAACTTAAGTATAAAGCAAACCTCAACTTTACCCAGGAAGGTACTTCTCTTTACTTTTTTTTTCTTTTCTTTAATTTTTTTTTTTTTTTTTTGTTATCAGTCATTATTCTAGGGCCAGACTTCTGAAATATGCAACAACTCATGCTGTTTTCAAATCTCTGTAGCATCTTCCTGTCCTATTTTGAAAAGGGGCCCTTAGTCATTCTCTGGTATTTCCTGAAGTGCATTTTTCCAGAAATCAAGCACATGGTTATTGTCAACAGAAACCTGTGGTCAACCTTGATCTTGATTTCTCCACTAGTTGGACGGAAACAAAAAACTAAACTTGTCACTTCCATCTGTCCTGACTCACAGCTGGTTCTGTATTGGTTTAGTTACACTTTAAATGTTCTGCTGTATGAGCTTTGACCAGTAAAACATGATTAAGTATCTCATATTTTCTCTGAGAAAAGAATATAAACTGCTCTTTATAACTGACATCAGTATTTTTTGATTTGACAGGGATATTACAATATTTTTTCAAACATCAAATGTGTACCTTAAAACAGTCATCTTCAGTTTGGGCCATTGTATCATACAATGTAGAGGTAGTTACTCAAAATGCAGGGAGAATGAAGTCAATCATTGCCCATCAAATACAAAGACAAAATAAACCACACACAACTCAACATGAGTAAAGAAATCCAAGAATTATGTTCCATAAATTCAGTTGCCTGTTCTTCATTCTGTAGTATAGAAACACTTTTGTCAATCTAACACTTTTCACTTAATATTTTATCCCTTCGCAGGAGACAGCTATTTGAACACGATATTTTCAATCTGTGAGATTGCTAAAACTCACAAAGCTGAGAACCATAAAAAGTGGTAATGGAGAAAACTCTAATAAGCAGAATTAGCTTTGGTGCTCTACAAAGGAGAATACCTGTTGTGAATTGCAGCAACTTTCCAGTGGCCATAAACATAAGGAAGAAAAGGTCCTGTTATTCTACAGCCATGATAGTTTTCAAAGCGATGCTACCTACAGAGGTTGTCAAGAGAGCAGAAAAACCACAATAACCCCCACATCTCTAGCATTCCACATTCCACTTATTTCACCCAAGGCTGCATATTTATTTTGAGATTAATTTGGTACATGTAGTGTACGTTTGCCAAGTTTTGTTGGGTTTTTCTTGCTATTTAAATCTTCAATTCCAAAGCTATGTATTAATCCTATTACTGCTAATTGAGAGAAGTCTGCAGTCTTTTTGAGTTAGGTGAAGTTCAAGTTGTAATTGGTATCAAAGAAAAGCACAGAGTAAGAACTGAATATTAATATTTAACTCTTGCCATTTTATTATTTCCACTTGAAAATCACAGCAGCGGTTAAAGACCTTTTTATGAGTTCATGAGGGTAGTGAATTGGAGACTATGGGATGAGATTTTTCATTCATGCAGGAAGATTGACAAAAATTGCTTTGTAAGAAATGTAAACAAAATATTATACTGGGGCCCAGTAGTACTGGTTATAGCCACAGGTTTCTCAGTATTCCCATTATGAAATTTTCCTTGTAGGTTAAGTACCTGCACTGTAAAATTTTGATCAAGGTTAATACAGCATACAAGATTCTAACCCAGGACCTATTTTGTACCAAATCTTCCATTTAGCCTTTTACAGATAACTGTAGTTTTAGATGATATTTTGAATTTGAGCACTTTTTAAATGACTCTGCTTCTAAGGCAGAACATCTCATAACACATGCACACAGTGGTGGATTAATTGCTTATGATGGAAAATAAGGACAAAGACCAGCCAGGACAGAGATGATCCCTTTGATATCAGATCCCTAATCAAGTATACATTTGTTCAAAGACACAAATGGTGAATTTTTTCAAAGGTCAAAGAAATTAAAAGAAAAATGGCCATTGACTTGGTGGCTTTGGAAATAATTTCTACCCCTGACTAAACAGTATTTGGAACACCAGTTAAGAAAGAATTTCTCCAAGTTTTATTGTATCTATTTCTCAGAATTTTATGCATTGGGAATTGCAGGCTCTGTCTTTAATCATACCCATAGAGAGCATATTCATTATTATACTCTTGGGACTGATATAACCAATCATTTGAGATCAAACTGGATGGAGAACAGAATGCAGGAATCATTTCAGAACTGTATGTTGTTGAAATATCACAAAATCCATGTGAAAAAAGGTGTTTGATAGGAAAAAATTGATAAGATTTGGTAGTGTTGGAAGTCAAAGTAAACAAGCAAATAGATCAAAACATGGAAAAAAGCAAAGAAGATATGAAAAATTAGGGAGAATAACACTGAAACCAGCAAAGGGGACACAGCTTGAAATGCTGCATTTCCACCACTCACTTACATTAGAAATGACAAATTGTGGTAACAATTGGTTGAAAGTGTTTTCCATCCTATGAATATTGAAGATCGTCTAAGCTGATCATTTGACCAAAATGCATAAATAGCAATATGGTAGCAAATCTGATTCCAAATTGAGATATTTGATTCTAACCACTTGGGGGTCATTGACTCCAGCATCCTTTTCTATATATTTATGTTAAGCAATTTTCTGGCCTCCACTGACATTTTGACAATATCATATAAATTGTAATTTTCACCACTCACAGTTCAGCTGTGAGGAAGCTGTCACATCTTGCAGGTAACAAATTTAAGTTGCAGAGACACAAATTTGTTTCCTCATAGTATAGGGTTTAGCTTCCATAAATGCCTACATGGCATTTTTAGTAATGTAAATAATAGGCATCTAATTATTGTTCATTGCCCAAGTCTCCTTCTGTGATGAACCATAAGATAGGAGCATGTCCAGAGGAATGAAAAAAAATTCCTGCTTTTATATGAAATCTCCCAGGAGTATCTGAAAGTGATTCACTTCCTGGAGATTCTTTCTCTTGCTATTGTCCAAAAGACAGACTTTTTCATAATGTAGACTAGAAAAATGCCTCATAGAGATGAATGTCACTTGTGATGAATGCCCAAAATTATCCAGGGACTCAAGTTCAGGTGGGAAATTACACCTGAGTCTTTAATGTCTTTGTGTAACAGGTAACCACGGAACTATTCTTCTGGCAACCCAGATGATCTTCCTCTAGAGACTGAGTCCACTTCTCTTATAGCCAAGTGAAGCATGAAGTCTTTTCTCCCCTTCAAGTCAGTAATGTGCATTTCATTCTTTCACAGCAGGATTACAACAAATACTGCTCTACAAATGACTGTGAGATGCCAAAGCATCTTTTAGGATAGTGATATAGACAGCTTTATGACCTGCCTGACATTGTGCTCATCTTACACTGACCACTGGGAGTCAAGATTAATTGGTCATGTGATGTCTTCTGATATAAAACATAAAATATTTCATATTAGATGTTGTGTGTTAACTATCTGGTATACCCACAATGTAAAATTTTTCTACAGTAGTTCTGAAATAAAACAAATATCACTTCCCTGCAGGCTGGCTAAGGATTGCCACCTGTAAGCCAAAAGACCTGGGACCAATTTCAAAACCCACTGATGGCTTTTTGACTTTGTTGAGCTTTACATCCAGGGTACAAAAGCAGAATTTTACATGAAGAATCATTCTGTGTTCAGATACAAAAACAGCTTGAAAACATTTTTAAAGCATTCCAGCTACTAATACTTTCAAGAGACTTTGTCTGACCAGACACTCCGCTTATTTGTATTTAAAGCACTATTAAAAAAAACTGTGGAAGGTGGTGCTATGGAAGGTATTATTTTGGATCACAGGCAATAAAACTTAAGGGGAATCCAGGTCTTTAGAGCCCTGTGTCTTTCTGAATAAAATTGACCACATGGAAAATAAAAAAAAAACCCAAACAAAACCATGAACCTTTTCTGTGCTCCTATTTGAAATCTTTATATCAAGTGTGCAGAGCTATTTTAAGCACAGTTTCTACCAAAAGAACGTCTGGTGACATTTCAGAAGTGATTCCCTCACTGCTGTGCTCCAGTTAATGGGCCACTCTTGTGATAGCAGCAGTATTGCTTCTAAAAATGTGATGATCTGCTGCAGATAGAAACACCTTTTTCTGCATTATGCCCATTGATTAAAAAAAACCCAAAACCCTAAAGCCTTATCCCTGGAACACAGACTTGGAGGAAATGAGGCTTAACTGGACTTTATTCTCAAAAATAATAAGAGAACCTACTAGAAGGAACAGGCTCTTTTCAACCCTTTTTCCCTGATAATTTGGTATACTTAATATACAAATATACCTATGACTCCCTGTAAGCATAGATATACCTGCTTAAAAGCCATTCTGTATGTATGTGTGGAAGTGGATATACAGATGTCAAAAGCTGTGAGGAGTGGTCCATTGTCACTTCACTGAATATGACACCATAAATATGCATATGAGCACTGAATTAATGCTCCCAAATGCCTGCTCCCTAAGAGTGTAACCTCTTCTTATTCATAATGTTTCATTACAGAAGTAAACACCTGGTAATCAAACAGACAAGCAGCCTATGATTGCTGTTGAGGTAGTTGTGATACACTGTTTAATACATTTGCACTAGCTCAGGTGCTTAGATGAGGCATTAAGCTGATATTCCCAAAAATGCCTTTATGATCAGGAAATGCAGTCTCTATGATTTCAGTTAATTAGTGAGTGCTGAATTATATAGCAAACAGGTGAATATATAATTTTTGCTTTTCATCAGTAATACCTAAACTCTCCAAAGTGTCAACAATATTCAGCTACTTAATCTGAAGAACATTATAAATTATTTTTTGTACAATTACTTTTTTCACTGTTGGAAGATGAATGTGGATTTTCTTTTTAGCTTCATGATGTTCCTCCAAATATAAGGACATTATTTTATGCAACTTCCTTGCTGCCAGTGTTGGCTGTATGCAGTGATTCAGTTCATTGGATTACTTGGTGGCTCTTTAGTTCATAATGTGTGTTAGCTCTTTCAGAATGTATTTCTGAAATACTCACTGAAAAGGGAATATGTCCAGGTGAAATATTAAATGGTGTTCTTCAAGACTTCCACAAATACAATATACATTTTTAATTCAATGTCTTTCAGTACACAAGTCACTGCAATTTCAATTTTTAAATATTAGTCAGAAACTAGATTGTACAAGACACTGATGCTATAATTTGAGAAAACCCTACTTCAGAAACTTAAAAAAATGATTGGAACTTCTGTTCACCTGCTGAAATCCACTTTAGTGTAGACTGATTTAGGTCTGATTTTCAAAAGGTTTTATACTTTATTTCCCCTCCATTATTTTTAGTATCAGTTTTACTGCCTCAGATTTTTTTCTCCTTGCTACCCCTTTTCTCCTATATGCCATTGCTTAAATCCTTTTCTACCTTCAACATGTGCTATTTACTGCATATTAAACCCAATGAAGTTATATTCCCTATCATACCTGTTTTTTTACCTTTCAATCAATATTAAAATTGGAGAGTTGTTTCACAAGATTTCTTCACATTATGAGAAAATACAATATTTAAAAAAAATAATATTTGTTGAAAGAGCAAGAGCATTAGTCTTTCCATACTGTCTCATCTTCATATCATTGTAGGTGTGAGATCTTGTAGTTTTTCTGGGATCCAAAGGATACCATTGTGATTTAGTAACTTCTCTGAAATCCATTGAGAGTTTTGGATTAAAATTCCTAAAATTCCTGCAAACTCAGAATCAATAAATATATTTGCTTTTTGTTTTAATAAGGGGGTATACTGTAGAAATCTAGATTTTGTTGTTATCTCCTATAGGCTGAGTGCTTCCTTAGGTTGTTCTGTATTCAATAAATAAAAACTTTTTGAATATGCCTCAGTGTGAAACAGTATTCCAGGAAGTTCAGTTTCAAAGTGACATCCATTGCTTTCCAAAGGCAGCAGTATTTGATAATTTTTTGCAGAGCTTCCTAAAGAAATGTGGCATGTTGTGATGGCTGTTGCTGTCTGTTTGCTCCTCATAAACCTTCCTTTCCTTCCACCTCAATGTTTTTGCTCCTGCAGTCCAGTTTCAATAGAACTGCCTTGAGGTGTCATGACAATCCACAGGCAGATAGGGAAAAAAGCACAAACTGTACAAGGGGAAAAGCTAGCTCTTAATGAGTCTGCAGAGTAATGAGCAAGGGCAGCAGATGAGGGGGGATGCTTGGGTTTATGAGGGCTCAGGAGCCCATGTGCTGAAAGCTCCCTTCCCTGGCAGGAGACATGATCACCTCTTGGAAAGTGCAGTGCAGCGATCATGGAAAACAATCCAAAACTGGGTAACTTGGAGTCTTGGATGAGAAAGCTTTAGGGGAAATACAACAGAAATCTGCAGGAAACAGCAGTTTATTGGTTTCACTAGTCACTAGGAGAGCTTGTTCATGTGTAAATGTAAAATTCTTGTGATAAGACACACTATGGCAATGTTATCTGTCTTAGCTCACAATCATTTTGAGGCTTATCCTCTGTGTCTATTTCTGCACTACATGTTTTTGGGGTAGTGTAACAAATCAGTGCTTTTGCCTGGTGTGTTGAATTTTGAACCAGGTTTTGTGTTTATCTGCTAAGCTTACAGTATTTCAATGGATACCCTTTTTATCTGAACACTTGAGGTCCCTTATCTACTTCAGTGAAGTCCTGTTCAGTGCAGAAAAGTTCATGGAAAATATATAATATTGATGATGATGATGATGATGATCATCATCATCATCATCATCCTCATTCCTGTAGGCAAAGCTCCTAATCAATACCAATAATTTAAAATTACAACAATAGGCTTTTTCTACTGTTCAAAAAGATATCCTGCTTACTGGAAAACAGAGAGGATCTAAAATACGATGTAATTCCCAGGGAAAAAACCCACAATTTCTGAATTGTATTACTGAAAGTAGAAAGATTAATTAGTGTGACTAATTTCGGAATCAATCTTGCTGTATTTAACCCCCGACTGGCCTTGAACTGCAGCATTTTAAATTAAATGAAGAAATAGTTTGATATAACTCTTTATGTATTTTATTTATCACATTATTGACAAAAGATCTGACTTGTTTCCACTTTGGACAAAGAGGTATTTTTTAGCTTAATGATGTTCAGTTCTTACAGGGTTCAGATGCTCAGGTTTTAGTCTGCCACAGTGACATATTTTACATAGAGTTAAGAATCTAGTTCAGAATAGCTACTTTTTCTCTAACAGTTTTGTTACTGTTTGTGCTTTTTTTTAACCTCAAATCAATTGTTCTTGTAGGCAATCAACTCCTATGTCTGTTCCCTGCTGTATTTCATATCTAGTGCAAGTTCAGCTTATGTCGTGGTTCTTTGTGGCCTTTTATAATTGTCCTGATATAGAAGTTGAATATGAATCTATAAACTATAATAATATGAGTTCTTGTTCCTCCTGATTACTCAGGAAGAAAATAATTTACATTTCATGCAGGTTTGGACATAGAGAAAAGAATCTAGAAGGCTTCCTAACTTAGCTACCACCTGTGATTTGGGACTTCTGACAGACCTTTGCACTGGGCTACTCCTGTGGAAGTTGTAAGGAACTGATATTGACTTCAGCTACAGAGCATTTTCAGAAGCCTCTACTGTGACTGAAACAGGTTGTAGTCAGAAGTTATTGGATAATTCTGATTTGTTCCACTAGATCAGTGCCCCAGTGTGCAAAACATTATACAGACATAGCGAACTACTTCCTTAAGGGCCTTACAGCTTTAAAAGGCTTTATTGACAGAAAGCACATCTTAAACTTTAAAAGTTTCAATGTCAAATCCAGCAGTATAGAAAAAAAAGTGGAAAGGATAGCAGTAATCATTCAGTGCAGATACTGAAGTTGGATGTTTGTTTAAATTCTTTTGCTGATATTTTACTTTTCTGCATTAAAAATAGTTGAAGTTATATCTGAAACAAAATGTTCTCAGTTCTCTGAAATAAAGAGCCATTCCTTAGCTCTGGGGAGCACTTCAGTGATGTTGGGGGTTCTGGAAAGTTCTAAAATATTCCTATAAAAATGAAATCTACCTGAAAAATTAGGTCTCTGTACAAAGTAAATTTAATTGGCTTCTTCAGTGTAGAAAACAATATGTAGAAATTTAGGAAACTGGCATGTAGAAATTTAGGAAACTGGCACATAGAAATTATCTTGTGCACGGAAACTGTAGGTTCTCTACTGTCTTGCCTAGAATGGGTTATTTAATCTCTGCTTTAAATGCTGTGATGGGTTCCAGCTGAGTGAGGTGTCAACTAGTGTGGTCAGATGCCCCTGAAAATATTGGTTCAATTTAACAGCATTGTAAGAATTGTAGCAGATATGTTTTTCAAGTGAGAGAGGAGAAACTACTGGGAGACAGCAGGCACATGTGCAATGTTTCTAGTCTTCTGTCAGCAGCATCCTAAGGTAAGATGCCAGAGGATCAGAGGTCTTCCTACCCTCGTCTGCCTGGTGAAAATGCCCCTCAGCACAGCTCCTGGTAACACAATATATGGTGCCTGCCCATTTATGTGATATACGACCCTTGTCAAGGCATTCAGAATTTGGAGGCTGGATTTTACAAAACCAATTTTGATGGATTTTTGGTGAATTTTATGGATTTAGCATAAATCTCTTTTTTAAGGAATGATTATTTGGGAATGTTTTAGTCTGTTGAATTTTTGTCTATAGTATCACAAGCCCAGCTGTGCACCATTGATGTTCTGCTTTGGATTTAGATAGCATTCTCCTATTTGTATAAACTATATTAATTTTCAGATAAAAAATTACACTTCTTTCAAGAGAAATTAACTTATACCTGCTTTATCTGAATTACATATTAATGAGAAAAAACCTTACATTCAGGTTATATTTAATGAGGAAAAAGTAAATGAGTTTGCATTAGTCCAGCCAACAGGTCAGTCTATGGAGTGTGGTTGGAGATTGTATTTTGTTTAAATAGAAATATTTTGCACATTGTTCACCTGAAGATGGAGCTTGAGTGGTTCTGAATACATATGCAAAGTATAACTTTTCACACAGAGCTGTGGTTAGTAACTTTCTCTTTGGACTTTGTACAGGAGAAGAGGCACCATTTTAAGCTTATTTAGATTCTTGTGGCAGAAAAATGAAATCTATAAACAAACTTTCTTTCTTTAATCTTCCTCAACTAACCTATGCTCCTGGGTGTTTTACAGATTCTAATGTAAGACTCCTGTAATTATTGAACTGTTCTTTTGACCTGGTTGCTTGAAGGATATTGGATTTCTCTTATCTGCAAATGGAAATTAGCAGTCAGATCACCTGAAGTGCTAAAACATTGCTAATTTTTTTAAAAACAGATTTATTACAAAACCTTTTTTTTCCTCCCTACCTTGAACGTCAGCATTCATATTTCACTCATTGTATTATCTGTTCAGGGTAATTTGAGGATGACATTCCTGGGATAAATTTTTAGTATGTGCTTTAAGGTCTCCAGTACAATTTTATTAGCTAACTGGTGTCTCTGGAAAAGAATAATTACATAGTTGGATGTATAATTACATAGTTGCTAATAATAATTTAAAATAATTAGAGGGTGTTCTCTGTAGCTGCTGTTTCCTGGTTATTTCAGTGACTGCTTTCTTAAAGGACTTCTTGCCTGTGCAGACTTCAGCTTGTAGTACTCTCTGAGGATCTCTTTTCTTTACATTCCAACTTTTCAGGTAAAGCCATTGATTACACAGTTCCCAGACATATAAGAGTGTCTGTGAGGACCTGAAATTGCCTGCAGTGCAACTACCTTAAAAATAGGGTATATCTAATTGTGATTAGGCTTGGTCCTAATTCTGTCCCTTCTGATTTGTGCCCCCAAATTATAGTCCCAATTTACTAATTTTCTAGGGTTGTTGGAGCAGGAATGTGTGTATCTGTGGCAGAAGAATAACAAACATATAATGAGTGACCAAGCCAAGGAAACAGACCCATTTTGAGTGAAAATTATGAGTCCTAAGTTGCTTTTCCTGAAATTTGAACCCATCAACAGTTCCGAGTTTGTAAACGGGAGCCTGAGCTCTAACCTCACGTAACAGAAGGTTTTCTTTCCCTTTTTTGTATTCTCATTATTAAAATCCATTCCTTCTTTGTTACAAAATTTTGTACATGGAAATATTCCTAGCACTAAGATCAACAAAGAAATGAGATATTTTCCTTTTGTTGACTAGAAGACCACTCCTAGAAATTGTCTCTTGACATGTAAAATGGTATCTACCTCTATTTAGCAAAGATCACTTCTGAAAAAAGTGAAGAGTGGGTAAGGTCACAGAAAAAAAATGAAAATGAAAATGAAAATGAAATATTGTAAAATAATTCTTATTTCTACAAATGCAAAAAGAGTACTAGATACCATGCTTGTAAATAAAGCGACAGGCATATGGGGAGGAAAACAGGGTCACTAGGGCCAGCGACCTCCACAAAGAAAGAGCAAGACAGTTGTAAACATTATCTGTCCAGTTCAGAAACCTTCTTCAGTCTCTGTTTACAAGTCTGAGAAAAACATTTTAGGCAAAGCTTTAAAAGAACTTGGAGGACTGTACAAAAATGCCAAGAATTGGATTAATTGGCATAATGCAAGGTGGCTGGGCACAGCTGGGGAAAGTGTCAGTGTAGGGAGAATCCCCACCAAGTAAGACTGTCTGTGCAATTAGCTATCTGAACTCTAACCCTTCCAGAATAATTAATGAATAACAGAGGGGATCAAGACAAAGACACAAAGTGATTTGGTGGGTGCTAGCAAGTAATACATCAAAGAATGCTGGTAATTGGCCCTGTGGCTTTCATTCTTTGCCCTATTTCTTTCAATTCATTGACTCAAAATAATGGGTTCAGGTTCATTATCAACAGGTTTTAACTGCAAGAGCACAACACTTCAACAAAGCTATGATTGTAGCAGTGCTGGTGGCTAAGCAAAAGTTGTAGAGTGTAGCACACTCCCTTGAAAGGGAAAGTAGCAGCATAGTCACAGGCTTTGTCTTACATGAAACAGTTGGTATCCACGAATTTGCTCTGAGTTTTCTAAGACTCGGCGTTCGCTGAGGTTACGATGCTGGAATACAGCTGGTATGGGCAGGTACGTATAACTCTGCTCCAAACACTATTACAGTAGCAACATCTATGTTCTGCTCCTTCAGCTGTAAGACATGAAATAGAATTCCTGACATCATGTGTCACATGTACATGACATTATTTGCATACTAATGGAGACCAGTTTAGAGACTTTTCTCTCCGTGTTTTGGCAGCATTGGAGTAAAGGAAAAATTTATTATTTTGAATCCATAAAAATATATTTCTGATCTGCAAAATTTTACTTGAGGGCTTGAGTTTGTTTGTTTGTTTGTTTTCTGAAATCAGAAATGGAATCTCCACTGTTCTGTTTGTGTCTAGTGTAAATGCTGTTGTAAAAGCTTGATATAACTGTTGAGGATGTACTTAATTAATTAGAATGGCTTTTGATAAAGAAAGAAGAAGAAGCAGTAGGATATTAGAGCAGTCATCTTCAAAGAGTGAATGATATGTATTTTTTCTCTGCTGTCATTTTGCCATGGGCATTTCTCCCTAGTAAATATTGGTATTTTTAAACTATTTTAGTAAATACAATTGCATTTGTGGTTAAAATCTGTGTGTCACTGTGGCTAAAAACAGTCCTCTTGGTTCAGTATTTGAGAAATTTGAGAAGTAGTTTAAATTTATAAGCTTACTTATAAGCACAAACAGGTGTAAATTTATGTTTCTTCTTGGTTAATGATGTTATTCTGAATATAGCAAGTACAAAAAACGGTATAAATGTCTTAAATAGAAAACTGTGCTCCTTATTCTCATACACAGCAACATAAAAACTTCCCATTTACTTTGAAAGTCTGTGAGGAGATAGTCTGCAACTATTTTCTGTCTAAATCTTACAGATTAGATTCTGATCTCCATTACGGCACTGTTGATCTAAAAGTGCTTGAGTGATCTTTATGCAGAATTTCATTTCAAGAGGACTATGTTTATGACTGTGAAATACAGTAGAATATTGAGTAATAATAAAGTTAGATAAAGAGTTTCTGACACAACTTGTGGCATTTCATTTTAATTTTTGTTGTATTTCAGAGAACAGCAGTTATGTATTAAATATTCAAATACACACTTGAATTACCAGTGTATAAATGAAGCTCTAAATGCATCAATGTGGTGCATGACAAACAGCCTCCACCATTTAAGTGCAGTCATGCTGTTTGAAATAGTGATGTCACCCATGTGCGTGCAGTTGTTCTTTATTGTTGTCTTCTATTACGAGAGTTCCTCCATTAAAACATGTGCCTTATCAATAGCTTTGCTTGTGCTATAGGCAAAAGTACTGCAGTTTATTGTTAGATTGAATAGTTATCTTTTGATAAATTCTAAGCAACACTTCCTGGAATTTTAAAAAACTTTAAATGTTTGTTTTAAAACACTGCTTTGCACTGGGAGCAGTGCTCCAAGCCGAGTGTGACAAAGCTGTTAGTCAGAATGCTTGCTCTCTGCTCTTTGTGATTCCAAGTGGTTTTGGCAGAGGTTTCTTGTGAAAATCCCAGCATGACTGAGATGATACATGAAACACTTTGAGAGTATTTCAGAATTGTTAAGTTCAAAATGTAGTTCTTTCTGAGGCTTTTCATAGCACCGAGGAAGTATTTTCCATCTGTTCACACTAGGACATGAATGGCATGAATATATATATATATATATATATCTTCACAATAATAACTTTTACAGATGGCAAAGAAAGAGTAAACTGTGATTTTTTTTTTAGTCTTGCCACTGTTATATGTTGTTAAAATAAATATTTAAAAACTACTTGTATTCTGAAGAGCTGTGCTCCAAGTGCCTTCTGTCACACATATATTTCAAGCTCCTGAGTTGACAAAATACTGATTGATCTTGTCTCAGAGGTTCTTACATTTTTTCAGAAAGTTGCTCCTCTTTTTGTATAATTTTGCCTTCAAGTGAATAACAAGACTTTGGGGGAGAAGGAAAATCGTTATTAAAAATACACACAGACTTGATCAAAATAACTTTGATGGCTAGAATGATGAGTACAGCCATTCTCTTCCTTTGACAGATTTTTTTTTTGTCTGAGATTTGAGGGCACCAATATTGATTTAGAAAGCTCCATCACTCAATTTTAAATGAATTGGAAACTTTTCCATTTTCTCACCTATCAGCCTCCATAAGAAAGGAGATGCTCTTGAAGGGAAAAGTGCTATTCTTACTTTGGATATCTCAATGATGTGGGGCTTAACTAAATAGCCCCTGTTTATGTGACTAGGAAAGATCGAATATTTTTATTTAGGGTTGGAGTTTTGACTCTAGCAGCTGGATACAAGTCTGGATCCTAGGCTAGACTGTGGGACTTGGACCCCCTCGAGGGCATTCTTTCCATCAGGTACCCTCTGCTTTTCTTCTCCCTGATGGAAGTGACAACAGTAGGAGCCTGTTCCCTGCTCTCCCTTTCCTGCAAGTAGCTGCACTCCAGAGAAAAAACAGAAAGCTGCATGTGACTGTGCAGCAGCCTGGATCCTTTTGGACCACAGAAAGTTTCCCTGAAATGCACAGGGAGATGATACTTTCAATTTATGATTTTCAAAATTACTCTTATGAGCTAAAAATGGATTTGGTTTGGTAGCAGAACTGTAAATAGGAAATGCAGAGGAGCAGGAGCTGAGGGACAGTTGTGTCTCTCAAACATGCTCAGTTCCTGTCTTTTAGTGAGAAGAGGAACAACTCCAGACTTTTAAGGACGTTTAGCAGATGAGAATTAAAATACAACTCATTGCATTTCTTTCTAATAGAGAGTGCACAAAACCTGCAAAAGAGAAGGGAGTCTTGGTTGCTGAAGGTCAGTTCGTGTTTCAAAGGCTGACCTCCTTTGAAAAGGGTCTCTCTGCCCAGTGTTCCCATAGGAAGGGACCCAGGGGCTGGATTCATGCTGGCTTGCGGTCAGGGAAGTGCTGAGCTTCCGTTCGAATCGCTATTCCCTGAAAGAAAAGGCATTTCTGTGCAGCCTGAGATGTCTTTGACTAAGATCTGGATACTTTCTGAAGCAGGGTCTTCATTTGGCTCATATAATGTACTTGGAAACCTCAAAGGCTGTAAACTTTGCAAAATCCAGATTCGTCCTTGCTGTATTTTTTTATCTTAACTTGGTATGGTTTATTTGGCACTGCACAGAGCCTTACAGGAATTATTAGCAAAATATGGGCTGCATTGGTCTGGGAGAGAAAACAGTATTTTTTTCACAAATCTCTAGGTATCGTAAAGGGAAAAGCATAGGATGGCAGTAAGTAGACTCAGGGAATATAATCTGTGTATCTAAGCTTTATTCCTAAACTTTCATATACCAAATTTACTACCAAGTCTTCCAAAGATAACAATATTCACCATGACAAAGCCCTTTGAGATTTTTAGGTAAAATGTTTATATAGCAGGAAGATATTATGGTAATGGCCTTTAAATTTAATTATTTCTCTAACAGTGATTAAAGGAAATGTTTTTAGCTTTAGAGAGGAGCTGACCCCTGTAGTCAGTAATGTTTGCACTTCCTTGCAAAGTGTGTTGCTTATACAAAGAATAAGAAATCATGTCTGGATCTCAGGGAAAAGGATGGCAGGATGTGGAAGAGCACAAGGATGCTGCAAAAAGAATCCTGACCAGCCATTTCTCATGGAAAATACTGAGGTGGAAGACAGAAACAGGGAACAATTGAGGAGAATGTTTTAGATATTAGATCTGCTAATGTGTCTTGCCCAACTAAGAAGAGTGTGGCTATCCCATCTCTCCCCCCACCCCTAGGGCCAGCCTTCAATTTTTTTGTGTCCTTTGCCTCCTGGTCTCTTCCATGACAGTTTTTATACCATTTGCCAGCATTTTTTTCTGGCTGGAGGTTCAAAAGAGTTTTCTCAAAAAAAAAAAAAAAAAACAGAAAAAAAAATACTTCTGAGAATGTTGTCTTGTTTGTAGACCTTTGAATCCATCTAAGATTTTCAAGTGCCCTGTGGGGAGCTAAGCTGTCCCTGTCAAGAGCAGAGCTCAGGGGAAGGCAAGTGCATGACTTATTATCTCTTTTTAAGTTTTGCAATGATGTGAGGATAGCAATGACATCTTCAGCACTTAAGAAAGCAGCTCTCTTTCAGTGTCCAAATGTTATGTCTGTCTGATGTTTTTGTCCCTGAACAACTTTTGGTATTGGATCTCTTCCCTGCTTGGTGGTATCAGAAACGCTATTAACTTCTCCCAGTGTTGTTGCTAAAAATTGTGAACTGCTGTTTGAACATCAGCCTCCTTGTGCTTGGTTTTGTGCAATGCAATAAAAACTTGTTTGTGAGAACTTTCCAAGTATTTTTGTAGCTTTCAAGTAAGTAAAGAACAATTAAACCAGGAAAATGCCATGCTAATTGTACCTCATTTGCCATTATTGGTGTCCTCCAATACTTGTCTCTCATGAAGAGTTAGGTGAATCCTTTAATATTACACAGAGAATAATACAGTGCAAGAGAAAATGCAGTGGATGCAGCTCCTGTGTTTGAAAGTATTTGAATGTGAAGATTCAAAAATGCCCATGGCACTTACAACAGTGTTAAAACTAGGCTTTCAAGAGGTAAAGGTGCCTCCCTTAAGGCTCTAGCATATAACTACTACCGTAAGAATAAAGAAAAAAAAGCTTAGGGGTCTTAGCATGATTTCTAGTTATTCCTAATTTGGAGGAATTAATTGCGTTATATGAGCCTATCCTGATCACAGAATTTTTTTATCACAATCTGAGGTAAATGTGTCTTCAACACCTTATCAACCAGAGTTTCTCTACAAAATACAGAAAGCCTTGATCCATATTCGAGTTCTTTTCTTGAATCTCCCTACTGTGATGAAAGTGTCATTTCATCTTGTATTAATTTTGTCTAGATATGTATATATTATGAACATTATTATGCTATAGCTTCTGGGGCAGGTTTTCTCATATATTTTTCAGAATTTTAAACTGTTAAAGTAATACCTAAAACTTCCACATCACTTCAAAAAGACTTATTTGTTTGTGAGAAGAAGGTAGTGTTGTGCAAACTTTGCCCTGTCTGTAACTGCCTATGAAAGTCAAAGACAGAAGCAAATTTTTAGTAGTTCCTTAAGAAGCAAACTTTGTCCCCACCCTTCATGGGAAGGGAAGCAGGAGCTGTGAAACCCCTGTGCTTGCTTTTCTTGGCATTGCTGACCTCCAGCTGTATGGTCGTGTGTGCCCCCCGTGCTATGGCTCGGGAGCTAGGGTGAGTACTGGGAGAGGCCACTACCCGCTTCTACTGCTTGGTGTTGGGGAAAACCAGCTGGCAGGAGCTAACTTGGGTTCAGGGACTGCAGGAGAGGATGCAGACCTTGCAGTGGTGGTGGCAGCTCTGGGGAGAGCCCAAGAATCCCTCCAAGCCTGGCAGGCAGCACCCGCCTGTTGAGCGAGTGTGTGTGAGGGCAGCAACTGCACAACAGGGCTCATTAACAATGTGTAGTCATTAACAATCAATTTTAGTGCTTGTATCTTAACTGCCATTGATGATGCAGTGTATTTTTGTGGCAGGAACTGCTAGGTTAAAAAGTTATTTCAATGCCTTCTGTATTTGGACCACATTACAATTAAACCATTGTACTTCTATAGCCATAGTGCTGTACCACAGCTGATGGATTTAAGTTAGACCATTAACTTAATAAAATGCTTTCTGAGGAGACAATAAGACTTGATTTCACTGTTCTATAAAATCAAACTTGTACTACAGAAAAGAGTACATGATTTTTACTGCTTATTTACATGGAGCTTCAGTGGAGTTCAGTAGAAGTTTTGACGATTAATTCAGAGTAAGGCTCTACTCAAATAATATTCACATGACAGCACACTTTTTCATTGTGCAGTTAACTGCTTTCACTGATTCATTTCATATTTAATTATTAAATAATTTTCTAGAACTCTAACGATTTTAACGACAGATGTTAAGTTCATGTTTATGGATGTATAGATGGCTAAATTCATTCACAACTAAACTCTCTGCCATAAAAACTTGATTTTAAATATAGGCAATTTGTCCCCAGGGGAAAGGAAAATAAAACCCACTGATCTAAAACAAAACCTTAATAATGCCTGTCTGTCCCCCTAACTTATAATTACAATTTGGTATCTAAAGAATTTAATGATACCTGGTATTTTTACCTCCACAGCCATGGACAAATCTCTCAAATTTGGATGTCCAAAATGTGAATGAATTTTCAAAGCCTGAGAGTGGTTTAAGAGCATGATCTACAATAGGATCAGTGGAGACTGGCATTCTTTAGTCACTTTTGTGGTTCTCACAAGAATATCCTGAATGTATAGTTTCACATCAAAGTCAGTACGCTTCCTGAAATGCTGAGCAGAGCAACTGACTTTTGGAGAGCTATACATAAATGTATTCTGGCACTACGTGGCAACTGACACAATTGAGTGCTAATTTAGATGCCTAAATTTAAATCAAGATTAACTTAAAAATTCCACAATTATTTAACTCAAATAAAATACTAAAGCTGCTTCTGGTTAGCTCATCTAATCTGTGTCATTCTAAAAGACTGACGTGTGGGCTGAGCCAGTTGTTGTTGTGCAGAAGCAAGATCTAACAGATCACTTGCCTATTTAAGACATAATCAGGACACAACTCCCTATTTTATTTTAAAATCCAAAGCTTGCCTTCTGAATCTGACATGATTTTGTATGAAAGAAACATAGCAGAAAAAATTAAAAATAAATATAACAATGTTATATTTGAAGCCATAATTTTCTCTTCATGTTAACCTGCTACATGTTCCCCAAGGTCGGGAATGCCCAACATCTCTGCTGAGCAGGAGATGACAAATGTGACCAGGAGCTGTGAGGAATAATACTTGCTCACTAGAGACACACTTCTGTATTCTCTCCAGGGTGGCTGGTTGTGTTGGGTGAATGCAGGTGTGAGGGTGTACCTAATTGTAAATGTAATGTATTTAAGAAAACAAAGGTTCAAATCAGAAGTTTCTAAACCAGGTTGGTAAAAGGCAAAGTTTCCCTTGAGCTGTGTGTTGTCTGTTGTGTTTTGTTCTATCTGCCTCTCTAAGCTGCTTCACTTTGATAGAGTTGTATTGCCAGCACACGAGACAGCGAGCTTTCCCAGGCAGTTGTTTTCCCTGCACCAATAGCTGCAGGAACATTGCGAGGATCCTTTGGCAAAACGGCATAGGAGGGTTGTGCTGTGAAGCCACCTTGAAGCAGTAAGTGAGGAGCAAGTGAGCAAGGGGCCAGGATTTGTTTCACAGTCATTCTTTTTTGTTGGGAAGCTTCTTGGAGCTGTACCAGTATGCTGCCCATCTAGATGAAAGGTAAGCAGGGCTGGTCAATATTGTGGTTACATCTGCCCGTCACTGGCCTGGTACCAATGGGACAGATTCTGCTGAGCTGTGAAAGCACAGGGCTGCTGTCAGCACGAGGCTGTTGTCAGCACGAGGCTGTTGTCAGCACAAGGCTGGGAACTGAACAAACTCTTTTCTGCAAGCGATAATTATACCACGGTTCAGTAAAGGAGCACTTGCAAAGCCCAGCAGAGTGAAGCACAAAATAACCTTGCTGATCAAGCAGCCATACCCGTTGGGATCTATTAACTTTTCATCTTGGCAGAGACTACATAGGTGTGTTCAAAACCTATTGGTTTGTTGTTTATTTCAGGAAAAATTAACTTAGGATAGGGGAAGTTGCTTCTCAAATCTCAGGCTAGACATTTTGCAGGAAGTACTTATTGTTTTCCTCAGTTTCACATTTCAAAGCCTTGCTTCTTCAGAGTGTGTTCAATCCAGCTGTTTGCCTTTACAGAAGTGGGATCCCCCTCTTCAACTCCCTGCAATGGCTGCATGTGTTACAAAGTCTTTAGGGGATGAAGTGATATATTGCAGTGCAAAATAATTTCCCACTTTTTTTTGGTATTTAATGAATTGTGACTTTGAAATCAAGAGTAATTCTGTTCAATTAAAATAAGTCCACCCAAACTCAGGTAAAACTTAGAGATTTATTAAGTCTAAATAGCTTCACAAGCTGTGTTAGAGGCACTTTCATCTGCCTGAAGGATCCAGTCCCTCAGTCATTGCATAGGAATACACCCTCACTGTCCTAAGATAAAGTTCTTCACCATGTATCTTGGATCAATTTTAATCCAGTGTGTGTTATTGATTTTGTCATACTGCTCTGAACTTCCTTGTTAAGTCACAGGCTTAAGCAATAGCTGAAAGTTTAGGATGGGGGAGGGGAGAACAAAGCATGGGACAAGACTTGTCAGATTTCTCAGCCTGTTCTGGAAAAGGAAGTGCAGGACATTTTGCAAGATAATCAGGCCTTCAAAAATTTCAATGTATTTTACAACAGATTTCAGAGACTGTTTAAGAGAAGCAGTGAGTCAAACACAATTCTACAGCAAACCAGCAACAGATTTTACTACATATGCTCTCAGTTGTACTGATTTGAAAATGGCCAAATAAACAGGAAAATTTGGGTTTTTATGATTATTATATCAACTGATCACAACAGTGCTTTAAGTCGAAATTCAGAATCTCTACCACATAATTTGTGGATTCAAAATGTGGAAATACTTTTGATATCACTTCGCACTTTTTCTTTTCATATCTTCCATTCTGTTGACAACATAACTTCCATTTCTCTTCACAAATTTCATAAATGTAATCAATATATCTGAGAAACATGAAACATCCTTTTATAATTTCTGCTGTTTTTTGCAGAACTGCAATTGCTTTAGCAGCATCATAAACAGTGTGCAAATGTAAATGCAAGGTGTCAGTGGACTATATTGACAGCATTCAACATGAGATATGTTTCACACTGGGGGAAAAAAAGGACAGAATGCAGAAATAACATGAGAATAATTTACAAACATGAATGAGATGGCAGACTTAAAAGATGAAGACTAGGAATGATGTAGTGAATGAAATAAAAACCAAAGATATTTATAAAGTTTAAAAACATCTGTAGTCCAGATGTTTACTTACGCAAAATTTAACCTGTGAATCAAGTACATGTTGCCTCCCTGTTCTAAAGTGGATCTTGTAATAAAAGAAGTCAATCTTCTTTTTCATCTCAACATTCCTAAATCTTTAGTCTCTGAGCTTGACATCTATTTTAGAAAAAGGACTAAAAATAAGAAAGTGAAGTATAATGACTTTGAGCAATAATGGCATGACTCAGACTACTTTTTTTTAGAGTCCACTGTTAACTCAAACTAAGGATGGACTCTGTTCAGTTTTAGTTTCTAATACTAGGCTTTCTGGCAGAAATTTGGTAAAGACAGCTCAGATCTTTGTTGTATAAATTATGATGCCATAGAAACTTTAATTAAAGAGGTTCAGATACTCAGCTACTAAATCTCAGTATTCAATGAAATGAGTTATGGCAAGTCATGACCTCAGACAATGTAACCAGCATTCAAAAGGGTCATTTGCCTTACTCATATGAGATAACTCTAGAACCATGTAATTGACAGCATCTGTAGCTCAACAGCATTAATATATTGAATGATGAAAAAACAAAAACTTTCCATTGCAGTGTGAAAAATTTTCAAGTTCTGTTTCCAGAAATGTTGCAGGACCTTGGGGGTAACATAATTCCTGCTGCTATCTGGCTGCTTAAGACCCCATCAAGCAGTAATGTCTTGAGGTGGGTGAAGCTGGTACACAGTGAGAGTTTCCTGTTCTCTTTAGGGGTCTGCAGGCAACTGAGCTTGACTCTGCCACACGCCTGTCTAATGTCTCTGGGGTGCTTTCTGCTCCCCTCAGAGTGGATCATCTGGTTGGTGCACCCATGAGCTGTTTAACAGCTGGAAAGAGTTACCTTTTCTGAAAATAAGTCCTAAGAAAAGACAGAACCAAAATACTGTCTTTCTCTTCCCAGGAGTAAATAATTTTGAGAGACCCTGGGGTCCCAGAGGAAAAGGGAGGGTATGAGCTACCTTTGCCTACAGATTTTGATCAGGTTTGCAGCTTCTCTTGCTTTATAGTGAAATCTTTGAAAAAAGATGTCCAACCAGTTATAAACACCAATAAGAATTTAGCTTATCTTTATAGTTACTAACATGATAGCACATTAAAATACCTCTACTTTTTAACCAAACTGAATTAATCAAAATTATCTTTTTCTTTGATGCACATGAATCCTGTTCATTCTGCAAAATGCTCAAAGGGTTAAATTAAAGATGAAATGGAACACAGAAAGATGCAGGAGAATGTCCCCCTCCTTCAAATCATATTTAAATGATAAAAAGCCTTTCTAGAGGGTTAAAGTCAAAGTATAGATTTCCTGTTATATTTAATAATGTAACTTCTTCATACATAATGATAAAACTTTATCCTTGTAAATTCCATTTCTGGAATTACCATAATCAATTATGTCAGAAAAAAATGGAAACAATTTATTTTCTGTTTGTTTGAGTCTTGTTTAAGCTGACTGGTTTTTATGCACAAACATTTTTCTATCAGTATTTTTCAAAGGACTTTATGTTTAAAGATCTTTCAAGTTAATTCCATTGGTTCATTATTTTTCTCCACATTGCTATTTCTGATTCATACCATTTCAATTACATTTTAAGCTATGCTACATTTTTATGTCAGCAGACTGTGCCTGAAACTGCCAAAAAAACCTATGTGTCACTGAGGGCAGTCATGATTTTATATCTGTAAAATGTCAACAAATTTATTGGATGAAATTCAATAAGATACCTTCAAGTATATACATGTTTAGCAGCTACTGAAAGTCACCATTTTTGTTTTGCTCATTTTTGTCAAACAGGACAAGGAAAAGCATGAAGGAAATGAAAAATATAACATAAATATTATTTTTCAAGATTTTGATCTTTACTTAATATGCCTACAAATGTGCACAATTTGTGCAAGTGAGGAATATTCATAACTGAATGTTATGGAGCATTAAAGTAAAATGAGTTCAGAGAACTCTTATTTAGAAATTCCTATTTTCCCACTACTAACTGTCAGTTAGAATAAAAAAAAATAAATGAAATATTTCAATGCTCTAAATGTCTGTCTGTCTTTCCCCTGTGCTCAGGAACAGAACTCTCATTTGGAAGGGAGGATGGTGAGGGGAAAGGAGTAGCAGATGTCTTGAAGTTAGACACTGCCTGATCAGCTGTAAGACAACTACATCCATTTATGTACACAAATTCAGAATTCCCTCATCTAAAAATGAACGTCACACTTTGCAGGGAAAGTAGAACTTCTAGAGACAGCTTTTTTTCATAAACAGCAGCTTATCCACTCTTTTTTTTTTTTTCCTAGAAGATAGGAAGCCACATTTAAGTAGGAATCCTTGTGTTCTTTGTGTGTTTATCATACCTCTAAGATACATTTAGAAACAGCAAACTTGTTGATACACTTGTTCTGGGAGTGTAGAACTTCGCATAAAATTTTGATTTTAAACTAGCCCATAATGGACAGTATTAGTTTTTTTTAGACTCATCCTTATTGAGTATTAATTTTTCAACATTCCTACATTGAAAGATGCATGTCTACAAATGTCCATTAGTTTTGAAAAATTGTCTATGTTAACCATTATCCACAAAGCCCTACTGTGCAAAGCTGCATAAGGTTGTGTGGATTGTAGAGGTCAGCCCTGGTAACTGAGTAACTGGTGTTCCAGGTGGAGCCTGAGGTGGGATGCAAGTGTTGTGGTGTCTGTCTGACCTCTTCCTACATCTGTCTCATTTTCATGAACAAAACAGTTTACACACAATTGTTTTTATCTGTTAGAAAATTTGAACAGGTTGTGCCAACCTGCATAATGGATGGCTATTATAATGCCTGTTTTGTTTTGTTTTGTTTTTTTTTTTAATTAACAAAAGAGCTCTGAATATTCTTAAAAAGTTGACATTATTTCATTAGCTGTTTCCAGTCTATGACTAAGCCTACTTAGAATACTGAAAAGAATACCATGTTCTCTGCTGGATATCTCCATGAATGTTTCTAAAACATGACTTCCCCCAAGCACAGAGGACCATATAGCAAGGCAATTAAGAGGCATGGAATGTGTATTCCCAGATTGTTTCTGTTCTCTTGTTAGTTCAGGTTTGTATTGAATATTACAGCTTTCATAAATGTGTAATGCACATGTAACGCAATAACAATCAAGCACTCCAGAAGACAGAAATGGGTGTTAAATTTCACAACCCTTTTGATTTCCTCAGTTTTAACAAAGAGTTTTATATATTGGATTTTTACCAGCATTACAGAAACAAATTTCAGAATTTAGTGCAAAATCAGAATTTCACTATAGAAGCCCCAAATATTCCAGCATATTCAAAAAACAGGAAATCTGACACGTTGTATTACCACCATATGGTGGTTACAATTATTGGCTAATTATGCCTCCTGAACAACCTCATGATGTGGGATGTGATGTGGGACAAAGCCTGAAATTCCCTTCCAAGTTTTCAGTAGAAATCAACTGCTTAGCATCCCTACAGCACCCTACCCAGAGCAACACACTCATGGCACATCAGTGGGGGATAGAGCAAACATGCAGAGGGAGTTTAGTGATGCTGAACATTTGTTAGCTATTCCTGGCTCTTCCTGACTGGGGCTCAAGGATCCTAGAAAACATAACTGTGGTAATGATAATTCAGCAGGAACAATTTGACAGAACAAGACCTAGAACATTTTTTATACACGGACATAAACCAAATGGAAAAGTGTCTTATTAAGGACATTATTTATTCTCATGCCTCCTTGTCTATTGTCTTGCTGCTATTGCTCCTATGAAGGGCAGACTTGCTCCTGAATTATTGACACTGTGACTAAGATTAGGCTTTTACAATACATAGATTCATACACACATACATACATACACACATATATATGTGTGTGTATGTATGTATGTGTGTATGTATGTATATATCTATGAATGTGTGGTGTGCACACGCACATAGAACTAGGCTTTAATCTTAACTGTATCTGAACCAGATGTGTAGGAACTCCTAGCTATTTTAGTTGTAAAACTTGTGAATGTTTATTATCTGTCAATTCACTAAGCATTTTTGCATACTAATGGCAGCATTAGTGAAATATTAGGAGCATTTGAGAGACTTACTGGGACCACAAGCTGTGGTGCTGGTTGCTGAGCTTATCTGGGCCTTGTACTGACCACTGCTACAAGAACTGGGAGCAGGGCCATGTCTTCCTGGGGTAGATTCATAACCTATATTTTTTCCTGCAGTAGGCTGCAAAACACATGAATTTGAACACAAGAGGCAGCTGTGCCCCGCACAGAGGTTAAGGGTCAAGGTGAGGCTATAATTTACTTGTGGAATTTATCATGTGGTGGTGCTGCTTGTATAAACAAAGCTTTTAAATTTAAGTTTTAGGGTAAAAAAGGGTAAAAACCCCATTTCCCTAATAAGTGAAGCCAACTTAGAGAGACTTGAAACATTTTTTTGGGAAAAAAATTACAGAAAGGTATTTTGTGGACATGCTCCACCATTTCATGACAGACTTGTTCTGAGCTACTAGAACTATTTACACTTATTTGTTAGGCCAAGTCCCAGTAGTTTCTTACACAGCACTCATATAGGTACAAAAGCAAAAGGGAATAAAGAGCCCAAAATAAAAAGCCCAAATACATTTTGTGTGTGTGTTGAAGACACAGACTTTGAAAACTATGAAAAGTGTATCTTGTCGTCAGGTGTAACCGGGCTTGGCCTCCTGTGGCTCCACTGCAGCTGTGTTAGATGACACAACCTAAAGACTCATGTATAAATTTTTTTTCTTTCACAGTTTTGAAAACAAAGCCACTGATAAACTCTTTCTTTTAAATCAAAGAATGCATGTAAAAATGTGTTCTCTATATTCATCAGGCATACTGTTGAATTTGATAGACCTATCATTTGTACGCTACATATATTGTTGCTTTAATGCATTCCCTCACTACTTTGATAAAAGCCTTAAGATGTTGCCACTAGTCCTTTGATGTTTCTTTCTGATGTTACAGTACCTTTTTTTTCCCTTCTCTTCCAAAAAATCTGTTTTGCATAAACATGAACAGAGAAGACATTTCTAGTTAAGGATAGAAACATCATGTTCTATCAATAAAAGGACAAAATGACAAGCTTTATCTAGAGTTTTATATACTCTTTTGAAGCCCTTATAGATGAAAATATTTTCAGTATTTTAGAGAAAATATGATAATGTTTCATTAGTTAAAAAAGAAAAAAAATGTCTTGGCTGCCGTGAATTTTCTTGCGACATAATCATTAATTTTCTAATAAACTGGAAGAATAAATCTTACAATGGTAAGAAAGCATTTGCCTGTCTATTTTTGTCTATAAACTACCCATTTCGTAACAGGGATTTATGGGTTATTATGCAAGAGAAAAGACTGAATTTTTATATTTAGCCTCAAAGTCTCACATTGTATTTTGAATCATAAATTTGCTGAATCAGTTTTTGTTTTTTTACTGCAATTAAGTAAGGTACTATTATTCTTGGTGGTGGTAGTAGTAGTAATAGCTGTAGAAGAATAAGCAATGTTTCAGCTCAAGATTCCAGTGAAGAGGTGATGACATTGTCCCAAGGGGACTGGAATAATTGTTTCCCTCAGAATTTTCCAAGATGAAAAAGATATACTAATAGTGATAAATAGATACAGTTATTCAAATTTATCACAGAAAAGAGATTCAAAGTTTTGCTCAAGGCTGTATAGGGAAAATGTAGCAAGGGCAGGGAATACACAGCACTCTTGAGTGCCAATCCACTGTAATTTAAGTTACTGGCAAGCATTGTGGAAAGAGTGATTTTCCTGTGAATGGCATGACTGTTTTGCTGCATTCAAGAAGAACACAGTGTAGTGGAGCCACATCATGGTCTGGTGATTAAAAAATGTTAACTTAAGCCAAGAAATGCCAGTTGTCTTACTTCTTCCAAGACATACATATGGTTTGGCTATTCAAATCTGCATGATCAATTCTCAGCAGTGTAAATAGGGATAGAATATTACTTCTTTTTCACAAAACTGAAGCATGGTACATTTCTTAAAGACTTGTTTCATAGTTCACTAATGCAGGATGCTCTGGAAAATTACTGATTAAACTCCAGTCCTACAAGCAATTGTCCATATGACTATTTTCCCTGAAGTCAGTGAAAGCCCTTCACAGGATACTCTAATGGAAAACTCTAAGTAGTTGTAGGATCTAAGTAGTAGACTTAGGACTCTAAGTCTAGGATACCTAGAAAGGTATTAGCAAGGATAAGGATATCTTGTACCTATAAGCAATGATGAAACCAAAACCGACACTTTCAGCATCCCACCTCCAACGAGATGGATGGAAATAGAGATAAAGTAAGCTGCTACTTAACAGGGAAATTTGGGAAATGGAAATAAGTAGGTAAAAAAACCCTCCTATTTATCCGTGGAATCAAGATCTATGCAATTATAAAAAGTTGAAAAATGGAAGGAATAATTGAGAATTAATATTTATTAAATACATTTATTTCTTAACCGTCTCCAAACCACTTACTGCTTTTGTGTCCACCTTCTGTGTTCTTTGTGTTGCTAAAGCTCCTGAATTCAGATATAGGTGGAAGGAAATGGGCTGAGGATTCAGCATCTGTTGATCACTAGTAGAGAACCCTTTGACCGCCCCATTTTTTATCTGCAATACTCTATATACCCTATTTTAATACTGGTTGATTTTACTGTTCAGCTGTAACACAGAACATGTAATTTGTGTCAGTGATCAGGCTGTAAACAATCTCTACATGTGATGGGTTATATGTAGACTTCTATTTCCTGCGGCTGTGGAGGACACTTGCTGCAATTCTCTTCCTACCAACCTTTCTCTTTTGCTTACCCTCCTGACATTATCTTCAGAGACAGTGTCCATGTCTGAAGCCTACAGTAAAATTACTTAGAATTTTACTGTACAGCAGCCAAGAGCACCATGAATAATTTTAACTTGTCTTGCTGCTGTGCAGATGTTTTTTTCTCTATCTGTCACATCCCAGAGTGCCTTATATCAGACCTCCCAAATGTTGGATTTTTAAAGTAGGTTTAGAAAATTAATATCCATTTTTACCTCTCTTCTAACACATACTTCTCTTTACTGTAGTCTAAATCCTAGGACTACTGGACACCCCATAAATTGAGATCTATAAACAGGAATCAAGATTAAAAATGTTAACTGGAATTTTCTGTGACTCTTGAGTCCTCGGCCAAAAACCAAAATTACCAGGTCACTTACTGCTCAGTATTTGAAGTATAGTCAGTTAAAAAAAAAAATAGTTGCTGCCCAGGACTTCTCTGTGTGACACTATTTCCCTCCAATCCACAGTAATTTTTACACAGTGGACACACACTTTTCATACTCATTTCATATTTGTCTTGTTTATGAGATAGATAGGTTGAAATTTTCTTTAATGAAGCAGTAAAATCTTAACATTATTTGCCTGCCCATCCCCTGTCTGGCCAAAATTTACCACCTTGAAGAAAAACTTAGCAACAAAACAACCACATTGTTTGGATCCATAAGATGATCAAAACCCCTACTGGGAGTATGACTGTTTCTTGTTTTGCTGGTAGTCTTTTGTATGATCCCCAGCTCATGCTGGCAGAGAACTTTCTGGCTGATATAGTCCTGTGGTGTTTTGAGTTTCATGTCTAACATCAGGACCCTTTGTTCTATACAAATACACAGAACTCTTCTCTTCTCCAGTATTTCTTTTATTCTGCTAAGGCTGTTTAGTTTTCATTATGATGACAGACTAATCTTTCTTTTCCTTTACAGTTGCTGTGGTTTAACCCCAGCAGGCAACTAAATACCATGTAGCTGCTTGCTCACTTCCCCTTCCCCTGCCACCCAGTGATAGGAAGGGGAGGAAAAGGAAAGGAAAGGAAAGGAAAGGAAAGGAAAGGAAAGGAAAGGAAAGGAAAGGAAAGGAAAGGAAAGGAAAGGAAAGGAAAGGAAAGGAAAGGAAAGGAAAGGAAAGGAAAGGAAAGGAAAGGAAAGGAAAGGAAAGGAAAGGAAAGGAAAGGAAAGGAAACTGATGGGTTGATATAAAGAAATTTTAATAATTACAGCAATAATTTAATAATTTTGATAATTGTAATATTAGGAGAGGAGAGACGGAGATAAACCCCAAGACAAGTGATGCACAATGCAGTTGCTCACCTCTTGGTGGATGATGCTATCTCTGAGCCACAACTGGCTCTCCCCTGCAGGTAAATCTCCCCAGTTTATATACTAGGCATCGTGTTTTGTGGCGTGGAATATTCTTTTGGCCATTTCATGTCAGCTGTCCTGGACATACTCCCTCCCAGCTTTTTGTGCAGTTCCTCACTGGCAGAACACGAGACTGAAAAGTCCCTGGCTTAGAGTAGATACTACTTAGGAACAACTAAAACATCTGTGTATTATCAACATTATCCTCAGACTCAATCCAAAACACAGAACTGTACCAGCTACTGAGAAGACATTTATCTCAGCTGTAGCCAGGACATTAATTTTATTCCACTTATTTTCTTTTCAGGGGCTTTATTTTTGCTCTCAAGTATTATAGTTAGGAATAGAGGGAGATTCAAAATACCTTCTAAGTAGAAAATGATCTTAATGTGTTTTTCTATTGCTTTGTATTCTGATAGCTTTTTATGAAGGCCTATTTTTATTTTTTTTTTTGCTGCTTACATTATCAGCTTAATCTAGATGGTCTAAATTTTCCATTTTTAATTGGTCATAGTGTTTTCCTATTTCATAATTGTATTAAAACCAGTTCTTGTTTTGTGGCTACTCATCCTGAGTCAGCATATCCTCTTCTACCAGCTACTCTGAACATTGCCTCAAAGCTTCCCAGTAAATAGGAGGATAATGTCATCTGAAAATCTCAGGGGACTTGAGAATTGTTTGTTGATACTATTATGCTTAGTTTCTTTATCAAGATTTACAGTGACTTTACAGGGTAGAAGGGGTTTTCTGACATAACTGGAAAGGACCTTCTCATTTACCTTGTTAAATGTAAATTTCCACTGAACTACACTATAAATGCTTTTGAAGAGAGAAAATCAACAATAATTTAAATAATATTTTGGAAGTGAACATGAAACATTAGTAGTCTACATGAAAATCATTGAGAATGTAGGTTAAATTAGCTGGGCTGGAGACTCATGGATTAATGTGACAAGCTAAATTCTTCTGCTGGAAATCCAGCCGTGAGGAAGGACAGCAGCAATTTTACACTTCAAGTAGTGGGATTTTGTAATCTTTAGAGAAGGATACTCCTGCCTAATAAAGAGATCATCCTGACTAATTGTGGGCTGTGCACTCATGCATGTGTGGTCAAAGAAGCAATAAAAAGGAAAGAAAATCTCAGAGATCTGCACAACTATAGTCTGAAGCCACCTTTACCTATACTGTACTTTCTGTTAGTTTTCTGTAAGAAAGCCTTCCTCACTGTGACAAGCACTTATCCATCTGTTAATTCAGTAGGATTGTCCTGAGGGCCACTAATGTAAGGATAAAATCTGGACTTGAGTGAGAAAAATAAGAGTATAACCAAAATTTAACTGTCTTAGGTATATGCTCTGAATCCAGGTAATGAAAATGTGATGAGCTTGAGTAAATCTCAGTGAATTCTGTTGTTAAACTACTTTGAGATAGTGCTGAATAAAGTGTGATTGTGAACTGGGTTGGGAATAACTCTAGTGCTTGCAGTGTTTGATGTTGAAGATAATTATTGCACTCCAGATTACAATAATAACACGACTATGATAGGAAGAGTTCTGTATCACAAAGCATTTAGGCTTTGTGGGCTTTTGAATGGCAACAGCAATGAGAGAACGACAAAAAGATTGAAGGAAACTGCTAATATGGCCATACTGTTATGCTATTGATTTCTTCTAGCACATATTCTTCAGCTAATAGCGCATTTAAGGCACAGATAGGAGGTTTCTTTCCTTTAAAGTTCTGTATCGTTTCTTCCTCTTTAACTGAAATTCCAGCCAGAGTTAAGGAAATGCCCTTATGAACCATTTCTCCTTTCTTTCCTTTCTTCCCCTCAAACTGAGTGGATATACATAGACATCCATTATTCATGGCCAGATTTGTACTAGTCTTTTCTTGTTTGCTGTTCTGTGTTTGGGTACCCAGGCTCTGGGGTGATGCTGTTCTGTAGAGGTGATAAAACTGATGGAAACCCAGGCACTGCAGGTAGGTGATGATGCTGGCCAATCAATATTTCTGTTCTTTTAGCTTCCTGATAAAAATCAGGCTAATCGATTTATTTTGTGGGTGTGATGGAATCACGGTTTTATCTGCCAGCTTCTTAAGTCAGACCACAGAGACTCTGAGCATTTGCCGTCTCTCTGTACCATGGCCTACTGATTATGCTGCAAAATGCTAATTAACTCACTTGATAATTAAATAATTTTTAAATACTAGTAAACTCAGTTACTAAATCAGCATTAACATTCACAGCACCCCATTTTGTTGCTGTGCAAACACTGTGACGTTTTCCTGCTGAAAGTTCTGTGGCAAAATACTATCTTTATAATAGCTTCATTATTAAATGTTCTTCCTTTCAACTAGAATATTTCACACAGGTACATAGATATCACAATAATTTTTCTAGGCAACTCTAACAACTTTTTAAGTTGTACATTCCTTTCCACATTAGGATAATTTAATTTGAAAGACTTGTTCTGTACAATACAGCTTATAAATAATGCTCTTAATAATGGCTTACCAGTAGTAAGCTTTAATTTGATATTCACACAGAACTCTCATTTAAACTAAGTGGGAGTTTCTCTTGATTAATCCCAGTAAAATCAATCATCTTTTGTTAATTAACGTTTTTATTTAGTGGCTATTCATTGGAAACTGTTAAGTAGTTTGAGCTTAGCCTAATATTTTTCCTCCAACTCCAATTCTACAGTGTCTACTGAGTGCAAAAATATTTGTTGTACCTAAATTGAGATGAAAATACTGTAGAGTACAACTCTGACACTGAAACACATGTGATTGCTTCTGCTAGGCTGACTTTTGATTCTATTTATGGTGTTTTTATAGCAGTTCTGGTTCTAAGTTTGTTTTTGTTTTTAAGGCTGATTTCAATATGTAAAGGCAGAATTTTGATCCGTTGCATATTAGAAATGTTATTAACATTTTATCTTTTTTTTTTTTTTTTTTTTACTAATTGAGTTAGTGCTGAATGGAACATATTGTGAACTAAGATTAGTTTAAATACACATCAAAAGGCAAGACTGTTTTCTCAGTTCTGAAGTACCAATTATGCTATTTTTGTGAGCTCCCCTGTCAACTGCAGAGTATAGCAAAACTTAAGTGTTTGGAGCTTTGCGTGCTGTAAGTGCTCCCCGAATAAATTTTTTGCTCGCCTTGTCTTCAGCAGATGCTCATCAGTTTTAGTCTGAAATGAATGTTTTCTGACCCAAACATACAAAATTATAGTTCAGCAAATATTACTCAAAATCAATTACAAATTTTTAAACAAAAATTTATATTCATGATAACTTCTGGTAATAGGTATTTTTTTCACTTACAGATAGGCTTTTCATTTAACTCTTATTTTTAAGAATAGTGACAAACACAAATTCTTTGAAGTTATTAAAGTGTTTCAAGACCACATGCTTAATGCATTGTAAATCCACTGCTACTACTCTCAGTCCGTAAGTGGAAGTGTATTGCCAAAAGAGTACACAGATTTCTGGCTGATGTTCAGGTAATGAAGGTAATTGTTGCTAACCCTGTGAACGGCATGTCAGCATCATCCTTGGGGCATGACCACACTCAGACTCATTGCCACTTACAGCCAGAAAACATATTTGGACACAAAATAGGCCAGATAGCTTTTTAAAAAATTCTTTTACCAGTTGATAAGAATTTTTTTTTTTTTTACTTTTTTTGTCATATAGCTATCCTTGAAGTGCCATTCGTGTTTTTGTCAGAAACATCACCTACTGCTGTCAGCTAACCTAATATGCTCGCTTTGTATGAAAGCACACTCTGTGGCCAGATCCTAAGCTGGTTTAAAATGATGTTGCTGCCTTGACTTCACAAAAATCGTGTTGTGAAGCTGAACCTAAGATGCCTACTTTGAAAGCTTTCCCCCTTGCCCTCTTTATCATTCTGAGGCTGAGGAAATAGAAATAGAAGGCACATTTCTCAGACTGAAGCTAGTTTTTTCTGTGCCTTTACAGAAGCTATAACCCTTCACAGGCTTAAAATATCTTGTCCAACAGATTAGCCTCCCTGATGCGACTGTCTCACCAAACCACCTTATGGCACTGGCTTTATTTCCTCTGCTCTTGCAGTGCATGGGCTGGGGAGTGAATATTTCTTTACAGTTTGTTGTCAAAATGAGGGAGGACTGAAACACACACACACACACACAAAAAAGGGTAATAATAAGCAGTGCTGTCATCTGGTGGCGAAATTGTTACCACTTTCAACAAATTGACCATGCTTTTCAACCAATAGATTCTTCTTTTTTTGAGGATGTTGATGTCGTCCCCTTGGCATACATTCATGAATCTTTCATATTAGAACAAGGCAAACCCAGCAATTTTATCCAAAATTAATAAACTTTTAAAACTTTATTTTTCGTGAAAGAATAGCACCTCAGAGGTAAGTTTACTTGTTCAGGCTTTGACATTTTCTTCAGCTAGCACTGCCAAACCAATGGAGTCCAAAGGAATGAGGAAGTAAGGACAAAAAAACATACTCCTCCCTCAGACACACACTCAAATGTGAGAGTACTGATTTCTACTCTTACAGTTTTATCATCAGTACTTTTCTACCATATTACATTGATGTCCATATCTTTACATACCAGGAAAATACACCTTTTAGTTCCAGCTGTTCTAGCTTCAAGGACTGTTTTGCTGGATGTAACTGAACAAGAGGGATATTACTGCCATCACTTAATCTCAAAAGATAAAAGTCTGGGGAGACAGAAAAAGTGCACAGCAAACAATGACAAAATTGTTACTTGATGATCTTTCTTCGTACTTTTTAAGGCTGACTCCTTTATGAGTTCTCTTAACTTTTAAAGTGAGACAGAATTGAAAAAAAAATATAGCTGCCACATGAAAAAAATAAGAAATCAAAGTACAAACCAAAGTATTTCAAAATTATAGTTACACGTAAATGTAGTACATATACCAACTGCATTTCTCCAGTGTCAGACCTATATTACTATTTTACAGATAGATAACAAAATAGACTATATGGGTGTTCATAATACAGTCATCTTTTGTTTTCCCTGAGTACTTTCATTGGAAGCTAAATGGTTAAAAATGCTGAAATTAAAATATAACTTTTGTGTCTGCAAGAATTTTCCTGATTGTCTATTAGCCTGTGTTATGGGTCCTATATTTTGGTGTAGATTTTTTTAGATGTATGACACTTACCAGAAAATCTTGAACTGCTGAAGAAAATACAACATTCTGGTTACAGATTTCACATGGTGCTATAACTAATTTCTATGGTTCTGTGCTAGTCATTGGAGTTGACAAGTACAGAATTTTTAATGTTGCTATTTTGTTTCTCCTTCAAGGACTGAACAACACACACTGATGGGAATTCACTGATACTAACATTTTTAATTCAAAAGGAGATGACTGTGTGTTCTATATTCAAAATTGATTTTCCTTGAATCTGGTTGTGGTATGCTCTTCTCCATTTAATAGCAACTCAGTAACTGACCTAATTTGAATAGCTTCTGGAGGCAGAGACAAGTAGTTAAATAAAGGCATCAGGACCTAGCTCTTTAAATGTGGCTCACCATACAAAAAGTTTCTTCTCATTCTTGAATGCTATAGTAATATTCACTGTCCTGTAATAACACCAACAATAAAGAGGAACTGGAACACTAAAGATTTATTATATTCACAGATTTCATGAATCAGTGAGAGCACGGACAGGGTCATAGTGCAGAGTCAAAGTAAGGATATTAGCTGGGGTTTCTTAATTTGATTGTGAGCCATTGTTATGCTTGTGTGGCCTATTCCCTGTAGTGGTTGGTTTCATTCACAGTTTAGATTTTCAGCTTAAATTCCAAGTTAAATCAAAGGGATGGTTTTGTAAAAGTACTTCCTGTAGTTTGCTTTGCTTAACTTTATAAGATGTTTTTATAGTGCAATGTTAAAAACTTGATTCTTTTCTACCAGTGAAGACCACAAAGTCATCGAGACTCATTGTTATTTTAAAACATGACAAGCTGGCCTTAAGACCTTAGGGATCCTTTCTTCAGAAGTCAAGCTGGTGATGGATAAGGAACCATCAGAGCTGTGTGTATCTTAACTGCAGGAGTTCAATTAAGAAGCCAAGAGTGTCTCAGGTACACGGGTGCAAATGGAAGTGCTCTCTTTGATAATGTCTCTGTAGTTGCTCAGTGCAGGTAGTTGGCTTCCCCCAACTCATTTCTGATTGCACAAGGAGGTTAGCACAGAGGAATACCTGAAAGGACTGAGCTCCATCAATGTTCAGTGAGTGCTAGAGAATGCCACAATGGGGAAATGTTATCAAATCCCAGTGCCTGCATGGGGATTTGTCAGGAAATGGATAGCTGTAAGATCTAGCTTCTATTAGCCACAGCCCTGAGAGCTCTGCTGCGTTTCTCCTCCTGAGAGAAACACTGCCTATGCTGTGCAAAGAAAGTTTTCTTACCCAGCACTGATTTCTGAAAAGTCTGTTTTGCAGTTGTTTTGCTCCCACATTCCTCTTGCTTTTCATAATACTTGGAAGTGAGATGGAGAATTTCCAATTTCCCACCCTACCCCACCTTTATCATCTATTTTTAGACGCTGAGATGCCAAAAGACACAAGAATTAATCATTGTTGAAGAGATGGTCTTTGTCAATGAACTTTTAAATGTTTCTTCTTCAGTCCCTTCACCCTTGAAAGAATATTCACAAGTTCCTGATGAATATGATGTCAAAGGTTAAATAAATGAAAAATAGTGCATTAGAGTCACAGGAGAATATTTTCTTAGATTGAAAGCTACTGTAAGGCATCAACAAAACATAGCTGTAAGTTTCTAGACTACATGTCTTTTGTGTTCTTTCTTCATGCATATTAATAGGAAGGTCTCATCTAGTCAGATCAAAGTTCTTATAGGAAAAATATTCACATTTAAAAATTAATTACTGTGTTTAGCTTAAGTAATTAATTGGCATAATCACACATGCTTTTATAAACTAAACATTAAAGTGAACAGCTACAGTATTTGGTGATAGTCTTTGGGATAGAACAGAAGTGTATAATTCCTAAGTTAAATTGAATTTTCATTTTATTATTAAATAATTTTACTAATATTTTTTCCTCAAAAAGTTTAACAAAGAGAGCAGGAGAAACAAACAACTGATATTCATTTGTAATAGATGTTAAAAAGGATTATTTCATAACTAAAAATGTGTTTTTTCCCTAACCTTTAAAATACATTTGAAAGTCCTAAGATACGGAGCAAAAATAGTCTCTGTTGTGACTGTGTTTCTTATCTTAAAATGGAATTAAATTTTTTGGGTACTTACAGAACATTTTAATAATTAAGAGTGGATAATTAAATGCTTATTTTCTAGTACAGTGGCTGAAAAGAACATGAAGTCCCATCACTCATTTGCAGAGAGGTGTTGTGTTCAGGATTGATGATGAATGATGCAATCCTATCAGGGTGAAAAATTTTTCTTCAAAAGCTATTAAAAACACTGAAACAAATTAATATCCAGTATAAATGGCAAACTTCAATGAAGTCTGCTGAGTTCTGTCCAATATACTATAATCACCTTTAAGCATATTATTTTGTAGCAAATATTTAAGCATTTGTTAAATTCAGAGTTAATTTATATCAAATATTACCATTAAAATAGCCAGCTCTCAGGTCCAAAACCCCATAAAATCTAAACTCAGCAAGACTTATTAGATCTCTCATTCTAATTCTTCTAAAATCGTGGACTTTTGTATTGCATTTGGTTATTACCTTAGTACTCAGTTTTGAGTTCGGAATATGTTTGATAAAAGTATACCTTGAATTTGGACACTCTAGCTCTCCCAGAAAGTCATCAAGAGTTTGTTTGAAGAAAACAGTAGTTAGAGCACTTCCTTTTGAGTACTTCACTCTTTATGCACACAATTTCTCCTATGTCTCACTTCAATATGTGGCTAGTGGCTCTTAACACACTTTTTGTGCTAGCTTTCACATTCAGTATGTCCCATGAATTTCACAATTTTTTTCACAAACATAACTGAACTTCTTTAAGTTCTTTAAGCTTTCATTGAAATACCTTTTTCTCAGTCTTCAATTACTTTCATAGTTCTTTTCTACATACTTGGTACTTTTCAACAGTGTTTCAAAAATATTAGGGTAGAAATATTTTTGGGCTTCTATTATTAATCTCTCCTGAGCCATAAAAAAACCAGAGTAAAGCCAGGCTCCTTCACTGCCTTCTTTATGCATTTTTCCTTTCTTCCTATAGAGTTAGTGGGACACTCCTGGTGAGTTGCTGGCTTGTTATGACCCCAAGTTCTTTACAGACTCATTGCTTGAGGTGTTTACTTCATTGTTGCATCCTATATTTCTTCCTCCAGTCTATGCAGATTTGTCTTACTTTGACTAGGAACACTAGTCTAAAAATATTTATGCTTTTTAGTTTGTTTTATTTTTTATTAGTCCCAAATCACTGATGGTAAAATTGAGTAATACAAGACTGAAGAGCCCCTCTTTCTGATGCCAAGCCTTTGCTGATCACTCTTTTATGCGTGTCCGTCAGCCAACACTTAATCCAGTTAAAACATGCTTTATTGATACTCTGCAGTGCTATATTTTTAATTAGAATATTGAGTGATACTAAGTCAAAAGGCACACAAAAGTTGAAGTGTATTATACCTACATGGTTACCTTTGGCAACCTAACTTAAAATCTCATCAAAGAGCAGAAGTAGATTTGTTTGACAAGGCTTATTTTGCACAGAACTATGTTGACTAGCATTAATTATATTCCTATATTTTAATAATTTATTAATTGAATCTCTTTCAGTTTTCCTATTATTTCTCTCGGGAATGACATTGGGCTAAGCAGCCTGGGAATACAGATGTCACCTGCTTGCTCTTAGTGGAACACCAAGAAAGATGCAGCACTGCTGCTTAATGGAATATCCATGGCATCGTTCATTCCTTCTTTAGGTCCCCAGAATAGGTATTTTTTCTTAATTTTGACATGCTATATATTCTTTTACCAGCAGAAGAAAAATTCCATCAGCAAATTGTGAAGTAAAACAGTTTATGTAAATAAACAACTGAAAGTCTAGCTATGCCATTGTGCGACATATTAAAAATGAAAGCAAACTTAGTGTGAATATGGGAAAAGATGTTACACAACTGTACTGCAGTGTTACAACATGATGATGTGTGCTCAAATTAGAAAGAGCAATTGAAGAAGTCTGAATATGCATCTGTAATTCTGAAAGGCTGTTATGTTCTTGTTCCCAGAACTGGCTTGTCAGTGAGATATAAAATAGAAATAGTTCAGCCAGTTTCCTGTGCATTGGGATCTTTTTCTGGATTACAAAATCCATCTCAAAGTCTTCATTTCTGCATTGGCATTGTGGAACTGGTGGAGTTATAATATTTGCATTTGTTTTGGATGCTTTTGATTCCCTTCATGCTTGAAGTTTCTGGTTCTGAGTAGACTTTAAATTCACTGTATTTAGGGAAGCCAGATATTAAACAAAAGCAGTGCATAGAAGGGAGTGGATAATCTATTAACTGCTAGATTTTATGCTGTCCTTCGTTCCTCAGAGAATCTTAGATAATTAGCATTTAAAGTACATGGCTACAGCTGCTGCAAGGCAATGTCTGGGAGGAGAACCAGCACTTCATCTGCACAAGTTATCGCCTTGTTACACTTTGCTGATGTGGTATCAGGAGCACTTGGCAGGAAGGGTGAGGTAAGGGACTACACCACGGGCTAGTGCTGATGTACCAGTAGAACAACACTAAGTCCTGGGCTGTGTCTGAGGTTTGTCTGAGTCAGAGTCTGGATCATTAGGTGGTCACTGAGTGCCTATTTTTTGCAAGAGATTCCTAGAAATCAGGCATACTAACAAGCAAGGCCATCCATCTCAAAAACCAATAGGATGGGCAGAAAGGCATTTAATAGAAAATGGTCTGCTGAGAGGTAGAATATCTGCTTTATCAAATCACACTGCTTCATTTTTGTCACAGATGTGAACTCAGATTCCCCAGATGTGCCAGATTATTGGATGCACTATCCTGAAAGCCATTTCAGGGCCTTCCCTTATGCTTGTCTGCTTTACACAAAGGATTAAATATTAATTGACCCACAGAGACAAAAAAAAAAAAAAAGGTAACCCTATATTCAGACTGTTGTGGCAGGAAAAAGTGCATCAGCATCAAGATCTCAATCTTAAAATTTCACATAAACTCTGGTAAAATATCATCACAGATTATGGGAATTCCTCAAAAGATTCTGAATTGAAAAATTGGTCTGATAAAAATTCTTCTACTCTGGAGAAATTTTTTTTCTTTTTTTTTTTTTTTTTTTTTTTTGAGAAGAATTATGTTTTGTGGATCTAAAACATACCCATGATTAAGGTCTCTAAGCAGCTAAGTCTGTGTTGATCTTGGTTATTTTACTTGTGAGATTACTTTATGTGGAATTGATCTTTCAGTCTTTTGCTTTTTTGTATTTATTTCAGTGAACTTCTAACCTGATACTATCCTTTTTTCACCATTCCTTGATAATGGTTTTTTATAGTTTCGATGTATAGACTATAAATTCAAATTTCCCTGTTTTTAGATTTCTTTCACTTCTTCGGGTTCTCAGGTCCTTGTCCAGAAAAGTGTTGACAATCTCCAAGGATGGAGATTCCACAGCTTCTCAGGGCAACTGCGTGTGCCAGTGCTTAACTGCTCCTTGTGCATCATTGAAAAGAAACTCAAAATCAGGTCAAAGTTTAACATTTGCAATTTTTGCAATACTTACCTAAAAGTATTAAAGTCATCTGCAATATTCAGTAAATCTAAGTTGAAACTGACCTTCATACCACTGATAAGAGAAATCATGCAACATCCTAATGGAGAATAAATCATTTTAAGTAATACTTAAAAATGTGACACTGTATGATTTGGTTTTACAAAATTATGAGGATTCAAGTTTTTACTCCTAGTTCATACATGCACAGTTTTAAAAATAAGTTCTATATTTAGCAAGCTTGACTTTCAATCTCAATATTCCTTTCTCATGGTATGAATTTCCCCTCCCCCCACCCCACTTTTATTGTACATTAACAATATAATTATAGAAATAGGTTTCCCATTCTGCTTTGTCTTTACATTGTGGTTTGAGTTTAAAAAGTGCTTTATTTTAACAGTGAGTATTAAGACTTATTTAGAATATATAAAGATAAAAATCTGGGCATAGATCTATTTTTAACCTCAAAGATTCTGCTTTGCAATGACTGTAACTGGCACAGTAAAAGGGTGGAGAGGTTTGCAAAACCACAGCAACACAGATCCTGTCAGCAAAGCTTTATTTCTTTTTCTGCCTGCGTAAGTTCAGAACAGGATATAATCACTGAAAGATTATCATACTAAATAAGCACTTCTGATAAGCTGTTTTTTACCTAATCAGCAGTTAGCTGAATGTCTTACAGAGATCTTCCCTTTGCCCAGTGGGATGGCCCTGTGGTGGTTCACTAACAAAACAGGATGCACAGATTTTGGTCTGCCACTAGTAATCTGGGGCCCAGAGGAAAAAGAAAGCAAGCCATTGACTTTTCAGCAGTTTTCTTGTAGCAGACCAATAAAAATTCCTTATTAAAAACACATTGAAAACAAGGTAGTATAGATCTTGGACACTGCAATTTTCTTGTTTCCCATTTGATTTGAAGGTATATGATATTTTTGATTTTATGCTTCAGGTAGGCCGGTAGAAATTCTAAGTCAGAAATTCATTGCTCATTACAAAGGGTTCATCAGCTTCATTAAAGATAAAAAATTAGTAAGGGGTGAAATGCAACTCCCATTTATGCTACATAAAGGTCTGTGTTTGCAAAGCTGTTGACTGCAGAGTTCTGCACTGCTGGAAAGAGATCTCCATCAGTTTAGGTACTGCAGGGCTCTGGGTAGGGTCACTTTGTGTGGATTCAGTCTGTGAGCAAGAGTCCAGCTCAATCATGAATTGTCCATGGGTGCTTCTGAAAGAGCAGCAGACAGTGAGGGTGCACAGAGAATCCTTCCTCCAGCCATCCAATGGGACATATTTGTTTTCCCTTAATATATTTGAGTTTGCCCAGATATAATATTATGGTTAAACTGGCATGTGATAGATTTCATTGGATTATCATTTAAGAAAATGCTTGAGTATTTAATTTTCAATATGAGCTTAAGTGTGAAGGACTAAAAAGATGCATAAGTATCTGAATTATTTATGATTTTACATGTGTCCTTACACATGATAATTCAGAGCTTAAACTAACAGTGTATTATGAACTTTCTAAAACTATCACAAAAATCTAAGTTAAGACAATTATGTGAGTAAATCCCAAATATACATTAAATTTTTGCAAACATATATTATGCATACCTTCCTGACATAAATCAGGGGAAAATACAAACAGTCTATTTAGGATTTTATACCAATATTTTAATGCAATTTTATTTAATAACTTTAGAGTTTACATAAAAATAATTAATCTCATATTTATTACTGCATGGCTTAGTCTTTTGACATGAATGGAAAACTAGTTTAAAGAAACATAATTAAAATTATACTATAATGATTAAAAACAAAGTAGGTACTGCAATTTGTATGAAAACATGACTTCTTCAAATGAAATTTGCTTTTATGGCTATCTATCTCTACTTATGTATTTTAGGGGAATCAAAAAGAAGTTTGCTTAAATGACTAAATATTTTTCTGAATAAAGTCCTCAACGTTTTCAAAGCAATTTTTGTTATTATTTAACAAATATTAATCGCACTTACAGAGGCCACTTGAGAAAAATTTATGATACGACATTTGTTACCAGTCATGCCATAGGAAGAGAAGAGAGCCACAGGGCTGAAATGACAGTAACGTGTTTGTGTGCAGTGCTCCTCTGGTAGTTAAATTCCAGGAATGTGACATTGATCTGAAATGGGAGCTGTTTGAAGTAGCAACTGTCAATCTCTATAGTCAAAGGATGGCCCAAAGTCTTACTCAATCACATATTTTGGCATGACCACTCAATTTATGAAGCCAAATCCACTAAAAAAGTGATCTGTCCTCAAGAGGCGCTTCAAGAAGCTTGTGGATAGTGAGCAGGCACTCAGAACTACAGCTTGGACTCTATTGCCAAAGTACAGAAATGCCTCATTTTAGTGACTGTACTTATCACCAGATGAGACAATTGTGGATTGAGGTGTGAATGAATGTCTACAGCTGCTATTATTTAAAATTGGTTGGATGATATTTCTCTGTGCATTTATTTACTCTTTCATGTACAAAAGAGTCAATATTAATTTTAGAGTTCCTATATGCTTGTGGATTTGATTGCAGTGATCTCAAGAAAGATCACTTTTAATTGAGAAAAATGTGTAGCATATTTCTGGTCATTTCTCAGGAACATGGATATCTTTTCTAATGCTGTTTTTCTTTATAATTATTCGGAGTGTTTGTTCAGCTGCATAAGGGGAAAATAGTAAAGAAATAAAAATGTGTAAGTGTGTAAAACTGAAAAAAATTTAATCATTCTATCCAAATAGCCATGCAAATATTATTAAATCTGAATCTATTGATTTGAAATATTTTTAAGTGAGCATATGTACAAATACTGATACTAACACCTTGAAACTTCAGCAATTATTTCTATTCCTTCCCAGGTACAAACACACTTGGACAATCAGTCTAGATACCACATACAGCAGAGCCAGAGGCACCAGGTGAAGCAGTACGTGACCCTCGATGCCAAGCTGTGCAGCCAGCCCCTCTCGCTGTCCCAGTCTCACGCGGTCCAGCCAGTGGGAGCGAGCTCTGTCCTGCGCAGCGCGCACATGCCACCAGCCAGCAGCGCTCCGCACAGCCCTGTCACCAAGCTGCTGGCCCTCGGCGGCCAACACGAAAATGCGGTAGGGCAGAGCTGGGTAAAGAAAGGGGAACTGGGCTCTGTCTACTTCCATAAAAATGTTACATCACCCACCCTGCACTAGAAGTGGGCAAGACATGACTTTCTTAACTTTCGAGGGGTTATGGCACTTGCTTTCTGTATCCTTTTGAGTTATGTGGGTTGTTCCCTCGTGTGCCTGTGAATAGCTTACTGCAGGATCAAGCTTTTAGGCTGCTGCCAGATAAAATGTATTGTTGCATCTTTTTACATATACATCTTACGTTGCTGTACATTTTCTGAATATGCACTTTGCAAAGAAAAACATCCTTTTTCCAGATGGCTGTTGTTTCTGTCTGAAGGTATTAACCTAGCTGCGTAAAAAATGTTAAATACAGATCACCTTCAATACATAATCGAAAAAAATCACTCATTCATTTTTCAGTTAGCTGCTATATTTTTATGTGGGTTATCTGGAGTAAATTGGCAAAGATATGCTAACTTTAGTACCACCATTGATTTTAATAGAGGTTCAGCTATAATACAATACCAGATTCTTAGCCAGTATGAGAGATAGGTCATTATGGCTTTTAATACTTCAATAGACTTCAAAAGAGACTGTTTATTGGGTAAGAGGGGAATTCCTACAGAAATGAGAAATGGAGATGCTTTATGTCTTGTGCTTTAATAGAACAGAAGAATCTTACAAATACACCATGACTCATTCAAGCATTTGGATCTAACATAGATAAGCATGAGGGAGCCCATAAAGCTTCCTGGAGAGTTCATCTGGGGCCTCTCCATTCCTTCTGCATTGACAACTGACATTTTAAGTCAGGTTTATGGATTGCTGGAACTACTTTAAAATGCTATTTTAAATGGCCTTTGTGGACACCTATGTGACCATGCTGGCAAAGTGCAGTGTGCTGAAACTGCTCTCAGGCATTTTGGGTCTGATCAGGAGCCTGCCCTGTACTGCTCTCCATCCTGGTGAAGACGGGAGGGTGATACCTGGCACTGGGATGATCCTGGCAGCTTTGCAATGATTTCAACAATATCTGCTCAGACGCAGGGGGATGGATGACTGTCACGGTGGAATTTCTTAATGTGGGTGTGCCCCGTGGTTGAGAGTAGGCTATAGATATATCAGCAAATAATACAGAGCCAATACCCAGGTTGGTGCAGTAAATTGCACTCTTTCATATTGCTTAATTGCCAGCATTTCTTGGTATGATTTTTCCCCTGATGGTGCTTTCCTAGATAAGTCTGGGCACAACTGCTGGCATAGTAGTTCTGTGTTCTCTGGTTTTAGAGAGGGAGAGGAATGAATGTATGAGCAGTGCTAGGCCACGTGGCCAAAAATGTCTGTGTTGAAAGGTCCCATGTCTTTGTGATACTTTTATTGCACAGGACCATCTACAATTTCTTCAGCTTCCAAAAGCTGCAGATAGTAGAGTTAAAAGTGACATGCTTATCATGGGATCTGTCCCAAAATTTTATTGTGAATGGAATCAGACCATAATTATCATTGAAAACTCATGTTGCACTTTGTCCAAATCTATATGTATCTATAAGCCTTCAAAGTACTTATTGTTTCATACCTAGTAATTATTGAGCTATTCCATCTGCCTCAGCAGTTTTGGCTCAGATTAGATCAAAAGTGTGACCAGAAGGCTGTCTGGAATATATCCAGTGTATATCTTACAATTAAAGAAAAATTAACAAAGAAAACAAAGAAACCTCTACCTGCCCAAGAGGGCAGCATGTAACACCAAACCCTGAGTGACTCATACCAGTGCAGAACCACAGGTTCTTTTCAGGCTTCCTGCGCCAATGCAGCAATGCACTGTGGATGTGACACATTTGATCAAGATGACAGGTCGCAGTTACAGCTTAACAATGCACTCCTGTCATCTGCCCAAGGTGCTGCAATAAGGGGTTAAATACTGGCATGGGCTGGTGTTTAAGAGAAAGATGTATCTTGATAAACCACAACTGTTTTCACAAGAAGTAAAAATGTGAATATTGTATAGAATTGTTTGAATTGTTTGAATTGTAAGATATAAACTTCTGAAGTTGTTTTATTGCTGTAATAGATATTCAAGATGAATTCCTCTATATTTAAAAATAATATTTTCCATTATTATTTGTACTGATTTGTCTTAAAATATTATTTTATCAGATGGAAGAAGTTATTGAAGACATAATCAATATGGAATCAAATTTTAATGATGAAGGGATAGGTTGTTCTGAAACTCCTTTACTAATGCAAAGAACTGTAAGTATTTTGTTGAATTTCATCTTGCTTTTTATACTAGAAAGCTTTGAGTGATTCAAGCACATCACAGTTCAGAGATTAAGGAATAGTATCAGTGGACTGTTCTCCTTTCTCTTCAGCTGATTGCCTTTTTGTCAATAATTATTACAGAAAAGGGCATCAGTGTGGTGGGACACGATTATTTTAAGTGGTCTGAATAGCATTTGGGGTTCTAGCCCAGTGAAATGTCTGGTGCATAACCCATTGGAGTTACTGATGTTGGTGCAGTGCTAAAAATAATAAGGATAAAAAGCCTCTGGACTCTAGAAGGCTGTTTAAAGCCTTGCTTGAAGATCCTTCTACCTCAACTAAAAAAATTTCAAAACATCCTCGTGTAATAGTTTCTATGGTACAGTGGTTTCTCCAGTGCCTTATCTTGAAGCAAGGCTCTAGTTCTGGATTTTCATACAGACAAGTGGCATTTAGCTGAATAATTTCAAGGACAAATAAGAGGAATGTTACTTCTTCACAAGAATTAATGTAACAAACGTCAATTTTATGATGTCTCTTTGTGAATAAATGTGAGAGGACTAACAAAGGCTATTTATGTTTCCATATATGTTACATATTTGAAGAGGAGGGATGGAGCTTTTCTGGACACAAAACCACATAGAATGTTATTATTTATTAAAGTAATACATATCAGTACCTGTAATGCACTTTCCAGGAGGATATATGTTGTCCTTACTACCCTAGTTGATGTCCAGATCTGTTTGTCCTATGGGCTTTAAACTGTACACTGGTAAAAGGGAACTTCACCCTGGGGAGGGCAGAAGGGTTGTCACAGGCTTTGACAATCCACCAAGGGCACATCAGAATACACACAGGTGCTTCCTCTTTATCGCCCTCTGGAGGAACATATTTTTTCCGATTTACAGAACTTCCCTCGCCCCAAAACTACCTTAGGAGACAAGACCTCTACTCTCCTCTGTTGCCCATTGTACAGTCCAGCATTAATGCCAATTAACATTTCCATGAACACCTGCTATTTGCATGCCAACTACAGAACTGTTGCAACTGGACTGATTTACACATATGTCTGTACAGAAAATAGCAAAGAAATGGTCCCCGGGGAGTGAATTAATATTTTGGCTCAAATTAATGTGAGGCAGGGGAGGATAATTTCTGGTATGATAGTGTGGGATGGTGATGAGAGGCATGAATTCTGGGTTTTGGGTTGAAGTCATACTCCCTTCAAAACCTTTTAAAATTGGATGCTGTTAATCTGTCCTAATTCCAGGTTCATTAGCCCTTATCTTCAGCCTTGAAGGACATTTGTCTCTAAAATTTATTGAATACCTTACTCTTGATGAGGAAGGAAATATGCAATATCTTTTAGACCTTGCTGGTATTGTATTTGCAAAGATCTGGGACTCTTGGAGTGCCTCTGGGACAAGTAATAGTCTTTGGATTTTCATTTGTGCTGAGGAAAGCAGCAGGCTGCTAGGTAAGCCAGGGAGTAGCACAAATTTCCAAATTGCTCGGTTCAATACTGTGGCAAAATAAAGCCTGCCTTCATCAAGGGAAGCAAACTGCATCGGTGTGAGGAAATTGAGTGGTGCCTCTGTTTCTGCTGTTTTCTCTTTTAGAATTGTGTACTTAAAAAATATACAAAAGAATTGGCCATGTGAAGATGATCTCAGGCATTTAGCTCATACCACTTGGTTTTAAGCCATCTTTCAGGCAACATCCTAAATCTGCCAGCAAATTTTGGTCATAAGCTGTGCAATAGAAAAAGATAGAGATGTAGGTAGAAAATAATTTTTCTATATCTAGTTTTTCATGAAGAAATTTCTTTATCTGAGCCAAACATGTATGTATTACAAGAGTACTGGACTAGAAGGCTTGATCAAGAATGGGAGAACACCTAATTTCCCTGAGATGTGCTTGGTTTGTCCTGCACTTCAGCAAGGACCCATAGTAGCCCTGACATCTGCACAAGGTGCCTGCTGTGGTGTCTGACACAATCGTGGAGTAAGTGACATTACAGGTGACACTGAGTTGCCTCTGTATCTGACTGATTTTTGCTCTCTCTTTAAAATTCTCCAGCATAATTCCTAAGTATTTCTAGAATTCTTTTTAGACTTTCCTTAAATGGGATTTTCTTGATTTTGCAAACTGTGCAGAGTAATCTCTGAAATTCTGAAATGGGCTGACTTGGTTTTCAGAATGCAGTAAAAGGCTCAGGTAGTTTTTCAGCAAAATCTTTTCTTGAAAAAGATAAATTCATGATGACATTTTTCTGTCTCACTGTTCTTGATGGCTTACTCAGTGGCTGAGCAATTTTTCCACTTTTTACGGTGCAACCTGTTGTGTGTTGCAGTGAACTCATGTTTACTTCAGTTAAATGCACCCATGTACCATTTTAATGGCACATTAAATGAAGACATTGAATTCTGTGAGACCACTCATGTGAATAATTGCTCAAAGGCTCATTGTCTGACCCTGAATTAATGAATTACAGTTATGCATTAGTAGAATCAGAGAAGTGAAAATAAGAACATTCCTCCATCTCTCATTAAAATAATTACAGCTTCTGAGGGGTGGATTATCTGGCTTGTGTTTGGACTCAAATTTATAATTTCATGAAACTGTCTGGTTTTGGGTGGTCACTTAAGAATTGCTTAAACTAGGGAGTATTCTGGCTGTCTTTCTACTGCTCTTCAGAATACCCTAATGGCAGAAACCTATTTTTATAACAATCTTTTAGAAGTTCATTTAAAATGTAGACTACTTTTCCCTGCATGCAAGAGGTCTTGATTCCTCTGAAAGAATTTGTAAAACAAATTATATCTTTGTTCATAAAGCATAACAAATAAAATCATAACTATTCTTATGAACTATCATGTAATGACAACTGTTTGTTCATTATGGAGAAGGTAAAATTTAACTAAAAAAAGACATCATTGAAGATGGTATCAATTTAAAGTCATTTTTCCTTGTTGTAATAATTTAGTTTTAGGAAATTTTAATTAACGGACAGCAGAGTATTTGTTTATTATAAGACAATATTTTTTCTCTAAGTATCATATTAGGAGCAGCAGGTTTGTTCCTGACAGTATAAGAATAATTTAAAAAATGAAACAAATAATATATAGGTGAGTTTTAGAAGTAAATTACTGTCATGTAGGTCAGATATGGTGACAGATATTTGAAAAGTAAATACTTATCAGAAGTTGATTCTTATTCAAAATCCTTACAATCTATTTAACATTCTGTAGTGAATTTAAAGTATATTAGTACTTCCAAATGTTCAGAGCACAGGAAGTGTAGATGTTTAAGTCTGTTAATACAAAGTGTGTATTACACCATCATTTATAGTTTAGGGCAGGTAGTAAAAAGCTCTGCTCTACACTGTGTTTAATATTAGTAAAGGAAAATAATTTAAGAAACATATTAAAGCAGATGTTCAGAGCACTAGTCACAGAGAAGAGAGGAAAGAGCAGAGTTAAAAAATTGGATCACTGTGCTTTTCAAGGTGTGATTTAACAGCATGTGATGTTATGAATCACTTCTTTGTACTAAATGTTGTTTTGTTTTAATATATACATATACAGCCCTAGCACTCATCAGTAAACCCAGTAATCTAGCAACCACAATGGAGATCTGTATAAAAACAGTTGGTAATTTACCAGTACTTTCATTCAGAAATAACTGTTGCAGTCCAAATAATCACTGTACAACTGGGATAATGCTCACTACTTGACATGCAGTCCACTAAAACTTATGGCAAATGCATTAGGAGTTTGACTGGTTGAGACTGGTTGAGTGGTTGAATGGAATGAGAATAAAGTGAGAGGAAGTTAATGTTCTGCAATGGCACAGGCCTCTCTTGAACAGACCTGGGTGGCATCAGCAAGAAAAATAATTTAATCTTGTGAACATTTTCAAGGATTCTAAGTTGTCTTTTTTTCTGGTGCACAAAACATGAGCTTTCAGCACTGATTTTGAAGAAGCCTGTGGCGAGAGGCTCTGTAGCAGTTAGATGGCTGGCAATGAGAGCTAAGAAGTATTTGCAGAGCAATGCTTCAGACACAGCACTACCATGAAATTGGATTTCAAAAAGCCACCAGGAGAGGCCCAGCTGCTGGTATGTTGAATCAGTTCAGCTCCATGTTGCTGGAGTAGTCAATTCTGAATGACTAAACTAAATGCAGCAGTTAATTTCAGATTGGAAGAAAATGGAAAGCTACTTCACGAAAAACAGTTTCATTCAATTTTTTCCCACATCCAGTACCAAATAAAGCCAAGAAAAAACTATTTCTTTGCTGATGTAGGAAGAAATTATTTACTGTGAGAGTGATAGACATTGGAACGGGTTGCCCAGGGAAGTTGTGAATGCCCCAACCCCAGCAGTGTCCAAGGCCAGGCTTGATTAAGGCCTTGAGTAACCTGGTTTGGGTGGAGGTGTCCCTGCCCATGGCAGGGAGGGTTGGTACCATATGGTCTTTAAGGTCCATACCAACCCATTAACATTCTATGATACTATGATTTATTTGTAATATTTAAGAAATGTTTTCTTAAACTATCCCCTTGAATGACCTTAGCAGCAAGGATGTCGAGAAAAGAAGAATTAACCCAGTACCAGAGAAAGGAAGCCAAAACACCTGGGCATGATGGAAGTCAGGGGTTGTGCCAGCTGTGAGAAACAGCTGGCCAGGGGAAAGGTGGCAATACCCTCTAAAGGTGGTGCCTTGCAATGGGTCACCTCTTCAGGGATCTTCTGAGGTTTCACTGCTTCACTTTCATTTCATAGACTCATAGTTCACTGTTCTACCAAGATTGGGAGCCACTGCTTATTTCCAGTCGGCTTGGGAGTCAAGTCAGTAGGATTGCTTCACTTGTGCCACTCTTGCAGGAAAAGGGCTTGTGGAGAAAATCCTGTCACTGCAGGGCTTGCTTGTATTTGTTTTGCTCCTTTGGCATTTGGAAAAAAAAACAGGTAGGGAGTAGAAGTTAGATCTGGATAGGACAGATAGATATTTTCCTTCTTTAATTTTTATGATTCTATTAACTACAGCTGGTATAAATTCTGATTAAATCTGAACTCTGCATTTGATTGTAGGGAGACACTATTTATTAGGAAAAGCATAGTTCACTCTGTCTGCAAAATCTCACTGCTATTATAAGGTCTTTGAGATCACAGTTTCTCGTCATTACATTAATAATTTTTTTTTGTATTAATTATTTGTTAAATATTGATGGTGACCATCTGGACGGATTGCAAAACCTGCTGTCTGTCCCATTCTCAGAAATCATACAGAAAGAAGAAATTCAAGTAGGCATACTCCAAAGTATTTTATTGAACAAGTGCTGCTATTATTCAGTCATTAAGTAAGACCAGCTTTCCACTAGAGGTGCATGTAGCATTGCTGACCTAGGCATCCCCCTACTGCATAATCACAAGTACTTTTTATTTAGTGAATACTGATGTAATTTGGCAACCCTTATAAGATGATAAAATCTGCTAAAGTTCAAAAGCATTTTAGAGAAAGGGCCAGAGTAAACATTAACAACTTCATTTGCTTAGGTTGGCTAACTTGAAAAGGCTGCATAACATCAATGAAAATGCTTTGTCAATCACATTCTACACTAGATTAGTCTTAAAGTCCAAGGAAGAATCAAAGTTCACCTAAGTATATAAACTTCTGTCTAGCACTCTCTGGTATCATTTACAAGTTTAACAAAAAAGAAAAATGAAGGAGAAGGAACAGTCAGTAGCTATTGAGGAAATTATAGACGCCTCAAAAATAAAACTGGTGAGCAAATATTTTCTTTGTTTTCCTTCAATACTATGAAAGTGTTAGGTAAGAAATTGCGTCTTTCAGTTGTTTCAGTTGCAAAAAAAACTAACTATGAAAAGCACAAATTCAAAATTCCTCAGGCCTGTTTCCTGCAGCTGGAAGTATCTTTTGTTATCACTGCCACTGCTGTTTTGAATGTCATACGAATGTCAGATGAAGGTTTGCTTTTGGTATTTCACACAATTGAGTAGTGTGAGGTGGAAATGGGCAGTGTAGAGCCCTCTTGCCTGCACAATTTACCTCATGCTGTAGGAAAGGTCTTCACAGAACAGAGTATGCATTACTTTGGGTCAGGAGAAGAACTGTGATCTACTTTTACATAGCTGCAGCATTCAAAAGCAGTGCAAAATTACCAAAAAGCTCAGCTCTGTCTCTGGCACTCTAACAGACCAATGTCTACTAATCCTTCTCTATTTTGGGGGTAGAACTCTGGCTGAAGGGAACCAAAAGACTCACTCTTCATGCAACTGTAGTAAAGTTCCCATAACTCGGAAACTAAGGGAACATTTCTTCTTTTCCTCTCTGTTTTTCTCTTTCTAAAAGGTAAACTGACAGAAATGAAAGTATTATTAAAAAATATACAGTTGTTTGTATAGTTGCAAGTACCTTTTAGAAACATGATCTTTATCTCAGACCTTAACATTTAACAGTTTAACAGTAGTAAGAGAAAAGGATAGTTAAAACAGGTTTCTAACTCTCACAATATTAATTCCTTATTAATTCCAAGCCCATGTGCAGCAGACACTGCCAGCAAATTCCTGCTGTTTGGGGCCACCAAGAAGATTTTGTTTTATCCCAAAGCCTGTGCTGCACCTTGCGTTGCTCTCTGTATACAGCAATGCAAGACTTGAAGTCCTTAGGACGTGGCAGGCCATAAAGAAGATTATATTTAGCTCACTGCTGTCTGCAGCATACAGGTAATGATGCCTTCTGGAGAAAAACTTTATGAATTTCTGTCAATGGCATTTACATAGGTTGAATAAAAGACTTGTGAGCTCAGAGGCAACAACGGTGGCTACTTTGTTCTCCAGGGGCAGTGAAGCTTTTTACTGCAAGACAAAACTATCTTGTGGAAAACAAGGATTTCTCAAAGTCCATTTTGATAAATACACATCCAAAAGTACAGCTTTAATGATCATCTTAGCACTTGCTTTTCCATCAGCCTAGGCCTTCAATGACCTTTAATATATGTGTAAAGTAGTTTATTAAGTAGCTGACTACTCTATATTTAAATTTATATTTATATATATTTATATTTACACTAGAAATATGAATTTGTGAATTTATCTGAAATCCAACACTATAGAAAGGATTTTCAATCAAAATGAAATTCTGCATGGTACACCCATGTGGAAACACTAGAACACAGAAACCTTACTGCATTATGTTTAGAGACTTAGATGTTAGATAATATCTCAGAGGACATAATATAAAACATAAATTATATAGAGTATATGTTATAAGTAAATGTGCTTTTCACTTCTCCCTCAGCCTAATTTTTCCTCTTTTTTTGTGCTTTTCATTGTTTTCAGAGGAAGGATTTGAATGATTTGATATATGCATTTACATGCTGTATCCAACAAAATTGAAGTAAGGTGGAACCAGGGATTAGTGCATTAGCTGATGTTGCTTGTGAACTAATAGTAAAATAGCTAACAGATCTATCATTTAATTGGCATCTTTTGTTTTCATAACCTGGGGTTTAGTGGGCAGTAGTATTTTGAATTGATTTCCAGCTGCAAGTTGGATGATGACATTGTCACAGCATCACTTAACTTCTGGACTGTGTCTGTTAATTTTGTGGTCAGAAAAGTAAGAAAGAGCCAAAACATACAATTAAAAGGTAGTAATTGAAAGAGTATATACATCATGCAAAGGGTTGATTCTCCAGAAAATTCCTTTGCTTTGTCATGTTTGATCAGACATTTATCTAGACAATGGACTTCTAAGAATATGATCAGGGCAGAAATGTACTATGACTGGAATATGAAGAGAGTTCATTTTTCTCTGATGAATAATGAACCATCTTGATGATCATTATTGGACTATAAAAAATGAACCAGTTTTCATGCATAATATATAATATCTGATATAATATATCTGAACATTAAGTCCCTGGTTGAGGATTGTGTAATTATGAAACATGTTAAAGATAAATATAGAAGGGGACACAATTTGTTCAGATGAAAACAAATCTGAGAAGGATAGTATTTTCTGCTAGTCTCTTTGTATAATGTATGGAACATTTTTGAATCATTATTGGTGAAGACCATTTGTACTCAAATATATGTATTTTGCATTGCAGTTGCAAAAAAGACCAAGAATATTTAGCTTTAAATGGGATCTTCTAGATTCTGAGAACAGCATACTACAACTTCTTTGGCAATTGATACTGTAAACACATCCTTACAAATAAAAAGGATAATACAGCTTATGTTCAACTTTCTTCAAGCAGCACAGCAATTGAGAAAGAAAGCTGAACACTAGTCTTTCTAGTACTTGTATTGACAAGATTATGCATCCTGTCTGCAATAAATTTGAAAAGACGAAAAGTCAGAATTTATTAAAACCCACACTGAAGGTACAAGAACTGCCCGTTTTCCCCTTGTCAAAACCTGCAAATACCCATTATACCAGGTGCTGTCATTTAGAAAATGGGCTTGTTAATATGTGTTAATATAAATTTATTGATCAATGCAGTCTTTGGCCAAATTCAGTGCATATTTTGAGTTCAATCTGTGAACTTGAGAGATCGAAAAAAGGTTTTGTTTACCTGTCATGAAGAAATTGTAAAGGCATGACAAGCAATCAACTGTTTTTATGTTTGGTACCCCAGTATCAAAACCACAAACTTTATGACATATGTGAAATGAACTGTGGACACAATTCCATATTGAGATTTTTGTATTTGGGATACATATATGGGATAATAATGTAAACATTGTGCAAAATTCCTACTTTTGTGGATTTCTTTTTTCTTTAATTAAAATGATTAAGCAAGAAACACATTGAAATAGATGGGTGCCAAATTTTTTTGTGGCTAAGAAGAAGTAGCCTCATTTTACAAAACTGTTCCTTGAAGTGTTGCTATCAATTAAGCTAGTGAAAACATGATTTAAGTGGGATATATTTAGGGGTGGAAAATGACAAAATATTTCACTAATCTTTTGTTTTAGATGCAGTCTGAGAGAGTACCAATTTTTACCAAGAACCAAAACAAATATTCTCTTGCAGATACAATACTCAGCCTTTCAGGTTAGGCAGCTCTCTTGTTGTGACAAGTAAAGCCACATGTGTTGTGGTTGCCTGTTAAGTTTGCCAAGCCTGCAGGTGCAGTACAGGCCAGCTGACCATGTGTCAACTGTCCTCAGAATGGTCTGCATAGCACAGCAGCTGCTGTGGAAACATGCCACACACTGCTGCTGCAGGAAACAGGCACACTTGGTGGGTTGTTTGTCTGCGGTTATTAACCCCAGAAAAAAGGATAGCAAAGGAAGTTCCTGCTAGCAACTTGCTTCCTGCAACTTGCTTCTCACTTGCCTTTTTTCGTGAGTACTTCTGATCCAGGCATAATGAAGACGTGTGGTAGAGGGAGTCTGGTCCTGACCTCTGTCCCTTCTGGGGACATCCTGACCTGTCTAATCACACTCAGGCTTGTGAGTGTGGCTGTGAGGAAGAGAGCCCCTTGGAGAAATGGCAGCTGGATAACAGGACAGTCTATCCTGTTGTCTGTTTGCGTTTGTCGCCACATTTCTCTTCACAGAGAAAAGCAAGGCACAATTCTTCCCAAGAATATTTCTGGGTTTCACATTCTCTGAACATCAGAGAAAGAAAACACAATTCTTATCTCGTTTGCTGTGTCTGTGTTGTGCCAAAGCAGAATGCAGTATGGAGATTGTTTACCCAGAGTGATGGTGTTTTGTTTCCTTGGTCTATCAGGGCCGGGTGTGTGTGTGTGCATAAGGACTGTTGGTGGGCAGGCATGAGACACTCACAAGATTCTGTGCAGTTAAGTGCAGTTGAGTGCTTGGCAGATTCAGTTTAGAAGTAATGTAATATATTGTAGTATAGTATAGAATAATATAGTATAATAAAGTAATTAATTAGCCTTCTGCTATCCATGGAGTCAGATGTGTCATTCCTCTCCCACTCTGGGGGGGGGTCCCCCTGAATACTATACACATTTTTCAAGGGGAGGCAGGCTAGCTGATGAACTGTTTTGACCTGTCAGGACAGTCCAGATACCTTTGATGAAGGGCTCTTGATATCCTAGAGTTTGGCCATTTTAGACAACTAGAACATGTCAGGTGTCTGCTTTTTAAAGATAAACACACCCTGCATCATCCTTGAGTAATGACATCCTTTGGGTGTATGGAGAGCTGTTTCCTCCTGGAATTAATATTTTTTAGCTAGTCCTGCATATACAAGGTTCACTGTTGACAACCCTGTGTATGAACACATTTTAGTAAAATGCAGTACAGGTTATTTAGAAAGTAACTGAACAGCTTGCTAAGGAGCAAGCTAAAGAGATAATAAAGTTTTCCTATGTAAAACAAAAAATATATTAATGAAGTTTACCAATAACCAATCCTTGATCTCAGTTTACTTAATATTTTCATTAGTGATCTTGGAACAAAAAGATACATTTATGCTGACAAACTTCACTGAGGTAGCAAAAGAATAAATATTGCAATACAGAGAAGGATGAGGATCTCATAGAGGAAGAATTATATGACTGTGATGACAGAATGGTCTAAATGGAAGGAATGTAATAGTACTGAGTGGAAGGTCATTCATTTAAATACTAATAACAGGAATGTCTGCAGTAAGCTGAGAACTCATTAACTGGAGATGACAGAAAAAGATCTAGTTACATTAGTTGTTCAGGGGATAACGATAAGCCATCAAAATGATGGGACTGCATAAAGGAGATAAATATGATCTTAGTGTCCATCATGAGACTGATTTGCAAGAGACATGAGGAAATATCCAGTGTGGGATTCACTGGGCATGAAACTCTTTGAATGCTATTGGTAAAAAAAGGTGTCCACCCTTCAGAAAAACTAATTCAAAGCAGAAAAGGTACGGAGAGGCCATTGTTAGAACATATCATTGCATGGGAAGTCTGTCTGAAGAATCATAGCCTGTCCAAATTAGCAAAGCAAAGTCTCAAGGACCTATGCTCACTCCCAGTAGTCACCTGGGGGGGATGTTAAACAATGACATATGTCTTAAAGGAACAGAAAATAAAATAAAATTTGTCTACAAATGGAAATAAAAGATAAACTTTTTGACAATAATTGCAATCATTCAACTTTTTTTACATACTCTAAATAAAAATATTTGGATGTGAAACCTAATTGATTTTAGACAGAGCATTATTGGCTCATGTACTAGAATATATGTAATGATATGTTAAATTAACTCAATATCCAGGAAATGCTTTCTAGTCTACACTGAAATTTTCAGCAGAATTGTCAAATTAAGAAAATTCTAAAAAAGCTTTAAAAACTTTTTTATTTTAACAAAACAAAAAAAAAGGTTTGGAAAAAGGTTTGGTTATTATTTTCTAGCTGTGTAATGCTGATTGTGATACAACCATGACCCTTACAGACTTGAATTTTACTGTAAGGCAAACACATCATGCAAGATTAGCCAAAATGGAAAAATACTTAAATAATAGGTGATCGTGCATGTGAGCACTGTTGTGGCATAGACCTGTTTAGGGACTACAGGCATAGACAACCTGTATTCATGCATTTTATTGCTGCATTCAAAATCCTTCTCTTGGAAGATATGGAAATGCTATTGGTTTAAGTCTTCCTTAAAATTACATTATGTTTAGCAACAACTATCATACTATAAGATTTGGAATACCACATAATTTCCTTTCATAGGGCAATGCCTTTAATGTAATGTTTTCCTTTATAAAACCCCCCAAACTTGGCATTAGAGACTGCAAATTGTGAACAAAGCTGTCCATTCCTAGTCATCCATGCTCTTAATAAACCCTTAGTATTTGCTGCACAATCCTGCCTGCACAGCAGTTCAGACCCAAGTATTGGACATGGCAATCTTCTCTCGATGCGACCTCCATAGTACTTCCCTTGGACATTGCCAGCAAGCACAAAGTCACAGGCCTGTGAGGTGTATTCACTCAGGTAGTCCAGCTGAAGTTTGCTTTTATAATTGGTCTAAGCTTCAAAGTTGAGTATCTTTCAGGACTGAGCCCCATGAATGAAAATTCTCATGTTCCAGTCTTAGCACACAGGCATTGAAGATCCCCTGACACTTTATACAAAAGGAAGAATGTTAACCCCAGTGTCCTTGCCAAATGCTAACTTTGTTAATTACAGCCTGCTTTCTTCAATGCTCCTTGCAGTTTTAATTAGAAATTGTATTATTCTCTTCCTGTACTACATTGTCACTGGTTATTCCCAGTTAACCATTTGCTGTGCTAAAGGTTGTTGATATTTTGTCCAAAGCTGCTTGTATTTCAGAAATGGGAAAGATGGCATATTATATTCTGCTATTTTTAATATTTCTGTTCTCATTCCTTATAAGCCACTTGCATTTACATTCCTAGATACATATACATAAGTATCATGAATGCAAGGTTTGGAAATTATGTGACTTACAAGGACTTCTCAGAACAACACAGGTGGGAACCAATATGACACCTGCAAGATAAATGATTTGCTGGTACCTAGGAATTTTCATACCCAAATGCCTGTGTTTCCACATCTAAATTGAAAACAATGACATGCTTTTGATATGGTGGAATCAGCTGGGTTTTTAGAGCTTTGGAATTCATCAAGTCTCCCAGTGCTATAGAATTGTAAGATCATAATTGTATACATATTGTATAATTGTGCAAGTGATTTGTACCTTTAGGAACATTGTGTTGAATTTTTGTGAAATTATATGTGTATGTATATATATAAACTTATCTTTTAATGTAGGCTTGGAAGGTATTTGAAGTCTCAGTTCTGCAAAAACTTTCCTTGCTTAAATGACACTAAAAGCAATAAATTGCATTATGAGGTATGGAGTTTTGATACATATCCAAACAGCTAGATATGTTTGGATTCACAATTTCTATAATATATTGTGCTATATGTTTTGATTTTATAGTTCGAAAATTAGTTGCTTACAGATGTCTACATTTCTAAAAGAACTTCCTGTTTTGTCAGACAAAAAGTATGTTTCTTCATGTTGTATCAAAATTGGCCGCTTTCTACTATAACATTGCTCTAAGTGTTCAGTAACATTGGCAAAGAAATTCCTTGGAATTTTCTATGTGTGATATCAATGCAGAGCAAATTCAGGTAGACAGTTTCAGCAAAATACTTTGACACATTTTTTGACTGTATATTATAAAAATCTCTGGTAATCAGAAAAATTATTAATTTTAAAATAAGTTTTACCTATGTGATTTTCAAAGTAAGAGTTTATTTTGAAATTTTCACATTAGGAGCCCAGTGAGATTTCCTGAGAAGGTACATATAGGAGGCTTGCAACATTCACCCCAAACTTTCTTCAGAGTCAAGAATAAGAGACAGAGATCATTCAGTTCATTTGGACACACTCAAGTGTCCAAAACAGGTCACATTAATCACTCTCTATTTCTTCTCCTGATCCTGAATCCTGACACTGAGAATTATTCCTTACACATTAATTCATAGGAGATTTTTTGTATTAACTGTGAATGAGTGTGTCAAAGGGAAACCACCAGTGGCCTTATCCACAAAGCCACTTATGTGACATAGTGGCCATTGCAATATAATTCAGATTTTTACTGAATTCACGGAAGAAAGAGACAGTTGATAGTGCAATTGGCACTAACTTTCCATAACATTTCTTGCCACCTGCATCAAGATGACACCGCTGTAGTTCCTCCATCTTCCTTCTGGCCCACCTTGTAGATGGGCATCACGTTTACTCCAATAACTGTGACCTCCTCAGTTAGTCAGGACTTCTGGTCAATGGCTCAGGATGGCTCAGTGAGCTCTTCTGCCAGCTCCCTCAGGGCCCTTAGGTGCAGTCTGCCTGGCCTCATGAACCTGTCTAAATGGTGCAGCACGGCACTCCCCATTTCCCTTGGATTGTGAGGTCTTCATTCTGCTCTGTCTCCCAGGTCGGGTAGCTGGGTACCCAAGGAACAAGCAGTACTACTCTTAAAGAGTGAGGCAAAGGAGGCATTAAGTACTTCAGCCTTTTCCTCATCCTTTGTCACCGTATTTTCTCCCACATCCAATACAAGCAGGGAGATTCTCCTTATCCCCCTTTTTGTTGCTGATTTGTTTATAGAAACATTTTTCATTGTCTTTTACAGCAGTGGTCAGATTAAGTTCTAATTAGGTTTTGGGCCTTCTAATTTTTTCCCTGCATAGCCTCACAAAATCATTGCTGTCCTCTTTAGCTCCCTGCCTCTTCTTCCACTATGCTTTTTTCCCGTCAGTTCCAGCCAAAGATCTCTGTTCAGCCAGACCAGTTCTTCCTCAGTGGCTCATCTTTTTACACATGAAGATGTCTTGCCCTTGTTCCTTTAGCATTTCCTTCATGGTGTCCTTCATGGACTCCTTTCCCCTTCAGGACTGCCTCCCAAGGGAGTCTCTCAACCAGTCTCCTGAACATGCCAAAGTCTGCCCTCTGCAAATCCAAGTCTTGCTGACCCCTCTCTTCACTTCCCCAAGATACAAAAACTTTGTTTTTATTGTTTTATTGTATTTATTGTTTCATGATCGCTGTGCCCAAGGTGGCCTCCAAGTGTCACATCTGTACAAGTGCTTGTCTGTTCACAAACAGCAGATCCATCGGTCACCTTCCCTAGCTGGTTTGCTCACCAGCTGTGTCTGGAAGTTAGCTCCAGAGATCCTGTCACACACTCTAGGGATCTTCTGCACTGTTGTTTTCTCTAGGCTGTTGTACTTCCAGACAACACTTGTGAGAAGTTGGAAGTCCCCCTCAGGAACAAGGACCATCAATTGCAAGACTTCTCTCAGCTGCTTATAGAATATTTCAGTTGCCTTTTCATCCTGGTTGGGTGGTCTATAAAAAAGTCCAACTAGGAAAAGTGCCTTGCTGGCCTTCTCCTTGATTCTTATCCTCTTACCTTCAACCTTTGCATCCCCATCATTAAGCTCCACACAATCAAAACACTCTCTAAAATGCAGAGCTACCCCACTGTCTCTTCCTCCCTGCCCATCCATTCTGGAGTAATGCTTATGTGAATCCTTTTAATTAGTGAGATGATAGGCTTGTTGTTATCAGTAGTTGAATGACTTGGGTTTGGGCTTCATTTTTATCATTTCCATGTGGAGTGGTGATGCTGTTTTCCTAATAGTTGGTAAATATGAAATGACAAGGGGAAGAATCCTGGAGAGCATCTGCATGAAACAAAGTATGGTACATTTGGCAGAGACACTCTGCAAACAATTAAACAAATTAGGGGGCTGGACAGTCAGTGAAGGAAGTTTAACAAAGACAAGTCTTGAATTCTGCACCTGGGATGGAGCAACCCTGCACGTGTGTACAAAGTGAGGAATGGGATACTGGAAAGCAGGGCTGCAGAAAAGGACTTGGGGTCCTGGTCAATGGCCAATTGAATGCGAGTCAGCAGTGGCCTGGCAGCCAGGAGGGACACCTGTGTCCTGGGATGCATCAGGCACAGCATCATTAGTGGGGCAAGGGAGAGGATTGTTGGGCAGTTTTATGGAATTGCCTTCACCAGCTGTGTAACTGAACTCAGCTGAAATGTCTGTCTGTGTTTTAAAGTTGAATTTACTCATGCTCTTTTGAACTATCACACAATTTTGAACTTTGAGGCGTTTGAGTTTGAGGTTGGTATAATTTTTTCCTTGCCAGCTAAATTGGCCAGTCATGAACTTTTCTCTTGGATTTGGGCATTGTCATTTAAATCCGTAGCTTTGTGCATAGACTGTGTTTCAAGGATAAATGTGAATTTCTGTCTGAAAATTAGAACTAATCAATTAAGTATCTCATGTTTGCATTAAACTTTGTTTAACAAGCCTAGTGCTTCCATTAATGGCATTGATAATCTACTACATTGAAGGTTGCCACCAGTTTAATGCAAGTTATTGAACTTATGTACACAGCTGTTTGAAGTACATAAAGAATGACAGATATGTATTTCTCATTTGTTAGATTATTTATTAGATTATATTATTTTCAGTGGTTACTATTTCCTAGCATTTCACAAAAAAAGTAGCCTAAGTCATATAACATCCTTGCCAAAGACCTCTAGAACTTGGAGGTGTAGGAGTCACACTGACTCTCAATTTTTTATGTCATTCTGTTTTCATATCATTTGAATAAACTAAATTCATTTACATGAATGTAGGAAGTAATTAAATATGACGAGAGCTAATATGAGTTCACTCTTGTAATGTAGTTATCCTATCACTGGAACAAAGAAAATGCAAAGGTAAAACTGCAGTGAATTCTGTAATACTTGTCAGTTTACCCCTCGAATGAAACAAAGGTACCTAAAGTGAGAATGCTCTTAACATTCAAATCCTGCATATTAAACATAGCTTGTTCTGAGTAATACTCATCTGAATTCCAAACATTCTTTTAAAAAGTATTTTCATTGAGAGCTCAAATGTATAAGCAGATTTGCAAAACTGACTTGGTGTTGTGATTTCTAATGGTATTCAAGAATTTTCAGTTTTCCTAAGTAATAAAGCTCTAGTTTAAAAATGAGCATGTTATTTATGTGTGTTCAATTAGAATTCTGATTGCTCCATTAAATAGTATGTAATACAACTAGGAGAATTTAACTCAAACCAGATTATTAGATGATCTAGTGAAGTTATTAGTTAATTTAACAAAATCATTATTTAAAAATAGAGCTAATTTAAAATTTCAGTTTTAATATAAAATACAGGGAGCACAGCCATGGAACAACTTCACAATGAGAAAGTAATTCAGAAAATTGTCTCCATTCAAAATAACTTGTGATGAAGCTCACAGTCTCTACAAAAAGAGAAATTACAAAAGTCTGAAAAAAGCTGGTTCCCAGCAGACCTATGGCTGGTGTCTTGATGACCTGCCTGGAAAATTCCAGGTTGTTTCAGGATCCATAGCTGATGGGGAAATCTGTGACAAGACATTTTCTTGTCTATGAAAAACAATTTTCTTAAATACCTCCTAATTTAATTTCCTTTCATGCTTTTCTGTCTCAAGTCAGTGATGGTATCCACATTATTTTTCACCCACTTTTTTTTTTTTTTTTTTTTTTTTGGTTTTGGTTTTTCTTTTGTTTACTTTTGGATTTATTTTCTGTTATCTTGGCCATGTGGACCCAAACTCAGTTTCTAAATCCTTGAGTGTTGACCACAAAAAAACCCCAAAGATGTCAGCACAAATTTTATATGCATGATAAAAAAAAAAAAAAGTTTTTGTTTTACTGCAAAGAATCAATGCTGAAAAGTTGGTCATAGGGTCATAGAAAATGAGCAAAGCCTGAACTGTTCTTCAGTAAACTTTTGCATATTTTACAGTTATTTCATGTATGTGAAGTTATTCAAATAAAGGAAATTGTACAATTACCTGAAATCCACATACTTTAGCCTTACTTAGTGTGCATTCTATGGGCTTATTTCGCTAATATCATATTATATTTTTTAAGGGAATAACGATACTGGTATACATGGTTATATGCTATGCATATTAGAACCATTAGGTTATCTGGTCTAACCTGACAAGAGTACAGTTCCTTTTCTCAATGCATATTCTCTGATGTTCTTTCCACTCTAATTTTAACTATTACACATAACTAGGTCCCTCAATATGTTGCTAGACCAGGCTCTGTATGAAGTACCAATCCAGAGTTTAGAGTTGTGGTTAAAAAATCATACTGGGGATTATGGCCAAAATCAGCGTGGTAAAGTTGACTTTCGGGCTAACGGATATTTGAAGTGCAGACATAGCAACACTGGATTTAGAAAATGCAATTTGGAAGCAATTGAGAAACAGACACTGTGGCTCATATCTTGTCATCACTGTTGATCTGAAGCCCACAAAAATGTCAGACAGTGATTCTTTGCTTTCAATTTTAGTTAATATTGGGTAATAGGAATCTTTTTCTTTAGATATATGTACATATACTCCTTCTAAAGAAAACCAGACTCATATACAAAAATATTTGCTCCTTGCATACATTGTTTTTTTTTTAAAAATCTGTTAACTATTTTACTTATTTTAATTTTTTTCCTTATTCTTCTTTCCTTCTCTACCCCTCAAGCTATCTAGCAGCATTTTGGATATATATAACAGTGACCAGGGAATGGCACCAGCTAATATGGGTCTCACAAATGCTTCTTGCCCAGCTAATCTACCAGTAAAAAGGGAGCTCACAGGTAAAAGGACTCTGAGATTTTAGTATATAACTGCATAAGTGATGATGTGTGTCTTAAAAGTTGAATCTTATCCATGAAAAAGATATCCATAATTAAATTCCTGAGAATTTTCAGTCTGTGGTTTCATTTAAGGAAAAGAACAAAGATAAGCAAGGAATCTTTTCTTTCTGCTCTTCTCTTTAGAAATTCAGAAACCATGTTTACCTCCTGTTTTTATGAATATCTAAAAACCTTAATATTTTAGAAAACAGTATATTCTTCCACATGTTGGCTTCTGATCAACAATATAAATAAATTATCGTCCATTAAATTTGTCCCAGGGTAGAACAAATAGTTCTTTTAAAACTTTACAATAAGGCTATTCAAGGTAAAGTTATATTAGTAGATTACAAACTTTAAAAGTTACATTCATTTAATCCAAAGAATGCCATAAAATCATGTACAGTTTATTAATGTCACTCAGAGGAAACAGTGAGTTTATTCAATATCTTACAAATCTGATTAACTCTTGCATTATGGGATATAGAAAATCCATATTCACCTTAGTGTATTGTAAGTTTTATCCCAATGTAAAATACAGGAAATTGGAGAAAAATACCCCTCCACAGCATTTCTACATTCTTAAATTTAAAAAAAAAGTGCCTTAAAAATGTTAAGCAACCTGCCAGGCTTGCTTAAAATTTAGTACTGGTAGAATAAAGATTTGCCTATGATCTGTTTTATAATAAAAAAAGTAATGCAGTAAAAGGACTGGAAGTCTGGTCTTTGTGACAAGAGGCCATTTTCAAAAGATGAAAGAAGTACTGGAATTGCATTTTAAGGACTATTTTAATAAATGTTACTTTCTGTCAGAAGCAGATACAAGAGCAATGGCAAAGGAGAGACAAAAAAAGGATAACCACAATCTCAGTAAGTATATGTTCATCTTCCATCTCATTAAATGAAATGTATGGAGAATGCAAAACTATGATACATTAGCTACCACATCTCTGCTCCTCTCCTAGACCAGGCTCTCAGCAGGCTAACTCAGACTGCAAAAACAGCTGACCATAAAGCTTTCTTGATTGAAATGAATTATTGTCTCTGACTTTCAAAATACTTTGCATATTGCAATTAATTTATTTCCATATAATCTCCTGCTATTATTTTTTCACAGTAACACACTTTACTTGATGTTTTCTCTAAGAATTACAGTGCAAAGCAGACAAGAAAGGAGGCAGGTTATGAGAAAAACAACACTGAAAATCCAGTCTTCACACCATCTTTACTGAAGAGCCAAAGCAAGAGGCTGTATCTCTTTATGGGTGATGGGGTAGGAAAAAAATTTGCATCAGATAACTTTTAAGTGGTTGCTAAGCTCTTAAAGTTATTGAAATGAAAGGAGATCAGTACAGGACTTGGTGAGACTCACCAGAGTTCTGACTCTGCCACACAAGCCCCATAACCCCTGTCATCTGGGGTACCCTCCTGTTTTCTTTAAGGACAACAGTGCAGATATGTACAGATGATAGGCATGTTGATTTTAGAGGAACAGTCTTAGAACAGTAAAATTCATAGTTCAGTGTCTAAATATTAGAATTACAAAAATAAAAACCATTTTAATTTGTATAGAATAGTTTCATTACTGGGAGATTGCCTATAAAATGACACAATTTTTCCCTCTAAAGCATAATTTGAAACAAAAAGGCTGCAGGATTCTTTTTGAAAAGTGTTGAATAAAGCAGTTAAAATTTTCAAGTTCTCCTTTCCAGATCTTCCAACAGAAATAGTATGGTAGTTGGATTCAATGATCCTTAAAAATCAAAACCTAAGTTAGTAATTAATTAATAGCCTCTATTTATATCTTTATTCCCTTACTTCTGTCTTGTTTCTCTGGCTATTTGATTTCCAGTAATCAAAGAGGGACTTATGGCTTGCATGAAATTACATTCCTGAAAGTATACATCCACTGGCAAAATGTGCTAGCAATCACTGGACAATATTCTGCTGCTTAGAATTTCCAGAAGGCATCCTTATATCTGTCTATAATTTTTTGTGGGTTACAGACAGACCATGAAGATCTTTAGACGTGTTGCTGGCACATAATCTCTGAAATGCCAATGCAGCTGGTCTCTGTCTTGTTAGGGCAGAAATGGGGAGTTTTGCTGGACTAAGAAAGGGGGTGGGTAGGGATTACCTGGAGCTACAAAGGGAAAGAGAGGCTCATCATAGCTACATCAGGGATGCCAGGTCTTACTACTGCCTCCACTGTTTGCTTTGGCTTATCACAGTCCTTCCTGATCACAGAAGAAATGTCTGAGAACTTTCCCTTACCACTGACAACTAAACTGAAGGCCACTGCAGACAGGCAGCATCTCTTTTGCCTTGGCTCCAGGTGTACTCTGCAGAGCTCAAAGGCTCTCTGGACACAGCTCTAAAGTCTTGGACATAATAATGCATTGCATATAAAGGCTTTATCAGTGTGATTTACTCTTTTAAGGGGATCAGGTTTCTTAGTGTTGGTCTGAAAAATCAGTTTTTGAAAGTTGATTGGAATTATACAAACTTTCAATTTTCAGGTTGAATTAAGGCCTACATTTTGCAGAAAAGTTGTACATTTTCATAACAAGGAGGAATAAAGGCACTGGAAAAAAGTTCCTTTTGAAAGACTATATTGAATGAAAACATGAAAAGGGATTTTGATGTAAGAAGTGGAACCCCTTCATGCAACACACAGAGTTTAAAACATTATTTAATGTTTCTTAACTTTGGGGTTTTTTGTTTCCAAACAGAGAATGTTATATTATAATCCTGTCCATGCAGTTTGAAAAATAATTTTCTGATTTGGCTTATGTATAATTTGATTCTTGAAATATTACTGATAACTCAGGATCTCTCTGGAAAATTTCAGACATACATCAGGAAAGTTCCATTGCAACATGTTTCCAAGCTTAAAAATCTCCCTCCCTAACTCATTGACACAACAACTGGAAGTTTCTTTTCAGAAAAAAATGCAAAAATGCAAAGAAAAAGGAATTCTGCAAGTGTTCACTTGTAAAGATATTTTTTCTTTCCCTTGTTTTATAGCTAATGCTTAGTTGACTATTTTTGATGAATATCTTACAGAGTTGTCCACAGTGTAAATATTAATTAAACAGCAGCTATTTTACCATAGGACAGTGTAGTTAAAGCACATTCTTCAGTTTTGTTTGCAATGACATAATTTTGCCAACACAACTGAAATATATATTTTAAATTTTTTCGTTCCTCTGTGTTTTTGTACACTGGGCTCTCCTACAAGAACCAGCACATTCATTCCAATGAGATGCAGGGCCTCACTGAGCATTACAGTCAGGAGGATTATAACCCTGTCTTCTGAATATGTGAATTCACACAAAAAACCTGAGATGCTTTAATTTGTTAAGTGAAACTCCTGTTTCTATAGAAAGCAAGACAAGATAATGCACCCCACCAAGGCAGAGTACTTAATCAGAGTAAATAACAACACTCAGGTTGTTCCTGGAGCTTGAATCTGCTAGGGAGGAAACAGCTGACTGCTACACAAACCTAGGAGCCTCACACAGACAGGAAGCAAAGCATTTTAAATACAGGAAGAAGAGGACTAAAAGTGATCCAGATGGAGGGGCTGAAAGTGACATGCTCATATGACTATGAGAAGATTGAAGTCAGCCTTGGAAGACCCACTAGGATGCCCTTGGCTGAACACTTATAATTTAGCTCTACCGGGCTTTTTGTATTTATATTCAAAATTTGGCCATTAGACTTTAAGGGCCCATCTCCAAACACAGAGCATGTATCCATTCTGCCCATGTGCTAGGTTGGACAAGGCTGGAATGACAGAGTACAGTGGCTTTGGCATCTTGAGCCCAAGGTAAGGTCTTCCAGGATGCAAAGCACAAGAGAAAGAGCTCAGTGTGATGTTAGTGATGGAGAAAAGCTGAACCCTGCTTATTCAGTGAGATTTGGTTTGAGTTAAAGTGGAGGCAGTGGACAAATATGTGAGCTGACACCAGTAGAACAGCAGTAGAGACTGCTGGTCTGACACCCAGCAGTACCCTAATGGGGCTACATTCTCACTGAATGCACTTCCTGTGTCAGAATTATATAGAAGTAATTCCCCAAAGCAATGAACTGTTCTCTGGACCTATCCCCTAGAAAAATATGAAGTTTCTGAAGGATCACATACACAAGCCTGGATACCAGTACAATGCTGGTAAAGTGAACTGAGAGCACACAGAGGGGGTACTAATTTTAAAATGACATTTATTTTCTTTTTTTTTTCTTCTAACTAAACTACAAAGTGAACCAAGATACCCTACATAGCTTGTCTTAGGAGAAGGATAAATTTAAATCCAAAAAATATATTTCATATTTTTAACCATGGTGGGTTTATTTTCATTTTCTCTATGTTTTAAAAATTATCATAAATATTTTTTGTGCTGTCCATCATCAAAGGAAACAGATGTACAGGGGTGAAGTGGTTTTGGGACATAATCTTGCTCTGTGTTAGTGAGGGGGATACAGTTGTAGTTATGTACTCTCTGTGGGTTTAAATGCTAGTAATTCTAAATAAGGGATAGTGAAGCTGTTACCTTGTGATTTGTAACAGGAGTTCTGCCAAAATATCAATTTCTGGATTAATTGTCTTGTATCCCTGTTGGATTCACCAGCAAGACTCCACCAAGCTGAAATCTGTTCTGTGGGAGCATGGTGGAGAAAGAATATATAAACATTAGGAAAAAAGAAATGTTAGCTCACATATAGACAATATGTGACTATTTCATTCTCTAGAAATCTAATTGTAAATGGGAGAAAACCCTGTAGTTAAGGTAAGATACAGATGGTACTAATTATAGAGTTTGTTCTGAGAGTAAGTCAGAGACAGGTAGGAGCTCATGTTGGGACTGCTATTTGAGGGAGAATTTTTCTGTACATTGACTAACATGTTTTTAACTAATTAAAATGTTTTATGTGTAATTTCTTCAAAAATATTTCAGCATAAAAATAGTAAATGTTTCTTTTTAACAGTTGAGAGAAGAAGAAGGTATAATATTAATTACCGAATCAAGGAGCTTGGCACACTCATCCCCAAGTCTAATGATCCGTGAGTTCAACTGTCTTTCCTATAATAATGTTTATAGTATTAACACAGGAGAAAAGAGACAGTTGTGTATACTGGCTATAGGATTGAGAAATGGGACACAAAATCTTCCATACCAGGTCACTGGCTCAGATCAGGCTGTTGAAGTAACAAACCTTTGACAGATTTTTCCTGCCTGTTGAAAAACTTATGTGAAAGCATAATAAGATGAAAGCAATTTCAGGGTGTTTAAGAGAAACTGCCACTTAAAGGGAAAAGAAACAAACAAATAAACAAAAGATAAACCAAACAACAGAAAGTCCATCTCTCTGTCCCTGAGCACAATTGTGTGGTGTCTCTGGAGAAGGAAGTAGAGGCGCTTTCAGCTCTTGCCATGGCCCTCTAGTGGGATAACACAAAATTTATGTTGTCACTGTCTGCCCTCTAAGAGAAAAAAAAATCAATTTGAGTCTGTAGACTGAGCATTTTTCAAAAGTTCTCAAGTCAGTGCAGGGAAAGCACCAGTCCTAAAATGCAAGAAAAAAAGTAATAATTGCTATAATTGCTATAATAATGTCATTTTATACTAATGCATATACTTACAGAAACACAAAATGCATATTGCTTGAATTATATGTGCATTCCCTTAAAGCTTATATTTGTCATCAACAGAAAAAAAGCTGCCTTGGAGAAAAGCCCATTGCAGGATTAACAATAACAATTCAGAGTGATTTTTAATGCAGAACTTTAGCCTTAGATTTCTCTTGTCTCTCAGGGAAGACTTAAGACAATGCAGCAGCATGATTGTAACTTGCATAAAATTGATTATACAGATTTTGTCTTTATCATTTGCATGTCAATACAGATGTGCATGATACTTCAAATGAAAACATCAATTGATATTTCAGCTTTTTAAACCTTAGGACTAAGAAACTTTTGATTACATTAAGGATTTCTGCAACAATACAAAGCTGTGTGAGACATACACAAGTAGAAGGTTGGCTTTATTTGAAGTGAAGCCACCAGAGAGAAAGTTAACATACTGCATCCATTTTAGAGAATTCACAAACTCAGCTCCTTCTGTAGCATCCACCAAAGATTGGATAAATGTGCATGATTTTTTGTTATTAATATGGAATTAGGTGTTAAAGCTCAATTAAAGTAAAAAGCACTTTAAATACCTAAACAAAGTTTTGGATGTGATCCATTGCAGGCAGAAACTGATAGAAGTGTTTTAATTTTGCTGGTGCATCTTTCAGAAGTGTTTTAATTTTGCTGGTGCATCTTTCAGTATTCAATACCATTTGGGGAAGTAATGGAAAGATTTCTCAGAAAAACAGTGGATGGCACTGTTGGTTTGCAGCTATAAAGCAAAAATAGAAACTGGTTATACTGCAATTAGAGATGGGCATGGGGTACAAATTCCAGTTGCATTTTTTGATTGTCTATAAAGGTGTTTCACTTACATATTTTGGTCTGGATTCAGGTTGACTTTGTGAACTTAATCAAAACATTAAAACCTAGACTAATCATTTAAGCTGTTCTTAAAATGATTTACCTGGACCCGCAGTTTTACTCCAGTAAGAGGATGATGGGCTTCACCCTCAGTTTTTGGTGTTGTTGCCTGATGAAAATGTTTCAGGTATAGATTCTGAAATCATTGCCTTATCTTGTTTTAGTTTGCAAACCCATGACTGAGTTCAGCAGTGTGACCAGACCCAGAGTGGTTTATGTTTGCAAAAGCACTAGGTGAACTTAAGTATCTCACATTCTGAAGACTGCTGTCTTCAAAAGGCTGATAATCAGTACTCCTTTGGAAAACAGCCCTACTGAAAAGCTTTTAAGTTGGTGCTAAGAAAAAAATAGGCATCAAAATCTGTAGGGTTTTTGAAAACCAGTTTGCAACACAATTTTGCTATAGCTTAGTGCAAGGATAAATTAATTCAAAGAAATGTAAGTAGGGGTTTTTTTTGTATATTTTTTTTAAGGCAGAAATATATTAAATTGAACATATTGTTTTGTTGGCTGATAAGATCAAAATTATTGTTACCTTTTGGTATGGTCTTGTTTTGCCAAATCATAACTCAGCAACCTTATTCTCTCTTTCAGTTCTTGCTTTTTACTTCATCACACCTTACTGTGCCCCCAGTCTGCCCCCCTCTTCTTTGAAAGAAAGAGATTTATCATGGCTTACAATACTTTACCTGTAACATTTTATTACACATAACATTTTTGCTTCAAATTGATTTTAGAAGATTCTTTTTAAAGTGAAAACTTAGTTGTAAAAGGAGAAAACTTACTGATGCTTAGACTAATGACAGTGAAGAAAATCAGCCTCTGCATAGAAGAGCAAATACTACTATAACTAAGCCATTGTGGTGAGCATGCCTGTCCCAGATGGCTTGCTTCAAGAAGATTATATTCAGAATCAGAAACAGAAAAGGACATTTTTTATGCCATTTGGAAACCTTTTGTGATTTATATTTCTTAGAAGTGCTGTGTGGGGGTTTTATTTCACTTTTGTTTTGTTGGTTATGTAGTGAACTTGTTTGGCTCCTGCAGAGCTTCTGCAGGGACTTTCTTTTGACTGGATTAAACCTCTATTCTTTCACTTTTTTTCTTTTTTTTTTCTTAATTTAATGATGAAAAGTGTGGATTACATTACATAAATGAATGGGTGTTTTAAGTTCACTTCATCAGCATTAGAAAATGAAGATAAGTGTAAGTTACAAAGAACTATGACTCTTTTGTTTAACTTTCAATGCTTAGATATCCAAGTGCTAGATGATTCAGAAATGCAAATCAGATTTAAAGAACAAAATCAAAAAACAGAATTTAAAAATGCCAGAAATACTCAGTCATATTTTGCTGAAAAACTCGTAACCTGCTCCTTTAATTATACCTGCCTTTCTATTTGTGTTCAACCTTTCAGAATCAACTTTTTAGGTTGTTAACAGGATTCCTTATGTGATGGAGTCTGGCAGTGCCTACATAAGAACAGTTTAATGGTAGTTGGACTGAAATTGCCAGAAAGTTACCTGAGAAAAAAGAATTCTAGTAATGTTACAGAACTGGAATGTTACAAGAACTACTTAGGATTTGGGTAGAAGCATGGATTCTCTCACTCTTTCCTTTTTGCTCTCTGCATTTACCTGTGCCTGACCTCTGTGCTGTCTGTGGACAGACCCTCTAGCAGCCAGCACAGACACATTTCTTGCAAAGGAAATCTTGTGTACACTCATGCTGTTATAAAGTAGAAACTTGCTGCCCCTTTCAGAATAAAACACTTCACAATTGTGCAAGTCCTCAAAACAAGTACAAAGTCCTTCCAAGTACTTCCTTGAGCAAATTTCTATAGTTTAAAGATAATTTCTCAAAAACAGGGAAAGAAATGTTCTGCAAACACAGTTTCAACTTTGCAAATGTATTTGTTATTAGTAACTGGCCTGTGTCTGGCAAACTCTGTAACTATCACACTCTCAAACAATGCTTTTACTAATTAGTTCTGATCTTAGATGACCAGGTGCTCAGTTCCTACAAGAGTTCAGATTCTGTAAACTAGTGAAGCTCTTTTGACTTCAACAAAGTTAAATTAATGGAAATGAGCTGAAGATCAGTCTCTTTTCCATGTTTAGTTTCTCCAATATAGGAAACTCTGCTTGGTGAGTGTTACATGTTTTGTTCTTGGCATTTGAGTTTTGTAGAGATTCAGATGATAAAGTTAGGAGGAGACAGGATTCAGAGACTAATAAAACATAACGTGTTTTTTACTTTTTTTTAAAATTTTTCATAAAAATCTTATTATTTTTGGTAAGCATCTGTTAATTAAACTCACTAACATATCTGTGGATTGCTAGAAACTTCAAATTGCTCTACCACATGGACACACAGGAATAAAGAAGAAATTCTCCTTTGCAGAGACCATTTCTGATGACCAGATTGACAAAACATCTTACTGCTTTCAAATGGCTTGGCTTGAATGCAAAATTTCCCATGCATTTCAGTATTTACAGGATAGTGCCATGCATGCATTTAATATAAATCATGACTAAGAAAAATAAATACCAAAAAAACCTAACAACAATGATGAAACACTGAAAAGCAAAAAAACCGAGAGCAAAGCAAATTAATAGAACTGAAAGATCAAAATCAAGAGAAGAATTCCTGCCATATCTGAAGATCTGTAGGCCTATAGCTAAGTTTTTAGAATCAAACCAGTTAAGAATGCAAGTATTTTGTCTGTTTTCATACGGAAACTTCCAATTAAATTAGTAACAACTGCTAGTGATTCCTCAATTTTTAAAAGTTCTAAAAATGTCTTTGTAGGGTTTTTCATTTCAGTTTTTATCTCTAAGCGCAATCTACAAATCTCTAAAAAGCAAAAACTATGATTTCCTAGTGACATTTTTATAACTTTTCAGGTAATTTTACTTATATCAAATTTAGAATTCATTGTTTTCAGAGAAATAACAGAAACCAAAGAACTGATCAGAGAATTTCTGAATTCCTCTTATGCACTTCTTGTGCTTTGAGTTAATCCATTTTCAAATGTCGAGTTGTTTTTTCTTCCCATCATAGACGAATCTGTTTGCCTGCCTGGTATGTAGAGCTAGATGCACTTCAGACTATCAGTATGCAGGAATCTCACCTTTACCAGCCCAAATCTGCCTTCATCCTCACCAGTTGCATTGTTGCTCTTCCAGCCCTGCACATCTGCATAGAGCCTCTGCTGCTCTGCAGCACTGTCCTGTGACTGCTGTCTCTGGGCTACAATGAAGGAAGAGTGCCTGTGATGCAGAATCAGCACAGACACCTTCAGGATTTTCCTTAGATCCTGGTAAAGAGAGACACAAAGTGAAATACACGTTGACTTCTAAGGTCACCAGCTGTTCCTTTGTTTTGCTATGTTGCCTTCAGACACTGGAAGGTTCAACTTCAATATTCTCCATTTAATAAGAATATTCTTCATTTAACCAGTGTATGTACATATGAGAAGAGATGTAGAACTATATGTGGGGTATACGCACATGCACAAACACATACGCATGTGTACACAGCTTAAAGAACAGTCTCTTAAATAGCAATAGTAACCTCTGCATTTTTATTCTAGCTCTCCATTACAGTTTTCCCTCTCAGATATGTAAATATTACCACAACAGATATCTATCCACATGTATCTCCTGCAAAAGCTGACCAGGTCCATCTCTCTGGAAGTTTGAAGCCAGGCATTAGTCTTTCAGTGAAGATTTATTCAAAAGTATGAAAAAAAAAATTGCCATAGAAATAAAAACAAAAACTTTCAAGGCAACATGAACTAAAATGTTTCTTACTTAAAAGTAAGCCATATCACCAGATGATATTAAGTGTAACATGAAGGAATTTAATAAAAAAATATTCCAAATGCAGTAATGAATATATGACTTATTCATATGTCAATCAGAAAAAACAACAAAAAATAGTCTTGTCAAATTTTGAATTCATTAATTTTTTTGTGAAAACACCATGAAATACTTTCTAAATATGTGATATATTCAGATTTTTCTACTGCTGTTACATTTCCTCAATTATTTCCATTTTCCAGATAGGGGTTTATTTCTAATTTCATAGTACAGTATCTTTAGGTTCGGACCATCACTTCAAACCTGTCTTAGTTTTGTTTTTAACACTTATTAGGGACTAATCCTCCTTGTCAAGGCAGATTGTATTTCTCCATATAGCATATATAGCTCATACCTGATATGGGAGTGGAAAATTTTCTTGTCCTGCTAACTTTATTTATTTTATTTAGCTTTATTCATGAGTGGTCTGGCATAGACAGACAGACACTTTACTGCCTTTCAAACTCCACTGAAATTTAGTCATAAATTGGGATCACTCGGTATTTTACCTAACTTTCCAGAGAGGTGTGAAGAAAATGAGTCTGTGACATAATGATGGCAGTCAAAGATTGTCCAGAAAATATGCATACTAAAAGCTTCTTTAACCTTCACAATCTGAACATAGGTAAGCCGTTTTAGAGGAGAAAGTCCTCTCCTAGGAGGGAACCTATGGGATGCTGGAAAGAAATTCTGTCCTCCCACCTGCTCAAGATGTACAGGGACAGGAAGGAGAAGGCAGAGGAACTGCCAAGAGAAGATTCAGCCATCATGGGAGGGATGTATTCTGCCCTTGGCTCCCAGTCCCACCTCTGCTCTAGCTTTTTGACCAGGCAATGTCTAAATCACAATACATACGTTGTATGTATATGTTATGTGTTGTCTTTGTAGACAGTAAGGTTACAGACAACAATTATTTTCTCTCTGATACCCTCAACCTTTAACACCAAAAGCTGTGCATTTCTGGCCTGCAGCACTGAGAGAAGGCGAGGTCCCTGTATACAGGAACTTCACAGCTTGTGTGCTGTCCACAAGTAACTAACATTTCAATTTGAGTACTCTTGGACCAAAAAAAGCATTACTCCCAAATCTCTTGCAAATTACCTGAATTCTATAGCATGGGTAAACACTGTGATGCTTTATCACGACTAATTTTGTGTATTCTTCTTAGTGTCTTAAAGTTATCAATTACATAAGGTTTTGTCCCTAGTGAAGCATCTGGAAAATCTCAGTGGTCTGGGTTCCTAAATCCTGTACCTGCCTGGCTTTTGCACTGTACCTTCAGAAGATGAATGACTGCAGAAATCTCTGAAGGTGCTTAGCGTCATGAGGGGAAGTGGAGGGGCGGGCACTGATCTCTTTGCTCTCATGACCAGTGACGGGACTCAAGGAAATGACATGAGTCTGAGTCAGGGGAGGTTTAGGTTGGATATCAGGAAAAAGGTTTTCACCCAGCGGGTAGCTGAGCACTGGAAACAGGTTCTCCAGGGAAGTGGTTATAGCTCCATGCCTGGCAGAGTTCAGGAAGTGTTTGGACAGTGCTATCAGGCACATGGTGTGAATTTTGGTGAATGCCAGGAGTTGGACTCACTAATCCTGATGGATGCTTTCAAACTCAGCATATTCTATGATTCAGTGAACAGGGGAAAGTGATAATAGCTGGGCATATATTTTTTTTTATTTTTTCTCCATAAATGGCAGCATGTACATATATGTCTTTGGAAGAAGTATTGAAAAAATGCTTGTCTCTCCCAACATCATATTCTTATGTGTTCTTACAACAGCTTTGTGTTGGTTTGGGACTAGAAGCTTGACCAACCTTCTGCTTAGCCTAAGCAATCTTGCAGTGAAGTAGATAGCTTGGGTAAAGCTCATATAACTATATATTTAATGCAGTGAACCCATCCTGTGTCATAAAATACTGAAATTTATTAAAGTTAAATATTTTTAGTAAAATTAATTCTTGTTCCAAGACCTTACTTAAAGGAATGCATGAAAATTTGATAAATGGATACATGAAAGTCTTTGGATAGTTTAATTTGAACAAGTGTTTGGTTGCTAGTGAGACTGCTTGTAAGTTGGAAGTCAAACCATTATTTCCTGAATAATGCATAGGTTTAATCTAATTTTTTTTGCAAAGCTTTTCTTTTGGGTTGGGGTCTGCATGTAGGTGTAGATTTTAACTTGTTTTTTAAATTGTTTCAAGATTTTTGAACATGATTTTTGTAATTCCCTAGTCATTATGGTTATGAAAGTGTGATTTTTCTGGTCTGTCATCAGTGAGGACTGGCATTCAGCACAGATCATTTTTGTCTCTACAAGCATAAAAGCAACCTCATTAGTAAGTCAGGTAAAAGGAGTAGTATATTCAAAATGATCTTTAAAAATTTAGGCTTAAGTCCTCAGTAATGTATATTTCCTAGTTCATTAATGCAGAAATACTGCACATAGATTTTAATCTCAGAGTTAATAATAAAAGCAATTTTCACTAAAAATATAAAAACTGTAATGGTAGAATCATGATATTGCATTTAGCTCTCCCACAAAAAGTCACTTTATTACTTTCTTTTGACACTTATTTTCATTCTGGGATTAATTTTACTATATAAGGGCTTCTTAACTATTCTATTAAAATTTCCATTCAGAAGCAATAATATCTAAGAGTGAATAATAGTCATGTAAATCATTATTTCATATTAATGTAAAAGATTTTGTAAGTTCTTATGAATTCTGCTGACATGCACAATTGTGAAAAGGTTATCTCTACATTCTGCAGTGATATGCGCTGGAACAAAGGAACTATTTTAAAAGCATCGGTAGAGTACATCAAGTGGCTACAAAAAGAACAACAGAGAGCCAGAGAATTAGAACACAGGCAGAAGAAATTAGAGCATGCTAACAGAAGACTTCTGCTCCGAATTCAGGTTTGTATAAGCGTTGCCATGAACTACAAAGCTTTCTCAGTACTTATCCCCCATTACATTTTCTTAATTGATATAATTTTTCCTCAAATTATGTTTATTAAAAATAAATTGACTGTCTTTTTATTTCTGTGTATATGGGGAGGGGGTATTCTTTAGATTTCTAGGAAATGTCTTTAATATTTATAATTTACATAATGTAACCAGTGGAAAAATAATAAAGTATTTGTACAAACAGTTTCATTATGCATGTGTTAGAAACAAAGATAAAAAAAAGGAAATAAGTATATTCTTGCTGCCAAAAATCAATACTGGTCACAAAGTTCCCTTCAGTATTTTAATTTTCTCTTTCAAACTATTAAATGCATTACGCTCCCCTGTGAGACTGTCTTTTGTTATATCTGCTTTTGACCCTAAGAGGTAGAATATATCCCTTCATGACTTAAAAAAAAAAAGATTCTAATATAGACACACACCTATGGAAATGGGATGGGTAGATAGGTAGATAGACATAAAACCGATCATCTTAATATGCTGGTTTACTTATATATCTGTATAATATAAGCATTATCAAGTAAAGAATCTTCTTTTTCTCTGGATAACAGTTTCATTATGAACTATCAAGTTGCAATATTTTTCTGCTACCTTCACTGGATTCAGTGTGCAATACTGAAAAGAAAGAGGAAGGCTGTCCTACCTCTTCTGTTCCCATAGAATAGATTTTTAATGATAAAAAGGAATATAAAAATACTTGGCAATTCTTCTTAGATAAAAAAATTAATATTTTAAAATTTAATCTCAGAACTGAGCAACAGGTATAATAAATTTTCATGCATGATTTGTGTACTTTCTGCAATTGTTCTGAAGAGACTGTTTTGTCTTTTAAAATTGTTGTCTAATTATTTTTGTTTGAAATGTTAGGAACTGGAGATCCAGGCACGTGCACACGGCCTTCCAGTCATGTCTTCACTCAGTGCTGTCGATTTAGCTGCACAGGTCATCAAGCAACAGTCTTACCCAGAGGAGAACTCTGTGGACTACTCTCAACCAATGCCTCTGGTACATGGACAAAATTCTGATGTCTGTGATGGATCTACAGCCTTTTCTGATCCGCTTTCACACTTCACGGATTTGTCCTTCAGCGCAGCTTTAAAAGAAGAACAACGACTAGAGGAAATTTTATTGGACGACACAGTGTCACCATTTGGAACAGACCCACTCTTGTCCTCCACATCCCCAGCTGCATCAAAAGAGAGCAGCAGGAGAAGCAGCTTTAGCACAGATGATGGAGATGATTTATAAAAGCAGGAAGGGTCTCATACTTCTCTAAACACTTGCTAAAAGACTTTGTTAAATGTAAGCATGGTGTTTGCTCTTATTTTAAGGAGAGACACTGTAAAAATCAATTACTACATGACAAAGATTTCAATCAGCCCTTACTTCACAAGAAAATAAGATGGACATGAACCCATATCACTCTGCCCCAAATTCATTCTCTGTTCACAGCCAACATTTGCATAAATCTCTCTTCACTGGGAATATTTTTACTATCACTTCATGACTTTTTTCAGTACTATGAAAATGGTTACCACAAAAGGAATACTCATATTGCAAAACTGTATTCAAACTCTTTTCAATCTGCTCACACATTTCTCTGCTACAAATATGAGATTTAGTAATTTGCTAATTTCTTTATTTTTTATAACTAAAAATTCTACAAAATGTGAAGCAACAGAGAACTATTTAAGCTGGGAACTGTAGAGATGTTACAGGTTTTAAAATCTAAAAACATCAGATGGTAATGCTTTCACACAAGCATGAAGTTTAAACTGTGTGGGCTTCCCTTTAAAAGGAGAAAATCCATTAAGCTTTCTATGGAATGCCTTTAGGTTTTTGGTTTTTTTTGTTTTATTTCATTTGTAGAAAAAGAACACTCTTTTAAGTATCTATTTTAATGACACAGAAGAAAAATGGAAACTAACATAATGACAGTGATTCAAATGAACTCAGACAGAAAAAGACACAGCATTGCAGCAGAAAGACTGTGTGGATATACAAGACAGCACAGACACTTCATGTTACACTTAGCACAATTTAAAACAAGCACTGCTTGTGACAGTGCTATGTCAGCTACTTATTCCAAGAATATCCAAACTGTGTCCTTTTTTATATGGAAGAAATTGGAATTCAGATACAATACTGGGCTGCTGGATGACACTTTCAGTGTCCTTTGACAGCACAGTGAGGTTTTCCAAAGAGACTCTGTACATGTGCTTTTGATCCATTTGGAAGCAGAGGGAAGTTACAAGATTCCCATTCTGTGCACTCCAAACAACAAGAATTTAATTTTGTATTTGGCTTTGGACTCCCTGCAGAAAAGCTTGAAAGGAAGACTTGTCAAACTGAAGGCAATATTCAGAAACACCGATGTGATGCACTACCTCTCATAACCAGCTTGCTGGGAGGGGGCATTCAGAAAACTCACTTCTATACATAGTGAAATTCTGGAGAGTGATGTATGCTCCTAAAGAACATGAAGTGCAATCATTCCAATTGTAATATTAAAACATAGGATAATAAACTGGAACAGGTTCTTCATAGCTCTTCCTCAATCAAAGCCAAAAGATCCCATTAGGGAGTAGTTATGGTTTAACCCCAGGCAGCAACCAAGCCTCACACAGCCACTTGGTCACTGCCCGGCCAGAGTGACTGGGGAGAGAATCAGAAAGGTAAAATCTGGAGGGCTCTTTGGTTGAGATAAAGACAGTTCAATAGGGAAAGCAAAATCTGTGCACACAAGAGAAGCAAAACAAGAAATTAATCACTGCTTCCTATGGGCAGGCAGGTGTTCCATCCTCAAGGAGAACAGAGCCCCATCACATGTAATGGTGACTTAGGAAGCCAAATGCCATCACTCCAAATGTCCCCCCATTCCTCCTTCTTTCCCCACTTTGTATACTAAGTATGATTTAATATGGTGTGGAACATCCCTTGGTCAGTTGGGGTCACCTGCTCTGGCTGTGTCTCCTCCCAACCTCCCATGAAGCCCCAACTTCCTTGCCAGAGTGTCAGTATGAAAAGCAGAAAAGCCCTTGGCTTTGTGTAAGCCCTGCTCAGAACCAACAAAAATATCTCTGTCCAGCACAAATCCAAAATACAGCCCCACACTAGCCACTGTGAAGAAAATGACCCCAGCTGAAACCACCACAGGAGTTCTGTAATGATTCAAAATATGTTTCAAAAGTGTGTATTAGCCTCACTTTAGAAGTGCCACAGGTTTGGAAATAGTAAGAAGAGATTAAAGTGGACTACCTTTTGCATGCATATTTAAAGTTTTTAAAAACATGCTATCCAAAATGAGAGCAATTGTTTCTTACAATTGCCTCTTTTGTTATTGGTACGTGGGCCCTCCTAACAGTCATTGTGAGGTTTGTGTTCCTGCCAGGCCATAGCACATGCCTGACCAACCCTGGCAGTGTCACACTAGTTTCATAATTGGAAAATTAGCAACTGGATAATAAATCAAACTCAGAGGTCTATGAAAGAGGATGGTGTGTCCAATTTCACAAGAATATTTATAACTTCAGGAATCTCAAGGTTCTCTATGAGTTTGTGCAAACTACTTGGATGTAAGGTGACCTGTAAGCACAGACTTGACCATTAGAAGAGGCTTTGATACACGCACATGCCATGGAGAAAAATCCAGACAACAGACACATTCTGGTAATTTTCATTTGTTTTGGTTTGTTTATTTTGTTTGCTTTTTTATTTGTTTGTTTTGTTTGGTTGAGCTTATTTATTTTTTTTGTTCTGGTTTGGTTTTTGTTCTTTTTTGCCTTTTTTTTGTGTTTTGTTTTTATAGCACATCAGAAACACAAACAAGTATTAACCAAAGATAACTGGATATAGGGCTGACCACCATTTTAACTGGGTTAATTAAAAGAGAAACTTTGTTATAGTTTTGTCAAAGACAATTGCTAATATTGACATCTAAATACAAAACATGATGAATCAAAAGTAACCTTTATGCCCATACTATATCTAGCCCAGTATGAGTATTGTCCATTTCAGCAGATGAAAAAAAGGGTTATTTGGTTAATATCAAATGCCATTTGTCCTTGTACTGCAGTTTCTACTACATTAGTTTTAAATATACCAATGTGGATTGCTCATAATGGAGAAAAAGAAATTAAATATGAATTTTATACATGATTTTCCCATTGAACTTTTACATGTGAGTTAGACCATACTTCTGAACTATACTGACTTTAAATAACATCCTGAATTTCATCACTTTTATAAGCACTGTTCTAAAAAAACATTATAGTGCATCCATTAAATTTTTTAAAGTTGATTTTCATTCTTCTGACAATTGCTTCAGTCTAAGGCACCAGAAGAATTTTTCTCTCTCTCCTTGCATGAGAAACTCAAGATAGTCAATGTTCTTCTTGCAAGGCACTGTATTGCATCTCTCATTAGACATATTCAGGCTGTCTTCTTTCACACAAAACTCCCAACTCCCTTGCCGTAAACAATAAATTTATCAATCCTCCTAGGTGCTTACTATGGCAATGGTATTTCACCAACACTGCATTTTTTTCTAGTCGGAAGTAATCAAAATTAGTATTTCAGCTAATAATTATAACCTGGATTACAGGCTCACCCTTGAAATTAAATGGTGGTGCAGACTGCAAAACCAGACCAGCACATTCTGGGAATTAATAGATGCTACTGAAGGTATTTAGGAGATGCATGTGCTCGTAGTTACATCCCAGACTTTCTGGAGTAAACACTCCCTCTCCCACCACAGGCTTGGAAACAATGCTGTGAAGCTGAGAGGATTTCTAGGGCAGAGCCCTACCTACCCAGTCCTACCAGCTTCTGCAGAGGAAAGGGACCTCCTAACTACAGGGACAAATCCTGACATTTCTGTCAGGCAGAATTTCTTTGCTGTCCATGTAAGTTTTATTGTGCTGAGTTGTGGTGCAAGAAAAATACACTTTTTATTTATTTCCAGCAGAGATCTGTTTAGTGAAATCTCATGAAGGAGATGCATAATATGCCCGTGGCTCTGGACCTAGAAAAAAATTGAAGTCTTAACAGAACTTGACCTCAAGCAGGGCAGGGGGTAGAAGAACTGGCTATTTTTGTCAAGATGAGGAGATATTGCTTGTTTTCAGTACCAGCTGTTCAAAGCCGGTGGACATATTCCTACAGAACACACAAAACAACAAACTGATAATTACACAAAAGGACAGGGAGTTGAAATATTAAGATCCTGTTTAATTCATGACATGGATATAGATACTATACTAAGAAAAGAAAACTAAATTATTTCATTGTGCATAGCATGGATAGTGTGAAAAGGTACAGTAAGTGAAAACAGTTTTAACAAGCAGAAACACAGTTGCTTTATATAATAAAACAACTAAGTATAATTCAGTTGCTTAATCTTAATAAGAACATTGATATTATAATGCTTTCTGAATTTAATAGAACTGTATATATAAATGGAGGATGTAAAATTATTGTAATTTAAAATTATGTTAAGTCTCTTAGATAAGTAAAGGCATTTACATTGCTATTATGAGACTGTAGAATATTTTTATAATAATTGCTATTTTTCATTGTTAACCATATAGTATCTTGTTTTCTAAGTCATTGTATGCAGACAGAATGTACTTTATTGCACACTATATATGCAATCTTTTTACAATTACATTTTATACTTGCTGGCATTTTATGTTTATTGTATGAATATAATTAAAGGACTGAAATTAAAACATCTTTTTATATGTCCCTTGTGAAACTTCACTGTCCAGACCCTCAAAAATGCCACCAAAAGTCAATCTAGTAGCATCCAGTAAGAACAACTGAGATAACCAACAGACAAAATACTTCACAACAGCTAAACATTTAGTCCATTATGATACATCATGATCCAGTAGCATCCCATTAATAAAAATAATTGATACATTCTTTAATATGGTCTCCTGCCATCTGCTTATTCCTGCTGCTAAGGCTTTGATTTATGGAAAGTGTTTTCAGAATGTTGCAAAATTGCTAGCAGGCATGATGATATCAGTTAAATCACTAAGAAGCTCTACAAAAACCTTTTAATGTACTAGATGTTCCCCAGACAATCTAGGATAAACAGAATATTGTATTTTAAGATGTAAAACATTTTTTAAAGCTGATAATTAGGTAGCATTTGGCACTAAAAGATACTCACTTAAGGAAGTTAGTTAAGGATTCGGATTTCATTTTAAATTCCTAATAACAAAAGTCCTGCCTTCTTTAGAAGATATTTGGTGCTTTCTGTGCATGAAATGATGTAAAAGATGTTGAGTAGTAATACAAATTTCAACTAGTTTTGTAATAGTTTATCATTTCATGTAAAATAGTACTCATTGTTTGTGTACATCAGATAAACATTTTAATTGTACTAAAGATTTCTTCTGTCTCTTTATTTTGTCAAATCATTAAGACACCCCATCAGTATTAAAACTGAATATTATTCTAAATATTATTTAAAGTTCAGTGACTATCTATGGAAAGAAGCTTTGCTTTTTTACATATTTATTATGTACTTAGGATTTGACCATAAAAGGTACTCAGCTCCTTTGTGAAGGGACTGAAAGCTCCCACTTTGCTTTATAGAAAGCCAATGTTTATCCTGTTTAGGACTCAGACACCTAATGATTAAACAAACAACATCAGAAAATAAAACCAGAAGTTATTTCAGAGATGATAAAAGCCCTATGTGATACACTGCTTGATTAAAAGTAGTGACATTTGCAACTGACAGACAAACAGATTTAATGTCAGCATCATTTGTGGCGACAGCCAATGGGAGATTAGAGGAAAATGTATGAAGTTGTGATAATAATCAGATCAAAAGTCTAATTATAAAGGGGACTGCAGCAGTGAAGTATGCCAAGGCTTATTGGTTAAATCACTGGTACCCATCAAGTTAAATATATACCAGATTCATTAATTGGCAACCACAAGACAAGTGTTCTATATTCAGAGTGGTGATGATTTTGATATAATCCACCACATTGTGGTTAAGTATATGATTCATGTAATAAGAAGAAGGTGCCTCCAGGCTATTGTTCCTACCATGGATTAAAATTTACATATTGCTTCTCCTTATGTCAAAACATCTGGTGCCTGCAAATGCTAACATTTCGTTAAAAAGTTTCACAAGATAGGAAAAGTGGATTGGAAACCTTGCATGTGAATCATTCAAGCATTATAATGGAATAAGAAGCTGAGTTATGAACAGGCAGATTAAAGAGTAGTATAGTCAAAGAGATTCATATGCTTATGAGTTCAAGACAACACTTTGTATAAGCAGGGGAAATGCCTCAAATCACAGAAATAACCAGTGAGTTTTTTTTCAAATGTCACTAAGATATAAAATCTCGGTCTCCCCAAACTGCATTTTCCTGCCCAAATAAGATCCCTGTATATAAGTATATGTACTTAAGTCCTAAGGTTGTATTTAATACATTGATTTTATTCATGCACTTTAAGATGTTGACATCCTTACCTGCTATGAAGTTTCCTGACTCTTTACTTTCCTATTTTACAGCAGTATATATCAGGGTTAAATCTCAAAAGATTTCACTAGCTAATTATCTTGCCTCCTTGGAAAACCTATCAGTCCTCGCATTAGCACCTAGACCTAGACTTGAGACCTTTTTCCCTGGATTTGCAGGAGGGACTTAAGATGTTAATTGTCAGTTATCGAAATTTTGTGGGGTTTTTTGGGTTTGTTTGTTTTTGTTTTTTGGGGTTTTTTTTGTTTGTTTGTTTGTTTGGGTTTTTTTTTATGCTAGGTTGTCAAGAAAGCTACACACCACAGATTGCTGTGGTTAGCAGACACATTACTGTTGGAAACTTTCCTCTGTGTGAAAGGAGGCAATAAACAGTGTTTTCTCTGAAGGTCCTCGATTTGAGTGATATCATATCTATTAATTTTCTGGAATGAATGCATAAATATTTCTAGATGGATGTTTTGCTTGCAAAAGAGGAACCATTCAAAAAGCAGTGGCTCTTCAAAGTGCTTTTGAATTCTTAAAACATACTCCTTGGATTAGAAATTTACTTTCAGGCTTCTAGAATTCTAGAATGTAACATTTATGTGGCCTGAGTCACCACAAAATGATACCTCTGGCATGTCTCAGGACCACGTGTTTGTGAAACTGAGGCAGCAGGAACAGCATTTGCTCCATTCTGCAACCAGTCCCACTGCCAGAAGATTCAAATGAAACAAGTCCATCTCTCCAGGTCCCATCTCTCCAGGGAAGGACATCTCTTCCCTGTCTCCCTTTTCATCTGGATTTCTTCTTCAGATGGCTGAATTATCCTGCCTCAAATCCAGAGCTGGGTTACTTTTCAATCCTGCTGACATCCAACAGGTTCAAAATCTGTAAGTATAATACTGACATTACACAATCTGGTATTGGCCCATGATACAAGCCAGGATTTGGCAACAAACTTGAGCTCTTCTGCAGACCTCCCACACTTCTGAGCCCAAGGAGATTTGAACAATAGGGCAGCCAAAACCTCAGACCAAAGGCACTCCCTCCCACAAATCTGCTGAGAACATTAATTTTGTTAATTGTGGTTAACAGGAGTTTTGATTGGTTTTTATTTTTAAGCATTTTATTGAAAAACATGTTTGTGCATTGTATTTACTTCTAATGAGCCTGTCTTCAGTTCCCAAAAATTCAAAACTGTTTAATACTCAGAATTTGACAAAACTGTATTAGCTAAAGTACTTTACATACTATTCCAGCAATAAGTTGAGTTAAAGGAAAGGTTTATTTCTAAAATGTAATGTGACAACCTTAAAAGTTCTTAATATAATATCTTTTTATCAATTTGTTTTTTCTGTGACATGGGCACCTTATGTCATTTAGGGAGAGGAACTTCAAAAAAAAAAATTTCTACAGAGCCACTTGGAAAATAAAGGCAATAACAAAACTAATTGCAGAAATACCATTTCATCATTTCCTCTGGAAAATAGTTTCTACTGTAGAACAGTTAATATACAGAGCTAGCTTGCTATAAAAATAAACTGACAAAAAGCAATTTAGTCTTACTGCAAAGTAAAGTAAGCATGGTCAATTTTAAGCATGGACCAGAGAACTGGCTCCTGCAATAAGCACCCAAGGGGCAGAGTTTCCACTTGGAAATTTACACTGCAAATTACTTTAAATTTGACTTGCTCTTTTGCAGTGGGCAGATAATCTTTCGGGCAAGTGAAAGCAAAACATGAGACAACTGAAGTTAAGGAGCACAGAAAACAAAGGAAGATGCATTTTTTGTTCCCAAAATGTCACAAATGGGATTTGGTACACCCAAAGGAAGATCTCTGCTCAAGGGCAAATATCAGCTTGAGAAGCAGGCAGAGGAGGCTGGGCTCTGGCAGAACCTGTCCCTTCCCAAAGGAAAAGAAGGGAGCTTATTTCAGGGTATTTGCAGCTTTCACTAGGGTAAGCTATGAGTACCCCTAATTGCCCACCTCTCACATTATTCTCTCCCTCCTCAAATGAGGACTCATTCTGAAAGATAAAAAGTAAATTGTCCCCTCCCTTCTTCACTGTTCCTAAGAGGCTGGTGGAAGTGTGAGGAGCATCAGCTCCTCCTGCTCCTCAGGGAGCAGCTGCAGCTCCAGGTGAACCTGCCAGACCAGTCAGTGATTTAACATGTTGGTAGCTCTGAAAGAATATGAATACATTACTTGTGACAAGTATTTATGTGATTATTTCAAAAGGCCAGATTGGGTTTTTATATATCTTGATCTTAAAACTACCAAGCATGGGAATAAAATAAACATATTTGCCCTTTAAGCCTTGTTGCTTCAGAAGAACTAATTTAGTTTTGATGCTCAGTGTATTGAAATCCAGTAAGAAACAGATATTTCCTTCCCTCAGACCCCTGAAGTCCCAAACTGGATGGTTGTTGGCTTCAGGCACTCGTTGTTGCTAGGAGGTGCTCATGGCCTGTTGACAGCCTTGCTGGTGGGACCAGATTTTGCATCAAGAGCATGTTGGCTTAACTGAGGATTTCCTTCTAAATAAGGGTTCATTCTTGCACTTTCAAAATTATTTTTTGGATAGTTAAGAAAAATGTGGTTATTACTGCAACCATCAGCCTCATGTCCTGCTTTGAACAGTGAAGTAATGCAGAGAATGAAATAAGTTACAGGCTAAAATATTTGCAAAAATGTGCCTATTTGGACTTTCCCCTTCAAAGTCCATTTCCTGAAGCAGATGTCTGAAGTTGGAATACAGGCTATGAATTACTTCATTTTGAAGAACTAAGTTCTCAAGCAAACTGAGAGCAAGTGATTCAGGACTATTCATAGACTGTTTCAGGGGGATGGTAGCTTTTTAATTTTCTTTCTTTCTTTGCTTAACTGTATTGAAGAAGTGTTTTTGCCAGATGCCAGTAGCAGTGAAATAATTTAAAAGTAGAGACAGTGATGTAGTTTACAGCCAAATCAGACATTTGGAATATATGGAAAAATATGGACACAGATTTTGTGTACAGAAATAATCAAGGTCCTAAGTGTCCCTCTCAAATTCAATCTGCTGGTATGTGGAGCTAAGAAGCTACCCAGAGAGCAGCACAAGAAACTGATCTTATAAAAAACCTTGCAGCAGTATCACACCTTCCCAGACTTGTTTCTTTTCTCACTTATGAAGTAACTTCCTAAAGTTACATCACTTTTCTATTCCATTATTAGAGCACATCTGCTATCAAGAAGGCTGTGGAAGCCCTGTTCTCATTTAGTGCAAGGTCCTGCATTATCTCCTTTGTCTATAAAATGCAGGGATACTTAGGTCTGTATTATAAATAATAATACCTGTATGCAATGGATGATTCTAATGATGTAGTTCAGTTTCAGGTTTTTACTGCCATTCATAAACTGCTTCAGCAGACTTGTTGTAATTTATGATATCAATAGAGCACCTTAAATTACATCCTAGATTCTGCCATGTATTGCCCTATGAAAGAAAATGGCTTTGTATCCAATATCAGTGTAAGAGGAGTGCTAAAGGGAGAATGAACCAAAAGTCAAGTGCCCTTTATTGAGAGCGAAAATTGCCTTCATGGTGTGCAATATGTGAGAACTGAACACTTGAAAACAACTGCTGCAATCCTCAACTTAACTGTTTGCTTTGTAACTGTGTGGAGCTCCCTAACACTGATTTGTGATAAGCTTGTCAGAGTCACAAGAAAGGTGAGTGCATCTTTCACTGTGCTGCACTTTTTGGACCCACAGCTTTTAACTCTGAGAATGTCAGGGTCAAAATACCTGCTGAACATTTTTGAATTGTCCAGTCTGATTCAGGATCTTCTATGTCTTGCAGGGACTGTCTACCATGCCACGACCTGTTGGGGAGAAGCAGAGCCCCCAGGCTGAAAATATTAATCCTGAAGCCCATGTTGCCCAGAGTAGTGATGGCCCTTGTAAAAGAGCCAAATATTCTTGGCTGCAGCATGAATCTGCACTGACAGTTTTGAGTGTTTCCAGTCTTGACCCACGTACAAGTACAAGTTGTCTTGTCTGCCTTTGTTAGGCAAGGGGATAAATCCCAATGCACCCATTAGAAGATGGATCACAGCATGGTAGGCTATTGCCTCCACAGTTTTTTTTCCCCTTTATTCGTCTTCCTCCTGTAAAATCCTCTAAGGAGGTCAAGAACTGCAGGTGGTGAGGGGACTCTTCAAAACTGGCAGAGAGAACTGGCCAATTTAGCACTGAGTTATTTTAATTCAGGTGCTTTCTTCTTCTGCAATGTGTAAACCTTCCTTGAGAAGAGGACTCCTGGGGGTTGTGGCTGGAGGGGATCCATTACTGTCTTGGCTCCATCAAAGCTCTTCCGGGGACAGGGAGGTGACGTTTGGGGCACTGAATCTTGCTGGGGGAGGCTCATGTGGTTCCCCACCACATGAATGCTTTTTTTCCTGTCTAGGAAATTATATTCCACCACTAAAAATCAACAGAAAATGAAGTTTTACAGAAGCTATACTTACAGAACCAGACAAGCTTCTGATTTCAGAACTGCAAGCACATTCAGCTGTTTGTGTTACAAAGCCATTTGTGTAAGATATTAAAGCTGGATTCAGAAGATACACTATAGCCAGGATACTGGCCCAAATATTTGAAATGTTAATAGGAATTTTTTAGTGTTTTTTTTTTTTTTTTACTATTTGCATGCACTTGTAAATATTTAAATGGAGTTTACCTTGATTGTTACCTCTGAGGAAAGGCAACTTTAGAGATGTTCCTCTGCACAAGGTGCAAAACACAACCTTAGCAGATTTTATATATGGAGAGAATATCTTATAGTTTTCAAGGGTGTTCAGCTGATAATGGAGAGGGAATAATCAGATTAATTTTGTCTAAACAACAAAGGAGACATGAAGAAAAGTCTTGTTCTGAACATTCCATGTAAGTTTGAAAATACTTTGTCTTGATCTGAACTTTGAGAATTAAATATACTGACACCTTGAGATCAAAATGCAGCAGAGGCAAACAAGACATGGCATGTGAAAATTTCTTGGCTTTTTAGATAGCACTCTAATCCTATTGTACCTAACAATTTATATAGCAGAACATATCAACTCCCAGGAATGTTATCTAGGCTACTTTTTATTGCTTTTACTGTTTTATTTATTTTTTTCAGTGTAATTTAATTCTAGTGGCACTGTGTAATTTTCATCAACCAAAGAAATTAAATGTATACAGTAGAAAATGGATCTTGTTTTAAAATGCTCCAACCTGTCAGATGTCCATTAATCTATATATATTCCATGTAGGACGTAGAGAGCAATATGAGTTTTCACATTCTTTGTATTTAATATTTACCTGTGGGCATGTATAAGAAAATTCTAATAAATCCACAGCTACTTACAATCTACAGAATGGGACTAATGCTGGTAGTTGATGCTAAACTGACACAAACCAGATATTCTCTTAATGTTACTCCAAGGAATTTTAAACTGACTCTGTTAAAGCCAAGGTTATTTGCCTTGGGGATGCCTAATGGAAGGGTTATTATAACACTGTCCACAAATAGGTGTCTTGAGAGAGCCAGGGCCATAATACTTCATTGACAGCTAATAGATTGTGCTATTGCTGTATCATAGTCATCTTTAAGGCCAAAGGTCACACCTCTTCCTTAATATTTAAATAAAGATACTTGACTGGAGCAGAAAACAGCTTATTGCCAGTGATGGCTGCTGCTCAATTTACAAGAACCTTTACAAAGTCATGCTAATTCCTGGCCTCCTTAGAATGCACGATAACCTTTCATAAATCCATCTTTTCCAGATGTCCTTGGAAATGACAGTTATAAAACTACAAATGATTTGTAATGCAAAATGGGACTGACAGACTTGGATATTAGTTCTCAGTGTACTAAAATGACTAAAGACTATAGCTAACAGAAGACTTAAACTGCATCAATAAGTATCTGCCAAAACAGCTCATGAGTATCTTCAACATGTTCAGTAAAAGCTGTAAAATAAAGAGTACTCATGATTGTAATATGACAAGTGGCAAATTTCCCTCTAAGGGTCTCAGAGCAGAACTTTGTGTCTGTGGGTCAGTCTGGAAGGCAGATTTTGAATTGCTCATGCTTCCACTTCAGCATTTCATTTGTCTATACCTTCTCATTCATGCACAGGAGTTTTCATGAACCAAATACAGTTTTTTATGAGATGAAATTCTATTTACATTTGCATATACCACAGTTCAAATTGATTATAGAGTCTATTTAAATTTAGAAAGTGCTGCTGAAAATACATTTTGTTGAGAAATAAATACTCATTCCACCTTTAGGGAGAATATCCTCTTCAAGGTTTTGAAAGTATATATATAGTTAAGGTTTCTGAGTTTCACTCAAATACACTATAATTTATATTTATGAATAATTTTGTTTTCTGTTACTACAGGGGAAGCTTTATAATACAGGAAAAAAAAATATACCTGTATAAAGATCCATGAATTTTTCAATAATTCCAGACATCTACAGAAATCAACAGAAATAACAGTCATTGTCAGGGTTGTCTAGAATGCAGTCTTATAGCTAAAACTAAAATTACTTTCTAATACTTAAAAAAATTAGGAGGAGACAAACCCAAGTTGGATAAAGCATTAGGGTGACAGCAGCAGCTCATGGGACCAGCTGTAGGAGAGCAACCTGCATTATGGCTACTATTCCTGACCCTTCTCTTTGATTTTCCCTCTTAGTTTCAATGTACTTGCTCATTTTTGTTCTCAGATCCTTTGTCTAACAGACTCTAACCCTGGGAAGCATTAATTTTTGGAACTTGGAAGCATTCATGGAGTTAATGAAGTATAAGATGAAGTAAATAAGAAATGTTATCCATCACGATAAGGACGTATGTTATTATGAAAGTAATTTTGTTCATCTTTTCATATGGTTAAATCTACCTGGGAAAATAATAATATATATTAGAACAAATCACTTAGATTAATTGGTCACAAAAGTGTTCCTAGCTTTTGTTCATTTGGGAATTATTTCATAGTCCTGGTTTCTACAGTGGTATTTGTAATTCCCAAGTTTTATATGGATTATCAAAATATATTTGAGCCCATTATCTGTTCCCACATGTTCTACCTCACCTGTACAGCTTTTATTTCATGCCAACAATTGTTTGCCAAGACATAATTATTCCTGCTCCCAGACTGAATTAGTGAAAATTATTAATTAGTCACTCTGTAGTTTATGAAGAAAAACTTATTCATATAGATATTGAGTGGCATTAATAAAGAAATAAATTTGAAAAATAAACCTTCAGCTTTCAATCTATTGTTTGTGAGCCATGATCTTATTTTTCTCCTTGCTCTATTTTGTTTATTTCCATTAAAAATTCTGATTTTGTATTCTGAAGTTCAAACACCATCATCTCTATGATGTCACCTGTTATGATGAGTCAGGGATGTAAGGGAATAAAGCCTGTGCAGTAATGACTTTGCTCCATCTATTCTTTTATGGCTTTTGGTGTGACTCTTGGGGGTGTTGTGTGCAGGGCCACGAGCTGGATTCGAGGATCATTGTGGTCCCTTCCAGCTCAGCTTGTTCAGTGGTTCTGTGATTCTGTTGATCCAGCTGGGAGGTCTTTTCTCAGCTGTCACTATTAGTTCATTCTCACTGCATGTCCTTTCCCTTCTTCTCTGGGACCTTCCAGCTTGCCTCTCTACATAATTTATTGCAAACCATAGCTAAACCAACAATGCCAAGAGGAGGAGGACATGGATTTCAACAGGTGCCCTGAGTGTCTGAGGACCACCATGAATTTGGAAGGTATGTGCATGCTCATGAAAGGAAACAGTGTGTGTTGGCATAACCTTGTTTGCAAAATAGCTACAGGAATTTGAGTTGAAGCCACACTTCAAGCATTGGTAGCCAGTCTTCAGGCTTAGCAGGAATTCCAATAGTGGACTCAGGTGCAAGGAAATCCAGGCTCACTTGAGTGAAGCTCTGTAGAGGCTGTAGGGAAGGTGAACAGCAATGGCCTCAGAAACAGCCACACACACCTTGCAAGCAAATGTCTCACTTCCGTGGTGCAGGCATATGAAGCACGTACAGACTAGGGAGACAGAGGAGCAGAGGTTTGGGAATACCACAAAATATTGCTGAGATGTTTAAAGATATTTTTTAGGTGCTCAATAACACTAATATAAATTTAACGATTACTGAGGCATTCTTTCATGTTTACACTGGAATATTTGTGCCTGGTGGTTTAATAGTGATAAAAAGGACAAAATATTTTCTAAGTATTTTCCCTGACAATTCAAGTAATGATAACATACATGGTTATACAAAAAGTATACTCCCTTGCATATTCCTCTCATTTGAGGGACGTAAGAACAGTGTTTGACTTCACAGATGTTTAAGAAAAATGTACTCAAAATGTAAGAAAAATTATTCTCTGTTATTTTAAGTTCACAAAGTTCTATCTGTTTGTATCATAAGAAAATTAAAAAAAAAAATTGGAAAAAAATAGCACAGTGAGAGAATCCTTTGGTTTGGGATTCCTAAATTCCAGGAAACAATCTGTGAACTTGCCACATGTATTGGAGATTAAAAAGAAAGGGAGAGAGTATTGTTTGGCTACATATGAAATGATTTTACTCTGCCAACCTGTTCTAAACCAGTAATTCAATTTCAGTAAGAAAATTGAAACCATGTGCCTCTTTGTTGGAATGATTGGTAAATTACACTTGGTTAACCATTTTCTTCCTGCTCATCCCCAATATGGTATGTTTCCCCGATTTTTAAACATTTTTGCAGGACTAGCAATGAATCTTTTCATGTTTAAAAGATCAGCACATATTTTATGCACAAAGATTGCAGTGCCAAATAAATTTCTGCAGTAGACCACCTGCAGCAATACTCTAAATAATATTTAGAGAGGAGTCCACCTACAGGGGAAAAGTAGCCCAGACACCTATCTGATCAGAGATGATGAGGCAAAGATGATGAAGTTATTCACTAAAGTAGACTCTGTAGTTTTTCTGCCATAAGCAATATATTCAAGGAACTGATTGATAAGACTTGTTTTCATGCAATAAACATTGGAAGGATGAAAAATTAAAATTGAAGATACAACATATAAGAGTAAATGTGATCAGAACACAAAACCAGGTGGCTGAGAGGAGAAAATACAGCATATAAACTATACCATTAACTTGTCTTTTGTCTTGCAAAAGGAAAGAGAAAACAGAAAGTTTAAAAAAATTGAGGATTTCCTCCCTTTTTAGTGTCCTTGCTAACCCAAACCACTATGTACTTGTTTCCTCAGTGATATACTATTGTCACCTAGAAAACAAAGCTATATAAATAAATGTTATGTTATTAAAATGGAATCTATTAGAAAAGATAAATGCCATCATTGCAAATTCCAAAGTGCCAGTTGTCCAATTCATGGTCTTGCTGAAATGCCTACACACAAGTAACAAGTGGGTTATCTCAGCAAATTGCTGAAAACTGTTGGTAAAATTCATGAAAGAACTGTGAATAACCTGTGTGATGAATGGGGTCGAGAAATCACATCATCTTCATATATCTGAGGACAGCTTAATTAATTCAAATGACGAAATTAAAGGTGTATGAAGGGGATTAAGGCAAAAGCCGAAAATAAAAATAGATCTGCAAAATGTTAGATCTCTCCTAGCCTCAAAAGAGATCAATTAAATCTTTACAAGAGAAAAGGCACTGAAGAGGTCTCTTGTGAAGCCAGCAAAAATCTGAAGTGTAATATTCTGGAAATACCATAAATTAGGGAGAATACAATGTGTTATTTTTATATGCTGCGGAACTCCACAGCTCCACCTCCTTTTCCTGTTACAAATGCTACCCAAATAGCTTAATACTCAAAACTTTTTGACACAGTGTCCTGGATTTTAACACCTTCTGTCTATTGTATTTTCCATGTCTGCAGCAGGTCCAGAAATCAGTCCCTTCGGTGTTATTGTTCTCCATAATCAGAGAGGAGTGATTGATTCCTTTATAAATTATGTGTACCACATGGCAGACTGGCTGGTAAACACTGTGATAGTAAACAGGCCTTCTCTTTAAACCTTTATTTTTGAGAACCCTGCACAAAGAGTTTAAATTTCTGATTAACTGCTTGCTCCTTCTCTAATTAGCATTAACACTAAAAACACTATTCACTCTTCATATTTGCTCATCTCCTTATCTTAGATTAACCACTGTTTAATATGTGGTTAAAATTATTCTGCACATCATCAACTGATCTATGTGAAACAGCACAGAGAACAAAAGAAGCTTAATCTTCCATGAAGCTTCAGTCAAGTGAAACTGTACATAATCCAGAGACAAGTTTCTTTTCGATAACCTGCACTTAATACACAGTGCATGTCCCCTCTCTCTCTGCCCTTGCACTATTTTGAATCTGCTTATAAAACCAAAAATAGCTCTGATTAATATTATTAACATTTTGCTAGATTTCACACACTTTGGGCCTAATTGTGGCAACTCTTTGCAATGGGCATGACAGCTGAGCTGTCCCATGGACACAACACCATGCTTACAGACATGGCAGCAGCAGGATCAGTACATCCAGAGGAAAGACTTTGTGAGATGAGACTTTCAATAGTGACTGTAGCTGCAAATGCCTTGATAGTTGTCATTTGGGCTGCTAAGACGAAAAAGAAATTAAAAAATATACAAGACAACTCCCATAAACAAGAAAAGCAACAGGATATAAATATATGGAATTACTAAGGTGTGACAGCACCTTCTTATTGGCAAGAACCAAAGTTGCATCACCTTTTTTTCCCCCAAATTCCTCACTTTAGTAGGTCAGGGGTCTCAACAGAAGCAGCAAAGCAACCCAAATTTTCTCTGACTTGAAATATTTTATATTTTAAAAAAGTCACATGAGATTTATAGCAACTTTAGTTTCCAATGTCACGTCCCGCAGTGCACTGCTGCGTAATGCGGTAAATTAGATCCCAAAAGGGAAAGAAAGGCACTTTTGTCTCGATAAAATCCTGTGGCAGCAGCGGGGTGCGGGTGGCCATTCCCACCGCGGACCGCAGCCCCGTGCCCGGCCGCGCGCCCTCCGCAGGGCGCGGTGCGGGGCGCGGAGCCGCGCGGTCCGGCGCGGGCAGGGTGCGGCGGAGCGCGGTGCGGCTGGGAGCGGAGCGGAGCGGGGCGGTGCGGGGCAGCGGGAGCGGCGCGTTTGGTGCGTGCGGGGCGGTGCGGGGCTGCGCGGGGCAGCGCGTGCGGTGCGGGGCGGCGGGAGCGGTGCGGTGAGGTGCGGGGCTATGCGTGCAGGGGGATGCGGTTCGCGGCCGTGCGGGGAAGTGCGGTGCGGTTCGGTTCGCAGCGGTGCGGGGCGGTGCGGTGCGGAGCAGTTCGCAGCGGTGCGGAGCGGTGTGGAGCTGTTCGTGCGGTGCGGTGCGGGACTGTGCGGAACTGTGCGTGCGGTGCGGTGCGGTTCGCAGCGGTGCGGTGCGGTGCCGTGCGGTGCGGTTCGCAGCGGTGCGGTGCGGTGCGGTGCGGTGCGGTGCGGTGCGGTGCGGAGCAGTTCGCAGCGGCGCGGGCCGGCGCGGCGCTGCCGTCGCTAGAGGTCTCTCTCGTCACAGCTTTGCCGCCCCTGCGCCCGGTAATTATTTGACTCAAAGGAACAATTCTGCCTTTTCGATCGGAATGCCTCATTTTAAGCGGCGTGCTGGAGAAAGATATAGTGCCTCCTTAGCTTGTTCTCCCGCTGATGAGTAGATGTTGGGTTGACTGAATGAATCATCCTGGATATTTTAATACACAATGGATATACCTTAGCAGAGAAGTTTGAGCTTTCACCTTGGCTTCCAAAAGGCTGAAAATTTGACCAGATAAGACAATATGCCCGGGTTAAAAAAGGGCCTTACTATTGAGAAAAAGGCAGCATGAAACTTCAGACTCTCATGAGGACACCTAGGATCTGGTATATACTTAGATGCCATAATTGCAAATGTGAACCCTGTTACAGTAATTTCTATTCCTTCTTTTTTTTTTTTTTTGGGGGGGGGGGCGGGTGGAAAAAAAAAAGGCATATTTTTCCCTATAAGTTGGCAGTAAAGTTCTAGTGAATAACTACTTCCACTTTCTCGTGCATTTTTCTTTTAACAAAACGTGGGATATTGACTATGGTAGTCATCTTTTTTACTGTAACCTTATTATGAAAAATCCCTATCAAACTTCTTTGTTTACTATGTTCTTACTGTTTTCAATGCTTGGATGATGTTGCTTTCCTTATACTTGCTACACAGATAAGGCACAACACTATCCAACTGACATAATGTTATGTTAATAAAAGCAAAGGCCGTGAAGCAAACTGAACAAAATGCAAACACAACCCCATCCCCATGATCAAGGCAGATTGTATTTGAAGAAAGCACAGCAAAGCAAATTGATGTCAGCTATAAGGGAATATAAAGATCCATGGGATAGAGAATTTTCTGATTTCTAAGGACGGTAGAGGAAGACAGGCGGAGGGAATCTTCTTAGCACAGGGTGGGGAATGTGGGAGGTAAAGAAGAACATACTGCAACAAATCATTGACAGTAACATGCTGAAGGTAGTCGGAATAAGGGAGGAGATTCCTGTTAAACAGAGAAGGAGACGCTGTGCAAAGGTGGGGGGAAACAAAAAGGGGTTTGAAATAGAAGTAGAGGATGATACAACATGGCCAAAATTGGGAGACAAAAAGAATCCCAGAATACTCTATCAAAAATAGCTGAGCAACGAGCAAGAAAGCACTGTAAGGAAATGTTATGGGGCCATAATCATACCATTCAGGCTATGCTGAAAGAATTCAAGGTGAGGTCTATTTCCTACTAACAAACTGATAAGTGGAGTTACAGTGCGAGTACATATTCCCCACAACATCTTATTGGGATTGTTAAAACATTAGTGTAGGTCTGGATTCTGATTTTACTTATACTACTTCCACTATAGTGCAGCTGGAAATCTCACAGGAGTTACTACTTATTTACAGTCCTGTGAGATCACACTTGGGATTTTAAAAAGCAAAGAGGTTCTCAGTATTCCTTTTATGATTCCAAATTGCTTGTTCAGTGACCAAAACGTTTTTGTTTTTTTTCAAAGATTTTAAAGTGTCTTATTTTCAATTTCCAGCTCCATCTCCCTCACTGTTCACTCAAATTTCCAGAGTGAATGTAGAATACTATCTGCCCAATGTTGCCTTGTGGCATTCTGTTTGTCTAAGCACATAAAACTGTGCAGGTGATAAGCAGTAGAACATCATGCACTCATAATTCTTAGGATACTTATGGTGTTCAAATCTTTAATAGACCAAAACCTGGACCGTGATTCTCCTACTGCAAGGCTTTTGCAGAGTCAGACACCCTGACCAGGCTCTGGTAGGCTGATACATGTTGGGAGGCTGTTGGTCTACTTTATTGAAGCTGCTGGTGTCTGGTGAGACACTGTTGTTTCATCACCACAGTAGTTCAATGACCTGAATTACTCAAGTGAAGAAAGAAGTAGATTTTTGAAATCAGGGAAGACAACGCTGAGAGTAAAACCACTAGCTTGTAGAAGAGCATGATCACTAAACTTGGAGCTTTCCTGCACTGAACTCCTTCTTGACTCAGTGTGGAGAGGTAAATCCCTCCTTCCCTGACTAATGGAAATCCTATGAGACTGAGAAGTTTGCATAGTTCTCTGAGCCTAGTGGCTGCAAGTGTCTTTCCATTATGTAGAAGGAAGGTGGTGTTAAGAACCCTTCTTCATCTTCTCCTTCGGCAAGAGGAGGTCATTTTTGTTTTGAAATCCTGGTAGACATTCAATGCAGTTAATTTCACCATCATTTACAGTAGTTCCACACGGATCATTGTAGCCTGAGGGCTATCATTACTGCTAGGGCTTACAGAAGGGGAAAGAAAGACCAGATTCATTATTCATTTGTACTGAAGGGAGAGGGAATGAATCCAGAGAGACAGAGTGGTCATACACAGAATCCGGTTTTCCCCATTCACAGTGTGTTCACTGGGCTGTGCTGCCTTTGGTGTGCATCAGGGATAAGAAATACATTAAGTACAAGTGTCTGCCCAAAAGGCTGTGTAGCTCTGGCCCCTCTCCTGGGGCAGAGCAGAGCCGCTACTGCTTTGGAGCAGGGACTGCAAAGTGACGCCAGAGGCCGAGGGCCCAATCCTTCCCTGTCTGGGGAAACATCCCAGCCTAGTAAATGATGGGGAAGGGCTGCCACATCTGCAGCCAGAGCTGGACACAGCTGCCATGCTGACACATAGAGCAGCATTTTCTTCAGCTCATGACCCAGAGTATGTGCCCCTTATTTTGTCTCATAAATCCATTGCTGTTAACTGCTGCATTAAATAGACCCATGACCTCAATATTTTTAGTTCATCTTTTCCTGGACTCTGGCTTGGCTATTACTATAAATTAATAAAATAAGAAAGGATTGTATTATCTCTGGAAATGTCCTTGTTCTGCAGACCCCTCACCTGCTCTCAGTAGTAGCTATAGCTTTCAGTGAGCCTGAATCCGTGATTTCCAAGGTTTTGGGTTTTGGGGTTTTTTGGAGTTTAGGTTTTCTGTTACATTTACATAGAGCAAAACATACCTGGTCAGCATGGCAGGTTTATAGATGATGTTCTTTAACTGCAGTGCTGACCAAACTGTTACTCTTTGTTACCATTTTCTGGAAGATATTTCTCTACATGTTGGTCCCCATAAGGGCTTCTATATTGCTTCTTCAGGAGGACATTCCTTGGAATGTTAGACCCCACAATATCTTTGGTGGAGATCTCTGGGAAAGACTGTAACTGTCAATGTTCAAGGGCAGCTTCTGAGAAGGTGGCCATCATGTATAAATTCACTTTACCCAGAGCAGAAGGTAGGCCCTCTCTCAAGTTGCTGTGGAGAACATGTGTGGTCTGAAGACGTCTGCATTTTGTAAAATAAAAAAAGGAGAGAGAAGTTTGCAAATTAAAATGCTCAAATGAAAATGGTACTGGATAGGGAAAAACATACTTGTATTTTGGCAAGATCAGGTCAGGTATTCATCTTACTGAAGTATGGGTTAAGTTTTACAATTACCAGCCTAGGAAAAAGTCTGTGCATATAGAAACTTCTTTGCCTTGGAAATACTAGATGTGATAGGCCACCAAAGGTCCAAGATCCAATACCTATGGAGAGCTTGAGACAGAGTCCACCTTCATCCATCTTGCTGAAAGCATTACAAATTTTTGCACTAAAGAAAAGTAGATTTTGTCATTGACATTAATTGTTAGTAGAAGTTACCCATTCTGCCTCTGCAAAGCAGAATATTGCCTTCTGGTCACACTGTTAGAATTTTGCAGCAGAATGGAAGGATATTGAACTTTGCTTCACAAGGGTGTTAACGCCAACTATCAGTCAGTTTATGTATAGGTTTGAATAAGTAGTAAGGGAATAATATTACAGCTGAGATCCACTGTGAATATAAGGAAACAAAATTCTCATGATATTAATTCTGACTTAAAGGAAGTATTTGGAGATGGCTTGTTTCCATTGCACTGTGGAGACTCTTTACCCATCACTTTGTATTGTTTTCACGTTTGGGATATTTTCAGCCTGTTGGGTTGGCATAAAATTTATATTTAAAGATAAATTTAAGAAGGAAAGAGAATCAGACAAAATGAACTGCTGAATTCCTATAGAAACATCTCTCTTCAGTTTCATTTCAATCCAAAAATGTATAAAGAATGCCAGAATACTTATTTAAACTGTGGATATATGTCTGCACATTTCTTGGCACTGAGCTTTCAAAAAAACTCTTTGTCAGTAGCCATCTGATACATAAATGGCTTTGTTTACAGCAAAATGCTGGCATAAATAAATAGGAATATTGAACCAGAACAACTGCCTTTAGCAGCCAGTGTTGTAAATCATACACAAGCTGTCATCATGAGTTGAAACACGTCTGCATACTTAGTACCATGTTTAGCTTGCTTAATCAGAACAATATGTAAACCGTTAGTGCATGAGAGCTTGCCAAGACAAAAATTATTTACAAGTTGCATTTTGTGTTTCTGGAAATTTTTAACAGAGGAGAGGAGAGGAGAGGAGAGGAGAGGAGAGGAGAGGAGAGGAGAGGAGAGGAGAGGAGAGGAGAGGAGAGGAGAGGAGAGGAGAGGAGAGGAGAGGAGAGGAGAGAAAGGAAAGGAAAGGAAAGGAAAGGAAAGGAAAGGAAAGGAAAGGAAAGGAAAGGAAAGGAAAGGAAAGGAAAGGAAAGGAAAGGAAAGGAAAGGAAAGGAAAGGAAAGGAAAGGAAAGGAAAGGAAAGGAAAGGAAAGGAAAGGAAAGGAAAGGAAAGGAAAGGAAAGGAAAGGAAAGGAAAGGAAAGGAAATTGTTTTCATATTGTAAAAAAATGAATTGGTTATAATAATCAAGCAAACACAAAATGTTTTCCTTGACAATGCAATAGTGTGGACCAGATCCCCAGCTGATGTAAATCAGGAGTCAGCAAAGCTGTACAGATCTATACCAGCTATAATTCTGCCTGTTAAATTTTTACTTTCACTTAAATTAAGAGGAATATAAACAAACAGTTAAAAGCCACATGTATTTTTCAGCTTGATTCCATTCATCAGACTATGGTGCCTTAATGCCATTTATTCTGACCCTAACAGTCCTTTAACCTGTGGGTGGGTACAGCCTTTAAAGAATATGTACACTGGAGCAGATTCTCAACTGTATAGACTGGATGTTTGATTTGAATTGCTGTTACTTTAGTTTGTATTCCCAAGTCTTTGTTTACAAGAAACACTAAAATCCTTTTATTTAACTGAGAGTAGTAGGAAGCTGGGCTGCCCATGATCCCCTCTGTACAGCCCTCTGATGTCACCTTAAATGCTGTCCCTGATTAGGCACTGGTATATGGATTTTCCTGGAGACCCTTGTGTTGCTGTTGATGGGAACACAATAGGGACATACCTCCAGTGACATAAGACCATGTCTTTGGCATTGCTGAGGGATGGTGATAAGGACCAAGTGTGCTATTAGCAGCAATGTATGAGATGAAGTGTGTCTACAGAAGTTTGTGATGGCCCTTCAGAGTCTGTGTAAAGGGCTTACTTCGCTGCCAGAAAAATATGGCTCTTGTTTCAGGCAGGGGTTGTTCTCCTGAGAGATGCAGGAATGCTGCAGCCAGGCTGTGGAGCAGGCCTGCCCCTTGGTGTGCAGATAAAAATGGACAAGAGACATCCAGCGTGCATGTTCTGGCTGTGCATCAGCTGCTGAAGGAGAGCCAATATCATCACATTTAGGGATGACAGGGTCAATGACATGTCCTAGTTCAGCCTTTGGAGAAGCACCATGTATCCCTTTGTACAGCTGTCCAGGTCAACCAGAGGGAGCAGCATTTAGGCTTCAGATTGGTTTGCCTGGTGTTGGATCTTGGAGAGAAGTGGGAGGAAATGAGATGAAACTTTGCTGCTGCCATCAGCTGCACAAGGACCAGGCATTCATCCCTACTCAAAATACTATGATCAATTTCCACTGCTATGTGACCTGAAGAAAATTTCAATAACCACTCTCATTTGCACATAATAATTTTTCATCTATTTTTATGGACTATAAAGAGACAGAACTTCAGCACAGATTCCTGCCTTGAGTATTTGCTGTTTACAAATCAGATTTTCTTTTGTTTCTGAGCATGCTGTTCCAGCAGAGAATCCTTTGTAAATCTCTAATTGCTCTGTAGGCCACACACTATCTGATCCTGGTGGTCTGTGAAGAACAATAAAAGTAGACTTACAATAGCCTTCTTTAAATAATGCTTGGCACTTGACCATGAAAATGCATGCATTCTGAGGTTTGCATTTATTAAAAATCTAGCACTTTTTATTGAGAAAATTAATGGTTCAAAATCACAATGAAATACCACTATTACAGCTGATCTTACCTGGAAAAATATGGCACTAAACCTAATGAGAATGAACTGCTCTCTCTCCATTTTGCATACACTGCTGACATCCATATGTGGTGTTACAAAAACTGTCTTTGGCCTTTTTAGAAAAATCTTAATGTGTATTTAAATGAAAACATAAGTGAGTTACAATCCTCTGAAGTACTTTATTCAGTTAACTCTTTTTCTTTCTTCAGTAGAAAGATTTGAATTATATTGTTTTGCTTCCTGAAAATATCTAGTGTGATTACTATGATGATGCCATTTGTGTCACTCTGGGTACATTTATGTCATATTTTTCATTTATAACTCCTTGTTTTAGATTTTTATGATTAAACCATTAGGAGTCCAGTCCTGTAAAAAAGTCTTAGACCCGAGCACAGGAAAAAAACATATACATGTGCTTAACTTGAGTGCCCAGCATTGTCCTTATAGTAAAGTTAAGCATGAATGCAATGCTGTGACCTTCTCGGTTTTGTTAGACAGGCTAACTGCAATGGGAAAACTAAGCTCATGGAATTAAGGTTGGGTATATGTATAAGTCCAAAGCTAGAGTTTTCTCTGGGATGACACTATAGGATCTAAAGTTCAAATGTAGCTGGCCTAAACAAACAAACAAAAAAATTCAGTTGTTATGATGTTGCATAAATGAAAGATATGGGAATGGTGTTATATTAAATGCCTTTTTTAGTTTATGAAATAAAAAAAATTAAAATTAAATTTTTCAGGTCATTAGTCTTTTAAAGGCAGAGAAGTTTTAAGAGCTATTGTGAAAATGCCAGAAAACTCTTTTTTTTTTTTCCAACTGGTCATTTATACACAGATACAACCAAAACCTAATTTTAAAAATAATATATTTCATAACTGCTCACAGATTGTTCCGTATGTGCAGCAGCCAAATAGACATGAAATTCTGAAACTGATTTAATGGAGCAGTTGTAGTCTATTGGGGTTAAAAATCTCCTGTCTGCAGGAATTTAAATATGCATTTAAATAATAGCCCATAGTAATTCAAAGAACTCCTATGCTGTACAGAAGAAATAAAATAGTTACTAATAGGAAGTCAGCTAAGTTATCATAAAGATATTTGAAAAGCCCCATGGCATGTGGGTTCATAGGTTGGGGAACAATGCCACAGAACACCACAGCTCACTCCTACCTGGGCTGTCTGCTTGGCTTGCAAAGAGGAGATTCAACAGCCAGATTTTTAGCCTCCTGCTCACATTCCTCTGTGATTATTCATTCACACAATGAGTCCTATTAAAACCAAAGGGACTCCTTGGGAGAATAGCATTACTTGCCTGTGGGTAATGGGTTCTTGATTTGACTCCAAGAAAGTAAGATTTAGCAACATTGTGCTGCCCAGCTGTGGTAAAGTGTTTTGGCAAATTGACTTATAGTCTTGGCAAATGAGACATGCTGAAAGGCATTTACACTACTTCCAAATTAGCACGTGCTTGATCATCTCTGTTTACCAAAGAGACTGTCTTCAGTGGGGCAAATATACCAAACAGAAGGTTATAGCCTTTGACAGCATTTGTGGATGCAGTTTTCATAGATTAATATTCAGTTTCCTACTGTTTTCTCCCTCCTGATGTACTACATAATTTAATGGCATCTCTGAGCTTCTGTGTTCTCATCCATTGAAGTCCTGATCTTGCTAATAAACAGTCACACAAACATTTCACTGATTACAAAGACACAAGTCACAACTAAAGTTTTTTATAAGTTTAAACCCATGAAGAACTGTGCCTGTAGGATTAGTGCTTTAATTTAATTTTTTGTTGTTTGCTTAATATTTAAAATTGATTTAAGTAGTTTTTGTTATTATGATTGAACACAGGTGAAGAGAACCATTTTTGGATGCTTATCTTCCTTTCATCTTTATTAAAGTTTTTCTTTTATTGAACTGGAAAAATATTAAACTTTTCACCTTAGACAGCAGGTTGAAGTATGACATTGTAATTGTAATCCAGATGGGAAACACAAGAAGACGGATAAAAGAAAATGAACTGCAAAGGAGCCCAAGCTGAAGAGGTTGACAGTGCTGTAATAGTACCTTCAAATTAGTTTCAAGCTGTTTGTTTTTGCACTGAACACAAGTTTCCATTGTAACATTTTTCTGTATGAAAAACTATGGTGATACTTTGGTTTCCATGGTGATGTTTTTCTTTTTCGTACATATTTGTCCTCAAAAAACAGCAAGCCCACCCCTTTTTCTCTCTTTTAGCACTTAATAATTGAAGTCAAAGCTGATTTATTTTTTATGTCAGGGTGTCTTAAACACATTCCTCTATCAGTGAAAACTCCTGCAGTATTACAGTAATTTACTGTAAGCAGTTTATTCCAAGCACTACTTCAGGAAAAAAAATTCCAGGTTTGAAACCTTGAGAGTGCCCTGCCTTTTCTGCCCCAGATTCAATGGACTCCAGGGGGTATCAGGGCTAAACTTTCAAACTCTTTCAGGGCGCACTGCCCTACCCTCAAAGCTTTTGGCTTCATTAATATGATATGCAGGAGATGCATTTTTGTTTCTTGCCAGTGACCACAGAATACTTGGAAGAGCAAAATGTCTTATGAAATTAAACTTTTTGGAAACAGAGTTGCTCTGTCTTCACCTGGCTTGCAAAACATTGCATTTACAGAGAAGCACTGTTATTTTTGACTCCTCCACAACAGAGCTGAAAATAGTAAACAAACTAGGATGGCCACTATGTCAGGTTTTCTATGCCTCAAATCCATCCTTCACCTGGTATTTTGTGAACATTTCTCAAGTGAAAAAAAGTTAGAAACTCAATCCAAAACAATTTTTCTATTCTCAGGTTCCCAAGCTGATGCATTTTATTAGCAGAGCTTTGTATGTTAGAGGAAAGATACCCTGGTGAAATATGTTGTCTAATTAGTTTTGAATCTAAAAGCACCAAGGATATGTGACATAATTAAATATACAAATGCTACTTGAACCTAAACAGCTCTTACAGAAATTGAGGTAACATCCAAATGATACCTTCAGAAATGTATTAAGTGGCAATGAACAAGGTCTGGATGCTATATACAGCATCTGGAGTGGGTGGGTCCTACTTAGGCGATTTAGTATGTGTCCTTAGTATTTACAGCATTCTGCATGATTCCCTGTGTTTCCCAGCAAAACTGAAAAAATGATTCTCCAAATCCATGACAAACTGGTGCCATAATCCAATGCCAAGATGCTTGGCCAAACTGGTAGATTAGACTGTGATTTGGGATGATATCACCATGGTGACATGGTGATGAGTACGCTACACAAATGCAGCCATTTTTTAATTTAATGTCTCTGAGTCATTACAGCATTACTCCAAATTCAGTGGGCTTTGTAAGTGCAATGCAACTGGAGATTACTATCAGGAAAATAAGAATGAAAGAGGCCTTAGGAAGAGTTGTTGAAAAATCACAGGTACTTCTGCCACTGTTCCCTTTCTGGCTAGCAGAGCTGAGCTGAGTAATGGCCAGGCCACTCACAGCACAGCGGCTGCAGGGCTGTGCACTGTGGGGCCTCACTGTGATGGGAAGGGCATGGCCAGCACAGCAACTTCTCTGGCCAAGGACCTGTTCCACTACCTCTTGTCAATCCTTCCACACCTCTGGACATGGGAGATACCTGTGGATAAGGAGAAATGCTATCTGCACTGCACTGATGGAACTGCTGACTGCACAGAAGTGAAGGCAAATGAGATACCTTTGCTTTTCCCCTCAAACATCTCCTTTCAGGTGTAGGATGCTGAGGTGAACTCCTCTTTCTGAGTGGCCTCTGTGAGGACCCTGTCTCTTTATGGTGCAGCTCCACTGAGACTGGTTTTCCTCTTCTTTGGGAGATCAAATACTCTAATTTTTTGTTTGTTTGTTTATTTTTTGTGATTTCTTGGGAGCAGAATTTGTATACTGTTATGGATTTAGGAGTAAAAAAACAAAAGCTGTTGAAAACAAAGATCACTCATCAGATTTATACCAAAGTAAAAAGACAGCTAGACAGATGCACATGCATATATACATAGTTCTCACCTACAATAGTAGCAATATATTGATGGACAATGAAGAAATATGGATTATCATTAAATGTTGGACAGACCAAACACAGGATTAAATATACATATATACTTCTATATATAAAAATGGTAGAATATATGCATGTGAAGTGAGCAGCTGAGGTTTCTGAAAGCAGTGTCTAGGTTAAATTTTATAAAACTTTTTAACTCAGCAATATTCTCAGTTTAACTCTCTCCATTCTTTGTTTTCATATAACCTAATAAAGACAATATTTTTGCTTTGTGGCAACATGTTGGCTAATGATACATACAGGTAGTTCAGTCTAAGCCTTGGGCATTTCTTCTGGATTTATTTATCTTCTATTGTAGAGCAGCGGTGGTCTTTCATATATGCACTAATAATGTTTACATTTCTAAAATGGAATGCAGACTTTCACTTGAGGTAAAAGATCACAAGGTCAAGGAAACTCAGAGATTAGATCTTCTGCCTAAGCAGGCTGAAACAAGTAATACTTTGGAGATCTTGATAGCTAATGTTAATACCCTCCCACAGAGCCAGAGGCCAAGGCCTTTTGAGGACCAGCATTTTTCTGAAAAATGCCTTCTACAGTTTCTTTCTATAACCCACTCACACCAGTGCAACCACAACTACCATAACCAGCTGTTGGGAGTGTGACCATATTTCAGGTTCACCTTACAGCCTCAGCCTGATCCAGACCCTGCAGAGAGGGATGCCATTCTGCCAGCTGGGCACTCACACCTCCTGCCCACTGATAACGGAAATGCAGGGGTGGCCATGGAACAAGAAATGCTATTAAACTCACTGGTACTATAGGCAGGTCAAACACATCATGGTGATTTTTTTTTGTAGAACAAACTCACCTATCAACAGCTTGGAAAGGAAGAAAGTGAAAGCAAACACCTTTGAGACTGGGCTGTTTGGGTAGTAATGTCCCTAAACAATTAAGTCTGACAAGCTGCAGAAAATCCCTGGAGGTAGTTTAACTCATGAGTTTTGAATTAATTGGTGGTTACATTTAATTCATTCAGATATGATGAGACTAAATTAGTAAAAATACTGGGGCTAATGTTGATGTATTCTTTCCTTAGGAAGACTTTTTGCACCAGATAAATATTGAGCATCATCTCCATAATCTGTATGTCATTTCCAAATGGAGTTCAAGTAGATCTTGTTTTCCTCTCAGGTCCCATACTGTTCTTTGCTATTAAAACTTGTAGGCCCTCTTCAGCCTAATCTACTTTTGTGCCTTTGCCTAAGTAAAGAATTTGATTTTCATCTTCCCTGTTGGACCATAGTGTCTGTAATAGTTTAAGACAATAAGAGAGGCAAAGTAAGTGGAAGAAGTTGCATCTGTTATTAGAGAATCACGGCTAGTTGAAAGATATTAAAGATGTAGAAGAGTTTCTGCTATTTTTACTTTATTTATTACAGAGCAAACAAACAAACAAAAAAGCAACCAGCAACCGGAAAATATATTTTAAAAATGAGAAGGAAAAGATTTGCTTAAATGATCAGCTTTTTGACTGAAATATTTTGACTATTTTACCTGAAATAGTATTTCTAGTTTTTCAGCTGGAAACAAATGTTAGTTTTGAGCAATGTCAATCTGCTTCATATTTTGAGAGCTGCACGGAAACGATAGTTCTTAGACTCTTACACCCTCCTTCTTCTTTTTCTTATGGTTTACAGTGAGACCACTTGTCTCATGATCAGCAGTGGCCACTCCTCAGTAATGAATTATTACAATACTCAAGAGAGAATTTGTATATTCCCCAACTGGCAAAAAGCCCCTGTTGCTGGGCTTTGTGTAGGAATTTTTCTTTTTGCAATGCTGAGAAGGGAAAACATTTCCTTTCCTGTGGTAAGTCTGCAAAACTACTTGCTCATTCCCCTGAACTTCCCTGTGTCTCTTTGCAGAAAGATCCTTCTTTGTCTTTCAGGGTGCTGTGTATTTTGTGTGGTCCCCTGGTATCCCTGAAATCTAAAATCATCTTTCTCTTGTACTGAAGGACGTGTAAGGGATACTGTGCGTGGGTGTTTCAGCTGTGTAACTCTATACAGATCACAGAGGTGTCATCCAAACCTGCAGCCATTTATTGGCTAAAAAGGAGAAAATAGCTCCTATAAATGGTGAATGAAATGGAGACTGTTAACCTTCCTGGAACCAAGTCCATGGCTACAGAATGTATGCAGCCTGATGGAGATGAGAAAGACAAAAAGGATGCCTGAGGAAAATCAGTGGCATTTATTTAGTTACAGTCATAAAGAAAATGGAGCCAAAATCAGTTGCTGCAAACCCAGACAACTTCAGACTTGAGTTCTGATTCCAGCCAGTTTCTAAAAATAACATGAAAGCTGTGGTGAAAACTGATAAAAGCTTGGAAATACCAAACTACAGCTGGTCACTGGGCTTGATTCACTGCTTTATTAAAGCCCCTTTAAACATCTTTGGCAGGGCAAAGGGGCTTTAAAGTGAGTGTGAATTATATGGTTAAATACTTGCAGGTGATTTATCGTAGCTTGTATTGCTGTATAGGGTTATGAAATATATATTTTCTAGTCCTGTTTTCCTGAGTTGTGCAGGTCTAAGGAACTCATGTGTTTGCAAGATAGCTGCAGCTGGAACACACAGAATGAGGCATGCTGTGGGGGGCTCAAGCTTAAAAGAAAAGCTCAGATTTTTCCGTATAGAGGTTTGCAATATACCAAATTATATTGATATTTACATGGAATTGTTTGCATTAAGTACAAATTTAAAAAGTTAATAAGAAATTTAGACTTCATTCTGTGTAGGTTTCTAAGTATGGCAACGGTAGTTGTACATTTATACATGAAGTTCAAGATATATACTCTTCAGAGAGGTCTTTTTACAAGTTGGTCTATAAAAGCTATCTAATTAAATTATTTTGCCTTGGTTTTAACATGATTAGGTAAATTGCCAGGGCAATATTTTTCCCTGGGTTCCACCTAATCCAACTGAATCACTTTTAAATAGCTAAATTGGTGATCTTCTAGATCAAGGGTTGTACTCAGATCAATGACAGTTACTTGTGTATATTGATTACTAACCATGCCTATGAAAATATAATTTGTTACTTCAGGAATGATAGTAGAAGGAACAAGCTAACTCCAAACTGAAAGGAGATCAATGTGTTGTATGTAGATAAAAAGAAGCATGTTACCTGAAAGAGCATCAATTTTTCATGGACTGTGGACAAAACACAAAAGAAAAAGGAATTCTGTGGGTCACATGCTTAATTACTGAGGTCTTGCATTATTTTCTTCTAGCATAAGAGTGAACTAAGTTCATTTTTTCAGTCACAGAGAAAGAGGAAATTCTCTAAGCCATGCTGGAATACATGAGGGCAGATCCATTAAAAGTGAAGATACGTGCTGTGGTATTGCACTCATACTCAGTGGTTTAGAAACAGAGACTGGTGTATCATGCTATAATTCGTACTACTAGGCAGACATGCTAAAGCAGCCAGGGATGAACACCTTATGCACATATGAACACATAAACCAATTGTGTCCAGGCCTCCAGGAGAAGGTCACTTCTTCCCTTTTCCTCAGACATATGAAGTTAGAACTAAAGTATTCATATTTTAAAATTACATCTAATTAAAAAAGTGTAACATATTGGAAAAGTAATGACAAACATGCTTCCTTGCAAGCACGTATTTCTGTTCCTTACTCTACTCTGAGCTTAACAGTGAGGTGGATTGGCAGATCATGGCAGACTAGTTTTTCTGCTGTAAATGTGCAATAGAAGAAGGCTTTAGTCCACATGTCAGCTGCACTTTCTGCAGTTTAAGGAGGGATGGGATATTCTACAAGGGAAATGGATGTGAAGGACAAAGTACATGTTGTGCAGAGCTGCCCTGCTGAAGTGCAGAGCAAGCCAGGGCAGGGGACAGTTTGCCAAGCAGAGGAGCTGCAGATGTCCTAGAGGCACAGTGGAGGATCCTGGGGTCCATGCTGCCAGCTGGCTCTGGGCAGTCACAGGGAAAGCCCACTGCTTGCTCTGTAGTGGAGGGGAGAGAATGAAGGAGTGACCTCATGTACCTGGAGAGGGATCTGATGGAAACTTCCCAAAGCCAAATTCCGTAGTGTTTTGGAACTATGACTTTTTGTCTGACTTAGTTGTCCTTTCTGGTATATAGGTGGCAAACTCCCACAGGTTAGGCTGTGTTACTAGACCAGGAGAAGATAATTCTTCCTTCTTTTGTGACACTAATAAAGGTACTAGTCTATAGGGACCTAACTCATCCCTGATAATCATAATTCCCTGATGAACTCCAGACTTACCTACTGGGATCTTTAGGAAGTTACTCAAGCCTAAAGTAACAATTTTTTTTTTGTGGTGCTCTAATCTTGAGGAAAATATTGCAGCTATTATAATCAGTGAAGAAGTCATGAACTGAGAGTCTAAATTCTTAGCCTGTTTCTAATTACTTTTCTGTCTGATTCTCTGACATTTCTGTAGCATTTCTTTTACATTGTATTGTTGTGAAATGTATGGAATACAGTGGCAAAAGATCTGCTTTCTTACTTTTGCATGAGTATTCCATTATTTTCCCCCTCTAAACGGAAGGGAAGGGAAGGGAAGGGAAGGGAAGGGAAGGGAAGGGAAGGGAAGGGAAGGGAAGGGAAGGGAAGGGAAGGGAAGGGAAGGGAAGGGAAGGGAAGGGAAGGGAAGGGAAGGGAAGGGAAGGGAAGGGAAGGGAAGGGAAGGGAAGGGAAAACTTTCCAGAGTGAATTTAGAAATATTGACTGCTGTCTGAGCTTAAGGTACAAGATAAAAGAGAAAATCTTTTATGGATTCCACATTATTATTTTGTCCTGTGATTCTCTAACTGCACTTGTGGTATTTTAATTAATTTTTAAATTTAGCATGATAAGTGAAATTATAGGTGCCATTAAAATCAGAATAAATGGAATATTTTCATTCATATATTGTGAAGGATTTCCTCTCTACAAGCTGACATAATCCTAAACAGCCTGTACCTCTTCTCAGATTTGCTTTTCACAGTGACAGAAGAAATACAGAACAAAAAATAAATACAGATTCTCTATTTTATTAGTGAAGACAATTGTGTAGACAGAGTTTCCAGATTATTCACTACGAATTCAAATAAACAATCTTCCACAGTGTTACTTCCCTAAAATATTTTGGATGGATGTAACAAGTCAACTACAATTACCCACTGATAAAAAAACATGAGAAGTTGAAAACTTGAATACTACTGTGGCTCAGAGAACCTCTACCTAAAAGTAAACAAGCTAACTCAAATGTTAATCTTTTATTTGTTTTTAAAAACTGAAAAAAGTCATAAAAACAACTCACAAAGAGGAATTTGGCATCTGGGAAAAATGAAGGAGTGAGATCCTCATCAGAAAAGAAAGAAGTGTTGATATTAGCCAGCTAAACTGGATTCATGTTGATTTATTTTTCTGCTGCTGTTGTTTTTCCTTTTCTTCCAAGCATTAGACAAATGCTAGTTTTCTGCTTTGTTTCAAGCAAGATGATTAAATGTAGGCACTAGCTAGCTTGCTAAAGGAAAGATTTTCTCAGACAATTAGCACCCTTATTATATGGTTCAGATTTTAAATCAAAATTAGAAATAAGACTGTCACCCTGTTGTATATGAACCACAGGGCAATTTTTACATGTACAAACACTGATTACCATTTCACTTCAATTTGTTAATTTGATTAGGTTTTTTTCAGATATTTTAAATATTTTTTGAGCAGAAGTCCTGTATTTAAAGCTTTCATGTGAAGGTCATATGGGCAAATCATGTTTTGCCAGGTGGACTGTCTGCAGTGCTCAGAATCTTGATAAAAACCAGCTGCAATGGCCTGATACTGGTTGAGTCTCAAAAATCAGACTGTGCAAACAAATATATCTTGGCCGTAGATACTTGCCACATCTGCCAACAATTAGTTATATATCAGGACTAGAAAGGGGCGCAGAATAAACAAGATCTGATTTCAGAATAAGCAAATAAACAAGGAGCTCTGCATCATTATTCATCTAGTGGATGTGGAATAACATAAGTTGCAGGCTTAGGTTCACAGCTGTCAATCCTTGAGGTTTAGCTAAAAGTATTAGGTAACAGAAGATCTGATTGACAAATACTTTGCAGATGCTCTGGAGCACATTATCTCACCTGTTTGCTGACTCCAGAGTGCCACCCAAACACTCAGCCACGGTGCTCCTGGGAGACAGATGCTAGGGGCCAACTGGCTGTGGGAGGGGAAAGAGCCACTTCTAAAGAGCTTCTTACCATGATTTTTAGGAATTTTTCAAATGGTGGTTACATTATGCCAGTAGTGCTGCGAGTCATCTGTCTTTTCAGAATTAGATGAGAATCCAAACCAAATAAATACTAATATTTTGAAGCCTGAAGGAGTTTTTTTTAAAACCAAGTGTTTTGTGAGGATTGAAGGAGGGAGGGAAGCTGAAAATCAGTGAAAATACTGAGGTTTCCTGGCATGCAAAGTTTAGTTGCTGTGTAAAGAAACCATGAATCCTGACTCTCATCTTGCAGGAAAAATATTCCGAGTTTTGAAGATATTCCAAAATATTTTGATCAGTTGCCTGAGAGCATGAAAATGAAACAATATTGAGTTTATGTAACAAAAACATTTAATAACAATAAAATTGGCAAATAATAGGTTATGTTTACTATTTAGACAAAGCAAGGCATTCTGATATCGAGTTTCACTTAGAAGATTGTATTCAACTAAAATCAAAGCAGGGAAAGAATTTTATTACCTGCGTGTAATGTGGGATATGATATAATGACCTTCATTCAAACTCCAAATCATTAAAACTCTTTAATGGGTGACCAGGGAGGACTTCAGATTCAGATCCAACAGCAGAGAAATATGAATAAGATCTATTGTTTAATTGAATTAGTGATTCTAAACCTTCATACACAAATGGCATGAGAAAATCGGGAATGTGAAAAAATAAGTTTTCACTCTAAAGTATTACATTTTATTTTGAATAATTATTAAACTCAGCTGTGCTGGAGAAAACACAGGAAGACTCTGCACACTGTCAGGTCTCTCTGATACCCCAACTTTATTCTCTGTAGAGAATCCTCTGATAGTTGGCAACAAGCATTAACTTAACAAAAAAGAGTGAGTTTCTGCTCCCTTGCACAGTGCAATTCCTGTAGTGGACCAGGACCGTGGTTCAGAGAAAATCAAGAATAGATACAATTCTGATGCCTGACCTGAATGACATATGAAAAAAAGACATTTTTGTGTTTATGGAATGGGAATTAATGAGCATGTTTTTCTCATCCCTAGACTGAAAATGGTCATATAATCACACATCCCAAGAAAATCACCTTCAAGATTTTAGCTGATTCTGGTCAATTTTCAGTCACACTTGCAGACAGCAGACAGGTGGAGGCACGTATAAGTTATTCTTCCTAAGCTTGGGGAAATCAATTTTTGTTCAGAGTATCTATGAACTAGGGCATATGCCTTAAAGGGACCTCAAAAATTATCTTCTGTCTCTCTGTACAATGTGAGAGTCATGGCAGAAGTTCATAATGACCCACTTAGGTTTTGTGGGATAACCAGGCTTAAGAGTTGTAGTCATTTCACTTTCTCATGGATTAGAAAGAAGAATATGTCCTGGCCAAGAATAATGTAGCCATGCCCAAAAGGAAAACTAAGAGCTTTCTTCAGAAACAAAAATTTTAGAAGAAGAATAAGATACCTCTCCTCCACAGCCTCAGATGGCTGTATTCAAATTCCAGAGCTCACAAGAAGATGAAATAGAATAAAACCTGAATTCTAATCATACTTTACATTGCCTTAAAAACTTGCATATATACAATGGAATATTTTGTCTGAGTTAATTAAAAAACCACTCTTTTCATCTTATTAACTATGCTTAACCAAACCAGTTGAAAGTTGCTTAAAAATATGAAATAGGAAAGGAACTCATTAAAAAGTGAATTAGCATTTCACTGATTTGAGTTTAATATGATTGCATTTATACACTACAGAAAAATTACCACTTTATTAGAAGTCATTTGTATACTTAACTGCTGTATGAATTCACCTTTGATGTAGTAGAATATTATTTATATTAACTGTTAAATATTATAAGGCAATTAGTCTAGCTCTGTTCTGCTTCTAAATAGTGAGCTATTAGATGAACCTGATATGATGCAAGTCTTATGATTTGTGGCCCAAAAATCTCTATTAATCTATTGAAATATGTCTCTGTAGTGGCTTATCCTTATTCCAGAGAAATTATTACTTTAGAAAAAGTCTTACAAACTTCTTGTTGATATGACAGGACCCTAAAGCCTAGTTTTTCTCTCTGACCAGTCCAAAAGGCTAGAGAGCATCTGCAATAAAGTGGGCATGATTTTTCTTTTGGGAAAAGCATTGTGGTTGAGTGAGAGTGTGCACATAAGCTGTCCCAATACCTTAATGCTCCAGAGAAGTAATTTTCTGAATTTAATGTCCTAAAATAAAATTACAGTAGGAAAAAATAAGAGTATAAATATATTTTTCAGATATCTAGAGAATATGTGATCAGTTTTGTGTTCTAGTCCTTCCTGATTCTTGAAAATGTAGAAAAATATTTCTAAACCACATTTCAAAGTCAACTCTTCTCTTGTTCAGGACTTCAAGTGGTGTCTGAGCAAAGTGCACCAGACTGATGTAAATGCGCCTTTTAAATGAAGCCACAATTCTCTCTTGAGTCTTATTATATTTGATTTAAAAGCTACAGCATCTTTCTTTGCATTCAAAGGGAGGGAGGGAGGGAGGGAGGGAGGGAGGGAGGGAGGGAGGGAAGGAAGGAAGGAAGGAAGGAAGGAAGGAAGGAAGGAAGGAAGGAAGGAAGGAAGGAAGGAAGGAAGGAAGGAAGGAAGGAAGGAAGGAAGGAAGGAAGGAAGGAAGGAAGGAAGGAAGGAAGGAAGGAAGGAAGGAAGGAAGGAAGGAAGGAAGGAAGGAAGGAAGGAAGGAAGGAAGGAAGGAAGGAAGGAAGGAAGGAAGGAAGGAAGGAAGGAAGGAAGGAAGGAAGGAAGGAAGGAAGGAAGGAAGGAAGGAAGGAAGGAAGGAAGGAAGGAAGGAAGGAAGGAAGGAAGGAAGGAAGGAAGGAAGGAAGGAAGGAAGGAAGGAAGGAAGGAAGGAAGGAAGGAAGGAAGGAAGGAAGGAAGGAAAAAAAAGGGGTATGGAAAGAGGCAGGGGGAGTGAAGAGGAAAAGGGAAGGAAGGAAAGAAAAAGAACATTTCATGATACTTTTGCTCTTTGAGCTACTTGGGAAAGGATGAACAGATTCAGCAGATTCTCTTATGGCATTGTTGGTCTAAAATTCATATTATTTTCAATGACCAAGTTCTCATTCAGAGATGTTGCATTCTTTTCTCTTTGAATGTACTGAAGCCTCTTAAAAGGATAGACCCTTCATGTCCATGGTTAAGGACTTTGGAAGGTGCTCTATGGTGACTGTTGATTTTAAGTGAAGTTCATATGAAGAACATGCTTCCTAAATACTCTTCCAAATGTCTGTTCCATTCTTAATTTACAAGGGATTGAAACACTAGAAGCTGATTTCCATGTTCATTCACTTTTTGTTTCCCTCAGAATTTAATCTAAATCTTGCCAGGTTTCATTTGCACCATATTAATTTTACCATATGACTACTTTATAAGGAAATGTGATAGGGAATCATAATTTATTCCCATAAGTAATTCAAAAAATCGAATTTTTAAAAGCTTTCAATCCTTAGAAATGTTTAGCCAATTTCAGAAAGACAATTTACATCGGAAAATCCCAAACTGTTACTTCTAATGTAAGCCAATATTTTTTTAATATCAAAGACATATTTTAAAAACATGAAGCATGATCACTTGCAATTGCCATCATATTCTGAATTTCAACAAAGTTTGGTGTTGCTTTAAACAGTGCTTTTGTCCCAGGTCTGCAAGAAAAAATAAAACATTAGGAATATTATCTAACTAGTCAACAAGTTTATTGGTCTATCTAGGTGCATATGGCTCATGTGTCTCCAAGGATCCCTTTTAGCTTTTTAAAAGGAGGTAAAAATCCTACATTTCTGTTATCCTTTTTTTCTCAATCTTGAAGCGGTAGATAGGTTTGTGCATGCCTGTGTAAGTTAGTCAGCTATGGATGCATACTTGTGTAAAATAATGGGTTCATTCAGGACAGGTGAATTGAAAAAGTATGGACACCTCATATTTAAAACCCCTTTTTATTCACATGATTATTGTGAATGAATTCACAGGATCTCTCATGATCCTTAAGACCTCATTTTCCAGGGCTTGCAATCTTTTGCTTGTAGAACGAGGTGTTTATTTCTGAAGGGGAAAGTAGAACTTCTCAGATAACTTTCCGCATTCCTGCAGGAGACTGTAAGTATCAGGATGGACTTTAATCTTTGAATTTTGTGTTAGGATGGAGAATGCCGGCTTGCAAAGTAGATCACCAGTTGTGTTCCCAGGGAACTGTGTTGTTTAAAAATGGCCTGCTGCCTTCTGCTGCAGGAGACCTTTGATGGAGGGAAGCTCCCATCTTTTCCTGGGCTCTTACAGAATCACAAAGCCTGCAGAGCTACTGTGCTCTCTATGGCAAGTTCAGACATGAGGTTTAACACAAGGCACAAATTGCTGGAAATAATAAATGGGATGAATATATATATGCATGTATGTATATATATACTAGACTCCAAAAATTTTGATAGCCATCAGCAGTGAGTATTCTGAGGATGAAGATTAATTTAGTCAAAGGCCTATTCCCTCAGTACTGAGATATGCTGCAGAAGAAGCAAATGCTTGCGTCTTTATGAGTTTCTCTCTTGGCACACTATCAAGCAGAATGAGAAGGAAAAATCTCTGTAGAAAGAATAAAAAAGCTTGCAGCTGCCTCTGCCCCCCCCCCCACCCCGCCTCAGCCCTTCTTCACTGCCCAAATCATTTTTTACTATTTAAATATGGAAAAGCAAAACTCTGAATACATTATAAAAGAAGGTGTTGAGAGAAGATTAATAAAATGTGTGTCATCTTTTGCATTCATGGCTTCTGTTACAAAGGGATCTGCAAAGACTCTCGTGCACACTTTTGTCATCTTTTCCCTAGACATAAAATAGTAAGGAAGGCATAGATTAGAACTAAACATGTTTTGATTTTAGTCACTCGCATACAAATGTGTGCTGATGACATAGCACTGCTTAGAGTGAATCTCTTACAGAGTTAACTTTCTGTTTGGTACTGGTTTGGTAAGAACAGATGTGTGCTAAACAGAAATAAGTCAAGGTCATGGTTTTGGAGCATCATTCAAATTCATCAGACTGCATCCACCTTCCGTTACCATCTTTGCTTTGTACTAAAACATTTCTTTTTCAGATGTCTTCTGTGAGAATTCTTATAGTGTTGCAGCAGTATACTCCTGTATGATATTCAGAACCCCTAAACAGGGAAATTACAGTACTTGTCAAACTGATGTTCAAACACCACTGTGCTTCTGTGGGATAGTTTTCATTTACTTTGTTAATTTTTGTTTCCAAAGGTAAAGTCATGTTTGTATGAAGTTGAGCTGAAGATATTTATTATCTCAGTATGTTAAGTAAAACAGCCATAGTATATAAAGGCAGATTATTGGCTGAATATTTTACAATCAATTTACAGTCTCAGAAGGAAACTTTTTCTCTTTTCAATTCTTTGTAAAACCATGTGTAACAACCTTGTTTTCTGAAAAGCATATGCCAACAATTGCTAGTTTGATAATATATTATTAATGTAACTAAGCTCTAAACCAGCCACATGTATAATTATTTCTTCTGTTGTGGGCTGCTTTGTCTAGAACATGGATGGGGGCTGACTGCTGCATCTGTGCACAACCAGCCCTCTGAAACTTCCCCCTTGTCCATGGCTCTTTCTTCTTAGCTGGGCTGGAGGTAAAAATCTTTATGGGTCGGTGCTTGAGCTGGGAATGACTGCATTTCACCAAGGTGTATTGAACAAATAGTAGTAGTGGATATTCTGAGTTCATTGCTTACTCTCCTGGTTCTAAATTTGCTTTGCTTTTTCTGGACCTGTCAATTCTTCCATTTTGTAATTGAGATGTAGGAGGTTTGATATTGCTCTTCAATCACATTAGCACTAGAACGGAGTTGTTTAATAAACATGGATCTTTACTTTATAGACAGAGGCTATTTAATTCTGTTAAAGTCTTTTATTCTTTTAAACAGCCTCAACAAGAGTTAATACTTGAAGATTATACAAAATTTAAAGTTGTTGCAAGTTGTTGTAAGAATAGAAGATCTACAAAATTTGATAAAATGTAGTAAAAATAAGTTCACACAGGTGAGAGACAAAGTAGAAAAATAAAAAGTAGCACATTTTGAGATGAAGAGAATATGAAATGGAAGTATTCACCAGGAAGATAATGCTTGTAAACCGAATGGGTCATGGGGACCTATTCTGAGATACTACACTGCACTTGTTGAACTTACAATATGGTACGATGGAAAAAAAATCCAAAGAGTAGTTTTTTCAGTGAAACTGATTTTGATAACAAAAAATCCTTTTTGCCCTTTTGCACCTCCAGAATATCTTAAAGTCACTGTCTCTTTAAAGTATTTTATTCTATTCCAATTAAAATCTCAGAGTTCCACAAAAGAGGAACTTTTTAGTACTCTACATAAGAAAAGGAATAAAACAGGTATAATTGTTCTTCCTGACAGTTAATGCTCTTTTGAGAAGTTCTAACTGCTTTGTTTGCTTATGTAATAAAGGTTTTATCAAGGATTGCCTGAAGATAAAGTGGTAGTTTACCACTTTCTAAAGTTCAACCTGAAACAGGATTAATCAGACTGTTTTAAACATAATATCTTGGTGTTCTCAATGTAACATGAAACATACAGCTGGCCCATCATGATTTATCTATAGTCTCCATATAATAGCCAGCAAACCTTACACATGACTATAATATAGATTTAGCTATTTTTTTTCAATCCTAACAGGTAAAATGGTCTTGCCAACTGATTTTATTTTGCCAGATTTGATCTCATTTACAGGTGCAATTAGATGAGATCTTTCCTGACAGAAGACAAAGTAAATAGTTCCCTTCAACGTGGTCCATTTGGGACTGCAATGAAGAAGCAGAATTTGGGTAAGCAGTAAAAAATGTCAAGCTGTTTCAAATACAGAAGTGTATGAAAGTAACTATCAAAATAAGGTCACTGAATGATCTGATTTTGAAAAGAATTGTATTTGCATGCACTAGAACTTAAGGATCATACATATTAAGATGCAAGTTGGAATGAGTATGCCTGGAGACCGTGATAAGCACCTGAACTTGTAGCTCTTCTGATCCTTGATTTTAGAATACTTTCCCTGAAAGTGATACCTCAAGGATTAGCAGCAGAAGTTCTAACCAAAATGTTTGTTTCATTAACAAACATTCACCTCATTTCTCCTCCTGTAGGCCTTACTGGTGATTATATTCTTTTGTGTCCTGTCAAGAATGCAGTTATTTGTGAGGTGTCTGTGGCTGCTGTATACTCCAGTTTGAACACTAAACACTATGTGGGCAACACATTTTCTAGAGTATTAAATAGTTTGAAAAAATTATCGTAAAAAAGAAAAAAAGGATATGAATTAAACACTCAAACCCCCACATTTCCAACCTTTTAATTCTTCATCAGTACAAGTGAAAATGTCTGTCACAGCTGTCATGACTCATGTACTCCTTTATTTTTAAAATGGTGTGTGACTTCTGACATTATGGCACTTCCGTGCTGCTATGTGTGGGTAGATGGAAGAGAAATTTATCTACCTTTACTGAGTTTTATCTGTTAACTTTTGATGAGAATTTTTTCTTTCCTCTTGTATTGTAAATTCAAGGACAAATGAGAAATATTGGCCGGTTTTCACTCGTCCATAGTCCCAGAACATAAAGAATCACAGCTGTTCCTAAAGGGGTAGTTCCTGTGGATACACATATTTTTAGGAAGAGAGTGGCAGAAGAGGCTTGGGCAAGGGTTTCTAATCCCACAGGCTCAGGTATTTCTCTCACTCTGAAAGGCAATGAAGAATGTGTAAGGTATGGAGCAGCTGGGTAAGTTCTCTGGATACATCATGGGTTTAAATACAAAGGCACTCTCTGTACATGGAAGAAAATACCTTGAAAAGCAACAAGGTCGCAAAATGAGGTCTTCCTGACTATGTTGTGGAGCCCACTTGTGTGCCTCAGCACAGCTATGAATGATGCACTTCGACAAATCAGACCTTCAGAAACTGAGTCAAAGGGAGCAATGATGCATGAGTGGATCAGTGGTATGAACTTTTGTAGTTACCAAGTGGGTACACAGGAATATGTTACCCTTAGATAACTTGTTTATATATCTAGGAACTTCATATTTCATCTGAACTATCTGACTATAAAGTCTCCGATCTCCATATTATTATCTGAAACTAAGATCAGAGCTGAGGTCCCAATTCTTAATAAATGTAAAATGTTTTTTGTTTTGTTTTCTTTCCTCTTTCCTTGAAGTATAATATGAGGTATTACTTATCCTTCAGATGGATCAATGAAAAGAAAGGTGATAATTTCCTGGAACAATAAATTATACAATTTAGGGTCCAATTTGAAGCCAATTGAAAGGTCAAATTTGTTGTTTTGTTGGTTTTTTTTTTATTAGTATAACTTCAATGACATGAGTGGATTGGTTCCAAATTTAAATGAGAAAAAGAGTGAAGCCAACAGTTCTGTCAGAGGAAATATATTTGAATAGTCTGGTTTTGTTGGTCACTCTCTCTATTCTGAGTCTTCTGCCTTCACTGACTTCTAAAGTTCTTTACTTGACTCTAAGTTCTCTCAATAGTCAGTTTTGAGAAGAAAGATTGATCCAGACTTCCTTGCCAGGTTCCCACTATGTACATGGAACTGATTTGCATTATCACATATCAGCACAGAAAAATACATAAATTGCTAGTTATTAAGGGAACAAATTATGAAGTTTAGAATATTATTGCCAGACTACTTACAGGTGACCTCTGAAGGACAGGAACAAGCAAATTAAGAAGGAGTACATGCAGTACAGTGGTTATCTTACTGAATATAAAGCTTTTTACTACAACACATTATCCTTTTTATTTAATTTTCAGTTTATTAAACGGCCTTAATTTCAGTGGAGGTGACCTCCTGCTGGCAAAATGGTGAAAATGTTGCATTTGGACATGAAAATTCATGTTTTAGATAGAAAAAAGAATCAATTCCATCAATACTAAAAAGCATAGTCATTGAATACAAAAAAAGTATGATTTCTCTGCCACTTCTTAGTCACATTAGCATACCAGAAAATATTGATCAGGCTTTTAAAATTCCACAATTTACAGATGATAATATTGTGTAATATTTTCTATTACTGACAATTCTGCTTATTATTCAGAGGCTTCCCAACAACTCTAGAAAACTAGGGCTGAAAGTTTACTGAACAACTTGTGTATCTGTCTTATTTTGGCTCCATATTATGCTGTGTGAAATCTGCCACATCATACTAAGGGGATATATGAAAGTGGTATATATCTGAAGCTTTTCTCTTCATAGAAGTGGACTGTAGAAATCAATGGTATACCCTTTTATGTTCCTCAAATTTTTAACCTGTGGTCCCTGGAGCTGACCTAAATTCTTCTTTGGCAAGTAGAAGAATACAAAAATTCAGCTGGCTGGAAATTTCTACCTCATTCATCTACAAATCCTGAAAGGATCCTTCCTTCTCTAAACAAAGCTGGCAAGTGGCCTCATGGAAAAGAGAAGAATCCATTCTTTTATTTCCTTCATTGAGAAAAAAAAGAATTCCCTGAAGTGGCATTAAAACAGTATGCCACTTCAACCCTCATACAGAGTTCATGGACAAAACTGAAAGCTAGCTACAACTGCTAATCAAAAAACCCCTGTGCTTGAAATAGCAAAACAAACAAACAAAAAAAGACAAACTGTATCTACTTATAGGTATAGTTACAGCAAGTCAACCTCAAATTATATCAAGTTGGGTTTGCCATAGCATCTGGAGAGATTTTAAAAGATATTAAATCAGAAACCTTCCTGAAGATTTTTAATGTTTATGTGGGTTCTCCATAAAAATTCTATTGAAGGTTAAAAAAAACCAAAAAACCCAAAAATCAACCAACAAATCCTTAAACAAAGTAAAAACAAAACCAAAACCAAAACAAAACAAAAACCAAACCAAAACAAACCCCAAAGAGAAAAAAAAAACCTCTATAACATCCCCAAACCACCAGTTTAAAAAAAAAGGAAAAAATGTATTTACAGATTATTAAAAAAAATGCTAGTTCTTTTCATGAACAAGGATTTCAGGGAAAAAAATAATTTGGGATTAAGAGGAAGAATTCATTTGGAGAAAAGAACTGGCTTTTTTTGGTTTAAAGTTTACTAGGTTCTGTGAAATGATTTTGCTTTCTCTTTTTCATACAGTAGAAAATGTAAATGTGTATTCATTCTAATTAGTACTGTTTTTCATTGAGGGCTATTTTTATACAAAATGTATTATTAAAAAAACCTAGACCCAAATGGCAGTTTCTGACAAATAGATAACCTTTTCCAATCACCAAATGCAAATGTGCAGATGATAATACTAAAGAATAACAAACATCTACTTTTTTATGTTTTCATGGTACTTTGTACATCTAGCATGTGATGTATGGATTCGTTTTACCACTACGTGGTAAAAAAAGTATTCACGTGCTCCATCTTAGTGTATACTTACTTACTGATTTCAAAATTTGATAAAAATAATAAAACATAGATCTAAATACTGAAGACATGAAATAAAACTTTCATTTATTAAAATTTCTTATGCTATGGAAATATTAAAAATATGGTGCAAAAATTTTATCATGTATCTATCAAATAGAGTTACCCTAGAAAATATCAAAAGATATCACAAGGTAAGTTTAAAAACTCCCATCTTATCACTTTTATATGCTATCCTAACATTTATCCTTGGAGTGCATTATAAGTTCTGTTTTCTATTTACTTCCCAATTTTTAAACACCAGAAGAATTAAAATTTTTTCTCCTCTCAGAGATTTATAACTATCCTTTATACCACATATTTTGTACTCTCAAATATTCTGTATTTTGATTGGATTGCCATTCCACTTTTGTCTGAAAGGTTATTGAGGCTGTCAACAGGAAAAGGACTAGAATTACCAGCCAATCAAATTACAGAATACTTAAAAGGTCAAAGTAGTACAGCACACTAACATAATTCACAGAATATATGAGGCTTTAAAACCCTAATACCTCATTCTCGTAACAAAGGTTGTAATGAGAGCAAGAAATGGCACAACATGAATTCCTTCACGTGATGGCGATTATAACAAGAACCTGAAATGCAATAAACTTAACCCATTCTTGCTGCTATGCTAAGACTGTACCTTAGCTTTGTTTCAAGCTACCTTGAAAATTACTTGGATGATAAACTTTAGGAAAGATACTGGGTAGTAAGTTTTGCTTATGCATCACCTCAAAGTAATTGTCAATCAGAATTTTTTATTTGTTGTCGATGACATACATACAAAAAGCTTCAAACCAAACCAGAAATTATTATGGATGATGTTTTAAAGTTTGTTTGTTTATTTGTTTGTTTGTTTGTTTAGCAAGGAGTTTCTTGATATAGCAGGTGGGGAAGTGTTACTTATATTTCTATTTTTCTAGTACTGAAGTTGTCTGAAGTCTAATCAACTATTCCAAATAATAGCAATATAGAAATGCCACTCACAAATGTAGACATGACAGATTATTTGTAGAGTAAAATTCATGTGTTGCACAGTTTCACAGAAATTAGACTGGCTTTTATAGGAGTCTTTACTATCTGTGTCATTGCAGTTATTAGAACATGTAAAACCTTAACAAGTCTTTTTTTTCCTGATAGAATATTCCACATTAGATCACAAAACCTTTCAAGGCAAAGACAACTGGCAATGACAAGCAATCCAACCCCTAACTTCACAGCACTTTTTTTGGGGGCGGTGGGGGGGAGGGGGTGGAGCATAAAGGTAAAGGCATTTTTATTTTACATTTCTTTTCTTCAGTGATGTGTGTAGCATAACCTGTTCTATTCAATCCTATCTACAGACAGGAAATAAAAACAGATTTAACCTACAGACCTTTGGTTAACTTCTTCCTAAACCAAATATAAAATGTTACCTCATCTTGCTCAGATTAAAAGGGGAGAGGGGGAACTCCCCCCTTCACCACACGTTCCCTTATTGAGAATCTCTTCTATATAAAAAGAAGAGTCTGCATATAAAAGACAATCCAGAGACATCTTTGAAGGTTCTCTTTCAAAGCGTCTCTACTTCCCTGAGCGTCTGGGGATTTCTGTTATTAATTGAAGTTAATTTTCTAGGATATCAGTTTGCCATGCACGTGGGAAAGATTGATAGCCTCTTCGATTCTCAAGAGTGTTGGAAATGACACTGTTCCATCACCGGGTGTCTTCACTTTTATCATCACAAATCAAATTATAAACATCGGGGCAACCTTGCTGGAATCTGGCTTCGGGAGATTTCCATAAGATTAATTAGGCGGCCAAAGCAAAGATGGTAAAATCTAAGGGCGGGGGGGGGGGGGGGGTGTGGGGGAAGGTAGGGGGAGGACAGGGAAAGGGGGGAGAGAAGCACCATTCATTCCTTGCAGAATGGGAAGTCAATTCAACAATGGGTAATTAGCGTGGGCCATGGATTCTCAAAGGCACTGAGGACACTGGACTCTTTCTCTCACTCTGATGTTTAGTGCGGTATTGTGGACCCCTCATTTAATTAGTGCACTTTGATACCCACAGGAGCTTGAAGCTCCAGGGCATGCTAAACACAGACTGACACCAGCAAGCTTCTGCCTCCTTCCAGTCTAATTAGAGACACAATGAGCTGCAAAGACAATGTTTTACTCCAAGATTTCTTCTGCAGATACCTCTGGCAGGAAACAATCGTTTATTTTGTGTCTATATTGGTATTCAGATTAAATTGTTAGCATGCAAAAGCTGAGCTAAGGGCACATATCTATTAAAAATGCTTAGCAGAGTTCAGAAACGATGGAAGCAATTTGTGGGGGAAAAAAAAAGTATTTTCCCCTTTGGATTTTTTTTTTGTTCTCTTATCTAATTAGAAGTAAATGATTTGAGTAAGAAAACCAAAATAGGCTGGACTCTAAAGCATCTCTTATGAAATTATTTTTTCCCTCTTTGCATTAATAGTTTCTACCTCTCAGAAAAAGAGATTTTTAACTTAACTGTTTGCAAAAGTGAAAGGCAGGAAAAAAAAGGAAATGAAAAAAATGAGTACTTCTGTTACAATTGCCTGTTGAAATGAGCACCCACGTATTTTAACAGGACATTGTGCAGAGAAAATGTTACTCATATTTGCAGCTCTTCAGAGAAGAAACCCCAAAAAGTTTGTGGCAATGATTGCATGTTTGTGTGCTGTGAGGGTATATAAAGTTACTTTTGATGGACAGTTCTATGCTTATTGGAAGAATATAAATATCCCAAGGGAAGCTGTGTATTGAAAATTAGTCTCAGCATACACTAAACACTTGCATGTGCTGCTTAACAATAGATTGGAGAACCAGTACTCCTAAAAATTCAGCTTCTTCTACATTTATTGTGTCATTACTTTCCTCTTTCTCAGGTAATTAAAAGGAAACAGACCAACATATCAATGTGTCTATTCTCAGACTAGAAACGTACTCTACTGGTTAGATTATGGTAATTTGGACAGTTACACCATTTAATAAGTGGTTATAATGGGAGAAGGAATGGATGTGAAAACATAGGAAAAGAAAACACGAACCAAAATTTCTATTCAAGCTTTAGATGTATGAATCCAACTAATTGTGGACTGAGGAGCAGAGAGGGGAACAGTCTTGCCCTGCTTCCTGACATCATGTGTAAGATCGTTCCTACCACTTTTCTTTGTCCTTTGGTGACCCCTTGCTGGCCTCTTCCACAATCTGGGAATCACAGGATAGTTACAGACATCCAGTTACCCTCCTGCATTCCTCTGCAACATCTGCTGCAATGAAAAGAGTCTTCACTAGCCCCCAAGCTGAGACCCAAGATTAGCTAAGGGCACATATCTATTAAAATGTGCAGAGGATGGTGATGAACAGAGTTAAGTACAGCTGATTGTTGGTTACCAGTGGTGTTCTCCAGGACTATACACTGGGGCCAGTCCTGTTTAAGATTTTTGTTAATGACCTGGACACAGGGATCAAATGGATGATCCATCTGTTTGTAGAAGACAACAAGCTGGTGGGTGTGTTGACCTGCTGAAGGGCAGGAAGACTCCACAGAGGGATCTGGAATGACTGGATTGATGGATTGAGGTCAGCTGTATGAGGTTCAGTAAGGAAAAGTACTGGGTCCTGCATCTGTGGTTGTTGTCACAACCACAACATGCAGGGCTACAAGCTGGGAGATGAGTAGCTGGAAATCTGCCTGTTGGAAAAGGACGTGGGGATACTGGTCAACAGCTAGGGGAACATGAGCCAGAATGTGCCAAGGTGGCCAAGAAGATCAATGGCATTGTAGATTGTGTAAGAAATTATTGGACAGCAGGACTAGGGAAATGGTTGTCACTCTGTATTCAGCACTAGTGAGGCTGCACTTTGAATTTTGTGTTCAGTTTGGGCACCTCACTACAAGAAAGATGTTGTTTAGCCTGAATAATAGGAGGAAACCTTACCTCTCTCTAAAACTGCCTGAGAGGGAGTTATAGCAAACTGGGGGTCAGTTCTGTTCTCCCAAGTAACAAGTGATTGGGCAAGAGAAAATTTCCTCAAGTTGTGCCAGGGAGATTTAGATTGGATATTAGGAAAAAATTAGTTGTCAAGCATTGGAAAAAAAGGAGTTGTCAAGCATTGGAACAGGCTACCCAGGGAAGTGGTAGAGTCATCATCCCCACAGGTATTTAAACATCATGTAGATGTGGTATTTAGGGACATAGTTTAGTGGTGGACTTGGCACTATTAGGTTTATGGTTGGACTTGTTGGACTTAAAGGTCTTGTCCAAGTTAAACAATTCTATGGTTCTATGATAAACATAACATAAGGTCTAGCAGAAGGGAAAAGCAGGCTCCAAGCCTGACCTGAACATCCTTGTCCAAATTTGGAAAGACTTCGGAACAGAGATTTTTCCTCTGTTGGAACTCCCATCTCAAACTCAGAGGCTATGTCTGTATTAGTAAGCTAAATGTAAGGAAACCAGTTGCTATAAACCAGACATAGATATGATTTTACCAATATATTTTATTAGTAAAACTTATAATGCTTGCTTTCTTTCACAGATGTTTAACTGAAATACCTCAAGCAAGTTTGTGGTGACACAATAATGAATGCTGACATAAGTTGGAAACCATATATCAAAATGGAATACACAGAAGTATTCCAGGAAAATATTTAAGTAATCTTGGTTTTATAGTAGTTCCTGCTGTAGTAGGTTCAGTTCACAGACTTAAATTGTGGCCTGCTGTCACTCATGGCATTGTACACTTTCGACTTTTGCCACCTAGCATTTTCCCAAGCATCTTCAGACACTTAGAACAAGCACAGCTTGGAGACAACCCCAAAAAGGGAGTATGAAAATATTTCCAACATGATTAGCTTCTTGTCCATGATACAGTCCTCCAAAACAACCCAAATATCTTTGTAATTTCCAAAGACCCACTTGTTCTAATCCCACATAAGAAGGTGTGAAAATAAGTAACCTGTTCTGGACTAAAAACCTGCTAGTCAGCCAGGCTGCAGAGGAGCATTCACATTATTTAATGAACTTTGAAATGAGGAAGGCACACCCCAGGTAATCAGCATGTCTTATGATTATGACATTCAGTGACTCCAGAGGAGATCCAGAAGCTATGTAGTGGAAATGGAATCAGGGGGCACAGTTTGATCAAGAACCTGCAGCTGGGCCATGGTCACTGCTGTTTTCTCTGTCTGACAGAGCAATGGAGAGGACAAGACATGAGCTGTCCATTACAAGGATTGTGAAAAATTATTCCATTTCCTAGTGAGGACTGCTGTCACTGTCATTTGACATTCCTTTTTTCATATGGAAACAATCCAATAGGATTGTTGTTGGACAGAATTTAGATGTGTGTTACTTCTCATTTAACAGTTTTTTAACAGGCACATGTAACAAAGGACCACCTGGATTGCTCACTTTTGTGGGAGGCTTTAATCAATGATATAAGCACATGAAAGTGTTCATTTTTTCTTTGAAATATTATTTCAGTTTTCTTCTTTACTTCCAATCCTCTGGTACTCCTGGCCCTAGAGAACTTGCTATTGGGGTGTTCCAAAGCCTTCCCTGAGGGCCCTAAGCTGTGCTGCTGCCAGCTGTCCAGCTAATATTTTATGGTTTCACCAAAGACCAGAGAAGGTGGGTCAAGAAAGACTCTGAAGTGTGACACAGGTAGGAAAGAGCAAATGAATTTCCCTTTCCACCGCCCTCAGCATGAGGTGTGGTCGACAGCTGATGGTAATAAATCCTTCTGTACTTCAGAACAACAACTATGGTCATAGGGATATTGGGCAACATATAGATTTGGTTGATTTGTTTTTATTTTTTCTAATGAAATTTGATTTTATCACTGCTTTCCATCTTTGAACAGAGCAAGAAATAGCAATGACTATATGCAGTGGATATCTTCTAGTAATAATCCTTTACTATATCTAGCTTTAAAAGCAGGATATGTTCTCCCCAAGGCTACTTATTCCCTATCTGAAACATTAAAGTAACTGCTGAATAATTAGCCGTTGATACCTTGGAAATTAATGTTTAAAATGCAGAGGAAAAAAACTGTACATTTTCTTCAAGAAAAAAAATTCAAGCTGTAAGTTGAAAGTGCCTAATCCTTTCCAACATCCCCCACTTTCCAAGAAAACAAAAAAGATTATATTATTACTATTTACCATATATACCAAGCTTTTTGTCATTTTTGGTGCATTTCTGAAAGCTATAAGGCAATTAATTAGGCAAACTCTAGGATTTCAATGCGTTATTGTTCACATGCTGGGTTTTTTCTGACATGATAACGTGCATGATATGTAAAAATTATAAACAGGTAGAGGAGACTAGAAGTGAATGGAGCAACTGAGTAATAATTAGGTTTTAAATATTTAATATTGTTGAGAAATAATTAGGATTCAAAAGTGGATGTAGGTATCAGTCAACAATGAAACCCAAGAAGCTTTCTTAGGTGCATGTGGGCTTTCTAGCCATTCATTCCTGTGTAATTAAAGCTGTCATTCTGAATACACCTGTCTGAAAGTAAATCAATGGAATCATGTCTTCCTGAGTATGTACAGTTTCAGAGCTTTTGCTATTTCCTATTGGTTTGCACAGTCACAGGAAAATTAAAACAACATATATAATCAGAATCTGTAAGATAACCTCAAATTTCTACTGCTGCTTCCTGGGAATACAGTAAATTATCACGTGGGGTCTGAAATGTGTAGCCATGGTTGGAAACTGGAATTTCATAAATTGGCCTTTTTACAAAAAAAACCAAAAACTTCATGTTGCTGCATTCCCTGTGTTTATTAGTAAAAGACAGCTCTGAGAACTCCATCTCCTAAGCAGAACAACATCCCAGGAAAGGGGTGCTGGGTATTTCAATAAGTTGCACTTGCCAGCAGTAGCTGGAACTCTGGAAAGGAAAAGATCTCCTGATCAGTTTGTACGACCGTGTCTCATTGACAGGTGGTTCCTTGATACATAGTTGTCCAATAGGACTAAGTAGGCTATGGTCAGTAACTAGTTAAAGTTATGATCAAAGATGACAGGGTCCAGAATCCAGGAACCACCTAATTACATAAAAATGTTTAAAATAGTCTCTGGCAAAAGACTGACTGACTTGTACTACACGGTTCCTGCATTATTTTAGATAATAGTAAATAAATTTCCAAAAATTAATATCAGCAGTAAGAATCAGAGAAATAAGAGAAAAAAGGGTCTCATGCTCTCCTTGCTTCTTTCTTATTGTCTCCCATATTTTCATTTGAATATTTCCCCTACCACCCCTCTATCCGCTCCTTTTGTTTAGAAATTCATCTCATTCCCTCTTGAATTCCATGATGCTTCTTGCTTCAGGGGCCCTTTATAGTAATTTATTCCACACACTTCTAATCCTTCTGTGTAAGATAGTTATGCCTTAGCATTTCCTTTCTTGTTCCCAACTTTCTAATTTTTAGATCATGTCTTCTAACTTCTGTGGTCTTGCAAATGTAAAGAGCCTGCTTGGATCAATTTTATCAGTCTTCTCCATAATTTTTAAAACTTCAATTGGGTTACATGAAGTCTCTTCTTTTCCACTGAGAATATGCTCAACTTTCTCAGTCTTTCCTTATAACCTAAATCGTTGATATCTGGTATCATTTGTATAATTGCTCTACACTGCTCCCCTGAAGAGCAATTAAATCTTTACAAAGATATAGAGGCCAGCACTGTATAAATTACACAAGGTAAGGATCTGAAAGGTAAAAATTATTCTTAAATAAAAATAATTCTGATTATCTTGATTTAGATGGAAATTCCTCTAGCATCACTGTTCAAATTCCAGCTCAATTTGCTATATTTTTAATTTCATTTACATAATGGAATCAAAAATGATTTAAAATTATTTGCTCTGTATAACAGGCAAATTGAAAGAGGAGGAACAGTTTTCAGCTATAAAAAATATAACAAAGAAGAGGAAGGAAAAATTGGAAAACAAAGAGTTATGATCCAATTGCACTTGATTCTAAGGGCTCATATGCCCTTCCTACCCTTCTGGGGGTCAAAGACTCAAAAAAGTAGTTTTAGTAATGAAAATTTAAAAAACCTCCCAATTATAAAACCTTGGAAGGAGCACAATTCCAGAGTTTGACACTGCATGTACCTCATTCTGGTTGTCCAGAGCATTCCAACTTAGAGAAAAATGCTTGTGCTCAAACATACTGCACTGGCTCACACACCTTTCTCTTAGTAAGCACAAGTAATAGTTTGATGAGTAAGCACATTTTTTTCTTGTTTCTTTATCTGTGAGGCTTAGACTTGTTCACAGCCATACATATTTTACTGTGCTGAGTACATCTTATTTGTGACAGAGGCTGAAACTTTTAGATAGCAGAATGGCACATTTACATGTTTCTTATCTGTTGAATATAAATATACATGTCTCACTTTAACTAACCACACATACTACAATGCTGTCCCCAAAGTATGAGATACATTTCAAATATACTCATTCACATTTTTTTCCTAAGCCACAATTGTTTAAACTTTTCTCAAACACCTTTAATAATTACAATTATCTACAAAATAAAATAAAATACTTATTTTTCAAGGCCCTTCATTGACTGACATTTCTTTAGAATACTGAAAGGTCCAGATGGTCTTACAGGACTGCATTCAAAAATTTTGTGGTAGCATATCCTCTTTACTCTTCTCATATTTATAGTAGATAGATATTAATCACAAAATGTCCTCCTCTTATGCTTGGGAAATGCTTCAGTACAAATAGCAATACACTGACCAGCTAACAGTGTAGTACAGTGTATTGCTGCAGTTCTAACCCCTCAGCTGGCTCTCTGAGAAATTAAGAAATGTCCTGAATAAGAAATTGCATTGGCATTGATGCCTTGCACCTTTCCCAAAAATGGGATGTTTTCTATTAGCTTTCTATAGCTAATAGAAGTAGCTTTTCTATTTCTATTACCTTCCTGCCACTGAACAGGCCAGATTTATACACTACAGTTAATCAGCTTATTTCCAGGAATGCAGAAAGATGTTTGTCATTTACAACTTTTGAGGATTTTGCCTCAGATTATTTATATATTGCCTAGGTATTTAGGTATATAAACTACTCAGCTGAGAGAGACAGGTGATCTGCTTTGTAGTAGAATCTGGGCCAGAATCTGTAGGCTCCTTTACCCAAGGCTGAGAAGAAAGCTTTGTGATGATCGTCCCAGGGAGGTAAAATGCTACCTAGAAGAAGGATTCTCCAGAGTAAAATGGAAAACTTGCAAAAAAAATTCCCTTGTTATCAACATTTCCTTTCCTCAATTTGTTGTTACTTTAAAGTAGGAGATATTCACTAAAAACTGTTTTCAGAAAACCAAGATCTTTTTGGTAGGATGATGTTGCTACTATTTCTGTATCAACGACAGTCTTCTTTCCTATACATGCATCTTCTTTTTTTCTGTGGTAACTAATCAAACACCTTAATTAGTTGCAAATCATCTACTACCCACAATGTGCACATAGCTATATTACAAAATTCCTCATTCATCCCAGAAATCATTATTAGTTTGTCACCCTACACTTGCCACTCTGTCTCAGAGTTATGCAAACCAAGAATTTTTTCCTCTTTTGTGTCACTGAGACCTACCATCAGAGAAAACATTTTTTTATGGCATATTCTAAATCTGATCTGTTACAATAACTGTAAGTGTAATTCTGGCAGAAAAGTCGGGATAAGAAAGAGTGCACATAAAAATGTGCATTTTCCAATATGTCTCCATTTGCTGGGCTGTTCTTCCTCATTGTTGTCCACTCACCTTTCTGTGATTTGATGTGCTCTGCCAACAAATGTTTGCTTCTCAGCTGAGTCTTATTCATGGTGCACATTTCCCTTGCTGTCAACTTTATCTCTTTACAGACCTCACTTATCTTTTTCCTGTTCCCTTTCCTCTCTGTAGTCTCTTCTCAGCTCTCTTTCACTGACCTTCTTGCTGCTTCTCATTTTCTGCATTTAAAATTAACCTTGTTTCATTGAGAAATTTCTTCCACTCATCCTCAAGGATCTTTGTTTCTCTTTCTAGCTTCTCCACATTCAGCTTAAGACTTCTTGCTTTGACTGACACCCCTGGTGCGAGGACACGAGGCTTGACTCCATGTTGATCAGAAGGTTGATTTATTATGATATATATTATACTAAAATACTACATTACTGCTATACTAAAAGAACAGAGAGAAAAAGATCAGAAGGCTACAAAGACAAGAATAGAACAGGAATGAATAACAAAAATCCTGTGACTGCTCACAGCCTTGGCACAGGTGGCTGTGATTGGTCACTGATTGAAAACAATCCAATCCACATGGATCAATGGAAGATTCACCTGTGGCACTCCACAGCAGCAGATATTGTTTACATTTCTTTCCTGAGGCTCTCACCTCCTCAGGACAGGAAAATTCTAGCAGAGGCTTTTTCACTAAAAATCCTGGCAACAAGACTCTTAATGGTTAAATATCCATCACATACTGAGTCCTCTCTAAGCTCCTCAGTTTTCACAGCTATGTGCAAGACATCTCCAGCAACTCATGGCAGAATTATACTCACTTCAGAACACCCTCTGTTTCATATGAAAGTGAACATTGATATAAACTGGTGGACTCAATACAGCAATTTTACAGGAAAATATGCAAGTAAAAGAAAACCATCTGAATCTGGTTGTGATAACAAATTTGGAGTGATCGGCATAATACAAAAAGAAAGGCACATTGTTCATTTGCAGGTGCAGCTTTTTTGTGGATGCACAGCCCAATTTGAGAAAGCCCAGAGCTTTTCCAAGAAGCTTCACAATGAATGAAACAAGGACGGTTCCGATTCTGTGCACCTACACAAGCAACTCAAAGCCAACTACACTCCCTGTGAAATCCTGTTGAGAAGAAACTTTTGGTAATCATGACCAGGACCAATAGGGCAAAATTAAGATGTAAGATTTGTTAATATTTCCTATTATTTTATTTATCTGAATTTTGAAATGTCTAAGGTTGGAAAAGCAGGGGTTTTGTTGTTGTTTTTTTTTGGGATTTTTTTTTTTTTTTTTCCCAGGGTCCTGTGCTGATGTAAATCATCACTTCCAGGAACAGCTTTTCTGATATATGACAATGCTAAGAGAAATTGACAATTTTTATCCATTGGAAGCCTTTCTTATGGCTTGGTTGGAAAACCTCGTGGTATAATAGCAGTGTGTGAAGATGTGTTATTAAGATTCATGTGAAAATAGGAAGAATTGCTGGTATCTGTTCACACTCATCTGCAGTAAACAGTTCTTTTATTACTGTTTCCAAAGGTGATATTCTCATATTCCCCATAGATTAGAATACAGAGACATCAACATGCTTTGGTCTACTCAAACCTATGAACATTTCTATTTGTTGAGATACTTAAACTTTATTGTCCTTTCCCTGTACTTCACGGGATCAGCCTAGGAGAGAATCTGTTCTGTGAAAATTTCCTCCCCCAGCCTAAGACTTTTTCATTGTCTTTATTCTAATATTTTTCTCCTGTAACTGTTTTCTCAAAATTAGACCTGACAGTACTTACAGCAATTCTATAAGGAATATATATTTTGCCATTAAATTGTGCAATATTATGTACCATTACATTGTGTGTAATTGTATCTTAGTATTTTCCTGCTGTATACTTTTCATTAGTTGGTTCTGTCATACTCTTACGAAAAATCTAAAGAATTACTGTTTCAGATTGGTACTGAGTTACATATGCTAATGCCCCAGAGTTAATACTGCCTATTAACTCTCCTCAATGGAACTGTGCTGAGGCCTCAGTAAGGATGAAGCCAGTTGTGACATACAGCTGATGGTAAGTGGTAATCCCTGCCCACCAAAGAAAGCCTTAGTAGAGGAGGAAAGAGAAGACACACAACTTCAAGAATAAAAAAGCAATATTTTGCTGTGTAAAATAGAAGGTAACAGGGATTGTCAATAAGCATCAGCATTCATATCCTCCCCCAAATTATTAGCTGTAATGAACAGTGCAGGTTTTAGTTCTACCTTAGAAGTACCACTAATAAATAGTCTAATTTCACTAAAAACTCAACATTTACTCCCATTCTTGCCTTTCAATTTTTAAAACAAATTTTAATTCACGGCAGTACTGCATTTCTAACCCTGTGGCTATCAAGTTTCTTTACTGAATCTTATCAGGCATTGTATCCCAAGGTTTTAGAGAATCATATGTCAATTTGTTTTACATGTTGCAATTTTAAGAAAGTGTTTAGAATTTGTAATGATTTTTATTGCAATTTAGATGGTTTAATTATTCAGGCGAACTGAACTGCCTTATAGTATTTTTTTAATAAAGAACATATAATTGCTATGAATTATTTTTATTTATTGTAGTATATTACATAAAGGGAATGTCCTTTATCCCTTCAGTGCATTTCTCATTCTATGATACTTGCTGACTAAATAATTAAATACCAACTGGAATGTTGGTAAGAAGTGATATGAAATCTCAGAGATGATTGTGTCAGATTCTTGGCTGGCCAACACTTAGGAAATAAACACAATATAAAACCAAAAGTAGACTAATGTGGCAGGTATTACTGGGATATCTGCAGCATTTTAAATACAGACAATCTTGTGTTTCCTGCTACAACAAATATCTTATTCAAATAAATTTGTTACTAGAGATGGTCCCGAACAACGAAGACTGTGACATGAAAAATAAGAACAATAGAACCTTGTAGAAAATAATATGCTTTCTGTACTATTTATTCTTGGAGTAATTTCTCCCCTATGCAACTTGTCCAACAAGAGCACCTTGGAGTATTTAAACAACCTATTTGGTCATGAGGGCTATTTTTATTTTTATTCTTCTAAATGAATATGCTGTGCCTGTTTTTCTGTTGTCACAGGATGAAAATCATCTCAGATTCATACAGTCTAGAGAAATTCTAGTGTGTTTAAGTTCAAATAATTAAGATTCTTGAAAGAGAGAAACATAGATATTACACTTTCAAGGTGAAAGTGCTTATATACACAGTAGTCATCCATTCTTTCTTATAAATTATGATTCCTGACACTCCTATTAGACAGAAAGATGGACAGGGTTGACTCTTAAATATTTGTTGATTTTTCATTTTCTTTCTGCCTTCTTTCTCTTTCGTTCTTCTCAATACTTTATTCTTTCACTCTGTCTTCCTCACTTGTCTTTTCTCTCCTTCTCTCTGGCTCTTTCTCACTATTGCTGTCCTTTCTCTTGTTTTCTCCTTCACACAGAGTATATTTAAGGTATAATGCATTTCTTCTTATTTTCCCTATTGAAAATACTAAAAAGCACACAAACTCTCTTAGAGAAATTTTGGGAAAAGATCTTTTTCAGTGTGCCTTAATATCTGGAATTTACAGTGAAATCTTCTTCCACCTCCCCCATATTTGTATTATTATATCAAAGTAACTTAATGGGCAACAAGGACTAAATTTTGATTTGAGAAGTATTTTCTTATTTACATTATATGCTATTTATATCAGGTTGAAATTCTGTTGGAAAAGATTTCCCAAGTCATTGAGTCCAAATTACAACAAATTTGGTCATTGTACAAAATGTGTCACAAAATCTATGTTCTTATATGATTATGTTCTAAAAATACAAAAACGGTAAGAGGTGGAAGAATCATCATACTTATTTCACTAAAAATAAGGTCCTTGGATACATTTGACTACTTACCAAAGTCAAGTCAAGTCATGGAAGCGCTCATCTCAGGTTTCTGCTGTTGGTTATCCTTAATATGTTACCAGCCTTTCCCTCACTTGTCCCTAGATTTTGGTGGAGGGTGAAACCACTCAGTTGCTGAGAAAGCAGAGCCCAGAGCTGCCCTGAAGAGCCCAGCACCATGACACCCTACATAATGCTGTGCCATAGCCATGGCACAACACCAAGTAATCATTGGTAAATTTTAACTCTCCGGGTCCAAACAACTTTGGGGTTGGACAGGTTTGAGGTCTGGCTGACCAATACACTTCTTTGCCATGACAGATAATTTTTCCAAGATAAAACAGGAAGTTATTTTAAGCTGGTTTATGCTCTTGATCAAACATGAAAGGTCCTTCATCTCTGCTTGATGAGTATACTCACTTCACACGCACAAAATTCTGACACACCAGTAGATTACAGTGAGACCTTCATACCTCAACACAGGGATTAGAAGAAGGGCCTATGTTCTCACCAGGATGTTTATCCATATTTGGCTTTTTTGATTTGAAAGACCTTGCGGATCTTGAATTGGTCAAATTGCACCAGAACCAGGGACTGTAGGACTCTGACTTGGAGTGTGAAATACCCTCTGGTGTTGTAGGGACAGTGACTCCAGAAAGAGCTAACCAGAGAAATTGCACCTGACTCAGAGCCACAAAACCCTAGTGAAACTCTCTCTTATGGACTAAGTAGAAAGGTGTAAATAAGCCATTTGCAAGCTGGGGATTCAATTGCTTTTATTAACATATAGTGTGATCTGGAATTAAATAAGCACCACCACCCAGTGCAGGTTTAATGCACGGGATTCCGGTGTCTGCTGTCTTGGGTAATCTGTGAAATTTTAAAACTGTCTCTGTGAAACTGCATCCCATTTACAAAAATGACCAAAGGTTCGCAGGCATTTGGCACATGCTGATTTTTAGGTAAAAGAGGATTGGACTGAATAAAACAGAAGGGAAAACCTTACAGCAACTTGGGGAACAATCACCTGTCATCTTAGAACAGGGCATATAATAGACAATCTGCTTCAAGTCCTCTGTCACTTCCTCTGAATTTAAATTCAAAGGTAAAATATAACAATGTTATTCGTTTTTGCTGCATAAAGACTTCTTTTTACTCATAACAAAAATAAGAAAAGATGGCTATTACATGCAGCACTTTGGCAATTTTAATCTACACTTTCCATTTTCCCTTCCACATCTAGAAGGCTATTGTATGTCCAGTGGTTTCAATGTATATACTACTGAACATATAAAGAAAGAAACATATATCCTGCCAAAATCATTTAGTTTTTTATTACAACTTTTTCCTTCCAATTTTCTTCTTATAATGAGTGCATAAAAGACCCCTTTTCACCCTATTGTTTTTAGTCTAAAAGCCACTTTATTCTTAATAAAAGGAATAATAAGTGCCAGTTGTAAAATTCTCTGTCAATCACTCTAGCACTTACAATTGTGTAACACCTTTCTTTAGGACCTCTTAGAGTGCTTTAGAAAAGATAAAAACAAATAAAATAAAATTACAATTACATTTAAATGCAGAATTAGACTATCAGTTTTAGATCACTTGAATTTTGTTACTAAAGGTTGAAAAGAGACAATGTGCCTCTGAACACCCTGCAAGTAGCTGAAAGCTGCAGTAGCCTTGTCCATGCTGATCTTTGAATGAGCTATTTCACAAGACCCTCATTAAAAGCAGCCTGAATTCTAACAGAAAACATCTTCTTTTGCCCTGATTCCCCATAGCTGATACTCTTCATCTTACATTATTTCCATTTTCCTGTTTTTCCACTGCATATTGTTTCCTCTGTGTGCACTGGTCATGGTGGGAGAATTATTTTTTGAGATAAAAAGGTAAAATTTGGATTCCTCAATAAATCCTATATTCAGGTTAATTGGAAAGGGTGAGGAGTGAAAACTGGATGTGATGAAAGCTCCATATGCTGGGACTAATGTTTAGCTTGTGTACATGGATATTTAATTGAGGCTTTGAGATTAATATATTTTATAAACTCAAGAAAACAAAACTGTAGTCAGAATAGACAATATTCAATGATTGAAAATGCTGGCTCTCCTTACAGTCACTAGTTAAATGTGTTTGAGACACTTAAATTAGATATCTATAGGACGTGTTCCCATGTCTTTTCAAAAGAAGCAGTGCAGCTGTGGGTCCTCAGAAAGGCATGTCAGTAGTTCATCATTCAGTTACCCTTTTTCACAGTTATTTTTGGTAGCAGAGGTCTCATTACAAGATGATAATCCATGGGTTTATGAAACTACTTGTTAAAGGTAATGGGAATGTGACAAAGCTACTGTGCTTTTTTGTTTTATTTTGTTTTTACTTCTGGACAAATCAGCTCCTCAAGATATGCTGCTTTCTTCTCTAAGGGCCCCTTCAGATTAAAAAGAAATCATCTTAATTTAATTGTAAGAAACCTGGTGAAACAGATTATATCCATTTTCTTTCTCATGCCTTAAAGTTCAGCAAGTCTGAGGGGAATTTTTCAATGCTTTTTCAAAGAAAGAGATAAAACACTGATGAAGGCCATTAAAACTCATGCACTGTTGGAATGTAAGGAAGCCATCTAGTCAAATCCCATGAGCAAGGCAATGTCTATTGCATTGGCCATAATGATCATCTGCATTAACCATAAATAAATAGGGAGATGCTGATAAGAACTGACAGTATTTGAAGAAGGAATAAATGAAAACTGATCCCAAGCCACAACCAACAAAAAATCAAACAAAGAGTAGAGTCTAGCTGACTTGGGCCTCACGCCATCTGAGATGTCCTAGGACTTCCTATCTGACTGCTACTCTTCTGAAAGGCACAGGTATTCCATAGGTTTTGTGGAGAATTTTCTAGGCACAAATAAAGGCATCTCAGCAAGCAGCTGATCCATATACTTAGGCAATGGAATGGTGCTATTGGCTCATGGGAGCTTCCACTTGTAGATATCCAATTTAAAATTTTTGTTTAGGTGTTTTCATGCCACCTTGGGCATTAAGTTCAGCTGCATAAGTGTAGATGACTAACAAAATTTGAGGATCCTTTGGGTGTCTGCAACATCTAGAGAAGGCTGATATGTGTGATGTGATAGAAATCCTTTTGGAGATAGCTGGCAGAGATCAGGTATGTTATCTTTGTCATTTTCAGATGACACTTACAGGCCTATATTTCAGCAATTGAAAAAGATTCCTATATCTCTGAAGAATATTACAATAATCTAGGAAACCAAGTTCCACATTCTAGGCACCATCTAGATGCTGATTTATGTGTCCAAATCTGAAAAAAACCCCCAAAACTTCTAGTAGGAGAGGCATACTGTCAAGGAGAGAGCAGTGTGAGGAAGGGACAGCCACATAGAGTTCTCCGAGCCCCAGGATATGACCCTGCTATGGCTGATAGGACTTCCTTCAACAGCTTCTCCTCTCCTCAGCTGCACAATCTCGTTCCCACATCATAACCTTTGCTATGCCAGCAAACCCACTTGTGGGCCTCTGAATTAAATCAGAAGGGGAACTGATCCATTTCTGGTGGGTCATTTTTTACTGGGCCCAGGTCCCTGACTGTGTTCACCATGCAGCTGTACAAACAGTGGTGCCAGCACAGGGAAGGGGAGGAGGGAGAGAATGACTTGTGGACTGCAGGAACCAAGCCTAAGTAGGCTGAAGCAGACCTGCCAATGCATGTGTAACCACATGGCTCTCTGATCACACCCCTGCTCTGAATGTTTTTCTTTTGAAACTTTCCTTTTGCCTGTTTACCTACCAAGACATCAGTCACTTGGCACCTGTGTTTGTTTCCTGTATTTCTGCTTTTATTTTTCCTCATGGTCAGTGACTGAGCTGTACTGTCACTCTAGCAGCAATAAAAAACTGTCTTTGGAATTCCTCCAAAAAAGATCCAGTTGATGCTCTCAGTTTGGCATATGCTGGGGGTTTGTTGTTGCTGTTTTTTACCATCTTTTCCTTCTTTCAGACAGTTGGTGCTTAAGATAGCTGTTGCATGGGGAATGAACACTGTCCCCATTGTAAGATTCCAGCATAGGGATGAAATCAACATGTCTTCCATGTAAATGGGATCATTATGCCATCAGTTCATTTTCATTATTTCCTTTGGCTTTAAAAGAGACTAATTGTCCATACAGTCATAGTCAGCCTGTATGAGGATGGAAATTGATTTATGACTTACTGCAGTGAAGGTCTTGAAAACATATGCAGGACTCTCAGAGCAGTAGTCAATGACATTTAAACACATGCTTAAAAGAAAGCCTTGGCTTAATTCCTTTGTAAACAGGTCATTAGTGAAAAACACTAATACCTGCTGTAAATTCAGCACTAGTGCATTGAAATTTTAATAGTTGCAGATCCACTCTTTGCTGAGTTAAAAGCTGGGTGGACAGCTGGGCCCATACGGTGGTGGTAAATTCTATTGCGTCCAGTGGGCAGCCAGTCAAGTCACTGGTGGTGTCCCCCAGGGATCAGTGTTGTGACCAGTCCTTTTTAATGACGAGGGGATTGAGTCCACCATCAGTAAATTTGCAGATTGACACCAAGCTGGGTGTGAGCATTGATCTGTTGGAGGGTAGGAGGGCTCTGCAGAGGGACCTGGACAGGCTGGACTGATGGGCCAAATCCAACAATATGAGGTTTAACAAGACCAAGTGCCAGATCCTACACTTTGGTCACAATAACCCCGTCCAGTGCTACAGGCTGGGGACAGAGTGGCTGGACAGTGGCCAGGCAGAAAAGGTCCTGGGGGTACTGGAATGACTGCAGACTGAATGTGAAACAGTGTCCAATGTCTTTCTCTTTAAGAAAAGTTCAGTAAAATTACAGCATTCCTCTAAATTAATGCTTACAATTCCAAAAATACATTAGTCTATGTACACATCTTAAAAGTATTCAGTGTGCAAACTAATAGTCTGCACATGTGTCTATGTACAGCAACCTTCAATTTTGACTCTCTATGAAAAAAAAGTTAAAAGTTTTTGAGAAAAGCCAGCCAGTGGAGAAGATAAGTACTAACTTGAAAAAAAAAAAGAAATAAAATACAAAAATCGTATGGATATAAAACAACCCTAACTCAAACTCAACCTGTAGGATACTTATTATAAAAAAGGGTCAGATTTAAAGATACATGTCCACTGTTTTTAACACAGAGAAGTAGAAGATTATTTTCTTTAAAATAATACTATATTATGTTTGTAATTTTATACAACTTCACAGTATTAAGTAAAATTTTTAAAACTTAAAACATGCCATCTTTATTAATGGTCCATTTTAAAGCCACCAAATATTTTTATGTCAATTACTAAAACAAGGTTTAACGCTGTCAAAAAGCATTACTGCTAAAAACAGTCATCTTCTCAGTGTTTTCATCTGCAAAGCATTACAGTTTATAAAACAATTTTAACTTGGAATACGTAAGTCTCTGTACGAAGGCTTCCATATGTTAAAAATTTTATTTGTGTGTTTGATTTTAAATTGCTTTGAAAAAACAGACAGTTGAGGTTTATAGAATGGAATCTTTCTTTTAGGAAATAAATGTCTCAAAAAGTACAGGGCACCAGCAGTAAAAACATTCTTACCACAAATCAGAAACACATTGAGAAGTGTTTGCCGAGTACACCTTCTAAAACCAGAATTTGTTTCTATTTGCCGGAAAATTGAAAAATCTCTTGTATCTTGGCATGCTTGTTTGGCCCCATCCCAGGCTGTTCATGCAGTAGTGGCATTATTGTGCAATAAGGCTTTCAGGACTTATAAAGCTTTCAAGTTCCTCTTCCATTTAATTTTTAAAATGCAATGTATTTTGCCAGTGGTCTGCATAGAACCCAATGATACTGTTGTTTTATGAAGTGAAAGGCAAAAGTGTGTATTCCATGATATTTTATTTTTAATAAAATATGAGGTGTTTTTGAGAAACAAAGACAATTAATCAGTGTCTCTGCTTCTGCATGGCATTTAGCCAGAAGCCACCAAGCAGACACTTGAAGTTTAGAGATTGTTTTTGCAAGGCTAATTTAAGGTGAACTTAGATGGATTCAAGATTTATAAGCACTACAAAGTCTTGACTGGAGCAAAGTTCAACTAAGTAATCCACAGCTTACTTTGCAGATGAAGTGCTGCAGCCGAAACTTCCCTGTGATTTAGTCTACACTCAATGAAAATTTTCAAAACAGGCAGAAGGAGTGAGTTTCACTGTTTCACTTCAAAGGTCTCCTAATAACTGAGAGGATTAAACTCTTTTAACCAGTTAAGAAGGTTAGATGATTTTGAGTGAGTAGCTTTACATTCATCAATAATTCTAAGTTGAAAGTTTAAAGATATCATAAGCATATATGTCCTTTAACTCCTTCAGGGTTGCAGAGCAACAATGCACCTGTTTTGCAACCACATTCAAACTGCTAAATACATGACAGCTGTTTTCAAGTTGCTCTACTGAAGTGAAGCCATTGGTAAGAAGATTAATTAAATTGCTTTACTGAAACATTTAGTAAAATTAAGAACCTTTACACCACTTCTAAGTGGTTCTCTTTCCCTGCTGAATAAATATATAATGCCTCTTTAAAATCATTTTAATGTGAGCTGTGCAGACTTTGATGTTAGTACCTTTTACCTCTAGCATGCTAACGCCATATGTATATTTTATCAAATTAGAAATAAGTTTCAAATGCTCAGTTCCAGTGACAAAGGTACTGCTGAAGTAAAAAAAGCTGAGGATTGTCAAACTGAAATGAAAAAGGTACATGCAGGAAATGGCTATAAATTTCTTCTTTTTACAGGGGAAGATGGGAAATTATACATGATAATAGTAAAAGAACTATCCTTTATCATATCAAGTGATTCTTCTTAAGTTCTTTTTGCTCACATTTACCATTATTAGTGCAGTCAGAGAGGCCTTTTAATAAAGAATTATTTCTGCATTATATGATTGTACCTCAAACCTTTTGCTAAGAAGTCAGGATAACATATGTGCTATGAATTCTGAAAGAATGGGTGACAATTTATTGTGAGTTTTATACAACCCATTGTAGCATTAGTCCACAGAACTACCCTAAAATATTTTTTTTAAAACTCTCAAAAGACAGAGAGGGAATGAAGAAGTGAGGAAAAGGCCATATAGGATCTCATACACTGGATCCAAAGTCCCATTAGTTTTATCATTAACAATAAAAACAACCATCACATATGTAATGCCTAGGAGTCATAATACTTTTTGAATAAAATATCAGAGACAACTGGGAAAAGTAATTACAATTTTGATTGATAGAAGGACCACCCATATCTTCTATCTACCCAGCAAGGTATAATATGAATGGACCTAATTTCTAAAATAAAAAGTTGAAGAAGTGGGAAATGAGTCCAATCTGTTATAATGGATTTTAGAAATGACTGAAAACAGGAAACATTTTCTCTTGGAATGTCTTAGACACAACCACTTCTTGCTTCATGAACACCATCAACTTTCTTTGTAGCCCTACATACAGGAAATATATAATAATCTTAAAAAAGCATCTCTTAAAAAATCAGAATATTAAAAAATATCTACTAGAATATCTCATTAGCTCTTCTTTCCTAGCCATCAAAAAAGAATGGAAAGATGTTGATTTTTTATTTTCTTGTACATATAAGCTTTCAAAACACTGACAATCTTGTGTGTTAGTGAAAAGCTAATAGATATTTGACTCAGAACTATGATTACACAGTAATTAATATAAAATTTAGGAAGAACATAATGTCAATAGGAATTCAGCTTTGTATTCTTTAAACTCTCAAAGTTACCCTTTAGATTCTATACAAATTGCATATTGGGAAGTTGAAAGCAACTTTTCATGTTCCTAATCAAAATAAGTGGTTTTGCACTGAGACATGGCTCCAGAAACATGATCAGAGCTGCATATTTGTAAGAGTTTTGATGGCAGTTGCATAAAACAGGTTTCCAAGTATTTAAAATACCTTTTTGCAATTAGACTTAGTGAAGTCATGCTCTGTTTTATTTGCTCCCTTGCTTTTACTATGAATCTTACATTTTTAACTGCTCTGTGTCCCTACTTAAGCGTTTTATGGTGCCTTTGTGGATTTTGTCCTTAATTTTTCCTTGCTCTCAAGTTTTCCATAATTTACTGAAGCATTGTTGAAATAAATACCTTAAAGACTGAGACACAATTGGCTGCAGCCTAAGTATTATGGGCAGTCAGTAGCCCCGGCTGATTTCCATTGAACTGATAGAATTCAGTGTGATTAGGGAGATTTTTGCTGGGTCTGCTGGTTTGCAGAAGTGTCAGGTTTTCATCTTGAAGTGTACCTAGTATGCACTGAAGCTTAGAGTATGTTCCTTATGTCTGTCTTTTGGGGAATACATATCACCCTGGAGAAGTTCCCAACATTTTAAATATTTTGATAATTAGATATGTCTCATTCCAGAACCTTTAAAGAGAATTTGAGATTTCATTTTCCTTAATGATACGCACAAAAATAAACTGAGCTGCTAGATGCGTAAATGGGATCTACAGGGGAAAAACCAAAAAAACCAAAATTGACTGGGTGAGCCAATCTGAAAATGGTGACTTAATAGGCATACCTTAATGCATCATAAGTGCCACTGGATGTGTTTGTTTAATCTCATTATTATTTTCCACACGGCTACTTGTGTGGTTTTCAGTTTAACTGGGACAAGTCCAGTACTTCATTGAGAAGTCAGCTTCAAAGGCTGATTGTTGGTCAGTGCTGGAATATCTCTTCTGCACAATGTGATGTGGCTCCTCAAGGGTGCACTTCAATCACTCTTAAGAAGGGAGCTTTAGGCTGGGTGAATGGGAGGCCCGGGGAGCAGCACTCATGTGTTTTGCTCACCAGAGGAGTGGATAATGTGTTTTCTCGTCTGAGATTTCTTAGGCATTTTGAAATGTTACTTTTTTATCAGCAGGTGGTTCAGCCTGCTTGGTGGTTCAGCTGCTTCGTTAACCAATGCCTGGGCATGCCACACAACTGCTGGGGGTTTTGTATTATTAAGAGAGTTGGGTGAGACAGCCGGTGGGAATTGGCAGCGCTGGGCACTTCAGGAGGCACGCTCAGCGCCTTCCAGTCCTGAGCCCTAAATTGTGGTCTGGATTTAAAGCAGAGTATCACATTTCACAGTCTTTTTCATAATCAGGTAGGGGAAAAGGTCATGGTATATTCTATAATGCCTCAACCCTAGCAAAGGTACATCTATATGTATGAAAAACAAAATATAATTTAAGAAATGTACTTTAAAAGTACATCTAATGACTGCAAAAGCACTGAAAAGGCTTTAACACAGATTCTTTTCAAAAGTGGTTCTAGAAAACACAGAGGGACAAGAAAAAAATATGAACAATAATTTATCTATGGTATGTTAATTTGGAATAAGGAAATTTGTTATCTTTTTAGTACCAGTCAAGAAAACAATCTCAATTTTTGGGAAATTAATATTTTAATCCTTTCACAAGGAATTGAGATAGTTTTGTGGTATCTATTCAATGATAATGTTAATGCTCTAAGTAATGCTCTAAGAAATATTGGTTTTCATATTTAGAATTAGCAAGTAGAAAAATAATAAATTACAGGCACACAGTATGCACATTTCCCTAGCATTAATGTTGCATTTGATTTTTTTTCTGATGAAACAGTAGAAGGATTCTTTTTTTCAGGATATTAAGATTTTTTTTTTCTGACAATTTCTGACAATTTCTGAAAATCTGCAGTCCTTATGTCAGAAAAACTCTCAATGAAGCCAATAAGTATGTTCTAAAGAAAGATGTTACCAGGGCTCTGAATATAACTATATAATTTTATCTGCTTAAACTACCTCAGATCTTCTAGCAGATGGGTAGTTCTCTATTTCACTGATTTATTCTGGAGTAAATTGCCCTTGCATAGGATAGAGTTGTTGACTGGGATCAAATATGGACTGAGGCATGGAGGAATTTGGCCCAATGTGTGTAATGGCAGTACAGTCCTGACCAGCCACGCATGTGTTCATTTCAAGTTGCTGTCTGAACTGCTTGACTATTTTGAGCTCTTAAGCTCTTTTCCAAATTTAATACCAGATATTAGTCCTACTGAAATGGATGGGGAATGAGAAAAAGTATCAACTTACCACTTTTAAAAACCTGATCTCAAGTCCTTTTATAATTCACCAAATTTTTTCACCGTGAACTATAAAAAAAGAAGAAAGTCTTTAATAAGGGACTTTTCACATACAAAATAGAATTGTTGTGAACTATACAGTATATTTGAACACCTTAGAAATGTTATAAATGTTTTTCTCTCCAGCTTTTATCTCTTTCATCTATCTCAAGCACTGTGGCTGCATTACATCTGGTGAGACTGGAGAGTTTACTGATGCTTGGGAAAGATGAGTATTTCATACCTGTCCGTCTCTGCAAATAATCCACAAAAATTTAAACCAGAAAGAAAACCAGCTGCTGCCATTCAGCAAGAAGTCTATTACGAATCCCTAGGTGGCATGGAAAGCATTTAGACTCATTTCATTCACATGTCAGGTAAAGACTTTCATTTAGAAGTGAGATGAATGCTGAATAATGGACCTTTTGAATAATGTAATTAAGAATTCATTAAAGCAGCCCTTAAAATAAAATCTCAAGAATTCAATGCATGTATATTTTCCCCCTCTAATGTACTAGAGGATCAAATGAATGAATGGAACATAATATAATACTGATGTTTACAAAATTTTCACATTTAAATTAGATGAACTCTCAATATAATACAATATACAATTTTTTTATGGCTTATGAGTAGGAGCAATTAGGATTCTTGAAAGAGATTGGTGTCCTTGTTAGGAGGAAAATTAACATATCCAGACCGCTGCTAATCTCTCAAAGTCTGCCTTTTGCAATACATGTTTACTTGAAAAATATTGACACCACTGAACTTTATGGAAACTCTCACACCAATAGTTTTGTTTCCTTCAATATGTATACAACTGTTATGAGCAAAAAGAACAAAAATTCTGATATGGATTTGTGCACTACCTTGCTGATTTTCAGCAAAGCAGATCTTCTCTGTGAAATGTCCTCCGAGATGTTCTCTATATTCCACCCAATCATCAAGAATATTTTGTCTTAATTGCACACCAAACAGGAAAATGCAGCATATGCTCACAAGATGGTATTCTAAAAAGCACTGAGTTACACACCCTGCATCCACCTATGGTGGAGTGTTACTGAGAAAATAATATGTTCTGGGAGTGTATTTCCAGTTTTTGACAGTGGGAAATCTGGGATGAGAATTGCAGAGGGCTGGATCATCCTTAAAAAACTCAGACTTTCCCCTGCATCACCTTCTGTTCATGAGTAAGACAACACCCAACTGCAGCATCAGGATTTTGAAGGGAAGCCTTGGATATTTTTTCCATGTTCTACTTGAATGTGAAGGTGAACTTGGACTATTAGACGGTGAAAGCTTGGTCCAATTTGCACACATGGATATGTGCAGAGGGACAGGGATGGTTTCATGGGCCTTGACCTCTGGCATACAAGGATAGGAGTGTCAAGGAAGAGATACATTTAAGGATTTAATGATGAAAGAGGCCTTTGAATATGCATAAATGACTAAAATAAGGGTGTAAGTTAAATGTCTGGCTAAGAATCTAAGCAAATAAGACATTTATGTCAGTGTTGAAAGGCTTAGATTTCATTCTTAAGTTATAAAGACCCAGGGTTGGTTAAGATGAATTTCATTTAGATTTGTCTTCAAACAAGAGAAGAAAATGGTGATGAATTAATTGAAGAGGTTTTTATGTTAACAGAACAGTAGTACCTCAAGATAAAATGTTGAATGATAACTGCCTTGACTACATTTAGACATATTAATGCAAACATTCCTCCCAGTACTCAAACCACTTTCCATTTTTTTGAAGAAAACATAGTTTATAGAAAGCAGGACTAGGTAGGACCAGGACTGTTTGTTGTTATGGATACTTTGCAAAACATTGGAAGTCCTTAACAATTCAGAGAATATTGACCTGCATTTTTAAGAGTGAAGTATTAAGGCGTGACAAATGTTTTCACCTTTTCTTAGGCCCAGGTCTGGAAATCTATCTCTACTGTACCACAATAAGAAGATAATCACAATTCTACAGGCTTCAGCTGATGGAGGTGGTGACATCTTCACGCCTTTTTCTCTTTACAGTAATGTATTCAGAAATGTGAAAGGCAAGTCCATCCTGTACTTGTAGTGATGCTAAATGAAAAACCTGCCACTTCAACAACCTCTGACTATATTGTCCAGCAGTTGTCAGACTTGAGAAGTTCCCATATAGAATATACATAGAGCACACAGGCAGCACAAATGGAAAAAGAGAATGGAACAGACCTCAATAGTCCACTGCCAGATGCTTATTTTTAAAGAACAGGACTTGACAAAGAGAGAATTTATCACTCTTGTTGCTGGAAAAAAAACCAAAAACAACTGAGATATTTGAAGTACACAAATCTTTTCCTAGGCCTTCAGAAAAAGTAAAACCAACATAAAACCATCATAAGCTGGCATTATTACAGAGTGTTTTTATCCTGTGTATCTGTATGTGGCTTCCTGATAATTTTTGAAATAGTTGCTCAGTTGTTTACAAGGAAGATGGTTTTCACTCTCACAGGATTCAGATCAATGGAAGTTCTAAGCTGATGTATTAATGTGTGAAATCTCCTGAACCTTACTTTCCTCCATATCTTTTAGGTTTCTGGCATGTATCAGTTGACTGTGTTAGGCATTGACATTCAAAATTTAACATAACCAATTTTATCCAGTTTGCAAGAGACTAGGATGTGACGATTATACCTTAGAGGATATGTGGAAATTTCCAGCAGTCATTTTCACATAAATTCCACCTGGTATTTTCAGTTATGAGTCCCTATTTAGTTTTTTCTGCCTGCACAACCAGTCAGTGATTTTCTCTTTGCCTCTGCTGCTTTCTGGGCTGAGCAAACTAGAACTCTGCAATGCTAAGATTGCTATATTTCATAAAGCATCCTACAAAGATGTTGTGAGAAGATACTACAGAAGCAGAAAGTGTTCCCATTGTGACATCACTTTTGGTGAGCAGAACAAACGAGCACTGAGAAATTTAAGGGGAGGAGCAGAAGTGTTAGAAGGAAGGTAGACAGCTGTCAACAATACAATCATTTCCAAATTGCTCTTGTAAGCAAGACAAAGCAGGTCATTTGTCTAAGTCGTTTATCTCACAGAAAAGTCTCTGTCATTGCTTCGTAAGAAGGTTATTACACTGCTACATGGGAACCTAAAGAGCCTTCAGCTCAGACCACATGGGCCTAATGGATGATTCTGCCCTGAAGGGGAGAGTCCATCGTTTCATTAGGAACTTAGGAAAAAGGTTGTATTTGATGATGGTCCCCCAACGTCACTTGTAGTTAATCAATTGCCATATGTGCCAATCAGGCTAGGTAGAGCTACAGGCAACTCTTTTTATTTGTGTCTGAGAGACTGGGAATAGCCTATGCAGCTGGGAAGCCAAGCAGACCAAAGGATTTTCCAGAAGCCAGCAGTCAAGAAGGCAATTTATTGAGGGAGAAACCCCAGAGCAAGAAATTAAAAAAAAATAAAATAAGGTAGTGATATGTTTTACATTACAGAATTTCTCTTGGTATGGGTATCAGCTTCTGAATATTTCAGCAATATGGCATCTCATCCCTCATCTACATATCCATTGAGAAGTTTTCAGCAGAAATTACTCTTTGTTCTGCAGCATAGAATTAAACTGACTTACAACTCACTGCTATACATAGGACCTGAAAACTGAAAACACTTTACAATGATTTTGTAATGGTTTAGTCTTTACTTTTGTCAAAGTGAACTTCAGGATTATAATATGAAACTTTTTCAAATGTTCAAATTAATCACATATAACAATCTTTTCATTCTACCCAATAGGAATAATCTGTGTTGTGTATTAGTGCGGGTAAAGGGAGTTATTTAGTAAAGGAATTCTATGATTTGTGACAATGCTTTGAATTACAGGTCATCTTGTCTGAGAAACCACTAAAAATATTGTGCTGCCTCCTCCAGAGGCATCTTCTTCTGCCTTCCTCTTGTGTGTGTATATCTATGTAGCTATGTCTGCATACATATATATCTATCCAATTAAAGGAATAAATTCTTGCCTGTTTACTCAGCTCAGAAATAAGAAAGATGCTACATATTTGATGTTGTCTTGATGTGATACAGCATAAGCTGGAACTAAGTGCTCATATCAAGAATGAGGCACTTGCAACCATTGGTGTTAATGGTCATATCAACCCAGTGTCAGTTGAGAAATTTAAGATAAGTGCTGCTTGCATTTTAAACTGATCTTGCTTTAGAAATATAGATGACAGTTCTGAATGTACAATTGATGGGCTCTACATAGATGCCATGTTCTTCATACACTGAGGACCAAATTTTAAACTTTTAGGTATGTGGTGATTGAGACTTGCTAAATGCCAAGAGACTTGCTAAATGCCAAGAGTTCACCAAAGCCATTCTATCTTTCTCCTCCTCAGCTGGACAGGGGAGAGATGAGTTGAGATCCTATAGTGATCAGCATCACAGGTAAAATAAAAAAGAAAGATCTAGGGAAGTTACTTGAAATGTTAGTAATCAAAATCAGAGTAGGACAATGAGAAATAAAAAAATGAAATCTTAAACACCTTCCCCCCCACCCCTCCCTCCTTCCCAGGCCTAACTTTAGCACTGTTTCTCTACCTCTTGCTACCCAGGAGCACAGAGATATGGGGAATGGGGGTTAAAATCAGTTTATCTTCTTGCTTCTGCTGCTCCTTCCTCGTCAGGAAGAGGAGTCCATATTTTGTTCCAGTGTGGGGTCTCTTTTTTCCCATGAGGTGCAGTTCTTCAGTAAACAGCTGCTCCAGCATGGGTCCCCTATGGCAGCACAAGTCCTGACAGCAAACCTGCTCCAGTGTGTGCTCCTCTCTCCACAGGGCCATGTGTCCTTACAGGAGCCTGCTCTGTCATGGGGTTCCTGTGGGCTGCAGGTGAATATCTGCTCCAGAACCTCTTCCCTCTTGCTCTTCACCATATATTTTTCTTTATTTAAATATGGCACCAAAAGCAAAGAAACTTATACCCATATTTAAATTGTTTTTTCTGTGAAGAAAAAAAGGCTGTTTCAACCCTTTAACAACTATAAATCACTGAAAATTGTGACACATCATGTGCTAATTTCTATTTAATTTGCATAAGTAGTGATATTTTGAAATATTCAAACCAACATATCACTTCACTGTGACTTCTCTAACTCATGTGAATAGTCCCATCATGGGAACAAACTATTCCAGTTAATTGTCTTTGTAGATGTTACCAGTTCATACTGACATAGAATAATGAATCACAATTGACATTATGGAACTTTTTCTGGTTAATTTAAACTTCCCTAAAATCACCTCAGCTACATTTAAGGCCACTTTGCTCTCATTCAGACAATATAGTTTTAGTATAGGCAGTGTAGGCTATTGTACCAAGATCCCTAAAGAACAAATAAAGAAATACTTAAATATTTTCTGTAGTTCATATGACAAATATTGCTAAGGAAACAAAGTGGTTATCCTTAGACAAGGGGCTGAAAACCCTAACAATCTTATGAATCATTGTTTTCTCCTGATTTTTTCCCTGTAACCTCATTTTCTACCTCTTCTTTATTTCTCAGTTGTTGAAAGGAAAATACAAAAGAAATGTTCATATAGATAACCAGTAGGATGCCAGAAAGGGCCTTTTGCAGTGAGAAATGATGTGTTGCCCTCTGGATAATCAATTGTCCCTGCAACACTTTAGGATTTTTCATGCACTGAGATGCAAACTGAGCAATTTCTTCTTTTTTTTTTTCCCTATATAGTTTGTTAATACTGGAAAAGCAATTGGACAGTGGGGCCTCCTCATTCTTGGCACTATTTCAAAAGCAACTTGAAATGCCCTGACAGCAGTTCTTCTCACAAAGTAACGTGAAGGTTGTGACACGGACCAACAAAAGGCTGACACACTGTCGTTATCTCACCCTGTTGTGCTTAGGTAATGGTGGAGCCTCAGATCTGTGTGTGATGTTAGCACTATATGTTCTTCAATAACAAGGTGCCAGAAGATGAATTGAATGTAGAACATCGTCTTTAACTTTGAATTTCTAAGTTTAGACTAGATCTTTCTGTAATATTAAAGACTGACTCTACATTTATTATACAAACCCACTGATAATAAACAGATCAGTTCCTCAGAGATGGCCAGTATTTTCTAGCATAATATTTTCAAAATGAATATGTTCTGCAAAAATGCAACAATAAAGTTTCTGAACTGTTCTTTAACTCAGTTATTCCAATGTATTAAAAATCCTGGCCATAAGCTGTCATCCACAAATTTCCCACCTGTCCAGCAGTGTTCAAAACTGGGATTTGTTCTAAATATATTTCTGGTTTTAACTAACCCAAACCCCACTATAAATTGTTTCCCTTATAAATTTAATGGGAAAGTTTACCCAGATCTGAGATTCTGGGACTGAATTTCATCAAAGCCGTGGTAAAATAATAAAAATAATTAGATGGAGTACAGTACAAGCAATACTCTCATATATTTGTAAAATTGGCTAATATCAATCACTGCGTAAACCACTCTTGCCTGTTAATGCTTAGTAGTTTCCAATGTCTGTAAAAAGGGAACTCACATGATTCTCTGTTAAACCAAAAAAACAAAAACTGGTTCCTCAAAGATAACAATTCAGTATTTTTACACTTTCCTTTTAAATCAAAATACTAACTGTGCTTCTCTTGTTACATGCACTGTGTTAGTGTGTTACAGTTTTTGGGTTTTTTCCCTGAAATCTTTAACTGTTATTTTTAAGTCATTATATAAACATGATCAAGAAGTGCACTTCCGCGATCTTTTAGCTGACCTGGTTGATTTTGAGACTAGCACAACATATAGACTAAAATTTTGTGGATCGCATCATGACAGCTAAACATAGAACACCAGTGCATTGTTTTTCTAAAAGCAGAAGGATGCCATTCACTGAGTGGTCTTAGGTGATTTAATAGTCATTTGAGGTCCTGTGTCTGGGTAGAAAAATGCTCAGATCTTTCAGAAGCACTTTCTTGGAACCTTTCTTTATTCTTGTGTTAACATTACATTATGTGAATGAGGTATAAGCTTTAATTCCTGCAGTAGGTACTCATTGTTCAGAAAATTTGCGGGCAGAACAAGTAAAATTTGCTTTGTGAGCTCTCTGTGGGAACCAAATGACAAGCTCTGTCTTCTCCACAAGAGGAAATATCTGGCATGGTATTATCCAGTTCCTGAGACAACATTTTTCACCCTTTTCTTTGATCTCTTTACCCCTTCCTCAGAAGTCTTGCCCAATACATAGCAAGCATCTTTCATCTTTGACTCTTGATCCTAAAGCAATAGAGAATATATGCTGTTAAAAGCATATCACAGCATCCTGGAGGATTTGGTCCTTTAAGACAGGGTCATTCTGGGGGAGATGAGGGAATTTTCCGTTTTTCTGAGAATGGAGAAGTTAGGTTGGAATTTGACAAATATCTGCATCTCTGCACATCTTCCTTTATAGTCAGTGGAGAAAAACTGGCACTTCTGGGGTGCAATTAATGTCAGCCTTAGGTAGAGGTCTCAAGTAGGTGAAATGAATTCTCCCCTTCCATTTTTCCCTGGGACAAGTTCAGATTAATTCAGATCCCTGAAGTCAGGTGGATAATTTCCATCCTTCAAGTAATATAGTGTGCTCTGAAATCACCAGCATTAAGTAGGGACTTCTGAAGTAACCAGAGATGCAATTTTGAAAGAATTATTTTTTTCACATAAATAAACTTGAAATCACATAAATTGCACCCTTTCAGAGTATCAGTACTCAAAAATATTTCCTAAAAAAACTTGGCCCCCTCAGATGACTGAGACAGAATCAGACATAGATGTGGTGGCTAAAAGGGATATGAAGCATTGCACAGAGATGTGGAGAAAAAGATGTTTTTGGGAAAAAGAAAAAAAAAAGAAGAAATGTGGTCTCTGTCATATTTATTGTTGCTTATAATCATCTCTGCTGAAGCACAGTCTTGCTTATTTGTTTTAGAAATACCCTCTGGTTCATGCATAAGAAAATATATTAAATATTCTAAAAATTATTTCTTTTTTTTCTGTGTAGCAGAGAGTCAGGGGTCAAATTCTCATCTGCCATAATCCCCACGGGATTTATTCGCATTCATTCATGGGCTAGATCCTGGGCTCAAATAGGCTGGCATAGCCCTACTGAAGACAGAGAGAATGTGTTTATTTTTTAGTAGATGAAAATCTGGTCCTTGAAATCAGTAATTTTGACTGATCTCAGTGCTCCAAGTCAAATCATGTTCAGTATTTAGCAATATCTGGTATTTTCTTTATGACTGTACCTTATCAGCATTCAGTGTATCCAAAAAGAAAAATCCCTGCAGTAGTGTTACAACAGTGAGTGGCAAAATGACAGCCTCAGTGTCTGTTTCCACTCTTAAAGCAAAAAGATTTATATATTAGGCTGCCTGAGGATGATGCTTTGCCATCCAAATCACCTACTCTGTTGTTTAGTATCTGTAGCAGAGTCCCTGGCACAATTTTTTTGTAATCTTTTTTTAACATTTAAATGCACTATTGTGAGCAGATCACCTCAGTGGAATAATGCACTGGTGCAGAGGAGCACTAAATCAAATGATAAATTGAGTGTAACATCAATTATGTTAGCTATGCACAGAAATATATACATTTGATGGTCATTATGACACGTGAATGTTCAAGACGAAAAGTGAAAAATACATTTAAAGTTCTGTATATGTGAAAAACTGACAATGATCTGTAATTTGCGTCTAGCATAAAATTCTATAAATCTGCTGGTGTTTTCAGCATTGAAAGCTTGATTCTAAATGGAAAGGTCATTATCATTATTAAGTTTTATAAGAAAATCAGTACGTGTACTAGTATCTATTTAATAACTGAGACATCATGAATGTCAGACTTAACACACTTTGCTGGGTGCTAATAACTCTTTAAGTGTACCCTTGACTCGAGTCGAAGGCAGTATTGGAATTTTTATGTTATCTGAACTGCCTGGTAGCATTTAAAATTACTTCCATAATAGCAAGGTAAAAATATAGTGACTTCACACAACTTTACCTAATTTTGCTCCTGTTTCAAAGGTTAAGCTAAACTCCTTTCTCCCGCCTTGTGAGGAACTGGATGTGCAGGCAGGTGAGTCACAATGGACCTGTCCTACTTAACAATTCCCTTGTTTTTATTGGAGCATATTGTGCTTCCTGAGAAAACGATGTGTCAGTAATGACAACAAAATGAAGTCTTTTGTAACCAAAATAAGTGGCTGGCAAAATATTATTTACATCAGTGTCAAAATTACTTTTTGAAGTGTCATGGTGGATTGGTGCAATCTAAATATAAAATACATATTTTTTCAGCATTTTTTAAAGCTTTTGTAAATCTGTGCTATATTATCTTTAATTCAAGTCCAGTGGAATGTTAATGCAGCTTGTTTCTTTTTCTATTATATATTTAAATTAAAAATTGGAAGATGCAATTCCTATTAATGAGTTTTGTAGGGGTCTTTTAGTATTATGTCCCTAGGCGAGTTTCTTACTTGATATGAAGTCCTCATAAGAGGTGCTTGTGCACTTGATTAATTCATAAATGGCATTGAGGGCTGCATATTTGCACAATTCTTGTTAAATCATAGAAGTCTGCCATTTCCCTGTCCAATGTATTGCCAGTAGTGGTGCCCACATTATGCACCTAACCACACACAAGTCCCATATTTTTCAGGTATTCTCATCTATGAAATATTCACCTCCTGTGGAAAAGGGCAAAGTCCCTTGGCAACATTTATATCAGTTCTGGAGTAAAACAGAAGATTAAAGAAATAGTCAGATTGCTGAAAAATAAGATTAAAAAAATGAGTAACTATAATATTTCATATCATTGAATAGAGCTTCTAACATCTAATTCAGTACTAATTTAGGTAAGAGATGACAATAAAAAATGTGTTTATATATTTAGATATTTTTTCAGACTTTGGGATGGGAGGAAGGCCAATAACAAATGCCTAAGTAGACAGCAATACTTTTTCCTAACTGGTAAAATGTAAGTCTATAGGAAGACAGAATACAAAGTGAGTAAAAATCTAGGCCTTTTCCCAGCTATTTCTTGTAGACTAAGAGCAGTGGGTTTTTTTAGTGAAGCCAAGAGCACTGACCACTTGCCAACATGAGCTGAGAATTCACCAGTATTTGAGGGCTAACAACCTGGTTTGCCAGGATACTCAGAGAATGGAGTGGAAATAGGCAAAACCTCTACTACAGCACACTCTCCTAAAATCCACACTGTTCTTGGCTACACCCTGCAATATAAAAATATACCTTATTTCTATGCAAAGAAAATAAGGTAAAAAATTATTTTGTTTAACAATCATATATTTGAAAGACTCAACTTGTTCCATGTCTTACTGTTGAAACTATAGCACGAGGTCTGTTGCACTGCATGCTTACAAAGGCAGAGGATACATGAGCAGTCTTTTTTGTCCAAGGCAGTAGGCGTTCGAATTTTCTTTGCATTCAGAAGCAGAAGAAATTGTCTGACTTTTTAATCTTGTGCCCAAAGACCTTCAACTCAGAGATAGACGCTTGAAGTTCCCACTTATCATCTGCAAATTACATTCAATTTATGTAAATATTTTCTTTTTTAAAAAATGTATAAATTAATCTTAGGGCACAGAGATAAAGTTAATTTGTTCAATTGATTACTTGTTTCTAATTTCTGGGGGTGGGGGGGGGAAGGGTTTGCCATTCAGTTCAGACAGGGAATTCAAGAAAAGTGTGGGCGCACTCCAGCAGTATTTCAATGAAAGACAGAAGCTATCATGGCCCAGACTTTGAGCCATTACATACCAAGGGGTCAGACCACCTTACAAGTATATTTCCAGATTATGCCATTTCTCTCTATTTTGTTGTTACAATATTTAATTTTTCACTTGGCTTTAGTCTGGACTCAGTTTCTTTTCATTGTCTAAATAAGTAGAGGATATGTTCACAAAAAGATGTTTCTCTCCACTCCAGTTTTCATCTACTTGTCAAGCAATTAGATTCTCCATGTGGTCTGCTTGGTTGTAAACTGTGCTAAAAATTAAAAAATTACTGGCATTGACATCACTAAAATAAAAAAGCTGCATTAAATTCTTTGAAGATCTAAAATACAACCTAGATCAGTTAAAGAGAAAAATAAAACAAAGAACTGATATATTAAGTTAAAATAGATCCAATTCCTCATTTCAGAAAATGTGAAAGCCAACAAAATTTAGAGGCCATATTTGGATTAACTCTTAAGGATGGGCCTAACTTTGAGCTCATGAACAGCTGTTTTATCTCAGGTGACACCTTAAAATTACTCAAAGACCCAGGTGTGAATAAGGTACTTTACCAAATTAAAGCCATTGTGCAAGAAGAATACAGTGTCACTGTATAACAGCGCTGCTTCCCAGGAAGGAACTTTTTTGTGTGAACAAGAAGTACTGCTATTGAGGCTGTGTACAATCAGGCTAAAAAGTGTTCAGTGTTCTTTGTTTCACCCCACTAGGGTGCTGTCTTTTCCCATATTATTATTATTGCATGCTCTCTGGTAATAGAAGGCTAATAGTTCTCCTTAAATTGTAGCCTGCACACCGTTACTGATAGTTACAGTACAGTGCAAAGTCTATTTGCACACTATATATCCTATATTGGGTTTTTTTTCAAAAATCAGAAAACATCAGAAAAAGGCTTTATGTCCACTGTCTCAGATGTACTGAGACAAGTTCAGCCCCTGAAGTATGCAAAGTAAAATCTCTGTGTGATTGATGGGTGATGCTTCTGCTTTTATCAGTAATGAGGTACCAAATCTAGTCTATTGCATAAATAGCACCACAGATGCTGCAAAAAGGGACACAGTCCCTATTGTATCTGCTCTGTGCCACCTAAATAGCATAAAGACTACTCCTTTTCATAGGAGTAGTAGTACACAATGAGGTGTTTCTGGCACTACACTGAGAGTTTTACATCCCCATCAGAAAATAATTTCAAAAAGAGAAATAGGCAAAGATGCCCTTTTACTGACTCGCTATTTTACTTCTTTACTTCTATTTCTTAGAGCAACTGTAACACAATTTAGTTTTAAGGGCATGTGTGGAAAGCTATAACGTGGTCTAAAGGGAGCTTAGAGTTTGTTGTACCCACGGTACTCTGTGATTGCAGAATGCTCCAGTTATACGTGTCCAAGCAGTGCAGCAGGGACATTCGCTTTGGTTCTTCTGCTAATACCATCTGACACCGTGCCCTGGGGGGACCTGCTGGGAGGCTGTGTGTTGCTGAACTCTTAAATGGTCAAGCTTCAGTTTTACATGTCACCATACGGATGGAAGATTAAGCAAAATGTAACAAGGCTTGTGCTTAGAAAAATAAAAAGGAGCTGACATCCTGCTCAAGTGTTCTCGCAGAGATCCAAGAGAGAAATGAGCACGTATTAGAAACTTCTAGGACAAAAGCAAAACTATGCTCCGTACATTGACAGAATCAGGCCACAATTCTGCCCCAAATTTTTATCAAAACAGAAAAGTATGGGAATGTAACACTTAATGATTATTCACGTTACAGTGTAGACCTGATATGAACACCAAGCAATCGAGGCTGACAGTCCAAAGAAGGCTTATGTGATTTATATGGACCACTTGTCCAGGTGCTGTAATCTGGGATCAATACACAAAGAGCCATAATTCAAATGCTACGTTTTTTCTCTCTTTAGAGCTTTGAAATTTACTGTGTTATCTAACTGCAACCATAGCAAAGGAAAAAAGGAAAAAATTTATAACTTGACTTAACTTTCAGTGGTCGTCCAGCCTATATTCCAGGTTAATTAAACAGCTACCTACTGAATGTCATAACAGTCCTGAAATGTCCTAGGAAAAACAGTCACACCATAACTCCTCGGGTTAGATATGCCAGCATAGCTAAACTGTTCTGGCACCTGTGCTTGGGTGCATCTAGGTTATGAATTTAGTGTGCTGTGGAAAGTTTTCCTGGTTCCAGCTTGCAGCTTGTACTAGAGACACCACTGGCAGGCTCCGATCAGTTGCTTCTCAGTGGAACTACAGCTGAAGACACACCCAGGGCAGCCCTCTAACAAGTGCTTCCAGCCTTCAGCTCCCTGCTCATGAAGAGTGTGTGCCTGGGCCAGGCACAAGCCCTGAACAGACCTTGCTGTAAAGGTATTTTTCAGGCATGGTGTCCCAGAGCCAAAACACATTTTGCTAAATCAAAGCCTAGGCTTTTCCTCTTTGCACTACACCATATGACAACATAAAGTCCATCAAGACAGTTTAGGTTTCTCAGAACTTCAGCTTGCACTGTAGGCAGAGTGTTTGGGTACTAGAATGGAATGACAATTGCCATTGCTGCTGTTGTGTTATTTCTACATGCATTGTCACTGGTTACCTGCTGACCACTAAGACACAGGGGTTTAGTCTCAAACTCTTCCAGTATTTTTGAGCAAGAAAACATGGCTATGTTAATATTAGCAAACATTGTGGAGCAAAAGTACCATATCATCAGGGTAAAACATTTGATTTTGAGGAATTAAATTCTTCTCTATCCATACTGATGTATTTTCTACTTCAGATTAGCCCTGGTTTGCTCACATAGACCATAGATTGCCTGCATTTCTGTGACTGAAGAACATTAGGTGGTGCCAGGACTTCGCTCTGTGGAAACTCCACTACCATTGCTGACACTGCATTGATTTGGGTGAGAAGAGTTGAGATAGGCAGCCTATGAATGCACAAAAATTCATTCCTTCATCCAGAGCTCTGAGCACCACAGGAATCAGTACGAAAGGATGGCCAGCACTTTGTCTAGTTAGGAGATTAGTATATATGATATAGAGACTCTCATGCAAATGGTGCAGATAAATGAAATAGTAATCTTCTCTCAGACAAAATCCTGAGTTATCTCAGATCATTGTTTTGACAACACTAAAAACTGGAAAAAAATGAAACTGAGGAAGTGAATGTTAAGCCAAATATTTAAAGAACTGTGTTGCAACTTCCCATGTATATTTTCTTCGCCTGCCAATTGCAGTCTGTTTTGCTCATCTATGGCATCTCTTGGTTAACAGTACTGGACTACAAGAAATTTAATGCAACTTGAGTGATAATCCATCCCAAAATGCACAGTTTTTTCCACAAATAGTGGAGGTGGGCACATCCATATGTCTGTTTGTCTCAGGGTATAACCTCTCAGTCTCTTACAGAGGAAGATTCATTAGTTAAACTTTGAATTTGTCAAAGAGATGTGTTAATTCTGAAAATGAAGGATGAGTGACAAAAATACAGCAGGAATATGCTTGGAGTCAATGGGAGCATTCAGAGTAGTTAGGACTTCATCTTGTATGTTTTGTTTTTCTCCAAATGTCAGTTACCTGTATACAACATAAATACGATGTGGTCAGATAAGTATACAGTGAATAGCTGAAACAGTTAACAAAATCAATAAGTGTAGGGAAAGTAGATGAAAACATAAACCAGACTGAGATATTTTTTCCAGACCAAGATTTTTAAGTCTTCTGTATTTTGTCATTTGTTAAACCACAAATAGCTATAAACAGAGCTGCAGTTCAGAGAGTCTTTGTTTCTAACATAAACAAGGTATAGGGCATAGCTCTGTATGTCAGCCAAACATGACTATAAGTTACAAAAATGATATATATGTATAAAAGAAGTGTCAGGCCATAATTGAAAAATTGTATTTGGACATGAATAAATTTAAGAAACACACTTAACTCCAAAAAGGCAGTAAGTATTTAACAGAAAATAACCCAGATTGGATTAATGTGTGCATTGTACTATGTCTGTGAAATGATTTTAACTCAAGACACTGAAATCCAGAAGACAGAGACCTTTGCATCACTTAAGTACCACTATTCATCCCGGTGTGTCTGTCCTAGTTGAGAAAACTTATAAAAACAATAGTGAACGTATGCAACATTTAATTATATCTAGGAGAAGAATAGCAGACTGGATCAAATTGGATTGAATATATTGCAGAATTTAACTTTTTTTTAAAGAGAGAAGTTTAACAGGAATAATGCTTTTCTTCTAAAATGGCTGCATTTCTTAATTACCCGGTCATATCACAACTTCCTACATCTGTAACAAACCTATTTAAATACCTATTTTTTCACTTTACTCTTCCTAAACTAACATATTTAGCATCAAGAACATTTACTTTCAAATAATTACCTTAAAGTCTTTTTCAGTTTATTCTTTAGAACTAAGAAACAACACAACTCTCAGATAAGTATGTTAGCCCTCAAGTGTTCTGGTGATACAGGCTCGGCTGCTTAGGTCACAGCAGTCACTGCAGTAAACAATGTTCCAAACTTCCAAAGCCTGCAGAGGTCAGTATAGCAACATCAACAAGAAATTATATAGCCCCACTGAATAGATTAACAGTTAAAAATATTTATTGTTAAAACACAAAAATGATGTGTCATTCTGGCTGTTACCAGAACTGTGGGACTGCTGTAGTATGTGATGATTATTCCTGCAAACATCATATAATATTGCAGATGCTTAAAGCTTTAAAGATGTATTTTTGTATTTGCATTTGCTCTTTATAAAAGGGTTAACTATATCTTTCTTGAGAGTGTTTGAGAAAAGTTGGATGAGCATTATGGAAAATGTAAGCACGCTCTTCTTCGGAAGCTGTCTTCTCTGAGTTGCCCTGTCAATGACCTCTGCTGTGACATTGAAGAAATACCCTCTGTGTGGGTGAGAAGTAATTTGTTACAATAGCTCTTCTGCCCCAGACATGTATAAAAAGGAGACTGTAAACATATACCCCACGTTTGCTTTGGCACTGACACCATCAGAGTCATTTAGAGCAGAACTTTTTTTCTGTTTGTGACACACTAGATCAGGATGAATGATCAAAACAGTACGTGTTAAGATCCTAGCTCAGTGCAACAAAATCTCCAAAACTGAAAGGAATGACAGATAAATAGTGCTAATCAGGCCCTTGAACAAAAGTATATAAAGTCTATTTATCCTCTTGGCCAGACCTGCCTGCTATGGGCACTAGATAGAAGTTCCATTAGTGTTTCACTGCACATTCTCAATCATACATTAAAGAATGAGAAGATATTTGGACATGACTCTGGAATCTGCAGAGAAAGATTTTGAGAGACACCAATTGGGTTTCAACATACATTATTTGTTTATCATTGCACTTAGGTAGACAAAATACATGATATCTGCAGCACAATGTTCCACTTCTAAACAAGGATGGTTATAACTAAAATATTTTTCTTTCACAAGTCTGCAAAAGTTCAGGGCAAGCTTTTTGTGTCATCAATGCACAGTGTCTATTCTTGTCTTAGCTGTCCATCGTAGTATTAGTGGTGGACAGTGAGGTATTGAAAGTGGTTCTGCATTCATTTTTTTCCTTTTCCTATGGTCATTCATATAGCACATTTCCTAATAACTCTCTGCCTTCACTGTTTCTCAAAAGAAAATGTGAACTGCTGAAAACAGAGTAACTTTAAGGTAAACATCTGAAACAGGGAAAGCATTGAATATTCTGAATATGAGTGATGGGTCAGATGCTCTGCTGCTTCTATTTATGCATCCCTACTTGAACTTAAGGAAAATTGCACACAGATCTGTAGCAGTGGGAGGATTACATTTGAACTTTTCTGGCCTTAAGAGACTCATTCTAAAGTGCATATTTCTCCATCTATGCATATATACAATTAAAGAGAAATTAAATACAGTTGATGCCTTTGCTAAGTCCAAGGTAGTAAAGTAAAATGGCAAATAATGAAATGCCTAATTTCACTTACTGTCCCTGCAAATCAATATTGTGTACTAGTAAGGATTCAGGGTATTAGTAGTACTTACATATATGTTAGTTGCCCTCAGGTTTTAGTTATGACATTTTTCTGTGTAAGAAAGTAATGGATTTGGGTTTCCAAAGCGTTGGGAAGCTTTGACGTAGCCTCATCAGCTTGCAATCAAAAACTGTCCCTGAGAAGATCATAAGAGCCAGGTGTAAGAAATTTAATGGGTGGGAGAGAGGTCAGAGAAAATGTTCAAATGAATATTAACTCTCAACTTCTACTGAAACAGCTGGTTGTCTGTAGCAGTACTAACATGGTACTGAATAAAGTATCTCGTTCATGTGGTTCCTGCAAAACTAGGAATCTAAGTATTTCTTATTCTGCCACACTCATAATTATCTTTCTGAGAAAGACAAAGGAATTCAGTTCACAACCTGTCTCCTGATATTCTAAGTATTGACATGGACTGTTTCCCCTATATATTTTCAAAAGAATTGTATTTTTTCATGAAGAAGATGAGACAGGAATGTGTAAAATGTATGTTAGCGCTTAAAAAAAACCCCAAAGCCAAACGACCAAAAATACCTCTCATATTTTTTGCCTTAAATGTTTAAATAGAGGAAGCTTAAATAGACCAGCTCACAGACTTTTGTTTTTTAAGATTAAGCACTCTGAAGTGAAAAGCAAAAAGTTTTCTAAAATAACCATAAACTGGCTTTCTCTATCACATTCTGTTCATGCATGGTAGATCTCAGACCAGTTAAAGCAACAGAACATAAGGGAGTTTTGGTTTGAACCTGGAATAAAGTACAGTGACCTGAAATTTAAAATAGAAAGGTAAAGGTGAACAGGCTAGAGCTGATAATATAGATCTTCACAACCTTGCTTCTTATTCATTTATTTCCCCCTGTGCAGAATGGATGTAGAGTGGAGATGGAGGAGATCATCTGAGCAGAAGTGCTTCATCTTCACTCGTCACAAACATGTATGACTATTGCTAGTTCTAATTATTTAAACTTGGTCTGGTAAAAAAAAAAAAGACTTAAACTGTTTCTAATTTCAGTAGGTCTGAGTAACTTTAAAAGAGAACATTGAAACATTATTTCCTGTTCATCATCATCACTGTATTTTTCACACCATCAAAGTTTTGTGTCAAACATCAGAGGACTGATGATTCCTGACAGAGTTTGTTATTAGGTTTTTTTCATTCCCTATACATTAGCAGAAATACTGTGATTTCTAAGTCAGTCTCCAATTTTCCTTTACTTCTCCTCTGAAACTCAGAATTCATGGGAAGGGGACAGAATCCTCTAGAAAATCCACAACCTCAAGATTGCATTTTCATTTTGTTTAGAGCAAAGAATATTTGCTGAGTCAACAATGAAAGACTGATTTCTTGATAATGCAAGGCTGAAATACTCAAATATTTTCAAGATATAATAGATCTACTCTATCACACAGTGGCTGCCCACTACTGAAGAAAATACTGCATTTAGCCTGTCCTCAAGGAGTCCATAGCAGAAATCTCACATCTTCAGAAGCAGGATGGAATGACAGCTAGTTTTCTTCCATTCCATGGAAAGATATTTTTTGGCAGAAGACAAAACCAAACTCAGCATATAGCCTGACTTCTTCCTAATACTTGCCAAAATAATCTCCCCTTCCCACACTTCCTACATGTCAGCAAAATACGGTGACAAAAACAGCTGCTGGAGGCAATAGTTCTGTTAATATCATCAACAGTCAGATATGTTCCCTACTTCTCAGTCTCTACCCAAGTCACAGTGTGTGACCCCCCATAGACATTTGGCTAACTAGAACTCTTTAATAAAATCAAATACTTGTGCAATGGGTACAAGCACTGTATGTGTAGCACCCTGGGCCACACAGCAGAAATCAGCATACTCTGTGTTATAGAAAAGGTGAGCATTTACTGCACTACATAGAAGACATCCTCATTATATATAATTAGGAAACTTATTTTCCCCCTGCTGTCCTAATTTGTGGGGTTTTTTTCTTCATTTTTAAAATTCTCCATTGGCTTTAATTAGCTTCTGTCTGAAATCACCAACCAGGTGAAATTAGAGCACTCTTTAAGCTGAAAATGCAGCTGGGTTTTTTTCAAACTTTTTAAAGTTGAGCTTTATTCCCTGAGGCCAAATCCTCCCTGCTCTTACTCATGGGAGTAGTTCTGTGCACTTCAGTGAGGGATCTTTTCAGAGGAAGGCAGGTTTTGGCCCTAACGGGATATACCAAAGTTCTTCTAAATATGGATGTAAGATATATGAGACAAATCCTCTCTGAGGGAAATCAGCAGTGTTCTTAAATCAATGAAACTAAAGCCATTTACATGCACTGAAGAGTTTTTCTTATGTTTTTAGACCTCACAAGTCTTCACCAAATATTTACTGCATGGAAAACAATCTATTTTTGCTAATGATGTTTCTATTACTTCATTTAAAAATTCGTCATTATATAATCAATACCAGTGACTCAGCTCTTGCTATTGTGAGAGGAGTAAATTTCACCTAAGAGAAATCGTTCTTATGTTCCTCATGACATGACATATTCTTAAGTGTTTTCTTGTTAATTAAGAAATGAAAAAAACAAACTGTTTAAGAAATATGACAAAAAATAAGAGTTGCTTTAAAATAATACACTTCTGAACTTTAAAATGTTCTTTGGGTGCTCTGGAGCTGGAGATAGTTATGTCCTTGTGATATTTCAGTGACAATTTCTATTTTAAGTGTCAAAAACAACTCTGCTATCTGGAGCAAGTAGTGTAGTATTCTCTTCTTTTAATATTCTAATCGTGAAGTGTAAAGTGAAATGGTTGCACAGTGTAATGGTGGTAAAGAAGCTGAGTGTCAATGAGACGGGAAAGGTGACAGACACGGAATGAGTCCCCAAGGTGCTCTCCAAGTGCATTGGATAAAGATTCCCCTGGGAAATTTTTCTCATTAGTTCTCAGACACAGTTCAGTAATTCAATAGCACCAGGTTACCATTAGTCACAAGACCAAAATATGTTACTTTCCATGCTTTAGCTCTTTGATTTGTATATGTCATTTTATGAGAGAAAATTATGAGATTATATATCATTCAAAGTAAGTTCGTATGTTGTTTACATACCTCAGGATGATCCATGACAAGAAGACTCCTATTACAAAGAACCTAAAAATTAAACAGAAAACAGACACCTTTTTGATATTTGAAACTGTATTAATGAGTGACTGCATTGTACCGATATGAGCAAGACATTGCAGATTGATTTTCTATATTAGTATCAAAAAAATAGTTATAGTTTGAGATTCAAATGCAAAATTATCAACAATTAAAATGGAAAAAAAATCCCACTCTAAATTTTTTTCTGTGGATATTGCCATGTAAAAATAATTCTTCCATGCTTAGACATGAAATGTGTATGTACGCAGCTAATATGATTGGGAAAAGTAGCTAAAAAGTTTGATGGTAGCTAATTTTATGTGTAATTACTCTGAGAAAATGTTAAACTGAATAGGTTACTCTCGACATTTTTTTTTCCTATGCAATAAAAGATGTACTTCTATGCTATCAAAGTTAACTGCACTCCCACTCAACACTCGAAGGAATAATGGCTGGAGGTGTTGTCTCTCTCATTACACACCAGAATGGAAAGAAAGGAGTGTCCATCCCTAGTGGTCATTTAAAACCTCATTGTTGTATTAAAAAAAATAGGAATGACAAAGTCCCGAAAACATAAAAATTAGGCAGACAAGCGCAGTAAGTTATTATGTTTTTCCTGTGCTGAATATTAGCTTATCTTTTTATGTATCCAAGAGTGTGCTCCAGAATGTTTCAATTTTGTTTTCACTCCTGATTAATGTATTTAGCACTCATCACTGCACTATGCACTCATGTTAAAGAGATAGAAACTACAGATAATTGTTCTGCCTAAAATAGTTCCGGAAAATACAGATATTCTAGCGTCTTTAAAAAGAAACAATAAACTCCAAGGAAGGATGCATTCTCTGTAAGCTTTTCCATTTTATTTAATTGTGGTTTATGGAATGTGGAGCTGTTGGGTTTTCCCCCCTCTTTTCAACAATGTTCAACATTTAAGATGAGAAACAAACAAAAATTTATATTGCATATAAATATCTGTCTTGAACAAAAAATATTGAATTCTGTCAGTCAATAGGTGCCTAATTTTCAATCTGTCAACCTTTTATTACAGTCAGATCAAAATCATGCACCCCAAAGTGTCTCATTTAGCCTAAAAAATCAATTTATTAGTAGAATTCCTTAACAAAAGGAACTATGTCCCTAACACAATTACTTATGCAGTAAATAGGGCTCACTGTTTTTTTATTAGATTCTGATATGTTTATTGTTGCACTGCAGAAAGGCCATATGTTTAGTGCTATGGTGTCTGTGCCAAGTAAATCGTTGAGAACCAGTTTCTATTAATCTTACTTATCTTATTGTACAGGAGTTGGATGATTTGCTCCCCTGATTAAGTTGAGAGAATGGCAGTTTCCTAGAAGTGTGAACTCACTTGTTTCATGTGTATTATTTTCTTCAAAGCTGTGCAGTGCAGTCTCCAAAGAAAGCTCTTCTAATTGAAAATGTTTCCATAACTCTTTAACACTAAGCTATCTTCCAACTAATGATCAGGTTCCAAATAAATATGCCAAATACTTACGGTATTATTTATGTGCTATAGAGAAGCTCATCATTGACTTATGAATTGTAAATATTTATAAGTGGCTCATATTAAAGTAGTTGTCAACTGCAGCTACAGTACTTCACCTTCTGTCACTCCCAGGTATCAAGGGGGCTGATTCAATCACTCTCTTGTCAGACTACCTTTCTTCTCCTGAATACCCAAATCCCTAAACACAACAAAATATAAATGAATGAAAAGTGCTAATGATGCATCATTACCAAGAGGTATCAAGTTTTTTAAGGTCCTTTGCTGACTAAATTTTAAATTAGCACAATTATACAGAGCATTCCCCAAGGCACCATTCATTATGCTTAGCCACTGAGTTGAGGCACACTGCAAGCAAAATATATATTACTGTCCATAGCATACTGTCTGTCTGCCTTCCTGGAGTAGCTGTGTCTTGAAAAACATGCAAGTGTGCTTGCATTTTAGAACTGATCATATATCTGCATTTTGATTACTGCTCTATTACCTACAATATATTTATATGCTTAAAGATCCTGAATAACAAGGACATGCACTTAGAGATTGAGATATTTTTTTCAAAATATTGTTTCATCTGTTTCCTAACACAGCAATTTTAATTTCCAGTGAAATACAAAGACTGCTGAAGCCAGGAGCTGAAATGTCTCTGATGCTGCCTAAGCCTTCCAGAAGCTTACAATGCACAGTGGATTAGATTTTCCTTTGGCCTTGTCATTGGCAAACAGGTCAGAGTGGACACTGTGCTGCTAAAGTTATTGGGCAGCCTGGATATCATATCTTTTAGAATTCCCAATAGCAATGACCTGTGTTACACCTACCTTGTATGTCCAAATTTGATTATTTTTTCATGCACTAAATGAAGAGTCCAAAGCCCTTGTTCATGAGGACATTTAACAGTTCTCTGAAGAATAAGAAAGGTAACTTTGCCATGACAGATCCTTCTTGGATTGTCCAAAAAGCAGATCAACTTGATGCATGCAGAAATATACATGGCGCTATTCCTTGTAAAATGCTAGCTGTATTTTTCACAAGAATAGTAAAACCACCAGTCCTTATACCCATGTTATAGCTTAATACAAAAAGAGCAAAAACGTGACTGTCTGCATGCAACAGAGGTTCACCAAACCACTCAGAGCTCTCCCAGTAAGATGCAATGCCCATTTATCCTCACGCAGATGAAAATAGGCATATTCGTAAAGGAAAATTATTTCTGTATGTATCTAGCTGTAAAGTCCTGACTTGTTTTTTTAACCCAATGACATCACCACACACAAGTTGGGCCCCACAGCACAGATGTGCTTTCATGTGCAGTGATATCACTTTCACTAAAACACTAAAGGCATGACTTTCAAGCAGTTTTAAAATTCAGATCAGTTCTGCTCATATTTAATCCAGACATGTTGGTTTAACACCAAGCCAAGCCAGACCTTTTAGTGTTCAGTGGCCATGATATAAAATTCTTCACTGTGTTGCACCAATAAATTCAGAAGTGCAGTGTAATTTGCTATAGTCACAGAGACTCTTGTGAAATTTAAGCAAGAGTGGAAAGCAGCCCTTCATTTTGTGCCTTACCACAGCACTTCAGCTCTTTGGAAAACATTTTTTTATCCCCCAAGAAACAATTAACAGTGTGGACAAAATAATTTACTGCTGCTTGTTTTGGTCACGTTGAGACTAAATTAAAGGTAAACTGTAAACCACCATCAGACTTTTCCTAAGTTAGGAAGAGAGTCGCTGTGGCATTATTTGGGAGTTATTTAAAACAAACAATGGAAAGAAAGTGCCACTTGACACTGACAGCAAGTATCTCTGTTCATTTTGCATTGTCAATAGCTCCAGTGGTAGCACTATTCTTTTGACAGCTAAAAGCAGATGTGTGGGTTAAGTATGGGAGCAATTCAAATGTCCATAGTAAACTGCAGGGGGGCAGAGAGAGCTCAGAGAGCAGCAGCTTTAAAGTAATTGACTAATACAGTAAGGATATTAAAGTCATTTAGTGCCAAAAGGGAACACACTGATCCTTGACCCTGAGCCACTTTGGAGTAATCTAGTATTCAATCCAGCGTGTAATGACTGCCAGGCCTGTCAATCCTCCGGGCTCTCCAGTCAAATGCCTGTGGCTACTATTGGCTTATGGTAAAAGGACAAAAATGCAAGGAAATGCCTCTCAATCAGGCTATGATGTGATAATGTTATTGCTCCAATGTATTCTATATTGTCCCTGCATAGTTTAATCTGTTGAGATCCATGTCAAAAATTGCCCTTGTTCCCCAGAGGTCTTTACTCAACCTTTTAGTAATACAAGTGGATTTGAAAGGAGAGGGGTAACTCACTTGATGAATGGTTTCCAGTTAATATAAAAAATAAGAGGTCAACTGTGGCTTAAAGGCTAACCATGGAACGTATAAATTAGAATAAGCATGCTAGTAATCTGATTAGTAAACCTTGCTCTTCATTTACCCCAATGCGTAAAATATTTTCCAATAAATAATATTGACACAGACATTTATCTACAAGAATGACATAATTCCTCCAAAGTTTATATGTTGAGAGGACTTTTGACTGGGAAGCAATAAGAACAAAAGGCTTGCTTCTGTCTCTTCTTGTCCTTAAAACTTGTGCAACTACTGGGAATCTCGTTTTTTAAATTAGGCACCTCACATTTGAAAAATATAATTATTGCTACAGGCTGAGTAGTCCACTTGAGCTTGAAAGAAGGAAATTGCCATTTTTTGTTATTTTGATTTTGCTAATTAAAACAGGGAAAACTGACCCACATAGATTCTCTAAAGTTAAAAAGTCAAAATGGGATAATAATTATGCAAATTTCTATGCATTGCTGTAAAGATTATCTTTATATTTCATTACATGGTCTCCACTATTTCCTGACCCCACTTTCCATGTGGTGTACATAAACTGGGAAGTGTGAAGCTCTAGTGATTGTGATGCTCCCACTATTTTAAAGAACCATGAGGTTACATAACAGGCACTTTCCCTAATTTGATTCTCCATGATTCCACAAAGCTCTCCACAGGGATGACACAATAGAAAAAAAAAAAAAAAAAAAAAAAAAAAAAAAAAAAAAAAAAGAGAACTTCTCCTGAGAAATATCTTGCTTATAACTTTGAAATAACTTCAGTGTTAAAACCAAATTACTTTCTCCAAAATTCTGCCTGTCCTCTCTCAGTTCAGTGCCCCAAAGTCATTATTCAATGTAAGGTTCTATTTATAAACCCATTTTCCTGCCTGTACATACTTTTTACACTTGAAAAATTATGGTTTTGTGGACAGTTTTAGAGAATGAATCAGAGAAAGAGGAACGTTGTCCTTTTGTGCTCACTAAATTCTCTTGCCATGAGGGTAGAAGCACATGCAATGCAAACTGTGATCCCATCAGGCGACGGCTGGCTGTGTTCCAGCTGAACTCTTCGCAGGCAGTTTTATCACAACCTGGTGTTTTCACAGGGAAAAGGGGAAAAAAACCCCAAAAAACAAACAAAAAACCCCCCCAAAACAACAAAACAAACAAACAAAAAAAACCCCAACACCACAGAATCTCTACAAGCAAACTAACCTGAAGCAGGATATGACAAGGTTTTGTTATTGCCCTGTAAGTGAGCAATTAGCCAGTGCCATGTAAATGGCACAGTTTGGCAAAGAAAGCTCTTGCAAGTTCTCTCTGTTCAGGAAATTCTTGATATGGTGATGACAGACCAAAAGCTACTCACCTCCACCCATGTCCTTTCTGAGAACTCACATCACTTTTCCTTCTAGATCCTGGTGACTCTCCCTCTTAAGGGATAGTACTCAGATCATCATGGGAACCTATGCAACCTGGGTTAATTTCAGCTGGGTAATTTAAATTAATTACTCTCTTTTGGGCCTCCAAAAGGAGGGTGCAACATGAATCCACAAGGATTTTTTTTCCCCATTTGAGCAGTGCAAGTGGTGGCCCGGCAGCACCTCCCAGCTGGTTTGGAAGATCTGTGCCCTTGGCAATGTTTGATGAGGAAATCAAGGCATCAGCAATCAGTTTCTTTTGCTCTCCAAAAGATCTGTGCAAAGTTTCAAAATGAAAATGAAGGAAAATTATTTTAAAATATGTGAAGTTTTTGAATGGGGAAGCGTTGTATCACAACAGGGAAGGAAATACTTATTAGAAAAAATGCCAAGGACCTTTGCTCCAGCATTCACAGGGCAGCCAGGTATGAAACTCCTTTCAGGGAGAACTCTGTTCTTTGGGTCTTTTCACTGGTAGCTCATCATCACGCTTGGAAGGTGTTGGTCTTTGGAGCAATGGTATTTCATGATGTATGCTTTTAAATTACAAAAAGAGGGGGAAAAACTTTAAAAATGCAAGAAAATTCCTGCTGTTCCTAACCTACTTGAAGCCAGAAATGCCTTTAAGCTAATAGGTCAGGCATTGCTGAGAAGCCCACAAACAATTTCAAAAGGTATCTCAGCTCTAGTATATCTTCCTTTGTTTCTCTTGCAGGATGATTGTGTTTTTATTTAAATTCCAGACTTTAAATGCAAGTCTAAAAGCCACCTGACCCCTAAGGGTCTGGATGTTTTTTGAGTGAATCTGTAGTCATACCCCCTGCTGTCTCCTTTTTGTTAAATTAGTGTAGTTTTGCAGCCTGTGCAAAGAAAACTTGTTTTACACTCCCCTTTTATGAACATTTGAAACCATTAAAGCCATTTTTTAAACAAATTTTAGGATTATCTTTTTAAAACAAGGCTTCAATCACAGACACACAGACACAGACACACACAGATGCATGCATGCATGCATTCCACTTTTATGACTTTGGAATAAAAATGCAAATGAATTTATTAGCTTAAGCATGGCACCAAATAGAAATTTATGCACATACATTTAAAAAACAGATCCCTTGAAAATAACGCAGTTGCAACCTATTAATTTTCTTTTTTGACAGTTTTTAAAATTCCCCTAAAAAAATGAAACAGCATGAATACTGTCAATATATCACAACAGCCACATTAGGTTTTGTGATATACATCATAATATAAAGAGCACTATTAGAGCACAACCTGGGAACCATTAAATCATTCTAAATCACTGTTACATTCCATTAGTGTCAATGGTGAAACCACATAATAGGCTTTATTACAAACTTCACCTTGGTAGGCCATTGTCTCTAATAACCACTTCTCTATGATGTGGTATCATACCCAGAAATCCAGGGAGATAATAAAGGCTCCCTTATTTCTTTTTTATTGGATGGGTAAAGTTAAATTTAGCTGTAAGTAAAAAAAAAAAAAAAAAAAAAAAAAAAAAAAAAAAAAAAAAAAAAAAAAAATCTTGGGGCTTTGTTCACTAACTGTGAGTTGCTGCTATTTGGACAAAAAAAAAAAAAATTAGGCAGACTTGGGAGAACAGTTTGAAATAAATTTAAATCCTGGTAAATGCTTGAGGCCAAGGTAAGATAGGCAGTCCTGCAATTACTATGTCAGTTTTGAAATGCAGCTTAGTGCATTTATGCCCTTCTTTACACTTTTGTTCAGATACAAAGCATTGATTACAGAAACATTATAGGAATTGAATCTGTATTCTCATCTCTCTAACCCTATATAAGCAGTATCCATTAGAAAATGAACAAAAGGGAAAGAAAAGAAAAGAAAAGAAAAGAAAAGAAAAGAAAAGAAAAGAAAAGAAAAGAAAAGAAAAGAAAAGAAAAGAAAAGAAAAGAAAAGAAAAGAAAAGAAAAGAAAAGAAAAGAAAAGAAAAGAGGTCTCTGCACACCAGTGTTTTCTTCCTGCCTGAGTTTTTAGAAATGCTTTTGGGGAAAAAACAGTGCACACAATTAGGGATCCTTTTTTCCATCTTGCGGGCCAAAACCTGGCTCACCATAACACATGTGATGACACAGATCAACTCAGCAGACCATAGCATGGTCATTCAGGATTAGCACAAAGTACCTCCCAGTTCTGGGGAGCTGGGGATACTCAGTGCTACCTGGACGTGAGTCTGTAGGCAGATGTGGAGGAATCCTGCCCCTCTGAAACTCCTTACACTTTGGGTTTAACTGGAACAAGGGCTACAACCTCAAGTTTTGAAACTTTTTTCATACAGGAGCCCTGTATTTCCTGTAAGAACACGGATGAATTTTGATAAATTAATGTCTCTCTCATCACAGCTTTTCACTTAGTCATCTTTCAAAATCCAACTTGTGACTTCAGTTTAAGCAACACTGCAATCCCCCACCATCATTATTCAGTTATTGGAGTGTCTGAAAACATTTCTTATAGTGATGCCTAATGTATAGTGCCTGTCTTTATAATTCTTTCATGTGAGTTCACTACAAGAGTTGGAGTAACTGGGAGGTAGATGTGAAGAGACAGGTGACTACCCCAGCCTTGTACTGCAGCAGAGCTAATGAACTGTATCCTCTTGTCCACCTGACTGATTCTTAGAGCCTGATGGCATTTTACCCTTAAATTTTCCTGTAGAGGTTGATTAGGGATGGATGTAAATAAGAACTGGTCCTTACATCATAAAAAGTAAAAGTCAAAGGTCTTCACAAGGTCAAAAGTCTTTTCTGATTGGATCAATTGTTATCAAAAAGAAAATATACCCTCTCAAATGAGTAACAAGCAATAAGATGAAATAAAAAAATAATCAGTTATATCTTCTGTTAACTCCATAAAATAAAAACATTTTTCTTTATTCCACCTATTCTAAAATTAAATAATTCCTCTGAGGAAATCCTCCACTGTCCATTTTTAAATTCCTTTTCTTTCCTGCATCCTGGGTTTTTCTGCATCTCTCTGAAATGTTCCTGTTTTAAAACAATGACCCAGTTCCAAATTCTCTGTTATGTCCCTTATATTTGTGGCAATTTTGCACTTACCTTTTCCTTTCTAAATGGCAATTTTATGTAGCAGCTCAAAGACACTGCAAGTCTCTTGCATGTACAGGGAACAACAAGGTTTGTGTTGTCTTTCCTTACATTCATTCCTTTAAAACTTCAGTTCAATACTTTCAACATTAATTTTAACTTCCACTGATCAGAATATCTTGCTATGTATGAACCACTGTTTCAGAAGTATAAATCTGGTTTCTTCATCTACACAGTGTGAATTTACCAATCTCCCAGGCAACCTGTACTGCCAGATATAGAAATCCCGTATCTCCAGTATGTAAGATCTGAAGTTAGAATGTAAAACTCACTCTGAACTTGGAATATCCCCAAAGGTGGCCAGATCAGTCACTGGAAACAAAGGAAAAACTGTAGGAGGAAGGGGGGACTATAAAAGGATAAAAAGGTATGTCGAGGGAGATAAAAATGACAATAATTCTGGGTGGTACATAATGATTAATTACAGATTTACTAATAAACCAAAGGGACAGGGCTTGCACTTATTTACTCCATTTAGGGTAATCTGATACCAAGGTCACAGTCTTCAGCTGTGGATGAAGTCAGATATGGTTCAAGAGGGACAGAAAGGTGGGGAGAGGAAGTGAAAGATGCTAGCAGATGAGAGAGCTGGGGAATGCATCTTGTCTTTTGGATATTTTTATCACAGTCTGAGCCTCCTTCAATACTGCTAGCTTAGAGTTTGGCATGGCAGACACCAGCCCTGTTTTCAAGGTCAGATGTGCATATCCTGCCTGTCTTACTCTTGTTTCTCATGACTTGAAAAATGTTAATGCTTTTATTTGGTGTCTAAAAAAACATAAGAAAGGGTTAACAAGACACGAGACTCTCACGTGCGCAGCAATGAATAAAAATTAAAAATATGGAAAATTAAATTTTGCCTAACAGACTCTGTATGGGCTTAGAAGAGGGAATGAATGAACCTTGTTTAAATTTGGCCATGTTTGAATACATCATTTAGCTAAAATATAACCCTTGACCTTGTTTTTTATTTTCAGTGTGTGTTGTAACTTTTTTAAAATATACTATACAATGTCACTGATGTTGACAAAGATCTGGACAATTTCTAATGCCATTTAAACAAGTTAGTTTGCAAACCTTTAGCTCCTTCTTGAGCGTCTCATCTTTTTATTCCAGCTTTCCTTTCTGTCCTTTTTGGGATGGGTGGAAACTAATACATCTTGGTAACTAAATATTTAGAAAGCCTAATTCTGGGATGTATATAAATAAATAATATATAAAAAAGGAGCAATAGTGGCGGTGTGTTTAGCCTTGGTTTTAATATTCTTGTGATGTTAACTTGGGACCTGAGGCAACTTTCCCCTCTTGAGAAGTGTCAAAATACATCATGGATTAGTATAAAACACAACATAAATTCATTGCTAATTTTAAGAAAGAGATGACTCAATACTTTAGATGATTAACAAGGACCAGCATCCATACCTTGTTACCATGTGCAACATCCAATTTAAACACCATATCTAAACAAGAAGCCAAATAACATGAGGAGTTTTAATTTTCTACATTCTTTATTTATTTTTTTCCTGATATTGTGATACAAAATGGTCCCTCGGATGTTTTTTTTTTCATTACTGGCATTAAATGGTGGAGTGATGGACAGATTTTCCCTCTCTAGTTTAGCTCACAGCCTACTTCCTTTGCACGTCCCTGCCTTTCCTCCAAAATGTTGCCACTGAGATGTGTGTATGAAATATTCGTCCCCACTCAGTATGCAGAGGTGGCGAAGAATGGTAACAAAACATCTGCAAGGTGTAAGTGCTTCCAGAGAGCACTCTGCAGATGCTGTCTCATGTTGTTGCACTTACTGACAAAATACTTATCCTCTGACTGAGCAAAATAAACATTTATTAGTATCTTTACCTCTATGATCTTCTGTTTTTATGCAATTTCTGATGCAAAAAATAAAGCCTCTGGTTGAAATAGATCCACTCTTCTCTCATAATTTCTATTTTTTTCTGCTCACAGTGCTGCTCAGAGAACAGTCTGTAGTCTGTGGACAAGTCTTTATTATAAGTTAAAATTATTCTCAAATGTGATTTAAATCAGCAAAATAGGCTGGACTAAAATGGATCCAGGACTGAAGGAGAGCACAATAAAACTATTTGTACCCTTTTTCTGGCTAACCATTGAGCCATCAGGGCTGAAGATCCTTGCTCCTGCTCCTTATTTGCAGTTGCTAAAAAAACCCCATCACCTGCTCTCTGTTCTGTATCAGGCGTGCTGGCCTGGCAGACTAAAAGGCATTTTAAAAAAAAAGGAAGTGTTTCTTCAGGAATTAGTCCATGATGCTATGTCCATACAATGCAGCCCAGGAAAAGAAGCAGTAAGATAATAATGATGGATCTTTTTACAGGAATATTTGAGAGCTTGGTGTATTATAAAAAATATGCAAGCATTTGGTGCTTCATGGTTTATAATGCCCTGAAGCAAATTGTAAGCCATCAGCATCTGGGAAGATCAGAACTTTCCGTTTGGGTTTTGATTAATCAAATATATTATGAAATCTTTGCTATGCCTTATTTTTCAGAAAGTCTATTTTTGATATTAATATGTCTCTGCAGATTAGATACAGATTAGATACAGATCAGTTGTTTCAGCAAAATAATTCTCTTATCTTTTTTCTCTTGTACAAAATATTATGTTTTTAAAAATAAAAACCATCAGATAAATATTTAAACATAGATTTTCTTCATGTGGGTGTCTTTTCCATGCTATTTCACTTATAAGCTTTTTACAAATGAGGCACTTTGAAATGTAGGACCTTAAATATTCTCTAACTTCTGAAACAATCACCAGAGGCCTGTAGACTGCTTCCTAGGAAGAGACAGCCAGTTGTATTTCATTCAGCATCTTTATGGCTGTGTGTCAGAAGCCTGAGTGTTAAACCACGAGTCTCATCCTATTAACCCAGTAATATAACCTTGAGCTATCCAGACTTGCAGATAACAACAGTACCTCTAACATGTATATCAGTCAGGGTGTGAGCTTTTTATCAGGTACAATTAATGTTTAAAAGTACCTGCATTAAACAGACAAGTATGCATATTTTGATTCAAAACTATCTAAAGTAATTTTTATAGCATTAAAATAGCAATGTCAGTTATTCTACCAGTGTCTTAAGGGTCTGTTGGTAATTATATCATAATCCTCTTTCAGCCATTTGGAAAGGGCTAATGAACTCTTTTTCTAATTTCTCCAAACTGGGGAAAATGGATGTTTTGATGTTATAAATGTGCATATCAAAAAGAACTATCAAAATGAGTGGTCCCAAGTACACTTCTGCTCTCTTCTGCTCATGAGGGCTCAATAACATTATTTTTAAACCAAAACATTTGTGTACAAATTACAGTTTAGATACAAATGGTCATTCAAAATTTAATATTTTTATTTGAAGAAGGGCACAGCTTTCCGAATCAGAAAGAAGATTCCCTATAAAACTGCAATCTTTTCCAAGCAAAATGGGAAAGCTCCTGTCCACAGAGAGCAGAGGTCCAATCCTGCTGAGCAGCCTGTTCTCTGGCTGGCAGCACCTTTCAGGATCAAGTCCATAACGTGTAAGCACACCAGCTACTCTGATACCAGTGACCTTAAACGTTTTGGTCCACAGGGTCAATGATCCATGACCTAAGGCAGATTTATGGTACACAAGTGACAGTAGTGGTTTGAGAAGAATAAGTAAAGAAGTTGTTTCAGCCTTCACTTTGACTCTCCTTGCTCACAATGCATACTTTAAGGCCTGGGCTTTACCTGTGTACCTCATGTTCTGGTTTTTTTCCTTGGAGACCTCTTCTGTTTACTTGTAAAACTTCTTCACACCAAGTAATAAATTTTGCTGAGTAAACAGTCAGTACTTTGGTAACCAGAATAATTGTACTGCCAGGTTTACAAACTCACTACTGCACGCCCTGCTGTGTGAATATTCATAGGAGGTATATTAGGACATACATGTGGTCTGAGGCTCCTGGATCAGCTGTGTGTGATGCCCCATGGCTGGGCATGCAGAGATCAGCGACCCAGGGAGAGCAGTTGGATGCCTGTGATTCCTGGTCTGCAAGCCTGGCTTGTGGCCCAGAAAGCACTAGACATACTGCTCTCTTATTTTGCTACATTCTTCATTTGGATATCCTCCATCTTAAAAGCTCCTTTATTTTATTTGATTTTTTTATTTCATTTTAACTATTTTTTAAAAAAATTCCTCCCGGCATCCATTTTAATTGTCTTTTGTTGAGCAGAGAGCTTCTTAAGCAAATGGACTTTTTTTTTTGCTGGGTGAGGGGGTCCACTTGATTGCATGGGAGTGTTCAAGAGGGTTTTCACACCTGGAGCTATCTGGTCACCTCTAATGCAAAGCTTGAATTCAGCAGCATTTCTCTGTTGTCGCTTCCTGCCACTCTGGGCTCACTCCTACTGACTGCTGAGTGCCCAGATGGGGGTTTGGGAGGGGGAGCTGCTCAATGCAAAAGATATTTGGCCTCCTCCACAAGCCATTCCCCTTAGCACCAGCCTGCTGTTTTGCTTCCTTACACATAAATACTGCACACGCATGCACACACATGCAGTGTCATATAAATGAGTGAATAGCCTGGAGGTAAATGACTGATCTTAGAGCATTTTTTAAGATATTGTTGCTGGTTTCCAGTGTACACATTGTAAACCTGTGCTTATGCAGGCAACAAATATACAAAGGCATATTCCTTTTCTGTGCTCTGAACGAAAAGCAGATAATTTTGTGATAGAGTTGGCAGGCAGATAAACATTCACAGTTTAAAAATACATAGGATGATGAATAGAGTTTCAGAAATGAGCCATAGTTTATCTTGTTAATTCTTACTGTGTCTGAGTAGTGATGAAAGAAACAGTGCCAGAACTCAAGGATATGATGAATAAGAAAGAGCAAAATGACAACCAAAGGCCCTGGTGACCAGAAAACAAGCTACAGTTTGTCCCCCAGAGAGAGGCAGTGATGGGTTGAACTTGCCATTAGAGGGAAGATTAAGTGTCCTTGGTTCCTCAGTTAGTTAATTATACACTCAAATCTTCCCAGTATATCACATAAGCCAGGCATTTTGCTTTTGAATATCTGTATACTGACTACTTGGATTGCTTATTGGTTATTTCTCTTGACAACTCAAACCTGAACATTAAATCCCATTGGCAACAACTATCTGTCAAGAGCAAAAAAAAAAAAATAAGATTTGTGTATTTAGTTTTCATTATAGAAGTGCTTGTAGTTGAAAAAATATGTACCTGTCAAGTTTTCGACATCTCGCTGGGGATGCAAGCAATGCTGTTGTGATTTCAAAACCTGGCTGACAAATTCACGTTCCAGTAGTAAAGACAAATCAAGGGGGTTTTTTCTCTTTTTTTTTTTCCTTTTTTTTCCTCTTTTTGCTTTTTTCACCGCTTTGACAGTCATACATAACAATTTGAGACCTAAGTGGCACTTTGATGCACTATTCCATTATTAAGTGGTATAGTCACTATAGAATAGATGACGGGCCTGTACTCAAGGCATTGTGAATTAAACAGCTTTCAACAATAGGGGAAATTGAATGGCCTAAAGAATTCTGAAACATAAAAAAATAATGATTAAAAATGTGTTTCAGAATCAGCAAGGCATATAATTTAAAATAATGTCAGGTACTGAAATTCAAACTGAAGAAAACAAAGTATGTTTTAGAAGAATCTTTAAAGTTCAGAGGAAACATGAAATAATTAGCAAACATCACTAAACCCACAATTATGAATTTTAAATATGGCTCCTTGATGAATCTTAGAAAATCAACATGACATAAAAATGTCCTACCTAAAATTTCAAATGTGAAGGCAGGAAGCCTTTTCTCCTCTGACTTAACTTTGATAGTATATTAATTGACTAGTTTTGTACTGGCATTTCCTTGTGTCTAAAGGTAAAGTTTTCAACTAAAGAAACATTGACTTAAAGTACTTAAATTAATTCTTTTGTCAATAACTATACAGCTAATCAATACACCTGGAATTAAACAACAGTTTTTGGCCAGAAGGCATGCTAATCCCTGGTCTCTTTTTGTTGCAATTCATTAATCATTCAGCCCTTCCCAATTAAGATTTCCTGGTCTGAATTGGAAAGTTGGAGACACCAAACATCCCACCATGGCAAATAGATTAAAGAAACTCAAATAAAGGTTTCCAAAAATTGCTTTTTTTCCTGGGAAAACAAAAATTCAAAAGCTACATTGATAACAATTCATGCTATATTTTTAGTTAATAAAATGTAAGTAGATATTTTTTCTTATTAAGATAAAAACCAAAACTGTAATACTTGTTATACCCCAGAGCATAATTGGCCATATATTATCTTTTGTCTTTAAGATTATTAAAGGCTGAAAAATTACTTTTCAAACATTGATCTAGTGAGATTACTGTTAAAAAAAAGACACCAAGCAGTGAAAATTCTATTAACCCACAAAGTTCCTAAAATATTTGCTACAATACTTATCTTTCTGCAGTCCTGAAAACTGTATCAAACTGATCTGTATCTCTGAATAGGATGTTGATTACAATGTCAGAGCCAAATTTTTTTTTTCTTATTCTGCACTAGAAAGAAAAATTGAATTATTACTTTATCCTTTTCAATTGATAATCCTACAAAGCATGTAAAGCCACATTAGGAATGTAGTGTACTTTGCAAGATGGCATAGGGTACAACTCACATCTGCAAACAAAGGCCCCCAAAACCAAAGAAAAAACCCAAACTTCCCAGTTAGGGTATGATATCTTAAGAGATAAAGGTGATTTGAGTGAGTTACTGAAAAATATTTCAGCAATATCCTACTTTTACATTCTGAGGCACTAAGGGAGAAAAGAAGAAATGTAATTATGAGAAATAAAATAAGGCTTTTCTTAGTTACAATTCCTGGCCTTTCACTGATTGCAGTAAATTATAAATTATGCAGTCAATGTAGGCCAACAAAAGAAGACATCTTCAAATCTCAGTCAAAGGTAATTACTTAAGTCGGCTGAATGTTCCCTTTTCATAGAGTGTGATCTCTCTTTGACAGCTCACACTGACAGATGACCTTCTCAGCGACGTTCTTATCCTTCGGATCATGAGCAGTGTGCCTCTCTCCCTGAATATCTCTATATATTTGTGACACTAAGCTTTCAAATACAGCTATTGACAAATCAGAACATCAGTCTAAGTGCTGGTCTTCCTATCACTCACAATAAAGTAGCTATCACTTGTGGTGTTGTAGAGCAAGCACATCTCTGAAAAATGAGTTCTCACCAAGTGCTAATTTGACACAGCTCGCTTGCCTTCCCATAATTGCTCTGTCATTGTCAGTTGGCAGTTCGGGCTCATTCCTGGAAGCTGTGCCGTACAATTGGATACAATTACTCCCATTTACCACCACTATTATGCCACTGATGTTGCCCAGTTCGCATATTGACATGCCTCATTAAACCTGGATGCAGGCCATTAATGAACATTGTTAGCATTTCTCTTAAACTTTTTGCCTCTAATAAACAGTCAGTGTTCCATGAAGGAGCACTGCCATCCTTGTGATATGATATTTATTATCTTATGGGGGAAGGGGACTCTGCAAATGGAAACTATCCAGATGCTGTGAGAGAGATGTATGGTGAGATAGTGGAGAATAGCCCTGACCAGGAGGACCTTTTCTATCAGGGGCATCCTGCCATTAACCAGGTGACCTCCCCTATCCAAGGGAAGACAGGAAGGATAAACACGGTAACCTCGGGGCAGCCCAGTAGCTGCGGGTTTCTCAAGGTTGCCCCAGCTCCTGTGGCTGCCCTCAGCCCCCTCCTACCCCCAGGTGGTGCTGCGGGATGCAGCAAAGAGCATTTTGCCCTGGGTCCTCAATCCATTATGTCCAGCTACTCCGATGTGCATTTTTATTCAGAGATAATTATGTGTTGATCAGAGAAGTCAGCGGCTGTCACCCATATGGCAGGCACACCTGCAGTGTGACATAGGTGGTAACGATGGCATGCTCTTGAGCTGTCATGACAGGGACAGGGACTTTATTATGTATATGTCACCATTTCTCTTAGGAAAATTATCCTTTTCCGCACAATGACAATAATGAATCTTACAACACTTTCATAAACCCTGTTTCTAGGCCCTTTCCTTGACCTTCATTAAAACTCTGCCTAGCAAATTCACTGCTCTATGAACAAAATGCAAACTTTCTCAGAAAATTCAACTGAGCTTTTGGAGTTTCTTTTTTATCACTTTTCACAAAGTGGCTGCCTGGACAGTCAATGGCCCTGCAGAGCAGATCCCGCTCCTTCAAGGGCAATGACAATACTCAGAAAGTCTAGAATGAGGACTAACTAGCTTTTAAGTGCTAGAAATCTCTCTGGGACTTAGAGAATCTTGCACTTTAACCAAGTTTATAGGAGAATTTTTTATCCATGAGTGATATAAATTACCCTTCTTTTCAAAACACAGTAGAATATTTTCAGTTAAAAGGGACCTACAATGATCATCTAGTTCAACTGCCTGAGCACTTCAGGGATGACAAAAAGTTAAAGCATATTACCAAGCTCATTGTCCAAATGCCTCTTAAATACAGATGGGCTTGGGACATCCACCACCTCACTAGGAAGCTTATTCCAGTGTAATGCAATATAGAATTTTACTATCCTTGAATTATTCTCCCTCTCTTCTTGGCTTTCTTTTCTTCATTCTTCACATATTTCCTTCTGCTGTTTGGTTCATGGCACAACAGAAAGTCTCTGTAGAGCTGAAACCCAAAAAGAACACACAGAAAGGCATTTTGTATCCAGGGAGAAGGAAAGAAAGGGAAAGAGAAGCAAGATTTTGCTATTTATCTCAGGCATCTGCAGAGGTTTTATCGAAGTATCAAAAGGAAAAACTAAAAATCTGCCATAATAACGTTTATTATTTAGGTGGATTCTTTTTTACTGCAGACCATTATAATTACAGTGTTCTCAGTTAAAAATTAAAGACTGAGGTGATAGAAAAACTGCAAAGAAAATTGATGTTGTCACTATCTTTTTTGCAGATAACTTTTTTATTTTAAAAGCTTCAAATCTTTGAATATGAAGTTTCAGTTGACATTCTTCAACTTTGGGTTATCTTTATACAGATACTTGTATGAGAGTACAAATGTGTAATATGCCTGATTTCTGTGGCTGTGCTTAACACTTCTCCCATTTTGATATATACAAATCTACTTTCTGTAATATTCTTTCTATAGCAATAGAGTACTTCAGAGTAGAAGTAATTTCTTATATGTGAATGCTGTCTATCTGTCTAGGGAGAATCAAGGGACCAGGGAATTTAGCTTGAAATTTACATTTTAACTTTAAATGACTTTAGCAGAAGTTGCTAGCAGAAAAAAGTGTAAAATTTGGGACAGTTGCAAACTTGTGAACTTTCTTAGTCTGTTTTAAATGTAAATATTATACTGTTGAATGTGCTTGTGGGACATGTATATGAATTCTCGAATAACAAGCCCTTTGGTTCCACTGTGGTCTAAATAACCATGTAGAATGCAGAAGTATATCAAAAGTATCTGAAAACTTTCACCGAATAACCCAATTTTATACTTAGTAGCTTACTTTTTTGCTCACATTGATTTGAATTATTTTCTTCATAATGACCTCAAATTACTTTGACAAATTTTAAGGCTAGGATATGATTTTAAAGTTCTCAGCTGTTCTTCTGAGGTGTTATAATTTGTTTAATCAGTTCACTGCCACAATTACAAATAATAATATCATGGTGCTATATTTGAAAATGGAAACATACAGTACCTCAGAAACCATTAAAGTCCTTTCAGTCCCTGTTCATATCCTAGTCAGTATCTGGAAAGTCTATAGAAATATTGGACTTCACTGGAGACACACAAATGAGTATACCAGGCAAATAAAAATTCACTAAAATGAATAATTACCAGAGCTGAAACTGCTCAGGATACAAAATGTTCTAAGAAACAAAAAAGGACCTGTTAATTAAGAGTGGGCAAATCTCCACTTATACACAAAAACAGCATCATAAATAGCTTAATGGTATCTACCTGTGTCATAGAGCTCAACATATATGTATCACTGTCAAATGAATTTATAGAGGGTTTTCAGATCAGGTTAAGGTGACACATAAAGCATCTTGAGTATCTTGAATATCTTATGGATGCAATATTAAAAACAGGCAGTTAGGCAATAATATAAAAAAAACCCTTTTTTGTAATTTTTTTGAGGTGAGAGTATAATATTGCTATCTGAAATGTAGAGATTCTATCACTGAGGTTCTATCAATGTATCTGATACAATTCTGCCTTTCTGAATCTGGTCACTGTTCTTCAGTCTTCATGAGAGGAAAAACCCCACAATTATCTATCATGGACTAGAGAATCACACAGGAATCAGAGAGCACCATGTTGGAAAGAGATCTCAAGGCAAAATCTGTAGTGAGGTAAGGTTGAATGACAAAAAAAAGAGAAACAGTGTATCTTTCTTCTCTTCCTATATGAACAGGAATGTATGATATGACAAGAACCATATGAGTCACAGGGTCATATCCTGCATGTAGAAGAGCATGACACAAGTAATGGAAGAGAACTTCTACTTTCACTGTGAACCACATTGTGTCTACCTCCTGAGCACATATGCACTGAGAAAAAAAATCATCCGAATACTGCAAAATTTCAGAGCATAAAATGGAAAGAGTAAAACCCATCAAAGAAACTATTACTGCCTTTGATTCTTGAAATGGTAAGTAATTTCTGGAGGTTCTCCACAGTAAATCTAAACAAGAAACTATTGGATGTACATTTTGATATGAATAATCTTCTATGACAGGAGCAGGATAATTTTGTCTAAATAGCTGATGAAATTTTATGTTTATCATCTTTCACATATCCATTCATTAAGTTGCAGAGGACTAACCTGATGGCAAAGGTAAAAGTAAATTACTTTTTTTTGGTGAGTAAAAGTGAGGTTAAAGGCTTCAGGAAATACAGCCTATAAATTAGTACTGATCACTGTAGTGATCAGTACTAATTTAGTACTGATTGACCTAACAGGAAGTATAGAAAATAATCTTTTTTAAGTAATAACATGCTGCAATTATGTTTTCTGGTGTCAGAGTGAGCAGACTAGCATAGGCTATTGTGCTATTGAGATACTTCTGACACAAATCAACATGAGAAATGAAAAAACATCAGGAACTGCATGTATCTTCTTCCAGATTCTTTCTGTTGTTTAGTCCTCCCAGGTAGTCTCTTGTTTCTTTTCCAGAAAGTGCCTGTTCAGGGACAGCAATTCTCCCAACTAATGTGTTGCACACTTCATAAGGAACTTCTAAATCAGACAAGAGGAAGGCTGGGCTGAAAACACATTGGCCAGTTACCACAGGAAAGGAAAAAACACTGCTCTTAGAAATGTCCTTAAGAAACAAATGCAGAAGAACCAGGGTCCTGCTCTTTGGAAGCTGCTATAATGTGACAGTGGATTCTGAAACTAATCAGCAGAGTTTCAATTTCTAATGCAACAGCTGCTATGAGCTGCTATCAGGTGGATTATCAACAGGGTTTGCAGCAGTGCGTCAGCCTCGACAGGAAACCCGGCTGGCCGAGGCCAGCGTCACTGGCAGCACAATGACGCCCCCTGTATCCTCTCGAGGATTGGGGTGCGCCTAGGGCGTAGAGGCCCGGAGTGACGGAGGATCCCGGAGAACGATGAAGACTGCAGTCCGCAGGAATGACAGGAGACGTTCCTTCGGGGTGCCAAAGTTCGGTTTAATTCCCAAGGGAGGACCGCCGAAAGACAAAGAAATGTGCCCGACAGCAGGTTATAAGGGATACAAAGCAACCAATCAGGGGGTAGGGGGGGTGTAACAAGATATTAACAGACAAACCTAACAACCAACCAGAATAACTCAGGGGAGTGTCCCCGGCCCCTCGTCCAATCACCCCGCAGAACTCAGAGAAACTTCTAGAAGGTGGGAAGAGTGTGCTGGATGACGGACAGGGACTCGGGGAGGAACCTAACCAAACTGGGGAGGAGCGAAGGAGGAGTGAGGGAGATTGACAGGTAACTGATGTCCTGGGACCGGACCAAACATAAAGACAGGGGGGAGCGGGCCAGCGCGATCCCACATCTCCCCCTTTTTTGTTTAAAAATAAAGAAAAATAAACGGAACTAAACATCTTCTTCCCAGCAGTCGTAACCAAAGTCTTCGTACCGTAGATCTTCTTCTCCTTCTGATGGCTGAAGCTCCATCACATGGTTTACGACCGCTGGGGCAGTCAACTTAATCATGAGTCTCTTAAGAATTGTCCATAAAATTGAAATAACGATAAGAACCAGTAAAACAACAAACACAACTGAAATAATAGTTTTTAACACCGACCCAAGCCACCCTGACAGTCCCCATCCTGAGAACAAGTTCCCCAGCCAGTCCGCGGAGTCTTCCTTGATTTTACTGATCATCTCTCGCATCTGGTCAATGGCGAGACGGACGTCCTCGGCCTTAGAAGTCAAATTCAAGCAGCAGAGCCCCTCAAAGTCCTGGCAGCGATGGTCATGGAGCAGCAATAGAAAATCTATTGCTGCCCTGTTCTGCAAAGTGGCCTGCCTTGTGATTTCCTCGTCTTGTAGAAGGTCACTTAGCGCGGCTGATGTAAGATTTGCTTGTTTCGCCACCCAGCACTCGAGGTGGCCTAATTCGCCTAATGATTGAGCGACTGCCACCCAGGGGAGGAAGGTGATCCATGCCACCTCCTCTGGCTTACTCCAATGGAAAATTTCTTCGTCGCACGAACTGTCCAAATTAGTTAAATCTCGTCTCGTCCGATTCGAATTTGGTGCGACTTCTATCTTCTGCCAATTAACAATTTGACTTGTGCTGGGTGTGAACAGCGACAGCCGGCCGATAGTACATGGGCCTCCGAGAAGGCGAGAGGGGATGCCTTGCCAAGCTCGGTCCCCACAAATGAAAAAATAACCATTGGGTAGAGAGCGAGGTTTAAAGTCCCGGGTAATCGAGGTTGTAATCTGTGACAGGGAAGGGCAAAGTGAGACATTTGCGGTGATATTTGCAATTTGTAGGGAAGTGTCTAGGTCGGAGTAAGGGAAGAATTGAATACAAAAATAAAATGTGGAGGACCCGAGCACTTTAAATTCTAGGGGTTCGGTCTTGGACTGATTTAATTTGCTGGCAAATCTCCTCCAGACAATATTGGGGTTAGGGTCAGAGGGGCGGTTGATTTTATTATTGAAAAAAGGTTCTAGAGAATCACGGAGGGACAAGGGCAACTCATCTGGAAGAGACGGGATCCCCACAAGGCAGGTGGACAAGGGGTCTGCTGCTGATGCGGTGGTGAGGCAGAGACTGTCTTGACCGAGGGCGTCGGCGAGAGTTTTCCAAACGTTTTTTCTTGGCTGGGGAACGACCCACGGCGTAGATGGTAGCGCAAGGAGTGAGAGAATGATGACGAAGGCCGTGAGTCGTGCAGTCTCCAGTGGGGCTGCCATAGCATGGGCCCTAAAACAGTAGATAAATAAAATATATAAATGAAAGAAATCAAAATTCTGACCCCAGGACATCTAAGTCTCCCTCAAAGGGTTTCCGCCTACGCCTCCAGCAGGACTCTTGAACTTGGGGAACCGTACCTACAGACACCTGCTTTTTGGGCAGGAAGGGCCTGACCCACTTTGAAGGAACCCATTTGGGACCTGAGGGGGTGGATACGCAAGCATATCCCCTCCCCCAGGTCACCAGGTCAAACGGCCCCTCCGTTTTCCATGTTTCCGGGTCCTTTATCAAGACTGGTGGCTTTGTCTCCGGTTTTAGACTTTTGTTTTCGCCAAAATGACGCACGACAGGTGGGTTTAAATTATCAAACGAGCAATTTAGGAAATTGATGGTATATAAAGCTCGAGCAAGGCGGGTCTGCGGGGAGTCCATCTTCATTGCCGAATGCTGATGGTGTAGGGTGTTTTTCAGGCTCTGATGGGCTCTCTCCACCATGGCTTGGCCTGTCGGGGAATAGGGGATGCCGGTCTTATGCTCTATTCCCCATTGCTGCAGGAAGCTTCGCAACTCCCTGGACTTGTACGCCGGGCCATTGTCTGTTTTTATGCACTTTGGGATGCCCAACACAGAGAAGGCCAGCAATAGATGTTTTTTAACGTCATTGGCCTTCTCCCCTGCGTGGGCAGAGGCATAGACTGCATTAGAAAAGGTGTCGATAGACACATGTACGTAAGAAAGACGTCCGAATTCCGGGACATGAGTGACATCCATCTGCCACACCTCACAACTTGATAGACCTCGGGGGTTGGTGCCTGATGGAATGGATGGAAGTTGGAAGGCTTGGCACTGGGGACATGTTGCCACAATGGCTCTGGCCTGTTCCCGAGAGATCTTAAACTGTCTAACAAGGCCAGGAGCATTCTGATGGAAGAGCTGGTGGCTGAGCTTGGCTTGCTCGAACACGCGCGGGAGGGGGGCCACCTGGGCAGGAGCAGCAAGAGCATCAGCTCTCCTGTTTCCCTCCATGATGAACCCCGGTAGCTCGGTGTGGGACCTGACATGCATCACGTAGTATGGTTGCTCTCGGTGGGAGACTAGTCGAATTAATTTCGAGAGCAAAAGAAACAAGGCATTGTTGGAGACCTCCTGCAAGATTGCACCCTCAGCTCGAGAAACAACTCCGGCTACATAAGCCGAATCAGTTACCAAATTAAAAGGCTCAGCGAACTTCTCAAAAGCCCGGACGACAGCGTCCAACTCAGCGATCTGGGGAGACCCCAGAACTACTTTAACATCAGCCTCCCACTGCTGAGTCTGAGGATCCTTCCAAGTCATTACTGACTTGTGGGATGCTCCGGACGCGTCCGTGAAAACTGTCAGGGCTTCGAGGGGAGTTCGACTCTGAATGGATTTTATCGAAAGATGGAATTGAATGTCCGAATTAAAGAATTTGTGTGATGGTTTGTGGATAGAAATTTGGCCGGAGAAGCTGTCGAGTGCAAACTGTAATGCTTCATTTTCCTGCAGAAGGTGTTCTAACATTGCTTTAGTAAAATTACCTGAGCTCAGTTGGATCGGAACGTGAATGCAGTCAAAATCCACACCTGCTAACTCCCGGATCCGCAGGCGTGCTTTGCGGATGAGTTCTGCCACCAGCTCCTGTGGCTTGGTCATTCTTTTGGACCTGTGGTGGCTTAGGAAAACCCACTCTATGATCAAGAGTGGATCCTTCGCCCCTTGGTCCCGTTTGATGTTAGAGTCCCATTGAAAAATCACCCCGTGGAGGTGTGGCAATCTTCCCAGGATGATAAATTTGAATGGCAGCTCGGGACGGTATCGATGAGCCTGCCGACTGGAAATGGACGTCTGGATCTTTTCTAATGCTGCCTGTGCCTCTGGGGTGAGAGACCTCGGAGAACTAAGCTCCTCTCCCCCTTTCAATAAATTGAAAAGGGGGGCCAGGTCCTCGGTGGAAACACCCAGCCAAGGTCTCACCCAATTTAAAGCCCCACACAGTTGCTGGACATCAGCGAGTGTCCGAATGTTTGGCCGAATTGATATTTTTTGAGGTACAATAGTACGGCGGCCAATTTCTAGGCCCAGGTACTTCCAGGGCGGCATCCGCTGAATCTTGTCCTGTTGCAGCTCGAACCCTGCAGCAATCAATGAATTGATTGTCAGGTCAAGCGCATGTGTAAGCATGTCGTCTGTCGGAGCGCAAACTAAGATGTCGTCCATGTAATGTTGGATTGTGACTTCCGGCATTGCAGCACGTACCGGGGACAGCAAGGAGGACACGTACCATTGGCAGATTACCGGCGAGTTCTTCATGCCTTGTGGTAATACTGTCCAATGATACCTCCTCCTTGGGGCTTCTCGGTTGATGGTGGGAACCGAGAAGGCGAAACGTGGGGCATCATCCGGATGGAGGGGAATTTGGAAAAAGCAATCTTTTATATCGATGACAGCCAATTGATGGTTTTGAGGGAGCATCGCCGGGGACGGCATCCCTGGTTGAAGAGACCCCATATCTTCAATGATGTCATTAATTTTGCGGAGGTCGTGGAGGAGCCGCCACTTGTTTTTATTGGGTTTTTTGATGACAAAGACTGGGGAGTTCCACGGTGACGTGGACTCCACCAGATGACCCTTCTGTAACTGCTCATCCACGAGCTCCTGGAGCGCCTTAAGTTTTTGTTTAGAAAGCGGCCACTGCTCTACCCAGACAGGGACATCTGATTTCCAATTAAGTTTCTGGGTAGGGCGCCCCTCAGTGACCGCTGCCCGAAAAACCGGAGGAGCCGATGGTAGGTCAATTTTGGCTCCCCATTGGGCAAGGAGGTCTCTTCCCCACAGGGGTTCCGAATAATTTAAAACAAACGGGCGAACAGAGGCCAATTGCCCGTCTGGCCCCATAATTTGAACGAAACTCCGAGATTGCTTCGCCAATTGGACCCCCCCGACACCCTGGATTTTTCCAGCCACGTTTTGCAGCTCCCAATGTGCCGGCCATTCCCTTGCGGGAATGATCGTCACATCTGCCCCGGTGTCCAAGAGTCCATGTAATGTGGTGGCCTCCCCATCCTTCTGTATGTGGCAGGTGAGCCGTGGCTTGTCCCCGGTGACAAATTGAGACCAAGCCACGGTAGGTGTTACCTCTGTGTCAGTGGTGGAATGACAGATTTCTGGGACAGGGATCGCTTGCGCAATCACCTGGCCCTTGGGCAGAAAGATGGGTGGCTGTGTGCAATGCAGGACGACAGAGAATAGGTGTATATGTGTGGACACCACCCCTGGCAAGATGTTGATGTGTGGTGGGGTGTATTTCGTGTCTCCGACAACGACATACTTACATTTGACCCGCCACCAAGTACCTTGTGCGTCTGGCGAGACGGAGACTTCCCGGAAACTGGTGTCTGTCAGGTGTAAGGGCTCGATGAGCTGGAGCCTGTACGGAGAGATATTAGAAGTGGTAGTCAGTATTGGATATGAAGTAGTCGAGTCCTGTGGATTTGACAACGTAGGCGGATTAACCTGGGGAACCGCCTCCGGCTGTTCCCCTCCTCCTCCCCCCCCGCGAGATGGAAAGTTCTCCGCCCTACTTTTATCTTTGCGCGGGGAGGCCTCGCGCTCTTGAGTTAGTTTTTTGAGTGCTGATCTGCCCGTTGAGGTTTCTGATGGAACTTAAAGTTATAAAACTCTTTCCTCAACGGGCAGTCAGGCATCCAATGCCCAGTCTTTTGGCATAAGTGGCACGGAGCATCGGCGCCGGGAGGTGGTCTTCGGATGGGACGGGGCGTCCGATGCGGTGCTGGATTACTGTCCTCCGCCGTGGTAGATTCTGCTGCGGCGACTCTCCGCTGAGTTGGGCGCTGTCCTCTGGGAGTACTTTCGGGGAAGACAGACACCTTCCTTTCGCAAACTTGCAGCATTAGGGTCAGGTCCGGAGGAGGGTCAAAGGGGAGGCTGAGGATGGCAGCCTTGCACGCAGGATTTGCATTGGTGGCTGCCATCTCTGTCAGGATTTCCTCCCGGGTCGCCTCATCCCGCACCTGCATCTCTACTGCTTTCCTTAACCGCTCAGTAAAAAGAAGAAACGGTTCGTTATCTTCTTGTATGATTTTAGTATATGAAATGAGGGGAGCAGTAGGAGGTCTAAGGGCAGTGAACGCTTTCAATGCTGCAGATGTTGTTGCCTTAAGTGCCTCTGCAGGGATATACCAAGCCTGGTAGTTCCCGTCTGCCCAGTCCCCAATGCCACAAAGATGGTCTGTAGAAATCATTCCTCCCTCCGTGTCCCTGGCGGAGCTTGCATCTTGCCATAATTGAGGCAAAATCTTGCCTATCTCTCGTTTCCAATTTGCCTCCCAGAGACGGAACTCTGAGGGGCTAAGCAAGCACGAAAAGATCCGCCGGAGATCGGCAGGAATGACGATGGCATCTGTTAGTGTGGCCCTCAGGATTCCCCGGAAAAACTCACTTTCCCTGGAGTAATCCTTCTGGGCCTTACACAACTCTTTGATAGTTTGATTTGAAAAGGGGATCCACTGGGCCTGGGTCCTCCCTTCCCTCCCCGGGATATAAGAAACCGGAGCCGCGGAAAGGTTAAGCAGCGGCCCCTGGTTCCAGGCCCCAGCCCCCCCCCCAGCACCCGATGGAGCGTGGGAACCGGAAGAGGGAGCGTGGGAACCAGGGCCCGGGGCGGAAGGGGAGGAGCCGGTGACGGGGGCGGGGACCGATGGCGTTGTCCCCGCCTCAGAGGCGGAGGCTTCGAAAGGTGGAGCTGGGGGCGGAGCACCGCGCAGAGGGAGGGGCGGAGGCAAGGGCGGAGCGGAGGGAACTGAGGAAGAGGAGGGGTCAGGGAAACGGAAAGGGTTTCGCGGGGAACGAAAGGGATTTCGGGAAGAAGGAGGCGTTTCGGCGGGAAAACCCATGAGGTCTCCGCCATTTTGGGATTCATCCGCGCCATCTTGTGATGGTGAATCTCCCGAAGGGGTAGGGGAAGGAGGAGGATAAAAACGAACAGATTTCGAACTTTTTAAACACTTAACTGGGGAAAAGGGGGGACAGGGAGAATCCCGAAGAGTCTGGCCAGGACTCCTCGGGCGGGGGGAAGGGACACCCTGAAGAGAGCCAGGAGGATGGTATAATTCCTGCGTGCTGCCATCGCGGGCTGCTCTCTTCAGGATCCCAGATCTTGGGGTAGAGGTAGAGGGAAAAGGGGTAGGGGAAGAACACGCAACCGAACTGGGGACGAACTCAGGTGAGGTTGGCTGCTCTCCCAATTGCCTCTTAGATCGTAAAAGGTCCCGAATAGTTGAGCTTAGATACGCGATTTTTAACATCTTAGAGTCCCCCGAGCGGCACATACTGTTAGCTTTTAAAACGACATGGGACCAGAACGTATGGTTAAGAATCTGCTCGGGGTCTGTGGTAGGGAATTGGGAGAGGAGCCAAGCAACCAACATTTTAATATCCTTTTTGTGAACATTATCAAAACCCCCCACAACTAAAACCCCCTGAACTTTTCTAACAAGCCTCTTTTGGGTCGTCGAGACTTTTGCACCCATGCTGTTGTTAAGTGACGACCCAAGCCCGCCCGCCTTGGAAAAACGAAAAAGGAGAGGAAGGATAGAAAAGGGACAGTCGCCAAACCCCGCCGCCGGTCTATGCCGGTAGAGAAAAAATGGCCTGCAGGACTTGAATTGAATGGGCCGATAAAACGGCCAGAGCGGATGAAACCGCGGAAAACGAGGTGAGTTTAAAAAGGCGGGGGTGAGGGAGAGAAAGGAAAGGAAGGAGCGAAAAACTCACACTTGACGACTGATCGGGAAGGGTCCAAGGCGGGAGGATCCTGCGGAGGGAGCCGACTCCTGGGTGCTGGAGCTACCGGTCCCGATCCCTGGGGAGCGCCACCCCTAAAACGGGGTCTGCTCACCACAGGGTAGCTTGACGGCCACAGAGGTTAGATCCGAATCCAAACGGACTGAGTCCAGGGATCCGGAATCCTCGTCCGCGTGCCCTGGTGATCTTCTCAGGGCCCCACGTTGGGCGCCAAACTGCAGCAGTGCGTCAGCCTCGACAGGAAACCCGGCTGGCCGAGGCCAGCGTCACTGGCAGCACAATGACGCCCCCTGTATCCTCTCGAGGATTGGGGTGCGCCTAGGGCGTAGAGGCCCGGAGTGACGGAGGATCCCGGAGAACGATGAAGACTGCAGTCCGCAGGAATGACAGGAGACGTTCCTTCGGGGTGCCAAAGTTCGGTTTAATTCCCAAGGGAGGACCGCCGAAAGACAAAGAAATGTGCCCGACAGCAGGTTATAAGGGATACAAAGCAACCAATCAGGGGGTAGGGGGGGTGTAACAAGATATTAACAGACAAACCTAACAACCAACCAGAATAACTCAGGGGAGTGTCCCCGGCCCCTCGTCCAATCACCCCGCAGAACTCAGAGAAACTTCTAGAAGGTGGGAAGAGTGTGCTGGATGACGGACAGGGACTCGGGGAGGAACCTAACCAAACTGGGGAGGAGCGAAGGAGGAGTGAGGGAGATTGACAGGTAACTGATGTCCTGGGACCGGACCAAACATAAAGACAGGGGGGAGCGGGCCAGCGCGATCCCACAAGGGTTTCACAACAATGCAAGTTTCTGAATAGGGGGAACAAATCACAGAGTTCTGTGAATCTGTGTAATTATAGCTATACATAATCTGATTTTGCTTCTTCTCCTCCAGATCCAGCAGAAATATATTCCTAAAAGAAGAAAGTTTACCAGAACATGCTGTACAGCATGCAGTCATTTCATTTGGCAAACCAATGTGACAAACCTAACTCTCATTTTAGTTCTCCTCAGGGTGGTTGAATGTTATGGTGATGAGCCCAGCATAACCTTTAGGATAGACAAGGCTAGACTAGGTTAGGCTAGGAATTTTGTACACAAGGATTTGGTAAAGCCCAATAGAAACCATTCTGAAGGATTGGAATGAAGGCTTTGAAGACTTGAGGGCTTTGAATTTTTAAAAGCTTGAGTTTTTGAGAAATGGAAACACAACCCAACACATCAGTGGTTTTTTTTAAGCATAAAAACATTGTTTATTTTTTCCTGTTTTTTTTTCTTCCTTTTTGAAAAAGTGTTAGCTAAGATATATTGGAGGAGGTATATCAGGGGAACATTCTATCCAAATTTGGTAGCTTTATAATTTGTTTCAATGATTGAAAAGAATGGTCATGTTTTTATTTTTTTTATTTTATTATTTATTTCATTATTATTTGACAATACAGTAAATAATTTATTAATGTGATCATTAATATAAGAAAAAAATGTACTGTACTTACGTATGAAGGGGTTATTTTAAATATTAAATTCAGGGTATACTGAAAAACAGAATTAGCTGAGCTGGAAGGGACCCCCGAGGATCATTGATTCCAACTCCTGTCCCCACACAGTACATCCCCAAGGGTCACACCACGTCTTTGAGAGTATTGTACAAATGCTTCTTGAGCTCTTTCAGGCTTGGTGCTGTGACACTGGATGAAGAACATTTTTAAAATATGAACATAAACCTCCCCAACACAACTTCAGGCCATTCCCTTGGGTCCTGCCACTGGTCACCAAAGAGAAGAGATCAGTGTCTGTCCCTCCACCTCCCTTCACAAGGAAGTTGTAGACTGTGATTTTTCAAAGAACATCAGCGGTAAATTAATGTCCTAATTTTACAGCCTTACCCCCAAATGTAGGGCATACTAATGGCATTAAGATTTTGCAAAGCCACAGGATCCTGAGTCAGGATAAGTTGGCGGAGAAGTATTCCTTTACACTAGCTGATTAGTCAGATCAAAACTGAAAAACCAAAAGAGCTGATCAAGTTTCCAGGTGTGATTCTGAGCAATACTGCTTCATCATGATGTGTAGACACATATAGGAGTGCCTGAGGTACCATGGATTTGGACTGCAGGTCCATAGGAGGATGTGCAAGGTTGAGCTGGTTTGTGGCTTCATGCCAGATGCAGGCTGTCAGAATTTACGTGACTGTGGTCACCCTGCATGCAGCCCTAAGCTGGCTCATATCCAGCAATGAGCCTTTCTGACCCATAATTTTCCAGTCTTGTGGCCTCTCTCTGGGAGGAGAGTTGGAGGCTCTGTACAACACAGGAGTGTATTGGTTCCTTTCTGCAAGAACCTCACAGCAGTTTCAGTGCCTCAAAGGCAGAGATAGCTGGAATCCACATGAATCTCTCTGTTAATCTCCCTGTACTTCAGACCCATCTTCAGTGACTATGAAGGGATTGCTCTGCAGTGCTCCTCAACAATAAAGAAAAAGAAATAAAATCCCAAAATAATTTAGCTTTTTGATGGCATGGAAATCTGATCTCCATGTTGCCTAACTACATTAAAAAATTTTATTAGGTCTTTTTCATATATGAGTGAATATATATCAATTAATTTATTTTCATGTAAAGTTAGAAGTCGGATTTGTTGATGTACTTTATAAATTTTTTAATTTGCAATTTAGTGTATTCATGTATTGATTTTCAAACAATTCCAAAGCTTATTTTAAAAGGTTGTAATTTTGTTGCAATAGTGGATTGTTCTCCAATGAATAACTGAAACTTCCACCAATATCTATTTAAAATATCCAACCTAAAGAAATGGACTCATGCATTTTTGTTTCCAAGCAAAAAAAATTTGCTAAAGGTAGCAGTTATACTGCATTATTTATTACATGTGTGCTGTCATACTTGACGACACTCTAACCCTTTGGATATATTAGAAATTAAATGAACTCTACTGAAGAAAAAATAAAACAGTAAATGAAGACTCTTGGAGCCTGAAGCCATCAGATGTTCATCAGCAAAATCTGAGTCAACAGTTTCCTAGTTAACTTTGAGAAGCATAGTGTCCTTCTAGGTGTATTTACCCTTCTGATCTTAAACAGAGCCCCTATTCATGAGCAAAATAACTGCACAGGGCAGGGAGGTTTCTGTTGTATTTGGATTTCAATACAGGAATGCTGCTATCTGATAATAAATGTAATAGAAGTTCTTTGTTTCTGCAGAGACTGCAAATTATGAAGGGCTCTGTTACTGATCTGTTCAGTGTTATTGTTTAGAGACTTAAAAAATACCTTGACTAGTCATTAATAGCTTCTGTATTTACATTTCCCTGCAGATTCATTTTGGCAGTTGTAGATATTTATGCTTGATGTTGCATAATTTTTGTTTTTCTGACATAAACTGCCATGCTAATTTTTGTGAAACAAGTGCTCAATTGAGTCACCTGAATGAAATTTTTACTTTATGACATTTTTACTTTAGATTGACATACTCAAAGACAGTACATGATAAAAGATGGCCATTTGGGTTTTCCACCAGTCTAGCAGCCCAAAATGCTTTTCAGTTGCTAGAGACCTATGGTAATGCTCCATGGACTAAATTATATATCTTATAGAAGGGCTAAGTAGACAAAACTTAAGCCTGTAGATAAAAAAGTTATTGCAAATGAACCAGTGGCAGTAATGAGGAGTACTGAGGCAGTAATGGCCTCTAGTCTTCACATGGATGACAAACACCATGGATAAGACTCTCCTTCAGCTCAATGATTAGACTCCCAAAGCACTGTCATCTACAACCTGTTTAATGGCAATTTAAGAATTCCTCTGATTTTTCCAGCTTCCTGCTGCCCCTCCAGAACCCATAGGACTCCTATCAGAGTTGTTCCACTCCGGCTACATCCACATGGGTGTTTCAGACGCCCTGTAACACCTATCCATAGTTTCTCTGAAGCTGAAGAACTTAAACACCCGTTCACCCTCAGAGGAAAGAAGCTGCTATGCCGTTGTCCATTGTCCTTTAACATACACCTAATATAGGACAGCAGAACAGCAGTCCTCTGAGAGAACTTTAATTTCCATTGATTTCATTGCAGATGGTTTGGTTGGCCTGTGCTGGTGACAGCGACATCTGGATAGGTAAGGCCCACAGCATATTTCTAACACTCTCCTAAAAGGTATTACCATTACTGAGAATATCTACACCAGAACAAATACTCTTGGTTTTGGAAGTATTGACTTCTGTTATGCCATGACCACTTTCAGGTTTGAAAAAGAGTGGTCGTAATACTGGTCTCAGGCCAGTATTACCACTTCTCTCTGTGGTGTACAATCAATGCACTTTCAAAATTTTAACTTTAAAAATATCCCAGCACTTGTCTGACACAGAATATTATAAATATTTGTTTGTTTTAGGGGTTTATTTGTGCAAATCACTAGAGATTGCAAGGGTATATTCCACATTCCATTAATTTTTGCTGACTTTTTTTTGTGCATTGATCTGTAGCAGGAAAAGAAAGAATTCCTTCTTGTCTAGCCCACCAAGTGCTACTAATATATTTTTATAACAATAACCTTACTGTATATGAGTGTTTCATACTTCTTCACTCATAAGAAGGCAATGACCAGCACCCTGATTTGACAAACCAGATAACTGGGATGTCACAAAAAGTCTTAGGGTTTGGAGCAGCTCCTACATATTTTTATGATAGACTGAAATGTAAACCACTTTATACTACATTTCAAAAACATCTGCCAGTTATATGTGTTAGACTAAGCTGTCTTCAAGTACTGTTTCAGACTTAGATCAACATTCCCCTTGTGGGGCAGAAATTTCAGCACCTCATTGCTATCTTCTGAGCAGCTGCAAACCACAGAACAAATGTACATTGTTTCCTCCTCTAGAGAGCCATCTGCCTTATGGATAATAGCTCATGTCTGCTACTTCTCAGCCTGGTGGCCAAAATCTATGCCATGAGGTGGAAGATGCTAACCCAGTGAAAATTTAAGCAGAAGAAATAAATGTACTCACAATTAGACCATATTAAATTTGTATATGTAAAGAGCTAGAACAGAATTTCCTGGTAGCATTGGTTCTGATATCTCAATGATTTTAAATATTTGATTTGAATGTCAATTTAATCTTGTTTTTGTAATTGTGTAAGTGTGGATGGGAAACTCCCACTCAAAACACTTTTTTGCCTGTAAAGTTACCAGTTACTACTGCCTCAAATATTTCTGAGCTACGTCTGTAGTTATTGCTCATATTTGCTCAATATTTCATTAATTGTTAAATTGTCCAGATTAAGATTTATATTTCTTTCTGTATTTATCATAGCACTCAGCACATCTAAATTGCAAAACATCAAAAGTTCTCCTATATATGCATTATATAAGCAATATGAATGAAAATAATTATCTTCATTCATTAGGATTCATAGCAATGAGATTTATTTTCCAAAATAATATGAACATTGTCAAAACCACATGTCTAGCTCTCATGATGCTTTAATTCTATTCTATTATGTTTCTAAGTCCAAAATTTGTTGTGTGCAGTACTGTGTCTCAGGATGGGAGTTGTATTGTTTAAATATTCATAAGTACTTATTACGCAATCATGGTAGACCAAATTGATTTTGAATAAAGGATTCTCTCTTTGTGCAACAGTTAAAAAAATAAAGATTGTTGTTGTAGGTGGAGACTTGCGATGTTCTCTTAATATAAGTATAAAAGACTATTACTGATGGTATTTTGAAACTAAAATGTAAAGAAAGACACCTTTCTTCTCCATGAATTGTTCCAATTAAAAACACAATGAGCCTGTGTTTTACAAACACTGTGTTAGTCCAAAAGATTTTCAGATTTCTCCCTGCCGGATACAGAGAACTTCATGCCAGAGAGAATTTAAGCTGGAGTCTTACAATGAGTGACAAGTTAACATTTTTTAATGATGAATTAATGGGCAGTAAAAGCATTGCAATTCCAGTATTTCGAGAACCTTGTGTTTAAAGGCACAGATTCGTGAGAGTGGTTCTGTGACCTTTGTGGTGCCAGCAAAGGTTGGGTTCAGTGCAGGCAATGTCCAATCAGTCTTTCAAGGTTAACTACACATGCCAGGCTGGGAAATGAAACAATTACTAACAAATTTTATGGGTATATTCTGTCAAATTTAAAAGGCAATAGGAAGTCTAAATTAAAGTATGCCTGAGGAAAGTACCCAAAAATAAGAAAGAAATTAGGAAATTGGGGGGGGGGGTTTGTTGTTTTGTTTGGGTTTTTTTTTCCTTCTTCCTTAAGTTGTCATTCTGAACTAGGCACTGAAAATATTGGAGGAACTAAAAAAGGTACGTGGGAGACACCACATACTGTTGGAGGGCAAAACCCCCAATGTGGAGAGCAGGAGTTCTCAGGAAGGATGACATCAGTCAGCACCTGGGCAACACTGACACAGTGAGCCTGAGTGATTAATTATATTGTAATTAAATTTTAATTTGCTTTACCCTGCTTTCCTTAGTTTAGAAAGTTAAATAAACTTCATTTTGTGGTATTCAGTAAACCAATGATCAGAGTCTAGGATTCTGCACTAATTAAAGTCACCAATATGGCAAAACTGTGGGCAAAATATAAGGAATAAATGTTTCTTTGCAGCTGAAGTAATTTCTTATGTTTTGTATCACTTTTATATTTTTTAAATACTTCCCATTAATGGCAGCACATTGAAGCCTCAAAAGATATTTTATGCTAATGTTGCACATTTCAGGCAAAATAGCAAAGGTGGGGTTTTTTTATATATAACTAAATGATTTCCCAAAATTACAAGCTCCATTTGTCCCCCATGTAACTGGAAACACACTCAGAGAAATAATAATAGCCAGAGCAGGAAGTTGAAAAGAGCAGATCTAAGCTGCTGTTTAAAAGGTTTGGATTGGGAGAAGAAATATCTGATATTGGAAAAATACATTTCTGTGTGTTTGTGGCCTGATTCTCAGCCAATGAATTTCACCCAATGGATCTTTTGAGATCTTTCAAAATTGTGCTTCCATGTGGTAGCAAAACACTAGATTCTAAAATTTTTATCTTGTCATTTTGTCATTTTGGAGTAACAGAATTGTGCCATTGGCTTCAACTCTAGGTAGACAGTGGCACAAGCTATTAAAATGTGATTTTCTTTCCACTTTGAAGTTAACATTGCTTTTACTAGAAATTAGATTTCTTTAACAAAATGTATTTGATTTTGAAAATGTCTCTGAATAACTGTATACGGGATGTAGATCCCAAAGAGAAATTCAGAGCGGCCTCTAGCCTGCAATCAAGGAGATTAGCACTCTGCTTTGGCTTTCCTGAAGGAGCTCCCCATCTCCAAATGTGTGAGTGTGTTTAAAAACTCTCTTTATTTTTGGGGCTTCTTATTTTTTGCCACAAAATCTCAAGCAAACGCAAATAAAATAAATTCTTAGGCAAGAGAATTCTTGTTTTCAAGTCAGCTGTTCCATCTACATATGTACAGACTATTGTTGTACTCTGCCTATGATAAGCAGAGGTCTGGCTGGGCAGTAATGCCTGTGGAAGGGAAAAGCTCTCCTATTCTGTTTTGTAACTGATGAGTGGAGAAAGCCCCTTCCTTTTCTCCACTGATTCTCCTAGCTCACCAGCATGCAGGAGCAGCACATTTTTGCTCCAGTTATCCACAACAAGTCAGCACTGCTGTATGCCTGGATTTCTCCTCTCTTCTTCCTATCTGCCTGCTATATAGTCCCCTAAGCAGGCATAATTATGATTAAGTTATATGACCTGTTTCATATGCCTTGGCAAAGTAAATAATCTTCTAATCAAGGCAGAGGTAGAAGAAGCTTGAGGAAAGAAGAGAACATTAGAAAATGTGGGAGTCAATCAGCCAAGTCAGAGTAATTCAGAAAAAAAAACTTCATATTTGAAATAGACAACAGGAACAGAAGGAAAACATACTTATTTCTGTGGAGTCTGAACTGACCCATAGCAGCTGTTGTTCAGACAGAAGGTGGAACACAGACATAGGGGAGAGAAAGACAAATTCTTGCTGATGTCAAAGTCCTTGGTTTTCATTTCACTAGCAAGGAAAAAAGACAGCAGTGATATGTGAAAAAAAAAAAAAAAGCCAAAACCACAAGTTGTTGATGAGCTGCTGCTTGTTATTTCAACATATTCACTTACTATCAGCTAATTGAGAAAGGCAAAAATCACATAATTCAACAAGTGGGGTACAAAAGTTCAACCTGACATCCATTCAATTATGATTTTTACAACATAAAATAGCAAATGCACTTAGGTATCAATTTTTTTTATTTAAAACATTATTGAAAAGTATTATCCCTTTCTACATGGTTAGCTGTATATGCCTTTGTCTCCATAGGGATGCCAATTGAATTTTAATTTATCAGCTCTGCGTTTATTTTTGTATTACTCTGATGTATAGATTAACCTGTCAGACTTAACCTCAAATCTTTGACCTCTACTCTCCATTAGGTACTTCAGGATTTTTTTCTGCAATAGCGTCTACACAAAACCTGTGGTGGAGAGGTTGTGGTGAGGTTTGGGAGAGCTAATTATAATTAATTAATCAATTTATTAATGCTTTAGAACATTCAAATTCTATGATGGCTCCCTAAGTAACCTCATTATCTTATTTTCATTACTTTCCTCTTGTCTATTCCCTTCTTTATTTTTGTGTCAGGTCTGCTTGCTGCATCTAGTTTCAAATTAGATTCTTCAGGGCAGGGACAATGTCAGACCTTGTTTGTACAGTAGCCAGTGTGTTTAGGCCTTGTCTTGACTGGAGCTTTTGGATACAACTGTAATTAATTATCATTTACAGCTGAGACATAGGAATGTTAAATGCCTTGTTCAGGGTGTCAAAGCAAGTCAGCAGCACAGCTGCAAATGAAACCCAGATGGCACCTTTCTTTACTCCAACTGCAAGACTACTGCTTGTTCTGAGGGTCTTCTGCACTGAAGCAAATACTACTAAAATATTCCCAGGAAGAAGGATGGTGGTTTTGTATTTCCACAGACTTGTCAGAGAAAAAGGCTTCAGATACCTCTTACGTTAACATACAGATCTTTTTTTAGATTTTAATTACAGAAATCTCTTGTTGCCATAAAATAACTTCTTGCCTATTCTCAATAAAATCTCTTTGGTTTAGTCTATCAAAAAAAATTAAATAGGGTGTGGAAATATAAAAGATTTAGAAGATTGAGATAATGTGACATAACAATTTGGCCCTGAAAAGGCGACTGGTAGCTGCTGGAGTAGAGGTGTTGTACTGTAGGGGTAGGACAGGTAGGAGTGGCTGCTCTTATACATTTGCAACATTTTAGATTATAAACACTCATAGAGAATAATCCTAATTCAGGAATTTATTCTTATCTGTTAATAGTTTAGTTCTACACCTTCAAGAACTTAAAGCCATATAAGATGATAAACTATTCAGTCAAAGATAGAAATCCATCATACTTCAACTTTGAATTCACAGAGCTACAGAGTTTAATCAATTCAGCTGTTGTCTTTCTAAATCATGAGCTGCAGACTGCTACAACCAGATCTTTTCTATTGTTTCTACCATCAACAACAAGCTTGAGAGAGTGAAATGGCTGTAGTGTTCTTACTAATTAGTTGGAAGGAGACAGACTTGTCAAAGGTTAACAACAAATAAGAATATACACGAAAATTACTGAGTTTATGTGCATCTGCATGAGTGACTGTCATGTTGTGTGCTTTTTCAGGGATTGGGCAGAAATGATCTTTGATCAAACCAGTTCTGGAAAAGAAACATTATTTAAAATAAAGCTTTCAAGTCAGTTTTAGAAAAACCATAAAGATTTTAAAAGACTTTTTAAGTATCTGTGGATCTTAGATTATAAAACAATGAAGAGACCCTGAAATATGTGAATAAAATTAATTGTGAAGCTCAACTTCAGATACAGAGATTAAAGCTAACATCTACAGCAGCAATGAAAAAAATATGCACATTCAAATCTGCATCTGAAAAAAACAAAACAAAAAAACCCAAAATAAACCCTTAGCAATTTGCACATATCTAAATTCACATGGGGTTTCCTTCAGTATTTCAAAGCTTCCTAGATTCCAGTGCTTCTCCAGTGGGCAAGCCCAGGGCACTCTGCTCTGCAACTGGGAAGCTCCTGCCCCTCCTCTAAGTGTTGGTCTACCTTATTCAGCATGACATATCCCAGTGCTAACCTACCTGAAAGTCCAGTATGTGTGAGAGATATCTAAGGCTGTGGTGACACAAGTCTCTTAGTCCCAAATGAAAGTACTTTTTTGAATATAATCTGACAGTTTTCCTAACACAGCACACTTTGTTTGGCATCATGGGCTGGTTTTGAAGCATGTGGATTTTATTCAATTGAAATGAAAATAAATAGGCATATATGGTCTAGGAGTCCACAAAGATTTACACATCTGATGTTACAGGAAACTAATGGTTTGTAAGTTACAGTTTACTCTTACCTCGTTAGCTTAGAGTAGGCACATTTGAGTCTTCCCACTTGAACACTGAGATCTGTCTAGCATGCCTTATTGATCCTAATCTGACTGTCCTGAAATTCTCTGACATGGCCAGGCTGCTGAAAAAATATTGACTTTTCCCAGCAAAAATGCTACTGACTGTATCCTATCTATTAACAACTAGTTCTGCTTTGGTTTTCTGTTTGAGGTTTGTTGGTGTTTTTGTTTTTCCTATGATGGCTGAGGGAGCTTATTGCAGAAACTAGAGTATCTACTTCTATGTTTTAGCTAACTAATTACAGGAATAATATTCTTCTAGGCAGAATCTCTTCCTGAAACCAGAAGGAATTTATCCTGGCTACATCATGACAATGAATAGTCAGTTCCTATTTCCAGTTCCAAACAATGAATTTCAGCTGAAAAAAATCATGTCTGTCAGCCCTATTGATCAGACTCCACAGCTTGACTTCAGTGCTAGATCCACCAAGTCTCATTGCCTTCTCAGTATTGTCTCTCTCCTTCTTCCTTGCTCTTGTATCACAAGGCCATTTCATATATGAATATATTTTGTTTTTCTAGCTCCTTAGATAATCTCTGCTTGCAGAATCACAAACACAAGCCAATTTTTTTTACAGATCACAGCTTTCTACTAATAATCTGCTAAGCATATTCAGTCTTATTTTTGGGTCATTTTCTTTATCCTTCTTATTTCTCTAGGTTGTGGCTACTTACATCCCTTCTTGATAATCTTTCTTTGAAGGTATTTATAGACTCATATCATGTCCTGCACTAATCTTTCCTATTCTCAAGTGTATAAAATTGGATGCCTCATCTCTTCGCTTACATCTTTTTGTCCAGTGTGGGGCTCTTTTTTCACTGCCATTTGTTTGCATTTCACATGTAAATTTAGTTGCTTTTATATAAAAAATTTCTGTGGAATTTAATCTTGTGTTGTGTTGGCCCTGGTTAGACGCCAAGTACCCACCAAAGACCCTCTTTTACACCCCTCCTCAGCTGCACAGGGGAGAGAAAAAACAGTGAAAGGCTCATGTATCAGAATAAGGACAGGGAAACATCACTCATTGATTTCCACCCTGGTAAAAAGGGGCAAAATATATTTGATTGGGGAAATAAATTTAATTTTTTGCCAATCAAATCAGAGCAGGAGGATAAAAAATAAAACCAAATAATGAAGTACCTCCTCCCCATCCCTCCCTCCTTCTCAGGCTCAACTTCACTTCCAATGTTCTCTACCTCCTCACCCCCCAGCAGCACAGGGGCCCTGGGAACAGGAGTGGCAGCCTGTTTATCACATATTGTATCCCCCATTGCTTCCTCCTCAAGGGAAAGACTCTTCACACTCTTCCCCTACTGTTTCTCCCACAAGAGACACAAGTCCTTCATGAATTTGTAGTTTTACTTGAACTGCAGCAGTATGGGTCCCTTCCACAGGCTGCAGTCCTTCAGTAACCAGCTACTCCAGTGGGGGCTCCTCCATGGGACCACAGGTGCTGCCAGGAACCTGCTCCAGCATGGTCACAGCCTTCTTCAGGCATCCACCTGCTCCAGCATGGGCTTTTCATAGAGTCACAGCCTTCCTCAGGTATCCACCTGCTCCAGCATGGGGTCTTCCACAGGCTGTAGGTGCATCTCTACTTCACCATGGATCTCCATGGACTGCAAGGGGAGAACCTTCTTCATCAGGATGTTTACCATTGGTCTTATCTGGTAAACCTCCTCTGCCTCCTTTTCCACTGGTCTGAAAAGTTTCTCTGACACATTCTCACTCACTCCTCTCTTCCCTGCTGTTGCTGTGCAGTTTTGTCCCCCTCACCTTTCTTAACTGCATTATCCCAGGGGTGCTACCACTGCCACTGCTGGGCTCAGCCTTGGCCAGTCGTGGGTCTGTCTTGGAGGTGGCTGTCATTGACTCCATCAGACTTGGGAAAGCCCCTGGCAGCTTCTCATAGACCTATTCTTATAGCCCCCTTCCTACCAAAACCTTGCCATGCAAATCCAATACACCTTTCAACCTTTTGAAAAAAAGATTAAATGATTTTGAATCTCAGTACAGCTAACATTCCATCTCTCAAGTTAATCCTTATCTGAAAGACCACAGACAGAGGGAATACCTAGATAGTATTTATATAATACTCCTTTCAATCTTTAAGTGATTTCCAGAAAGTTATAAACAGGTAAATCTGTCCATAGATTATGGTAATTTGAGTCTCGTTTTTTTTTTACCTGTATTTCTGAGGAATGGATATTATTCAATCAGGTTCCACATGTCTGCACTTCTTTGTCTGTCTGCTCCTCTCCAGTAATTCTCTAATCTGCTGGCAATTTTAGTTTCAGACACATTTGAGAGAGAAGTAGATTCATGATAAGTATGTTATTTCTTCCAGAAATAAAAACAATCACTTGGTGAACACAAGTGATTGGGTAGAAAAGATAGAGAATTTACTAACTTTATCTTTACAAAGAAGAGAGCTTTACAATAAGATAGTGCAGCGTTATTAGACACCAGAGAGTCTTGTTTGCATTGGTGGTCTCTGTCTCACACAGTTTCCCCCACATTTGGTAATGCAAAACCCCTAAATGAAGTTTTCCTAATGCCTAATTTTCTTAACTGCAGTAGTTCCCTGTGGATTTTCTATGCTGTAAAAATGTAATAGGGCATGAGTTTATTCTGCAATCTAATATAATTAAGTTAAGAATTATCAGTCAACCACAAGACACAAATTTATTTGCAATCAAGATATTTATTATTTCTTGTGATGCTGGTTGTGTATATTTGTCACCCTAGTTCTTTTTTGGATTTGCTATCTTTCAGATAGCTGTCATCTATCTACCTTTTTTTCTTTTGTCTCCTTTGATTGATAATTATGTTGACTCTCCCCACAAATGAAACTTTGTTTCAGACATGTTGTCCCCACATTTTTGTTGTTCTGCTGATATTTGGAACAGATGTCAATCATTTGCTCCTGTTTGATATCATGTCTGTTCCAGATCCCCAGTTCATGCCCCACTTGCTCTACACTAATTAACACAAGAAATGGAAGAGGTGTTTGGTTTGTAAAGAAGGTGAAAAATTCCACTTTGAACCTGATTCTTGCTTGACTTCTGCCCTTAGTTTCCAACTTTGGCTGTGTTATATATAATCTAAAGCCTGACTGCAAGAATATACAGTCCCCCCTGTTTCGTGTGGAAACCATTTTTTGCATGGTGGAAACTGTAAAAGAGCTAAACAGACAAAATGCCTGGACTGCATGACAAATAGGATTACTGAAAATTTGCATGTTTGGAGCTAGACTGTCTAATGAAACTCAAGAGATGAGTTTGGACTTTAGCCAACACCCTCAGGGACTCAGAATAGATACACAAAAGGACACTGGCACTGCCACTGCAGCAACCTAACTCCAAGTTGAATTCTCAGGTTGCTTGCTGAGGTTTAGCACTTCTCACTCCAGCTGCTGAGGTTGCCATCTATACATTTCTTCCTGGTTTCGAGGACTGGATGCTGGATATGCTTAGATGAACTTCCATTCTGGCAGTGCATTTTCCATTTAATTTTACATAGGTCTGTCTGCCCAGCATGCTGACTGCAGTGTTTTCAGCACAAGTTTCCATTAAAGCCCTTGATCTTAAACTTGGAGCTCGGTATTTCAGTATATGTAACAGAGTATTTAAAAGACTAAGAACTGCAATGTGGCACATCAGTCTCCCATGAGGACTTAACTCTGAATAGTAAACAGACAGTTGCCAAAAAAGTGACATCTGCAATGGTATTTGGGTACATTTCAGAGCTGCAACTTTGCCAAACAAACCCCATGGGGGCCCTCTATCTGTTGTTTCAGGACCCTACAAGTTTGTCTACATTTAGAAGGGTCTTCCTTCACATGCAGCAATAGAATATGTTAAACTTTGTTGATGTAGTTCTTCATACAGGTGAATAGCACTTGGACATGAAGTTACAGAGCCTTAAAAACTCAAGCCCCCTGTGGCCCATACCCTCTACATGGCTTCACTCTGTATCTTCACAGCTGTCACTTTGAAGCAATACCTACCCCAAATGCACAAAGAGGTGGAAAAATGGACAAAAAATATCAAACACAAATCCATTCTTAAAAATAAGTTATGATTACTTGAGTAAGCCATAGTTACTAATCACCTATGAGTTTAACTGGCTCAATTAATAAAGTAATTTAAAGAGTTTTAAAATTTAGTGAGAACTATTAGTGTCAGTTGTGGCTTTATTATTATTTCTGATGCAACCACTCAGTCATGTTCTATCACATGCTTCTTCCCTTGAGCATGGCACTGTGCACCCATTCCATACCTATCCTTTATTAAGTGATTTCCTAAGTCCACACTCGGTTCTTGACTTTACAGTCAGACACAATAAATATCCACAATAACAGGACTGCTGAAGAAGACAAGGATCAAGAAACAGCAAGGTACCAAAACTAAGCCAGCCAATAGGAAATATGGTTGTATCTGGAGTGTCACCCGTGTTCTCAGTTTAAGCACTGACCCCAGAGTTTACATGAGATTGGCAGTCAGAGTCTTAAGTTCTCCTGCTGCCCCAAAGTTTTCAATTGAATTGTAAACTCAGTAATTTCTTGTGAGAGCAGCACTACAGACGGTAGTACAACCATTAGACTTATATGTAATCTTCCTTTATAACATCATTTTATGACAAAAATCTAAATTATGTTTATAACATAATTTAATGCTTTTCTGTTCTCATCTCCCTTGCACCATCCATAATTTTCATAGGAAATTTATATAGTCACTGCAGTTTGTTATGCTAAAACATTTTCAAGGATTTTTCTGAATTTGGATGGCAAGGAGTTTGTAGGACTCTAATATGTTATTCATTCATTAGTTTTGAATTTTAGATCAGAATTATGGATCTTTATATTTAGCCCACCCAAGCTGATCTGATTCCTAAAAGTGGAAAATTGTAATACTTAGGCTATAAACATGAACTTTCTGACTAGAACATAGAGGTTCAATAATTTTCAGAGGTAATATTTATAATAGTTCTCACTATGGGTGTAAATGCCTACATTCTTCAAAAATTGTGCTTCAGATGCTTATCTCTTTTTTCATATCTACGCGCTTCAGAAACCTGATAATCCTCTCATACTTGTCTTTTATTGCCGAAAGTCAATAACTTGCTTTTAAATAGGTGCTGTACTGTCCAACATATCTATATCCCAGTACCTAGTCATCTCCTTGGGAATTTGAGAGGTACCAGGTTTCAAGCAGAGTCAGAGCATATCCTCAGTATTAGGTCCAAAAGGACACTCCTCCCTATGTTTTTAATAATCAAGGAAATAGTGGTTCAACAAATTTTTAGCCAGCATCAATACTTTGAACACAGAAACACAGAATCAATACTTTGAAAATCCTCTTGGCAGAAGAGTGTTTATAAGTACTTTGGTACTCCAACAGTGTTTTTAAGGGAGAAGGATTTATTGACATGTCACCTGTAGCTTTGGAAATATCTTTTGTATCTGCATAATGGACATGACCACTCTCTTTAATCTCTTTAAAATTTTGCCTTTGGTGCCCAAGCGCAATTAGTGAATATTCTGTATTTTCCATGGCTGAGATAACAAAGTTGTCATTAGAAATAAGATGGATTCCAGTAGTGACCACAGTGATGCTGTCTGGCACTCCTAGATAATACTCTCCCCTGAGAAGCCTTGCCCTAGTAATTACTTTCTTCTCCCTTTTGTCAACCTATTTGAAATCTATCAGTTTTAATGAGTATTTATCTCCAAGTCAGCAAATCTGTATTAGGTAGCACTTTGTATAATGTCTTATTTTAGTCCATTATCCATGTTACTCTATCCTATCTACACAGGCTTCAATCCTACAATTTGCTCCACGTTGACCAAACCCTTTGTTCATACAGAGCCCCTTGGATTCCACCATCATTCCATATGGACCTAAGACTCCATCTGCATGGATAAGTGGTGAGATCTGGGTCAGTAATTACAACGTAAAAAGTGATTAGATTTTTTTTAAGCATTGACTATTTTTAATAAGCTTACTTTTAATTATTAATTGGGATCTCCCTAAATATTCGCATATTGATTCCCTTGTATGCCTGAATATTATGCCTAGAATCCATGAAAAATTAATTGGCCAGATTTTTCCCAGTTCTTTCTTCCTGCCATATAGGGTTATTTTTAGTCTCTGAATCCCTAGCTTGATTAACATTATCTGCAAAAGTTCAAAAAGTCCTTTGGATAGTTCCTTAAAATATTCAGGTGCACCATTTTTAAATGTTCAGATGCATCTTAATTTGGTGCAATAGTGGTTAGTAAGCAGAGACATTATTACAGGGCACATTAAGAGAGATAATCATCAAAAATGTTCAAGTCAATGAACTGCAACTTGCAGGGTCAAGTACTGGCCCTACAATTAGAACCCGCATATTTTTATCAGTATTAACAACGCTCATGACTGCTTTTATCATTTGAACTATTCAGCCCCAGTCAGGACAAAGGCCTTGTTCTTGGTAAAATACAGATGAGGAAACAACCTCTCTCAACAGGCTCAAGCTCATAATGAATGTTGTATGTGGCTAAATCATTCATTTGGTAGACATTCCAGATAGGGAAGGATTAGAGTCAAGAAAATGGCTTTCTCCTTAGGAAAAAAGCTCTGACTGAATCAAGGTAGCAGCTTTGGGACAATGACCAAACCTTTTAATTTGTTGGCAAGGACTACCTTAGCCACTCCTGACACAAATGGAGCTCACTGCTGGTTTCAGTCTGCAAAGAAGGTAGTCATCTCTGGTGGTGACAAATGGAATCCATGGAGGAATACTGCAGAAACCACTGTGAGACATATATGTTCCCCCCTGTGAATAATGGCCAGAGAAAGATCATAACCTCTCCAGATCAACAGCATACAGTGCAATGACCTCCAGTGTGAGGAGAAGAAAAATACGGGGGCAATGGTTTTTCCATTTTAATTGCTTCGTGCATATTTGGGAAAGGTCCACATAAGGATGATCATCTGTCTTCTCTTCTTTGCCATGGTCCACACATGGATGCAATTGTATTCACACTGCAGGTTGCAAGTCCAAGCCTGTAAATACATTTAGTAAGTTACAGGCAGACATAAACTAAAACCATGTGTATTTTCTTTTGAGGCAATCAGCTTCAGTAGTGTTGTCAGCACCTCTGAGAGCTCGCCCCAGGTGTAGATGACCTTATTCACTATAAACACATTCAATGAAATAATTCTGTTGTTATTCATTTATGAGGATGTTAAGAGGCATGACACCACCCAGTTCTTAGGTGCTTCACTGAGGAATTTTTGGAACCTGATTACATGGAAAAGACTTTCAGTGGAAAATCTTGAAGCAATTTTTCTAGGATAAATTTTTGTGCTGTTATAAATGAAGATTTATTCATGAAGAGACATACTCAGCTACAAGCAGTAATCAAGTGTAAAATTTTTCCCTGCTTCCGATGTCAAACTAAAGCCTTATTAGGATGGCTCTGGCTTCTGGATGGCAGGACACTTGATCTTGGAAAAAATCAGATCTATGAGCTAGTAATCTAGACTCAAAACCTCAAAAATAGTTTCAGCAATGTGAAAGCCCATGGACTTCCCATGAGTCCCACCAAAAGGGTTTCGGTTTTTAAGTTCATGAGGCAATCAAGGGAATGCTTAATTTCACCAAGAACATAAACATCTACATTTATCAAAACATTTCACAAGATCCCAGCCTACATATAGGATATTTATAACAGTCTAAAAAGGCATGTGAGTTTTTAAATAATTGTTTTTAAGCATATAATATTCTGTGACTGCAAATAGCCCAGAGGAACCCAAGCCTTCTCTCTACTAAATGTCTCAATAACTTCTCACAAATTGATCAAATATTTCATGTAGAAGAATATTCCCTCTTAAAAAGAGGAAAGATTGGCCTTTGCTGTCCTGTTACTGTGGACTTGTCTTTATCAAATAAATATGTCATTACTCTTTGTCACAGGCAAAATAGCCCTGACTCTTGGCATTTTAATTAATTAATGGAACTTATTGACCAGAAGCACAAACTTTGTGTTATTGAGTAAACATCACTTTAATTGCATATTAGGTAAACATTTTCTCTTTCCTTTCAGTAGGTTCACCTTCTGTCAAATAGCCCTACTCCTCCCTTAACATCCACAGATCCTCTTTTTTCTTTGTGTGATCCACTCAGTCGATCCCAGTTCCTTTGGCGAAGTGTTGAGGGGCAGGAGTGGTTGCAGATGCTGTGTGATGGTTAATTTCAAATCCTCGGTTCATCCTGGTGTTGCTCTGCTCCAGAAAGGTTTACCATGGGCTGCAACCTCTCTAGAGTTTCCCTGCCATGAGTCTCCTGTGACACTTTGTCCCTCAGAGCTGACCTCCTCTGACAGAGAGCTCCTCCTTCGAAGATTGCATCTTGAGCTATGCCTCCAGCAATGTCTCCTTCAATGTATCTTCTCCATTTCTTCTTCCACACAGCAGCATAATGTACTTTTGAAACCTGTTTTAGCAGAGGAGCCATATGCTTCTGTGACTTACTGAATTTTTACCACATGATGGAGTGCTAACACTTGTTTCAGGGCAGCTGAGCCCAGCAGCCCAGCTGTGGACAGCATAAAAGAGCTTGTGGCACATTCTCTTAGAGGTCACTCTGCAGCATGTTGTCAAAACTCTGCAATTTCTGTCCAGAATTTCAATGAAGAAGTTTTTGGTTTTTTTAAGAGCATCCAAAGAAGTTAGAAAAACTTGAAGAAAATGGGTGAGAGAAAGCATTTGAAAACATCAGAGAAATCAAGGCTTCAGGAATGAGGGCGTTGAGATCAGGATATCGTGCCTAAAAGGAGTTCCAGTTTGGTAAACAGAAGACCTAAACCACACTCACAGCTCAAAACATGAGTCATGGACAGAAAAAACATAAAGCTAAAGGTTCAATGGGTCATTAGCAAGGAAGCAGAAGTTATTTGAAATTATGGTGCACCAAACTCTTATTCTTTATCTCACGTCTTTCTCTTGCTATGCATTTCACACCACAGGTAAAGGGTTAAATTGTCAAAAAGGGCTTAATGCTATGACCTCTGATTTTAAGGCAAGCTTCCTGCCAGTTGCCTTTTCTCATTCACAGCCCACAGTACACTATATCTCAATAGAAGAAAATTGAACCAGAAGGTAGATGATAGAAATCAGTGAGAAGAATAGTAGAGCTGAAGGGACTTTCCCTTTATATAAGGTCTTTGTGGTGTAATTTCTTTTTCAGAAAGAGTTAAAAGAACACTGACAAAATGCATGTATCTCTTGTTGGTGAGAGCATCTGGCCAAGAGACTCTTCTCAAAACCTTCTTTCAACTGCGTTTACATTCTTCATGAAATATAGCCATACACAAACGAGTATACCCACGAGTCCATCTGCAAGTCAGAAGTTCATGTCTCACCCTATCATGGGTAGCTGCTGATATATTAAAAACTCCAAGGTGAGGGATTAAATAAGAGAGAATAGTTAAAAAGTGAGTATTATCCCTTGGTTAGGGTACTCTTCCACTGCAGAAAAAATCTCACTATAAACCACAGCTGGAAGAAGGTAAAGGAGGAAGAAGAATTTAGTGTGTTCCTGATTTGAATCTATACTTTTCAGTCTCTTGTTGAAGGGGAAGGAGAACCTCTTTGCCTTTTGATGGACAGGCATGCTCTGCAAATGATTATTGTGATGGATCTGTCAAGCAAAAAAGGTAGAGGAACACATGATTTGTGAATCTTTTGTGAATCTAAGCATGAATTGGTGCTTCAATTGGTGCTGAAGAAATTCAGCACTGACTAGGCAAGAGACATTTTGCTCGTATACACCTATCAAAACTTGGATACCTAAAAGACTTCACTGGAGAAAACTTACCTTGTCATAGACACTTGATAAATTGAAGGAATTTTGAGTGTTAATGATAAGTATTAAACTGCATGCTCAGAGACTTATTAAAGCCTCTAAATGACTCTTGAATACCTACCACAAAGTAGTAGGTACAACAGGCAGCCATAAGACACAAGTAGAACAGAGTTTTTAAGTGACATAGTATATAGACAGAAAAGGGATTATGTAGTGAAGAAGACAGATGGAGTGAACAATTGAATGACATTTACTAAACAGGAGAGGAAAGCGATAGGGAAAAGGGACAGCTGTAATGAACACATACATGTGGAATGGTGTGCTAGATTTAAAGGACATCTGGTGTAAGGGACAGCTGAAGTGTATGAGTGACATGCCCTAGATATACGGTTGGAAGTTCTGTGCCTGAGTGACAGCTGGCTCAGCTATCATGGGTGACATGTCCTCCACAGAGGAATACAGTGCTGGATACAAGTGACAGCTAGTGTGTACTTTATGAGTGAAATATCTTTGTTACAGCAAGCAAATATGAGGAAAAATTATCTGGGGTGCCTGTGCAACATGTTCCTCACCAAAGAAGGAACAGTTAGATGCAACACAAAGGTGCAATGCATAGGTAACGTGACCTAGAAGGGGAAAAGAGCAGTAAAGGGACAAGTGCAATAGGACCAGATTGGATTAAAGAATCTCGGTTTTAAGGAGATATGCTAAGTATAATGTATGACAGGAGTACACAATTGTTACACCACTGGCTGAAAGTACTGTCAGTGGCCAAATCAGCTGGCTGCAGCCAACACTAATGTAAACATAGTCCTTGATCTTTCTTGTGTTCCCCTGAAGTGGGTCAAATTTTCCATGGGGACCACAATGGGGATTTCTATAATCATACGCATAGCTTTTAATGGTGCCACAGTATTTTGCAGCTGTTTTGACTACTACTATCAAAGTAGTCAACACTGTAGTTCTTGGGAATCATCTTTCAACTGATTTCTCCCCATCTGATATTCTTCTACAAGGGTAGATAAGCAAAGACACCAGTTTTTGGTCTTAGAGGATTTTTCATATTAATCCCCTCACTCAAGAGAATATTTTTAAGACTCATTTAGTTGCTCTGAGATCATAAGGTGGGAAGCCCTGATTATGACACGTAATTGAAAAGAGTCCCTACTTTCCTGAGAATTTCTCTCTTTGTGTATATGTCCAGTCCATACTAGCCCACAGATACTTTTAGGTTCTCTGGTCTTATATTTTATGTATCCATATATCCAAAACTGCATATACATGCACATGCACACACACACACACATATATATATGTTTGTATATATATATATATATATAAATATATATATATATATGTCATGCTAAAATGGAGAAGAATTAACTATACCGTGAATTATTATAGATAAACACTATCAGAAAAAGACTATAGAAGTTCAAAAGTCATCAATCAGACTCATAAGCTAGGCTTAAATCTATGGGATGTAAATAACAAATAAAAACTATATGAGGCTACATTTCATTCGTCCAACTATGAGGGTACTCTCAGGTTTGTAGTATTCATACTGCCTTTTATCCTATAAGGACTAGAAACTTATTTTCTTTTAATGAAAACATCAAGCCCCAGTGAATCGTATGACTTCAGGAGCCAGGAATTAAGAAAAATATGAAATGTCATTAGACATATTATAAGTGTTCCCTGTGATAGAATCACCTGAAGTAGCAACAGTGAGAAGGAAAGGCAACTTTAATTTAACCCTGGAGTGTGATGCAACACAGTCCCACAACACAGGTCACATGTGTGAGACAGAACTTAGCTCTCAACAATAGTCAAACTCTCTTTTATTGAATATTCTTTGTAAGCATA